>NW_023601754.1:18671921-21071921 GCF_014898055.3 Talpa occidentalis | reverse complement strand
CTGACACAGGCTTGCTGGTCCCCAAAGAGCATTAGATACCTCCCTAGAACCCTTTCCACCCATTTCTTTCAACCCAACTAAAATTTTGTTCAGATATCCCCAGAGGACACTAAACCCAAGGGAAACTGGGGCTCTCCAGAGTCCCAGAAATGATGCTTCATACTTTCTCCTGTGATTGGTCTAGGATGTTGGGGACGGGGTGGGGGTGTTGGGGGGTGGACATTCTCACCTATCAGACACGAGGGAGGGAACTACAGGGCCATTAGGAAAGGCATCTTTTCTCTAAGGGAGCTTCTCTCTCCTGGTCTTCGGACATTGATGTGTGGGAGTGATGTCTGGCACCACAGCAGTCATTTCTTCACCACAAGGAGACAAATCTGATGCCAAGAGTCAATGCACTGTGGGCCTCCCCGGTGGCGCAGCAGTTGAGCGCTGGGTTGCGAAGCTGCCCGCAGCCTCTGTAGCACCGGTTCGATCCCTGGCCACCGGGCAAGGGTCCCACATGGCCGCAGACCTCTCCTGCCGCCCGCTGCTCCCCTCAGCAGTGTACTTTGTCAGTCTGCCTGCTCTGCTCTCCCCTCTGGCTCTGATGAATTCTCTCACCCTCCTGCACTTCTGACTGTACCCAGTGCTTGTATAAATAAATAAATCTTTAAAAAAAAAAAAAAAAAAAGAGTCAATGCACTGAGCAGGCAATGCATAAAGATGGCAGGCACCCGAGTCCCCCCTGACAGTGCTAACTACTCAACTTAGTACTGCGTAGTCACACTCCCTCTAGACCTATATCCTAAGAGAGATTATATTCCCTTATGCTTGAGCGGCTTGGAACAACTGATTGCATGCCTTGCAGCCCAAAGCATTCCAACTAACACGATCCCTTGTCAGCCAGTCACGTCAACAAAACCAAAAGCCTTAGCCATTTATTATTTAATCAATTATTTAAATTAGAAAATAGCCTTCATATTCTGTTTATTCCTTTGTTATCTTTATCTTAGCTGTATTTTTCTAGTTCAATAATTAATAAAACTACATTGATGAAGGGGAAAAAAAAAAACAAAAGTCTGACCTAGCTGCTTGCTCTTCCTCTTTCCAGAAGACCCTTTAGGTTTCTCTGTGCCACTCCCTGCCAAAAGGAGCCCCAACCAGTCAGAGATGCAATCTTCTCCCTGGGGAAATTTCACAACCTGAGAATCTTGCAGGGATGTGGGGGACAGTGGGGGTGGGGGATGGAGACTGTGCCCAGAGCAGTCAAATGGTCAAAATGCAGGTCATAAAAGGTAGGGGAGGGAGAGAAGGTAAGTAAGAGTTATGCTTAATGTTACCATCCAGTAATAAAGAGTTAAAGAAACCTCAAAATGCCTGAATCGCGTGCCTATTCTAATAAGTAGAGGTTAATGATCATAATCAAAGTTTTCTTCGCTCATTTTATCTCTGTGATATCTTTAGGTGCTAAGCACATTTTCTCTATTTTATAGTTGGAGAAACTGAAAACACAGAGTCACAGACAGCAGAGTGGGCTCAGGAGCCATGGGTTCAAATCCTGGCCCCTCCATTCACCAGCTGTGTGACACTGGGCCTCCGAGTCTCTGTTTCCTCATCTATAAAATAGGGATAATATGACTGTCATTTAGCTATTGTAGGGATAACACAATACACTATATAGAGAGCACGGATCTGGAGGATCTGCCGCCAGGGCTGTCCAGGACATAGGTCTGGAGACATTCTGGAATATATGGGAGCGAATCACAAGGGATACCCAAGGTGTCCGGGCTACAGGGCAGAGCTCTCTCTGTAGGGTGAGGTTTCATGTGCTTGCTTTATTGCTTCTGACTTTTCCTCCTACAAAGCGGAGATGACACAGAAGCAGCCAGATATCAAAGGGCTCTAGTTATGAGGCCTGGTCATCTGGGAGTGTGAGATAGGCTCAAATCCCTTAGCTCCAATTCAACTCCAGCCTGACCCTTTGTCAAACTATTCCCCTACAGGTATTACTTAGGTGCACTCAACATGTGATTTCAAATGTGTGAGAATCAGCCAAAAAGTCATTTGGGCCAAGCCTGCTGACCAAGCTGGGCGATGCTGCTTGAACCTACAAAACAGGCTGAGATCATGAAACACTTGTCTTCTGGGACCAGGAGGCTCTAAAGGGGGGCGCTGAGGAGGAGGTCAGGAATGTTCCGAGCTACGGCAAGCTCCTGGGAATATGGGTGTGATCTCCCAAAGTGAGATCACTACTTTTCCAGATCTCTGCCCCAGCCGATGTGGACATCAGAAGGCTGGAACCCATGGCCCCTGGGACAGAACCAGAGGGCCCAGGGGAAGCTCCACAAGTAAGTGGGGTCTGGACTGGGTTCCAGGGGGAATGGTCAGTCTAAGGAGGCAGAAGCAGGCACCTCCTAACAGCTCAGAGCAGGGCATCCACAGAGTGACCCCATAATCACTGAGCCTCAAGCCTGCAGGACACTAGGTAAACAGACCCACTGCCATGAGGATCCTAAATCCCCAGGGCCCAGGCAGTGCACCAAGTGCTTTGCTGGCACAGGGAAACTGTGATGAACATACCACACCTGCTGGGGCAGCAGCCACCCCCCACCGCCAGCACAATTGCCAGGCAGGATTGGGGGCTTAGCAGTCCCAGATCTGCCCATTTGTTACTGGAGGGAAGAAATCTGAATGAATTTCTCTGCAAAATCTCCAGATTTTTAAGATGTTGGCTTCTTCTAAACACAGCATAGCCCAATCAAAACATATCTGTGGGCAATACTGGGCCTAAGGCCACAAGTTTGCAAAAGAGACTGGAAGAGCACCCTAAAGGGGTAGATGCTCTCTGATCTGCAGCCTCCTCTCCTGGCATCTCTGCCCCTGTGAACCTCCTATGAGCCCAATTGGAATGGGATTTGCACACCCAGGCCTCAGTTACCTCTGCCTTCACAAGCCACACCCACCGCCCAGGAAACACCTCTCCTCCCAGAGCACGCTCACACTTGGCTCTTCCTGGAGCCTGAGTTTCCTCCCCCAAACAGGATGGATTTCCGTATGGAGGAAAGGCCGGAGCATGCGCACCCAGCTCCAGCCCCTGGTATTTATACAGTTTCATAAACTGCAAGAGATTGTTTTGTTTCATAAGAACAATCACTATGCAAATGAAACCTCCAGCTAATACAAACAGGGCTGTTAAATTCACTTGCCAATGCTGATGAAAAGAAACCCAGCCTGGCCCTGACCAAGCGCTCTAAGAAAATGTTTAATCACAAAATACATTTGAGTGTGGAAATTAGGCAAATATGAAAAGATGCCCTGACTTCACTCCCTGAGCCCTCCACCCCCCTCTTACCCCCTCCTTTATTCAGCAAGACAATGATGATGGAATGAAAGGGTTCCCAAAGGACGGACAGATGTCAAGACTCAAGGAGGAAAAGACCAAAATGCAGAGATTAGGGAAACACAGGTTCCCAAATTTGTACGGGTCCCTCAAGGCCCTCCTACCCCATTTTTGACAATTTCTTTTTGGTGGGGTTGAGGGGAGGGTAGAGGGAGAGAATGTGCAGGGGCTCAGGAGGGCTGGGCCAGTGGGCATGCAGGGAGGGCATGCAGAAGGGCGTGTGTGGAAATTCCAGGCCAGCCCATGGCTGCCACAGTTGGCAGGGCTAGAAGCCAGGACACATCCCTGTGTTCTGAGGGGTGCTCACATGGGGCCAGGTCCCTGGACCAGAGGAGTAGGAATCCAGATGGGGCAGTTCCCAGCTCCGGGCAGCCTGGGGCCTGTCATGGGGCTGGGGACAGGCTCGGCTGAGGACCCAGGCAACATCCAAGCAGGACAGAGTGGACAAGGGACTCAAGCAGAATCTTTTTTTTTTTTTTTAATGATTTATTTATCTATCCATACAAGAACCGGGGTACAGGCCAGACGCACAGGAGGGTGAGAGAATTCACTAGAGACAGAGGGGGAACAGAACAGGCAGACTGACGAAATACACTGTTTAGGGGAGCAGCGGGCGAGACAGGAGAGGTCTGCCGCGCCATGTGGGACCCTCGCCATCAGCAGGGATCAAACTGGCACTGCAGAGGCTGCAGACAGCTTCACAGCAGGGCGCTCAACCACCTGAGCCACCAGGGGAGGCCCTCAGGCAGAATCTTGACTCATCAGAGGACCATTCAGTAGTACCAGAAGACCCAGTCAAAATGGATTCAAGATAACTCCAGTCAAAATGGATTACAGAATGTCAGAGTGAAGACAAATCTTCTCACAAATTTGCCTGGGTTCAAACCCCCGTGTTTCCACCATGTACAGTCTGTGTGACCTAAAGCGAGTTACTTTCCCTTTGAGGGCCTCAGTTACCTCATCTGGGATGAAGAAACATGCCTCTCGACACTGTCATGACAATACAATGAGATCATGAAAGTAAACTGTGTAGCTGGGACCTTGGAACATAATAGATGCTCAATAAAGCTTAGCTATCAGATTCCAATTCCTTGGTGCACAAATAAGATCCAGAGAGGGTTGATGGATTTCCTGGAATCACAGATTAAGTGAAGGCACAGACCTGACCCCAGCTCCAGTCTGTCCAGCAGATTTAGGGAAAGAAAAGGTGGAGGCCTGGGGCCTACGCATGCCTAAGGCCCCTCCAGGAAGTGCACTCAGCAAGGAGGAGGTGGTAGGAGGGACCTCTGAAGCAGCAGTTCCTGGGGCTGGGGGAAATCAGAGCCTGGCCCTGGCAGGGCCTCCCAGGGGCCCAGGCAGGGGCAGCTGTCCAGAACTGTCTGTCCATGGAGGGGGCAGGGAGGCTGCCACTCGGAGCACGCCGTGTGCCAGTCCCTGGGGCCAGGCCTGCTCGGCCTGCTGGCTCCATCCAGAGCCCGCCCCTAGGGATGCTGGGGGAGGCAGCCAGGATCAGAGCTGCTGCTGCAACTCCCCTCCCCCAGCAACAGGGGACTAAAGTGGGTCAAGGAGGAAGGAGGGGGCCCAGGAGGGCTGGGGGAGGGGCCCAAGGAGCTCACAAGGCACCCAGAGGGAGGGGGCCAGGGGAGGATGCCTGGAAAAGCAAAACCATGTGTGCGGTGGGCCTTGGGGGCCAGGACAGAGCAGCAGAGGGGCTGCTCAGGACTTGAGGGTTCTCAAAATCATCTCAGAGTTAACTCCAAGGGCCCTTGGTCCTGTCTGCTGCCCCCAGGGGATAAATCCCCTTCTTCAACCCCAACCTAGCAGTCCCTCCCAAAGCCCCCTCACCCACCAGTCTCCAGCCAAGGGGTCTGTGAGGAGCACACCCAGTCAGCTTCAGCCTTCTGGCTGAGACCTGGAGGTAGGCCCAGCTTGGCCCAGCTGCCCAGCCAGGAGGTGCAAGGAAGAAGCTGGGAGAAGAGATCTAGCTGACCCCATCCTGGACCCGGGTTTAGCAGGACTATGACAGCGCCAGGCCAAATCAGGCCCCAGTCACCAAGGAGAACAGTTAGGAGTGAGCCCCATGTACCCCCAGGGGTGTCCTTGGGGAGGCTAGTGAAAAATTAAAGGGTAGGGGGAGCAGGAAATGCCAAAGAGTACTGTTAGCCTGGCAAAAGGGAAAGCCAGGCCCCTAGGGAGCAGGGACTGGGGGTCCACAGCTTGACCCAAGGGGACAGGAACTGGCAGGCAGCTTCCACCCCTGGCTGGCCCTGGCCCAGTCATGGGCTTGTCTCCCAGCTCCCCCACCCTGCATGGCCCAAAAAAAAAAAAAAAAAAAAAAAAAAAGGAAGCAACCACCCAGGCAACTCGATATGGTCCAGAAACCTCCAGGGTCCCTGGGTTCCAGGAAGCCAGCACAGGAGGGGGTGGAGCAGGGAATGCAGAGGGTCCAGTGCCCAGGGAGAGGGATTTCAGGAGGGAGGAGAGGAACTGCTGCTCCAGGCCTTTTGGCCAGGATGGAAGGGCAGACTGGAAACCAGAGCCCGGGAGGAACACGCGGCCTCGGGTGGAAACTGAAGCTCCTGGGAACACACTGAGGGGGAAGAAGACACAGGCTCACAGGTCAGACCCTGGGCCTAATGGGCAGTCAGAGCAGAAACAGACAGAGGCCAGAGGACAGGGCCCTTTAAATCTCTGAGTCCCTCAGCAAGGCCACACACCACCAACCACGGCATCCAAATTCCTGGGCTGAGCCAGCAGGACTCTTGGGAACTTGGGGGGGAGGGCGGATAGACAGGAGGGCTCCCCACACAAATGCAGCAAGCAAGCATCTCCCACCTCCCACCTAGCAGAACAGAGAGACTGGTCTGGTTGGGTGGTGCAGTTCCCAAGAAACCCAGAGGCAGGCACAGTCCTGTGCACCCCACACCCCAAAGTCCCAAGGACCTGACCTCTTCCCGACATCCCAACTTGTCCAAGATGCTTCCCTTCAGGAGCAGGCCTGGGCAGGCAGGAGGGAGTGAAAGGTAGTGGGAGGGAAGGGACCAGGCCACCTTTGTCCTGGAGGGGGGTTGAGGGGTGGGGGACTGTGGCATTACCAGCCTCAGCGTTCATAACTGTTTACAGATCTGTCTCCAGCCAGGCAGGACCTCCTGAGGAAGGGAGCCGCCTGCCTGTTCCCCAGGCACGTAGGAGGTGACTCTGGGAGTGACTCCGGCAGGGTCAGGGAGCTTGGCTGTGACCTCTACCCTTGGATTCAGACTGACCACAGAAGTTTCCTTACCTGTAGGATAGTGCATATAGAGGTACCAAGCTCACAGGACTGTCCGGGGATGCATGAGAAAAGGTGTACAAAGCAGCGGTCAGCCGCAATAAATATTATCAGTGAATACACGCTGCCCTTCCTGCCGCCCCAGTGGCCAGGTCGAACCTGTGTCCCCGGAGAGGAACAGACTGGGAACTCTCCTAACAAAAACAAGGCAAGAGATGCCCACAGACTTAGACAGGCCCAGCCTCACCCTATGCTGCAACCTGGAACCTAAGACAAGTCTTACTCCCCAGGCAAGTCCGGGTATTTGGAGGCTCTGAAGACAAGAACACCAGAATAAAGCCCACTCAGATACCTGATTCACACTGAACTGATGCTGGAGCATCAGTGCCAGGAGTTTGGGGGGAGCTGTTTTCGTATTGGCCTGATGGAGATTGATAGGGTGAGAACAACATCAACTCTCCTTCCACTGCCAACCCACGTAGCACAGAGGGGACCCCAGACCCTGGCCCACAAGGGTCTACAGACCAAGGCACCTGTCCAAGGACACGGGGACCTGAGAAACGAGCAGCCCTTTCACTCATCACTGTGCACCCAGCAACAGCCTACGGTGCGGCTGAGACTCAGGGAATGAATAAAGTCAGGAAGTCTCCATCCAGTGAATGAATGACTGAATTTTAACTGGCTAATTCAGAATCATTGCTCAGATCTTCTAATTTCTTGGAATGCAAATACACTCACAATGGCACTGCTCTGCCTGATACCCCACACTGCCCGCCTGGATGCCATGCAGGCGCAGAGCATGCTTCCGGGGGCCAGAGTGCCTGTGTCCAAATCCTGTCTAGTCCTAGGTGTGGGGCGCCACCCTGTGCCTCAGTTTCCTCCCCTGTAAAATGGGGACAGTAACAGAACCTATCTCCTGTGGTTGCTGTGAAGTTTAAATAAATGAATCGTGTGGAGAGCTCAGAAGTAATCAATGACTTTATTATCCTTATTACTAGTACAACCTCAAGGATGGCCCATGCAGTGTCAACTGCCCTCCCCCAGCCCTGCCCCCAAAGCTAAGGGCCAATCAGTGCTCAAGACCCCAGAGGGCTCCCCACCAGGCACACATCTGGCCAGCGGGGCCGCAGCCCACCCACAGGCGGGCCCCCAGCTGCGGGCTAGACGCCGCCACCGCGTCCAGCCCGCCCCCGCCCCTGCCCCCGGCCCCGGGCCTGGGACTCAGGAGTCCTGCGGACGCCGGCTGGGCCAGGCCGGCCCCAGACTCCGAGGGGCGGGCGGCGGGGGCGGCCCGCGGTGCTGAACAAGCCCCGGCCCCACCCGGGCAGCGCGAGCGAGCGCCGCAGCCCGAGCCTTCCCAGCCAGCCCCCCGCCGCGGCCGCTTTGTGCCCAAACCCTGGCCTGAGTTATTGCGCCGCAGCCATGGAGCCCTCCGGGGCGGGGGCGGCCCGACGCGTTCCCAGGACGGCTGCCTCAAAGGGGCCCTGGGGGCGCGCGGCGGGGCTGGCAGACGAGGGCCCGGGAGGGGCCACGTTCCCAAGTCCCCGAACGGCCGCCGCTCGCTGTGGATTACTGGGTGGGAAGAGCCCCAAGGCGCCCTTCCCTCCACCCCTTCACCCCCTTAAATCCCTCCCGGTCCCTAGCTCGTGTCCCTGGATCCCAAATCATACCGCACAACTCTGCAGATGGATCCCAGGAAGGTCTAGAACCCCCCAAATCCCACCCGTCCTGGAAATCACCCTCTCCCCACCCGACCAGCCTTGGGTTACAGCCCTGGCTTGGAAAAGAGTTGGATTCTGGGCTGGGCCCCTGAGGGAACGGGCTGTGGGAGCCGCTTGGCCTCATTTTCCCATCTGTCAGATGGGGGGGGGTGGGAATGTGGGTCCAGTGCCAGGCACTAGGGACACTGCAGTGACTGAGCTGGGCAGGGGCTCTGCTGGTTGGTGTCACAGCTGGCACGCCCAGGGAGGGCCCATCCCCTGCCCCTCCGGGGTGACTTGTAGGGTTACTTTGAGATAGGGTTGCATGGTTTGCCGAGGGTGGGGGGGGGTGCAAGACTCACTTGCTCCCAAGCTGGCAGGGCAAGAGTGGTTCCAGAAGTAGCCCCCACCCAGAAACAGCCCCAGCAAAATAACTCCCCACTCAGACACACCTCCCCTCTGAGGCCAGGACTACTGCCATGGAAACCAGGAGTCTCAGGTCCAACCAAGAGCAGGCAGAGACCCTCTCCCACACCTCCCACATCTCCCACCCTTCAAAGCCAACTCCCCTCACAACTCCCCCATCACCTCAGGCTCAGGTATCACCTCCTCTAACACTCCCTACCTGTCCCAGGTCCTGCTTTGTGTCCCAGAAATGATGCTGCTGCCTGAGGTGCTTATAGATGGCCCCTCACCTCCACTACCAATAAATCCCTGTCTGTTCATTGCTTGAGTCTCAGCAGTGCCAGGTACATAGCAGGTGCCCAATCAACAGGTGTGGGGTGAATCAATGAACAAGTGAAGGAATGAAAGAAAAGTCCATCTTAAAAGGCTAGAAACGCAGCACACCCTCCCAAAAAAAAGAGGACTCTATGACAAGTGATCAAGTAAGTTCGGAAATCACAAACTATTATCTGAAACAGTCCCACAGCAGCATTTTAAAGATTCTGAGAAGCCCTGAAGGTTTCAAAAACTTTTAACTGTTTAAGACAGTGTTTGCCAAATGTGTTTGGCCACAGAAAACATTACTTACTTTTTTGGTAGAACATCAATAAAATCCTGGAATACATTTTGTGAAACCCGGATGAAAACTCATTTCTCACCCTCACAACCACAAGTTTTGGTAAATGAGTGTTAGAGTCATTCAAATGGTAAGCTGAATCTTAGAAAGGAGGAAGGACTTGCCTCTTTTTGTAGGGTCAGGTGGAACTTAATGCTCTGCGCATAGTAGGTGCTCCCAAAATACCCGAATGAATACAGTAAATTCATGAAAAAGTCCACCACCCATGGGCATTTTCTCTGCCTGGGCACTGGTGAGTCTGAACCCGGCAAGCAATGACAAGAATCTCTTCCCCCCAAAGGCTGGCATTCACGTGCACATGCATGCACACACACATGCGCATGCACACATGAACACACACAGACACACTGTGAATGCAGCGATATATGGACAGACTCACAATGCACACATGTATCCACAGGCACACAGAGACACCCACATGCACACCATTTGGGGCCACATACCCTCCCATATCAACTCCTTCCCTGCACCTGGCCCATGTGGCAACTGAGAAAACTGTTCTTGGTGAGGTGTGGGGAATGGACGCAAGGAGGGATGCAGAAGGCGCATTTAGAACCTGACATCTTCAAAGGGGGATTTGGGGGGAGGTTATCCCAGCAGGTGACAGCTACATTTCTCCACCCATTTTCTCTGAAGCTACATTCTGAGCACAAAGGCAAGAAAGAGACAGAGAGATCTGCAAAGTTAGGCTGCTCCAGACCCTCTGGATGGCCAGTTTCATTTTATAAAGCTGTTTCTCAACAACCCTGAGATTTCACCCTCATACCTGTCTTGGAAGTAGAGCCCCTGTTTCACGGAACAAGAAGCTGAGACTCACCGATAACATGGCAAGGGTGCGGATGGGATGAAGTATGGGAGCCCCAGGTTGGCCTGCTATGAATCCCACACCCTGGGAGTCTGGGGTCCCAGGTTGTTCCAAGGCAGGTCTTGGCCTGGGTCAGCAGCAGAGACAGCAGCAAGAGCCCCACCCCCACCCCCCATCACCCCCGACCCAGCTCATCTTTGTCCTGTCCCAGGGACAATTCTACCACAAGGTCATTGTATGACCTTGTACATCTGACTTGTCCTCTGTGGGAAAGTTTGATCATTAACTAAGAAGGGAGCTCAGCTGAGGATTCTCTAAGG
Source organism: Talpa occidentalis (assembly GCF_014898055.3). Classification (NCBI taxonomy): domain Eukaryota; kingdom Metazoa; phylum Chordata; class Mammalia; order Eulipotyphla; family Talpidae; genus Talpa; species Talpa occidentalis. The sequence continues at coordinate 21,061,365 of NW_023601754.1, read as the reverse complement.
TTCATTGTTGCTTGTGAAAAAGAAAGCCAAAGTCCCCACCTGAGCTGGCACATGAGTGGTGCACTTCAAGATTAAATGAGTTACTCCTGTAAAGTCCAAAGACCAGGGCTCTATAACGCATCTAACAAAGCCAGCTGCTCTTGGTGTTGTGATTCCATCCTTTTGCTCCCAAACCAAATACTAACTCCTCTTCCATGACTTGCCTGATTCCCCCTATCAAAAGGAATCCCTCCTATCTTTCCCAAAAGTCGTCTTCATCTTTACCTTGGAATCTTGTCTGGTCCTATGATTAAGGTTGTACATCCTGTCTAGACTGTGAACTCCTTAAAGACATGGCCTCCTCTGTATTCTGTTGAGTCTCACCTGCCTAAGATACTCAGAACTTAGATAACTGGATGGATGGATGGATGGATGGATGGATAGATAAAGATTGAATGGGTGGGGCCTCCCCGGTGGCGCAGCAGTTGAGTGCTGGGTTGCTAAGCTGCCCGCAGCCTCTGCAGTGCCGGTTCGATCCCCGGCTGCTCCCCGGCCCCTGGAGGAGGGTCCCACATGGCGCGCAGACCTCTCCTGCCGCCCGCTGCTCCCCTCAACAATTCGGTCCTTCTGCCTGCTCTGCTCCCCGCTCTGGCTCTGGTGAATTCTCTCACCCTCCCGCACTTCTGACTGTACCCAGTGCTGTATAAATAAATAAATAAATCTTTAAAAAAAAAAAAAAAAGAATGAATGGGTGGATAGAAGGTTGGATGATAGATGAAATAATGATTGATGGATGAATGATAAACAGATGATGGAAGTATGGGTAGAAGGATAATAAATGGATGGAGGGAAGGAAGGGGAGGAAAAGGAGAGGGAAGGATAAAGAGAAATGAGCTGAGGGAAAGAAATACCCAAGCTCCCAAGCTCCACCACATTCAATGCAGTACCCCTTCCTGAAGAAGTAAAAATGGTCCATAAACATAAGAAAAATAGTGAACTTCCCTAATAATCAGGGAAGTGCAATTAAAACAATCAACCATTTCTTTTCTGCCAGACTGGCAAGAAGAAAGGGAATGAGGAGGTGGGCAGAGACGGAAAAAAGGGCCTCTCTGGTGGCACAAGGGGTAGGGGTTAAGACACAACCTATGAAGCTATCGGCAGCCACTGCAGCACGAGTTCGATCCCCGGTGAGGCAGCTACCCCACATGGCACAGCAGACCTCTCCTGTCTCACCCACTACTCCCCTCAGCAGTGTATTTCAGTCAGTCTGCCTGTTCTGCTCCCCACTGTGTCTCTGGTGAATCCTCTCACCCACTGCACCTCTGGCCTACACCCCAGTTCTTGTCTACATAAATAAATCTTTAAAAAAAGAGAGAGAGACCAAAAAAAAGAGAAAATTAAGAATGCAAGCATTAGAAGATGTATAGCTCTGCCTAGTATCATCCAAGGATAAACTGGTACAACCTTTGTGGGAGCAATCTGCAAATAGCTAACAAATTTTTCAAGTGACTACCCTTGACCTAACAATTTCACTTGAATCTAGCCTAAAAAAATGGCCAAGATTTAAAAATGAGTATGCTCACTGCATGATTGTTTATGACAATGAAAAACTGGAAGCAACTGAATGTCCATCAGCAGAGGCCTGTAAATAAATTCTGGTACAGCTTCATAAAACATATGGCTGTTGAAATGTAGTAGGTTTCAAACACTCACATGATGATATCTCATAGACTAATAGTTCTTAACCCTGGCGGCACACTAAAATTACCCTGGAGCTGAAAGGGAAAAATGGGCCTGGAGCCCAATCTCCAAAGGTTTTGGGTTACTGGTCTGTGGTGGAGTCCAGGTAATGCTGTTTCTGTCCGTATCCAAGATGACACGAATAAGCAACCAAGATTGGAAATTCGCTACTACCAGAAAATAGCAAATAACAAAGTACAGTTATGTAGTACATGATACTACCTACACTTTAAATTATGTATTTACATATGTTTTTGTGTAAATGCACCACAGAAAGTTCTGGGAGGAAAGATAACTGTGGGTAATCTCTAGGGACAAAAAGGATTAAATTTTTTTTTTAAGATGTGTAAGTCATTTTAAGATGTGACTAAGGACAGTCCAAAAGGCAGATGACATAGAGGCTGGGGAGCAGGACAGAACTCCTGTGCCTTGACTTGCGGCCTCTCTCCCAACTCAGAGTCCCAGGGCCTTTCCGGGCCCTGGAGAAAGCATGAGTTTCTCAATTGTCTTTTGGGCCCTTTAGACACTTACAAATAAAAGCAGTGGCTACTGACTCAGGCTCTGGAGCTGGGCAAAGCCTAAGTTAACCCAGCTCTGCTACTTCCAGCTGTGTGACTTTGGACAGGGTATTTCTGGGCCTCTGCGCACCTGGGCCTCTGTGCCACCAAGACCCATTGGAGAGCCGGGCGAGGGAGCTGAGGCGGAGAAGGCGGGGCACAGGTAAGTGCTTGGTCATGACTCGCCCACCACGGTCCTTCCAGGGGATCAAGGCTGGCCCTGCCAGTGGCTCTGGAGAGGCCTATATGGAACCTGGTTATTTCTTTTTTTTTTTTTTTAAGTTTTTTTTTTTTGATTGATTGATTGATTTATACAAGCACTGGGTACAGTCAGAAGCGCGGGAGGGTGAGAGAATTCACCAGAGCCAGAGCGGGGAGCAGAGCAGGCAGAGGGACCGAAGTACACTGCTGAGGGGAGCAGCGGGCGGCAGGAGAGGTCTGCGCACCATGTGGGACCCTCCTCCGGTGGCCGGGGAGCAGCCGGGGATCGAACCGGCGCTGCAGAGGCTGGGCAGCTTCGCAACCCAGCGCTCAACCACTTCGCCACCCAGGAGGGCCTGGAACCTGGTTATTTCTGCCCATGTAGTCCCTGATTAGAGAACTACCCAAAAAACCTACTCAGACGATGCTTGGCAAATCCACTGAGGCCAAAAGAGTCAGGAATACTGAAAAGACACCTGAAAAGACGCTGACATCAAGTGATATCAAGCGATGTCACATCTCCTTTGGTTTGACATTCCCCTAGACTCTCACAGGGCCAGGGAAGCAAGGGAGGACCCAGCTGCCCTGATGTTGGCTTCCCTAGAGGCCTCTCTTCAGATGCCTCACTCTGTGCAATGATCACTCCCAAAAGTAACTTGGAAAGACTGAACAATATCTTTCTAGTCTGTGTTATTTTAATATCAAACTCTTTTTTTAAAAGATATGTTTTTATTTATTTATGCATATGAGAACTGGGGTGTCCCCGCTGAGAGGATTCAGCAGAGACAGAGTGGAGAGCAGAACAGGCAGATCTACTGAAATACACAGCTGAGGGGAGCAGCGGGCAAGACAGGAGAGGTCTGCTGAGCCATGTGGGTAGCTCCCTGGCCAGGGATGGAACTCATGCTGCAGTGACCGCAGACAGCTTCATAAAGCTGAGACTTAAACCCCTGCACCACCAGGGAGGCCCAACATCAAATTTTCTCCTGTTACCCCTTCTTACCTCCCAGGGGGAAAAAGTCCTAAAACACCTACGAAATGTTGCTAGTCTCACCAGGTCCATCCCACTTCTCAGACAGGAAACTGAGGTCCTCAGAGCAGCTATCTTGCCCCAAATCACAGAGCATGTCTCCTCCAACCCACTCCCCTGCCCCTCCCAAGAGAATAAAGGAAACTTGACCCAGACCTTCTGCGAGAAGGGGGCCTTTTTCATTCTGAGTTGCACTTTATTGGCAGGTTCTCCCTGCAAACACATCCTATTTTTCCTTCCTGCCCTACTTCCCCTGACCCTAGTCCTCAGGCCTCATGCTGTTTGTGGGGCAAACCATCCCTGAAAGACAAGAAGGGCCCAAAGCCCACTTAATGGAGCTGGGGCTGGAGTCCAGCACTGAGAGGGGTCAAAACCGTTCAGTTCAATGTGGCGGGTGTCGGCTAGAGAGTGGGAGGGGGACAGGACAACACTGTGAGTTTACTGAATTAAAATCTGTTCTATTTTAAATTAGTGCAAAAATCTCATATTGCTTTTATCATTTGAAAAGCAGTGTTTTATAAAGCTTAGCATGATGCTTGGCCCAAGACCCTCAATAAAGAATGGCTATAATCTCACAGCAGAGACTACTGTTCTCCCTGCTTGGGCTGAAGCTAAAAGGAGAAAAATGGGCACAAAGTCATCACCAACCCCAAGGGGCTTGAGGGCTAAGTCCTCCAGGATGGAGCAGCTCTCCCAAACTCGAATAGGGGCTGGGGCGATGGTGAGGGCGTGGGGGTGGAGATCATCAAGGATGCCAGCAGTGAGCCCATGACTCCTAAAGGCAGTCTGTGCTCCCTCTCGGTCCACCCATTCATTTCTTCACTCATTTAGGAATTCATTTATTCATTAACCAGTCATTATTCACTATTGGCTCAATCACTTCTTCACCTGTTCATTCATTCCCTCAGTGGTAGACACATTTACTATTTAGTTACTCAGTTACTCATCCTTTTTAAGTGTAAGGACCCAGAAGCCTAGGTCGAGGCCATCTATAAATGAATGCGGGGTCCTGGAAGCCCACCAGGCTGACCGCATGCCATGCACAGATATTGCTCCCCTGAGTAAGTAGGGCAAAGCCAGTTTTGCCGACTCTCACAGGGCTCTTCTGGGAGTTGGGGATTTGAGTTACTCTTTGTGGCCCCAAGAGGCAGAAACAGGACCAACGCACCTAAATTACAGGAGGCAGATTGCAGCTGAACAGAAAGAAGAAGGTGTGAGATTCAAGTTAAAAATGCAGTGTGCCACAGAGGTAGTGAGCTCCCTGACAGTGAAAGTGCACAAGTCCAGGCTGGATGAAACTAAGACACCGCCAACACACCTGAAAAAGTCTAAATAAAGTGGACTTCAGGGTTCCTTTGCAACATGGGGTTCTCAGGATTCTGAAAGGTCTGACTCCTCCCAATACACAGGCCCCTGGCTGCTCACTCTCTCCCTCAGAGGCAAGGCATCTGCAGAGCTGCCCAGGGCACTGAGGACATGTGCCCTGCTCACTGCTCCCCAGAGAATCCTCTCCACAGTCTCCACCTCAGGTGACAGGAACCTGTCCCTCTTTCCTCCTCCCCCTCTGGGAGCCTGCTCCTCGCCCTCAGCCTCTCCCTGGGGACTCTCTGAAGCCAGTGATCATTTCTCCTCTCCCCAAGTTCAAACCCAGTAACTAGGGGACAAAGCCACATCTCTGGCTCAGGAACCAGAAATATGACAGACGTTGCTGATGGCTACAGCGTCCACAGCCCCCAGGACAAGACGGTACACCTGCCTGATCTCCCAGCCTGGAGGAGGCAGCTCCCTTGCCCAGCCATGCCCTGCTCCCTAACCAAGCCCAGATGGCCATCACTCTGCCTTCAGGCAGGTAAACTTCAGTGCAACAGGAGTTAGGTGAACAGTATGTTTTATTTAATTAGGAGCAACAGAAGAGATAAACCTCACAGCAGGACAGGGAATGACAACGCTGCAAAAAATAATTCATGCCCAGGTAACGAAAGGGCAAATTTCAATTACAGAGAAAACCGGGGGAGAAAAAGGTATCTGGCACCTCCAAGGAGAGGGACAGTGGAAGGTTCTGCAGGACCCAGACCTGGGATCAGAGGTGGTCAGCGCTCCAGGAAGTCAGGGCCTTTCAGGTTTTCAGAGCAGCTCTCCCTTCCCCTTCCTCATCACAGATAAGCCAGCCTGAAGGGGACAGCCTGGGTCCTGGCAAGCAGGTGTGGGGGCCATGGGATCTGCCCCTTTGGGCCAGCTCACACCCTCCAGAGGGTCACAGCTCTCCATCTCCAGATGGTCATTTTCCCCAAGGAGAGAGCAAGAATGTTCTAAGAACAGTCACCAGACCACTCAACAAATCATAAGTACCCATCCTGCCCTGTCCTCATGCCCACCAGCCCTAGTGGGCCCCTACTCTTGTGCCCTTCCCTCGCTCTGGGCACCCCAGCCTCACCCCTCACCCCAGAGCAAGGAAAAGGCACCGCTGGCCCTCCAGAGGGCCACTTCATCTTCAGAGTCTCTGTTTTGCCCCAGAAAATACAGGACCAATACCAAATGGCATCCTCGGAGGGTGGTGGGCTGAGACCCCCCCCTCAAGCCACACCTTCTGGGAGCTCGCTAAAAACGCCAAGGTCCTGGTAGTGAAAGCCGTACAAAGTGGTGTACTCAAAGCCACGGACCTGTACGTATGAAAATGGTTAAGGTGGGGAACTGTGCGCTGTGTATCTTACCTCCTTTTTTTAAGAGGGAAAGAAGGTGAAGAGTTCCAAGCCCCTCCCAAGCTAGCTGGCTGAGCATCTCTAAGATCCAGGCCCAGGAATCTGCAATTGTAACCAGCTTCACTGGAGGTGAAGGTGATAGCCACCCCGGGGATGTACTAACCTGTACCAATCTACTCTCCAGAGAGTCTGTTCCCAAGCCAAGTCTCCCCTAACCTTTCAAACATAATGCCTTGAACAGCAGACATAAATACTTCTTGTGCAAATGAGTATCCAAAACAAAGGACTGTCTGAGTGTCAATGCCCAAAGAAATACTTTTATTTACATAGTCTCCCTCCAAAATGAATGTTCCCACCAAGCTTTCATTCTCCGGGTGTTGCCACATCCACCACAAAGGGCACCACTGAGCCAACCCCTCTTCCCAAACCCCTGTCCTCAGGTGATGTCAGCCCCAACACCCCCATTAGCTACAAAGAGGGAAATTGCTGTTAAATTAGTGGGCCCCTCTACAGAGCCCCATTTTATATCCCAATTCAGACGATGACATGAGCATCTGCTTTCACTTCAAGACATTAATTTTCAATTATTGGAGAAAAACAAAATTAGTCCTGACAAATTGCTGGCGAACACAGGCTCTTGTCTGGTGGTTCATCATAATAACTTCGGGGGCCCACAATTAGTGTCACGGAAGGAGTTCCCTGATAGGCCCCCGTCATCTGGAGTCAGTGGCAGAGTTCTGTGGGGCAAGCAGGCCCCTAGGTAACTGCTCCTTGGTGGTCAGCATCAGAAAGCTAAGGAAGTGCGGTTTTTCTCTTTCTGGGGAAGGCAAGGTTGGGGGAGAGGTGAAGATGATTAGAAAACATCCAAGCTGACCATGTCCAGTATTGAACATTTCAAGGCTTGCCGCCACCCCATCTCTGTCTCTGTCTCTCTCTCTCTCTGTCTGTCTGTCTCTCTCTGTCTGTCTGTCTGTCTGTCTGTCTCTCTCTCTCTCTCTCAATAGTGGGATTTCACACACCTGGTCAGGAATGCCAATCTCTCCTGGATCCAGAGGCACCCAGGAAAGGCACACCTGGCCCATCCCATAATTCCCACTGGCCCTCTGCAATGGGACTAGGATGGATTTCATGATTCTCTTAGGAGACTCCATCTACGCCCCTTCTATGTCATCTAGGAGTCTAAGTCCAAAAGTCCACAGCCCAAGTCTGAGATCAGAATCTTATAAACCTTCTACAGTAAAAAACCTGTTTGCTAAGGTCCCATCAACCCAGGAAACTGATTCAGTGCAGGCCACGGGCCTCAAGGGAAAAAAGAAAGCAAGCCTCGAGTTTGCCAATCTCAAGGACCCCAGAATCCAAGGAACAACCCACTTGATAAGTGATTATCAACAACCTCATCTCATTTGATGAGATTTTTATGTATCTTGACTGCTGGAGTCACTGTATCAATGAGAACCCACTGAAATGTGAATGAGCAGAAGAATTCAGAGATAATGATGTGGCAATCTTTGAATTTGACTTGTCACAATTGAAGCCAGAGTGTGTTTGCCGAGCTAACACGTTCAGAGCCTTGGAGGTGGGGGCAGTAACCAGAGGGAGGCAAGTCAAAAAAAAAAGAAAAAAAGAAAGGAAAAAAACAAAACAAAACAACAACGGAAAATTATATCTTTAAGAAGAATGAAAGACAGTGCTGCTTCCAAAGTCAACTCGGTAACTGAGCTCCGACATTGTGTAATTGACTTTGCAAGTAGAACAACAGCAACGTAACAAAGAAAATGTCAGTGTTTTCACAGCACTAATCTATAACGCTGGGAGGCCCTCCCGCTGTCAGGCAGGGCTGACAATACAATAGCTTTCAAAGGGATATTACCATCATGCTTTTATTCCTGACATCAATCAAGACAAAGAGAATCCTTTTCACAAGACATTAAAAATCAAACCTTTGTACAAGCAGATAGGTAAAACAGCATTCTCCTTAAGGACAGCCACAAGGAGCAATCAGCTAATTGGCGCTCCTTGAAAGAAGTAAAGTAATTTTATTTACTGGTGTCCAACCCCAGTCTTCAGCTGCCACCGATCATGGCAGGTAAGCTACAAATCAAAAGTTTCCATCACATTTCCCCCACTCCACCCTACCTTTCCCACAGTAGACTGAGGGAACTGACAGCCAGCACCAAAAAAAGTTTAAGCTGATATAACCAATCCAAGCTTAATTAGCTCATTTTGGGTGCAAAACTACTCTGATTGCTGACTAACATGTTTATGTACCAAATGCCCTTGCAAGCTGACAGGAATTTGCAGAAATTGTCAAACACACCAACCCACACCGGTATCAAGGTTCTCCCAGCCAATCATAGTAATACGGAGCCCACAAAGAATTTTCAAGGCACTCTTCTGTTGGGATTACCCTAGACCCTCAGATAAGAAGGGAGTCTTGATAGCTACTGCAAATGTTCCTGAGACACGAAGATACTATTCTTTGCAAACACCAGTATATTGTGGACCAGGTCCACAAAAGAACTCCTTCTTCCCCCAGTCAAAGAGCTAACCAGCCCGCCCACCCACCTTGGGAAAAAGGATGGGGCCATCAGGAACTGCAGCCATCCTCTGCTGGCTCACAAGACAGTTTAGATGCCTGTGTGTCAGAAGTTAGTGACGCTTAGGGAAACCTGCAGGCCCAGGAACCCGGAGTTAAGAGGTGCTAATGTTTGTAAGAGCTCTTTATCTACAGGCACTCCTAGCCTGAAGTCACACAACCCACCAGCCTGCCAAGGGGTCCAAGATGCATGTCCCTACACCTCTTTAGGACTTGACAGAGCAGCTGGCCTAGGTGGCCCCCGCCCCAGATTATTGCTGGAAAGGGGGTGGGAGGGGAGGAATTAGCAGGCAATTTCCAGCAGGAGATCCCATTGGAACTCAGAGTCAAGGTGTTTTGTGACTCTTTCCTCAGGTATCCTGCAGACCATCTGCCAAAAATATGCAAGTTTGAGTCTAGTCCCTCAAAGACAGAGGAGTCCCTCTAGAAGCATCTGCAGCAGAAAAGGGCCTTCCTACTTTGCAGACATAAGGGGACGCCATTGTTTTTGTTTTTGTTTTTTTGTAAACAGTCTCTGAACAACAGGTGCTGTGCATTTCCCAGCAAAATGGACAGAAATTTTAAACCAAGAGGAAACTGGCCCCAGCACTGCCTCAAAGAATCACGTCCTCCCGCTGCCACCACCTAAATCAGCCTTTTTCCAAGAGCCAGGCAGCACGCCCGCACCACCAGCCGCAGTGGCAGGCTCCTTTCGTTTACACATCCAAATGAACAGTTAAGAGAAATCAATGCATCTAATTGCCAGACTATTAAATCCTACATCAGGGGAAGAATTCCACAGCCACCAGCTTAAGAGTTGGCTACCGATATAGCAATTATTGCAACTTTCTATTAGATTGAACCAGATCCCCAGCCTTTCGTCTCCAGCTACGAACGCTGTTCTCAAAGATGCTATACTCCGGTGCTCCTCCCCTGCCAGCCCCCCTCGTCTTCTGTTAACTCACGCTTCTCGGGAGCATGCCACAACAGTGCCAGGCAGGCTGGCACTACTGAATTACACTAGGTCTGTGAAGTCACCGGTATTTGCACACTAGACACCTTACAGTTAAAGGTTTGGCAGGATCCTCCCACCAGAGGCACACAGTTACCTTATTTTATTGCTTATTAAGTTTTTGCAAAGAAATAAGTGTAAGAATCTAAACAGCAATTACTAGATAGAGGATGTTTCCAGAGTGAGACAGGCCCTCCCAAAGCTGGGAATCAGTGTCTTCATTGAGGAAGGGGGGATTAAATATTAGGGTGAAATGTCTGCTGCCCCAGTCCACACAGAAAGCTAAAGAACCTAGAAAGGATTTGTCTTGCCCTTCCTACAAGATCATGTACATTTAGCCAAACAAATCTCGACAATTTACACTTGTATGTGGTCTCAGCTGAATCAAGAAACCTGTAACCTCAGAACGCCTCTATTTATTACATCTCAATTATTTCCATGGAAACACAAGCAGTAGCGAACTACACTGTTCCCAAGTCCCCAGACCACCAAATTTATAAGATGGACTTCCGAGGAGCTGCGGGCTGGCAGGAGAGGAAGACAGAAAGGGAGGGGAACGCAGAGAAGTCACGGGGACAGTCTTGGATGTTGGGGTTGAGGGGGTGTGTGGACACAGTCTGAGTGTTAATTAAAATTAAGACCTGCTAAGCACAGACCATTGCTCGATGGAGGAAACTGACAGTATTAGATATTACTCAAAAGTTTTAAGTTGCGGCTGGGAAAGAGATGTGTTAATTTTCTGTCTAAATGAATGAGGAGGCAGTGTGGGTGCGGGGAAGGCTACCAACCACCTGATATCATCAACCGAAATAACATCAGTGAGACCTGATGAGAACAGCCTCGGAGAAGGAGGTCAAAATTGTCAAAGGGAACAAATCATCACAACGGCCACCCCACACTACCAGGAAACAAAAAAGGGGAGAATGGTGTAGCGAGAGAAAATCAGTCAGGACATGTGACTTTTGTAACATGCATGGTTTTTCGGTTTTCCTTTAAATCACAACGCTTTTAAAAACCAATAAGGCTATTCTACCCCCCTGCCCTACTGTCTGGACCCCTTTCCCTTTTGGCTGGGTGTCCTCCCAGGGAGCTGCATTTTCCAAAGAAGGACAAACATCCCCAGGGGACAAGTGACCCACTCCAGAAGGGAGGTTGTGTCCGTGAGATTCCCCCCCTCACCCCCACTGGAGGCCTGTTTGATTTTCAAAGCAGCAATGCCTGTGCTTTCAAATCACACTTTCTGAGCATCCATTAGAAATTGTTATATTTCTGTCTTTCCTTCCTGCTATGGGCTTTCACATTTCCGAGATCAATTACGAATTACAGTCAAGCGACTTTCACAGCAGACTGCGCGGGCTGGGGAAGTCCACGATGCGTCTAGATGGCCCTGACACACAGCAGTGGAGGCAGAATAAAATAAAATAAAATGTAAAAGGCGCCACTGCTCCTTAAGAAGCACCTTCAAGCATCTTTAAAGGTGAAGACCTTGTCGTTTTAAACACTTGGTGTGGAGCTGTCCACAATCAAGCACACACTTTTTAATATTGCTTGAGCAAGGGGGGGAGGCAGTTCTTGAAAAGCAATAAATCCATCACCTGCTGTAACTCTTATCTATTCAAATTATCTTCCCTCTTAATTCCTCCCTTGATAAGTGGCCACATCTCCACCCTATTCACCCCAGTAAACTGAATAAAAGGCAAAATGATGAGAGACAAGGGTTGTAGCTGCTTTTGAAAAATGCAAAGAACCACAGGGAGAAACAGAGGCTCTCTGAGTCCAAGGGCAGAAAGGCACTGTATGGCTGATATTTACAACACTTCTCAAAATGCCTATACGGGTCCGGTTCCCACTTTGCTGTCTTTCCCCCATCAATTAGCTTGAACTGTCTGCCGTACATAGACACATACACATTTGGAGAGAGACACTCATTAAAAATCATTTCAAGGCTCATTTCATGAAAAGCGAAAGACCAATTCTTGAGTCTTTCTCAGAGATACACAGAGTGGTTTTAGAATTAGGTTTCAGCAACTCTGCAACACCCACCCATCTGTTCACCGCAAGTCGTTTACCTTTGCTTTTTGTGTCTTGCCTTCAAAGAGAAGGAGGTTTGGAGGTTCGCACTGAGGTTAGGGGTAAGCACTGCATCTTCTTTTATGAAAAATCTGCCCCCATTTAACTCAAAATCAACTGCCCAAATTCAATAAAACTATTTCTCCAACCAGAAATTCAGATTCTACATTTTCTTCTGGGCCACCTTGGGTGGTTCTTAAGGGAGTGAGCAGTGAGCCAGAAAAAGAGAAAAGAAATCAAACATTATTTCAAGACGCAGAGCTCTTCTATTCTGCAGAAGGACAACATCGACCATTTGCGTGTCCCCTTCCTAGGGTGCTTCTTCTGGTCTCCTTTGTCCCTCAGGCAGAACGTCCACTGGACCCCCAGTTCCGTGAAGCAGGCCAGCCTGTCCCAGATTGGGATGTCTGCCAGGGTGAGGACAAGACCAACTTCTCTCAAGGAAAGAGGCCAGGAGTAGCCAGGTTGCTGAGTTTGGACTGAGTTGGCCTGCTTCTAGGAAGACAGCGAGTGTCTCTGCCGAGTTGGGTGCCCTGGGACTCTCCCGGGACTTTGGGAGGCGAGCAATGGTGGGTGGTGTCTCACGACCCTCCTCGCCTGACTCAGTCCCAGCCAGGAGCAAGGCTGGCAGGAAGGGAGCGGGGGGCCTCAGAGCCTTCCCGCGCAGGCCTCCAGGAAATGAACTTTTTAGAGCAGCACTGGGCTAGGGCCAGAGGTCATCAGGGGAGTTAGCTGGGAGAGGACTAGGGCCTCGGGACTTCTGGCTCCAGAGAGTAGCCACTCTCATCCTGTCCCTGCTCTATCCACCTCCTAGCGCGGCCGGCAGCCAGGCTCCCACCCCGGGGGCTGGAATGGGGACAAAGCAGCAGGCGAGGCCTGGAGAGGCCAGTCGGTGGGGAGAAAGGGGCAGGGGAGGGGCGCAGGCTCAAGGCCTCTCCCGGGGGCCTCAGCTCTCCAGGGCCCACTCCAGCCGGGGGCCCTGGGAAAGCCAGGGGGCCAAGCAAGGGGCGCGTGAGTGTGGACCTGAGTGTGAGCGTGTGTGCGCGCGCGTGTGCGTCTCCTCACAAACGTGTGCACCCCGGCGCCCGCACGCCCGGGACCCTCGATCTTGTTTGCGAGCGAGCCAGGCGCCGGCGTGCGCGCGGGGGTCTCCTCACAGGCGTGTGCGCTCCGGGGCCTCGGCCCAGGACGCCGGCCCGGGGGGTCCCGGGGGACCCGGGGGGTGCCCGGGCGCCGGCGCCCGGGGTCGGGTCCGGGGCGTCCTCCGCGCCAGAGCGAGCGCGGCGGCCGCGCGCCCCTGGGGACCCGCGCCCCGCGGCCCGGCGCAGACAATGAACTCCCGGCGAGGCTCCCGGCCGGGCGGCCTCTGAGGCGGCGGCAGGAAGTGCGGGGGCCCGGCCGGGAGCGCGGCCTGGGCCGGGGGCAGGCAGGGGGCGCCAGCCGCGACCGCCGCCCTGGGCGTCCCGGGGCGCGCGGGCGGCCGCTGAGGCGAGGCAGGGAGGCGGCGGGGCGGGGAGGCCCGGGGCCCTGCGCGCGCGGCCTGGGCGCCGCGACCTCCCGGGCGCCGGTCCTCGCCGCCTCTTCCTTCCTCCCGCCGCCGCCGCGGAGATTCGCAATCCCCGCCAAGCCGGGCCCGCACCCCTTGATTGGCCGCGCGGGCCCGGGGCCCGCCAGGCGGCGGCGGCGCGGGCCCCTCGGCGGCGCCCTCGGGCCCGGGTCCCCGCGGGCGGCGGCGCCGGGCCCGGGCGGGTCGGGGCAGGGTGTCCGCGGCGCGCCCCGCGGCCGCCTCCGCCTCCAGCCCGGCCGCCTCCTCCCCGCCTCCGCCTCCTCCCCGCCTCCGCCTCCTCCTCCCGGCTCCGCGCGCGGGTCCCCGGCCGCCCGCCCGCCCGCCCGCCCGCGCGCGCGTCCCTCCTCCCTGGCTCGCTCCCTCCCTCCTCGCCGCTCGCTCGCTCGCGCCGCCGCCGGGCCTCGCCCGCTCACCTTTCACCGAGCGCGGCTTCGCCTGCTTCCGCCTGGACATGTCCGGGGCTCCCGGCGCTCCGTCGCCCTCCGCGGCCGGCTCCCCCCGCCGCCCCCGCCGCTCCGGGCCGCCCGGCTCCCCCTTCTCCTCCGCCTGCCTCTCGGAAACTTTTTTTTTTGCAGCCGGGTCGGCGGCTGCGGGGAGCGGAGCGCAGGTCGCGGGCGGCCGCCCTGGGGGGGGCGGCCCGGACCGGCCGAGGCCGCGCGGGGGCGGGGGGAGGCCCGGGGGGCGCGCCGGGGCCCTGCCTGTTGCAATGCGGCAGCCGGGGGCTCGCGGTCCCAGCGGCGGTCCCGGCGGCGCGGGGAGTCCGGAGGCCACTCGGCCGAGCCGAGTTATGCAAAAAAAAAAAAAAAAAAAAAGCCGCCCCCCTCCTCCTCCCCACCCCCCGCCGGCCCCCGGCCCCTGCGGCCCCCTCCCTCCCGCTCCCACCCCACCGCCACCCTCGCCCGCCTCCTCGTCTCCTCCTCCGCCCCTCGCCGGATTTTTGTGCAAAGTTTGCAGGCGTCCGGCCACGCAGCCCGGTGCGGAGCTCACAATGAGCCCATCTGAGGAGGGGGCCGGGGCTGGAGTCGGGGGTGCCTCGGGGGGGGGTGGGGGGAGACCGGGAGGCGGTCGGGAGCGCGGAAGCTCAGGACCCCCCGGGGGAAAAAAAAAAGCCTTCAAATTATCCCCCGCCGCACAAAAAAAATAATAAATATTAATGGCTAAAAAATTCCCAAACCCCTGATTTGAAGATTATGATGGATGGGGAGAGAGGTCCCTCAACTCGGCCGACTTGGGGGGCTCGGAACGGCCGCGGGGGCTCGGAAGCCGCAGCGCGGGGCCCCTGGCTCACGCCCCCTTCTCTGGCTCTCGGCTCGGTGCGGCGCCGGCCCCCCGGAGGAGGAAGGGGCGCGCGGGGGCGCTCAGGCGGCGGCGGGCAGGCGCGCCCGTGCCCGGGGCATCGCTCAGCCCGTGCGCCGGGCCGCCGCTGCCTGCCCTCGGGCCGCGGTGTGCAGCGCGCGGCGCGCAGCCGATCCCCAGGCCGGTGCCAAGTCGCCGGCCCCGCTAGCTGCCTCCATGGGCCAGGGGCGCGGAGAGGGGGCGGGCGGCCGCGGAGGACGAGCAGGCGGCGGCCGGGCTCCCGTCCTCCCGGGCAGCGGCGTCGGCGGCTGCGCCCCGGCTCCTCCGCGCTCCAGCCGGCGCCGGCCCGCCCGCCAGCCTCCCTTGCGCTCCTGTCTTCTTTGTGGTCGCTGGCTCTCCTCCTCCCGATCCGGCTGCTGGGGCTGCACTGCAGAGACACATAATAAAGCCAGGCTTGGCTGGAAATGTAGCCGGGTCCCAGCAGGAGGATGTGAGGAGCGGAGTCCCGGCGGGGGAGCGCTCTGATCCCGTGGGGCGCCCCGCACTGCTCCGGCTCGGATCAGACGGAGAGAGGGCCAACAGCACCGAGCGATGGACAGCGCTGGAAATACAGCTCCGGCCGCCCGCAAAACCCGGACCGCGGCGGCAACGGCAAACACGGCGCGGGCGCGGGCACCGCACCGACTCGCGGGGCCCCGACTCCGGCGCTGGCGGCACCGGGGGCGGGAGGAGGGAACAGACACTGGGCCTACGCGTGCAGCCGAGCTCGCCAAGACGCATTAGCATCACGAACTGCAGAAAGTGAGGGAAGGGGGGTGGGGGTGCCAAACGGGGTTGAGTTGCCCTAGCACGGCCACCTCTGCAAACGAGGTCCCTCACACGTGAATTATGCCCGCGCAGTGACTTTTCCCCCATCTCGATGTTTGCCCCCAGGTCGGTGTTCCAAGATCCTATCCTGCCCCACATCCTGCACCCGCTCTGCTGCCTGCACCTCGGCCTAACCCTTTGCCAGACACGCTCGTCTCTGTAGGGTTCCCGCTCCTGGTGGCGCACTTTTTTAGCTAAGACTTTAAAAGGAACACCTCGGGCCCCAAAGCACCGCCCTCCCCTAAAGAAACCGGCGCCTACTTTCCACAAAGTTTTGCCCCAGCCACCAGGGGGCGCCTCTCGGAGGCTGCTGCTCTTGAACCCGCTGGGGCTTTTTGGTCGCGGAGCCCCGCGGGGTAGGGGCTCACACTTTGGAAAAGTCTTTCCCAGGAGGCTCCCTGAAATCATTCCTTTGAAGCACCCCTCCCCCACCAGCTGCGGGAGGCCAGGTCCGGGGTGGGGGAGAGGCCCTGACATGGCCCCCCTCCCGAGCGCTTGGCGCCACCTTGGGCCGGCTGGCCCCAGAGCTGGGAGAGCGGAACGGGTGCGCAGCGCGGCGCTGGGGGTTATCAATCTCGCGGATCGATAAGTTGCCACTTGGAGAGAGGAGGGCTGTGTCCCCTCGGAGACTAGTTACCCAGGGCAACCTTTCACGGAAAAACCCGCTGCCCGCCGAGAGCCGCGCCGGGGCCCGCCGGGCAGCGGCGCCCGCCCCAAGCAGGGCGCCTGCTCCCCGCCGTTCCCTGGCCCGCGCCCCCCTCGACTCCTTTCGCGGTCCCAACCACCCCTGCTCGCCTCTCAGGGCCTCGGGGCTCCAAGCCCAGGCTGGGCTGATTGCAGAGGTAGATGCCACCCCCACACCCCCAGCGGCTAGGGAGGGCAGGCGTGCGCGCGTGCGTGTGCAAAGACCTAGGGCTGGGGGTAGAGTGGGGTCCAAGCTGGCACGCTCAAGGCCGACTGCGAGGTAGACCACAGCGACCTGCAAGATGCGACGCCGAGGCGGACGTCCTGACACCAGAAGACAGAAAGCGAGGATCCCCCAGAGGGGCCTGGACCAGAGCAGAGACGCACCCCAACTGGGACTCAAACCCCGAGGGCTTCCCCCTCCCCGGGTTAGGGCTGCCACCGCCCTCGCCACCTTGCTTCCGAGAATGTCCAAGATCTCAGCCTTCCCGGAGAAAGATGGGAGCCACCTCCCGCAGCTCAGGGATGGCCGGGGTTAGACCGACAGGGGTGCCAAGGGCCAAGGCGAGGGCAGAGGCCGTGAGGCGCCTGGGAAGGAGCCAGGAAGGAGGGGCCGAATCAGCAGCTCCCCCCTACACACCCCCACCGGCGCCTGGGATCGTGGCCCGCCGAGAGAGGCTGACAGGCGGCAGATGGCACACGCTGGGGGAGGGGGGCGATTGGCCTCGGCTCCGGGGTGCCCCCGCCGCGGGCTGCCTCTCCTAGGGGGAGGGGGGCGGAGAACAGCCCCTGGCTCGCCCGCCCCGGCTCTCTGGGGGGCCAGAGACTGAGGCTCATGCCCAGCCAGAAGCGGGGAGAGAAGAGGAGGGCGGACAAAAGGAGCGCGGTGGGGAAGGGGTGTGCTGGAGGAAAGGGGGGGTCATCGGGAGGGGTGGGATTGTTGGAGACCCCGTGGCGCTGCCCTTCTTCTACTCCCAGGGAACGGAGGAAAGCTCGGAAGACCAGACGTGAGGGCAGCAGAGTAGGGGGCGGCGACAGCCTAGGCTCAAGGGAACTAATCCGCTCGTACTGGGGGTCCTGGTGAAGCGCACGAAGTTTTGGGGGGGCCCCTTCCTGCGCGTCGCAGTCACGCCCAAGTCCGGACGCGCACCCCTCCCCCAGCAAGCCCCGGCTGCTGTCTCCAAGCCCGGTGGCAGCCAGGGTGCCGGGCGAGCTCGACCTCCTCTCTCCTCCACCCCTCCTCGCCCGGTGCTTTCTCTGAAGCTTGTTTCATTTTTAACTCCTTATAGAAAAGTGTTGTTTAAGGAAAATTCCAGAGCCGATAAAAGCCTGTAGGTCCTACCGAAAGAATCTCAGCGAGCGCTAAGTGCGGGCAGGGCTAGTGACCCCCGCTACCTGGGCTTCCCTTCCCACCAACCTGGCGACCTGGGAGCAGATAAAGGTATAAAAGGAGTACAAAAGCCATCAAACCCCACCTGCCTCTTTCTAGCTGAGGATCCAGGGGTGTGGGCCCCTCGCCTGTAAGAAAGACCCCCCTCTGGCCTCTTCATCTGCAAAGTAGACAGCTGCTCTTGCCCTACCCAGAGGAGTGGCTGGGAAACCCTTTGTAAACTTTAAGGAGCCACCATCACAAATGCAGGAGAAATTACAAGTCGATGTGTTGGAAAACAAGAAAGACTTTGTTCACAGAAATGGGCATCTCCCTTCCAAGACATCGCTTGGCATCTCCCACCAGAACCCCACCCCCTATTTCTGAAATTCTCCTTAATAAGGTATCCCCAGATACACAAGTGAGTTTCCAGAAGGAGGCAGGTATCATCCAGGGCAGCCTAGTGAACACAGGAAGCAAGGCAACAAAAACAAGGTCCGACAAAGTAAAATTAAGATACGTTTCTTTTTGTGGCGGCTGAACTAGTGTCCCTAAAGGGTCCAGGAGTTGTCCAAGACAGCATGGCTTTCACGAGGTCTTCCTTACCTGTTCGTAAATGCTGCCTGTCTGCCCGGGACAAGGCCACGAGGCCTGACAGCCATTATCAGGCCTTCACTTTCCTCCCTGCCTGTCCACCTTCACCACCTCTCAAGGTCAACCATGTTTCTAGAAAGATGCCAATCACACAACTGTAAATTCCCTTCTTGCACTGAGGAGTCCCTCCTTCCCCTGGTGTTCCCTCAAGACCCACAGACCTACCCCTGCTTTCTAAAAGTTTTCTAGCTGCTTTAGAGCTATTAAAGAAGGCTTTGTGCTAGGGTAGATTTGATTTTTTCTTTTTGCACTTTAGTTTAATTTTATTGACCCATCCATTTGTGGAATCAGAGATTCTCCAGCTACTACTGTCCTGGGAGGTAATGGCCTTGCCTCTAGTTGAATCTGTCAGGACAGTGCCTGGCACCGTGATTATTAATTGGTCATCACCCACCATGCAGGTCTTTGTCACTTCTACACCCATATTTGCAGCATTGAGGGTTCCTCTCACAGGGTTTGGTATGGAAGCTTCTGTGGGTGCAGTGAGGAATAAGCCAAGATACAGGAGAGAGTCCCTTTCTCTGTTGTTTGTTCTCTGCCTGTTGTTTTAGGGAGGGAGATCCCAGAAGATACTCCTGACATCCCCCAAAGGTTCCCAGTGGCCCCTATGACCAGGACTGAAAGAAGGGAGCATGGGGCCCAGACATCTGCCTCCCCGGGGCTGTGGGAGTACAGTGCCAAAAACAATAAGTCTGGTGTGGGAACCTCCTTGTCTTCTCCAGTTTCTGTTCAGCTGGGAAAGCCATTTCTATTTTATCATCGTTATTATAATCATTTAATTCTTCAAGCGTCAGCAGTCTTTGCAGGGAACACCCACAAGGCAGCAAAGAAACCAACTTGGCGAGAGGATCCCAAGGGACCCACATCTTCAGAAAACTGGAGACTCCTGGCCCTGGCTCCAGAGCCTCCCCGGGACCACCGCGGGCTGCCCTGGTGTGTGACACACACTCAAGCTGCATCGCTTGTTGCTTTGTTCTCTTAAAATACTCCTTCTACAATATCTGTGATTCATTTTGAAAGAAAAAACAATTCTGTATGCAATGAATGGAAGAGATGACTGCTTTTCCAAGCTTTAATGAGGAATGGTTCCGTCAGGCAGGGACACACCAGCAATCGGTATCTGAATCGACCACCAATGTTTTGCTAATTACTAGACGGGGTATCAAAAAATGTGATGATTTAGAAATGGGCTTTTATTGGAAATGGGCTTTTTACTTACAAAATGATCTAGAGATACTCCCCACCTTGCCTGAACAGGGCATGTAAGTTCAGTGAGGCTGGGGTGACCCAGACCCTCCATCCCAGCTTGATCTCTCTGGGGTCCTGTGTTCAGCCATTGGTGAGGACAACAAAATGCTGGGACTTCTTTGAGCTGACAAAACTGGTGGTAGGATCTATTGTCCTTCAGGTGGTCTGCTTGGCTACTGAGCATCTGCTCAGTAACTATTGTGTGTGGGGCCCAATTTGGTCTGAAATTATCACCTAAAAGAGCGGTTATGCAGGAGTTACGGACCCTCACCCGTCTCTGCCTCTTTTGTGACCACTTTTATCTACCAAAAATGACCTAACGATGTGCAGGACCAAACTCGCTTAGATCATTTTACAAAAAATAACCTGATATTTGGTTGTCCCCATGCACATATTCTCCCCTCCCCACTTACATACTCGCACCGCCACTATCAAGAAAAAAACCTACTAGGTGCATAAGCCTAAGAGAAGTGCTGTGGAGATTTCTGAAGAGCATCAACAAAAGTGCTTCCTGCTCTGGATGCATACAGTTGGGGCCCCAATGCCCACAGGCAGGAAAGAGGAAAGATCATCAGGGGCTGAGTCTACACTGCTCCCCATAATATCCCAGGACCCAGCGAATGCTCAGAGCTTACTGATGGCTTTGGGAGAAATGTCGTCAAGCCGGGGCCTTCCTGGTGGCACAGGGGTTAAGATGCAACGTATGAAGCAGTCCAAGTCCTCTGCTGCACGAGTTTGATCCCTGGCCTTGCCAGGGAGCAGCCCACATGGTGCAGCAGACCTCTCCTGTCTCGCCTGCTGCTCCCCACAGCAGAGTATTTCAGTCGATCTGCCGATTCTGTTCCTCACTCTGTCTCTGGTAAATCCTCTCACCCCCCACATCTCTGGCCTGTACCCCAGCTCTTGTATGCATAAATAAATAAATCTTTAGAAAAAAAAAATTGTCAAGCTGAGTGGGATCCAGAGCAGATGCTGGAAACCTCTCTGTAACCAACCATTTTCACTTGAAGGGTTTCTGCTGGACAACAGAGGCTGATTGATAAAAATCTCTGCCTACCCAACCAGGTCAAAAATTACTGCCAGGCAGAGCCCAGGGTTACATATATTGATATGTAACCCTATCACACCATCACACCCACTTGATGCCCAGTGAATGGTGACTGGAGACACAAACTAAAGAAAGAGGCCTGAGACAGGTCGTGGAGAGACAGGGCCACCACGTAACACAGAAACCTATACCAAGGAAAGGGTTCTTCCTCTTGAGACAGAAAGGTCTGGATCCCAATCCCAGGGTAAAGCAACCTCATATGTAAAATGAAGAAATTAATACCAATGACCTCGGATGGTTGTGCACAATAAGACATTAGCACCATAGTCCTGTCTCTGAAGTGTGTGGAATGTGTGAAATGAGCTAAAGCTGTAACCTGCCCGGAGGAGATCTCATTTGCAAGGACCAGGACTGGCTTAGGCCAGAGAAGGGAGCAGGCAAGGCAGCGTCCCTGAAAGGAGGCTTAGGACACAATCAACTTTTTTATCAGTTTCATTTGTCAGTTCCCTGGATTTATTACCTGGCTTCTTCCATACTGTAAGTGCTTCAGATATGTTAGCTCTTGTTGACATTTATAAGCAAAGCACACACAATGGTCACGCAATAAATTGAGGTTTCCTGCGTGGCCTCAGGCAAAGCTACTCTCTGACTCAGTTTCCCCATTTGTAAAGTGACTCTGGTTCTGACTAAAGAAAGAAGCAGATGTGGGTTTATTCCCACCCTCCGGCCCAACCAGCACCAGGCCAGAGCTCAAAGTCAAAGAGAGCAAAAGAAATTCGGGTGAAAGAGCATCAAAGAGAGGGGCTTGGACTGGGAGCAGAGGGGACAGGACGCCCCAGTGGACCCAGACCAACTCAGCATTTCCCAGGGCCTGCTGCTGCCTCCTCTGAGGGCCCCGGCCCCATCCTGGTCATGCACATCGGGACATGCCAGGGCCCGGCTTCCCAGGGGCCAGAGGGAGCTCCCGCAGGGGACTTCAAAAGCCCCAATGCCTTTCAGAAAGGAACTAAAACTTTCTGCTTAACCAAAGCCTCCACAGGAGAAGAACAGGCCTAGCCCTTTCCTTTTTAAGTCTCTTTATTTTCCAGCCGGCTGGCCTGGTCATTCTCTTTTTTTCCTATTATAAACGGTCCCAGCTGCAACACACAGGGAAGAAAAAAACATCTCCCAGGCCTGGGCAGGGGCCTGTTGAAGCCGCAGCCGCCTGGCTGGCCTCCTGCGGCAGACAAAGGCGGCTCCAGCCTCCGGCACCCACTGGGAGAGGCCCCGGAGCCCCCGCCCAGAGCCAAGGCCACAGCGGGAGTCAGGGGAGGATTCAGGAAGTTTCTGCCAGCATTCCAAACCTTCTCCTGCTCCTGGGAACAGGGCTGCCATACAGCCAAGCCAAGGGCTCCTAGAACACCAGTTTTCAAGGGCAGAAAATGAAAGATCAGGCCCCACTTATCATGGCTACAAGATTCAAGGCTTTAGACCTGGAAGCGCCTTGTAAAATGATCTCATACGGCCACCTGGCTGGAAAGAAAGGTAAACTGATGTCTAGGAAGGAACAGACCTGCCCAAGGTCACCTTGCCAACTACTGGCAGAGCTGACCCTTGAAGTCAAGGTTTCTAATTCCAATACCAGGTAGCAAAGAAATGCTGGGGGGTGGGGGCCTTAAGATCCTGAGGTTGCTGGAGGTGGGGGAAGGAGATCACTTTTTAGTAATAGGTAAGGCCATGTGGGACCACCTGAAAGCAGACAGCCTGTTGTGTACTCAGCAGCTCTGACCCGCAGCAAGCTGATGCGTTTCTCTGGGCCTCTACTTCCTCCTTTATGAGAACAGGGATATGCTGGTGAGGAGTGGATGAACCAGTATGCCAAACACTTAGGGTAGTGTTCCAGAAAGTTACCTCTTATTATCTGTAAAAGTAAGGGTTTGTTTTCTTCACCCAACAACTGTTTATTTGCAATCTCTGGAATCTATGCCATGACAGGCAGGCGCTGGGCCAGAGGCTGGGGCCCAGCTGGACAAGGCGAGAAGGTCCCTGGCTTGTTGGAAGCTCCGGTTAAGAGGCGGAGGGACAGATGTGTGTGGGCAGACTGGCCCAGCGATGCCATGGAGGACACTCCAGCCCTCATTTGTTTGTTTCTTCTCTTCCCAGCTCAGCTCTACCCTTGCTTGCATGGGGCAGAGAACCTGGAACCTCCCCTTTTCCTGGGGCCACCCTGTGACACTGGCAGGACTCACACACTCACAAGTCTTCGGAACAAAGCTGGCCAGGTGGATGAGGCCAGGAGACTGCAGAGCCCAAGGGAGCTCCAAGGAGAGCACCCAGGCAGGTCCATGGCCCTTGTCTTTCAAATGTTGACAATTAGTTTATAAGTATTTTAATTAAGTTTTTAAGTGAGAGTGGGCCCCAGGCCCTCAGTCTGCTATGGCCCCTCCCCTTCCCCATTCAAGCTTGGCAGACACAGCAGGTGGTTGCCTGCAGCACCAGGGAAGGGCTACAGTGGTGCACAGGGAGGGAGGAAGGTTCTGGGCCCCTGTGGGGTTCCACCACCCCCTTCCTGCTGACTCCCCGATTTGGACAGTGCCCTCAGCAACTTGCCAGCTCTGAAGGCAAGATGCAACCTAAGGTGGCCTGAGAGCACGGTGGGTGACAGTAGGGTGCCCCTGTAACTCCACCTCTGAGGGGTCCCCAGCTTGACCAGGCTCCCTGTCATTAGCAGTAGGGATACTGCCTCCTATGGGGTGCCAAGCCACCTTCAAAAAGTCAACTGATCCCAAAACAAGGCTCCTCCTCCACAGAACACTCTCTCCTGCTCCCCTGGGGCTCAAGCTCTCTGTGGTTTCCATACCCTGGGGCCCATACCCTGCAGTGAGTCCTCAATCTCCTCTAAGTTGCTGCCCACATGTTGTTATTATCACCTCCATTTGACATCTGAGAAAATGGAGGTCCAGAGTGGCTTCTGGGTCCCAGATCACACAGCTCTTAAGGGATGGAGCTAGGACTGAAATTAAGGCCAATCTCCCTCCCAAGTTGGAGGTTTTGTTCTGGCCAGTCAATTCATTTGCTTCCACACCTTGCCGGAAACATAGGGTTGACATCAGATTTTAGACAGATAGACGCTTAGATTGACATAGACAGATATCAAGATAAAGATGATATCTGGAAAACAATGATGTGTGTATCAAGTTGGTGAGGAGGGCTATCCTTCCTCCAAATCACTGCAACTCCCAAATTCTTTTGTTTTAATTTTTCAAACAAGCAGAAAATTATATAGCAGATACCCAAGTGCCCCCAAACAGTTGTCAAGATACTACCACACTTGTTGGGGATTTCTTTGATACTGACAATTGATTTTTTTTCAATCTTGCTCAATTGTTGCTTCATGTCAAACCTCCTAGAAACTTCCACCCTCTCCAAAGAGGCCTAAGCCCCTCTTATTTAAAAATGTTGCTTTGGGGCCTCCCTGGTAGGGCAGCGGTTAAGTCTCAATTCTTTTAAGCTATCGCCAGCCACAGCATCCTGGCCAGAGAGCTGACCCACATGGTGCAACAGACCTCTCCTGTCTTGTCCTCTCCTCCGCTTGGCAGTGTATTTCAGTGAACCTGCCTGTTCTGTTCTGCTCCTCAGTCTGTCTCTGATGAATCTTATCACCACCCCCTCACCTCTGGCCTACACCCCAGTTCTGCTACTCAAAAAAAAAAAATTTTAAATGTTGCTTCAAGAGCAAGGGGGCTGGGCCTCCCCGGTGGCGCAGCGGTTGTGCGCTGGGTTGCGAAGCTGCCCGCGGCCTCTGCGGCGCCGGTTCGATCCCCGGCTGCTCCCCGGCCACCGGAGGAGGATCCCACATGGCGCGCAGACCCCTCCTGCCGCCCGCTGCTCCCCTCAGCAGTGTACTTCGGTCCTTCTGCCTGCTCTGCTCCCCGCTCTGGCTCTGGTGAATTCTCTCACCCTCCCGCGCTTCTGACTGTACCCAGTGCATGTATAAACAAAACAAACAAACAAATAAATAAATCATAAATAAAAAAAAAAAAAAAAAAAAGAGCAAGGGGGCTGCCCTGGGTAGCCAGCAGAACTGGACAAGCCTCCAATATTTACATCTTTACACTTCAGTATGGACACCTCAGGGGCTTGGACTGAAATACCAGATCATGAACATTTTACAGGGAGGCTCTCTGAAGCTCAGGACCAAAGACTGCTCCCTGTCTCTTTCCTTGGCCTCACTCCCTATGCACCTGCTGCTTGCCTTGGAACTGTGGATGCTGAAAGGAATGGGTGCCTTCAGAAGGCGAGGCTGGGAGACCAAAGGGAGGGAAAGGGTCTGCTGAGCCTGCTCTCCAGGAGAGAGAGCTGCAGGGCCCTGGATGCTCCACTGGGCCTTTGGGGTGCTTGTTGGGCTCTTGCAGAGAGGGCGAGAAGAGCCATCCAGCAAGGCACCTGGCAGTTGAAAAGAGACATCCCTGGCACCCTCAGGAGTGCCAAGCAGCATGACAGGCACATTTGAATCTCTAGATATATTGAAGGACATCCTGCCAGGGTGGACCATCGCCCAAGAGGAGGAGGTAAGTGGTGCTTGTTGTGTGTAGATGTCCTTCAACCTTCAGAAATACAGACAGAAGACATTCTTTGGAAACTTCTTCATGCATATCTATCAAGCTGCCCCCCAGGCTGTGGGATCTTAAAGCCAAAAACACTGCCCCTTCTCTTGGGCAGATTCCATGGCTTCACTTGGGCAAAGTCACAGAGGAGAGACAGTGGGATAATTAATAACCAGGACAACCAAAACACAGCTTAGGCATATTTCTGTTGCAAGTGGTTTTTTTTTTTTCCTTCTTTAAAATTTATTTATTTATGCATTCAAGAACTGTAGTGTAAGCCAGAGATGCAGGGGGTGAGAGGATTCACCAGAGATAGTGGGGAGCAGAACAGGCAGATTCACTGAAATACACTGCTGAGGGGAGCAGCGGGAGAGACAGGAGAGGTCTGCTATGCCATGTGGGTTAGCTCCCGGCCAGGGATCGAACTCATGTGCTGCAGTAGCTGGCAATAGCTGGATAGCCCTGTCTTTTTTTTTTTTTTTTTTAAGATTTATTTATTTATTTATGCAAGCACTGGGTACAGTCAGAAGCGCGGGAGGGTGAGAGAATTCACCAGAGCCAGAGCGGGGAACAGAAGAGGCAGACCGACGAAATACACTGCTGAGGGGAGCAGCGGGCACTGCAGAAGAGGTCTGTGCGCCATGTGGGACCCAGTGGCCAGGGATCGAACCGGCGCTACTGAGTCTACGGACAGCTTCGCAGCCCAGCACTCAACTGCTGTGCCACCAGGGGAGGCCCTAGCCCTGTCTTTAATCCCTGCACTACCAGGGAGGCCCTGCAAGTGATTTTTTAAAATCTAGCTTAAATGGGGTGGTTCCAGCTTCAGGCATGAGAGGATCCAGGACTTAAAGAATATCACCGGGATCACCATCTCTCCATCACTCTGCCTTGATGGAGGCGTGGTCATTATTTTAGCACCCAGGCTATTCTAGGTTTACTTGGAAACCTAGTTACAATCTAGAGGTTATAATCTAGAGGAAAAGATACACATTAAACAAGAACAAGGCATGGTGGCTTCATTCTCAGACTCCACACAGTGACATTATGGCTGCCAAACGCTCAAGTCACCCCTTCAGTTTCAAGACCAATGAGAGACAGCCTCCCTCCCCAGCTCCGTCCCCTGATCCCTTGGATAGGGCCAGCCAAGTCAGGCATCCACCACCGCCTGTGTTCCAGGTTCCGGGCTGAACTGTCTACTTCATTTATTCTTTTTTATCGTCACACACCTGTCACTCCTTGATCTCATATTTCTTTGTTCTTGTTTAATGTCTATCTTTTCTTCTAGATTATGAGCTCCGTGAGGACAGGGACCTTGTGTATCTTTTTCATGGCTCTGTTCCCAGTGCTTTGAGCAAATTAGAATGTAATAAAAATTAGAATTTATATATAAATTAATATATAAATTAATATAATAATAAATTAATATAAATAATAAATTAATATAAAAATTAATATAAAATATATAAAAATTAATATAAAAATGTAATAAAATGTTTTTTTTTAAAGATGTATTTATGCACAGAAGAACTGGGGTGTAGGCCAGAGGTGTGGGGGTGAGAGGATTTACAAGAGACAGAGTGGGGAGCAGAACAAGGGGATCTACTGAAATACACTGCTGAGGGGAGCAACAGGCAAGACAGGAGAGGTCTGCTGTGCTATGTGGGTCAGCTCCCTGGCAGGCAGCAGCTTGACTGTGCTGTGCCTTTAACCCCTACACCACCAAGGAGGCCCCTAAAATAATGACTTATTGTAAAGAAGATAATTTTACCCTCCCAGAAGTAGAGAATGGTGTCGGGGGAAAAGGGGTGATAAACAGTTCTCACTCCCTGACCAATTCAATTTTTAGCCAGTTTCCCAAAAATGGAGGATGTCTCATCTTATCTCTCTTTCAAGTCTTTGTTCAAAGCCCTGAATTTTCCATCCCCCAAGCAGAATTTATTGCCCTGTTTGCAGCTAGGGATAATATTGCTAATAATATATTATCTTTTCTCTCCCTATTTTTTAAACACTCTGTAAGAAACACTACAATTAAAACTGCAGAAATCCAACAGGAAAATCACCCACAAACCCACCCAAGATCAAAGCAATGTTTTCCCCTGTCCCAGTCTCTAGTTTCATTGTCCATGTGCAAATTTGCTTTTAGAGATTGACTACAGTATCCTATGTAAAACTTGGGTTACATATTTTCTGTCAACATTATGTAGACCACACTTACCCAGTTTTTTTTTTTTTTTCTGTAGACTAAATTAACTCCCTTACCCCTTACTTATTTATCCACTCCCTTCCCAACTCCCACTTCCAAGTCTGGTGTGCAGCCCTCCAGAAGGTTCTTTTTAATATATATATATATTTATTTATTTATTTATGCATACAAGAGCTGGGGTATAGGCCAGAGGTGTATGGGGTGGGGGTAGTGTGAGAGTGTTCACCAGAGACAGAGTGGGGAGCATAACAGGCAGATCCACTGAAATACACTGCTGAGGGGAGCAGCGGGCGAGACAGGAGAGGTCTGCTGCACCATGTGGGTCACCTCCCTGGCCAGGGATCAAACTCATGCTGCAGTGGCTGCAGATTGCTTCACAGAGCTAACACTTAACCCCTTGCGCCACCTTCAGGGAAGCGCTCCACAACCCCACCCCCGGCCCCTTCACCCCAGAAGGTTTTGTCATGCTCACAGGTCATATATGAACAAAGAATAGATATATGGGAAGGGGCTGAGCTGGTGTTAGTGTTAAAAAGTGCACATATTACAGACACTGTAAAGCAGTGCCAAAGAGGGGGACATGCCGTTGTTTGTGGGTTCTCACCTGTGTGTTCACAATTGTTTTTTTAAAGATTTATTTATTTATGCATACAAGAACCTGGGTGTAAGCCAGAGGTGTGGGTGGTGAGAAGATTCACCAGAGAGAGTGAGGAACAGAACAGGCAGATCTACTGAAATAAACTACCGAGGGGAGAAGCGGGCAAGACAGGAGAGGTCTGCTACACCATGTGGTTGCTCCCTGGCCAGCGGGGTTCGAACTCATGCTGCAGTGTCTTTAACCCCTGCGCCACCAGGGAGGCCCTATATGCTCACAATTGTAAGACATCACGCAGGCTAAGGGTGCAACAACAAGGTTTATTAACAAGGGGAGGATTGGAGAAAAAGAGTTTCTAAGCGACAAATGGCTGACTGTTCTACCCCAGATGGTGGCTGCAGTGTCCAAATAGGCCAAAACAAGTCTGCTCCTGCAAGATGGCACAGTCCCTTAGATGAGAACCTGGAGCTGATGGCACACCGGTAAGCAGTGGACCAGGATCCAACTCACAGTGGCAGCTAGAGGTGATTGCAGGTGGGGATGAGGAGATGACACCACAGCAGCCAATAGCCACAGTCCCAGGTCTGGGGGGACAGCATTGGACTGGCCTGGGGGCTGCTGCAGTTCAGCCCAAGCTTATGCCCCTGGAGGTTGGGGGTCCTCATCCTCAAACCCAGCTGAGCAGGGGTTGGCCATCAAGCCTGGCTCATGAAGATAGGCCTCCGCAAAGCCAGTCATGCCCTGTGGTGCCAGGGGTTTCTGATTTCAGCTGATCCCCTTCTGGGTCTCCTCACTTTACCTTATATCATGGAAGCCCCCCAGGGCACTGGGAACATCACCAGCTCCGTGTTGTTCATGAGCACATGAGAGCTCCAGCACAACGTAACCTTTCATAATAGAGTTATTTCCAGAGTTGTTTCTTTTTTTTTTTTTGTCACTTCCAAAAACAATTTATACTTGTATCTTTGAATATTCATCTTCAAGTCCCAGAATGGAATCTCAGGAGTGAGGCTGCTGGACAAAGCCTGTGTTAGTTGTTTTGCTGTGTTGTGTTTATATTTTAATATATTTCACCAAATTTCTTTCCCCCAAAGCTGTAACAATTCATATTTCCACCCATGATGTCTAAAACTGCCTTTCCCCTGCCACTTATCTACCAGAACTAAGTGACATTTTTCTAATCCGTTGTCATTTGTGTCCATCTGATAATCATATACAAGTTTCTCATGTAGCTCCAATTTGCATTTTTGGGGACCAGGAGTCATACTGAGTTTCTTGTCATGTGTTTCTGGCTGTTTGCTTTCCTCTTTGGCAAAAATTCAACCCATTATTTACCAAACTGGTTGTATCTTTAGCCCATTTAGGGGGAGCCTAGTGAGTCTGCACTGATCTCAGTGTGTCTTAATTATTTATGTTCTGGAATACCGTGTGCTCCACCTGGGAGGGGCTGTATCTTAGTCTTGGCAACATAAGCAGTGCCTAGCACACAACAGGACTTCAGGAAACACTGAGTGAAGGAAGGAGACTCTGCTACCCTGGGAGCCTCCTATAGGTCTCATCAGGCCAGTCACCTGGACAGACTCTGTTCTCCCCACAGGAGGACCAGGGCATGTGCTCATGCGGGGGTTATTTGCTTACATATTCCAGGACCCTGGAAGCAGCCCTTAGCAAAGTCAAGTGGCATCTCATCGTAAGTGAGCGGCTCATCCCAGCAAGTCTTGGGTCTCCTCTCTCCTCTTTCTCTCAAGCAGGGAAGGTCCATCTCCCACAAACCCTTTGCCATGGAGAACCTGGTCTAAGCTCTTCTCAAGGCATCATTCACACACTCCTTCCTGCCGTTTCTTGCCAGAGTGAAAGGGAAGGGACAGTGACTCCTGGTGACAACCTCAGTTGCCTCTCCCACAGGGCCTGCTCATGTGGTTTGTCTGGATAGCAAGGAGCGCAGGTAAGCCACAGAAGTACCTTACCTAAAGTGAGGCAAAGTTAACAACAGTTGCTTCCCCCCGGAGGAGGTAGGGGGGTGTAAAAATCCCCTTATGATCTCCAAAGAAACATCTGCCTAAATCACTATGGACAGAACCCCATGCCAAGCTCAGAAATGTTGCTCAAGAACGCCAGAGCCTCCACCCCACCATTGCCTGGGGCAAACTCATCCCTGCAAGTGTTGGGCATCTATTCCGTTCCAGCTGCTGGGGATACACTAATGATAAACAGGCAAAAATCCCTGCATTTGTCACAACTTGACTTGTAAGTTGACATAGTCACAACAACTTACACCTGCTTTTTTTTAAAAAAAGATTTACTTATTTATGCATACAAGAACTGGGGTACAGGCCAGAGGTGTGGGGAGTAAGAAGACTCACCAGAGACAGAGTGGGGGAGCAGAACAGGCAGACGGACTGAAACACACTGCTGAGGGGAGAAGTGGGCGAGACAGGAGAGGTCTGCTGCGCCATGTGGGTAGCTCCCTACCCAGGGGTCGAACTCATGCTGCAGTAGCTGCAAATTGCTTCATAGTGCTGACGCTTAACCCTTTGTACTACCAGGGTGTTACACCTGCCTTTTATTGTGAGAGAAGCCATGGAAGATGCAAAGGAGAGGATGGCGGTGTGTTCCAATAAAACTTTATTTATGGACACTGAAAGCTGAATTTCATACATTTTTTCTGCATCCTGAAAGATTAGCCTTCCTTCGTCTCCTTTTCCCCCACTTACGCATGTATAAACCATTCTGAGCTTGAAAGAGGGCCAGGCAAGAACAGGTTGTACCAAGCTGTGTTCTAGATAAAGGAAAACCTGGAACTTACACAGCAGATATATGTGCCAGGACTGTTCTTGTGCTTATGTAAATTAACTCGTTTCATCCTTGTTAGAACCTAAGGAGGTGTCCTCCCCTTTGCCTGGGGACCACCCTGTTACAGTGTGACAACACGGCCAGCTCCACTGGACAGAGAAGGGATCGGGCACACAGAAAGAGGTAATTTATACAATTGTGGGGTCGGGATTTGAACCCAGGATTCAAAGTGTATGCTCTTCCACATTGTTCTGTACCTCCTCCTGCATAAACCCAGCCTACTATGTGCTAGACAGTGTAACACTGAAGGAATTAAACTCAAACCATTTTATTTTTTTTTTAAGATTTATTTATTTATTTATACAAGCACTGGGTACAGTCAGAAGCGCGGGAGGGTGAGAGAATTCACCAGAGCCAGAGCAGGGAACAGAACAGGCAGACTGACGAAGTACACTGCTGAGGGGAGCAGCGGGCGTGGCAGGAGAGGTCTGCGAGCCAAGTGGGACCCTCGGCCGGCCAGCAGCTGTGAGAGATAGATGCGGCCTGGGGATCCAACCGGTGCTGCAGAGGCAGCCGGCAGCCTCGCAGCCCAGCGCTCAACTGCTGCGCCACCAGGGGAGGCCCTCAAACCATTTTAGGAGACAGATATTATTACCCCTAATTGGAGGGGCCCTTGAGGTCCCTCACTTGGCTCCTCTGGCTCTCAATTTCTTTGCCTTGCCTCCCTACCCGTCCAAACACCTGCCAACCTCACTGTCCTCAGCCTTCCCACATGCTGGCCACATTTCAACTTGAATTCCACAGCCACAGTGATGCTGGCATCCCAGATATTTGAGGGAGTAAGATTCAAAGTTAAACAGCCCCAAGAGACAAACAGACTGGGGAGCTTAAGGGGTCTGAGAAAGTCTTCCAGGGGGAAGGTTAAGGGGGTGGGATACGGGGGATAGGTGGACCTCCAAAGAAAACTTTTTGTCTGAGCAAGGAAAGCTCAGTGAGCCCCCCCCCTAAAGAAATCCCCAGCCTCCAGGTCTTCAAAGGAGGCTGGGGGGAGCAGGTGAATGTTCCTGACTCCCAGTGCGAGGGGGAAGTGCTTCTGGCATTAAACAAAGCCTTTTTATATTTAATCTGCCAACCCAGGATTTTCAGAAAAGTTTCCCCATGCGTCACAGAGTGTGTGCACAAAAAATTATACACCGGTGTATAAACACAATTGGACGCAGGAACACACACATGTGCCCGTGAAGGCGCCCCAGATCGGTCTAGACACGGCCACCACCGACGGCGAGTCACATCCAGGGACGCGCACGCGTCCCTTCCTGCACGCCCGGCAGAGGACGGCCCGGAGCAGGTTCCTCCAGGAATTCCAGAGCTACAGGGGGTGGGAGGAGAAGGAAACCGCCGCAGCTGGGGAGTAGAGGGGGCGAAGGGGAGCCAGCAGAGAGCAGGGGGGAAACCCTGAGCTGGGAGAGCGAGGTCAGGGTCCGGGGGGCAGAGGGGTGGGGTCCAGGGGTTGGTAGGGGGTCGCGGTGGGCTCTGAGACCCGGGTACCCCATTGAGGAGCGGCCCAGCTGGCAGTGGGGGATGGACTAGGCAGCGGGAGGCGGGGGCTAGATCAGAGGGTGCAGGAACCAGCTCAGCAGGGGTGGGGGCGCGGCTGAGGGAACTGGGGGGGTGGGGAGGGGAAAAGTCAGCGTGCGGCCTGCCTTGGGGGGCGGAGTGCTGAGCCGCTACTCAAAGTCATTAGGACCTGGAGCCAGGAGACCTGTACCTGCATTTGAGGGAGGAAACTGGACAGCAGGTCTGTGCGCGGGGTGGGGCGCCAGCTGCCGCGTCCTGGTCCTGAGTGGTGGGTGACTCAGCAGGCCTTTGCATTTATTTCTCTGTCCCTGAGGTCAGAGAAAGCTACCAAGAGCACACTGAGCAGATTCGCTGGAGCTACAAGGGCCTGCGAACTGGGGCCTTTGGGCCTTCCTGGAAGTCTAGTTGAAAAGGAGCTCAGAAGAGCCTGATTAGAGTTTGGTGAAAAGGTGTCTTTGTCAGCTCCCAGCACCCCCTGGCTTTAAGCCTCGCCCTTCTACTTCCCTCTCTGGGCAGCTCCTGAAAGCATCTCCACCATCACCTTGAGAGTCACATGCACTTGTACCCTAGGTTCCAAAACTAGCTCTGCTCCTCCCAGCCTGTGTCTCCCTGAGGCGGTGATATTGCTGACCCTCAGTTTCCCCTTCCATCAAATGGGCCAATTGTTCCTCCTCTCCAAGGCTGCCTGCCAACTCGCAGAGGTGATGTCAGTGCTCAGCACACATGGAAGTTTTGAGTTGCATTAACCCATGCCCCTCTCCCAAATAAGTTTGGAGTTTTTTTTTTTTTTTTTAAAGATTTATTTTATTTATACAAGCACTGGGTACAGTCAGAAGCGCAGGAGGGTGAGAGAATTCACCAGAGCCAGAGCGGGGAACAGAACAGACAGACTGACGAAGTACACTGCTGAGGGGAGCAGTGGGCAACAGGAGAGGTCTGCGCGCCATGTGGGACCCTCCTCTGGTGGCCGGGGAGCAGCCGGGGATGGAACCGGCGCCATAGAGGCTGCGGGCAGCTTCACAACCCAGGGCTCAACCACTGCTCCACCAGGGAGGCCCTGGAGTGTTTTTTGACATTCACAATGAAAAGAGAGCTTTGGCCAATACAGGGTTAAAGACTGTGGGTGATGCTGAGCTCAGGGTACCTTTTTCCAAAGCTTCACAGCTGGCTAGAGAAGCTGGCCCCCTACCTTGGGTAACTCTCCATTGTCTCAGTCCTGAAAGCAAACCCGCTTGCTTTCCAAGGCCAGATTCAAGCTTCTAAGTCAAAAGCAGCTACAGATTGCTTTTCTCACCTTAATTCACTCAACGTTTATGTCCAAACCCTTCACATGAAGGCATACTCCCTTGTACTGCCCACAGGCCCCAATGGTCAGATTGTTACAGGGCAGCCCCGATACAAAACGGGGTGCCTGACTGTGGGTCCTCACCCGCGCGCTTAACAGGACTTATCAATGCTCTACTGCAGGCACACGCGAAAGGTTAATAAAAGGTTTATTTACAATGGAAGGGGAAATGAGGAAATGTACAGATCAGGGAGAAAAGTGGGAGACAAAGTTTTAAATGCGTCCTACCCGATCTGCCGATCTGACAAAGCCTGTATGGAATTTGCTCAGGACATCCTCTCCCCCAAACAAGATCTCTAACTCGAGGCTCAGTGTTGTGCTGTAACTTGCCCACATCCCCCAGCCGGCCCTGCTCCAGCCGGGATGCAGCCCTACTTCTGGTGCCTGGTGTTCCCCAAGATGCTCTACCCTGACCTTAAATCAGAATCCCTGGGAGGAGTGGGTTCAGCTTTTATCCAACCCCAAGTGATGCTAGTATAATAGATAGAATCATGGCACTGGTCCTTGAGCCCTGTCTAACTCAATGGCATGCTTTCTTTGGCCCCCACAGTGTATCATGAAATTTTGAATTCATTGCTAGCAGGTGAAAATCTGGAAATTTCACACTGAAATCAGATTTCTGACTTTTTCTTCAACAGTTGGAGAATCAGACTGCATTTACACAAGGCAGCCACTAATAGTTGGCTGGAGCAGAGGGACTACCGGAGTGCTGGATTTAGGGCTGGCACAAGCCACCATTCATGTTGACCTTCTGCCTCATGGGTTAGGTTTCCTTTCTGACCTCACTCATCAGGGAAACTGATGTCAGAGGTTTGGCCATGTACCCACAGGCCAGGTTCCAGGGACAGAACGGAGACTGGAAAAGAACCATGTCTCCTAGCTCTTGGTCCAGCGTTCATCCCTAGGCTTGCACTACTGCCTCTGATTTGTTTTAAGAGGAGGCAACCCTGCTATGGAAGGAACCCTCTCTGCCTGGAAGCAGCAGTGGTGCAGCTGTTTATTAGCCTGCAAAGTGGAGGCCCTTGGCCTCCACTGCCAGGTGCTGAATTTTTCTGCTCCAGAATCTTGCAAGAAGACAGTGTTAACTCAGAAATGTTAGAGGTTCCAGCAAGTTCATCAGCATCTATATAAAGAATGTAAATATCCCCAAGGCTGCCTTGATAGGAGGAAGCCCAAGACACACACACAGGCTACACATAGGCACTCTGGCTGGGGTCAACCTGGTCCGCTACCAACATGTGAGCAAATGAGACTTCAGATGATTTCAAGCCCCAGTTTTGAGTTACTCCAACTTCAAGTTTTCCAGCTGAAACCTCAGACATTGAGGAGCACAATCTTTCTCACTCTGCCCTAACTGAATTCTTACCAGATCCAAGTTAGAGAGAGTCTGTTATAGACATTCTGTAAACATAATCAAATAGTGAATTTACACTGCTAATTTTGTAGTAATTAGTTACATAGCAATTGATAACTGATACATATATGATGCTCTTCTTTTTCCTTGACAAACTCCTCCACATGCTTCAAAACCTTGGGGAAATGTCACCTCTTTTTATGAGGACTTTCTTGATTGCTCCCTGTGCTGCAAGTATCTTATGTGTGCCTCAAATGGCCCTTTCCTCACAGGATGGATCTGTTTTCTCAAACCTCTCTCCATTTGGACCAGGTATCTAGCAAAGGGAGGAGGAACTTGGGTCCACCTTTATGTTCCCAGCATCTCATCAGCATGGTACAATGCATCTGTTACACTTGTTGAATGAATGAATGAGGTCACAGCTGTTTCTCCACAGGAGTTGGCCTGCGTGTCAGAAAAATCTGGAAGATACAGGCATAGTTTCCACATTGTAGGAGTAGATGGATATTGGTATAGTGAAGAAAAATCCTGTCTTACTCAGATCCTTACTCACATGAACTGGGTCAGACTCTGCAGGGCAAGCCCAGGTACTGATGCCTTTTTTTTTTTTTAAGATTGATTTATTTATGCAAACAAGAACTGAGGTACAAGCCAGAGGTGCAGGGTGGAGGGAGAGGTGGTGAGAGGATTCACCAGAGATGGGAAGCAGAACAGGTAGATTGACTAAAATACACTGCTGAGGGGAGCAGTGGGCAAGTCAGGAGAGGTCTGCTGCGCCATGTGGATCACCTCCCTGGCCGGGGAGTGAACTAGTGCTGCAGAAACTGTGGATGACTTCATAGTGCTGAGGCTTAACCCCTTGCACCACCAGGAAGGTCCCATCCTCCACTCTTCAGCAGCTATATTGAGGTATAATTGACATAAAATAAACTACATCTTTTAAGTGTGTAATTTGATGTTTTACTATACATATCATATACACACTCAGACATCTGCAGAACAACACAATAAAGGCAGTGGAATATCCAACATCCCAAGTTTCTTTGTACCCCTTGATAATCTACCCTTCTACCCATTTGGCTTCCCTCTATTCACAAGTAACCACTAATCTGCTTTATGTTGCTATGAATTACTTTGCATTTTCTAGACTTTTAGTTCAACAAAATCATGCAGTATGTAGGGTTTTTTTTTTTGGTCTGGCTTCATTCACTCACAATGATTTTGAGATTCATTCATGATACTGTATTAAAAGTTAATTCCTCTTCATTGCTGAGTAGTATTCCATGATAGACATCATTATCCTCCATTTTAAAAGTGAGAGATACAGCTTCAGAAAAGTGAAGTGACTGCCCCACGTCATTTGTCTGGTAAGTGGTGAACTTGAAGCCATGTGATTGTATCCAGGGCTAACTCATCTGTCATCTGTCTTGTCTATAACTGAACCATGATGTCCTTGCCTTTGGTAGGCAGAATAATCCCCACCCCCTCTCCAGCCAGGTGTCTATGTTTGATTCCTGGAATCTGTGAATATGGTTTGTAAATCAAGGAGCAATTTAGGTTGCAGATAGAATTAATGTTGCTACCAGCTGAAATTAAGATAAAGTGATTATCCTAGGTCATCTGGGTGGCCCAATATAATCCCAGAGGTTCTTTAAAGTGGAAAAGAAGAGGGACCTTCCTGGTGGCCTAGGGGTTAATACTCAGCATGCTACCACCACAACAGCCTGAGTTCAATCCCCAGCCAGGGAGCTAACCCACATGGTACAGCAGACCTCTCCTGACTTGCCTGCTGCTCCCCTCAGCAGTGTATTTCAGTAGATCTGCTTGTTCTGCTCCCCACTCTGTCTCTGGTGAATTCTCTCACCCCCCACCTCTGGCCTACACCCCAGTTCTATGCAAAAATAAATAAAAATTTTTTTAAATCTTTTATATATATATATTTTTTTTAAGATTTCTTTCTTTATTTATACAAGCACTGGGTACAGTCAGAAACGCGGGTGGGTGAGAGAATTCACCAGAGCCAGAGCGGGGAGCAGAGCAGGCAGAAGGACCGAAGGACACTGCTGAGGGGAGCAGCAGGCGGCAGGAGAGATCTGGGCGCCATGTGGGACCCTTGCCTGGCGGCCGGGATTGAACCGGTGCTGCAGAGGCTGCGGGCCGCTTTGCAGCCCAGCGCTCAACCGCTGCGCCACCAGGGAGGCCTAAAATCTTTTGAAAAAATAAAGTGGAAGAGAGGAGCAGAAGAAAAGGTAAGAGTCAGATATTGGGAGATGCTATGCTGCTGGGCAAATAAAGGAAGGGACCATGAGCCAAGGAATGCAGTGGCCTTTACAAAAGCTGGAAAAGAAAAGTAAACCGTCTGTAGATCCTACAGAAGGTCATAGTACTGTCAATACTTTGGGCCTCGGTGAGACCCATTTCAGAATTTTGACCCATACGCCTGTAAGGTAATAAATTTGTGTCATTTTAAGTCACCAAGTTTGTGGTGATTCATAACAGCAAATAGAAAGCTAATACAGTGCTCTTGACCAATCCTTTCTAGAAAATATGTCTGAGTCCTGGAAGGGTAGCCAGGAGCTGTAGGGTGTCCAGGGGCAGTTGGGGCAGACCCAGCCTATCAGAGAATGTGGAATACTGAGTAAAGTGTTTGCACCCCTAGACCCTAAGCTCAGCCCCAGGCTCTGGCTGAAATATCCCCGTGGTTGCATGGAGCAGCTGGGAGGTCCTGGAGCTCAGTGACATCTAGGCAGAAGGAACCATTCCCTGCTTTTTTGTGGGCTTAGGGTGAACACAGGAGGCAGGCAACCTGGGTCTGCTCAGACAGATCCAGGCTCAAGTTGCAGAGGATGCTAGGGAAGTGGACATATTGGCCCAGGGTCAGCCACACACTGCGTGCTCAGAAAGTAGATACGTCCAAAGCCCTCAGCAAAGGGGGGCTGTGGGACCTGGTGGCGAGTGAGAGCATGCTAAGTGCCCGGCATTCTAGGCAGAGACCAGCAAGAGCAAAGGTCAGCAGCCAGGAACAAGGCGAGGATCGGCATGAGGTCAGAAGGGAGCTTGACTTTCCTATCAGCATTTAAATTGAAGACAGATAGCATCAGATTTTTGTGTGAGAAGCTCCCTCTGGCTGTTTTGTGGACACAGGCTGGCGGGGAAACAAGACAAGAGACTCCCTAGGAGGCAAACTATACTTGTTCAGGTGAGAATAATGGTGGCCGGCTCCAGAGAGGTGGCAGCAAGCTGGTGGGAGGGGACATCTTTGGAAGAAGGTGGGGGGATGGGGAGCAAGTGGCAATCCGTGGGAAGACCCCTCACCCCATGATGAGCCAGACCTGGAGGTGATTGTGGCCTCAGGACTTGCTCCCCAAAGGCATTAAGGCCAGTCCCTCGGGCTGCAGTAATAAACATTCCAGGCCTGGCCAAACCCAGCATGAGGCACAAATATAACAAATGCTGAAAAGCCCTGAATCCCAGAGTGTGTTTAAGACATCTCTTTATCGTCATTGTTTCTTGGCAGGGAGCATTCCCCGGGAAGTTTAAGAAAGCCTTCCTGGGCCTCCCCGGTGGCGCAGTGGTTGAGCGCTGGGTTGCGAAGCTGCCCGCAGCCTCTGCAGTGTCAGTTCAATCCCCGGCGACCAGGCGAGGGTCCCACATGCCTCGCAGACCTCTCCTGCCACACTGCTGCTCCCCTCAGCAGTGTACTTCGTCAGTCTGCCTGTTCTGTTCCCTGCTCTGGCTCTGGTGAATTCTCTCACCCTCCCGTGCTTGTATAAATAAATAAACAAATCTTTAATAATAATAATAATAATAATAATAATAATAATAATAAAGCCTTTCTGAGGCAGAGCAAGAGCTGGAGGAAGCTTCCTGACCCTGGTCGTGATCCATGATCCATCTGGGCAGGAAAAGGAATGATGGGAAATGTCCAGGTGAGAACTGGTGCCCAGGTGCCCTCTGGCCAGGGAGATGAGGTCATCAGGTAGGATCTGGGGAGACTGTTGGGGAACTGAGTGTGTGAGGCACTGAGTGTGTGAAGGCTGGGGGGAGGGGACCCTGCCTCAAGGAGGTAGTCCTGTCACGGGCCCAAATCTGCCCTGGCCCAACTCTGCTGACCAGGGCTTTGGGGGTCCCCAGAGGGCTGACAGCCAGGCCTGCAGGACCAGGGACAACTGGGAAGTCACCATCTCCCACCCAGTCTGCTCCTCTCCTGCCATGGCATCAGACAACCACATCTTCCACTGTTCGGGGCTGAAATTGTGTGCATTCAGCATATGAATTTTATTGGTTAAAGTCTTTCCCTTCCCCCAGTTACTCAGAGTGTGACTGCATTTGGAGATAGAATCTTAAAGAGGTAATTAAGTTAAAAAGGATGCCATGAGGGTGGGCCCTACTCCAAAAGGACTGATGTCCTTGTAAGAAGAGGAAATCTGGACACAAACAGGACCAGAGGAAAGATGACGTGAAGACACGGGGAGCAGAGAGCCACCTACAAGCCCAGGAGGGAGGTCAAAGAAACCAGCACTATCACACCATGATCTCAGACTTCCAGTCCCCAGAACTGAGGGAGAATACATTCCTATTGTTTCAACCACGCACTCTATGGCACTTTGCTATGGCAGCCCTGTGAATACAGCTGCCATTATGTTGCCGATAGCAGCAAACACACACCTGGCTTCCTGTGCCAGGCCTGGTGCCCAG
Source organism: Talpa occidentalis (assembly GCF_014898055.3). Classification (NCBI taxonomy): domain Eukaryota; kingdom Metazoa; phylum Chordata; class Mammalia; order Eulipotyphla; family Talpidae; genus Talpa; species Talpa occidentalis. The sequence goes on along the minus strand of NW_023601754.1, from coordinate 21,021,617 downwards.
CCTGATCCACATGTCTCACTCTCACTCTCCATGACTGCTGCAAGGATGAGATCAGGCCTTGCTGGGTCAGCTTGCTTCTGCCACCTGCCAGCTCTGTGATATTGCTTTGCCTCTCTGGGCCTCAGTCTCCTCATCTGTCCATGGGCCTGGACACCCCAGGGTGTTTTTTATTTATTTTTTTTTTTAAAGATTTATTTATGCACACAAGAGCTGGGGTGCAGGCCAGAGGTGCGGGTGGCAAGAGGATCCACCAGAGACAGAGTGGGGAACAGAACAGGCAGATTGACTGAAATACACTGCTGAGGGGAGCAGTGGGCAGGACAGGAGAGGTCTGCTGCGCCATGTGGGTAGCTCCCTGGCTAGGGATCAAACTCATGCTGCAGAGGCTGCGGATAACTTCATAGGTTGTGTCTTAACCCCTTGCGCCACCAGAGAGGCCCCTATTTTCCAACTTCTGTCTTGACTCCCTCTGGCTGAGGGTTCCCACACCACATCCTTCCAGGCCCAGGAGTAGCACAATCCTATCCGGGACCAACATGTTCACTCAAGGCCTCCAAGCTTGGGGTACCAGTCACCAAGAGCTTACGGGTGTTCCCAGCCCTAGCTCCTGGGGTTTACTCTGCTGAGAGTGGGGTTTATTTTTCATTCCTTTCAAGAGCTTCTTTAATTTCCCCTTCCTTTCTCTAGGCTCCTGTCGGGGGACCAAAGTGTTGAGAAACCCACCTCTAAACATACACCTGGCACATCACACTCACAAGTAAGTCTCCACTTTCAGGCCGGGGAGGCTCCTCTTCAGATCCCGTGTCTTCTTGAGTAATTTCAGTGGCAGCAGCTTCAAGGGGAAGAAAAGGCTCCTTAAACACCCTACACAGCGTCCATGTGGGACCAACTCCGCTTCCCCGGGTTCTCAAAGCCCAATTTAATCCAAGCTTATTAACACATAACATTTTAATTTGCCTTTTCAATATGCTCTGCACTGTATAAGCGTAACAAATTTAATAACATCAGAAGTAAGGATTTCATATGTTAATTACAATGTTTCCATTTCTTGGAGAAACTCTATCCAGTTGGGGCAACCCCTGTGGAAAACAGACCCCTGCAAAATGAGGCAGTTTCTGGCCCCACCCCTGGACCCTCACCCGGAGTGCTGTATTGAAAGCAATCAAAAAGAAAAAAATGGGTTTCTTTGGCATGGCAAATTAGCTAAAATCTTATGGTTTCCAGCGTCTTAGTATGTGTTCCCTAGACGCAGAGCTGAGACAAGGGTTCCAGTGTAAGTTGTTTACTTAGGAGGTGGTCTCAGGAAGTACCGGTGGGAGAGAGGGGATGTAGATGGGGAGAGCGACAAGCAATGAAGGGTGTGTTATCAAGCCAGTTCCCACTGAGGGCAACTGAGGGTCAGTCCTACAGGGGAGCCCGAGGCCCTCAGAGAGCCCACCCCGAGGGTCAAGGGTCGAGGGTGGGGGGAGTTGGGATTTACCTGCCAGCTCTCAGTCATTGGGTCAGGGTTTTTCCAGGGACCAAGGTTATTTCCTGCCCCCGGCACTTCCGGTCCACTGTGTGGGTAGCAAAATGGACTCCGAGGTCCTGAGAAAGTGAAGGAACGCAGGGGTTGGCAGCCTGGTGAGCACTAATGTGCTCAGGAGGCCAGAACAAGGATGGGGCAGGTGTGACCAGCCTCCATGGGCCCCAAGTAGAACCCCAAGTGCCTGTACAAGTTGGTGGGAATGTGAGCGCCTGACTGCGCTGGAGGAATGCACCTCTGGTTTTTCCTGGCCAAGGGAGCTCTGAGGCCCCAGACTTAAAACAATCAACAAACAGCACTGAACATCTGAAAGGCACCAGGCACTGGCTTGACCTGAACACTCAGCGGCATTTTGGGCCTATAAATGTGTACAGCGTTGCCCAAAGAGGTGCTGACCCCCTGGTGGCAGGCGGCATGGGTTCAGGTGGCCACCGACTCACTTTTAGACTCTTCTTTTGTGAGACATATTTCCTTTTATGGGTATTCCAAACCAGAGTTTATCACCCAGCTCTTGCTTTCATGGATTTTATTGCTTAGGACATAACTGGGTTTAAGAAGTTAGCAGACCCGGCGCCTCCCTGATGGCTCAAGGGGTTAAGTGTCAGCACTATGAAGCAATCTGCAGCTACTACAGCATGAGTTTGATACCCAGCCATAGAGCTAACCCACATGGCACAGCAGACCTCTCCTGACTTGCCTGCTGCTCCCCTCAGCAGTGTATTTCAGTGGATCCGCCTGTTCTGTTCCCCACTCTGTCTCTGGTGAATCCTCTCACCCCCAGCACCTCTGGCCTGTACCCCAGTTCATGTATGCATAAATAAATAAATCTTAAAAAAAAAGAAGTTAGCAGACCCAAATGTGCATGGGCAGATGAATGGATACCAAGTGTGGTCTGCACACACAATGAAGTATTAGCCAGCCAGAAAACAAAGGAAATTCTCACCCAAGCTGTGACACAGATGAGCCCTGAAGACATTATGCTGAGTGAAGTAAGCCAGTCACAGAAGTATTAATACTGTGTGATGACATTTATATGAGGGACCTGGAGGAGTCAAGTTCAGAGGCAGAAAGAGCGGTGGTGACGGTACTGACAGGGCTGAGGCAAGGGGAACGGGAGTTAATGTTTAACTGGGACAGAGTTTTAGTTTGAAATGATGGGAAAGTTCTGGAGATGGATGTTGGTGAAGGTTATATCATTTAATGTGACTGAATCAAAATTAAAATAGTAAATTGTTACCACAGTTAAAAAAAAGATGATTCAAACTTTGAATTCAGGGCCTGCCTCCCTGGTGGCGCAAGGGGTTAAGAAGCAACCTATGAAGCTGTGCACAGTCACTGCCGCACGAGTTCAATCCCCAGCCAGGGAGCTACCCACATGGCACAGCAGACCTCTCCTGTCTCGCACCCTGCTCCCCTCAGCAGTGTATTTCAGTCATTCTGCCTGTTCTGTTCCCCACTCTGTCTCTGGTGAATCCTTTCACCCACACCCACACCTCTGGCCTGTACCCCTGTATGCATAAATAAATAAATTTTTAAAAGAAAACTTTGATTTCAATATATGTATCAAAGAAATAATAGCACACCTGCACCCATATGTGACAAAGACTGAGAAACTCTCAGTGACCTTAGTGGGAAGGGGAACAGCTCCATGAAGTTTGCTAAGGAAAGGAAAAGAGGAAAGACCTTCTAGATGGAGGGTATGGTGTGGGTAAAAATGTGACGGGCACCCCTGAGCATGACTTGACTTGTTTGGGGCCTCACATTTGCCTGGTGTGGCTGATGATGGAGAGGGAATGAGGAGAGCAAACAGGACGGAGGAGGCCAAGTCAAGCTGGCTTCACCACTCCTGGTCACAAGTTATTTTAGGTTTTGTTTTTTTTTTAAAGATTTATTTATTTATGCATACAAGAACTGGGGTATAAGCCAGAGGTGCGGGGGATGGGGGAAAGTGAGAGGACTCATCAGAAATAGAGTGGGAAGCAGAAGAGGTGTATCTACTGAAATGCACAGCTGAGGGAGCAGCAGGTGAGTCGTAGAGGTCTGCTGTGCTATGTGGGTCACCTCCCTGGCCGGGGATCAAACTCGTGCTGCTGTGGCTGCAGATAGCTTCATAGGGCTGAGACTTAACCCCTGTGACACAAGGGAGGCCCCAAGCAGGGCCACTTTTTTTTTTTTCTTTTGTGGGACTCTCGCCGGCTGCCAGGGTTCGAACCAGCGCTACAGAGGCTGCGGGCAGACTTGCAACCCAGCCCTCAACCGCTGCGCCACCAGGGGAGGCCCTAAGCAGGGCCACTGTTTGGTTCATACATGCACTGGGTACAGTCAGAAGCGCTGAGAGAATTCACCAGAGTCAGAGTGGGGAGCAGGGCAGAAGGACTGAAGTACTGCTGAGGGAGCAGCGGGCGGCAGGAGAGGTCTGCGCGCCATGTGGGACCCTCAGCAGCCGGGGATCGAACCGGCACCGCAGAGGCCGCGGGCAGCCTCGCAACCCAGCCCTCAACCGCTGCGCCACCAGGGGAGGCCCTAAGCAGGGCCACTTTTAAAAGAATCACCTTGATCACTCTTCTAGCATGACAGCCATGAAGAATAAGTTAAACAGCAGGGTAAACTGCACTTACAAATGCCTCCACAGGTCACCTTCTGCTACCTTAAGAACTGAAGTGGAGATGCCGCCTCACACCTGTGAGAATGGCCCTATCAGAAAGACCAGAAGCAAGTGTTGCCGATGGTGTTGGGAGAAAGGAAGACTTGTATGCTGTGGATGGGAATGTAGCCTGGCCCAGCCCCTGTGGAAAACAGTACGGAGGTCCTCAAATTATTAAAAATAGATCTACCAGGGCATCCCTGGTGGCCTAGGGGTTAAGTCTCAGTGCAATCACCTGCTGTTGCTTGAGTTCAATCCCCAGCCAAGGAGGTGACCCACATGGCGCAGCAGACCTCTCCTATCTCTCCCGCTGCTCCCCTCAGCAGTGTATTTCATTGGATCTGCCTGTTCTGTTCCCCACTCTGTCTCTGATGAATCCACTCACCCCCCACACCTCTGGCCTACACCCCAATTCTCCTATGCAAAAATAGAAATTTTTTTAAAAGGTAAATTGTTTTAAAAAAGTTTAAAAATAAAATAATAAAAATAAAAATAGATCTACCATATAATCCAGCAATTCCACTTCTAGGTATCTACCCAAAGAGTGCAAAAACACAAGTTCAAGGGGGCATACACACTCCTCTGCTCATTGAGCACTATTTATGATAGCCAAGTTATGGAAATAACCGAGGCACTCAACCAAGCTTGAGTGGATAAAGAAGTTGTGGTAGATACACAATGGAGTACTACTCAGTGGTTAAAAGAGAGAGAGAGAGAGAGAGAGAGAGAGAGAGAGAACTCTTGACATTTGCAACAACATGGATGGAACTGGAGGGGATTATGTTAAGAGAAATAAGTCTGACAGAGAAAGACAAATACCAGATGGTTTCACTTATCTGTGGAATATAAATAAAGGGTCAGACAAAACCAAACCAATAACAAGCCCTAGACTCTGGCTGTAGAATGGAAGCTGCCAGAGGGAGCGGGCGGAGGGATACCACGGGCTGTTGGGGAGGACTCCGGGTGCCTTGACGGTGGGCGTGGGGTGCTAACATACATCTGAAGGGTGTGGTCCTAAACCCCTGAATCATATAGTTATAAACCAAAGTTACCTCAATAAAAAATAAATGGACTGAAATGGAAACCGAGGCCTTGTCCTGAGAACCCAAAGGACCTTAAGGGTCCCCTGGGAGCCCTCCTAACCCACCTTCTCTTCTGATAGGTCTCCCCCACACCGCCTTGCCTCTCCAACCTGTTCCCTTATAGCCTCCAACACAATGTCCTCCAAATGCAGAGCTGAGCATATCAATCCCCTGCCAAATCTTTCCAGTGACTTCTCTGACAGTGAGAACAAAAGCTGATCCGTGACCCATCATGGCAGGGCTGCGCTGATCTATACTCTTGGGTGTCCCTCAAGCTCTAGGCATGGACACGCTGACCACCCTCCTGTTCCTGAGGCCCTCTACTCCACCCCTACCTGCCTGTGCTCTTGCAGGGGGCCTCAGTCCATCCATCAACTTCAATGGAAATGTCCCCTCCTCCGAAGGGCTGTCCTGATTGTCCTGTTTTGTATGCCCCCACCCCTCACTCTCTGTCAAATCATTCTGATGAGTGGTCAGCAGAGCCCCTGTCGCTTTCAGAAAGGTTTGTGATTTGTCTATCATTCATCTGCTGGAGGGTTGTCAGCTCCTTGGGCTCGGGAACTTTGCTCCTCTCCTTCAGCACTGTCTTCCCAGCCTGGCACACGCCTGGCACGGTGCTCACTAAGCCTGTCTGAATGAATGATTGAGTGGCTGAACCCCATGTGCGCGGCTGGCAAGAGGAGGTGGACAAAAGAGGGAGAAGAGCTACTTCCTTGCACCTGCATCCCCCAGGGAGGGCAGGCTCCATTATTCTGCTTGGGAATCCAAATAAGCACCAGTGTTTAGGAGGTGTCTAAAAGCTCCTCCTGCCAGATCCTTCCACCATCTTCAACTGCTTGGATTATTTCATTTTCCACCCAGGCCTCTCACTCACCCCTGGGGAGGTCGCACCCTCCCGGAGTGCTGGAGTTGGCTCCGGTAACTGAGTGGGCAGGCCTGGCAACCAGGACCCATGAGCCCCAGATCCTTGGGGGTTTCTCCAGGCTTCACTTGGTCCCCAGAGCCTTCGGTGGCCTCTGCTCAGCAACCTGAGGCCCGGCCAGGAGGGGACAAGTCCCTGAGGGAAAGGACTGGAAAGAGAGGCTCCAAGGTCAGGGGTCCTCCTGGGAAGGAGCCTTGAGGGGCATGTGGTTTGCTTGGGCACCGCCAGGATCCAATCACCCCACAGCCCTCCCCACCCACCGGGCTCTGCACCCAAGGGAGACAAACCCCAGAGAAGCAGCAGGCCACGTCCTCAGAGGAAGCCTCAGGCCACTGGAAAGTTGCTTGGAAAAGTTTTCCAGTGCTCTCTACCCGCCAGGTGTGCTCTGGGCCCTGGGGGCTCCTGCAGCTCCTGCAGCTCAGGGGCGAGGCTCCCAGGGGGCCTGATGCCTGGCTGGCCTCACTCTTTCCGAGGTGGGTCCCAGGAGCCAGGAGCACATGGCGAACCAGACTATGGGCCCAAGAGACCTCAGGTCTCAGTGGGGCCAGGCTCTCATCTAACCTCGCCCAGAACAGTAACTTATCACCTTGTTAGAGTTTTATCACTCTAGTCAGGAAGTGCTTCCTTAGGTCTGACTGCTGCTTCTCCTCTTCCATAGGAAAGCATGTCCTGAGAATGTGGAATCCAAAGGTCAGAGCCTATCTGTTCCTGGACTGATAAGGAAAGCTCACATAAAGACCAGATATTTGAGGACCCAGCAACTGGAAGTCAGAAGACCTGGAAGGAACTGTCCTTCCTCTTCTCTCATCCTTTCTCATCTTAAACAGAACTGAGCAGGAAGCATGAGGGTCTAGAGCTTGGGTTGAGGAGTCAGACAAGGTACAAGTCCCAGTTCTGCTCCCTGTCCTTGTGATCCTGATAGGGACTGACTGGAGCTCTCTGCTTATTTTTTTTTTATTTTTTTTAAAAAAATTATTTATTTATGCATACAAGAACTGGGGTGTAGGCCAGAGGTGCAGGGGGTGAGAGGATTCACCAGAGACAGAGCAGGGAGCAGAATAGGCAGATCCATTGAAATACACTGCTGAGGGGAGCAGTGGGGAGACAGGAGAGGTCTGCTGTGCCATGTGGGTCACCTCCCTGGCAGGGAATCAAACTCATGCTGCAGTAGCTAGCTATAGCTTGATAGTGCCAAGACTTAACTCCTTGTGCCACCAGGGAGGCCCTATAATAGAGATTTTTAACATCCCTTTTACAATCCTAAAATGAAGTCCATCAGCACTACTCTAAATTAAGAGAAACAGGGGAAAGTCCAGTATGTATATATGTATTTATACTAAAATTGCACAGACGGTGGTACCGAATGTAGCCATTCCCATAGGAATAGTCCAGATGTGAACCTTTGTGAGGGGCACTTATACCCCATGGAGAACCACACCCTAGAGCATCAGAGCTGCAGTGTTCAGAAACGCGCAGCCATCACTGTGGTCAGCGGAGAGCCAAGCCGATCAGGCCACAGAGTCAGTTTCTGGCCCAGGGGTCTGAGGGCTGGAGCTGTGGAACCTGACATGCCTGGGGTGGATCCTCAGAGCTTCAGTTCACTCACTCATCATGAGGATGGGGGAGTCCGCCGAGGACAGAATGAGGCAACACTGCAGAATGCTTGGGATTCGCACACACCCGCATTCATCCAGCAGGTATTTCCACCAAAGTTCCAGGCACTGGGTTGGGTGCTACAGGTGGACAAGGAAGGACAGAGCTTCAGGAAGCTTATACTCTGGAGAAGGAGACACAAATCCTAGTCAAAAATAGACAAGGATATCATGGCTGGAGAACCTGACAAGCAGATGTCATAATAAGTAATGCGGGGTTTCTGAGATTGAGGGACATGTGATGAGAAGACATGTGCCCTGAGACAGAATGGGACGTTACCCGGGCAATAATGTGAGGACACAGGTATCCAGGTGGAGGAGACAGCAAGTGCAAAGGTCATGACACAGGAACTGGCTTGACTTCCAGGAGAGGAAAGAAGACACAGAGCAAGAGTGTCAATACATGAAGTTGGCCAGGGACACTGGGCCAGATCATGCAGGGCCATGCAAGGGTGCAAGTCTGTAGATTTTAACCAGGAACATAGCATAATTTGATTTTGATTTTTTTTTTTTAAGATAGATTTATTTATTTATTTGTTTGTTCAATCACTGGGTACAGTCAGAAGCACAGGAGGGTGAGAGAATTCACCAGAGCCAGAGCGGGGAGCAGAACAGGCAGAAGGACCGAAGTACACTGCTGAGGGAAGCAGCGGGTGGCAGGAGAGGTCTGCGCGCCATGTGGGACCCTCCTCCGGTGGCCGGGGAGCAGCCCGGGATCGAACTAGCACTGCAGAGGCTGCAGGAAGCTTCGCAACCCAGCGCTCAACCACTGCGCCACCGGGGAGGCCCTGATTTTGATTTTTAAAGATTTATTTTATTTATTTATGCATACAAGAGCTGGGGCATTGGCCAGAGGTTTTGGGGGTGAGAGGATTCACCAGAGACAGAGTGGGGAGCAGAACAGGCAGTTCTACTGAAATACACTGCTGAGGGGAGCAGTGGGTGAGACAGGAGAGGTCTGCTGCGCCATGTGGGTCAGCTCCCTGGCCAGAGATTGAACTCCTGCTGTAGTGGCTGCTGATAGCTTAATAGTGCTGAGACTTCACCCAATGCACCACCAGGGAGGCCCTGACTTGTATTTTTAAAAGCTCTCTTTGTTGGATAGAGAAAGAATTGAAGGGGCAAGTGAGGGACTACTGTGGGTAGCCTGGATGAGTGGGATAAATGGATGAGTGGACAGATAAATGGATGGGTGTGCGGATGCAGACCCACTATGTGCTATGCAGACAGAGTGGGTGAAAAGACATACCCACCCACACCTGGTGACCTGGGGAGCTTATTGCCCCTCACTGGAGCAGACCCTCCAGTCCTACAAGGCCCAGTTGGGACCATCCTTCATCCCAGATGGAGCAGGGGACTGAGGGGCAGAACTGTTGCCTGGACCTCCCTCCCACAGTTTATTTCCTCAGGCCAGTGTCTTGAGGTCTGAGGGGTTTTAAAATAGTCCATGATTTAGAAACAGACCATCCCCCAATCTGCCCAATGAATGCTCACTGTTCATTGTTTGTAATTGCACATAAAATTTTATAACAGGAAATTACAAGAATTCTCTTTGAAGACTTCCCCCAAGGAACGAATTTGGGAAGGAAATTCCCTTTTCTGCTTTCGAGGGATAGGTCCTTTTACCAGGGTTCTGGAAAATTCCCAAGAGATGAGCTTATGGGGGGCCAAGGAGTAGTGTAGAAAAAGCAGGAGCTTTGGGGTTAGACCCCAGCTGTGCTGATGAGTTCAGTCAGCATGAAGCACTTCACACCTGGTCACCCTCAACTCAGCCCTGTGGCGCACAGGGCACATGCCCAGTTTTTAGTTAAGAAAAGAAGGCTCAGAGGGATCTGACCCAGGTCTATCTCAGGCAGGCCAAGTACTTTTGCCTCCTACCCACCCAAGGCCATGACTTCAGGCTCTGAGGGGAACCTCAGTGCTCCAACACAGACTCACAGAGACCTGCTGGCTGGAATATAGACAGCAACACCCCCAGAGAAGAGCATCCTTTCTCTCCAGACCACCCCTGCAGCACAGGGGAACCGAACACTGTTTCTAGATATTATGATTCACTTCTGAAGGTTGCATTGCATGACAGCACTTGAATTTATTAAAGTGTTAGATTGTTCCATACAGAAATTTTTAAATGTACCACAATTTTGGAAATCCTGTCTGGGCATTTCTCAATTTGTTTTCATCTGTCCGGTGCCTCTAAAACAACAGTGTGTCTCTCTGGACTCCCAGAGGATCCAGCTGCAGACTCTGACCCAGAGCAAACTCCTGTGTCCACGGAGAATTGTGTGAGCCAGGACAGGAGTTCTTCTCTCTGAATGTCAGTTTCCCAAATAGCCCCCGCATTCCAGGATGCCAGATTACTTGCTGCTACCATGAGAATGCCTTGGGACTGGCGAAGGGCTAAACCCCAGACCTTGACATGGGCCCAGCTAGCTGATCCTACCCCTATTACAGCAGCTTCTCTTCAGAGGAAGTTGACCCTGCCTGGTGGCCTTGCAAACCGCATTACATATGGATGTGCTGGGCCACTCTCAAGTCGAAAGTCAGCCTCTAACCAGCAGGCATTTTGGCAACCACAGAGCAAACAGCCAGGCCTCATCCCCACCTGATATTCAGAGGGCAGCTGTGCCAGTGCCCCCACCCCTTCGGCCAGGCCTCACTCTCAGCACCTCCTTCCCAGAACCCCTCTGCTCAAAGGCTCCTCTGGGACAGATCCCTGAATGTGCCACTTTTCATTTACTCACTAAATAATTATTGAGTACCTACTATGTGCATGCTCTGAGGATACAGCAGCAAACAGAGTGGCTCTCTGCCCTAGTGGAGCTGCATTCATAGGGATAAGAGAGACACAAAACACACAAGAGTGAACAAATAAATAAGCTGATTCCTGAGGACACGGAGTGCTGGGAAAGCAGGGTCATGAGTGACCGAGGAGACCACTTACACTCGTTGATAAGAAGCAAGCAGAACTAGGGCATGGAGTGTCTGGGAGGCTCCACAGGGATTCCAACTCCTGTTCTTCATTGTGGTTGGGAGACATAGGGAGAGTCGTGCGGCAAGGGGAGAATGAAATCGAGTGAGATTGTCTGTCCAAGGTTTTAAGTTATTTTCCCTGTAAAAGTAGTCATCCTGGTTCCCTGGGGCCTACAGGAAGACTACAGTTCCCCAAAAAAGGGGTCATCAGAGAGGCCCAAAGGGCCCTGGTCAAATCTGACTTTGGAGCCAACTAGACATGGGTTCAAATCCAGTTGCTTGCAACTAGCCAGCTGTGTTGCAGAAATTACCAAATTCTCTGCCTCAGTTTGCTCATTTGTAAAGTCAGAGCAGAGCCCATCTCACTAGCACTCGCTGGTAGTTTGCTTCACAGGGAGGGTTGGCATGGCCTCCAGAGACCACCCAGAGATTCTTATATTCCTTCTCCAAGTTACCTCAGCTCTGAGTGATGATGGCTTCAGAACAGAGGCCAGGAATGAGAAGACAAAGACAACTTCACAGAATTGTTTGAAAACAGAGGCTACAAACTCAAACTTCTGACAGGCTTTGTGGGGAGCTCAGGGATGCTGCGACCTGGCGTTCCATGGGGGTGTAAAGAGCACCACCATGCTCTTTACATGTTTACCAGAGGGCCGACTCATCACTCTTACCAAAAAAAGAGTATAACCTTTCCCTCTTAAAACTTGCTCGCCATCCCTCCAATTTTCCTATTTTGTCAGTCACAAGAAGAGATATCTTTCTCATTAACTGTACCATAAGCAAAATAGTGCCAACACAATAATAAATGAAATGGCAACTGACATTTGACTTCAAGGCCAGAGAGGCAATAGGGAGTGATAAGTCCTGCAGCAAAATGGGGAATGTCTTATTTTTCTCTGCCTTTGAAGGCCAGTGACTACTGCTCGACTCCAGCTATTTGTTGCAGTGAAAATACAAGCCCCTGTAACCAGATGTTCTGATCTTTCAATAGAAGCCAGACATCCTGAAGTGTATGGGAAACCTCCCAGTTTCTTAACATTGGCAACTAATTTTGACTTTTTACAACCAGGGTTCAGGCTAAAGAATAGACATCTGCAGGCAGCATTGGGCCAGCATGCCACTTCTAAGCAAGGACAGATAGATGGTTCCAGAGCCCAGAAGGAAGAGCGAGTTCCAAGAGCCATATAAGGAGACCACAGGTCCAGGGGGGAATGAGGATGGTGAGATTGGTGCTAGAAGATGGGGAACAGCTGAGCAAAGGCCTGGTGGCCTGACCACGTCTGTTGTGGCCAGAGCTGGCCAGTTAGCCACTGGTATGGCTGGGGCAGCAAATGAGGGTCCAGAGAAATGGGCTTCAAAGACAAACCCAGGAATCCAGAATTTACTCTGCCTGGCTTTTGCCGTCCCTGGGAGGGTTACTAAATCTTAAGGTTTTAAGGAGAAAAAGCCTAGTGGACTTTTGCTAAATCCTTAGCCATGCCCCTCCTTCCTCCACCAGAAATCCAGGCACCCCTTCCCTCTGGTAATCTCCATAGCTCACTCATAAATTATGAGCACATTCATTTGCATGTCAGAAGCTCGGCCAAGAAATTAGATAAAATTGATCCGCCACAATTTATTCTCTCTATTTTTCCAAGAAATGGCCTCCTTCCCATGTTTTATTCATGGAGACACCCAGCTCTCTCTTTTATCTCCAACCCTCAGTAACATTTTCAATTTACTCAATTTATAGCTGCAAGACGCCCTTGGGCTGGGCAGGAGGGGAGGCCACCCAGAATGGGCCTCAGCTCTCTCCCGGCAGCGCCTCTGCTCTGGAGTTGTCTCAGCCAGGCGGGCGCTCTGAAGCGAGACGGAAGGTGGTTCCAGCAAGATCTTGCCAGCCCTGGACTCGGGAGAAAGGTTTCCAGGGGCAGCCTGCAGAGAAGGCTGCAAGCACTAATGAGGGGCCTCTGCTCCGAGGTGAGCTGAGTGGGGAGCCAGGGTCCCTGCTGAATCTGGAGAAGTTTCCAGCAGCTGCTCTCACTTGGGAGATGTGGGCTGTCTTTGGCCCGACACAGGGGTCATCTGTTAAGGAGAAGGAAATACTCGCCTCTGTCAGCCCTCGCTGTCTCCGCATGCCAGTGATGCCTTCTCAAAGAAAGGAGAAGTTAAAAAAGGGTATTTTCACTCTTCAGTCTCTCCACTAGAGAAGAGCACAGGGTTTCTAGTAGACACATGAGTTTGTTTGCCTTTTTATCTCTGAGCCATTTGCCTCCCTGAAGACACAAGTTCAAGTGAGTTCACATCTACAAGGGAGGCTTTGGCAGTGTCAGCTTGCTGTCCACACAGATATCTGAAACCTGTCCCATGACCCTCCTGGCTCCTCTTGTCTAGGCAAAGGTTGCAAACTCAAATGCCCATCATAGTCATGCAGGTACTTTGAGTGGTGTGAGGCAACAGAGCTTCGTGGGGACTGCAGCAAACAGGAGACTGGCCTTTCTAGAAGAACAGCCACTTCTCTGGTAAATTGCTGCCCTGAGGAAACAATACATGTCTGGTATTGCCAAAGCCTGGCATTTCAAGAGACTCCAGATCATGTGTAGATTCGCCTAAGTTCTTTTTTTTTTTTAAAGATTTATTTATTTATACAAGAACTGGGTTACAGGCCAGCGGTGCGGGAGGATGAGAGAATTCACCTGAGTCAGAGGCGGGAGCAGAAGAGGCAGACGGACCAAAAGCATTGCTGAGGGAAGCAGGGGGCGACACAGGAGAGGTCTGCCACGCCATGTGAGTATCTCCCTGGCCGGCCAGGAATTGAACCAGTGCTGCAGAGGCTGCGGACAGCTTCACAGTGCTGCACTCAACCCGCTGTGCCACCGGGGAGGCCCCAATTCTCCTAAGTTCTAGCAATGGCAAATATTTTTTTTTAAGATTTATTTATTCATACATACAAGAATGGAGCACAGGGCCACCCTGATGGCGCAGGAGGTTGAGTGCTGCACTGTGAAGCTGTCCACAGCCTCTACAGCGCGGGTTCGATCCCGGCGAGCGAGAATCCCACATGGCGAAGCAGGCCTCTCCTGTCTCGTCTGCTGCTCCCCTCAGCAATGTATTTCCTCAGTCTGCCTGTTCTGTTCCCCACTCTGTCTCCGTTAAATCCTCTCACCCTCCCGTGCATCTGGCCTGTACCCTGGTTCTTGCATAAAAATAAATAAATCTTTAAAAAAAAAAAAAAAAGAATGGGGCACAGACCAGAAGTATGAGGGGTGAGAGGATTCACCAGAGACAGTGGGGAACAGAACAAGCAGATCTACTGAAATACACTGCTGAGGGGAGCAGCGGGCAAAACAGGAGAGGTCTGCTGTGCCATGTGGGTCAGCTCCCTAGCCAGGGATCGAGCTCATCATGCTGCAGTGGCTGCGTACAGCTCCATAGGTTGTGTCTTAATCCCTTGCACCACCAGGGAGGCCTGCAAATATTTTCTTTCTAACCACTTTGTTGCTGAAACAATTCTTTTTTTTTTTTAAGATTTATTTATTTATTTATATAAGCACTGGGTACAGTCAAAAGCGCTGGAGGGTGAGAGAATTCACCAGAGCCAGAGCGGGGAGCAGAGCAGGCAGACTGACGAAGTACACTGCTGAGGGGAGCAGCGGGCGGCAGGAGAGGGCTGCACGCCATGTGGGACCCTCGACCGGAGGCCAGGATCAAACCAGTGCTGCAGAGGCTGCGGGTTGCTTCGCAACCCAGCGCTCAACTGCTGTGTCACCGGGGAGGCCCTGAAACAATTCTTAAGAATGAGCCATTTCAGCTGTGGCCCACCCTAAGGACCATGTCTTATTTATGCCTATGTGGCACAGTCCAGCCTTGTGCCCAGCATACACTAGGTGCCCAATAAATGGGTTGACCCGATATATAGGTTAAACTGTGGCAGAAGTTACTCTTTTTTTTTAAAGGTTTATTTATTTATGCATACAAGAGCTGGGGTACAGGCCAGAGATTTGGTGGGGTGAGAGGATTCACCAGAGACAGAATGGGGAACAGAACAGGCGGATTGACCGAAGTACACTGCTGAAGGGAGCAGCAGACGAGACAGTAGAGATCTGCTACACCATGTGGGTTGCTCCCTGGCTGAGGCTGCGGATTGCTTCACAGTGCGGTGCTTAACCCCTTGCGCCACCAGAGAGGCCCGAGAAGTTACTCTTTACCTTTCCCAACATCCATTCTTCCTTTCCTCTCTAAAGTTATCAAATCTTGATTTGTAGCTGATCATGTTCTCCAACATAAAAAACACCTTTCTCAGTTTCCATGCATTCAGGACAAGTTCTGATCAGTGACAAGTGAGCATATCTGTTGAGTGGGACTTTGGGGAGGCTTTTTCAGGGAAACTAACAGAAATATTGGTAGCCTCTTTTTACTCTTCTGCTTTTCTACTTTCCTGCGATGCTGGTCATGATGACTGGAACTCCAGCAACCACATTGAGGATTTTATTTATTTATTTTTGTGTAGAAAAACTGGGGTGCAGGCCAGAGGTATGGGGGCTTTAAAGGATTCACTGGAGACAGAGTGGGGAGCAGAACAGGCAGACTGACTGAAATACACTGCTGAGGGAAGCAGCGGGCAAGACAGGAGAGGTCTGCTGCGTCATGTGGATTAGCTCCCTGGATCAAACTCACTGCTTTCTGGGCTGAACCTCCCCGCCAAACCACATCCAGGGCTGAGGTGGTGCTTCGGGAGAGCTGCTGTGGGATTCGGCACAGAGCCTGCATGGTCGTGTGTGCTATGGCCTGGGAGGGGAGGGCAGGACGCTTAGATCACATCCTCTGAAACACAGCAAAGGCCCCAGCACAAAGGCAACCCAGGGACTCAGCCCAAGAGTCCCGGGATCCTGCCCCCATCTCAGTCACCACTTTCTAGCTGGGTGATCTTGGACTCATTAGTGATTTTGGCTGCAAGTAACAAAGACTAACTCAAAATTGCTTCAACACTGAAAACTTTTCTTTCCTTGAGTAATTAAAATCTCTCAGCAATTCAACCACATCATCAAGCAGTTTCCTTTTCTTTCTGCCTTGCTCCCTGTGGTAGATCAGGACAAGGGTCCCATTCTTTACCTTCTCCTCCACTCTCTCTGTCTTGTGACCTTGCAGTGTCCATATATATCCCCAGAGGAATCACCTCCTTGACACTGGGCTCAGCCATGTGGCTTGCTTTGACCCATGGACGCAGGCAGAAGTTTGAAATGGGCACACGCCACATTGGGTCTGGTCTCTGAAAACCTGCTGGAAAATGAAAAACACGGGTAGATCTAAGCCAGCCTAGATTGGCAGATTCCAATCACATGAGCAATAAACAAATGCTTCTTACTTGGCTTCTGAGGTTTGAGGCCGTGATGCAGCATTACCGCTGCCATTGACAACGACATGCATTATTAGCTCAGCGGCAGGTACCCTAGGCTGGCTGTCTTCATGGTGCCAAGATGGCAACTGCAATTCCAGAAATTACATGTTGCCAACGACGACCAGAGGCAAAAAGTAAAAGGAAGTATCCCTAACTTGGTTCCTTTTGCCCAAGAAAGAAACACCTCCCCACCCGCCCCCAGCAGACTTGTCAGCCAGCACTGCCTCTCATCTCCTGACCATGCATAGTCAGCCCCAAGGGAGAGGAGAGATCAACATGGCGTGAAGTTAGAAATCGCCCCCCTTGCTTTCCCAGGGGCAAGAAAGATAAGCAGGGCCTCCCTGGTGGCACAGGGATTAAAGTCTCAGTGTTACCAAGCTACCACGAGTTCAATCCCAGGCGGGTCAGGAAGCTGACCCACATGGTGCAGCAGACCCCTCCTGTCTCGCCTGCTGCTCCCCTCAGCAGTGTATTTTAGTCAGTCTGTCTGTTCTGTTCCCCGCTCTGTCTCTGATGAATTCTCTCACCTCCCGCACACACCGCTGGCCTACACCCCAGCTCTTGTATGCATAAATAAATAAAATAAATCATAAAAAGAAAGATAAGTAACATAGGTGAAGAAAGGTTTCTGCCTGCGTGGGGGTGAGAATGGTTGTGGGACAGGCAAATAGCAGCATCTCCCACACAGAGTGTCTTGGACATTCAGTTTCCCCAATGCCAAATGGACATAATACCTGCTCCATCAACTTCCCTAAGTGAATGAGAAACTACATGTGAAAAAAACATAGCAGATAATATGACTATGCCAGTGTAATACAGATAGTCTAAAAGTACATTAAAAATTGGTTTCAGGGGCCTCCCTGGTGGCGCAAGGGGTTAAGACACAACCTATGAAGCTATCCTCAGCCACTGCAACACAAGTTCTATCCCCGGCCAAGGAGCTATCCACACGGAGCAGCAGACCTCTCCTGTCTCACCCTCAGCAGCATATTTCAGTCAGTCCTCCTGTTCTGTTCCCCACTTTGTCTCTGGTGAATCCTCTCACTCCCCTGCACCTCTGGCCTGCCCCCCAGTTCTTGTATGCATAAACAAATAAATCTTTAAAAATAAATAAATAAAAGAAAAAATGGAGGAGACAAAAAAGATTAAAAAAAAAATTGGTTTCATCCTGACAGAGGTCTCCACTGTTTCTAGCAGACAGGGATGAGTGTTCTTGCATCCGGCAGTCTCTTTGAGCAGAACACCTCCTGTCAGTCATCACAGGGGGCAGGGCCCAGGGAGGAATCGGAGATGGTAATCCCAAAGGAGAGGGAATCTCGAGACCCAGAGGTTCTGTAGTTTCAGCAGCCCCAAGCCACTCTCCCTGGGTGTGGCCCTTGGAAAGCCACCAGCTCTTCACTTGCAGCGATGGAAGAGTCCTTATAGATGCTCCACCCAAGTAAAGGCTGGATCTCTGTAAAACTCACGCACACGACACACAGATGCAAACCAAGTTTTGGGCTGAAGAAGAATTTGTGAATAAAGTCAGCAAAGTTAAGTTCTGAAATTATTGCTAAATGGCCAGGTCTCTCTCTCTCCTTTCATTGTGATTTAGTCAAGGGAGAAAAGCATAGACTTTTCAGGCTAAGAGGGCTGTCTGCAGGCTCCTGACGGAACACCTGAGTTTACAAGGTGCTTTGCATGCTCCCTCCAACCGGGCTGTTGGCTGCAGCACGGTCTGTGCACTCAGATGTCTGCAGGCGGGGACTGGCTAACAGGACGCCCAAGATCCGCCCGGAGGATATTCTTTGCCATAAATAACAGCTGTTGTTATTAGGATTCACAGTGTAGTATAAGGTTCCCCTTCCTTTCATCAGAGCTCTGAAAGATCTCTCTCTAGCAAGAGGTACAGACAGAGCCCAGACTCTGTTCCTTCTTTCTCTCCTATCCGCCTTTCCCCTTCTTTTCTTCACAGCCCCAACTGCCACTAGCCCCACCTGGGCCCCACCCTCCGTCCCTTTGCTACTCCCACTAGCCTTGGCCCTGGCACAGCCCTCCTTCAGTGAGGCTGGAAGGTCAAGCTGTAGCTTTGCAGAGTGGTGGCAAAACCCACTTGTTGGGGGGTAGGTTCTGAAAAGGAGACCATCTGGGGACAGAGCTGGAGAAACCCGAAGCTGTAGGGCTAAAGGGAAAAAAGGGAAATTCCAGAACAGTGTGTATATGGATGCATGTGCACGTGCAAGAAGCATCTCTGGAAGGACACACTCAAGAAGTTGCTTGGAGTCCCTGCCTCTAGGTGGGGAAAAAAAGGAGCAGGGTCCAGGGTGGTCAGGAAACTTACCCTGTCTCTTACAGACTTTTGCATTGTTTGAAAATTATTGTTATGTGTGGGTTGCCCCTGTTTAAAATAAATATTCAATTTCAAAATTTTTTTTTAAGATTTATTTATGCATGCAAGAGCTGGGGCACAGGCCAGAGATGTGGGGGTGGGGGTGGGAGGATCCACCAGAGACAGAG
The DNA here is from genome assembly GCF_014898055.3 of Talpa occidentalis. Lineage (NCBI taxonomy): Eukaryota > Metazoa > Chordata > Mammalia > Eulipotyphla > Talpidae > Talpa > Talpa occidentalis. Next base: position 21,002,949 of record NW_023601754.1, on the reverse strand, counting down.
TGGGCAACAGAACAGGCATATTGACTGAAATACACTACTGAGGGGAGCAGCGGGAGAGACAGGAGAGGTCTGCCTCGCCATGTGGGTCTCTTCCTGGCCGGCCCAGGATTTGAACTCATGCTGCAGAGGCTGCAGATTGCTTCATAGTGCGGTGCTTAACCCCTTGCACCACCAGGAAGGTCCCAATTTTCAAAATGTTTTAACCACCACTCCCCCAATCTCCTTTAACCTTCCCTGTAGGTTATGCCCATTTCAAAGAATAGAAGGCTGAGTCCCTGAGAAGCAGGGTGATTAGCCCATGGTCCCCCAGAAGATTCCAGCTGGTCCTGGCCCACCACCAGCTCTCAATTCAGATGGCCTTCCAGACTCAGCTCGGAAGTGACCCTCGAGGGTGAGACCCTCTCTGGCTGGCTTCCCCAGCTGCCAGCTGGGGCGTCCTCCAGTCTGGGCATCCAGCGGCTGCAATGCTGAGCTGGAGACAGCGAAGCCCTTAAGAGGCTCCACGTCAGGCCTCACTGTCAGGGCTCAGCTCGAGGCCTCAACCTATCCGCCACCCTGTTCCCAGTGCAGAACATTGCTTGTAAGATGCATTCTTAAAACGCCTGCCATATTTCATTTATGTTTAAAATTGATTTTCTTTTTGGATGACATGCAATATGAACCGGCTACTCAGTGATCTCTCTATCAGCCCTGAGCTCCAGCGTGGTCCATGTCTGGACACTTGAGCAGATCTGGAACTGGCCCAGATTCAGCGTTCCTGGAAGGCGGTGACCCTGGGAGTGTCTGGGGCTCAGGAAGAGTTCTCCAAATGACAAATGGGGTTCCCATCTGCCTATTGAAGCCCCTGAAATGTTCACATTGAAACATCCGCACAGAGGTGGCAGGGCAAATTCCTAAAAACAAATCAGACATGGAATGAGCGGTACTGGGATCTGGGCGGACTGGCCACTGTCGCAGGCTCTCCTCCCCTGCTCTGCATGGCAGCCAGTGAGATGGCCCTTACGCCACTTCTTTTAGTTGCTAAAAAGTCTCCCTAAATCTGGCACAAGTCACATGGGGGTGGGGCTAAGGGTGGGGAGTCATGGAGATGAATTCATTGGAAACTCATGAGTTCCTTGCACAATACTTGGTGAGGGTCTGTAATGTTGCTGCTGTGGCTACATGAGTGAAATGGAAAAGACAAATTAATCAGCCTTGGAGTGGTGGGTGATCACACAGACAAGAAGGCCCCCACAGACCTAAAGTTCAAAAGGGCCCACACCTGGGACAATCTAGAGTATAAAAAGTGGGGGTGGGCCTCCCCAGTGGTGCAGCAGTCGAGTGCTGGGCTGTGAAGCTGCCTGCAGCCTCTGCAGCACCGGTTCGATCCCTGGCCACTGGGCGAGGGTCCCACATGGCGCGCAGACCTCTCCTGCCACACCCGCTGCTCCCCTCAGCAGTGTACTTCATCAGTCTGCCTGCTCTGCTCCCTGCTCTGGCTCTGGTGAATTCTCTCACCCTCCTGCACCTCTGACTGTACCCAGTGCCTGTATCAAAAAATAAATAAATCTTTAAAAAAAAAGTGGGGGTGGGGTGATCCTAGGCAGCTATTGGCCCCAAGTCATGGCATAAATTGTTACCAGCCTGGGATTGGCTGCCCTGGCTCAGGTGCCCATTATTTGCCCAGTCAGCCTTGAGCAGGGTCATGTGGCCAGTGGGCAGGGCTGATTTATTGGGAGGGCCTTGGTGTGACCCGGCAGCCAGGAAGTAGCACCCTTACTTTTTTTAAAAATAAATTTATTTATTTTCTTATGTCATTTGTTCTTTTTTTTTTTAAATACAATTTTTTTAAATATCTTTTTTTTTTAGATTTATTTATTTATACAAGCACTGGGTACAGTCAGAAGCACGGGAGGGCGAGAGAATTCACCAGAGCCAGAGCGGGGAGCAGAACAGGCAGAAGGACCGAAGTACACTGCTGAGAGGAGCAGCGGGCAGCAGGAGAGGTCTGCGCGCCATGTGGGACCCTCCTCCAGTGGCCGGGGAGCAGCCAGGGATCATTTGTTCATTTTTTAATTATTTTTTTTATTTTTTACATCATTGTTCACTTTCAAACAATATTTGCTCCCCCCCACCCCCTCAGGTGCAGTCCCCAGGTGCACTGTGAACCACACCTCAGTGCCCCATGCTCCTCCCTCCCTCCCTCTGATCCCTTCCCCCACTCCCCTGCAATATGCCTCCTATCCACAATTGTCTGTTCCCACTTTGTTGTGTTTTGTACTGTCATCATTCCTTTACACTGATGTCTTATCTGGCTCCCCTACACTCCCACCATAAGTGAAACCATCCGACACTAATTCAGACACTGCTCTGTCAAATAGGACTCGCAGAAACACTTTATTTGCCTTGCTGGTGCATTGTTTTTTTGATTGAATCAACACTTAACATGGGAAATTTTATGTAACACAGAATTTTAAAAATCTCCTTTATGGGACAACTCATTTTTCTGCCAGGTCCCAGAGGACTGGATCAGTGAAAGCTTTAGGTGGGACTCTTCCTTCTTGGCGCAGAGGACCATTTATGCTGCCACCTGACTCCAGTGGTCATCTGCTTTGCAATGTTGATTTGACAGTTTGTCCTGGGCTGTGGAGGGGCTGGCAGGACCCCTCATCTCCTGAGCACTATTTTGCTGCTGTATCCTGTGTCTGCTCCCTGTTAGCTCTGGAAGTCACCCCAGGGGTACACTGCCTCTGTCAGGTGGCAACCTGACTCCCTGTGCAGACAGCAGAAGTGTGGGCTCCCAGAGGACTCTGCTGCCCACACAAGCTAGCGGTTTGTTCCTGCTGGCTTGGAGTTGCTTTCAGTCCTTTAATCCCTTTCCAGGAGACACTAAAATTTAATTCTTCAGAAATTTCTCCTGAGCAGAAAGGATGAGAACTTCTGGAATAAGCTTGGGGTTTGGGAAGCAAGTCTGTTTATTCTTGTTGGCAGTCCCTATGTGAGTGCTGTGCATGGCTCAAAAGGTTGGTCTGAATGGTCATTGAGTCACGTACCAAATGCTACATACCAAGTCCAGAGGCCTCTCCAATACACCCAGCCTTGTCCAGGGGGGACATCTTCCCAGTTGACCTAGAAGTTTCCAGCAAGAAGCCAGAGGTGGGAGCTGAGGGTCTGTACTTCCAAGGTAGATAGGCTGGGGGTGTGGGGTATAGAGTGGGGCCTGAGAAGCAAAGTCCATGTGGGAATTTGTAGCAGCCAGATCAGCTCAGATCTGTGGTCACTGAGGAAGGTGCATTTCCAAGGAGGGGAAGGTGGTGAGCAGGTGAGGAGGCCTTTGGACAACTCAGATGCCTGGCCGTGTGCTCTTGGATTCAGTGTGCTTCTCCTTGATGGGGGCGGGCACCTCAGGGCTCATATGGGCTCCTCATTCTCTTCCTGCCTGCCTTCAGATAGCACATGTTTGGTGAGCACCTACTATGTGCCTGGCACCAATTTGGGCTGCAAGCAGGTCCCAGAAGGTAATGACACAAACTGGTGATGGAATTTGACAGCACAGGTCTGGAGGACAGGGCTGTGGGCCTGGTGTCAGGGAAGGTCTCTCAGAAGTCACACTGAAGCTGGCATTTGAAAGATGAAGGACAGAGTAGAGGAGGATCCAGGCAGAGCCAAAATAAATCATGGTGATCCGGAGGCAAGCCAAGGGTTCAAGAGGCCAGAGGAAGCACAAGTGACTGGCATGCGCAGGAGGGAAGTGGGGGAAAGTAGGTGATGAGAAGCAGGTAAAGGCCTGCAGCTTGTCTTGAGGCAGCAGGAGTCATGGGAAGCCTGAGCAGGTAGTTGGGTCGCCTGTGCTGAGAATGAGTGATTCTGCTGCAGGTGGAGGGGGGGCTGGAGGTAGCCCCCACCAAGTCAGATTCCCACCCCCAACAGTCCCGCGCCTGCACTGCCTCGGTGTGTGCAGTGGGGATGTGAAACTCTCAGGTGCCCTGCACCTCTCCTGCAGGCCTCGTGTCAGCACCCCTCCCCCACCCCTTAGCAGACACGTATGGGTGGGTGAGGCTTTTCTTAATTCTGTTGTGAAAATCCATCTTCACCCCAGGAAATCAAGTGCCCTTCAAAGGCCCAAGCTGGAGCTCTCCGTAATCTGGGCAGACACCCTCTTGTGGCTGCATGTCCAGCTTGTGTCACTTTAAAATTCTCTTTGTTTGAGCTATCTGAGAGCCTGGGCTGCTGGGCTGGGGACTCCACAAAGGGCTGAATGCGCCAGGGTTCAGTCTGGGAGTCTGGCTGCCGAGCCCAAGGAGAGCCTAGCGCTGAAAGGCCAGTCTACAGGGAAGGCTCCTCATGTTCACTGGCCCTCAGAGTCCTGCTGATGACTGTTGACACCCGCCCTGATGCTTGTGACTGCAGAGGAGGGGCTGGGCACCAGGGAAGGGAGAGGAGCGGCCCCTTGTCCCAGCCCTGCCCACCTGGAGCCACCAAGCACGTGGTGTTTCAGAGATCTGCCTCTGTGTCTCTACACAGCACAATTTGATGGCTCAGGAGGTTTCTGAGGCCTACAAATAAAAGGTTTCCCTGAGCAGTGGTTAGGCCTCGGGGTAGCTTGGGGAATCTACCCCAAATTTCCACCAGCCCCTCCAGCCACCCCAAGTAAATGCATAATCCAGGTTAAGAGTGTTCCTGGCCTCCAGCCTCAAGACAAGCCCTGGCTCCCACCCCCAGCCAGACTGCCAATCCCTAAGTTGCCCCTGCTGGGTGGCCTGACACAGATGTGGGTGTGGGCGACAGTCCTCTAGGCCAGATACCACACCTGAAGTTTTTGGGGAGCCAGACCCAGGCTACAGGAGCCCAGTTTGTTCCGAGGTGGCTGTGGTCATGGTGGCAGCCCGGCACCTCCATCCCCACCTGCCGGCCACCTCACAGACCTATTGTGTTCCAGCTACAGAAGGCACAGTCTGCCCCCTTCTGGTGGCTGGAAATCCTCAGGAAGCCGCCAGCTGGCAGGAACTCCAGCACAGGTGACAGGTGACAGGGTAGAGGTGTGGGACTAAGCCCACCTGGGCTGCCCTCCCAAGCTCTAAGGGGGAAGTGGAGCCCCTTGGGCCATGCTCCTTCACCTTGACAAGGCCTCAAATGTAACTTTGACCTTCCCCCAAGGGCTGTTGTGCACAGGGCACAGCAACAGGAGGGACAGGAGCGACAGGAGGGACGGTCTCCATCTTGAGACTTGTATCCCATTACCAGGCCATGCTGCCTTCTGTGACCTATAAATTAATTTTTAAAAAGAAATATGCTAATTATCCTGGCACAGCTAAATTCCACTGGTTGTGCGTGTGTTAAAGGCATTGGTTTGTTAAATCTATTCATATTAAATATTCTACTATGGTAGAAATTTGTTTTGAGGCTTCTCTTTTTTAAAAAGTAGATTTATTTTTATTTATTTTATGCATACAAGAACTGGGTTATAGACCAGAGGTGGGGGGGGGGTGAGAGGGCTCACCAAAGATAGAGTGGGGAGCAGAACAGGAGGATCTACTGAAACACACTGCAAGGGGAGCAGCAGGCGAGACAGGAGAGGTCTGCTGCGCCATGTGGGTGGTCACCTCCCTGGCCAGGGATCAAACTCACAGTAGTTTATAGCACTGAGACTTTAACCCCTACACCACCAGGGAGGCCCGCCTCCCTTTATTTTTGAACTCCAAGTCCAGTGCTCTTTCATTGTCCAAAATCTGTCTTGTCCATATTTCCAGGTGACCTGGTCTTGTTGGGCTACTTTTTTTTTTTTTCCATTCAGTTCAGCAGCACCTGGCAAGACAGGCAGAGTGCCAGGGCTTGCAGGGCCAGGCCAGCCTGGGATGCTGCTTCCCCAAGACTCACATTCTCCTGGAGGAGACAGATGGACAGATGGACACCAAATTACTGCATCCCTGCTAGGTGCTGCTAGGTGTTCCTACGGGTTGGGCTGCAGGGGGCCAGTGGACTCAGAGGGGCTTACAGGTCAGCCCCAGGTGTGGGATTTGAGAGGTAGTGGGGAGGCACAGGTGAAAAGCAAAAGACACAGGCCCATATCTTTCCTGAGTCAGTCTGTAGTCTCTGTCCAGAACCAGGTCTGCTGCAGGCAGCTGTTTGTGTAGTCCTTGGAGATGGCAGCCTCGGCTTTTTTACGTGACAAACACCACTCAAACTAGATTAAGTATAAAAAGAGATTTATTGGCTCATGTAACTGAAAATGCCAGGGCATGGCTGCCTTCCAGCACTGTAAGACCCAGGGCCTCAGACAGTCTTCTCAGAAGCCGGTCTTTCTGCCCTCTCTTGTCTGTACTCTCTTCAGTGACAGTTTCATTCTCAGGTTTAATCCCCAGTCCCTACCCCAGGTGCCTCACTCCCAATGCCAGCTCTAGGATCACATCCAAAGTTGGGGAACCCCACAAGAAAGGTCACTCCTACCCCATTCCAGTAAGTTCCAGAAAATCCTAGGGAGGACTCTCATTAGACCTGTTAGTCCCAGGTCCATCCCTGAACCAATCACAGAGGCCAAGCCAGTGGGATACGCTGATTGACCAGGCCCAAGACACATGACCACTCCCGAGCCCTGGCCTTGAGAAGTAAGTCCCCTGGGCTGAGAGCAGAGAGGAGGAATTCTCCAAAGGAATCAAGGCACTGTGAGCTGAAGATCCCCCACAGGGAAAACCATAGATATCTCCTACAAAGTTGATGTATTTGTTGTCCTCGGTTTTGGGGGGAATTTCGTTTGTTTGTTTTTGCTCTTTCATGCCTGAAGCTGGCAGACAAAAGGTACTAGTTTTGGCAACTCCACAGACTGAAGTCACTCATGGTCCCCAACACTGGCTGCTTGGAAAAGGTCACAGGCCATAGAGGAGCTGCCCTCACACAGATCTGGGCCACCCACACAACCCACAATTCCCTAACAAGTAGGTGGGGCCCCAGCACCCCACCACTAGCAACCTGAGCCCATGACTCCCCAATACGAATGCCTCTTTGACTCTAAAAAGCAGTTCAGGGTGCTCTGTGCTTTCAGGAAAAAGATTGAGGGAAGATGCATATTCCCTCATAAGGCACACACAATATATCAAGTTGGGGAGCGTTTGGCAGGGGTTGTGCCCCAGCTCTTGCCTTCCACATATCTTCTTCACCCAGTAAAATCTCTTAGTAGGTAGCTGCTATCTCGGGAGAAGAATAAAGCATAATTTAAAAAAGTGATCATCTTATGGAAAATCCAAAAGAATTGACACAAAAACTCCAAGAACTAAGAAACAGTCATAATTAGGATGAAGGATACCACGTTAATATCCAAATATGTGATATTCTAGAAAAAGCAAAACTAGGGAGACAGTATAAGGATCAGAGTAGCCAGGGGTCCAGGGATGGAGAGTGGAAAGGATAAATAGGAGAACACAGAGGTTTTTTAGGGCAGTGAAGCTACTCTGTACAATATTATGATGGATCCATGTCACTACACATTTGCCCAAGCCCATAGGATCTACAACACCAAGAGCAACCCCTAATGCAAACGATGGACTTTGGGTGATAATTATAGGTCAATGCAGGTTCATTGACTGTAACAAATACACCACTGTGGTTCAGGATATGGTTAGTGGGAGAGGCTGTATATAGGGGCACAGGGGATATTTGGGAAATGTATCTGCTACTCAATTTTGCCATGAATCTAAAGTCTACTAAAAAAACAGGAACATCATCTTGTCTGTTGTGGTTCCAGAACGTGACTGGGCTCAGCTAGGCAGTTCCGACTCAGGGTGTCATCCATAGCTGCAGTGGGATGGTGGTTGAGGTTGGAGTCAGCCCATAGCTTTGCTCACTCCACTAGATGACAGGATTGGCTGGGGCCCTCAGCAGGGGCCGTTCAGCCCACCATCCACTTGTGGTCACTCCATATGCCCTGGAAGCATGGCAGCTGGCTCCATGGGTGGGCATCCCCAGAGGGGCAGGAGAGGAGGCGGCAGAAGCTCACCATCCACCTCCAGAAGGCACCGCAGGATGGGGCACAGACACAGCTCTACTTAGGAAACAAGCTGACCTCCCTTCCCTGTGGCTAATTGGGGCATGTCACCCATCTTCCTCCTGGGAACTGTGCACCTACTGTTTACCTGACTCTGGCCCAGGTGCCTCCAGCTGTTAGTCCTGACTCCAGGGTGCTCCCCAAAGACAGCAGGATGAGACCCCCTTTTCCATATGAGAACACTAGGGATTCCCGGGGCCAGGGCATGGCCCTGAGCTTTCTATGTTAGCACTGAGTTCCAGAGCAGGAGGCCACGACTCCTCTCACGGTTTGGCTTCTCTCTGCCTCTTCCAAGCAGAAACCACAACCTGTGACCCCCTGTTCTCCTCCTAGCCCCCACGTCCTCTGACCCAAAAGGCCTCTTCAACTTTTCTTGGCCCCCCACAGCCCCACTCCATACTCTCTGGCCTCGCATCGGGTGCTGTTTCCACTCAGGCCCTGATAACCAAGTCCCTTACTCAGAGCTGGGGAGCAGCAACCAAGCTGACTGCCCAATGCCCCTTCTCATGCCACACCAGTGCCAGTGCCTCAGCTCACATGCCAAGGTCCCTCAGTCTCAGAATTAGCTGTGGTGTCCCCATGGTGTGTGGGCTTCCTCTCCACAGTTCCTCTGCCAATGACCACCCATCACCAGGCCCACGATATGTGGTAAGCCATCCGTGCGCATGGATGTCTTCTTGCTGGCCTTGGGGAGGGTGGGGGGGAAGCCTTGTTTCCTTCCACATATCCTGGCACAAGGGATGCTCATCTACTGAATGAATGTATGGATGAATGAATGAATGAACAAATGACTGCACAAGATCTTAATCATTGAGCCTAAGTCTGTCTGTCAAGGGAACTTAAAGTTCCTCCCACCCCCAACCATACCTCCCACAGGTCACTTCCAGCTGGGCCAAAGCTTGCAGCTTTCTCCAAGGTTTAAAACAGAGGACTTGGCAGAGCTGCCTCCCTCCCTCCTCCTCCTTGCCACCCCCAGTCTCCACCCCACTCCCTGTTCTCTTCTGCAACTGGCTGCAGCACAGCCACATGCTGCTTAAGTGGCAATTGTCTTGCAACTTGGATTTTAAGAGTTAGTGTTTGTTTCTACATGTAATGAGTACTTTAAATAAAAAAAAAGAAAAAGATTACAGAATGAAGTTCACCCGTATCACCATAATTATTATGAACATTTCTATTTATTTTCTTCCAGCACTTTTCAAAGCATAAATATTTTACGCAGTCGAAATCATGCTGCATATGAACATTGTAACTTATTTTTTCTAAATGTTCTAGCATAAATCCTGTCATTATTTTTCTCCATAAATTTAATTCTAATGTATGTTTTAATGGCTGTATAATATTCCATCTCCTGAATAAGTCACAATTTAGACAACTTTCCCAGAGTTGGTCATTTGGCTCTCATTTTTTCATATGATGTTGGGATACCCCCATGGGCTTCAGCAGTCTTTTACCCACCCCACAGTGACCCTTTCTGGGCAAGAGTACCCCAGAAGTCCCCTCTTTTTCCTGGTGTGGCCCACGTGATTGTGAACTTATTCTACAGTGCCTGGAGAGGACATGTGATCAATGCCTAAGTAATGGACTTTTCCCATCTCCCTGACCACATGAATGGGCCCAGGATGAGCAAGTAGGCCAGATTGGATTCTAGGATGGCTGTGAACTCTAGCAGAGATAAGCCTTTCTGTTTAGCCCACTGGCATTCCTGGTAGGTTAAGATGAAAGCCTAGAACCACTGAAGTGCATCTTGTATCAAGAAAAGAGTAAACAGCAGCACTCAAGACCCCTGGATCCAGCTGCATCTTATGCTGATTCTCCCTATTTTTCCTTAATCAAGTGAGCTCGTAGGCTTGCTTGGGTGTGTTGGACTTGGGTTTCTAGCCCTATTATAAATTTGTTGGACACATTTTCTTCACAGCAAATCTTTCATTTCCTAAGTGATGGACCCCAAAAGTGGAAATGGTGGATCAAAATAAAATGTTTCTAAAGCTCCTAATACATACGGACAGGTTGCTTTCCTGGGAGTCTATGACAGCGGAGCCTCCCTCCCCGAGTAGGGAGAGGTGCACTATGCTCCCAGCGTGCCCTCTGCGTTCTTGGAAACAGCCCAGCTGGAATGCTGCTGCCAGAGGCCTGGGCAAAATTCTGCGTCCAGCTGCCGGGCCTCATAGTGAGAGTGGAGAACAGACACAGGGGACTGGGAAGGAGGAGCTGGAAAGCTGGGAGGCCCATTCCAGGGGGATCTCGAGGCAAAACCTGGATCCCGGATGGAGTAAGGAGACTCAAAACACAGAAAGGCACGGTGGGGTCGGCAAGTGACAGCCCGCAGGAGACCCACCAAGTTGCCACCCCAAATGGTTATTTCTCCTTTACTAGCTTTTCTTATTTAAGAGAAGAATCTTTTTCTCTCTAAAATTGCGCCTCAGATGAATTCCCAGTGAGCGAGGACATTTATTTCTAGGGAAATTCTAGAAGCAACAGTCATTCAGCCAAATTCATCATGAAGGGAAGGATGTCAGGAAAGGTTGAAATGTGACTCAGAAACATCACAACTTCCCACATGAATCAGAGGAGGGCTGAGCCGGCCCGCTTTTCTGCCCGCTTTGAAAAGAAAAGCCTGGTATCTGGGGTGCCTGCTGCTTCCTCAGTCCTGAGGCAGGCAGCAGGGGGTTCTCACAAGCTGTATTGCATTCAGCAGGAGCCTTCACTGTGTAACTGCACTCCTCCTCAAAAGACAGGCCGCAGGCCCTGGCCAAATCCCGGTGCTGCTTACTCCCGTTTGCCTGTATCCTGGGGGTGAGCACACTGCACCCCTCCCCCACACTTTAACTGCCCTGGCTGCCATTTTAGGCAGCCACACAACAGCTCGGTAGAAGGGAAGGGGCCACCTCAGGATCTGGCAGTGCTGCCTGGCACTACTGAAGGCCGAGTCTCCCAGAAGCTCTCAGCTGTCCCTCTCGAAGGGGTTCTCTGAGCTACATTAACTCCACTGCCTGTTCTGGTCCCTCCTGGCCTAATGGCAGTAACAGCCTCATGTTGTTCCTAGTCCCTGAGAGCCTCACCAGCCTTCCTCGGTTCCCACACCTCTGCAGCCAGCCCCTTCATTAGACGCCTCAGTGAAAACCCTTTGAATGTGCCATGTACCTCCTGACCAAAATAGCTCCAGTGTCCTGGGATTCTAACAGGCACAGCCCTGGACGTCTTAGAAATGAGATGACCTTTTCTCGTTCAGATGGGAAGCTGCGGGCCAGGGAAGGGACTAGTCTGTGGCTACACAGTGTGTCAAGGTGAGAAGTACCCTCCACCTCCCCCGTTCATCCACCCTCTAAAGCTCTTGGGCTCCTGGCATGGGTATAACATAGAGGCTGCTGCTCTGCTACAGGTTAGCTGTGTGACCTTGCCCAAGTGACCTAACCTCTCTGGGGTGATAATATGTACCACCTCAGAAAGCACTTGTGAGTATTAAATGAGATCTGCATCAGAACTTGGTGCAGTTTATACATATAACCCATGGCTGCCTCATCTCACAAGAGAGTTTAGGGTCTATCAGGAACAAAGATAGAATGACCAGCGTGGGGCACCTCTCCAGCCATTTAAAAATAAGCAACTTGGGGCCTCCCTGGTGGCGCAAGGGGTTAAGCACCGCACCACGAAGTGATTCACCACCTCTGCAGCATGAGTTCGATCCCCAGCCGGCCAGGAAGCAACCCACCTACATGGCGCAGCAAACCTCTCCTGACTCGCCCGCTGCTCCCCTCAGCAGTATACTTCGGTCAGTCTGCCTGTTCTGTTCCCTGCTCTGTCTCTGGTGAATCCTCTCACCCACCGCATCTCTGGCCTGTACCCCTGTTCTTGTATGCATAAATAAATAAATCTTTAAAAATAAATAAAATAAAAATTAAGCAACTTAAACCACAAGGCCATTTTGAAAGTAAACAAAACAAAAATAGAGGCAGACACACAAACCAGCAACTCGCTGCTATGGAAGAACAGAGCAAGCTCTGAGAAGCCCCTCCTCCTCCCTGCTGGCAAGCCCCTTCTCTTTCATGGGGCTTGTCAGTGACTGTTACCTGGGGTCAGGGACCAGTGTCCTGGCAGAGCCTGGATCTCCTTGCTGAATGCCTCTGGCCCTGATGAAGACAACCCAGAGGACAGCGCCCAGCCATGGTGACCCTTCGTGTTCCCGGGGCCCTTCCAGCCATGGGGGCAAAACTGGGGGGCCAGACAAAGACCTTGCCCTCATGAAGCTCACCTCAGACCCTCTAGTGTAATTCTAAAATGAGGAAACTCATTATAAAATGAGGAAACTAGGACCTAGAAGGGGGCCCACCTTCCTTCAGGGACCTCACTTCCCTTCAAGGACCCCCAGCTGCCAAACTCGGACTTCATATGCCACGTCTCAGCACATTCTGCTTCCGGTTGAGTCTGCACTGTGATGGGCAGAAGGGCAGAGATAACTGTTACATTTAGTTTTTGTAGGATTTATTAGGGAGGTTTGGCAGCTGGTCAGAAAATAATGACCCTAAACATTAGGAGACACAAAAATACAGCACAAAATTAAAAACAAACACAACATTATGAGCCACATTCAGTCAACCATTTAGTCACCAGCACATTCACCACTGAAGGGTCGTAAGGCCAAAAAGCCTCAGACCAGTTAAAAATGAAAACCCTCTTATGCTGTTATGTGAAAAAAAAACACAAAGCATAGAACAGTGCTTTAGAACACTCTTATTCTAGAAAAACAATTACGACACAGCTATGCATTTGCACAGGAGTAGAATATTTCTAGAACACAAAAAAACTGGGAATACATTTTGCTTCTGGGAGGAACACAAGGGCTAGGGGAGCAGAGAGATAAAAGCAATAAACTAAGCAATTCCTTTGCGTTGGATAATTTTCCTGAATCATATGTCCTATAGGAGAGGTGGAGATGATGACAGTGACAGGCTGTTTTGGAACTCCTGGTTGCTGACATGCATTTTGGCTCGAAAGGGGCAACTCCTCACAATAGCTATGGGGTCTCAGCCATTCAAGTTAACAATAAAGTCTATGCTCGGCATTGTTCTCATAATTCCTTTTGTGCTCAGGTGACAAGATAAAGTCACCCAGGAAGCACGACACTCTTAGACACAGACAAGGCAAAATAATGGTTTCACTACCAAGCAGGCATGCTAGCTCCTCTTTCCAGAGATTCAACTTGGGGGGGGGGTTTAGATAGATAGATAGATAGATAGATAGATAGATAGATAGATAGATAGATGATATATATACTAGCCCTTAATATTAGCCATATATATATACACACACACAACATATAAGCCCTTAAAAATGAGCACCCATCAATCCCAGCTCTAAGAATTTATCAAAAGGAGCTAACTAGCAAGAACACAAGACTGGTAAAACAGACACACACACACAGAGGCACAATTCTTATAATGGAATACTCTATAGCCAGTAAGAATAACTGTGTCCATATTCATTGATATACAGTGACATGTGGAATGAAAAACTGGATGATGAAACAAACACTCATAAGGCACTCGCCACATGCCAGAAGCGATTCTAAGTCATTTACATTTAGTAACTATTTTCATTTATTATAACTTTATGAGGTGGGACTGTATTGTTCCCATTTTGCAAACTGAGAAAACTGAAGCAAAGAGAGTTCTTGTGACTTGCCACAGTCACACAAATGGTAAGTGATAGTACAGGGATCAGAACCCAGACAGGAAGCTCCCCAGAGTCTGTGCTCTTGTCCACTGCTTCCAAGTGTATACAAGATGGGGTTGTTCACAGCAGAGTAGAAAGGGAATGTACAGGAGAGTAGCCCAGCTCAGTAACATTATTTCCAGATTGTGGGATTGTAGACCAAACTTTAATTTTCTACATGAATGACATTTATTAGGTCAATTTGCTCTTATTTTGGTGTTCAAAAATGTACATTCCCTTTGTTTCAAGAACTCTCAGAATTTGTCCTCAGGAAATTATAGAGGAGATGCCAGCAAAGAAGCATGAATAAAGATGTTTATCACAAGATAACTGTAATAACAGAAAATTAGAACCAAACTAAATGCCCAACAAGGGATTGGTTAAGTAAAATGTGCTATCTACATATGGTAAAAGAATAAATATTGACATGGTGAGATGTTTGTTTTCTATTGAGGAGTGAATGAAACTGGAAGCTACATTTATAAAATAAAGCCATAAATGTGGGGAAGGGATCGCAGCCACCTCAGAGTGTGGAAATGATGTCTTTTTTATCTGTAATATTTCTCAATCTTCCAAGTTTTCTGCATTGAATGTCTATTACACCTATAATAGTAAAAAAATAATGTTATTTTCATAAAAGGATTGTCACTATTACTTGCTCAAGTGTCAGATCTGAGACAACAGAATCCCCGGGGGTGACAGTGCCCTTCATTTTGATTCTCAGGAGAGACAATGCAGGGTTCTATAAAACTCCCCTTCAATTACTTTCTATTATACCTAAGCTGCCACCCTCTGCCAGGAGTACTAGGAAACAGGCAAGATCCAGAGAGCCCAGAAGGTGCCTCCGTAAGCAAGAACCCTCAGCGTCCCTCTGGCCGCCATGCCGGTCTCACCAGACAGGCAGCCCCTCGCTCGCCTGACAGTGGAGGGTGTGCAAAAGGTCGATCAAATAAGGATGCGCAATTCAAACATTTACTTTTCAAACATCTTCAGAAAGTTTATCATACACAAACAAGCACAGGAGAGAGAAGAGGGGTTCAAGTTCAAGCCAATTCATTTGCCCAGTGGCCCCAGGGAACACAAGCATCATACAGTGAGTGGGCCGTGGGGCCCACAGGGGTGGTTCCATTTGGCAGCCAAAGAGAACGGCTGGTGGGACACAGTCTGCTGACTGGGGGGAGGGGGTTATGAAAAATAGAATGTGGAATAAGCATAACAAGTCATCACAAAATGGGTTAAGGCGCCGGTCAGGAGCCTAGCCTTCGCCAGGAGAGTAATTCCAGGACTGCTTCAATGTGTCCAGGCCAGTCCACAACAGACACTCCAATGCTATATCCGAGTAAAGCGAATTTTAGGGAAAACTATAAAATAACTTGCCAGCAACGTTTCTTTGGAATCTTGACAGTTCTGGTTTTGTTTTTTAAGATATTTGCCCACATGGGAAGAAAATTACCCTAAGTCGCAGTCTTGCAGAGAAACCAGGAAATGCTCATTGAGCACGCACCATATTTCTGGTAGGATACTGACAATCACTCAGCGCAGCAAGGCTTGTTGCCCCTGACGATGCAGGACCCAATACTACCATGGGAAGAAGGTTCAAAGGGCATGTGGTGAGACCACAAACTCCTGGGTCTAGACAATGTCATGTGACAAATGTGTGCTGGGCACCTACTGGACTCCAGATAATCAAAGGCAGTCCCCGGGGATGCATAGTCGGCCAGGAAGAAAGCCAGGCAGACTCCTGGCAGCATCGATGAGATGCTACCACTGAGGGCTGTCACTGACGGCATTCCAGGAACTACAGAAACTAGGGAGAAAATGGTGACTTCTGGGGACGTCAGAGAAGGCCTCTGAGAAGATGAACCTTAAGGTGAGTCTGGAGAGGTGAAAAAGACTTCAGTGGTACCCTAAGAGTGTAGGGGCAGGGAGAAGTCACAGCACAGGAACCACATGGGCAGACACAGAGAGTTGAACACAACCTGAGCATGAACTTGGGCTTACACTTTAGCCCACTGCTCTGTGCTTCCCTATACTGCAAATTCACACAAAGGCACACACGCACACACAGACTGAAAAATCACCGCATGAAGTTAAAACCCTGTTGGTTTGAATGTTCTCTTGGTACCAAAGCAAAACAAATAGAAATGCAGGCACTGAAATTGCATTACAAGATTCAGTTATAAAGTAGTGATCCAGGTAATCCAGTAAAAGTTTATATTAAAAGCGCCTTATAGATTATCACTAAGACCAAAATACAAAATCAAAAGATCCTTGTAGAACTCAGTCACCTTGTTACATGTTTGAAGATTCCCAGGGGCCCGGGTCTCTAATTTGAAAAACACTGGTGTAGGTGATGAAGCCTTTAAATATATATTGGGAGGGCCTCCCCGGTGGCGCAGCGGTTGAGCACTGGGTTGCGAAGCTGCCCGCAGCCTCTGCAGTGCGGATCGATCCCCGGCTGCTCCCCGGCCACTGGAGGAGGGTCCCACATGGCGCGCAGACCTCTCCTGCCACCCGCTGCTCCCCTCAGCAGTGTACTTCGGTCCTTCTGCCTGCTCTGCTCCCCGCTCTGGCTCTGGTGAATTCTCTCACCCTCCCACGCTTCTGACTGTACCCAGTGCTTGTATAAATAAACAAACAAACAAACAAACAAAAAAATAAATATTGGGGGTGGGGGAAAGCACAGGAGTGACTAGCTGGACAGATTTACAGTTTCCAGAACACTGATGCAATATTGTAGCAAAAGGAGGGAGGCGGAAGTCAGTAGGGCCTGGAGAGAGGGCACCAATGAAGAGGTGAGAGCAGGGGTCCAGGCAAATGGGGACAGGCGCTCCAAGCTTGGGAGCTCAGGCTGAGGAACCAAAGTGGGTCCCTGGCCTCCTGGAATGGGAACCTAGTTTGGAGACCTCACTGAAGAAAGATTTATTAAATCAGTCCTCCCAAAACACCAATGCAAATGACCACAGACAGACAAATGGGAAAAGAAAATGTGGTGTATGGAGAAAAAAATGTTTGCAAACCATATAACTGATAAAGGGTTAATATTCAAAATACGTAAGGAACTTAGCTCAGTAATGAAAAAACTATGTTTTCAGCTAGAAAATGGGCAAGAGATCTGAAGAGACATTTTTCAAAGGAGAGACATGAATGGCCAACAGATACATGAAGAGGTACTCATATCACCAATTAGGAAATGTAAATCTAAACCATAATATCACTGCACATCTACTAGAATGGCTAGTATCAAAAAGATAAGGGAGGGGCCTTCCTGGTGGCGCAAGGGGTTAAGACGCAACCTATGAAGCTATCCGCAGCCACTACAGCACAAGTTCAGTCCCCGGCCAGGGAGCTACCCACATGGCACAGCAGACCTCTCCTGACTCACCCGCTGCTCCCCTCAGCAGTGTATTTCAGTCAGTCTGCCTGTTCTGTTCCCCACTCTGTCTCTGGTGAATCCTCTCACCCCCTGCACCTCTGGCCTATACCCCAGTTCTTGTATGCATAAATAAATAAATCTTTTTTAAAAAAGATAAGGGAATGCAAAAACAGACAATTATAAATCAGAGACATACTGCAGGGGAGGAGGAGGGAGAAGGATCAGAGCGAGAGAGGGAGGAGCACAGGGGACTGTGGTGATGGTGCATGGGGTGCATTGGTGAAGGAAACTCTATGGGGACTACACCTGAGGGGGTGGGAGGAAGCAAATATTGCTTAAAAATGAACATTGATGTAAAAAATTAAAAAAATTAATTAAAAAAATTTAAAAAGATAAGGGGATACAAATGCTGGGGACGTGGAGAAAAGGGAATCCTTGGGCACATTTGGTGGGATTATAAATCGGTGCAGCTACTATGAAAAACAGTATGAAAACAGTGTGAAATGGTATGGAGGATCCTTAACAAATTAAAAATAGAAACACCGTATTATCCAGTAATTCCACTTCTGGGAATACAACTGAAGGAAATGAAAACACTATGTCAAAGGGAGATCTGCACTCCCATGTTCAGAGCAGCATTATTTATAACAGAAACCTAGTAGAAACAACCTGAGTGTCCAAAGCTGGATGAAGGGATAAAGAAGTCGTGGTATGAACAGCCATGAGTTGGTAACGACTGGGATAGGTCCTGAGGAATGTGTGTTGTTAGGTGATTTTGTCGCTGAGCCAAAGTCATACAAGTGACCCATGACACTGTATGTTAGGGCCTTTTGGAGCCCCGTCACGTCGAGGTCTGTCATTGACCCCAAAGTGCTGGCACATGGCTGTGTATGCAACAGAATATTATTCAACCACAAAAAAGAAAACCCTGCCTTTTGCAACAACATGGACAAAGTTGGAAGATGTTATTCTAAGTGAACTAAGCTAGACATGGAAGAATAGAAACTACATGATCCCACATAAATGGAGTGTAAAACTGAAGCAGAAAGAAGAGAGAGTCCCCCTTCATCCCCAACTGCTCGAAATATCCTATAATCTTTATGCTTTTATCCCTAGCGGCCTCTGGGTTCCGTATTTTCCTTGTTCCCTTCCAAATCTAGCTGGATTACAAAGTTTATGAAAGAAACAAAGCTTATAAAAGAAACAATCAACAGCAACAAAGAAACTAGAGATACATAAAAACCAAACACAGAGCATAAACCTTCTTAAATCCTGGTTTTAAAAAGGCCATCAATGCATTCTTGGGGTAATAGGGAAAATTCAAATATGGGAACCAGATATTAGAGGTTATGGAAATATTAATTTTTAAGGTTTGATAACAATACTATACAGGAGAATGTCCCTCTCTGGGGCATGCAGGCCAAAGCATTTAAAGGTGACAAGTCATGAACTCTGCAACTTATTTACATGGTTGAGAAAAAAGTTTATTTACCTACATATATAAGTTTAAAAATGGCAGAATGTTAAGAACGATTGAATCCAGATAGCGACTATATGATGTTCATTACACTATTCATTCAAATTTTCTGTATATTTACAATGTTTCATAATAAAAAAGAACAAAACAGCAATGTCATAAAATTAAAAGAAACTAAATGCAGTGTGGTACCAGAGTAAGGTCCTGAAACAGAAAGAACATTCGAGGAAAAACTGGTGATATATGAGTGAAGTCTATTATAGTTAATGGTGCTTTAACTCCTGGTACGTGTAGCATGGCCACATAAGATGCTAACATTAGGTTCCCCTAATATTGAAGGGGACTTCCTGCACTATTTTTGCTAATTTTCTGTAAATCTAAAATCATTCCAAAATGAAAAAAAAAAAAAAAACAAAACTTTAAAGGAGGGCAACAAGTAAATAAAAGCTAGAAAGGTTTTTTTTGTATTTTAAAATACATGTAATTGAACAACATCAAGGCCCAGTCTCTATAGCGACCTTCCCCAAATCTCTAATTTGGTACCAAAAAACTCCAAACATGACAAAAGTTTCCATAGGCCCATGTATGGGACAGAAGGGGTGCCGCTGGCTGGACATTGGGCTTGCAAGCCAGGCAGGCGCCTCGGTCCTTGGAGGATGGAGCCACATCTGGGGAGCTGCCATCTGGGGAGATCCTTTTTCTCCTATTCTCCTGGTGCAGCAGAGCTTTCTTTAGTTCAGCAAAGAGACAGGTTGAGATGTGCGCTTGTGCAGCATCAACTGCAGAAGAGCTGTGAGGAGGAGGGGTACAGCGTCAATTCATGCACCTTCCCTGGTCTCTGGAGCACAAGCTTACCCGAAGTTTCCTAGCCACACCCACCCTTCCAGGCAGAATCAGATTAACAAATTGCAGTGTTAGGAGATATCTGTGCAATTCCTGGAAAGTCTAAAAGGCTTTCATTCATATTATCTCATTTAGTTCTAGAGGAATGTGGGACACTTGGCCCCACCCCCACTGTCACTGACTTATAAAAACTGTCGCCCTGCAGGAGCCTTTCCACGAGCAGAAGATTCTAGAGCCCCAGCCCACAAGGAATCCAACTACTCCACTCACTCCAAGACCAGCTCTTCCCACAGGCCCCGGTGGCTTCACCCCAGACTCCTGCTAACCACAGTCATGCCTTCTCTCTGCATTCTACAGTGCTTATACTGACCAACCAGAACAGGAAAGGTGGGTAAAAATGATGGAGGATTAGAATAGAGAAACTGGAAAGGAGATACAAGGTCAAGAACCTAACTCACAGAAGGAGGTAGGGGTAGAAGGATTAGCATACTCCATTAACCCAGTTATAGAAACCAAGACCCTTTAGGCAACAACGCCCAGATCAGGAGGTGCAACACCCAGAAACTATCAGACAGCTATAGGGAGTGTCAGGGGCACAAACCATCCACCCACAAAGAGGAGCCCCTCCTTGGAGATGAGAAAACCTAACGCAGCCCTCACAACGGGGCGGCACTCCCACTGCCCACCTGTGACTATGCAGGTGCTTCCTCTCACCAACTCTCTCCCTCCGCAGGGCAGCAGCCTCCTGCCTGCCTGTGACCTGTACCTGCCGGGGCTTCTCCTCACTGACCTCCCTCAGCAGAGTCTGCTCCCCTCAAGGCTGCCCCCCTGCAACCATGCAGGCCTCTCTCTGCAAACCTGTCCCTTTTGGGGCAGCTCTTCCTGTCCGCTTGTGTCTGTGCAAGTGTCTTTTACTATACTATCCCTTTTCTAATAAAGCTGTTCTTTAAATATCACTACCGTCTCTGTCTCGTGCAGAAACTCGACGCATGCCACCGAAATGGGAGCTCCGGTGACACCTTTCCCAGAGTGAACCCTAGGACCCCGTGCTCTACAAAACTCCATCAAAAACACTGTTGGTCTTTTATCATAAAGGGGCTGTGGATATGGCTGAAATCCAAGCAAAAATCTATGATTTTTTGGAAAGCAACCTCAATTTGATAACATTTATGTGCTGCTGGGACAGGGTGGTGGTTAAGAGCATGGGGTATGGAGACACAGCCGGTGTGCAGTCTCAGCAGAAAGTTCTATCGGACAGTACAAGCCCAGAGTGCCACTTGCAGCTCACCCGGCAACTCACCTGGTGGTGGTGCTAATAGGCCTGGTTTCTCCCCAAGCAGTGGGCGCTTGGCAGGCTTATGAGGCAGGCTCCCCAAAAGAGCAGGCCTTTTGGAGGGGGCTGCCAGAAGCAAGGGTGGGGGAAACAGGCCTTTGGTATTGACTGGTTCTGCAGAGAACAAAAACCAAAACATAAACAAGGAGACACAAGAACCGATTCCAGCTGCTCACCCCAAAGGGACCTTCCCCACAATTTAGAAAGGGGCTGAGCAGAGAGTCACCAGGCACACCAGGCCCAGCCTCAGCCCTTCAAAGCTCTACCACGTCCAATTGAGCCCCGACTGCTCCTCGGTGGTGAGCAAACTAGAGTCTCGGGGCCAAACCCGGCCTGCTATCTGTTTTCTATGGCGTGCAAACCAAGAACAGCTTTCTCATTTTTAAGTGGTTTCATTTTAAATGGTTATATAAGTACATGCAGAATATTTTTGACTTTGCTTCTTGGTCACAAAACCTACAATAGGGGTCTCCCTGGTGGTGCAAGGGGTTAAGGTGCAGCACTATGAAGCTATCCACAGCCTCTGCAACACAAGTTCAATCCCCAGCCGGGCAGGGAGCTATCCACATGGCGCAGTAGACCTCTCCTGTCTCACCAGCTGCTCCCCTCAGCAGCGTATCTCTGTCAGCCTGCCTGTTCTGTTCCCCACTCTGTCTCTGGTGAATCCTCCCACCCTCCACCTCTGGCCTGTACCCCAGTTCTATGCAAAATAAATAAATAAATATTTTTTAAAAAGGAGTGTATAAACAAGTATTTAGAAAAGGAGTAGAGGGAGTGCCTCTACTCCTACAGTGTAGGAGTGCCTACAGAAGAGTTAAAAATCCTTTCCCTCAAGAGGCAGGAAAAGCCCTGACCCTAACATACTGGAACCACAGAGGAGTATGTGGCTAAGCACTTGAAGTCTGGACCCCAAATGATTAGATACACCCAGTCTCCTCCCAGAGGTGAGGGTGGCTGTCCAATGAACCCCTTTGAGCACCAGGGCCCACTCAGGCCTTAAGTTAGTCAACTGGGCATTTCCAGTTAATACAAGTGAATCAAGTCTCTTGTTTTAAGCTAACTTGCATTGGATCCCTGTCATCTACAGTGGAAGGAGTCCACAGAAATACAGCCTCATTTTAGGCAGATGTGGGACACTATTTAGTACCAACTGCTCAGAAAAGAAAACTTGAAAACATGACTGAATTCAGAATGCTTTTGTGACAACTTGATTTCATGGCTCTAACTGTGGCCACAGTCCTGGTAGAAAAGCATCTCTGAACTTCTCCCTGTATTAAAACATAGGCAATTCATTCAAGAGGAATAGCACCCACTGAAACCCAGTGTTCCCCCCAGTCTTCTGAAATCTTTTTTTTTTTTAAGATTTATTTTTATTTATTTATGCATAGAAGAACTGAGGTGTAGGCCAGATGTGCAGGGGAGGGAAGTGAGAGGATTCACCAGAGACAGAGTAGGGAGCAGAACAGGCAGATCTACTGAGATACACTGCTGAGGGGAGCAGCGGGCTAGACAGGAGAGGTCTACTGTGCCATGCGGGTAGCTCCCTGGCCAGGGATCAAACTCATGCTGCAGTGTCTGGTGATAGATTGATAGCCCTGAGACTTTAACCTCTGCACCACCTGGGAGGTCCTCTTATGAAATCTTAGCCTTCATTAGAAGCATCACAATGAACACTGACATTGCCCTAAATGGCTCTGCTTTCTCGGGCAACTCTCCCGGCAGTGGGAGAGCTACTGTCCCATCTTATTCCTGGAGGGAAGCACTGACCTGGTGGTGGAAGGAGGCCTCCCCCTGGCCGGGCACCCAGCAAAGGAGACTTGGTAGGAAACGAGGGAGCAGGCCCTAGGAAGGCTCGCCTTCTCGGGTTTGGAAGAAGTGGAGGCGGCTTGCCCACAATGGGGGTACTCCTGCCTTGCAGTGAGGCATGATCACTGCTAGTCACAGGATTGGGTGTCTCAAAGCCTGGAAAAATGAAGAAAATAAACGGTGAGCAGAAGTCAGCTGCGGAGACCAGCCAGTTACACAAAGAACAACTCAGGCAATTCAAGGAAAATCACCTCTTTTTCTGACTTAGAGGTTTTTACAGTAATAAAAAGGCTGTTGTGTTTTAGATTTGTGGGTTCCTTCCCCACTCTAAGTATAACAAAAGTGTACAAAAAATAAAACCATTCTGCATTTTAGAAGATGAAGAATATCTTTATTCTTTTGTTTCTTATTTTTGGAACAGTATCTTTAAAGTTTTAACCTGGTCCTGTACCTTCAGCTACTTCTTCCTCCGAGGAAAAGTGATTATCATTTTCTTTTCACTACTCAAAACAAGCAAATGTGGAAAGTGACTATACTTCAAAGAGTTTGGCTTCTAACTGGAATGTTCTTTAAAATATTCAAGATTATGAACTGCTTCTTCACAGTTACCATACCCTTAGAAGTAATCTTTAAAAGGTGTCAATTAAGAAAAACTGAAATAGAATTAGAAAAAATAGGGGCCTCCCTGGTGGCACAGCGGTTGAGCACTGGGTTGCGAAGCTGCCTACAGCCTCTGCAGCGCCAGTTCGATCCCTGGCTGCTCCCCAGCCACTGGAGGAGGGTCCCACATGATGCGCAGACCTCTCCTGCCGCCCGCTGCTCCCCTCAGCGGTGTACTTAGGTCCTTCTGCCTGCTCTGCTCCCCGCTCTGGCTCTGGTGAATTCTCTTACCCTCCCGCGCTTCTGACTGTACCCAGGGCTTGCATAAACAAACAAACAAACAAACAAATAAATAAATCTTTTAAAAAAAAAGTAAAAATAAAACTGATAGAGAATGGGGATGATACAGCCATCCTACACATCCACTTACACAGAGAGGTAATCCTATTTACATATTAAAAATCGGGCTCAAAGAAAATTTAGCTTCAGAAGAAGCAGGTTAGTGGATAAAGGTCAACCATTAAAATAGTATTTTCCTGGGCCTCGCCAGCGGCGCATCGGGTTGAGCACCACACTGTGAAGCTGTCCACAGCCTCTGCAGCATGGGTTCGATCCCAGCCAGCCGGCGAGAATCCCACATGGCACAGCAGACCTCTCCTGTCTCGCCTACTGCTCCCCTCAGCAGTGTATTTCATCAGTCTGCCTGTTCTGTTCCCTGCTCTGTCTCTGGTGAATCCTCTCACCCTCCCGCATATCTGGCCTGTACCCCGGTTCTTGCATGAATAAATAAATCTTTAAAAAAATAAAAATAAATTCTTAAAAAATAATAGTATTTTCCTATCTGGAAGACATGCAAATCACAGAGCTGTGTTCTCTTAGCTAAGCAAAAATGTCTTAATTTTCTTTCCTACCTGGGTTTACACAAAGGGATTTTCTGGGGATTAAAATGGGGAGGGAATGGGCCAGCGCCAAGTACCTTTCAGCTGTCCTTTCCTGGCCTTTAGGTAGTCGATGAGCAGGTCCAACTCATTCCGATACAGATGTCGCCTCTCATTCAGCAGGAAGAGAAGATGTTGAATGCCCAGAGGGACAGAGTAGCTGGGCAGGCACTCCCGGGCCAGAAAGTCATCCACCAGATCTCCGGCCCGCATGGCCACCCCGGTGCGCTCCTGCTGTTCCCGGTTGGCAAAAAGTCTCCTATATTCTTTAGCCACCAGCACCAGGGCATCCTCCAGGGGCATATGGCGATGTGCTAGGGACAAGAAAGAGCCTGCTTTACATCAAATGGGGTGCCCGGACTTCTTTAAAACATATTTGCAAAAGGAGAAAGAAAAATCAGACCATAACATAGCTAATGTAAACACATGTTGTTTAATCCATCTCAGCTTCAGGACAGATGCGATCGTCTACCAATTCAAGAGACTGGGACTCTCAATAGCAGGTGCCTTGTCGGATTTCCAAATCAAACACTATGCTCTGTTTTCAGAACCGTAACATGTGGCAGCCTGGTTTATGGTTTCATACAAGCCCTCATTTCACTACTGGACAGCTTCATGCCAAGCTAACAAGACAGAGAGAGGAGAAAGGGAGAACGAGAGTGAAGAAATACACGGGATGTTTGTCAAGGGATTTCTCACGGCTTCCCAAACCTAAAGAGGACAGGATACAACCTCCCTGGCTTCCCGCAATCCAGGTGTACGGCTCACAGAAGAAACCACCAAGAGCTGAGAGTGCAGCCTTCGGATTGCAGAGTAGGGGTGAGAAGAGTAAAGCAAAGGACAGTAATTTTCCATTAGAAACCCACTAGTGCTTATCCTTGAGCTTGGTGTGTGCAGCACTTTGATAAAAGACAGAAAGACCAACACCCTGGGCCGGGACTTCCAGGCTTTCTCTGCAGGACAAGGATTAACCCACCATCTCCACGTGGGTCTGCAATCTTTGGTTCGGCCCTCTGGGGTCTTAAGCCATGTTAAAAGCCTTTCCAGGTCAGGTCAGGAGCGGTCATGGTCCTGAACATCACATATAAAATAAATTCTAAGAGGGCCTCCCTGGTGGTGCAGTGGGTTGAGTGCCGCGCTGTGAAGCTGTCCGCAACCTCTGCAGCGTGGGTTTGATTCCCGGCCCGCCAGGGAGATTCCCACATGGCACGGCAGACTTCTCTGCCTCGCCCGCTTTGTCCATCTGCTTGTTCTGCTCCCCGCTCTGTCTCCAGTGGGTTCTCTCACCTTTCCGCACCTCTGGCCTGTACCCCAGTTCTTGTATAAATAAATAAATCAGGGCCTCCCCGGTGGCGCAGCGGTTGAGCGCTGGGTTGCGAAGCTGCCCGCAGCCTCTGCAGTGCCGGTTCGATCCCCCGGCTGCTCCCCGGCCACCGGAGGAGGGTCCCACATGGCGCGCAGACCTCTCCTGCCGCCCGCTGCTCCCCTCAGCAGTGTACTTCGGACCTTCTGCCTGCTCTGCTCCCCGCTCTGGCTCTGGTGAATTCTCTCACCCTCCCGCGCTTCTGACTGTACCCAGTGCTTGTATAAATAAAACAAACAAACAAACAAATAAATAAATCCTTAAAAAAAAAAAAAATAAATAAATAAATAAATAAATAAATAAATCATAAAAAAATAAAAATAAATTCCAGGCACAAGAGAAACTTGGACAGAACTTAAAGGCCATAGTCAATATACAGATGCCCGCTGATGTCTCCTAGGTATATGCTCTGGGAATAAGGTGTAATAAAGGTTTTCATCTCAGATGGGAACCCATTACCCTGTCTTATAAATACATTATTGGGTTCTGAACAAGTTCAGGACCCAAGGGGCACAATGGCACCTCCATGGAGATTACCATCTCAGGCTAAATTTTGACTGTGCTTACAAAGGTTCCATTTAGGAAGAAATATGAATATGTATTTGCCTTCAGGCATTGAAGTTTCATTGCTTGACCATTTTAAATGTTTCTTGGCACAGAAGCTGCTCCACACACTTCTAAATAATGGACATGTGCAAGGTATGAAACTGTTGACTAGAGCCTAGCTAAGATTAATTTTACTAAAATCAATGTAGTTTATAGGAGAAAGTACTTACGATTACTTATGATTTGAGCTCAGTAATTAAATTCACAGATGATCAACGGGGTATGGACCTATTAATACTATTTTGGACATAAACTATTTTCTGAATTTTTAACATGTTATAAGCAGATAGCATTGTTTTTTGAAGTAGTGCTATTAAATATTCTCATGTTGGACATATTCAATCTATTTACTTTGATGATAATTTGCTGAGTGATCCTGCCTGAACATAAGTAACTTGCAGAACACTTGGGTAACCAGATGTAACAGGCTTTTGCATCACCTGTTCCCCACTCCATCCCAAGAGTCTGGGGTTTCTAATTTTTATTTATTTATTTTTCTTTTAAAAAGATTTATTTATTTATTTATTTGTTTGTTTGTTTGTTTGTTTGTTTGTTTGTTTGTTTATACAAGCACTGGGTACAGTCAGAAGTGCGGGAGGGTGAGAGAATTCACCAGAGCCAGAGCGGGGAGCAGAGCAGGCAGAAGGACCAAAGTACACTGCTGAGGGGAGCAGCGGGCGGCAGGAGAGGTCTGCGCGCCATGTGAGACCCTCCTCTGGTGGCCGGGGAGCAGCCTGGGATTGAACTGGCGCTGCAGAGGCTATGGGTAGCTTCGCAACCCAGCGCTCAACCACTGCGCCACCAGGGGAGGCCCATGGGGTTTCTAATTTTTATTTTTTTTTTTTTTTTTTTTTTTAAGATTGATTTATTTATACAAGCACTGGGTACAGGCAGAAGCGCGGGAGGGTGAGCGAATTCACCAGAGCCAGAGCGGGGAGCAGAGCAGGCAGAAGGACCGAAGTACACTGCTGAGGGGAGCAGCGGGCGGCAGGAGAGGTCTGCGCGCCATGTGGGACCCTCCTCCGGTGGCCCGGGAGCAGCCGGGGATCGAACCAGCGCCGCTGAGGCTGCGGGCAGCTTCGCAACCCAGCGCTCAACCGCTGCGCCACCGGGGAGGCCCGGGTTTCTAATTTTTAAAAGCATGAATTTCATTTTACATTTTCAGAATATGGGTAACATAAATGATTTCATCTTATTATTTAAAATAGATTAGTCATTTTTTTATGCTTAGAAAAACTGCAGTTTCACACTCTTGAGAACAGAATTGAGAAAGAGCTCGCCAGGGGTATGGGTGGCTTAGGAGAAACAAAGCAGACGGACAGGTCAGAAGAAGAGAGGCCCCAGCACCTCCCGATGCTAGAGAGCCCATGTTCTTCACCATCATCTTTTCAGACCCAGAATTAGGGCTGCAGTGTAGAATCTCGAGTCTGACCGACTCCTCTGCAGGCTCCAGAAGCTCTAAACAGGATATAAATCCAGCTATAAATTATGCTCCCCAAGGGTTCTGGCCCAGGGAAAGGTCTCTGGACTTAGAAATGAAAATCCTACAATGCTAGGAACCTGGAGCAGGGGCGCAGGGCCTGCTGGAGAGCCTGCCATCTGTATGGCACCGGGCACATAGGACGGATTCAGCACGTCTGGACTGAACAGGACTGTACTAAGAGCTTCCGGGCTCTCTGGATATGATGGCACCAGATCAGTTCTCATATGAAGAAGTTTTGATTAAATCTCATACCACCTTTTCTACTGTTAGTGATAAGTAGATGAGTATCAAAGATGTCCTCCACAGAGAAGACTGCTCCTTTCTTGAAGCAGCAGCTCTATCCATACAAGAAAAGATGAGGGTGATTTATGACATGTGCATCTGCCTAAGTCTGTGTATTTTAGGCAGGAAAAAAGTCTCATCTTGGTGACCCTAAGGAAAAGAAATAAGTGAGGTATAGAGAAGGCAAAGTTGGTAAGAAAAGTTATCTAAGAGAATGGAGGGGATAAGAAACACTTTTTGACTTATCACTAAGAGTAGAAAAGGTGGTATGAGATTTAATCAAAACTTCTTCAGGGCCTCCCCGGTGGCGTGGCGGTTGAGCACTGGGTTGCGAAGCTGTCCGCAGCGTCTGAGGCACCGGTTCAATACCCGGCTGCTCCCGGCCACTGGAGGAGGGTCCCACATGGCGCGCAGACCTCTCCTGCCGCCCGCTGCTCCCCTCAGCAGTGTACCTTGGTCCTTCTGCCTGCTCTGCTCCCTGCTCTGGCTCTGGTGAATTCTCTCACCCTCCTGCGCTTCTGACTGTACCCAGTGCTGGTATAAATAAATAAATAAATAAATTTAAAAAAAAAAACTTCTTCATATGAGAACTGATCTGGTGCCATAATATTTTGAAGGAAATATTTTCCTAAGTAAGAATTAATAACAATTTAAGCTTCAATTGTCTATAATACACAGTAGAGTACGTTACGATACCAATTCATGTTATTTTCCCTCAACTAGACCCAATTTCGTTACTGATGCATGTCAATCTTCAAAGTGTACTAGTGTACAAAGAGAAAAATTTTAAAGCAGGATCTCTTTTAAGTGATAGTTCGAGATTAAGCTAAACTTACTTTTGACAGACTCATGAAGCATAATGACGGTGCAAGAGGAAAGTTTTACATTAGACTGTTCGACAAGAATACAAAACGGAGAGCCATCATCTTTAACTTCCTGGAGCACTTGAGTGAGACCTGACTCGGAGGAGAGGTGAATCATTTCCACCACAAGGCCGTGATCCTGCAACCGGTGACCTATGACTGTAGCATATTCCCTTAAAAAATACACACATATAAGAAAAAGGTTACTTTCAATCAAAGAATTCAACCTCCACAAACAAAAGGAGAAATATCTGTGTCATCAAGCAGTTGTTCCTCAAACACTTTGATATGCCCCCAATTTAAGTGAGGGGTAAGATAGCATATGTTTTTACTGTGCTTAGGTAAAAAGGTGCCTAATAGAAGATAGGATATTTTTTCAAAAATTATGCATTCTCGGGCCTCCCCAGTGGCACAGCGGTTTGAGCACCACACTGTGAAGGTGTGCGCAGCCTCGATTCCTGGCCAGCCAGGGAGAAACCCACGTGATGTGGCAGACCTCTCCTGCCTTGCCCGCTACTCCCCTCAGCAGTGTAAATCAGTCAGTCTACCTGCTCTGTTCCCCACTCTGTCTCTGGTGGATCCTCTCACCCTCCACAGCTCTGACCTGTACCCCAGTTCTTGTATAAATAAATAAATATTTTTAAAAAAAATTATTCATTCTCTACAACTTGTTTTCATTTTCAGACATGATGAAAACATTTAAGAGTATGTCATCCATCTGATCGAAGCAGTTAAAAGAACTAGAGGCAATGCTGACCGAAAAAAGACCTTACTTTTTTGACAATATAATGTCCTTATGTGATTGACTATGTACATAATTTTATAAAGAAAGCAGAGTATTTCAAAGTCGTGTTTCTATGTGGCACCACTCACTGGGTAAACACCATGAATGTTCTCAGCATGTTTTCAAAATGTAAAGTGTTATTTGATGAAGTCATTTCAATGTAAAGACCCTGAAAGTTTTTAAATTTTTTTTTTGAGATTTGTTTATTTATGCATACAAGAGCTGGGGTACAGGCCAGAGGTGCGGGGGCAGGGGGTGGTGAGAGGATTCACCAGAGACAGGGTGAGGAGCAGATCAGGCAGATCTACTGAAATACACTACTGAGGGGAGCAGCGGACGAGACAGGAGAGGTTTGCTGCACCATGTGGGTATCTCCCTGGCTGAGGATCGAACTCATGCCTCATGCTGCAGTGGCTGCCTATAGCTTGATAGCACTGAGACTTTAATCCCTGTGCCACCAGGGAGGCCCCCACATATTACCTTGTTAGATTGCATGTGGGAGAAATA
This sequence comes from Talpa occidentalis, assembly GCF_014898055.3. Classification (NCBI taxonomy): domain Eukaryota; kingdom Metazoa; phylum Chordata; class Mammalia; order Eulipotyphla; family Talpidae; genus Talpa; species Talpa occidentalis. The sequence continues at coordinate 20,972,962 of NW_023601754.1, read as the reverse complement.
GGAATTGTGGCTTCTTTATCTTTATGTTACTCCTTGTGCCTTAGCCCAGACCTTTACCTTTACCTAACAGGTGTATGTTAAACATATATTCAAATGAATTAAAAATTAATATCATGGCAGAAAAAATGTTTTTCTGGCAACTTAGGAGAGTAGGAATTATTTCTGAAAATAAATTCCAGAAGAGAACAAGAAAAACATGACATGGTTCCTATTGACAGAGTGACGGCCTGTGAGTCAAAATTATCACAAAAATAATTCACATTGGATGACATGACAAGAAATTAATTACTGCTTTGGAGTATAAAGGAATGAATTAGTCAACTAATTTATCACTACAAATCTTTCTGACATCAAAGTGACAACAGACCAAGCAGCGTGACCTGGGTCCCGGGCTCCGCAGCAGATGTAGGCTGCGTGTGGTGGAGGGGCCTAGGACCCTCTCACAGCGAGAGGCCACAACCACAGACAGGCAGAGCTGGGGGGATCTGAGGGACTGTTTTCCCCGAGGCGGGGTGCGCTCGGGTTACTACCTGACTTTGGAGATGGAGCACAGCAAGGACATCACGGTGGTGAAAGCGAATGGCCGCTGGATCAGCAACAATTCTAAAGAAGCGTGAGATGCTACTAGTCCAATGAGGCGCCTGCAGTGGGTTTTGCAAAAGCTCCTCTAGCCACAGGCTCAGTAGCTTCCCTGAAAGATGCAGGGTATCATGCACTCTGCTGAATGATGAGGGAAAAGACAGCTGCTCTGGATGCTGAGCATTTACTGCCTGAGTTCAGAACTGGCTTAAATGACTACATGATCAAATTAGTCCAGGCCATAACTGGTTGTCTTTCAATTATTAGAGGGAAAGTCCATAATTTCCTAGTATAAAAGGAATAGGCCTCTTCCCCCAACCCCATGCAGTACTGACCTCATTTCTTCCAGTATGCTAGCACCCGCCATCCAGCCCAAATACCCTCCAAATGAGGTGGAGCGATAATTCTGCTTTCACCCATTCTTATAGTAAAGACGCTATCTGCAAATAAAGTTGGTTTTTGTAAAGGAGCTACTATAGAATCAAAATGTGAGGCATTTTAAGATTGCAGATTTTCACATAAACAGTAAGAAAACCAACGTTGCCTTCATACTGTGCTCTGTTTTGTGCATGTCTCCGGTTCTCATCATGGCTGGGTCTTCAAGGTCACTCAACCCAGCTGGGATAAGCGTGCAAGCCTCCAACCAACCACTTGTCTACATGCCAGTCTCTTTGCCAAGCACTATGGAACCCAACATAATTTCAAGAGACATGGTTACCCCCTCAAGAGTCAGCCAATGGTGTACAAGATCAGGACACTATGCAGTTTCCAAGACAAAATGGAGACAATCATGACAGCAGGAGTAACGGGGAAGACCTCCCAGCTGACTGGATGCAACTTATGTGGCACAATGAGCTAGGCAGATCAAGAAGAGGGAACAGACCCCCCATGCTGAAGGAAAAATAGCACAGACAAAGGCTAAGGAACTCAGAAGGCAGTGAACAAATGTGCGGAAGCTTCTCTGAAAGGTCAGTAAGGCCAACTTTGTGTCAGTGGCCCAAATCAGTTATGTTGTCTAAAGTAACCCCAGAGCCTAGAACAGTCCCTGGCACTTGGTCCCAAGCACTAAAAGCAGCTTTTCTTTTTCTGATTATAAAACTGATAAGTGTTTTTTTCCCCTGCAATTATAATATCATAGAAAACTCAAGCAATACAGAAAAGCTGAATAAATCAGAAATCATCCATTCACAGGTTGCTTCTACTATCAGTTTGGTAAGCCCAACAGCATAATCTTTGTAATTCCGAGAACAGTGTTGTAACACAGCATTTCCAGAGCTCATCTCTCAGAGATGTAGGTATTCAAGGCCAACACTTGAATACTTGGTTTGTGTCCATTCTCACTTGACACCTTGAAACGAATAAATCTACCTTTGCTCTTTGTCCATGGAAACAATAATGCAATCTGAAGACCTCTCTCGATCACGCTCTTTCTGAATCACTTGACAAAAGTGCTGGAAAAGACCCTCTTTCTGAGTGTCCCTGCTGCTGGTAGCATCATCTGAAAATATTGATAAAAATATTGAAAATATTTGATGAAAATATTGATGCATTCATGCTTTTTGCAAGGCCAAAAGTAATCACTGGAGGTTGTCAGGATTTCTTTTGAAAGACAGCACCTCTACAAAAAAATTGACAAGAAAAATAAAGCAGGATCTCACCAAGATTCTTACCTAACTGAGAGTGTTGGTCTTGCTCGTGGTTGTCTTCATCCCCTTTTGAACAATCAGCCACATTCTTCCATAATTCTTCAATACTGTCCAATGCATGAAAATAGTCATTTGTGCAAATATAGTTTCCCTCTAAATGTGCCTCCAAAAGCAAAAATAAATAAATACTAGCTCACCTAGTGCAATACTGTGACACTTAAACAAAGGTAGTGTCTACTTTAGAGGTAAAATGGTATTCAACAGTTTGTTCTCATTTTATAATATTAGGAGTTTCTGGAATTTTTTGCCCTTTTCCATTCATTTCATCTTGACTGTTAGGGTGGAAAGTACTTTATGGAGCCACTGATTTCTGTCTATATCTGACAGATATAGACAAATGGAAAATACATACTTTAAGGTATTTATTCTACAGGACAAAAGATAATCTTACCAGAGACGTTCATCTTTTAAACAAATGTACAAAAGCTTCTCTGAAAGGTCAGTAAGGCCAACTTTGTGTCAGTGGCCCAAAGCAGTTATGTTGTCTAAAGTAACCCCAGAGCCTAGAAGAGTCCCTGGCACGTGGTCCCCAGCACTACTAAAAGCAGCTTTATTTATTTATTTATTTATTTATTTATTTATTTATTTATTTGTTTATGATTTATTTATACAAGTACTGGGTACAGTCAGAAGCGCGGGAGGGTAAGAGAATTCACCAGAGCCAGAGCAGGGAACAGAACAGGCAGAAGGACTGAAGTACACTGCTGAGGGGAGCAGCGGGTGTGGCAGGAGAGGTGTGCGCGCCATGTGGGACCCTCACCGGCAGCTGGGGATCAAACTGGTGCTGCGGAGGCTGCGGGCAGCTTCACAGCCCAGCGTTCAACCAGTGCGCCACCGGAGAGGCCCTGAAGCCTTTTTTAAAAAAAGATTAATTTTATTTATTTATGCATACAAGAGATGGGGTGTAGGCCAGAGGTGAGGGGGGCGGGGGGAGGGTGAGAGGATTCACCAGAGACAGAGTGGGGAGTAGAAAAGGCAGATCCACTGAAACATACTGCTAAGGGAAGCAGTGGGTGAGACAGGACAGGTCGGCTGCTCCATGTGGGTCAGCTCCCTGGCTGGGGGTCAAACTCGTGCTGCAGATAGTTTCATAGTGCTGAGACTTAACCCCTTGCACCAACAGGGAGACCCTACTGCAGAAGGTTTTTATTGGATATGGGTAAAAAATGAATCCATAAGATCTGCTCCCTAAGCTCCTTTGAGCAAGCCAATTTCTTTGCTAAAGGCATGCAAAATAGTGTACAGATGCTGGGTGATCTATTATCAGCCATCTAAAGCAGTTCTCTTTGCTATGTTTGAACAGAAGGAATGAGTTGCACCATGTACCCTAAACCAGGCATTTTTATTGCAGTCCCTAGCACCAGACACCAGTGTTTCTGTCCACAAAGAGTGTCCTGCCAGGGACAGAACCACCTCAGCAGGCATCTGTCAACTCTTTTCTCACTAGGGGCATCACACTGCCTGGGGCATTGATCACAGGACACACCCAGTCAAGTCAGGGCTATTAAACAAGCTGCCAGTAAAAGCCTATAGCTCTGCTTAACCCTCACGAGTTTCCTTCAGGTTCTGGGCCACATCTAACCTCCTGATGGAGGAGAGGCATCTGAGCCCTTCCTTCCCCTTCTGCCCTGAGAACCCTGAGCTTCACAAGAAACTTCCTCGCCCAGGTAGGCTTTCTCTTACTATTATCTCGGCCCCAACACTGGCCACTGACTCCTGAGGCCACTCTTTAAACTACCTGCTTTCTCTGCCCCTTGCTCCATCATGCTCTTGCTGGTTTTTCCTCAAACTTTACCTCCCACCACTTCGCTAAGCAATTAGAAGGCACTAGGAGGACCCCAGAAGCTGGACCTTGGTCATTCAGGAAAGGCAGTGGTCTGGGCTTGGATCTCAGCACTGTCGCTTACTAACTAGGTAAGTCTGAATGAATTGCTTAGCTTATTACACCACAGTTATTAGGGAAAACCTACCTTTTGTGTTGCTGTGAGGATTAAATGAGTTAATACAGGTAAAATCTTTCTATAGAACAGTGCCTAGTGCAGAGCAGGCCCTCAATAGATGTAAGTCATTATTCTCCATCTCTGTCTTCAGGCTTCTTTTACACTAAGAAAACCTCTCCAGAAGACCACCTCACAGCACAAGAATTCTAAGTCTCATTTTAAGAAAATGTTACCTGAGAGAAACTAACCTCCATTAACAGTCACTCCAGAATCCTATACTTCCAAGAGCTTCTGCAGTTGTGGAAAAGCATTTTTCAATTTTAAATTATTAATCTAATCTGACACAAATCTCATCTTTAATGCAAGCAAGAGAGAGGATCTGTCAAGGTTGATACATATAAAAATCAATTCAAATACAGTTCAAGGAAAACTGCATTTACCAAAACTACAGAGGTAGATCCAAGGCAAAAAAATCTTGAACTGCCATGCTGATTTACTCCGCTGTTGAATAAAGACAGAGTAAATATCCTTCAAAACTGGTTTACATGCACACTGGTTAAGAACAATGAGGGTGAAGAATCCTCCCTGACATACTTTTAAGTAAAGGAGGCAAGTTCCAGAACCATCTACCAGTAAAAACAAGGAAAAAATTGATGTGCTCTGAAAATATGTTTGCTTTTTATTATCAAACACTTTAAAAAAAAAAAAAAAACCCATTGAGTTTATTGTGTTCTTCCCATCACCTTCAGTACTCTCCCAGAGAAAAAGTTCGAGCAGCACATTTTTTACAATTTCATGGCATTTTAAAAATCCATTTATTTATGTATATTTTACATCATTGTTCATTTTTGTACATTGCTTTCTCCACTCAGGTGTAGTCCCCACCACCAGTTCACCAGTGCACCATCACCATAGTCCCTTGTGCTCTTTCCTCCCCTGTTTTGATCCCTCTCTCACCCTCTATTCTGAAGAATGTCTGATTTATATTATTAATGTCTTATTTATGTCTGTTGATTTTGGTTTTTTAATTTATTATTTTTTTTCCTGATCCCTTATTTGGTTCCCCTATATTCCTCCTATAAGTGAAATCTTCCAATATTTTTTCTTTTTCCTTCTGGTTTATTTCACTGAGGATAATCCCTTCTGGCTCCATCTATTTATTTTTGTGTTGAAGAACTGAGGTGTATAGGCCAGAGGTGCAAAGGAGCAGGGGGGCCGTGGTGGTGTAAGAGGATTCACCAGAGACAGAGTGGGGAGCAGAATTGGCAGATCTACTGAAATACACTGCTGAGGGGAGCAGTGGGCAAGACAGGAGAGGTCTGCTGTCCCATGTGGGTCAGCTCCCTGGCCAGCGATGGAACTCGGGTCGTAGCTAGTGGTGACAGCACTAGTGGTCATAGCTAGTCATGAGACTTAACCCCTAGGCCACCAGGGAGGCCCCCTCAAACACTTTTATATCTATCTGTCCATTCCTTGTGTTAAAAATAGCTTTTTGAAAGTAACTTAGATTTATACTTGGCTCTGGAGTACAATCTTATAATAAAATTTATTTGGTTTTTTTTTTTGAGCATATGCCAGTGGTTAGATGGTAGTGTGGTGGTATGGAAGAAGGGAGTCTAGGTCCTGCTACAGATAACCCACAAAGTGGGTAACCCACAGGGAGCTGGCTGAAAACCCATGGAAGAAAGGCCTGGAAGCTGTGCCCCTTCTGTCTATGGGTTTGCTATTGTTACTGGCGTCCAAATGATGGTGGAAAGGTAAAAGTTAAAGCAGAATGGCTTAATATGATTGAGCTGACCTGAGGGACTTCCCAGAAGGCAAATATTAATAACATCAATTTTAACAAACACATAAGTCTGCACAGTAAGAACACATCTAAATTACTACTAAAGCTTTTAGCAAATTGAGCCACAACAATAAAATTTTACCTTAGCATGTCTTCACCCTCCTTTAAGTAGCCCTCTTGGGGAGAATAAGAAGTCGGCAGAAAAGGTTTATATGGTTTACTGCTAAAAAACCAACAAAGACAAAATTACACTTAAGAAGAAATTATTTCCCGTAGTCCATACATTAGTTTCCACAGTTCTGGTACACTCAAAGGTGATTAACTCTTCAGTTAAACTGCATTTTAAAAAGTCTAACAATGGTTTTTCTCAAGACTTCTGGATTTTTTTTCCAGCATATCCACTCTATTTTATAGTGCCTATTTCTATTTTTATGAAGTGTGTTTTGCCCAACTGCTTTGCAGAATTGACAACGAAAGGCACGGTTCTGTTGCAAGAAAAAGTGCTACGAACTCACCGACAGAAAGGGACTTCAACATCATGAATCTGAATCATCCAATTGAATTAAACCTAAATATAAGCATGGAATATTGGAGGTGTTTGGTAATTACCTGTTTTTAAAAACCACCCCTATAACATATACAATAAGGTAGACCAGTGTTACCTTGTTGCAAAGCAAACCAATCTGGAAAGACAATTGTAGGCATATGAAATAAAGTATTTAATTTGCTTTTAAAATAGGTTTCTTTTTAACTTTCTCTTTGCAAGATGTTTCACCAACATCATCATAAACGTTCAGGGGTCATGGACCACTGCATTTGACACTAATTCCATGGAGCTTATGAAAGAAAATTCCTAAACGTGCATCAATTCTGAGTACTAAATAAACATCCTTGATTAAGACTACTGCTATGTTTACATGCCAAGTGCATTTTGACACACACGGACACCATCCTCCTCAGGTGCGAGTTGTGTGGTTAACATATAACGTGGATCTAAATCTAAGACAAAAATAAAGGGCAAAGTCTAAGAAGAAAATGGCTGTTCCAGATTCTTGGCGGAAACAAAAAAGGGGCTAAATAAGATTAACCATTATGAATTGGGCTGAGAGGGTTAAAGAGTTACTAGAAAGCATTCTGCTTCCAAAAAGGATAAGGAGCACAGATGCTCTGCTCGACCCTCTTCTCGACGATCCCAGCCAAGTTTGAAGGCCATGAGAAGGAATAAGCAGATGGTCCAATGTGAGCAAGTCAAAAGGAAGTTGCATTTGCCTTATTCGGCTTCCTAGCAACTAGACTGAATGATGCCAAGAAAACCAGCCTGCTCTAAGGAGAAACGCTGCAGGAAATTTGGAACCCCGTGGTCAGGCAGAGGAGAGGCCTCCAGACACCCCCACCTGGCAAAACCAATCCTGGGCCTACCAACACCCACACTTTCCAGCCCCCCAGCACCTCCATTTCCCTTTCAGTTCCAGCTCCAGCCTACCTGGCCTTGCTAATGTCAACCCCTGACTAGTCAAACTTCTTCCCCAACAACCTTTCAAACTCCAGTCGCATAGATGAGCAATCTGGCCCGGCAAAGAATAACTTCCCACTGCTCCCTGGGAGGGAGGCCTCCAAGCACACTTAATGAAACGTGGCCAGCTGGACAGAGGCTTCCACAGCGCTCAGACACTGCAACCTAAGGCTGGGAGAGCCAGGCATTTTCTCCCAAAAGCCTGAGAAACATCCCTCCCAAAGCCACGGTGTATTTCCGTCCCTCTGCTTGCAAATAGTCCCAACTAACCTGGGGATTCCCGAATGCACCGTGTAACGGAATCACACTCTGGCACGAATCATTTTTGTGAAAGCAAATAAATATGCATAGGAAAAAATTCCCAGTAGTGCTAACGGCCAAGGAAAGACCTGAACATTAATAAATGCAAGGTTCCCCTGAGGCCTGGTAATGTTACTCTTTTGCCATATTCTCTGTGGCCTCCCTGTTATTGGTAGCACCCTTAAAACTGCAGTTCTTGGGCCTCCCCGGTGGCGCAGCGGTTGAGCGCTGGGTTGCAAAGCTGCCTGCGGCCTCTGCAGCACCAGTTCGATCCCCGGCTGCTCCCTGGCCACCAGAGGAGGGTCCCACATGGCGCGCAGACCTCTCCTGCTGCCCGCTGCTCCCCTCAGCAGTGTACTTCGTCCTTCTGCCTCTGCTCCCCGCTCTGGCTCTGGTGAATTCTCTCACCCTCCTGCGCTTCTGACTGTACCCAGTGCATGTATAAACAAAACAAACAAACAAATAAATCATAAATAAATAAAAATACATGCCTCTTTAAAAAAAAAAAAACCTGCAGTTCTCTTACTCACTGTAATGGGGCAACCACTGTCAAATGGACAATGGAACTTAGAGTTACAAACACATCTTGGGAAGTAAAAACAGTTTCACAGATATTCAATATGTTTTCAATGTGTTATACTTGAGCCTCACGATAATCATGCCAGCTGGGGAATATCAACCTCCCCAACCACACTTTTTAATAACAGATGAGGAAACTGAGGCCCAGGTCAGATGACTTGCCACACAGCTGAGCTGTGATGCCCGTTTTCAAATCCAGATGTATCTGACTTTAAAACCCAGGCTCCTTTCAATGTCTTAGTCCAGAAATTTCCCCCAGGAGGTATGTAAGTTAAACAATCAGGAAAGCAATGAAAGAAGGACAAATGCGAGGGGTAAAAATATTGAGTCACTCTAAATTTTTATGGAAAGTAAATCCCCATAAGCATAAAAAATTCTCACTTGAGAATATAAGAGTATGAGCTGCAGAGGAAAATGGCTCTCTGCCATGCTACAGCAGGCAACAAGCCTCTGCCACACGTCTGGGTGGCCTGGCTCTGCAAGGACGATTCAGAGCTGAAGCCTCAAGACTGATGTGGAGACCAGGACCCTCACATGCCACTTCAGCTAATGCAACAGGGTACAAGCACCTAAGAAAACAGTTGCAAAGTGTCTTAAAAAGGAAAATCTACAGAACCCAGCGAGTTCACTGTTAGATATTCACCCAGTTAAAAATGAAAGCGCCCATCTGCACAAGACAGGCACAACAATGTCCACAGCAGCTCTACAGCGACAGTTAAAATCTGGAAACGACCCTCAGTTGCGGAATTGTTGTGGGGAGAGGATGTCCTGAATGAACCCCACAAACTCAGGTTTTATGGACTCCACCCCAGGCCAAAGAGATACCAGGCACCAAGGACTGAAAATCATCACCGCCAAAGCAAAGATTGCTGGGAACTGAGGGTGGAGTTAAGCAGCCAAGCTTCGTGTGGAACCAGAGACACGTGGGCCTCGGGGAGTTGGTTTTTCAACAGCCTTCAGCGCTTGGGGTCCCAGCTCAGCAGAACTGATAAAATGCATTCACTAATCTCTCTCTCTTCCTGGATTATTCCTCTTTTCATTCCCCCTTTTTGTAAACAGACCCTTTTTAACCTGTTTGTGTGTGTCTGCAGTTGGGTCTCATGATAAGTTTTTTTTAAGCATGAGGGTGAGGACCCACACTCAGGCCAACCCATTTCACATCGGGGTTGCCCTGTAAAAGAATGAGAAAACAAACCATGGAGCCACACACCTTAGTCTGGTTGGGCTGCCATACAAAATACCAGAGCTCGGGAGACTTAAGAGCAGAATTCCCTTTTCTCAGAGTTCTGGAGGCTGGGAGCCGGATGAGGAGGCCAGCTTGGTGGAGTTCTGGCAAGAGTGCTCTTCCTGGCTTTCAGATGGCCACCTTCTGGCTGTGTCCTCACAGCCCTTCCTCGGTGCATGCACACGTGGAGAGGAGATACTCTTCTTACAAGGCCACCAGCCTTATGGGATTAGGAACCCACTGTTTCCATCTCATTTAACCCTAATCTCCACCTAAAAGCCCTATTTCTAAATAAAGTTATGTTGGAGGTTAGGACTTTGACATATGAATTATAGAGGAGAAAAATTCTGTCTATACTGTTGTGGGAGAAGACTGGAGTGAGGCCGGAGAAGAGGGGTGGGTGTAGCGGGGGGTGGTGTGGTGTGTGTGTGTGTAAAAGAATTCACCAGAGACAGAGTAGAAAACAGAAAAGGGATTTATTGAAATGCGCTGCTAAGAGAAGCAGCGGGCAAGACAGAAGAGGTCTGCACAGGAAGGATTTGGGGCTCCCTTTTATTACCAATTTGGAGGGCTCTTCATGACTGAGGGCTCAGTTTGGGTCAGTTAGTGTTGGGACAGTCTTGGTGTTGGCCTTTGACACAGAATTTGTCCTGATCCTGCTTCCACATCCAGGATCAAGGTGATCAGTCTTATGGCTGGTTCCTATAGCAACATTTATCTATTCAAACTTCCCAAATCATCCTGCTGGGCAAGGGGTGGGGGCTCAGTTTTAATCTTATTAAATGACACCCTGACACATACCACCATAAAATGGAATACTACTCAGCAATAAAGAAATGAAGCACTAGCAACTCTCCTGCCACCTGTGACTAAGCAGGTATTCTCTTGGTCTCCTTTTCCTAATAAACTTGGCCTTTTAAAATGTAAAAAGAAAAAAAGGCAGGCCTCCCCGGTGGTGCAGCGGTTGAGCGCTGGTTGAGAAGCTGCCCGCAGCCTCTGCAGTGCCAGTTCGATCCCCGGCTGCTCCCTGGCCACTGGAGGAGGGTCCCGCATGGCGCGCAGACCTCTCCTGCCGCCCGCTGCTCCCCTCAGCAGTGTGCTTCGGTCCTTCTGCCTGCTCTGCTCCCCGCTCTGGCTCTGGTGAATTCTCTCACCCTCCTGCGCTTCTGACTGTACCCAGTGCTTGTATAAATAAATAAATAAATCTTAAAAAAAAAAAAAAAAGGCACAAAGCCAGGAGTACTTTAAAAATTAAAAATAAAAAAGTTAAAAAAAAAGGCAATGAAGCACTGATCTACCCAATAATATGGACAAATCTCAAAATAATTATGCTGAAAGGAACCAGAAACATCCGTCTCCAAAAAATACAGATTGTGTGATTCCATTAAGGAATTTGCATTAAAATTATATACATTATATAAAGTTCTAGAAAACACAAACTAATCTACAGGGATAAAAGTAACCAATCAGTTGTTACCTGGAAGGGGGAGGGGGCGCACAGAGAGGAATGAGGAACTGGGGGTGATAGCTGGGTCATCATTCTGATTATAGGGCTGTCTGATGGCCATATGTGAAAACTCAAATTTGAAAAACTTGCACACATGCTAAATATGTACAGTGTATTATAACATCTCAATACCATACATCAGTAATTATACATAGATAAAGCTGAAAAAAAATCCAAGCCTCCTTTCTGCTTCATTTTTTATCTTTTTTAAAATCAAATAGGTTTCAGTGTGTTTCATGTTTCAGCGGTGGTCAGCATTCACGTCGATGCTGATGTCTTTACACAGAGAGAACCTTACACATCTACAGAAAGTGTGTCCATCAAAACACTTTCCTTGCACTTTCAAATTAAATGTGCGTGTCATTCCCAAAGCCTCCAGGAATGTACGATTATTTTTAACTTTTTACTGTTGTATCTCAATTACTTCAACTTATTAGACAGATGATCTATTAAGTTCTCAGGGTAGGACCCATTGGGGATAAATTTTAAAATTAAAAAGATTTTTAAGAATCCACTCTTAGAAGTTCCATCATAATTTCAAATTTCGCTGAAAACAATTTGAATTTTAACACTCCTCTGGAGAAATTCCAATCAAGCCTCCAGAAATAGGAAAAGAGCAGGAACATGACACTGTCAAAGAAGGGACACAAAGCAAAGGAACTTGCGGCTCCTTCCTTGCCGCCGAGGAGCAGGTACGATGAACACCTGAGTGCGGCGTTAACCATGCAGCTTGGCCCTGACACCCGCCTGACTGAAAAATGTCTGTCCACACAAAACCCTCTGCGTGGACGTTCACAGTATCTGCATCCATGATTGCCCCAAAATGGAAGGAACCAAGACACCCTTCCACAGGCGAGTGGATAAGCATGCTGGGGTGACACCAATAACTGAGAGAAGAAATTGAAAGAAGTCATCCAGGGAAAGCAGACAATAAACAGGCATTAGATCATTTAGGTTAAATCAGGTGCTGCCTAGGACTTTGCCAATCACCTGAAACCAGCACCCAGCACCAGAAATTTCCAGCAAAAGCTGTGAGTGAATACCAGGTATGAATACCACATCCTAGGCCTTACATAGACTCAGTTCTACTTTTTATTCACTTGTCTTTAGCATAACTTTAGGAAAAGTTATCAGGATTTCCTGCTCATTCCACCTATTTGGTAACCTTACAATGTGTTTTAGGCACAACTATACATGAGCTGGAAATTCAATTTTATTTACTCATGAGTAAATGTTGAACATCTAAAATCTGCTAAGCATGGCCTTCAAAATGGACCCTTCTCACTCACCCAGAGGCCAGTACACAGCATATCTAAATATCTATTGAACACATGAAAAGGTTTTATTCTTCAAACAACCCCAGAGACCTAGAGACAAGTCTACATATTATTCTAAAATTCCAGCCTTCAAAAAAGTACACAACTGAGGAAATAATCAAATTTATAAAAAAAAATTACAAAGCCAGAACTCAAGTATACCATATACAATATTCAAGAGGTATTCTCAGTGGGGAGTAAAAACATAAAGCAAAACAAAAGAAATTTTTAAAAGCCTAACACAAATGGAAAAGAAAAAAAAGTGATTGAAACCTTTATCAGAAACGAACAATACGAAAAGCACACAGTGCTGTTGGATTCTTTGTAAAAAAGAGTGGCCTTAAACTTGGAGAGCTATCTAATGCGCCATCAAACTGACACAGGATTCACGTCGATTCTGATGTCTTTACACAGAGAGAACCTTACACATCTACAGAAAGTGTGTCCATCAAAACACTTTCCTTGCACTTTCAAATTAAATGTGCATGTCATTCCCAAAGCTCCAGGAACGTACAATTATTTTTAACTTTTACTATTGTATCTCAATTACTTCAACTTATTAGATAATATGTGACCTTAGTCTTTAGTAAGAACCTTAACTTCCTCCAAGATAAAACAATTGTCGTGTCACCTTAAATATCCAATTTAGGGCCTCCCTGGTGGCGCAGCGGTTGAGCGCTGGGTTGCGAAGCTGCCGCGACCTCTGCGGTGCCGGTTCGATCCCCGGCTGCTCCCCGGCCACCGGAGGAGGGTCCCACATGGCGCACAGACCTCTCCTGCCGCCCGCTGCTCCCCTCAGCAGTGTACTTCGGTCCTTCTGCCTGCTCTGCTCCTCGCTCTGGCTCTGGTGAATTCCCTCACCCTCCCGCGCTTCTGACTGTACCCAGTGCATGTATAAAAAACAAACAAATAAATAAATAAATAACATGCCTCTACAAAAAAAAATTTTTTTATAATAAATAAATAAATAAATAAATAAACCTTTATATATAAAAAAAAAATCCAATATATTCTCTTTCGTGGGTTGAACTGGGTCACCCTTTCAACCCCCCAAAAAAGACAGATGTTGAGGTCATAGCCCTTTGAATCTGTGAATATGACCTAATTTGAAGATAGGGGTCTTTGTGGATCTAATCAGGTTAAGGCAAGGTCATGCTGGGTTAGGATGGCTCCCAATGCAATAACGAATAATTCTGACAAAGAGAGAATACCATGTGATGATGGAGGCAGAGATTGGAGTGATGCAGCTGAAAGGCAAAGAATGCCCAGAATTTCTAGCAACCTTCAAATCTGGAAGGGTAGCATGGAATAGCTCCCAACCCCTTGATTTCACACTCCTGGCCTCCAAACAGCAGGAGTAATTTCTATTGTTTTAGGCCACCTAGTCTGTAGTACTTTGTAATGGTAGCGCTAAAATAGGAATTGTAGGAATAATAGAATAGTAGAGGTAGTAGTAGTAATAGAATAATAGGAACTAATATATTCTAATTCTTTCAGGATCCTCTGGGCATTTGCAAAAAGAAATTAAGATAATGTTGGTGGAAGTACTGGACCTGAGCACCACTTTCTTCAAACCACTTAATATTAGCAGTTGCTTGGTCATGTTTGAGTTACAGAAATTGCTTCCATGAATCAACGTAACTACAAATACTAAATATACGTAGAAATATAGGTGTGTACATATTATATCATCTACCATATTCAGATTATACTAATGGAGAAAATCTCATTTCAAAGTATTCTAGGAATACCAATAGGGAATTTCTCTTGGGACAATATCCAATTCTGTAACTTTTCATGTTCAATGATTTCCTCAGGAAAACTCTAATTGCAGTAGTTTCAGGTGGGTGATGTTAAGACCAGGCTAACGAGCAGGCCCTTAGGTAATCTTGATTTTGTTAAAAAGGTCTGTGCTTTACAGCTTTACAAACTCAGCTTTACAAATTCAGAGGCCCGATATTTTCCCAAATCAAGGTGTGATAGGTGCAGGAAAACCAATTCCACACCAAGCCAACCCACAGAGCCAGATTTCCAAGATGAAGGACCACCAATTAGTTTCAACATAACTTTTCAGTGACCAGAACACCTGTCTGCTACCACCTCTCCCTCACTCTTAGTAACAATTAACCAAAGAACTAAAATGGAAATTGGGAGGCTGCTTGGGTAACACGTAACAAGCTAAGACCTGAACATTCTCCTTCCTCAGCCAACACATAAGTATTGAACAGAACCGTACATTCTTCACTCACGTCATACCACTACTGCCCCGTGGAGCAGACACACCACCTATATTTTACAGGTACATAAACTAAGGGAGGGAAGAAGGGTGTGGTTCATCCATAATTCAACAAATACTATGAAGCCCAAGGTAACAGGTAAACAACAATCAGCATCTAACTCGGATATCCTGACCCTCAGTCGGTGCTCTTCACCACAGCCCACTGCCACTTCTGAAATGTACCTACCCAGTAATCTAGAACACACATCTGCCACACTGTGTCTCTTCCTCAGAAAATGCTACATAAATGGAAAGGGCTACTCCTAAATTCTCCTATTTTTTTGATATATTCCATGCACCCCAATATAGTGATACAATGGCAATAACCCAAATATACTACAAATTAAAATATCTATAAATTAAAAGGTCACAGCTGATGCTACACTTTGAAGAGACTGGGAAGATGCTTGTAGGGTAGGTAAAAGGTATCAGGCTTTTCTGCCCTCCCGCCATTAAGATAGATGAGGGAACCCTGTGGTCCTGAATGCATGCCTGCTGGCGGGTACCTGAAGTGGGCAACACCTGGGCTGAGAGAATGGACTTTTAAGGGCGGCGTCACAGGGATGCCAGCAGCAGAAGAAGCTGAGAGAGAGCAGCAAGAGAAGCAGAAGCGAGAGAGAAGGCTGGAGAGCCCGGATAGAGTGAAGACTTGCTGGGGGCTGGGAGGCCTGCCAGCCTCCCAGCACCCCTGCCTGCCATATGCCTGGTGAACCCCAAATAAAGAACCTACAAAGCCACTAAGGACTCTGACTCCTTTACCCGTTCTGCATGGGATCCTAGAAAACCTGCCCTGTGGCCATTCCTGCCCTACAATGCTCTACTCTCTTGGAAAATGACACTCTCCAGTTATCAGCAATACATTAACAAATTTAAACCAGTTTATGCATTAGGTTCAACTACAGACTCCACAAATCCAGCAATACAACCTACTAGAACTCTGCTGCCCCCTGACTTATAGGCAGGTAAGTGTCTGACTTTACCCATGCTGCTGTTTTACTGCTAATTCTAGTACGTGGGAATCAAGCTGGTCAATAGAGGTATGTTAAAACCCTCCATTATTGGGGATTATAAATGATTTGCAGCCTATGCCACATAAAAACCACATGTAGCCTATTCCCTTAGTTACTGTGGAGGTAGCACATGATCATAGGGAAATCTAATTAATATCATAAGCAAGATGAAAAACATTGCCAAGTGACTCCACAGAGATGCTGGGGCTTAATGGTCACCAATCAATCCCACACCTACAAACAATTTTATATCTTTGACTTCCCCAGGGCTACGAAATTAATGTATTCTATTGAAATGAACAAAGAAAATATATGGACAAAGAGAGACCAAAATACCAGATATTACAGCAAATACTCTTTAGAATAAACAGAAGTATTCTTAGCCAAACCTATATTGTGGGAAAAACATGTCAAACAAAGACTTGAAATATGATTTCCATATGGTATATCTCATTATTCAGCATACTAGGGCACAAAATGGTTCACACTTACACACACACACTCACACAGAGTCCATTTTAAGCTTTTTCTGATGGACTTTCTAAATCATCCCATCCTTCTTTAACAAATGGAATAGTTTTTCATCATTTTCTGTTTCTTGATTATTTAAGACAAATTATGATTACCATTACTGTATTTTCTCAAGAGTAAGACCAGCACTATCTTTTTAAAATATCTAAAATTAGGTATCTTTCCTATAATTTAATATGTAAATTTAAGATTACATATTTTCTTCTTAAAAGGTACTATTAAGATGAATGATTTTCTTTCCCATTGGAACCATCTCAGAATAACCAAAATGTTTACAAGTGATATTATAGAAGCAGTCTAGCTAATACCCAATAAAAGCTAATACCCAAAATAGGGCCTCCCTGGTGGTCTGCAGGTTAAGTCTCAGCACTATCATCACTACTGCCTGAGTCTGATCCCCAGACAGGGAGCTACCCACATGGTGCAGCAGACCTCTCCTGTCTCACCAGCCGCTCCCCTCAGCAGTGAATTTCAGTTCTTCTCCCCACTCTATCTCTGGTGGATCCTCTTACCCCCGTACCTCTGGCCTACAAATACTTCTTCTGTGCTAAAATAAATCTTTTTAAAATTTTTTTAAAAAGAACAGAATAATAGATTACCAATATATCTTGCAATCCCCATTGAGTTATGCTAATAACATAAACATAAGACAACTATGAATTAGGAGTACATATCACTTATGAAATTATGTTACCAAAAAGAAGAACCAGAATCACATCACACTCTAGATTGGCCTACAACTTACAGAAAATACAGGAGGCAGAAAGTCAAAGTAAATGACACCCTAGGATGCAACCAGCACAATCCAGTCTATGGGAAATTCTAAAGGATAAAGGATCTGTGTTCTTTAACAGAAACTGTTTTTTTTACTGAGGAAACCTGTAGATTTGAGAAGGCTTGTGAGACACATCAGTCACAAACACTCCACCCACAATAGCAACAATAGCATACACAATTTCAAGTGCATATTCAACATTCTCCAGGATAGACCACATGTTAGGTCACAAAAAAAAGTTTTGTGACCATTGAAATCACAATGAGTAACTTTTCCAATCACCATGGAATTAAAATCAGACATCAATAGTAGAAGGAAATCTTATAAACAAACAAAAAACAAAAACATAAATATGTCGAAATTACACATGACAAGAACCAAAGGGTCAACGAAGAAATTACGAAGGAAAATGAAAAATATCTGGAGACATACATAAATGAAGACACAATACCAAAACTTATGAGGTACAGTGAAAGCAGTGCTACAGAAAAATTTATAGTGATAAATGTTTACATTAATAAGATCTCAGGGCCTCCCCGGTGGTGCAGCGGTTGAGCGCTGGGTTGCGAAGCTGCCCGCGGCCTCTGCACGCCGGTTCGATCCCCGGCTGCTCCCCGGCCACCAGAGGAGGGTCCCACATGGCGCGCACCTCGCCTGAACGCCCGCTGCTCCCCTCAGCAGTGTACTTTCGGTCCTTCTGCCTGCTCTGCTCCCCGCTCTGGCTCTGGTGAAATCTCCGCACCCTCCCGTGCTTCTGACTGTACCCAGTGCATGTATAAAACAAAACAAACAAACAATAAATAAAGAAAAGCATGCTCTATAAAAAAAAAAAAATAAATAAAGATCTCAAACCAACAAGCTAACTAAACAACTTAAGGAATTAAAAAAGAACAAATAAACTTAAAGCTAGCAGAGCTAAATAAAAATATAATAATAAAAGTTAGAGATAATAAGGGACTAAGAAAAACCAAAGAGAATAACAAAACCCAGAGTTGCTACTTTAAAAGATAAACAAAATTGAAAAAAAACTTTAGCTTAATTAACAAATCAAAAAGAGAGACACACAAATAACTAAAATCAGATATGAAAAAGGAATGTTACTACAAAATAAAAGAATTATGAGAAAGACTACTACAATTATACAAAAACATTAGATGAACTTGATAAAATGGAAAAATCTAAACACATAAGTAAAACTAGACTAAACATGAACAGACTTGTAACCACGAAGGAGACTGAATTAGTCTGTAATCAGTAATCAGTAATGTGAAACTTCCACAATAAACAGTCCACAACCAGATGGCTTCACTGGTTAATTCTAACAAACATTTAAAGAATAATTAACAACTCTGGGCCTCCCTGGTGGCGCAGCGGTTGAGCGCTGGGTTGCGAAGCTGCCCGCAGCCTCTGCACGCTGGTTCGACCACCGGAGGAGGGTCCCACATGACGCACAGACCTCACCTGCCCACGCTGCTCCCCTCAGCAGTGTACTTCGGTCCTTCTGCCTGCTCTGCTCCCCGCTCTGGCTCTGGTGAATTCTCTCACCCTCCCGCGCTTCTCACTGTACCCAGGGCTTGGATGGAGGATAGATAGATAGATAGATAGATAGATAGAATAGATAGATAGATAGATAGAGAGATAGATAGATAAAAATCTTAAAAAAAAAAATAGATAACAACTCTTCTCAATTTTTCACAAAATTGGAGAGAAAAAAATACTTCCTCAGCATTTCCCTAATACTGAAACCAAACAAACACTATAAGAAAATAACAGACCAATGTCCTTTATAAATACTGATGCAAGTATCCTCCACAAATACTGGCAATAGAATTCAACAGCTCATGAAAGGGTTCATATACCACAATCAAGCGGGCTTTATCCCTTTAATGCAAGGAAGATTCAACATACAACTACACTAACAAAATGAAAAATAAACCACAAAATCATCTAATTGATGCAGAAAGCATTTGACAAAATTCAACACTCTCTTGTGATAGAAAGACATAGCAAGCTAGAAACAGAAGAAAACTACCTCAATACAATAAAGACCATATATGAAAGGCTCATAACTAACATCATGATCAATCGTGAAAGTCTGGAAGCATTTCCTCTAGATCATGAACAAAACAAAGATGACCAGTTTTACTACCTCTAATCACATAGTACCTGAAGTCCTAGTGACAGCAATTAGGCAAGAAAAGGGAGAGGGAGAAAGAGATCCAGATTAGAAAGGAAGAGGTAAAATTATCAAATTATGTTTGTTGATATTATAATTTATATGTAAAGAACTCTGAAAATTGCATACCAAAAATATATTATAACAAATGAATTCAGCTAAGTTGAAGAATATAAAATTATTTGCAAAAATCAGTGCATTTCTATATGTTAACAATGAATATTGTGAAAGGAAATTGAAGAATAAAATACTTCAGGATAAACTTAAACAAGTAGGTAAAAGCCTTGGAACCAAAAACTATAAAATGTTTCTGAAATTATACACCCATAAATGGAAAGATATCTTGTGTTCATGAATTGCAAGGCTTAGTAGTATTACAATGTCAATACTACCCAAAGTTATTTATAGATTCACTGCAAATGTCATCAAAACCTCAATGACATTTTTGCAGAAATAGAAAAAAAATCCTAAAATTCATATGTAATTTAAGGGACTCCAAATACCCAAAACAATATTGAAAAAGAATAAAGTTGGAGGCTTCATACTTCCTAATTTCAAAACTTACTACAAAGTTATGGTAAACAAAAAGTGTGGAACTGCCATAAAAACAGACATATAGACCAACAGAACAGAGTAAGAGCCCAGAAATATACCCTCACAAATAGGGGTAAATGATTTTTGACAAATGCCAAGACCATACAATGGGAAAAAGAACCATCTTTTCAACAAATTGTGCATGGAAAATTGGATAGCACACGAATGACGTTAAAACCATTTATCTTGGGCCTCCCCGGTGGCGCAGCGGTTGAGCGCTGGGTTGCGAAGCTAACCGCCTCTGCAGCGCCAGTTCGATCCCCGGCTGCTCCCCGGCCACTGGAGGAGGGTCCCACATGGCGCGCAGACCTCTCCTGCCGCCCGCTGCTCCCCTCAGCAGTGTACTTCGGTCCTTCTGCCTGCTCTGCTCCCCGCTCTGGCTCTGGTGAATTCTCTCACCCTCCCGCGCTTCTGACTGTACCCAGTGCATGTATAAACAAAACAAACAAACAAACAAACAAATAAATAAATAACATGCCTCTATTTAAAAAAAAAAAAAAAACCAATTTATCTTAGACCAAATATAAAATTTAACTCAAAATGGATCAAAGATCTAAATATAAGACCTAAAATATTAAATTCTTAGAAGATATAGGGGAAAGATTTACAATGTTGGATTTGACAATGATTTTCTTGGATATGATACCAAAAGTACAGACAACAGAGGGGGGAAAAAAGATAAACTGGACTACCTCAAAATTTGTAGCTTTTGCACATAAAAGTAAAAAGGCAACCCATAAAATGGAAGAAAATACTTGCTATCTGATAAGAGGCTTACATGAGGAATATATAAAGAATTCCTGTAATTCAACAACAAACTATCCAACAGTCTTCAAAAATGGGCAAAGGACCTGAATAGACTTACATGCAACAAGATATACAAATCGCCAATGAACACCTAAGAAGATGCTCAACATCATTAATTATGAGAGAAATGCAAAAGAAAACCTCAAGATACAGCTTCACACCCATTATTATAAAAGAAAAAGGTGACCACCTCCAGGTCCATCACACACCACACATTTGTGGGGTACCTGGTGCTAAACCATTTGTAGGCGGCCTGATTCTGGCTGGGGGTTTCATGAGAGCAGCCCTGGACACAGGGTTTGTAAAACTAAAGAAAATATACAAGAAAATAAAAAAAAAAGAAAAAAGTAAAAATAATAAATTTAAGGGCCACAGAACCTGTAAGTATAAAAACAAAAGTAAAGAGGAAAAATGTGCAGGGACTTGACAGCGTCCAATTTTAGCATTCAGAGAGGGGAAATGTTAAGGTGAATATATGAACAGTTAAGTCTGCAGGCTTCTTTGAAACATGAAAAAAATCGAGTATGTTTTGTTCTCAAACTTCTCCAGTAATCTAACAAAAAGTCTAAAGAACTCATACCAAGCTATTAACACTGCCAAATGCTCAGGATTAGGAAGGATTTGCACTTTTGTTTTATTTTTATTTTTTTGTAGTATTTGAAAACAAATATTTGCTGGAACTTCCTATGAGTCTTTTTCTAATTAGCCCAGATGAAACTTGAAAAATTTGTATTATTTTTTGCTATGAGAAAAGGTCCAAAGGATGCTGTTTATTAATTATGTAAACTAAAATTAAAGTGAAATCACCAACAATTGCCAAAATTAAATTTCCTTTTTAAAAAAAAAAAAACCTAAATCGGGCCCCCCGGTGGCGCAGCGGTTGAGCGCTGGGTTGAGAAGCTGCCTGCAGCCTCTGCGGCACCGGTTCAATCCCCGGCTGCTCCCCGGCCACTGGAGGAGGGTCCCACATGGCGCGCAGACCTCTCCTGCCGCCCGCTGCTCCCCTCAGCAGTGTACTTCGGTCCTTCTGCCTGCTCTGCTCTCCTCTCTGGCTCTGGTGAATTCTCTCACCCTCCCGCGCTTCTGACTGTACCCAGTGCTTGCATAAATAAAAAAAATAAATAAAAATAAATAAATAAATAAAAACCCTAAATCTTGACCTCTGCAGTTGTGTCCTTCATTTTACTATTTTACCCTGAAAATACCTAAAATAAAGACCCATATTTAAAGAATATTTTCATTTTACCTTTTAGCTACCAAAGGTCTTCCATACTGTCCTCTACGAAGCCTGATCAATGAAGACATCTTAACTCCTAGAAAAATAAATAACTTTTTAGGATTAAGTTAGAAAAGCATTTTCACAATACTTTTACAAGCAACAATGCTTGTTCCCAACTAACACCCTCGTCCCCCATTATATCAATTTTCACAAACATATAATACTGAAGACCAGCTACCCACAATCCAGAGACACCCTCATAATTCTATTTCTCTGCTAAAGAAAAAGTTTAAGTCAATAAAACATCTGGGGGAGATCCAAGGAGCACCAGCAGAATGTACCTTAGTCTGGAGAAAAGAGAAAGAGGTAAGTGGAAATGTATGATCAAACAAACAAACAAACACCAATTTTATTTCCGTTCTATTTTTGTGCCCTCTCACTTCCTTCAGAACCATGTGCTGTTTGATAAAGACAAGGCAAAGCCGAACCACCCAAACACGCTGTCCAAAGCCAAATTTGGGACCAGCAGGAGTTTTTATCCTTAATGAATTCATTTGTGCATTGTCTACCTCCTAGAAGATGTGGAGGTATTTAAGACTAAAGGCAAAAACAAGCATTATAGTAAGGAGAAAAAGAAGCATCAAGCTAAGGGAACTTTCTATTTTTTTATCGATAAAATTCATTTAACATAAAATTCACCCTTTTAAAGATAAATTCTATATTCTGAGTTGTTTAGTATGTTCACAAAGTCTTACAAGCATCCCCACTTGTCTAATTCTGGAATATTTATATCACCCCCTTCCCAAGGCCAGGAGCAGTCACTCTGTATTCTCCCTTCTTCGAGACCCTGGCAACCACTAATCTATTTTCTGTCTCCATGTGTTTGTGCATTCTGGATGTTTCCTATTAATGGAATAACTTATGTCCTCTTTTGCATCTGTCTTCTTCCACTTAGTGTATTTTCAAGGACTATCCCTGTTCTACGATTTATCAGTACTTCAATTTTATGATTAAATAATATTCTATTGAATGGCTATATCACATTTGGTTAGCCATTCATCAGCTGGTGGTCATTTAAGTTGTTTCCACTTTGAGGGGACTATGAATCACGCTGCTGTGAACATTGGTGTACAGCAGTTGGTTGAACATATTTTCAATTTTCATTGGTAATCACTTAGGAGTGGATCTGCTGGGTCATATGGTAACTGTATTTTAACTTTTTTTTTTAGGAACTCCCAGATTGTTCTCCACATCTGCTGTACTATTTTACATTCCTAGCAGCAATTAATAAGGGTTCCAATTTCCCCATATCTTTGCCAACACTCATTTTTATCAATTATTACCATTATTATTGCTATTACGATTATTTATTATTAAGTAGTATCTCAGTGTGGTTTTTATTTGCATTTCTCTAATGATGTTGAGGATCTGTTCACTGATGATGCTGGGGATCTTTTCAAAGAAATATTTATTTCATCTTTTGCCCATTTTTAAGTTGAGTTGTCTTTTTGTTGTTGAGTTGCAAGAGTTCTTTAGTATTCTGCATACTAAGTCTTTTGCAAATATTTTGTTTCCCATTCTGTGGGTTACCTTTTCATTTTCTTTTTTTTTAAAGATTTATTTATTTATGCATACAAGAACTGAGGTAACAGGCCAGAAGTGTGTGGGGTGAGAGGACCCACCCGAGAAAGAGCAGGGAACAGAACAATCACACTGACCGAAACACGCTGCTGAGGGGAGCAGCGGGAGAGTCAGGAGAGGTCTGCTGTGCCATTTGGGCAGCTCCCTGGCCGGGGACCGAACTCATGCTGCAGTGGCTGCAGACAGCCTCGTAGGCTGCGTCCCAACCCCCTGCGCCACCAGGGAGGCGCTTCTTGCTGGTGTTCTTTGAAGCACGAAAGTATTTAATTTTGACACATCACCCAAAGCAGTGACAGTGAAGGCAAAGATCAACAGCTGGGACTACATCAAATTAAAGAGCTTCTGCACAGTAAAAGAGACAATAACAAAAACAAAGAGAAACCCCACCGACTGGGAGAACATTTTTGCACACAACGCTAATGATAAAGGACTGATCACAAAAATCTGCAAAGAGCTGATGAGACTCAACAACAACAAAGAAAATAATCCTGTCAAAAAATGGGCAGAAGAGCTAAAAAGAAACTTCTCTGAAGAGGAAATGCAAATGGCCAACAGGTATATGAAAAAATGTTCAACATCAGAGAAATGCAAATCAAAACTACCATGAGATACCATCTTACACCAGTGAGAATGGCACATATTAAAAAAACTAGCAACAACAAATGTTGGCGAGGTTGTGGAGAAAAGGAACTCTCCTGCACTGCTGGTGGGAGTGCAAACTGGTCCAACCACTATGGAGAGCTGTGTGGGGATTTCTTGACCTACTAAACATAGAGCTTCCATAGGATCCAGCAATTCCACTCCTAGGTATTTACCCAAAGGACACAGAAACATCAATTCCAAAGAGCCCCTGCACCCCTATGTTTATAGCAGCACTGTTTACAATAGCTAAGCTTTGGAAACAGCCCAAATGCCCAAAAATAGATGACTGGATCAAGAAGATGTGGTACATATACACCATGGAATATTACTCAGCATTCAAAAAAGATAAACACATGCAACTTGCAGCAACATGGATGGCATTGGAAGGGATCATGCTCAGCGAAATAAGCCAGAAAGAAAAGAAAAATACCGGATGGCCTCACTCATAGCAGGAATCTAGAAAACTTAAATAAGGGACCAGGAAAATGAATAACTATAAGAAAGTGAAAATCCAAATCAAAAAACAACTATGAACCAGAGACACTCTATGGAGGGTGAGGGGCAGGGAGGGGAGGGATTGGGGTCAAAATAAGGGGGTTGCAATTGTATGGGGAATATAAAAAATAAAATTTATTAAAAAAAGTATTTAATTTGGATAAGTCCAGTTTATCTACTTTTTCTTTGGTTGCTTGTACTTTAAGTGTTCTATCTATAAACCACTGTCTCATCCAAGGTTATGAAGAGTTAGATCTCTATTTTTTTATCTTAATTTTGCTTTGAGATTTAAATACACAATACAAGGGAAGGCTTTTT
Organism: Talpa occidentalis; assembly: GCF_014898055.3. Taxonomy (NCBI): domain Eukaryota; kingdom Metazoa; phylum Chordata; class Mammalia; order Eulipotyphla; family Talpidae; genus Talpa; species Talpa occidentalis. The sequence continues at coordinate 20,948,025 of NW_023601754.1, read as the reverse complement.
TAAGGTCCTTGCTTACTGAGTACAGCACCCACTTTTTAATTGTCTCCTCACTCCATCTACTGGTAGCTCCAAAAAACTTTGGAGTCAGCCTAAGGGGTCTTCGCACATGCTGTGACCATCACCAGGAATACCTACCCCACTTAGCAGCCTCCATTCACACCTCCCTGCCCTTCCTTCAATTTGGTTAAATTTCATTTTCTCAGCGAAGCCTTCCTGATTTCCCTAACAAGTGAGGGGACTTCCTCCCCTCTGCCCTGCATACTTATCATATTGTAACTTTATATTTATTTCTGTGGTTATTTAATTAACATTGTCTCCCCCATGAACTGAGTCCCCCCCATGAACTGAGAAGAGAGAGAATGCCTCTTTCTTTGCTCACCTTATTATTTTCAGTGCCAAACGTCACATAGTAGGTACTTAATCAAACATTTGTCAGTTGAACGAATAAGTAAGCACAGAATATAGAGCAAGGGAATAAAATAAAAGGTTATATACAAGAATCTTTTGGAGAGCGAGAGAAGGGACACAAAAGTGAGTGAGAGAAGGGGCCTCCCTGATGGCGCAAGGGGTTAAGACGCAGCGTTACAAAGCTATTCACAGCCACTACAGTATGAGTTCAATCCCTGGCCAGGGAGCTACCCACATGGAGCAGCAGACCTCTCCTGTCTCACCTGCTGCGCCCCCTCAACAGTGTACTTCAGTCAATCTGCCTGTTCCACTCCCTACTCTGTCTCTGGTGAATCCTCTCACCCCCATACCTCTGGCCTGTACCCCAGTTCTTGTATGCAAAAAATAATAAATCTTTTCTTTTTTAAAGTGGGTGAGAGAAATCAGAGCATGCAAGCTTCCTGGAAAAGATGACACCAGAGTTGAATCTTAAACAGCAGTCTTAAAATTGGGTACAAGAACCTCAGGACTGGAAGACTCTCTAAGGGGCTTATGAGTATCAGTACTTTGAAGACAATAAATTTCAGACACTTAGAGACTCAGCCCAACAGGTTAAGAAAAGGAAAGACCCCTACCACCCCTCTCCCTCAAGTCCTGCCCAGTAGCACTAGGCCACTGCACAAAAACAAAACACAAACAATAAACCAATCTCTCACCATCCAGAATCTTACCCCAGGGCATATCCCTGTGTAAAGTCTTCAGAATGCGATTAAAGAAAGTGGAGAAGGCAGATAAAGCAAAATATTTCAACAGATACCGAAGGGAGCTGAGTCTTATTCCATCCAGTTCCCAGCATGGCAGCATCATCCATCTTTGTCCATTGCGAGATGGACACTAAGAAATTTGTTTAAAAATAGGGCCTCCCTGGTGAGGCAAAGGGTTAAGTCTTGGCACTATGAAGCTATCCACAGCCACTGCAGCATGAGTTGGATCCCCGGCAAGGGAGCTGACCACATGGTGCAGCAGACCTCTCCTGTCTCACCCGCTGTTCCCCTCAGCAGTGTATTTCAGTAGATCTGCCTGTTCTGCTCCCCACTCTCTCTCGTGAATCCTCTCACCCTCCCCCCTACCTCTGGACTGCAACCCCAGTTCTTTGAATGCATAAATAAATAAATCCTTAAAAAAAAAAGAATGTTTAAAAATAAAGTCACCACAGGGGCCTCCCCGTGGCGGCAGCGTTGAGCGCTGGGTTGAGAAGCTGCCCGCAGCCTCTGCAGTGCCGGTTCGATCCCCGGCTGCTCCCCGGCCACCAGAGGAGGGTCCCACATGGCGCGCAGACCTCTCCTGCCGCCCGCTGCTCCCCTCAGCAGTGTACTTCGGTCCTTCTGCCTGCTCTGCTCCCCGCTCTGGCTCTGGTGAATTCTCTCACCCTCCCGCACTTCTGACTGTACCCAGTGCTTGCTAATAAATAAATAAATAATTTTAAAAAATAAATAAAGTCACCACACAAGACACACACACACACACACAAAAAAAAAAAACTAAAAATGTGTGGCAGTTCTAAATTAGCGTCAGAAGTATAAGACTCTTAGAAGAAAATCTAGGAGCAATATGTACATTCTTGGGTTAGCAAAAGATTTCTTAGATATAGCACCAACCCATAAGCATGAAAAGTGGACAAGTGGGACTTTACCAAAATTCTTAATTTTTCTGTTTCAAAAGACACCATTAAGAAATATTTGTAAGGTATTATCTGATAAAGAACTTATGTTCAATACATATAAAGAATAGTTTTCCAGTGAAAAGAGAAGTAACCCAGTTTTACAATGGCAAAGGATTTAAGTAGACATTTCTTCAAAGATGTATGCACAAGGCACATGAAAAGATGCTCAATATCGTTAGTCAGAAGGAAAACAAAATCAAAACCACAGTAATATCATCTCTAAAATACAGAAAATAATAAGTGTTAGGAAAGGTGTAGAGAAGTTGGAACTCTTGTGCACTCTTGGTAAGCATGTCAAATGGTGCAGCTGCTATAGGAAACAGTGTGTCAGTTTCTCAAATTAGCATATGATCTAGTAATTCCACAGATCCAAAAGAATCAAAGCTGGGTCCTAAAAACACACTAGTGCTTCTTAGCAGCATTATTCATAATAGCCAAGAGGTAGAAGCAACTCACATGTCTATTTACAGGTGAACAGATAATCAAAATGTGGTATACACATACAGTGGGATATTATTCATCCCTTAAAAGGAAATTCTGACATGCTGCAACATGGACAAACCTTGAACACATTATGCTAAATGAAATAAATTGGTCATAAGAGGCCAAATACTGGATGCTTCCATTTATATGAGGTATCTAATGATATTCTACTGATAAGGGGTAGCAAATTCATCAAAACAAAAATAGAATGGTTTTTGCCAAGGTCTGGAAGGAGGACAGAATGGGGAGTTGTTCCAATGAGTAAGGCGTTTCAGTGTTGCAAGATAAACAAAGTCTTGGAGACTGACACAACAATAGGAATATATTTACACTACTAGTGAACTGTACACTTTAAAAATGGTTAAGATAGCAACTTCCACGTCATGTGTAACTTATCGCAATTTTTTTAGAAGTCACAATAAGATACCACTTCACACCTACGAGGGTGGGTATAATCAAAAGGACAAGAGTTGGTGAAGGTGTGAAGAGACTAGAACTCTTGAGACGAAGGGCAGTCCATACTCATTAGAAGTCACAGGTCAAGCAACACATTCAAGAGTATATGGCTCTGAACTGGGGTGGTGATGTAGGGGTGGAGATAAGGGAATGGACTCACAAGTCTTTTCAGAGAGGTAAGTGAGAAGATTTGACTAGTGATTAGATTGAGGATAAGGAAAAAGAAGTGAAGAAAATCAAGCTATAAGCACAGATGTCATACAACATTGAGCATATGCATTAAAGATCAAAAAGCACCTAGATGCTAAGTAATATATGATTCCTATTTAGGTATAAAATCCTAAATAATAACAGATTTTTTAATAATTAAAAATAACAAAAAGAAGCGAGGACCCTCATACACTGCTGGTGAGACTACAAAATAGTGTGGCCCTTTGGAAAGTAGTTTGGCAAGTTCTTAAAAAATAAACATAAATTGGCACTTGCCCCAGCAATTCAATGCATCAATCCAATAGAAATAAAACAAATGTTCACACAAAGGTTTGTATGTGAGTTGTTGATGGGAATATTACTCATAGTAGCCCAAAAAAAAAAAAAAAAAAAGAGAGAGAAAACAAATTGGGTTTACCCATCAATTGGTTAATGGGTAAAAGGAAAAAAAGTGATATAACCAAATAATGAAATACTTTTCAGTAATAAAAAGGAATTTAGGACTGATATACTGTACAACATGGATAAACCTCAAAAATATTACACTAATGTGAAAGCCACAAAGAGCTACATACCATGTGATTATGATTCCACTCATAGGAAATATCCAGAGAATGTGAATTCAAAGAAACAGAAAGCAGATTGTGATATATTTGGGCATCCATTTGGTGTCACAGAAATGTTCTAAAATCAGCTGTGGTAAAGGTTTATGTAAATTTACTAAACATGATTACATTTAAGTGAACTATACAATATACAAATTATACCTCAATAACCCATTTTAAATAAATGAAATCAGAGTTCTGGATTGGACATTGGGGCCTAATTTGGCCAGTTAGTTGCTCACCGATTTCCATAAACTAAACTAGGTAGATCTGTAACTCCCAGATTTTGCTCAAAATAGAATTAAAACATAGATATAATAAACACAGAACAGGATGATAATGCTATCCTTTGTAACTCTTTAGAGGTATAATGAAAAGTACTTTAGTTGTCAACTTTCAAAACGTAAGCCAGAAATTAGTTTTTCCATCATGAGCTTGGTACAGGGTCACCCACCAGCCAGGCCCTGACGCTGAGCTCCCAAACAAGATCCAATTCTGCTATTTACTCTTTTAAGTGCCTCTTTCTAACCACCCTGATCATCCCTCTATCGTCAGTCTAGTCAAGGCTGGCTTCAGACTCCTCCACTCAGGCAGGGAAGGATACAGGATGAACCAAGATAAGAGCACTGTCCTGCCCTGCCCAGGGAAGGAGAGGCAGGGAGAAGTGGTGCAACAGGAGGGCACCTCCACTCAAATCTTTTATCCATTTTAACTCATTTAACCATCAAAAGATCCTACAAGGTAAGTCGTTATCACTCCCCCTTTAGAGATGAGAAAAGGGAGGCACAAAGAGGTAAACTAATTTGCCCAGGGTCATACAACATACAAGCAGTCCACCCAGATTCACGTCTGTCTGACCCCGTAAGCCTGGGCAGTCACCAAAGTCACCGCCCCAATAAACCTTGGAGAAAGGAACCAACTGGAGACAGCACGGCAGATCAGCAAGACCTCCCAAGACTGACAGCAGGTAACACAGACCCGCAAGTGGTGAGGTCCAGGGAACGCAAGAAGACGATCTGAGAGGCTGCAGAGGAGCAAGAAGGGCCCTGAATGGCTGCCGGACCTGCCCGCATTCATTTTGGGGCAACACTGTCCCCCCCATCTGACCTCTTTCTAGCTGGGGAAACTGAGCCCCAAGAAGCCAGAACACCAGGGCCTGGAGGCCCCACCTCGGCCTCACAAAGCTGCCCCTCTCTGAGGTTGTTGGGCCACTGGGAATACGGAGAGGTGGAGTCAGGCCCACCTTCCCTTGGGGGGTCCGGGGACACCCACTTGGCACAGGGTGCTGTCACGATGCCCTCCGCCCATGACTTCCTTCCAGCCTCTCAGCTCCCACCCTGCCCAGCGACGGCGGCCCCGCCCCCAGTAGGCCCCGCCCACCTGACACCGCCCACTTGGCACCGTCTCCGCCGCACTCCGGGCCACAGCGCCCCCTGCCAGCAGGGAGGTGGAACAGCACAGAACCTCCCAACACCGCCTGCGTTTGCCTTTTCTTTTTCCTTTCTTTCTCAGCCACTCCTTCCTCTTCCCTTGCTGCTCTCCTTTGCTTTGTCTTTCATCTTTTCACGCATTCATTTATTCATTATTCTTATTTATTATTTATTATTATTTATTATTTATATAATAATATATTATTATTATTATATTATATTTATTCAACGTATGTTTGTGCGCCAGAAACTGTGCACAAACTGTTAGGGGATACAGAGGAGGAGACAAAATGTCTGTGTCCATCAGCCCTCTGGCCTTACCAAATTTAGCATCCATAATAGAGGGAGACCACAGCAATGGCTCACATACCGTTTTTTACCACCACTCAGTTGTAATATATTTTACATCATTTTTCAGAACATACAGACACACGTAAAACTGAAACTCAGGTTTCACAAAACAATGTAGACTGACAGCTTTGCAAAGGACAACAAAAAGCCTGAGAGCAAGCAAGTGGACATCCCAACAATCTTAGTAATATCTCAAAAGTGGGAGGGGAGGAAACTTATAGGTTTGGGATCTGGGCTCTGATAGTTCAAAGCATATCTTTCAAGACAGGAGTTGACCGGGATTGGGCAAATTTCAATACATAATATTTGGGATTGATAGCACTGCAAGGAGAAGCTCTTACAGTATGTTTCAATAAATAAAACTGCTGTTGATTGGCAAGCTGTTTTCCCAGACCAACCCTGAAAGGAGAGCTTGTCCTGCAAACTGACCCCATTAATAGCCTTGGAGAATTCCCTGAAGCAAAGGGTTAAGTATTTGTTGGCGTATAGCCTTGCTTTACCAAGCACAGCATTATTTTTGCTATTTTGCTATATTTGGCAAGTCACAAAGATAGCAAAGACTCGAGGAAAGGGGACATAGACCCCATCTTTTGATGTAAGGAATGTCAAAGAATGTGACCATCTTAAATCCGTCACATTTGGGTTATTTGGAAAATAAGGACTTTTTCCTTCTAAGGTAGGGTAGTTGGGACTAGTTTGTGTATATACAGGAGGAGGAATTCAGATTTTAAGGGACTAAACTTAAGAAGCAGTAAATAACTGGAGAGCTAGATGATGGGGCTAATAAATATCATAAAATCGTCAACTCTGCCCAAAAGGAAATTGAGGAGAAAAAGTGGACCCACACACTTAGATAAAGTTAACATGACCAGGCCTCCCTGGTGGCACAAGGGTTAAGACACAACCTATGAAGCTATGGGCAGCGCCACCCGCAGCACAAATACCATCCCCGGCCAGGGAGGTGACCCACATGGTACAGCAGACCTCTCCTGCCTCGCCCTCTGCTCCCTCAGCAGTGTATTTCAGTAGACCTGCCTGTTCTGTTCCCCACTCTGTCTCTGGCAAATCCTCTCACCCCCCACACCTCTGGCCTATGCCCAGTTCTTATATGCATAGATAAATAAATCTTTTTTTTAAAAAAAAAAGTTACATGACCACTTTAGTTGGGCAGATAGTGAAGAAAGGACAGGCTATTTAGTAAATAGTAGTGAAACAACTGGTAACCCCTATGGAAGTAAGAGAAATTGCAAAATTCCTGGTGGCTAGAGATTTAGTTTTTTTTAATTTGTTTAGCAGAAAGTTTTAGAGACTATCCTTGTGACCCCTGAACAGGGAAAAAAAAATTTAAACAAGATCTAAATGGTACTCACTACAAAGGAAATTATTGATAAATTTTACTTAACTAAAATTAGTAATTTCTGTTCATTATCTTTTGCTGATAAAGGAAATGAAAAGACATGATACAGAGATGATACAATAAAACATTACCAAATTTAGCATCCATAATAAAGAACTCTAACAAATCACCAAGAAAAAGACAAAAAATCCAAGAGTAAAATGGCAAAAAATGTGGATAGCATAACACTAAAGCTGAACTATAATCATTTGTATCCCCACTAAATGGGCAAAAGTTGGTAAGTCAAAAAAAAAAAAAAAAAAAAGTTGGTAAGTCTCACACCACCAGGTAAGAATATGTTGCAAATGTCAATTCTAGAAGTGTGCAGGGAGGGGTCAATTATCTTAACTGCTTTGGAGAGCAATTTGGCTTATCTGCTAGTTTACCCTTCATTTCCCATCACCTGCCAATCCCACACCTGCATATACCCAAACTATAGGATTTCCACACTACGAATTGGTTGGTCTTGAAATGTTTTGTGAATCTGCACCATCTTTTTTTTTAGTGATAAAGAATAGCATAAAAAAAATGCAAGATGCATACCAAAAGTCATCATAAATATATGTCATGATATAAAACACATTTCTTTTTTTTTAATCTATTTATTTATGCATACAAGAACTGGGGTATAATCCAGGGGGTAAGAGGATTTACCAGAGACAGAATGGGGAACAGAACAGGCTGATCTGCTGAAATACACTGCTGAGGGAGCAGCCGGAAAGGCAGGAGAGGTCTCCTGTGCCATGTGGGTTGCTCCCTGGCTGGCCAGGGATCAACCACATGCTTCAGAGGCTGCGGATAGCTTCATAGTGCTGTGCTTAACCCCTTGCGCCACCAGGGAGGCCCAGATCTGCCTGTTCTGCTCCCCACTGTCTCTGGTGAATCCTCTCAACAACCTCCAACACACACACACCTCTAGTCTACACCCCAGCTCTTGTATGCATAAATAAATAAAATAAATCTTTAAAAAATAAGGAATTGCTTAGGAATATGTATGTGGCAAAACTATAAAGGAAACCAAGGATATAATGTTAAAAGAATTAATTTTACAAAGAACGAATTCCCAGTAGTGTTGAGCACATTTGGGACATCAAAGAATTTGCATTTCCCAGGCAAAGAGGTGGGCTCCCAGGGGTGATTCTGCAGTCCCACTGCCTGCACAAATTCCACATGTGGCACTTACATATTTTTTGTGCTATAAAATATTTTGTCATTTTAAAAGGAGAAAATGGTCTCTTGGGTTGCAGTAAGGAGAATGGCTTGGGGTGGGGTTCCAGGGTGGAAGTGGGGCCTAGGGGATGCTATGGCAATTGTCCAGCTGGGGAGTGATGATGGCAGTGGCGATTAGTGAAGGTGTTTTGGAAGTCATCTGGACTTACTGGTAGGAAGGAGGAAGGAAAATCAGTACCGATCAACCAATGAACAGAGCAGTGTCTAGAAAACAGGTGTGGAAGTCTCACACATTGACAGCGCTGTCTAAGCAGATCAACAGGGAAAGGAGGTTATTCAGTAAATGGTGCTGGATGGAAATGGAAATGGAGATGCAGAACTGGCGACATTGCTGACCAGGTTGAAGCCTTCCTTCAGTGCGAAAGCTTCAGAAGAAATCATGATGGGTTGAAGATAAAGTGTTTGAGAAATGGAAATGGGAGGAAAGATAGGGCATGAATAACTCCTAGATTTTTGGCAAAAACAACTACATGGCTAGTAAAATAAAAATATTAATAGTATTTTATACCAATTTATTATTTAATAAATAATAATATAAAGCATTGATCGTTGCTAATGTTTATATGACAATGCCTCTGTAGGAAGCACGTCGCATGCATTATCCCCTTCAATCATCTCCCAAACCTCTAAGAATTTCTCTTACTGTTCACATTTTATAGGGGAAGAATCAAGAACTGAACATAGGAAGTTTAGGTAACTTACCTGGGCTCACACAGCTAGTAAGTGGCGTTGAGTCTCAGCCCTTGCTTGCAGAGCTCAGCTCGCAAAGCACTCAGCCTTGGCAGCGGGGGGCCAGGGACCCACCTCCGCTCCCTCCTCCCCTCCCCAGGAGGGTATGCATGACAATGGGAGGTAAGGAAAGGAGGTGTTAGGTAAAAAAGGCCCTGATAGCTTCAGACCCACGTGCCCTCCCTCCTGGCTCACCGTTCTCAGGATGCCTGACTTCCGCACTTCCTTTTTTCTTTATGTAATGAATAAAGTTATTAAATATTCGTTTTGTGACCCCAGAGTGAGGTTTTTATTGTGGTGAAATATATATGTAACATATATTTTCAGCATTTTTAAGTGCACATTCACATCGTTAGCAGCCATCAAGCTTCATTGGTGCTTACTTAGCACATCTTGAGTTTCTGCTATTCCTCAGGCACTGTTCTAAGCATGCAAGGACTCAAGACAGATCTTCAACTGAATGCAGCCTCCATGCTAGTTGGAGAGACAGAATAAGCACGGAACAAATAAATAAATATGATTGCTATCAATGCTAAGAGAGGCGAGGAAGAAGACTGCACAGGGCAATAGTCACAGTCTCTGTGAAGCTCTATGTTCTGGCTGTGGTCTCAGGGTTGGCAAGGTTCTCATTGTACCCCACTGCAGTCCTTTGGGGACAGCACCTGTCCCATTTTAAGGAGGAAAAGCAAGGCACAGAGAGTTTAAAAGTCCACAGTGAGTCCGCTGGGAGGGTGTGGGGTGGGGGGAGGTGGTAACAGTAAAAGAGCTGCTTAAGCTAGAGCAATCCAAGCTCTCTCTGAAGAGCAGACATGGAGCTGAACCCTAACATACAGAGCGGGCTGGGGCAAGAGCTGACCAGCAAGTGCAAAGGTCCGGAGATCAGCAGAGCTCTTTCAAGCAATAACAAGGAGCCCGTGGGGCTGGAGCCAACTAAGCCCAGGAGCAGAAGGGGTGTGGGAAGTCCTGGGCCATCAGCCACAGAGCTAGGCAGAACAGAGCAACTGGGGCTAGCTTAGGGTGAACACCTGTCCTGGTTTGTCCTGGAACAAGTTGGTCACCCTATGGGTCAGGTATTATGCAGGTTTTATTCTAGGTGCAAAGGAAAGCCCCAGGGAGGTTTTACAAAATGAAGGGACAGGACCCCTTTGCTACTGTGCCAGGGAAATAGAACAGAGGCAGGAAGGAAAACACTTGAATGGCTCTTGAAATCTTACAGGCAAAGGTGGCCTGGACTTGGGTGACAGAGATGGAGGTGAGAGTGTTATAGGACAGGGAGAGGGGCAGCCCAAGCCCCGCAAACCTGCCTATTCTAAATGGGTTCTGCCATCCGCCGCATCAACACAAAACATAGGAGACTTTAATGGGAAGGAACTTTAATAAAACTAGGAAACAATACAGGTAAGGCAAAGAGTCTAGTTTCTAAATCAAGCACCCAAAGTTACCCATCCCCTCGTGGGTAAAAGTCCATCCATATGGGATTGGCCCAGAGCAAGGCCCCAAGGCCTGCCACAAGTCTAAAGCATCTTCCAGTGGGGACCCACAGAAAAGGGTCACAAACAACCGGACAAGCCCGGAAGGAAAAGAGCAAAATCAACATCAAGATAAAAGCTGCCATTGTCACCTCCCCACGGGTCTCACCCACATCTGTGTCACCCAGTCCACGACCAAAAGACAAGCGCAGTTTCTTCACGTGTCTCTAGGCTCCATGCGCCTCCTCCAGGTCTCCTGGCTCCATCCTGCTTCCTTCCTTCCTCAGTCTCTTCTTGCAGCTTCTCCTCTTCCTGCTCAGCTCCACCCTCCCTTGGGTGGGGCAGGGAACCTCCCCCTTTCCTGGGGACCACCCTGTTGCAAAATAGAAACTAGACTCTTTGCCTTACCTGTATTGTTTCCTAGTTTTATTAAAGTTCCTTCCCATTAAAGTCTCCTATGTTTTGTGTTGATGCGGCGGATGGCAGAACCCATTTAGAATAGGCAGGTTTGCGGGGCTTGGGCTGCCCCTCTCCCTGTCCTATAACAAGAGGACTAGATTTGAGACACGTTTTGGAAGTAAGGTACAAACCTTGATAGATTAAGGGGAGTGGGGGTAAGGACAGTATCAAGAACACCCCCACCCCTAGTACTGACTGGGTCACTGGTAGAAGCTGGGCCATTTACCACCCTGCAAAAAAATGGGTGCACAGCATGTTTTGGGGAGGAGGAGAATCAACAGAAGGCCATGTCCTCGAAGAGGATGCTCCCCCCACATCCCACAGACTGAGATTGTGATTAAGTGGGGGTCTGGCGAACAAGGACACCCAGTTCCCAGCTCTGGGGCCATGGTTTTTCTTCCCTTCCCCTATCTCACAATCACCCTTAAGCTCACTTTACAAGTGAAAGGCCCAGCTCCCACTACCCTGAATTACAATGGGGCATTGCCTTGGACCTGAGAAAAGGGGGGCATAAACTGTAGGAACTATCCCAACTTCCTATTTGAAATGAGGGCACCTTCAAAGCCTCCTTAAACCAGTGCAGTTAAAACCATCCCAGCCCCTGGCTTTCTATCTTCGCTGATTTCTGTGAAGAATGAAGTTCTGCTTTGGATCCAAGCAATGTTGGCTCAGGTTGATTTTGGGGGTATTTGTATTGAAAAAGAGGTAAGGTTTCCAACAGCAATGACTTTTGACTTGGCTGAATGGCATAACCGTGGGGACTGGCTTTGCCTATTAGAGTAAATCATGAAAAATGCCTGCAAATTAAAAGAGCTATTATCAGCTCCTTCCTGCTTCTGATGAAAATATATTTAAGGCCTGTCTAGGATTAAAACTTTATTTTTCTGTCCATTTTTTGACTGGATTATTTTCTTTGTTGTTGTTGAGTCTCATCAGCTCTTTGCAGATTTTTGTGATCAGTCCTTTATCATTAGTGTTGGGTGCAAAAATTTTCTCCCAGTTGGAAAAAAGAAACTTCTCTGAAGAGGAAATGCGAATGGCCAACAGGCATATGAAAAAACTGTTCAACATCACTTGCAATCAGGGAAATGCAAATCAAAACTACCATGAGATACCATCTCACACCAGTGAGAATGGCACATATTAAAAAAACTAGCAACAACAAATGTTGGCGAGGTTGTGGAGAAAAAGGAACTCTTCTGCACTGTTGGTGGGAGTGCAAACTGGTCCAACCACTATGGAGAGCTGTGTGGAGATTTCTGGACCTACTAAACATAGAGCTTCCACAGGATCCAGCAATTCCACTCCTAGGTATTTACCCAAAGGACACAGAAACATCAATTCCAAAGAACACCTGCACCCCTATGTTTATAGCAGCACTGTTTACAATAGCTAAGCTTTGGAAACAGCCCAAATGCCCAAAAATAGATGACTGGATCAAGAAGATGTGGTACATATATACCATGGAATATTACTCAGCATTCAAAAAGATAAACACATGCAATTTGCAGCAACATGGATGACGCTGGAAGGGATCATGCTCAGTGAAATAAGCCAAAAAGAAAAAGAAAAATACCGGATGGTCTCACTCATAGCAGGGATCTAGAAAACTTAAATAAGGGACCAGGAAAATAAACTATAAGAAAGTGAAAATCAAAATCAACAAAAACTATGAACCAGAGACACTTTTTGGGGGGTGGGGGGCGGGAGGGGAGGGATTGGGGTCAGAATGGGGGATTGCAATTGTATGGGGAATATAAAATAAAATTTATTAATTAAAAAAAAAAACTTTATTTTTCAAAACATATTAGCAAAGGCGTGTTTAAATTACCAACATTATAATTTTCCTCATTGTTTCTGAGTATACTGGGTTAAGCAACGTGTCTATAAGCAAAAAACCAGAAAAAATTAGTTCTCATTTGATAAATCTTAGTAGAGGTTTTCTTATGTTTTTCAGTAGATGAGAGGGTCTAAGCATGGAGTAAGAAATCCTTCAGCAAAAGAGGAGTACTGAGGAGGACTGACTCTAGAGAAAGAGCAATAAAAATATGTTTTGATGATAGATTATTATATGACTTTAAAACATTTTATATCGTGGTAACACACATAACACAAAGTTACCATCTTAACAATTTTATTTTTTTTAAAGATTTATTTACCTATGGATACAAGAACTAGGGTACAGACCAGAGGTGCAGGGGTGAGAGGGTTCACCAGAGACAGAGTGGGAAGCAAAACAGGCAGACTGACTGAAATACACTGCTGAGGGAGCAGCGGGTGAGACAGGAGAGGTCTGCCGCGCCATGTGGGTAGCTTCCTGGCTGGGGATCGAACTTCTGCTGCAGAGGCTTCTGCTGCTGGATAGCTTCACATTGCTGCGCTTAACCCCTTGCGCCACCAGGGAGGCCCCTCCATCTTAACCATTTTAAAGTGAGCAGTTCAGAGGCACTAATTCATTCACTTTGTGGTCCCACCATCACCATCTGGAACAAAGTGACCTCCACACAAAGGGGAGGTTCCAGGTTCCCTGTCTCACCCAGGGAAGGGTGGAGCTGAGCCTCCTGGAGAAGCTAGAAGACTGGGAGGAGGGCTGGGAAGAAGACCTGGAGGAGGCACATGGAACAAACAGACATGTGAAGGAGACACTGTGTGGGTTTCTTGGGATATTAAAGGATATCTAATCCTTTTTATTGTTGCTGGATTCAGCTTGCTGAAACTTTTTGAGGATTTTTGTGTCCATGTTCTCAGACATAGATACATATTTTTAAAAGGATGATTGTAGGTATTGAATTGATGTGGTAGATTCCACTGAAAACATTTAAAAGAGTAATACAGCAATTTTACTTCCAGATGTCAATATCTACAATATACCAGAAATTACATCCTTTGCAAGTATTCAAACCTATGATGAAAATTTCAGATGTCACTTCACAAACACGTGAAGGGGCATATAGCTTGTCAAAAATTATTTTAGAAGGTACCTTCTAAATGCCAGAGAAATGGCATCAAGATTACTGTTGTAGCCACTCTGAGGAGCCAAGGAAGGTTCTAAGCAGCAGAACAAGATGTTCTTTCAGGGTTTGGGCCTCCCTGGTGGCACAAGGGGTTAAGTCTCAGCACTATGAAGCTATCTACAGCCACTGCAGCATGAGTTGGATCCCAGGCTGGGGCGGTGACTCACAGGGCCCACCAGGCCTCTCCTGTCTTGCCCACCACTCTCCTTAGCAGTGTATTTCAGTAGATCTGCCTGTTCTACTCCCCATTCACTCTCTCTGGTGAATCCTCTCCACCCGCTGCACTTCTGGCCTATACCCCAGTTCTTCTATGCAAAAATAAATAAAAATAAATCTTAAAAAAAAACCAAAACACATGTTCTTTAAGGGTTTTACAAACCACTTTTTGAAACAAGGGTGGAAGCAGGCCCTAAACTTTAGTTCTTTTATTAGATATACCGCTTCAAAGTTGGTAATCAGAAGCCTTTGCAGTGACTCTGGCTGTGTGATGGCCTGAACCAGAGTGGTGATGCTGGAAGTGGTGAAGAGTGATTAAATTTTCAATATATTTTGAGAGTAGAGCCAACAGGAATTGCTACCTGATCTGATGTGCCATGTGGGAAAAAATAGAAAGACAGACTCACAGACAAAAATATAGAGAAAGACAGAGAGAAGAATCAAAGAGGACACCAGCAAAGGGATTAGGACTCATCAACTCATCAACTCATCTAAAAACTTATCTCTGAGGGGGCCTCCCCGGTGGCGCAGCGGTTGAGCGCTGGGTTGCGAAGCTGCGCGCGGCCTCTGCGGCGCCGGTTCGATCCCCGGCTGCTCCCCGGCCACCAGAGGAGGGTCCCACATGGCGCGCAGACCTCTCCTGCCGCCCGCTGCTCCCCTCAGCAGTGTACTTCGGTCCTTCTGCCTGCTCTGCTCCCCACTCTGGCTCTGGTGAATTCTCTCACCCTCCCGCGCTTCTGACTGTACCCAGTGCATGTATAAACAAAAAACAAACAAACAAACAAACCAGCAAAAAAAAAACAAATAAAGCATGCCTCTATAAAAAAAAAAAAAAAAAAACTTATCTCTGAGGGCCTCCCCGGTGGTGCAGCGGTTGAGCGCTGGGTTGCAAAGCTGCCCGCAGCCTCAGCAGCGCTGGTTCGATCCCCGGCCACTGGGTGAGGGTCCCACATGGCACGCAGACCTCTCCTGCAACCCACTGCTCCCCTCAGTAGTGTACTTCATCAGTCTGCCTGCTCTGCTCTCCGGTCTGACTCTGGTGAATTCTCTTGCCCTCCTGCGCTTCTGACTGTATACCCAGTGCTTTTATAAATAAATAAATAAATCTTAAAAACTCATCTCTGAAATGTATTTAGTGACATCCTTTGGCTCGAAGAGTTGCTATGTGGTTTAAAGGAGATATTCTGCCCTTTAACTATAAAAGGTGGAAGCCAGGCCTCTTAGTAAAATATAAACTTTAGTTCTTTTTTTTTTTTTAAAGATTTATTTATTTATGCATACAAGAGCTGGAGCACAGGCCAGGGACATGTGGGGTAAGAGGATTCACCAGAGACAGAGTGGTGAACAGAACAGGCAGATTGACCAAAGTACACTGCTGAAGGGAGCAGTGGGCGAGTCAAGAGAGGTCTGCTGCACCATGTGGGTAGCTTCCTGTATGGGAATCAAACTCATGCTGCAGTGGATGTGGATAGCTTCATAGGTTGTGTCTTAACCCTTGCGCCACCAGGGAGGCCCTAAACTTTAGTTCTTTTATTAGATATACTGTTTCAAAGTTGGTAATCATGTGGTAATCATGTGGGGATGAGTCTGCGCTGTTTCATCTTTTATTTTTACACTAAAATCTACCCTTTCAGAGGGCAAGTTGTGATTTTGTGCAGTGTCAGCTCATATTCTGTTGGCTGGGACATGTATTTCTTAAATACTTACTGAGTATTTAGATTGTTAAATACCTTTGCCAAATCCCATTGATATGTTGTTTCTATAAACCTGTTCCCTTAGGTCTCCCCATTAGCTCAGACTGCCTTTGAGGCTCTATTTTCTTCTCCTCCTTTCTGGTCCCCATGATCCACACATAAAAAGGTCAATGACAAGCTAATCACGTGCATCCTTTCAAAGGCAGCTTCAACATTTATTTGGGCAGAGTTGAAAATGAAAGGTGAAGAAGGAAAACCCCAGGAGGTAGTCTTTAGTCTTCTCTCTGTTGTCCCAAGTTCTTGCTGGAAATTTGCACACCCCATCAGGCAAACAAAAGTCCTGTGGTTAACAGAACTGTCTCCTTTGAAGGCAAGTTAGCCAAGCTCACACTAGCATAACACTTTGCAAAGTCCTATTCATCAATGCACTCTTCACCTCCCAGGTTCTAGCCCAGGAGAGCCAGTTGTGCAGCAGTTGTTCAGTCACCATTCTCTAAGCACTGCTGGTTCCAAAGGGAAATGAGATGAGTAAGACTTGGATATGGAGAAATAGTTTGAGGGATTCAACCGAGGCTATGACAATAATTACAAGAACTGGGCAAATTCGTTTTGACTTTTCTCAGTTGTTAAATGTGTCTATGAGTGCCTACCTTAGTGGCTTTCAAACTCTTTCTGCTGGAACCTTCGGTAAGGTATATCCTTTACATGGTGATGGGAAAGCAAGGCGCACACACACACAGCTAAAATAAAAGATAAGAAACAATACTTACTCTTATTTCCAGTGATACTGAGATTTTAATTTTTATTTTAGTTCATAAAAAATGTCATGACTCATTAATTGGATTTCAGAAACTCTCAGTTTAAAAAATATGAGGTAAATGAGATAACATATAAGGGGTTTGATCTAGAGGAAGCCTTCCTAGAAAACTAGGTTTCCTGGAAACTCTGAAAAGTGCTAAGGTAAAGGAAAGAAGAAGGTTAAATAATGTGGGTCAGGGTGTCAATTAATTCAACTGATAAGTGAGAAGGAGGAAAACTGATGGATGAATAAGATACACAAAATACCAATAGCAAAAATTTTCCAATGCTGCTTGAAACTTTTTTAGTTTTCATCATTAAGTAGCTAGTTTCTTCTCATTCACCATCCCAGGGTCTCAATTCAAATGCCTCCTCCCCTGTCTCAGCACCCCTTTTCTTATCACTAGCTCCTGTAACCTTTCGTTTGTCTTACAGCATCTTACTAACCCATCAGTGTTTATCTGTTAGCGATGTTTATCACCTGCTGTAACCCTGCACTTTAAGTGATGATATCTTTTTTTTTTTAAGATTTATTTATTTATATGTACAAGAGCTGGGGTACAGGCCAGAGATGCGGGGGGTGTGTGTGTGTGTCTGTGAAAGGACCCACCAGAGACAGAGTGGGGAACAGAACAGGCAGACTAACCGAAATACACTGCTGAGGGGAGCAGTGGGCGAGACAGGAGAGGTCTGCAGCGCCATGTGGGTAGCTCCCTGGGCCGGGGACCGAACTCATGCTGCAAAGCCTGCGGCTTGCTTCACAGTGCGGTGCTTAACCCCTTGCGCCACCAGGGAGGCCCCTAAGTGAAATAGCACATCATGCAATGTATAGCTCTTGAATGAATGAAGGACCACAGGAAATGAACAACAATCCATTTTAATCACAGATGTAGTCAATGCCTCACAGATATTTATAAATATAAACGTTCAAGGTACTGGGGCTTATTCTTTGCTCGCCTTCTTTAGGACTTAAGAAAATTGGGTATCATGAGAATAAAAATAATGAAGGAAGAAAATGCTTACTTTGAGGGACTGGGTATCTAGGAAAGGGATAACTCTTAAATTCATTGTTTTGAGTTCTAGTTAATCTGCACCTACCTTATTTCCCTTTGAGCTTGAGAGGCAGGGCCAAATCGTTGATTTCTTATCCTTCGTTAATTATCTGTACATTGCCCAGAAGGTAGCCGGCGCTCAATAAATATTTGAGAAATGAAAAACAAACTGGAAACCAGGCACAGGATGAACGAACTGCTTCGGACAGGCTGCAGTTCCTCCCCGGGGCAGGAGGCGGCGCCAGCGCCACACCAGTCCAGCCGCCGGCGGGTCTTGGTCCCTTCGGCGGACCGTCCAACGCGAGGCCCCGGGGGCCAGTGCAAAGATTAGCCAATAGAAAAGCGTCTTAGTGATGGAGTGACCCGCAGCTGCCCAATGAGCGTAGTGAGTCTAGGCCAGGGGCGGTGCGACAAGGAGGGGCCGAGGGGAGCGGTTGGAGGTGGGAGTTGTCGCTGCGGGCCGGGCGGGGGCCGCGGGGCTGCGATGCGGACGGGCCCGCGGCGGTGACCGGAGCTGCCGCCCGACATGAACTCGCTGGAGCAGGCGGAAGGTAGGGCGGGCCTCCGGGGCGCCCCGGCGCGTCCCGGGCTCCTCCCGGAAGCCGGAGGGACCGGAATCGCGGGGACCCCGCCCCGGGGCGCGGAGGCCGCGGAGCGTGGACTGACCGGCCCGGAGCCTGCGGGGCGCGGGGGCCGGTCCCGGGGCCAAAGGGCAGCGGGACCCGGCTGGGCGCTGGTTCCGGCGCGCGCGGCCCGGGCGGGGCGCCCCCGGCCGAGACTGAGGCTCCCTGCATGTTTTTATTCATTAGGGGACGGTGTGCACGTCGTGCGTTGGGCTGTGCCGGTTGGCTTTATCTTTACTTTATTCTGCTAAGCCCTCGGGCTGCAGCCCCAGTTTCTTCCGTGGGTTTTGGTGACTGCGGGGTCAGGGAGAACCTCTCGATCTCCCTTTGGAAGTTTGAAAAACGCGATTGTGGAAATGATACCCCCACCTTGCTCGTGCAGGACGTGCCCGGGGCCACGGACTCACCTGTGACCCGGACTCACCTGTGACACGGACTCACCTGTGTCGAGAGGGGGGGTGAGGGCGTGGCTGCGCCCCCGGGGGTCAGGCCGGACCGAAAGCTTAGGGAGTGATTAAATGTCAGGAGCAGAAATCGGAATTGGGCAACTGCATTCAGACAGACCTCGCAGACTGGGAGGTTCACCAAATACACCGTGAATGGGGAATCACTGGTTCCAGTAGGAAGAGAAAATCGAACTGATTGTGATCGTTGTATCTGCAGCCTCCAAAATTCAAGCTTTTGGCGCGGACTGAGGCTACTGACGATTTTCTGCCTACCTTTTTTTAAAAAACCTTTTTAAAAATATATATATAATTTGTTTATATTTTACATGGTTTTTCATTTTTGTACAGTGTTTCCTTTCTCTTCTCTGATGTAGTCCCCACAGAAGTCCCACCATCACCCGTTCAACGTTCCTTTTAATGAAACTTCTAAAAATGTACCAGATAGTCTCCTGATACGTGAAATCAGGATTAAAGAAACCCAATATTTCTATCAAGTGTTGAAGCTGTCTTTGTAAACTAAACAGTGTAGGGATACTTGTAAGTTGTTATGTAAGAGCAGTAAGTCAGTATGGAAAGTTTCATCTATTGTTAGTAGACTTGAACTAGTAAGAAAGACTAATTAGAAACTTGAAATCTTTGTACCTAGATCTCAAGGCTTTCGAGAGGAGACTTACTGAATATATTCATTGTTTGCAACCTGCTACTGGCCGTTGGAGAAGTAAGTTCCTGAAATATTCTTTAAGAGAAAGCAAAACTATTGATGCTTTTATCTCTGCATTGCAGTGGTATGCTATTATGTGTAAGTTTTGGTTAACAAATGCTTGCTTTACCTAAACTATAAGACTTCTTTTACTTTTGAAAGCCTTGTTAATTATTTAACATTGTAAACAATGTTATATAAGAAAATTTTAAAAAGAAATGTAGTATGATTCGTTTTAGGGGTTTTTGTTTAAGCTTATTTTTTGTTAAATATTATAACTTTGGGGAAAAGTATACATAATAAAAATTTCAATAACCTGTTTAGTGTTCTTACAATTTGCCTACAAACTATTAAAATAAAGTTTCACTAAGAAAAATGATTTTTAATGTATACTTGCAAAGTTTATGAAATTACTTAGTGGATTTTATTTTTTTATTAATTTTTTTAAAGATTTATTTATGCATACAAGAACTGGGGTGTAGGCCAGAGGTGTGGGAGTTGAGAGGATTCACCAGAGAGAGAGTGGGGAGCAGAACAGGCAGATCTACTGAGATACACTGCTGAGGGGAGCAGCGGGCAAGACAGAAGAAGTCTGCTGCATCATGTGGGTAGCTCTCTGCCTGGGGATCAAACTCATGATGCAGTGACTGTTGATAGCATGATAGTGCTGAGACTTTAACCCCTGTACCACCAGGGAGGCCCTCTTAGTTGATTTTAACAGGACATAATTGTGCTTCTTTGGAGCGTGAGCCAGAAAAAAAAATTATATTCTTACTGTAAGAAATCCATATTCATGATTTGAAGAAACTATGATTGCTCCCTCCATGGATGTATGTGTGTCTATGTATTTGTATATGATGTGTGTAGACATGTGTATTGTATATATATATATAAATCATACATATGGACCTCGCTGGTAGCGCAAGGGGTTAAGACAGCCCGTCCACAGCCTATGCAGCATGAGTTCGATCCCTGGCTGGCCGGGGAGCAATCCACGTGGTCAAGCAGACCTCTCCTGTCTCACCCACTGCTCCACTTAGCAGTATACTTTGGTCACTCTGCCTGTTCTGTTCCCCATTCTGTCTCCGGTAAATCCTCTCACCCCCAGCATCTCTGGCCTGTACCCCAGCTCTTGTACACATGAATAAATAAATCTTAAAAAAAAAATCACACATAAATGAAGTACAGAAAAATATACAAGGGAAGACATCAGCAAACAAAATGTTTTCCTAATTTATTTTGTGACCAATCTTAATTTTTGGATGTTCATTGTTAAAATTCAATTTCTGCCCAGAAGGAATATAATAACACACAGATGGGACATGCTCTCTTTAGAGTATAACTCAGTTTGTGGGCCCAGAAGAGAACTATGGAAGTTGCAGATATTTTCTGTGTCAGGATTGTTTTGTTGATTTTTTTTTTCTATTTTTTTTTTTTTAAAGATTTATTTATTTATTTATTTTATACAAGCACTGGGTACAGTCAGAAGCACGGGAGGGTGAGAGAATTCACCAGAGCCAGAGCGGGGAGCAGAGCAGGCAGAAGGACCGAAGTACACTGCTGAGGGGAGCAGCGGGCGGCAGAAGAGATCTGCGCACCATGTGGGACCCTCCTCCGGTGGCCTGGGAGCAGCCAGGGATTGAACTGGCGCTGCAGAGGCTGCGGGCAGCTTTGCAACCCAGCGCTCAATCGCTGTGCCACTGGGGAGGCCCTGTTTTGTTTATTTTTTATTAAATCTTTTTGCAGTTTTTTGTGTTGTTGTTGTTGTTTTGTAGCGTTTTAATTATATGCGGTGAGAATTCTAATTGGTCATAATTCACAAGTAATGATTTTCTCAGGGTCCCTTGCTAACCTAAGAATTACCCTACAAACCTTGTTTTTCTGTTAACTGAGAGTCTTTTATGATGTGTATGATGCAGTGCTTTTGTACAGAATGTAATGTTACAGATTTTTTCTCCACTCATGGTCTCAGCACTTACATATAAATTAGCATGGTTAATGTAGCCATCAATGTGCGTATGTAAGAGCCTCTCTCTTGGGTTTGCTTTTGCTTTATTTAAAAAAAAAAAACAAAACCTAGGGGACCACCCTGGTGTCACAAGGGGTTAAGTCAGCGCTATGAAGCTATCAGCAGCCACTGCAGCACGAGTTCGAGCCCCAGCCAGGGAGCTACCCACATGGCCCGGCAGACCTCTCCTGCCTTACTCGCTGCTCCCCTCAGCAGTGTATTTCAGTAGCTCTACCTGTTCTGTTCCCCGCTCTGTCTCTGGTGAAGCTTCTTCCCCCCACCTCTGCCCCCGCATCTCTAGCCTACACACCAGCTTTTGTATGCATAAATAAATAAATCTTTTTTAAAAACTATACCATAATACTTTATTTATTTATTTATTAAAGATTTATTTATTTATGCATGCAAAAGCTGGGGTACAGGCCAGAGGTGTGAGGGGTGAGAGGATTCACCAGAGACAGAGTGGGGAGCAGAACAGGCAGATCTACTGAAATACACTGCAAAGGGGAATAGTGGGTGAGACAGGAGAGGTCTGCTGCGCCATGTGGGTAGCTCCCTGGCTGGCTGGGGATCGAACTCATGCTACAGAGGCTGCAGATATTTCATAGGTTGCGTCTTAACCCCTTGGGCCACCAGGGAGGCTGCATAATACTTTTTTTAATACTAGTATATTTTGTATTAGAAATATAAAATTAGAAGAAATGGAGTCAGTTCGTCTTTGAGCTCAGAACATAATTTTAAAATTTTTTTCCTATAATCAAATACCTAAAATGAGATTTTTCTGTGATCTGCCTCTTCTAAAAGTACATCACCAGGAATTCTAAATAATTGAACTTCTACTGTGTTCCACTAAGAGTAATTTCATAACCTTCGCAAGTATACATTAAAAATCATTTTTCTGGGCCTCCCTGATGGCGCAGCGGTTGAGCGCTGGGTTGCGGCCTCCGTGGCGCTGGTTCGATCCCCGGCTGCTCCCTGGCCACCGGAGGAGGGTCCCACATGGCGCGCAGACCTCTCCTGCCGCCCGCTGCTCCCCTCAGCAGTGTACTTCGGTCCTTCTGCCTGCTCTGCTCCCCGCTCTGCCTCTGGTGAATTCTCTCACCCTCCTGCGCTTTTTTTTTTTTTTTTTTTTAAAGATTTATTTATTTATTTAAACAAGCTCCGGGTACAGTCAGAAGCGCGGGAGGGTGAGAGAATTCACCAGAGCCAGAGGGGAGAGCAGAGCAGGCAGAAGGACCGAAGTACACTGCTGAGGGGAGCAGCGGGCGGCAGGAGAGGTCTGCGCGCCTTGTGGGACCCTCCTCTGGTGGCCGGGGAGCAGCCGGGGATCGAACCGGCGCTGCAGAGGCTGCGGGCAGCTTGGCAACCCAGCGCTCAACTGCTGCGCCACCGGGGAGGCCCCCGCGCTTCTGACTGTACCCAGTGCATGTATAAACAAAACAAACAAATAAATAAAAAACATGCCTCTATAAAAAAATAAATTTAAAAAATCATTTTTCTTAGTAAAACTTGATTTTAATAGTTTGTAGGCAAATTTTAAGAAAACAAAACAGGCTACATTTAGAGAATGTCCACATCCCAGGTATCCCTGGTGGTCTAGGGGTTAAGTCTTGGCACTCTCACTGCTAAGGTCTAAGTTCGATCCCCGCCAGGGAGCTAACCCCATATATGGCACTGTAGACCTCGCCTATCTTGCCCACTACTCCCCTTAACAGCGTATTTTTGTAAATCCCCCTGTCCTGCTCCCTACTCTGTCTCTGGTGAAACCTCTCAACACCACCACCACCACCCACACACACACACACCCCACTCTGGCCTACACCCTAGTTCTAAACTAAAACAAACAAAAAAGAATGTCCACATCCCAATTGAAAGACAAGTAGCTGTCCTGATACCCAGAATATTAAAGTATTGGTTCCCATTTTCTAAATTTATTTTCAGTAGTATCATTTTTTTAAGTTTTAGTGAGAGCTGTTTACAATTTCTAAAGTAATTATAGCTTAGTGGGTAGAAAGAAACGTTTTCTAAGTTCTACCATCATTAATTTTTACTTTAACCTTCCTTTAAGTCCCTTAAAGAAAATGTAACACTTACCATTGCACTCCATACTTCCTAACATTGATCTTTGTTTAATTCAATAGCAGGCAGTTGTCTGCAAGACAAAATCCTCTAGTCAGAATTCTCTCTGCGTTCATAAAGAAGTATTTGTTTTTATTTTCTTTAGAGATAAAAGCATTTTTTTTAATTTATAAGATTTGCAAAATCAGCACAAAGTATATTGAAAATTACATAACATAGAATCTTATTAAAGTCTTAACCTTGATTCATTACTCTCCATAAATTCTTTTTTTTTTTTTTTTTTTTTTTTAAGATTTATTTATTTATTTATACAAGCACTGGGTACAGTCAGAAGGACAGGAGGGTGGGAGAATTCACCAGAGCCAGAGCGGGGAGCAGAGCAGGCAGAAGGACCGAAGTACACTGCTGAGGGGAGCAGCGGCCATGTGGGACCCTCCTCCGGTGGCCGGGGAGCAGCCGGGGACCAAACCGGCGCTGCAGAGGCTGCGGGCAGCTTCGCAACCCAGCGCTCAACCACTGCGCCACCGGAGAGGTCCTTCTCCATAAATTCTTAACTAGAGTAATAAGGGGTGGGGGAGATAGTATTATTCTCAATTACTAAGGGTTACAGTATTTAAGAGAATTCCTCAAAGTCATGTGGCAAATCTAACTTGAGCCAAGTGCATTTTCATTTAATAAAGTGCTGCATTCTTTAGCTGGTATTTATGAGGAACTGGCAGTAATGGTATCAAATATTAAGAGCTTATTTCCTTGCTAATTTACTGTTTATCTTTCATCAGTGCTTCTTATAGTGGTATCTGTCTGTACAGCTACTGGTGCCTGGAACTGGTTAATAGATCCCGAGACACAAAAGGTAGAAGTTTTGATTTGAAATCTTTTATGATTAAATTAGATAATGGATATAGTAGAGTAGCGCTTTGTTCATTGATTCATTTTTACATGGTATTATTGTTATTGATTATTTTATTAAAAATATACCTTATATTAATTTGTCTAAGAAAACTTTGGGTGTTGTAAATTAAGTGTCTTTACAGGAAAAAAATTATGAAATATTACTTCACTTACATTTTCATTCATTTCTGAATTTATAATTTTTTTATTTCATTATTATATTGCTTGGTCTGAACATTGTTTTTATTTTGCTTTGTTTACTTAGCTTCATTAGTACCAGTTTTTAAAAACTATAACATTTTCTTCTATGAATTAGCTCTCTGAATACCTTTCCTCATCCCATAAAGCTTATGAGCAAATATAAAATAGCAAAATAAAAATGTCAAGGCCAGAATAAAACAGATTTGACTAGGAAGTCAAATCCAGGAAGTCGAGTCACTGATGTGGGCCATGTGGGCTGGAACAATAGTCATTATCGAGTTAGAATTAGTCTCTGAGTTACCTAATCAATAAAGTCATAGTCATTTCCGTGGCTTTCATTGTCTGTGAAGAAAATATATGTAAAAGTCCTTAAGCTAGCAAAGTTTTCCTTTTTCAGCACATATCTCAAAAAATTTCCTGCCTGAAGTTTAATATAGGAAATACTTGAGAGATCTCCCATTGGGCACTGTCCAAGAAAATCCTCATACCAAATGCAATAACAGATTTCATAAGGTTATTTCTTGAAGCATCCTTTGATGAAATCTAATAGGATGCTTCTCAGTTTTCTCTTTCTATTAATTTGTGCCTTAATTTCAAACTCAGACTTGTGTTGAAGAAGTAGTGGTCTCCAGTTTTTTTCCTCCATTGCAGCTTTCTTTAGGTAGTAATTGATAATTGTAATTTTCACACAAATTTAAAAAAAAAAAACCCACTCCCCATTTTTAGACTGCAATTAGGTAGATTATTTCCAGTAGTTTATTTACAACCTCTGAAGTTATACAGAAAAAAAACTAGTGGCAACTGAAACAGCCTGGGGTTTGTTTAGCACAGTCTCCCTGATTTTATCCACTGGGGTAGAGACATAAAAGGATCGGGGGCAGGGGAGGTTGGTGGTAGAATTTTATGTTAATAGAGGATGTTTTATGGCAGATAAGAAACTCACCTGTGTATTCATTTATAAAAGTCTGATCTTAAGGTTGCACTTGGTGCTCATCTTTAGGGGAAGAGTGGAGGAAGCTGGTAAGGAGATTGAAAAAGATCTATCTTGGGAAATGAATCTGACTTCTAATTGGGAAAAAATATAAGCTGATTTCAGCTAGTTGAGATCTTAATAAAACACAGAATTAAATGTAATTTGAAATAGGCCCAAAACTCTGTAGTTAATAAAATTTTCTAAATTAGGTGAGAATATAACTATTAGCCTAAGGGTTGACTCTCTATATTTCATTATTTAATAACCTCAAATCTGACAAGAGTTTGAAACAGCAATTGTGTCTGTGGCAAGAGCTGCAAATTCAAAGGCCGGTAGCTAGATGGGTGAACCCTAGGAGAGAAGGGAGATGGCGAACGGGAAAGTACATGAAAACCCTGAATGAATAAAGGGCAGAACTGCAGTTTGGATTTGTAGCCAGTTGTTGCTGTGGAGGAAGGAAGGCTGATACTGATAGATCTAATTAAAATTAAAATGTATAACACTGTATGTGATAATGTTTTCCACACCACATAAAGCACAGCTGGCCTGTGGGATTAAGCTGTCCTCAATGATATTAAGAAGACATCCTTCTAGAATATTAACCTTTCTTCGAGATCTGTCTCATCCTTGTGGGAACTTCTCTCCTAAGGTTTTCTGCCTCTCATTTCCTTGCTTGACAAATTTATTTGACTAGAACTGTGCTGGGTTACCTACTTGGTGCTTTCCATAAATTTAGTTCTCTGTTCTACACACATGCAGCTTTGGTTTGAGAGTGGAGTGCAGGTGCCTTAGCTTGATTCTGTTGCTTCCAGCTAGTTACTGGTCCATTTGATTTCTTTTTCCAAACTCTTAATTATTGTCTTGTCTGTTTCTACATCCCTACCCCCTGGTAGTTTGAC
This sequence comes from Talpa occidentalis, assembly GCF_014898055.3. Classification (NCBI taxonomy): domain Eukaryota; kingdom Metazoa; phylum Chordata; class Mammalia; order Eulipotyphla; family Talpidae; genus Talpa; species Talpa occidentalis. The sequence goes on along the minus strand of NW_023601754.1, from coordinate 20,921,503 downwards.
TTCCATGCCTACCTACTCTTCTTTCAGTACTGCACCCTTGTCCCTCTACATATTCCTAGAATTGTTTGTTGTCCTGTTTTCTGCTGTCATCTGATGCCCAGAACTGAAATTAGATTTAACTTAATTTGTTTAATTTGTTTTTCTTGAACTCTGGTTCTTTATGGGTAGCCATTAAACCATTTTTCCCTGCTGGACTGTACTGTGGCCGCCTAAGTCTGAATAACCTCAAAACCAAACTTATTTTTTACATCTGCAGGAAGAAACGTTGATGTTAGAGCTGAGTCTTAGAAGGGTTTGTAGCAGATGTTGAGGAGAAAGACCAGCGCAGTCGCAGGAGAAGTGTGACTACAGGCAGGTTGTGCGTGGCAGTTTGCCCAGCTCTTAAGGAAGCTTTTTAAAAGGGAAAGTAACTAGATTACGTTTGACTTGTGTTTTCACTGAGATCAGAGGCCTTAACTTTAACAATATTTATTTATCTTTTATGTTTGCCAAGTGGGTGTTTCAGATATTGGGAGAACATTGATGCACAAGGCAGAGCCCTGCTCTCATGGAGCTTACAGTCTTATGCGTTCTAGATTGCTTCTTACTGGGGAGGGTTCAGTACATATTTTTGGTTGGTTGGTTTTTTGAATATAGGGATGAATTTGTAATGATTCAAGTATTTGAAATGAATGGAAGAAGTATTGCCACGCAGAAGATATAAAATATTACACCATTATTTGTACAGTGTAGCGGTACAGAAAGCTAGAATTTTTGGAAATCTTCAAATCTTCATAGTTTAGATTATTAAAATGTTATTTATCTTCAGGAGTGGGAGTATATAGATATCAGTATTCTAAGATTTTTAACATTTTCTTATTTCAAATTCTTCTTTTACAGGTGTCCTTCTTCACATCACTATGGAATCATCCTTTTTTCACCATTAGCTGTATCACTCTGATAGGCTTGTTCTTTGCTGGAATACACAAGAGAGTAGTTGCACCGTCAATGTATCCTTTACCACAGATTTTTATTTTCTAAACTAAGTGAAAGCACCTTCTCAATGATGTAGATGTTGTTAAAAACTTACTCTTGAAATGATATATTTTCCTTTGACCACGTTTATTCAGTATAGCAGCTCGATGTAGAACTGTATTAGCAGAGTATAATATGTCTTGTGATGATGTAAGTATTTTTCTTAGTAGAAAATTATAGATGTGTGAAAGTACTGACATGTTTAGATTTATGCAAAGCAATTATTAACTATAAAATGTCTCCTTAGAATTAATAGCGGGGTTATACCTTATACCATTGATTCTAAGACACCCCTTTTTTTTTTTTTTACATTTTAACATCTCTGAAATTGTGCATCTATCAGTGGTGTCTTATAATTAAATTAGTGGAGTTGACAGTTGAATCTTTTTTTTTTTTTAAAGATTTATTTGTTTATTTATTTATACAAGCACTGGGTACAGTCAAAAGCACGGGAGGGTGAGAGAATTCACCAGAGCTAGAGCGGGGAGCAGAGCAGGCAGAAGGACCGAAGTACACTGCTAAGGGGAGCAGTGGGCGGCAGGAGAGGTCTGCGCACCATGTGGGACCCTCCTCCGGTGGCCGGGAAGCAGCTGGGTATTGAACCGGTGCTGCAGAGGTCGCGGGCAGCTTCGTAACCCAGTGCTCAACCGCTGCGCCACCAGGGAGGCCCAGTTTAGGATCACATTGCATCTTGTAATCGAAACCATCATAGAGTCATTGAGATGCAGTGGTCCTTAATGGCTAAAAATGACTCAGTGGGTGTTGATTTTGCAAACTACTATTTTTCTGATGTTCTTCTGAATGTAGGATCTATATAGAGCCTTAGGAATGTTAAGTAGCTAATGTATCTGTGTATTATAAGGATATTGCACAGTTTTGATTGGTAGCTTCTATTTTGGTTTATCTACAGAAGATTTTTTTTTTAATTTATTTTTATTATTATTTTTTTAAAGATTTATTTATTTATTTATACAAGCACTGGGTACAGTCAGAAGCACAGGAAGGTGAGAGAATTCACAGGAGCCAGAGCAGGGAACAGAACAGGCAGAAGGACCAAAGTACACTGCTGAGGGGAGCAGCGGGCGGCAGGAGAGGTCTGCGCGCCATGTGGGACCCTCCTCCGGTGGCCGGGGAGCAGCCGGGGATAGAACCAGCACTGCAGAGGCTGCGGGCAGCTTCACAACCCAGTGCTCAACTGCTGCGCCACCGGGGAGGCCCAGTTTTCATTGTTCTTTTAAAAACCTATGTGCATGCCTCATGACCTAGCCATTCTGCTGCTTTCTGTCTGGGGGAGGGGGGTGCAGGGAGTATCATTATACATGCAGTCAAGGAGGCAATCACAAGGTTTATTGCAAAGTCTTTTGCAGTAGTGAAAAAATGGAAATATTTTCATGTTTCACAAGGAGGGAGGAGTGGATGGTAAAATAGAACACAGCACTACCTCTCAATGGGAAACCAAGAATAGATCTATCGATATAAATATGGACATGGAAGAATCTCCATGGATCATGTTAGGTGCAAAAGGTATGTTACCAAACAAAATGCTCAGTTTGGTAACATTTCAGTTTTATTTTATCTAATTAATTTTTGAAGATTTATTTATGTATGCATAGAAGAGCTGGAGTGTAGGTCAGAGGTTGGGGTTGGGGGCAGGTTAGAAGATTCATCAGAGACAGAGTGAGGGGCAGAACAGGCAGATCTAATGAAATACACTGCTGAGGGAAGCAGCAGGAGAGACAGGAAGGTCTGCGCCATGTGGATTAGCTCCCTGGCAAGGGATCGAACTCATGCTGCAGTGGCTGCGGATAGCTTCATAGTGCTGAGACTTAACCCCTTGTGCCACCAGGGAAGCCCCTATTTTTTTATTTTAAGATTTATTTATTTATGCATACAAGAACTGGGTGTAGGCAGGTGGGGGGGCCAGGATTCACCAGAGACAGAGTGGAGAGCAGAACAGGCAGATTGACTGAAGTACACTGCTGAGACGAGCAGCAGGGGAGACAGGAGAGGTTTGCGCCATGTAAATTCCCTAGAATTTAACCAAAAGTTAAGTGAAAGTGAGAACAGAGAGGTAACCAGAATCTTGACAGCTCTTTTCACTTGAGGATAGTAATAAAATATGTTCATTAAAACAACTAGAATCTTAACAACCTAAGATAATCACCTTGTTTTACATTTTGTTGTATAGTCTTACTTTTTTAACAAGAAGGATGTTATAGATTTTTCAGTTGTGCTTCTTTGACCCAGTGTTAGGATTTTAAGCCACCATTTATTGGACAGTGATCATTTGTGAGGTCCTCAATCTATTCACCCTCATTATCTCAATTAAGGCCTTTCATTTTTTTAAAATTACATATTTTCCCATTTTATGGATGCATCACAATTTAATCCCCTATTGTACATAGTTTCCATACTTCATGTTACATATGTGTTCTCTACTAAAACTTAAACTCCATGAGGACAAGGACTTCATCTAGTTTGTTATTGCACCCCTAGCTTTTCCCACAAGATCTGTTGTGTGAGAATATTAATAAACCTCATACATACCTCTTTATACTCAAATCTGGTTTCCCTCAGATAATTTTTTATTACTATTTTTTTAAAGATTTTATTTTTTATTTGTACATTAGCAGGGGTACAGGCCAAAGGCGTGGAAGGGTGAGAGGAGTCGCCAGAGACAGAGTGGGGAGCAGAACAGGCAGACAGACTGAAAGCACTGCTGAGGGGAGCAGCGAGCACGACAGGAGAGGTCTGCCCACGCCATGTGGGAATCTCCCTGGCCGGCCAGGAATCAAATCCATGCTGCAGAGGCTGCGGACAGCTTCACAGCGCTGTGCTCAACCCGTTGCATCACCGGGGTGGGCCCCAGATAAATTTTTAGAAGTGGAATTGTTTCAGTCATGAGGCATGTACTGCTTATACTGAACATCAGGATTTTTCATTGGTTTATATTTTTACTTGAGGAAATTAAAGTTTAACATTGGAAAAAATGTTTTTGCTCAAATACATAATTGTTTATGTTTTATAAATGTGGGTAAAGAACAAACTGTCCAAATTGAGATTTTATTTTTATCCAGTGGATTGACTGCTTTGCACAGGAATTCATAAAAAATAGATCATGTGTGCTTTATTTTTTTTTAAAGATTTATTTATTCATTCATACAAGAACCAGGGTACAGGCCAGATGTGGGAGGGTGAGAGGATTCACCAGAGACAGAGCAGGGAACAGAACAGGCAGACCGACAAAATACACTGCTGAGGGGAGCAGCGGGAGAGACAGGAACAGGAGACGTCCACTGCACCATGTGGGTATCTCACCAGCCAGCCGAGACCGAACCCACACTGCAGAGTCTGCGGACAGCTTCACAGCACTGCGCTCAACTGCCTGCGCCACCAGGGGAGGCCCTCGTGTGTGTTTTAAAGTAACAAAATTTAGAAGAAAGCTCCACACAAGGAAAACTTTGAAAATATAATCATAAACTGCTAAGTACAGAGAGCTGTTCTGATAGCCTATGAGTACTCTGTAAAGCATATTAGATAAGTGGTGGTGGTTTAAAGAACTGTGTACTGAACCCCCCTCCCCCCTTTTTTTTTTTTTTTCATTTTTCAGACAGGAAAACTAATTTTGAAACCCAGACCTCACGTTCAATGACAGTCTGCACTCATTGTTATGGGACCTAAAACAGCCTTTCTTCATATAAGTGGTACAGCAAAAAGCCATAAAGGATTCCTTTTACAGTTGGATATGTGAAGGTCATAGCAACAACTGACAAGAAGTGTGCAATATTTACCCAGATTATCTTGATGATGACTCGAATTACCAGTGTTTTGGTACCTCTGATGATCTGTGTTTCAGTATTAGTGTCACTTTAGTACTTCACGTCCTGCAGAGTTTTTGCAGATGAAGTATGTATGTATGTTACTAAGTTAAACTTAGAAACAGAACCTCATCCAGTTTTTATAATGTATTTTTGCAAACTACTGTAAATAGCAAATCAATGCCAATGTTAAAAGAGGGAAATGTTGTGTGGAGTGTGTTCTCCTGCACCAGTATTTCAGGCACATCTGCCTGTCATCTCCACAGCTCTCTCAAACCAGCTATTACGGATAGCTGTGCCTTTCATTCTTAACTCCTCTGTGTTCATCATAATGCAGCAAAAGCATTGGATTGAGCTTAGACTGAGGAAAGCTCATCTCCATTATGTTGTAAGAAATTATAGCTGTTTAGAGAAACAATTTTTGTTAAACCCGATAGTGAACTTCAGCCACTATTGTGATATTTTCCAGTTTCTTGTTTTCATTTAATCTAAATATACTTTTATTTTTTTAATAATTTTAAGAATACTCCAAAGGCTTCTGAAGATACCAGTTTAGTTATAAATTATGTATTGTCTGGGAATTTGATATTCATTGTTTTAGATAATTGGATTTTATGCTGTGGTAGACATGCTGTTATACTAGTATTGCACAGGTGTAACTGATCATCCTCCATCGTAAGGATAACTGGGAGCAGTGCCAGGGACTAGAGTCGACAGTTCTCACTGTTTAGAGTGTTATTGACATACTGTGTATGCATATTAGTCACATGTACTATAATAGCCCTTAAAATTAAACTATTGGAATTGTAAATATTTTAAAGAACTGGAGGTGCCTTTTACCTGTTTATTAGAAGATTTTGAAAAGGTTTAAATTATTTCATGAGCAATCTTTTAAATTTCATTTAACATACAGCTGACAATTCAATAATAGGATGAAAACTTTTTAACAAGGCTACCATTTAACTTAAATGTGTTCATTTGGCTTTCACATGTATAGAATTTTATTCTTTGAACTGCAGCAATAAAACCCTCTGGTCCTAAGAAGTCTTAAGAGGGTATTCTGTGTATTCTGCATTGTTTTATTTTCTGTAAATTTTGTAGGTAAATATGTGCATAAAAAATAAATACTTTATATATAATTAGTGATTGGGCTTTTTTCTTGATTCGTTGTAAGTCTATAACTGAAAAATTTTAAAAACGATTGTGTCAAGTACAGGATAGTTGCAAATGAGATATTTTACTTCAGCTCTGCGTCCAGTAGATCATATTTCAAATAGTAGTTGTACTTACCCAGTTTGTTAGACTATGAGTGCTTTTAATGTGCCTCATTCGTCATTGTCTGATAACATTTGGCTCATAATCAGGAAATGCAGTTTTTCTCAACTTGTGCCTTACAGACTTGGATTGCCAGTTTTCTCCAAGAGTACAAAGCTGAAGTGGGATATTATAGGTCCTTAATCCTTTTTGGAGTCATCAACTACTTGTGAGTATATAATGAAAAGGTTGGATCCTTTCCCCTAAAAAAATATGCCTGTGTATGTACATATATTTTGCATGCACTTGGTGAGAGTTTCAAAGGTTATCTGATGTCAGACTACTTGGAGACCATTGCCTCCACAAGAAAAACTTAGGTTACAGGTACAAATTTTCATAGATTGCAGCAGAACAGTTCATTTAAAAAACAAAGTCTACGCTAGTTGAAAGGTCTAAGGATCCTTGCCAGGCTAGCATTTCTTTGCCCCTCTGCACTATTAGAAAACTGTAATTGAGTGCAATCCTCTAATTTTATAGGTGGGAAAGGTTTTTCTCTTATTCCCCAAGATTTAATGAAGACAACCAACACCAGAACCCAAGTCTCTTGACTCAGGTTGAAAGGATGCTTAGGAGTGTGTACTGAACTTAATTCAAGAGCAATTATAATGTTATGGTTAAGACTAGACTCCTGCCACTGTCTGGATTCAAATCTGCAATCTGCTACTTGTAGTTTTGTAACATTACTCAAATAAGTAAACTTAGTTTCCTTGCTTATAAAATAAGCATAATGCCAATCTCTTAGGTATAGAAAGGTAGAACGCTAAGCTTCCAGCTTTATATCAAGTTAAATGTGTTCATTTGTGTAAGCATTTAAACTGATTGGCTGCAGAGTCAATGCTCAGTAAATCTAAATATGAAAAGTCAAATTGAAAAACAAACCAAAGACCTTCTTGCTAACTTAACCCAAAGGCAACACCTCAGTTGAGATAATCATTAGGAAATTCTGCTTATCTTTTGAATTAGGCAAATACCTGAATACTGGAAAGAAAAGGACTATTTGGCTCTAATGGCAAAGAAACCTAAAAGTGTTTTCTTCTTCTTGGATTATGCTCAGTGCAATAAATCAGAAGACAAAGGAAAAATACCAGATGGTTTCACTTGTAGGAGGAACATAGGGAAACCATACAAGGGATCAGGGGAAAAAAAGACAAAACCAGCAGGCAAATTGTATGTGGGGGACGTTCAGCAGGGGAGGGGAAGGAAGAGGAATCAAAACGGGAGGGGAGAGCACGGAAGTCTGAGGTGACAGTTTGTGGGTATCTTGGTGGTGGTAATTTTATGGGGACAGCACCTGAGAGGAAAAATCAAACATTGTACAAAAATGAACAACAATGTAAAAATATATCAATAAAAACAAAATCAAAAGCATGAAAACAATTTTTCCTCAAGTAACTTCACTGAAAATATTAAGGTTTGTGACTACCTGATAGTGCTTCTTTAGCAGTTTTTTTCTTCTTTAGAACTGGACTCCTAATTGACATTCTGTAGAGACTGAGCTAAGAATCCTAGCTGACAGATAGATGCTCTGCCTTCAACAACTAAAGTGGCTCTGTCGTTTCCTCTCCTGTCGAAAGCATAGAAAGTTGAGGCTCCTTCTTTCAGACTCTTAAACTTCCTATACGCTTTTACATAGGGTAAGTACAATTTCTCTTTTTTTTCCCATTAAAAATAGGGAATATAAGATATGTTTCATCATGGAGCACAAACTTCTTTAGCTCTTATTTTTAAATTTAAGTTACTTTTTACCTCAAATTTTGTCAGTCACTTGTAGCTCTATACCACGTTGGGGGCCCTTATGTGTCCATGCATCACTCACCCTCTGCCAGAACTTTCGTGCCCATATCTTATCTACCCTTCCCCTCTCCCCATTCTCTCTGATAACCCAATTTATTTTCCACAGTCTAAGATTTACTTTTGCTGTGCTTTGCCAGTTTGCGAACACAAACATTTTAAAAACTGATGTTTTTAGTGTATGATTACTATGTCTAGTGAGCGATTGTAAGTCTGATTGTGTGAAAGATAGGAAATAACAGCTATGACCTGAAAGTTTAAGGTGCACTATTCATCACCTTTGTAGACTACGCTTTACGTGGCAGGTGCTGTACCAGGTATTAAAAATGTGTGAGGAAGAATGTTTGCCCTCTCAGAACTTGTCTACTGAGGAATACAGATGGTTGATCAAGCCGTCAGCGTGTGATGAGGTACTGTGAAGGCGTAGGTGTGGGGTTCTGAAGAATCCCACAGAAAGCCGTCCAATCCATGTAAGACTTTCTTAGTCAATCTTACGTAGTTAGTTCCTAAGAGATCTTCAGTGTCCCTGGCAGGGTTGAGAGCCCAGGGGCAGTTCCTGATTGTGGCTGGTATCAATAGGGAAAGAGGGATGAGGCTCAAGGTAGGAACCAAGAGTTGGGAGTTTTGTGAGGGTAGTGACTTAATGGGATTTGACTGACTATGGTGTGAACTGAAGAGACAGGACCTGGGAGGCAGTGGGGAACCGCCACCGTAGTCCAGGTAAGATGGTGCCAGCTGCTGTGCTAACATTCAGGTAGTAGAACCAGAGAAGAGTTTCCGTTTTTATTGAAGTAATGCCGCTTTGCAAACTGTAGATTTCAGCTGCATGATGTAGTTTCTCACCTCAGCAACTGTATCACACCATGTTCACCACCAACCAGTCTCCCCCTTCCCCACTTGCTCTGCCTGCTCCCTTCCCCTCTGGTAACCCATTCTGTTGTCAGAGAAGAGCTTTTGGGAGTCATATGAGTGGCACTTAATGGGGAGCCAAGAAATAGGAGCATAAAGACCACTACTACCACCACCTTTTCCATCCTGTATAATCTCTTCAATAGGAAGAAATAAAGGGTCCAGGATCAGCAATGCTTGGGAACTATTATATCCCCCTCTTCAAGATTCCCTATGCCCCACAGCATACAAAAACTCAAAGTGATACTGCAATAAAGGAACTTGTTTCTGTTTCCTTACTGTGCTGAGCAATACTTAACAATATGCATTGTGTGTATTTGGGTATTTGTCATGGTTTCTGTCTACCCAGCTCTTTTTGGGTACATCTGCTAAGGAATGCCAACCAAATCAGTCTGGCTTCTTCTAGATCAATCCAGAAAGTGTCCCTGATTCCTTTGCATTTGGAGTGTGTGTGGCGGGAGGTAGAGAGGCTGTTTCTGTTCAGTGGCAGGGTGCTTAGTGCTCGATGGTGGCAGCAGTCTTGTCAGCCCAGTTAAAGGGCCTGGGTTTAGGCATTTTTTTTTCTGACAGTTTAGCCTTGAACTGGTCTCTGGACCTCCCAGATAATTCTGTGAAGTACCCATATCCTTTTAATAGTCTGTTCTTTTTAATCAGCCAAAGTCAGTATCTCTTAGTTGCAGTTAAAACTCTGACTGATGGAATATTACACCTGAGTCGAAGGAGCACATTTTGAAGAACTCCTACCTGTGAAAGGGACCAGGGTGCTGCTTCCAGCCAGCGTGAGGTTATCTGCCCTCAGCCTTTGTGTAGTGGACCTCAGCCTGTGTGTAGTGGAAGAGCCCAGGCTGGCAGATCATAGATTCCATTATAGTCCTGGGTCCATTAGCTGCTTGAGCAAGTTACTGATTCTCATTGAACCTTACTTTCCTCACTTGGGCCTGTACTCAGCTCTCTTGCAGAATTGTTTTAAACACACACACATAAATACACACACACACACACCACATACACACACACATCTGCCTTATGGAAATTTCTTATTTACTGTTTGTTTGAATGAATAAATGAATCTTGACTTTTGTATTGAAATTGGGTTCGGACATAAATACACTAAATCAAATTTTCTTACGTAGTTTTGGGCAAGGTTCATAAAATAGAAAGCTAAATGCTAAGCTCTGTAAGCAACAGGGAGATTAAAACTAAGTAATTTGTTTGTAAGCAAATCAAGAGAAGTATATCTGTGTTAGAAGTGGATTTTTAAATTTTAAGTCTTATGCAATTATCAGTATTATTTTTCCTGCTCTAACCTAAAAACCATTAAAAAAAACAACATTGTTACCATGAAAAGTTTTTAACGTGTAAAAGTAGAGAGAACACCCATCTATCACCCATCTGCAATAGTTAGAAACAGGGACATAACCAATCTTCTGTGCACCCTATTTCTTCCTTCCTCACCCTACACAAAGGATTATTTTGTGTTTTTTTGTTTTTTTATTTATTCATGTATACAAGAACCAGGGTACAGGCAGATGTGCGGGAGGGTGAGAGGATTCACCAGAGACAGAACGGGGAACAGAACAGGCAGACTGATGGAAATACACTGCTGAGGGGAGCAGAGGAAGAGACAGGAGAGGTCTGCCATGCCATGTGGGTATCTTCCCCGGCCTGCCAGGATTGAACCCGGCTGCAGAGGCTGCGGACAGCCTCACAGCTGTACTCAACCGCCTGTGCCACCAGGGAGGCCCCACACAAAGGATTATTTTGAAGTAAATATCAAGTATTTCCTCTGTAAATATTCCAGTAAATATCTCCAAAAGATAAGGACTCTTAACAAATACTACTATCACCACCCCCCCAAAAAAAAACCCAGTAATTTCATACCACCAAATATTTAGCTCAAACTTCCCTCATTTGGAAAAACACTAGGGCCTGGGGGAAGGGTTTGTAGAATCCCTATTTCCAGATTTTACCTGTTTATATCTGTGGACACAAGCATATGAATACTTTTTCAATAAATAATGTAGAGCATTGTCATGTGAGCACTACAACTGTCTTTTCAAATATTAACAACACACAAAAATGTGGAATGTAATACAAAAGCACAATGAAAGTTCAGATGAGAGCAGGAGGATTAGAGGGAGAGAGATGCCAGGGAAGAAATTGGAATGTATATGTTCGAATGTATGGAAGATATCAAATATTTTTGGCACATGGAAGAAAAATAATGACTGTTGGGAAACCAGGATTATGAAAAAAAAGCAATTATTAACTCCAAGAAAAATACAAGGTTGCCCAAGAAACCAAGAACTGCCTTCAGAGAATTTCGTGGTCCAGTATATATTTGCGTTATCCTAGTAACTTACCCAGACTTCTGATTTAATCAGAATTATGGCATCATTTTCTTAGGTAAAGGTGAAATGAAGGAAACCTGGTCCTTACCCACCAGGACAAAAAGTCAAGAGAGAATGTATGATAATGACAAATTGGAAAGAGCAGTAGCTTATTGTGTGGAAATATGGAGATAAGAATTGAATGTGTTTACTTCCTAGAGGCTTGGAATTGGGAGAGTAAGGCAAGAGAATGCTGCTCTTCCTTTTATGATGTCCAGGTTGTGTATGCACATCAAGTATTCTTTGCAGTGAGGAAGCTAAATAATGTGTTTGCTAGATACAGTTCATTTCACCAGTGGAGAAACAGGAATAGAGAGATACTGCCTAGTTTGGGATCCCTTGCTCTGCTGTTATATTTATTTTCAGTGTTCCTCTCTTTACCTAGTATTGCCCATTAAAACTTTGATTTCTTTACTAGCTCTTCAGGAAATATCAGCAAGTGCAGAAGTAGGCAGTGTGTTGCAGTTATTACAAGCCCACTCAGGTCTGACTTGTGCAAGGTCAGTCCTCTCTGTCTTTTACAGGTTACCTGCTGTTATGCAAGTAGTTTGTCTTCTCAGTGCCCCAGCCACTGGTCTTGGGCAGCTATTTTCCAATATCTATCACTAGATTAATCATTTCTAAAGTTTCATGTAAATGAAATAATACAATTATGTAGTATAGTAATGCTTACATGTGCCTTTTTTGCCTCAACATAGCTTTCAGCTTTTATTTGTGTTAATATATATACCCTTAATTCATTCTTCTTCTTTTTTGTTTCTCCATTTACTTGTTGCTGGGCATTTGAGTTGTTTCCAGTCTGAGGCTATTATTAATAAAGTTTCTATGAATATTCTTACATAAGTCTGTGGATACATTTACTTTTCTTGGGGATACCTCAGCATATAATTGCAGGGTCATAGATTGGGTCTATGCAACTTTTATATATAAGAAACGGCCACACTTTTCCAAAGTGGTTTCCACATTTTACATTCCCACCAGCAATGTTTGAGAGTTCCTGTTACTATATACCAACTAAAATAAGGAAGACTGACAATACTGGTTTTGGTGAGGTTGTGGAATAACTGGTTGTGTTGATATTTTTATAAATAAGATGACCTGAAAATGTTTTCCTACTCTGATCATAACCATTTGAGTTTTGTTACTTTCCAAAGGTTGGGTGGTTCGATGGGATTTAGGACAGTCCATATTAGTATTTAACCCCACCAAGTACAAATGATTTCTAACCTTGTATTTTAAAATGTTTATTTTAGTCAAACAGCCAACGAGGCAGGCGGTAGTTCTCAAAGATGCTAATATCCTGGCTATACAAAATCAGTCTGGCTTATTTCAAACAATGACCACTAGATGCTAACTTCCTTTTTTAAAAAACCTTTAAAAATATTCCCCATTTGAGGAAATTTTTAACCTGCTGCTACAAAATAAATAATCGAAAGGCTTCATCAGCAATTGGTGTATTTTTTTTTTACTCTTTCTGTTGGTTTTATAAGTGAAATGACAGCTTTAAATGTGATCTTTTTATAGAGAGGCTGTATCTTTTGCAAATAAAATGTATCAGGAACATGGTTCTTCAGAGTTTACATATAACTTTGCAAGTTTTATCACATTTGATACGTTTCCTAAAGTCAATTTGTAAATTATTTATACTATTTGAGAAGAATAAAATCAGCTGTCAGTCATTTAAAAAATGTCCTAATTTGAAAATTTGACAGCTTCTAATTTTGATTTGGTAAGGAAGGCAATGCAGAAGCAGCAATGAGTAGTGCTCATAGTTATTTATAAAATACTGAAGTGATATTAGCCCAATGCTAATAAATAAATAAAATAAAAGAAGTGCTGAAGTAGAATAGTGATTGTTGGATGACCTAAAGCTAGTCCTAACATGCTCAGTTAAAACCAGATGGGGGTCTCACTCATAGCAGGAATTTAAAAAACCTAAATAAGAGACCAGGAAAAAGACTAATCAATACAAAGTAAAAATCAAAATCAACAAGCAACTATAAACCAGAGATACACTATTGGGGGTGTGGGAGGGAGGGAGGGGCGGGGAAAGGAAGGACTAGAGTCAAAATAATGGGGGGGGCTGTGCAGTTGTATGGGGAATATAACCAAAATGAAAATGCATACATTGTGCAAAGATGAAAAAAAAGTAAGAATTATATAAAATAAAATATTTAAAATTAAAAAAAAAAACATGATGGGAATGTGCCATCTTTTCACTGGAGAGTTAGAAGTACTTAGACTGAGTGAGTCCACTGAGAGCTGAGCAAAGGGGGTAAGAAACTGCCAATAGGGAGGAAATGCTGCCCACCTGGGAGCAAAAAAATTAATATGCTGTGTTTAATGGGTCTATTCAAAAAAATTATTATATTTCAAAGTGGAATATTTTACAAGAGTGTTACAAATGTAAGATGATTTTTTTTTTTAAAGATTTATTTATTTATGCATACATACAAGAACCCGGGTATAGGCCAAATGTACGGGAGGGTGAGAGGATTCACCAGAGACAGAGTGGGGAACACAACAGGCAGACTGACGAAATACACTGCTGAGGGGAGCAGCGGGCTCAACAGGAGAGGTCTACCGTGTCATGTGTGACCCAGCCTGCTGGCTGGGATCAAACTGGTGCTGCAGAGGCTGTGGACAGCTTCACAGTGCTGTGCTCAACCACCTGCGCCACCAGGGGAGGCCGCAAATGTAAGATGATTTTACTACATGAAATTCTTGTGCTACAGCTAACCTGGGAACAACATCCAGTGATACTCAGATTAATGACATTGATATAAACAAAAAGTCCCAAGTGCTGTTCCAGATCAGAAGTCCTGGGAGGAGCCCTGAATCTTACAACAGAGACTTCTCAGCACCGAGGGTGACCCTCTGACCAGTTATCAGTGGGTGTGGGGTAACAGGAAAGGATGAGGACCTCACAGCAAGGGGGATTGGAAAATTATATTGCATTTCTTTTGTTTTCATGGTCTTAAAAAATTGCAAATACAACCTGTTCATTCTAGACATCCTCCAAAATAAAACAGACCAAAACTAATTAAAAAAAAACCTAATTCCACCCAGAGGCAAAAAACAGTGGATACCTTGGTATATATGCTTTTGTAGGTATTTTTAGTGTATTTCCAAAGATGGGATTATACTATTGGGTTATTGGAAAAGTCATGATATTTTTTTCTGTATTTCAAGCAATAATGCATCATGGCTTTTCTGACAACCCAAATATATATGCTGCTTTTGTAAGCTGTCTTTTTACTTCATACTACCTGATGAACATCTTTCTTTCCCTATGAATAAACACTGTCAAAGAAGGTTTTCAACAAGTTATTTGACTCAAACATAGTGAGCATGTGTCATGTTTCTTAATGAAGGAATCAAGAGAATAGATAAGTATATAGTCAACGAGAAAAATATACTTAGATAAGATTGCTGTGTTAGATTTGAAACTAGTTAGTGTTCTACAAGACAATGAAATTGTATTTTTTTAATTGTTTTTAACTGGACCGAAAAAAATACAGATTTCATATTTACTGAACAAATCATTTGCAATTTATTAGTATACAAATTACTATCTAACTAGATTCTAGCCCCACAAGTTAATAGTTAAACAAAAGTACATTGTTTCAGTGTAGTGATTCTCAACTGAAGGCAACTTTGCAGCCTAGGGGACATTGAAGATATGTTTGGTTGTTGTAACTGGGGGTGTAACTGGCATCTAATGGGTAAAGACCAGGGATGCTACTAAACCTCCTACAATCCACAGGACAGCCCCCCCCCCCCCGCCACAAAGAACTATCTACCCCAAATGTCAATTGTACCTACATCTACCTACTAGATGCTAATGACAACTGCAAAGTTGTGACAAGCAAAACATCTGCAGACAGGACCAAGTGTCCTCTGAGGGGAAAAGTATTTCCAGTTCAGAACCACTGTTTCACTGTACAAAATGTAGCCACTAGCTGCATGCATCTACCTAGATTGATGGATTAAAATGGAAAATTGAGTTCCTCAGTCACACTAGCCACATTTCAGGTACTCAGTGGTCATGTATGGCTAGTGGCTACTGCACCAGACAGTGTTTTCATCATTGTAGAAAAGTATGTTGGACAGCACTGCCCTAGAGAAATAATACTTCGGTGGGCCTGTTAGACATTGGACTAATAAAACAGTGAAAAAATATGCATTCATCCTTTTATGTCCAACTTTTATTTCTTAATATGCTTCCACAGAAACTTTAGCATAAAGTTCCAAGGCTAGCTATAGTGTAACCCCATGACATCAGGGGTGGGTCTTAGTCCCCACTGCAGAACCTGACACATTGTAAACTTAACAGTAGATTTGTTTGAATGATGTGGGATTTCTGATGGGCAGGAGATCACTTTACAATGACTTTCTGGTTTGGCTATCAGCAATTACCCTATATCATCACATACTTTAGGAAGTTTTTTTTTGTTTTAGATAAAGATTGATTTATTTATGCATACAAGAGCTGGGGTACAGGCCAGAAATGCGGGGGGTGAAAGGATTCACCAGAGACAGTGGGGAACAGAACAAGCAGACTCACTGAAATACGCTGCTGAGGGGAGCAGCAAGCGAGTCAGGAGAGGTCTGCTGCGCCATGTGGGTTGCTCCCTGGCTGGCCGGGGATCAAACTCGTGCTGCAGAGGCTGCAGATTGCTTCATGGTGAGTTGCTTAACCCCTGCACCACCAGGGAGGCCCTATACTTTAGGAAGTTTTGAGGAACAAATTGGAGATCAGCAGCAAGACTGCCTATGTCTGGCTCTGACATCTGCTCAGGAAGCACTCCATGTTTGGTTTTCCTTCAAGAAGGCCTTTCTTGAAATAATATGGTTCACAATTCTCTGGTATGTCATAACCCTTTAAAGAGTCTTAGTAAATGAAGAAACCGAGGGTTAGAAAAGGAAATCGACCCTTCCTTTGATTAGTCTGTTAAAGTGGCGAATCTGGATCTAGAGACTGGGTTTCTGTCTGCATACTTACCAGCAGTAACATTCTTCTTGATGACTACTAAGTTACTTTCTGGAGGGCCAGCTGAGGCAGAGAGCAGTAACCATGTAAAGGCAGTGGACATCTCAGGGACTTTAATTCAGCCAAGTGTCAGATATGGGAATACAGAGACTGGGGAGGGCCCCTGCCCTCCAAGGAGCTCACAGGCCAGTGGGGCAGCACTCATGCTTTTGATGACAACCTGTGGACAATTGTAAGAGAAGAATAGGGTACACACAGTACAAGGTGGCCAAGGGTGGAGTGACCGGCAGGGCAGGTGGGAGGATGAAGACAACAGGCCAGGCCCAATGAATCAGCCATCTTTTGGTTTATATTTCTATATGTGGCAGGAAAATAGAAAATATTGACCCCAGGGTGCACTGTGGAACCGTGCTGAGCTTGCCCCGAAGGCCTAATTAAAGCTGAGGGAATTTCTGGGGAGACTCAAATTCCTGGGTAAGAGAGGAGATGGAAGCATTTGGTGACCACATAGGTAACTTATGTAAAACTCTGAGCCTGATTGTACCCGGTTCAGTCATGAACCTGCATGGGACTGTCAGTTTGTAAGAAATAACTGTCAGTTTGTAAGAAATAATCAGAATGTGTTTTAGGAATACGCTCTCCCTACAAATATTAAGGGGGAAAAATAGGATTTTGGGAGAGCAACTAGCACCTATTTAAAATGAAATTTGTCCAGCCAATAGTTGGTTAGAAGCATTTTTATGTGAAGAGGCCTGTAAACAGTCTAATTAAAAAATTTCCTCTTGGGCCTCCCCTGGTGGCGCAGCGGTTGAATGCTGGGCTGCGAAGTTGCCTGCAGCCTCTGCAGCTCCAGTTCAATCCCCGGCCCCTGGGTGAGGGTCCCACATGGAGCGCAGACCTCTCCTGCCACCGGCTGCTCCCCTCAGCAGTGTACTTCGTCTGTTCTGCTCTCCGCTCTGGCTGTTCTGCTCTCCACTCTGGGTCTGGTGAATTCTCTCACCCTCCCGCACTTCTGACTGTACCCAGTGCGTGTATAAATAAATAAATAAATAAGTAAATAAATAAATCTTTAAAAAATATATATATATAAAATACAGTGATGTGTGAAAACATAATCTTATCCTCATGGGCTTAAGTGTATGAGGATATGTATGAGTATTGTATGTAACTACACAAATTTAAATTATTAACTAATTTCAAGCTGAAAGGAACAGTACACATGCTGCCTCAAAGGGAAATTTCTTTCACTTTGAAATCAGAGGAGGTATCTGTGAAGAGGTGACACTTGCCTTCCCCAGGCATGGGTGGGGTCTGGGCCTTATTTAAAGTCCTGAGGCAATAGAATATTTGACCCTATGGAGAATGGCTGAAGGACAGGGTGCAAGACAAATGGGAGATGAAGCTAGAGACTGGGATGAGACCTTACAGCTTGTTAAGATTTTGATCTTTGGGGCCTCCCTGGGGTTAAAGGCACAGGGGTTAAAGTCTCAGCTCTATCGCCAGCCACTGCAGCCTGAGTTTGATATCTGGCCAGGAGTCTAACCCACATGGCACAGCAGACCTCTCCTGTCTCGCCTGCTGCTCCCCTCAGCAGTGTGTTTCAGTAGATCTGCTTGTTCTGCTCCCCACTCTGTCTCTAGTGAATCCTCTTACCCCTCACATCTCTGGCCTACACCCCAGTTTCTTGTATGCATAAATAAATTTTTTTAAAAGTAAATATTAAAAAAGATTTTAATCTTTGTCCTAAGAGAAAGGGATGCTGTTGAAATATTTTAAGCAAGGGAGTGGATATGAGAAAGTTGGTGGGATATTCATTTTGAAAAAAGAAAAAAATCACTAGCTACTCAATGGGTGGGCAGGGTGAAAAAGAGAGGCTAGAAGGCCATATGGTCAAGACCAAAGATTGGAGTAGCTTGATCTGTGGAGGTGGCAGAGATCAGTGACCAGAGATCTAGGAAATAAAGCCTACCAACCAATCCGGCTCCAAGTTTTCCTTGTACATAAAGTTGGTAAGTCCAAGTTTCTTCACAACTTTAACCTATACGTCTGCGGTTATTTTCCAGAATACACTACAGTAATGAATGTCATTTCCCTTACTAGACAGTTCACTCCCTGGGGGTAGGGTGGATGGAACTTTTCTCTCATACAGTGTTGATCTGAAAGCTATACATTTATTGGATGCTCAATAAACACGTGTAGTTTTATAAAGACTACCAAGATTCTGTAAGTGTAAGTTTCCTTCTTTCTTGGCACTCATCATATATTTAACATCTCTTACAGGACAGTAAACTCCATAAGGATAAGAACAGGGACTAAATCTGTCTTGGTAGTTATTCCATACTAGTGCCCAGCACTGTACATGGCGCTCTGTTGCTATTTGTGAAACAATCCTTTCGTCAATTGCTAAATAAAAATTTTATTTTTTTTTAAAAGATTTATTTATGCATGCAAGAACTGGGGTACAGCCAGAGGTGTGTGTGGGGGTGTGTGTGTGAGAGGATTCACCAGAGACAGAGTGGGGAACAGAACAGGCAGACTGACTGGAATACACTGCTGAGGGGAGCAGCAGGCGAGTCAGGAGGTCTGCTGTGCCATGTGGGTAGCTCCCTGGCCGACCGGGGATCGAACTCTTGCTGCAGAGGCTGCGGAAAGCTTCATTGGTTGCATCTTAACCCCTTGTGCCACCAGGGAGGCCCTAAATAAAAAATTTCAACCAAACATTTCTATAGTCCTTCATATGTGCCAGTGTCCGTTCTGAGCACCTTAACCACGTTCACACACTTAACCCTTATAACAAATCACTGATGAGAAAATTGAGGCAGGGAGCTTAAGCAACTTATTAAGGGAGTCTGTCTTGTCAAACACAGACGTATATTCATTCCAAGACGTTAACCGGGTTTTGTCTGACCGGAGCTGTGTCAGGCGCCGCGGACCCAAAGTAAACCAGCGGTTGATATTTGGGAGGCCCAGTTTTAATTGAGCCTCACACTGTTCGCAAGTGAAGTATCAGCAATCCCATCTGACTGTTATGGAGATAGAGTTTCGGCGAAAGTCAGTAACAATGCACTAGCTGATGGGTGACTCAAGGTATTTTCATTCAAGTCCGGCTGCTTAAATCTCGGGCAGACGCGCAGACCGCGCCCCTCCGCCAGGCCCGGCCCCGCCCCGGCCCCGCCCCGCCCCGCCCGCCCGCCCCCTGTGCGCCTGCGCACTCGCCGCGCCAGCCCCTCCGCCCGCGGCCGGCACGCCTCGCGCCTGCGCACTGCTGCCCATGTGCGCCCCGGCCGTCAGCGGGCCCAGCTGAGCGGCGGCTCGGAGCCTCCTCGCTGACAGGACCCTGGCGCCGGTGCCGCAGCCCCGGCGTCCTGCCGCTGCGCGCCTTTCTCGGTTTTCCTCACCAGCGCGTATCGCCATGGGCAAGAGCCGGACGAAGCGCTTTAAGCGACCTCAGTTCTCCCCCACCGGTGACTGTCAGGCCGAGGCGGCGGCGGCGAACGGGACGGGGCAGGGGGACGACGACGGGCCGGCGGCGGAGCTGCTGGAGAAGGTGAGGCGCGGGCTCCCCGGGCCTCCCGCCGCCCCCCGCGCGCCCGCGCGCCCGCGCCTGCGCCCTGCCCTCCTGACGCTTGCTCTGTCCCGCAGCTCCAGCACCCGAGCGCCGAGGTCCGCGAGTGCGCCTGCGCGGGGCTGGCCCGGCTGGTGCAGCAGCGACCCGCGCTCCCCGGCTTGGCGCGCCGCGACGCCGTGCGCCGCCTCGGGCCGCTGCTGCTCGACCCCAGCCTGGCGGTGAGGGAGACGGCGGCCGGCGCGCTGAGGTGAGCGGGGCGGGGCCAGGCGGCGTGGCGGGGCCCGGTTCTTGGTCCGGGTCGGGAGGGCGGAGAACGGCACGGGGACCCCGTCGGTCGAGGGGGGCTTGAGCCCAGGCTCCGGAAGCCCAGGACCCCAAGCCGGACGCGTTGTGCGTGTCCGCCCGCAGCCACCTGCCAGGGGCCTCCCGTCAGGGTCCGGTGCACATCGCACCCTCCCCAAGAACCCCCCGGGGAGTCCCGAGGTTCGGCGTGCGGTCTGTGTCAGGTGCTGTGGGAGCAGGGGGTTTGAGCAGGCAGGACGTGGAGCGAGACGGCCAGGATCCCTGCCTTCCCGGGACCCATGGTGAGGAGACAGACAGGAAGCTGTAAACAGGTAAAACTGAAAATGGGAGACAGAAGTACTGTGAGGAAAACCAAGAGTGGTGAGTCGGGAAGTTATTTTAAAATGGGTGAGCTGTAGGTGACATTTGTGAAACCTGCCCGGTGAGAGAGGCAGGCCTGGAAACACGGAGTGTTCCTGCGGGAATAGCTCCTGCAAAGACGTGAGGCAGCAGAAGGCTTGGCAGGGTTAAAGACACAAGAGTGAGACCGAGTAGCAAGGAAAGCATGTAGAGAGCAGAGAATTGGGCGGTGGCGTGGGCTGAAGGATGCGCTGTAAACAGGAGGGACATCATCTGATCTCCGTCGTGACAAGGCCACGCGGGTGGCTGTGCAAAGAATGAACTGTAGAGGGGGCAAGAATGGAAGTTAGCCTTTATAGTTCTCGCTGCTTTGGCTATATTTTTTAGGTTTCATTCATTGATACAGCAAATACATAAGTGCCTGACAGTGAGGTACTAAGCAAAACAGACATAATTTTTGTCCTTAATGGGTCTTACAGACTATCGAGAGAGAGGGGTATTAACCAAGTAATCACACATACATATAATTACAACCAATAGTAATTACAAAGGATACTCAGAGGGTCAGGGAAGAAAACCCTAAGGGAGTCATGCTTGAGGTGAGAACTGAGGGATGGGTAGGGGATTAACCACTTGATGGCAGTTATCTGCATCTGATTTCTCTTCATAGCCTCAGTGCCTAGAATAGCAGTGCACACTTAGGCATCATACACTGTCTTTCCAATTAAAACTCAGTTTATCCAGGTTGCTTCAGGGAGTCTCATTCTCGGTAACCTGACCCGTGCCATCCTTGAAGTCTTGATATCATGAAAAGGTCCATTCATATAAGTCAAGTTGTGATTTTTTTACATTAAATAGGAAACGTCTTTTCTCCTCTCTCCTATAGCCTGTAGCCATGCACCTGCATAGTCTCTTCCTCTACTGAGTTTTTACATGACAGCTATTTATTCACATTGTATAGAACCCGGGTAGCTCTGCATTTGTTCCGCATCATCTTGCAGAAACAATCAGTAGTTTCATCCAGGAAGCCTTAAATATTGTTAGGAATAGAAATAAACTTGAGGACTCAAGTGTTTCGTTCCATGAAACTTACCTTTTTAACTTCTTGTGTAGAAATCTCAGTGCTTGTGGAGGTTTTGAAGTTTGCGATGACATGGTGACTAAGGATATCATGACTCCTCTGGTTGCACTGCTGAAAGAGGTAAGTGGCGGGCCTCCCCGGTGGCGCAGCGGTTGAGCGCTGGGTTGCGAAGCTGCCCGCGGCCTCTGCAGCGCCGGTTCGATCCCCGGCTGCTCCCCGGCCACCAGAGGAGGGTCCCACATGGCGTTCAGACCTCTCCTGCCCCCCGCTGCTCCCCTCAGCAGTGTACTTCGGTCCTTCTGCCTGCTCTGCTCCCCGCTCTGGCTCTGGTGAATTCTCTCACCCTCCCGAACTTCTGACTGTACCCAGTGCATGTATAAACAAAACAAACAAACAAATAAATAAATAAATAAAACATGTCTCTAAAAAGAAAAAAAAAAGAAAGAGGTAAGTGGCTGTGAAAGTCTCTTCAGGGCTGTTTTTATTTTTATTTATTTATTTTTTTTTATAGAGGCATGTTTTATTTATTTGTTTGTTTGTTTTGTTTATACATGCACTGGGTACAGTCAGAAGAGTGGGAGGTGAGAGAATTCACGGGGGTGGGGGGGGGGGGGGGCGTGTGCCGGTGCCGAGAGGCAGAAGGACCGACGTACTCTGCTGAGGGGAGCAGCGGGCGGCAGGAGAGGTCTGTGCGCCATGTGGGACCCTCCTCCCGTGTGCCAGGGAGCAGCCGGGGATCCAACCGGCGCCGCAGAGGCTGCGGGCAGCCTCGCAACCCAGCGCTCAACCGCTGCGCCACCGGGGAGGTCCCAGGGCTGTTTTTAAATGTAGCTTTTAGTATATACAAACTAGGGTAGTTTTGTCTTGTGTATTTTTTTTTTTTTTTTAGTACTTTGGTGTTCTTTGTGTTCTCTCAGAGTATCCTATGAGAATTTTCTTTCTTTTCCTAGAAACGCTGACCTTTCACCTTTGATACCAGTGTCTGTTATTTTGTCCCTACAAACTTTGTTTATATGCTGGTTGGAAAAGACTTCCTAAAACTGTATATGGACTCCTTTATTAGACTCTGAGCTTCATACCATCAAAATAACTAGCATTGATTGTTTGTGTACCATATGATGCTTTGTGTTTTGTGTATCATTTCATTTAATCCTCATAGCAGTCCCATGTGGTAGGTGTTATCACTGTCATTTTACAGATGAGGAAACTGAGGCACAGACATTAGCAATTTCTGGGAAGATGACATTAAGTTCTCAAATTTAATTTCATGCCAGCCTTATTGTATGATATAGTTCATGGGTTGAGGAGCCCTAGGTCTCTCTTACATGCCAAGATCCCTGCCTTTACAGAACCCATGTTGAAGAGAAGAAAGACAGGAAACTATAAACAGGTAAAACAGATAATAATCGACAGTGAGAAGTACTGTGAAGAAAACCTTTGGTCCACTGTTCTGTATTGATGGGCTTTCTAAAGAACATCTAGTTTTGGTGAAAAACATGTCTTGTTCTATTTAAAGCAGTGTTTCTCGTCTGGGGGTCATTGTCCTATAGGGGACATTTGGCAAAGTCTGGAGCCCATTTTTGATTGTCACAGCTTAGGTGGAAGGGTTGCTAGTGGCATGTAGTGGGTAAAGGCCAGGAATCCTACAGTGCACATCACAGCCCTCACAACAGAGAACCATCCGGTCCAAGGTATCAGTAGTGCCTGGGCTGAGAGAAGCCTGCTTTAGAGTGGGCAGGGGATTATGCAGAGAAGCAGAACTGCAGGGTGCTTCAGAGCCCAGATGCTAGCACAAGAATACCTCCATCTGAATCCCAGCTTCACCGTGCACTAAGCTACACCTTCAGCCATCTCCTTGTTCTTCAGTATCTTATTTATTGGGGGTGGCTGGGGATAATAGATCATGTGCTTCACAAGTGTGTGGTGAGGATTCAGTGACTTAATGTATATAAAGTGCTTAGAATAGTGCCTTGTACCCAGAAGGCACCATTAGTTTTATTATGTGTTATTACCTTTCTTTGCCATATTTACTCTCTCTGCCACATTAGGTAAAATACCTTGTATTAATTTTATATTTTCATTGAAAATGTGGAATGTTTTATATCCAGTTTGCAAAATGACTTGTGAACTTTCTTGTCTGTATTTCTTGTCAAAGGGAGCTGGGTTGTGCTTATGAGAATTTGGCTCGTTAACCACTGTAATTTCTGATGTTTAGTTTCTGATTCTTCACTATCATTAGCCTTTTTGTTTAATTATTCTTTTGAACTAGGGTGCTAATCATGATATTTGGTTACAGTGTGGTGCTGGACTGGATTCAAATGAGATGTCTCCACAGGAAAAAAAAGATCAAAACAGAAATTCTATTGAGACCATAGCCAATGAGGCTGTGAACGTGCTGTGGAATATATGGTAAGATGCTTTCCAAACACAGCTGCCTAGTGACTCTCAGGCTGCCGCTTTCTGTTAAACTGCAGAGAACTCTTTTGTTCTTGTGGTAGATTTGCAAATCCTTGATGTAATACATGCTTGGGAGGAGGTAGCCTCGGGTGACCTAAGATCAACCTTGCTTCCCAAGCCTTTTTCCTCATAGCATTTCCTACATCTTTTTTGCTTTTAAACCTCTTCTCTCCAGTCATTGCTATGGACAGAAAAAAAGGAATCATGAGCTGCAACCCCTGCTGCACCTCCTCTGTCCCCTACCACTTGTATACCTGATGCAGCAGCTGTCTTAAAAACTTAGCCAGCCCCTGGTGTAATAATGCTTTGATCTGGTCTCTGGAATGAGACAGAATCACAGAGCTTGACCTGTGCTCTCTCCTCTACCTTGGCAGTTCACATTTGGCCATGCCCTGTTCCATGGTCAGAGCAGTGGAAAGGTGGGGTGGACTTGTTAGAAATGGAAATGGCTAGAAATAACCCTCTGGATTTATTTTTTCATAACCCATTTTATGTGCCATATTTCTACCAGGATTCTTTCATAGTTCCTTATTTTCAGTTAACAGTGAATAATTTCAGACCTAAAAGCACAGGTCTTTCTTAGATTAAGTTGGAGCCTACATAGCAATCCAGACTTGCCTATGATTCCATTTCTAGTGGATGTATTCCACCATAAAAATTGGAGAGATCATATTTGAGGAAATGCCATTTGAGCAAGCTGGTAGGTGCTATTTTTCTATGCAGCAGCTTGAACTTAATGTAAATTGTTCAACTTGGGAATTAAAAGAAATTTCTTTGAGAGATTAAATGTAGCCCCAAAGTGATCTCTTTCTCGTGAATGCTTGTAAGCCCTATCTGTATCATATCCAATTGTCATAGCTCTTAGCATTGTTTTTACAGTTTAAATTTTCAATTATATTTACACACACATATTTTTTGAATTATCTAAACACATTATTTCATCTTCCTGACTATACTCTGGGCTTCTTGAGGGTAAGCTGATACTAGTGTTGCAATAGCTAAACAGAAAATAGTTTAGCTAATAGGATTATGTTTGTTAATTTAGTAGCTCTGTTAGCTATAAATGTGTCATGTGATATGTGGTATATATGGAAGACTACTTTTCTTTGGAAACAGATAAAATCGTTGTAATTAGTTCTTTGGAAACAGGGATAGAATTATTATAATTAGCTGTTTACCCTGTATTTAGTATGCATGTTTATTAATAACCTTGATAAGATTAATAACATAGATTCTATTCTTTTATTAAAGACAGTAAAATTTAAAAAATACTTTAGTAATTTCTCTGTTGCATACTGTAAATGCTGCTTGATGGTATAATAATCTAGAAGGGATGATCCAAATTAATTTAATTTAAATTTAAATTTGTGCTTCTTATATAACACATGGAGGCCTTTTACCCCTGTTTCGTTATGACGTGGTAGAGTGGAAAGAACAGTAGACTGGACCCAAGGAAGCCAGGTGGTGGGCTCAGCTCTTCCACTGGCAAAATGTGTGGCCTTTGGATAAATCTCTGCACCTTTGGGGCCATGGGTTTCTCATCTATAAAATGGGGAGTTGAAGTCAAGATTCTTAAGATTTCTTTTAGCTCTAACCATAGGAAATCAGCATACCATAAGGTAAACACATTGGCTTAAAGGTCACCAAGATGGGATTAAAAATATAGATAGCCAGTTTTTTTCATGTACACTTGGTTTCTTTGTTTAAGAAAGCGGCAGGTGTTTGACTCAAAGTCTTTGGTTATTTTATAAAGCTTACTTTAATATTTTATGAATTTCTGTGGTTGATTTCTTAATGTCAAAATGTGAATAGTAAAACTTTTTTTTCCCCCTTCAATTTAGTGAATGCAGTAGTAGAGCGGTATCTATATTCAACAAAGAAGGGTGTTTGGAGATTGTATTAAAGTATTTAAGTAGGTTTCCCACCAATGTTGACCTGGCTATTTCTGTAGGTAAGTGATGAAAAGATGATGATTTTGTTTAAAGTATGTGTGACCTTTTTCAAAATTTTTTATTCAGATGTAGATGTTTATTATGTAGGAGTGATCTTTTTCATTGTATATAAATGCATAGCTGAGGCACTCTTTTTGTTCTAAATCTTACCTTTCACTCTCTGAATAAGGTAGTTATGTGAGTTTATATAATTTCAAGTATATAATCATTCTTAAAAGCCTTGATTAATTCGTAAAGTTTTCATCTCCCATTTACTGAGAAACAGTAACCCATAGCTACCAAGGCTTTGAGCCAAAGTTAATTGGAATCTAGACTTATTTAAAGGTCTTACACCACTATCTCATGCTTCCAGCAGTAAACTGATAACCTGTGCCTTTTTTGAGAGAGGAAAATAAGTGATTGGAATTTCACATAGGCCTGTTTCCCTTGCGTGGGACAGAGTAAGCAAAGTCTGGCGGCGTCAGCTGCCTTGGCTCCCCTGCCTTCTCAGAATGTGGTCAGAGCCTTTTGGGGCCCTCACTCAGCAGAGGAAAGAGACAGAACTGAGGGTGGGAAATAATTGATGAAAAACCTACCTATCATAATGCCAGGCATCCAGCTGTCCTTTCATTTAACTGCATTTCTCCTGGCATGGATGAAGTGGATGTCCCTTAAAATGTTTCTCTTAAAAAAGTAATAGATACTTTTTAAGAGAACAGAAAAGACCAAAAAAATTGTGGAATAAATACTGCTGAGAACAAATTTTAAATCTTTTTCTCAAATGGAATCTTGTTATAGGAGAGATTTGTGAGTCAATGCTGATTTTAAAAACACTTGAACTAGGAAATTGGTAGGTGACTTTTAATGTCATAGGACAGTTTTTATTACAAAGAATTTCAGGACGTGCTTAGTTCTAAAAGGGGAACTTCACTTTTTGCCATTAGTCTTATTGTAGATTTAATTAATTTTTAAGTTTTTTTCCTTCTAGTCAACTTTGAAAAATGCATCAGAATAAAGTAGCTTTACAGTATAAAATGGTATTTTCTTTTTGCATTTAGCTAACTTCATAATTTCTTTTTAAAATGTTAGGTTACTTTGCCTTGAAAATCAAGCAAGGTTTGCATATAATAAAGTGGATCTTTGAGATTCCATCCTCATATTAACATTGTGAGATTCAACCTCAGGTTCCATCCTTATATTGATAGCCTCAGAGCTTGTGTTGTCTTTTATAGTAGCAGTCACAACTTGACTTTATGCTAAAGTGAATTTAACTAGTCTGTTAATGAGACTAGAATTTAGCTAATCTCTTATTATTTTGGATGTTTATGTATATGCACATATACATCTGAATGGATTTGTATGTGTATTTTGGAAACCAAACTAGATCGTAACCATGGTGTCTGTTTTGATTAACTTGGGTGAGCAGGCTCTGTTTCAAAGTTTTTGGAGCTAAAAAGAAATGAATTTGAGTGGAATGTGATATCTCAAAGAAAGCAAATTTGGATTTTCTTCCTCTTTTGTGCCTCAGGAGTCTGTTGTGTTGATAATTTCATGCAAACCCAGTTTTTATACTCAGTTCGTTATTTCTAATGTGCAGGTTGAAATGTGTTGTTTTAATAGCAAAGCAGTACTAAATGGATAATATCTTTAATACCCTACCCTTCTGTTAATTTACTCATATGTCTTAGGTAAAATGACTTTTCCTTAACTTACAAAAAAACTTTTAAAGCCATGCTAAATTTAAAGGAAGCTGGACTATCCCAGAACTTAGGGTTTGTTATAAACAACAAAATTACTCTAGCAGTGTGGGCACAGGGACTGGCATTCGATTTGTAGTCTATTGCTACTGATCCTTGATCATTACAGAAATTGCAGATAAACCTTTTTAAGTGTTTATAGTAATTCTACTTTGCCATAGTATTTAAGAACCTTTTAAATTGAATACTTACATATAGTTCTGTAAAGAAATGAAAATGAAGAAGAAGAAAAAGACCTTTAACAGCACTGCTAGTTTGGGGAGCCTCATTTGCATATATCATCCTTGAAATCGTGTATATTTACAAAAACTACAATGTCTAAAGAAGTATAAAGATATAAATGTGTTTTGATGAGTTATATTGGTGTAAATAATCCTAGCAGAATTGACTTGTTTCTAAATATTTAATGTTTGTCTTTATAGCATATTGTTTGCAGACGGTGACTGAAGATAACCCAGAGCTATTGAGATCTTTCAGTGCTCCGGCACTGCAGGTGCTGGAATCAGTTATGCTGTCTCCTGTCAATTCCATGGAATACATTCTTTTAAAGACATTAGTAGCAGGTAATATTTAGCCAAATGTGATACTGTACTTTTCTAGCAACCTGTAATGGTGGGAGTCAAGATTCAATCATTCCTTCATTTCATATCAGAGTTTTCTATGCTTCTGTCTCTTCTGAAAACTTTTAATGTTTAAATGGAGGCTCTTAATTTGATTGTGCATAGTTGCAAAGCCTCCTAGAGAAGATTTGTTTCCAAGTTAACAAACTTCTGTCATCTGGTAAAAAAAAGTTGTTGTCAGGATCCCTGTTTATAAACCAGTGAATTCAGAAAATGACTCTGGCCATTCAAAACGTGACTGCTTACTTCTATAAATTCTTTACCCTAGCTTTTTTCGCCCCAGAATTTCTGAATTCAGGAGTAAGAAATAATCTGATGATCTCTTGAGTAGTAGTGCTTTACATTGGTTCTGTACATATTTTCCCCTTGCCCTTTGGTGTTACAGCAGTAATTTATCCCCAGAGGTGGTTTTTTTTTTTTTGTTTGTTTGTTTGTTTTTTTATAGAGGCATGTTTTATTTATTTATTTGTTTTGTTTGTTTGTTTGTTTTGTTTATACATGCACTGGGTACAGTCAGAAGCGCGGGAGGGTGAGAGAATTCACCAGAGCCAGAGCAGGGAGCAGAACAGGCAGAAGGACCGAAGTACACTGCTGAGG
Source organism: Talpa occidentalis (assembly GCF_014898055.3). NCBI lineage: Eukaryota > Metazoa > Chordata > Mammalia > Eulipotyphla > Talpidae > Talpa > Talpa occidentalis. The sequence continues at coordinate 20,892,621 of NW_023601754.1, read as the reverse complement.
GGAGCAGCGGGTGGCAGGAGAGGTCTGCGCACCATGTGGGATCCTCCTCCGGTGGCCGGGGAGCAGCCGGGGATCCAACCAGTGCTGCAGAGGCTGCTGGCAGCTTCGCAACCCAGCACTCAACCGCTGTGCCACCCGGGAGGCCTTTTTTTTTTAAGTTATAAACATGCAACAAAATTTGCCATCCTAGCCATTTTTAAGTGTATATTTCTAAGGTGTTAAATAAAGCCACAGTGTTGTAAACCAATCTCTAGAACCTTTTTCATCTTGCAAAAGTGAAACTATATACATTAAACAACTTTCCATCTCCTACCACCATCAGCCACTACCTTTCTACTTTATGTTCCTATGGAGTGGCCTACTCTAGGTTCCTTATAAAAGCTTAATCATCTAATACTTTTCTTGCTGTGACTGGCTTATTTCAGCGTTTGAACCTATTGTGCCATGTGTCAGAATTTCCTCCCTCTTTAAGGCTGAGTAGTAATTCCACTGCATGTACGTCATTTAACAGGGATAGATTCTGAGAAATGTGGTGTTAGGCAATTTCGTCATTGTGCAAATGTCATAGAGTGTAATTACGCAAGCCTACATGGTAGTCTGCTGCACTCACTCCTAGACTACGTGGGAGGATCACCTCTTGGGACCACTGTCATATATTGTAGTCCATCATTGACCAAAAGGTCATTCTGTGACTCTTGACTAGATATACCACACTTTGTGGCTGTTGAATTATGGTCCTGTGACTATAAATGCCCAAACAGACATTTGAGATCTTGCTTTTAATTCTTTGGGGTTTATACCCAGGAAGTATTTTCCTTTTTACAGCGCTGTTTGTTTAGTTGTCTTTGATTAGTCTAACTACTTCTTGGTAACTTCTGCTCTATTTCAATAAGCAAAAAACCCAGCACCTGTTCCCTGCTTTGTACATGAGACCTTGGAATTTTAGTACATTCCATTCCACTCTTGGAATATAAGAAGCTGCTTAAGAGAGCAGCTCAGGTTAAGATGAAAGAAAGTGAGACAACTTAATTTGTCATTTTAAAAGAAACTTGATAAGCGTTCCCTTGGTCTACTGCTACATGGTGTATCAGAGGAGGACTGTGTGCCAAGGGAGGGAGGTGATTGCAATGAACAGTAATAAAGGGAGAGTCCTCTCTACAGAGCTTTCTGACATCTAATAACAACTGAACAAAGACAGTGGGGTCAAGATTTTTTTTTTTTTTTAAATAATAAATTTTATTTTTATATTCCCCCATACAATTGCAAACGCCCCATTCTGACCCCAATCCTTCCCCTCCCGCCCCCCCACCCCCCAAAAGTGTCTCTGGTTCGTAGTTTTTTGTTGATTTTGATTTTCACTTTCTTATATTCATTTTCCTGGTCCCTTATTTAAGTTTTCTAGATTCCTGCTATGAGTGAGACCAGGGTCAAGATTTTTTTAAATCAATACCTGAGCTTAAAGAACCAGTGTTGTGGAATCTGTATTAGGTAAAAGGTTTCACATGTTATTCCTTTGTCCTTATGCTCACTTTTTTACAGGCACCGTTTGGAACCTAAAGGACGTTATTCCATCTAAGAGTCAGGCAGAAATCATAAATGCCATACTAAAGATCTTATCTGAAGTTTTGGAAATGGATGCTGGTAAAACGGTGATTCAAATGAAGGAGGCTGAGACTCAAAGGTTAAAAACTGCTGCGGAGACTGAGGAAATATTAGAGAATGTTAATGGTGATGATTTGATTGAAGATGATGAAATGGAAGGAATGCCTCATAAAAGAAAAGTCAGAAGGAAAACTTTTATTTCAGATTTACTTCCAGTAAGTCAGATGGATGCTTTCAAACATGGATTAATGCAGAGATTTTTTTCCCCAAGGGTATCCTAAGCTTTGTAGAAAAATATTATGGCAAAGTTAATTATAAATTATATTTCAGTAAAAATCAGCTTTGGTTTCCCATGGACTCTTATTATATAACATTAGAAATCTGAAGCAGGGGAAAATCTGTCTAAAATGAAATCTTTATATACAAAAGAAGTCAAGAAGACAGGCTATAGGAATATTTTTGCAACAATCTAGAAATTTGTGGTCAGCCTCCTAACTCTGCATCTCCCCACTTCACTTAGCCTCAGTCTCCCAGACTGCCTTCAAAGGAATTTTTCACTTGCCTTAGATTGTCCCTTGCTTTCTTGTCTCTTTTATTTTAGTATTTAGCCATACCAAAATAGCAAGCCAAATCTTTATTTGCCCACTGCTGCTGAGCAGAGGAGGTTGGGTGATTGTGAGAATTGGTGATTTATAGTTTTCACAGACTGGGACATTGCAGCATACTTGTGTTAGTGGGCCTGATGTTGGGGAGAGCGTCTTGGTTGCAGGAAACTTCTCAACTGAGCCAGTCACAGAGATAGAACCATACATTGGGAGAACATTTCCCCTAAGTCAGAGAGCAAATATAAATACTTGTGAAGAAGGGACAAAGGTGTGTGGGCTTTTACTCATTCGGGTGTACATTTTTCATGCTCCTGTTGTGTGCCAGACACTCTGTTAGATGCTGATGTAGAAAGATGATGATTAAGATCCATTTCCTGTCCTCAGGGGTCTCCATCTTGGGAGGACAGACACAGTTATAATTTATTATATTGCCTCATAATGGGACTGGGACTATGCACAGATTTCTAAAGATAAGGCACACCTGATTCTAGAGGAAAGGACATAATACCTGAGCTGTCCTTTAGGATGGAGTTAGAAGCAACGTGGTAAAAGAAGGTTATTAGCATTGTGACCTGGAGGGCCAATAGGGGCTGCCAAAGTCATTCTGAAGGAAGATGATGAAGTCTGAACTGGATGAAGGCTACTAATGTTCTCTCACATTTTCTAAAATTTCAGACATGGCCTGTTCTGACTCATATACAATGACCTGAGTCTTGGAGTTTTGTTAAGTTTGTCTTCAATAAGAGCTCTTTAATGGCATATCCCTGAAAATAAATATTATATACTAATTTCTGGCATCCATGAAATCTTGTAAAACATGGATTGGTGTTTTTTTTTTAAATGATACAATGTGTAGTTAGTATTATTTCCTGCTTCCATGAATAGCTGGTAGATGCAAAGCATCGTATTAAATATTGGAGTGAATACAAAAATGAGAAGACTACCCAGCCCTTAAGTTGCTTACAAAACATGAAGTGGCTTAAACTTATAACAACCACTTTTGGTGCACCTTGAGCATGGACTTGAGCCCTGATCTGCTTCTTGTCTTACTTGTTCATCTGAGTTTGATTTTAATAGAATATAAAACCAGCAAAGCGAGATAGACAAATAGTGGATCTCACTTAGTGTATAGACAGCAGAGTGTGAGCTTCTTCCCCCAAAGGGATGTTTCTCTAAACCCTAGCAGCACTATGTCTTCAGTTGGCACAGTAAGAATGAGTTAGATGCTGTAGGTATACTGTTTTATCACACCACATCCTTGTCAGAACAGAGATGGAATTATAGTGGGGCTGTCAAAGAACTCTGAAGTATCTGACACCTTCACTGGGCACAGAAAGACAGCCCTCATGCCTCACTGCCTTCCTCTCCAGCCTTGCTTCCAACCGGCTCCTGAAGGGAGTGAGTAGAGGTCAAGACCCAGATCTACCTGGGTTAAGATAGAAGGGCCACTGTTTAAAAACTTGATGTTTAACTTATTTTGAGATTTACTTTCTTAAGTATTTAAAACAGAATTTTAGCCCTTAGAAAATGCAGTGTTTACTCCTAACAAAACCTTGCTTTTTAAAATCCATTAACATAACTGAGTAAACTGGACGATTGACATGCGGGTCAGCCAACTGGTGTGTGCCAGGAGGGAGCTGACATGTGCCAGGAATACAAACTTAAAGGCAGTCAGCTCTGACTTTACACTGTTCAGGAGCGCCCTAGGATCAAAATCCTTAATTGCATCAACAGACTGGTGTAGTCACAAATACAAAAAGGAAGCACCCACCCAAATTGTTACTGTTCAACATATGCTAAAGTAGGGTACTCCCTACCCAGCTTCAGTTATCAACTGTCATAGCCTGTTTCATTTTTTTTCTATTTCTCTACCTACTCTCCCCTCTCACTTTCAAATATGTTGAAGCAAATTTCAGATGTCACAACATTTCATTAAGATTGGTTCTTTATGTCAGTTCTATAATGATAAGAAGCAGCGACATGTTCTCAGCAGGGGAGTTACGTAAAGAAGTGGAGTATAATTTCAGAATTCTTCTTACATTTTAAGTGGATAAGAACTCAGCAACAGTGTGTCTTACTTAACCTTGTGTGTACTCTAATGCTTGTTTAGCTAAATCTTATACACAGAGAAAATAAATAGGAATGATTTTTATATGCATTCTTGCCAGCAATATAAAAAGTATCTATATGGAACTGCTGTGTTTCACTTATTAAATCAGCAGTTTGCTGTTTCCCCCCTCCTTTTTTTTTAAAGATTCTAGTTCAAAATTGCACTTAAATTGTTGCATAGGAATGTTGCTGGGAGATTATCAACAAATATGAACATTTTGGAAAGGAAAATGGGACTGTGTTAACAGGATCTGTAGTTTTTTGTTTTTTAAAGATTTATTTATTTATTTATACAAGCACTGGGTACAGTCAGAAGTGTGGGAGGGTGAGAGAATTCACCAGAGCCAGAGCGGGGAGCAGAGCAGGCAGAAGAACCGAAGTACACTGCTGAGGGGAGCAGCGGGCGGCAGGAGAGGTCTGCGCGCCATGTAGTTTTTTTTTTAAAGATTTATTTATGCATACAAGAACTGGGGTACAGGCCAAAGGTATGGGGAGTGAGGGGGGATTCACCAGAAATAGAGTGGAGAGCAGAACAGGCAGACTGAAATACACTGCTGAGGGGAGCAGTGGGCGAGATAGGAGCATTTTGCTGTGCCATGTGGGTAGCTCCCTGGCTGGCTGGGGATTGAACTCATGCTGTAGAAGCTGCGGATAGATTCATGGTGCTGTGCTTAACCCCTTGTGCCACCAGGGAGGCCCTTGTAGATGTGATTTTAACCTTCCAACCAAGTAAATCTGAGGAAATAACATACTCAGGTAATCTGAAATATTCCATACTAGTGAAATGCTTTACAAATTATAGGGCATCCATTTAATGGAATATTATAGAGCTATTGAAAAGACAATAAGGAAACTTGAAATTGGAAAACATTTAAATAATATGGTTTTTTTGGGCTTATGTGCTATTTTGGAATATCATTGCAGCTTTTTCACTCTCATAGGTGATTTGAGAATAAAGGTCATATGAATTTATACTCCTCACTTTAAGAATGTTAATTAAAAAGTTAAGCTCATGTTAACATATTTCCAAAAAAAAAATCCCCTATTTTTTCAGTCTGAAAGAAATGCTTTATTTTCATCTTCAAAGAAAGCTAGGAAGTGAGACTATCTGCTCCTTTGCCAAGCTCTGTTGGTCAAATAAGTGCTTGTTAGTATTTCTTGTTAAAGCAGTCTTTTCCAAGAAGAGGTCCAAATATCAAAAAAGCAGATTTGTTGTGTATGAGTGCTCGGTGTCTGAAATGAACTCTTGTAATCTTAGTATTCAGAGCTATTTCTTAACACATCAGATTAAATTTCAGGGTGAATTCAGTTCAGAATTCCTGCATATTTATCTGTTCCCTTCAGTTAACTTAGCAACACTTGAAGAATAACCACCAGAGAGATGGAAACCCAGTTAACAGTGGCAGGCTCCACTGTGCCAAGTGGAATCATAATGCTTGTTTGTACTTCTAGCATTTTTTAGCTTTTCTGCTACCCACCCCAACCCCCATGTACTCTATTCCAAGTGCAAAAATCATCTAGTAGCTTTTTACTAAGCAAATTTATGCAAGAATATTTTCTTAAACATTGAGAGTTGGTTGTTTGCTTTTTGCTTTTTTTAGCCTACTGACAAGGAACTGAGAGAGACCATGGCATTGCTGACAGCTCAACAGACTGCTCTGGAAATTATTGTCAATATGTGCTGCAGTGAAGGTTTGTTACCAGTTTGCATTTACACATTCTCCCCCTACGCTGAGAGGGCAGCTTCCATGAGGATTTGCTTTAATGTTCCAGTTATGTGTGGTTTGCACTCTTCCCAGAGCCCTCCGATGATGAATGGGAAGAGCTTTCCAGCAGTGACGAAAGTGATGCATTTATGGAGAATTCCTTCAATGAGTGTGGGGGGCAGCTGCTGTCTCCCCTCTGCCTCTCCCATGAGATTCACACTGCTCTCACCAGTTACCTCATCCCAAAGAAGGTAATCTGCTTTCATTCTACACTCGGTGTGGAGCATGGGAAAGGCTTAAATCTATTCATTCTTAATGAAAAGAAGTAAACTCACACTTCCGGCTTGTAGGTAATTGGTAAGATCTTGGAAACAACAGAATAAATAGTGCTGGAAGTAGACTGACAGTTTCTTTATTAAGCCTAATCATTTTACTGAGAAGTAGTGTGTTGGGATTTTGTAAAGGGTATAAAATGACTCTACTCTTTAACTTAGGCTTTACTGCCTTTCAAAATCTAGATTTTTGAGAAAACTGCCTTTCCAAACAGCACTGCAGTCGACATATGTTCTAAGAATCCCATGTGGAAACCTTTGATTAGAAAGTAAGTACTTTTCTGTTTTCCAAAACGTTTGTTATTATGTTATTATATGAAATGATATATGCTATGCACAGTTGTCCCAACCTGGAAACAATCTCCATCAGTAGCAAAGTGAATACATAAATGTTGGCATAATCATATTGTAGAACACATACAGCAATAAAAAGGATCTGAATTAAAACGACTCACAATATGCATGAAACTTACAACATCAAACCAAAAAAGGGGGCACAAAAGAATATGCACACAGTGATTCAGTTTTTACAAAGTTCCACAACAACAACACTGAACAGTATTGCTTAGGGATGCCTTCAGGGTGGCAAGCCTCCTGAGGAAAGCCGGGACAGGTTAGCCCTAAGGATAGCCCTAAGGTTAGCCCTTAGGTTAGCCCTAAGGATAGCGGTAACCTTAGGAGTTGGCGTGACAGACCAAGGTGCTCGCAGTGTTTATATCTTATCTCAGTTCACTGGGTGTTTTCTTTTAAACTCTGTATATGCATTGAGCACTTTACTGTATGCATATCATATTTCACAATTAAAAATCATTTTAAAGATGCCATGCGTAGAAGTTTTTCTGGTCAGATTGTTATGACTCATACATGGGATGTGTCTTGGAGGCACTGCTTGAGTTGGTAGATGCACAATTTGCCGTAAGATTCTGTGCTGACTGCCACAAACCTTCTTCTGTTTATGGATAGATATTCCCAGTCAGAATCTGAAGCTTAGGTTAAAAGTTAATACTGAATGCTCTCATGTAACTCTCAGAGAAACACAGAATTCCTTCACTTCCTTTCCAGAATGAACACCATACAATGTAGAGCTCTGGTATGTCTCCAGAGTCTTGTGTCCCTCCTGGATGTGGACCATCTGGGAGGAGCTCCAGCCCTTCAGACGCTTGCACAGCATCTGTCAGAACTGCTCTTTTCTCAGCCAGGTAAATATTTGGGCTTTATTGTCAAAGACTCAGAGCAAAATTTTGAAGGGGCAGAACTGGGCTTTGTAATTGTACACTGTTTATCCTCCAACCTGAAGACACCTTTTCCAAACACCAACAGCCATACAGCCATATTTTTATTTTTTTTTTAAAGATTTAATTATTTATGCATACAAGAACTGGAGTACAGGTCAGAGGTGTGGGGATGAGAGGATTCACCAGAGACAGAGTGGGTAGCAGAACAGGCAGAGACTGACTGAAATATACTGCTGAGCAGTGGGCGAGACAGGAGAGGTTTGCTGTGCCATGTGAGTTACCTCCCTGGCTGGGGATTGAACTTGTGCTACAGTAGCTGCGATTGCTTCATAGTGCTGATGGTTAACCCGTTGCACCACCAGGAAGGCCCCAGCCATGTTTGTAGTTGCCAGCAGTATGGAGTCAAAACAGGTTATATCAGCAGGTCTATGGTTATATATTTCTTAAAATTGTTTGTATCCAGTTATATCAGGCCTACTAAGGCTGAATCACAAGTAACAGATTTCTTTTTCTTAATGGAAAGCCATTTCAGTCAGGTTTGATTGAATAATACATATATGTGTTGCAGGAGCTAAAAGTTATTCAAGGGCATAAAGTGGAAAATTCAAACACCTTTGTGTAGTAGGAGCTTACAAGTCTATGAGTGGATTAATTTCATTTGCACACAAAAACCTAGAGAGATACAGCACATGTTCACCTAGGTATACGACATCTAATGTGTGCTCCTCTGGTAGATTTTCACAGTTCATTGTAGGAGAATGTCATGTAAGTTGGCTGCATTAAACTATAAAGAGTGACTGAGAGAGAGAAAAAAGTATAAAGGAAAATTCCCATTACCCAGCGTGAATGTCTGGAGTAGGCTAAGATCAGAGATAAAAATCTGCTGCACTCTCTGCTGCTCAGCTTCAGAATGTCTTTTAGGAGTAAATTGAAGATACGTAGTTGCTTTCTGCACTAATTTTAGAATCTTACCACCAGATAAGATAAAACTCAACTGTATTACATCCAGTATATTTTCATATATTTCATTGTAAACTGTTTCACATGTCCCTATCTCAAACACAACATTAAGTCCAGGAACTGATCATTTAAAAGATCAAAATACCAAGTTTCTGTATAAATATTCATTCAAGAGTTGATCACTAGTTCTTTTTCCTTAATCAGATTGGGGAAGAGGGTTCCCAGTTCTTTAGATAGACCTCTATTTTTGAACTCCTCAAGCTCATAAGTGTTTAATTTTTTTTTTAAGATTTATTTATTTATTTATACAAGCACTGAGTACAGTCAGAAGCGCAGGAGGGTGAGAGAACTCACCAGAGCCAGAGCGGGGAGCAGAGCAGGCAGAAGGACCAAAGCACACTGCTGAGGGGAGCAGTGGGCAGCAGGAGAGGTCTGCGCGTCATGTAGGACCCTCCTCCAGTGGCTGGGGAGCAGCCGGGGATCGAACCGGCGCTGCAGAGGCTGTGGGCAGCCTCGCAACCCAGTGCTCAACCGCTGCGCCACTGGGGAGGCCCCATAAGTGTTTAATTTTTAATTAAAAATGCCAGAGTGATTTTTTTTAATGTAGCAAATAAGTGTTCAGAAACATGTACTGTGTGATATACAGATAATAACTGGTTTCCTCTTCCAACTTTCTTATGCACTGGAAGAGATCTGGTTGGTGTGGAGAAGAGGGTTTTTATTTGACTTGTGCTGGGATTCCTACTCCTGTCAGCATTGTAGGGTGGAGCGGTGGTGGGCTGCTCTTACTCTTACTCACTAACAGCCATTCTGTGGCTCCCTGCAAGGTCAAATAGGGAAGTCCACAGCCAGGGCCCCAGATGATCAGGACCCACACAGTTCTCTTACTGCTTCCAGGCCCTGCCTAATCTGAGGGAACTCCAACTGCCTTAGTTTACAAAGCTGTCATCTCTAGCCTCCAATCTGTTTCTCAGTGAGAGTTCAATCAGGGTACCACAAACCCCACTCCCAAATAACACGAAAAAATTCATTTCACTTGAAATAAATGCACATATTCTGTTCGTCTGCTATACAGAAAACACTTGAATCTGTGTCTTCCAGTTGAGCTGGCTTTTTGTGGTCACTGATGCTTGCACATTGGTTATCAGGAAAGGCATAGGAAAAGCATACCAAGCTGAGCCTTGGAGAAACTATACAAAATTTCTCAATTGGGGGAAAATATAATTAGATACTTTTATTTTAAATACATTTTTTCTTATGACTAGTCTTCACATAGTCATTTCTTACCAGAATGAAATTTTAGTTTAAGGATAATCATATATTTGGAGATGATATTCTGACATAGTCCTTCTTAATATTTGGGATTTATCAAGTAATTAAAGCCTCCAGGGGGCCTCCCTGGTGGCGCAGGGGGTTAATAAGCACAACACTGTGAAGCTATTCACAGCCTCTGCAGCATGAGTTCGATCCCTGGCCGACCAGGGAGCATCTACATGATGCAGCAGACCTCTCCTGTGTCTCCTGCTGCTCCCCTTAGCAGTGTATTTCAGTCAGTCTGCCTTTTCTATTCCCCACTCTGTCTCTGGTAAATCCTCTCACCCCCTGCACCTTTGGCCTGTACCCCAGTTTTTTGGGTTTTTTTTTTTTAAGATTTTTAAAAATTTTTATACAAGAGCTGGGGTACAGGCCAGATGCACAGGAGGGTGAGAGAATTCACCAGAGACAGAGCAGGGAACAGAACAGGCGGATGACAGAAATACATTGCTGAGGGGAGCAGCGGGCGAGACAGGAGAGGTCTGCTGCGCCATGTGGAATTCTTGCCAGCCAGTGGGGATCAAACCCGCACTGCAGAGGCTGCAGACAGCTTCACAGAGCGGTGCTCAACCTGCTGCACCACCGGGGAGACCCTGTACCCCAGTTCTTATATGCATAAATAAATCTTAAAAAAAATAAAGCCTCTAGGATCTATACAGATAGTGTGAACTGTATTAGAGAATTTGATGGGGAGGATAGGGCCAGATTTCTCTGTTTTCCTAGTACCACGTTTAAGTTAAATGTATAAGGTTCATATGCTCAGATGTGTTTTCATTTTAATACTAAAATACAGTTCTGAGAAGTTATAAAATGTGTGATACATACTTATATTATGTTTGTGGCTAATGTAAGAGATAAGAGGAGTTTTAAGTAGAATCTGGTCTTTGCATTCAAACATTAATATCTCTGTCTCATTAAAAACTATCGATTTTTATAAAACTTTTTTTTTTTAAATAATAAATTTTATTTTTATATTCCCCCATACAATTGCAAACGCCCCATTCTGACCCCAATCCTTCCCCTCCCGCCCCCCACCCCCCAAAAAGTGTCTCTTGTTCATAGGTTTTTTGTTGATTTTGATTTTCACTTTCTTATAGTTATTCATTTTCCTGGTCCCTTATTTAAGTTTTCTAGATTCCTGCTATGAGTGAGACCATCCGGTATTTTTCTTTTTCTTTTTGGCTTATTTCGCTGAGCATGATCCCTTCCAGCGCCATCCATGTTGCTGCAAATTGCATGTGTTTATCTTTTTTGAATGCTGAGTAATATTCCATGGTTATATGTACCACATCTTCTTGATCCAGTCATCTATTTTTGGGCATTTGGGTTGTTTCCAAAGCTTAGCTATTGTAAACAGTGCTGCTATAAACATAGGGGTGCAGGTGTTCTTTGGAATTGATGTTTCTGTGTCCTTTGGGTAAATACCTAGGAGTGGAATTACTGGATCATATGGAAGCTCTATGTTTAGTAGGTCCAGAAATCTCCACACAGCTTTCCACAGTGGTTGGACCAGTTTGCACTCCCACCAACAGTGCAGAAGAGTTCCTTTTTCTCCACACCCTCGCCAACATTTGTTGTTGCTAGTTTTTTTAATATGTGCCATTCTCACTGTGTGTGTAGATGGTATCTCATGGTAGTTTTGATTTGCATTTCCCTGATGACAAGTGATGTTGAACATTTTTCATATGCCTGTTGGCCATTTGCAATTCTCTTCAGAGAAGTTTCTTTTTAGCTCTTCTGCCCATTTTTTGACTGGATTATTTTCTTTGTTGTTGTTGAGTCTCATCAGCTCTTTGCAGATTTTTGTGATCAGTCCTTTATCATTAGTGTTGGGTGAAAAAATGTTCTCCCAGTTGGTGGGGTTTCTCTTTGTTTTTGTTATTGTCTCTTTTGCTGTGCAGAAGCTCTTTAATTTGATGTAGTCCCAGCTGTTTATCTTCGCCTTCACTATCACTGCTTTGGGTGATGTGTCTGTAAAGATGTCTTTGATGTGCAAATCACGTAGTGTTTCGCCTATATTTCCTTCTATATATTTTATGGTTTCAGGTCTTATGTCTAATTCTTTAATCCATTTTGAGTTGATTTTTGTGTATGGTGTGAGGTAGTGGTCAAGCTTCATTCTTTTGCATGTAGCGACCCAGTTTTCCCAGCACCATTTATTGAACAAACTTTCTTTGCTCCAATGCATAGTCTTTGCTCCTTTGTCAAAGATTAGTTGACCATAAATCTGTGGGTTTATTTCTGGATTTTCTATTCTATTCCATTGGTCTGTATGTCTGTTCTTGTTCCAATACCATGCAGTTTTGATGATTATGGCTTTGTAGTAAGTTTGAAGTCTGGGAGTGTGATGCCTCCATTCCCTTCTTTTTTTTTCAGGAGAGCTTTGGCTATTCGGGGTTTTTTGTGATTCCATATGAATTTCATCAATAATTGTTCTATTTCTTTGAAGAATGAAATTGAAATTTTGATTGGAATAGCATTGAATCTGTATATTGCTTTCGAAGGATGGCCATTTTAATAATGTTTATTCTTCCAATCCATGAGCAGGGATATCTCTCCATTTCTTTGTGTCTTCTTCTATTTCTTTAACAGTGTTTTATAGTTTTCTTTGTATAGGTCCTTTACCTCTTTTGTTAGATTTATTCCCAAATATTTGATTTTTTTTGTTTCAATAACGAAAGGGATGGTTTTTTTGATTTCTTCTTCTTCAGATTTATTGTTTGTGTATAGGAAGGCTACTGACTTTTGCGTGTTGATTTTGTATCCTGCCACTTTACTGAAACTGATTGATGAGTTGAATTAGCTTTCTGTGGAGTTTGGGGTTCTCTATGTATAATATCATATCGTCTGCAAATAGTGATAGTTTGACTTCTTCTTTTCCTATTTGGATTCCTTGGATGTCTTTCTCTTGTCTTATTGCCTGGCTAGACTTCCAGTATTATATTGAAAAGCAGTGGTGAGAGTGGACATCCTTGTCTTGTTCCAGATCTTAATGGAATTGCTTTCAGCTTTTCACCATTGACAATGATACTGGCTGTTAGCTTGTCATAGATGGCCTTTATGATGTTAAGGTATGTTCCTTGTATCCCAAGAATTTCAAGGCTTTTATCATGAATGGGTGTTGCACTTTGTCAAAAGCTTTCTCAGCATCTATTGATATTATCATATGGTTTTTATATTTCTTTTTGTTGATGTGTTGGATAACGTTGATTGATTTTCGGATGTTAAACCATCCTTGTGTCCCTGGAATGAATCCTACTTGGTCGTGGTGAATTATCTTATGGATACATTGTTGGATTCTGATAGCTAAAATTTTATTGAGGATTTTTGCATCAGTGTTCATTAGGGAGATTGGCCTTTAGTTTTCCTTTTTTGTGTTGTCCTTGTTCGGTTTTGGTATTAGTATAATGTTGGCTTCATAGAACGTGTTTGGTATTGTCCCTTCCTTCTCAATTTTTTGGAAGAGTTTGTGAAGGATAGGCACTAATTCGTCTCTGAATGTTTGGTAGAATTCATTTGTAAATCCATCAGGTCCTGGGCTTTTGTTTTGGGGAGGTTTTTGATTACCATTTCAATTTCGCTAATTGTAATTGGTCTGTTTAGGTGTTCTATTCTTCTTTATCTAGCTTTGGGTGATTGTAGAGTTGTAGGAATTTGTCCATCTCCTCTAGATGTTAACTTGTTTCCATATAACTGTTCATAGTAGTTACTGATTATTCTTTTGATTTCTGCTGTGTCCGTTGTGATTTCTCCTCTTTCATTGATGATCCTGTTTATTTGTGCTTTCTCCCTTTTTTCCTTTGTGAGCCTGGCTAGGGTTTGTCTATTTTATTGATTTTTTCAAAGAACCAGCTCTTGGTTCATTGATCTTTTGGATTGTTTTTTAGTTTCAATTTCATTTATTTCTGCTTTGGTTTTATTATTCTTTTCTTCTACTGGTTTGGGGTTTTTGTTCTTTTCTAGATCTTTGAGCTTCGAGATTAGGTTGTTTCTATGAGTTCTTTCTTGTTTCTTGATGTGAGCTTCTATTGCTATATATTTTCCTCTTATTACTGCTTTTGCTGCATCCCATACATTTAGGATATTGTGTCCTCCTTGTCGTTCAATTCAAAGAATTTTTTAATTTCTTCTTTGATCTCCTCATTAGTCCAGTGGTCTTCCAGTAGTGTGGTTTTTAATCTCCATGAGGTAGAAAGTTCCTTGCCTTCTTTTTATGGTTTATTTCTAGTTGATGCCTTCATGGTCAGAAAAGATGGTTGATATGATTTCAATCTTGGTGTATCTGTTGATGTTTGTCTTGTGCCCCAGTATGTGATCAATCCTGGAGAATGATCCGTGTGCGCTTGAGAAAAATGTGTACTCCGTTTTTTTGGGGTTTAGTGTTCTATAGATGTCTGTTAAGCCCAATTGCTCTAGGTCCTTATTTAGAGCTTTGGTTTCTTTACTTATTTTTTGTCTTGTTGATCTATCCATTGTTGATAGTGGTGTGTTGAAGTCTCCCACTACATATGTGTTTTCTCTGATGTCTGTTTTCAGAGAGGACAACAGTTGTCTGATATATTTTGGTGCTCCTTCGTTTGGTGAATATATGTTAATGAGTGTTATTTCTTCTTGAAGTATTGTCCCCTTGATCATAATGTAGTGACCATTGGGGTCTCTTTTTATCTTTTTGAGTTTGAAATCTGTTTTATCTGATATAAGTATAGCTGTTCCTGCTTTCTTTTTTGGTCCATTTGCTTGTAGGATTGTTTTCCAACCTTTAACTTTGAGCCTATTTTTATCTTTTGTAGCTAAATGTGTTTCCTGGAGACAGCAAAAGGTTGGGTTTTGTTTCTTAATCCAGGCTGCAACTCTGTGTCTTTTTATTGAAGAGTTTAGTCCATTTACATTTAGAGTTAATATTGATATGTTAACATCTGTATTTGCCATTGTGTTTGTCTTTCCTTTGATTTTATTTATTTATTCTTTTAATAACTTTTTTTTTTTTTGGCCTTCTTTTCATTGTTATTCCTCCCTCTGAGGTTCTGGCTTTAGGACTCCTGTAGTATTTTTTGAGTGGGGGTTTAGTTGCAATGAAATTCCGGAGTTTCTGTTTGTCTGGGAAGGTCCATATTCTTTCTTCAAAGAGGAAGGAGAGCTTTGCGGGATAGAGTATTCTTGGGTGGCATCTGTTTTCTTGGAGTCTGTTGACTATGTCCCTCCACTCTCTCCTTGCCCGTAGTGTTTCTTCGGAGAAGTCTGATGTCAGCCTGATTGGCTTTCCTTTGAATGTTATCTGTTTCTTCCCTCTTGCCAGCTTCATTATTTTTTCCTTGTCCTGGATTCTTGGGAGCTTTACTATTATGTGTCTTGCTGTATTTTTCCTTTCATCGTGGAAGTTTGGTGTTCTTCTTGCTTCTTGTATATCAA
This sequence comes from Talpa occidentalis, assembly GCF_014898055.3. NCBI lineage: Eukaryota > Metazoa > Chordata > Mammalia > Eulipotyphla > Talpidae > Talpa > Talpa occidentalis. The sequence goes on along the minus strand of NW_023601754.1, from coordinate 20,877,349 downwards.
TTTTCAGCTCCTCCTTCACATTTGGGAAGTTCTCTTCAATTATCTCTTTGAATATTTTCTCTGTTCCTACTTCTCTCTCCTCTCCTTCTGGTATTCCTATAACTCTTATATTTCCTTTCCTCATGGAGTCAGATAGTTCCCGAAGTCTTTCTTCATTCTTTTTCCTTCGTACTTCTCTTTCCTTTTCTGTTTTGGTTCTTTTTATTTCTGTGTCTTCAAGATTACTTATTCATTCTTCCATTTCATCAATTCTGCTTTCATTGCTTTTCCCAGAATTCTTTAGTTCTTCCATTAATTCTTTGATCTCCTGCATTTCTTTTACTTCCCTCTTTAGGGACTCAATTTCATTCTTCTGATCGTTGATTATTTTTCCCTTATCATTGTTTTCCTTTATGACTTCTGTCAGTTTTTTAATCACGGCAATTTTAAATTCTCTTTCTGGAAGGCTCAGAAGTTCTTCCAAGTTACTGTCGTTGCAATCTGGGGGCTGGTTTTCTTTTTGTGGTGTGCTTTTTCTCTGGAGAGTTGCTAGGTTGCGTGTGGTTCTTCTCCTCCCTACTGTCTGTTTTCTAATTTGCCGTATGCGTTGGGACACTGTGTTGTTGGGACTGGCCGGCATCTTGGGTGGGCTTCTCTGCTCCCCTCTGGTTCCTCCAGGAGTCATCTGTCAGTTTCAAGCAGTCTTTACTGGAGAAAGGTCCCTGTTCTAAAATGCCGATGTGGGGACACACTCCCCTGTGCGCCTGGTCTGCCCCGGCGGTGGGTTCCTGCTCCCCCTCTGGGCTTGGACTGCAGGCCAGAGGGGGTCTGGCGTGGGCGAACTTCCCCCGCTCACCTCTGGCTCCTGAGGAAGCCTTCTGCAGGTAGTCTTTATTGAAGAAATGTCCCTATTCTATAATGGTGATGTGGGACACACTCCCTGCGCGTCCGGTCTCAGGCACACTCTTCTGCGCGCTTGGTCTGCCCCGGCTGTGAGTGCTCGCTCTCCCTGTGGGCTCAGACTACTTGTTCGGAAGGGGCCCGGAGTGGGCTAACTCCCCAGCTGGCCACTAGCTCCTTCAGGAGCCTGTGCTGGCTTCAAGTCGCTAGGTGGCGCCAGAGATCTCTCCTAGAGCCCTTGGGGAGCTGATTTTCCACCCCGTGGGACAGGGAGCAGAGCGGGGATGGTAGGGTACACCTCAACGGCTTTGGGGTGCTGTGTCTGCCTTGTGCCCCACCGTCGTGGGGAACCCACGCCCCTAATTTCGTGCCCCGGGTCTCAGTTCCAAAGCCCTCAGTTCCAGGACTCGGGCTGTAGCCCAGATCAGTGGCGCGGGAATGGCACCTTTTGAATCCCGCTCCCGTGCCTGGCCGCCTGGTTCCTGCTCACTCAGGGAGGGCCTCCGCGCGTCTCCCCGCAAGCCTAGGTCGCAGGCGCGGGGACCTGGGCAGCTGCGATCCGATCTGGATCCGCATTTGCTTTTCAACCGCACTGCTTTTCAGCGCGATCCGCGCCGCTTTCCGCGCAATCCTGACCACGATCCGCGCCTGCTTTTCCAGCGCGCCGCTTTCCGTGCAGGCTTACCGGGGGGCCCGGGGCTGTGTGCTGGTGCTGGCCTCCTCCTGGGCGGGGTCTCTCTTTAATGGCGCCCGGAGCTCACCTCCGCGGTGGATCCTGCAGGGTTCTCCACAGCTCCCGTTCACGGGGTGTGGTGGCTGCAATAGTTCCTTTCCACTCACAGTCCCGCTTGCTGCGTCCTTTGTTCTTGTGGGTCGTTTTAGTGTGTTGTTTTCCTCCTCTCTGCCGGTCGGAGAGTGCCGCCTCTGTGGGCGGGGGAGGGGAGCAGGGTTCTGCGCTTCCCTCCCTTCTAGTCCTCTTTTATGGCCACTTTCTTCTTCGGGCAGTTTGCTGGAGTTGTCCGTTTATCTTCCGTGTCCCAGTTCTCACTGGGACCTGCCGCTTTTCCTCCCTATTAACTTTTTTTTAATGGGAGATCTTACTCGCAGCGTCTCCTCGCCGCCATGTTGCTCCGCCCCCTCCGATTTTTATAAAACTTTAAGAAATTTTTAACAGCATTGTATTTTCAAATTGGGTCAGTCTGTCATTTGCACCATTACATGCACTCTAAAATCGTGTAGGATTCCCTGTGTTCCAGATTAAGGGAAACAGAAAACTATTTTTCATTATAATTAGAATGATAGCAGTACCCATTCTGACATACTCTATTATTTGATATTTTCTGTAGTCTATAATATTGCAAATCAGTCTGAAAAATTCACCTAAATATAATTTGTTGCTTGAATGAGTGTGGATTGACTGTTTACCTGCATTTAGGCATATTACAAATTCTTAGATACTGTACAACTTTGAAGGGAAAGGCATTTTGAATCACCTTTTGTTTAACTCCTTTTGACGTTTACTTAATTTCTTTGACACATTTGTCAGAAAGGCAGAATAGTTTGAAGTTCCTTTCCTAAATTTGGATTATTGACCAGAAAAGTGAATTAAATAAAAATGGCCCAAATGTTTCCCTAATTTAAGGAAAGTACAAATTATACATAATGTAAAGCTGTCACATAGTTTAGATTAGGGTTTTGAGTCTAAGAAAATGGTTATTTTCCTAAGAATGGAGGACAGGGTAAAACTGAAACTGATATGTGGTCTAGTTGTTTTATTTATTTATTTATGCATATAAGAGCTGGGGTGTCGGCCAGAGGTGCGGGCAGTTGGGGGAGGGGGGATGAAGGGATTCACCAGAAACAGAGTGGGGAGCAGAAGGCAGATTGATTGAAATACACTGCTGAGGGGAGCAGTGGGCAAGACAGGAGAGGTCTGCTGTGCCATAAGAGTTAGCTCTCTGGCTAGGGATCGAACTTGTGCTGAAGTGGCTGCAGATTGCTTCATAGTGTGGAGACTTCATCCTTTGTACCACCAGGGAGGCCCTATTCTAGTTTGTTTTAAGTTAATTGTCTATATAATAACTATTTTATGTGTAGTACATGAACTTGTAGGGTTACATTGATAACTTTAATCAAATATAAACAGAATTTATGTTTCAGAGCTAATATGCTGACTTTTTGAAGTTTAATGTTAAGAACTTTTTGAGTGCCTACCAGACACTACATTTTATGAGCCAGACACTATTACCCCATCTTTCTGATGAGGAAGCTGAATTAAGGAACTTCTTTAAGGTCAATCATTCTTTCAATTTGTATTTACTGAGCACTTAATTTATGCCGCGCTCTGTTCTAAGTTCAAGGAATACAGGCATGAACAAGATGTGCAAGGCCACTGTCGTCATGGAGCTTGCATTCTTGCATAAAGGACTTGATATAATTTCTGCTATGGAGGAAAAAATAAAAGCAGAATGGTGTGAGCTTCTGCCACAGGCAGCTTAGCGTGGGAAGGCCTCTCTGGAGGTAATATATAAGCAAAGACCAACCATGAACTGAGAAGTCATATAATGTTAGAGCAGGATTTCGTCCCTAGTCTGTCTGGTCCTAAAGCCACCTTAGCTTCTGTTCTATGACACTCAGAGGACATACTTTTTATGTAATGAGCACCTGAAAATTAGAGTCAAAAATGTTATAAGCCTTGATTCAGATTCATGCAAAACAGGCTTGCTTTTCTGCAGGCAGCCAAGAGGGGAGCATCAGAATCTTTATGGGGCCCCAGGTATCAGAGGGTAGAAAGCCAATCTATCTATTGCAGTAACAAGTCCCCCCAGAATGTTGTGATTTGAAAAAATAACCATGTGTTACTTGTCATGGTTTCTGTAGGTCAGGGATTTAGACAGGGCACAATGGAGATGGTTTATCTCTACTCCACAGTGTGTGACCCAGTGTTTCTCAACTAGGGGCAGTTTTCCCCGCATGAGATATCTGGGATCATCTCTGTTGTTACAACTTGGGGGTTGCTACTGATATCTAGATGGTGAGGGCTAGGGGTGCTGTTTGTTCAGTATCCCATAGTACACAGGAAACCCCCAAGAACACACAAGAAAGAATCATCTGGTCCAAAATGTCAGTAGTACTAAGGTTAAGAAACCCTGGTCTGGGCCTCCCTGGTGGCGCAAGGGTTTAAGCACCGCACAATGAAGCAATCCACAGCCTCTACAGCATGAGTTCAATCCCCGGCCAGCCTGGGAGAAACCCACATGGCGAGGTAGACCTCTCCTGTCTCATCTGCTGCTCCCGTTAGCATTGTGTTTCGGTCAGTCTGCCTGTTCTGTTCCCCACTCTGTCTTTGGTGAATCCTCCCACCCCCTGCATCTCTGGCCTGTACCCCAGCTCTAGTATGCATAAATAAATAAATCTTTAAAATATATAAACAAACAAATAAATAAAAAAGAAAGAAAGAAAGAAACCCTGGTCTGGCACCTCGTTTAGAAAAGTAGTTGCCGTGCAGGCGGTTGACCGCCACACTGTGAAGCTGTCCACAGCCTCCGCAGTGCGGGTTCGCTCCCAGCCGGCTAGTGAGAACCCCACATGGTGCGGCAGACCTTTCCTGTCTCACCACTGCTCCCGTCAGCAGTATATTTCAGTGGATCTGCCTGTTCTGCTTCCCGCTCTATCTCTGGTGAATCCTCTCACCCTCCTGCACATCTGGCCTGTACCCCGGTTCTTATATAAATAAATAAATCTTAAAAAAAATTTAAAAAAGAAAGAAAAGTAGTAGCCAGAATCATTTGAAGTCTTACTCACTTCCATGTCTGACAGTCACTGCTGGGCCATGGTCTGAACACCCACTTGTGACCACTTCTGTGACCTGGGCTTCTTCATGACATAAACTGGGTTCCCAGAACAAGAGTTGAGAGAGTGGAGAGAGGTGGCAGAAGTCATGTTGCCTTTCATGACCTAGCCTGTTAACTCTGTATGTTCTATATGTGAAGAAGTAAAAAAAATCCCACCCGGATTCAAGGGGAGGGGAAATAGACTCTACACCTTTGTGGGAAGTGACAAGGTTTTGGACAATCATGCAGGACTGGACAGGCAGCAGCTCTTGGCCAGGCAGTGGTTTGGGTTATAGAGGAACACTCTGGTTTGGGGGCAGCTCTACCCTAGGCCTACCCAGCACTGTGCTGGTAAGCAACAAAAAACTAAATTCAGTCTATGAAAGTATCTTGGGGCCTCCCTGGTGGCGCAAGTGGTTGAAACACAGCATTAGGAAGCAATCCACAGCCTCTGCAATGTGATTTCAATCCCTGGCCGGCCAGGGAGCAACCCACATGGCAAAGCAGACCTCTCCTGTCTCACCCACTGCTCCCCTCAGCACTGTATTTCAGTCAGTCTGCCTGTTCTGTTCCCCACTCTGTCTCTGGTGAATCTTCTCCCCTCCCCCCATCTCTGGCCTGTACCGCATCTGGGGTCTGTTATGTGCTATGGTGTGAGTCAAATGAAATCCCAGTATTTGGAAGGCAAAGACTGTCTACAGCACCCCTGCTGTTATTTCGGTTGTGGTCATCTTTCAGACTCAAGTATATAGTTCATAGGAGGCTGTTTGACTAGATGTTTTGACTTCACTATCAAAAATTATTTTATTATAACAGCATGTAGTAACATTTAACTTGATTTGTTTTGAGTCGGTGTTCTTTTTCTATAAGATAACTTATCTTGGAAGATCTGTATTTCACTTTTGTGTTTTAGATTTTGCTAAGCATGTTGACTTTCTCGAAGCCATAAGTAGTGCCTTGAGGGCCCTTTTGCAAACAATGGCCTCCAAGAACATTTCTCAGGTAAGATTTTTTTTAATTATGTGAAACTAGCAAAGATTCTGTATTTTTGGTGTTAAAATGTATTACGTAACTACCATTTGAATATTTCTACTACAGGAGTAATATAAAAGTGTTTAAAGTAAAAAGCAAAATCATTTCCTTCTCCCCAATCTGCAGCTCATGCACAGTTTGTAATTTGTTGTTATACTTCCTACTTAACATTTGTGTTGTATTTTCTCTGAATGTTATTTGTCATTTTTCTTAAAGATTTATTTATTTATACCTACAAGAACCCGGGTAGAGGCCAGAGGTGCAGGGGTGAGAGGATTCATCAGAGACAGACTGGGGAACAGAACAGGCAGATAGACTAAAATACACTGCTGAATGGAGCAGTGGACTAGACAGAAGAGGTCTGCCACGCCATGTGGGCAGCTCCCTGGCCAGGGATCGAACTCATCCTGCAGTGGCTGCTGATAGCTTCATAGGTTGCATCTTAATCCCTTGCACCACCAGGGAGGCCCTCATTTGTCATTTTTTTAAAAACATTTTAATACAAAAATTTTCAAGTATGCCCTCCCTACCCTCCACAGTGATCCAGCTGCTCCTCTTATCCAGCTGCTCCTCAAACATTCCTAAAAGCAGAGAGAACAATGTAATGACCCTGCAAGCACCATCACTGAGTGTCAAGTTGTCACCATCTGTCATTCTTGTTTTATTCATCTCCCTTACATTTTTGATTTTGCTTCCTAGAATAGTTTAAAGCAAATCATATTTCACCCACAAATATTTTATCTATGTGCTTCATTTGTGTCTGTGATAGAAAACGATCTTTAAGAAAAACTAACCACAGGGCCTCCCCGGTGGCGCAGCGGTTGAGCGCTGGGCTGCGAAGCTGCCCGCAGCCTCTGCGGCACCGGTTCGATCCCTGGCTGCCGAACGAGGGTCCCACATGGCGCACAGACCTCTCCTGCCGCCCGCTGCTCCCCTCAGCAGTGTACTTCGTCACTCTGCCTGTTCTGCTCCCCGCTCTGGCTCTGGCTCTGGTGAATTCTCTCACCCTCCCACGCTTCTGACTACCCAGTGCTTGTATAAATAAATAAATAAATCTTTAAAAAAAAAGAAAAAGAAAAAAAAAGAAAAACTAACCACAGGGCCATTACCTTAAATCTGCAAATTAATATATATTTCTTATTTACCATTTGCTGTGCTATCTGAGTTCACTTTTGCCTGCTTGTCCCTGAAATGTCTTTTGTAATTGGTCTGTTCAAAGCAGGATCTAAGCAAGATGTACTCATGGCTTCAGTTGATTTATCTTTTAAATTTTTAACAGCTTTAATGAGAGTTAATTCATATTTTATACAATGTGTATATGTATTTCAATGTTTTTGAGTATATTTAGATTCTTAAATCTCCACCTGCCACCTTTTCTCAGCCTGTCTTTTCATGGAGGAAGCCAGCACTTGTCCTGTAGCACTGGCCCCGCTCTCAGATCTTGCTGCTTTATAGCCATGTGGATAGCCATGTGTCCCGCTAGCTCCCAGGTTTCTTATAAACAGGAGCTAGGACTAGAGCCTTAATTAGATTTAGGTTCAGACTTTTTTGGCAAGAATAATTCATAGTGCTGCATACATTCCCTCTTTAAATTTAGCAGACCATGTAAATAGTGATGTGAAGGTTTATCAGCACCTTCATTGAATGATCGTAGCAACCAGTGATGATTGTTGTCCAGATCCATTATTCCTTTAGAGGTTGTAAAATGTTGGTATCCTAATTTTGACAGTCCTCCTTTTAAAGCCATAATTCTTTTATAAATAAGGTCTTCTGTCTCATCAGTTATTTGGCAACTCTAAAATAAAGTTTATGCCAAAAAAGATAGAATAAGTGTAGTAGTACTCCCCACAGCCCTTTTTTCCACCCAGCAATCCATGTTTTAACTGGTTCTCTAGATGATGTCATACACACTCAAATTTGAGAACCACTGTTCTAAACCATCCTCACTCATTTCTTTCTAAAATCCTCTAGTTTTGATTAACATACCACTAGACTCACTACCCATTTCTCTTAGTTACAATCATTTACCATCCCCTGGGGCACCCGTCATTCCTTGAAGATGCCGCTGGTGGGCTCTGTTACTGTTCACGAGTTCTGCGCAGTTCTCAATGATCTCCGTATCCACTGGGTGCTCTTCCCAGTAACCTGACTTTGCAGTGCTTGGGCCTCCTTCTTGCCAGTGGTCTTGTCTTCCTTTCTGCTTTCATCCCCCAAGGCTACATCTCTAGAGTAATGCATCTCAGACTTTACCCTGTTCTAGAGTTTAATGGGAAGGTCTCTGATGTTTTACTACTAAACATAGTATTATGCTGTTGGCATCGAATATGTACTCTGTACTTGAAAAAAATTTCTTTGTATATAAATTTTTTTTTCAAAAACATAACTTTTGATCCTCAGTTTATATGAACTAGCAATGGTAATTCTGTCTGGCCTGCCATATGTCTGTTGAGAGAATCAGAAAACCCTATACCTAGGTAGGTCCTATAGGAATAGAAAGTATTTTTATTGGTTTTCCTTGGTGTTCAGGTAGTTGCTTACTGGGTCAGTTTAAAGAAAATTACTCAAAGTTCATGGACTAATGGCAATCATATCTACTAAGATGATAAGTTCTCAGGCTGCTGGGTGTTCGGCATAAGCATAGAATTTTAGATTTAGAAGGACCCTAGTCTCTAGTATTTTATAAGGAGAGGAAACCAAGAATTAGATTTGCGGAGGAACACCACCAAGACTAGGACGGCTGTGTCCTGCTTCCCTGTCTGTCCTTCACCTTGTAGGTGTGTGCGCTTAGGCTCCTCACACTTGTGAGCCGCATGGCAGTAGCACGGTACACCTCTGTGTGCACGGAGCCTGTCCTAGCTATGACAGGCCTTAGTGCTGTGGGATTTTTGCATTAGGATGTTTTCTGAGAAACCTCGGCGTATTCGCTGTCACCTTCAGGTCAGAACTAATTCAAATGATTCAGACATGAGTTTGATGGTTTAGAACTCTTAAGTATTTTTATATATAATAGAAGCTGCCATTTAGTGAGTGCTTTATACGCTTTATTTAACCTCATAGCCTCTCTGCGTGATGGGTACTCTTATTGTCCCTGTATTACTGATGGGGAAATGGAAAGCCCAGTAGAATTGAGCTACTAGTGATGCATTGCCAGGTGGTAAGCAGTGGAACTGGGATTTGAACCCAGGAAATCAGACTCTTAGTCACTTCACTGTGTGCTTCTCACGGAGATAAACTACCTTGTATATATACTCCGCCAATTTTTATTAAAGTTACATGATTCCTATGTATATTTTAACATGTCTTTTCTGGTCAATGTTGGAAATAAGTTAGAATACCCCTAGTGTGTGTTTTTCTGAATTTAAGTTCTCTTCAAATGGAATTAAGAGGAACTGAAGCCCCTTTTATAGGCTTAGAGTTATGATTGAATAATAACAGTGACACAAACAGGCCTCGCTTTGGTTCAAGTTACCCCTGTACTTGGGAGTGATTAGATCATGTAATGATTTCTCTGCTAAGACCTTATTTCACTCTGAGACTCACACAGCCTGTGGAGGAGGTGCCTGTCAGTATTGTTTCCCACGCTGTTGAATTGGCTCAGCTTAACACTATGCTCTCTTCTCTCCCCACAGTGCATGACTCCCGACCAGCTGATGTCGTTATGCAAAGCGGGCATTTATAGTAGTAATATTGGGGTTAGAGTAAACGTAGTTAGTATTTTAGGAATCACTGGCAGTGTCCTAGCCAAAGAAGATGGTACGCTTGAAACTCTTAAGGTAAAACAATATGCTTCCAACCTAAAATGTTTAACTAGAAGTGGGGAAGGGTTTAAAAAAAAGTGGGCTTTAGAAAAAAAAAAAATTCTGTGGCCACCATGAAAGGAACTCAGCCTAAGATACAGTATTGAAATGTACCTTTTAACTTTCACTGTGTATAGATAGGTGCTTGAAACTTCAGTCATTTTGTCATTTAGCTTTCTTTAATCTGGAGATACTTTTTAAAAAATACATTTCTATTCAGTGAAAGACCAAGTTCAGAATTGTTAAAGCTGCCTTTGCTTTTGCTATTAAATAAAATGTGTGCCTATCATATTCTACTTATGAAGGAACAATATACCTGGTTTCCTTAGTACACCAGGCAAGAGCTCGTTCTTAACAAGACCACACTGTCCATTCTGATACCTCTCCATCGATTTTAAGCAGCAGCCCTGGGTACCAGTACACTAGAAACTCACTCGATTTGCTTCCCATCAGCACAGTTGCTCACGAACTGCATTGCTAGCAATACAGCATCACTAGGTAACTAAGAGAATAAGAGTAAAATTACTCTTTGTTGTGCCAATAATAATTGCTGAATGTTGATTATTGACTAGTGGGTAATGAATCTATTATAAATTACTTCTTAACTTGCTAAAGGCAGCCGCTGTCAGCCATGTCTTTAGTGTCATTCCAGGAGTTCTTGATATATAGGAATGTAAGTGAGAGGGATGACTACCTGGCTGTGTGTGTGCACATACATAGATTTCCAAGGTCCATTTTAGAGGAATAGTGAGGTTTTCTCCAATATAATACAAAGCATTTTAAAATGTTTTTGTTGGTCACATTTCCAAGCATGAAGAAAAGTAGAATGTACAGTGAATTTTTTGTGTCCCCAAACATATCTAGCAGTTTCTACTATCCTATCGTAAGTGTTTCACATAGTTTATTTGCTGGGTTTGTGATGGCATTTTACCCCTTGTCTTTAAATAGGGACAGTTTTTTTATTGCACCTTATACAACTAACAGTCATTTCTTAATATGTAGAATACCTGGTTCATATTTAAATTTTTTCAGTTCCAAAAAATACCTTTTGATAGATAGTTAGTTTGAACTAGGACCTAGTAAGTCTGTGAGTTGTTTGCCCTGGATCTCTTAAGCCTCGCCTAACCTGGAACAGTTTTTGCAGCATCATCTACTACCACCTGTTTTTCCTTCAACTCCTTCCTCAGTTGTCCCATATGATGTTCAACCTTCTGAATTTGTTTAATTGCTCCCTTGTGGTGTTAAGCAGATTCCTTTGTACTGTTTCCCATAAACTGGAAGTTAGAGCTAAAGGCCAGATTAGATTTAGATTCAGATTTACATTAATCATTTAATGATTCAAATAAGACTACTTCACAGATAATGCTGTGTGTTTCATATTATACTGTAGGGTCGTAAATCTAAATACGGTCTTAGAGGTTATATAGACCACTTAAATTCAGATGTGAAATTTAAGACCCAGAGGGGGATAACTGACTACTCATGAGTCACCCTGTTATTCATGGTAGACATAAAAGGTGAAGCGGAACACCCCCCAAAAAGTGACTTTACTCTTGAACAGTTCTTTCAGATGAGGAATGATCTGTCTGCTCATTAACTAACTGAAAAATATGGTTGAATGTTAAAATCAACTGTACAGTGAAGCAGAGTGATACTGAATGTTATATTCCTTGTGTGTTTCAGAATATTTTGTATATAATTTTAAAAGCATAAATTTTTTTTTAAGATTTATTTATTTATTTATACAAGCACTGGGTACAGTCAGAAGCGCAGGAGGGTGAGAGAATTCACCAGAGCCAGAGCGGGGACCAGAGTAGGCAGAAGGACCGAAGTACACTGCTGAGGGGAGCAGTGGGCGGCAGGAGAGGTCTGCGCGCCATGTGGGACCCCCGCCTGGTGGCCAGGGATTGAACTGGCACTGCAGAGGCTGCGGGCAGCTTCGCAGCCCAGCGCTCAACTGCTGCGCCACCAGCGGAGGCCCTAAAAGCATAATTTTTTATTAGCTACTTCTATGCATTTTAACACCATGGGCAAAGCCTTTTTGAGGGAGATAAAGGAGAACTTTATTGGGATTTCTAAAATCAATCTTTTGTATATCATGTGGCTCTTATCTTATTTAGGAATATAGACTCTAATATGTTCAGTTTCACTTGTATGTATTGTACTTGGTATATTGTAAATGTTAAGTATTTAATCTTTTAAAAGTTTGAATTTTTCCCTGACATTTTTATATAAAAAATGCCTGTACATGAAATATTGCCACATTTAATGTATTGTAATATTAAAATATTGATTTAGAACAATATGTTTTGTTGTCTTCAGACCATTGGGTCCTTCCTGCTTGAGGTTGTCACTAAAGATCCTTCTCTGGTAGTAGCAGGAGAAGCTTTGGATGCCTTGTTCGATGTTTTTGCAGATGGTAAAGAAGCCGAAAGGGCCTCAGTTCAAATTAAATTGTTGTCTACTCTAAAAGAATTCCAGCCTGTCTTCAAATTGAAGGTATGTTGCCATTTTACTTAACATTCAATGGGGAGAGGGTTAGTGCAGCTCCCTGAGTGCGATCCAAGTGACTCATCTAGCGCTTGTATCCAGGCCTGTGTGATGCCTGCGGACTGAGTCAGGCAAGTCTTGCTCGCTGTTGGATCACTGTGACTTGAGCCAGAGTGGTGTCAGCAAGTTCCTCTCTCAGTATTAACAATGCTTCTTACAGATGAACAGTGTAATCTGTAGCCTATGAAGCACTTTTGTGTACATTTATCATGTAATCATTGTAGATTGATTCTGTTGTTATAAATATTTCCCTTTAGTGCTCAGAAAAAAAAATGCAAACTCCCCAGTAGTCTTTATTGGGGATTCTGTAAGAGAATGTAACTACCTTGATTTGCTGTTTCATATATTTATTATTTCATTGGAAACATCAGAGCTAATGTAGAGTCAAAAAGTAATTTTCAAGGGGCCGCCCTGGTGGCTCAACGGGTTGAGCGCAGCGCTGTGAAGCTGTCCGCAGCCCATGCAGCGCTGGTTTGATTCCTGGCCGGCCAGGGAAAATCCCAAATGGCGAGGCAGACCTCTCCTGTCTCGCCCGCTGCTCCCCACTCTGTCTCTGGTGAATCCTCTCACCCTCCCGTGACTGGCCTGTACCCCAGCTCTTGTATACATAAAATAAATCTTAAAAAGAAAAAAAAAGTAATTTTCAGGTAACTGTGTGGTGACAGAGGGAAGAACCAGAAATTTAAAACTGCTTTAAAACACATGTCTACAAGTTTAGGTTTACTCTTATCTAAATCCCCATTTTAGAATTAGGTTATTTTGAGCAATAATTGCATTCTTTGATTTCAGATTTTATATTAAACAGTTGCTTTTAAATCTTTGTCAATACAGTAGAGGTTTTGATGAAAAATTAACTTCTTTTATTATTTTCCAGTATGTATTTATTTTATATAAAAAGATGCTACGGTAAAATGTAGTTTGCTTGAAAAGAGCCCAGTAAAAAGCTCTCAGGTGAATATAATTGCATCTAGAAATTTAAGACATAAATAATAGTTTTCTAGAAGAAAAGGAAAATAGTAATACATAACATGCACAGTTCTATGTTATCATTACACCTGGATTCAGTGTTTATTTAAGAACATTAATAAATGTTTGATTTGTTTTTAATGTTTCCATGTTTTGCATGTTACATTTTAAATTTTAGTAATAGTAGCTAACATTTATGCAGTTAAGTTTTTTTAATTTATTTTTATTAAGTTTTTTTTAATTTAAATTTTATTTTTTATATTCCCCATACAATTACAACCCCCTTATTTTGACCCCAAGCCCTCCTTTCCCAACCCCCCATCCCAATAGAGTGTCTCTGGTTCATAGTTGCTTGTTGATTTTGATATTTTCTTTCTTACAGTTATTCTTTTTCCTGGTCCCTTATTTAAGTTTTCTAGATTCCTGCTATGAGTGAGACCGTCCAGTATTTTTCTTTTTCTTTCTGGCTTATTTCACTAAGCATGATCCCTTCCAGCTCCATCCATGTTGCTGCAAATTTATGCAGTTAAGTTTTATCAGTAGGTGACCTAGTCCTGGGAGGAAAAATTTAAGATTTTCCTCTTAATTACGCTTTGTTCAAAGCCTATAGTTTCTTGTTTGTCCTTTTATTAAGTAGTGAGAGGTTTTATCCCCACCTACCTCTGTTTCATAAGTAACCAAATTGAGTGATATTTCTTTAAGCAAAGGCAAATGTACATTATTATCCAAAAGTCATCATTGCCCCAAGCAACATGGGGACTTTGTACCAAAAGCTATATAATATATTCATTCCTGCACTTTGTGTTTTTACTTACTACCTCCTAGAGTGTTTCCACATTCACTGTCAGACCTTTAAATTTCTGAAAAAGAGGTCTTCAAGGTAAGGAGAAAAAATACCTACCCCTCCTGTTTCCCTGCTCTGACCAGGAAAGCAGGTGTAGTTAGAGTAATCAAACTCTGCAAAAGCAAATGCTTAGAAGGGAATAAAGTAAATTTATGAAATAGGAAAAAACCCTTAGCTCTGAAAGTTCTGTTATTCTGTTTGATTTTTCTATTTCATATGAATTTCTGTGGTAATAATATTTAATTAAGTAGTTTTTGTTTCTGAAAGGTGTAAGGACCTATGAAACTTCCTTACTAGTCAAAAGGGCAGCCTGTAGCTTGTCCTATCTAGCTCCTTTATGAATGAAGCCACATTGCATTAAGGACTGCTTAGCGTATGCTTAACCCCAAATTACATTTGAGTCCAATATAATGTATTTTACTAAAGAACTTCTCCAGAGCAGTACTTCTCAAAGTAGCAGCAGCAGCACATGCAAACTCTCAAACGCAACTGCGGATCTACTGAAAATCAGCAGCTGTGTGAATGGTGCCACTGATCAGATTCTTACCAAGCCTTCTGGATGATCCTGTTGCATACTAAAATGTGAGGATCGTTGCTGTAGACTAGAAGGGAGATATAGTTCACATACCATAAAATTCATTTTTTAAAATCTATTGATTCAGTGGTTTCTGTACCTGTCATTTAAAGTTACACAATCTATCTTATGGCTCACATATGTGTTCTACTTACTCTAGAGGTGAAAAGGCTCATTCTGACAACTCTTAATTTAGAAAATGGCTGAATACACCCTGAATTAAATGCTTATTTTGTATTTAAAGGAATTAGTAATATACATACCAAATCGCATATAATATTTCTTGGCAGATACGAAAAGAAGGCAAAGGTAAATACAGTCCAGATCAGCTGTGTGTCCTTGACAATGTGAAGATGAATTTGAGAAGGTTCATTGCTTATCAAGAAACTGTTGAGAAAAGACTGACTTCTTAACTTTTGAAAGACAGACCCATTCCTGCTCCACCGTGTTCAATGCTAAGAGTACTAAAGGCTCTCCTTCGAAGGTATATGTTTCTGAAAGTCATTTTTAATATCTACATTCTCTACATTAATTTGACAACCTATCAGGAACTCTTTCAAGCTCTGGGATCTATGTGGCATTTGTTTCTCTAAATTATGTTTCCAGCATGTTTTAAGCACTGGAAACACGAGGGGAAACACAAAGGAATCTCAGCTGGTTCTTTGTGGTTTCTTTGTAAAGAAACTTCCAAACAATCATGTTCTCCTTGAATTTTACAAAAATAGCAAAAGTCAAAGAATTTCTTGGATGCTCTTTTTAGCTGGTATCATTTTATATTAGCTGAATCGCTAACTGAAATAGGAAGACAAACTTTATAAAACTTATAGAAGATTTTGGTATGCAGCATATTGACTATACCTTTTGTGATGAAGTAAACAAGTTGAATTTATATTTCACTATTTAATAGACTATACTAAAGAGCTGGTAAGGTAATTGTCATCTATACAAGTGGATATGACCAATAATTGTTTTGTAACATCACTCCTTGACTTGATACGGTATCAGAATAAGCAGAAAATATTTTTTAATAAATAACTTTTTAAATTGAAAGCTTCGTGTCTTATAAAATCCTTTTTACAGATATCAAATAACTGTATTCCCGGGTGTTTGCTTATAGTGGATATTGTTTCAAATATATGTGAATATTAAAATCAAGACTTATTTTACTATTCTCAATGTTCTCGAAGGAACAGCGTGACAACTGGGGCAGGGGAGGGAATTTCGGTATGTGTTGCTGTCTGGCCCTATCTGATGGGCCCCTGGGCCAGTTCTGTCATCCATGCATTTGCCTGGTCAGAAGAACTGTCTGTGGTGATTTGACAGTTTCCCCACAGTTGATCTTAGAAGCCCCGTTAAAAGTTCCAATACCCAATGTAGTACTTAACTTTTATTCACCATTTCTGCAACTGCCTATAATGAGCCAGTAGTGTTATTTTCATCAATACTGTGACATATTTTACAGTTTTTTTTATATGTTTGGTACAAATTGTTGGGAAATCAAGATTGAGTCCCAGCTCTGATAATCCCTGAGTCCATGAGACCTGGTAAAAGGACGAGATTCTGTATTTGGGTGGGAAACAGAAGTAGCATACTGTAAATGAAAAATGGTTCTGCTTTCTTATGCTCTTTGGCTGTGAGTTTTATGGTATGTGTAGGTATATCTAGCGATCATCTCAGTGAAATGTTTGACCCAAGCTTTTTAGAGCATGATTCCTTTGAAAGGAATTTTTTTTTAAAAAAAAAAGATTTATTTATTTTTGCATACAAGAACTGGAATGTAAGCCATAGATGCAGGAGGTGAGAGGATTTACCAGAGAGAGTGCAGAGTAGAACAGGCAGATGTACTGAAATACACTGCTGAGGGGAGCAGCGGGCGAGGCAGGAGAGGTCTGCTGCTCCCTGTGGGACACCTCCCTGGCCTGCAGTGGCTGGCGATAGCTTGTTAGCACTGTCTTTAAACCCTGCGCTACCAGGGAGGCCCTAAAAGGGATTCTTACAATGAGGAAAACTTTCAGAATTCACCTGCCTCAAATATTTATAAAATATAATGATTTTTAAGGAGAATAAAATTTCCAACTCTTTAATTTTTCCTATAATTTGTATCTATAAACATGCAGAATAACTAGTCTCTTCATAGTATTTGCTAAATGAATAAATAAATATTGGTGATTTTCTGTTTTATTTAGCAAGCTTTAAGGCAGTTGTTGAATGCAGAATCATCTGTAGACTAGTAAAAGGAGAGTTGTTACATGAAAAATGTGTCATCCTAAAAATCTTTCAATTCTGAAGCATGAGTAGTTTGCTCCGTATTGGTATAGAAACTCCAAAAGGAAAAATGGAAAAATTAAGATTAAATGCACCCTGTTGCTTTAACTGTTTGCATAAAGGCTTAGTAGAACATGTGATATTATTCATGGCACAATATAACAGAAACTATAGTTTACTTTTTATTTTCTAAGCTTTAGGGGAAAAGTCTTTTAAAATACATTTCTTTGTAAACCAACTGGAATAGTCTACCAGAAATATACACTATTTCAAATGTGGTATGAACGCATATGCAAGCCTTTGCTGTAGAACGTATTTTTGTTTTTATGTGTTCAGCCTGCTATGGAACAAAAGACCACTCCTCATCTTTTTTTGTCTTTTCTTTGCCTTTAAGATGGAAATACCTTTAAAATGGAATTAACTTTGAAATATCAATCTTTCAGTTACATGTCTTTATTCCAATTTTATCTTTTACCTTTATTTAGTCTTTCAAAGAAAGACCTTTGCATTGTCAACATAAGGAAAACCCTTATCTCTTCAGCGTTCCTGTTCACCCAGTTCTGTTATAGGCTTGTTTCCTGCCTTTTTTAAATTGTATGGACCAACACCTGATTGCATTTAACCAAAATAAAGGACATGACTAACTTTAGAGCTCACTTCACCATATATACAGAAATTCTTTGTTTTAATAACAATAGTAAAGTTGCACTACAGTGTTTTAAAATAGCTACTTTTAGGAACAGAAGACCCCTTGGCACTGCCATTTTATTTTTATTGAATATGGATGTATACCAAATATTCAGTCCATGTGTTCTGTTTCCTTCAAAATAAAGTTTGTTGTTGTCTCTGCCTTGTTAATGCTTACATATAAGTCTTCTATTTTAAGTAGACTATGAATCTGATCAACTGTCACCAAAGAAATTTTGGTCTTTGGGTGATTCTGCCCCAAGATTTGACATGCTGTGCAAAGCTGGGGAATCCCGAGATATTCATGGCCCAACAAAAGACCTGTGGCCAAATGGTGTCCTCTTTGCCTGGCAGCTAATTACTCCAGTTTGCCTGGCAGCTAATTACACAGTTCTATGGCTGTGCTCGCTCCCCATGCCTTGCGCCTGCATTTCCTGTCCGTTTACAGAATCTAGTCTTACTGCCCTCTTACCACTTTTGTTTTACCCTAGAACTTCACAATAAGTTTTATTTTTTGGTAGCCATTATCAATTTCTGCTACTTCCTGCTGAAAAACCTTAACTGGTACATCTTTCTAAAATTTTCTCAGGACAGGTCCATTCATACATTGATGAATGTGTATCTGTATATGTATGAACGCGCTGTGATGGGAACATCAACTTGACTTTTTCCCTTAACAGTAACTCATGGATGTATTGTCATGTCAGAATCATGGTTAAGTCTTAGGCTGAAACTTTCTAGTGAAATTACTTTGTTCCACTAGATATGCTGTTAAGATTTTAGCTTGCTTAGTTGGGGTGAAGTTTCCTTTTCTCAGTCCGTCCTTGAGAACACTTGTATGCACTCTTTTGAGTCATCCATTGGTTTGAAGAATGGAGTCTCATTTGTTGGACTTAATCCCAAACTTGTGTAAAAAGATAAACCCATAGAAACTATAGGATGAGTTCCAAAGATTTTTAGAAATCTTGTACTTGTTTTATAGTAGTAATTCTTTTTTTTTATTTGATTTATTTGTTTTTTTTATATCATTGTTCATTTTGGTGCAGTAACTGGTTTCTCCCCTCAGGTGTAGTCCCTGTAGTTCTGCCATCAGGCACCAATGCCCCATCTCCAGTCCCTTGTGCCTTCTCGCCTCTGTTTTAATACCTTCCCCTACCCACTGTATGTTTCAGACCTATGGTCAGCTTGCAGGTTTTGTCTTTTTCTGGACTCTCTGTGTGGTTTCTCTATATTCCACATGTAAGTGAAACCATCCAATAGTTATCTTTTTTCCTTCTGACTTCTTTCTTTTTTTTCTTAAAGATTTATTTTATTTATTTATTTATACAAGCACTGGGTACAGTCAGAAGCGTGGGAGGGTGAGAGAATTCACCAGAGCCAGAGCGGGGAGCAGAGCAGGCAGAAGGACCGAAGTACACTGCTGAGGGGAGCAGCGGGCGGCATGAGAGGTCTGCACGCGAGGTCTGCACGCCATGTGGGGCCCTCCTCTGGTGGCTGGGGAGCAGCTGGGGATCGAACAGGCACTGCAGAAGCTGCTGGCAGCTTCGCAACCCAGCGCTCAACCGCTGTGCCACCGGGGAGGCCACTGACTTATTTCTTTTTTTTTTTTTAAGATTTTTTTCTTTTTTTTTTAAAGATTTATTTTTATTTATACAAGAACCAGGGTACAGGCCAGATGCGTGGGAGGGTGAGAGGATTCACCAGAGACAGAGCAGGAACAGAATAGGCAGACTGACGAAATACACTGCTGGGGGGAGCAGCGGGCAAGACAGGAAAGGTCTGCCATGCCATGTGGGTTGCTCCGAGGCCAGCGGGGATCGAACTGGCACTGCAGAGGCTGCAGATAGCTTCACAGCGCTGCCGTCAACCTGCGCCACTAGAGAGGTCCCAAATTTATTTATTTATACAGGAACCAGGGTACAGGCTAGATGTGTGGGAGGGTGAGAGGATTCACCGGAGACAGAGCAGGGAACAGAACAGGCAGACTGAGTGAAGTACACTCCTGAGGGGAGCTGCGGGCGAGACAGGAGAGGTCTGCTGCGCCATGTGGGTTTCTCCCTGGCCAGCCGGGGATCGAACTTGTGTTGCAGAGGCTGCAGATTGCTTCATAGTGCAGTGCTTACCCCTTGTGCCACCAGGGAGGCCCACCTTCTGACTTATTTCACTTAGCATCATCCCTTCCAACTCCGTCCATGTTGCCTCAAATGGCATGTGTTTATCTTTTTTGAATTACTGCATAGTATTCCATTGTGTGTATATACCTGCAGTAGTAATTAACCTTTTTAGGGTCAGTAATTATGCCAAAAACATGAAAAGTCATAAACTACTCAAATAAATGCACTGCATTCGTTATTGGTGGTATAAAAGTTACCCCACACTTAGTAGTTTAAAATAACAAAATTGATTCATGTGGGGCTGTGCTCCTTAGAGCAGTGTTAGGGCCCTGGTGCCTCAAGGGTGCTATGGCGCCCCTTGCCCTTGGACTGTCAGTGGAGACACATGTCCTGTGTAGGGGTGAGGAGGATGTCCATGAGGTCACGACCTACCTCCTATGCCCTGTAGAATATCACTTTCTCTGTTCCCTTTTGCCCTTATGGACTTACCTCAGCCCTGGACCACTTCCTTGGACTGTCTCAGCCTGACACACCATGGTGTCCATGCACAGAGATGAGCAGCATCTCCTCTTGGTCCATCCCACTCCCCTCGACATAAATTGAGAACCCCCAAGTCCAATGAGTGATACTCCTGGGTCACCAAGATGCAGGAACATCAACGCTACAACCACAAAAAAGTGTTACCTGTCTCCAGGAAGCTGCACAGCACTCATGGCCAAGCTAGAGGAGCCATCCCAGAGACAGAGGCCCAGGGGATTGCACTGGACACACCTGGCCTCATCAGCCCCATTAAACACAGAAGGTGCCACCTAGAGCTCTTTTTAGAAGACCCACGGAAAAGCATGGAATCTGCTGATATGGTTGTGGACCTTGTGAATGTCTCAGACTCAGAACCAGCTCAGCTCCCAGCTGCTCCAGTGCTTGACCCAGTCCCAGTCCCTAGCATCCTTGTCATGAACAAGATAGAGGCCCTGGAACAGCTGTTAGTCTTCCTGGAGCTCATAGCATCCCTCCCTGAAGGTATGGTCAATGGCAAGAAGCTCAAGATAAGACAGGCCTTCCACTCACACTCGGGCACCCACTGCCCTAGCCTAGCAGCTAAGCGCCCAGACAGGGGCCCCTCAGAGGATTGACTGGCCCCACTTCAGGAGATCATCATGTGGTCAACTCTAAGCCAGGAATACACGAAAGCAGTATCTCCTGTCACAGGCCAGACCAGGGCCCTGGGAGTTCAACAGTGGAATCCTCACTTGCCAGATGCCTGAGGAAATCTGTACCAGCCTCATTAGAGAGAAGCTTCTAGGATGGGAGCCCTTGCTGCACAAAATGGTGGCATGGGAGGGGACACCAAGTAGGGAGCTAATAATCCTGCTCTAGAGAATCTCATGTGAGGCTCCTGATTGGTCCAAAGGAGACCTGATACTCTACAGCTTGTAGGAGGTAGGTTGTGACCTCATGGAGATCTTCCTCAGCAAAGTGCGTCTCCGCCTCTGTGCGGCTCCTCAAACTACCACCCTCTGCCTCTAAGGCATCCCAGCCCAAATTCCTGGCAGGAGCCACTGACAGAGCGGGCCAGCGTGGGTCCTGCAGGCACTAGTGAAAGTCAGACTCTGAATACTGACCACTAGCTGAGCTGGCTTAGCCTTGCTGAGTCTGCACAGCCCTATAGTCATGTCTCGTGGTGGAGAAAGGAACTGCCGGTAGCTCAGATCCCAGGGGCATCAGCTACTTAGGTTTAGAAGTTGGCCCTTCGGTGGGAGCAGGACCACATGGCTTGCACCTGGCTTCAGGTTCAGGGCTTCTCTCTGAGTTGTCGGCAGTTAGCAGAGAAGCCCTATGAGTACCATGTGTCCTGAGTGAGACGGTGCCTCCCACCTGCTCCCCAAGTCCTTGTTCCTTCCCACTCCATCTCTCTCCCCAGTCTCGATGCTAATAAAGTTAAAAGTAAGCAAAAGGGAAATAAAAAAAAAAAATTTATCATCTCACAGTTTCTGTGGGTCCAGAATCCAGGAATTGCTTAGCTGGTTGGTTCTGCCTCAGTGTCTCACAAGGTTGCAGTAAAGGTGATGGCCAGGGCTGTAGTCAACTGAAGGACTGACTGCGCTGGGGGAGCTCTTCCTGGTGCTCCCTCACGTGACTGTTGGCAGGAGGCCTCAGTTCCTTCCCAAGAGTGTCATCATGACACAGCAGCTGCCCCCCCCTTCCATGTTCCAACAAAGAGGACAGAGCTGTGATGCCTCTTATTTATAACCTAGTTTTATAAGTAACACACCATTTTTTCTACCACATTCTCTCTGTTGTGAGTCACACAAATCCAGCCCATACTCAAGGGAGGAGAATTGAGTTCTATCTCTTGAAGGGAGGAGTATCGTAGAATCAGTGGACATATTTTCAAACCACCACATGCACATATATACCTTCATTCTGCATCAGAGTCCGTCAGCATTTTGGTTTTCCAATTCATGTATGCGCCTCAGGTTGAGAATTACAGTTACAGGCTGGTGACTCTTCAAAGTTTATATCAAAAAGTATTGTGAGCACTTGTAGGTGCAGTTGTCCATTAGTGAATTTTTTTATTCATTCAACATTTAGTGTTTTATTAAATATAGCCCCCATTTTATCTTTTCTCCACAATGGAGTAACTAATCTTCTTGAAACATGAACTAATTCAAGTTGCTTCTTTGCTTTTAGGCTCTAAATCTTACATGGTTCCCACTATCCACAAGATAAAGTTTAAAGTTTTTGCCATAACCTGCAAGTTTCATAACCACACATCCAAGTTCACCTGAGAGCGTCCATATTTGTGCCTGTTGGCCCATAATAATTGTCAACAGCACTCTGTTTGACTGTCAAAAATGTCCTGGATTAAGACAATATAAGATCCAGTATTGGATTTGGGACCAGAATAAAAACAGCTCTAATGGACATAATTGAGGCAACCGACAAAGTTGAATTTGTAATGTGAAGTAGATAATTGTATTTCATCAATGTTAAACTTCTGATTTGATTACTGTGTTTAGGAAAGAGAATGTCCTTGTTCTTAGGTAATACACACTGAAGTACTTAGAGGTTAGAGGAACATGATGTCTTTGATTTATTCACAAATGATTCAGGAAAAAAAAAAAAGCTCATCTAGGTCCTCCCTGGTGGCGCAAGCAGTTAAGCACAGCACTGTGAAGCTGTCCGCAGCCTCTGCAGCACAAGTTCAATCCCAGGCCAGCCAGGGAGCTACCCCAACATGGTGCAGACCTCTCCTGTCTCACCCACTGCTCCCCTCAGCAGTATGTTTCAGTCTGCCTGTTCTGTTCCCCACTCTGTCTCTGGTGAGTCCTCTCACCACGCCTCCCCCACCTCTGGCCTGTACCCCAATTCTTGTATGCATAAATAAATAAACCATCAGGGGAAAAAATAATAACAATACAAAACACAACAAAGCAAAACTAAAACAAACAAATGGTTATAAACCAAACATCCTGCAGGGGAAGAGGCAGGAGAGGGATCAGAGGGAGGGAGGGAGGAACACAGGGGACTGTGGTGATGGTGCACGGGTGCTTTGGTGAAGGAAATTCTATGGGGACTACACCTAGGCGCGGCGGGGGAAGCAAACATTGCTTAAAAATGAACAATGATGGGGTCTCCCCGGTGGCGCAGCAGTTGAGCGCTGGGTTGCGAAGCTGCCCGCGGCCTCTGCGGTGCCGGTTCGATCCCCGGCTGCTCCCCGGCCACCAGAGGAGGGTCCCACATGGTGCGCAGACCTCTCCTGCCGCCCGCTGCTCCCCTCAGCAGTGTATTTCATCGTCTGCCTGCTCTGCTCTCCGCTCTGGCTCTGGTGAATTCTCTCACCCTCCCATGCTTCTGACTGTACCCAGTGCATGTATAAACCAACCAACCAAACAAACAAATAAATAAATAAGACATGCCTCTAGAAAATTAAAACAAAAAAAAATGAACAATGATGTAAAAAAATATATAAATAAAAAAATTTTAAAAACTAGGAAAAATAAACCTTTAAAAATAAGTTCATCTGAATATAAATGTGGAGAGGGAGAAGAATAAAATGAGCAAATATAAATAAGTGAATTGGGTAAAGGGTACATGGGACTTTTGTGAACTATTCTTGTAACTTCTAAGTTGTAATTACATCAAAATAAAAACATCAGGGCCTCCCCGGTGGCGCAGCGGTTGAGCGCTGAGTTGCGAAGCTGCCCGCAGCCTCTGCAGCGCAGGTTCGATCCCCGGCTGCTCCCCCGCCACTGGAGGAGGGTCCCACATGGCGCGCAGACCTCTCATGCCGCCTGCTGCTCTCCTCAGCAGTGTACTTCGGTCCTTCCGCCTGCTCTGCTCCCCACTCTGGCTCTGGTGAATTCTCTCACCCTCCCGCGCTTCTCACTGTACCCAGTGCTCGTATAAATAAATAAATAAATCTTAAAAAAATAAAATAAATCTTTAAAATAAATAAATAAATAAAAACATCAAACTATCTCCCACTGATCTATAAGCACTGGCATCCTTGGTATCTAACAGAGTGCCTGGTGCACAGTTAGGAGCTTCAATAAATCTGAACAAGAGTGAAGTGCTGTGAAGGAAACTTATTTTTATATAAAATTTTAAAAAAACCCTTTTTTTAAAGGCTGAAAAAAACAGAGCCTCCTTGGTGGCGCAGGGGGTTAGTTCAGTGCTGTGAAGCTGTCCGCAGCCTCTGCAGTGCAGGTTCGATCCCCAGCTGGCCAGGGAGATACCCACATGGCGCAGCAGACCTCTCCTGCCTCACCCGCTGCTCCCCTCAGCAGTGTATTTCAGTCAATCTGCCTGTTCTGTTCCCCACTCTGTCTCTGGGGAATCCTCTCAGCCCCCACACCCCTGGCCTGTACCCAAGTTCTTGTATGCATAAATAAATAAATCTTTTTTAAAAAGGCTGAAAAAAATAAATACACCAGGTTAGGCATTAAATTATATGATCATCTTATCCATAAACCCCACGTAGTATGTCGTGATTAACCTTCTGGTCTGCCCTGCTCTGCTCTCTGCCTTGCGCTTTAAGCTTTAGCCAGTCTATCCTTGATTCAGTTGTTTGAATGCACCATGCTTGTTCACGTCACATTCACTGCCTGACTTCTTCTCCCCGACTCTAGTCATCCTTCAAAACTCAGCTCAAATATCAATTCCATAAAAGAAATTTCTAACCTTCCAGACAAGAAAGATCAAGTTCAGTGTTCCAGACACTCAGAGCATCTTATACCATACATCTTTCCTTCACAGCACTTCACTCTTCATCAGATTTATTGAGCCTGGTAACTGTGCACCAGGCACTCTGCTAGATACTAAGGATGGCAGAGTTTATGAGCTTGTGGAAGACAACACAAAATTACAAAAGTAACAAGTGCAACAAAGAGTGGGTATGTGTTGCTGTGAGACTGGAAGAGAGGCTTGTCCTAGTCATGGGGGTCAGAGAAGACTTCCCTGGAGGAGTGATAGAAGCTGTAAACTCAGTGAATAAGCAGGGAAAATAGTTTCCAGGGAGAGAGAACATCATGTGCAAAGGTCCTGGGGTCAGGAATGAGGCAAGGATAAAAGGGCCAATAGAACTCCCAGTGTGGTAGTTGTTCACTGCAAGATGCAAGAGTGAGACAGGTGGGGCCCAGACCTGTAGGGCTTTGTAAAATGGTACATCTTTATACCAAAAGGAATGGGAAAATGAAGTCTTTATTTTTTAGCAGAAAGGGAGATAGAAATAGAGGGATGATATAATCAGACTGAAATTTTGAAAACCTCTGCCCAGGCTAGTGTGGAAAAAAGATTAGAGGTGAGTTAGAGGAGAAGCAGGTTCTTGGGGTAATTTGAGAGATAGATGGTATTGGTTCTGATCAGTGTGGTGTTGATGAATTAGAAGGATTCAGTGGCAGGTGGGAATGAATTGGACACAGGGGATATAGTAAGATAGAGGAAAGTGTCAAGGTTGACTGAGGTTTCTGTCTTATATAACCTGTTAGAAGATGTTACCATTTACCAAAATAAGAAACAGGAGAACTTGCTGGGGGGAAACTGATGAGTTTTTAATATTTTGTTACCAATCAGTTAAGGCTTTTTAAATGTAAATAACAGAAAACAGTGATTCTACTGTCTTAAATTATAATGAAATTATCTCACATAAAAAATACAGTGAGAAGGTTGGTTAATTTTCAGCAATATCAGTTTTTCAGTTTTTTTTACATTTTGCTCTACCTAAGCACACAGCCTCTTGCTTCTGAGGTGGAAGATGGCTAGCTGATTATAGATGTGAAGCATATAGCAGGACAGAGGGGAGGAGAAGGGTCAAAATAGGGGAGGGAAGAGAACAAAGGACTGTGGTGGTGGATCACGGGTGCTATGGTGGTGGGGGAACTATGGGGACCGCACCAGAGGGGAGAAATCAAATACTATCCAAAACAACAAAGATTTAAGAAAAATAAATAAAACAGTAAAAAATATACAATAGTATGCATCTGCCTTGGGAATAAAAAGAAAGATGACTAGTTACATCGATGTCCAAGCCAGAAAGTGGCCTTTCTCTTCATTGTGCCTTTTTAAAAAAGATTTATTTTTATTCATTTATGGATACAAGAACTGGGGTGCAGGCCAGAGGGGGTGAGAGGATTCACCAGAGACAGAGTGGGGAGCAGAACAGGCAGACTGATTGAAATACACTGCTGAGGGGAGCAGCGGCAAGACAGGAGAGGTCTGCTGCGCCATGTGAGTACCTCCCTGGCTGGGGATCAAACTCATGCTGCAGTAGCTGCAGATAGCTTCATAGGCTGTGTCTTAACCCCTTGTGCCACCTGGGAGGCCCGAAGATGTGCAATATTTGTACTTTGAAAACTACTAAACATTGTTGAGAGAAATTAAAGAAAACTTAAATGTAATCTATCTATAGCTTCAAGTCAATTCCAATCAAAATCCTAGCTGTATACCAGCTCTTGGATGCATAAATAGATAAATCTTAAAAAAAAAAAAAAAAAAAAAAAAGGAAAATGCTCATTCTATTCGCGGCACTCTAAGATTCAATAGAATCCCTATCAAATTTCCAATGGTATTTTTCACAGAAGTAGGACAGATAATCGTAAAATTTGTAGGAAGCAATGCAAGGCCCAAATAGTAAAAACAATCTTGGGCGAGCTGGAGGCATCACACATTGTGATTTCAAACTATAATATAGAGATATAGTAATCAAAACAGTATGGTATTGGCATGAAAACAGATATATAGACCAATGGAACAGAATGGAGGGTCCAGAATAATCCACACATGTATTGTAAACTAATAGATGACAAAGGAGTCAAGTATTTCAATAATGGACAATCTTTAATAAATGGTATTGGAAAAAATGGACAAAGGGATAGAACTGGACTACTTATGCTATTCACAAAAGTTAACTCAAAATGGAAAACTTGAATGTATGACCTAAAATCATTAAACTCTTAGAAAAAAAGAACATATATGGGAAGCTTCTTCATATAGAGCTTGACTCTTTTTTGGATTCAACACCAAGAGCAAAGATAAACAAAAGTAAATATAAATAAATAAATAAGTGGGACCACATTAAACTAAAAAAACTTCTGCATAGCAAAGGAAACCATCAATAAAATGAAGAAAACCTACAAAATGGGAGAAAATATTTGCAAACCATATATTAGAGAAGAGGTTGATTCTGAAATAGACAAAATATATAATTAACTCTATAAGAAAATGCAATTAAAAAATGGGCAGAGAAGCTGAATAGCTGTTTTTCCAAAATGTACAGATGTCCAACAAGTACATGTAAAGGGGTTCAACATAACTAATCAGCAAGGAAATGCAAATGAAAACCACAATGAAATACCACTTCACATTGTCGGAATGACCATTATCAAAAAGACAACAATATGTTGGTGAAAAGAAAAATAATGTGTTGGTGAGGGTGTAGAGAAAAGGAACCCTTGAACACTATGGGTGGGAATGTAAATTGGTACAACCTCAGTGGAAAACAATGTAATTTCTAAAAAAGCAAAAATAGCCCATCAAAGAATAGGCAAAAGATCTGAAAGATACTTCTCCAAGGAAACTGTACAGATAACCAGCACTTTATTTCTCTCTTCCCTTTCCCCACTGGTGTTTCCTGAGATCACTCCCACATACTGCTTACCCCTGAAACCTTGGCTCAATATCTGCTGGTGGAACCCAAAACAACAGAATACATATTTAAATTATGTTTTATGGGGAAAAACTGTGTCCTTGAGGATTCATAACTTTGTATTCAGGGGCCTCCCTGGTGGCGCAAGGGGTTAAGATGCAACCTATGAAGCTGTCCGCAGCCACTGCAGCACAAGTTTGATCCCCGGCCAGGGAGCTACCCACATGGCGCAGCAGACCTCTCCTGACTCGCCCGTTGCTTCCCTCAGCAGTGTATTTCGTTCAGTCTTTCTATTCTGTTCCCCACTCTGTCTCTGGTGAATCCTCTCAACCCCCACACCTCTGGCCTGTACCCCAATTCTTGTATGCATAAATAAATAAATCTTTAAAAATAAATAAATAATTTATATTCAGGTTGTGTATGAGTTTATGCATCAGCCACACCCATGGAGTAGTGCTAGTCAATGTGAAGGATATTATGTTAGATTTCTTGCCTTAGGATAGGAGATAATTCTTACTCTTTTTTAATTTTTTAAAATTTTAAAATTTTTATTTATTTATGCATACAAGAGCTGGTGTACAGGCGAGAGATGTGGGGGTGAGAGGATTCACCAGAGACAGAGTGGGGAACAGAACAGGTAGACTGAGTGAAATACACTGCTGAGGGGAGCAGCAGGCGAGTCAGGAGAGGTCTGCTGCGCCATGTGGGTTTCTCCCTGGCCAGCTGGAGATTGAACTCATGCTGCAAAGGCTTCGGATTGCTTCATAGTGCGGTGCTTAACCCCTTGCGCCACCAAGTAGGCCCCCTCACTTCCACTCTTCAAATTAATTTCCTTCAGCAGATATAAAATAATTGCTTAACTTAGTCCAAATTGCTAGTTAATAAAAATTAATTTGATGACGGACTAAATTATATTTACATCTCTTTAGGAGCAAAACAGTATAGCTTTTGAACTAAAAAAAAAAAAAATCTATTGAAAATACCAGTAGAGGGCCTCCACGGTGGCGCAGCGGTTGAGCGCTGGGTTGCGAAGCTGCCCGCAGCCTCTGCTGTGCCGGTTCGATCCCCGGCTGCTCCCTGGCCACCGGAGGAGGATCCCACATGGCGCGCAGACCTCTCCTGCCGCCCGCTGCTCCCCTCAGCAGTGTGCTTCGGTCCTTCTGCCTGCTCTGCTCCCCGCTCTGGTTCTGGTGAATTCTCTCACCCTCCCGCGCTTCTGACTGTACCCAGTGCATGTATAACCAACCAAACAAACAAAGAAATAAATAAAACATGCCTCTATAAAAAAAATAAATAAAATTTAAAAAAAAAAAAAAGAAAATACCAGTAGAAAAATAGGATGGCAACTTCCCACACTGCCACAGAAAGTCATTGCCAATTACATGAGAAGCAAATTCAAGAGGGAAATCTTTTACTCTATAACTCAAAATTACTTGTGTATTCCGAGGCCCAAATAACTAACTTCAAGGCTATTTTTGCAATCCAGTTTATGAGTGTGTGGATGAAAATTCTTGCTGAACTACAGGTACAACTGCAATTGAAGTCAGTTGATAACTGATTATCTAAATGGAATAAGATGAAGTGAGAGAATGGAAAAATCAGAGCAGTACTCTTGTTTGAAAAACAATGTTTTTATTCAGGAGACAACAGCTATAAACAGTGTCATTATAAAGTGTGCTTATCCAAACTGAGTTTCCATTTCTGAATGTCAAGGGGATCATTTTGATGAGTTCTTGGGTAGGTTGGGGATTAATTTTAAAAATAAAGATGCTATTTTAAAAAACCTCAATTTTAGGAGGTAGAATGCCTTGGGCTTCTAATAAAGATCTTCTTTACAGCAGTGTTTATAGCAGCAAAAGATTGCAAAATACCTAACTGTCCACCCACAGAGGTTTAGTTAAATCCCTGCTGTATAGTCTCAAGGTTGAATTCTGTATGTAGTTTTTTAAAAAATGAGGAAAGTAGATTTACATGTCATAACATGGAGTGTTCTCTAAGATTGTTGAGTGAAAAGAAAGGTACAGAACAAAGTACAGAACAAAGTGCACATCTATATTTTTATGTATATTTGTGTGTGTATGTGTTTCTAACAGAGGGTATGTATTACTTTTTTATTTATTGTTTGCCATCTACTCTTACTAGATGGTAGATTCTATAAAGGCAGCAAACTATGTTGTATGTTTTGTTCACTGCCATAGCGCCAATGTCCTTATAGAAGCTATTTATTTACTTTTTGTGTATGGGTGTATGTTCCTTTCCTTTTTTTTTTTTTTTTTTTTGGTAAAATACACATAAGTTTATGATTTTAAACTTTTTTTTAAAAAAAGATTTATTTTTATTTATTTGTACAAGCACTGGGTACAGTCAGACGCGTGGGAGGGTGAGAGAATTCACCAGAGCCAGAGCGGGGAGCAGAGCAGGCAGAAGGACCGAAGTACACTGCTGAGGGGAGCAGGGGGTGGCAGGAGAGGTCTGAGTACCAGGTGGGACCCTCCTCCGGTGGCCGGGGAGCAGCAGGGGAGCAGCCGGGGATCGAACCGGCGCTGCAGAGGCTGCGGGCAGCTTCGCAACCCAGCGCTCAGCCACTGCGCCACCGGGGAGGCCCCAATTTAAAATTTTTTTTTTAAGTGTACAGCTTAGTATCATTGAAGACATTCATATTGTTGTATAACCATCACCATCTCCAGGACTTTCTCAATTTCCCCAACAGAAATTCTACCCATTAAATATTAACTCCCCCTCACACTGGCTCCTGGCAACCATCATTTCACTTTCTGTTTTTATGAATTTAACTACTCTAGGTACCTCATATAAATTGAATCATGTTATATCTGTTGTTTTGTGATTGGCTCATTTAACTTAGCATTATTAGTTCAGTCAAATTGAACCATGTGACAGAGTTTAAGGCTGAATAATAGTCCTTTGTGTAACAGAGATATATAGATATGTATATGTATAGATATAGGTAATGTATGTGCATATGTATTTAATTTTGTTTACCCATTCATTTATAAATAGACATTTGAGTTCCTTCTATCTCTCTCTTTTTTTTAAGATTTATTTATTCACGCATACAAGAACTGGGGTATAGGCCAGATGTGCGAGAGGGTGAGAGGATTCACCAGAGACAGAGTGGGGAACAGAACAGGCAGCCAGACTGAAATACACTGCTGAGGGGAGCAGCGGGCAAGACAGGAGAGGTCTGCCGCGCCATGTGGGATTTTCACCAGGCCTCCAGGATCGCCAGCCACTGCAGCAGAGTTTGATCCCCAGCCAGGGAGTTACCCACATGGTGCAACAGACCTCTCCTGTCTCGCCCTCTGCTCCCCTTAGCAGTGTATTTCAGAAGATCTACCTGTTGTGCTCCCCACTCTATCTCTGGAGAATCCTCTCACCTCCCACACCTCTGGCCTACACCCCAGTTCTTGTATGCATAAATGAAAAATAAATAAATAAATATTTTTTGAAAAAGAAAATAATACTGCTATGAACATGGATATATAAAAATATTTAAAATGTGCTCAAGTCTCTGAATTCAATTCTTTTGCATATATACCCAAAATGAAATTGCTGCATCATGTGGCATTTCTACTGGTAATTTTTTGAGATGCCACCATATTGTTTCCATGGTGGCTGCAACATCTTACATTCTTACCAGCAGTACACAAGGGTTATACATCCTACATCCTTGACAATGCTTGTTATAGTTTATGTTTTGATAGTGGCCCTCCTAATGGCTGTGAAGTAGTCAGTAGTTTTTTGTTTGATAAATAAACAATATCTCTAAAATTAGAATGATCACGATTTATTGTATTGTATCTTGTCTAAGGATATTAGTATTATCAATAGAATACTTGTGTCCCTTCAAGATACACCATTTCAGTTCAACAGCTCCAAGAACATTGGTTGTCCATTTTATACAAGAGATCTACATTGACTTTGCTGTTAAACCCAAAACCTGATTCACTGCTTTAATTAAGAAACATAATGTCGGGCCTCCCCGGTGGCGCAGCGGTTGAGCGCTGGGTTGCAAAGCTGCCCGCGGCCTCTGCAGCACCGGTTCGATCCCCGGCTGCTCCCCGGCCACCGGAGGAGGGTCCCACATGGCGCGCAGACCTCTCCTGCCGCCCGCTGCTCCCCTCAGCAGTGTACTTCGGTCCTTCTGCCTGCTCTGCTCCCCGCTCTGGCTCTGGTGAATTCTCCCACCCTCCCGTGCTTCTGACTGTACCCAGTGCTTGTATAAACAAAACAAATAAATAAATAAAAGCATGCCTCTATTAAAAAAAAAAAATAATTAAAAAAAAAATTAAAAAAAAAAGAAACATAATGTCCATTGCCAAAGAGACACTGTACTCAAAGCTCTTTCAAAATCCTGCCCTGTATAATCTTATTTATGGCATGTAATTAAATATTTAGACACAATGAAAGTAACATTCACCCTCAAAAAATTAAACATAGAATTACTGTATGACTGAACAATTCCACTCTCAGTTATGAACTGAAAACAGGTATTCCAATAAAACTTGTACACAAATATTCATAGTAACACTATTCACAAGAACCAAAAGGTATACACAACCCAGATGTCCATGAATTGATGATGGAATTCATAAATGTGTATTCCTACAATGAAATATTATTCAGGGCCTCCCTGGTGGTGCAAGGGGTTAATGCAACCTATGAAGCTATCAGCAGCCACTGCAGCACAAGTTCAATCCCTGGCCAGGGAGCTGCCCACTTGGCACAGCAGACCTCCCCTGACTGGCCCACTGCTCCCCTCAGCAGTGTATTTCAGTCAATCTTCCCATTCTATTCCCTACTCTGTCTCTGGTGAATCCTCTCATCCCCCACACCTTTGGCCTATACCCCAGTTCTTGTATGCATAAATAAATAGAAATATTATTCATCCACAAAAAGAAATGAGGTATTGCTACATGGATGAATCTTATAAACATTATCTTAAGTGAAAAAACACAAAGGCCATGTATTATATGATTCTATTTATATAAAATCTCCAAAGTAGGAAAATACATAGACTCAGAAAACAGATTTATGTTTGCCAGAGGCGGGGGAAGGGGAGAATGTGGAGTGACTATCCAAATGGAGTTTGGTAGAGATAATGATTGCATAACATTGTGAATGTACTAATTGCCACTGAATTACACTTTTAGATTATTATTATTATTTTAAAGATTTATTTATTTATGCATACAGGAACTGGGGTACAGTCCAGAGGTGTGAGGGGAGAGAGTGAGAGGATTCACCAGAGACAGAGTGGGGAACAGAACAGGCAAATTGACTAAAATACACTGCTGAGGGGAGCAGTGGACGAGATGGGGGAGGTCTTCTGTGCCATGTGGGTATCTCCCTGGCCAGGGATTGAACTCGTACTGCAGTGGCTGCAATATAGGTTGCATCTTAAACCCTTGCGCCACCAGGGAGGCCCCGCTTTTAGATTATTAAAATGGTGATTTTTTTCTGTGTGAATTTTACCTTTGGTTATTGTCAGTAGTGCTACACTAAATCTTTTTGAATTGTTAGTTTTATTCTTCAGATAGATACATAGAAGCAGAATTGGTAGATCATATAGTAGATCTGTTATTAATTCTTTAGGAACTTACATATTGCCTTTCCATAGGGGCTCCACCAACTTATACCAACAGTGTACAAGTGTTCCTTTTTCTCTACACCCTCATCAACACTTGCTGCTCCTGGACTCTTTTCTGTAGACCATCTAATTGTAGGTTTAATTTGCATTTCCTGGTTATAAATGATGAGCATTTTTTTGGCTGTCTCTATAGCTTCTTTGGAGAAGTATCTATTCAAATCTCCTGGCCATTCTTTGATTGGGTTATTTTTTGTGAATGTGTTGCACTGTATGAGTTATTTATATGGCTATTAACCCCTGGTTGGATGTATAATGTGCAATTTTTTTCCCATTCAGTGGGGTGTCTTTATGTTTGTTTGTTTATTTTTGCATACAAGAACTGAGGTACAGGCCAGACGCACGGGAGGGTGAGAGGATTCACCAGAGACAGAGTGGGGAGCAGAACAGGCCGACTGACTGAAATACACTGCTGAGGGGAGCAGCAGGTGAGATAGGAGAAGTCTGCCGCATCATATGTGGGTTGGCTTCCTGGCTGGGGATCAAACTCGGGCTATAGAGGGGATAGTGCGGAGACTTAACCCCTACGCCACAAGGAAGGCCCTGTCTTTTTGTTTTAATGTGTTTTTGTCACTATACAGAAGCTTTTTCGTTTGATGTATTCTTATTTGTTTATTTTTGCTTTTGTTCCCCTTGACATTGTAGTTGATTCCCCGAAGACATCTCTAAATTCAGTGTTGTGTAATTTATTTCCTGTGTTTTCTTCTATGTATTTTATGGTTTTGTTGTAGAGTCTCCCCCTAGACACAGACCCGAGTCTGAATAAGATTTAAAAAAGCCTTTATTAACCTGCTGGCGACTATCCTTCTTGTAGGAGCAGGCCCGAGCAGTGGGTGATAAGGGTTTTTAAAACCGAAAACTGCACCTGGGAGTTTGCAGTTGCCACAGCAAGCAGGAAGCCAAACTGTGCTGTTACAAGCAGCAGAGTGTTTCACCACATCCCATGTATCAGGCACAACAGGTCCATACATATTATTATTATTTTTTTTTTATAGAGGCATGTTTTATTTATTTGTTTGTTTGTTTATACATGCACTTGGTACAGTCAGAAGCGCGGGAGGGTGAGAGAATTCACCAGAGCCAGAGCGGGAGCAGAGCAGGCAGAAGGACCGAAGTACACTGCTGAGGGGAGCAGCGGGCGGCAGGAGAGGTCTGCGCGCCATGTGGGACCCTCCTCCGGTGGCCGGGGAGCAGCTGGGGATCGAACTGGCGCCGCAGAGGCCGCGGGCAGCTTCGCAACCCAGCACTCAACCGCTGCGCCACTGGGGAGGCCCCATACATATTATTTTTGACGGGAACCCGGCCTCCATTGTTTTGGCCTGGAATTTTAAATTATAGTCTTAAATTATCCTCCTGATATGGCTCAAGCTTAGGCCTTGCATGGTCTGCTACATTTCACATTGCTCCCATTTCACAGTTTCAGGTCTTAGATCCAAGTCTTTAGTTTGTTTTCAATTAATGTTTGTATATGGTGTGGGAGAGCAGTCTAGTTTCATTCTTTTGTGTCAGCTATCCAGTTGTCCCAGCACCATTTATTCAAGACATTCCCTTTTGTCCATCATATACTCTTGACTCCTTTATTATAAATTAACTTTCCAAATATGTGTGGGTTTATGTCTGGGCTCTCAATTCTATTCCATTGATCAGTGTGCCTATTTTTGTTCCAATAACATACTGTTTTGATTACTACTGCCTTGCAGTATAGCTTGAAGTCACAGGCACATACACATTCATACAAAACATTTCTTCTTTGTTAGGATGGTTTGTTAGGATGGTTATTTAAGGTCCCATGTGGTTCCATAAAAATTTTAGTAATGTGGGCCTCCCTGGTGGTGCAAGGGGTTAAGACACAACCTATTAAGCCATCCACAGTCAGTGCAAGCACGAGTTCGATCCCCGGCCAGGGAGCAACCCACATGGCACAGCAGACCTCTCCTGACTCACCTGCTGCTCCCCTCAGCAGTGTATTTCAGTCAATCTGCCTGTTCTATTCCCCACTCTGTCTTTGGTGAATCCTCTCACCCCCCACATCTCTGGCCAGTTCCCCAGTTCTTGTATGCATAAATAAATAAATCTTTGAAAAAAAATTTTAGTAATGTAAATAGTTTTAAGCAAAAGTAGCCATTATATGTATCCACAACACTGTTAGAAGTCGACATGGATGGATGGATGAGTTTTGTTCTTTGAAGTATGTTGAGCTAAATTCTTTCTGATCATCCTTTGTCACTGTTTGGAGATCCAAGGATGTACATTCTCCAAGGGCTCCAGTACACCATTAAGTTGTGTATCCTTGCCTGTCTCTCAGGTCTTTGCATTCCAGTTAATTGATAAAGGGTTTTGCTACAATGACACACATTGACTAGAAAACACACCTACACAACCATAGGCCTTGGGTGTAGCATACAAGGCTGCTTTCAAGTTAGACAAGAGCAGGACACTTGATTCCCTGGGGCAATACTTATGTGCCTACCACCCCCAGGGACTGATCTGTGAGCTAGCCTTGTTAATAAGATTAAGCCATGGGTGGGAGTTGGGTGTATATTCACCTTCCCTAAAGCCCAAATCCAGTGTTCAGTTTGGCCCACCTTTCTCTTTCAATTAAAAGGCCAGGATCCCTCCCTGGTGGCATAAGGGGTTAAGCACAGCACTGTGAAGCTATCCACAGCCTCTGCAGCACAAGTTCCATCCCTGGCCAGGGAGCTACCCACATGGCACAGCAAACTGTTGTAGAGCAACCCCGATACAAAACGGGGTGCCTGACTTTGGGTCCTCACCCGCGCGCTTAAAAGGACTTATCAATGCTCTACTTCAGGCACATGTGAAAGGTTAATAAAAGGTTTATTTACAAGGGAAGGGGAAATGAGGAAATGTACAGCTCTGGGAGAAAAGTGGGAGACAAAGTTTTAAATGAGTCCTACCCAATTCGCTGATCAGGAATCCCAAATGGCGCTCTGAGAGCTGGCCGCCAGCCAGGAGCCTTGAAGCCAGGAGGTGAGCGATCGTGAGCCAGAGAGCCCAAGGCCCACGTGTTTGGTTTTTACATCCAACCTGGCTGCCCAACTCCACCCTCAGGTCCCAGCCACCCTCCCTTGGTGGTGATGGGATTTGTCTTTCCCAAGGTCTTGATGGCTTTAGTCTGAAGTGGGGGTGGGGTCCACAAAGCCTGTATGGGATTAACTCAGGACATCATTTCCCCCTAACAAAACCTCTCCTGTCCTGCCTGCTGCTCCCCTCAACAGTGTCTTTCAGTCAGTCTGCCCATTCTCTACCCCACTGTGTCTCTGGTGAACTCTCTCACAACCCCCACCTCTGGCCTGTACCCCAGCTTTTGTATGCATAAATAAAATAAATCTTAAAAAAAAAACAAAAAAAAAACCCAGAAGTCCAGGATCTTGCTCTCGAGCAGCATCCTGCATCCTACAGCCTGCTCCCACAACTCCTCTTTCTTTTCTTTCTTTTTTTTTTTTAAAGATTTATTTATTTATGCATTCAAGAGCTGGGGTACAGGCCAGAGATGCGGGGGATGAGAGGATTCACCAGAGACAGAATGGGGAACAGAACAGGCAGACTGACTGAAATACACTGCTGAGGGGAGCAGCAGGCGAGACAGGAAATGTCTGCTTTGCCATGTGGGATGCCCCCTGGCCGGCCAGGGATCGAACTCATATTACAGAAGCTGCAGATTGATTCATAGTACGGTGCTTACCCCCTTGCACCCCCAGGGAGGTCCTCTTTCTTTTCTTCATCACTGCGGTGTTGCTAAACCCACATAGACCATTGCATGTAAGCAGAGTCCCTAAATTATGCCTCTTTCTACACCAGTTTTATTTATTTATTTATTTTTAATAATTATTATTTTTATTAAGTAATCACTGGATGCCAGGCACTATGTGAAACATTTCACACTGATTACCTCATTTTAATCCTCATAGCATCTCTAAGGAGGCATTAGTTTTTTGTTTTTTTTTTTTTTAAAGATTTTTTTATTTATTTATACAAGCACTGGGTACAGTCAGAAGCACCGGAGGGTGAGAGAATTCACCAGAGCCAGAGCGGGGAGCAGAGCAGGCAGAAGGACCGAAGTACACTGCTGAGGGGAGCAGCGGGTGGCAGGAGAGGTCTGAACGCCATGTGGGACCCTCCTCCGGTGGCCGGGGAGCAGCCGGGGATCGAACCGACGCTGCAGCGAACTGGTGCTGCAGAGGCTGCACGCAGCCTCGCAACCCAGCGCTCAACCACTACGCCACCGGGGAGGCCCTCTACACCAGTTTTAAATGTTGCTGAAGTGAATGAATGTATGTACGTATGACGACATAAATGGTAAAGTTACCAAATGCAAAAGTTTCCTGGGAAGGATGTTATTTTGGTGAAGAGGTTGAGCACAGTTTCAGTCTTCATAGAATTTGAAGTTATGGCCTTATAGGTCCATTGGCAAGAAGCATGGCTTGAAGAGATTGAACAATCAAGCTGAAGTAACTTTAGTGTCACCTAGGAGTAGGTTGTAGTAATTTGTGCATCATGCACATACACATATACACTCACACAAAACTAATTATGATTTAAGAAGCTAGGTAGACATGATATTTTATAACTCAGTTTTTGAGCCATCACTTCACAGGTGTTGATTACTCACTGAACGTTCTTTATGGATGTATGTTTTCAGGTCCAGACTTAGACTTGTTTTTTTTTTTTTAAAGATTTATTGATTGATTGATTGATTTATACATACATTCATACAAGCACTGGGTACAGTCAGAAGCGCGGGAGGGTGAGAGAATTCACCAGAGCCAGAGCGGGGAGCAGAGCAGGCAGAAGGACCGAAGTACACTGCTGAGGAGAGCGGCGGGCGGCAGGAGAGGTCTGCGCGCCATGTGGGACCCTCCTCCGGTGGCCGGGGAGCAGCCGGGGATCAAACCGGCGCTGCAGAGGCTGCGGGCAGCTTCGCAACCCAGCGATCAACCACTGCGCCACTGGGGAGGCCCCAGACTTAGAACTTTGAACGAGGTTGATAATCCTGTGATGCTGTGGTCTGAGCCCCTCACTAATTACTGAGAATGAGTAATTGTCTCAAATATTTTCTAGAGCCCTAGGAGAAATGACTTCTTACATATCTTAAATTTTTGTTTTGTAAGCTCCATTCAAAACAGATGAAGGGATGTAAATTTGAAACTGTTCCCAGGATGATGTTGGTGGAGAGAAGGATAGAAAACCTAAAGGAGGCATCACAAGGTCAAGAACCTAACTCACACAAGGAGGTAGGGGTAGAAGGGACTAGCGTAAGCCATTAACCCAGTTATAGAAACCAAGACCCTTAGGCATCAATGCCCAGATCAGGAGGTGCAACACCCAGAAACTGCTACAGGGTGTGCTGTTATCAGACTGCTATAGGGAGTGTCAATAGCACAAAGATGAGCTCCTCCCTGAAGATGATAAAACCTAAGGCAGCCCTCACAAAGGAGTGGCACTCCAGTCTGCCCACCTGTGACTATACAGGTGCTTCCTCTCACCAATTCTCCCCCTCCGCACGGCA
Source organism: Talpa occidentalis (assembly GCF_014898055.3). Taxonomy (NCBI): domain Eukaryota; kingdom Metazoa; phylum Chordata; class Mammalia; order Eulipotyphla; family Talpidae; genus Talpa; species Talpa occidentalis. The sequence continues at coordinate 20,838,467 of NW_023601754.1, read as the reverse complement.
GCAGCCTCCTGCCTGCCCGTGACCTGTACCTGCCGGGGCTTTTCCTCACTGACCTCCCTCAGCGGAGGCTGCTCCCTTCAAGGCCGCCTGCCTGCAACCATGCAGGCCTCTCTCAGCAAACCTGTCCCTTTTGGGCAGCTCTTTCTGCCCACTGGTGTCTCTGCAAGTGTCTTTTACTTGCCCATCCCTTTCCCTAATAAGCCTGCTCTTTAAATATAATTACTGTCTCTGTCTCGTGGAGAAACTCACCGTGTGCTGCTGAAAGGGGAGCTCTGGTGACACCTTTCCCAGAGTGAACCCAAGGATCCTGCACTCCAAACCCACTGACTCCCAAAAAAAATCAATGTCACCAGGTATTTTTTTCTAAGCAGTAACCTTGCCAGTGTGGCACATGGTTCATGGTCTCCCAGAACGACGTTTTCTGTGCTGGCTAGTGGGCTCTGTGGCCTTCAACCTGCACATTTTCAGTTGGTTTCTTTTTTTCACTACTGCCAAACAAATATGGAAATTGTTCTATTACGTTTCAAAGTCTACTAGACCATTCCAAAACTCCAGAGTAACTCTGTAACTTAAATTTTTCAAATTTTTCTTGAATGAAATAAATGACTTAAAGCCTGGACAAACAATAAGAAGAAACTTGGCACTCTTTTTCTTATATTCTACCATAGAAAAGGCCCCTGTGGCTTGGCTTACATGTCTGGAAACAAAATTTGCCTTTCTGCTTCTTTGTGAGACAGCATGATATGTAAGTTCAAAACACATTTAATTTAGTTTGTAGCAATTCTTTTGTTGAATGTGCTTGCCATGAAGCATCCTAGAGTGGGGGAGCAGGTGGAAATGAATAATAGATGGTGTTTGGAAGGGGAAGGCAGAGCACCAGTAAAGGATTAAGTGCCCAAGACTTGACTTTTCGTTTGGAAACATTAGAAGCTGAGGTCCAGGGCTATTGGTTTTGTTCCCTCTGTGTGTTTGAGTAATACATTCACAGAGTGAACGAATTTCAAGCACTTGAAAAGGAAATTAATTGAGATTAAAGTTTCACTCCTTCATGGATTTTTGAACCCCTTGATTTCTGAGAGTCTCTTGTGGATATTTCTGGAAATGTCCTAGAAAAGATCCTAGGTTTGTGCACATACACATGGACACTGGCAGCATTTGTATACTTTGCTTACTCTTTTGCTCTTATGTAACCATAATTCATTGGACAAATATTTACTGGGCCTCTAATATATGCTGCATCCTGTTCTATGGAAGTGCTTGGGATAGAGCAATAAACAAATTAAACTACATTACTTTTCAATTGCTAAGTAACAAATTTAGCAGCTTAAAACAACATTCTCTCTCAGTTGAGTGGATTAAGAGTCTGGGCACTGCTTTGCTGAGTTTTCTGCTTCAGGTTCTCTTCCGGCCGCAAACAAGGTGTCAGCAGGCCGCATTCTCATCTGGAGGCTTATCTGAAGTGAGGGAGCTGCACAGATAGCCAAGAGCAGACTACAGCCTAAGTACACAGCTCCTGCCTTATGAGTATGCTGGAGAGTTCTGTATCATTCAGTGGATCTGTGTGGCTGGAGTAATAGGACATGAGGCCAGAAAGAAAATAGGGTCAGATCAGGTAGGGCCTTATGGATATAAGGATCTCTGAATGAGATGCAGAACCACTGGAGAGTCTGGGGCAGAGGAGAAACACTGGTTTACCTTGGCAAAGGGTCACTGTATGTTTTGGTGATAACAGACTGAAGGGAGGCCTTGGTGGAAGCAAGGAGACTAGTCCACAGGGTATTTTAATAATTTTGTCAAGAAATAAGTGTTTGGGCCTAAGAGGTGCTGGTGTGTTTCCGGGAAAGTGAGCGCCTACAGTCTGAAGATGGAGCCTGCAGCATTGATCATGAAATGGATATGTAATGGGAAGGAAAGACACATGTTAATGGTGATAACAAGGATGTTGGCCTGAGTCACTTGAGAATGGAGTAATTATTTACTGAGATGCAGAAGATGGTGAGAGGAAGAGTTTGGGCAGAAAAAAACTAGAGTTTGCTTTTACTGTACTCTGAGGGTGATACACTGTCAAATTTGTATTTTTAAAAGTTACTCTGGGTGGTGTGACAAGGGTGGAAAGTGTTAATGTATGGACACTGTGACTGACAGAGCAGCCTAGGCAGGGAGTGCTGGTGGCCAGCTGAGGGAGATGGCTACTTTTCAGGCGGGCATAAAGCAGAAGGTGGCTCTCAAAATCAAACAAAAACAATGGTACAATCAAGTTCTCCACACAGACTTTGAACACTTCTTTCATGACCAAGCAGCTCAGTTGAGCTGCGATACCACATAACCATAGGTGGGCAGCTTGTAAAAAACAAAAAATTGTCATATTTCTGGAGGTCAGAAGTCCAACATCTGGGTTCCAGGCATGGCTGGAGTAACTGATTCTGTGCTGCAGGCCACCGAATTCCAGTTGTATGCTCACATGGCAGAGAACAGAGAGAGGAAACCAGCTCTCTAAGAACTCATATAAGGGCACCAATCCATTCATGAGGGTTCCCTCCATACCTCATCTAATCCCAATCATCTTCCAAAGGCCTGCCTCAGTCATCACCTTGGGGATTATTGGGGTTTAAGGTTTCAATGTAAGAATTGGGTGAGCAAGGGGAGGGGGCTTAGAAAGTAGGAGTGGAAGGACAAATATTCAACCCATCATATTCTGTCCCTGGCCTCTATAACTTCATGAACTTCTCACATGCAAAATATATCCATTCTATCTCCCAACCCCCAAAATCAACCCATTCCAGCATCAACTTTAAAATCCAAACTTTCGGGGCCTCCCTGGTGGCACAGCGGTTGAGTGCTGGGTTGCGAAGCTGCCCGCAGCCTCTGCAGCGCTGGTTCGATTCCTGGCTGCTCTCCGGCCACTGGAGGAGGGTCCCACATGGCACGCAGACCTCTCCTGCCACCCGCTGCTCCCCTCAGCAGTGTACTTCGGTCCTTCTGCCTGCTCTGCTCCCCGCTCTGGCTCTGGTGAATTCTCTCACCCTCCCATGCTTCTGACTGTACCCAGTGCTTGTATAAATAAATAAATAAATCTAAAAAAAAAAAAAAAATCACTGCTATCCATAAAATAAATAAATAAATAAATAAAATAAAATCCAAACTCTCAGGCCTCCCTGGTGGCGCAAGGGGTTAAGCACAGCACTGTGAAGCTATCCACAGCCTCTGCAGCATGAGTTTGATCCCCAGCCAGCCAGGAAGTTACCCATATGGTGCAGCAGACCTCTCCTGTCTTGCCGGCTGCTCCTCTCAGCAGTGTATTTCAGTCAGTCTGCCTGTTCTGCTCTCCACTCTGTCTTAGCCCCTGCACCTCTGGCCTGTACCCCAGTTCTTGTATGCATAAATAAATCTTTTTAAAAAAATAAAATAAAATCCAAGCTCTCATCTAACATATCAGATATGGGTGAGACTCAAATTATGATTCAAAAGGGAGAAATAGGGAAGATGGAAGGACTGACAGTTTCCAAGAAGTCCAAAAACTTAGCAAGGCAACGCAATGACCTCTCAAGACTGGAGAATAGCCTTTGGCTACATGCTTTCTGGACCCACTGGGTCCCGCCTCCTGATGCATTGGAGTCGTGGACCCACCTTCATGGGAGGCCATGTCCCGGAAGCTCTACTTGGAGGGGATTGGCCCTCAGGAACTCCCAGTGCCATGGCTCTGGGAGGGTATGTCTGGCCCATTGGAAGCAAGGCAATGAACCTCCCCTTTGGAAAGCAAGAAGGCTGTAGTCCTGACCATCTGTGAACCATGTCTGGGGTCATTCTTCCCTTGTCTTGAAGAACAGCCATCATTTCAGTCAAACAGCTCTCCAGCCCCATTCTGTAAAAGCTAAGAAGCCTGACAGCCTTTGTTCCTTCACTCCCATCTGCTGCCCCTTGAGTTCAATCTGCCCATTTTTTTCCCCCTGGGGTGGCTGATTAAGCCTGTGGTTCATACCATATTAATTTTACTATCAAATGGTCACTTACATGCTTCATGTGCAAATTTTCTGCCATCAAAATTTTCCAAATCTTTAAGTTCTGCTTCCTTTTTGTTTACCAATGAGACTTAAGCCATTTTTCTCTTCTTAATCGTGTATAAGCAGCCAGGAAGAATCAAACCATACTTCCAAAAAAATTTTTAAGGAATTGTTTTTGTTAAAAATCAAATTCCATGGCTGGCAAGTTCTACTCTCTACAAAACACTAAAACATGACCACAACGCATCCAAGTTTTTTGCCACTTTGCAAGGAGGATCACCTTTCCTCCAGTTTCTAGCAACGTGTTTCTCTTTTGTGTCTGAGGCCTCATCGGAATGCCTTCCCCATCCACATTTCTACCAGCATCCTTAACATTTGAATTGGTGGGCTCAATAAAGTAGAGCCCACTCCTGTGTGGGTGGGCATCAGCTCACCTCAATCGATTGAGGGCCTTAGGTTTTCTAAGAAAATGATTACTTGGTTTTTCTCAAAGAAGACTGAGGTTTCTACACAGCTCTCCTCTTTGCCAAGCTCTCACTGGAATCGCCTTATAAGGTTCATTCCTGGCTTTTTCTAGCCTGCACCCCAACACTTCTTAAGCCTATATCCATCACCCAGCTCCAACATCACTTCCACATTCTGAAGATTTTTTTTAAAGATTTATTTATTTATGCATACAAGAACTGGGGTACAGGCCAGAGGTGCCAGGGGGTGAGAGGATCCACCAGAGACAGAGTGGGGAGCAGAACAGGCAGACTGACTGAAATACACTGCTGAGGGCAGCAGCGGGAGAGACAGGAGCGGTCCACTGCACCATGTGGGTAGCTTCCTGGCTGGCTGGGGATCAAACTCATGCTGTAGAGGCTGCGGATAGCTTCACAGTGCTGTGCTCAACCCCTTGCGCCTCTAGGGAGGCCACATTCTGAAGTATTTATTATAGCAGCACCTCCACTTCTCAGTACTAGACATTCTTCTGGTATTAGTATGTCTGTACGTATATGTACATCTACACACCTATGTATGATTTATTTGGAATTTACCATGTATATGGAGATTTGTCATGAGGAACTGGCCCATGCGACTAAGGATGCTAAGTCTGACTATCTTTGGTCTTCAAGCTGGAAGCACAGGAAAATCAGTGGTATAACTTAGTCTGAAGGTCTGAGAACCAGGAGAGTCAAAGTGTGAATCGTAGTTTGAGGACTGGAGAACATGAGGACAAGATGTCCCAGATCAATCGGCAAGGCAGGAAAAGGGGTACTTCCTCCTTTCTTTGCCCTTTGTTCTATTTAGGCACTCTATCGATTGGCTGCTGCCCACCACAGTGGACTGGGTGCCTACTGCATTGAGCCCACCAATTTCAATGCTAGTCTCATCCCCAGACACACCCAGAGATAATGCTTAATCTGGGAACCCCATGACCAGTTAAGTTGCTCCATAAAATTAATCATCACATCAAGTAGCTGTCTTGAGGGGATCTAGACTACATTTCAAGTTAATGCAGATTTTAACAAGAGAATATTTTGGGTGAGACTGATGTTTACCAAGATCCTTTGTCTTTAGAAATGAAATTTCTATGGGTCTCCCCGGTGGCACAGTGGTTGAGCGCTGGGTTGCGAAGCTGCCCGCAGCCTCTGCAGTGCCGGTTCGATCCCCGGCTGCTCCCCGGCCACCGGAGGAGGGTCCCACATGGCACGCAGACCTCTCCTGCCACACTCTGCTCCCCTCAGCAGTGTACTTCGGTCCTTCTGCCTGTTCTGCTCCCTGCTTTGGCTCCGGTGAATTCTCTCACCCTCCCGCGGTTCTGACTGTACCCAGTGCTTGTATAAATAAATAAATAAATCTTAAAAAAAAAAAACAACAAAACTCTGCCTATGCTTAAAAAAAAAAAAAAGAAATGGAATTTCTCTGCTTTGGCTCTTCAATGACAATTGACAAAAGTAAGTATGAGTGATCACCTTCTTCAATAAGACAATTTTATGAATCAGAAAGAAGTACTAAATGCACAGCATTATTTTGGTGTGGATCTTGGCTAGGTTTTCTCAGCGTTTGCTCCAGAGTGGCTGCCCAGGGACCACAACTTGCTGCTTTGTGTGCTCCCTGCCAAGGATGCTCCTTCTCTTACAAACAGGAGAAAAGGTAAAAGGAGCTGCCATAATAGCTTTATGGAAACTTAAATCTGAAAAATATCTGGACTCATTAGATATTGGCCCAAAATTATGAGAAAATGCTTTCACTTGGCAGTATTATTTTTTTCATTATCATTAGGCTATACAAGCAATTTTCTGCCACCATGGTCAAATTCTATAGAAACATCTGTATAAAAACAGTTTATCCAGAAAAGGCAAATCAACAGGCATAAAAAGTAGATTAGTAGTTACCTGAGACCCCAGAGATCTTTTTGGGAATGAAAATATTCCAAAATTATACTGTGGTGATGGTTATACAAGTCTGTAAATCTACAAAAAAAATCATGCAACAGTACACAAGTTGGGTGAATTTTACAGTATATAGTTTATACCTCAATAAAGCTTTTTTTTTAGATTTATTTATTTATTTATACAAAGAACTGGGTACAGTCAGAAGCGCGGGAGGGTGAGAGAATTCACTAGAGCCAGAGCGGAGAGCAGAACAGGCAGACGAAATACACTGCCGAGGAGAGCAGCAGGCAGCAGGAGAGGTCTGCGCGCCATGTGGGACCCTCCTCTGGTGGCCGGCGAGTAGCCGGGAGGCTGCGCCACCGGGAGGCCAACAAAGCTTTTATAGATGCACACAGGCACATACCCACTCACTCCAAAGATCCCAGAATGGCAAACAATTTAAGCAATTTGTTTCTTAAACAGTAGGATGGAAGAAGACTGTCCAAACAAGAGTCAGACTTCTACATTGCCTTTATTTTGAAATCTCATTAAAAAACATTTCCCTACAACCAGGAAAAAGAATAACTATAATAAAGAAAAAATTAAAATCAACAAGCAACTATAAATCAGAGACACACTATGGGGGGCGGGGAGCGAAGAGGAGGGATTGGGGTCAAAATAAGGGGGGTGCAATTGTATGGGGAACATAACCAAGATGAAAATGCATACATTGTGCAAAAATGAAAAATGATATAAGAAATATATCACAAAAATTTAAAAAAATTTTCCCTACTTGTAATCCTCTTTGTACTTATGAAGGAGGGGGAAAATAGGGGAGATAAATTTTGTACAAAAAGGGAAAGTTTGCACATGAGGCTTATCACAGGATTATTAATAAATGGAGCAAGTGTGTCAAAATCCAAACACTGAAAATATTGATAGTATATGACTATTCATTTTCTATTAACTCAAGTTAATTACAGCAATTATTAATTTCATGTAGTAGGATACATATGTAATTCCTCTTCTGTTTTATTTGTTAATGTATCAATGAAATCATTTAAGTTTGTCTAATCCTTTGGTAACTTTCTTATTCTCTACCCAGTTTTCACTCTGCAGAATTTTGGTATCTCAATAAAACTTGCCAATTGAGACCATCAACTCCACATCCCTCCACATCCCAAAAAGAATACTGAGAATGAATCAGACATTAGATTATTGAGGAAAACATCTGGGTTTTGATAGCTGTGTCATTTTTGGCTCATCAATTTCATGCAGTTTTTTTTTTTGAAGATTTATTTATACATACAGGAGCTGGGGTACAGGCCAGAGATGCAGCAGGGTGGGGGTGAGAGGATTCACCAGAGACAGAGTGTGGAACAGAACAGGCAGACTGACTGAAATACACTGCTGTGAGGGGAGCAGCGGGCGAGTCAGGAGAGGCCTGTTGCTCCATATGGGTTGCTCCCTGGCCTACTGGGGATGGAACTCATGCTGCAGAGGCTGCTGATTGCTTCACAACGTGGTGCTTAACCCCTTATGCCACCAGGGAGGCCCACATGCAGATGGTTTTGAAGAAGGTAATAAATGTCAGTTATTTTGTTCTGAAAAGCTAAATGAAAAAGGTGAATAATCAAAATTGATGACTGAAATGACTAATCTTTTTGGATACAGTACTAGCTTATTTTGAGACAAAACACTGTAGCTTTGTTAGAAAAAGAAAATACATTTCTATGTATATAAAATTCCCTACTGTTTTCCTGTAGATCAGATGATTTTTGAGATACTACACCAGGGCACACATTCAACATTTCAGTTGCAGGTCTGTAGGTACCCCGATATACATTTAACATTCACATTGGCTTGTCATCTTACATACAAATAATGTAAATAAAGGCCTTTAACTATGCAATCCCTGCTGGTCAGGAGATAACTTCTTATTGAAGTTCCTCCTCAGAGCAGCCCTCCCTGATTATTCTATCCAAAAATAGCACCCTGTCACTATCCCTTTAGTCTTTTTCTCTGTAGCACTTACTATAGTCCGACCTTACATGCTTGCTTTACTCACTAGATTGTAAGGTCCATGAAGGCAGGGACCTCAATCATTATTACTCATTGCTATATCCCTAGATCTGGCATATAATAATTGCTTAAGACATGTTTGCTGAATTAATTGAATGAATTGCAATCTGACTTTAAATATTTACCTCTTTTTTGCCTCCCTAACCAGACAGCAAATTCATGGAAGGCAGCCAAAGGCCCTGGTTGCTTATTTATCTTCTCTAAAGCAATTAATTAGGTTCTGCATGGATGATAGACATTGAACCAGGATTTACTGAATGAGTGCCTTGAAACATGGATGCATTATTACAGGACTAACTGTTATAGAGCAACCCCGATATTAAACGGGTTCCTGGCTGTGGGTCCTCACCCGCGCGCTTTAAAGGGACTTATGAATACTCTACTACAGACACACACAAAAGGTTAATAAAAGGTTTATTTACAAGAGAAAAGGAAATAAGGAAAATGTACAACTCAGGGAGAAAATAGGGAAATAAAGTCTTTAATGCGTCCTACCCTATCCGACGACCTGGAAACCCAAAGTCACTCTCAGAGCTGGCCGGACGCTGCGAGCTGGTGGAGAGCCCAAGATGGGGTCCCCCAAAGCCCAAGTGTCTGCCTTTTCTATCCACCTGGCTGCTTAACCCCACCCTCAGGTCCCAGCCACCTTCCCTTTGGTGGTGATGGGATTTGGAGTTCCCAGTGTCTTTGGCTTTGACCTGGGGTGGGGGTGGAGTCCACAAAGCCTATATGGAAATAGCTTTGGGACATCCTTTTCCCCCTAACATAACCAATCAGCATTCCCTACAGGTAAACAAGAACAGTAATATGTTTCTGTTCTGCTCATACTTTACAAAGCACTTTTATGCACATTAACTCATTTGATCATTTTGCCAATACTTTACTTTTTTTTTTTTTTTTTTTTATAGAGGCATGTTTTATTTATTTATTTATTTGTTTGTTTGTTTTGTTTATACATGCACTGGGTACAGTCAGAAGCACGGGAGGGTGAGAGAATTCACCAGAGCCAGAGCGGGGAGCAGAGCAGGCAGAAGGACCAAAGTATACTGCTGAGGGGAGCAGCGGGCGGCAGGAGAGGTCTGCGCGCCATGTGGGACCCTCCTCCGGTGGCCGGGGAGCAGCCGGGGATCGAACCGGCGCCGCAGAGGCCGCGGGCAGCTTCGCAACCCAGCGCTCAACCGCTGCGCCACCGGGGAGGCCCTTGCCAATACTTTAGTAGTCCATAAAGTTTGCCAGAAAAATTGAACACTCAAATCTAACAAATGTAAATTTGTCATGTACTAATTTTGAATAATATTTTTGGTCTCAGGTATCAGTGGTATTTAATGGTTTTGAACATCTGAGAAAACATTTTAAAAGACTGAAAAAATTAAAAAATAATCTAACAAGTAAAACTACAGTGTGACATGTACAGAGAGAAATTTTTGGAAGATTATTTAGCAAAGTCTTTATAGTGGTGATCTCTAGATGGTAGAAATTTGATATTTACTTTTTTTTTTTGACTGTCCACTTTTCTTGGTTCAACTTTTAAAACAAACTTGAAGTAGTCAAAAGAAACCTCTTTCTTAGATGGATAATGGTGACAGTGTACTTAATGACACTGAACTGTACACTTTGAAATGATAATGAATGTCATGTTATGCATTTTTCCATAATAAAAAAAGCCAGAATTAAAAAAAAAAAACTTTCTTTACATTTATTTTTTGTCAGCATGAGTGGTATAAAAAATACTACTGTTCATTTTTCCCTGCTATGTATTTCTCAGTAGGTAGCCAATTTCAACGAGGAATGTTTTAAATAACACTGGTTTGTAGTAAAGCAATAACAAACTGAACCAAAATTCTTTAATTTGTATGTTACCCATATTTATGGCTATGTTATTCCCTCCACATGAAAAAAGGTAAAGCAATTCTTCATTATTAGATAAGTAACATGTCCTCGTTTGCCAAAACAATTTTCAGGATATTGAGCTCCCAAAACAGGCCAAAATCGGGAGTGAGGGAATCACTCTGGACTTCTGACCAATTTTACAAGTCGGCACACAAGAAATGTGCTCTATTTTTCTTTTGATAATTTAAAGCGCTTAAAATTTCCTTTTTTTGCCAAAGGGATTGGAAAGATATGCAAACCACCACCTTGTGTTAAATCTCTACTGACGCCAAATAATAGGGTCCTTGTTTTAGGACTAAAAGCTTTTGGGTTTTCCCAGTAACTTTCCGAACTAAGGAGGGCTTTCCATGGCCGCTGGTGTACCTGAGGGCCAACGTGGTCTCCTTACACGCCGAGCAGCATGTGCGCCTGTCTGGGTCTGCGCGCGCGCGCGTGTGTGTCTGTGTGTGTTTGTGTGTGTGGGGGCGGCCTTGTAAAGCGGGTTGTGAGTGTGTGAAGGTGGTTTTGAGCTCAAGGCTTGCTTACACCCTCAACAGGGACACGCGTCCAGCAGGTTTCGGGGGCCTCAGGGTGGGACAAGACTCGCCAAGGCCTGCGGGTCCCCAAGCAGACCAGGGCGCAGCAGCAGGACATGTGGCGCAGCGGGTAGCGGAGCCGGAGAAGCAGCGCAGCCGGCGCGCAGACAGAGTCCAGGCAGCAGCTCGGGAGGCGAGGTGAGCCCCGAGCGCAGGTCTCGGGAGGGGGCCCCAGAGCGCAGAGGGTCCCGGAGCAGCCCCGGCGGGGAGCGGGGGCGCCATGGGAGGGGCGGCACCCGCACCACCTCCGCCCCGCGGAGCAGGCGGCACCCCGCGTCCGGCCTCCCCAGGTCTCCGCGACCAGAAAACCGAGGGGCGGGGCAGCGCGCGCGTCACGGGCGCCGCGACGCCCCCTCCCCAGCGACGCGGGAACGGTTACGCGGGGCAGTTGCGGCCCCCGGCGCGCCGCGCCCGGCTCTCTGTGACGCACCACGCGGCCCCGCGGCGGGCGGCGCGGCGCGAGGCGGCGCGGCGCGGCGCGGCGGGGGCGGGGCGAACGCGGGCGGGCGGGCGGGGCGGGGCGGGGGCGGAGCGAGCGGGGCGGAGCCGGCGGAGGCCCCGCCCGGCCGAGGAGCGAGGACGCTACGGAGCAGGCGCGTCCCGCCGCCGCCGCTGCCGCTCGCCCCGCCGCTCGCCCTTCTCCACAGCCGCGGCCGCCGCCGCCATTTGCACGGGAACCCTGGTGACAGGGGCTCGGCGGAGGGGCGGAGGGAGGGGGGGAGGGCCCGCGGAGCCCCCGAGGGCGGGAGCGACGCCGCCGGCGCCGGCCGGGCTCCCCGTGCGACCGCGCCGCCCGCGGCGGGCCCGAGCAGCGGCGGCGGCGGCCCCGGCGGCAGGAGCAGCAGCAGCCGCCGCAGCCGCCGAGGCCGGGCGTGCGCCTGAGGCGCGGCGCGGCGCCGGCCCTGCGGGCGGCCGGGAGGGGCGGGGGCAGCGGCCGCCGCCGTTTGATGGATCCGAGGATCGCCTGGTTCCAGCCAGAGCAGCTCGGACCGTCCAACAGTCTGTGGATGCAGATCTGGGAGACGACGCAGGGGCTGAGGAACCTCTACTTCAACCACCACTGTCACAGCAGCGGCGGCGCGAGCGGCGGCGGCAGCACCTCGGCCCCCGGCGGCAGCGCCAGCAGCCCCGGCAGCCCCGGCCCCGCCGCCCCGGCCCCCGCCCCGGCCCCGGCCGGCATGTACCGCGCCGGGGAGCGCCTGCTGGGCGGCCACGCGCAGCCCGCGGAGCAGCGGGACTTCCTGCCCCTGGAGACGACCAACAACAACAACAACCACCACCAGCCCGCGGCCTGGGCCCGCCGCGCCGCCGCCGGCCCTCCTCGGCCGCCCCGGCGCCCCCGGCGCCCGCCGCCCCGCACGCCCCGGCCGCCGGCCCCGCCGCCGAGCCCGCCGACCCGGCCGCGGGCAGCAGCAACAAGAGGAAGCGCGACAACAAGGCTAGCACGTACGGACTCAACTACAGCCTGCTGCAGCCCGGCGGGGGGCGCGCCCCGGGGGGCGGCCGCGCCGACGGCGGCGGGGGCCTGTACAGCGGGACCCCCTGGAAGCGGAGGAACTACAACCAGGGAGTCGTGGGGTGAGTGGGGCCTGCGGCCTGGCGGCCCGGCCCGTGCACACGCGCAGCCCGGCACACGCCCACAGGAGGGGGGTGTGGGGGAGCCGAGGCCGGGCCACCCCCACCCCACCCCCACTTCACGCCTCACGCACCCCCCCCCCAAACACACACACACACACTCTCCCCGCCGCGGGTCCGGCGCTCCTCTGGGGGCTCGTGGTCTTCCTGCCATCCCGCGGCCGTGCACACCGCCCCTGAGCTCCTGGCCCGCTGCACCTTCTTCGCCCGCAGCCGTCCACACCTCCGGACACCCCTCCGCCGTCTCCACCCCCCCGTCACCTTCGTTAGGCATCCCCACCCACCCGCTAACCGTCCACACCGCGCCCGGACCCCCTGGGCCGTGCGCTCTTGCCTCGCACCCCCCCCCCTTAGTCAAACACACCCTCTCCTGACTACCCCCCCCAGCCCCCCTCCCCCCGTGCTCTCCAGATCTCCTTCCCTTTCTCCCGGACATCGCACTCCACTCCCGACGAGGTCGCTTAGCTCGGGCACATCATTCATTCGCTGAGAACATTCCTGTGTTTGTGCCTTTTGATGGTACAGGACTTAGAGGTTCTTTCCTTGCCAAGAATAGAAACATCCAGAAAGCTCCTCCCCTCCCCCAGTCTCCAGCAGGAATCATGTCAGCCCTGTACGGCTTTGCCTGCTCTTGACCCTTTGGCTCATCGTTTTATTGAAAAAAAAAAAAAATTTTTTTTTTTTTCTGTGTTCGGGCCACCTTGCACTTTGGGGAGGCAGGAATGGGGTGACAGCTAAGCTTAGGCTGAGACAGATGGAGAGCGTCCCTGAGACCTGATAGAACTTTCTAGGAGTTCACTGTCCTTGGGTCCAGCTTCTCACCTAAAGTTGTCATCTTGGCAGAGACAGCCAAAGCTTTCCATTCTAGGGGGTAACTTTATGCTAATGAGTGAATGTTGCACCACTGGTGACTTTCTGTTTAAAGTTCAGCTGTTACAAAATGGAATCTTACCTGACCCCTAGTGAATTATGTACATACTCTGGGAATGTTACCAGCTAGATTTCCCTTCTGGAAGAACCCCTGTGCTGGAATAGGTTTCAGAATCTTTTATTTTGTAAAATAAAGCTTTTGGACGGTGTGCATGGGGTTGTGGGGAGGGGGAGGTGCGTGTGGGGTGTGTGTGTATATGTTAGTTTGAGTATGGAGCTTTCAAAATGCTTTTCATTTTAAAGAGCCTGATTTACTGGGGTTGGTGGGGGGGGGCTGTCGTAAGCAAATGAAACCACCGTTAGTAATCCCTTGTGAAACCTTTTCTTAGATTCCCCCATTCAGATCTGCCCTGCTTGGGCTGGGTAAAATGAGTTGGTGGGCTCCATCTGCTTCTAGTAGATTCGTGTCTGCTATAAGCTACTATTACAACTCTCACCATTTATGGCAAGTGCAGTCATGCTTTTAGGGCTCCCTCTGGGGTACATGTCAAACCTGTTTTCACTTACCCCAGGGGAACCTTTTAGGGTTGAATCTCTGCTTCAAGGGCGCTCTCCATGGTCATCTCGTTTTAATAACTTTGGTGGTTTCATCCTGTTAGCATTTCCAAGATGAAGCATTAACCTGTTGTTTGGTGATAAGCAAATTGAAAATGAAGGGTTTTGGTAGTTTCGGTTTCCCAGGAATAAGCTCCTGTTATCACTGTCAACTAAAACCTTGAAGTTCCTTGATTTCCTTTATTGATACCTCTTTGCTTATGTGTCTAGCAAAGATACTTTAGATATTCAACTGCTGACTACCCCTACTTTTGAGAGATAAGAAATCTACCTGTATTTAATGTTGACGATACTGTAAAAGGTTACTATTTGAATTTATTTAAAAGCCAGATGTACTTGCTCCAGATTCAAATATTATATTGCCCTCAGAGGGATTAAAGAGAGGAATTTCCATTTCCCAGAGGGATTACTGTTTAAAATCTGATTGTAAACCTGTTTTAAAAGTGCTTATCACTTCATCAGACTTTCCATTCTTTTGCCTCCTCATTCTTTAGAGAATGTAAGCAATTTAAAATTTTATTTCATTTAGCAGTTCCTAAGAACTGATTTTTTAAGAGTGTCTGGACGCTTACAAATTCTTGTTTTCTTTATGGATCCTTATTTCTTGACTTTTATGGAAGTTTTTCTATTTTTAATATAGGTATTTTAAAAATCTGAACTCAGAGCACACTTCCATGCTATGCTCGTCTGAAATTAAATATAGTAAAACTCTTACTAATGTTTTCTAAGTTCTGAGGATGTGACTGACATTTAGCTAATAGGTTAATAAATCGTGATGGTCTTTGGCCTGCCAGTCCACATAAGGAGGAGAGGGATGGGAACACATAAACAGTGGACTTGAGGTGTGGGACAGCTGCATACATACCCTCTCTCACAGCTTTTATCTTTTCATGTTCTCTACTTCAGAGACACTAGTTGTCTTGCTCCCTGAAAACCCTAAGATGCAGTTAAAAACTGATTTCTCCTGGTGCCTGAATTTTTTTTATTTTTGGTTACTCCTTTGAATTCTTGATGTATGTTTGTTTCATGCTGTTGGTATAGCTAGCTTGCTAATGTTTTATTTTCTTTCTATGTATGTTTCCTCTTACATAAGTTAAGATGGAAATTTTTTTATTTTTAATTTTATATATTTTTTACATCATTTTTTATTTTTGTACAATGTATGCATTTTCATTTTGGTATAGTCCCCATGCAATTCCCACCACCCTTGGTTTGATCCTGCTCCCTCCTTCCCCCCCCCTTAGTGTGTCTCTGGTTTATAGTTACTTGTTGTGTTTTTTAAATGTAGAGAGCATATTTAGATTTCATTCTGAAGTCTTCATAGTCCTGTTTCAAAATTAAACTCACATGGGCTTACCATCTCAGCTCCTTGGACCTGTAGGCTCAGGGAGTGTGTTTGCTTTCCTTTTTTTTTTTTTTTAAATGCATCCACTTATTCTATTTCTTGGGATTCGTTCCCCTCCAAGGCTGGCTATGGTGTGGGATGCAATCCACCTGCTCCTTCTGTGGTTGTCCATGAAAATGAGCCATATGCCTTTTTTTCCCCCCTCCAAATATTTAATTGATCACCATAGAGAAAAAAGAGTAACAAAAAGTTGCATGTGCAGGATACTTGGAGAGATTCACAACCCTTGGCCCTGAACCCTCATATTTAGAAACTTATTATGGAAGGTGTTTGCTGCTTGTCCAAGCTCATGAAAATAGTTTTATGAGGGTTGCACTACCGGCTGTGTAGATATTTTTTCAAGACTTGGTTGACTTACTCAAAATAACATTTTGAAGTACACATTGGGCTGTAGGACATCAAGAAGATTCTGTTGGGAAGCTTGAGTTTAAGAAATAAAATTTCTTGAACTAGGGCGATGGAGATGGGAATGAGAATGGCAAAGAAGAATGAATGTGAGAGATACGACAAGGTGAGGATGGAGAGGATCCTAACTCCCTTGTGGATTTAGTAATCTCACAGCTTTCCACTGAAGCGAATGGGATATGTTGTTATTGAAAAGAAGAGCTAGGGCTGTTAGTTTGGAGCAGCAGAAAACAGTGGTGTTTAGGTGAGCTGTCTAGCGGGGAGTTGAAGCTTGGAAACTGAGACGTAGCTGTCTTTACTGCCATAGGACTGTGTCCTTCCTTAGGCATATTGTGTGCTGTGTCACAGGAAGGCCAGGGTGGTGATGCGAGCTTCAGCACTGCCATTCTGGCTCCCTTCCGGCTCTTTCTACACAATATCATCAATGGGATTGGTGTCACTGCTGGGCTCCAAAGCCGTCAGGCAGAAGAACGTGGGTTGAGTATGAAGGAATTCAGAGGCCAGTACAAAGTGCTTGCTCTGAGTTTAATATCTTGCATTTACAAATGTAGCCCACATGCACTGTGAAACCTGGTGAACCGGGACCTGCAGCTTATTGGATTTTCCTGCATTTGTGTGCTGAAGTGTGCTTTCAAGGAGACATTAGGTTTTCTGCAATATGGATCCTGCACTAAGGGTTTGCAAATTTCCCAAAATCTAGTATACTGTGTTCAGCTGAGTTGCTTTCATGCCGTAGACTATATTCTCTCCATAATCTGACCACTCAACATTCACTGTCTGAATCACTGGCATTTCAGAGTGTGGAATTTTTTCAACCCCTATTAACTTTTTAGCTGTTGAAAGGCAAAGGGAACCAATGAGTAAATAGAGCTTTTTTGGAGTCTGCCTGTGTTCACACAGATGGTTTAGTATTTTGAAAGAAAGGAAGGGTGGGGAGGGGCTACTAGAAAAGTTTAAGGCAAGGAGTAGGGGGGTAGTGTGTGTTAGAACAGTTCTGGTCCCTCAGTGCTAG
This sequence comes from Talpa occidentalis, assembly GCF_014898055.3. Classification (NCBI taxonomy): domain Eukaryota; kingdom Metazoa; phylum Chordata; class Mammalia; order Eulipotyphla; family Talpidae; genus Talpa; species Talpa occidentalis. The sequence continues at coordinate 20,821,617 of NW_023601754.1, read as the reverse complement.
GTGACCTTATATCACAACTTCTTGCACATAAAGAATAAATCCTAGTATTAGGTATCCAGAAGGATACATAGGAAGAAAATTTAAGGGCTTCCTTGATGATGATACTGGCCTGAAGATAGTTGTAGTTAGGTATTCTTTACCTGCTGAAGCTGAGAAAAATGTGTTCCTTTTTCTATGGAGACTAGACCAAGTTATTGCATGATTTTGCTGAGCTTTCTATTGTTCCTTCTGTTGAATCCTTTAGAGTAACATTTAGTAGAAGAAATTATCTCAGGATCATACCCACTTTACTGGAGACTGTTTTTTTTTTTTTTTTTTTTTTAAGATTTATTTATTTATTTATGCATACAAGAGCTGGGGTATAGGCCAGAGATGCAGGGAGGTGGGGGAAGGTGAGAGGACTCACCAGAGACAGAGTGGGGAGCAGAACAGGCAGACAGACTGAAATACACTGCTGAGGGGAGCAGTGGCCAAGACAGGAGAGCTCTGCCTTGCCGTGTGGGTTTCTCCCTGGCCGGCCGGGGATTGAACTTGTGCTGCAGAGGCTGTGGGATTGCTTCATAGTACGGTGCTTAACCCCTTGCGCCACCCTGGAGTCCCTGTTTTTTGTTTTTTGTTTCTCCAAAGATTTATTTATTTATACAAGAACTGGGGCACAGGTCAGAGGCGCGGGAGGGTAAGAGCATTCACCAGAGTGGGGAGCAGAACAGGCGGATTGACTGAAATACACTGGTGAGGGGAGCAGCAGGTGAGACACGAGAGGTCTGATGCACCATGTGGGTTTCTCCCCGGCCTGCCGGGAACCGGACCCGCACTGCAGAGGCTCGGGACAGCTTCACAGCGCGGCATTCAACCCACTGCGCCACCGGGGAGGACTGAGACTGTGTGTTTTAAACACTTACAAACATAGAGATATAGAGAATCTTGAAGGGGCAGCTGGCCTGAGATTCCTGTCTTTTCTCCCTGTAGAGCTGGCTGGACAACTCAGAGCCTGCTTGAAGGCTGCAGAGGACTGCCAGGAGAATATTCTTTCTACCTCACCAGAAAGTTAGAGATTAAGCAACTGCAAAACACTATATAAAGGCTTCAAATTCACCTTTACATTTTATTTTATTTTTAAGAAAGATTTATTTATTTATACAAGAGCTGGGGTACAGGCCAGAGACGTGGAAGTGTGAGAGGATTCACCAGAGACAGCGCAGGGAGCAGAACAGGTGGACAGACTGAAAGCACTGCTGAGGGGAGCAGCGGGCAAGACAGGAGAGGTCTGCTGTGCCATGTGGTTATCTCCCTGGCCAGCCGGGACTCGAACCCGCGCTGCAGAGGCTGTGGACAGCTTCACTGCACTGTGCTCAACCTGCTGCACCACCGGGGAGGCCCTCACTTGAGCAATTTAAAGTCTGAAAAAAATCTTGCCATGTGCATAAGCGATTTTATGTAGTACCTAGTAACTAAATGCAGGAATTTTAGCTCAGGTCTGTTTTCTGGTGAAAAATTTTGAGTGGTGTGCAGAAAGGTATTTTTTTCAAACTAGTTGATTTATTTAAAGTGCTCAATAGGGCCTCCCTGGGGGTGCAGCGGTTGAGCTGGGTTGAGAAGCTGCCGGCAGCCTCTGCAGCGCTGTTTTTGATCCCCGGCTGCTCCCCGGCCACCGGAGGAGGGTCCCACATGGCGCGCAGACCTCTCCTGCCGCCCGCTGCTCCCCTCAGCAGTGTACTTCGGTCCTTCTGCCTGCTCTGCTCCCCGCTCTAGCTCTGGTGAATTTTCTCGCCCTCCCGCGCTTCTGACTGTACCCAGTGCTTGTATAAATAAATAATAAATCTTTAAAATAAATAAATAAAATGTAAAAAAAAAAATAAAGTGCTCAATAAAAAGTGCTCATGAGCCTTTTCACCATGTTCCAAAGTCTATGTTAAACCTTTTTACTATTTGCTGTATTAACCTTCTCATACATAGGCCCTGTGTGATTTGTTTTATTTTTACTTTTTATTTTGAAATATAGATTCAAAGTTGCCAAAAAATTAAGCACAGAGAAATCCCATGCTCCCTTCACCTAGTTTGGAGCAGTGGTAACATCTTACATAACAATGGTTTAATGTGAAACCAGGAAATTGACATTGTTACAGTCCTTAGGTTTATTGAGGCTTCACCAGTCTTCAGGCACTCATTTGTATAGTGTGTGGGTTGTTCTGTGTAGTTTTTTTTTTTTTTTTTTTTTATAGAGGCATGTTTTTATTTTATTTATCTATTTATTTATTTATTTATTTATTTATTTTATTTGTTTGTTTTGTTTATACAAGCACTGGGTACAGTCAGAAGCGCGGGAGGGTGAGAGAATTCACCAGAGCCAGAGCGGGGAGCAGAGCAGGCAGAAGGACCGAAGTACACTGCTGAGGGGAGCAGCGGGCGGCAGGAGGGGTCTGCGCGCCATGTGGGACCCTCCTCTGGTGGCCGGGGAGCAGCCGGGGATCGAACCGGTGCTGCAGAGGCCGCAGGCAGCTTCGCAACCCAGCGCTCAACCGCTGCGCCACCGGGGAGGCCCTGTTCTGTGTAGTTTTATTATAAGTTGATTTGTATCCCCACCGTCACAATCAAGATGCCATCTCAGTGATCCCTCATTCCACCCCTTTATTTTTCATATATCCCTAATCCCGATCAACAACTAACCTCTCTTCCATCTTTATAATTTTGTCATTTTGAGACTGTTACATGAATGGCATCATACAGTATGTTGCTTTGTATTTGCTTTGGCTTTTTTTGGTCTGCCCATAATTCCTTTCTGAGCTGTTACGTGTATTAACAGTTCATTCCTTTTTAACGTCAGGTAGTATTCCGTAGTATGGCTGTACCATGGTGTGTTTAATGATTTACCCCTTGAAGGACGTTCCAGAAAAGTTGTTTCCAGTTTTTGGCGATTACAAATAAAGCTGCTGTCAGCATTTGTGTGCACATTTTTGTGTGAATGTAAGTTTTCCTTTTGGGGGATAAATGTCCAGAAGTGCTGGGTCACATAGTAAGTCCATACTTAGTTTTAAAAGAAACTGCTGAACGACTTCTAGTGTGGCTGTATCATATTACCTTCCTACAGCACTGTATTCCCTGCAGCCTCAGTAGCTTTCAGCTTTATCACTCTTTCCTTTAACCTTTCTAATACTGTTCATTTATCATATTAACCTCCTCAAATGTAACTCCACCTAACTTTGGTTTTTCTTTTAGAAACTTCTTGACAGGATTAAGAATTTCCTCACTTAAAAAATCTAAGGAAAACTGCGGCTTACCGGGACTTTAATTTTCATGTTTTACTTTAGCTTTAGTCTTAGCAGTGTCAGTTTAACTGTTTTATCTTTGAGGTACTTTGTACTGGGTTTATATGTTCTTTTTCCTTAAAAGCTCTTTTTCCTTAAAATTAAAGTAGAGCTTTAATTTTCTGAAAACTATGAAAGGAGAACTGAAGAGTTCATTTTACAATGGAGGGTCCTGTCTTTTCATATGAGTGAACTTTATTTTCTGTTGACTTGGCTGTATTTTGAGTGGTAAGCCCTGTGGTTAGTGGTGTTTTGTTGTTGGTAGTGAAGGGTTTGATTTTTTTTTTTTACAACAGTATTTTAAAAATACGAATATTGCCTTCACAATGTGTAGAATAAATACTTTACCTTCAAATCTTTCATAGAATAAACTGTTTCATTAGGACCATTTTCAGGAGAGAGGACCGGAGACCTGGGAGGATTTTTCCCTTATTGGCCCTTTGTACTCGCTGTTTTGATTCTGTCAAAATAATTAGCAACATCCAGTATTATAAATTTCTGCCAAAGTAAGAATAAGAATCCATTTGGATTGTGGTTTTGGAGATTTATTTATTTATTTATTTAAAAAGATTTATTTATGCACACAAATCTTAAAAAACGAATTTTTAAATTTTATTTTTTTTTTATTTTTTAAAAAGATTTATTTATTTATTTATATAAGCACTGGGAACAGTTAGAAGTGTGGGAGGGTGAGAGGATTCACCAGAGCCAGACAGGAGAACAAAACAGGCAGACTGACGAAATACACTGCTGAGGGGAGCAGCAGGTGCTGTAGGTGGGACCCTCGCCGGGGGCAGGGGATCTAACCTGTGCTGCAGAGGCCCGTGGGCAGCTTCGCAGCCCAGCACTCAACCGCTGTGCCACCAGGGGAGGCCCAAGAATTTTTCTTTAAATAACAAATTTATTCTCTTATAGTCTAGAGGCCAGAAGTTATAACCAGTTTTTATCCTAAGATTGTTTCCTTCTTTGGGAGAATGGCATACTATTTGACTTCACAAAAGTTATTATTATTTCAGACATCTTTTCATATAAAATATATTTCTGTAGCATTTACTGGTTATGTATGACTGGTTACCTACTATTTGTGGGCATGCTATTTCATCAGTTGAATGTATCTTTTTTTTTTTTTTTTTTAAAGATTTATTTATTTATTTATACAAGCACTGGGTACAGTCAGAAGCGCGGGAGGGTGAGAGAATTCACCAGAGCCAGAGCAGGGAGCAGAGCAGGCAGAAGGACCGAAGCACACCGCTGAGGGGAGCAGCGGGCAGCAGGAGAAGTCTGCGCGCCATGTGGGACCCTCCTCCGGTGGCCGGGGAGCAGCCGGGGATCGAACCGGCGCTGCAGAGGCCGCGGGCAGCTTCGCAACCCAGCGCTCAACCGCTGCGCCACTGGGGAGGCCCAGTTGAATGTATCTCATTTCATCCCCAGTTGGATGTTATAGTTTTGTTTCCAATCTTCGGTTATCATTTTATTGTTGAGCTGTAAGAGTTCTTTATATATTCTGGACATTAGACCCTTATCAAGTAAATGATTTGCAGATATTATCTGCCATTCTGTAGGTTCTCTTTCTTTTCTTTTTTTTTTTTTTAAGATTTATTTATTTATTTATGCAAGTAGTGGGTACAGTCAGAAGCGTGGGAGGGTGAGAGACTTCACCAGAGCCAGAGCGGGGAACAGAACAGGCAGGATGACAAAACACACTGCTGAGGGGAGCAGCGGGTGGCAGGAGAGGTCTGCGCACCATGTGGGACCCTCACCAGTGGCTGAGGATTGAACTGGCGCTGCAGAGGCTGCGGGCAGCTACGCAGCCCAGCGCTCAACCGCTGTTCCACCAGGGGAGGCCCTCTCTCTATTTTTTTTTTTTTTTTTTTTTGTGTTTTTTTGTTTTTTTGTTTTTTTATTATAAATTTTATTGTTATATTCCCCATACAATTGCAGCCCCCATTCTGACCCCAATCCCTCCCTCCCGCCCCCGCCCGCCTAAAAGTGTCTCTGGTTCATAGTTTTTTGTTGATTTTGATTTTCACTTTCTTATAGTTATTCATTTTCCTGGTCCCTTATTTAAGTTTTCTAGATTCCTGCTATGAGTGAGACCATCCGGTATTTTTCTTTTTCTTTTTGGCTTATTTCGCTGAGCATGATCCCTTCCAGCGCCATCCATGTTGCTGCAAATTGCATGTGTTTATCTTTTTTGAATGCTGAGTAATATTCCATGGTATATATGTACCACATCTTCTTGATCCAGTCATCTATTTTTGGGCATTTGGGTTGTTTCCAAAGCTTAGCTATTGTAAACAGTGCTGCTATAAACATAGGGGTGCAGGTGTTCTTTGGAATTGATGTTTCTGTGTCCTTTGGGTAAATACCTAGGAGTGGAATTGCTGGATCATATGGAAGCTCTATGTTTAGTAGGTCCAGAAATCTCCACACAGCTCTCCACAGTGGTTGGACCAGTTTGCACTCCCACCAACAGTGCAGAAGAGTTCCTTTTTCTCCACACCCTCGCCAGCATTTGTTGTTGCTAGTTTTTTTAATATGTGCCATTCTCACTGGTGTAAGATGGTATCTCATGGTAGTTTTGATTTGCATTTCCCTGATGGCAAGTGATGTTGAACATTTTTTCATATGCCTGTTGGCCATTTGCATTTCCTCTTCAGAGAAGTTTCTTTTTAGCTCTTCTGCCCATTTTTTGACTGGATTATTTTCTTTGTTGTTGCTGAGTCTCATCAGCTCTTTGCAGATTTTTGTGATCAGTCCTTTATCATTAGTGTTGGGTGCAAAAATGTTCTCCCAGTTGGTGGGGTTTCTCTTTGTTTTTGTTATTGTCTCTTTTGCTGTGCAGAAGCTCTTTAATTTGATGTAGTCCCAGCTGTTTATCTTTGCCTTCACTATCACTGCTTTGGGTGATGTGTCTGTAAAGATGTCTTTGATGTGCAGATCACGTAGTGTTTCGCCTATATTTCCTTCTATATATTTTATGGTTTCAGGTCTTATGTCTAGTTCTTTAATCCATTTTGAGTTGATTTTTGTGTATGGTGTGAGGTAGTGGTCAAGCTTCATTCTTTTGCATGTAGCGACCCAGTTTTCCCAGCACCATTTATTGAACAAACTTTCTTTGCTCCAATGCATAGTCTTTGCTCCTTTGTCAAAGATTAGTTGACCATAAATCTGTGGATTTATTTCTGGATTTTCTATTCGATTCCATTGGTCTGTATGTCTGTTCTTGTTCCAATACCATGCAGTTTTGATGATTATGGCTTTGTAGTATAGTTTGAAGTCTGGGAGTGTAATGCCTCCATTCCCTTCTTTTTTTTTCAGGAGAGCTTTGGCTATTCGGGGTTTTTTGTGATTCCATATGAATTTCATCAATAATTGTTCTATTTCTTTGAAGAATGACATTGAAATTTTGATTGGAATAGCATTGAATCTGTATATTGCTTTTGGAAGGATGGCCATTTTAATAATGTTTATTCTTCCAATCCACGAGCAGGGGATGTCTCTCCATTTCTTTGTGTCTTCTTCTATTTCTTTTAACAGTGTTTTATAGTTTTCTTTGTATAGGTCCTTTATCTCTTTTGTTAGATTTATTCCCAAATATTTGATTTTTTTTGTTTCAATAACAAAAGGGATGGTTTTTTTGATTTCTTCTTCTTCAGATTTATTGTTTGTGTATAGGAAGGCTACTGACTTTTGCATGTTGATTTTGTATCCTGCCACTTTACTGAACTGATTGATGAGTTGAATTAGCTTTTCTGTGGAGTTTTTGGGGTTCTCTATGTATAATATCATATCGTCTGCAAATAGTGATAGTTTGACTTCTTCTTTTCCTATTTGGATTCCTTGGATGTCTTTCTCTTGTCTTATTGCCCTGGCTAGGACTTCCAGTATTATATTGAAAAGCAGTGGTGAGAGTGGACATCCTTGTCTTGTTCCAGATCTTAATGGAATTGCTTTCAGCTTTTCACCATTGAGAATGATGCTGGCTGTTGGCTTGTCATAGATGGCCTTTATGATGTTGAGGTATGTTCCTTGTATCCCAAGAATTTCAAGGGCTTTTATCATGAATGGGTGTTGCACTTTGTCGAAAGCTTTCTCAGCATCTATTGATATTATCATATGGTTTTTATATTTCTTTTTGTTGATGTGTTGGATAACGTTGATTGATTTTCGGATGTTAAACCATCCTTGTGCCCCTGGAATGAATCCTACTTGGTCGTGGTGAATTATCTTATGGATACATTGTTGGATTCTGATGGCTAAAATTTTATTGAGGATTTTTGCATCAGTGTTCATTAGGGAGATTGGCCTATAGTTTTCCTTTTTAGTGTTGTCCTTGTTCGGTTTTGGTATTAGTGTAATATTGGCTTCATAGAACGTGTTTGGTATTGTCCCTTCCTTCTCAATTTTTTGGAAGAGTTTGTGAAGGATAGGCACTAATTCGTCTCTGAATGATTGGTAGAATTCATTTGTAAATCCATCAGGTCCTGGGCTTTTGTTTTTGGGGAGGTTTTTGATTACCATTTCAATTTCGCTAATTGTAATTGGTCTGTTTAGGTGTTCTATTTCTTCTTTATCTAGCTTTGGGTGATTGTAGAGTTGTAGGAATTTGTCCATCTCCTCTAGATTATTAAACTTATTTCCATATAACTGTTCATAGTAGTTACTGATTATTCTTTTGATTTCTGCTGTGTCCGTTGTGATTTCTCCTCTTTCATTGATGATCCTGTTTATTTGTGCTTTCTCCCTTTTTTCCTTTGTGAGCCTGGCTAGGGTTTGTCTATTTTATTGATTTTTTCAAAGAACCAGCTCTTGGTTTCATTGATCTTTTGGATTGTTTTTTTAGTTTCAATTTCATTTATTTCTGCTTTGGTTTTTATTATTTCTTTTCTTCTACTGGTTTTGGGGTTTTTTTGTTGTTCTTTTTCTAGATCTTTGAGCTTCGAGATTAGGTTGTTTCTTTGAGTTCTTTCTTGTTTCTTGATGTGAGCTTCTATTGCTATATATTTTCCTCTTATTACTGCTTTTGCTGCATCCCATACATTTAGGATATTGGTGTCCTCCTTGTCGTTCAATTCAAAGAATTTTTTAATTTCTTCTTTGATCTCCTCATTAGTCCAGTGGTCTTCCACTAGTGTGGTTTTTAATCTCCATGAGGTAGGAAAGTTCCTTGCCTTCTTTTTATGGTTTATTTCTAGTTTGATGCCTTCATGGTCAGAAAAGATGGTTGGTATGATTTCAATCTTGGTGTATCTGTTGATGTTTGTCTTGTGCCCCAGTATGTGATCGATCCTGGAGAATGATCCGTGTGCGCTTGAGAAAAATGTGTACTCCGTTTTTTTGGGTTTAGTGTTCTATAGATGTCTGTTAAGCCCAATTGCTCTAGGTCCTTATTTAGAGCTTTGGTTTCTTTACTTATTTTTTGTCTTGTTGATCTATCCATTGTTGATAGTGGTGTGTTGAAGTCTCCCACTACGTATGTGTTTTCTCTGATGTCTGTTTTCAGAGAAGACAACAGTTGTCTGATATATTTTGGTGCTCCTTCGTTTGGTGAGTATATGTTAATGAGTGTTATTTCTTCTTGAAGTATTGTCCCCTTGATCATAATGTAGTGACCATTTGGGTCTCTTTTTATCTTTTTGAGTTTGAAATCTGTTTTATCTGATATAAGTATAGCTGTTCCTGCTTTCTTTTTTGGCCCATTTGCTTGTAGGATTGTTTTCCATCCTTTGACTTTGAGCCTATTTTTATCTTTTGTAGCTAAATGTGTTTCCTGGAGACAGCAAAAGGTTGGGTTTTGTTTCTTAATCCAGGCTGCAACTCTGTGTCTTTTTATTGAAGAGTTTAGTCCATTTACATTTAGAGTTAATATTGATATGTTAACATCTGTATTTGCCATTGTGTTTGTCTTTCCTTTGATTTTATTTATTTATTCTTTTAATAACTTTTTTTTTTTTGGCCTTCTTTCATTGTTATTCGTCCCTCTGAGGTTCTGGCTTTAGGACTCCTTGTAGTATTTTTTGGAGTGGGGGTTTAGTTGCAATGAAATTCCGGAGTTTCTGTTTGTCTGGGAAGGTCCATATTCTTTCTTCAAAGAGGAAGGAGAGCTTTGCGGGATAGAGTATTCTTGGTTGGCATCTGTTTTCTTGGAGTCTGTTGACTATGTCCCTCCACTCTCTCCTTGCCCGTAGTGTTTCTTCGGAGAAGTCTGATGTCAGCCTGATTGGCTTTCCTTTGAATGTTATCTGTTTCTTCCCTCTTGCCAGCTTCATTATTTTTTCCTTGTCCTGGATTCTTGGGAGCTTTACTATTATGTGTCTTGCTGTATTTTTTCTTTCGTCGTGGAAGTTTGGTGTTCTTCTTGCTTCTTGTATATCAATTTTCAGCTCCTTCTTCACATTTGGGAAGTTCTCTTCAATTATCTCTTTGAATATTTTCTCTGTTCCTACTTCTCTCTCCTCTCCTTCTGGTATTCCTATAACTCTTATATTTCCTTTCCTCATGGAGTCAGATAGTTCCCGAAGTCTTTCTTCATTCTTTTTCCTTCGTACTTCTCTTTCCTTTTCTGTTTTGGTTCTTTTTATTTCTGTGTCTTCAAGAGCACTTATTCGTTCTTCCATTTCATCAATTCTGCTTTCATTGCTTTTCCCAGAATTCTTTAGTTCTTCCACTAATTCTTTGATCTCCTGCATTTCTTTTACTTCCCTCTTTAGGGACTCAATTTCATTCTTCTGATCGTTGATTATTTTTCCCTTATCATTGTTTTCCTTTATGACTTCTGTCAGTTTTTTAATCACGGCAATTTTAAATTCTCTTTCTGGAAGGCTCAGAAGTTCTTCCAAGTTGCTGTCGTTGCAATCTGGGGGCTGGTTTTCTTTTTGTGGTGTGCTTTTTCTCTGGAGAGTTGCTAGGTTGCATGTGGTTCTTCTCCTCCCTACTGTCTGTTTTCTAATTTGCCGTATGCGTTGGGACACTGTGTTGTTGGGACTGGCCGGCATCTTGGGTGGGCTTCTCTTCTCCCCTCTGGTTCCTCCTGGAGTCATCTGTCAGTTTCAAGCAGTCTTTATTGGAGAAAGGTCCCTGTCCTAAAATGTCGATGTGGGGACACACTCCCCTGTGCGCCTGGTCTGCCCCGGCGGTGGGTTCCTGCTCCCCCTCTGGGCTTGGACTGCAGGCCAGAGGGGGTCTGGCGTGGGCGAACTTCCCCCGCTCACCTCTGGCTCCTGAGGAAGCCTTCTGCAGGTAGTCTTTACTGAAGAAATGTCCCTGTTCTAAAATGGTGATGTGGGACACACTCCCTGCGCGTCCGGTGTCAGGCACACTCTTCTGCGTGCCTGGTCTGCCCTGGCTGTGGGTGCTCGCTCTCCCTGTGGGCTCAGACTACTTGTTTGGAAGGGGATGGGTGTGGGCTAACTCCCCAGCTGGCCACTAGTTCCTTCAGGAGCCTGTGCTGTCTACAAGTCGCTAGGTGGCGCCAAAGATCTCTCCTAGAGCCCTTGGGGAGCTGATTTTCCACGCCGTGGGACAGGGAGCAAAGCGGGGATGGTAGGGTACACCTCAATGGCTTTGGGGTGCTGTGTCTGCCTTGTGCCCCACCGTCGTGGGGAACCCACGCCCCTAATTTCGTGCCCCGGGTCTCAGTTCCAAAGCCCTCAGTTCCAGGACGCGGGCTGTAGCCCAGTTCAGTGGCGCGGGAAGGGCGCCTTTTGCACCGCTCCCGTGCCTGGGCGCCTGGTTCCTGCTCACTCAGGGAGGGACCTTCACCTCAGTGAGGACCTCCGCGCCTCCCCGCAAGCCTAGGTTGTCTCCCAAGCCTAGGTCGCAGGCGCGGGGACCTGGGCAGCCGCGATCCTGGTCTGCACTTGCTTTTCAAGCGCGAGCGCGCCGCTATCCGCGCAAGCTTACCGGCAGCCCGGGCTGTGTGCGCGTCTCCCGGGGTCTTTGTTCTTCTCTAATGGCGCCCGGAGCCGTTCGCTCACCGCTGTGGCGAATCCTGCAGGGTTCTCCACAGCTCCCGTTCACGGGGTGTGGTGGCTGAAATAGTTCCTTTCCACTCACAGTCCCGCTTGCTGCGTCCGTTTTTCTTGTTGGCCGTTTTGGTTTGTTGTTTCCTCCCCTCTGCCGGTCGGAGAGTGCCGCCTCTGTGGGCGGGGGAGGGGAGCAGGGTTCTGCGCTTCCCTCCCTTCTGGTCCTCTTTTATGGCCACTTTCTTCTTTGGGCAGTTTGCTGGAGTCACCCGTTTATCTTCCGTGTCCCAGTTCTCACTGGGACCTGCCACTTTTCCTCCCTATTCACTTTTTTTAATGGGAGATCTTACTCGCAGCGTCTCCTCGCCGCCATGTTGCTCCGCCCCCCCTCCAATTACTCTCTCTATTTTCTTAATGGTGTCCTTTGAAGTTCAAAGTTTGTTTTCTATTTTCTATTTTTTTCTTTTTTGTTTTCAGGTGGCAATCTAAGAAAACATTGCCTACTCCGAGATTATGAAACTCTACACACTGTGTTTCCTTCTAAAGCGTTTTCCATTTTAGCACTTATATTTAGGTCTTTGATCCATTTTAATTTCATTTTTTTCCTTTTTTTAAAAGATTTTTTTTTATTATTATTATTTGTACAGGAACTGGGGTTCAGGCCAGAGGCACAGGAGGGTGCTAGGATTCACTAGAACAGAGTGGGGAGCAGAACAGGCAGATGGACCGAAGACACCGCTGAGGGTAGCAGCGGGCGAGGCTGGAGAAGTCTCTGCGCCATGTGGGTATCTCCCTGGCCAGCCGGGAATCAAACCCACACTGCAGAAGCTGCGGACAGCTTCACAGTGCTGCATTCAACCCACTGCGCCATGGGGAGGCCCCCCCTTTTTTTTTTAAAGATTTATTTATTTATGCATACAAGAACTGGAGTATAGTCCAGAAGTGTGGGGGGGGTGAGAGGATTCACTAGAGACAGAGTGGGGTACAGAACAGGCAGATTAACTGAAATACACTGCTGAGGGGAGCAGCAGGTGAGTCAGGAGAGGACTGCTGTGCCATGTGGGTATCTCCTTGGCTGGGGATCTAATTCGAGCTGCAGTGGCTGTGGACAGCTTCATAGGTTGTGTCTTAAGCCGGTACGCCACCAGAGAGGCCCCATTTTGAGTTTATTTTTGTATGTGATGTAAGGAAGAGGGCCAGCTTCATTCTTTTGCCTGTGGATCGCAGGTGGACTCAGTACCATCTGTTAAAAGACTATTCTTTTTCCTCTTTGAATTGTCTTTGCTCATGATTGTTTCTTGGGGATAAAGTTTTAGATTGGTTTTATATTTTATAATACTTTTGCTAAATTTCCCATTGGGTCAAAAATCTGGACTTTTCTTAAATCCTCACCATTGCTAAATATTACAATTAAAAACAAAAATGAGTTGAAAGGAAAACAGTTCTTATCAATTATATAGGTGGAAAATAGTATTTTACTGATTTAATTTGATCATAGCTTCGTATTTTATTGGCTATTTATTTTTCTTTTGAAATGCTTCTTTCCTTACATTAATTGTAAGAGCTCTTGGTCTGTCCTATTATAATATGTATATAATTTTAACTCATTTTCTAATTCTTTTAATTGAGGTATAATTGACATATAACACCTTAGTTTCAGATGCACAATATAATAAATCCAATATTGTATACTTTTATGATTTTTAAATAGTTTCATTGGGGCTTAATTTATATGTAATAAAATCCACCCATTTTAATTGTACAGTGAGGTGATGTACACAGTTTTGTAACCACAACAATTAATATACAAGAAGAAAATATAGCACATTTTTCATCATGTAAAAACACCCGCATGCCCCTTTAGCTAGTTCCCTTACACCACCCCATGCCCTAAGCATCTGCTTTTTCACCTTTTCAAGGATTTCATATAAAGGGGACTATGTGTACTGTGTAGTCTTTTGTGCCTGACTTCTTTCTCTTAGCATGGTTTCAGAAATCAATCCACATTGTTTTGTGTAATGTTGTTTTTACTTTTTTTTTTTTTTTAAAGATTTATATATTTATTTATACAAGTGCTGGGTATAGTCAGAAGCACGGGAGGGTGAGAGAATTCACCAGAGCCAGAGCGGGGAGCAGAGCAGGCAGAAGGACCGAAGTACACTGCTGAGGGGAGCAGCAGGCGGCAGGAGAGGTCTGCGTGCCATGTGGGACCCTCCTCCGGTGGCTGGGGAGCAGCCAGGGATTGAACCGGCTCTGCAGAGGCTGCGGGCAGCTTTGCAACCCAGTGCTCAAATGCTGCGCCACTAGGGAGGCCCTGTTTTTACTTTCTAATGCCAAGTAGTATTTCATTGTGTTGATGTAACCCTATAGTCATCCAATTATTTATTACCTATGAAGTCTTTAACATGTTTTCTGCTATTGGTATTATATCACTTGTTGGTTTTTCTGTTCATTTCTGAACAGGCCAGAACAAATCTACCCATTTTTTTGTTGGGTAATTAACTACTATGTGCAAAGTTCTAAGTTAGACTTTTTGTGGAAAGTAAAGACAGTATAATGAATTCCTTGCCTTCTAGGAAATTATGGCCTAGTTGGATAGACAAATTTGAAAGATTGGTTAGGTTGTGGAGGGTTGGAAAGGAAAAACTGATTGTATTGGTGTGAAATGATAAACTCTAATGGGACAGGTTGAACATACAGTATTTAGCATAATTGAGATAGGTGGTGAACAGAGTTTGCTATGAAGGTTGATCTCTGTCATAGGAATTGGAGATCTGAAATTACTCCTATTCATTTCTTAAAACCTTTTTATTATGGAAATTACAAGATATAGTATGGAAGCAGAGAGACTAGAGTGATGAACTTTTATGTACTCGTCATACAGCTTCAAAAGTCATCAACTCATTTCACATTCCCTACAGGCTTATTTCACCTATACCCTAATCCATTTGCACCTCACATTTTGAAGCAAATTCCAGATGTCACATCTTTTCATAGAAATATTTCTGTATGTGTTTCTATAGAAGAATTTTGAAAAGAAACCATATCACCATACCATTTATTAACTTAAATTAGCAATGATTTCTTAGTTGCGCCAAATATCTAATGTTTGTATTTCCTGCATTTCCCCCCATAATCATTTTAATGATCTGTTCAAGTAAGAACCCAAATGACATTTTTACATTGCCATTGGTTGAAATATCTTAAATCTTATAGTCTACATCTTTCTCTGCCACCTGTTATGTGTGTCCCCCTCCCTCCATTAATTTATTTGTCGAAGAAACCAGGTAGTTTTTCCTATGTACATTTTTATTCTCTGTGTTTTGCTGATTACATTCCTGTGATGTCAATTTACTATGTTCTGTTGTCTCCTTGTACCGTCTGTAAAAGTAATTTGTAATTAGATCAAAAGACTTGTTTAGATTTGTTTTTGTTTTTTTCAAGAATATTTCATAGGTGGAAACAAATACTTTTCCCAGAAGACACATAAGGTTTGAATGTCTTCCTTTTCTGTGACAATAGGAGCCATTAATCATTGCCTGTATCTGTAATTTCATATTCTCTTGAATAAGACGGTATTCCTCTATCACTTGTTAGCTGGAATACTCCTAAAAGAAACCTTCCCTTCTCAGCTGTTTGGTTATCCTACAGGTCCAGTTCTTACAGGGAAAATGAATGAGAATGGGGAAATAACTTCTAGTTAATGAACTGTCATCCCTAAGTGAAGAAGCAAGGTGGGCTCCAGGAAGTGAAAGTGGGCTTTGGGATTAGTGCTGGGCCTGTGGAAAGGGTGGTTAATTCTCCAGAACTGAACTATGCTGGCATTTGGTCAGTGCCTGGGACTGTCAAGGGAGTCTTTTGCTTCCGCCATACTTGGCCTTTGCTGGCAGCTTGTGGTCGCTGAAGAAAACCTCGATGGATCTAGAGGCCTATGAGCCACTGCTGAGCAGAGTTCTCACAGGCTTAAACTCTTCAGAGCAACACATTTATTTTTCCTTGAAATTAAACTTGGATTCTCTTTCTTCACTTTGTGCTGGTCTTTAACCTTGGTGTGAATTATTCCTGCCCTGTAACCATACTGACAGCACTATGGGAAGGATTCCTTCTGGGAGAAATCTGTCAAGTGCTCCCCACCCCCATTAAATATTTATTTTAAAAGCCACTATTTACATATAAAAACCATGTAGCAAGTGTGGTAGCAGCTGTGTAAAGAAAGGGCAGTATGGCTTTGCAAAAGAAGTTTCAAGAAAATAATTGAACTGAGCCTCTAGATCATAATTTGGCTTCAACTTATTTAGGAGTTTGTGGTAGCCCTTCTAGGGAAAGGCTATCTCGGAGACCTTGGACACTTCTATTCCGAAGTAGCTGTTCCATTGTTTTTTTCTCCTCAAGGTACGCTCATTTTAATGGAGCAGTTTTAGGTTTACAGAAAAATTGAGCAGAAAGTACAGTTATGTACTCCCTCATCCCCTCCACGCCAATCTCAGTTTTTCATTATTAACATCTTGCATTTGTTACAATTGATGAGCCAGTATTGACATATTACTATTATTTAAACATCAGGGTTTTTTTTTTTACATTAGGATTTGCTCTTTGTGTTGTATACCCTGTGGTTTTTGGCATGCATCCATCGTTATGTATCCTTCAGAATAGTTTCACTGCTCTAAAAATCCCCTGGGCCCGCCAATTCATTCCTCCCTCCTTTGACACCCTCCCCAAACCCCACTGATCTTTTTTACTGACTCCATAGTTTTGCCTTTTTTAGAATACCTAATTATTGGAGTCATGCTTTCTGTGGCCCTTTTATTTTATTTTATTTTTTTCCTATTTATTTATTTATTTATTTATTTAGACAAGAACTGGGATACAGGCCAGATGTGCGGGAGGGTGAGAGGATTCACCAGAGACAGAGCAGGGGAACAGAACAGGCAGATGACAGAAATACACTGCTGAGGGGAGCAGCGGACGTGACAGAAGAGGTCTGCTGCGCCATCTGGGATGCTCGCTGGCCGGCATCGAACCGGCGCTGCAGAGGCTGTGGACAGCTTCACAGCCCAGCGCTCAACCGCCGGTGCCACCAGGGGAGGCCCTTTGTGGCCATTTTGGATTGGATACTTTCACAAAGCCGTATACACATAAGAGTCTTCCATGCCTTTTCCGGGTTTGGTAGCACTTTTTTTCCCTCTTGAATAATACTCTATTGTATGGATGATCCTGCTTGTTTATCCATTTACCTATTGAAGGACATCTTGATTGTTCCAACCTTTGGCATTAGTGAAGAAAACCTATGATAAAAACATCTGTGTTGAGGTTTTTGTGTGGACATAAGTTTTCAGCTCCATTAAGTAAATACCAAGGAGCGCCATTGCTGGATCACATGATAACAGTATGTTTAGTTTGCTAGAAACTGCCAAGCTGTCTTCCAAAGTAACTGAACTATTTTGTTTCCCCATCAGCAATGTATAATTTTTTTCTGATGTTCCACAATCTCAGCATTTAGTGTTACCAGTGTTTGGGATTTTGGCCATTCTGATAGGTGTGTAGTGATACCTCATTGTTTTCAGTTTGCAGATCCCTAATGACATACAATGTCAAATATCTTTTTATATAGCTTTTGCCATCTGCATTTTCTTTGTGGAGGTTCAGATCTTTTGCCCATTCTTTGATTGGAGTTTTCCTATTGTTAAGTTCTTTGAGAGTTCTTTGTATATTTTGGGTACCAGTCCTTTATCAGATTTGCCTTTTAATTATCATAACACATGCTATCTTTTGCAGAGTGAAAGATTTTACTTTTAGTGAAATCTAATCTATCATTTTTTTCTTTCATGAACTCTACTTGGTATTGCATGTAGAAAGTCATTGTCAAGGTCACCTAAATTTTCTCTGATGTTATCTTCTAGTATTTTATAATTTTGTGTTTTATATTTACATCAATGATTTGTTTTGAGTTAGTTTTTCTGAAAGTTGTAAGATCTCTGTCTAGGTTTATTTTTTTTTGTATGCATATGTCCAATTGTTCATTATCAGTTGCTAAAAAGACTGTCTTTTCTCTGCTGAATTGTTTTTACTCCTTTGTCAAAGATGAATTGAATATATTTTGTATAGTTCTGTTCTGTACTCTCAATTCTGTTTCATTGATCTATTTGTCTATTCATTTTCCAGTACCACATTGTCTTGACTTTATATAGTAATTTTTTTTTTAAATGATTTTTCACAGAAAGAGATTTTTCCTGGGCAGAGTTTCTTTTCTTTTTTTTTAAGATTTATTTATTTATTTATACAAGCACTGGGTACAGTCAGAAGCGCGGGAGGGTGAGAGAATTCACCAGAGCCAGAGCGCGGAGCAGAGCAGGCAGAAGGACTGAAGTGCACTGCTGAGTGGAGCAGCAGGCAGCAGGAGAGGTCTGCGCGCCATGTGGGACCCTCCTCTGGTGGCGGGGGAGCAGCCAGGAATCAAACCAGCGCTGCAGAGGCTGCGGGCATCTTCGCAACCCAGTGCTCAACCTCTGCGCCACCGGGGAGGCCCTTATATAGTAAGTTTTGAAATCAGTTAGTGTCAGTCCTCTGACTTTGTTCTTGTCTTTGTTTTATTGCCTAGTCTCTGTCTTTTGCCTTTCCATTTAGATTTTTGAATGAGTTTGTTAATTTCCACAAAATATCTTTTTTTAAAAAGATTTATTTATTATTGCATACAAGAACTGGGGTGCAGGCCAGAGGTGTGTGTGGGGAGTGTGAGAGGATTCACCAGAGACAGAGTGGGGAGCAGAACAGGCCACTTGACTGAGGGGAGCAGCGGGCAAGTCAGGAGAGTTTTGCTGTGCCATGTGAGTAGCTCCCTGGCTGGGGATCAAACTGGTGCTGTAGTGGCTGCATAGCTTCATAGGCTGCATCTTAACCCCTTGCGCCACCAGGGAGGCCCTCCACAAAATGTCTTATTTGATTCCAACCTAGCACCTGGACACTTTTGTGCAGTACTCTAAGGAAGCTGATAATCCTCCTATCTCCCAGAGATTGTAGAAGATTGAGATAGTTTCTTTATTGAGACAATTACCTTAAATCTTTGGTGTTACCAGATTTCTCCAGTAAATCCACCTGGATTGGTACTTTCTATTTTAGAAGATTATTAGTTATTGATTTAGTTTCTTTAATAGATATTGGCCCGTTGTGATTGTCCTTTTATTTTCTCCTTGTGTAAATTCTTTTTAAAAAAAAAAATATTTATTTATATATATTTTACATCATTGTTCATTTTTGTACAATGTTTGCTTTTTTTTTTTTTAAGATTTATTTTTATTTATTTATACATGCACTGGGTACAGTCAGAAGCGCGGGAGGGTGAGAGAATTCGCCAGAGCCAGAGCGGGGAGCAGAGCAGGCAGAATGAAGTACACTGCTGAGGGGAGCAGCGGGCGGATGTGGGACCCTCCTCTGGTGGCTGGGGAGCAGCCGGGGGATTGAACCGGCACTGCAGAGGCTGCGGGCAGCTTCGCAACCCAGAGCTCAACCGCTGCGCCACCGGGGAGGCCCTCCTTGTGTAAATTCTAATAAATTGCCTCTTTCAAGGAATTGATTGAGTTTGATACCTGGCCAGGGAGCTAACCCACCTGTGGTGCAGCATACTTGCCTTGTCTCGCCCATTGCTCCCCTTAGTATATTTCAGTAGATCCTCCTATTCTGCTCCCCATTCTGTCTCTCGTGAATCCTCTCACCCCTGGCACCTCCGGCCTGCAACCCAGTTCTTCTGCTAAGTAAATAAGTAAATAAAGGAATTAATCTAGTTTTTCCGGGTTTTCAAATTTGTGGGCAGAGAGTCATTATAATGTTCTTTTATTAACATCTTAATGTCCATAGGAGCAGTTGTGATAGCCTTTCTTTTATTTTTGATACTAGTAATTTGTGTCTTTTAAAAAAGATTTTATTTATTTTATTTATTTAACTCAGGCTTTCTCAGTGATAGTGCTGAGGCTTAACTCAGGCTACCAAGGAGGCCCCTGTGTCTTTTTTTTTTCCCCTAAGCTGACTAGAAATTTATAAATTTCTCTGAAATTTTCAAAAAATTAGGCTTTGGTTTCATTGATTTTTCTCCATTAACTTCTTGTTTTTATTGATTTCTGCTCTAATTTTGACCCTTTTTTTGTGCTTACTTGAATCTTTTTCTAGTTTCCTAAAGGGGAACTTTAGAGACTTGATTTTCAGATCTTTTCAAATATTTGCATTAAATATTGACCACTGCTTCTTTATCCCCACCATTTGATAAGTTGTGTTTTCATTTTCATTTAGCTAGAAATGTCTCTTGAGTTCATCTTTGACCCATGTGCTATTTAATCTCCAAATATTTTAATCTCTATAGTGTTTAATCTCCAAGTATTATATTTTGGGATTTTCCAGCCATCTTTTTGTAACTGATTCCTAGTTTAATTTCTTTCTGTTCTGAAAGCATACTTCATATGATTTGTATTCTTTTTTTTAAAGATTTATTTTTATTTATGCATGTAAGATTGGGGTTTAGGACAGAGTGGGAAGCAGAATAGGCGGATCTACTGAAATACACTGCTGAGGGGAGCAGTGGACGAGACAGGAGAGGTCTGCTGTGCCATGTGGATTAGCTCCCTGGCTGGAGATCAAACTCAGGCTGCAGTAGCTAGCAATAGCTTGATAGGGCTGAGAGGAAGCCCTGATTTCTATTCTTTTAAATTTGTTAGGTCTGTTTTATGGTCCGGAAAGTGGTGTTTGATTTTTTTTTTTTTTTACTTTTTTTTTTTTAAAGAAATACTGATGATTTAAGCTTTGTCTCTATTCTACTTGACTTCAAAATAACATGGTTTTTTTAAAAATCAGAATGAGGGCCTTCCCTGGTGGCGCAGCGGTTGAGCGCTGGGCTGCGAAGCTCCCGGCAGCCTCTGCAGCACCGGTTCGATCCCCGGCCACCGGCAAGGGTCCCACATGGTACAGCAGACCTCTCCTGCCATGCCTGCTGCTCCCCTCAACAGTGTATTTCATCAGTCTGCCCGTTCTGTTCCCGCTCTGGCTCTGGTGAATTCCCTCACCCTCTCACGCTTCTGACTGTACCCAGTGCTTGTGTAAATAAATAAATCAGACTTTAAAAAAAAAATCAGAATGAAGCAACCTAAGTGTTCATCAATAGATGAATGGGTAACCAAAATGTGATATATATAAGGAATATTTTCCAGCCTGAAAAAAGGAAGGGAATTCTGGCACATGCTATAACATGGATGAACCTTGAGAACATGCTAGTCACTGTGGAGAGATATTGAATAATTCTACTTATATGAGGTAACTAGGGAATAATCAATTCATGGAGGCAGAAAGTAGAATAGGACTGGATGGAAAGGAGATGGGTAGCTAGTATTTAATAGTCACAACATGCAATTTGGAGAACATTAAAAAGTGCAAAAATGAAAAATGATGTAAAAAATATATAAAATTTTAAAAATTAAAAAATAAATTAGAAAAAGTTCTGGAGCAAAGTTTTAGTTTTGTAGTATAAATAAGTTCTAGAACTTTATGCAGCATAGTACCTATACTGATAGTACTATAATAGTGCAAAGAGGATAGACCTTATGTGTTCTTACCACACACATTAAAAATAAATAAACAAAAACAAGTAAATAGTGCAGGAGGAAGTTTTAGGAGGTGATGGATATGTTTCTGGCCTTGATGGTGGTGATGTTAATGAGTGTATATCTCTTTAGTTGAGTTGTATACATTAAATATTTTACATGTCTATCATACTTCAATAATAAGGTTAAAAGGAAAGTTTTGTGGATTGGTGGCGATGGTCACATAATAGTATGATTATACTCCTTACCATAGAACTGTATACTTAAAGATGGTTAACCTGGTAAGGTTTATGTCATCTATGTTTTACTGCAATTTAGAAAACTGGAAAAATCTTTTAAAAATCAGAGTGGTGGGCCTCCCTGGTGGTGCAGCAGTTGAGCGCCACACTGTGAAGCTGTCTGCAGCCTCTGCAGCTCTGGTTCGATTCCCCACTGGCCAGGGAGATTCCCACATGGCGCAGCAGACCTCTCCGGCCGCCCGCTGCTCCCCTCAGCAGTGTACTTCAGTCCTTCTGCCTGTTCTGCTCCCTGCTCTGTCTCTGGTGAATTCTCTCACCCTCCGCACTTCTGCCCTATACCCCAGTTCTTGTATAAAATAAATAAATAAATCTTTAAAAAAAATAAAATAAAAATCAGAGTGGTGTTAGTAGGGAAAATGTTAGAGAGTTATTTAAAAATTCTTTTATTCCAAATGTTTGTATTTATTTTGGAACTTAGGTGACCAAATTAATTTCTATCTGTGAATTGATCTGATAGAAAATAATTATGTTGGGCCTCCCCGGTGGCGCAGCGGTTGAGCGCTGGGTTGTGAAGCTGCCCGCGGCCTCTGCGGCTCCGGTTCGATTCCCGGCTGCTCCCCGGCCACCGGAGGGGGGTCCCACATGGCGCGCAGACCTCTCCTGCCGCCCGCTGCTCCCCTCAGCAGTGTACTTCGGTCCTTCTGCCTGCTCTGCTCCCCGCTCTGGCTCTGGTGAATTCTCTCACCCTCCCGCGCTTCTGACTGTACCCAGTGCATGTATAAACAAACAAACAAACAAATAAATAAATAAAACATGCTTCTATAAAAAAAAAAGAAAGAAAAAAAGAAAATAATTATGTTCATTTGGGTTTTTTTGTGGTATGAGCAGGAGTAGGATTTTTATGTAGACCAGCACAAAATTGTTTACAGCTAGTCCTGGGGCAATGTTTGGTTCAGTGTTGTTCCATCATAACACTGGTGAGGAAAAAGATGCTGGCGATGATGAATGAAAGGACGTTATTCGAGGACCTGCTTTCCTCATGTTGCAGTTTCCCAGGACCTACCCGCCATGTTAAGTGCAGACTTCCTGCATGTGACGAGTCTGATACTTGCAGAAGAATATTCCTGTGCTTATTTAAGGACCAATCTCTATGTACTTGACTGACTTGTAGCCACATGGTAGAATCATCATGAGATCAAAGGATCTTCAGAGGTCCTATATTCCACTCCTTTTTTAAGTTGATTGCTTCAGCCTCAGTAAGGTTAAATGACTCCCAAGCCCTGAAACCAGGCTTCTTAGCCCTAGTCTGTAGTGGGACACAGTGTACCCACAGTCTGGCCCTATGAGCCTAACCCTGTTATTTCAAGTCAAACCTGGCTTGGTGTTGTACCTCCTCCCCAAGCCTGCCACTGTGTTTCCTACAGCCCATGCACATTATGGTGTCCTGCTTAATAGTTTTGAGGAGAGTAACTCCTAAATTAGTTACTTCAATGGGGGGGTTTTCAATTTGAGGAAGTAAAAAAGAAATTCTGATGACTGTAACCCTCTTCTCGGAGATTTTGATTTAATAAGTAAGGGAGTGGTGACTCTTACATCATAATTCAAAAAATAATATAGCACAGGTTGAGGACTACTGCTCAAATGATTTTTTTTAAGATTTTATTTATTTATGCATATATAAGAACAGAGGTGCAGGCCAGAGGTGCGGATGGTGAGAGGATTCATCAGAGACAGAGTGGGGAACAGAACAGGCAGATTGACTGAAATACACTGCTGAGAGGAGCAGTGGGCGAGTCAGGAGAGGTCTGCTGTGCCATGTGGGTTGCTCCCTGGCCAGCCTGGGGATTGAACTCGTGCTACAGTGGCTGTGGATTGCTTCATCAGTTGCGTCTTAACCCCTTGTGCCACCAACGAGGCCCTGAAAAGATCTTTTAAAGCAAACCTGTCAAAATCCCCGAGGGCTCAGAAAACTCATACCTCATTGCTGTAGAGGGGTTCTAGTTGGTCATCCAGGGGAGATGAGATTCTGGAGTTCACTAAGGTTATGCTGAAGAGGAAATAGCTTTTACTTCCTCCTAACTTTTCTGTGTTGGTTAAACCCATACCAAGTAAGTGAAAGAACTTCAGCACAGTTATGTGGGCAACAGACATTGTTTTAGTTAAGTGAAGCTTGGCCCATGCCCTTGTAGTATTACTGTGTTTTGAATTAAAAGTAAAGATGCTTGTTAAGGAATTTGAGATTATGTGTAAGAAATTTGTTCTTGGGCCTCCCCGGTGGCGCAGCGGTTGAGCTCTGGGTTGCGAAGCTGCCCACAGCCTCTGCAGCGCCAGTTTGATCCCTGGCCGCTGGCGAGGGTCCCACATGACGCACAGACCTCTCGTGCCGCCCGCTGCTCCCCTCAGCAGTGTATTTTGTCAGTCTGCCTGTTCTGCTCTCCACTCTAGCTCTGGTGAATTCTCTCACCCTCCCGTGCTTCTGACTATACCCCAGTGCTTATATAAATAAATAAATAAATCTTTAAAAAACAAACAAAAAAAAGAAATTTGTTCTTGCACTAAAAGAACTGGTTTCTTTGTTTTGTTAACATTGTTGGAGAGGCAAAGAAGTGGTGTGTATGTATTTAAATGAGTGCCTTCAGTGCCCTGTAATAAATAGGTTCCAGTGACCTGCATTCATTCAGGTTTGAATTCCCTTAATGGAATGTTAGATAAATGACATGCAATTTTTTATCAAACAATTTTTCTTTTACGTTAAAATTTATTCTGAAAGTGGGGCCTCCCTGGTGGTGCAAGGGGTTAAGCACCATACTATGAAGCAATCTGCAGCCTCTGCAGCAAGAGTTCAATCCCTGGCCAGGGAGCAACCCACATGGCACAGCAGACCTCTCCTAACTCGCCCACTGCTCCCCTCAGCAGTGTACTTTGGTCAATCTGCCTGTTCTGTTCCCCACTCTATCTCTGGTGAATCCTCTCACGCCCCCCAATCCTGCATCTCTGGCCTGTACCCCAGCCCTTGTATGCATAAATAAATACATCTTAAAAAAAAGTTGTTCTGAAAGTAAAGCATAATTTTGTTATCCTTGTAAAAACTAAGACATTACAGAAAAGGCAGGAGTCATGTCTGACAACCATTCTTCGCTCCAACCTCTTCCTCTGAGGTGGTGATTGCTTTTACTGTCCTGGGATCCTTCCAGACCTCCCAGCCTGTCAGGTAGACTGCCAAAGAAAATGCACATCATTTTGTAACTTTTACTTTTAGCTGTGTAATCTGTATTTGAAATCTTTTCATGTCAGTTTAAGTACTGTGTAGAATTAAACGGTGTAGCTATATTCTACTTTTTTTTTTTTTAAAGATTTATTTATTTATTTATACAAGCACTGGGTACAGTCAGAAGCGCGGGAGGGTGAGAGAATTCACCAGAGCCAGAGCAGGGGGCAGAGCAGGCAGAAGGACCGAAGTACACTGCTGAGGGGAGCAGCGGGCGGCAGGAGAGGTCTGCGCACCATGTGGGACCCTCCTCTGGTGGCTGGGGAGCAGCCCGGGGATCGAACCGGTGCTACAGAGGCTGCGGGCAGCTTCGCAAGCCAGCGCTCAACCGCTGCACCACCAGGGAGGCCCTATATTCTACTTTTTAAAGCCACTTTCCTATGGATAAATCAAAGTCTGTTTCCAGTGCTTTCTGTTCCAGTGCTGCAGTGAGCACCATTTTTTTTTTTTTTTTTTTTTTTTTTTATAGAGGCATGCTTTATTTATTTGTTTGCTGGTTTGTTTGTTTGTTTTTTGTTTATACATGCACTGGGTACAGTCAGAAGCGCGGGAGGGCGAGAGAATTCACCAGAGCCAGAGCGGGGAGCAGAGCAGGCAGAAGGACCGAAGTACACTGCTGAGGGGAGCAGCGGGCGGCAGGAGAGGTCTGCGCGCCATGTGGGACCCTCCTCTGGTGGCCGGGGAGCAGCCGGGGATCGAACCGGCGCCGCAGAGGCCGCGCGCAGCTTCGCAACCCAGCGCTCAACCTCTGCGCCACCGGGGAGGCCCGAGCACCATTTTTATGCATGTCTGTGCCTGCACATGTGCTGTGATTGCAGGCCAGGGGTGTTGAGTTATATGTGTAACAGACCCTGCTGAATCTTCCTCCAGCCAGCTGGTGCTGCAGAGGTAATGGAGTTGAGAAGGGCTCTCAGGAGAATTTGTAAATAATTTGAGTAAAGACACAAGGTAGCAGAGCATGAGTCATTTTTTTTTCTTTGTAATTGTGATAAATGTAGGAGTGTTTTGGGTTTGCCATGAGATCCTGAGTGTCTGCATGCCCAGTGCCAGACTGCTGGCTACTGACTTGGAAACATTTTATAAAAATGCTGAATTAGATTAGTGATTTGGGGATGATTAACAGATATGGTAACCAGTATAATTGTGTCAAAACGTCAAGAAATAACAAGAGAATTTGATATGTTCTGTGTTTTCTTTGGTGCTTGCTTTTTGTAACTGTTAAAAAATTTAGGTTGTATATTTAATCATTTTTCTTATATATTTGATCAACTTAACCATAGAATAATACCAAACACGTCATCGTTATAAAGCATCAGTAATTTATCTCCATAAACTCTTATTTGTGTCATTGTGAAAGAGCCAGCAACATTTTTTCTTATCAACATGAAAATTCTTTTTTTTTTTTTTTTTTTATAGAGGCATGTTTTATTTATTTATTTGTTTGTTTGTTCGTTTGTTTCGTTTATACATGCACTGGGTACAGTCAGAAGCACAGGAGGGTGAGAGAATTCACTAGAGCCAGAGCGGGGAGCAGAGCAGGCAGAAGGACCGAAGTACACTGCTGAGGGGAGCAGCGGGCGGCAGGAGAGGTCTGCGCGCCATGTGGGACCCTCCTCTGGTGGCCGGGGAGCAGCCGGGGATCGAACCGGCGCCGCAGAGGCTGCGGGCAGCTTCGCAACCCAGCGCTCAACCGTTGCGCCACCGGGGAGGCCCCTCAACATGAAAATTCTTAATGCTTCCCTTAAGAATTTTCCATGTATTTACATAGTGTGTAAATGCCACTTGGTAAATGCCTAGATACTATATGTACCATATATGATATACCAAAGTTTGTTGTGTCTGTTACACATATGGCTCTACCCCCCTGCCTGGTAATCACAGTGTTACAGGGCAGGGAGAAGGGCACCCCAGAACACCCAAACCTGCCTCCTCTAAATAGGTTCTGCCATCTGCTGCATAAAGACAAAACATATAATACCTATAATGGAAAAGAACTTTAATACAATTAGTGTACAATACAGAAAAGACAAAGAATACAGTTTCTAAATCAAGCACCTGAAATGACCCATATCCTTGTGGGTAAATGCCCAGCCGAACAGGGTTGGCCTAGAGCAGGGCCACTGAGGCCCGAATACCTGCCCCACCTCCTGGTGGGGACCCATAGGAAAGGGTCAGAAATGGCCAGACAAGTCTGGGAGTAAAAGAGCAAAATCAAAACCAAGATAAAAGCTGCCATTGTTAACGTCCCCCCAGGTCTCTCACCCACATCTGTTTCAACCAGTCCAGGCCCAAGAAGCAAGCACAGTTTCTTCACATATGTCTCTGACCCATGTGCCTCCTTCAGGTCTCCTGGCTCTCCATCCTGCTTCCTTCCTTCTCCAGTCTCCTCTCTAGCTTCTTCTCCTCCCTGCCTTGGGTGGGGCAGGGAACCTGGAACCTCCCCTTTTCCTGGGACCACCCTGTTACAACTGGCACATGTGCAGACACAGACACTCATAAGAATGGTGTTCGCTGCAGCACTGGAACAGAAAGCACTGGGAAAAGCCTTTGATTCATCCATAGGATAGTGGCTTTTAAAGTTATAATATAGCTACACAGTTTAATTCTACACAGTACTAAAACTAACATGAAAGCATTTCAAATACAGGTTATGTGGCTGAAAGCAAAAGTTACAAAACGATGTGCATTTTCTTTGGCAGTATCCCTGATGGACTGGAAGGTCTGGAAGGATTCCTGAACAGTGTAAGCAACCCCAATTGTTGGACATCTAAGTTGCTTTTTAAATTTTCTATCCTGAGAAAAGCACTAGAATCATGCATATGCAAAATATTATTTCCTTTTCAGCGGGTTTCTCCATCTGTGTTCCTCAAAATAAGATTGCTGGATTTCTTATTAAGTGTTCCCAGAAAGATTGTGAAGGTTAACAGCGAATAAGGGAACCTATTATCACTTTCCTGAAGGCTCCCCAGTCTCCTCTCTTCCCCGCTAAATACACTTGGTTTTATCATGTTACTTATTTTTGTCTTGGTGTAATGGTTATATGGGAGCTTTGTCTCATGAGTCTGTTGTGTATGTTTTGAGATCTGTGTAAGTGTATTAATTGTGTTGTCATTCTGCTTTGAAACTTCACAAGTGCGTTAATGTTTTGTTTTTCTTTCATCTTATCACTTTCTTATCTGAAAGTGAGGTAATAGTGGACTTGGCACCATTAAATAGGAACATTGGCTGTTTGTCCTTGAACTGAAGATCACATACCCAGGGACTGGGTAAGGTGAGGGAGTCAACAATTCCAGATATTGGTGGTTGTGTCTTCCAAGGGAGAAGGGTCTGTTCAAGAATTGTTCAGGTTTATGAAACTTTCCATAAAATGAGACAAGACTACCCTAGTTCATGGTAAATTTAAGGACATGTAATATTGGGAAGGAAGTTAATGGTGAGAAGAGTGCTGTTTTTGTTTATGCTTTTTGCCTTCTCTGGGTGCTTGAAGATTATCCTGTGAAACAGGCACCATCTGGGGGTAAGCTGAGATGAACAGATGTGGACAGGCTCGTGGACGCCAGCGACTAGAGAAGGCTCGGGGCCTCAGCACTAGATTGCTTTTACATTAAAAGCTCTGAATGCTTATATTAAGTGGTGACTCTGGGATTCCTAGACATCTTTTGGGTTCTAATAAAATGTGGTTTTTAAGTTTTTCAGTATTTCAAAAGGGGCAACAATTTGTTTGTTACCTAGGTCCACCTGCCAACTAAAAAGCCAGGTTGTTTTATTGTGTTTGTGTAAGTCTTATATCACCAGATATACAGATCCATTTCTGACCGCAGTCTCCTCTTCCTGGTACCTTGCTCTGAGGCAGCATACAGGTTTAGACACAATCTTTTCAGTAGCTATAGCCATAGCTTGTCCTGCCCCTTTTCTTTCTTTCTTTTTTTTTTTTTTTAAATATTTATTTATTTATGCATACAAGAACTGGGCTACAGGCCAGAGGTGCAGGGTGGTGAGAAGATTCACCAGAGACAGAGTGGGGAGCAGAACAGGCAGATCTGCTGAAATACACTGCTCCGCAGTGGGCTAGTCAGGAGAGGTCTGCTGTACATGTGGGTTACTGCCTGGTGGGGAATCGAACTCATGCTGCAATGGCTGTGGATTGCCTCATAGGTTGTGTCCTAGCCCCTTGCGCCACCAGGGAAGACCCTTTTCTTTTTTCAATAGCAGTGTCTTCTCGATGTAATTCACACATCATATAATTTACCCACTTAAAATGTGCAGTTCAAACGCTTTTTAGTATAGTTAGAGAATCATGTAGCCACCACCAGAATAAGTTTAATGATTTTCACCATCGCAAAAAGAAACTTTATATCCATTAGCAGTTATTTTGTCTTACCCCCAATTCCCCAGTGCTGAGGCAACTCCCACTCTATGCATTTCCTCCAAGGATTTGCCTATTCTGGACATTTATTAGCAATAGTGGATGCAGCATCTAATGTATGTCTTGTGTCTGCCTTCTCTCAGCATAATGTTGTCAGAGGCCATCCACACTGTGCATGTGCCAAGGCTTCATTTCTTCATGTGGCCAAATAGTATTCCATGGTATAGATATAAACATTTTGTTTATCTACACATCAGTTGCTAGACTCTTGGGTTATCTCCATAATGGTTACAACTGTTACAAATAATGCTTTTATGAATATTGATGTTCAAATATGTGGGTGGGATACAAGCATACATTTTCAGTTTTTTTTTTTTTTTTTTTTTTTTTTTGTGGGATCCTCTCTGGCTGCTGGGGCTGGGGAACTAACCGGCACTGCAGAGGCTTCGGGCAACCTCGCAGCCCAGCGCTCAACCGCTGCGCCACCAGGGGAGGCCCACATTTTCAGTTCTTTTTGGTAGATAACTAAGGAATCCATCCTTGAATAGATTCCTCCTTTTTTGAGGGAAGAGGGGTGTATATGTGAGAAACAAAGAAATGAGAAAGACTTTAGGGTTTTTCCACCCTGGTATTTGTACAGTCTTGGTGTAACTGGCAAGCTTCAAGTTGTGGTTCCTAGTTTCTTCAGGAGATTTTGCCTTTCATTAATCATGGTTTTCAGTTACCTGAGTAATTATGAGCCAGGCTTAACTATTACTAGCCTGATACAAATTTACTTGTAATTGATATAAATACTGCCCTTCTTAACATTATTTCTAAAGGAATTAGTTGTTTATTTTATTTGCAGATTTAGAGGCAAGCAAAAATTGTAGGGCCAGTTGTGGTCTCAGGGTGAGTAGTAAGTATGGTCTAGTCACTGCCGAAAACTCTGCCTGTTAATGGGGAGGAGGAGGGAAGCGACAGGGGAGATGTTTTTTATGGTATGTTGGGTAACATTGCCCTGTGTCACTGGTCTCTGTTCACTGTGTAAAATGGCTGTTTTTAGTCATTGCAAATTTTTATTATTAACTGTTTCAGACATGTGGAGAGCATATGGAGTAACATAATGAACCCCTTAGGATCTGCACCCTGAACTTAACAAATTTGATTTTCTCTTCCTCCCACTTTCCTTTCTTCCTTTTTTTTTTTTAAACTTGAGTAATACAGCGTTCAGATACCCTGAATACCCATTTATATACCTCACATTTACCTCTCTCCTTTTCCAAAGGCAAACACTCTTACAAGACAGATACACTTCCTTCCCATCTATTCTCTTATGCTTCTGTTACATCCGTAGAATATGTGCTGTTTGTGTCTATTTTTAAATATTACCTAAATGGTTTAATTTTTCATTCTAACCCTGTAGCAGTGTTTCCCAAATTCACATCTTCATAAAATATTTTGTCACATGTCCAGTGTTAAAGTTTTCTTACTGTGATAAAATGTATTTAACATTTGCTATTTTCAATGTTAAAATTTCAATTTTAACTATTTTTAAGTATATCTACATTGTTGTCCAACTATCACCACTATCCATTTGCAGAGCTTTGCATCACCCCAATAGAAACAATCTACCCATTAAACAATTTCTTCCCATTCCCCTTCCCCGACCTCCAGCCCCTGGGAACTAATCTGTTTTATTTTCTCAAGGAGTTTGCCTCTTCTAGATACCTCACATAAATGGAATCCTATAATATTTTTTTTCAAACTCAGTCTTTTTTTTTTTTTTTAATTTTATAGAGGCATGTTTATTTATTTGTTTGTTTGTTTGTTTTTTGTTTATACAAGCACTGGGTACAGTCAGAAGCGCGGGAGGGTGAGAGAATTCACCAGAGCCAGAGCGGGGCGCAGAGCGGGGCGCAGAGCAGAAGGACCGAAGTACACTGCTGAGGGGAGCAGTGGGCAGCAGGAGAGGTCTGCGCGCCATGTGGGACCCTCCTCTGGTGGCCGGGGAGCAGCCGGGTATCTAACCGGCGCCGCAGAGGCTGCGGGCAGGTTCGCAACCCAGCGCTCAACCGCTGCGCCACCGGGGAGGCCCTGGAATCCTATAATATTTGCCCTATGGCATCTGGTTTATTATTTTATGTGGCACCATATTTTTAAGGTTTATGCATGTTGTAGCATATAGCAGAATTTGTTTCCTTTTTCAGGCTAATTTTACATTGTGTGCTTATACCACATTTTGTTTATCCATTCATCTGTTGCTGGACAGTTAGGTTGTTACCTAACTTTTTGGCTGTTGTGAATAATGATGTGATGCTATGAATATTGGTGTATAAGTCTCAGTTTCTGTTTTCAGTTCTTCTGGGTATATAACTAAGAGCGGAATTGTTGGATCATGTGGTCATTCTGTGTTTAATTTTTTGAGGAACTGCCAAGTTGTTTTTCTACTACAGCTAAACTTTTATATTCCATCAGCAGTGTATGAGTGTGAGGGTCCTGATTTTTCGACATCCTTACCAACCCTTATATTTTGTTTTTTTATTTTAAAATTTCTTTAAAAGATTTATTTATTTATACAAGAATCGGGGTACAGGCCAGATGCGCAGGAGGGTCAGAGGATTCACCAGAGACAGAGCAGGGGACAGAGCAGGCAGAATGATGAAATATACAGCTGAGGGGAGCTGTGGGTGCGACAGGAGAGGTCTGTCCAGCCATGTGGGACCCTTGCTGGCCAGCCGGGATCAAACCGGTGCTGCAGAGGCTGTGGACAGCTTCACAGCTCTGCACTCACCCACCTGTGCCACCAGGGGAGGCCCTATTTTGTTTTTTTAAATAATAGTCACCCTAATGGGTTGAAATAGTATCTTGTAGTTTTGATTTGCTTTTCTCTAATGACTAATAATATTGAGTATCTTTTCATGAGCTTTTTGGTCATCTGTATCTCTTTTTTGAAGAAAGGTCTTTTTATGTCCGTTGGGTTGTTTGGGTTTTCTTTGTTGAGTTATAGGTGCTCTTTTTTTTTTTTTTTTTTTTTTTTAAGATTTATCTATTTACACAAGAACTGGGGTACAGGCCAGAGACTCGGGAGGGTGAGAGAATTCACCAGAGACAGAGTGGGAAACAGAACAGGCAGATTGACCGAAGTACACTGCTGAGGGGAGCAGTGGGCGAGATAGGAGAGGTCTGCCGCGCCATGTGGGTTGCTCCCTGGCTGACTGGGAATCAAACCAGCACTGTAGAGGCTGCAGACAGCTTCACAGTGCTGCACTGAACACACTGCGCCTCCGGGGAGGCCCTGTAGGAGCTCTTTATCAGTTTTGAATATTAGTCCCTTATCAGATGCATTATTTGCTAATATTTTCTGCCATTCTGTTAGTTGTCTTTTCACTCTCTTGATAGTGTTCTTTGATACCCAGAAGGTTTCAACTTATTGGTCTATGGCCCAATTAATCTATTTTTTCTTTCATTGCTTGTGCCTTTGATGTTAGGGCTAAGAAATCATGGCCAAATTCAGTGTCATGATTCCCCAAGGTTTTTCCCCCCAGAATTTGTAGTTCTAACTCTTGTTGAGGTTTTTGATCCATTCTGAGTTGATTTTTGTGTATAAGGAAAGGGTCTAACTTCATTCTTTTGTACATTGCTGTCTGGTTTCCCAGCACCATTTTTTCGTTGTTGAAAAGGCTGTCCTTTTTCCACTGACTGCTTGTGGCACCCTAATTATTTTTATTACAGTGTAGAAATGCACACAAGTATAATTTCTTATGCTTAAAAAATTATAAAAACAAAACAGATTTACAAATTACATATAAAATGACAAAGCCAATAAAATTAAAATAAATTTTATGGAACAGATGATGTTTTACACAAATCAAATTGCTACTCAGTGTGAATGTGGGATTGCCTGCTGTGGTGTTGGGGATGCTCTGGGAAGCCCCTTATTTACCTTTTCTTTCTTTATTCTGAAAACCGTAACACCTTGCAGGGATGATACTGGACCATCACTTAGAGTGTCTGTGTTAGGTGCATCTCAAATCTGTTCTGTTCTTGATGGTTAGTGCACACCAATTAACATCCTGTTGTTTGGCCTGAGATGGATGGTAAAACATAGCAGCACACGTGGGCTAGGAGAATATCCCTGGGCAAGCTGTTTCCAGGGAAGCATCTGGATGATCCAGAGCAGGCTTATGCCTGTGTTTCTAGAGTAATACTGAAATGAAAACACAATTTAAAAATTCTCATAGAGAATGTATGGATTTGGAGAAGTGTCTGCAAGACCAGTTTGAGGAAAATGACTCAATGTTTGACAAACATTGCTTTACTTCCTATGCTGCTTATAAAGTTACTTTTTTCTCCTTCAAATTTAAACAATTAGGATAGAGATGTTGACATTCACATTTGGCAGCAGGAACTTGTTTGCCTCCCCTCTACCTCCTTTTCTTTTATAGTAACCAGATAGGACCCCCCAACCCTTGAAGCTTCCTATATTGCCTTTCTGTTCTCCTAGGTGATGGCAGTTAGGAGTCCTTGCCTTTAGCTGGCGGGCCTCTTTTTCTTAATTGCATTGTAATTCAGTTTTTCTTATTGCTTATTTAGTATCTTAGAGGTGTTGTGTTTTTTTTTCTCCCCCCTTGGCTACAACTAAATAAAAGCTCGTTTCTTAATCTTCAGTCATGATGTATGTTTAAAACTACTTTTACTGCCCAAAATTTTAGTTTTGTTTTCTGTGGTTTACATGACCCTCAAATAC
Source organism: Talpa occidentalis (assembly GCF_014898055.3). Classification (NCBI taxonomy): domain Eukaryota; kingdom Metazoa; phylum Chordata; class Mammalia; order Eulipotyphla; family Talpidae; genus Talpa; species Talpa occidentalis. Next base: position 20,788,162 of record NW_023601754.1, on the reverse strand, counting down.
ACATCTTACCACTGTTACGTTCTCAACTGAGTTGTTCTTATTTAAAGTGTGAGGCTACCAGTTTGATTTTAAAATATTGAAAGTGAGTTATGGTGAGATAAAGTTGCCAAGAAAGAACCTTCATGTTCCTTTGATTATGAATGTCATTGTCATCTGTTTGTACTTAAAGATAACTTTTTCCTAATGCCTTTTTGGGCAGAGAATGCCTCTCCTCCTCATAAAGGTCTGGGGGCAAGTGAGTAAGTCACTGCAATGGGATGGTGGGTGGTGGAGAGAACAGCCCAGTTTGTGAGTTTGTGCATGCTTGAGAATACTGGACAAAACCCAAAAGCAGGCACACAGAGAGAAACAGAAAGGATTTGTTTATCAATACATAGTGTGGGGAAAAGGAGAATTAAGAGAGCAAAAAAGGAAAAGAAATTTTGTTAGCCAGTATGTGGCCAGATGTTGCCTGTCCTACGCTAGATAGTGTCTGTTGAGTAGAGACTAGTGTGCAGGCAGCACAAAGGGCTGCCCGCCTGTGTTCCATCCTTTAAGTCCCCTTGGCAACTACACTCCAAGCCTAGCTCCCCCTGCTCAGGAAGTAGGGGTGGGGGGTGTAGAATGGAAAGCTCCACCTTTCCCATAGAGCTGGCCACAAGCGTTAAAGGCCACTCTTTTGACATTATGAACCAAGGCCATGAGCTGTCTCCTGTCAGGAAATTCCTTTCACACTCCCCTCAAGTGTTCCCATGTGAGTGCATTTCATTGTTGTGAACTCTATATAGCACCAAAAATGAAATCAATACTATGAATTACTATGAATGTCTATAAAGCAGCGACCTAGTCAAATTCTAGACTAAGATTAAATATTTCTATTAAAAATATAATAGCTTTCTAAATTTATGTCAAAAAATAACCGGAGAATCATATTTATTAAGAAAATGTCCTTTTGGCTTTTCTCTTCACCAGGCTAATAGCGTTTATATGAAGCAACTTATTGCTGTAATTGATAGTAAGATAGGATCTAGTTTCTCCAGAAGCAGACATGTCTTTGCTTATTAGCTACATGATGTCTAAGTGAACTGTTAGATATCTTTAAATTTTTTTTTAAAGATTTTATTTATTTATTTATACAAGCACAGGTATAGTCAGAAGCGCGGGAGGGTGAGAGAATTCACCAGAGCCAGAGCGGAGAGCAGAACAGGCAGATTGACGAAGTATACTGCTGAGGGGAGCAGCGGGCACAGCAGGAGAGGTCTGCATGCCATGTGGGACCCTCGCTGGAGGCTGGGGATTGAACCGGCGCTGCAGAGGCTACGGGCAGCTACGCAACCCAGTGCTCAAACTGCTGCGCCACTGCGGGGGTGGGGGGAGGGTTCTGTTAGCTATTTTTTTAAATAATGCATTTTTAAATGCTTTTAAAAAAATTGTGGTAAAGTCTGCAAAAACAAAATGTGTCACTGTAAACCCTTTTAAGGGTGCAATACAGTAGCATATTAAGCACATTCACAGCATGTTGCAGCCATGGGCACTGTGTAGTTTCAGACTATTTTACCCACAAACAGAAACCCCCAGGCCTGTTAAGAAGTATCTCCTTATTTCCCTTTTCCCCTCCCACCATCCTTATCAGCCAGTAATTTGTTTTGTGTCTTTGGATTTATCGATTCTGGACACTTCACATCAGTGGAATTATATACTGTGTCTTTTGTGGCTGGCTTCTTTCACTAAGCATGATGCTTTCAGTGTTCACCCATGTAGCATGTGTCATGTTCACTCTTCCTTATATGTAGTGTATGGCTATATCACATTTCATTATGACAAGGTTTTTTTGTTTTTGTTGGCTAATTTTTTAATTGTAAAATACATTTAAGATTTGCCATTTTGGGCCTCCCCTGGTGGTGCAGTGGTTGAGCGCTGGGCTGCGAAGCTGCCCCCAGCCTCTGCAGTGCCAGTTCAATTCCTGGCCGCCAGCGAGGGTCCCACATGGCGCTACAGACCTCTCCTGACATCCGCTGCTCCCCTCAGCAGTGTATTTTGTCAGTCTGCCTGTTCTGTTCCCTGCTCTGTCTGGCTCTGGTGAATTCTCTCACCCTCCCGCGCTTCTGACTGTATCCAGTGCTTATATTAAAAAAAAAATAAAAAGGACTTGCCATTTTATTTTAAAGATTTATTTATTTTTATACAAGAACCGGGGTGCAGGCCAGATGTGCGGGAGGGTGAGAGGATTCACCAGAGACAGAGTGGGGAACAGAACAGGCAGACTGACTGAAATACGCTGCTGAGGGGAGCAGTGGGCGAGTCAGGAGAGGTCTGTTGTGCCATGTGGGTAGCTCCCTGGGCAGGGAGTGAACTTGTGCTGCAGAGGCTGCAAATAGCTTCATAGGTTGTGTCTTAATCCCTTGAGCCACCAGGGAGCCCCAAAGATTTGGCATTTTAACCGTGTTTATAAATGTTCACTTCAGTGGCATTAAGTACATCCCCCTCTTGTGTGATTGTCACCACTAGACTCCACTTCCAGAACTTTTTCGTCTTCCCTAATTGAAACTTTCTGCACATTAAAACTAACTCCCCATTCTCTACTCCCTACATCATCCAGGTCTTGGCAGCTACCATCATCTGCCTCCATGAAAGAGATTTGACTATTCTCAATACCTCACATAAGTGGAATTAAAGCATATTTGACCTTTTGTGACTGATTTATTTCATTTAGCACAGGGTCCTCAAGGATCATCCATGTTGTAGCACTTGTCAGCGTTTCCTTTCTTTTTGAGGCTGAGTAATGCTCCCTTGTATGGGCGCACATTTTCTCTCTTCATCTGTTGATGAACACTTGGATTGCTTTCCCCTTTTTGTTACTGCAAACAATGCTGCTATAAACTCAAGTTCGCAAGTATCTTTTCTAATCCCAGTTTTCAACTTGTGTGTGTTTGGGGTGGGGGGTTGGGGGGAAGAGTATGTACCCAGAAGTGAAATTATTAGATCATATAGATAAATCACTGTCTACGTTTTTGAGGAATTGTCATACTGATTTCCATAGCCACTGTACCATTTTATGTTCCTACCAACAACGTACAAGAGTTCTGTTTCTGCATGCTTGCCAACTCTGCTCTTCTCTTTCTCTTCTCTTCTCTTCTCTTCTCTTCTCTTCTCTTCTCTTCTCTCTTCTCTTCTCTTCTCTTCCTTCCCTTCCCTTCCCCTTTCCTTCCCTCCTTCCTCTCCCTCTCCCTCTCCCTCTCCCTCTCCTCTCCTCCTCCTCTCCCCTCTCCCCTCTCCCCTCTCCCCTCTCCTCTCCCTCTCCCTCTCCCCTCTCTCCCTCTCCCCTCCCCTCTCCCTCTCCCTCTCCCCTCTCCCTCTCCCCTCTCCCCTCTCTCCTCTCCCTCTCCCCTCTCCCTCTCCCCTCTCCTCTCCCCTCTCCCCTCTCCCCTCTCCCCTCTCTCCCTCTCCCTCTCCCTTCTCTCTCTCCCTCCTCCCTCTCCTCTCTCCTCTCTCTCTCCCCTCTCCCCTCTCCTCTCTCCTCTCCCTCCCTCTCCCTCTCCCCTCTCCCCTCTCCCCTCTCTCTCCCTCTCCCTTCCCTTCCCCTTCCCCTTTCCCTTCCTTCTCTTCTCTCTCTCTCTCAACTCATCCTATGGTCTACTTTAAATATGTATTTGAAGTTTTAACTATAACTAACTTTTAATGTACAACTAACCACCTTAGCAGTTAACACAATTTTAAAAAAAGCCCAGTAACAAGTATGATCTTTGCTTGATTCTTTGATGTGAACTAGATTGGAAGTGTGGAGGATGTTGAGGAGACAGCTGTTACTATAGTACTTTTACAACTTTTTCTCTAATTCTATACATTTATTTGTCCTTCTGCCCTCACAAGTACATTGTGTAACCCAGAAATACATAGTGTAACTTAATAGACTTGGATTTGTCAGTTATCTTTGAACACATTATGGAACCTACCTATTGAGCAGGCATCAGCAAGCTTTCTGTAATGATAGTAAATATTTAAGCTTTGTTAGTTTAAGGTCTCTGTCTCAACTATTCAGTTTTGCTGTTGTAATACACAAAGATGACATTGGCAGTATGTAAATGAGTGAACATGTTTATATTTTCTGTATTTGCACTATAACTTGAGTTGTATTTAATTTACATCTATCCCAGAATATTGTTATTCTTTTCATTTCAACCATCTAAAAATGTAAAAACATTCTTATCTTGTGGGGTAGGCAAAAATAGGGAGTGGGCTAAGTTTGGCTGATGGTTATGGTTTGTTGAACTCTGGCATAGAGGAATCTGTGGATATTAGTGGTACTGTGGAACTGTGTGATACTTGATTATTTGTTGAAATACTTTGGAGTTTGCTTTTTGGTTCAGGCAAAGGCCAAGGGTTAAGGGAGTCAAAGTGCTAGTGAGGAGTTGTTAAGCTCAGGGCAGTAGACCCTGGAATCTCAGATGGGATATGTGTTTGCTGTAACAAAGATTAAGTGATAGAGCCAACATCTGGCTCAGGAATTGGCATATCGCTTTCCAGATGTGTTTGTGAGAATGAGGAGTGCAGTATGGTCTGAAGAGGGTAAGGGTGGGGGTACCTGGGGCCTGCCGTGTGAAGTGACTGTTTCAGTGAGCCTGAATTAGCAAAGTCCCCAGTCAGACCTGTCATCGTCCAAAGGCACATGGGAACTCATGAAGACTAGAGGCACCTGAAGCCTAAGGGTCAGGAGGGACTTGTCCCTATTTCACAGATGCAGGCACTGAAATGAAAGGCAGTTGGTGACTTGAAAGGTCACTCAGCTAGAAAAATCCCAGTCTTTTAGTTTGAAAATAACTTCTGCCTAGTCTGCCTCACAGAATTACTGTGAGTGAATGAATCAGGGAGTAGGTAAGAGCTCTTTTAAAAATATGAAGTGTGGGCCTCCCCGGTGGCGCAGCGGTTGAGCGCTGGGTTATGAAGCTGCCCACAGCCTCTGCAGCGCAGGTTCGATCCCCGGCTGCTCCCCGGCCACTGGAGGAGGGTCCCACATGGCGCGCAGACCTCTCCTGCGGCCCGCTGCTGTCCTCAGCAGTGTACTTCCGTCCTTCTGCCTGCTCTGCTCCCCCCTCTAGCTCTGGTGAGTTCTCTCACCCTCCCGCGCTTCTGACTGTACCCAGTGCTTGTATAAATAAATAAATCTTAAAAAAAATAAAAGAATATTATAAAAAAAAAATGAAGTGCTATACAGATGAGATGTTTGTCATATCCCATCAATACAGCTCTCAAAGTCTAGCAACAGAGCTGGGCGCTTGATTCTTTGGAGAAACCCTTAGGATCTCAGTAAGTTTACTTTCCTTTAATGCCCGTATTAGGTGGAATAGATCTCAGAGAAATCAGTGACATAGTAAGAATGAGCTGACAGCAAAGCAGGACAGCTCTCACTCAAACCCCCAGGCACTCTGAGTGATGCTGGGCACATGACAACCTGTTCTGAACACAGAAGCAGGGCTTTAAAATTGTGTTTACTGTAATGATATAATATATTTTTATCTTTAGTTTTAGCGTGCAGAGAAGGAAGTTGCCAATACTTACATATTTCATTTTTTATTAGTGAAGACTAAGTGAGACATTGTTTTATTATTACAGGGCCTCTTTGGACTTATCAAAGTGTTCCCAGTGTTTTTCCCAAAATGTTTATCTGTGGAATATATTAATTTAGTGGGCTAGCTAAGAGACCTCTTATTTTGTCCATAGATCTTAAACACTTTAAACTGCTTTCAAGGTTTCAGGGTAAGTTTAGTGTGAATCTTTACAAAGTCAACGAGTAAGCATTATTATGATGAAGTGCTGTAAGACCCCATATAGACAAATTAGAAAATGTCTTGAAATAGTTATCATCTCAGGCCTTACTTTATAGTGGAAGAAGCAGTCACTTAGCAGAATCACAGTATATTGCAGATACATCTGAATGTAATAATTTATGCAGATTTTAAGAGAAGTTCGGTGGTAAAAGAGACGTTGTATTTAAAATCAGTTTGGTCTGAGAGATTTAACAAGATGAAACATTGCAAGTTTCAGATAATTTTTTTTTTAGATTGATTTATTTATTTATACAAGCACTGGGTACAGTCAGAAGCACGGGAGGGTGAGAGAATTCACCGGAGCCAGAGCGGGGAGCAGAGCAGGCAGAAGGACCGAAGCACACTGCTGAGGGGAGCAGCGGGCGGCAGGAGAGGTCTGCGCGCCATGTGGGACCCTCCTCTGGTGGCCGGGGAGCAGCCGGGGATCGAACCAGCGCCGCAGAGTCTGTGGGCAGCTTCGCAACCCAGCGCTCAACCGCTGCGCCACCGGAGAGGCTTGGTTCAGATAATTTTTATAATGTTTTCAGTTTTATGTACAATCAGAAAACATCTTTGTGATATGCTGGTTGGTTTCAACATGAAAGTATTAGATGTATTGTTTGCTTTTTTTTTTCAAAGATTTATTTATTTATTTATTTATACAAGCACTGGGTACAGTCAGAAGTGCGGGAGTGTGAAAAAATTCACCAGAGCCAGAGCGGGGAACAGAACAGGCAGACTGACGAAAAACACTGCTGAGGGGAGCAGCGGGCGGCAGGAGAGGTCTGCACGCCATGTGGGACCCTCGCCGGTGGCCGGGGATCAAACTGGTGCTGCTGAGGCTGCAGGCAGCTTTGCAACCCAGAGTTCAACCGCTGCGCCACTGGTGAGGCCCTGTTTTGTTTACTTTTTGTTGAGGAGAATTTGGAGAAATATGGAGCAAAAAAGTTTGATTTATTAAAGTAACTGGTTTCTGTTTGGCTTTAAACAGAAACTGTTTTTACTATAATACTAATGGCGTGTTAGTGAGTGGCTTGTTTGTGATACTTGTTTAGAGCAGTTGCCACATACTTAGAGTTGTAGCTTTTAGTTTTAATCACTGTTGTTATTGCTGCCATCATGAAAGGGAGGAGCTACCATGTTGCTTCATTCTGGCAAAAACTGTAATTTTTTTGTTGAAAATACCTTTATCGAGGGAAGCCTTAAATGAAACTTGCCTGTTAAAAAGAGTACAATTAGGGCCTCTCCGGTGGTGTAGCGGGTTGAGCACCGTGCTGTAAAGCTGTCCGCAGCCTAGGCAGTGCGGGTTCCATCCCAGCCGGCCGGGGAGAATCCCACATGGTGCCTCAGACCTCTCCTGTTGCACCCGCTGCTCCCCTCAGCAGTGTATTTCTGCTCCCTGCTCTGTCTCTGGTGAATCCTCTCACCCTCCCACACCTCTGGCCTGTACCCCAGCTCTTGTATAAAAATAAATTAATTAAAAAAAAAAGAGTACAATTATAGCCAAGTAGCGATATGCATATACTTCTCTGACCTGATTTTAAAAAAATAAAAAGTGGTACTTTCAAACCAATCTACAACATTATGTGAACCACTAGAAATGCTTCCTGTTAAATCAAGAACAAGATAGGATGTCTTACCATTGTTATCGGGCCTTATCTTGGTAATTCTGGCCATTACAGCAGGGCTAGAAAATTGGTTGGTTATAAAGTAAACATTCAAAGACATTAGCTTTTCTACATAAGTCAGAAAATATAGTTTAAAAAAGAAAAAAGATTTCCTTCCATAGCAGTTCAGCCTCCCCAAAATAATTTAAAAGAAAGCCAGAAATGTGAAGGGAGAAAAACCATTACAATGGCTGCCTTATTGAAGAGGTCACTAAATCAACTCACTAATTTGTTGACTAAGGCAATCACATAAAGGCCCCAGTGATTATCTTTTGAGGGGCTAGAGTGACTTGTTAAAATGATTCTAAAATGCATCTAGAGGAATAAGCAGGCAAGAATAGCCAAGAACATTTTGAAAACTAAAGATGAGTTTGGGGGAGGATTGATTTTGTACTATGAACTATTTATAGATTTATACAAGAAATTTAAAGGGTACTCTGAGCCCTGGAATAGACAGAAGTAGCAGTAGATCTGAAAAGAAAGCCTAACCTGATCCAACTACGCATAAGAATTTAATATATTAATTTAAGCCTTTGGGGGCCTCCCCGGTGGCACCACGGTTGAGCGCTGGGTTGCGAAGCTGCCCACAGCCTCTGCGGCGCAGGTTCGATCCCCAGCTGCTCCCCGGCCACCGGAGGAGGGTCCCACATGGCGCTCAGACCCTCTCCTGCCGCCCGCTGCTCCCCTCAGCAGTGTACTTTGGTCCTTCTGCCTCTTCTGCTCCCCGCTCTGGCTCTGGTGAATTCTCTCACCCTCCCGCGCTTCTGACTGTACCCAATGCTTGTATAAAATAAATAAATAAATCTTCAAATCCTTTAAAAAAATAATAATTTAAAGTGTGTAAATCAGGACTTTATTCAAGAAAGAAAATCTATTTTCTTGGTTTAAGCAAAAACCAAAGGCATTCATTTTGTGTCAAGTACCTGGTGTACATGTGCAGTGTGAATCTTCATTCAGTTACTCAAGAGGAGTCTCAAATGTCATGTCTGTCCATGGCTTTGCCCCTTCCTCAGGCTTGGTTCTATTCTGTCCTATTGCTGATGGAGTTCTTTTTTGCAGCTAGAGGAAAAGGAGTTGTGGCTGTTGATACTTCCAGACTTCTATTTTTACACATGGAGGTCAAAGAGGAAAACGACCTTCCTTAGTGTCAGTATATAAAGTCCTAAGGAAGGACACCATGTGGGCTGCTGTGGTCATGTGCCAATTCCTGGACCATGGCCACAGGATGCTGCTCTGACAGAGCCACCCACGCCTGCTCCTATGCAGAAAGTCAGCTGACTCCGCTGTGCAGCTTCTCTAGAGTCACATGGAACAGCAGGGACAGATGTTGTTCCCCAAGACAAGGGGTTTGAATGGTAGTATTACTGGGGCAACAGGGGACAAGTCATCAGATAGACTGGAGTAGTGTGTACTTCAATCTTTGAGAAATAGGGTGCTAATACTTTATTAACTATTTTTTTAAAAAGTTATATCCCTGCTTGTCACCACATACACTTAAATTTAAAATGAATGTGATAATTCAACAGGAAGAAACTTTTTAAATAACTAAAAGAAATATAATCGGGATTTTTTTAATAGAGTTCATTTTTTTAGAGCAGTTGTAGGTTCACAGAGACACTGCCTGTAGTCCACCATATGTGTTACAGTTAGCGACTCTACACTGATACCTCTTTATCACCCAAAGTCCTTAGTCTGCATTGAGGGGCCACTCTCTATGGTATATGTTTTGTGGGTTTGAACAAATGTGTAGTGACATATATCCACTATTATACCATCCAGAATAATTTCACTGCCCTCAGGGTCTCCTGTGATCTGCCTAATCATCCCTCCCTCTTCCAGCGCCCCCAACCACTCATCCTTTTACTGTCTTCCTAGTTTTGCCCTTCCAGAAAATGGTACAGTTAGAATCAAAACATTATGTACCTTTTCAGATTGACCTTTTTTTTTAAAAATATTTAAAAACATCCTTATTTATTTTGACAAGTATGTTCACCATAGTTTTCCCACTACCAAAGCACCCATGGTCCTCCACCATAGTCTGTTGTGCTCTGCCCTCCCCTAACCCCTCCTTCTCTGCTCTCCCCCCCATCTCCCCTACCTCCAGAGTGCCTCACATCTGTAGTCTGCTTTCAAGGGTTGGTCTTGAAGTTGTTTGGTTTCTCTAGGGTCTGCATATGAGTGAAACCATCTAGATTGACTCACTTAGTAGTATGTGTTAAAGATTCTCCTATGTCTTTTCTTCTATGTCTTCCATGCTGGTTTTTTGTTTTTGTTTTTGTTTTTTTTTGCTTTGCATTGAATAATATCATTGTCTGGATGTACCATAAATTATGACAAATAAGTTTTAACAATTATAACTCAAACTACTATAAGCATCTGATTTTTGTGTGGACACCAGTTTAAGCTCATTTGGGTAAATAACAGCTTGATTGCTGGATCATATGATAAGCGTATGTTTAGTTTTGTAAGAAACTGTCAAGCTGTCTTTCAAAGTGGCTTTGCCATTTTGTATTTAACATCCTCATCAGCTTTTTTTTCCTTCCTCATTAGCTTTTGGTACTTTGGATTTTGGCCTTTTCACTGGGTGTGTAGGGACATCTCACTGTTGTTTTAGTTTGTAATTCCCTAATGACACATAATGTTAAGTATTTTTTTTTAAGATTTATTTATTTACCCATACAAGAGCTGGGGTACAGGCCAGAGATGTGGGTGGTGAGAGGATTCACCAGAGACAGAGTGGGATTCAGAACAGGCAGACTGACTGAAATGCACTGCTGAGGGGAGCAGTGGGAGAGACAGGAGAGGTCTGTCCCACCATGTGGATTTCTCCCTGGCCAGCCGGCAATTGAACTCGTGCTGCAGTGGCTGTGGATTGCTTCATAGGTTGTGTCTTAACCCCTGCGCCACCAGGGAGGCCCATCAAGTATCTTTTTGAATGCCTCTTTACTCTTTGTGAATCTTCTTTGGTGATCTATGTTCAGGTCTTTTGCCCATTTTTCATTTTGGTGGTTTTCCTTGTTGAAGTTTAAGAGTTCTTTGAATATTTTGAATAACAATGCTTTGTCAGATTATATGTTTTGTCAATATTTTCTCCCAGTCTGTGACGTATCTTCTCATTCTGTTGATAGTCAGAAATTTTTCTAATCTCAAGGTGAAAAAAAAGGGGAAACTTAAGAGGCAGAGATTGCAGACTGGTGGCCAGATGCGTGGGTCAGACCAGTACAGATGTTGCGTTTTGTTGGTAAGGTTTGCCTTGTTTCATTTACCTTTTCAAAATTGTGTCAGGATTTTAAGATCAGTATTTTTCTTACAAGTGTGGATTTTTGGCTAATTTTGAAAATGGGATGTGTTGGCAATATGGGGCTCACATACCTAGGTGGCAACAATCGGCCAGCATGAAGCAGCAGTTTCCTTTAGAGGGGACACAGGCTTTCCAGGTTATCCCCTTGTTCCCTGCTGCCCAGTACATCTCAACATTGAATCAGGAGCATGTGAGTTGCCCTGTCTTCTTGCAACTATATTCATTTACCTTAGCTGTTTCTTATAGGCAAAGGTTCATAGGTGTAAGTCCATCAAAATGAAAAAACAATATATGCACATTACCAAAACGTAACAAAATGGGAAAGACTATCAGGAGTATTTACTACTGTCTATGGTGAAAAGTTAATAGATATAATATATAAAGAATGCTAATGAGCCAATAGGAAGGAAGACAAGCACATACAAAAAAAATAAGACTATAAAATTTTTTTAAGATTTATTTTATCTGTTTATGCATATAAGAGCTGGGGTGTAGGCCAGAGGTGTGGGGGGTGGGAGCGGGGTAGCAGACTCACCAGAGACAGAGTGGGGAACAGAACAGGCAGACTGACTGAAATACACTGTTGAGGGGTGCAGTGGGTGAGACAGGAGAGGTCTGCTGTGCCATGTGGGTCAGCTCCCTGGCCAGCTTCATAGTGTCGACACTTAACCTCTTGGGTCACCAGGGAGGCCCAGAATATAAAATTTTGAAGATGAATTCCCAGGACTCTAAACTTCATGATGGCAGGGATGTCTTGTTCAGTATAGTACTTTATAGTACTTAGTAAACATTTGTTAGTAACAATTAATGATAGCTAATATTTACTAAGGGTTTAGGTAAATAGTAACTAGATAAACGGTAAACCCTATGCAAAACACTTTCTAAACTCTTGTTAAAAATTCCTGCAGAAAACCTCAAGGTGGAGAGGTAAAAGCACCTATCCAGGTAGCTCCAGTAAGTGGTGATTAGATTCCAGCTCATGCACTTTAAACTAACACATCAGTTCCTTCATATTGAACTAGATTCTTGAAATGAGTTGAAAAATAAAGAATACAAATGTCCACTACTCAAGGAGAAAATTCCTAACCTTATTAGGAATCAGAGAAGAAAAACAAAGCACTCTCTGTTGGTATGGAAGTTAGAGAAGGACCCTCACGGATTTCTGTGGGAGAATATACCAGTGCACTTTTTTGGTGGGGGATATTTTAGGAATATTCTTCAGAAGCATTAACTGCTGATACATTTTCACCAAGGGATTTCATTTCCAAGAATTATTCTAAAGGAAAAATTAGAGATGACTACAGATTTATGCGCAAAGATAGTATTAGATTGTCAGAGTAGTGAAAAACTGGAAGCAACCTAAATATTCAACAGTAAGGGATTGGCAGAATAAATGATGGTGCCCTCTCATACTTGGATATTGTGCGGTCATTAGAAATTCATTTTTAAAGTGTGGACTGGCATGCGTAGGGACCACCACACAGCCACTGCGTGTTTCCACTGACTCTAACATGATCTGTGGAGTAAAGTTGCTTGAGCAGGTGCTTGGTGCGTGTATGTATCTGGCACATATAGTCACCACTGACAGTGTTTGCTGCCGTTAAGGGGGTGGAGATGGTGGTGATTTTTATTTTCTTCTGCATGCTTCTCCAAACAGCTTTAAATCTAAATATTTCTTACAGAATTTATTTTGTTGTTATTCGAAAAAACATAGACCCTCATAAGGTTAATGTGGGTTTTATGTACATTATGTTCTTGGTAGGTGTGTAAATGGACTCTTTGTGAAGCAATTTGTTTTGGTTTTGTTTTCACTTAAGTTTTTAAACTTCTGTGAATAATATCAGCACTTATCCAAAAGATCTGAACAGTACTGGGGAAAAAAAAGTAAATTGTGAAAGCTTTTCTCTAAGTTAGCCTTGTTCCCATTTCTATTATCAAGATAATCACGGTTCGTAGTGAAAATATATAAAATATGTACTGGGCATTTGCCCTGTTCAATACTAATTGTTTCTTGTTTATTAAGCAGATAATCTCTCTTATGTTTTGGATATCTGGATTTTATATGTAGAATCCTCCATGGGCAGTTAGCCTCTTATTGGCCCTGTGCCTCTTCTCACCAGTTCTCTAACAAGGGGGAAGATGTTACAAGGGAAAACATGCCTTTCTACTTAAGATAAACAAACAAATAAGAAATTTAAAAATCAAATTTGGTGTTAGAATTGCATGGGTTTGAAACACATCCATACTTCACTGTCATGTTTAAGAATACAACAAACTCCTGTGGCATGAACTGTTCTTATTGGCATTTGAACTTTTGGAGATAAAGAGAGAGATTTGACCTTGTTTGTTTTTCTCACCCAGCAAATATTAAGGACCTCCCATTTGGGCAATAAATTTATTAACTAAGCTTTTATTTCAGGAGATTTGATCTTACTTGAGGAATGCTATCAACTATTCTTTGGGCTTCCCAACTTTATCCAAATTTGGTTAGATGTACTCAGAATGGTGGTAGCAGGGGTGAGGGGGGTATGGGGGGGGCAGGGTTCAGAATTTTTACTGGAAGGGGAAAGCATCAATAACTAGAATTAGGTAAAGCAACTCTTAAGTAACAATTTCTTTCCTCTTTTCTCTCTTTTCCTTTATCTGTGATCGAAAGTAGTGGCAGGGTTGGGTGGCAAAAGAAAGAGGCTTGGGGGTAGAAGTCAGATGGTTTTCATTATTTTCTTCAAAGTAATAAAGAGAGGAAATCAAATGAAATAACCATGCTTCTGAAAGCATTGGCCTAGTAAAACTATGTTCCTGAACTTGAGACAATACATGATGGCTTTTGAAAGGAATGTTCTAATTTCTAGGAAAGCTGGTGTATACACCTCCTAGAAGAAGAAAAAAGATGACAATTTTGTGACCTAGGACACACCAAGGCGTATTCATTCTCTGCACTTTTACTCACATGTCTTAACATGGGTTTGACATAGCAAACGAAAACATTTCTTAACTATGAATATTAGGGTTTTTTAATTTAAAGATTTATTTATTTATGTATACAAGAACAGGGGTACAGGCCAGAGGTGAAGGGGGTGAGAGGATTCACCAGAGGTAAGAGTGGGGAGAACAGGATGATCTACTGAAACACACTGCTGAATGGAGCAGCGGGCAAGACAGGAGAGGTCTGCCACGCCGTGTGGATTAGCTCCCTGGCCGGGGATCGAACTTTTGCTGCAGTGGCTGGTGGCAGCTGAGACTTCTTCAGAGTGCTGAGACTTAACCCCTTATACCACCAGGGAGACCCTGTGAAATCTAGTTTTAAATGTCTAAAAAGTTTGCAAAAGTACAATATGTGGGCTCTTTTTCCTTTTAAATAATTTTACCTTACCATCCTTATTTTTTCCTCTTGTTTTCTTCCCAATCTTTGGATATATGAGGATTATTTGGGTTGTGCACGTGCTTCTTGTCTATAAAAAGAAGAGGCAGTGAGACCCTTTTCCTTTTCCCTGTGATACTGGTGCTTGCCTGATGCTCAGCTTGCTGAGGCATGGTTTTTTCAGGTGACCTTGCTCTTGCTCTATTTTTATCAACACTCTAGAAAATGAGGCACATTGTGCAGACTGTAAAATAGAGATATAATAGGATATTCTATTCATGAAATACTTCTAAACCTTGGCTTTTAAAAGAATTACATGCTCACTCTGGATGTTTTCTCCTAGCACGCAGACTTATTTCCTTAGTCTGTGTTTGGAGAAGTGGAATTGCCTCTTTAACTCTCATGGACATCTGTAGTTCTTCAGGCTAATTGCCTTTTCTGATTATATCATTTTTCAGCCACGTGTAAGTGTCCATTTCCTTGGGTCCTGCCTGGTATCAAACCTTTTATGACCACATGGACATATGTGTGGATAGATGTACACTTGTGAGCTATAAGTCCCTTCCTTAAAGAAGCAATTCTCTGTGCTGCATCCTGGAGCTGGGGACACAAAGCTGAAGTCAGGAGATTGAGTCTGATTGGGAAGGCCTGCAAGCATGACTGACTGCTAGGCAAAGACCAGGGTGAGGCCATTACTAAAGTAACTGCCACTGGGAATTTTACCGTGGAGGTGATATTTGAGCTCTGAAAGGCTAACTAAGAAGGCATTCAGGTGCAGGGCCTGTCCCTGTAAGGACTGGGTTCTTGAAAGGCATGGTGTGGTCCAGCACAGCTCTGAGTGGCTATACTGGGGAGGGGAGGGACCTGCTGGGAGGTCAATAAGGAAGGTAGTGTGCTGATAAGGATTTTGGAAGTGACACAAATAGGTCTAGGAAGGGGACCCTGTAAATCATATGGAAAACTGCCTGGGGGTGAGTGAGGCTAGGGGCCAGGACACCAGTTTGGAGGCTACTGTGGTGTCATACTGGAGAGATAAAGGACTGGAACTTTAAGGAATGGGATTTGGAGACCTGTTAGTACCAGAGGATGAGGAAGAAGAGTGAACCAGTGAAGACTCTGAAGTCTCCACTTGGGGAAACAATACTACAAGGGGGAAAATACAAGAATGACTAGGTTTTGGGTAAGGTACAGAATTTTGTTTTGGACTTACTGAGATTGAGGTGACATCCTAGGTAGAGAGGGGTGTGTGTGTGTGTGTGTGTGTGTGTGTGAGAGAGAGAGAGAGAGAGAGAGAGAGAGAGAGAGAATTTCTTTGTAAAAATCTAATTCTAGAGTTTCCTGAAGATGTCTTCAGACTCACCCTTGGCCTTGCCCTTACTCATTTCCCTTGGTGCCTACATGCATTTGAGAAAAATCAGAAAATACAAAAAGGCATAAATCCCTGCACCTCAGACCATAATTCCACTCTCTGAAAGAAACTCTTGCCAGCAGTTTTTTGTATTCTTTCAGAAATTTGTCTTGTGTATACACATCCATCTAAGTCTATAAAAGTCCCTAGAAAGGGTGAGTCAAACACCAGCAGAAACTCACTATACTCACTGCATCAGGCATGCAGGAACTTTCCACATGTGCTGGGGTGTGCCTGGATTTGAGGGCCTGCCCTGTCCCACAGACTGTGCGTCACGTCCCTTCTGTGGTTGCTCAGGTTCTTCGGTTGCCAGGTGTGTATGTGACCTTTTGGTCTGCAAGATTAGATTATTGGAGTAAGGAGGCTGTCTCCTTTAAGTGTTAGCTTTTTATGCATATTTTACTTTGTAATAAAGATCTCTTTATAAGAATATACAATGGTGGTTAACATATATGCATCTTTAAAAGATAGACACAGACCTCTCTGCCACCCGCTGCTCCCCTCAGCAATGTGCTTCGGTCCTTCTGCCTGCTCTGCTCCCCGCTCTGGCTCTGGTGAATTCTCTCACCCTCCCGTGCTTCTCACTGTAGCCAGTGCTTGTATAAATAAGTAAACAATAAATAAATTAAAAAAAAGATAGACTATATATATGCATACGTTATTAAAAAGTGAAACATCGGGCCTCCCCGGTGGCGCAGCGGTTGAGCGCTGGGTTGCGAAGCTGCCTGCAGCCTCTGCAGCGCCGGTTCAATCCCCAGCTGCTCCCCGGCCACCAGAGGAGGGTCCCACATGGTGCGCAGACCTCTCCTGCCGCCCGCTGCTCCCCTCAGCAGTGTACCTCGGTCCTTCTGCTTGCTCTGCTCCCCGCTCTGGCTCTGGTGAATTCTCTCACCCTCCCGCGCTTCTGACTGTACCCAGTGCTTGTATAAATAAATAAATAAATAAATACATCTTTAAAAAAAAAAAAAAAAGTGAAACATCTCCCCACCCCATCTTCCCACTCCAGCAATTCACTTTTCAGATTTAATCACTGTAAACAGTAGGTAGGTAGGTCTTGTTCTGTGGGGTGGAGTTAGGGGAAATGCACACATGCATACACATGCACATACATGTACACATGCATACATATTCTTTCATGGGAAAATATAAAGAAGAAGGCAAATGGTCTGTAATCTCTCCAAACAGATAATAATCCCTGTTAGAAAAGCAGACAAACAAATAGACACACTGGTAGTTAAGAAATAAAAGCTATAGTACAAAATAATGTGAGATGAATATTGAAGCCTTCCGAACTCCTGCCACGCCCTGTCCCTAAGGTAATCTCTGTTAACAGTTCTCCTTCCAAAAAACTTGTAATGCAAATAGAAACACACACGTGTCTGTTTATTGCACATAAAGGAATCTTGCTAAACATGTGCTTTTTTCTTTAAACAGAAACTTCTTAGATCTTTATTAGCTTATACAGCTCTACTTCATTCTTTTTATTTATTTAAAAAAAATTTTTTTTTATTTAGAGGCATGTTATTTATTTATTTATTTGTTTGTTTGTTTGTTTATACATGCACGGGGTACAGTCAGAAGCACGGGAGGGTGAGAGAATTCACCAGAGCCAGAGTGGGGAGCAGAGCAGGCAGAAGGACCGAAGTACACTGCTGAGGGGAGCAGCAGGCGGCAGGAGAGATCTGGGCGCCATGTGGGACCCTCCTCAGGTGGCCGGGGAGCAGCCGGGGATCGAACCGGCACCGCAGAGGTCGCGGGCAGCTTCGCAACCCAGCGCTCAACCGCTGCGCCACCGGGGAGGCCCTACTTCATTCTTTTTCATGGGTTATTGGCTGTAATATAAGGGAATATCAATGAGTTCCCCTGTGATTGTTTAATGGGCTCCTGTTGATGGGCATTGGGGCTATTTATAAATTTTTTAGCATTCTAGCTAACACTAGGGTGATTATCCTTGTTCTCTCATGGAAATATTTTCTGGGGGATGAAAAGAAGAGGGTTGTTTTTAAAAATTTTGTTGAAGTATCTTTGACTGCAAAAACTGCACATATTTAATGTATTCAGTTTGGTGAGTTTGGACACACATGAAACCATTACCACAGTGAAGACAATAGACCTCTGATAGCCCCTTGTGCCTCTCTGCCCCCCTTTTGTAGTAAGAACACAACGTGAGATCTACTCTCTTAAATTTCTAGCTGTACAATGACAGCATTGTTAACTCTAAGCATGATGTGATACTGAAGATCTTTAAAACTACGCATTTTGCATAACTGAAGCCTTACATCCATTGAACAATCCCCAGCACCCCCACCTCCCAGCCCTGCTATTCTCTGCTTCTATGAGTGACTGTTTTAGATTCCTATGTGGAATCATGCTCTGTTTGTCCTTCTATAACTGGCTTAAATATTTAACTCAACATAAGGGTTCATCCAGCATAAGGGTTGCAAATAGCAGGCTTTCCTTTTTTAAAACTGAATAATATGTCGTTGTAGGTGTTTTATCACATTTTTTTTATCTAGTCATATGTTGATGAATATCTGGGTTGTTTCCATATCTCAGCTGTTGTGAATAATGAAAGTATAGATAGCTTTTCAAGATCTGTTTTTAATGAAAGGGGGAATTAAATAAATTTATATAAATGTTATTTATCAGTTATTAATATAACCATTTCTGAAGACATTGTGTAATTTATACTTTCACACATATTCTGTGATTGCCTTTTCTATATATCCTTGTCAGAATTGGTTATCTTAAAATAATTTTTTTTTGGTGGGGGGTTATTGACTTATCTTTGACAGTAATTGAATAGAACTTTGTTAATGTCTTCATATAAGTATGCAGTTGGTAAGTAATGAGGACTTCAATTATGAAAACTAAAAAGCTTGCTCTTGATGTGGAGGTGACCTCAGGTGCGTTGCGAGCAGGGCAGGTGTCCATTAGTGAAGCAGCATTAGCTTTTTTTTTTTTTAAGATTTATTTATTTATTTATTTATTTATGCAAGCACTGGGTAGAGTCAGAAGCACGGGAGGGTGAGAGAATTCACCAGAGCCAGAGCGGGGAGCAGAGCAGTCAGAAGGACCGAAGTACACTGCTGAGGGGAGCAGTGGGCGGCAGGAGAGGTCTGCGCGCCATGTGGGACCCTCCTCCGGTGGCCTGGGAGCAGCCAGGGATCGAACCGGCGCTGTAGAGGCTGCAGGCAGCTTCGCAACCCAGCGCTCAACTGCTGCGCCACCGGGGAAGCCCAGCATTAGCTCTTGAGCAGATGCTGGGTGGACTGCAGGGGGCAGTGCTGAGTGGCGGGGCATCCAGGGGGTTATCTGCCTGCCTCAGCCTGGAGGCACCAGGAAGGCTGCTATGTTCCCTCTGATTTTGAGGATGCAGAGCCCCCATTGGACTCGCTTCACCCTCTGGGCAGCCCAGATGAATAGGTGTGAGCGGGTTCTTTCATAACCAGAGAAATCTAATCTTTGAAGGCCATTTCTTTACTCCCTACCCTCTGCCAGTGATGAGCATGATAAAATTCATTTCTGTGGTAGAACTTTCCTCAGAGCAGAAGTAATTCTTTTCATGTCTCTATTTTGACCTATCTGTGATTGTACTGATTTAAATACAGACACTATTTTTTGTTGCTATCTCCTCACATTTCATTTTTGTGTTGTCATTAACTTTAGTATTAATGTAAATTTTATGCTAGTCAATTAATTTTGAATCTCATTCTTTCTAATTTTTTTGGTGGGGGCAGCCTCTCCACTTACTTAATCATACTGCTTTTATATTATATACTTTTCCTTTATTAGCAGGGGCCGGTCAGTGTATTTTCCTGCTCACTTCTCCTTCAATAAAGAAAACGCTTATATCATAATAGAGGGCACTGTATTTTGGTCAGATCAGAGAAGAGTTATATTTTGTAATTTTTTTTTTAAATAGAGGCATGTTTTATTTATTTGTTTGTTTGTGTGTGTGTGTTGTTTATACATGCACTGGGTACAGTCAGAAGTGCGGGAGGGTGAGGGAATTCACCAGAGCCAGAGCGGGGAGCAGAGCAGGCAGAAGGACCGAAGTACACTGCAGAGGGGAGCAGCGGGGGGCAGGAGAGGTCTGAGCGCCATGTGGGACCCTCCTCAGGTAGCCGGGGAGCAGCCGGGGATCGAACCGGCGCTGCAGAGGCTGCGGGAAGCTTCGCAACCCAGCGCTCAACCGCTGCGCCACTGGGGAGACCCTATATTTTGTAATTTAAATAGAGAAGCTGTAAGGTTAGTTATGTGGCCTTCAGCAGTATTTATTAGTTAATCATGCTGAGCTTTGATCCAGATGTGGGAAAAGCTGAAACTTTGTGTACTTGGATGATTTCAGAGACATAAAGTTACATTAATATGTGAAAGCACACTCACAGTTTGCCTAGTTTTTAGCCGTTGTAAGGTCCTCATGCCCCTCAGAAATGTGCCAGGCATGAAGTGGGCACTCCATAAATAGGATTCAGTTCCTTCAGGATTTTTTTAGCACCTACGTATAACACGACACTGGGCCAGTAAAATCATGCAACCCACAGGGGTAGAACCCTCTCGGGATTATTTTAAAACATTTATTTCCTAAATGTACCAAGATTTCTTAATTCTTTTTTTTTAATAATAAATTTTATTTTTATATTCCCCATACAATTGCAACCCCCCCATTCTGACCCCAATCCCTCCCCCCCCCCCCCCCCCCAAAAGTGTCTCTGGTTCATAGTTTTTTGTTGATTTTGATTTTCACTTTCTTATAGTTATTCATTTTCCTGGTCCCTTATGTAAGTTTTCTAGATTCCTGTTATGAGTGAGACCATCCGGTATTTTTCTTTTTCTTTTTGGCTTATTTCACTGAGCATGATCCCTTCCAGTGCCATCCATGTTGCTGCAAATTGCATGTGTTTATCTTTTTTGAATGCTGAGTAATATTCCATGGTGTATATGTACCACATCTTCTTGATCCAGTCATCTATTTTTGGGCATTTGGGCTGTTTCCAAAGCTTAGCTATTGTAAACAGTGCTGCTATAAACATAGGGGTGCAGGTGTTCTTTGGAATTGATGTTTCTGTGTCCTTTGGGTAAATACCTAGGAGTGGAATTGCTGGATCCTATGGAAGCTCTATGTTTAGTAGGTCCAGAAATCTCCACACAGCTCTCCACAGTGGTTGGACCAGTTTGCACTCCCACCAACAATGCAGGAGAGTTCCTTTTTCTCCACAACCTCGCCAACATTTGTTGTTGCTAGTTTTTTTAATATGTGCCATAATTCTTCAAGCATTTTGCACATTGCTAGGTACATGTAGGCGAGATAGGTGGTGGTATCTGTGTTTGATGTGGGTAAGGAGATGACTCTGGCAGATGGGACTTTGTGTGTGTGTGTGTGTGTGTGTGTGTATGTTTTCAATGGCAAAATATATTTACAGAATAGTTTTTGAAAAATATAAGAAGTACAGACACTACGTACACCACTGACGTGGGCTTGCTTATATGTTTTTGTTTAATATTAACAGTTCTCCCTTTTCCTTCTCCTTTTCCTCTTCCAGTGTGGCAAATGTACATCAATAAGAGAAATAGGATAATCTGTGGAACCTTTTTTTTCCTAAATAGGAGGAAGATCCCATGAAACATTATTGCATGTAAGGTGGTCTTGTTTTAAGAGCTTGTCTGCTAAGCCTGTAGCAATTTGCCTCCAAACTAATTAGAACCCTAGAATCCCAGTGATAAATGGGACTTTAGAATCTTCTAGTTTTACTAAGTTCAGAAATCTCTTATTTCCTTTGTTTGCCTCATGCTCATATAGCTAGTTTCTTTCTATTCATAGTGTTGGGGATTAGCCTGCATGGCGACCCCACCCCTTCCCTGCTCTCTTGTTCATCTGACACCTGCCTGTGGTTGGATAGGGTGGAACATCAGGCACCCAAAACCTATTTTAGTTATTTTTTAAGATTTATTTATTTATGCATACAAGAGCTGGAGTACAGGCCAGAGATGTGGGGGGTGAGAGGATTCACCAGAGACAGAGTGGGGAACAGAACAGGCATATCTACTGAAATACAACTGCTAAGGGGAGCACAGGGCAAGGCAAGAGAGATCTGCTTTGCCATGTGGGTCAGCTCCCTGGCAGCTCGGGGATTGAACTTGTGCTGCAGAGACTGTGGATAGCTTCACAATGCTGTGCTTAACCTCTTGCACCACCAGGGAGACCCTCCTCAAAACTATTTTAAATGAGTTTTTCTTTTTACCTATGAAGAAATTGCCTAGAAAAAGAATCATGTTTGATTAACCTTTTTGTTTGAATTTAGGCACTCAGTAATGTTTAGAGAATGAATTCTTACTCAGCTCCTTATGACTTGAAGATTAACTGGAAGTTGGGTTAAATACTTTTTTTGACCTGTGTTTACTTAGAAAACGTGTAGTTGGCCTCCATAGAGGAGCAGATAGTCAGATTTAGGAGCTTTTCCCATTGGTTAAAGAGCAAGTGCTCTGCAGTGTCGTGCTTTATGATAATTCAAACAAGTGTTTCAGTTAGAAAAGAAGAAATGCATTTGTTTAGCTGTTTATTTGTTGTCCTCATCCTTGCCCAAGGCCCTGTATGAAGAGCAGACTTCTTAATGACCAATTGTATTACCTGTTGTCTTCATTAAGCAGAAGGGAATAACTTTAGAGAATGTATTAAAACCTGGCAAACTTTTTTTTTTTTTAGAGGCATGTTTTTTATTTTATTTATTTATTTGTTTGTTTGTTTTGTTTATACATGCACTGGGTACAGTCAGAAGCGCGGGAGGGTGAGAGAATCCACCAGAGCCAGAGCGGGGAGCAGAGCAGGCAGAAGGACCGAAGTACACTGCTGAGGGGAGCAGCGGGCGGCAGGAGAGGTCTGCTGCCATGTGGGACCCTCCTCCGGTGGCCGGGGAGCAGCTGGGGATCGAACCGGCGCTGCAGAGGCCGAGGGCAGCTTCGCAACCCAGCGCTCAACCGCTGCGCCACCGGGGAGGCCCCTGGCAAACTTTTTTTAAAAAATCAGCAGGTAAAGATTTTAAGGTACCAGAAGCATACCCAAGGATGACTGGCAGAGTCCTCTGGGGTTTTAAAATCTGGATTTCCTGCAGTATTACACTGCTGCATATCATTCCTTACCAGAGGTCTAGGTTTTAAAACTAAAGACCTGGAAAGACTCCTGGTTGCCAACTTGAATGTTGTGACCATGGATGCTGAGTTCAGTGCCATCACTTTTCAGAATGAACTTAGCTGCCTTCAGTCAGGGCCTGAGTCTTGAACTTATTGACTCTCCGTCTGAAAACAAAGCATCAGAAGAAGCCAGAACTGTGGATTGCATTTTAAATGTTATCAGAGTTCCATGTAGAGAAAGTTATAGCCAGTAGGACTTGGACTCAGACTTTTTCCTTTCCTAAACTTTCTCAAAACCGTTTGTAGTCTCCTGGTGTTTCCAGCATCCTATGAGTCCTGTAACTTGCTCTTGACCTAAATGGGTCATGCAATTTTGGGCATATGCCTTCAAAGTTCTGTCACCATGTGGCTCCCTTGCCTGATCACCATCCCCCCTCCACCCGCATTCCCCTCTGCCCCTCAGGCTCCCACAGCACTAGGCACCTGTTGCTATTAGCGCTCTTCTCCTGACCTCCTGGCCCATCACAGTTATGCTGGACTGAGAAGACATGAGATTATCCCCCTCCTGCACACCTAGCTACCTGGAGCCAGCTGTCCACCTCATCAGCTTATAGCACAAGTTTGGCAGATTTCCTTTCTTGTCACATTTTCCCCTCCCGAAGGTAGCTCTTCACAATTGCATCGGTTTTGTAAGGAAGGCTGCTTTCATTTTCTTTTGTTTTACTGCATTCACCTCATCAGCCAGCCTAGTTACTTTTTCCTTCCATCTTTATTCAGTGCTGCCTTGCCCCCCTCCCCTCTTCCCCATCTTCAAAGCTTCCTCTCTCCACTCTCCATTGCTGATCAGGCTCTGGGGCCTGCTGTTGTGTGTCTCTGTGTGATGTTTCTGGAGCCCATTCGTTTCCTGACACCATCCTCCAGGGCTTAATCCAGTCCTGCAATTGTAGTAATTTGTGAGCTGTTCTCTCTGCATCCAGTCTTGTCTCTTTGCCAATCCATTGTTTGCAGGGGTGCCATATGAATCTTCTTAAAATGCTGTATTTTTATTTATTTGTTTGTTTTAATAAAATCTTTTTTTTTTAAAGATTTATTTATTTATACAAGAACTGGTGTACAGGCCATATGTGTGGGAGGGTGAGAGGAGGATTCACCAGAGAGAGTGGGGAACAGAACAGGCAGACTGACGATATACACTGCTGAGGGGAGCAGTGGACGAGACAGGAGAGGTCTGCTGTACCATGTGGGTTTCTCCCTGGCTGGCCAGGATTGAACCAGCGCTGCAGAGGCTGCAGACAGCCTCACAATGTGGCGCTCAACCACCTGCGCCACCAAGGAGGCCCAAAATGCTGTATTTTTAAAGTTAGTCCCTAAACACTCTGAGAAACATTTAAATAGGCCCCATTCCCATGGGGAAGTCTGGACTATTTAGCTCATCATTGAAAGCCTGCCTTCCTCTCGAGGGGCTTCTCCCATTCATCTCCCTGCTCAAGGCCTGTGCTGCCTGCTCTGTGCTTCCTGGGTGTGCCTTGCACCTCTAAGTCTTGGAAGGCTTTCCCTCCTTCCGGGAACCTTCTCTGCCAGACAGTATTTTCAGGTCTTTGCTAGTATTCATTGGCTCACTTGTTCATTTGACACTTAGTTCACTAAGCAAACATTATGAAATGCATGCTGTTTTGCTCCTTGGAGGAATAGATTACAGAGGGGTAAGAGGTCAGTCCCCACAGCCAGAAAGCTTCCCCATATCCCATGGATTCCATATCTTCCTGTGCTTGTATCTGCTGGATCAGTAGTGCAAAGGCAGCGGCCTTACACCTTAAATTTTTTGAACAGTCACCACCATCCAGCCAGTGGAGCGCACAGCCGAACAAGGGATGCTGTGAGAGCTGTTAGTACACTTCCATTAAGTAAAAGTTCTTATTATAATTATTTTGATTTTTTTGATTAAATTCTCCATGTTCCCATTTTAGCTTAGCATGAGTTATAATCAGGGTGGAACTCTGAATATAGTCATCTGCTGAGTTACAAGACTTAATTAGACAAGATTATTTAATGAGTGATCTCTCATTACATTGGTCCTGCTCATATTAATTTTTCTGCTTTTCCCCCCTTCAGTCTGCATGAAGAAATCAGTGATTTTTATGAATACATGTCTCCAAGACCAGAGGAGGAGAAAATGAGGATGGAGGTGGTGAACAGGATTGAGAGCGTGATTAAGGAGCTCTGGCCTAGCGCTGACGTGAGTACCTGTGTGGTTGGTCCACAGGTGGAATGTGTGTTTACTCAGTCCTCGTGTGCAGGTGTGGGGACACCTATGGAGTTACAGCCTAACTAAATTTTTTTTTTTTAAATTTTGGGCTTCCTAATTATTTGCATTGAATTGGATGACAGCTTTTTTTTTTTTTTTTTTTTTTTTTTTTACAGTGTGGAATAGCAGTCTCTAAAGACAAACTATATTGAGTCATTAGTATAAAGAGAAAGCAGGCTGCCTTGTAATGATCTGTTACTCAGTGTGATGTATCAAAACCCGATTACTATTCTGTTCCAACCTGTCTATATAAATGTTATGTAATTGTTTATGACTGAATGAAAATGTCAAGCAGGATCTTCTTACGTCACTTGAAGTTCATGTTCTTAGGCTCGTGCAGGCATGAGCTGCTCTCTCCTTTCCTGGAACTGCTGTTTGCTTCTCCTTGTCTTCCATGGTACCCCCCTCACCCCCTCCAACCCAGTGAACAAAACTTTTGCCCAAGATTGCCTCTTATTTGTGGCTTTTAACATGAAGTTAACACTTCACTTTTTAGGGCACTTTGGTGGTTCTGTTGTACAATTCTGTTCATTTTAAGAAGCAACTCATTAGAGTTGTGCTGTATAGCTTTTCTTTAGACTCTGTCATGGGAACCAGGAAATTTTTTTTTCATCCAGTGGCAAAACAGATGCTTCAAATTAGATAGTTTGTAAAGGGAAAAGAGGACACCAGCCTAAATATTTCATATGCTTTACCCTTCGTAGTCTACATCTGGCTCTGAACTGGGGTGAGTTTGCCTCCTGGGAGACATTTGACAGTGTCCCAGATGTTCTGATTATTGTGACTGGGAAGGTGCTCCTGTTCTATATTGACCAGAGGCCAGGGGTGTTGCTAAGTATCCTCCACTGTACAGGACAACCCCTTACAACAAAGAATTATCTGCCTCAAAGGTCTGTGGTGCTGAGGTTGAGAAGCCCTGATGTAAATCATTTCCCCTTCTCCTGGGGTGGAGGATTTATTTCATCTAGGCGTTTTTGCGGATGAAGAACACGTGACTGTGGTTAGGTTCTCAGGTCCATCTCGTGTCAGAGGCTGAGCTTTTCCATTGCTTATCCTCTATATTGCATCTCCTTGCACATAGACACCTGCCCAGCACAGGCTGTGTCCCAGTTCTCTGTCCCAGCGTTATGTTATCATGGCACTGCCTGGTGTTTTCTGTGGAGCTCGCCCGCAGGGCAGTGCTTTGTCCTGCAATTGCCAGTGGTCTGGCCCTAATTTGGTAACCTAGAGAGAAAATTCTTGCTTAGAGAACAGAAAGTAAGGCTTGTGATCATGTCTCTGGATTCTAAGGGACTATTAGTGACCTGAATCTTACTTTTGAACATTTTCTATTTAATTTATATATTTTGGGTTTGAACCTTATTAGTTTAAACTGTATTCCAAATGTCTGCCTAGAAACTCTGGGTCCCTGCTTCACGGTGTCATAAAAAAGTGTAGTACTAGAAAGTACCGGTAGAGGGTGGCAAAAACCAACATTTTCCATAACTTGGTGGCTTTTTTCCTGATATCTTAATAACTTTTTCTGTTTCAGGTCCAGATATTTGGAAGTTTTAAAACTGGCCTGTATTTACCTACTAGGTTAGTACATTTTTGAAGCTTTCAAGATTGTGCACTTTTCATTTTGGCTGTTTAATGTGTAAGAATAGGAACAAAACATAAAAAAAAAATTCACTTACATGTATTTTATTTGAAATACCTTGAGGTAGAAAGTCACTTCAGATCACCTTAAACTGAGGTGATACAGGTATGTGAAAAGGAGCATGTGGCAATGGAATGAATCAGTTAGTTACAGATTTTAACAATTAACTATGGCTTGCAGAGAACTGTTCAGCCCTATACCATAACCCACTGACACAGATGGTAATATTGTGGTAAAACACCAAATTGTGCTATAGAGCTGTGTAGACTCTGGAATGCCAGGTCCCACTTTTTAAAGATCTTGTATACTGGCTGCTGTTCCAGTATCTAGCATCCTGGCCCAGAAATTCAGGGCACATTCTTCCCCAAGGAAGATCTTGGTCTTCTCAGGACCCTGGCTTTATCAGTCTTTCAGATGTGTGGACTTACCACTCACCCTCATTTTTGGGGGTGGAAAGGCTTCCCTGAGGGCTGAATACCTATTCCCTAGGAAGTGGAATGCCTTGGTCTTTATGAAGGGAAAACATTCTATCATGTTTGTGTCTTTGTTTTTGTTTTTATTATGGTAACAACACTTAATATGAAGAGAGCTAATCTCTTACACTTTTAAGTGCACATTGCAGTGTGATTAACTGTAGAAATCCATGTTTTTTGATTTGAACTTGATCCTGTTAGATCCCAATTTGAAATGTCTTGAAGTAAATTCTAGACCAATAAAAGCCATTTTAAAATAATCCATTTTAAATTAATATTATCCCTTACTTAGGTTCTGAGACTTAGCAAAACCCTAAGATTCTACATTTTCTAGAAATTTAAATTAAGTTTAAATATATTATTTGAATATTAATATATTATTCAAATAGTTAAGATTTGAAAAACATAAAAAGTAACTACAGTAATGAAAAGCCTGGAACCCCAGTTCCTGTTCTTGGAGGAACCACTGTTAACAGTTTCTCACGTGTCCTTTCAGAGACATGCTATGCGTGTAAAGGAGAGGGGTGTGCCTGTGTGCTTTTTTTGTGTGTGTATACAAACAGTAGCAAGTTAGAGCCACTGTTCTGCATCTTGCTTGTTTACACTTAATAATTTAAGTCACAGTTAGTCAGTTAGTCTCATTCACATTGGAAAGCCTCACTTTTTTTTTTTTTTAGATTTATTTATTTATTTATAAAGCACTGGGTACAGTCAGAAGCACGGGAGGGTGCGAGAGAGAGAATTCACCAGAGCCAGAGCGGGGAGCAGAGCAGGCAGAAGGACCGAAGTACACTGCTGAGGGGAGCAGCAGGCGGCGGGAGAGGTCTGCGCACCATGCAGGACCCTCCTCCGGTGGCTGGGGAGCAGCCGGGGATCGAACCCGCGCTGCAGAGGCTGTGGGCAGCTTCGCAACCCAGCGCTCAACCGCTGCGCTACCGGGGAGGCCTGGAAAGCCTCACTTTTGTTAGTATCAAAAATATTTATGAGCAAAATACAGTAACTGGTATTTTTGAGCTTTTTTTCCCCTTTAATATCACTCTGTTTCCTGAGACCTGACTTCTGTGAAGTCACTAGAAGGAGGAGCTAAGCTTACCATCCTTCACTTCCCTCTAAAAAAGCAATCACTGGGCCTCCCTGGTGGCGTAAGAGGTTAAGCACTATACTACGAAGCTATCTGCAGCCTCTGCAGCACAAGTTTGATTCCTGGCTGGCCAGGGAGCTACCCACATGGTGCAGCAGACCTCTCCTGTCTCGCCCACTGCTCCACTCAGCAGTGTATTTCAGTCCGTCTGCCTGTTCTGCCCCCCGCTTTGTCTCTGGTGAATCCTCTCACCCCCCACACCTCTGGCCTGTACCCTAGTTATTATATGTGTAAGAAAGTCTTTAAAAAAAATTAATTAAAAAAAAAAAAGCAGTCACTACCACATTTAGTCTTCATGGAGCAGGGTGAGATGTAATTTGAAGGCTTTAAGCATGAATGTAAGTTAAAACAAGTAGTTTCTTGCTTCTTCACCTTCTGTCCATGTGTTCCATATTCAGTGACATTGACCTTGTGGTGTTTGGGAAGTGGGAGAATCTACCCCTCTGGACCCTGGAAGAAGCTCTTCGGAAGCATAAAGTTGCAGATGAGGACTCAGTGAAAGTTTTAGACAAAGCAACTGTAAGTTCTTTAGTATTTTGTCTTAAAATCTCTACTTATTTGTGCATGAAATTTACCAAACTAATTTTGATGGGCACAGTTACATTATGAGTGACATTTTCCTTTTGTTAATGATTATAGTACTTGTGATCACTGTGAAGTTTGTAAGACAGATAAGCTTGTTCAATTATATCATTGAAAAACCTTCGTGGAAGTTCATTGTAGAAGTAAATGCATCTGTTTCAGAGGTTTGGAGTTTTGCATGTTAGATTTTCTTAAAGCAAAACAACTCATGTTATTGCTTATGGAAACTCACTTCTGCACACAAAATTTGCTGGCATGCATTTTCTAATGCATGGTGCAAATAGAACTTTTTTTTTCTTAAAATAAGAATTTCTACTATCTCTTATGTATTGTCCTAACATTTTAAATTTGAGAATAACTCTTACATTTTCCCTCCTTAGTTGTTCTTCAGGGTATTACAAAATGGACCAATTATGCCAGTGGGTTATTATGTGTGACTTAAGAATCTAGCAATTTTCATCAGAAACAGTTTCATAACCCTTATGATTCTGACATTCATAATTCTTGATCTTACGCTGAATTGGAAACTATTCTCTGAAGTATAGATATTTATGTTATCTGATTTCAGATTTCTTACTAATAAAATTACAAAATATGTGAGGTAAAAGCTAAATGTGTAATTAAATAAATTATCTATCAGGCCAAGTTGACTGTGGCATCATGTCTTTCTCAATGTTTTGTGTCCTTGTGAGCAGGTTGAGACCTCAAGGCTAGTCATCTTCTATCTCCTGATGTTATTTAAGTTGTTTAAAGTATTTTAATGGGCCTCCCGGTGGCGCAGCAGTTGAGCGCTGGGCTGCGAAGCTGCCCGCAACCTCTGCAGCACCGTTTTGATCCCCGGCTGCTCCCCGGCCACCAGAGGAGGGTCCCGCATGGTGCGCAGACCTCTCCTGCCGCCCGCTGCTCCCCTCAGCAGTGTACTTCGGTCCTTCTGCCTGCTCTGCTCCCTACTCTGGCTCTGGTGAATTCTCTCACCCTCCCGCGCTTCTGACTGTACCCAGGGCTTGTATAAATAAGTAAATAAATCTTAAAAAAAAAATAGTATTTTAATTTTATGTTTCTTCTCTTTCTAGGTACCTATTATTAAATTAACAGATTCTTTTACTGAAGTGAAAGTTGATATCAGCTTTAATGTACAGAATGGCGTGAGAGCAGCTGACCTCATCAAAGATTTTACCAAGGTCAGAGACTTAATGGTGTTTACTTGGTGAAACTATTAGAAATGAGGTTTTGTTTTGAGACCCTGTGATGGTGTTTTTATATATTTTGCTAGACTGATTTTATATGCATATTAGAGACAGACACTGCTTTTCTGTGCAGTGGCTTTACTTTCCTTGAATCTTCTTAGAGTAACCAATAACTGATGTATAATGTGACTTCAAGAAAGAAGAATTGGGGCCTCCCTGGTGGCACAAGGGGTTAAGACACAACCTGTGAAGCTATCAGCAGCCACTGTAGCATGAGTTTGATCTCCAGCTGGGAAGGAGACCCACATGGCGCAGGAGACCTCTCCTGACTTGCCCGCTGCTCTCCGAAGCAGTGTATTTCACTCAATCTGCCTGTTCTGTTCCCCACTCTGTCTCTGGTGAATCCTCTCACCTTTCACACCTCTGGCCTATGCCCCAGTTCTTGTATGCATAAATAAATAAATCTTTAAAAAAAAAAAAAAAGGAAAGAAGGATTGACAAAAACCTTGAAAAATTCTCTGCACTAGATCCTTCCTCCTAAGGAGATGAGGGCTGAAAATGTACTGTCAGAATAAAGACCCTCCCCAGGAGCTGCTTCTAAACTTTAATCCCTAAGTCCCCTGTGAGATAACTCCTACAGGTTGCCTTACCTTTATCTTGAATGGTTTAACTCTGTTTCTAGTTCTGTTTTCTTCCAAGGTAGGGAAGAAATTTGGTCAATATCATCTCAAAAACATTTCACAAGCTTTAAACAATTGGCAGCCTTCTTCCTAAACTAAAGTTGTTATCTGCTTTGGCTTATATAGAATATCTTTTCTATCCATTCACAATTTTTTCATTAGCAGTTCTGTGTGTTCACCTTTTTTTCTTTGTAAGAAAACTTGTAACTACTTTTTCTTACATCATAAACATTCTATTCTTGCATAAATATGCACACTGCAAAAAAAAAAGAAAAAGATAATATCCATAATCCTACTCTTTTAGAGGCACATGTAGTTTTCTTTTTTGCCAGAAAAGAAACATTTTTTAATTGCAAATAATATACTTGATAAAAAACTTTCCAACAAAGAGACAGTGAAAGGTGAGTCGCCCTTGTACCTTAAATGCTTAGATTTGCTTGATATGATTCACCTTCATGAACTATTGTCTTTTTTTGCTTGTTTATCATCTTCTTGGAATTTTTAACAAAAGGAATGGCACACTGTACACATTGTCTTTTTAAATTTTTATTTATTCATGCATACAGGAGCTGGAGTACATGCCAGAGGTGTGGGAGGTGAGAGGATTCACCAGAGACAGAGTGGGGAGCAGAACAGAAGGAATGACTGAAACACACTGCTGAGGGGAGCAGCGGGCGAGACAGGAGAGGTCTGCTGTGCCATGTGGGTTAGCTCTAGCTTCATAGTGCTGAGACTTAACCCCTTGTGCCACCAGGGAGGCCCTGTGTCATTGTCTTATACTTTTTCATAGTAACACTTTGGAGGTTTTTTCATACTGGCACATACAGTTTCCCTTCATTCTTGAGGTTGCTAATGGGGGCCCTTCATGAGGCTGTGTCGTGTGTGATTCCGGGTCTTTTTTTTTTTTTTAAATCACATGGGGTATCTGGTAAACAACCTCCCATGCACACATCCTTCTTTATTCTTACAAAATATTTGTCGGAAGACTCCTGGAAGTGGCTTTTTTGTGCAAAGGAAATATGCAGATAGAATTCAGTTGGAATTTGGCTGATTGTTCTTTAAAGAGTATGTATACATTTCTAACCTAAACCGTAATTTTAAGCAATGCTTATTTCTCATATTTCTTTTATTTTTCTTGCTTGCTTGCTTTGAAATGCTTTGCAAACGTGTAATTTATTTTCTTACGAAAACAGAGTGTATTCACTGCAGGGGTCTGGAAAGCAGTGTATGTGTAAAGAGACTAGAAATCACCAGTAATCGTACTCGCCCCTAAGCAGCAGTCTAGCAGCTCGTTCTGCTTTGTTCCCCTCAGTGTCCCTAAGCTAGGCTCTGGCTTGTTGAAGGTACTTGTATGTGCCTGAGTGACAGATGGACTCACACTGACCATATTCCCCAGCTCAGGTCTTGTCACCATTCTCTGTAAAGCATGGAAGGTAGGTCTGTGTGGTCACCTGCTCACACAGAAGATAGCGGGGAGGACCTCCCTGGTGGCGCAAGGGGTTAAGCACTGCACTGTGAAGCAATCTGCAGCCTCTGCAGCATGAGTTCGATCCCCTGGCCAACCAGGGACCAACCCACATGGCGAACCAGACCTCTCCTGTCTCACCTGCTGCTCTCCTCAGCAGTGTATTTCGTCAGTCTGACTGTTCTGTTCCCCGCTCTGTCTCTGGTGTATCCTCTCACACCCCTCCCCCCACCGCATCTCTGGCCTGTACCCCAGCTCTTATATGCATAAATAAATAAACCTTTATAAAAAATAAAATAGCAGGAGCTTGCTCCTACTCATGGGCTGTGCAGACTATCTGAGGGACCTTGTGCCTACAAAAAGTGAATCTTTAAAATCCCATTGATTTAGTGCTTTAAGAATTGACTTTGTCCTTTACTATTTCTCTTAGCTGTCTGCAAACGAGTATCATAAAGTAGTGGTTGTAAATGAGTGTCACCAAATATATAGTCCCTGTCCTGCACTGGGTGCTTGAGTGCTGTTATCAGTGTCTGCATGTTTTAGATTTTACATGTCAGGAGAAAAACCTTAATTACGTACAGCCTTTCTTATAACTTGGTCTTGAAGTAGAAAATTAAGTATATTGCACATCTTGACCAAAGTTTGTAATGTAAGAATAATATGTTTAGCTATTATTGATATTGGAATTTGTTGAAAATATAATTTTACTTCTTTTTCAGAAATATCCTGTATTACCATATTTGGTTTTAGTATTGAAACAATTCTTATTACAGAGGGACCTTAATGAAGTATTTACAGGTGGAATTGGTTCTTATAGTCTCTTTTTAATGGCAGTCAGTTTCCTTCAGGTAAGTCACGTGGTAACACCTTGCTAATACACTGAACTTTAAGAAAGTGAGTCAGTTGGGGGGTTATTTTGAAATAATTTACATCAAGCTTTAATTAGAATGTTTCCCTTGATTACTTATGACTATTCCATTTTAACTGGGTGCTATTTTATAATTTAGCAAACACAAAGGTGTTTTAAAGTTTGCAGAGATCATTTTTTTTTGTTTGTTTTTAACCCCATATGTTGTAGTATTTTTAGACTTTCACTGCAGATTTTAACATGCAGAAGAGGTCTGGTCTGGTTTCCTCAGAGCATATAGTAGTAAAAACACCAACTATAAGAATGTCTTCTAAGCAAGTAAGTTTAGGTGAAATGAAGACCTGCTATCTAGGGAAGATGAATCAGAAATCTTAATATTGTC
Source organism: Talpa occidentalis (assembly GCF_014898055.3). Lineage (NCBI taxonomy): Eukaryota > Metazoa > Chordata > Mammalia > Eulipotyphla > Talpidae > Talpa > Talpa occidentalis. The sequence continues at coordinate 20,754,789 of NW_023601754.1, read as the reverse complement.
AGTACATGTGTTTTTGTGGCACAGGGTTGCCAACAGCCTGACACTGCTCGTGAGTCAAAATGATGTCCTGTGATGTGTCAGGCCAGCCCAGCCCTTGGCGTTCTGTGTCAGCCGAACAATTCAGCCTTACGAATGGTGACCCTCCAGTTCCACTCCCCTAGGACTTCAGTGTTGTCTCAACGACAGCACAAGCTTTTATTCCATGACCTCTCAACTAGGCTAAACCAGAGTCATAGGAGTATTGTTCATAAAAATTAGAATGTCATTTATTATCCCCACTTTAACTATTTAGAGAAAAACTTAATATAAATTCTTTCTTTCTTTGTGTTTTTAGTTACATCCCAGGGAAGATGCTTGCATCCCCAATACAAACTATGGTGTTCTATTAATAGAATTTTTTGAATTATATGGAAGACATTTCAATTATTTAAAGACCGGCATCCGGATAAAGGATGGTGGTTCATATGTGGCCAAAGATGAAGTACAGAAAAACATGCTAGATGGCTACAGGCCGTCGATGCTTTACATCGAAGATCCTTTACAACCAGGTATTGAACTTTGGTGGATTTGTGGGCTTACAAAGAAAGGGCATTGTCAGTCCCCACATTGTAATTTGAACTATCTTTAAATGAAAAATTAAGGGTTGACTTCTAGCTGCAGTCATTCTCTTTCCATAAATGTATTTTGTGAGCAAACATAACTAAAACAAACACTCATACCCTAGAAAAACACATTGTATCTTGCAAACAAGTCAGGACTAGAACCCATTCAACACCTGAAGACAGAAGAGAACAGAGATTCACTGTTAGGTGGGTTTGTATGCGAGTCCAGGGCAGTGGCCATTTTTATTTATTCTTGTGTTCTTATTGTTCATGGTTCCAGCCGCTTGTCAGCCAAGGCTTTAATATGGTAATTTTGAGGTGCTAGAGTCAGTGAGAACAGTAATATAGCTCCAAGTTAATGAGCAAAGGACTCAAAGAGATTTTATTTTTCCTTTGGTGCTACTTCTTTCCTCTTTAATGTTGCTTAGTCTCTTTGTGCTTTTCCCAGCTTTAGTTGGCCTGAAAGTGAACCGAATAAATTCCTCACATGCTCTCCTGAAGTTATATGTGCTTGTTTGTATGCTGATTTTTCTGGGCAATAAATCTTCCTGATATAATTATAAAATATTTAGATTATGCATTGTAAGACTTCACCTAAAATGTTTTTAGTCGTTTGCTTCAATGATCAACTTTGAAAAGTAATCAGAAAGGAGGTTCTGGGTAGTTGTCTCAGAGCCCCCTGTTGCCTTATCAAGTCATCTTATAGTCATGACTATTTCTATGTGTTGATTCATTGAGGAAATATTCACTAGAAGTCTGCACTGTGTAAAGAACATAATGATTTTTTAGCAAGATGGTCCTTTTTTTAAATATATATAGCTAATAGAAACAAAAAATAGGTATTTCTAATTTAGCTTTGGTGCCACTCTCAGGAGAGAACAGGCAGTTGGTTCTTTTGTTTGCATGACTGTACAGCAGTTTATATGCCATGGTAATGTCCTTACGGTGTGCTCCTCATGTAAGAGCCTGGGGATTTGTGGGGCGACTGATGGCCTAGATTCTGAGGCCAGTTTGACTAGGACAGTGACTGTCCTCGCTTTCCCTAAAGAGAGCATGAAAACGTGTAGTTCATATTAAGTAGTGGGTCCAGCTTACGTTTTTAATAACACTTTTTTTTTTAAAGGTAATGATGTTGGAAGGAGTTCCTATGGGGCCATGCAAGTGAAACAGGCCTTTGACTATGCCTACGTTGTTTTGAGTCATGCTGTATCACCAATAGCCAAGTACTATCCCAACAATGAAACAGAGAGGTAAAAATTTAATACCACTAGTCATGTCAAAATTGATTGTGGCTTCTTACCTTCAAATTAACGTACCTCCCCCTCCCCCCTTTCTTTTTTAAACACACCCAGCATATTAGGTAGAATAATTAGAGTAACAGACGAAGTTGCCACGTATAGAGATTGGATATCAAAACAGTGGGGCTTGCAGAGCAGACCCGAGCCCTCGTGCAATGGTAAGAGTTTTTCCTTATTTGATTGACTGAGTATTAGAGGCTTTTCTATATTGTGTGTGTTTAATGGGAAGAAACGTTTTCCAATCTTTTGCCACTCTTTCAGGAAATGGTGTTACCTTGATAGTAGATACTCAGCAGTTAGATAAATGTAATAATAATCTATCTGAAGAAAATGAAGCCCTTGGAAAATGTAGAAGTAAAACTTCGGAATCTCTTAGTAAACACTCTTCAAACTCTTCATCAGGTCCAGTGTCTTCCTCTTCTGCCACACAGTCCAGCTCTAGCGATGTCGTAAGTATGCGGACACGGCTTTTCTAAACCTCGCCGCTTAGAAGTTCTGCTGCTGGGGTTATTTAGCTCAAGTCTAGAGATGCCCTGTCTAGCTAAAGGCTAGCTAATTTTCTTCCACGCTACTGGGAAACTTGAACAACTTTCACGATTGTACCTTTCTCAATGTTGTATTTGCATTTTCAAGCATACAGCAAAAGTGAAAGAATTTTAGTGAACATCCATACACACCACTAGATTCTACCATCAGCATTCTATTTAACACACAGCTAGCCAACCAACTCTCCCTCTGTCCATGAATCCATCTTATTCTTTGATACATTACAAAGTGAACTGCAGATAGCAGTATACTTTCCCCAGATGACGGTGGTAATATTTATCATTAACCACAATTCATTATTTGTCTGATTTTTTCTTTTGCCATAAAATTGACATAGCAGATATATACATGTACATGTGTAACCTACAACCCTAACCGGGTATAGAATACTACCGTCACCCCAGAGAGTTCCCTCATGATGCTTTCTTTTTTGTCCATCTTCAGTCCCACCCTCAGAGATTAATCACGGTTATGATTTTCTTAACCACAGATTAGTTTTGCCTGCTCCAGAATTTCATGTAAATGTAATCATTATAGTATGGACTCTTTCATGTCAGTTGTCATCCACTCAGAATAATGTTTTGAGCTTCTTGATTTAATTTTTTAAATTGAGGTATCATTCACATAACATAAAGTTCACCATTTAAAAATGTACAGCTCAGTGGTTTTTAGTATAGTCACAATATTGTACTACCACTATTGTACACCACTATCTAGTTCCAGAGCATTTTCATCTCCCCCAAAACAAACCTAGTAGCAGTCCCTAAGGATTCCTCCCTGCTTTGACAATCCCTCATCTACTTTCCATCTCTACCATGATTGAATTTTTATTGTCAGTTACAACTATAGTTACTTCTTATCAGGAATAATTCTAAATTTATTTGAAATCTAAAATGGACTTACCCATTACTTGAATTTAGACTTTTTTTTTTTTAAAGATTTATTTATTTTTATACAAGAGCTGGGGTACAGGCCAGAGGTGTAGCAGGGTGAGAGGATTTACCAGAGACAGAGAGGGGAGCGGAACAGGCAGACACCTAAAATATAGTGCTGAGGGGAACAGCGGATGCGACAGATGAGGTCTGCCACGCCATGTGGGAATCTCCCTGGCTGGCTGGGAATTGAACCCGCGCTGCAGAGGCTGTACACAGCCTCACAGTGCTGCGCTCAACCCGCTGCGCCACCAGGGAGGCCCAAATTTAGACTTTATTAAGTATGTGTCATAAAATGTCTTGTAAATATGGAAGGGACATGATTTTATGCTGTCGATGAGGAGCATGGCTATCCTCATGAGTCATAAATCCTCATATGCAGAATCTACTGTGTGCCTTTTTGATTCTAGAGCAGAGGTGTGGAGGACACAGTGCTGATCTAGCTGTCACCGACATAGTGGGGCGGAGGCCTCAGTAAGGACTGTCAGGACTGAGAGTATGTGAGTGTGAGAAGCCAGGTAGAGTGTGAGGACGAAGGGTGGGTTTGAAGAGAGAATTAGGAGAGTCATGGCCCCCACAGCCTACAGACAGGCGGGGCTCATCCCATTGACTGCTCAGTGCATATCCACACAGTGCATTTGGTTGTAGGGGTCACTCACAGAGATTGATCCTCTTCAGCTGATCATTTTATGTTTGATTGAAGATAGTAATCTAGTCTGTCACTTTTTACCTTGCTCTTTCCACTGTACCGTCGTTCATTTTCTGTAAATAAATATGCAAACATACTTGTACCTCTGTGAGCTCCTCAAGGCCAATTAATAAGTCAGGCGCGGGCAGAGGTTTGAACATTGAACAGAAGCCCTCTGATAAAATAAACTACTTTAAATGCTTGGAGGAAAACTTCCTTTAACTCCTAAATGTTTAAGTTTAGTCCATAGAGTACTTAGCTGAAATAGTTTTCTTTCTTATTATGGAATATCTAAATTACTAATTGTCAAATTATAATTCATGTGGCTTGTGTTAGGATTCTGATGCGACACCATGCAAAACCCCGAAACAGCTGCTCTGCCGTCCGTCTGCTGGGAACCGAGTGGGGTCACAAGATGTGTCCTTGGAGTCATCTCAGGCAGTTGGGAAAATGCAGAGCACCCAAACCACTAACACATCCAATAGCACCAACAAATCTCAGGTGGGTGGCATTGTGTTTTTAATTGTCAGTATTCAATACAAATTACTTGGACTTATTTTCACATGTGAAAATAAGTTTGGGTGGGATTGAAGAATATTCTTAAGTTAGGAGTTCCAAATCATGAGAGTAATTTTAGTGACAGGATGTCCTGAAGATCTTTATGGGGCACTGCTGTAACATCTACCTTTGTGAAACGTTAGTGACTGGGCCATATAAGATGTGCCATTCAATGCACCTATTACAGATTCAGCATAAGAAATTGCATCAAGTTATGAAGGAGTTTCAATTGTACTTGAAGTATACGCACATGGAACTTCTGCATGACCTTATGGCAATGCTGTGCCTATCTGGGAATAGCATGCCCTTTTATATATTTTAATATTCAATACCTGGTGGCCTGTGTTGTAATTATCAGGCAGTGGTATCAGTTCTGACTTTAAAAAAACCGTAGAGATGCTCTGTTTTAAGTGTTTCAATTGCCTAAAATTTTATTAATCATAAGTAATGAATCAAAATGAAGGGAAGAAGCCATTTCATACAGTGAGGACCCTGCGGAAGGTATCTAGACAGTAGAGACTGGCTATTATGTCAAGTCTGACTACAACCATGTCATGTCCTCTCTAGAAAGGGCAGTTAAAGTGACAGGTGACAGCAGGAAAGCTGTCAGTACACCTGCCTTTCCAGGAGCTTCTTCTAGTATTGCCACGTATTGTGAAGTGTATTAGATGATAGGTTCCTTTTTTTTAAAAAGGTTTATTTTATTTATGCATACAAGAACTGGGGTGTAGGCCAGCAGTGTGGGGGGAGTGAGAGGATTCACCAGAGACAGAGTGGGGAGCAGAACAGGCAGATCTATTGAAATACACTGCTGAGGGGTGCAGTGGGCAAGACAGGAGAGGTCTGCTGCCCCATGTGGGTCAGCTCCCTGGCCAGGGGATGGCAGTGGCTAGCAATAGCCTGATAGTGCTGAGACTTTAACCCCTGCACCACCAGGGTGGCCCAAGTTGATAGGTTCCTTCGGAAAAGTTTCGCATTCCATTTCATTGTTTTTTGCCTGCTAAACACATCAGCATATGCCAGTTTTGAAAGTTCCCTTTTGAAAGTCAGATCTTAGAGAGTGTTCAGTTGAGTCCAAAACACTGATGTCTTTGTGACCACTTTCCTTTTCTGCAGCATGGATCAGCAAGGCTCTTCCGTTCTTCCAGCAAAGGCTTCCAAGGTACAACTCAAACAAGCCATGGTTCCTTGATGACAAACAAACAGCATCAAGGCAAATCAAATAATCAGTATTACCATGGCAAAAAGAGGAAACACAAGAGGGACGCCCCCCTCTCAGACCTTTGTAGATAGTCGGCGTTGTACGATGGACTGTCTTCTGTGTGCAATGATCTCATGCTCAGGACAGTTGGATAGGGACTCCTGGGAGACATTCGGGAGCCTTACACTGTTCAGACGTTGATTTAGCAACTGCGTTTTTTCCCAGCTCGCCACGGAATGGATCATGAAGACTGACAACTGCAAAAACAAAAAGCAAGCAAAAAAGGGGAAAAAAAAAGGCTGCTCATTTGATAAGTCATATGCCTCAACAGGGTCATTTTAAGATTTAAAGCTTGAATGTAAAATAATTATATTTCTCATTGGCTTTATGCAGAGTTATAGGGAAATAGTATTCAATGTGGGTAGGATAATAGAAGCAAAAATAATTTCAGAGGATGGGGTGGGATGGAAAACAAAGGTATATTATAAGAAGTCCAGATTCCAAGGGGGAAAGTGATCTGTGCATGTTTTTTTTTTTTAATATTTTTGCATATATTTACCATTTTATTGTGTGTATATATAGAAGACCATATAGGAAATTGATATTTGTAATAGTGGATTTGTTAATACTTTTTACATAACATTACTGTTTAAATTGTAAACAGATTTTTCTCAGGATTAGTTTAAAAAAAAATCTGAATTGTCATCTTAACATCCATATATAGGGAAGTGGTTAGTTCTGCTACTCAATTTGTTTTCCTCAGCATTGAAATGACTTAATAGAACACATGTGACCTGCTGCAGAAATTTTTCCTCTCTAAAAGAAAAGGTTTATGGTGGCAAATGACGTTTATTTTATTTTGTAAAAAAAAAAAAAAAAAATGTACTATGTACTTTTGTGTAAACACTGAAAAATACCTAGTCATCTCTAAGAATGAACTTGCAACTGTTTTCTATAGTGCTGTCGTCTGGGGCATCGGGCAATTACATGACTCTGTGTTTGTTTCCTTTGCAGTCTTCCTTCCCTCCCCCTTCCCAGTAGGGAAAAAGGCCCCCCATGTCTGGTCCCATTCCTGTGGCAGTGAAGCCTCGAGTTCCACAGATTTTGCATGCTGGCTTCTCTCACCCCGTGTGCTGCGTGTGCTGGTTTTTCTCATCTTTTATTCTTTTTTAAATTCATGCTTAACTACTTGTTAGTTAAGAGAGGATAACTGTAAACAGCTTTAATTAAATCACACTTATAAAAAACTATTTTCTTATACTCCACTTTATGCTTTTGGTATTGTTGATCTTTAAAAATTAAATGGTCTTTGATAATGGATCTATTTTGTATTGCCTTATTAAGACCAAATACTTCTTGTCATCCCATATTCTTTATCCTCTCCTGTCATGGAATTGTTACCTTTAATTAAAACTTTTTTAAACATTGACTTGTTTCAATCATACTGTAAATTTTGGTTGTGGTCAGCTTTGAGTGCAAATGAGCTGTATAATTTTTGTTACTCATCACATGTTGAGTTTGAAACTCACCTGGGAATATTTAATATAATAGAATGTAAGTGACATTTCTGAAAATGCTTTCTTCCGAGGTGAAAGCGCTTATGTTTAGCATCAGTGTGTGTGGCTCTGTTAAATACAGTTGTTTCTGAGATGAGATTCTTTTATATATATATATACATATAAAGTTGGCTTTTAGGAATTTCTTTTATATACATTTATGAAATACTGAAGACCAATCAGACCATTAATGGACACTTAGTGCAACTTTTTATAAAGAAAATAATGCTAAAGTAAGACCAAAACTGATGTCATCACTGAAATCAACAATTTTCAATGTGTTCGTATTTTAATTCACAACGAAAAAATGTGTTCAAAAACTGGAAACTCATAATACTTGTGTAAACGGTGGACGATTTTAAATGTGATATTATTTTGACAATGTTTTAAATTTTAGAGTCACATTTTATTCTGATCAGAATTTTTATCAAGATGTTGAGCTTTTGTTTTTTGAAACTAGTTTGTCATAACATATTGTGCATAATCACAGTATTTATTTTCTAGGACTATTGTGAATGTGTAGACTTATGTTTACTGCTATGGGAACAATTATTTATAAAATAATATTAAATCCAGTATTAGCTGCCTATTTCAGACACTTAATACTTGCAGAGATCCATGTTACATTTACCACACTGAAGTTTTTTTTTTTTTTTTTTTTTAAAGAATCACCCTCATTGTTGAAAGTAAATGTACTCTTAGGGTGCAGATATTAGTGTTCCAATAAGCATGTGATTATATTAAGGTGGTGGTAGCGGGAAGATAATCTTGATTCCATTGGGAATCTTAGGTTTTCGTAAATTTATTGGGAAAATAGTTTTTCCTGTACTGCTGAAGTTTCTTTTTGGTAAACAGTATCTTTCTAAAAGAAAAAGCATGAAGGAGAAAATTGAGGTGTGTACATTTCCTCAAATGACCAGCATTGTATTCGTGAATACTGTGTATCTTGCAATGAACAGTGTGGGAGCTGTTCATTTTTCAATCTGAAGTAAAATACTTTCAAGAACTTTTAGTTTGCCTGTTCATTTGTTTTGTACATTTCATCTCTGTATTTGATTCCTGTCTGTTTTTTTTTTTTTGAGTTTTAATACTTTCTATGAAGGTTTTATGAATATATCGGAAATGTGTCATTCAGATATTACAGTTCATCCATATCCATGAATCGTGACCTTCCTTTATTAGCACTCGTAGATGGAATCTTACAAACTCTGCCTCCCTGTGGTGACATTTTCCTGGCGGTCACTTATGTGTGCCTGGTTGGTGTTGAAGCCCCTTAAAGTGTCATAATAAACAAACACTAAATGTTTTTAGAAGTGCTGATGGGCCAGAGAGGTGTTAGCACAAAACCTGAGTGGTTCTGTTTTGATGATAAAGATAAGTGCATTTTTCCTCCAGATTTAAGGTGTCCATGAAGGTGTCCGATTTTTAGTGTCTTTGTTTTGTTTGGAGAAGTTGTGCAAGGTTTTTAAATTTAGCTTTGATTTGTGGGAACTACTGGCTTTACGTGTAGTTGCCCTCCAGTCTTCAATGTTTGACCATATTTATTTTTGTCCTATTTTGAGTGTTTTTACCTTACTTGATTTTGAGACTCTCATTAATATTTAGGTCATTTGCTTTGGCTCCAGATTATCCTGAATAAAGTCTTCACAGAGGAAAACATTGCTGGTAGAGAGAGTATTTTTAAAAGTCTTTTTCCTTTGAAATCGCTTATCTTCATGTGTTTTTCTTCTCATTCCCTCCCCCACGTAATGGTAAGCATGAGTTGAGTTTGCCTTAAGTTATAGCGTCCTCTCCGGGGTTTCTAGAACTGTAGGTGGGTCAGAACAGTATGACTGGCTATGTGCTCTTTGCAGAGACCTCCCCAGAGATTAGGAAGTAGTTGTCAAGATTGTTCTGTAGAACTCCCTAGAAATCATCTTGCCAGGTACTGTTGATAAGTTTTGCTGCTATTTTTATTGTTCATGACTACAGCATCCTAATTGTAATTCAGTATTGACCTATAGTTTGAAACCAATCAAGTCCTTCAATTATAATCATACTGTGATTTCTTAGTGTTTCACTAAGAAACACTAGTTACTAACTAGGAATGTTGATAGGAAATTGGTTGATCTCAATTAACTTCTCAAGAATTAAACTATAGAGAAGACATTCCCAATTTTGCTGTGATAAATACTGAAATGTTAAAGTTTATAAGAATTTATTCTTATCCATCAGGTTTTGCTCTCCTTGCTCATTAAACTATTTCAATTAGTGGAGGGGACATTTCATAAAGTGTTTGTAAGCAAAATAGTCTATAAATGATTCTATGAAACTTAATTGAGTAAAAAAGTTATTTAGTAGTTACCTCTATACCAATTTTCATCAGTGACATAGTTCATCTAATGAAATATTTATAGAGAATGATGTAACATAAAGGTGGAGACAAAGGTGTAAGTTAGTCCTTATACATGTGAAAGTGGTGTCTTCACTTTGCCTTAGCTTCTAAACCTTGAGACTTTTGCTGCTTGTCATTTTGGCAAAGCATTTATGGGTGGAATTAATGTTAAAGAACAAATTTTAATATGCTTCTTGATAACATAACTAAGAAACAAGCCAGATTTTACCTTGAGAACTGTTTACAGCAGCTCAAAAACTTGACCCAAAAGCCTTTTCTTCTGTCATATTCTTGTGATCCATCTTGTTCATTATGCACCATTACACCTTAAGCACCTTTCTTTTAATCAAAGATAATGAGCTAAATATATGTGGAAGTTGAGTTCTGACAAAAATTTTAACCAGAAGTAAAGCTTGTAAAGTCTGCTGATTTATTTGTTATCCAGAACTAAGTGTTTACTTAAAGGATAGTTTTTAGTAATTAATATTTGGCCTTAACATTTTCTATTACTTAATATTTGGCTTACTTAGGTGTTGTCTTATTAAGTTCAACCTAGTCCATAGTCTACTGGCCTGAAGGAGGTGACACTTTAGAAAGAGGTTAGAAAAAGATGCACCAGAGAGGAGGAGATAGTGTGCCCCCTTTGCGGTGTCTCCTGGATTTACTGAGGGGACTGTTAATCACACCAATAAGAACAGATGGTGTCTGAGAAAGTGTTTATTGATACTTGCACATGATCTTTAATTTTAATTTTAAACGATTCTGCTCGGCCTTGGCTTGTCATTGAGCAGCTTCTATTGGCCCTATAACAGGGATGCTCCCCACTAAAGAAAGAGTCTGGATGAGTTTTTCACTAATGTTATTTGATCTTAAACATGCTGTAGTGGGTGGGTAGGGAAGAAGAGGCATAGGAGAGGCACTCCCAAAGCCAGTCATTTGGTGAAGTTTATTTAATCTTTGTCTCTTACATGTCAGCTACGCCTTTCAAAGATAGGTGACTGGTGTCAGCCATGTTCTTTGAGTTTAAATTTATCTTCATCTTTCAATTTGGGTTCTGTGCAATTCATAGCTATTTCCTAAATCATTTCATTACTATCTTTTATATTTAGTTGCAATTTATTATAATAAGTCACTTTGTCCCTAAACTTAATGTCTGAATTTTAAGAGTCTCCCCAACCTCTGGTTTTTATATATTGAAATTTTTAGTCACTTATAAAATTTTTTTTAGGACTTTGGAGTGTCCTTTAATTGTAAAATAATCCAGACTTGTAGTACAAGTGTCAAAGCTTTCACACAGTACACACCATTCAAAAGAACCATCTTATCGCATGGTATGAAAGGTGAAAAGTTAGGAGGTAGGCAATGTGGTTTCTGGCTATAAAATGTGAAGGACTGTTGAGATAAACTTTTTTTATTGGAAAATACATAAATACATGTGTGTAGAAAATTTGGTGAAACCAGTGTTTGTTCATAATAACGTTTTTATTTATTTCCTTCTTTGATTAGCATTGCCTTCTGTGTTAAGAAATTCGGACTCCTGTGAGGTGCTGGAGGTTTGAATCATCTTGAGAACTTTCCAATCTTGTCTAGTTACCGCTGCAGAGGCACTAAGGAATTTACCAGAAAAAGAGATTTGATAGCAAATGATTTATGAAATCTCGACATTTCCTGAGGTCATATCACTGGGCACCAGTTATGAATACTATGAATGAATTGCACATCTGGAAGCTTTTTTTTTTTTAAGCTAACGGCAATTTCTCAAAGATGTCAATTGTTTGCCTTGAAAATTTTATAAATTGCATTTCTACGCACATCTGCCCCCAGTGCTTACCATTGGGTTATTATTCATAATCTGCAATTCAATAAAGACTTTGTGCTTTCATTTATCTTCAAAACCTCTGGTATAAACCTTTATGTAAAACTTGAATGACTGCTTTTTTTTTTTTTTTAATCTTGTAATTCTAAAGACAGCTCTGTTTAGACTGATGGGAGTTTTCTTATATATAGATAGTTTTCCTGTGAGTTTTCATTCTTTTTAATGGCAGCAATAGAGTGGGTCCTTTTTCTCCTGATCAGGTACTACCAAAGCTATCCCTTTAGCTTTCCCACAGCCATTACAAGACTGAAAACAAGATTCCCTAGAATTTGGTTATCTGCAAATGAAGCCCAGTTTTATCTTTCAATGTAAGGGGTTATGCTTGCTGAACGAAGAAATCACGATGCTTTGCCATAGGTTTACTGGAGCAAAAGTTGCATAGACTTAGAATAGGATAATGCAAATGTTTGGTTTGCCAAAGAACCTGAGAGAAGCAGGGCTTATTACCAAATACAGCCAAAGCATATACTACTCACGGGAGCAGATTTGGCAGTCCTTTGGTTTGGACTTAACGGTGCCTGCCTAGAACCCAACCCAACAAAAGAAAATCCTGGATCATTTTCTTTAAGATAATCATAAGTTGATTTAGAGTAAAGGGTCACTCAGCAGAGTGTAGATAACTCACTGACTGTCTACCAGATTGTCCACTCCAGCCTGATCTCTTCTTTATATACATTTACTGAAATGTTCTCTAAAAAGCCAGTTAAAAAAAAAAAAAAGGGTAATCCTTTAAAATAGCATGCCAGAAGTTTCCCAAATGGAAAGCTAGAGAGTGAACTAAATATATGGGATAATTGTATCCATCTACTCAGCAACAGTGAATTTACTTATTTCTTAAGTGATACATGAATGTATTTTTCATTGTGAAAAAATGCAAATAACATGTAAATATATGGCAAAGGGGTTTACTTTTCACCATCTAGTCCCTTCTACTTAGCTTCTTTAGCTGCTTTTATGTTTTGGAGTGTCTCCTCAATTTTTATTTTATTTTTTTTTTAAACATTCCATTGCTTTTTTTTTTTTTTTTTTTTAGATTTATTTATTTATTTACACAAGCACTGGGTACAGTCAGAAGCGCGGGAGGGTGAGAGAATTCACCAGAGCCAGAGCGGGGAACAGAGCAGCCAGAAGGACCAAAGTACACTGCTGAGGGAGCAGCGGGCGGCAGGAGAGGTCTGCGTGCCATGCGGGACCCTCCTCCGGTGGCCGGGGAGCAGCCGGGGATCGAACCGGCGCTGCAGAGGCTGCGGGCAGCTTCGCAACCCAGCACTCAACTGCTGCACCACCGGGGAGGCCCTCTCTTCAATTTTTAAAATGCATTTACATACACAAATATTTTACATGCATATAATTTCAGGGCTCTGTTACCTTTTTATGTAAGTGGAATCATCCTGTCATATCCTACAGCTCCCCTGTCATGTCGAGAGATCTTTCCCGCCAGTATACATGGAGATCTACTTCATTTTTTTTTTAAAGATTTATTTATGCATGCAAGAACTGGGGTACAGGCCAGAGGTGCTGGGGGTGAGAGGATTCACCAGAGACAGAGTGGGGAGCAGAACAGGCAGACTGACTGAAATATACTGCTGAGGGGAACAGCGAGCGAGACAGGAGAGGTCTGCTCGCCATGTGAGTAGTTCCCTGACCAGGGATTGAACTTGCATCTTAACCCCTTGCGCCACCAGGGAGTCCCTGAGATCTACTTCATTCTTTTCTGACTTTTGCTTGCACATTGCTTTGGTAAATGAACATGTCAGGCACCCCAAGACCCTTATAAACATAGATTCTTATGAAATGGTCTTTTCCCACTTGTATTGAATCAGTTTTCTAAAATGTTGCTATTTGATGGCACTATGCTCAGTTTGAAGGGAAAACTCTTTTTCCAGTTTTATCTTCTTTGAGGTGAATTTTGATGAATTGCTTTGAGAAGTGTTTCATCTCTTGGTTTTTCTGCTAGGATTTAAATGTTACAGTCATCTAAAGTTACACCCTGCTACTTTTTCTGTATTTCCCCTTTTAAAATTGTTCTTGACAAAACTGATGACAATAATATATTGTATTAATGTATACCTGCCCCCTAAAATCTGATTATTTTAATTTTAAGGCCCTTCAGTAACTGCAGCAACAATTGCAACTCTCCTAGAAATAAGTTATGTCTTAAGTAGGATGAATCGTATAGTGAGTAAAGAGACGTCTGGCAAGGGGAAGGGCCCACAACTGCCCTCAGAGATGGCAGAGACATGCCTCAGACTTTGTTGGAAAAATCCACTGGAAAATGTATTGGAGAAAGGATGAAAGGTACTTGTGCGAAATGCTAGGCAGTGAGCACCTAATCCTTAGCATAGTGATACCATTTTTTAAAGGAGATATTTTCCTTGCAATCACTCTCTTAAGCTCTCATTTCATGATTGTAGAATTTCTGCTGTGACTTTATTCCATTAATGTTGAGTAAAGTCTGTTAGGAGATGTTTTACATTTACCAGGTTAATTTAGGAATGCAAGAACTTTGAATTTTGAATTGGGAACATTTTTCACCTTTTAAATACAATGCTTTAACCATCTAGTCTAGCAATCATTTAAAACCCCAACCTAATCTGTGAAATAATCAATTTGGGAATTAACTTAAATTTGTGTGTGTTTTAAGTAAATAACTCCTATTTGAAAACCCAGGATTAAAATGTTGAGGATCCCATTAGAGATAAATATGTCATTGTTTAATGCCAACATTAAGAGGAAAGGAGAGGGTTATTAAGTGTATCAAGTGACCTATTTAAATGGCATATCCATTTTCAAAAAGGCTATTAATCAGTTTGGGCTGCAAACCATCTGTTCTTAAATCACTCAGCAGGTAAGTCAAAATGTGACTCTACATAAGCACCAAATAGTTGTAAGGTAGATTACATCATGCGTCTGTTTTTTTAAATCCAACTCAAATATGTCATCTGTCAGGCATACTTAATGAAGACATCTCCACAGAACAGCCTGAATGAGGGGTGTGAGACAGTCAGGCAGGCGGCAGGAGGCCCTGAGGGAGTTGGTTGGATCCTGCCAAGAAAGTGAGAAGCAAGTAGATGGGGCAGATCAGAGATGCTGGCAGTTTAAAGCCAAATAGTTGTAAAAGTTTGTCATCTTTCATCAATCCTGCAGCAGAAGGGGGGTGTAGAGCATTTTCTCCCATGTCTATAAATAATATAAAATATACCTCTAATGCCACTTCTTGATTTGGGAGCTCAAAATTGTGTTCATTTTCCATCACCCCTGAACTCATGCCTGCAGCCTCCCAAAAGTTAGACTGAATTTTGTTTAGCACAACATTCAGGGTTTACATTATCATGACTGGGTAGTTACTATTCTTATCAATGAAGCATAAAAATGATTCCTTTTTCTGCATAAGTTCTTTCTGGTTTTCCTGGAATTTGTTTTGCTTTAGTTTTTCACTTACCAATAACCCTAAACTCTGCCAAGGTTCTAAGTCTCCCCAAATGCTCAGGTGCAACATCACATTTTATCACTGACATCTCAGGTCTCCTGGAGCTTCTGACCAGCTGAACCTGGCAAATGTCACCCTGTCTGTCCATCTCCAGCCAGTTATCCTGTATTGCAGCTTCTCGACCTGTGTTGCAGCTCCTATTCTCCGTGTCTCATGTTACACTCTTGTAAATGCTCTTCATTAGTGCACATCTCCCAGTAGCTTCCTGGGAAAGGGTGCAGAAGTTGAAAACATCTGAAAATGTCATTGTTCTTCATGCTCAGTTGATATTTTGACTGGACATAGAATCTTGGGATTGAAAACATTTCTTTCCTTTAGAATTTGAAAGTATTGCTTCATCATTCCAGTGTTGTCTTGAGAAAAGACATTTTTCCTCTTGAATTTTTAGGACATTCTCAATGCTTCAATGTTCTGAAATCTCAGTATTATGGAAATGAGGTGAGTCTTTTTTTTTTTTTAATTTATGCATACAAGAACTGGGGTACAGGCCAGAGGTGTGGGGGCAAGGTGAGAGGATTCACCAGAGACAGTGGGGAACAGAACAGGCAGACTGACTGAAATACACTGCTAAGGGGAGCAACGGGCAAGACAGGAGAGGTCTGCTGCGCCACGTGGGTCAGCTCCCTGGTGGCCAGGGATCAAACTTGTGCTGCAGAGGCTGCGGATAGCTTCATAATGCTATGCTTAACCCCTTGCACCACCAGGGAGGCCGGAAGTAAGTCTGTTTTTGTCTGTTGTACTGGGCTCCTGATGATAGGGGCCCTTTGAATTTGGTATTACATTGTACTTCAGTATTGAGAAATCTTGAATTCTAATTTTTATTTCTTTCTGTTTTCTCAGGAATCCCACAATTACTAAGATATTGGGTCACTTGGTAGGATGCTCCAATTTTCTTATCTCTTCCCTATTTTCCACTTCTGGCTTTTTATTCAACTTTATCTTCCAACTCTTGTGTTGGTTTTTCTGCTGTCATGTTTGTCACTTGAGTCTTTCCCCCCTCAGATGTTCCTTGTTAAAAAATAATACCCTACCTGGTTTCATGGTTACAATATAGTTTTTGAATTTGGAAGAATATTAATAATAGAATTAGGGGGCCTCCCTGGTGGCGCAAGGTGTTGGGACACAACCTATGAAGCTATCCACAGCCACAGCAGCACGAGTTCGATCCCCAGTCAGGGAGCAACCCACATGGCGCAGCAGACCTCTTCTGACTCACCCCGCTGCTCCCCTCAGCAGAGCATTTCAGTAGATCTGCCTGTTCTGCTCCCTACTCTGTCTCTTGTGAATGCTCTCATCCCCATACCTCTGGCCTGTACCCCAGCTCTTGTATGCATAAATAAATAAATCTTTAAAAAAATAATAATAGCATTAAGTTTGGGTTTGCCTGCATAGTCTTTGTTAACTATATTTTCTGTTTGGTTATCTTGGACTCTCTGGTTAGAGGTGTTCCTCAGATTCCTGGTGCTTTGTGGTTGTCTGAACACGTATAAGCAAGGGGACTGGCCAGCTCCTGGGAAGCTCTGTGACTCAGGGTGCTGTCAGCTGGCTGTTTCCCTCAGGGTGATCAGGCTTTCTGGGCATGAGGAGAGGATCTGAGGAGTTGGCTAGTGGGGTTCCCCAGGGAATCCCTCCAGCCTGGGGGTAAGGATATGGCTGCCAAAATCTTGGAAGCTGAGTGGTTTGGGAATGGTCAGAATATGCCTCAGCTTCCCACATCAATTTGCCTTCTAGATTTCTCTCTTTTTCCACAGCTGGATTTGTGCAATCCAGAGACTACCTCTTTATTTTAACTTCTCCAGAGCAAAACTCTGCATACTTCAGCTTGGTGGGGATGGTGGTGGGGGGTGGCATTCTTATCTACTTCTTAGACTTTCAACCTACTTTCTTTAATTCAGTTCTACCCCATTTCCTAAGGTAACTGGAACCTCACTCTCTGACTTTTTTTAACTTACCCAGTGTAATTGGGATTGAATCTTCATTTTCTCAACTTCCCATTTAGGATTCAATTTTTTGTATCTGCCAAGTTAGTACCACTGATCCATCTGTTCTCCACATTCCAAATTCCTCTTGCTGTAACTACTTCTCATCTTCTCCATCCTTAAGGGCCATAAGAAAATCCTTTCACGGGTCTCCCCGGTGGCGCAGCGGTTGAGCGCTGGGTTGCGAAGCTGCCCGCAGCCTCTGCAGCGCCGGTTCGATCCCCGGCTGCTCCCCGGCCAAAGGAGGAGGGTCCCACAGGGCACGCAGGCCTCTCCTGCTGCCCACTGCTCCCCTCAGCAGTGTACTTCGTCAGTCTGCCTGCTCTGCTCCCCGCTCTGGCTCTGGTGAATTCTCTCACCCTCCCGCGCTTCTGACTGTACCCAGTGCTTGTATAATTAAATTAATGAATAAAGGGCCTCCCCGGTGGCGCAGCGGTTGAGCGCTGGGTTGCGAAGCTGCCCGCGGCCTCTGCGGCGCCAGTTCGATCCCCGGCTGCTTCCCGGCCACCGGAGGAGGGTCCCACATGGCGCGCAGACCTCTCCTGCCGCCCGCTGCTCCCTCAGCAGTGTACTTCGGTCCTTCTGCCTGCTCTGCTCCCCGCTCTGGCTCTGGTGGATTCTCTCACCCTCCCACGCTTCTGACTGTACCCAGTGCTTGTATAAACAAAACAAACAAATAAATAAATAATAAAAGACTGTCACTTTAAAAAAAAAAAATAAAATAAATTAATGAATAAAAAAATGAATGAATAAATAAAAAAAGAAAAGAAAGAAAATCCTTTCACTGCTATTTAGTGGGTTTTGGAGGCAGCAAGAGTAGATGAGTTCAATCAACCACCTCTTTTGGCCGGTCTTCTAATGTAGAATTGGATTGGAGAAGGGTGTTGAAATCGTATATCCCAAGTCTTGTGACTCAGTTGTCTCAGGGAACGGCATGAAGGAGAGGGTAGGAGTTTTCCAATTCTTAAGATCTTTGGAGTGCTTCGTTTTCTACTGTACATATCCCCCTGCTCATTAAGAACCAGTTGCATCGTCTGCCCACAGATACACAACATCTGTTCTTGTCTTAGATCTTCCCACATATTGGAAGAAGTAAGGGGGAAAAGGAAGCCCCTGCCTTAGGGGTAGAGGACAAGGGTCACATGACTGTGATGGTTAACACTACTCCGTGTAGCAATGAATAAAGGAGTGCTACCAGGACTAAGCGACCAAAACTAACCGTGGTAAACTTGTGTACTGTCTGCTTGGTTGTATCCCATTCCTGCTTTAGAATAGGGTTAAGTTGGTTGAAATAAGTGATTTTACTTTGCTGCAATGCTTTTCCAGTCTCCTTGCAGTGAGAAACAAGGTTCCTGGGCTGTTACCCCCACCACAGAAATTCAGGCAACAGGTGCTAATTCTTAGGTGGCAAGGGTGAGCCCTCTGGGGTGGGCAGCCAATGAGGGGCTCTTTGGGCAAAAATGTCTGGAGTTTTTCAGCACAGTGGACACTTAAAATGACAAGCACACTAGATGTGGACATTTGGAGACCCCCTCACCCAGATAAAGGCATTTAACTTTTTACTGCAGTCCTTCAGTGTGTATTTGATTTCCCATGCAGACTTCTCCATTCCAAAATTATGAAAACATATTTCTAAGTTTTGTTTTCAAACGCAAAGATCTCTAATCTCTTGGTTGATTATTATAATTTTATTATGGTATGAAATAGTATCTAGTATCTTCAAATGGTAGCCATTTTCTCCAGCACAATTATTGAAGAAGCTATTCTTTTCCTTTGGTATTTGAGGGCCAGCCTGTCACTAAACTCACTTGGTTTTTAAAATAACTTCTTATCTCTGACTCCACCCCAGGGTCAGAATCTCTGGGAGGGTACCCCAGCCATATTTGGAAACCAGTGCCACCCAGGCTGCTGAGGGCCAGCAGCATCAGCACCACCTGGGAGCTTGGTAGAAATTAAAATTCTTGGTAGCCACACTAGACTTCTGATTTAGACCCTCCACATAGGACCCAGAGGTGTGTGTTCTCACTAGGCTTCTGGGCAATTCTGATTCTGGCTAGAGTTTGAGAATCACTCATTGAGAACTGAGCAAGCCAAGACGCTATTGAGGCTGAGTAGATCACAGCACAGATGTGGTGTCTCCACATTTCATGGTGAACCCTGTGAGCCTCACCACTGTTTCTTATTCACTTTCTCCGGCTTGGTTTTCCAGTCAGGTGCCAGAGAGTTGGTCATAGATTTGCATAAAGATGACATACATGATAGGGTGGGAAGTCCTGGCACCTCTTCCCCCCACCTGGCCTCAAAGCCATGAGGACTTCTAGCGCTCTTCATGGAGGGGCCAGGGAAGGGGCTGGGCACAAGCTCCAGAAGGGCATCCCTCGCCCCGGGCTCTTCACTCTAGGGTTGCCCTTGGCCAGCAGGACGCACCACCTGGGGACTGAGGCACTCGCTGTTCTTCAGGCCTTGGGGCAAACAGGTGGGTTCCTTCTTCATTTCCTGCCTTCTCTTGAAGGCGGGGCCGCGGGGGCGGGGCCCGCCCGGAGCAGGCTTTGCCTTGGCCACCGCTTCCTGTGCTGGGAACCCTCGGCTGCTCAGATACTCTCCCTAGAGCCCTCAGATGCAGCGACCTCTCCACGGCTGCCAGTGTCCCCTCCCACAGGTAATGGAGCAGTTCTCGCCCAGGAGCCAAGTGCCACCATGCAGGGAAGCTCAGAGGCTGTGGGAGCCCAGAGGATGGGTCTGACCCGCCTGGGGGGTCACGTCTCAACTGGGACTTCCCACCCGCCACCTGGGACACCCCAGGGTCTCCTCCCTCTAGGGCAAGCTGCAGTATCTGTCTTCGGGATTCCTGGGTGTCTCCCACCTGCCTGCCATAGCATCACCTGGGTGCTTGTGAAGCCGCTGATTCCCAGGACTCTCCTGGGCGCTCAGGCTAGGGCCTCCGGTGTGGGACCTGAGAAATGGGCATAATTGATGCCCACCTGACCCTTCTCAGCAAAATGGCACCCGTCGGATTCCAGATGGGCATCGGGGAGCTCTGGACAGGTGGTGAGGGCCAGGCCCATGAAGGCCTACGAGGAAATGCCCTCTGGTCTGGACGCCCCCTTCAGCGCGGCTCCTCTGTCCCTCCCGTCGGTGACTCAGGGCAGAGCTCTATTGCTCCCCGGGCTGGGTGCCTCGGAAACAGGACAGACTTTTTTGCTGCCAACTCAGGGGCCCCACCCTGAGTTTCAGGCAGCGGTGAGTGGGGTCACCATGAGGTTAGATGCCTACTTTCTGAGGACACCTGCTTTCCTGGGCGGGCTCTCTCCCTGGTGCCAGGGAAGGCGACCAACCAATAAAGCTGGACTCGCACCCGCGCCCGGGAGTTGAGGGCCTGAGCGAGCCGGGAGGGGGGAGTGATAGGTGTTTGGGGGGGCTGGGTTGGGGGGTTCACGCGAAGCTTCCCTCAGCGGGGCTGGAGGACACCACTTCCCTGGCCCGTGGCTCCTTCTAGAAACGCCGCGGCTTACAGGAGCGGGTGGGGGAGGACCTGGAGCTGCAACAGCTGAGAGAGTTTGCTAGAAAGTGTTTCCCTCTGGGGGTGGGGCTGCACCTGGCGCGCCCGACACGTGCGTGACTTGAAGGAAAAGCCCTTCGAGGGGCGGAGGCTCCATTTCCTGCTCACCCGGCGGGCGCTCCCGCCACCCGGCGTGGCGTGGGGGGCGGCCGTGGAGGTGGCTGTGGAGGTGGGTGCTGCCGCCTCTGCGTGTCTGTGAGAACCGAGCAGGGCGGCGGCGGGCAGCGCGCAGCCGGGGCCGGGCCTCGGGCGCCCCCACCCCGCGCCGCCACCTGGCTGGGCGGGCGGCCGGGGCTGGGCCGGGCGGCCAGCGGGGGGCGCCGGCGGCCGCTCCGCCGCCCCCGCCCGCCCGCGCGGCCGGATCCCGCCCGCGGCCGGCGCGGCCTCTCGGGGCTCTGGGCGCGGCGGCGGCGCGCGGGCGGCGGCGGCAGGTGAGCGCGGGGCCCGGCCGGACCCCGGGGCGAGGGGCGCGCGGGCGGGCGGAGGCCGGGCCGGGGCCGCGCGCGCCGCGAGTGCGGGGCCCGGGGATGGATGCGCCGCCCGTCGGGGGCTCGGGCCCCGCGTCCTGGGGCGCTGCGTGGGGCTGGCGGGGAGTCCCTCGCCTCGCCTCGCGCCCGGCCGGCCCCACCCAGGCGGAGGGGTGCGGGCCGGGGCGGCTGCGGGGCCCCCCGGCCTGTCCGCCGGCCGGCTGTGGGGCTCCGAGGCGGGAGGCCCACGGGCCCCGCAGCGCCCCAGCCCAGCCTCGCCGGCGCCGGCTCCCCTCCCCGCTCCCAATCTGGCTTTTTCTCCTTGAGGGGGTCTGGGGGGGCGGGGGGTCTCCTCAGATAGTCCCTCGCTGGGCCCTGCGTCACCCCTCCCGTCAGACTTGGGGAGCCAGCCCCACTTTCCAGATGATAAGACTGAGACCCGGCTCTGTGGCACCTTCCGCCGTTGGGGAACCCGTTGGGGAACCCCGGACTTGTTTTGATGGCAGGGAGGGGCTGGTTTGTCAGGTTTCCTAGACTGGGCATGGCTGAGGCCCCGTGGCAAGCAGGGGAGGAGGAGGGGGGTCTATGACAGTGGAGTTTGCAGAAAGTGCAAACAGCCCAAGGGGAGAAGGTTCTCTGAGGCACGCTAGGGGGTGGGATTGGAAGCAATCCAGCCGAGCCCACAGTGAGCAGGACCCCCCTCCCCCAGGTGGAGGGTGGAGGCGGGAGAGTGGCTGGGAAGTCACCCCTGACTGGGATGCCCACGGGGAAACCTGGGGCCTAAACTCTGTCCTTGAAGGAAAGGGCAAAGGTCACAATTGACTGGGTGGGGAAGAGGTGCTGGGGTCTCCCTCAGACTGGCTTGCAACTGTTGTTTCTCCCGGTTTCTATCTTAAATCCCCTCCTTCAAAGGCCCCAAACTCATGTTCTCTGAGTCTCAGGGCCAAAGCTGGAAAGGAGGTTGGGCCCTGTTCATGTGAGGATTGCCTTTGGAGAAGGCTCACAGAGGCTCTGTGGGGTAGGACTGGGCCTAGAGGGACCAGGTCTGGGTCAGCTTTGGGTTTGGGGTCCTCATGGTCCCCTGAGGGCCACTCAGACCTGGGTCAGAGTGGTGCTCAGTAGAGCTCTGAGGGAATGATTCACCAGCCAACAGAACTGCAGTGGTCTCAGGATGTGAGATTGAGGGGGTTGAGATGAGGGGGGCTTGTCCACTGTGGACTTGGGGCTGGGGGATTCGGACTCTGAGTGTACTGAGGACACACACACACAGACACACTAGTGCCCAGCTGGGCCTGGGGTGCAGAGGTGGGCAGCTTTAGGCACAGTGAGTAGAGTCCACAGGTTGTCTTCTGGAACCGCTTCCCCCAAATGTTGAATGTTTGGGGTCCTGCAGTGCTGGGTCCTCCTCCCTCAGCACCTCTACAGGCCTTTGATGTCCTCAGTCTTTTGAGAGTGGGTGCTCTTGGAGGGAGAGCTGGGACCCATAGGCCCCCCAGGGAGTCCTCCAATTTCTGAGGCCAAATGGCATGTCCCTCGGGTGGCTTGATCCTGAGTTTGGCGGGGTCAGAATGATCAGCTCCATTTACAGGTGGGAAAGCTGAGGTCATCAAGTTAGGCCTGGACCAGGGAGGAGCAGTCTGGAAAGACTGCACCAGGACTCAAATCCAGGGGGCTCCCACCAGTGTCTGTTCTTGTTCTTCAGGCATAAGAGCTCTCAAATAATAGCCTTTGTTGTTAATAACTAAAAACAGCAGCTTCCTCTGTAAACAGCTGGGGCTGTGCACAGCCACCTCACTCAGCAGGTGGTCATTAACTGAAGGAGAGGCTCAGCAAGGGTTGATGGGCTGGGCCTCCTGCCGCCAGCTCCCTGCACCTGGCAGTGGCCCTGGACTGATGCCCACCAGCCCACATTCAGGGCCCGTTACCCCCTCTATGCAAGCTAAGGTGCAGAGAGGTGTGTGAAGGAGTGGAGGGACCAGAGCCCTCCACCTTTCACCCCCCCCTTACAGTGACAGTCCAGGCCCAAATATCCATGTCCAAGAAAAAGCAGAGGAAAGACATGCCTCAGGGACTGAGCCTAAAGTTGTCAGCCCCCAGGCCGTGTCTCTCATTCACAGACTACTAGCACTAGGGGGACCCCTGAAGTTGGCTGTCCAAGATGAGGCTGAGCACTTTTTAAGACACACAAGATATTGCACCGGGGGAAAGGGTTTAAGGAAAGAACAGCAAAAGACGGACTAGGAGGTAGAAATGTTCTCTTCTGTTTTTGCAACAGAACAGAAAGGATTTGAGGGGCTCCCACAGTCTGTTATGTCAGGAGAGGAGCCTACAGGCTGATTCTGCAAACTCAAGCTCCTCGGCGAGGGTCCACAGGGATGTGGTGTCCACTCCTGTAGGGGACCCAGAGCCGCTTCCCCAGCTCTACTCCAGGTCAGGCAAGTGATACTAGAAAATTCCTGAATAGGGCTAGCTGGGGCCCTGGAGGCTGCCAGTTGGCTGCCATCACACTGGCCTGGTGCCCTCGCAGGAGGGGCTACTGTCATCCCTGGCTTCCACCTCCTTGCCAGCCAGCAGTCCCACGAGCCATAGATGCAGCAGACATGAAGTGGGAGCGGTAACACTGTTCCTGAGAAGTTTTGCAAGAGACCAATAAAGATGCCAGCTTCTGCCCACATTTCAGACTCTTCTGTGAGGTTTTGAGGCTAATTTATGCTGAAATATCTTGAAATCCTGTCCCCTTCCCACTGAATACTAGCCTCCACGTCTCACCTGCAAACCCGCTAGATTCAGAGGCAGCAGCAGCTCTGAAAATTTTCCAGAACAAACAGAAAAGGAATGAAGTTTTGCTTTCCTTCCTCCTTACAGACAATTTTGAAAATGTAGAAAGCATGAATACAAAAATGATTTTATCAACAAGTTCCCCCAAAGGTACCTTGATAGAAACCCCACTGTCTACCCTCTTCCTCTGCCCGACTTAGAGATTGGTCCACCTCCTGTAGGAGCCTCTCTCCACAGAGGTGCTTGGGGTCAAAGTGTAGCCCCATTGTCTCCCCTGTTGGCTATGGTCTTGGGAGGGCAGGGACCACAGCTAATTCAGGCCTCTGCCTCCTGCCCACGCTCTAGCTAACCAGAGGAGGTCAGTCACAGAGTCAATATAGCCGCTAGCCCTTCCTCCCCACAGCAAGGTCCAGATCTAAGAGGTGGGGCTGAGCAGCAGAGTCCCAGAGCATCCCCAGGTATGGGATAGGAACAGACAAACAGAGAGGTCTGGAGGCAGCGTGCTTTGCGGTGGGGGAGGGGCGTAACAGGCCACCTGAGACTGGCTGATAGGGTGGGGCTCATCAAGCAGACTACCAGAACCATGTCAGAACGAATAAGAAAACAAGGCAAAAATGGTACAAGTAGGCAAATCTGAATAAAAATGATACAAGAGTTTTCTGCAGTTTTCTTCTAACCTCTGTGAAGTTTGGGAATTATTTCAAAATGCAGTAACACCTTAAAAGCAATGCCTATGTAATGATGTAATGATGTAAATGACATTAACTCACGTTACTTAGAACAGTGCCCTGGACTCCGTGAACATGAGCTATTCTTGTTATTGTTGCTTTTTATTAGTGGCATGGGTTAAAGTGCCTCTTATCTCATTGTCACAATAATCCTGTGTTATTTTTCTACTTTACAAATGGTATAATGCAGCCCAGAGAAGGTAAATGGTTTGCTCAGAGCCACACAGCAGTGACTGCAGAGCACTGATAGCAGGACTGCTTTAAATTTATTTTGGGTTAATTCCCAGCATCTGAAAAGCATGAGATTTTTCATAAAAATCCAGATTTCTAGTTTCCTTTGCCAACTCAGAAGGCCTGCAGCACAGACACATTCCTGCATGGTAGTTACTGGCTAAAGCTCAGCAGCATCCCCTCTTTATGCAGGACTCCAGTTTTCAGTTTGCCCCAGTCCTCACTTGTTGCTTTCCCATCTGGCCTCCAGGGGCTCCCAGTTTGCTGTCCTGGGGAGGTGCCATTGTACACTTGATCCCAGGGTGCCAGGCCCCAAGGCTTTCTCTTGCACCATTCCCCTCCTCCCCTGACTCGTGGCTCTCCATCAGGAGGTGCTGCATTGGCACCAGCTTTACTCAACCTATACTCCAGCACCTACCACATGTGGGGGGGGGGACTTGGGGGGGTTGCAGGGGAGGAAGAGGAGGAGGCTTAAGCTTGAGGATCCACCCTGCCGTGTCCTGTTATTCCTGGTCTTCCTCAATTCTTGAGCATTGACTCTGGCTCTTCAGAAGGGGTACAGGATGGTTTGCTGACCGCCCAATGAGGAGGTCACGGGATAAACTCACAGAGGGACCTCTCAGGCTGTGGTCTTCATCTTGGCTTGGTGTGTGTATATGGGCAGTCAGTTCTCCTCTGTGTCTTGTCTCTTCCTTTTTGGTGGGTCACACTGCCTTCCAGGAGGTGGGCAGGAGGCTTGGTGGGACTGGCATGTAAGTCTTGAGTAGGGTAGATCTCTTTGTATGCGTCTGTGAGGGTGTTTCCATGTTTGGCCTCAGATGGCCCTGGCTCCTCACCACCCTCGGTATAGGACTAAGAGATGGCCAGGAGGCAGAGGGAGAAGGAAACACTGAAAGTGGGCACACCTACCCACAGGGGATGGGGCGGGCAGGCATGTTTACAAGACTGTGTAGGTGTGCCTTCTAGTCCCATCTCCCAGCAGAGGGACCAGGGTCTGTGAAGATAGAGGGGGAGCCCAATTTGGTGAGTTTTTAGTGT
The DNA here is from genome assembly GCF_014898055.3 of Talpa occidentalis. Lineage (NCBI taxonomy): Eukaryota > Metazoa > Chordata > Mammalia > Eulipotyphla > Talpidae > Talpa > Talpa occidentalis. The sequence goes on along the minus strand of NW_023601754.1, from coordinate 20,728,888 downwards.
CTAACAGCAGGGGAAACTGAGCCTGAGAGAAGCCATGGGACCCTCAGAGTTTCCAGCTTTTGCCTCTCGGGCTGAGGCTCTGAGCTACTTTCCCACGGAGGAGGAGAAAGCTCATTTCTTATTTTTATTTTTTTTTAAACATTTTTTTTATTTTTTATTTTTTTAAGAGGCATGTATTTTTATTTATTTATGATTTTTATTTACTTGTTTGTTTGTTTTGTTTATACATGCACTGGGTACAGTAAGAAGCGCGGGAGGGTGAGAGAATTCACCAGAGCCAGAGCGGGGAGCAGAGCAGGCAGAAGGACCGAAGTACACTGCTGAGGGGAGCAGCGGGCGGCAGGAGAGGTCTGCGCGCCATGTGGGACCCTCCTCTGGTGGCCTGGGAGCAACCGGGGATCGAACCGGCGCCACAGAGGCCGTGGGCAGCTTCGCAACCCAGTGCTCAACCGCTGCGCCACCGGGGAGGCCCTTCTTATTTTTAAATGGCTTTAATTTGTTAATAATGGAAGTGATCCACATTTATTGAAAACATCAGAAAGCACAAACAACATCAACATATTGGTGTTTGTCTTTCCAGATGACTTTTTTTTTTTTTTTTTACTTTTGACAATAAAAAAAAGTTGACATCACAAGTTTCCTTTTGTCATGTAAGTTCTGTCTGTCCAGCTCACTCCTGTGCTTTGTGAGTGGGATTGCAGGGCCTCTCAGACAGACATCAGGCTCACCCAGCACTGGGTCCATCAGGAGCCTGGCTGACTTTCTGCCCCTGTTGGGGATATTGAGGACGTTGCTAATGGTTTTGCACAGCACTGCAGAGTGGCTCATTGAGTGTTTGTATACATTGGGGATTCTTTCCGCAGGGCAGACTCAGACTGGCCCAATTTCTCTATTTTTGTGGTGCCTGCAGACTGGATGCAGGATTGGGGCGCCCACAGCTCACTCTCCCCTGGTTAGCTGCTTGTGGTCAGAGGATGAGACTGGGAGGGGCTCCCTTGAGAGGACTCTGCCAGGAGAGGTGTTAAGGCACCGCCCTGGCTGGGCTGGAAGCCATCAGCTCCTGTCCGGGCGGTGGGTGGCTTCTGCTCCCAGCAGTGAGCAGAACCCCCATGGTGCCAGCTTCCTGTTGAGGATCTGGGCCTGTCTTTGCCCATGGTTGAGGTTCAGATTGGGGGCTCTTCTTGCCTGGCTTGGGGGGGTAGGAGGGAGTTCTTTCCATATAGTGGCAGCAGGGTTGACTCTGGTCCTGTGTTAGTAGTTCTCTGACTCAGGCCAGCCACTTTCCTTCCCAGAACCACACATTCCTCATCTGTAGGAAAGGACTCGAAAAAATGATCTCTTCACTGCGGCACCCCAAATGAGACTGCAGATGCCAGAGCTCTTACAGTGATAATGTCTCAACATTTCATTATGGAAAAATTACACATGCACCAAAGAAGACAGAGCTCCCTGGCCACCCCCACACAGCCATCCCTTCACTGCCAGTTTCCGACTCTTGACCAATCTCGGGTCCTCTCCACTCCCACACACTTCCCCTCCAGATCTCCCATCACCTCATCTGTAAGATGTGCAATGTATATTCCTAAAAGATAAGGACTTTTTAAAAAAAAACCCAGAATATAATTTTTGCACCTAAAATCCGGCAGTATTCTTTAAGATCATAACTATCCAGGGTTCAATTGTTTCATACATGCTTCCCCCCCCCCCGTATTTTTTTTTATAAAATAAAGAGTTTAATGAGTTTTATATAATGAGATTCATTATATAATGAAATATATCAAACATATTATACATATGTTAATGCCTCCTTTCATCTGTAGGGTTTTCATTCTTTTTCTCTCTTGCGCCTTCTTATTTTAAGGTGGGGTCCCTTTTCCTCTAGCAGAGCTTCCGATAGTGTGTCAGGTGTTCCTTATTCCTGTACTTCCTAGGACTTGATAGTTGTTTTATTTTATGTTTTTTGCATAGAACTAGGGTGTAGGCCAGAGGTGTGGTGGATAAGAGGATTCCCCAGAGACAGAGTGGGGAGCAGAACAGGCAGACTGACGAAAAACACTGCTGAGGGGAACAGCAGGCAAGACAGGAGAGGTCTGCTGTGCCATGTGAATTAGCTCCCTGGCCAGGATCGAACTCAGGCCATAGAGGTGATAGTGCTGAGACTTAACCCCTAGGCCACCAAGAAGGCCCCTGACTTGATGTCAGAGGCCTCTGGAGGCTTGATGTAAATCAGTTTTAATTTTTTCGGGGGGATATAAGAGTACCTTGGAGAAGGGGTTGTAAGCTTCCCAGGAGGCTTGCATTGTCTGGTTGATTCTCTTTTATAATGCTGGTGCCATTGCCAGTCAGTGGCTTTAAGGTAGCTTTTTTTTTTTTTTAAGATTTATTTATTTATTTACACAAGCACTGGGTACAGTCAGAAGCGCGGGAGGGTGAGAGAATTCACCAGAGCCAGAGTGGGGAGCAGAACAGTCAGAAGGACTGAAGTACACTGCTGAGGGGAGCAGTGGGCGGCAGGAGAGGTCTGCACGCCCACCAGGGAAGGCCCTAAGGTAGCATTTTTAATTATCATAAAAACCTCCCGGGCCTCCCGTGGTGGCGCAGGCGGTTGAGCACCACACTGTGAAGCTGTCCGCAGCCTCTTTAGTGCCTGGGTTCAATCCCAGCCGGCCGGCGAGGGTCCCACATGGTGCGCAGACCTCTCCTACCACCCGCTGCTCCCCTCAGCAGCATACTTCATCAGTCTGCCTGTTCTGCTCCCTGCTCTGTCTCTGGTGAATCCTCTCACCCTCCTGCGCATCTGGTCTGTACCCTGATTCTTGTATAAAATAAATAAATAAATCTTAAAAAAAAAAAAAAAAAAACCTCCCATTTCACCTGGTTACAAGGTGCTGGTGCTGACTTTGATGTTGGGGGCCATTGTTTCCCCTTATTCCTGCACTTTTCATAATTGTTGTTTTACCCACTATCTTCTAATGAGATGGGTAGTATATTTTCATTAGGGAAGCTTGGGAAGCAGACATAAACAAGACAAGTATAACATGAAAACTGCTAAATTCTATCACCTAGGGATAGTGCTTAGGACTTGGAGTACAGTCTTTTAGATTTTCTTGAGTAGAAAAAGAAACTTGTACATCTGTGGTTTTGTTCAGTGAAAATGAGATCACACTTCACGTGTGAGCTGCCATTTCCACTGTGTGACATCTTGGTCACCCCCTTCCCAGGGTCTGTAGGGAGGGGCCTGCTCTTCCTCCCCACCACGCAACACTTCACACCACGCTGGGTGCGGGAAGGACAGGCGGCCTCTGGCGTGGCCCAGCTGCCAAGATTTGCAAAGGAAATAGGACTTTTGGTTGGCAGTGCAGTTGCTTTCACATCTGTTCTTTCAGGATTCTCTGTTATTACTCAACAACTGTGACCCTGGCTGCCCCGTGCCTTCTCCAACGTCCTGTTACCCAGACCTGGCACAGTTAGGGTCCTGGGGGTCATGGAAGCCAGCCCCCTTCCCTCCGGCAGGCTGCAGCCCCAGCGTGCCACCGGGTTGTTCATCTTGTTCTGGAGTTGGACCTGGGACAAGGCGCGCTGTTTTGTTTCTACATAGGAGGGGCAGTGGCTGAGGGGAGCTGTTTGATAGCAAAGATGCTGTTTACTTAGAACATGTGTTTATTTGGAGTGCCTTTGAGGCTTACCCCAAGTCACCCTGCGGACCACTGCTGATGAGGAATCCAGAAACCCCAGTGCCACCCTGCCACTTGTAATGGTTACATGACCTCAGGCAGCCCCTTCTCCTCGGGAAGCCCAGCTGCTTGCCTGTTAAGGGGTGTGTTAAGTGAAGGGGTGAGCCTGAGCATCTCCATATGCTCCCAGCCTGGGAAAGGAAGACATCCCGACATCCCTGACATCCCCGAGCCCACAGCTGGAAAGAGATGAAGACAGAGGCTCCGGAGGTGAGTCGATGCATTGGAATGCCCCCTCTCCCCAGTGTGAAAAATCAGTCTGGGAGGAGGTGAGTGCAGAACCACAGGCTGTGGCTGTGCCTGCGTCAGCCTGGCTCTCTCCATGGGAATCTCACTTCAGCTCTCTCAGCCCAGTGGAAGAGCTGGGGGGCCAGGACGAGGGTGCAGCAGACCTGACTAGGGCTGAGCCGGCCTGCCCTGTCCTCCCAAGTCGGGTGAGACTCGCGCTGCTAGTTACAGAGTGGGCAGGTTCTGTGTTTCTGCTGTGTTCTACTTGAGAGAATCAGCTCAGCTTTGCTGAAATGTTCTGAGTGCCTTTTGTCTGCCTAGTGCTGAGATGTGGAGCTGATGGAAGGAAATATGCGACCCTCTGCCAGTCCTGGGGTGCTCAGTGAGAGTGAATTGGGCCAGCCTTGACCAGGATCCACTTTCAAAGTGGCTCAGCCACATAAAGGGCAAGCTGGTTCTGGCTGAGGGCAGGAGGGCTTGGTTCTCTCCACAGGGACCTCTCCAACTGCGTGCCTTCATATCCTGGGGCCTTGGTTCCCCTGGGGCACGTGACCCAACAGGGAGCAAGGTGGAAGCCACATGTGCTTTGTGACCTGAGAAGCTACACTGTGATTTCTACAATATTCTGTTGGCCATGCAGGCTGCGTGCTTAGGGACTGAACACCAGGAGGCAAGGGTCTTTGGAGGCCCTCTTGGAAGCCCACTATCATAGTGGTCAAGATGGTCCCAGCAGCCCCTAGCTCATCTCCTTCTATCCTAGCGACATCAGAAACTAGTTTCCGTGGAGATCTGATGAAAGTCCTAAAATTGCATCTTAGTGGACCTCATTGAGTCACATGCCCACTCCTCAGTGGACACTGGTCTTGAGCCCACCTTAGGGGGCTGTTTCCCACAGGAACAGGGAGCTATTACTAGAAGCAGAAACAAATGCCACAGAAGGAGGTTATCCCCTGGAGAGGCCCGTGGCTCTGTGCCCAGGGGAGGTGATGACGGGGCATTGGGGAAGTCTTCCTGGGAGAGGTGGCATTTGCACTTATCTTATCAGAAGCAGTAGTGTTTTGACATTCCAGCTGGCAGAAGGCCTGAGCCAAGGCATGGAAGAATGACACAGCTGGACAGTGGGATCAGGGGAGATCAGGAGGGAAAGATGAGTTCTGCCAGGTGTGGGGTGTCAGGAAGAGGAGGCAGAATTTAACTCAAGAGCCACAGCCACAGCAAAGCCATGGAAGGCCTTTGGCCAGTACAGGCAGACAGTAGAATTTGGTTTGGAACTGAGAGAGAGCCCCTGTCTGACCTTTCTTGCCTGCTGGCATTCATGGATCCCTTACTCTGTGTGCCCCCCTCTCCAACTTTTCTCACTTACGCCTCATTGCCTCCCAGGGAGTTGGATGACATGATCCTGACTTTATAGAGGGGCTCCCAAGATCACAGAACTTGGCCAAGGTCGCTCAGTGAGGCACTGACACCTTTCGCTCAGACCCCTGTTGGGGCTCCTGTGGGGTGTGGTTGAACCCTTTCTTGACAGGAAAGCAAAGGTGAGGTGACTTAGTGTGGATGGTTGTCTCCCTGCTCCTGCCCCCGTCTGGAAGCTGGCCTGGAGTTTGAAAGGCACTGGGGTGCTGTGGGCTGTCTTCCCAAGAGGGGAATCCAGACTCAACATCTCGGGCCACTCTGTTTGCCCAGAACACGGCCTATTTATCTATTGGCTAACTCAAGGCCCTGTCTGCCTTCTTTCTGCTGCAGCTCCCCGTGCTTGCCCGCTATTTCCCAGCCTCGCCACTCCATGACCTGTGGCTCCCACACACCTGTCAGGGAGCAAGCCAGACCATCTCCTCGGCCTGGGACACCATGTCCTGGGCCCCTCCTCCAGGGAGGCCCCAAGCCTTACCCAAGTGAATGAGTCTTTCCTCTCATCCTGCCCATGCAAGCTCCACCCAGACCTGAGTGCCTAGCTCAGAGTGGGCCTGGCAGCGGCTATGTCCAAGTCACGTTTGTATCTCCAGCACCAGTAAGGGCTCCCGTGGAGCAGCTGCCATGCGGTACAGGAGGGAGTCGGGCCTATGCTTTGTGCCCTGGCACCTTGAGTGAGCAGAAACCAGTTTCCTGTCTGCTGCTGAGGAGCCATCCAGGCCCCTCTTCTGGGGGAGTTTGCTCAGCAGGTTTGGGAGCACAGGGTGCGAGAGCATGGAGATCTCAGATGAGGGCACCCACCAAGGAGGGTGCAGTGTCCTTAGAAAAGCCATTCCTTGCTCCTGGGTAGCCAGGTAGGGTCATGGGGGGAGAAGTTGTGAGCACAGGCTCTTGGATCAGACAGACCAGCATGTGAATCTTGACTCTGTCCTTTCTTTCTTTTTTTTTTTAAAGATTTATTTACTTATGCATACAAGAACTGGGGTATAGGCCAGAGGTGCAGGGGTGGGAGGGTAGAGAATTCACCAGAGAGAGAGTAGGGAGCAGAACAGGCAGATCTACTGAAATATGCTGCTCCAGTGGACAAGATAGGAGAAGTCTGCTGAGCCATGTGGGTCAGCTCCCTGGCCGGGTATCGAACTCATCCACAGTGGCTGGCGAAAGCTTAAGAGCGCTGTGTCTTTAACCCCTGCGCCACCAGGGAGGCCCGACTCTGCCTTTTCTTAGCTGTGTGTGCTTGTACATGTGAGCAACCTCTCTGAGCCTGTTCCCTTTACTCCAGAAGAAGGACAATGATGGAGCCTTCCCAGGAGGCTGGTGGGGGGGGGGGCGGCATTCCAGGAGGCTGTGCATTCCAGGGGGGGCATTCCAGGAGTGCCCAGCACACATGTCTGAGTCCCGTGAGCCTGCCTGGACCACCCGGTCGGCTTTGGCACCTGGTGGCGCAGCTGGTCATTAGGGAAGACTCCGGCCGTGGCTGCCCCCGAGGGAAGAGGGGAAGGGAGGCCGGGGAAGGTGGAATGTCAGCCAGGCTATTGGACTCCATTCTCCACAGCCATCCAACTCTAGGGCTTACTGTCAGGACAGAAGGTAGAAAATGACCAGGGCCCCATGCGACGTGGTCTGAGGACTTCCCGAGGAGGGTCAGGCTTCTGCCTTCTCTGTTGTGGGAGGTTTCTGTTCCTGCTTCCCAGCCCTTCCAGCCTGCTGCTTTGCCACTGAGCACTGCACAATCTCAATGGAGAAACAGAGGCCTGGCAAAACACAAGTGGACCTGTGGTTAGATTCCTGGCCTCCTGGGGCCCAGGGCTGCCAGTGTTCTCTGGGGACACCAGCAATTTGGAATAGGAGGTCCAAGGTTGGTCCAGACAGCCTTGCCTGTCTGATGCTAGCATGGGGGCAACTGGGAAATGGAGCAGCAGCAGGCGAGGCAGGAAGATTTTGACCTCTCATACCACCCCAGGGGTCTGCTCACCCCTACTTGGAGGTGGCTGAGTCCCTATTATTGCATGGGTGGGGAAACTGAGGCTCGGGCTTATCTCTGAGTGGCAGGGCAGGAGTAAGTTCCCTGCCAGACTGCCCTGGCCATTAATTGCTCATTACGGATGCATTTACTCCCAGCCTCCAGCCGTCTCGGGCTGCTAATAGAGGTTTTGGTGCTTGTGTTTTGAAAATCGTTCCAGCTTAAAGCTTCCAATTTCCATGAAGTCACTGGAGCCAGAAGCCTGGCCTGACACCTCCCCCCACTCCTGTGGCGGGCTCCACCACGGCTGGGAGAGGGGTCACCTCGCACCCCGAGAGGCAGTCAGCTGAGGGTTCAGCAGCGCTGCCTGCTAGGCTGTAGCTGGAGCAGGAAGTTGTGGGTCCTGGTCTGACTCACTCTCAGTAGGTAGCTGGTAGAAGGCGCCTTCACATGTGCGAGCCTGAAAGCTGTCTGAGGAGGGGCAGGCCAGGGCCCGGCCCCCTCCAGGCAGGCTCAGACCCTGACCCGGCTGGCTGCCGAGGGGCCCTGGAGGAGAGCCAGGTAAGGTGGGGTGCGCGGAAGGGGCGCCAGCTCTCCTAGAGCTTGGGCCTGAGGGGACTGGGCTCCACGGCCCCCCACCCCCCACCCAGGCGGGCCTGGCCCTGGAGCCGATAAACGGGCCTGGGCTAGGCAGCGGGGCTGGAGAGGGGCCTCCCAGAGTGTCGGAGCAGACAGCCACCGGGTGGGGTGGCTTCTAGACAAAGGAGCAGAGCCAACTAGTCCCAGACTTTGCTCAGCGTGAGGAGAAGGCGCCGTTACTACTGCGGTCGCTCCCGTGGCTCGTTCACCTGGGGGTGTCCGAACCAGACTGTCAGATATCCGCGCTTCCTTTCAAGGTTGTGAGTTAACATTGCTGGGTACACTTTGCTTTCCTCAATGAAAGCCAAATGTATTGCGGGAAGGGCAGTTGGGCTTCTTTTGTTAGATTAAACAAATAAACCAACAAAAAGCCAATTCTGAAAGTGATACATGCCCAAGAGACAGAACCAAGATGCTTGAGAAAATGGAATAGTCTCTTCTCTCTCCAACCCACGGCCACAGGGACCAATGTGGACCATTAGGAGTGGATCTGGAACGTTCTGTGCTCTCATTTGAACACAGAGAAGGGTGAAGCAGGTGCCTCATTTTCTGAGTCAGCACATGGGTTCAGGGCAGGAGTAGCTGGGACTGGGCTGGAGTAGCTGGCGGCCTGGGGGAGGCCTGGGGGAGAGAGAGAGGAGGAGCCGGTCTCTGAGTGCCCTGGCCTCAGACCTGTGGCTGCCTGGAATGGCCGTGTGACCCTGGGCTGTCACTAGCTCTCTTGGCCACTGACCTGCAGATGGAGGATGTGAGAGTGACTCAACCAGGTTCTCTCAGACTGGGGACCCTGAGCCACCAGGGACCCTCGGGTGGTTTTAGTCTGCATGGGGATGAATGTGTTTACAATTTGTTAAGTGTTTTAATATGGTGTAGAACAAAATCTGTAAATAGGACCCTGGACTGTCACTTTATGAACGTGTTTTTGCCTTGGGCAAGGCTAATGGAGATATGAAATGAAAAATGAGTAGACGCGAGAGGAAGTGTAAGACGATTGGCACAGCAGGAAGTGCAGGCATCTGGAGGGGTCCGCCGAGGCCTTCACTCCGGGCGGGCTGTGAAGCACCCCACCTCCGCATGGGCCTGGGCTTCCTAGGGTTTCCTGTGGCTCCTTGCCTGATGGGTGGGTGTAGAGGAAGGGAGGCTCTTGAATTGTTCCAGATTGTGGCCCTCAGAAGGGAAGGTGTAAACTTTGTGGATAAAGAGTGTCCAGTGGTATTTTAGTGACAAGAAGTAGCTGTTCACTCGTGGCCCTTTCCTGGGGGTGGGGGAAGGGGTGGTCTGGCAGGGCCTTTTGGAGGGGTGTGGGCCTAGGGATTGAGAAGCTCCTGTGAGCCCTGCGGGTTGGTGCAGAGAGGGCCTGGGCCTGGGTGGTGAGTGGCAGGAGTGGGGCCTCCAGAGAGGCCAGAGGTGCTGCTTCAGATGAGACAAAGGTGTGACTTGATATAGCTTTGGGGACATGCACCCCCCTTTACAGTTTGTAACTATTGGTTAAATGTACTCCTTGCTGCCCCTACCCTGTATGGTCAGTGTCATCTCCAGCAGAGGAGAAATACAGAGACCCTGAAGGGCACTGCCTTGTCCTGACCACACAGTGAGGCTGGCCTGGGGGCATCATATATGCTCTGTATTTTTGGGCTGTCAGTGGGGCTCGGGTCCTGTGCCTAGTCTTCGGAGAGGCTGGTAGTGCGAAGCTGAGCAGACACTCTCAGGCCTTGGAGAGCTAGTAGTGGGGGTCCTCACTGGCAGGGTGAGGAATCAAGTGGCCCTGAGGGAGCCCCCTGCCTGACCTCATCTGCACCCCCATTGGGGCAGCCTGCTAGGTCTTGTGTTGGTGGAGTTGTGCTGCTCCAGCTGGGAGCCGACCGATTCCACCCTATGGATTTTTTTCTTTCTTTCTTTTTTTTTTTTTTAAAGATTTATTTATTTATGCATACAAGAGCTGGGGTACAGGCCAGAGGTGCAGGGGGTGAGAGGATTCACCAGAGACAGAGTGGGGAGCAGAACAGGCAGACTGACTGAAATACACTGCTGAGGGGAGCAGCAGGTGAGACAGGAGAGGTCTGTTGTGCCATGTGGGTAGCTCCCTGGCTGGGGATTGAACTCGTGCTGCAGTGGCTGCTGATAGCTTCATAGTGCTGACTTAACCCCTTGCACCACCAGGGAGGCCCCACCCTATAGGATTTTCCATGACCTACTATTACTAGAGAGCCTGGAGAGGTAGCCCATCCTGGAGGAAGAGGGTGTGGGGCACCGTCACATGGAGCCCACGGCAACTTTCCACAGCCCAGGTGGATAGCAGCTTACCCAGTTGGGGGAAGTGCCCAGCCTCTGAGGGAGCAGGCAGAGCAGGGTCTCACCCGACACCCGTGTCAGAACCGTCGATTGTCACCTTTTACAGGGTCGGTTCTGGGTGGGAGGAATGGACTTCTGGCTGGTGGTTGTGTTCAAACAAACCTCCGTAGCCTCCCAGGGCTGGACATTAGCTGGATTGGTGAATAAGACGGCCGTGTGTGAGCTCCACAGACAAGCAGGGGTCTTCAGGAGGGTCACTGGCCAGAGCCAGTGCTGGCTCTGGTAGGTTCAAGCTCCTTTCTGCCTCTGTCCTGCAGCAGGTGAGGTGCTCAAGGGAGGGAGCCAGTTTGCTGCATCTGTAAAATGGGTGCTCAGGGTGCTTAGGGCGTATTGCCAACCTCTCCTCTGCCCAGTGGCCCTCCAGCTTCCCCCACCCCACCTAGCCCAGCCCCTCTATAGACTCCACTCTCCCATCTATGGCTCCTCCCACCCTCAGCCCCCAAGGATGGTGGCATGGTGCCCACCCAGTAGCCACTGGCATCCGGCTTGACCTGCCACTGCCCATGGATTTCACAACCACCCTTGTCTTAGCTGGGGTTGCCCAATCCTGGGTGCAGACCTGCTGGACCAGAGCACCTTCTGTGCTCTGCTCTCCCCCTTTCGCCACCCACCCCCCAAGCCTTTTTAAAAAAAATAAAAAAAAAAAAAGATTTGTTTATTTATACAAGAACCGGGGTATAGGCCAGATGTGCAGGAGGGGGAGAGGATTCACCAGAGACAGAGTGGGGAACAGAACAGGCAGACTGACTGAAATACACTGTTGAGGGGAGCAGCGGGTGAGACAGGAGAGGTCTGCTGCGCCATATGGGAGTCTCTCTGGCTGGCGGGGATCGAACCGTCGCTGCAGAGGCTGCTGACAGCTTCACAGCGCTGTGCTCAACTGCCTGTGCCACGAGGGAGGCCCACCCCACAAGCCTTTTGTAGGAGACATAACTGTTGAGAAGAGCCGGGGCAGGGTGGTGGGCCTCAGGTCAGAGGTGGGCTTAGGTCCTCTTTCATGACCCGTTGCCTGCGGGATTGTCCTCTCCTCCCCCATCTGCCTGTCTCTCGCGCAGGCCTACCCATGGATGTTTCTGAGCACCAGCTGAATGCTGTGCTGGGGAGACAAAGTGTTGTCAGGTGTAAGGCTGTCCTTGGACCCTGGAGACGAGGCCTGTGGGTTCTTCTAACACCCATGGCTGGTCAGTTTCTCCTATCTAATGTCAGGCTGGGCTTCCGGGTTCTGGGGCCTTCCCGGTCCTGACACACCTTTCCTCCAGTCCCTCCTGTGGCTGGAGGATGCTCGCGGCCGCTGGACCAGCCTGACTAGGTCAGCAGACAGGCCTGCCCCCTGCTGCCCTTGCCTGTGATGATCTGCTCTGGTGCTTCCTCTCCTCACACCCCCTCCTGGCTTGGCTCACCCAGTGATGGTTCTCCCTTCAGTGGTCCTCGTGCTCAGGGAGAAGTGGGGTTGCAATCTCAGGTGTGTCTGTTCCTGTGTCATCTGTGTGGCGGCCCCCCACGGCCCAGGCTCTGTGTGGAGCCCCCCCTCCTTGTCCCCGTTTTGTCTCTGTTTGCTCTCCCTTCCCCATGAACTACTGGGAGGAATTGCCCCACAACTGTGCCTGAGGGAAAAGAAGCAAATTGAGGCTTCTTTTGTGGGTACCCTAGTTCTCAGCCATGTTTTCTAACCCCCAAAGCCCATCTCTTCTCATTTCCTCCTGGGCCCAGCAGATGCTCACTCGTGACGGTATGGTAGGCCTGGCTTTCGGGGATCGTGAGGCTTCATAGAGGGCACACAGTAGGTGGTGCCGCCTCCCCGCTGTCGAGATGGGCATGCTCTGGAGCACGCTGCTGGATCTGGGGGCCTGTTGGTCTTCTAAGCCCCAGGCCCTTCCTGTCCCTTGGAAATGATGTGGTCTCACTAACTCAGGGGTAACTGGCTTGGCCTGATGTTACCGGGTGTCACCGACTGGCTGAGCAAGGGAAGGCCCAGGATCCTGGGTGTAACTTGTCTCTGCCCTGATGGGAAAACTGAGGCTGGAGTTCTCCGCAGCCTTGGGGCCAGTGTGAGTTTTCCTGGCCAGAGCTGTGCTAGACGTGCATTTCCCCTGGCTCCATTCGGTGGGGGCATGTTGGTTGGGTGTGTTTCCCCACCTCTGCTGTAGACAGACTGACTTTACCTCTAAATGCATCCCCCTGCTGGGGTGGACCTGGTACCTCCAGATCAGCCAGCCCTGCTCCTTGGCCTTTCATACTTGTCTCCCTTCCCCAGTCAGCTGGGCAGGAGGGGCCTTTTGAAGTTGGCTGGAGGCATTGCTTTAATGGAAGACCCATGCTAATGGGGAAGCATCCTCTTTTGAAATACCCAGACTCCCTGGAGCCACTGCTTCTGTCCCCTGGGAAGGCGGTGCCTTAGTGCGAGGTAGGGACCAGGACTTCTGCATCCCTGTGTCAGGGACCCCTTTCTGGGCAGGGGAGCAAAGAAAGAGAAGAGCTGCATTTCAGGGGCTAACAGGAAGTAGCATGCTGACTGAGAACCCTGGGACTTGAAGTGTGTCCCCCAGTGCCTATTGATGTCAAGTTGCCTCATGTTTGGAGCCCATTGGAGGTGACCCTACATGATGGCAATCATTGTGTGCCAGTCTTTGCATGAAGCTCCTGAGCAGTCGGCACCGTTTCTGATCTATTTTGTGAGTGAGGAAACCAAGGCTCAGAGAGGTTAATTAACGTGCTCCAGGTCACACAGCAACTCTGATGTGGAGATAGGAATCTTATGTGTCTCCATGAGTTATGCCATCTAATTCTTGCTTGTGGCCTCAGGATCTCATGAATACCTTTCGTGGGGCAAAAAACTGAGTGAATACTTTTTGGATGGAAGTGCAGAGGGCGTTTGCTGAGACCTGTTTCACTGTGAGACAACACAGCAAGGACAACCTCCTTCCATGTGCAAAGTGTAAATTTTTATAGCCTTTATGGCCTGAGTAGGCCAGAAAGCAGGGGACATTTTCATTGCTGCCCCTCAGGTGAGAAAATGAGTCCTCAGAGGCAGGGGACCCGCCAAAGCTCTTGCATATGGGAGTAGGGATGAGCAGGAAAGAGCTCTAAACACCTACCAGGAAAACACCCTCCCATTGTACTTCTGTCCTTCCTCTTCCATGCAAAGCAGGGAGGAGACCTGCCTACCTCAGTGTCCCCATCTGGCATAGGCAAAGCAGCGCAGGCAACAGAGCCCTGGACGGAATGTCAGGAGACCCAGAATTGGGGTTCTGCTTCTCACTCTCCCTTCGGCTGGTTCCTCCAGGGACTGTATTGACTCAGCCTGTGGAGGTGTTATAGGGCAACCCCGATATAAAATATAACGGGTTCCTGGCTGTGGGTCCTCACCCGCGTGCTTTAAAGGGACCCATTAATACTCCACTACAGGCACACACAAAAGGTTAATGAAAGGTTTATTTACAAGGGAAAGGGAATTAAGGAAATGTACAACTCAGGGAGAAAATAAGGAAATAAAGTCTTTAATGCATCCTACCCGATCCGCCGACCTGGAAACCCAAAGGCACTTTCAGAACTGGCCAGATGCTGCGAGCTGGCGGAGAGCCAAAAATGGGGGATGCTCCAAAGCCCACGTATCTGCCTTTTATATCCACCTGGCTGCTTAACCCCACCCTCAGGTCCCAGCCACCTTCCCTTTGGTGGTGATGGGATTTGGAGTTCCCAGTGTCTTTTGGCTTTGGCCTGGGGTGGGGGTGGAGTCTACAAAACCTGAATGGAATTAGCTTTAGGACATCCTTTTCCCCCTAACAGAGGGAAGGGTCTGAATTTGTCTGTGTGCCAGGCAGTGCGACCAGACTTCAGCCTTGGGGTAGGAGTTTTGTAGCCAGTGACAGATCAGGTGCCCATGGGAAGAGCAGGCACAGGTGATGATGAGGCAGGCGCTGAGGCCTGGTCAGGAGGGGCATGGTAGCCCTCCTGGAGGAGGTGGCAACTAAGCCTGGTTCTGAAGGGTGGGCCGGAGTTTGCCCTACAGAAGGAGTTTGGGGGTGGTAGGGTTGGCAGTGTTTTAGGCTGCCAAAGTCTGGCAACAAAAGGGTGGAGCTTGTTTGAGGAACTGAAATAAGTCAACTCACACAGCCACCAAGAAGAGCTCTGGAAGCTCCGGAGGAGTTTTTGGCCAGGGGGTGAGCAGGAGTGGGCTTGGTGTTCCTGGGGTTTTGGATAGGTACAGGAGCCCTGGTAGACTATGCCAAGGGGAGGCTTGATTTTGGGGGGAGTACAGGCTGTTTGAACTAAGACCCCATCACAGCAACTTCCTGTGCTCAGCCTTAGCCAGGCTCCCACAGGCAGGAATTTGTGGAAGGAAAGAAAGAGTGGCCAGGAAGGGGGCCTCTGAGGACAGCAATAGTGAGGACCTCCCAAACTCCTGTGTGGGTGCAGCCCCGGAAGACAGGCTGTGGCTTGATGGAGTTTGACTGGGCTGCTTCCCTTGCAGAAGGGCACTTCCGGGCTCTCGGCCGGCCTTCACCAGGCAGCCCCTTGCTTGTCCCCCTGGCCTCTCTTCATGTTCTCAGGAAATCTTGGGGATGTGGGGTCACAGCTGGGGTTTGGGCAGGGCACTCTTGTGGCTGGTGCTGCGGGAGCCAAATCGGGGGCCTCTGGGCCAGGCATTGCCTTTGGAGGGGCAGACTAGATAGTGATGCCTTGCTGGGCTCTGGGGGAGGCTGGGGGAGACCATGGCCCCCAGCATGGCCTGCTGAGTTCTAGGTGGGGGTGCCTTCCCACAATCTGACTGTGGCTGTCTTCTCTGCTAGTCTGAATAGGAAGGGTCCTCATGGAGGTCTTTCCTGCCCCTGGAGGAACCTGGCGCAGAGAGAGTGAGAAGCAGAGCCCCAACTCTGGGTCTCCTGACATTTCGTCCAGGGCTCTGTTGCCTGCGCTGCTTTGCCTATGCCAGATGGGGACACTGAGGTAGGTAGGCCTCCTCCCTACTTTGCATGGAAGAGGAAGGACAGAAGTACAATGGGAGGGTCTTTTCCTGGTTGGTGTTTAGAGCTCTTTCCTGCTTGCTCCTCCCCAGGGCAGTTTGCTTCCCCAGTGGAAAACTGCCCAAGAGCCAGGTCAGGGTGCTCAGGTCTCTCCCACTCCCACCCCCACCCCAAGTGACTGAGCTAAGAGCTGGTCCCCTCACCTACCAGCAGGTAGGGGCTGGTTCCCCCCCCCCCCCACCAACAGACACACAAATACACACACAGAGTGCCCATCCTTCCTAATGCAAGGTCAAGTAGAGGGAGCTCCCCTGACTGTCAGAAAAAGGGCAGTTAAGAGACTGTGTGGGCTACAGCTGCTCAGTGGACCTCTGAGATGAGTCTTGGAGACTTGCAAGTCAGTCTTTCCTAGAGAGGGCTTGATAGAGATTAATACCATGATTCCCAGGAGCCAAAAGGATTGCTTAGCTGTTTGACTCAGCAGGAGTCTTTCCTGCAGGACTTCTCAGAACCTTCCATTTGCTCATGTGTACAGGCAATCTCTCTACGAGGAGGAAGAGGTGAACACAAGCCCTGAGCTGCCTGTGACCGGAGATCCATGTGGGTGTGTGGGAGCTTTTCATGGCTCCCCTGTTGGGCAGAGCACATGCACCTCAGGAAATGCAGATATAGGGCTAGGAAAGTTCCTGGGCCTTGGAGAGGGGCAGGTCTGGGTTCAAGTCCCAATCCTACTGCTTCCCAGCCAGCAGACTGTGGACCAGCAGTCCAGAGAGGGTTCCAGAGAGGGTTCCCTGGTTGGCAATGGAATGAAAGCAGCACCACCCCCACCCTAGGAGGAAGGACCTTGCCCAGCCTGTTCCTAGCAGGTGCTCCCTTGGTAGGTTCTCAGAGGAGGTGGTGGAGGCTGAAGGGGCAGAGACACCAGCCTGGCTGGTTTTCTGCTTTCTCTGTCTCCCTGGTTGGGTTCAGAGGTTACAGCTGGCTCTTACGTTTTCTCTCCTGTCAGCAGGCCTAAATGGTGTGTGTGTGGGGAGGACCCAATGCCTAGGATGCAGTTCTAGGCTTTCCTTATGTTTGGACCAACATCTCCACCACCCCCTGACCCCACGTTGAGTGGACAGCCACTCCCTCGAGGCCCAGCTAGGCACTACATGGGGGTGTCAGGCACGTTGCTGCTCAGGAGCCCAGAGAGTGGCCCTGCGGTGCTGACCACTTCTCTGTCCACCACCAGAGGCCTGGTCACTCTCAGCAGGGCAGGGCTGGACCTTCTTGACTCCACCAGTTTGGTGGCTCAGGATGGAGGTGGGGTGCAGGGAAGGAGCAGGTCTTGGGCCCACTCCTCTCACACCCTGCTGGTCCCTCTGTCAACTCAATACTTGTCCTCTCGACCTGTGTCCTGTGTGCCAGGAGCCATTTCTGCTTGCTGCTGGCTTCATTGCTGCGGAGTGCTCTAAAAGCCCTGAATAGTGTGCTCCCTTTTTTTTTCAGATGAAGAAACTGAGGCAGGCACAGAGGGTAAAGTCACTTTCTTAAGGTCTTACAACTTAGATGTCATAGACCTGGATTGTTCTTTTTCTTCCTCTTGTTTTTTAACAGGCTTTATTTTTTGTGTATTCACATATGTGTACTGACGTGCACACACACGAGGAAACATGCCAGGAACACGTCTTTCCATGTTAATGTACAAAAGTCCTAGTATCACTTTAATTATCAATCACCTTATATTGCTCTTTGAGTTTTTTCTATTAGGGTCTTTATTTTTTTTAATTATTTAAAAATCACTTTGTTAAGTGATAAGTAAATACTGTGCATGGTTAATATATAGAACTGAATATGTGTGGTGAAAAGTTTTACCTGTGAAACAATCATCACAATATATGCCAGAAATCTATCATCTCCAAAAGTTCTTCCCACCTTATTATTTTTTTTTTAAAGATTTATTTATTTATTTATTTATACAAGCACTGGGTACAGTCAGAAGCATGGGACAGTGAGAGAATTCACCAGAGCCAGAGCGGGGAACAGAACAGGCAGATCGACCGAAGTACACTTGAGGGGTGCAGCGAGCGGCAGGAGAGGTCTGCGTGCCATGTGGGACCCTCGCCTGGCAGCCGGGGATCAAACCGGTGCTGCAGAGGCTGCGGGCAGCTACGCAACCCAGCGCTCAACCACTGCGCCACTGCGGAGGCCCTCCACCTTATTATTATTATGATTTGTTTTTGTGATAACAGCACTGATATCTATCCTTTCAGAAAATTTTTAAGTGTACAATACAGTATTGTTAACTACAGGCACTATGTGTACACTAGATCTTATTTTTTCTATTAAAATTTAAAATATTGCACAAGCTACATTATGATAATAGAAGTAGAAACTGAAAATGAGAAGTAAGATTTGTTCACTCTGTAAAGCAGTTTTGGTTTTTCATGTTCTCTCTCAGTCCGAATCCATTCCAGGCATTACCACTACCATGTCGATTGTTTGCAGGATGTGCTGTGACAGTAACTGGCAAGCTACCGGCACCCTTTTTGACAGTTACGTAGCATTCCTTCACAAGGTTGTTCTGTGGTTTATTTCGGCACCTGTGTTGATAGACACATTTTTTTAGTTTTTGGTATGCTGCTGCAATGCATAATCTTGCACGTCTTTTCATATACAGGAAAGCATTTGTTGGATAAATTGCTTGTAATTTGCTAGTGAAAAGGTACATATGCACGGAGTGACTCTGAGACATGATCAAATTGACCCCCTCAATACTGTGCTGAATCACACTCCAGCCAGGGGTAATAGGAGTCTGGTTTATAAAATGCTTTGATCTTTGCCAATTGGATAGGTAAAAGTGACTTTCCATAGAGTAGTTTTATATATATATTTTTTAAGATTTATTTATTTATACAGGCACTGAGTACAGTCAGAAGCACAGGAGGGTGAGAGAATTCACCAGAACCAGAGCGGGTAGCAGAACAGGCAGACAAACTAACCCACTGCAGCATTCACTGGGAGAATGCTGAGAGGAGCAGCGGGTGCGGCAGGAGAGATCTGTCGTGCCCTGTGGGACCCTCGCTGGTGGTTGGGGATCGAACCAGCGCTGCAGAGGCCGCGGGCAGCTTCGCAGCCCAGCGCTCAACCGCTGTGCCACCAGGGAGGCCCACCATAGAGTAGTTTTAATTTGCTTCTCTTATTATGGGTGAAAATGATCTTTCTAAATGTTCAAGAGCCATTGTAGTGCCTTTTTGTGAACTTTCTGTACATATTCTTCTCCCATTTAAAAAAAAAATACAAAAACGGGCCTCCCCTGGTAGCGCAGAGGTTGAGTGCTGGGCTGCGAAGCTGCCCGCAGCCTTTGCAGCACCAGTTCGATCCCCGACCGCCCAGCGAGGGTCTCACATGGCGCGCAGACCTCTCCTGCTGCCTGCTGCTCCCCTCAGCAGTGTATTTCGTCACTCTGCCTGTTCTGTTCCCTGCTCTGGCTCTGGTGAATTCTCTCACTGTCCCGTGCTTCTGACTGTACCCAGTGCTTGTATAAACAAACAAACAAACAAATAAATAAATCTTTAAAAAAAAAAAAACCCAAAAAACCGTTATTGGTCTTTTTCTTTTTGATGTTGGCAGGAACTCTTTACATCTAATGGGATTAGCTCCTTGTGATGTGATGCAAATGTTTCCCTAAGCTTTAGATTTTGCTTTTGATGGTTTTTACTATGTAGAAAAATGATCTCTAATATAATTGAATTTCTTAGGCTTTTCATTATGACTTTTAGGAGTTGTATCAGGTTCTTAGAAAGAACTAACCCACTGCAGCATTAACTGGGAAATCCTTCATAATTGCTCCCTCTTCTCTGGGCTATGCTGCCTCTTTTCACAGGCTACCAGCCATACAGGAGCTAAGACTGGTTCAGTTCAGTGGTTACTCAGGGCTAGATCCACCTGCAGGTTTGTGCGTGGATCTCTTCTCCCGCCTCCTTTCGTACCTCAGTATTCACCATTGGATCCACTGCCTGGGGGGCCCCCGAACAAAGCATGAAGTCAAGGGGAGCCCAGTGTCCTGACTTCTTGGGCAGGACTAGCATCACGTGAGGTCCCCTAAACCCAACTAGACTTCCTCTTTCCGTTCTTCCTTATCAAGGGGAAAGGGATCAGAAATATGTTAAACTTGGGCATGAAAGTGTTTTTATTCTAAAGTGGACATCTAGTGAGGCAGGATTTAAAGGAATGAATCACTAATGGTGGAATTTCAGGCAAGAGTAGGGGTAAATACTGCTGTTCTTTCCAATAGGCATCCTGGTTGATTGGTTAGTCAGTTAATAAGCACTGTTCCCTGAACACCCACTGCGTGCTGAGTCCTTGCAGACAACCTGGGGGAGGGAGCACTGAGGCTCTCTGTCTTCTGGGCCCTTGTGCCCAGAGCAGAGCTTCCTCTTGGCACCTGGCCTGGTGCCTGGCATCCATAAGCTACTAGTACACATCTGTTGTTGGAATGAATACTTAGATCTTGATGAATGAATGAACAGGTTAACTTGTCCTAGGCAGTCAATAGCCGTCATTAGAATCACACAGGAGATAGTAAACTGTTGTTATTATTCCTGTCTCCCCTCCCCCAAGCCGGAGCCTTGGGGAGTGCAGTGCTAAGCAAGATGTTTGCATTTTGAAGGCGTGACTGTCTAGGGTAATGCTTAATCCAAAGAAAAGTGAAAGAGAGGCTTTCAGGTACACAGACTTCCTGCCCCACACCTGGAATGGGCTCTCTGGGGCCAGGTGACTACACCCAGGCTGCTTCTCCTGCTTCACTCTGAGCCCAGCCCAGCCCAACCCAGCCCAGGACCTCCATGCCTGACATTCTGACATAACCACTTCTTCGCAAGGGGAGAAACTGAGGTCCAGATCCAGCAAGAACAGGGTCACAGAGCAGATATATGGCAGAACTGGAACTGAAACACAGGTATCTGGACCCCAAGACTGATGGGCAGACTGAGGCCTTGTGGGCTGGGATAGTCAGTCTGGGGGTTCCCCAACCTGGGAAAATGGGAGCAGGGCTGACTGGGGGCTCAGGTCACTGGGAACTTTAGCTTTTGCCCTGGCCTGTGGCTTTGCAGGCTGTCACCAGGAGGTAGAGAGATGAAGCAGAGGTAATTTGGGGGCTGTGTACCCCTCCTACCTCTGTCTCTCCTATTTGGACCCAATCTGGGGCTTCCTTTTTTTTATTTAAATATTTTATTTTATATAATTCTTACATCTTTTTTCATCTTTGCACAATGTATGCATTTTCATTTTGGTTATATTCCCCATACAATTGCACCTCCCCCCTTATTTTGCCTCTAGTTCTTCCTTTCCCCACTCCTCCCTCTACCCTCCCCCCCCCCCCCCCCCCCCCCCCCCCCCAGTGTGTCTCTGGTTTATAGTTGCTTGTTGATTTTGATTTTTACTTTGTATTGATTAGTCTTTTTCCTGGTCCCTTATTTAGGTTTTCTAAATTCCTGCTATGAGTGAGACCATCCGGTATTTTTCTTTTTCTTTCTGACTTATTTCGCTGAGCATGATCCCTTCTAGCTCCATCCATGTTGCTGCAAACTGCATGTGTTTATCTTTTTTGTCAATCTGGGGCTTCCTTAACTCTAGGAACTGAATGTTCTCTCTGGGCCTATTTGGCATTTTGTTTCCACACATTTAGCCTGTTGGCCACTCTGACCTGTGTCTCACTCCCCAACTTGTGTATCAGCACCCAAGTTTACCAGTGAGGAAACTGAGGCCCAGTGGGAGGCAGCTCTGCCATTCACATGGTCTTTTGCTGGGATTTGGAACAGGTCTTCTCCCTCCTAGGCCATGGCTCACCTGGGGAGGGCCATGTTTCTCATTCTTCTGAGGAAGACCCTTCCTTCTTCTGTTTTCATCTCCTTCTGTCCTCATGCTGCCCCCTTCCTTTCTTTCCAAATCTTCCCTGCTTGTCTCAGGATTCTAGCTGGTTGGTTTACCCACCCATCTGCCCACCCACCCTCTCATCCATCCATCCACTGCCAGACACAGACACAAATCCTACCACAACAGTTTGACATGGCAGGTGCTGGAACATTTGACAAATGGGAAGTTGACGGGAATCTGGAAAGGTCTCCCAATTCAGGACATTTCTGGGAAAGAAGGGCATGTAAGAGAGCAAAGGTGTGGAGAGGCCCAAGGGCTGTGTGCTCTGGTGGAGAAGAGAGCTCACGTGCCAGCAAGACTGAGATTCTCCCCACAAGGTTTCCTGGATGTCCCTTTGAGACTCCTCAGGGAGGTGTTGTTCATTCAACCCCCTCAGCAAATGAAAAGTGCGCCTTTGGCCCAACCCACTGAGGGAAGCAATTGGGGCCTCTCCTCAGGCCTGCCTGGCCTCCCACGCACGGAGGCCCCCACTTCCCCTTTCTGAGGCCATTGGGCTCCAGGCCCTGAGTAGCTCTGGGCTTGCGGGGGCTGGAACAGAAGAAACCCAGCTGGGGTTCCTGCCAGCACTACTTGGGTGAGGAAGTGGGTGCCCTGGTGGTCTGTGAAAGCTGGGGGTGGTCTAGAATTTCCCGAGGGGTGTGGACGACTAGGACGTGCTGACAGCTCAGCTACTTACGCTGAGGAATACTCTCCTGGGCACCCTTGAAGGTCCAGTCTCTTATTTCTAGTGGTTCTTCTGGCTGAGAAGCCTGGACCACTAGTCAGCCTTTGGTAAGGAGGCTTTGGTCCTCTTTAGGTTGTGGAAGTGAGAGAAGGTGGGTGGGGGTAGCTCGGAGAGTTTCCTGGAGGAAGAGGCCATCTTGATCTTGCTGGCTGAGAAGAGGCCTGCTGGCCCGGCTGCCTTATCTAGCCCCCTGCAAGGCAGAGGGAGGTACTTTGACAAGGCCCAGTTTACCCCCACGCTCATCCTGGGCCTTGAGTAGAGAGGGCTGGAAAGGACTGTCATTTCAAGATGTTACAGTCCTCTGGGTATCAGGACCATGAAGGTGCTGGGCAGGACACAGGGCAAGAGGTGGAGCCTGGTGGGCTGTGTTCAAATCCAGGTCTGTTTTACTAGCTGAGTGACCTTGGGCAAGTGATTAGCCTGTTTCTCAGATCCCACATCCATACAATAGAAGCAGCGGTCACAATGCAGGGCAGGTAAGTGGATTTAGAACCCCAGCATTGGGCACCCAGCAGTGCTTGAAGATTTTGTTTAACAGCATCAGCTGCCCCCCTCAATCATAGGACCTGGGGCTACGGAGTAAGTGCCCTTCCCTTAGGAGTTAGGAGGCGGAGCCCTCTGGGATCCATTTCTGCCTATATATGTCTAACCCCTTCCCCAGGAAGGAGTCTCTGGAGGCTACTATAGAGGATGTGGGGAGTCCCCAACCCAGTCTCCTGCAGCCCTGGGCCTCCTGCTTCCCTGTTGCCTCAGGTTGTCTGCAGCTGGCTGGGCCTGGGCTGTGGAGTGTGGGACAGTGACACAGGTCTGATGAAAGAAGGGGCTCCCTTCCCTGGCTCAGCCCCCTGCACCCCCTCTAAAAGAGGGCTTAGCCAGGATGGGCTGTGCCTTATCTGACCTCTGAGCTAAGTAGGACCTTCTCCTTGATTCTGGACCCATCAAGGGACCATGAGGGCTTCCTGGATGCTGCAAACTGGAGCAGAAGTTGCCCAACACGGATGTTGGGATTCTTGACTGCAAGTAACAGAAACTCAAACTGACTTGGGCTAAAAGCAACATTGATTGCCCCTTGCAATTAAAATATTTGGAGATTGCTTGAGCTTCAGGCCCAGCTGATCCAGGGTTATGGGGGATGTTTTCAGGCTCTGTCTTTCTCTCGTTCTCTGTGTTGGCTTCATTCTCAGGGGCGCTATTTCCTTAGATGGCTGCCAGCAGCTCCAGACGACTGACAAGAGAGCACCTCTTTCCATGGGTCAGCAAAAATCCCAAAGAGGATTG
Source organism: Talpa occidentalis (assembly GCF_014898055.3). NCBI lineage: Eukaryota > Metazoa > Chordata > Mammalia > Eulipotyphla > Talpidae > Talpa > Talpa occidentalis. Next base: position 20,705,680 of record NW_023601754.1, on the reverse strand, counting down.
TCACTGGGATGATTTGGGGCCATGTCCATCCTTGAACTAGTCTTTGGGGCTTGGAAGAGATTATCCTGATTAGCCAGATTTGTATCATGTGGCCACTCTTCCAAATTGGGGTGGAGGAGAAGACAGTGCCCACTCTGCTCCCAGCAGGGCCCTTGGGGGACCCCTCATCTATAAAATGGTGCTGCTCACCCTACTTCCCTACCAGAGTGATCATGAAGTGACAATGAAAGTGAGGCACCCTTGGGACCCCAGTGCCTCCATCTCTAGGTGCAGTCTTGTGTGCACCTAGAGTGCATATCTCTGCCCAATGCATATCTCTGCTCTTGGTGTCTTGGGGATTCAGATAGGGCAGTGGAGTAGGGGTGAGGGGTGACAGGGCTTGCCTTGAGCTAAGGCAGGACCTACAACCAGGAGTGCCCTGTGTTGGAGAAGCCTGCCTTGAGAGGTGATGTGTACCCCGTCTCTGAGTTCTGTGAGCTGAGGCTGCAGGGTCATTTCTTAGAGACCTGGAGGTCCTTTATCTAGGGCCTCAAAGAGACACCGCCCCCCACCCCCGCCCCGCCCCAAGTTGCCAGCCGAGTCAGTGACTGCCAGAAGTACTGCTGTGTGGACAGAGGGGCTTTGAAATTCTCTCTGCAGATGCATGCAGATGCATCTTCTGGGTCTGGTTTGGGGGTGGTTCTTGGGGAGGAGACACCCATTGGGAGTGGGCTCCTGGCTAACTCTCCAGCAGTGGTAAGTGCAGACTTTCCTCCCAGCCCCAGGCCTGCCTTGCACTGCTTTGCCTGTTCCAGGAGCTGGAGGAGGTCCCTGGATAGCTGAGTCCCTGAGCTAGTGCTGCCCATTGTCCACCTCCTCTCCTGCCTGCCATTGCTCAGGAAGTGGCCTAATTAGATCCTCAAGAGGCGTGTTTACCAGGCCTGGTTGCCATGGCCCTCAGGAACTGTGCGGCCGGTCCCCTTCTCTCCGTGCCTGGCTTAGGGCTGGGGTCAGTGCACTTGCAAGGCAGGACGGCTGATATCAGAGGGTGAAAGGTGCCACAGTGTGCGCGTGCATGTGTGCATATTTGTACGTACCTGTGTGTTCTGGTCACCCACAACTCTGGGCTGGGGGTTCAGCCTGGCGGATGAGGCAGCTGTGGGGAGTTGCCCTGGCCTCTTGGTGTTTGGGATTTCTTAGTCTGGCAGTGCCAGTGCACTGGTGTTTGGCACCAGGCTGGAGGGATGGGTGGTGTGTATACTTGTGGTGACTGGCTCAACCCCTGGGGGCCGCTGCTCACTGCTGGAAAGAGCTCTGGGGGAAGCCTCATTCGGTTCAGTGACACAGGCCAGTTTGAAGAGCCCTGGTTTGGAAACAGGCAGACCTGGGTTTGAGTCTTCCACCAACCAGCTCCAGCTGTGTGAACTTAGGCAAGCCCCTCTGCCTTTCTGGGCTCAGTTCCACCTCTGTGAAATGGTCGTAACACACCTTGGCCTCAACCATGGGGAGAGTGGATATGTACGTACAGGCAGCCGGCAGTGTCACTGCTGTTATGGGGGCAAAGAACTACTTTAGGGGGCCCTGCATTGGGGTTTCTATTTATTTTTATTTAAAAAAAATTTATTGTTTTATTTTTATAAACAATATTTGCTTCCCCCCACCCCCTCAGGTTGAGTCCCCATAGAATTTCCTTCCCCAAGGCGCCCGTGCACCATCACCATAGTCCCCTGTGCTCCTCCCTCCCTCTGATCCCTCTCCCTCCTCCTCCCCTGCAGGATGTCTCTGGTTTATAATTGTCTGGTTTTGCTTTGTTGTGTTTTGTACTGTTATATTTTTTTACACTGATGTCTTATTTGGTTCCCCTATATTCCTGTTATAAGTGAAACCATCCGATATTTTTCTTTTTCCTTCTGGCTTATTTCACTGAGCATAATTCCTTCTAGCTCCATCCACGTTGCTGTGAATGGCTTGAGTTTCTCTTTTTTGATTGCTGAGTAATATTCCATTGTGTATATATACTACATCTTCTTGATCCAGTCATCAATTTTCAGGCATTTGGGTTGTTTCCATGTTTTACCTATTGTAAATAGTGCTGCAATAAACATAGGGGTACAGGTGTTCTTTTGAATCACTGTTTTTGTGTCCTTTGGGTAGATCTGTAGTAGTGGAATTGCCGGGTCATATGGTAGCTCCATTTTTAGTAGATTGAGGAACCTCCAGACAGCTTTCCATAGTGGTTGGACCAGTTTGCACTTCCACCAGCAATGTAGGAGAGTTCCTTTTTCACCGCATCCTTGCCAACATTTGTTGCTTGTTTTTTTGATATGTGTCATTCTCACTGGTGTAAGGTGGTATCTCAGTGTGGTTTTTATTTGCATTTCCCTAATCATAAGGGATGTTGAACATTTTTTCATATGCCTGTTGGCCATTTGCATTTCCTCTTTGGAGAAATGTCTTTTAAGTTCTTCTGCCCATTTCTTGACTGGATTGTTTATTTTGTTTTTGTTGAGCCATGTGAGTTCTTTGTATATCTTTGTGATCAGTCCCTGCATTGAAGTTTCGAAAGGCAGGGACTTTGTTTTGTAAACCCTACAACACAGGCCCGGGCATATATTGTTAGTGCTCAGAAGTGCTCCTTGTGGAACACAGACTAGTTAATGTAGTTAGAAGGGCTGCCAGCCAGTGGGCTGCACCACTCAAACATTTTTTTAAAATATTTATTTATTCATACAAGAGCTGGGGTGCAGGCCCGAGGTGTGGGGGTGGGAGGTGAGAGGATTCACCAGAGAGAGTGGGGAGCAGAACAGGGAGATCTACTGAAATACACTGCTGAGGGGAGCAGTGGGCAAGACAGGAGAGAGGTCATTTGTGCTTTGTGGGTAGCTCCCTGGCTGGGGATCCAACTCATGCTGCAGTGGCTGCGGACAGCTTCATAGAGCTAAGTCTTAACCCCTTGCACCACCAGGGAGGCCCCACTGAAACATTTTTTTATTTGTTGCCAACATTTTAAACATGAGCATTTCGTATAGAAATCAACAAGATTTACAACTTGTGTAAGCACTTTGGGCACTTTGCGGGGTTTTTGTGTGTCTGTATTATGATTTTTTCTTTTAATTTATGTTTCTTTTCATTTATATTCTTTTCATTTATATGTTTTTACATCATTGTTTGTTTTTGAACAGTAGTTGATTTTTCCTCTCAGGTGTTGTCCCCATAAAATTACCACCACCAAGACACCTGTGAACCATCACCATGGACTTTTGTGCTCTTCCCTCCTGTTTTGATTTCTCTCCCTCCTGCTCCCCTGCAGAATGTCTCTGATTTATAGTTTGCCTGTTAGTTTTGTCCTTTTTTTCCTGATCCCTTGTATGGTTTCCCCATCTTCCTCCTATAAGGGAAACCATCCAATATTTTTCTTTTTACTTCTGACTTATTTCACTGAGTATGTTGCTGCAAATGGCATGAGTTTATCTTTTTTGATTGCTGAGTAGAATTCCATCATGTATATAATGCCCCAAATCAAATGGCTGGATCAAGAAGATGGCACTTTGGCAGCCTGGGGCCCAACCCACACAAGGTTGCCAGGTTAAGTCGGTGCCATCAGGTCTCTGGGTCTCTGGGCACCTGCTCTCCTATCTCTGGGCATCCTGGACTCACCTGGCTACCTGGAGGCTCCTTTGGACCACCTTTACCTGGAGGTTCTGTTGCCAGCTGCTTCTGCCCTTTGTGACATAGGTGTCTTGTACCCAAACCTTCCTATACCCTCTAGCCTCTGGCCCTGTCCTTGTTCCAGTCCCTGAGGCAAGCAGAGAGCATGATGGGGGCCTGGACTCTGGCTCTAGGGATGCTCCCTTAACCCAGGTTCCTGTTGGGAATATGGCAGCTGCCCCCATGTCCCAGATACTTTGTCTTGGGTTGCAAGTACTTTTGATAATTGTCTCTCTTTAGGGACTGGGAGCCCCAGAAAAAGAGAGAGCCAGCCTAGCACACAGGAGGTATAAAGGGCCTGATGTGTCAGGCGCAGGATTAACATGCCTTTTTGGAATAAATGAATGAGCAGATGAGTGAATAGTGCTGGGGAAAGAGAGAGCCCATCTGGACTGAGCCTGTCAAGCTTGGGGTCTACTCCCAACTCTGTCACAAAGGATCCACTATGTTCCCTTTCTGAAGTTCAGGTTCACTTTCAATGAAGCGGGGCTTGCACACTTCTTAAATTCTTGTTAATAAGAACTTTCAAAAAACAGGGTTTTATGTAAAGCTTAACATCACATGGGTGCAAGGCAGATGCTCCAGGCGAAGCAGGCTTGGGAGTCTGAGACATAAGACTTGCCAAAAAGCCCCAGTCAGGGCCTCCCTGGTGGCACAAGGATTAAAGTCTCAATGCTATCAAGCTATCGCCAGCCACTGTGGCATGAGTTTGATCCCCAGCCAGCAGACCTCACCTGTCTCGCCGGCTGTTCCCCTCAGCAGTGTATTTCAGTAGATCTAACTGATCTATCTGTTCTGCTCCCCACTCTGTCTCCTCTCACTCCCTGCACCTCTGGCCTGCACCCCAGTTCTTGTATGCATAAATAAATCTTCAAAAAATAAAAACCCCAGTGATTGGGTAAGTGTGGTCTCCACAGGAGCAGAAGAACATCTGCCAATAGACCCCACGTGCATGGTCACCTGACCCGTGACAAAGGCAGCTCACTGATGTCACATGAGGAAGAATGGCCATGTCACTAGCATTGCTGGGATACTTAGAAAGAGACGAACCTGAGGCTTGCCTCCCAGCCCACTCGGAACTGCACTCAGCTGGATCAGAGACTGCTTGCGAAAGCAAGACACTGATGCTTCCAAAGCAGCACAGTCAATGGAAGTTTCTCGGTGATAGAAATGCTCTATAGCTGTGCTGCCCAATTTATTTATTTATTTATTTGTTTATTTAAAGATTTATTTGTTTATTTTATACAAGAACCAGGGTACAGGCCAGATGTGTGGGAGGGTGAGAGGATTCACCAGAGACAGAGCGGGGAGCAGAACAGGCAGACCCACGAAATACAGTGCTGAGGGGAGCAGCAGGTGAGACAGGAGAGGTCTGCCGCGCCGTGTGGGACCCTCACTGGCCTGCTGGGATTGAACTGGCTCTGCAGAGGCTGCAGACAGCTTCACAGCGCTGTGCTCAACTGCCTGCGCCACCAGGCGAGGCCAGTGTGCTGCCCAATTTAGCCACTGAGTAGGCCATGTGATGGGTGAGAACTTGAAATGTGGCTGAGGGCCTGGGTCTTTAAATAGTCCCATGTGACTAGTGGCTACTGCATCTTTCAGGGAAACTCTGGCAAACACAGGGGGCCAACTTTATAACCTTGGGGGTGGGCGAAGCTAGAAAAAGAACTTAAAAGTCAGTTTTGGATTAAGGTTGATAAATCAGTTCCAGGAAATGTGACGCCTGGCCTGGCTCTTCCTGATGCCAGCTCTCCCCTGACTTGGTTTGGTGAGGTCAAATCTGGGTCTGCTTTGTGTTTCTGCAGAGCTGAGGACCCAGAGTGTCTGGTCAGCTGGATCTAGATGCAGAGGAAGAGGCCAGTGGCGTGGTGAGCAAGGTCTGGCAACTGGAGCAACGCAGGCCCCGTGCTGTCCATGGAACTGCAGGCCCAGCCGGCCTCTCCCCACCCCTGCCTACCAGGCTTGGAGAGGGCAGAGGCCTAGACCCACAGGGGAGGGTGTCAGCTTCCCAGGCCGTGGGGTCTCCTGAGTGGACTGCTGGGTGGATGTGCCAACACCAAAGGATGCCGGCCAAGGGGCGCTACTTCCTCAATGAAGGTGAGGAGGTCCCAGGCCATGATGTACTGTATGAGAAGTACCGCCTCACCAGCCAGCATGGGCCGCTGTTGCTCACACTCCTTTTGGTGGCCATCACTGCCTGCATTGGCCTCGTCACCATCGCCTTCACCGATGGGGTGAGTGAGGACAGCCCATGGGCAGTGGGGCTTCTCTGGGGTTTGCATTTTAGCTTTGATGCTTTGTTCTGTGAGACCTTGGGCAAACCTTTATCTTCTGTAAGCCTGTAAAGTGCTATGTAGGGCATATTTAGGCTGATGAAAGACAAGTTTTTAATTTTAATTTAATTTTAAAGTCTGAGGTGGCTTTAGATATTATATTAATTGGGCCAAAGAAGTTACCTTAACTTTTTTCCACAGTGAATTTACATTTATTGAAGACCCAGGTCAGAGATGGCCTGTGCATCACAGTTCTCACTTTGATGCCATGGCAGACATCACAAGTCAATCCCAGATCTCCATCTCATGGCTATGGTCTCAGAATCCTTAACACAACTTTGGAGACAGACATCGCTAATAAGTATCTCTGACCTAGGCCTTGCCCTGCTATAGCCACTTCCTGTGTGGCTACTGAGTACTTGAAATGTGACTAGTATGACTTGAGGAGCTTAAGTCTTAATTATGTTTTAATTAATGTAAATTTAATTTTGAATAGCCAGGGGCTATTCAGTGAAGCCAGGTGCTGTTCCAACTTTCCTGTACCCTCACGATCACACCTCTGCACCTCTGCTCCAGCTCTTCCCATCTGGGACACGTTTGCCCACCACTTCTTTATTCCTTAAGAGTCAGGAGCAGTGGCTTCTCCTCCAGAAGACTCTCCAAGGCTTTGCTCTTGTAGTCTTATACCCCAGTGCTGGTCTTCTTGGGCCTCTCAGGGACACCTGATGGTGAGGGAGTGGGGGTGACAGCATCACAGGACTCTACTGGAAAGGATGCTTTGGGCTTCAGAGGCACATGAGAAAAAGCAGCTCAGGGCAGGTGACCAGGCAAACCTAGCAGGCTTTCTGGAGGAGGTGGTGCCCCACTGGGGAAAGCAATGGCTCTTCTGTGTATGTTTGCCCTTCTCAGGGATTCCCCAGACACCACCCTATCCTGGTGACGGCGTTCTTGATACTTGCTGTGTTTGCGGTGCTCTACGTACTGGTGTATTTTGAGTACCTTGTGCAGCGGTGGCTCAGGGTCTTCGCACTACTCACCTGGGCCTGCCTTATGACACTAGGCTATGTGCTGGTGTACGACTCAAGGATAAACGAAGACTGTGTACAATCATTGCAGGTAACAGGGCGGGGGACCCTGGTGTTCCTGGGGACTGAATGCTGCCAGTCAACTCTGTGCCAGGCACTCCTGCCCTCTCTGGGTATCAGGTCCCATCTAGAGAATGGGCCTGCATTTGCTGTGCTGGGCATGGGCCCATCCTGCTCCCATGGTTCTGTAACTTAAGAGGGGCCCTCAGCTGGTCCTGTAATCTGGGTTTTCTGCATTAGTGGGGGGTATGGGGAGGAAGAAGTGGGTGTCCACTAGGATGTCTGGCGGTGGTGTTTCTTAGTGGCCCCCCTTTTTTTTTTTTAAAGATATATTTATTTATTTATGCAAGCACTGGATACAGGCCAGATGCGCGGGAGGGTGAGAGGATTCACCAGAGACAGAGTGGGGAACAGAACAGGCAGACTGATGAAATACACTGCTGAGGGGAGCAGTGGGCGCGACAGGAGAGGTCTGCGTGCCATGTGGGACCCTCGCCTGCCAGCCAGGATCGAACCAGTGCTGCAGAGGCTGAAGACTGCTTCACAGCACAGAGCTCAACCACCTGCACCACCAGGGGAGGCCCAATGGTGGCCCCTTTTTGATAGGAAATGATACATCACCAACTCAGAGAAGCAAAAAGACATCAATTGTCTCATGTGCCAGGAAAATTGAGGGACCAGCCCTGTGGTTCCAGTAGGAAGGCCAGGTCCTGCTTTCTCTCTCCTCTGTGCTTCTCTGTTTCATTCCCAGGCAGGCCATCTCTGGTTGGGCAGAGGTGGGCAGAGATGGCCACAGTGGCTCAGGTTGCCCTCCCACCAGCTTACCCTCCCAACTGGGAAAGCCCTTTCTCCACCAGCTTGAGTCACACAGGTCCGGCCTGCATCATGATCCCAATCACCGTGACCAGGGGCAGCATCCTGATCTCCTCTGATCTCCTGGGTTGGGGTCAGGGGGATTAGTGAGATCCATGCAGACTGGAAGCTAAAGGAGGCAGTTCCCGAAGGGGCATATATGGGGCAGGTGAAGATGGCAGCTCAGGTTCTAAGGGAATGCAGGGAGGGCTCAATGCTGGAGGCGGCAGGTGAGCAGCCCTGCCCAGCCTTCCAATAGTTACCACTCCTGCATGGAGAGGGCCTGGTTTGGGTGCCAGGAGGGAGCTCACCAGATCTGTGCAGGCCACTCATGGGGAGGCTTGGCCTTACCCCCAGATATGAATCAGCACATAGGAAATGATGAATGGTGCTGCGTGGGTCTTGAACACATTTTGATCTTTTCTTGTTCTGTTGCCTCACCATGTGGGGGTGGGAGCAAGGGCGTGATCTGAGGACAGCCTTGGGTGGACTGGACTGGCTGCCAAGGGGCTCAGGATTCGAATACTGGGGCTGTTCCTGAAAGACAAGAGGCTTCAGGGCCCCAAAATCAGCTCAGCCTTGGGCTGTGTCTGAGAGCAGGGACAGTGTGGCCATTTTGATAGGAAACGATACATCGCCAACTCAAAGCCTCATGACCCCCTCCTCACTCAGGTGCCCTTTTTCCTGTTCATCATCTTCGTGGTGTACACACTGCTGCCTTTCAGCATGTGGGGAGCCGTTGCTGTGGGGGTGGTCTCCAGCGTCTCCTACCTCCTGGTGGCCGTTGTGGCATTGAATGCCTTCACCATGACGCAGGTGAGGGGCACGTGGGTTCTGGGGGTGGGATGGCTAAGACTTCTAACTGGGTGAATTGGTTCTGGAGGCCTCAGCCATGTTTGCAGACAGATGGCTTTGTGGCCAGGCCCTCTGCAAGTCCGTTCCAGAAGCTGTCCCCCTAGGCACGAACCAGCAAAGGCCTACTGCACCCTAGAGGCTCCGCCCTTCACTCCAGTCCTCACTTAGGTCCTTCTTCCCAGGTCCAGTGCACTGTTGTAGGTGAGGTTCTGTGCTTGATGCTCCCCCCAGAGCCCTATCCTGCAGGGTGGTGTCTTTGCATTGAGTGAGCGAAACTAATTCATAATAATTTTGAGACACGTTTCCCCCCTGACTGGGCTGGGTTTCTGCCCTAGGAGGTGGAGGCTAGATCTCTGGGCAGCCATCAGATGTGGAATCTTTCTGTGACTATCCTTGGTGTCCCTCTCTGGCTCTGAGCTCTATGGGATGAGGTGCTCCTGCCTCCCCAGAAATGACTGTCTCCCTGGTCACTGGGGCATGAGCCCTTTGCACTGGAAGTACCTGGTGGATGCCCACACACCTGGATCCTGGTCCTGTAGTCACAGCTATTCTCTAGGAGAACAGTGCCTGTATTGGCTTCCGTTTCCCCACCTGTCCCAGGAGGAGGGCCAGCATGAGTGGGGATGGGGAAGGTGTAGAGCTTGTTATCACCAGCCCACCAAGGGGCTGAAGGCCCCACCCACTGCTGAGCCTGCCCTCGGCCACCCCCAGATGCTGGCCTGCACTGTCATCTTCCTGTGCGGGAACCTCACGGGCGCCTTTCACAAGCACCAGATGCATGATGCCTCCCGGGACCTCTTCATCTACACTGTGAAGTGCATCCAGATCAGACGTAAGCTGCGCATCGAGAAGCGCCAGCAGGTAGGGACTTTGCCTCCCAGAGCCACAGCCTGGTCCCTGCCTCGCTGGGCACCCACACTGGCCTCACCCCAGGGGGCTTCTGGGACATGATGGGGGGTACCTGGCTGGGGGCGGCAGAGCTCCACCAGCTGAGAAGGGAAGTACTGTGGCCAGAGCAGGCAGGAGGGCAGAGAGCATAGCAGCCAGTGGGCGGTGCCTGGGACTGACGTTGCCCTGCCCATCCCTGCGGTGCCCCCATTGCTGTGCCCATGTGTGTGCAGGAGAACCTGCTACTGTCAGTGCTGCCGGCCCACATCTCCATGGGCATGAAGCTGACCATCATTGAGCGGCTCAAGGAGGGTGGGGACCGCCGCTACATGCCGGACAACAACTTCCACAGCCTCTACGTCAAACGGCACCAGAATGTCAGGTGGGCAGGACTGGGCCTGTGCGGGACACCATTTTCCAGCCCACAGAGATTGGGAAGCAGTAAATGTAGCAGTATCCCCATTTAGTCCCCCAGGGGTGGGATCAGATTGGTTTGGTGTTTGGGGAGGTCCCACAAGCCCCTAAAATTGTAAAGCTCTGAAAACATGACTGTTGGGAAGAGAGGAATCTTCAGGGATTCAAGCTCCCCAAAAAGGGCTGAAGCCCTCGCCCCAGGGCTCTGCACTGGCAAGTGTCCCCATCCCTCATTCCTGTCTTTGGCTGTGTGAGGGCTACACACAGTCTTGATTGAATATACCCCCCCCCCACTGTGGGGAGCAAGGGTGTTGGCGTGGAAGCCCGGTGTTCTGCCTGGAGCCTCAGCTCTGCCACTCTGGGCCGTGGATGGTCCTGCACACGCAGACGCTGGAGCTGGAGATCTGGTGCAAACCGCAGCTGTGGCTTACCCAGCAGGCTTAGCCTCCCTGACCTCATGCAGCTCATCTGTGAATGGGAGTCCAGCGGGGGGCGGGGTTGCCGAGCTATCGGGTGTGGAGCTGCGCTTGAGGCGTGGAATACTGTCTTAGCAGGGAGTTTAGCTCTGCTCAGATGGAAAGCCAGGTATAGACAAGGAGACAGAAGTTCTGGAAACCTGCGAGAGTGATAGGGTCTGGGGACAGGGCTCTCAGAGCCTCGTGGATTCTTGGCTCTTGCTCCAGCACCCTTTCATGGAGAAGCCTCTGGAACTTTGTCTTTATGGATGAGATCTTCTCTCCCATTCCTGTGGAGGCTGAGGGGAGCAGGCTGATTGGGGTGCAGGGGCTATGGGCTGTCCCCACGCTCCTGCAGCCGTGTCTTCCAGGGCCCTGGCTCTGACCCTCCTGCTGCCCACCCTCCCTAGCATCCTATACGCTGATATTGTGGGCTTCACGAGACTGGCCAGTGACTGCTCCCCCAAAGAGCTGGTGGTGGTGCTGAATGAGCTCTTCGGCAAGTTTGACCAGATCGCCAAGGTGAGACATCGGCCTGTGCTGCCCCTCCCTCTGCTGATGGTAAAACCAGGGCTCTCCCAAGGGCATCCAAGGTGCAGCCTGTGCCCAGTGCTGTGCAGAGGTGGGGAGGGGAGGCCTTGGCTGAATTTTAACATGTGGTCAGCAAATGTTTCTGAGCACCCCATGGAAGGAGTGGAGGTTAAGTGATTGGCAAGGCAGCCAGAATCCTGCTCCCCAGAGGATGAGGCCAGTGGGGCCACTGATAGCACACACTGATAGTGCACACTTGCCTGGGGGCTCAGGCAAGATGCCTAGAGGAGGAGACGGCTGCATCCTCACGAGACAGGTGGACTGTGGGATGCCAGGCCTCACCCAGAGCCTGCCTTGACAAGATCCCAGGTGACTTGTGTGTTCACTGAAGTTTGATGAAGCTAGCAAGAGATGCAAAAAGAAAGGAAACAGTATTCCAGGCGGAGGGAATAGCATGTGCAAAGGCCTGGAGGAGGAAGAAAACTCCATGGAATATGCCCATGGGATGAATGTGGCTCAGTGTGAGGGGGACAGTGTGAGGGAGGGCCATGTGACAGTGTCAGAAGTGCAAGGACTCGAGAGCTGAGGTGGAGTGGGATTTGACCCAAGGACCCTGGGGAGCATGGCAGGTGCCAGGCATGGAGGGGCATTGGGCAAGTAGGGTTTCCAGGGTGTAACTGGGTGGAGAGAGCCCAGGGTGTGTCTGGGGTGTGTGTGTCATGAGGGGGAGGAAAAAAGGACTTTAGTTACTCATTAGTTTACCAGCTCGTCCTTAGACCTGCTGAGGGGCAGCCCTCAACTTACACGAGACCTCTGGCCTGCTCTCAAGTTGCTTCCAACCTACCTGCTCTGTGCTTTGAAGTGAGGTGCAGGGGGCAGGGGAGCCCGGATAACACCCAGTCCAGCCTCAGGTAGTCGAGACAAGCTTCCTGGAAGTGGCGGCCAGTCAGTAGAGACCCAGGTGTAAGAGTGAAAACAATGGCTCACTCTCCTGGTGCATATTTGCATCATATGCAGCCACACCCATGTGCGTTTTTAAGAGCCTTCCAGGTGACGTCATGGATGGAGCATCAATGATCTAGAATGTGATGGCCCCGCTCTAGAAGATGTTTTCTTAGTCAGGGCCGCTTGAGCCCAGGATGAGCTTCCTGTCACAGGGGATGACCAAGCTAGAGTAGGACACCACTCACTGGCGAGGGGTGCTCAGGAGAATGTTCCAGCCTCGGTATTGTGGACAGGGTGACTCCGAGATCCTAGTCTGGAGCCCCTCCTCCATGACTTCTCCCGAACCAGTGTGGGAGTCCTTGGAGGCTGGGCCATATGAGGGACGGGGTGTCTGGGTCTGGGGCACAGCTGACCTTCCCCGCCACAAAGCCCTTGGGCGAGGACCTGCCTGCTTGAACACAGCCCTCCCAGTGCGGAAGGCCAGGAGGTGCACAGAGGACACAGAGCAGACACAGGGTGGGACTGCTGCAGCCTTTTTTCCTATCAACATCAGATTTCAGAATGGGGGCTCCTCCTGAGAGCCTGGCTGCTCTGAGGATGCCACACTGCTGGTCTCTGACTCCTACCCCAGCATCCTCATGTGACTTCCCCACTGTAAGCGTCAGTGACACAGCAGGCCTATCAGTGTGGGGAGGAGCAGCTTGAGGAAGCTGTGGCCTCCAGGGTCCAGAGGGCAACCCTGCTCCTGGCCAGAGAAGAGATTAGGGTGGCCAGGCAAGACCCAGCAGGACACGGCCTGCACACACTCCCGTGGGCTCACCGAAGAGGTTGTGCAAGGGAACTGCTTGCCAAGGCACGGCGTGGGGCCCTGCCTGGTCATTGAAGCTGGTGGCCCAGACTTGGTGGCTATGGAATGGAGCAGAAACCTGCTTCTGGGAGGTGGCCAGACCCTGGGGACCCAGCAGGAGGGAGCTAGGGTGCCTGTACTCTAGCCTCCTGCCTCCTCCCTGCCGCAACTGGAAGCCAGAAGGCAAGGCTGCTGCTGAGGTCACCGTGGCAGGTGGGGTGGGGGTGAAACAAGAGCCTGGCTGCCTTCATAGTCCCTATAAAACCCTACCCCGAGGCCTTGGTTTGTGGGGACAGGGTACCTTTGCCCAGGGTTTTTGGAGGGTCTAGTGGCTACAGCATAACCTCAGATGGAATCTCAAACATTCAGCCTGGGCCATCCCCTCTGTGAACGCTTTTCCTGTGTGACCCCAGCCTGTCTCCCCATCCCATCTCTTTTCTCTGCTCTTCCCCCCACTCCTCAAACCCTGCTGGGCTTGCATCCCTAGCAGCATAGCCACCTCTCAGCCCCTGCTGACCACGGCTCAGGGCACCTGCAGCCTCTGTGCTCAGCTCCCCTACTCGCTTCAGCCACCCGACTGCTTCACTGTGTCTCAGCTTTCTAGCCTCAAGACCTTTGCTCGCTCCCTTCTACCTGGAATGTTCTTCCCCCGGATACTGGCCTGGCTGGCTCCCTCAGTTCCGTTGCATCCTTTCTCAGAGGTTGCCCCCTCTCCTCTCCCTTACCTCATTTTCCTCCTCAGCTCTTGTCACCTTCTATAGATTTTATTTATCTTGTTTAGTGCCTAACTCTGCTGCCTGGGTGTGAGCTCCATGAGTGGGTGTCCTTGCTTTCATCATGATGCTTGCTTGGGGGTTCTTCCTGAAGAGTCTCCTGCGTCCCCTCTCCTTTGGCCGGCCGAGAGGCAGCTCCTGGTACCCCAGGAGGAAGCCGCTGGCCAGCAAAGAGCCTGCCTCACCCTGGAGGTGTGGGCAATGGCTGGTCCCTGGCCCTCCACTGACTAGGCCTCTCCCTTGCCCTGCAGGCCAATGAGTGCATGAGGATCAAGATCCTGGGTGACTGCTACTACTGCGTGTCAGGCCTGCCGGTGTCCTTGCCCACCCACGCCCGGAACTGTGTGAAGATGGGGCTGGACATATGTGAGGCTATTAAGTAGGTACCACCACAGGCCGGGGCTGCCCCACTGGGGACCCCTCCTGCTTCCCAATGCATTGTCCCCATTTTGCAGATGGGGCTCTGGGGTGAAGGTGGCTTGCCTGGATCACTCAGAGTCTCGGAAACTCAGAGCAGTGGGCTTGGCATCGGGGTCACTGGACTCTGTTCCTTCAGGGTTGAGTCTTGGCAGCAGCAATGGGAAGGTTTCAGGGCAGGTAGCAGAGGAAGCTCACTCATTTGCAGTTTGGCTCCAGCAGTTTGGCTCACTCATTTGCAGCGGGCTCTGTCTGCTTCCTGGTCCCCCTGTGAAGGCCCTGAATCAGGGTACTGCCCCTCAGAGTTGCAGGGAGAAGCTTAGACTCCTAGACCCCTTCCCATCAACATCTAGTCCCCTGCAACTCCTCTGGGTGGTCCAGCAGGTGGAGGAAGGCCAGGTGGGCTTGGCCAGACAGACCTGTGTGGAGGGCAGAGCAGGTGTGGCTGCTGCCTGAAGGTGCAGGTTCTGGGTGGAAGCCAAGCTGCCGCTTGTCTTCTCCTGTAACCTCAGCAGAGGGGGCCTGTCCTGCTGGCACAACACTGGCTGGGAGTCAGTCCTGGTCCTGCCCGGCTCTGCATCAAGGTCTGTGGGACCTGGACGGTCTCCCTGACCCCTGCATTCAGTTCTTCCCCATTGACATGTAGAGAGATTGGGGTTCCTCCTCTATGGCCTGTGGAGGTTGGGGTTCCTCCTCTATGACCTGTGGAGGTTGGGGCTCCTCCCCTGTGACGTGTAGAGGTTGGGGCTCCTCCCCTGTGATGTGTGGAGATTGGGGCTCCTCCCCTGTGATATGTAGCATTCGGGGCTCCTCCCCTGTAATGTGGGGAGGTTGGGGCTCTTCCCCTGTGATGTGTGGAGGCTGGGGCTCCTCCCCTGTGATGTGTGAAGTTTGGGGCTCTCCCTGTGACATGAAAAGGTCTGGCAGAACCCCTTCTACTCCCTTGACTTTGACTCCGTCTTTAGACTGTTGGTGGGCATGTGGCGCTAGCTGCTCCCCAAACCCTGTCAACTTGTCAAAGGGACCCAGACACTTTACTCATGTTTGTGGGTACCATGTGGAGCTCTAAATTGAGGTTCCTGTTTCTTGGAGGTGGTGGGGGGTAGGAAGCCCCAAAGGCTGACCCCATGTTCTTCATCTCTGCTGTTTGGGTTGGTGTCTGGGCCGCTCTGCAGCCCATGGCAGCCTTTTCAAACCTCACCAGGACTGCCAAGGAGGGCAGACACCCAGTGATAGCACTTTAGGTCCAACAGTGTGAGCTGTGGCGACAGTGACAGCTGGCAGTCCTCCCTCATCTACCCAGTCTTTGAACTTGGAGGGGAGGGACACATCCTTTGCATTTCCCCACAGACGGGTGCTCCCTGCCTTTCCGAGCATTCTCTCCTGTGGGCTGGGCCCGCCCTGTTCCCCAGCACACACTTCCCAGACCTTGCTGTGTCCCCACCCTGTGCCACACCCTACCTGGGACCTTGAACCTGTCCTAGGGTGGAGGGCCCAGCAGCCTGGCTGGGTGACCAGGCCGTGCTGCCCCAGGCAGGTGCGGGAGGCGACGGGTGTGGACATCAGCATGCGTGTGGGCATACACTCGGGGAACGTGCTGTGCGGCGTCATCGGGCTGCGCAAGTGGCAGTACGACGTCTGGTCCCACGATGTGTCCCTGGCCAATAGGATGGAGGCGGCTGGAGTCCCTGGGTGAGGATCAGCTGGACAGTTGTGGGGTCAGAAGCTGGGGTGCTCTTGGGGATGGTCAGGGTGGGCTCCGGGAATGGAATCAGTGCCTTTGCAAGAGGCAGGGTGGGGGACTGGGCTCTGGCCTGCTGAGCACCCTGGCGGGGGACCAGCCCTCCTGGGCCCGGCTGCTCTGTCTGACTTGGGCTTCCCCAGCCGGGTACATATCACAGAGGCGACACTGAACCACCTGGACAAGGCATATGAGGTGGAGGACGGGCACGGGCAGCAGCGAGACCCCTACCTGAAAGAGATGAACATCAGCACCTACCTGGTCATCGACCCCCGGGTATGAGGGCTCACATGCAGCGGGTGGGGATTCGGGGGGCTCTGGCACAGCTGGGGAGCAGGGTCTGCACCCTAAGGAAAGACCCCCATGAAGGGAGTGTTTTTCTTTGAGGCTGTGGAAAGGTGGGGAGGAACAGGCTGGGCTTTAGGGGTAAGCTCCCCGCCACGGGGTATGCTCTAGGCCTCAGTGTTTATTTTTAAAGATTTATTTATTTATTTATTTATTTATGCATACAAGAACTGGGGTACAGGCCAGAGGTGTGGGGGATTAGAGGATTCACCAGAGACAGAGCGGGGAGCAGAACCGGCAGATCTACTGAAATACATTGCTGAGGGGAGCAGCGAGAGAGTCAGGAGAGGTCTGCTGTGCCATGTGGGCAGCTCCCTGGCCGGGGATCGAACTCATGCTGCAGAGGCTGTGGATTGCTTCCTAGTGCTGTGCTTAACCCCTTGCACCACCAGGGAGGCCCCTCACTGTCTTTTCTGTGAAACAGGAATGATCTGTGAGGTCATTCAGCGCCCACATTTTCAAAAGATATTTTTAAAATGTGCGTTGGATGAGATGCTGGAAAATAGGGGCTGGCCAGGGAGCCACCGGGCAGTAGCCTCTGTGTGTCCTGGGCTCTGGGCCCTTGGTGTCCGCCTGGCGGGAAGGCTCCACCTTCCCCAGGGCCCTGTTTTCTTTAGGACCCTGTGGTGGGGAAGGTTGCCCCAAGCTGGTGATCCCAGTCCTGTACCCCCAGCCTACCTCTCTCAGGCTGGGGCCATTCTTTTCTGCCTGCGGGAGGCCAGCTTGTCTGGCCGCCTTGGGTGAATCATCCTTGGGACTCACTCAGGAATGTCGGCTACGGCAGGCCCTCTCCAGCTCTCACTCTAGCTTTGGCCAGGGCTGGCCCAGCTGCTTGTTTCCAGGGAGCCTGCCCGGACCCTCATATCCTATCCTGCAGCTGCTCCCCAGGGTCCACCCAGCGCAAATGAGTGCCATGGGTGCTGAGCTGGCATCTGGGGAAACCCCTCCTGGGGACTTCCAGGCTGCCCCCACTTCACCCTCCTGGAATACAACCCACCCCTGACCCTGAACCTGCTGCTTTGGCCCTGCTTCCCTGATCCCTGCCTTCCTCTGAGGCCCTGGACCGCAGTCCCAGTGCCCCCTGACTCCTGCTGTTAGGCTTTCCCACCCAGACCCCCTGTCATTCCCTCTGAGGCTCCTTCCTCTTCCCTCTGTCCCAGATGCTCCTGTATATGTTTTTTATTATCAGTGCGAGTTTCAAAGACAACTTGGGGTGAGGGTTCTAGTGACTGCAATGAGCAGGGGCTTGGGTAGCTTCTGAGGGAGTAGGGCCCTTGGCCCGAAGGCAGCAGCAGGCAGGGCTCTGAAACCCTCCTCCTGGGCTGCCAGGGTCACCATGCGTGGCGGGACACCTCTTGGGTGAACACAGTGACTTTTCAGTATGTGTCTCCCACTAGATTGAAGGGGAATCCTTTATTTTATCTGAAAATTCTGCCTCCCTGGCTCCTCCCAGCTTTGTTTAATTTTATTCATTCACAAAGCTGAGAATTCAAAGAGCCTGAAGGCATGCTGTAGCAAGTTTTCCTGTCTCAGTCTCGGGGCCAGCCACAGGTCTCGCTAAAGGGCTAAAGGGGGCAGCCTGTAGAGCCCCTTGCATAGAGCGGTCTGTGTGCATGTGAGCACCTGGAAGGAGTCTCATCTCTGCTTCTGGCCCAGCCGACAGTAGCCATGGCTGCACGTTCCCCTCTGCCTTCACCTGGGGCCTTTCCCTTGGGTGCGGAGGGAGGAGCTCTGCTCCTCCCCCTCACCCCATGGAGGCCCCTTCCCTGCTGGCTTTCATAGACTCTCACTCAGGCTCTTAGGTGTGAGGACAGTGTCTGGCGGTGGTTGTGGGGGGAAGGTCCTAACCCACACTGGTTCACACATCTGCCTTAGAATGGGTGTGCTTTTGCTCAGAACACGTGGACCTTTAGTGCATGTTTATTTCTCAGGGAGTCTGGGTGTCTGGCTTCCCTGTACTAAGAGAGAAGTGCCAGCGACCTTGAACTTGAATGACTGTAGGCAGGGCTGCTCTGGTGGCAGGCAGACAGGGAGATGTAACCCCTCAAAGATGTATTTATTTATGCATACAAGAACTGGGGTACAGGCCAGAGGTGCAGGGGGTGAGAGGACTCACCCGAGACAGAGACAGAGTGAGGAACAGAACAAGCAGATCGACTGAAATACACTGCTGAGGGGAGCAGCAGGTGAGACAGGAGAGGTCTGCTGCGTCATGTGGGCAGCTCCCTGGCCAGGGATTGAACTCGTGCTGCAGAGGCTGTTGATAGCTTCATAGGTTGCATCTTAATTCCTTGCGCCACCTTGGAGGCCCTAAAAATGTTTCTATTCCAAGGGGAAGCTAGATGTTTCCAGAAAAGTTGCTGCTGTGGCTTAAGGAGTATTGATGCTGGTCTAGGTGGGTGTTTGTGGGGACCTGCAGAGATGGGGACAACTGAAGGAATGTGAGAGGGTAGGGGGCACTCAGCAGGTCCCCAGATGGCCCACACCTGTCTCCCTTGACCTTGGGACTCTTTCTTTTCCCTCCCCGCTTCTAGTCCAAGCTGGGAAAGGTCACAGGAATGTTGTTCTGTGACTTGGGGGAGGTCTGTGACTCTAGTGGCAGGTGGGGTACTCAGGTCTGTCCCCCTTATTCAGGGCTTAGCCCCTGTGTCCCCAGCTTGACCATAGCAGGCATGCAACAGGCATGGGCCCATGCTGTGGTTTGAAAGCACACGAGTGGACTTCCTGGAATACAGCCCTGGGGGTGGGGCCAACTCTCATCTCTTCTAGCTGCTCCCCCACAGGAAGGACATGTGTTGGCCACATGTGGGTGGGCAGGGCAGGATGCCTGTGTCTTCCCCGGATACCGTCTCCCCAGGGTGCGTTGACACTCTGGGCCCATGGGCCTTGAGGCTCCAAGGACTAGCCTGGTTCCTCCGAGTCAGGGGCAAGTGGGGCTTAGGACCTAACCTGCTGGGCTCACTCCTAGGAAGACCAAGTGTCTGAGGGCTGTGTGCAATTGTGTGACCTCCAGTGTCCTCCCTGCCAGGGCAGGGGTAGGGCTCTGAGCTGGTGAGGCGGGGAGAGGGCCTCCCTTACACACGAGTTCCCTGAGCTTTAGCCAATCCCCAAAGGGATTGTAGATTCAATAGCCTTTTTGCCAAGTGGGCCAGTGCGCCAGGCAATGGCATTGCATTTCAGGTGGAGCAGGATGGGGGTGGTGGGTTGAGAGAGGAGGGGGTAGGACAGGCTGTGTCTGTCTGCCCACAGAGCCAGCAGCCACCCCCGCCTAGCCAACACCTCCATAAGCCCAAGGGGGACACAGCTCTGAAGATGAGGGCCTCTGTGCGCATGACCCGCTACCTCGAGTCCTGGGGGGCAGCGAGGCCCTTTGCACACCTCAACCATCGCGAGAGTATGAGCAGCAACGAGACCCCTGTCCCTAGAAGGCGGAGGCCTAAGGTAGGTTCCCCTCCTTCCCCAGGGCTGGGGAACGGGGGCTCAGGAAAGGGCAGGTGAGCATGTGCTAAGGTGTCCTCCCACGGGGCCTTACTTTCTCCATCTGTAAGGTGGATCCCATCTCTGCAGGCCTCCCTCCTGGGCCCTCGGAGGAGTGAAGGCATTTGGAGAATTCTCCAGGGTGCCCATGAATGTCCCTGTCCTCGTTTCCCAGACCAAGTATGGCTTTAGATCTGGATCCTATAGCCTGGACAGTTCCCAGCATCATCCCCATCTCGCTGAGGGTGCCAGAGCTTAGCCCCAGTTATGTGATTAGACTTCATGATTCTCTCCCCTTCTCCCTCCAGGCCATTCCCCTGCGGCGCCACCGGAACCCTGACAGGTAGTACTTTGTCTCCTCCCTGTCAAGCTGTGGCTTACCTTCTGATAAGTCCTGCCCTGGTCACCTCCTTCAGGCAGGCTGCCCTGACCAGTCTCTGTCCAGGAGGGCCCAGCTCTTTCCACATGTGGGGTGAAAGCATTTCTAGGAACCAGCACTTCTCAAAGATGGAGCACTGTGCACCCACCCTCAACTGCAGTCGTGTCTGCCCTCTGCTTTTCGCCGGGCTGCTGGGTGATGCTGGACCCTCTCTGGACCTCAGTGGGACCCACTTGTCCCTCTACATCCTGCATGAGGCACCCAGAACCCCACGGGGGGTGGGGGGACAATTTTATCTTGTCCATACTCCTCCTGCCTCTTGGCTGAGGCTTTTGTGGGTGTCTGATTCCAGAAGTGCATCCCCCAAAGGGCGGTTGGAAGATGACTCCTATGATGACGAAATGCTGTCAGCAATTGAGGGGCTCAGCTCCACACGGTAAGGCTTCAGTACCCCTGCTTGACCCTGGTCCCCAGCTGTTGCAATGTCCTGCATCTCTCCTCCCGCTCCATGGTGCTGCCCCCGCATGTGGGGCTGGCCTGCCCCCTCCCATCCCTGGGGCCCTCCTCTTCTCTCTCCAAAGGTGCCACTCAGTTCCCTGCTGCCCCAGGCTCCCCCTCTCACTGCCTGCTCCTGCCTCTCCACAGACCCTGCTGCTCCAAATCTGATGACTTCTACAGCATCGGGTCCTTCTTCCGGGAGAAGGACTTTGAGCGAGAGGTGAGGGACCTGTTGGTGGTGAGGGGACGGTGTCACCGGGAACTCAAGGATGTGTTGTTTTAGGGGAATTGGTTTGGGCTAGGGTAGGACCCACATGGGTTCAGAGCAAGTGAACTACAGGTGGGGCACTGGTAAACCTCACTCCTCACAGTCTGTCATCCCCAGTACCGCCTGGCGCCCATCCCCCGGGTCCGCAACTACTTTGCCTGCGCCAGCCTCATCTTTGTCTGCATCCTACTTGTCCACGTCCTGCTGATGCCCAGGTCAGTCAGGGGGCAGGGCGTCAAACCCTCTGGGGTCAGGCTGGGAGGGGCAGTGACTTACCAGGACCACTGGGAAGGGCAGGCTGTGTGAGTTCTAGAACTTTAGGCCTCTGGGTCCCAGCAAGTGGGCTGGGGCTCATGTTCCCCACACCTGGAGTTACCAGCACTTAATTTTTTGTTCTAATTGAATGTGCTTGCTCTCTTGAGCCTCAAGCCTCCCCACTCCCACATGCCTCTCACCTTCAGAGTTGCCTGTTCTCTGTGTGGCCCTGTAGATGGTTCAGTTTGCAACCTTTGCCTTAGTGTTTGGAGTCCTAGCAGGGCAGGCTCCTAAAGCGGTAGCTGCCATCGTCTCCACCTGAGAGGTGCGAAATCGAGGTGCAGAGGAGGTAATGAATACCTTGTCCAGGACACGTGGCCAGGAAATCAGGAACCTCTCAAGAGTCCTGCTTCTGTTGGTGGGGGGCAGGGAGGGAGTAAGTTCAGGTGGTTTGTGGAAGGGGGCTAGGCAGTGGATCCACTAGCATTGTTTTAAGTTGTGTTCAAGAAACATTTGTAAAAAAAAAAAAAAGAAAGAAAGAAACATTTGTACATAGTACCTACATGCTTAACCCAAGCGAGTGGCTATAGGGGACTTGAAGAGGACCTTAGTCATTGCGTTGTGGCCAGGGGTCATAGAGGGGGTATGATTTTCAAAGATCCATTTTGCTGAGTATAGAATACAGGCCATAGGGGAGGGAGCAGAAAGTGACCATGAGCTTGAGAATTGGGGTGCTAGGAAGGTAGGGGAGCATGCCTGTGACTTGCCCCTCACAGGTGATCCCCTAGAACTTGGGTTCTTTCCCCTTCTCCAGGACAAAAGATCTGGGTATAACCTTTGGGCTGGTGGCCTGCGTGCTGGCACTTGTGCTAGGCCTGTGCTTTGCCAATGAGTTTTTGGTGAGTGGGGGCCCTGGGCTGAGCACCTACCAGGCCTATCATCCCTCCCTCCTGCCTTAGCACCCATCCCAGGAGTCCTCCTGGGTGAGCTTTGCCTGTCTGAGCCCCGTCCCACCTGCTGGAGGACGATTCGTTGAGTCCTCTGGAGGCTTCTCCTGGAGTCCGCCTTCCCTGCCTGCTTGTGGGCTGTGCTGGTCCAGGGCCCCAAGGTCCCTTCTGCCAGTGCACCACATGTGTACTGAGCTCTGGGCTGTGCCCACTTACTCTCCCTTATGGGGTTCTGGGGGCTCCTGGCAGTGGTGCCCTGGCCCTGTGTGCTCCTCTGGCCAGGACAGGCAGACTCTCCCTTCTGCCTTGGGTGGCACTGGGTGACTAGATCCTGTGGTTCTGCAGAGGTGCTGCCCAGCCCAGGGGGTGCTCCGGGCCATCTCTGAGAGTGTGGAGACACAGCCCCTGCTGCGCCTGTTCCTGGCCATCCTGACTGTCAGCAGCCTGCTCACCATTGCCGTCATCAACCTGGTGGGTTCTGGGGGCAGGGAGATGGGTTCCGACAAGGACCCCCTGCGAAAGCACATGCTTCCTGGGGCAGGGGAGTTAGTCTTTGGGTCTGTAAGCTGCATCTGTTTTGACTCCCTCCAGAGCAATGCAGCGGGTGTGACACTCTCCAGACAGGCTTGGCATCCTGCCCTTCATTTTCAAATGAGGATTCCACAGAACTTACTGGTCACCCCACAAGGATGGGATGACTTGAGCCACCATGATGCCCCTGACATCCTACTCTGTCTCCACAGCCCCTGGGGAGCTCCTCTCTCACCCTCTAAAACTTAGTTTCTTCATCAGGCATGAGGCTGGGATGGAACCTGGGCCCTGCTTCTCAGGTGTGCTGGCTGGGCCAAGAGCTGGTGTTCCCTGCCACCCCACTGCATCACGAGGTCTCCCCCGCCTCCAGGCTCCCATGTGCTCCTTGACCAGCTCCCTGGGGAGAAAGCACTCAGTGAACACGCCCATCCCAGCATCCCCCCAACCTGCCCTAATGGGCCCCTAATTATGGTGGGGTGGGTGGTGCCCACAAAGGTGAACTTACACTCTCCTCCCTGCTAGGGTCATGCTGAGAGCTGGGCTTGCAGGAGGTGCCCCTGATGGTCATGGAGGCCTACGACCCAGCCCTCTGGTCCTGCCACTGGTCCTCAAGTGCCATGCCCCTGGACCACTCCTGATGGGCACCTGTCTCCTTTGCAGAAGCTGACAGCTTATAGCAATGGGACAGAACCGAGCCTTTCAAACCCCTCGGACAGAAACCAATGTCAGTGCCTGGAGGCTGACCAGTGTGAGCATCTCCTGGTGAGTATCTGGGCCCGGGCCTATCCTCTGAGTGCTGCAGGTCCTCACTTGAATTCTCCTGCACAGCTCAGGACATTAAGAATGACTGATTCTGAGCGTCTGAGACCACGGGGTGTGGAAGAGCCTAGACCAGCCTCTCCCAGGAATGGGGGAGAGAGCAGTGCCCAATTGAGGACCAGTTGACCTCTGACCCTGGAGGATAGAGGAGTCTTGTCTGGGCACACTTGGTGCAAGGCAGGAGCATGGGAGGAGCCAGTGCTGGTGGGTGTCTCCCGACCACTCACTTGAAGGTGGGCCTGTTCTGGTCTCCCTTTCATCATGGAGAGGTGGACTTAGAGAGGCTCACTGAAGGTGGTGGAGGCTCGAAGGTGGTAGAGCCAAGTCTGCGCCCCAGGCAGCCCGACACCACCTCTGTGGGTCAGAGCATCCTGACAGACAACAGGATGAGGGCTTTGGGACTTCCAGGAGGGTAGCTGTGAATTTTTAACTATCCTTGAAGGGCAGAAAGGAGTTGGGGATAAGAGAGGGAACAGTAAGAAAAAGCTGAGGCATGAAGTGGGAACAGGGTTTCAGGTGGTTGTGTTGGAAGCAGAAGGAGTTGGGGGGATTGGGAGATGACACCACAGGGGGTTTGACTCAGATTAGGATGGGGTGTGAGTGCCAGGGCAGAGAACTTGGTCTTTACCCTGGGAGCCACAACCTGATCTAGAGTAGGAGAGTAATGCGGGCGAGATGGGCCTGGGAAGGGCAAGCTCATGGCAGAACTGGAGGAGGTGCATGTCTACCCCCGCCCTCATCTTTGCACAGCCACACACCACTTGCATTTTTATCCATGACCTTTTTTTCCTTCTAAATGAATTCACTTTCCACATGTAAAAATATGCCTGCTTTTTTGTTAAGGGCGTCAGCGAGGCTAGAATGATGCTGAAGAGACTGTCTCTGCACAGACTACCCCAAAGGTGGAGAAGGGCCCCATGAGTCCATGTGTCAGTGCCACAGGCACTCCTTTGGTGACTGCTGGTCCAGGTGGTGTTGACAGGAGATGGTGGGGTGACTAACATCATCCATCTCCCCAGTTCTACACCTGCAGCTGCATGCTGGCCTTTATCGCCTGCTCTGTCTTCCTGCGGATGAGCCTGGAGCTGAAGGTTGTGCTGTTGACTGCAGCCTTGGGGGCCTACCTGGTACTCTTCAACCAAAACAAAAACATCAGCCTGTGCTTTCAGCAGAACTGCAGCAGCAACAGCACTGATTGGTGGGGCCCAAAGCCACTCCTTGCCAGGACCTCAATCCCACTACCCATCTAGACTATGGCCCAGTGTAGCGATCTGGTTGGCTTTTCAGTGTCATTTCATACCAAGGTGCTTTTGCATTCATAGGCCCACCTGGACCCAACACTTCAGGGGTGGAGTGGCAGGTGGCGTAGGTCCCATTTTACAGAAGGGAAGTGACAGGCCCAGGCCCCAGGTCTGCAGCACATAGAACTGAATGACTTATTTGCAGTTTCTCTGGGGGAACTGCAAGTCTCTAGACCATTTGGGGTAAAGAGGAGGATGTTTCAGCTCTAGCCTAGTCCCCCTGAACTGGGTCCTGAAGTTCCAGGGTTTTGGAAAGGGATCCAGAACAAAACCTGGCATGGCTTTGCCCCCTCTTAATTGCTTGTGCCAGTCTCCAAGTCCCGGCATGTCACCTGCTCTGACTCACTATGAGGAGCTCAGGGCACCCCCAGCTTGTCCCCATCTGCCTGGAGTGCATACCCTTCAGAATTGGCCATGTCCACTCCTTGTAACCCAGTTGCAGGTTGAGATGTCACCACAGTGGGCCTGCCCCACCTCCCAGTCAGCACCTGCCCTACCACCCTGAAATTGTCTTGTTTAATGTCTACGCCAGGAAAATGTGAGCTTAGCAGGCAGAGATCTCTGCCCATTTGCTCTTTCCTGTGGGGTGCTGGGGCCCCACACAGCCTTCTGTATTTGGGGCTCAGTGGGAACTAGAAATGACTCTTGCCTGTCCCCTTCATGCCCAACAGGTGTTCAACCTGTCCAAGTAGTAGTCTGAATATGATGATCGATTTCTACCTGGCTCTGTTCTACGCCACCCTCATCATGCTCTCCAGACAAGTACGTGGACCCACCCAAGCCCCCAGGTCCATTGGCCTCCCTTGCCCTCCTGTGCCTGGGGAAGGACAGGTAGGAGTGGGGCTACCTCGGGTCTGGTGCAGCACAGAGGACAGAAGAGAGTCCTGTTCAAAAGCTTTGGTCCCTCGGTCAGGGGTCCCAATTCAGTGTCCTTCCTTTCTTGTACCTCCTCCTACCTGGACACAAGTGACATTTAATGTGTGGGTCACTTGAAAACCACGCTGTGGCTGATTCTGGATTCTAAGGTCATGGGGAGATTCTAAGGTGACTTAGAGACATTTGCTATGGACACAGGGTGGGCAGCACTGATGTGCTGGGTCAGTAGCCCCCGGGGGTTACAAGTGTGCCCATTCAGGTGCTCAGTGGACATTGTCTGCCCTTGCTCACGGCCTGATGTCCATCCCCTACTGCCTGCAGATTGACTATTACTGCCGCTTGGATTGTCTGTGGAAGAAGAAGTTCAAGAAGGAGCATGAGGAGTTTGAGACCATGGAGAACGTAAACCGGCTTCTTCTGGAGAATGTCCTGCCAGCCCACGTGGCTGCCCACTTCATTGGTGACAAGTTAAATGAGGTACAATACAAAGTGGGCTCCCTGAGGGGGTGACCTGGGCCTCAGCTCAGCCAGGTGCCCAGCTGTGGAGTTAGCCCTAAGAAACCAGCTTTGGAGCCAAAGACCTGGCTCAAGTGTCACTGTGGATGTGACAGCTCACCTCCCTTGGGCTTGGTTCACACCTATTAAGTAGGGCTGACAGTCCTTATATAGCAGGATTGCTGCAAGGATCAAAGGAATGCCCAGGTGCTTATAACCTGGACATGTGTTGGTGAAGAGTGCATTTCCACCAGTTCCATGGAGCTGCAGAGGGCAGGTGAGGGCGCTGAGGCCCTGGGTGTAGAATCCCAGTCTCCTGTTGGTTTTCTTCTACTATGCCAGGGGAACTCAAACCCAGCTGTGCAGACCCAGGGAACTTACAAGAGGCAAACCACCAACCCAAGCCTGACCCTCCCAACCCACCAACCCAGGCTCTACTTTGGTTTTTTTTTTTTTTTTTTGCATAGAAGAACTGGGGTGTAGGCCAGAGGTATGGGGAGTGAGAGGACCCTCACAGACAGAGTGGGGAGCAGAACAGGAGGAATGACTGAAACACACTGCTGAGGGGAGCAGCGGGCGAGACAGGAGAGGTCTGCTGTGCCATGTGGGTCAGCTCCCTGACCTGTGGGCAGCCAGGGAATCCAACTCATGCTGCAGTGACTGGCAATAGCTTGATAGCGCTGTCTTTAACCCCTGTGCCACCAGGGAAGCCCTCAGGCTCTATTTTTAATAGCCAGATTGAGAATCACTGCTGCCCCCTGCCCCTGCAGTGGAGGAACTACCTCCAAGTCGACCTCCCTGACTCCTCTCTCACTCGGATGGCTCTAAGGCCCCACTTCTCTCTTCTCTTCCAGGACTGGTACCATCAGTCCTATGACTGCGTCTGCGTCATGTTTGCGTCAGTGCCAGACTTCAAAGTATTCTACACGGAGTGCGACGTCAACAAGGAAGGGCTGGAGTGCCTGCGCCTGCTCAATGAGATCATCGCGGACTTCGACGAGGTACAGCAGTACAGCCTCAAGCTAGGCTGGGGACCCTGAGCTCCCTGGTCCGGGAAGGCCAGGCGTGGGGCCGCTGCAGCCCGAGGAACACAGGTGACAACTCTGCTGGGGGTTGCCCCTGTTATACAAGGTATAAGAGGTACAGATATGCCCTTTTCATTATTTTATTCAGCAAGCATTTTGTTAGCACCTTTGTGTCGTGCAGCTTCCTTAGATTTAGGTCCTTGTAGGACAGCCCAATTTCCAGCTCTGTGAGCAAGCTGCTTCAGAGGAAGTTGATCACTTTAGGCCTAACTCTTCATTGCCAATAACCATCATTCCTGTCAGTGCTGTGACTCCCACCAGAAGGGCAGTGGGAGTGGGAGAGAACCCAGAGGCCAGGTTCCTACTTGTGCTTACGCATGAGCTCGGTCCAGAAGGACCAAGCATGAAAAATGTCTGGCTTAGCACAGCTGGTGGGAGGGAACCCTACACCCCTTCTCAGAATCGGGATGGTCTGCACTAGATGTGTGGCCCCGCTTCACTCTGCTTCCCTTCATCCTGCAGCTGCTATTAAAGCCCAAGTTCAGTGGCGTGGAGAAGATCAAGACCATCGGCAGCACGTATATGGCGGCTGCCGGGCTCAGCATCCCCTCGGGTCATGAGAACCAGGTACTCAACCTGTCTGGTGGCCCCATGTCCCATCCCCGTGGGAGGGGAAATTCAACAGTTTTGTCACCTGGACAGGTCTGGAAAGGTAGCTCCCCTCTATGTCTGTCCTATGAGGGAGGGCAAAGAAGCTCCTGGCTTGGCCTGGGGGAGCAGATCCTGGACCCTGTGTGGAGCCTCTGGCCCATCTCTGCCATTCACGGCCCCTTCCCATGGCTATGATGGCCATGTTGGTGCACCAGTGGTCACCCGCAGAATGCTCCAGAGTGTCCCTCTAACACCCAGTCAAAGCAGGAAGACGGGGTCTGACTTCCCCTCCGCCCCACAGGACCTGGCTCGGCAGCATGCCCATATCGGTATCATGGTGGAGTTCAGCATCGCCCTGATGAGCAAACTGGATGGCATCAACAGACACTCCTTCAACTCCTTCCGCCTCCGAGTTGGTGAGGGCTAGGAAGGGGGCCAGGCTTGCTGTGGGGGGACACTGGGCAGCCTGCTGCCTCCAGGCAAGTCCATGCTCAGCCCAGTGTACTTTGCCATTTATTATGAAGTTTTATAGATCCCTCCTGCTCTTATAGCCCTTGTAATCGGGAATTATCCCTTGTTTACATAACATTTATAGAGTTACTTTTGAAAGTTTTAACTAAATAGGAATGTATCACTACAGAAAACAGAGGACCTCCCCGCCATGCCCCAAATCACCAGCTGTACACAGGTGACCATAAAAATATACCAAAAACAAAGTAGTCATTAAGTCGAACCATTGTTGTCCTCCAGAGCTGTTCTCAAAGTCCATGAGTTCAGTAAGAGGGAAGTAGCAGATACTAGAAAGTGTCACACCAGCTCCAGGCTGCCGAGTATGGCCAAGTCTGAAAAGACACCCAGGGAATGGTCTTTCCACACCTCAGCATGCTGTCCCGCCGCCGCAGGTCCAGCCTTTGAGTCTGTTATCTCAGTGCTTTCTGTGGCAGGCAGATGGCTTCAGGGCAGATGCCTGAGGCTGTGCCTCCCTCCTCTGCCAACTGCAAACATTATCTCCAGGCATCAACCATGGGCCTGTGATTGCTGGAGTGATCGGGGCACGAAAGCCTCAGTATGACATCTGGGGGAACACGGTCAACGTGGCCAGCCGGATGGAAAGCACTGGAGAACTGGGGAAAATCCAGGTAAAAACCACCTGGGGAGACTCACCAAGGGGGAAGAACTTCTAGGGGTGAGGGGCTTGGGCTTTGGCACGGGCTCCGCCATCCATCAGCTGTGTGGCTTCAGCCATAAACTTGAGGAAACCAGATGTGTCTGCTGCTCCTTGGCTGATTTCTGCCTGTCCCTTACACAACAGGTTTTCTTCTTGCTTCCAAAGTCTTAGGCTTCTTTTCCTTTCCAGGTTACTGAAGAGACATGCACCATCCTCCAGGGACTAGGTTACTCTTGTGAATGCCGAGGACTGATTAATGTCAAAGGCAAAGGTGAACTGCGGACTTACTTTGTCTGTACAGATACCACCAAGTTTCAAGGATCAGGGCTGAACTGAAGGCTTTTGGTAGGTGCAGAACATGCTGGAAGTTTATTTCCCTTTGGCTTGCTTCAGAGAAGGCAGACTAGATCTCACAGGGGTTAAAAGGCATACCCTCCCGGATGTGTGTGTGTGTGGTTCCCTTGGACTTGCACTAGACAATTTCTTCGACGCTGCGCCAGACCCCTGCTGGATGTGACCACTACAGCTTAGGGAGCACATGGCTGCCAGAGTCTGCTGTGGGGAGTCTGCTGCAGCCTCAGGCACAGCTGGAAAAGGCTCACAGTGAGTTTTAGACCCTCATTCCCCAGGGTGCTATGTAGATATTGGAGCATGACCAGAACACACCTCCTCCCCGTGGCCTGTGAGCTGCACTGCAAGATTTGTCTTTTTTAGGTATGGAGGACTAAGACACGTTCCCAGGAGGGGCTGGGGACTCCTTTTTCCCCAGCTACATGATTGCACATTTCTCATGCAGAGTCCTGGTAAACAGATGTTCAAAGGATGTTTTAAAAATGTAAATGGTTTCAAACTGTGGGAGTAAATATACCACAACCCAAGTTCATTCTTGCTTCTCTGACCTATGACTGTTTTCAACTGGATACATTTTAATGGGAGTCTATCCTTTTAAATGATTTCTGAGATGGCAGACAACATCTACTCCCTCCAATGGATGAGTTGCCTTTTTAACACTTGACACGTCAGAAGGACCAGGGTCCAGTGTCAACTCTCAGCATTAGCCCAGCTGTGGGGATAGGGCAGGAAGGACTGTGGCTCACAGCAGAAAGGCCACCAGCGGCCCTGGCTTTGAATCAGAAAACTTTCGGAGCTTAGGTTCAGTAAATAAAAGCCTAGAAAATAGGCAGCCTGCAGGCCTCTCCTCCCCTTTCCTCCTCATAGGTAACTTTGAAGAGCTTCAAAACTCAAGGGGCCTACTCAGCATAAGCATGTGTAGAGAGAGGGGTTCCCATATCTGGGAAGTGAGGGTCTCACAAGGCTGACATATTCTTGTTCTGAATATGTCTTGTTCTGAACCTGAGAGTCAAGGCAACTGCAAAAAGCCAGGTTTGTGATATGGTATCTTACAGGGTTTCTACTCCAAAGCAATGGATAGATCACTCCAGGTTTCAAGGAGAGAAATAACCAAGCTGGTGATCCCTTTTCCTGAATTGACTTCACTGCCTCATAATCAAAATGTCTCCAGGGGCCTCCCTGGTGTCACAGGGGATTAAGATGCAGCCTCTGAAGCTGTCCGCAGCCACTGCAGCACGAGTTCAATCCCCGGCCAGGGAGCTGACACACGTGGTGCAACAGACCTCTCCTGTCTCGCCCGCTGCTCCCCTCAGCAATGTATTTTAGTAGATCCGCCTGTTCTGCTCCCCACTCTGTCTATGGTGAATCCTTCCAATCCCCTCTCGCCCACCCGCCCCCGTATTTCTGGCCTACAACCCAGTTCTTCTACGCAAAAAAAAAAGTAGAATTTCACTACATAACAGGGATTCTTAGTCACATCTATGAATCCCCTGAAATTAAACAGAAAACCTTGCCTGCAGGAGACCTCCAAAGATGCGACAGGACTGCAGCCAGGTTGCCTGGACTGCAGGGGTTGAGGACGCAGTGCCACCCACGTTGCAGAGTTGCAGCTGATAGTGGAGGGGGACTGACAATGACCCTGCTGTCTGCCTGTACTTGTCCAGCTGTGGGACTTTTATCAGCCCAAGCAGGGCTTATTCTCATTTGCTGGGTGCTAGGTGAGCCCGTAGCAGCTGTGCATGACATGTAACTGAAATAAGTGTGAGTGAATTACAAGAACTTGCATGAATGACTTTTATGGGAAAATTGGTCTCATTTAAGTTGCCCTTTTTACACACCAACTTTTCATACAGTGGGCTTATTTCATATGAGTACTGCACTGAAACTGTACTTTTACAATCTTAAGTGGTGACCCAGGCTGGGTCACCTGGGAAGTCAGGAAGGTTCTGTCACTGAGACACACATCAGTGTGCTGGGTCTCTGGAGGTGGACATATTTCCACTCTACTCTTCCAGTATTCAAGTAACTTTTTTTTCTCCAGCAACAGAAAACCTAATTGGGAGTTAAAGAAAAATATTTCCAGTTATTTATTTCCAACTAAAGCAGTGTGCTCAGATAAAAATGTTTAAAGCTTTAGTTTTCGATGTTCGGGTCATAGCAAATAATTGACCAAAAAATCATTTGCAGTTTCTTCTTTATAAACCTTTTTACCAATAACCAAGTCATTTCTTCACAGGTGTCATTTTGCTTTATGACAGGACACTTTTTTTTCTAACACTCACTTCTCTATGGGTCAAGAACTTGCTTAAAGTTTCTGCCAAGGTGGCTTCACCAACTCCAGTGAAAATCGCACCTGAAGTTTTCTGGTTTACTTAAGAAAATTTCCTAACAGAAGATTAACCACTGTATACTTTGTGTCTATATTAAGTCAACGTGAAGAAATAGACTTTGAGAAGGTACAGGCAAATAACTGGGGGTTATTCTGTATATTGAGTATTTATAGACGTGTAATATTTGTTTCAAATGTCATGTTTCCTTTTTTTGTAATGCATAAGTGTTTCTTTGTTCAGCTTTTCATACATAAAATTAGCAATGTGGAAAACATTTGAATGTCCTAGTGTCTTGAATTTAAATATTTTCTTGGTCTTCAGAAACTTACCTTAGCTACTAAGTGTCCGATATTTCTGCATTTCTGCATTATGTCTGAGAGATTAAAATTAGACTCTGAAAAGACTTGAGAGGATTAATTTCCCTTTACCCTACTTGTTCTTACTAAACATTCTTACTAAATGTTAATTTCCAAAATAAAGAAAATAAAGCAATTTCCTTCCTGGGTGTTTGACAGAGGGTTCTCTACAATCTTAGCAGGGTCCTTTTTTTAAAAGCAGGGTCCTGACCTTAATCTGTGCACTGATCGAGGCTAGAACCCGGTTTCTGGTGGTCAAAGGGGACATCCAGGTTCATGCCCCCCTGCTTATTTAAGTAAACTACTCAAGCACTTGACCTCTGTATTTTAGATAAAAGTAGGTAAGTATTAGTTCAGGGGCATGGCTGAGGAATAGGTGACGTGTGAGAAACAGTAAATAGAAAAAGTAAACTTCCCCTTAAGCTCAATGATTCAAGGATGATTTATCTTACCTGGCTTATCCTTTCATTATAACTCCAAATAGCTCTCCCAAAAACTAAACACCAGACAAGTGAGGGCTATGAAATTCCTTATACTTTTTCTGGGGAGGCTAATGGGGAGAGGAGTGGTCAGTGCCAGCACCTAATCCCTTATGTAAGTAATCCTCCTCCAAGGACATCATTCCCATCAGGTATGTAGAGGACATTCTAGTAAATTCTATTTTAAAGTGTATTTGTTTTCATGGTAAAGCAATAAAATATCTCACTGGATGGGAATGTTTTTTAAAAAGCTCATGAAGGGCCTCCCCGGTGGCGCAAGGGGTGAAGATGCAACCTATGAAGCTGACTGCAGCCTCTGCAGCACGAGTTCGATCCCCCGGCCGGCCAGAGAGCAACCCACATGGCGCAGCAGACCTGTCCTGACTCGCCCACTGCTCCTCTCAGCAATGTACTTCAGTCAATCTGCCTGTTCTGTTCCCCACTCTGTCTCTGGTGAATCCTCTCACCCCCCACACGTCTGGCCTGTACCTCCCTCTTGTATGCATAAATCTTTAAAAAATAAAAGGCTCATGAAACACAAAGAAGCAGCATTGTCACTATTCTGAAAAAGCCTTGCCCATGTTTTCCTACTTTCGGATTGGCATTGTAATAGGTCAAAGTCATGTTTCTTCCTCACGAGGGCGGCTTTTTTGAATAAATCATCAAGAAGAAACGTGGTAAGTCAGGAATTATTTGGTTATTTCTTTAATGGGGAGAGTGTGGCAAATATGGATATCAATTACTTTTGGGATGTATTTTTTATGGCTGGTCATGGAAAAGTCTATTTTCTGAGCTTTTTTTTTTTAATCACTTCATTCTCAGTCAGTTCCAAGGAGCAACTCAGCTGACACATACAATATGGCTCGTCCAGGCTGCCAACCTTCTGGGGACACTGTGCCTCCGCCGGGTGAAACCGGCCAGCATCCTCTACAGCGAAATGCTTGGTCAACAGCAGCCGCCAATAGGAGACAGAGCAGCCTCTGGGCCGAGCGCCAGGCAGCACCTCTGGGGTCAGGCTTACCCCAGCTCTCAGGAATGAGATCTATGACATAAGGGAAAAACCCAAGTTGTCCTGGTCTCCACTTCCAATTGCTATTTCTAGGGACGCACGTAAAAAGTCTCAAGGTCATTTCTGAAAATAAAGTGCTTGGCAAAGTCCAAAGTCAGAGCTCCGCCCAGCTGTCCTGCACCTTTCTGCTCCGGGGGACAGTGCTGCCTGCTCCCCAGCTCGCTGGAAAGAGTCAGAATTCTCTCCTCTTCCTCCGGAAATCAGACCCCATCAGAACTTCTACACAAAGACCTCAGATGTACTGGGATAAGTCTTCTGGCACCTTGAAGTCTTGAAATGTTTCAGTTACTACTAGGAAAAGACTAGTGAAGCAACGATGACAACTAAAAGCAGAGCCCTTGCCATGGCTGAGGCTGCAGAGCGGGAGAAGCACAAAGCATCCAGGGCCCGGGTTCAAGGTTGAGGAGAAACAAGTACCTGAAGATGCTATAGAGGTTTGATGATGATTCTCTGGGATGCAGTCATGGGACATGCAGCGCGTGGGGGTGTGCAGCAGTGTGCCCGCCCTGGCCAGCAGCAGCATGCCTGGCTAGCAGCAGCACGCCTGGCTGTGTTTAGGGAAACATCACCCAATCGTCCTCATGCCCCCTCAGACAGGCTGGTTTTGGTAGCCCACTCCCCATTTCCTTGAGGAGGGAAACATTTCACACCCTGCACTCAGTGCCACACCTCACGTCATCTCTCTGCAGCTCAACGAACCTTCTCTGAGACATTGTATGAGGACTCCTCTAGCACAGGCTGGGTAAGTGCTGTCAGGCTTGTGTGTGCTGTGCTTATAAGGTGTGAGAGCTGAAGGAGGTAGGAAAGACAGAGGGG
Source organism: Talpa occidentalis (assembly GCF_014898055.3). Taxonomy (NCBI): domain Eukaryota; kingdom Metazoa; phylum Chordata; class Mammalia; order Eulipotyphla; family Talpidae; genus Talpa; species Talpa occidentalis. The sequence goes on along the minus strand of NW_023601754.1, from coordinate 20,671,481 downwards.
CCAGGACAGACCCCAGGCCAGTGCCCACAAGCAGTGGTGGGAAGCAGAGGGCCTGGGCTGGAGGCAAACATTCACGGCTCTGGGGTGCATGCTGGAAGCAGTGGCCAGACCTCAGCGGCTGGGCTCACCTGGGACAGGCCCAGGGAGAAAAGCGGGGCTCCCGGATATGAGGGGATCCACAAAGTCTGAAGGAAAGCAGTAAGAGTGTCCACCCTTCCTGCCACATGTGCAGGACCCAACACCCCATAAGCAGACCACAGAGGCTGCTCCCTCCCTGGCCACCAGAAGCCGCCTCCGCCAGCTGCCCAGAACACCTTGCACAGATGTTTCTGTCCTGTGTGAAGTGAACAGCATTTTGGGGCAGGGCAGTGGCCTTGTAGCTACTGAAAAAACATGTCTTTCCTGGCCTTCCACAAGGGCAGCCAGGTACAAGGTATTCCAGGAGGAGGCTGCCCAAGGCCAACAGGAAGGGGTTGCCACAGACCCCTGGCCACACTGGGGTGGTTCTAACAAAGCCACTGGGGCTCACACACTAGGCCCAACTGGTCTTTGGCCGGGAAAGCCGTTCTCCACACAGGGCTTGCTCCTTCCCTATAAGGTATCTCCCTCCTTAAAGGTCCTGGGACTCCACAGAGAGAGGGCCCAGAAAAGCCAGAGCCACAGACCAACTCCAGAAGGCCCCATGCTGCTCCCTTAGGGCTCTGCTCAGAGGCGCACTCAGATTCCACACCTGAGGGAAGGGGCCCAGACTATCTCCAGCCTGCCCTGGGTCACAGCTGCCCTTGGCGTCCCACATGCTCCCACAGGCTCTCCAGCAGGAGGCCCTGGTAAACACTGGTGTGTCCACCTGGCACTGGCCTCCCATCCTTGGTCCCACGTCACAGGCTGACACGCAGGGGTATGGACAGCCACCTCAGTTTTAGCCATGTAATCCCAGGGACCCTTTGGCACGTGGTGGGAGCAGACACAGGCAGAGGGGAGGAAGGGCAACCAGACTTCTAACCACTAGTTCTAGGGCAGCATGGAGTGGCTCTGGGTGCTGCCGATGTCATGCAGGGTCATCAGGTGAGGTGACAGCCAGTCGCTGGCCCTCCTGGGGTGCTGCGGGAGAACTCCACGGTCTACTCGATGGCCATCTGCTCAATGTGGTCGCTCAACAGCTTGTATTGCTCTGGAAGGGAAAACAACATTACATGGATGTGGACAGGAAGACCCTGCTCTACTTGCTTCAGGTGAGGACACATCAGACCTCACACCGTTGGCTGTGTGGGGGCAGGGGCATGCACTGGGGTGTGGGTGCTGGGCACTGGGTTGTGTGTTCTCATGGCAAAGGGGTCGTTGGGGTGGCCTACAGACCCCTGGAAGCCAGCAGGAGGGACAGGCAGATGAAGTATTACAGGAGCCATATGAAGGCGGGAGCCATGCAGTGGCTGAGTGGCAGGTAAAGGGGTAGCATCGTTGCCCTTGGTTGGCATGTTGGGGCTGGTGATGACATTTTGAGATGATCTAGGGGCACCTCTGATCCTGTGATACTCTCCCGTCACCTCCTGAAGCAGCTGCTCCAGAGTGCAGGATGGAGGTTTTTTTTTTTTTTTTTTTTTTTAATAGAGGCATGTTTTATTTATTTATTTGTTTATTTGTTTGTTTTGTTTACACATGCACTGGGTACAGTCAGAAGCGCGGGAGGGTGAGAGAATTCACCAGAGCCAGAGCGGGGAGCAGAGCAGGCAGAAGGGCCGAAGTACACTGCTGAGGGGAGCAGCGGGCGGCAGGAGAGGTCTGCTGCCATGTGGGACCCTCCTCTGGTGGCCGGGGAGCAGCCGGGGATCGAACCTGCACCACAGAGGCTGTGGGCAGCTTCGTAACCCAGCGCTCAACCGCTGCGCCACCGGGGAGGCCCTTTTTGTTTTTTTTTTTTTAAAAGATTTATTTATTTTATACAAGAACCAGGGTACAGGCCAGATGCATGGGAGGGTGAGAGGCCTCACCAGAGACAGAGCGGGGAACAGAACAGGCAGACCAATGAAACACACTGCTGAGGGGAGCAGCGGGTGGCAGGAGAGGTCTGTCGTGCCATGTGGGACCCTCGCTGGTGGCCGGGGATCGAACCGGCACCACAGAGGCTGCAGGCAGCTTCGCAGCCAAGCGCTCAACCGCTGCGCCACCAGGGGAAGCCCCTGTTTTTTTTTTGTTTTTTTTTTTTTAAATAAGGAATATTGGTCAATGCAAATATCCCCGTAAGTGGGAGAATTTCCAGGCTGTGAGGTGGACCTGTTTTGTGGAGTAACATAATGGATCTGGCCCTGGCAGATCAGGAGGCTGACTCAGCAATGCATTCCAGAGATTATAGAAAGACCTCGGGATGCCCTCCCAGCTTCCCCTATGTTGTCACACTATACCTTCCTGGCAGTGGGATTTGGGTTATCAAGGGTTAACCCAAAGTTCCGAGTCTGCCAGGTTCTGAGTCTGCAGCTAAGTACCATCTTAAACTTTGGCCCTGACAGCCAAGGCTGAGCTACCCACCCAGGCAGAAAATGGATTTCTAAGTGAAAGGTACAGGGTCCCTATGGGTAGGCAGGCCCTGAGGCGGGTCCTCACAACCTCAAGAAGACAGCTCAACCTCGCATTTCTAACGAGCAGGGACCAGCCTTTGAGTGGGGGGAAGAAACAGGACAGTACAGGGCGCCTCGCTCCCATCCACCTGCCCACCTCTCCCTGACACACCTTCGTCTAGATTCCCGATCACAGCCTGCTTCTTCAAGAAGTCGCTGCACAGCTTCCTGCTCAGGCCGAAGGCCAGCATATTGTGCGTGAATGTTCTGTGGGGAAAATATGACCATCAAATCTCACTCCTGCCTCCTAGGGACGGCACCAGCCCCCCTCTCCCAGAGCCCCGCATACACCCCACCCTTGGCCAGCCAACCACTCAGGGGAGATTCTCACCATGGGGTGTGGCCTGAGGAGATTATAAGGAACAGGAATCCAGGCCACAGGTGGCTAAGCACACGCATCTGGGCCATGTAAGCACACGTGGCTTGCCGACACTGACACTGTAAGGATGGTGTCCCCCTCAAGAGCCCCAAGGGTGGGGAGTGTCTCATCCTGCAGCCCCTCCTCACCAAATCTGAATGCCTTCCTCTGCTCTGATTTCTCACCAATAGGTGACTCAGGGAGGGGCCAGCACCTTTGGCTTAGGAGAGGCCCAGGTTAGTCCAGGCCTAGACCTGGTCCATCCCCTACTACTGTCCAGTGCACCTCCTCTTCCTCATCACCATCCTCCCCTTGCAGCTCCAGATCCTGTCCTGCCCCCCATAGCCCTAGCCCTTCCCACCTGCCCCTGGCCCCTCCCCGCTGCCCAGTATAGGCGCACTCTCACCCCAGCTGGCCAAAGGTGATGTTCTCGTGGAACCGCAGGCTGTCATCGCGTTCCTCTTGGCTCATGTGGCACCACTTCTCCCTGCAGGCACAGAGGTGATGGAGGGGTTCCTGAGAGCCTCCACATGGCATGCGCCCCCTGCTCTGAGCTCCACTGTGGTCGGCTCCCAGGGCCACCTCCTGCATGGCAGGAGCATGTCACCACAGAGCGGTCACTCTCTGAGCCGCCTGCCGTGCTCTGACCCTCACCTGTGGGCCCCATGCAAACATTTCTGTCATGTCTCTGTGGTGAAGAACCCAAGAGGACAGGCTTGGATAGGCTTACTACTGACTCGGAGACAGGGAGCCCTTAGGCTGCCCAGAACATTCTCTAGGAGTCAAGGCCAACGCCACATCATGAACTGGGTTCCAGAGTGAAGCTCACAGCCCCACCACATGGTGGGGGAGACCCAGGGGAGGAAAGGGCCTGTGCCATGGCAAGTAGGCACCCAGAACCCAGCCAGGAGTTCTTGCTGCTGAGAAGCCAGCGAGATGCCTGGTGCGGGGCGGACAGCCACGACAGTGACCATGTGTGAGTGCTGTGCACGTGGCACCATCTGGGCAGGCAGGCCTGGGCTCTGCTTCGGAACTGTGGCTCTCCTGGGCGTGTGACAAGACCCAGGTTCTTCGCTGAGGCCCACAGTGCCCCTGTGACCCCTGTGTCACTGGCACAGTTCCCCATACAAAGCATGGGGCACCCCAGGGAGGAAGTCATGTGGCCTCAGGGGTAAAACTCTAAGGGACAATGGTGTGTGCATCATGGAGAGACTGAAGGGCATGGCTTTGAGGTGGGGAGGCTCCTGAGTACTGAGTCAGTGTCCTGCTTGAAAGTCTCCCCACACAGTGGGTCGTCTCCAGTGTCAGTGTGTCCCCCTCCCCCCACACCAGAGTCCTCATCTCCTGGGGCCAAGGGGCCACCCAGTGACTACCCCTCAGGATTTGTCTGAGAAGGGTGCCTGCTGCAGCTGCTGAGAAGCTACTTTAGTCTATTCCCTCTAAAGGTTAAAGTCTACATGGATGAGTCTGACCAAAACAAGGTGAAGAGGAAGACAAAAGAAAAAGGAGAAAAGTGGGGGTGCGATGGGGTGTGGGGTTCAGAAAAAGAGGAACAGAACCAGAGAACGTCAGCTCTTAACTCCCTGCCACCCTCCTGCCCCAGGTCATTGCTCTGTTGCAGCTTAGCAGAAACCACCGGACACGGGACTGGGAAGGAGGCGAGTCGGTTTGTGCCCTCTCTCCACAAACCGACCCCATGGCCGCCCAGGGTATGCCTGCAGGTCCTGAGTGAATCCCATCCCAATTTCCTCCCCATCCTCTTTCCCCAGTGGTCACTGTTAGCACAGAAATTGTCCAGGCACAGAAATCCCCATACCACCACCAGGCCCGCCACACAGTTGTGGAGGTTGGGGACTGTACAAACCTGGACACATGGGAGCAGCTCTCCCGGGGTTGTACAGCACAGCAGCCCCAACCCCATTCCCCCTAACCCAGATGGGATGATTCTTTGTGATTTGGGCAGGACTAGAATTGGGGGGTTTAGCCAAATTTCTGATGAAAGAGGTGGGAGGTGACTGGCAATAGGCAGGTCTGGATGTGCTGACAATCAAATCAATTCCTTAGTTCTGACTTCACTCCCCAGGACTCAGCAAGGTCTAATGCTGCACTGAGGGGGAAGCGTGGGTCTAAACTGTCTGAGGACATTTGGATGTGACCAACAGCTCACAGAGATGGAAGCTCTGAGAACCAAGAGGACGCTGATGGGACTGGCGGCAAAGATATCCAAAAAAGAGAAATAATGTCGGAGGCACGAGGTTGCCATGGGACCTGAGGCCAATGCTCCCACCTCCCTCACCTCAAGCGACATTTGCTGCCCCTCTCATGGTGAGGCCTGGAGCATGTGTGAGTGTCCCAGAGGGGCAGGTCCGAGATGTCAGACCACAGCCCCGCTGGTGAGCAGACCCCGAGACCCCAAGGCTGGCCGTCCCCTCTCAGGCTCAGCACGCAGGGCTGGGAGGAGCCACGACGCCCCAGGGGTCTTAGGCCTGGGTGGTATTGCTAGGAAGCCTTGCTCCTAGACAGACTGAGGGGCTCTGGGCTTCCTTCTTGAAGGAGGCACCGGTCATTTCCAAATGCTCCTTTTAAAGCCAGAACAAGGCTACAAAAGAAACAAGATTTCTCATAACGCAATCAGCAGTAAGGCTCTATCACTGACTAAAGGAGTCATGCTTTGTGAAATTTCCACTGGGAGAAAAGATATTGTATCAGAAATGATATTTTGAATAGGCAGCTTGTAACTCTAAAAATAAATCACAAGAGACCTGACAAATACAAAGTTCCCACAAGTGGAGTTGGACCCCACAGTGGACTCACAGGGAACAGCCTGTTCTGGGCTTTCTCTTTGGGGATCCCCCCACATGCACAGGCTCCGCACCACAGTGCGGCTGTCCCACCTGGTGACCCCCCACCAGCTTCTCCACCCGGCTGTAGTGGAGGGCAAGGGTCTGCAGCCCTCACACCTCCGAGCCTGGGAGGCTGCAGAGAGAGGTCCTCTGCCCTCCACCAGGCCTCAGGGGTCAGGTCGCACTGGGGCCAGGGTGTGTTTGCTTGGAAGGGGCCTGCCTGAGCATGAAGAAGGTTCCAATGCCTCGGAATCTAGCCAGCTCTCTGGCCTCCACTGCTCTCTCCATCCTCGACGCACACTAGGTGTCTCAGGACGCCTTCTGATGCTATTTGGTACCCTGACTACTTTGGGGGTACCCCACCTGTCACCAGCCTGGCCTGCCCCCTGGGGATGCTCTCAGAGCCCCATATCTGGGCTCTGAGCCTGCCAGCAGCAGAGTACGTGGCCCCCCGCCCCGAGGGGGCCCGGAAGGACCCTGGTGCTGTAACACAGACAAAGTCACGACACACACCTCTTCTTCTCCTCCTCTCCAGCATCCCCTCTGGAGCGGCAGCAGAAACAGGTAAACAGAGGAACATGTCAAAGTCATGCAAGATGTGGATGGAAAAAAGAGAGCAAGCCAGAGAGCGGTTATCACAGGCAGGAGCGGAGAGCGACAGAGACAGGGCGTCCAGACCACTTTCCTAGGAATCTGAGAGGAGACAGAGGAAACTGTCTGCCTACGACAGGTAAGCTCTGCCCGTGTCATCTTGGGGAGCTAAGGATCCTCGGCAGGGTCCTGGGGCAGGGTCGCGGTACCTCCTGCTCCTCCCGCCTCCACGGCAGGCTGCTGTGGTATGCGGTGGGCCTCTGGGCTGGAGCTGCCCTCCAAAGAGAAAGATTTCACTTAAGACTGTCTCAAGGGGAGGAAAGCCTTACTCAGACAGCAGGCATCTGCCTTCTCTCCTGTCAGGAGAGGTCCCCCAACATTAGGGAAGGAGGGGATCTGATATACTTATGAGGAGACGGGCTCTAAGAGGTTCAGACTTCGAACATCATGAGGTCCCACCTCATGATGGGTGGGACCAACAAGGGGACCTAGCCCAGGGAGGGCTACTGCCCTCTGCTGCCAGGTCCTGTGTGCAGTGGGTGCCCCTCTGCTAGCTGTGGCCAAGGGCATCTGAGTCCCTTTCCTTGGCATCAGTGCTGACCACACCCCCTGCCCTGCTGGCTGCATGGGCTCTGGGATAAGGTTTGGAAAAGCGGTCCCTTAAAGCGCAAGACCACCCTCAGGGGAGCCAGAGGGTCATCCAGGCTGCAGAGAGGAGGGTAGATTGAAAGCAGCCACTGCATGTCCCCAGATGTTAGCTTGGGAGAGCAAGGTCTGGGGGTGTGGCAGCCCCCACCCCAGGAATCGGTGCCCCCATCTGATTTCCTATGACAACAGGCAGGTGGGTGGCAGGGTCCAAAGGCTTCAGTCCGTGGGTGTGTGCATTTGAGGAGGGTCAGGCCAAGTCATGCCAGAGCCCAGGTGGAGAAGCGCATGCAGGCAGGACCCCGCCCCGCCCCAGTCGCCCCCACCCGCTGAGCGCGGGCCCTTCAGGCAGCTTGCAGGGCATGGGGCAGGGCAAAGGGCTAAAAAAGAAATGCAGAAGCAGGGGTTCAGCTGCCCTTCTGCCTCCTCTTCAACAACAGGAGACTAAAGCCCCTCCCTGGTGCTCTTCCCCAGGCAGGGCTGCTGGACATGGCTCCTACCTGGTGGTGGGCGAGCGCTTTCTCCTCTCACAATGCACAGCATCAAAAAAGGCTGCGTTCCAGAACCTGAGCGTATGCCTGCAAGACAGAGACGTGGTGAGGCTTCTCAGTGGCAGGCGGGCCGGCTCAGCCCATGCAGGGAGAAGATGGGGCAACCCGCTACACCTGGCAGAGCTGGGAAGCCTGGGAGGCTGAGCTGCGAAGAGAACTCCAGCACACGCCTTTATCCTAAATTCAGGGGGCTCCCTGGGGTTCTCGGCCAAGCGCCATGTTGGCATCTGCATGCCTCCCAGCACAGCAGGCAGAGGGATGGCAAAGCCTAACGGGGTGCAGGCCCAGAGATAAGCGGGGTACTCCAGGTCAAGGCAGAAGCCACCCACAGCAGGACGCAGATGAAGGCGGAGTTCTGCTCTATCCCCCACTAAGAGGCTCAGGGAGGGCTTTTCTAGAACTGTCTAATTGCATAAATGGGAACCCAGGAGGGCCTGGCCAGGTGCAGAGAACAAACACACTTGTAGGGAGACACGAGCCAAAAACATTCTTCTTAAAGGTCAGGGTCAGCAGTGACAGCACGTTGTCTGGTCTGGCCTGCCGCCTGCCAGTGTAAGTGGAGCTGCAGGAGCACACGGCCCTGCCATGCTGTCATTGGCTTTTACACCACCACAGCCGGGATGAGCGATGGCCCGTGAAGCCTAAAATATGTCTCACCTAAAATATGTCTCAACTTTAAAGAAAAGTTGTCTGGGCCCTGCTGCAAATGTAAGACGGCAGCCAAGTCAAGGCCAGAGGGGCCAACCGACACCAGCAGGCAGAGACCAGGTGGGCTGCGCTGGCCTCTCCTCCTCACCGCTACTACTGGAACCTGGCCCAGCCAGTGCACATCTCCTCACCTGCCTGAAGCTCCTGCCCAGCCCTCCTGGCCAAGCACCCAACATGGCCCTTGTGCTGTGGCAGCCAAACTTTCCCAGTGATCTTCATGGGAGGACCATGTCTGACGCCCCCAGGGCCCTGGAGCCAGAGCACTGCTCCTTGCAGTGGATGGGCCGTGGTGAGGGTGGGGCCTGGGAGGGATTAAAGCAGCACTAACGGTCATCCCAGAGCAGGACGGGGCGAGATGTCCCCTGACCTCTGCCCCTGCTCTTCACACTTGGCCTTCACCTTCTATAGCCAATAACTATGTACCATGAAGTTCACTCATATAAAATGTACATTCAGTGGTTTCGAATCTATTCACAGACTTATGCAAATTTCATCACGATTTCCAGAGCATTCTCACAACCCCTGACATCAGCAACCTGCTCTGTCTGCAGGGCCTGGCCTGCTCTGGGCATGTCATATGAATGGAATCACACATGGGGCCTTCTGTCTGAGTCTCACCTGTGTGTTTTATAGTTTTCCCCATGTTGTATGTGATCGTTACCTCATTTCTGTATGGGGCTGGTGATATGGACGTACAGCCACACGTCACCACTAACAGGGATACATTCTGAGAACTGTGTTGTCAGGCAAGGTCGCTGCTGATGGAGTCACAGTGTGACAACCCAGGCCTGGGCAGCCCAGCCTATGAACACCACCTGCGTCTACATAGGCCCCCATGTGCCACCGTGTCTGAGGGATCATTCCACAGCCCACCAACCCTCCTATGCTAATCTCTTCCAGTGGAGTCCCCAGTGGGCCACATGACCTTCATTCCTGCCGGAGACATCGCCAGCCCGTCATGCTGCCCATGGGCGCAGGGGCTTACCAGATGGGCTGCTGTTTCAGGTGCGTGTACAGGTAGATCTTCTCCCCCTTCCTTTCCTCCTCAGGGCTGCTCACGGTCACTGCGGGAGGGAAGGACTGAGGGTGGCTCTGGGTGCCCACCCCATGGTCACATTCCCAGCAGCTTCTTCCCAGAGCTAGAGAAACACCCAGGAGGAATTGTTGCCTCCCATGCTGGCAGGGCAGTGGCACTCCAAGGCATTTGGGACCTGCTTGTTGGTGTTGCTAGTTAACAGTGGGCTGGGGTAAGCCCCACTCTGGCACTCCGGGTTGCAAGGATTGAGGAGCACTGTGGGACCTCGACTGGTACCCGCCGGAGCACGGGGGGAGAGGCACTCACCTGTCCTCTGTGGCCTCTCCTTTGGCTTGTTCTCATCGTCCCTTGGGGGAGAGAAACCACATCAGTGACCAAAGGCCCCATCCCCACATGCTCCTGCAGCCAAGGCACCCTCTGCGTCGCCACAGAGGGCGTGTGTCATCAACCATTCCCTGGACGTGGCTTTCTCTGAAGAGATTTTTATTAAGTCACTTCTACTCTGTCACTGTCAGGTTTTAGAACTGAGGTGATGTGGTATTTAGGCCTCTTTGTGCCCTGTCTCTGATCCAAAACTGACTGGATCAAAAGAATAAAGTAGCCAGGCTGAAACTAGTCATTGATGGGGACCTGGGAGCATGGGTGGGAGGCCTGCACAGGCACTGAGGAGCCCAGGCGCTCTCTTACTGGTGTGTGCAAGCCTTAGCTTCTAGAACAGCCACACCCAGAGCTTCCAATTTCCATCAGAGAACTGCGGTCCCAAGGCACAGTGGCTTTCTCCTCGCCTTTCCAGGCTCCATCAACACTAACTCTCACCACAGCCAGGGGGAGGGGAGGGGCTGTCACTTCCCTCCTGCCAACTGACGGTTGCCATCTGCTCTTCATCCGTCCTAGAAAACACGGACCCACAGGGGACCGCCCTGTGTGTGGGCGATCGGAACACGTTTGGGAACCACAACCCACTCTTGTTGAGCTGGCAGCTGTGCTCTCGGGAGCCACTCTCGGGCCCCACATATCTGGTGGGGAGGATGGGGTTGCCCATCACCAAGCCAGGGTCCTCCCGGTCACAATAGGTGGGCCCTCCCCACATCACAGATGGGTGAAGCCCCCACCCCCGGCAATGAGACACTTACTCATTTTTCTTGACCAGGGGTCCCTTCAGCTTGGTCTCCAGCCCTCCAAAGAAACCCTTGACATTCTCCGTCTTGGTGTTCTTCAGCAGACGCTCAGCGATGTCCTTCTTCTCGGCCAACCAGCTGTTGGCGGACTTCAGGTAGGAGTCGATGCTCCCTGCAGGCTTCTCCTTGGACTCCGAGGGGAGCAAGTGGGGTTTACCTAGAGAGGGGGAGAAAGGAGCAAAGCTGAGTCTCTGCGGCTGTAGCCCAAGGAACTTAACATGGGGAGCCCTCAAGTTTCTCACAAAGTTCCAGAAAGTTACGGTGGAACAAGCCAGAGGAGCAGCAAGCACCTCAGCATAAGAGCCCTCTTCTTCCTTCAGAAAGTCATCTCCAGCCCAGACCTGGGGACACCATCCACCTACTGTCCTGGAGGCTCCTCCCACCTCAGCCAACAGCTGACCCCTCGTCATATTTTATTAAAACATGAAACTGATATCCTCACATCCCACAATCCTGTGTCTACCATGAAATGTCCTGGCTGGGGTCTTCTTTTTTCATTTCCTAACAGCGTGGTGGTCTCCAGATGTGGACAGTCACGTCTTGATTCACCAAACAGACCATGTCTCCTGCTATAGGAGTCTCACTCCTCTCTGTCCCCCCTAACATCAGCTTCCTTTGTTTTCTGGAAGTCTCACAGCTTTGCCTTCGATGATGAAGATATCCCCCAGGGCGGCTTCCAAACCTGCCCACGCCCCGGGTCTCACCGATGTGGTAATACGTGAAGCACATGGTCATGAGGTTCTTAGCGGGCCCGAAGTCATCCATCTGATGGCACCTGCAGGGAGACATAAGGGTGACTGGCTGGGGAGCCACTGGAAACACTTCCCAACAGGTTTAAACCAATCCATCACTGCGTAGAAGCCGTGAAAATAATCCCCCCAGGTCCCATTAGTTGAGCTCCCCAGAGATACATGGCCGGGGACAGGGTCTGATTCTGGGCAGGAGGAAGTTCACGGTCAGTCAAGGTATCTTTCATTCTAATTTTTTTTCGTAGAAGAAATGGGGTGTAGGCCAGAGGTGTGGGGGATGAAAGAATTCACCAGAACAGGTGGATTTATTAAAATACACTTCTAAGGGGAGCAGTGGGCAAGACAGGAGAGGTCTGCTGTGCCATATGTGGGTTAGCTCCCTGGCTGGGGATCGAACTCAAGCGGTAGGGGTGACAGCACTGAGATATAACCCTTAGGCCTCCAGGGAGGCCCCCGCCTTTCATTCTAAAGGAGGAACAGCCACAGCCCAGGACGTTTGGCGATAACATGTGGGCAGCATCAAACCCGAAGTCAGGTCTTAGGCCAGAACCAGAAGCCTTCTCCATTTGGGCTGCATCAGAAACACCTGGAGCACATGTTAAAGTGTGGGCTGCTGGGCCATCTCTGGTGCAGCGGGTCTGGGGAGGACCTGAGGGTGTCCATTTCTAGCACCCTGTGATGCTGGCTCCAGGGGCTCCTGGCCAAGGGCTAGCACTAAGAGAGCCACTGGCTGAAAATCAAATGAAATCATGTCAGTCAGGATGCTTTTATATGCTGAATATGCTCTATAAGTGTAAATGGTACTATACTCACTACCATTCAACCTGGCAAGGCAGGGGGAGTCTCAAAGAGGCCCTTTGGCTGCCAGGAGTAGGCAACAGGAAAGCTGCTGTGCAGGGCAGAGGAAATGGAGGTGACCTTCCCCATGGTGGTGGCCTTATTTCAGGCACTGATTGAATTATGGTACATTAGCATTAGAATATCACATAGCCTCTACAAATGCAGGCTCTTTGTAAATATGATGGCTTTTGTGGAAGAGAAATTGGCTGGCATGGACCTGATGGGTGGAAGTCATCATGGGGAGAGGCTGCAATGAGTAGGCTGTGTGGACCAGCCTTCCCTTTCCTTCCAGGCTTTTCTGCCTTTCTCCCTGTTCCCTTTTATTCTATTCTTTGCTGTTAAGTTCTTAACCTTGGACAAGTTTTACTGGGGAAAAAAGTCATCAGGAATGATCTAGAGAGTGGGATTAAAGCCATTTTTTGTTTATCTTTGAATAAAAAATAATCTAATAAATCTAAAGAATTAGACTGATAAAGCCATAAGACTAAGTAAAAGTAAAAACTAAACATCTGAGCCAACAGAAAATTGTAAAATTCCTAAGTTTAAAAAATATTTTCAAAGTATAAAGAGCTTATCGTTTATCTCTGTCATGACCACACACAAGGTCACAGGAAGATGCTGGGTTGTGACAGGACTGGACCTTGGATGTGATTCTCCAAGTTTACTCATCTAAGGAAAGGTGAAGAACCGGGTAAGTATGTCAGCCTGTGGGACAGGCACCATCTACACGAAAGATGGTCCTAAAAACCCTTACAGAGGCAGAGCTGGAAGCTGAAGTGGTTTTGAAGCCAGAGGGTGAGCGGGCAGGTTGATACCAGGGGACTGTGTGAAACCAGCTCCCCCCTCAGCCAGTTCCCCGCCTCCCAAATCTTGCCAGCTGGGGGCCCAGAGCCCCCCACGGGAGCATACACTGAAAAAGTGCAGGTAAAATCATGTGGTCACTTTTCTGCAGTGCCTGCCACCTATTCATGGGGACAGAGAGAGGGAAGGAGACAAAAGACTTGTGGGGACAGGGAGGATTAAGGTTCTAGAAAGCAGCTCCCTTTCTGAGAAGACAGGGAAGGAAAAACAGAGGGGGGATTTTCAGGCTGGAAGGACAAATGGACAGGGGGACAGGGAAGGTGGTGATGGTCTGGAGGCCACGCCGAGGAGGTGGGGCAAGGGAGGGTACCCTTTCGTGGTAACAGGCATTGGCAGAGCATAATTAGGACTCGGGGCTACAGTCATCCAGTCGGCCATCCAGGGGGCGGCCACCTAGTTGGACGAACTTCACAACAGGAAAGCAAGAAAACTCCAGCTCTCCCTGGGGAAGGGCGGGCCCCCGTATGTCATCGGTCAATCCTGAGAATTCACTCACGCCCAGCACGGAGCTTGAACCTACTGCCAGGTAAGACCTACAAGTCCCTCCCGTGGGACATGAGCCTCTGTCACGACTTCAGGGTGTGTCACAGCAAATGCAGCTGCTCTCGGGCTGTGACTCACAAGTGGGGAAGGGCCGGGAAGCAGGGTGGGGAGACGGCTTACTAGGAGGAGGTAGTGCCGCACCACTTACTCAAACAGGACCACAGCGAACGACTGCACCAGGCGGTAGAAGGTCGGCTCTGAGACACACTTGGAATTGCAGCGCTGTCCAGAAAGAAGGCAAACGTCACTGGGTGCCCAGGAAGCAGGGCAGTGCAGCTCAGGGGCTGCAGGCTAACTAGGCTGATCTACAGCTTGCGGCCCGGGGCCAGGGCCCAGCACGGGCAATGCACACCCAGCCAAAGTCCAGGGGACACAAGAGGATGCACCCTTGCATCTCCTAGTGAGATTTTAAAGCTCATGCTCCCTCTGGCATGGAAAAGGATGGAGGACTCAAACCCCAAAGGCCCCATCAGCTGTTCCTGGATGATGGGTTTATGGGCCCTTTGTTTCTCTCTGTGCAAATTTGCACTGATTTTCCTTTGAGGCACAAATGATTTGTCACAAAAATACTGAACTTAACAACAATTTCAAGCACTTTAGAGAGAACAGAGAATCTCCTGGATATTTACAAAACTCATTTTCTGAATATAGATGGTTTTCATTCTCCTGAATGTATTATCTTTGAAAAAAAACCCTAAATATTGTGGGTCATTTCATAAAAACACACAAGGACACAGCCCAGAGCTTGCCTTTGAAAACCTCACTTCCCTGGGACTTCTCACGGCTGGTCACCAGCATGCTCTCTCCTCTCCAGTGGGGCAGCCAAACCAGCTACTCCCCACTACTCTGCCTGGGCCTTTCAGAACACGGTGGCTACATTGCTTCTGCTGGGTTATTCCCATGCCCTTCTCTCCACAGCAGATGGCAGAGAGAGCTGTGGGTCTATCACACCTGGCCTGTCCCTGGCCAGCCTTACCTGGGCACTCACATAGCGAGCAAACCACTCCCGGCCCTTCCCATTCTCACTGCTGCAGTATTCTCCGAACTTGGCTTTCTCCTCCTGGTCCAAGTCCTCCCTGAAAAAAGGCACAGTAGGGAAAAAAGAAGCCACTTTTAGTCCTCCAGAACAAAAAGGGGACCGTCAGGGATGAGCAAGGAGAAGGGACCCTACCACATCTGCCTGCACCCTGCAGGTTCCCCTGCAGACTTGAGCGCATCTCACCCCTGGCAGGTGAGGCACCTGGCTGGCAGGAGGAGACGCAGCTGGGGGGGGGGGGAAGGGAGCTCCGTAGTACTCTTCCTGCTCACCTCCTGCCAGGCGGAGGTCAGGCTGACTGGGCACTCCCAGGGCTTGAGTCTCTAGCTCCTCTCACTTTGGTGCTGAAGTCAGCATGTACCTACCCCCACCCCCACATCTCAGGACACCTGGAGGCCTCACCCAGAGGCCTCACTGCAGCAGGTGGGGCAGCTTGTGTCTCTGCACGCAGGTACTCTGTGCAGAGGAGGAGGGATGGAGACCAGGCAGGAGGGTGCTCGCTGCCAGGGTGGATGAAATGAGCTCAAACCACTTCTGGTCACTCTTCACAGGGGGTGTAGGTGGGGGGCCAAGAGTCTACCTCAAGTATGAAAACTTAAAAAAAGGAAGGAGAAGGCTGAAGATCACTTGACTTGTGTGATTCATTTATTTAAGGTCTTGTAGAAAACATCTTGGTCTCGTTTATCCCAAAATACCAACACCAGATGAAACGGGAGACTCCGCCAGCCGTTCGAACTCATTTTTGGAATGCTCCCGCACGTGCATCCGACTCAGCCGTCCAGGCTCCAGGTTGCCAACAGGGGCGGGCAGCAGCGAAGGTAGGTGGGCCTTCTGGGGAAATTCACAAGCTTCTGGGCTTTCTCTCCTTTTCATGAGCTGCACGTGCTCAGAGAAAGCCACCCACCATGGCTAATGTCATGTTGGTGAAACAAAAAGCAAAAGCGCAGGAGAGGCCACAGCTACCGCTCCCCCAGCACACATTCAAAACCAAACATAGGTGCATGTGGGGAGGGCCCACCGCAGGCTCACCTCGCCACTGGCCCGCTGCCAATGTGGCAGCCCCACCAGAGCAGGCTCTCTGGGCCACCACCCCACAGCACTCGCTTCCCCCGTGTCTCTGCATGTTTGATTTAGGCGTGCACGTCTCCTCTCAGCGCTCCAGCCGCTGCACGCTCCCTAGACTACAGCAGCCTGTGAGTGTGACTTTCGCACACTGGAAATCAGGAGGTTGGTGTGACTCACTTTATGGGGGTGGTCTGCAGCCAGACCCGCGGTGCCTCTGAGGTCTGCCGCGTTTGCGTTATCACAGACCTCTTCTATTTCTCAGGGTGCAGAAAAAGGAGCTTAGACTCTAGCAGGTGAACAGCACATCGGAGGAAGGTAAACATCAATCCTGCTAAAGCGAGGCTCCCCGGTCACCGTGGAACACAGCATCTACTATCAAGGTGTTGTCAACAGGCAGAAATTCCCCTTGCTGCTGTTCTGAAGCTGGACAACCATCCCTTCAGCCAGTGCTTCTCCGGAATGCACGTGCCTGCTTGGAATGCACACCCAGACTCTGGGTCTGCCAGGGCCCCAGGGCTGAAAATGGGGGTGCTGATGCTGCCAGGCCACGGGCCACAATCTGAATAGCAAGACCTTTAGCACCAACTGTGCTAAAACCCAGGAGTGTGGTTCTGATGCTTCCTGTCCACTCGGTGAGACTTTAACAAATGAGACCAAAGAACCAGAGCCCTTCCAAAGATTCCCACTCTTCAGTTTGTGTTCTGACCCCCTACTTCCGCTTCTAGCTGTTCTAATTACATTGCTCCTTCCTTACCCCTTTGGGAACCATGGCAGAAAGGCCAGAGGCAGAAGCCAGGCAAGCTCCCACACTAGCAGCTGCCACGAGCACCCCAAGGAGCATGGGACACTGGAACCTTCTTTCCTAATGGGACCCCGAAATTAATTTAATGTAATGGCCCCTTAAACAAGTGTGACTGACACAGCATGTCAGCAAACAGCTCACCAGAAAGCTCTCAGGGGCTGGGGAAGTAAAACTAGTGCCCAGAGATGGCAGAAGTGGATGGGGAAGCAATGAGAATTCCCCACGTGGTGCCAGGTGTCCCAGGGAGGCTGGTGAGGGACAGATGCCCTGGCCCCAGGTGGCGCCAAGCTCAGGGACACAGTTGACCCCGGCTCACCCTCCAGAGAAGATCTTCTCTACGTAGCTGCGCATGAACTCCCGGAGCTCCAGGGTCTCCTCGTCCTTGGCCGACTCGGTGCTCTGGTTGGAAGAGAAGGACTCGTTGGAGGAGGAGCGGCGGTACTGGTCCCAGGACGGGTGCGAGGGCGACTCGCCCATGTCGTTTTCACTATCCGCTGACTCTGTGGTCTCGCTCTCTGAGCCGTCATAGCCCTGGGAGCCGTCCCTGTCCTGCAGCTTTGCAGGCAGTGCCTCCACAGGCGAGGAGGCAGATGGCTCGGTTCCGAAGTCGATCAGTGACCCCACGGGCACCTCCGGGGCCTCCATGGCTTGGGTGGGCTGTGGTGGAGGGGTCAGTGGGGCGGCCGGCAGGCAGGCAATCCCGTGTGTCAGTGGGAGCTAGAGGCCCATCAAGAGCCCACCAAGCACATGTGACTAGCCACAGCACAGCTGACTGCCAGGAATGAGTCCGCTGGGGCAGCTCGAGGGACGCTAAGGCATCTAGAACGGAAGCACAGGCACATCGTCACTCCAGGAGCTACTCCTTGCAGAAGGGAAATGCAGCCCTGAGCATCTAGACTTAAGTGAACAAATTAGGTCACACATTTCCTGTAAAGAGAATGAGCACCACAGGCCCACAATCTGGCCACCTCTGCACGACATCATTCTCCCACTGTCCACCATACTGTTTATTACCTGGAACTTGGTAAGACCTCACACTGGCTAAATGAACAAATAATACTGGCATTAGGATTTTTCCAAGCTAAGTAGACGGAAGTCAAAGGCACCACATCTGCTGGCCCTCTCCCCATTGCAGCCAACCAGACTGAGGCCATCAGACAATAAATAAAAAGACCCTTCCAGGCTGGAAATGGAAAAATCACCAGAGACACCACCAGCTTGCTGGCTGTCATTGAAATCAGCGGCTATGGAACAGAAGGTCATGGGGGTCAGAAGAGCACCCTCTGTTTAGCATGAGGCCCTCTCAGCCCTGGGCTTGTGTCCCTGGGCTAAGGGACCCCTTTTTTAGCATTTTTCCACTCAAGACCCCCAACCTTCCCAGGCAGTCAAGTCCAGTCCCTTCTGGACATCTCTTGCAAGCCCTCTGATGGTTCCGTGGCACCGATTTGCCGTGGAGGCCCACTGCTCCTCCCTGCTCCTCACCGCTCCACCCTAGACCAGGGTATTCTCCTCTACTCCTTGCCTGGACAGCCCTCTTCCTGCTCCTCGCCTCCTTCCTTGCTCATCCCTGCTTCCCCAATGCTATTCCCCCTCAATGCTACCTTTGAAGGTCACCTCTTCCTGGAAGCTTTGTTCCCCCATGTTCAGAACTGCTTACTGATGCCTCGGCGGCTCCTGCACTTCACTTATGCTCATTTCTCATTCTGCGTCTCTGAGGGAGATGTTAGTGATTTGTTGACACCACTCAAGTACATGCCCCTGGAGAGTGGCCCATGGCTCAGCCTTCTTGTAGCAAGCTGGGATTAGAATCCTGCCTTCCAAACCTGGGGTTACCTGCCAATTCTGGGGCCGGACAGCTGAGCAGGAAGGTAGAGCCCTCTGGAGGCTCCTTGAGAGAGAGCACAGCTTGTGGGTCACATCCCTGTCCTCACCTTCTACAGACCCCAGAGGGCAAGGACAGCAAGTGGAAGACAGGTCTGCTGAGGACGTGGCACCAACTCATCTTCTGAGAGAGACTCAATTTCCAAACTGCAGTGCCTGCCTGTTAAGAGCTTAATGTTTGCAAATCGATGGCGGGTTCCCCCAATTCCCCAGCGCAGGGTATTTTTAAATGCCCTGAGTCAGAGATGAAGGGCTACTTCTCTGTCACCGGAGCAGAAATGGCACATGTCCAGTAACATCCTACAAAGCTTGCCTTGGTCCAAAAAAGAGAAGCATAAACCTCAGATCAAAAGCACTTTCTGGGTCAAGAGAGCAGCAGGGGCTCCTAGGGGCCCAGGGGATACTCAACATGGTTCACAGAGCTCAAGATGGTGGTGTGTCAGCAGGGCTGGGCCAGCCTCGGCTCCCCTCTTGCCGGCTATGAACGTGGACTATGGCCTTTTCTCTGGGGTCTCCCCATCTGAGGCCAGGAGGTCTGATTACATCCCTAAGGTCCTTCAGGCAACCACATTCTCAGACTCCTTGCCTGGGCGGGAGCTCACACTTGTGACAACACACCTGACATTCAACATGGAAAACCAAGCCATACACTACGAAGAGGTTTGCAAATCAATGAGAGGAAAACTGAGCGAATCCTATCTGTGTTATAAATTCACCCAAGTTCAACTAAAAAACATTGATATTCTGATGTACAAACTACTCAAATAAGCAAGACACCCGTCCTCACAACCACACACATGCAAATTAGAACAACTACTACAAAATTAGCAAAAATTTAAAGGGTATGATCCAAATGCTGAGAAGGTTGTGGTAAAACTAATGTTCTCAAACCATCTTGGCAGTGAGGATAAATAAGCCTTTAGAAAACAATTTCTCTTATTTTTCTCTTCTCTGATCCAGCAACCAAGAGCTTGGAATTTATCCTAAGAAAATAATTCAAAGCACTCAAAAACAGTTGCATAGAGAAAAATTCTTATGGCAGCAGTATTTATAATCATGATAAATTAGGGGCAAATCGAAATGCAGGAAAATGGGCAATAGAGTGTAACAATTTAACAATCAGTGTGTGGTGCCATTAGAAAAATGCTGACTTTGTGCTGGAGTCAACAAAATATTTGATGGTCAACAAATATTTGACCATCAACAAGATATTTGATGGTCAGCATTCACCGAGCCTCACGGCTCAGGACCTCTCTTCAGCACTCAGAATACTGGAGTGAGCGCATTTTAATTTTAATAATAATGACCATCATGTATACGTATGGAAAAAGCCTGGCAAAGAGAAAAATGTATTATAATGCCGGCACTGAAGTCATTTCCCCTTTCCATTTTGTTCTTTATCATCACAACCCAGTTTGCAATAAGTGAGAACGCAGAGGGAGAGGAAACAAGCCACTGCCTCTTGACACATTTCACGTGGCCCGAAGGGCTGCAGCTATTTACCACAAGAACCCACAGCACAGGAGGCCCAAGGTCAGACCAATGTCATGGCTATTTTGGGCTCCACTCCAGGCGCTCTCTGTGGCTGGCAAGCTCTCCTTGTGCCATGGAGCTTGGAAAGGGCATGAGTCACCCTTTCCCAGAAGCTTCCTCCGTGGGGCACGCAAAGGAGGGGACACAGTGACAGGGAGATGCACGGCAGGAGGGGCAGTCCCAGGTGCCACCAGGTTCCCTCCGCCCTGGGATATCCCCTCTCCCGGGAGAAGCAGGATCACCGAGACTGTTCCTGGCGCTGAGATGCCCTGTGTCAGGGGAAGGATCCCACCTTCTTCCTCCAGGAGGAAGAGGTAACCACGGACTCCCTGCAGGACAAGGTGACGGTCACTCTGAACACAACAGGATCGCATCCCACGCATGACTCCCTGTGTTCTACCAGCTGGAGAGCACAGGAAATGGCCCTGGGGGCCCCAGTGAGCCCTGGTCAGGGTGGTGCTGTCACGAAGGATTGCAGCCCAGAGGTGTCACATCTAAAGCACCTTGCAAAGATTGCTGGGGTCCACTGCGTGAGACCTCACAGCTCCCCAACACCAGCAACCAGTATAGGTCTGGCTGGCTACAGGAATGAGGGGAGACAGACCCGTGGCTTAGACTTTTGGTCTCTGGGGCTGTCTTGAAATAAGTGACCTTGGTCAATTGTTGTAACTTGTTTTTGTCCAGCTATCAGGTGACATAATCACGAATGCTTTCCAAGAACAGTACGCCTCACTGAAATAGAAAAATCTCTTGACCCACAGCTAAACAAACAATAGCCAAAGAAGGAAGAAAAGACTGAACTACATGGAAGAAGCATGAACCATCCACAGACCCAACCCAGCCCACCTCCCTGGGCATCAGTCTCCATCCTGGCAGAGCCTCAGAATCACAGGGTGTGGGGGCCACTCCCTCACCCCACCTGCCACAAATATCAGCCTCTTCCACCTATATTTGTTCAATGCTTTCAATGTTCCCCAGAGGCACTCCACTTCCCCACTGCAGTCGCAGGTCGGAGAGGAACCCCAGTGAGCCAGGGGCTGCCGTGTGCTGCAGAGTCCACCCTCCAGCATCCAGGTCAGATCATGATCAGTGACCATACAGCACAAAAGCACCCTGCTGTTCCTCTGATGCGCATGCTACAGGACCTCAAGGAGTTTCATCTCTCTGCTAGGGGCTGCACAGCTCAGCCCTAAAGCTCCTGACAAATCAATCCACTCAACACTTCCTGGCTGGGTGACAAGTGAGCTTGCCTTAGAAGCAGGAAGAGATTTTTGGCTGTTTGCGGCTATGAAGCGATGGTGGTTCCAATGAATGAATATATGTCAAATTAAAGACGTGTCATCAATGTCCTTTTCGATGCCTGTATGTTCAGGCAGCTGTTCAGATGTGGATTTATATTCACCAGTGTGGATCCAGGGCAACATGCAGGCCAGTAGAATCAAAGAAATCTATTACTGTAGTTTGTGCAATGAAGTAAGAGCAGAAGCAACAGCCGTGAAAGCAAGACAGGGAAGCAGGCTCGGGCATAACATTTCATTTGCATGTAGTCCTCTGTGGAATATTTTCTAGAAGCTAAATTTAAAAATAAAATAGTCAAAAAGGTCCTCATATAAAAAGATACTGATGATTGTAACGAAATGGTTTTCTTAAAAGGCTCCAGAAGACAAATGTTGACACACCTTTTTAAGATGACTCCAACCCCCTGAAGCCATGCCTGGAATCACTTCAGTCTGCTCTGGCTGGAGCAGACTGAAGGTGAAGGTCAGAGCACTCAGGTGACGCAGGAACAGAGTGTCACAACCTAGAGACACCACAGTCAATTTGCCCCTGATGGTCCCTCTCCCTCAAATGCTGTGCCCCAAAGGGCTTCTGGCAGGCATAGGACCTGCTCACTGCTGAATTCTCTGAAGAGCACAGCAAGTGCCAATGCCCAACCTGATAATCTCAACAGGATCCTTGGGCCGCTGCAGTTCCTGGCAGGGACAGTGTATGCTGAATAGGCTGACGTACTCCCTCAGATCCAGAAGCAGGGGAATCTTCAGGCCTGCAGAGGTTGCTGTCGCTGGGACTGTCAAGATGATGGTGGCCCTGGCCTCTTCCTCCACTATCGGGCAAGGTCCTCGGTCACCCCAGGATGCCTGCCTGCTGGAGGCTGGCTCCCCCAGATGGAGCATGTCTATACTGCCACTGAGGCTGCATTCTGCATCTTTCAGTAAGGACAGAAGATGAGACAGCAGTACTGCAGGCAGACAGTGTCCCGCCTTCGGAGTGTACAGTGTAATGGTGGCTCTTACAACAGATGGGCTCTCTGAGTCCATGAAATACAATGGTCAGGCTGCCTTGTGCAGAGTCCACAGGGACGGTGACTGTCTCCTTGGGGAGAGGGCCCCCATCCAGGCCCTCCTGCTACCTTCAGCAATTACTCAGATCAAGTGAGTGAGAACTTGGGATCCTCAAGTCAGGAGCAGTAGGTAGAAAATGACACAATCGGGACCCAAAGAGATGCTGGCAGCCTTCCATGGTGGGCTGAGTGTAAAAGATGCCTCTGGTTTGGGGGGTAGTAATTTTACGGTGCTTGCAGTTACACGCCTTCCATATGCCATGTGCGTGGGGCGACGGCGTGGTTTCTGTCCTTGGATGATTCATAAGTTATTAGGGACGTATGACCCAAGTGGCACAAAATCTGCTGGGGGTCAGTGTGTCCACAATGACAAAAAATACTCCAAGCTGACCTCTGGCCACTCTGACACAAAGTGCTTCATCCAACAAGGGGCTGACGGTGGCTTCAAGTCTGCTCCCGCATCAGGCAGCTCCTAGAACTTGCTGTGCAATCCCACCCCTGTGAGGAACAGGCTCGCTCAGAGCAGCGAAGCTGAGTCCACACGCCCTAGAGCCACACCCACTGTTTTCAGTCCTGACGCCCAAAGCATACCCAGAGAAGTCATCATTTTAGGAAAGACAATGAACTTGCAAAGACACCTAATTTAATAAATGCCTGAAAGGCTTTTTTAAACAGAAAGGGGAAAAGCAAGAGTTACTGAGAACTTGGAGAACAGCCAAAACATAGAAGAGTGAAAACAGAAGCCCACCTGATAATCACGTTGTGTGAGCGATGGAGAGAAAGTCCAGGGTGTTTTCTGTGGGGACAGGCAATGTGGGAGACAGGAAATTAGAAAGTTTTGAGGCGAGGCCCCGAAGCCGAGACCTCTGAAGGTCCCATGTGGCTCCTGAGGGGAGGACCCCGCCTCAGGGTGGAATGCCAGCCAGGAGCACCTCCACCCTCCCAGGAACCACCTCTAGTGTCATGCCTTTCCCATCCACAGATAACCTTTTATGAGGCTCCAGGCAGGATTTTCTCCGCCACAGTTGTCATAATAGTTTCCTCTGAAGATAACCCCTGGTTTATGACCTCCGGGAAGAAGGAAATATCTAAAATGGTTCACAGTTCACTGGAAATGAAGATAAGGGACCACCTGTTGGTTCCCCAACACATAGAATAAGACGGGGTGAGTTCTCCTCCAAACTTCCTAACAAACCGTGACTTTGTTGGCGCCATCTCTAAACCATGGTAACAGTGGTTTAGAGCCAGGAGGCATTGGGAAAAAGCAGTGAAAAGACCAATTCCCTCCCTCAGAGAGCATCAATCTCGTGAATCTGCCTCTGGGACTCAGCAACAGGGCAGAATTCTCCACAGCAAATCCCATTTCACCACATTGCCCAAGCCAGAGGGTCCAGGAGTTCAATTAGCCCCAAGCAGACCGGGGAGAAAGAAGGAGGAGAATGAAGATCACAAACAAATAGCTTGTCCATAGTCTCCGTCTCAGCAGGGTCCTTAGAAGTGGCCCTGCGAACACGCAGGCAGGGAAGCTTTGCAGTGTGGGGGCTCACAGGTATCTAGCAGCACCCCCAGGGCTCCACCCACGAGGTGCCAAAAGTGTGCCCTGGTTGTGATGATGGAAAATGTGTGCAGGCATCGTCCCTAGTTGACAATGCCCGATCGCTATTAACTGAGAACAGCAACACCAGAGAATCACAGTCCTGCTTGTTGCTTCCTACGGAAGGCCCTTCTCTGTTCAGTGTCATTGTCACCCCAAACCAAACCCAGTAAAAAGTAATCAGGTTGGACCTCTGACAAGACATGATGTCAGTATTGTCAGTACACGATAATACAGTGTATGGCGGGAAACATTAATGATTTTGGTCACAAGGAATCTCGCTCGTTGATTTCCTCTGATTCAAACTGGTCTCGAATGGCACCGACGATTCAGTTGTCCTGGGAACACAAAGAGGATGTCAAAGGTTTCCTTTGCTCAGCCGAGTTCATCTGCACAGTGGGCAAATACTAAGAATTCATGGTGTGCCAGGTGCTGTTCCGGACGAACAAGACAAAAGCCCAGGCCATAGGGGAGCTTCTGTGCCCATCCCAGGATAAAGGGGAAAACAGTGACACCCTAAAGTCAGAAGGTGCAACCAATGGAATATATGTGCTCATGGATTAAACTGTGCCGTCCAACCCGGAGCTACTTGCCAAACGTGTGGCTAAGTCCCTGAAGTGGGGTCCATGCAAAGTGAGACGAGTGGACAGTAGTGGCTCCAGACTTAATGCAAAAAGAGAAAGTATGTGTCTCATGGGTAACGGTTACGATGATCAGATGTGGAAATGGTCATATTTTGGATTAGGTACAATCTATCAGAATTAATTTTGCCCTATTTCCTTTACTCCCGTCATATGGCTGCTACAAACTGAAGGTCACACTGGCAACAGTAATGTGTTTCTGCAGGTCAGCACTGGGAAGGACCAGCCTGACAAACCACAGAAGGCCACCATCAACTGGGGGAGCAAGGTGCCCGCCCCAGGAAACGGCAAATGCTGGCTCTGCATGGACGTGAACCTGGCTCACTGGAGCACCGGAGGCAGCATGCGCAAGGAAGGGAGGGGCTGAGGCTGGGAGGGCCCAGGGTGGCACCTGCAGAGCCTGAAGGTCCAGTTAAGGAGTTGGCCACAGGTGTGGCCTGGGGGGTAGCATCAGGAAATGCCACACCCAGAGTTAGAGCTCGCCAAGGCACTGAGCTCCCATGGCCGTGTGGACAGAGGACAGAGAGGCCGCCCAGAGCAGAGGAGGGAACACCAGGCGGAGTCGCCCACCTCCTGGGGCCCCTCAGCTTCGGGCCGCTCCAGAGCACTGGGTGTCGTTACTCACAAGAAGACAGGGGACAACGAAAAAGGTTCTACTTTCCCTCAGGATACAGGAATCTGGCTGATTCTGCTTACATTAAAATTTGATTACGTAGAATGCCTCTCTCCTCCACAAGAGCAGATAAATGAAGTATTTTTCAGAATCCCCATTGTGCCTCAGGATTCCAAGAGTGAGTTTGCTGTTTAATGAAGCTCAGCATTACCTACTTCTCTAAGAGAGGGGGATCTGCTCCCCTTTACCAACTGATTTCCTATTTCCTTTGTACCAGCACACCAATTAAGCTTTTAAAAATCGGGGAGAGGAAGGTCTCAGGTTTGTCATTGTTTTGATCTCACTGAATTCTTTTACATCATCCGTGATGTTTACTATGAACTCAAAATTCGGTTTCTTTCTCTTGTGAGATTTTTCACCCTTTGTGGGGGTGGGGTCCTGTTTTTTCATCTTAGCTTCATAGGTTTGCCCCCAAGTCCCTAACTTGAGGATATCAGCTGCATAGAAGCCATAGAAGCTCATTTTCTCTGGCATTTTCCATTTGCTTGGCTGTTTTTCCTGGCCCTGTGGTCATTTTTGCTACTGGTGAGTCACTTCTGAGTCACGCTGGCTGCCTGCGAGGCACTGGCCAGGACAAGGCGCCCCCACACACACCTGGGGGGCAGGTGATGCCGAGGAAGAGTGACAGCAGAGGCACTGGAGGTCCTGAGCTGACCAGGCAGTTAGGGGAACAAATAATCCCCACTCTCTTTTTTTCCCCTTCAAAACTGCCATTTCTCCCCACATTTGCTGGAGAGCATTCTCATGCGGAATCAGGTCTGGCCACCCGCCTGGGCCTTTAGGAGGCAGGAGAACAGTTCTGCAGAGTCCTGCCGGCCTCAAACACAAAGGCAGGTGTTTCTTATAAAGGGTCCATCCTCAATTGTACAACTTGGACCTTCATGCCCACGCTGCGTTTGGACCACTCTTCCAAAGGTGAGGAGAAACTGCTTTCCCCAGTGACTGCCAACTGTCCCGGGCCGGGGGAGACCCGGGAGATGCCAACCAAATGCCATGTGGTACCTGGACCACGTCCTGGGACAGAAGGGCAGGCTGCCTGGGGCTGAGTGCCAGCTCTACCTGTCCCCACGTCAGTTTTCTCTTCTGAGACATGGGGATGGTCACAGAGGCTGCCCCATAATGGTCTTGTAAGATGAAAGCCCGCCGAGCACCCAGCATGTTGCTGGGTGGGGCACAGAACAAACCCAGTAAATCTGCGCTACAGCCACCACTGTGTACCCTGGGATGGAACGTAAACTGCCCTTACTCTTCTCCAGAGTGTGCTCTGTACCTGCCTCCTTGTTGGGGCAAACCCTGAAGTTTAAGGAGTTGGCTCTGGAAACCACCCCATAAGTAAAACACAGTCCCCATACTTGGCCTCAAAGGCTCAGATTTTGCCATTAGGTTCATTTCTTCTAAGAGCCTTCCTTCCAAGGAGAAACTGATGGGCAAAGGTACTGTCGACAGCTCGTAAGAGTGGGAGCAGATCAGCCAATCAGGAACCCCATGGAAAGGGGTTCTGAAAAGGCAGGAGGAAGGATGGAGAGGGGGCTGAAGCCTGGCCACAGGGCATGGGGTGGCACACAGGGACAGTGAAGGACATTGGATCTCTGGAAGGAGACACAAGACACTGGTAGTGCTGGGTGCCTCCAGGCAAAGAGACAAAAACTGCATTTCACTGGATCTTTCTACATTGTTGACATTTGCACTATCTACACATATCGCCTAGTCAAAAAACATCTTGCTGGTCACCCACCCTGCTCTTTCCCCCAATCCCCAAAATGAGAAAAGCTGCACTAGGAACTCCTGGATGGCTCATTGGTAGAACATCAGCAATATGTTCTGGGCCAAAATCTGAGAGACTGAAACCCCAAACTCTCAAAACTGGGCTAAAAGGCCCTCAGAGTCCATGGAGATGTTCAGCAAGGAGGATGCTCCTTCTAACCTGGTGGCTTCCCATCGGGCCGTGCTTCCTGACAATGAGCCATCCCCCACATTAAGCCACAAGGACAGGGATGGGGTGAAGTGAAACACCACGGATGCAAGGAACCCCTCTGGGACCCTGTAGAGCTTGGGGAGAAATCCTGCACCTCTGACCTGAGCCGGCGCAGCCTGTGAGACCCCATGACCAGCAGGCATGGCTTCACACCGGAGGGGGGGTGGTGCAGGAGACTTACGGGTCCTGCACAGCCCAGGGCAAGCAGCTCAGCTGCTCACGGCCTCACTCTCTTCACCTGTGACACATACATCACCACTCACCTTGCCAGCTGTGAAGACCAGGGATGCTTTATGTACAAATAGCCAAATCCACGTCATTATCCCTAAAAATAACCCAGCGCCTCCTGCCAAGTCTCCCTTTAAAAGGCCACTGAATCTTGATGTGTTGAATTGTGTCCCCTAAAAAGCTCTTTTGAAGCCAGAACCCCCAGAACCTGTGAACCTGACCTTATTTGGAAATAGGGCCTTTGCAGATTTAAAGTCATAATGAAATAGGGTGGGCTCTAAATCCATTTGTTTTGTGTTCTTATTTAAGAAGAGAAGAAACAGAGGTACACAGCAGGAAGCTAACATGAAGACACCCAGGAGAAGGCAGCCACATGACGACAGAGGTGGAGATGAGAACTCGAAGCAAACCACCAGGGATTGCTGGCAACCACTGGGGTCTGGGAGAGAGGAGCCCCCAGAAGGACCCAACATCCCACATGCCAGAACTGTGAGAGAATCAATGTCTATTGTTTCCAACCCCTGCCCCTTTGTTACTTGTTACAGCAATAGTAGGAAATGAATACAAAGTTACCCAGATTTACCCTCTCCCTAATGCTTGAATTCTCTTGCTCAATAGTTGGTTAGCCAGCCTATGTTTGACTGTGTCTAGTAAAAGACAACTAATTTAAGATACACAGATGCAGTAAGCAATACCATCTCTGGAGAGGTCTGACTGTCATAAAAATCATTTAATAACTATTTATTGAACACCTGGTATACAGCAGGCACTGGTGGAGGCACTGTTGACATGGGGAACAAACAAAAATTCTCAAAATCATGTCTGAGATTGTTATGAAGAAAATAACACAGGGTCTCCCCTGGTGGCGCAGTGGTTGAGCGCTGGGCTGCAAAGCTGCCTGCAGCCTCTGCGTTGCCGATTCGATCCCCAGCTGCCGGCAAGGGTCCCACATGGCACGCAGACCTCTCCTGCCACGCCTGCTGCTCCCCTCAGCAGTGTATTTCATCAGTCTGCCCGTTCTGTTCCCCTCTCTGGCTCTGGTGAATTCTCTCACCCTCCCGCACTTCTGACTGTACCCAGTGCTTGTATAAATAAATAAATAAATCTTTAAAAAAAAAAGAATTTAAAAAAAAGAAAGAAAATAACACAATGGATAAAATGAGTGGGCCAAAAGGAATTTTTGTGATAATTAGAGAAGGTCTTGCTAAGGATATGCTATTGCAGCAGTGACCTAATGATGTGGAGCCATAGGAAACCTGGCAGGAGAAATAGCATGTGCAAAGTCCCTGTGGCAGGTGTGCTGAAAGCACAGAGGGCAGGCAGAACAAACATGATTGAGAGAGTGGTAGTTAATGAAGCAGGAGAAACAAGCAAGATCAGTCAGCCTGCCCAGCAGACGAAGGTACATTAGACCTCAAGAGTATTGGAGAGCCACCAGACACTATCTGATGGACAGTTTTTAAAAGATCACCCTGGCACATAAAGTTATTAAAACTGAGGTCTTTTTCATTCTAATTTGCTCCTTTGGTTCTTGGAATGATGGGTCTTTACAGAACAAGTTTAATGAATGACAACCCAAACCTTCTGTAAGGATGGCTGCCACGATTTTCAGGCTTAACAGCTCCAGTGCATGTGCCACAATAGCAATTATGAATTAATATACTTGATTTCTTTCTACGTTCTTCATTAAATGGGAAGCCCAGAAAAGAAAATAATTGTCTAAGCATGGAGGAGACAGACCTGCCACCCCCTTACTCCAGCTCTGCCATCTATTTATGTGCCTCAAGATTGTCTTGACATTTAATTCTGTTTCATACTTTGACTGGCTGGAACCTATCTCTGACAACCTCCCCCTGTAGTCCCTTTTGTGATAGTATTAATGCTTGCACTTCCCTATTAATAACTGTGCCCTGTTTGAGGAGGAAAAATGTTACCACAACTCAGTCAATGCCACGTATAAGAAACTGGATAAAATAAACAAAACTACTAGGTCAGCTTCTCAGGTTTCACAACCAAGGTAGCTCTCTTCCAGCTGGAAGACAAAGAATACAATTACAGCAACTGTCCCAAGAATTGCCTTGACCTCTCTTGCTCCACATGGCTGAAGACACCTAGACAATTTGGAAAGAGGAGCACTTGAGCAAAAGCCACTCCCTGCAATCATATTTCCTACTAGATTTCGCAAAGACATAAACAAATCTGAGTAGATGCAGAACATTCTCAAGCTTGGGGCAGGGGAAGTGGTGAAGGCGGGCTGGGTTGACTGAGTGAGCAGCCCAGATGCTGCAAAGAATGCGGGAGAGCCGGGCTGGCTGAGGCAGCACCTAACACCTCACAGGCTCCTTCCCAGCTCGCGGTCCATAGGGAGGACGGCACTGCATCTGGTTCCGGTGGAACTAGAGTAGCAACGGATCCTGGAGCAGTTTACAGAGCCTCAGTACCCTCATTTGCCAGGTGAGAATGACACCACCTATCATTGCAAGGCGAGTGGAGAGATCAATTAAGATTCCTCTTCTGAATGCCCTCTGTAAAAAACTGGCAGAAAGATTTTTACTCCTCCCTCCCTTTGCATTTCTTTCCCATTGCTGGTGCATCTGATTTTTCAGGGCTTAAAAAAAAATCTTCCCAGCCAGGTTTTGCTGTTTCTTTTAATCCAATTATTTTCTTTTCTGAGGAAGAAGGCTGAAGGTGGGGGAGAGAAAGGAGGGAAGGGAGAGATGATTCATTCCATCCTAAACCTTTCCTAAAGACAATCCTAAAAGAAGTCCCCTCACAGCCATTTGAGCTTGACCATCAAGCAGTTCACCTCAAAAAACCAATATGAGCTTCTTGGAGAGAGAACCACACTTAGATCTGTGAGGATGATCTAAGGTTTGTGAGGGACTCCACTGGCTGAATAGGTTTTCATTGTCTTCAGTTGTTACACTCAAATAACACAAAATATCTTTACAGTAACTGACAACACCCCCAAAAAAGAGCAATGCTGCAAAACAAACAAACAAACAAACAAACAAGCAAACAAACAAGGGCAGTTATTCCAGAACCACACTAGAAGCTGCAGACGATGTGTGCTCACTAAGAGTGTCAGTGTGAGTCCCCAGTCACCGCCATTTCTTTAATGGAAAAAGAAAATTTCATGAGTCAACTTTTTCATTGTGAGCGGATCTCAATAGCCTGTCACCCTGTGCTTCAAATGCGTAAGCAGCCTATTTCTGAATAAGTAGAAATAAAAACCAGTGACAGCAAAGGGAGAGCCTGAATAATGGGGAGGGCAGATACTTCCAAACAGAAATTCAGGAAGGAGTGTTCATGCCTAATGCCATCCAAGTTTTTCCCCCTTGCTTAATTCAGTGTTAAGCATTTCAGCTGCCCTGATTGAGCTGGAAGGAGGGGGTGCCTCTAATCAAAGGAATCGGAAACATCAGCTTTGGGTGACCATGGTCTCAATGGCAGGCGGGTGAAAGCATACTGGCCCCTGACAGCTGTCAGCTTGCGGGGAACACTGACTCACCAGTGAACCGCCACGTCAGGGCAGCTCACCTGTGCCAGCTCCCAGCTCTTGCTCATTCTGCAGGTTGGCACCCATGCCCAGCACCTAAGTCGAGTTAGAGGAGCTGGCCAGGGCCCACTACAAAGCCCCCTCTCCCCAATCCTATCCACCTGCCCCCTAGGGCAGCAGAAATCCCTACAAGGGGAAAACGCGCCCAGCTCCAGGAAGACTACATCCTGTCCGGTCCCTGCCCCCCACCAGCTGCCAGGCTTCCAACACCGCCTAGTATGGCGGGCAGCTCTGCGAACCTCGAGACGTGAGCAGGGGGCGTCCGGGAAAGGCACAGGCAGAGCTGCCAGGGCGGCACCCCCACCCCAGGCGCCTCTTCTCCCGCTCCCCCGCGCCCCAAACATTGCATGTAGGCCACTCAGGAGCAGCGAGGCAGCAAACTTAGCACCCAACACACAAGCACGACTGGCATAATCTCCCCACCCCGGCGCCCGGCGCCCCTCCCCAGCATGCCCTTCCAGAAATTGGGGACCTCTGCTCCCCTCACCCCCAGACCCAGGAACCGGCTCCATCCCAAAGCCCCTCGGCGAGTCCAGCTGACCCCGGGAGGACGCCCCGCCGCGACCCCCAGGCCCCGCACTCCCGCCTCGCGCCCCCGCCAGCACGCGCGCGCCCTGCAGCACCCCCGAGGCTCCGGGCCGCGACCCCCCATCCCACCGCCCCTTCCTCCGCCCGCCGCCCCGCGCAGAACCCGGCACGCCCTCCCTTCCGCGCGGGGCGGCAGCCCCTCTCACCGCGGCAGGCGCCGGCCGGCGGGCTGAACCCGAGCGAGCCGAGCGGGATGGCTTGGCTGGGCGGCCACGGTGCCAGTCCCAGAGCCCGGTCCTCGCGGGGGGCTGGCCACCGGCTGTCAGTCAGCGCCTCGCCCCGCCCCCGGCCCTGTCTGCGCAGGTGCGAGGCCGCGCGGGGGGGGGGGTGTCACGTGACTGGGCGGGCCCGCGCTGGGGCCCTGCGCCCGAGAGCGCGTCGCACGGCGACGCGGCGGGTGCGCCCGGGTGTCCCGCAGCCGGCGACGCGGGGCCGGCCCCGAACTTGCTGCGCTCCCGGAGCCGGGAGAGGGGTGGGCCGTGGTGTCCGCGGCTGGTTGGGCGATTTGGTGACGCTGGCGTTGCGTGGGCCTTAGTCTCCCCATCTTTATTTTTTTAATAGTTGTTTTTTCTTTTTTTAAGATTTATTTATTTATTTATACAAGTACTGAGTACAGTCAGAAGCGCGGGAGGGTGAGAGAATTCACCAGAGCCAGAGCGGGGAGCAGAGCAGGCAGAAGGACCGAAGTACACTTCTGAGGGGAGCAGTGGGAGGCAGGAGAGGTCTGCGCGCCATGCGGGACCCTCCTCCGGAGGCCGGGGAGCAGCCGGGGATCGAACCTGCGCTGCAGAGGCTGCGGGCAGCTTTGCAAGCCAGCGCTCAACCGCTGTGCCACCGGGGAGGCCCAGTCTCCCCATCTTTAAAGCCAGGAGTTTGGGCGAAGTCGTGACACTGACCAACCTACTTGTAAAATAAGCCAGGCAGGGTGCGCGGAAGGGCTTCGTGAAGCCCCTTTATTTTTGTAAGCGTGCATCTTCCAGGCGGGTAGAGTCCACCTCAGCTGCTCCAAAAGTTGTAGGCGGGTCTTCTGAGCAAACTCTGTGCACACGACCTTCAGACCACTGGTTTCTCGCACATCTCTTCGCTTAAAAAATAAAGGTAAAAATAAGAATGTCACCTTTTTTTAGTTCTAGGGAAAGGAAGTATAGAAATGTAAACTGACACCCCCTCTCAGTAATGTTGGGATTATGTCCAGTTTGGCTTCAGTGCCTAGCGAAATTCAGAATCTCCTTCCCAAGTGTGGGCCTTGAGACCTCAAATTCTCTGAAAGACATTTCCAGCTACATTGCAGAGCTACAGTGCTCCTTCTAGCGGCTGCTGGTATGAAAGAATAAAGTCCCCTCCTCTTTTAGTAAATCCAGTGGCATCTGAAATAGGGCTGAATGTCCATTTCAGAATGCTGGGTGTTGGCTGAAGTCCTAGGAGTAAATACAGGAGGAGCTGCTGTCCTGCCACCAAGCAGAAAAGATGTCAATAGGGACTGATGAGCAGGTTTACCCTGTGTGTCAAGTGTGGAGCTGCTGTTCCTGGTGAAGAGGCCCTGGTGAAGTTAAGACTTGGTCAGACACTTTAAGGGAATAAGGTGGAGGCAGAAGCTGGGACCTGGAGTTTCACAAGTTATGCGGTCTGCAGTGCCATAGCTGCTTCTGGTCCATTCCAGACTTGCCTGACCTGCTTGGTGTAGTCATGTCAGAGAAACTGGATCTCCAGGGGTTTTAAGCTTGTTGTGAACTAGGTATAAGGTTAACTATCATTTCCACGTTGGGCACTAGAGATAGGTGGGCATGCCCTTGATCCCTGTAAGGCTCTGCCCTGTGTCCAGCAGAATATGAGCCCCATCTTGCAGATAGTATGGGAACAAAGAAGGATTGTACCTGTGGCTAAAGGAGGTCCACCCCCAGTCCTGGGAGTGAACTTGGCACAAGACATTAACTTATGCTCTGACCTAAGTCTGGTGATGTCAGCTACTCAGGAATATTGAAAAATCTAAGCACATCCAGGGTCAGATTTTCTTTGGGGGAAATATTCTTCTAAAGAGAGTCATAGTGCCCTCTCTTTCTCTCTCATTATAGGTTTTCTGACCTTGCCAGAAGTTGAAGAAAGGCAGAGGCCATGACCATTCTTGAAAAAGAAGAAGAAAGTAAGTTCTGCAAAGCATTAACCAATGAACTTGACACAGGGCCTGAGAAAACTCAGGACAGTTTGCTCACAAAAAATTATTAGTGACCCCTCAGAGGAGGAAGCCCCAATAACAAACCAAATCATACTAAGCTAGCCTTATTTCTGTTGTGAAATGTGTAGAACAAATTAAACAACTATGGTAAAAATAGTGTATCTGGACCCAGAAGATGTACTTACCAGGATTCTCTCGATTATAGTGACATAACTCAATTTAAATGGTTTTTTTGTTGTTTGTTTTTAAAGAAGGACTATACTGGCTCACATCACTGAAAAGCTCTGGGGGTGAAAAGCTCGGGAGGTTCCAGAATGTAAATGGTATCAGAAATCAGTTTTGCTTTTCTACTCACTGCTTCTCTCTGAGCTGATTTCATTCTCAGATCAGGTGCTCTTTATAAAATGATTTGAAGTTAGCAGTGGAAAAAAAGCATTATCTCCTGCACTATTTCCAGCAAAAGTCCCAGGATGGACCAATATCACCCATATGCTTATCCCCTTGAACCAATCTCTGAGGCTAGGTTATTTAGATAACTGGATTGGCCATATCTGGGGATCAGCCCAACCCAGCTATTTGAGTGGAAAATAGAAAAAGTAGGAGGTACCCAAAACTGAGATGCTTATGTTAGGAGAAGGGGCATAGATTCTGGACAGGCAAGGGAAAGCAACAGATATTTGGGACAAAGCATTTGTTAAGATAGTTTGTGAAATTGTATGAAGAAAAAGGCAGGAGAATAGTTTAGTTATTGGATGGCTGAATCAGTATCCAAAACTACTATTATAGGATGAGTCCAAAAGACCATCATAGGGCCTCCCCGGTGGCGCAGCCATTGAGCACTCGGTTGCGAAGCTGCCTGCGGCCTCTGCGGCACCGGTTCGATCCCTGGCTGCTCCCCAGCCACTGAAGGAGGGTCCCACATGGCGTGTAGACCTTTCTTGCCGCCTGCTGCTCCCCTCAGCAGTGTACTTCGGTCCTTCTGCCTGCTCTGCTCCCCGCTCTGGCTCTGGTGAATTCTCTCACTCTCCCGCACTTCTGACTGTACTCAGTGCATGTATAAACAAAACAAACAAATAAATAAATAAAACATGCCTCTATTTAAAAAAAAAAAGACCATCATATAAGATGAAGACAGTAGTAATGCAACTTAGCCTCAGTTCTGCATTCTGGATGCTCCCCCCATATCCATTTCCCCTACCCTTTTATGATATATGGCCACAAATTTCCTGACTTAACAGAAATTTATTATCTTAGGTTCTAGAGGTCAAGCCCTAAAACTGAGGTGTCAGTGGGGCTGAGACCCTTCTGGAGGCTCTGGGGAAGAATCACTTCCTGTCTTTTCCAGTTTCCAGAAGTGTTACATTTCTCGGCTCATGGCCCTCTCCTCCATCTTCAAAGCCTCTCTCCTTCAATCTGGAATAGTTCCCAGCTTTTTCTTTGTTGTTCAAGACCATGATGTTTGTTTAGAGTAGAGGCCAGTTGTCTTGCAGATTTTTCTGATTCTCCCTTAGAGACTCAGTAGCACATTCTGGGCAGCAGTCCTGCATGACTGGCACGGGTCCTTCTCAGTGCATAACATATCAAGTGTACACACAGCAGCCTGACTCATTCTTGCTGATGCTGTTTGACCACTCTTTGAGAGGGAGATCTAGCTCTGTGGTGAAGGTACATATTCCTGTTTTTGTAAGTAATGAGTGGGGCAGATTTAAAGATCCTCTTGTCTAGCTTCCATGAGATAATGCTATGGTGGTTGCAAAATGTGGAGTTTTCTAAATAGACCGCTTCTCTAAGCAGATATTATTAGTTGACATTTCATCTATGTATTTGTCCTTACCCTTCTCCAATCTGTTCTCCACAAAGCAGCTGGGGTGACCTTTAAAAACCAATGCCTCCCACTGCCCCTGACCAGGCCAGACTCCGTCATCTGGTTGTCAGGACCCTGTGTGACTAAGCCCCTTCCAAGCTCTCAGCCTAGCCTCAAGCCACTCTGTGATGGCCCTCCACACGATGACCCCTTCTAGAACTTCAAACAGTCCATGCTTCTTGCTACCATCGGGCTTCCGTAACTACCCCTTGGTCTGGAGCCTTCCTCCTCTGCCCTTGTCAAATTCCCACATGTCCTACACAGCTCACATCCTAAAGGAGCTTTCTACGGGTGCCCAGTACAGACAATGCTCCTGGTATGTCCTCCTACACACAACATCCTTTTCCTTCTTGGGAGCATGCTATATGTAACTGTGCCCTCACTGGTTCAGTTATACCCTAAGCTTCATCTAGTTTTGCTCATTTATGTGTCTGCAGCACCTAGCATGGTGCCAAGCACATCATAGATCCTCACTTGTACGAACCAACAGGCATTTAAGACAAGGAACTGCCTGGGACAAGAAGAGGACTAGGTTATGGGAGCCATAGAACGAACGGGCAGGTCTTGCTCCTGACATCACTCGCAAGGAGCACACATTAACCTCAGCTTGATGAATCAAAGAACTGTTGGTTATTGGTCAATACCAAAAGCTCACTGGTGTGTCTACCACTTCCTGATGACCGGTGGTGACTGGCACTAGTGGCCAGACCTGTTGATAGGTGACAGGTGACTGATACTCTGGGAATTGTCCACTGCTTCTGATTGTAGGGCACTGCCTCCCGGTGGTGGTGATATCTATTGCTTTCCAGTCCAGCATCTAGTGCTGTCCCTCTGGCATTCAGACTGTTGCTCTGGGTTTCTGTGGTGTCACCTCAGTGGCCCCACCTGTGTGAGTCCATGGACCACTGCTTGCCAATGTGCCACCAGCTCTAGGCCCTCATTGACAGGATGGTGCCATCTTGCATGAGTAGCCTTTGTTCAGGACTACTGGACCCTGCAGACACTCCTTGGGGTGAGACAGCTGGCCACTTGTGGCCTTAGAAACTCTCCTTTTTGAGCAAAGACTATGCATTGGAGCAAAGAAAGTTTGTTCAATAAATGGTGCTGGGAAAACTGGGTCGCTACATGCAAAAGAATGAAGCTTGACCACTACCTCACACCATACACAAAAATCAACTCAAAATGGATTAAAGAACTAGACATAAGACCTGAAACCATAAAATATATAGAAGGAAATATAGGCGAAACACTATGTGATTTGCACATCAAAGATATCTTTACAGACACATCACCCAAAGCAGTGATAGTGAAGGCGAAGATAAACAGCTGGGACTACATCAAATTAAAGAGCTTCTGCACAGCAAAAGAGACAATAACAAAAACAAAGAGAAACCCCACCAACTGGGAGAACATTTTTGCACCCAACACTAATGATAAAGGACTGATCACAAAAATCTGCAAAGAGCTGATGAGACTCAGCAACAACAAAGAAAATAATCCAGTCAAAAAATGGGCAGAAGAGCTAAAAAGAAACTTCTCTGAAGAGGAAATGCAAATGGCCAACAGACATATGAAAAAATGTTCAACATCACTTGTCATCAGGGAAATGCAAATCAAAACTACCATGAGATACCATCTCACACCAGTGAGAATGGCACATATTAAAAAAACTAGCAACAACAAATGTTGGCGAGGATGTGGAGAAAAAGGAACTCTTGTGCACTGTTGGTGGGAATGCAAACTGGTCCAACCACTATGGAGAGCTGTGTGGAGATTTCTGGACCTACTAAACATAGAGCTTCCATATGATCCAGCAATTCCACTCCTAGGTATTTACCCAAAGGACACAGAAACATCCATTCCAAAGAGCACCTGCACTCCTATGTTTATAGCAGCACTGTTTACAATAGCTAAGCTTTGGAAACAACCCAAATGCCCAAAAATAGATGACTGGATCAAGAAGATGTGGTACATATATACCATGGAATATTACTCAGCATTCAAAAAAGATAAACACATGCAATTTGCAGCAACATGGATGGCACTGGAAGGGATCATGCTCAGCGAAATAAGCCAAAAAGAAAAAGAAAAATACCGGATGGTCTCACTCATAGCAGGAATCTAGAAAACTTAAATAAGGGACCAGGAAAACGAATAACTATAAGAAAGTGAAAATCAAAATCAACAAAAAACTACGAACCAGAGACACTTTTAGGGGGGCGGGGGTGGGAGGGGAGGGATTGGGGTCAGAATGGGGGGGCTGCAATTGTATGGGGAATATAAAAATAAAATTTATTATTAAAAAAAAAGAGTAAAAAAAAAAAAAAAAGAAACTCTCCTTTTTCTCAATCTCCCGTTTGTCAAATAAACAACATTGTTGTTCCCTGAGCTGGAATGGTCTTGCAATTGTGAGAGACCCACAGTGTGAGAGCCCACAGACAGTGACTTGTACCCACCTTGGTACTGTTTTTGATGCTGTTTTCTCATTGTTATACAACCTCTCTTTTATACAAATACACAGTTTCACATAGTAGACTTAATATGCCTTGAGGACCATGCATATGAATTCATAAAAATCTGCCTCTTTCTCTTTTTACTGTTGCACAGCAGCCTTCCATCTGTGTGTACAAGATACTTTATTGAATATATTGACTGGCACATGGGTGAAGCCAGCTTTTTGCTTCTACCAATATGCTGCTGTAAATACTCAAGTGCAAACATCTTTGTGCACTTGGGTGAGTCTGTGGGACACATTCCTAAGAGTAGAATGACTGGGTCAAAGGACATATACACTTATACTTTTGTGATTCCTATTGCTATTTAAGGCTAGCTTGCTCTGCAGAGAGCTGTTGGAATTTACAATGGCTCCAATTTGGTCCGACTTGCAACATGGAGTATTACCAAATGTTTATCTTTGTCCACTTACTGGGTAAAAAATGACATCTCCTGGCATCTTCATCAGAGCATCTTTTCACAACCGAGAATCTCCAATTTAAAAGCTATTTCATGGGATGAATGGGGAGCTGGCAACTAGCTCATGAAGGGTAAAGAGAATTAATGCTGCAGATGAGATGTTCCTATCCCTCTGAGGTCTTCCCGTGTAGGAGGTTTTATGCTTCTAGGGCCTCAGTGAAATCAGAGAGAGGCAGAAAACAATGACTATTGAACCACAGTCTCAAAACAGGAAGAAGCCTTACAAATCAAGTCTATCTCATATTTTAGAGATAAAAAAAGCTGAGGCTTGGAGAGAGGAAATGACTTGCAGAAGACCACATGTCAATTCTGTTTAGAAAAAGATGAAAATCCCTGATAACGGTTGAATTTCTTTCCTCAATGATTGCATCCCTGTTCAATGTTTTAATCAATGATTTTATTGTGTTATTTCCTTTAGCAAGGGTGCAATTTTAAACTTACAATAAACAAGCTGTCCTGGTAATTAAAAACACAGGCATCACAAGCAACTGTGGAGACAAAGGAGATTTATGGGGTGAGGATCCCTGCACTCTTCATTTTTTGCGAGACTTGGAAATGAGTCAAAAAGACTTTTGGGTGTCATCAGTGAACAAATGGGCAGCATCTGGCATGTCTTTGTAGCTTATCTCGCTCTATGGGATCTTTCTTTTTTTCCTTTTTAAAAGGTTATTTATATTGGTTGAAGAGAGTTAAAAGCAACCAACTGGTTCTAGTGCATAGATATTGGACATACAAATTAATCTTGTTGGTGGAAGTTCAATTGACTTCTCTCTCCCTCTGTGGAAGAAGTGTGTGTTTTTTTAATCTATGAAGTAAATTCTTCTCAGCACTATGGGACTGCCTAGCTGTGTCTGCAGTCTCTGAACCTGTTGTATCAGTTTACATACTTTCTCATTAATTAGCGAGTTAAATGAGATCCTTGACATAGGTTTATATTTCTATGAGACATGATTTAATTTTGTTTTAAAGTTATGTTTTTCTTTTTCTTTTTTTAAAGATTTATTTTTTTATGTATGCAAGAGCTGGGGTACAGGCCAGAGATGTGGAGGGGGTGTGTGTGTGTGAGAGGATTCACCAGAGACAGAGTGGGGAACAGAACAGACAGACTGACTGAAACACACTGCTTAGGGGAGCAGGGAGCGAGACAGCAGAGGTCTGTTTCGCCATGTGGGTTTCTCTCTGGCCGACCAGGCATCGAACTCATGCTGCAGAGGCTGTGGAGTGCTTCATAGTGCCTTACGCTATTAGGGAGGCCCCTAAAGTTATTTTTTTAATCTTGCTCATGCAAGGATATCTCAAATTCACCAGTCACTTGCAGTCCTGGTGTTATAGAAAGCTATCCATCATTTTTATAAGCCTAAGCAAAAAAAGAATTGACCACTGGTGCAAAGCCTATCTCATTTTTCTCCCCTGTGGGAACAAATCCCAAAACAGACACCAAAGGAAATCGAAGGCTTGCCAAGAAGTGACTGGATGCATACCGCCATTTTGAATTCAGAAGTACAAGACACGCTAACAAAATCTTAAACGTTTAAAGTGGAATTTTAATGATTAATGCATTGCGCTCCTTACTTCCAAAAGTGTAACTGGAATGAGAGTTTCCGGGACCAAGTGAGAAGGAGAAGTGATTAGCGAGAGGGTGAGTTGCAGGCAGTGAGATAATTACTGCTTTCATCAACGGTACAATTTAGAGAGTGCTTATCACTGCAACAACAGTTTAACTGAGCACCTACTTCCCAGCCCTGGAGAAATTGTCCCAGGAACTCCAAGGAAATAAAAGCAATGTCTACATTCAAAGCACTTAGGAAATCTGGGATGACCTAGCGTCACGACCCTTTGAGAGGGGACCGGACGCCAGAAATAAGATTTCGAATTTGGGGTCTGGTTTCCTCCCCCTGCATTCTGGACGGAGTTTGACAAGCTAACGGCGTGGCTTGGACCTTGCTGCGGCCCGTAGCTCCCATCCGTTCTTTCCCAGCCCCGAGTTTGAATGGATTCCTTTATTTTAGCCAGAGGAGCTTGTGACTACCACCTGCCATCCTCGCGGAACTGCCAGTTTTTCAGAGATTGGGTCCCGGGGTGGGGATCCTGGCCAACAAGTCCCCGCCCATCGCGGCGGAAGCCCCTCCCGGTGGCCGGGGCCGGCGCGGCCGGAAGTGCGCGAGCGCGGCGCCGCTGACCTCGCGCTTTTATTTCCGGGGTCGCGCGCCCCGCACGCCAGGCTGGGTCCTGTGCTCCCGCGGCCGCTCGGTGGCCGCCTCCTTGCGCCTGGCCCGCCTGCACCGAGTCGAGCCCAGCCGAGCCGCGGGGTCCGCTCCGGCCCGGCCATGAGCGCGGCCGCATGATGCGTCCCTGCTTCGGCCGCTGCAGCCGCCGCCGCCGTCGCCGCCGACCGGGAGGAGCCGCAGCGCCCGGCGACCCCGCCCGGGCCCCGGGTGAGTGCGGCGGCGGGCTGCTCACGCCCGGGACCCCGGCCACTCGCGGGCCTCGGCCGCCCGCCCCTCCACCTCCTGACCCCTCTCCTCCACCTTGCCGCGCGCAGGCGACCTTCCCAGTTCCTCGGGGGCACCTCTGTGCTACCTCTGCGCCCACGCTTGCCTTCCCTGCCAGGTGTCTGCTTGCCACCCCGTCGTGGTCCCTCGGGGTAGGGCCCGGAAGGCAGCCCTAGCTTTTTGCCTGACCTTGGGCGTGACGCTGCACTTTCTCGGCCACCGTTTTTCCCTCTAATTACTAACACCTGGGTGGTGGTTAAGGCCGGAGCGAGAGGGGCTGTAACCCCAGGTGTGAGTTGTAAAGAGTTGTTTATAGGCGTCTTTACGATGGGCTTTCCACACGCCGCCCGAGGCTTCGCCATTGCAGCGCTTCTTCCCTCCTTTTAAAGTTCCCGACTTTTTCCTTCTTTGTCCTCCTCCCTTCTTGTCTTCTCTTACCTTCCTCTCACCTTCCTCTCACAGTGATCTTTGGCAGGGCTTGTGGAGCTACTGGGTCAACCTTCTGGACGCTATCTACATCTTTTCTTGCTGCAGCCCAGGGTCATCTCCCGAGGAGTCATTGCGTCTGGGAACGAGTCTCCAGAATACACTAGATTAGCTTCTGAGTAACCAGTTTATTATGGTAGTTAAGTTGACGTGTATGAACTCTTGGTGCAGCTGCCTTGTCACCGCTTTTCCCCTGGTGTATACAGTGCTGCCCAAAAGCATGCTCCAGTGATTGTGTGTGTGCTTAGTGCACATGTATTTACTTATCAGTTTTGTTGTTTTGTCTCACTAGCTGGCTATACATTTCTTCCTCAACTCTTTACCTCAGAGATGCTGAGTTTAGTCTTTCATATTGTGCTGTGGCTTTTATTGCCCTAAAGTCACCTTTTACAAAGTCACTTTGCAAATTAGGGAGTTAGAACTTGCTTAAAGTGAAAGACTCTTGGGATATTGGAAAAGGAAACAGAAGTGTCAGGCTAGTGTTAGTGGTGTTTGAATTGGGTACTTTTTGGAGTCAGACTGGCAGGTTCAAACTGACTTCCAAGTTTAGAGGTGAAGGAAGAGACTGAAAAAGTAATTTCCCAAAGAATTCATTAAACAATTGGAAGTCCTCATGCAGATACCGCCTATCAAGACAGAGTGCGTAAAGAGGTACCCAGAAATATTCTGTCATCAATAGTTCGGAGCCTGCCTCAGATTACAGTGAGTGAATTGGAGCTTTACAGCCTTGCTAATCCATACACTATACAAGCAGAAATTTCTCTGCTAGAAAGGAAGAGCATTAGCATGGATAGAAGGGTCTAGGTGAGAAAGTAGTAAAAGCAACTTTATATGAAAATAAAGCTGACTCAGTCAAAAGGATGGACATACTTTTACTTTCTTGCTGAAACTGTTACCTGCTGATTTGGGACCCTGATATACAAATAATATAATCCTTGTGAATTTGAGGAAGTGGGAAGTGGGAATAAAAATAAAACATGAGGGCCTTCCCGGTGGCGCAGCGGTTGAGTGCTGGGTTGCGAAGCTGCCGACAGCCTCTGCAGCGCCTGTTCCATCCCCGGACGCCGAGCGAGGGTCCCACATGGCACCTCTCCTGCCGCCCACTGCTCCCCTCAGCAGTGTACTTTGGTCTTTCTGCCTGCTCTGCTCTCCCCTCTGGCTCTGGTGAATTCTCTCACCCTCCCGCGCTTCTGACTGTACCCAGTGCTTGTATAAATAAATAAATAAATCTTTAAAAAAAATCATAAATCGAGTGATTTTCCTGATGGTCCCAGAGCTTCCCTCTTTGAATCGGTATTGAATGACTCTACAAGATAGTTTCCCTGGAACAACTTTTTGGTGGTGGTGGGGGGGAGGGAGGGATGTTTCTTAAAAATAATGTTTTAATTATAAATGACATGTTTTAATTAAAATGACACATGCCTGTTTTATAGAGGAGAGCATAAAGTATCAAGCCTAAACACGAGCTCTTCCTCCCTCTTGTCCTCAGTCTGTCTTGTCTGGGGTCAGTGTTAACGATCGCATCTGAGAAGAGTAGGGCAACTGCAGGAGTTAGTCAGCTTCCAAGATTGCCCACGGTTGGTCTCAGCTTCCTGCTCAACTGACACTGCCTGACCTGAAGCTGCTCCCTAGATCCCTTTGTTGGTTTCTCTGCTGCGGCCAGACTCTGCCCTGCTTCCTATTGTTGACCGAAGACAAAGGCCAGGTTAAATTCTTGACTATATACCCTCTTCCGTGGTCCCTTCCTGTTAATATAATTCTTCGCTTTACTACTGTCTCTTCCTGCGAGAGCTCTCTCCACCTTGATTCGGTAGCTGAATATCCACCTACCGAGTATCTACCCTTTGCTACTGAAGAAGAGAGGACTTCCTCCTGGTGGTGATGCTTGGGTCTGTCTGTGATGGGACAGGCACTTAGTCATCTACTATCACTTGCCTTTTTCTCTCACTGACTTCTCCGCCACTATCTGCAAACACACGTTTGTCTTGCTAACCTTAACCCCACCTGCTATTTCATTTCACTCTTGAGGGACTCTTAGCAATGGTCAAATAAGGTGCAGACCCCTATGAGGCCAAAATCTGCCTTACATTGGACAGCACTTGGCAGTTGTGAAAGTGCTTGTCAGTTTCTGGTGCCTGGGTTTCGTGGGTGCTTGGTAAATGTTTGGCTAGTGACTACTTGGCTGGGTGGAGAGTGGGAGTCTTCCAATTGGAGGAACCAGCAGGCCAGAGCATGGTGGCATGCAGGCTGCCGAGGGGCAGGGAATGAGTGCACGCACAGGAGCCGCGAGGACCCAGCCTGGACCCTGGGGCAAGGCTGGAAGGTTTTGTTTGTGGCCTGTGCTGGGATTTTATGGTAACTGAAGCAGGTGGGGTGCCTGTGGGGCACCTGTCCAGGACACTCACCGAGTGGGTAGGGCTGCAGGTGTCACTGGTCCTGCGGGAGAGAGGAGGAGGATCCCTGTGTTTAGGGGCGCTGCCTGAACTGGGCTGGTCAGGGAAGGGAAGAAGAGGCCATCCTGTGAGGCTGGGGGTATGCTTCCTCCCTGCGAGCGGAGAAGGCAATCGGAGAAGGCAATCCCTTGGCAGCACCAGTGCCCAGCACGTAGGGCCAGTCAGGGTACAAAAGCTTCCAGTCTTTCTTGAGACAGGCTTCTTACAGATCATTTCTGTGTGGAAATGTTTTGAATTCTTAGAGTTCCACATTGCCCACATTCACTTTGTTCATTATAGAATGCTGCTTCTGAATCCAGCTCCTCTGAAGTGGGAGCACACTCCTGGAAGAGCAAGTGCTGTGGTGGCCAAACAGTGCAGACTCCGCCCTGTGCTGGCTGTGAACTTGGGCAGGCTACTTCATTTCTCATGCTCCATTTCCCCATCCCTAGAATGAGCTAGTAAAGGCCTTCAGTGCTGGCAGGAGTAAAAGAAATGTAAACAGTGTAATAATGTAAAGCTCCTGGCACAGTGGATGTTCAGTGAATGGTCTTTAATTTTCTAGTATTATGTTGTCATCAGCTTGCAAGTGAGGGCTAAGCAGATTGTTAGTGTGTCCAGTGTCCACAGTATTTTGGGTTTGATGTTTTAAAATTTCCTTTTGTGTTGAACCAGGAGCCCCATAGAGGGGAATATGATGGGAGGCTGGGATTCACTCTTGATTCCAGTTCACCTGTCCAGGACACGCACAGAGCTTTGGCATGCTGGGTTTTTGTTTTTTACTTCTGGATTTAGGTTTCTTGAGGGTTTAGTTACCATGTTGGCATTTTGAGATTATAAGTGCTCTGTTTGGCTTTCAGAGTCAGGAGCTGTTCTAGCACAGCATCGGGGTGAAAGCTTTGGTGCAGGTGTAAACGCCTCTGAGGCTGACTGTGCACCTTGTGCTACAGGGGGTTCCCCTAAAACCAAGACTTCCCCAGAAAAATCCCTGCAAGTGGCTTTCTCTCTTCCTCCCCTTCTCCCTCTCC
Organism: Talpa occidentalis; assembly: GCF_014898055.3. Taxonomy (NCBI): domain Eukaryota; kingdom Metazoa; phylum Chordata; class Mammalia; order Eulipotyphla; family Talpidae; genus Talpa; species Talpa occidentalis. Next base: position 20,626,602 of record NW_023601754.1, on the reverse strand, counting down.
CCTGGGTCCTCTCATCTTTCTCTCCTGTGCCTTTTCTCCAAGGTTGCCCACACTGTCTCACCCAGTGCCCCTGCCTGCTGGCCCCTTCTGCTCTTCTCCCTGTTCCTGCACATTCCTGAGGGCTTCACATTACTTTGTTTCTCCCTCAAGTCCATTCATTCAACAGCAGTGTACACAATGGTCTGGGGAGCTTCTAAGGTGACACCAGAGGAACCTGACCTCCAGCCAGGGTGGCGATGGTGGGGTGAGGTGGGCAGCTTTACAGCCAGCAGGCCGCCTTTGGGCTTAATCTCACCGCCTGTCAGCTTCCCTTGGAGGGGTGGCAGCATCTGATTGACAGGAAACTTGCTGCCTGGTGGGGCGTGATGTGTAGAGCAGCCACTTTGGGAAGAGGACCTATTAGGATGGGGTCGGCTCTGTGCCCTGATCTGGGCTGGGAGGACAGCTTTGGGTCTGCTTGGAGGCAGAGCCCACAGTATTCCCTGACACCTCAGAGGTGGGGAGCAGGGGGAAAGAGTTAAGTGAGGGGTAAATCCTGTTTTTTGACCTTGGCAAACAGCAAATGGCATCCGGCACTGAGTTGGGAAGAGAGCCACACGGTGCGGCGGGTGCAGGGGCCGTTTGTGTGACCTTCCCACAGCCACACTCTGTGGTACCTGGAGTTTGAGAATTTGCCAGATAAATACTTTTTGATTTACATGGGACTTATCCTAAAAGCTCACATGTAGATAGAGGAGGGCCCCAGAGCAGTTAGCCCTGTGGAGAGGGACCTAGTGAGGGATTGAAAGCAGCTGGTGAGCCAGGGCAGCTCGTTGTGGAGCCACCCTTGCTGCCTCCTCCCTTCTCCCAGGCCCTTGCTCCTCTTGGCATATCTCTGTTTGCCATCTTTTTGATCATGGGTGTGCAAATACTGTTTTAGAGTGATTGTTTCAGCGTGAAAGGCCTTTCTAGAAAGATTAGATAAGTAAACTGTTCACAGCATGGATCACGCGCCAGCTTATTATTGAGTCTTGGCTTACTTAGCTTAATATTCTGTTGATTTTTCTTCATGAAATGTTAATATTCTGTTCTTTAGATTTAGTAATTTGAGAAAAAATAGTGGTTTCATATGCATGAATTATGTAGGGTTGAAAGCACAAACTAAATATTTCATCATTGTAAATGGGCTGAAGGAACACTTAAGATCACAGATGGCAGTAAATACACTGCAGGGAAGTGATGTGAACACATGCCTCCTTTAGCTGGACGCGGGGGTGACGCGAATGCTTGTTCTCACAGAAACCCAGGGAGCGTGGTATGAACGCTCGTCCTTTCTCTGAACCCAGAGAGTGTGGGGTCAGTCTTCTCCTTGCCCCAGGCCCTAGGGGATGATGTGGATGTTCATCCTTTTCCCAAACCCAGGGTGGTGTGAATACTCATCCTTTCACAGAGCTCAGGAAGGGCGGGGAATGCTCAGCCTATCTCTGAGCCAGGCGAGGGTGATTCAAATGGTTGGCCTCTCCTCTAGCCACGGGAAGCTGGTCTGAACGCTCAGCCTTTCCCCAGGACCGAGGAGGAAGATGCAGATGCTTATCCCTTCCTGACCAGGGAAGTGATGGGAATAGTCATTCATCCCCTGAGGCCATGGGTGGTGGTGTGAACACTTTACCTGTGACTTTGGACGGGGATGTAAATACTGGTCCTTTGCTTGAACCCAGGGAGGGCAGTCAAGACTGGACCTCCCCCGAGGCGAGGGAAGGTTGTGGGAGTGCGCTTCCTGTCATGGCCTCCAAGGCAGTTGGTGTGAATGTTTTCCATGAGCCCAGGGACGGTGGTTTGAAAGCGTGTGATTTATTTTTTTATTTTTGTGTTTCTGAATGATCATCCATTACCTGAGCCCATAGAAGGAGCTGTGGACGCTTGTCTTTCCCAGAGAGCAGGGAGGGTGGTGTGAACACCCAGCCTTTCCCCCGCCGGTCGTCATGGGAATGCGCGTCCTTTACTTCAGCCCCAGGAGAGTGGAGTGGATACTCGTCCTTCCCCTGAGCCCAGGGCGGGTGCTGTGAGTTCTCGTCTCTTCCAGAGCCCAGGGAGTATGGGGTGAATGCACATCCTTCTTCAGAGGCCGGGGAGGACGGTGCGCAGCTCACACTTCCCCGAGCCAGGGAGCGTGGCCAGAACGCTCGCCCTTTCCTCGCCCTTTCCCCTGGAAGAGGAGGCTGGTCTTTCAGACCCGGGAAGTGCTGAGAGTACGCAGCAGCCGTTCCCCGTCCGGGGAGAGGGGTGGGCTTATTTCTTCACGGAGCTCAGGGGGTGTGGTGAAGGCGCGCCTTGTCCCTGAAGCCAGGGGCAGCGGTGTAGACGCCCGTCCACCCCGAGCCTCGGGCGCACCCGTGACTGTCCGTCCTTCCCTGTGCCTGGAAAGGTGTGTGAACGCTTGACCTTCCCCAGAGCCCGGCTGGGTGGTGTGATGGCCTGTGTTCCCCTCCACCCCAGGGTGGTCCGAAAGTTCCACTTTCTCTGAGTCTAGGAAGGTTGGTGTGAATTTTTCTACCTTTCCCTGAGATGAGGGGTTGTGTGCGAACGTTCTTCCCGTCAGGGAGTCCAGCGCAGGTGATGGGAGTGTTTGTCTCTTCTGTGAGCTCAGGAAGGGCAGTTGAATGCTTGTCGGTTTTGTTTTGCTTGCTTGTCCCTTACTGAGCCCACGGAAGGGGCTGTGAATGCCTGCCCGTTCCCTGAGCCAAGACTGGGGGATGTGAATGCCCATCCCTTTCCCTCACCCGGGGAGGGTATTTATTACGAATTCCCGCGCTTTCCCAAGCCCAGGGAGGGCGCCGTGGGTGCTCGTCCTGCCCCCGAGCCCAGGGAAGATGTGGTGAGCGCTCCTCCTCCTCCTCTGCTGGGGGCAGTGCCGCCGTGTCATTCCTGGGCCAGGGAGAGGGTGATGTGAATGCCAGTCTGTTCTCTGAGACGAGGGTTGGTGAGGTGAAGGGCATCCTTTTCCCACACCCAGGGAGGAGGATGTCCAGTCCTTTCTCCGATGCTCAGCGCAGGAGCGTGGCCTCCACGTGGGGGGGGCGTGAGCGCTCGTCCTCTGCCTCACCCGGGAGGGTGGTGTGACTGCTCCGTCTTTCCTTGCGCTGAGGGAGGGTTGTGCGAGTGCTCGCTCCTGCAGGGAGCCCAAGGAAGGTGACTGGATGTTCATCCTCTCCGTGAGCCCGGGGACGTGGTGCGAGCTCCTCCCCTCCCCGGACCAGGACGGGTGGTGCGAGCTCGTCCTTTCCCCAAGCCCGCGGGGTTCCTGTGAACACGGGCCGGGGAGGGCGTGTGAGTACTTGATTTTTCTTTCTTTTTTCTTTTTTTAAAGAATATTTGATTTTTCACAGAGCTCAGGTCGGATGGTAAATACTCAGGGTTTTTTTTAACATTTTTAAAATTTATTTTTAAAAATTTTATATATTTTTTATATAATTTTTCATTTTTGCACAATATGCATTTTCATCTTGGTTATAGTCCCCATACAATCCCCGCCCCCCTTGTTTTGATCCTACTCCCTCCTTCCCCCCTGGAGTGTGTCTCTGGTTTATATAACACCATGGACTATTACTCGGCCTTCAAAAAGGATAAACTCATGCAATTTGCAGCAACATGGATGGCGCTGGAAGGGATCATGCTCAGCGAAATAAGCCAGAAAGAAAAAGAAAAATACCGGATGGTCTCACTCATAGCAGGAATCTAGAAAACTTAAATAAGGGAGCAGGAAAAAGGCCAATTATAATAAAGGAAATACTCATTTTTTTCCCTGAACCTGGGGAGGGTGGTGTGAATGCTTGTCCTTTCCTCTAGCGCTGGGACCGTGATAGCCTTTTTCAGGTGCAGGAGGGTGCTGCGGACGCTAGTCCTTTCCCTGAGCCTAGGGAGGGTGGTGTGAATCTCGCCCTTTCTCAGAGCTCAGGGAGGGGGTTGAATGCTTGTCCTTTCCCTGAACTCCAGGAGAGTGATGTGAATTCCGGCCTGGTCTCGGCCTGGGGGTGTGGTGTGGTCCCGGGGCAGGGATGGTGTGTGAACGCTCAGCCCCTTGGCGCTCGGGGGTGTGGTGAGTGCTCGTCCCTTCCCCGAGCCCGGGGAGATGCTCGTGAACACGTGGCTTTCCCTGCGCCGGCGTCAGGTGTGGGAGTGATTGTCTTCCCTGGAGCCAGAGTGCGTGTGAATGCCCTCACTTCCCCTGAGCCAGTGGAGGCTCCTGCGAGTGCCTCTCTTTTCTAGGCACCCAGGAAGGGTTCTGGTTATGTGCAGTTGTCCTGCCCTCAGACCCATCAGCTCACGTGCCGCCTGACTGACTCCCCCCGTGTTGGAGCGGCCACTTCAGCATCATGTCCTCACTCCGAATGCACCTCCCCTAGCCCCTACCTGTCCCTTGCTCACCCGGGGTCAGTACCGCCTGGGACTTCCTCCAAACCCAGTTCATGTCAGCACGGCCTGCACGTCTTGAAGGTTTCTCACTAGGTTGTCAGGTTATCCCATCACCCCGTCCCATGGTGAATGTTTTGCCTTTGATAGCCTGGTTTCCTGGCTTCCTCTTGGCTCATGCCCGGGCTCACCTCCAGCGTGCCAGCCCCACTGGGGGTGAAAGGGTGAGCCCTTCTCCTGGCTTGTGGAGGGGGAGTTTTCTCTGCTGTCTGTGCCTGGTGCTGTGCCTGAGTCCCTGCTCTACTGCCCGGCCCCCGCCTCCTCTTCCCAGACTCTACCTCCTGTCCGCCCTCTCACTGCTCAGAAAACCTTTCTGGAGTACGAGCAGCTGTGGCCCAAGTCAGCTTGGAGTTTGTCATCCCCACTCCCACTGTGTTCTCCTCTGCTCTTCGGAGGAAGGGTTGCCTCTGAGTCTGCAGGTTGGACGCATGCTCTGAAAGCAGATGGCCGCAGCGAGCCCGCGTGGCGCTGATCCACGCCGAAAGGGCGAGGCCGCGCGTGTGCCTCGGGCCTGCTCGGGCGCAGCTCTTTGGCCTCACTAAGCCCGTATCCTTCATGTGTTTCCATTGCCCCCGGGGGGCTCGGGGGGACTTTTAATTAAAAAGTGTGGCCTGGACGGGTTGCGGGACTGGCGGGGGACCGGCCGTGACCGGGCAGCTGTGCTTGAAGGGCCACAGCGGCTGGTGGCCCTGGGTAATGGGGGAGACGGCCTTTCTTCAATAGAGGGTAGCCCCGCGCCGGGGGAGGTGGAGGAAAGCATCTCCTCTCCTTTTCCTCTGGCCGCCCAGGCCCTTCACTTAGGTGCGCTTTTAATATCTGCTGCTTTGATGTTCTCATTCCCAGTCTCCAGGCCCTGGGCCCGGCCTGAAGCTGCTGGGGAAAGGCCCCGCCAGCCGCCTGGCCTCTCCGGCCGCTCCCTGTGCTGTGCTGACCGCCCGTCTTCCTGCTCTTAGCTCCCTGCCCTGCCTTCGGGGGCTTTCCCTGCTCCCCAGCGTTCTGATCGCTGCTGTGGCCTCTCGGGGGCTGCCCTCGGCCTGCCTGTCCCATCCGGGCTGGGGCCTCTCATTCCTTGTTTGGCTCAGCCTTGGGGGGGCCAGCTCTGCGGGCGCCTCCCGCGCAGGGAGTCTGCAGCTCCTTTTCAGCTGCTGGCCTGTGCCTGTCCTGGCACCGTGCGGCCTCTGCTGTGCTTTTCTTCCTGGACTGTGGCTCCGGGACGCGGACAGCCCCTCTTAGCCGGGCCCTGCACCTCTGCTCAGGTAGTGGCGGCGGCTCCTGGTTGCCAGTCTTCCTACTCCCCCCCTACTCTCTTTATCTTTCTAAAGTTCCTGAGTGTTTTCCCAAGTTCTGGTGCGTCCCCTCGCCTCCGCCGCCCCCAGCAGAACCAGCTGCAGACTTGCAGGCTCCGTCCTCGTTCGTCCCTGTCACTGGGCCTGTCCTCGGGAGCGTTGCCTGTGTATGCCCGGAGCTGGGCGCCCCACCCCTGCCGTCCACGCTCTCCTCCTGTCCGCATCTTGCTTGCCGCCAGGGCCACCCCTGCTGTCATCTTTCTGGACGCTTTACTTCCAGACAGAATTAGCTGTTGTCCTCGCCCTCATCGCACTCTGCTCCTGATTTGGGGATAACACTTAGCACATTTTGACACGACCGGTTCCCACCTCTTGGTGTGTGAGCCTCTGTGGCTGAGCTGCTGTCTGCTTGTGGCTCTTCCATGGAGTGTGGCGCGGGGGGAATGTCCCCTCAGTGCCCCTCACCCCCCATGTTTGAAGGCGCCACATCTCTCTTGGGGTCACTGCTCCTTCCGTGCCTGAAGCAGAAGCAGAGAGGTGCTTGTTTCTGCTTTTTATCGGACACCAGTGGGTGCAAGAATAGTAAAGCAATCGTGAGCATCGGAGACATTTTGATGTAACTGTGCGCACAGGACTAAGGGACACAGTGTTTATTGCGGTCCTGAGAGGAGTTGCGTCCTGATTCTCCTTTGTAGGTACCGATCGGATCGGCGAAGAATACTGTTGCCTTTGTTTAGTTATTTGCTCTCAGTTTGTTTATGAGAAGTACCTTTCCGTCTCCTGCCCAGAGGAAAAGTGAGGGAAGAGATGAACAGACTTGTCTGCCCATCCAGGGACAGTCGCCCTAAGACAGACCTAAGACGGGGTCGGGACGCTGAGCGCTGTGTCTAGAGGAGGCAGCGCCCGGCCCTCGGCTCTTGCTACCACCTTTCCCTCCGCCCACGGGCACCTGTGCTGGTGGCTTTTTCTCCTGTTCAGTTTCTTTTTACTGAGTCGTAATCGATATGCATGAATGTGTGATTTCAAGCGTGCCGTTCATTGTGTTGGCTTTTTTGGGACCAGCTTACTGCATTTTGTCGGGACAGTGGCTGGTGCCAGTGCCGCTTCTTCCCTGACAGCGAATCCACAGTCACCCCAGGTTTTTCCCAGTCACCCCCCACCTTGTGCTCAAAACCCTGTTCTGATTTTTTCAAAGTAGGTTCATCTCGCCTGGTTTCGAGTGCCATGCACCTAGGATCACGGGTGCATATTTCCCTGTGTGCGGTCTCTTTCCCTGAGCTTAACATTTTTGAGACCCACGTCCTTGCTGTATTGGTAATTGTCCCTTTTCGGCGGCGAGATCTGCCATTGTCTGAATAGACAGAGTTTTTCTCTCCTGCTGCTGGATACTTGCATTGCTTCTGCTTTGGGGTATGCTGTGAATAAATCTGCTGTAACCCATTTTGTACCTGTTTTGTGTTCATTTTTCTTGGGTAAATACCTGGACGTGGAATTGATGAGTCATGGGGAGGTGTTTGTTTAACTTGGAGAAATTGCCAGATTGCTTTTTGAAGTGGTTGCCGTGTTGCTTGCTTTTTGTAATTTATAAAAAATTGGTATCTGGTCTCATCGTAGACATCCTGCTGTAGACCTGACTGGTACCGGGGATTGGCAGGCTGTATTTTGCAAAAATCAGTTTTATTTTAAAACATTGCTAGGCCAAGCTCACTTGAAAACAGTTCAGAATATTATTAGGCCTTTGAAGTGGTTGGCTATCGCGTAGATGTCTGGATAAAACTACCGCATGTATACTTTCTATGCACCTCCGTGGGTCTGAATGGCCTGGGCTCCCCAGCCACGTGGTTACTCAAAAGTCAAGAAGGTCTCAGGACTGGTGGTTCACTAGGAAATCGCTGGGGTGTGGACATGGCGGCTAAAGGGGGGAACAGGAGGTTGTCCAAGTAAATGTGGAGGGACAGCCTACTTGGAAGGGCCCCTGGCAGTGGCCGGATGGTCAGAGGAGACAAGCAGCAGAGCTAAGCCCCGCAGGAGGCCAGCTTGAGGCAGGAATGGAGACTTGGGGGGAGCACAGGTGCTCTTAGGGGCAGAGACTAGGGGAGTTCACCTGGCAGGCCCGGCCGCTTGTCACCCCGACCCCCATCCCTGCTCCCTCTACTACACCACCCTCCTGTATCCTCCTTGGGGTTCTTGGTTTCAGAAAACATACCAACGGAGGGTTTGGGTAGCAGAAAAATATATTAGAAGACTGTCAGATAAAGCAGAATGGACAGGCTGCAAGTGTGTAGATTTTTGGGGAGGGGGAGCCTTTGTCCTCCTGGATTGTTCCTCTACTTTTTTCCCTCCTGATGTCTTCCTTTTTGTCATTTAGTTCTTACTGGGAGAATGAGTTCCTCACTCTCATGCAAATTTTAAGATTTAAAAATTCTACCATTATGTTTTCACTTTTCAGTAACTAGAAAGTAATAAGAATGTTCCCCTTTTTGTTTCACAGATATATTTTCTTCCAGAGTTTTCTTCTCTATGCACTGTGCCTGCTCTGAATTCCTCTCCCTGTTTCTTGGTGGGTGGAGGGGGGCTCTGTCTTTCATGAGACCTGTCTTGGATCTCCCTCAAAACCAGGCACGTGGCACTTCTGTGTCCATGGTGAGAGTGGCCTCCGGTGACCCAAGGAAACCTGGTGTTGGTCATTGTGTGTCGAAGACCAGCTCCGGGAGAATGTTGGGTCGGGTGTCCCTGAAAGGATGAGATGGCCTAGGCCAAACTTGAGGGTTGAGGGGCAGGGGAGTGAGGCAGACACAGACACTCTTATACTGGTGAAAGTATCTCCTGCAGAGGGTCTCAGCGGGTCTTTATTTATGCATTAAGGCAAGTGGTGGGATTACATGTCGAATGCATAGAAGCAAAACAAAAACAATCAGTACATTCCTTTCCCATAGACATTTTGGCGCCTACGTGTTTTTGAGAAAAGACACAACCTTAAACGTTAATAGATAATTAAAACTTAGACTCATTATTTCAGCCTAAACAACTACCTAGGTCAGCTAATAGTCCTTGGTACATCCCTATCGCCAAGGCTACAGTATCAGGAGACTCCTCTATCTATATGGCCTGCAGCTAGAGGCCAGTTGCTTCCCACTAATCAGTTGTTAGAACTTTTTGCTACCTAGAAACTCCTAGCGTAATCAACTTTATGATTCATGACAAGGCTTCTCTACGGAACTCCCATATAAGGAATGTTATGGCCAGCTCTGGGTTGCTTATCAAGCATGGCCTTGCACAATAATTATTTCCCATTGTCAAGTGGGCCAAGTTATTCAGTGTTTAATTTTTAAGCAAGTAATTCTCCGTGCCATGTACTTACAGTATTCTTACACGTACAACATTTTTTGTCCAATGTATTTGCCGAGAAGTTTTTTCTTGTTATGACCAAGAACAAAAAACAAAGGGATGTTCAGTCTTCAGCCCCACAGTGTGAGGCCCTTTTCTTAACTGCTTGCCAGCGTCTTACCTGGGGCAGGAAGGCCTCCTGCAGCAATTGTGGGTGCTGCTGCCTCTTGGGATCTTCAGGTCTTGTTTTCTTAGGTCAGATAAGTGGTTTTAGAGAGGCTGTGCCTGGACACCCACCTGCCAGTGACATGGGGGCCCAGTGGGAGGTGTGCCTGGGAGCTGCTTCCCCTCAGGTGCCTCCCGCGCCTCTCCCACCGGCACTCCCACCTCTTGTTCTCCTTCTCTCTTTTCTGTAAGTACTTTGCTATGGCTGGGGAACTGGTGTGGCCTCTGAGTGCAGGCTGACCAGATGTGGTTGGGATTCCCCTCGGGGCTGTTTCTTGAGGGACTTTGACTCATAGACTTGCTTTTCAGAAGGGCTCAAATAGCAGATGGCATATTAGACACCTTGAAAGTACTGGTTTTCAGGATTATCATTTATTACTAATGAAAACATGGAGGAGCAGTGATTTCAGTCATTTCTGAATAACATAACTTTATGGATGAAAGATTATGTTGGTTATAGGTGGTGCAGAAATTAATCACACCCAAAGAATTATTGTGCACTTTTGTCATAGTCAGTAACTCTGCTGACGAGATCTTACCATCTTTCAGGCCCGTCACATTGGGCAGTATGCACCTTAAGATCCTGAAGAAGAGGCGCAAAACGTTCCAGTAATGCTTGGAAGTGACCTGTGAGGTAAGGGCGTGATTCTTCCTTAGTGCGTGACCAGTTTCTGTCTGTAGAGCTCTGAAAAGGAATTGCAAGCTCCACGGCCGCAGGCCTGTCCTCCTTTTCCGCTGTTGCCTTAGGCTTCTTACCAGCTGACCTGAAGGCGTGTATCTGGAAGAGCCTGTGAGCTACACTGATAAATTCTTAGCAAGATGAGGTGGGTGTGCAGCTGTAAGGGAAGTTTGTGCTGTTGCAACTGTCCCCCAAATAGTGGCATCTGCAGCACTGCCTTTGGTGTTCTGGGAAACAGCTTGGGTTCAGAAGGGGACACACAAGCCCATCCATTCGGCCATTAAAATAGAGAAACGACGATGTGACATGTTTTCCCATCACTCCGTGCAGAGTGCTTTCAGCTGCTTCCCAGAAATGCTTCTGTGCGCATTCAAGCAGCAGCAACGGCGGGCTTTAGTGTAGTCAGCCGGCATGCACCCAGCCCTAACGCGCGTGTGCATGGCAGCATTGCCTCATGCGTGGCTGAGTGTTTGCTCCAGTGTGCCCAGTGTTTGCAGTCGGGTTCAGTGTGAAGGGAGGGTTTCTTCATTTCCTCCCCTCCTTTCCTGTTGCATGAGGAAAGCATAACTGCATGACTCAGCGGGACCATGTGCAGTTCAACACACATGGAGTGTGTCCGGCCTCCGCTGGCTGTGCTTTCCCGACCAACAGTAACTTCTAGATGTTTTCCTGTTGCCTTCCAGGGAGTGTTACAGGCTAAAACACACCACACGCTGCACCAGCATTCTAAGGGTCACTTTTAGGAGGGCTCACCTGCCAGGGCTATGTCGCTGTGGTCCTCTGGCACAGATAGACCTGCCCCACAGGCCGCCCCCAGGGGGTGCTCTTGGGGCCTCACTCCCAAAGACCACACTGACCTGGCTCAGGTGCTCCGCATCTGTGCCTTCTGGAGACTCCTGGCTCCTGCTTCTAAGTAGAACCCAGACTGCACAGGCAGGGTGTTCTTACACAAAACTGGTCTTCACTGGACTTGGGGTCCAGCAAGCCAGCCCCCTCTTTTCACAGAAAACATTCTGTTTAAGAAGTAGCCATGGACAGTGGCTTGCGGAACTCCCATGGACATCACCGGGGGCTGTGACTCTGAGAGTGGGACCAACTTCTCATCTGCTTATAAATAAACTTGCCATGGGCCCAACAGCAGGCAGAAAGGACCCTTCCTGTGAGGGGCAGCTGGGAGGAAGGAGGAAGACACACAGCTGCTATCTCAGGGAGAACATGAGGCTTCACTGTAGGTGGAACTTAGGCTGTGACCTGATTGCTCAAGGAGGTGGAGAGATGCTTCCAGATCCTGCCAGTCCTGTGACAGAACCAGGCTTTACCCGTGGCGTAGACAGAACTGGTTTCCACCTTCATCTGCTCGTAGTCACACCCTTCAGACTGCACATCAGAGACAGGAGAGATGCCTTTCAGGGTGGCTGACTTGAAAGAAGGAAGTTGTAGGCCTTGTACGATAAGTGGGAGTCTCCACAGGGAGGAGACTGTGGAGCTGTTTGTAGGGAAGGCGGTGCAGCAAATGCCAGCTTCTTTCAGCTGTGTCAGGTCTGGCCAATTTCCTTTTATCTTTAGTTTCTTCTTTATTTCACGTAAAATGATTTTAAACCTTTTTTTTTTTTTTTTTTTTTTTTGCCTGACCGAGGAGCAGATTTTTTTTTACTGGCTGAGGGAACCGATGTCATTTCATCAGTGTGTTTATACTGAGAGAATTCTGCCAGGTTTTCATCTGCAAGTCCGTGCCCGCATTGCAGATTTCATTACCACGCACCGAGGGCCTGTAGGGAGAAGAGCAACGCCCAGAGTCGGCAGCGGGGCTGGTCTTCGCCTGCAGCCGCCTGAGCACACGCGTCCCGTCTCTTCTGTGCCTGGACGCCAGTCTCTTGCCCTGTGCTTGTCTGAAAAGCCCTGTGCTGGCCCGAGGAAGTGCTTAGGTCGTTTGATAAGATGCCCTGGGTGTCTTGTGCGAACTGAAAGCCAAATGAACTCTGTCTCCGTGTCTCCTTGCTCTTTATTTATCATGACTGTTACTGCCTCTGTCAAACACTGATAAGAGGAGGTCGTGCATTTAAAGCAACAGTCACCACAGTTCCTGGGAACAGTGCAAGCTTTTCTTCAGTTCCTCTGACCCGGTGTTCTCAGAGACCAGGCACTGCAGGAATTCTGGGAGAGGCAGCCAAAGATGGCTGACAAAGAATGGGTTAATAGGCGTGGGCGACTTTTCAAAGATTAAAATCGAGAGGAAAGGCAATCTCCAAACAGGATAGAGTTGAACATAGAAAAATGGGAGCTGCTTGCTGCACGCTGCACACTTGCATGCAGGCTGAAACGAGGGCGCGATGCCAGTCCACTGAGGATAAACAGCACAGCCAGGTGAGGGCGCAACAGAGCAGAGGAGCACGCTTCCACCTCATGCCTTCCTTGCGCTGCTCATGAGGCTGAGCCGGCTTTGGCACAGAGAGCAGGCCCTGGTGAGGGGGTCGTGGACTGAGCTTCGCTCCCTCCCGCCCCCCAAGGCATGCTCACTTGTTCTTTCCATTCTCCCAGGTCATTTGTGGCCCTGGCCACCTGTAGGTGACTCCAGGCTGAAACGGAAAGTCCCATGGGCTTACTGTGTCCTAGACAGTCAAGTAATCAAGGTGAAAGGTTTTAAAATTCAAATCTTAACTTGTTTAGTTTCCCTGCTGTCTGTGTTTAGACTATCTGAACACAGATCTGAAAAGGCCAAGGGAGGGCCTACCTGGTGGCACAGCAGGTTGAGCACAGCACTGTGAAGCTGTCCACGGCCTCTGCAGCGCAGGTTCAATTCCCAGCTGGCCAGGGAGATGCCCACATGGCATGGCAGACCTCTCCTGTCTCATCTGCTGCTCCCCTCAGCAGTGCTTTCGGTCCGTCTGCCTGTTCTGCTGTTCGGTCCGCTCTGTCTCTGGTGAATCCTCTCACTCTCCCGCGCCTCTGGCCTGTGCCCCAGCTCTTGTATAAATAAAATAAATCTTTAAAAAAAAAAAAAAAAGGCCAAGGACAGCAGTGGCCCCTGGTGGCTCATGGCAGGGGCATAAGCCAGCATCTCCTCAGCTCCCTCCCACCCCTCCAGGTGCCTCCGGGAACCATGCCGTCATCAGGACACCGTCTCCGCGATATTGAGCACCACCCTCTCCTGGCTGAAAATGACAACTGTGACTCTTCGTCCTCCTCTTCCTCTGAGGCCGACGTGGTGGACAGAGTGTGGTTCATCCGCGACGGCTGCGGCATGATCTGCGCAGTCATGACGTGGCTTCTGGTTGTCTATGCAGACTTCGTGGTGACATTTGTCATGCTGCTGCCTTCCAAAGACTTCTGGTACTCTGTGGTCAACGGAGTCATCTTTAACAGCCTAGCGGTGCTCGCCCTGTCATCCCACCTGAGAACCATGCTCACCGACCCCGTGAGTACTCGCCTCGCGCGTTCCTGCAGCGCCCTGGGGTTACTCCTTCCGGGACACAGGCTCCCGGCACTTCCGCATCTGACCTGGAGAAGGGAGAGCACTTAGGAGCGGTTCCTGGAGAGTAACGAAGAATAGCGCCCATGGGCTGTCCGCTCAGCAGAGGGATCCCATCGGCCTTCTCCAGGAAGGTCTGTGCGCATAATCCCTCCTACTTTAAATGCTCTGGTTTCTCTGAAGCACGAACTAGAGCTCCAGAATACCCCTGCGCGTGGCTTCTCACTTGTCTCTTGATCCCAGGAAACTCATTGGGCTTCAGGTTCCATGTACTCGCTCAGTTCTTTCCAGTTCCACGACTGCAGAGTTTCCTGTCTCTGCTCCGCCCTGGAGCAGACGTCTCCCCCTACCTGGTAGCAGGGCTGTGAAGCAGGCTGAGGGCTCTGTCGGGTGTGGGTGGTGGCTTTGGAGGTAGCGCTTGCAAAGCGGAGGTCAGGTTCAGCACACAGGGAGCTGGGTGCAGGTGGCAGGCACAGGGAGGCACATGGGCTCACCTTTCAGCAGTGCCCATTCAGGTCCGTTCAGGTCAAGCATACAGATGGGCCCTCCCCTCCCCCGTACCCCAAAGCTGGCAGCGCCATGAGCTGCCCGTGCTCCTGCGGACCTGGAATCTGCTCGTCACTTTAAAGCCGTGTCTCTGAGGTTTTGAGGTTTTGCCGGGCAAACGGACGTCATGACCAGGCAGCGGATTACAGACTCACCCCGGAGCCAGGAGGTGCAGTGGGAGAGAAGGGGGCCTGCAGATCCAGGGCGTGGTTTCTCCAGCTAGGGGACCTGTGAGCAGGTGTGCATGGCCAGGTGTTAGGGGCCCCCAGGGGATTTCATTTGGGAAAAAGCTCATTGCAGAGAGTTAAAACAGTGGGTTTAAACCTTTGGTGCTGCGCTTCTGATGTGTAAATTAAAATCCGCTGAGTTCCTGTGGGATGCTAAGCTTTATCTGAAGAAAGTACACAAAGGTAATGTTATGGTAGAGAGAGATTTATCAATTAGATTAGGGCTCTGTGTGAGAATGAGCTGATATCGATCAGTCTCAGCATGTGGTTGGACAATGACTTACTCGGCTTGTCGTGTCTGAGGTGATACCACAGGGGCTTTGCCTGGCCTTCTTCATGCTGTCACCTCGTTTGCCAGGCACAAGGCTTAGGCTGTGCTCAGAGACTGTCACAGGGCCCTGTTTGTCTCCCTTACACAGCAGTGCCCCCCTCCAGGAACCAGACCCTGTCCTGACCCCTGATACCTCCTTCCCCTCTCTTCTGTGTGAGAAGCATCACACATCAGGACCACCCGTCTCTATTTGAATATTTATATAGGCAGAGCCTTTTTGATGCCCCCCACCTGCCTGCATGTAGAACCCAGGCCAAGGCCTCCTTGGCAGGCCTTTTGGTGACGGGATCACATCCATGCCAAGTGCCCTGAAGTGGGCATGTGTGATGGGACCATACGAGACCGCTCTCTTTGGGTTGAGTACAGGCATCCCTGCCCCTCCTCTGTTGAAAGGCCTCAGCACTGCAGGAAGCCCCAAGAGCTCAGGGCAAGTTGGGGGCTTGTGCCGCCCAATGCCTCTGTTCCCACTGTGCTGCTGGGATCACTACTGAGAGTGCCGGAGCAGGCATTGTGAGGTATGGGGGTTCCAGGGTGCAGGAGGAGCGGGGATCTTGGAGAGCAGTATGTTTCATTGAAACTTAATTCGCCTAGTACGACACTCATGATTTAAGACGTGCAGTCGGGAGCTCCGCGTCCTCTTGAGTTGTGCCACCATCCCCCTGCACCCCTTCGCCATCACTGCCCACTCTCCCCATTACTCCTGGTCCCTGGCAGCCATGAATCTGCCTTCTATGGGTTTGCCTCCTCTGGGCAGCTCATGTAGATGGAGTCCCATGATCTTAGACCTTTGATGTCACTGACTCAGCAGGAGGTTTGCGGGGAGCCTTTCCTCCACAGCAGGGTGCGCGCTCTGCGCCTTAATGTCCCGGGCCACAACTTGGCATCCCATTGTGTGGGTAAGTTACCTTTTGTTTTGAGCCATGTCAGTTGATGGACATTTGGGCTGTTTTTTGGCGATTGTGGACAATGCTGCATGAATACTCTGTGTGCGCGTGCGCGTACGTGCACACACATGTACCTACATTTCATCTCTGGGCGTATGCCTGGGAGTGAATTACTGGCCATGTGGTCGCTCTGGCTAACTTCTTGAGGAACTTAGGAGTGTTTTCCACAGAGGCTGCTCCCTCTCATTCCCACCAGCAGCGCCTGGGGGTCCAGTTTGTGTTGTGGTTCGTCGTTTTGGTTATAGCCACCGCCTCGTGGGTGTGGACCGCTGGTTCGCTGTGGTTGGGGTTTGCCTCTTTCCACTTGCTTGCCGGCTGTTTGCATGTCTTGGAGAACTGTCTGACCAAGTCTATTGTCCAGATGTCAGTGTGTCAGGAAGGCCAGTTACCAGGATTCTGCTGGCAAGATTCTGAAGCCAGCAGGGACCTGAGGAACCCAGGGCGAGGAGTCCCCTGGCAGACGGTGGAGTGGGAGGAAGTAGCTGTAGAAGAATAGGCTGAGGGGGCACTGGTCCAGCTTCTCCGTCCCCTAAGGCCTTCTGTCCTTCTATGCATATGTGAAATGGAGGTGAAGAAGGGCGCCCCCACAGACCAGACCAGATAGGAAGGTAAAATTCAGGCCCACATCCTGGAGGAGACGCTGGCCCAGCAGAGTCAGACGTCCTCTCCTGCCTGAACCAGAGTCGTTACACCCACTGGGACTTCCTGTCCTCCGAAAGTCATGGGGCCAGTCCATCTTTGCAGGATCGGCCGGGGTTTGTGTTGCCACTCGAGAAACAGCCTTGGTCCTTTGAGGAGCAAGAAGGAAGATGGAGTTTCTGACGTGATGGATCAGAGAGCTAATAATAAGCCAGTGGCCCCCGCTGCCGGAAGCCAAGACTTCAGCCCATCTTAATATTGTGAAAGGACACGGAATGAATGGGAAAAACCCTCCCCCCATACCCCAAGAGTACCCACGTCCTAAACCCCATTCTGCACAGCGTCTCTCAGCAACGCTTGCCTCTGCCTGACAAAGGGAGACCTGTGTGTGGCGGAGGGCCCCATTCCAGGCCCCCTGCCAGAGCATTCCTTCATCGCAGCAACTCGAAGAGGTGGGCATACTCCACGTGAGCAGTGAGGCCAGCCTTGTGGGAGACAAAGCTGGCATTTCAGCAAGAGTTGTCTGCCTCCAAGCCCCTGCTGTTGTGCTGGCTTCTTAGTTTTCTATCCACTGGAGCCCTGTCACCCCATCCCCACTGTCAGCCACTCCCTCACCTGCTTCCGCTCTCCTGACATACTTGGGCATCAGCTCATCGCGTTTCCTAGGAAATCTGTGTGTGTGTCTGGGAAAGCAGGGGCTCTTCCTTAGAAAAGCAGGGCCGCACTCCCCACAGCTTGTGGGGAGCAGTGCCCGACGATGCCTTCATAGCGGTGTGTTCCAGGTCTCCATCCTTCTCCATTCTTCTTTCCTTGGGAGGAAGGTTGGCCACACAAGGGCCGTGCTACCGCAAGGGTTCGTACAAGGGTCCCACCTTGTGATTGGCTGAGGTAGCTCATTTATTTCACTCTTTGGGTCATTTTTTTGGGGTATTTTAATTGAAGGAACCCGTCCTATCCAGTGATCTGTAACTTTCACCCTACTCTGGAGTTTCGCCTCACTTCCCTGTGTTTCCACTTTTAACTCCTCTTTGGTTTGGTCTCGGGAATCCCGCAGGCGTTCAGGGAGTTGGGGGTGGAGGGCGTCAAGATTGGAGGCTACAGGGGGAAAGAAAGAAAACAGGCTTTGCAGAGCCTGACTGCCCCGGACCCGGGCCGTGGCCAGAGCGCGTCCCCGTGGGGCAGCGCGGGCGGCGTGGCAGGTGAGCGGCAGGCCGGAGTCCTTTGCTCACGATGTGCAGTCCGGGTGGTTTGGGGCGGGGAGGTGGAGCCTGGTGCCCAGATCAGCCCTGCAACGCGTGGGAGGTTTCAGGAAACACATGTCCTGAAATGGTGCCTCCACAGCCGGGACAGCGGGTTTTGGGGAAGCGGGGTCCCGGGCCCAGCACGCGGCAGTCCTCCCTGTGGCCGCCGGGCCGAGCGTCTGGTCTGTGAGAGCTCCCTGGGAAGTGAGGTTCAGACAGCCCCTACCCTGCACCCCCTGGGGACTCTGCAGTGCCTCTCTCCTGCGTGCACACGCTCGGAGGTGTCTGAGACACAGAGGGGGGGGGGTGGGGGGGGGTTGGCTTCCAGGAGTGTGTGGTGTCGCATTGTTTTTACTGGCGAAAAGTCTGTGTGACTCATGGAAATGAACGGGGGGGGGGGGGGGTTAAACCTGGCCCATTTCCTCTTACTGTGGAATGGGAGTCCTTGACCTGCTCCTCGGAGCATGTGGCCGCATTTTTTTCAGAAATCCTAACCGTGCTGAGACTCCCGGACATAGTGGGGAAAATTTCATCCAACCGCGGTGTGTGAATTGTTTTATAGAGGAGCTTAACCTTTAACTTCCCCCACCGCCGAGGGCTGGCTTGGCCACACAGCTTCTGATCTCAGGGCAAAATGACGCGTGGGTGGAGGGTGGGGGGTGGAGGAGGCGCAAGGCGTGGACCCGGGTGCCTGGCAGTGGCTGCCCTGGCTCCACCTGGTGGCACCGCGCCACGTCTCCGGGCCTCTCACGGTCTCTGTGCTGCCGGTCCTGGGGCTCCTTCCCCAGAGACGTGTGTCTGTGTAAGGTACAGGCGCCGTGGGGCTGGGAGACCCCGTGTGGCCCTTGTTCCCAACCCTCAGCCATCCCCACCCCCAAGCCCCGCTTCCTCCCCCACCCCCCTTTTCTCCCCCAGTTCCGCTAGCTGTCAGGGGGAGCCCTCGCCCAGGCCTGTGTGTGTGTGTGTGTGTGTGGGGTGACGCGGCACAGAGGCGGCACGTGACTGCACCAGAAGACCGAGTGCCTCTGAGTTTTGTTCCTTGTGCCCCAGTCGTGGCTTACGGGAGACTGGGCAGTGCCTCCTGGTGAGCCCCAGTGTGGCAGGCGTGGGGTGTCAGCAGACAGCCCCTTGGAGGGAGAAGGCCCTGCTCCCTGGAGTGCCACAGCGCCCTCTGCTGGCGCCGCCTTCAGCAGGCGGGTCTCGGACACAGCCGCTGGCGCAGGGCCAGGTTTCTGCTCAGTTTCGTGGCAGGGACGCCCTCCGGGCCCGCCTGAGAACTCCAGCTCCTTCCACGGCCACCCCCACAGCCCTGTACGTTAGTTTCTAACGAATGACAGCGGAGGCGGATTCTGACCTTTATCCTTCTGCTAAACCCAGGGCGCGGTACCCAAAGGCAACGCGACGAAAGAGTACATGGAGAGTCTCCAGCTCAAGCCCGGGGAGGTGATCTACAAGTGCCCCAAGTGCTGCTGCGTCAAGCCCGAGCGCGCCCACCACTGCAGGTACCGGGGCCGCACGAGCACATCCACACAGTGCACCCACCCCTGGAGGTACCAAGGCTCTCCCCAGTACCCCAGTCTAGCCCGCCCACACTGAGGACTGGGGCTCCCTCCTAGTCCCCAATCAGCCAGCCATTTCTGTGGGTACTGGGGCTCCTGAGTCCCCACCCCATCTCTGCGGGTAGTAGGGCTCTCCTCAGTTCCCCCCCCCAACCCATCTCTGCAAGTACAGGGCTCCCCCCTAGCAACAACCCACCACAACTGCCTCTGCAGGTGCAGGGTCTTCCTGGTGTTGCCACTCAGGGCACCCACCACTGGGGTGCCACCCTGCACAGCACGCCCATGGCTGGGGGCGGGGGTGCTGCCTTCATCACCCAGCACAACTACTCTGCGGGTACCAGGCCATCCCCACCTGTTGCATCCACCACTGCAGGAACTGGAGCTCCCCCCAGGTCCCACTCACACCACCGTGGATACTGGGGCTCCCTGCAGTCCCCAAACCCAGCATATCCATCTCTGTAGGTCCCTGGCTTCCCATGGTTGCTGGACACGATAGCTCTGTGGACAGCAGGGCCCTTCCCGTCACCCAGCTCCGCTCCCCACCTTTGTAGGTACTGGGTCTCTCCCCCCAGAACATCCCCAAGCCTCACACCTCTACAGGAACCAGAGCCCTCCCCAGTGCTCAGCTTCCTTCCCCAACCACTGCATGTTCTGGAGCTCGCCCTAGTCACCCACCCGGCACACCCACCTCTAGGTACTGGGGTTCGTTCAAGTTGCCCCATTCAGCGCAGACACCTCTGCAGCTACTGGGCCTCTCCGCCAACCAGTGCAGCTTGTCCACCGAACGTGTCCCGGGACGTTCCTTAGTATCTGCAACAGAGCATCCCCCACTGTAGGAGCTGGGGGCCCACATACAATACACCCACCTCAGCAGGTACCAGGGCACCCCACCCAGTCCTTTACCCACACCCCCATCCTAGTCCCCAGTCAACTCGTCACTCTAGGCTCGAACTCCACCTAAAACCTTGCGTCCCACACCCACTCCTCAGTGTATATGCCCTGTGCACCCCCCACTGTAGCACTAGGGCTCCCCGACAGTATCTGCACACAGCATCCCCATCGCTGCAGGTTCCGGGGTGCTACCAAGCACCAAACCAGCACACACACTGCTGCAGCTAAGAGGCTCTTCATAGACCACACCCAGGACAGGGCTAATTATGGGGGTTCTCACCCAGCAAAACTACCTACTTTGTAGTGTGGCCGCCCTCTCCTTCCACCAACTCCCCACGGTGCTGGAGGTACTCTGACTTTCCCCAGTATCCCCATAACTCAAAACTCCCCTCCTCTGCAAATAGTAGGGCTCCACCATAGTCCCCGCTCAGCACACACCTCTGCAGTTACGGGCGCTCCCCCTCAGACTGTCCGCATGGACCAGGGCTCTCCCTAGTGCACACACCCAGCTCACCTACCGTGCAGGTGCCAGCACATGCCACAGCAGCCACGCTCCCCACCTCAGCAGGTAGTTGGGCTCCCCTCTAGCCCCCACCTAGCACACCTGCCTTTTTGGTACCTGGCCTCTCATGTCTGCCAGGGCTCTCCCCAGTGCGGGCACCCACCACTGCAGGTACTGGGACTCCCCCATTCTCCGCACACAACACACCCACCGCTGCAGTTTCCAGGGCTCCCTTCTAGTAACCTAGCGCACCCCGCCGCCGCAGGTACTGGCTTCCGCAGAGCGCTCCCACCGCTGCAGGGGCCAGGCAGCCCCCTCAGTCCCTCAGCACACGCACCTGCAGGTCCCGGCAGTGGGTATGCTGTGTGCCTCGCCGTAGTGCGGGTCTCCCCACACTAAGGGGCCGCGGCTCCCTCCCAGTCACCGAGTGCACTGTCCCCTACATGTACTGGGGTGCACCATAGTCCCCTCCCAGAACACAAGCACTGTAGGTGCCGGGGTTCTTCTAGTCACCCAGTAAAACTACATTTGCAGGAACCTGGCCTTCCTGTCCTTCCCTCACTCAGCTCACCCAATCTGCAGGTACTGAGGCATTGCCCCCCCTTTCCAGTCAGCACACACACCCCGCAGGAACTTAGGTTCCCCACTACATGCTCCACCCAGAGCACCCACCTGCACGTGTGCCAGGGCTGCCCCAGTACACATAGCTGCTGCCCCTGTCTCTGCAGGTCCCAGGGCTCCTCCCAAGTCCTTCCACCCAGTACTGGGGCGCCACCATAGACACCCCGCCCCCCCCAGAACACACAGCCCAGAGATGCGGTGTTCTTCTAGTCACCTCGCAAACTGTCTTCTGCAGGGACCCAGCCCCCCTCTCCTTTCCGCACTCAGTCACCCTTTCTGAAGGTCCTGGGCTCTCCCTTCCCCAGCCGGTGCTCCCACCTCCGCAGACAGTGGTAGGTGCCCGGGTGGAAGGACTGGAGGGGGCCCCGGAACCTGTGGAGATGAGTGAGCTGGGTTGGAGACCACACAACGTGTACCGGTACTGGGGCTCCCCTCCAGCCCTTCCCCCCAGAGCACACAGCCTGCAGGTACCGGGGCATCCCCCAGCACTGCAGCCCAGCTGAACCGCCTCTGTAGCAGTGAGGCTCCCCCGAGCCCCTGCACCTACCGCGACTCTTCCCCAGTTCCCACGCCAGCTCAGCCACCATGCACAGCACCCACAACAGGTGCACTCGTCTACATAGGTTCTGGGGCTCCCCACTTGTCCCCACCCGTAACCCACCTCTGCAGCTGCCGCGACACCTCCCTAGTCCTGTCCCTAGAGCGCCGGCCTCTCCGGTATTGGAGCAGCACCGTGTGCCCCAGCCGGCTCACCCGCCTCTGCAGGTACCGGGGCCCCCTCCGGTCCCTCTACCCGGGGCACCTACCACTGTCTGCAGATAGAGGGGCTCTGTGTAGTTAACATACCTACCTCTGCAGGTGCCAGGGCTGTTCTCAGTACCCCCAGTCAGTACACTCGTCAGTGTAGGTTCTGGGGTTCCCCACTAGTTCCCGGCCAGTCACCCACCTCTGCAGTTGATTGGCTCCCACCCTCCCCAACACAGCACACCTGCCTTTGCAGGTACAGGGGCTCCTCTGCCCAACCAGCACTCCCACCTTCACATCCACCTGGACCCAACCCAGTACACTCAGCCCCATAGGTGCTAGGACTTCCCCACAATATCCCAACACAACACCCCATCTCTGCAGGTCCCGGCTCCCCCTCTAGTAACCCAGTGTGGGTACCGCTGCAGGCGGCATGTGCAGAGCAGTCAACTGGCACAGGGACACCTGCAGGCCCCAGGGCTGCACCACAGTCCCCACCCAGAGCACACAGCCCTGTAGAAACCAGGGTGCTCCTGGCCCTGGGCACCCAGCCTCCCTTCCTTCCTGTGCTCAGCTCCCCCCGTTTGCAGGGCCTGGGCCTCTCCAGTTGTTCCAGCCAGCACACAGTTACTGCAGAGCCCCTGCCTCCAAGTCTTTCCACCCAGAGCTACCCCACAGCAGGTTCTCGGGTTCTCCCTACCACCCCCAGAGGACTGGTCTTCGCTTTAGTCCCCCTGCCCTGTGTTTGCCCCCCCCCCCATTGCAGGTACTGCACCTCCTCCCTCGAGCATGTCGCCCCACCGGTGCCCTTTCAGTGTCTTCAGGGGATTGGGAAGTGGCAGGGCTGGGTTGTGTTTGCAGGGGTTGTGGAAAAGAGCTAGTTTTGGGGACTAGTGCCTGCTCAGGGCTGAGGTGTTGCTTGGCGTCTGGGAACCACACAGCCTTCGGGGTCCCTTACTCCCAGAGGGAGTAGCCAGATAAACAGGATGGGGCGCTTGCCTCCCACGGCGCCTGCAGTGCTCAGAATTTCCTGGCTGTGGGCTGTGTGGAGTCCGTGGGGACTCTTCCCTGCCCCCGCCAAGTGCTGGGTGTCACGCCCCTGCTCTGGGAGGGCTGCAGGGTGCGTTGCATGTGCTCCTGGCACCAGGCTGTAGCGCTCCGAGGAGCCAAAGCCGTCCCGGCTGCCTAGGGCTTGTCTGTTCACCTCTCTGCTCAGCGGGATCAGCACTCCCCGGGAGTGGGCCACGCGGGCCTGCCGCGCTGGGGGTTCTGGCTGCCGTAGTCTTAAGGCGCTCTGCTCACACCAGCTCTGCCACAAGGTGACTTCTCATGGGCTGTGCTGGACCAGGACGGGCGGTGGGCACCAGTGTGCTGGGGGAGAGAGGAGGGCGCTGATGTGCTCTGAGGCACAGTGACGGTGTCCACACGGCTCAGCCAGGTGAACCAGACAGACGGCAGACAGACGAGGGGCTGTCACTCTAAGGTGCTGGGGCGGCTTACCTTTCGGGGGACTGTCTCCCGCTGTGCATACACATTCGGCCTCAGAGTCGTGCGTTTACCGGGGTGCTCTTCTGGAAGATGTATATTATACTTGGAGAAATCTGTTTTTAAAAAATTAGGACGCTTTAGAAGTTAGAGGATTGAACAGGTGCAAAACCTACGCAGAGAAACTGAGTCAGAACTGGAGGTGACACCGCCAACAGCCCACCTCCCACGTGGGGGCTTGACTTCAAAGAGTGTGAGCTGTTTCAAGGATGACTCCTAGCAAATCACTTCAAGTCTGACATTTGGAATATGCTGGGCAAAGTGCAGCTGGAAAGTGACCTTGGGCAGGGATCCCGGGCGTGCGCTTCAATGCCGGTGACAGGAAGGGGCAGAGACAGGAATGTGTCTTTCCCTGAAGGTGAAAGTTCAGTTTTTTTTTTTTTTTTTTTTTTTTTTTTATTGAAATGCACTAAAGCTTGTAACGCTGGGACCCGCACGGACGAGCTTGTGTGGTCCCCAGCGGGGGCGGGAGGCGCCTCCGAGGCGGCTGGTAACGTGCAGGTGTGTTTTGCTGGAGAAGACGAGACGCGCTCACAGTGGCCCGGCGCCGGCACGCGCGTCCTCGCGGGTTTCTCACGTGACCTGCCAGAGCGCGCGCCTTGTTCTCTGGCTTTGACTCGGGTGTGCTCCTCTCCCCCGGCGGGAGGGCTGACGCTCGGGCTGCTCCTTTTCAGTATTTGCAAACGATGTATTCGGAAGATGGACCATCACTGCCCGTGGGTGAACAACTGTGTCGGCGAGAAGAACCAGAGGTTTTTTGTGCTCTTCACGGTGAGTAGGCGTGTGCGGGGGGGACTTAGGGAGTTCAGGGTTTGCCCCTCGGAAGCTGCCCCTGGGCAGCCGACTTACTCTGCCGCCAGCCCGGTGTCCCCGCCCCCGCCAGGGGCTCAGGCGCCGACACCGCGTGGCTCGGCCGGAGCTCGTGCCCCCATAAACGTGCCGCTCTCGGGGCCTTTGAGTCCCAGTGTCACAGGATCTTGCTCCAGCGCCCTAGCACCTCCTTCCCCGCTGTGTGTCCTTCCATAAAGCGGTGCCGCCCGGCCCGTGTGGCGCTGGGGGGGGCAGCACAGCGCTGGCGCCCTCCTCCCCTCGCCTGCGCTGAGCCTCTCCCCCGCTTGCAGATGTACATCGCGCTGTCCTCCGTGCACGCGCTGGTCCTCTGTGCGCTGCAGTTCGTCTCCTGTGTCCGCGGGCAGTGGACTGGTAAGTGCCGGCGGCGGGCGCCCTCCCGTGCGCGCTGTGCGAGGGGAGAGGAGAATTCACTTTCCAGTTTTTAAGGAAATTCTCACTGTTTAGAAATTGTTCTAGGGAAGAATACAGGCAAGTGTTCACAGCGCCATTCTGCGAGCTTCGTGACGCCGTGTGTGTACGTGCTCTTCCTTCGTCGTTTCTACTCTGTCCTTCCATTTGTGCTTTGCACATTTTTGAGGTCAGGTGGAAGTTAGTGTTGTAACCACCAGACCTTGTTTGCTAATTAGCTAAACCTCATTCCAGGTTACTGTTCCTCCACTTCCTGTGGGTAAGCCCCAGCAGGTGAGGGAGAGGCCGGCCCCACCTGGCCAGACAGCTCAGGGGTGGTGGGGCTGGCCCGAATGGCCCTCGCCCCACACCCTCTCCTGACTGCGGCTGCGTCTCAGTAGTTCTAACCCACAAGCGTGGGCTCAGTGGGGACCTGGCGGCGGGGGAGGGGCGCGGCACAGAACCTTTCAGACTGCTCAGCAGGAGCTTCCGTGTGTTTCTGCTCAGAAGGGCCGGCCTCCTGCCCGTGGGTGACAGTGACTGTGCCTCGTCCTGAGCTCGGCCTGCGGTGTGCATAGGCCCTGGTGCCCCCCAACCGCTCCTCTCTGTTCACAGAGTGCAGTGACTTCTCGCCTCCCATCACCGTGATCCTGCTGATCTTCCTGTGCCTTGAGGGGCTCCTGTTTTTCACGTTCACTGCAGTCATGTTTGGCACGCAGATCCACTCCATCTGCAACGATGAGACGGTACGCGCGGCCCTCGGCTCCTTTGTGCTCACTGTGGGCCCGAGCTCGTGTCTGCAAGAAGTGGGGTGTCGAGAGAGGTGCATGTGTGCTTGCTCAGGGGAAGAACTCTGATAAGTGCTCTGGGTGTCGTTCCCTCTCCCTGCAGGGCATGTTCAGGGGGTTTGATTTACGGGGCGCAGGGCCAGGCAGATAGGTAGGCTCGCCCCCCAGCTTCCAGGACCAGGGCAGGGACTCCCCACTTCCACACCCTTGCACTGAAGTTCCGGAGCAGGCACTTGCTAAGTGTTTGTGATAAACGAAGACAGGCTGCCCCTGCCCCGCACGCCGTGGCGGCCACTGCCCAGCTGGTGACGTGGGCCTTTGCTCAGGGTGGCTGTGGGGTGGCACCAGGAAGGAGGGTCTGTTTCGCTGAGCACCGAGCCCACATTCCCCTGGAACCCCTGATTCTGAAACAAATGGGGGCCCCAGAGTGTGGTGGGAACCGTGGCCTCACCTGTCTCTGTCAGGAGCTCACCGCGGTGCCATCGCCACTTGCTTTCTGCTCCCAGGAGATCGAGAGACTCAAGAGTGAGAAGCCGACGTGGGAGCGGAGGCTTCGATGGGAAGGGATGAAGTCTGTCTTTGGAGGACCCCCCTCACTCCTCTGGATGAACCCCTTTGTTGGCTTCCGATTTAGGCGACTGCAATCGAGACCCAGAAGAGGAGGCCCAGAGTTCTCCATTTGAGGCCCCTCTCATCACGCTGGAACCTGTGAACAGACTTAGTTATTTATTGGGGTCTGAAAGGGCACCCACAGCTCTTCTGTGACCTCAGGGCGGCGGGACCTGCGCACACCAGCTGCTTGCCCAGGCAGAGAGCCCGTCTCTGCAGCCAGGGTGCGGCTTTCCCAGACTAGCAACTGGCCGACGCTCTCACAGGCTTCCCTGCGCGCGGAGAGAACGTGGCCACCGGAGAAGCCCAGTGTCATCGTCCCACATGCTTGGGATTTTTCTTACGAACACTCTGCATTTTCTGAGGCGCTGTGTGGGCTATTGCAGGGTTATTAAAATCCTGTGTACTGAGCTGCTGTTTTCAATCATGAAGGGGAAAAAAAAGTCAATCCAGTGAATGCGAATCCTGGCCTGGTGGTCTCGGGGCCTCCTGCTGACCTGTGAGCATCAGCGCCCTCTCCAGCCACGAGGCGAGGGCCGTTTACACACGGGCACATCTGGGTCTCCGTCGCTCTGCCCCTCGCACTGAATGAGCGGAGACCTGCGCCCTGAGCAGGAGGCGGCTCCCGGGACGCGCCCGTGCGGGAAGTGCTCCAGCCCTGTGGGCTTGGCCGCGCGCCCGTGTGCACGTGTCCGCAGTCGGCAGTGTTTAAGCGACGTGACATTTCATGGCTGCGTGCAGCCAACAAGCTATTTTTTAGAACCCAGTGTTTCAGGGAAGAGGGGAGAGCAGCCGCGGGTCCCCCCCGTGGGGTTTCCTATGAATGTATTGCATTTTGGAGGGCATCTTGATCCAAAGAACAGTCATCCCTGTGGGGTCCTCTGTTGCCCTCCTCTTTTAATTTTATTTAAAACTCCTATGCGCACGAGGGCGTGGGAGCTGATTTTTTTTTTTCCAGCCAACTAAAACCCGAGCGCCTGCGCAGGGGAGCGTGTGGCGGTGCAGCCCCGAGGCGGCGCTCGCAGGGTGGCAGGTGTGCCCGCCGGCGGGGAGCCCTGGATGGCGACTGTGGGTTTTGTTGGTGTTTCCCTACCCACGTCACAAGTGGTAACAGAGGACCCTCGGTGCCGAGCTTAAAATGACGCCAGAAAGCAAACAGCTCCCCTGCGGGGGGAACTCGCCTTAAACTTGCCTGGTTTGTCCACGTCTGCGGGACGCGGGAGCCATCTGCTGTCGGAGGGTCCCGACCTGCCCGCCCCTGCCGAGAAGCACCGGCGCCCGTCCTGTCAGGGCGCTGCCTTTCTCCATCGGAGCTGGCCTGTTCTTTTCAACTAACCCGCCCCCTTTCCGAATCAGGGCTTCTCCCACTGCTGCTGCAAACCAGAGGGACCTGGGAGACCGTCCTGCCCGGGACCGGAGCTGGCGGAGGCCTTCGGGGCCGAGTCACTGCAGAGAGGCTGCGGCAGCGGGGGTGTGTGGCAGCTGGAGGGGCAGCGACAGCTCGTGGGTGCCCAGCAGACGGCTGCGTTGCCAGAGATTGTTTTGCATATTCATTTGCACATCCGTTGTCTGGGGTGGGCGTGTGTGGGCTTCCGCGGGAGGCTTGAAATCAATGAAAAATGGTGGGCCTGGGTGACTCCTGTGAGATTGGCCAAGTATGTGCAGGTCAGGTGGACTGGACTTTCCAACCTCCTCTTTCAGTGTAACTTTTATATGAAATAAAGTCACCAATTGACAGTTGTCAGTTGATGAAGTGACACTGTTGTTAATGGATTTGTCTGTGTGTTTAGTGTCAGCCTTACCCTGACACCAGCTCCCGCCTGTCACGGACAGCCAGGTCGCCCGGGCTGCAGTGGCAGTTCTCGCCTGTCCCTAGGCTGCTGTATCTGAGTGGACACGCACACCCTCCCACGCAGCTCTGCCCCCGTCACTCCTGTCCTTGAAGAGAGTTTTTAAAAATGCCTCTCTGAGCCCAAATCTCAGGTACCCACCACTTAATCTCTGATAAACTTGTCTAATACTTGTACTTGAGCAACCCAAAGATTTGGGGACAAGGGTGACCATCTCCTCCCACCGCCATGCCCACACTGCCGGCTACACGAATGCTCACCGGTGCACGCCTGCAGGCATCCACACCTCCGGGGTGCCGGCCCGCGGGTGCTTCAACAACGCGGGAGCCTAAAGGCTCCTCCGACATGGGACCACATCCCTGCGCCTGGAGGTCCAGCCAGCGGGCTCTCAGGCTTGTGCTTAAGGCTCCACTGCCACAAGATTTTACTCTCCATGATCTGTACTCTACTATTCACACGTCAGGTTGGCTCAGTTTCTAGAATTACGACATTTGCATTAAAATGAAAACACCCTAACAGGAAGGGGGCTGGGTTCTGTCTGTCACCACAGGTGAGCGTGATTGGGCTGCTAGCACAGAGAAAATCTCTTTAAAGGAGAGGCTGGGGCTGGCTGCCCCTAAAACCCTGCGGAGTCCACTGTAGCATTCCAGGGCCCTGGCAGGGACCACGGGCGCTTCATGCCCACCTCCAGCCAGTCACCCTGAGGGCCTCTGGGATGCTGACGTGTTTGTATAGGTGTGTGGCTGCCCGCAGCCTGGCTTGGGTCTGTGAGCGAATGAATGGGTGGCCTGATGGAAACATACTCTTGTGCATGGTGCCCCTCGAGGCTCCAGAGACTGGTTATCCTGGGATCCTACCCCCACTCAGGCTTAATTACACCCCCCCCCCGCCCCAGTTTGTGGTATAGCTTTTACACGACTCAGGGTCTCACTGCCAAAGCCAGGGGCACCTGTGATTTTGTACAATAGTTGACTTTTCCCAGAGTTGAAACACCTGTGGAGGGCGCTGGGCAGGGTGCCCCCAAGAGCAACGGCGGCCAGTGAGGATCTCGCCTCCCAGGGATGCCCTTGGGTGCTGGCTGAGCTTCATCTCCACCCGCCACAGCCATCTGGGGAAATGGCGCTCCCCCTTTGATTAGGGGAGACACCGTTCAGTTCACCAGAAATAGGGGGCGGTCACACCTCTCTGATTTCAAAACTCATGCTTTTCTCGGGGTCGTGCTCAGCCTCTCAGATGTATGGATGGACCTTTCACAAACACGTTTTAGAGGGAAGGTTCTGCTGAAAATGGCCACAGGGTGGGCGAGAGGACTAGGGCCACCAGGGAGTACCACCACCCTATGCTTGGCTTCAGTTCCTTTCAAGGTCACAGTGAGTCACCTCTCAGGGCAGGTCTGGGGTCACCAAGGAAAGGGGCCTGTGAACCAGGGAGGTGTGTGTGCTGGGCCGGACCCCCAAGACCCCACAGGGAGGGAAGGGGTGGTCAGTGCCCACGTTTCTCCTTCTGCTCCTGCTAACCCATGGGCCCAGAGGACAGCAGGCCCCTACAGGTAGGCCCAGGGCAGGGGCAGGGGGTGGTTCAGAGGAGCGAGTGGTCCCTGAACAGGCCCCGCGTCCTCAAAGGCCAGTACCCACTCCCCGGGAAGAGCCCACATCCAGAGCCGTGGGCTGCTGCGTGCACCACAGGCAGGCAGGGTGGGCATCCCCAACTTGTGGCCCCCTCAACCTGCACCACTTCATGAAGGGAGGGGGACCTGCCTCCTGTGGACCTCAGGAAGCTACACAGTCCCCCTTAGAAGCAGGCCTGGCTTTGCCACGGAGTGCTTCTGGAAAGCACTACCCTGTTTCCCACTCTTGGCCACAGGACGCTGCCCGGGCAGCAGGGAGCAGGTCGAGGCCTCCCCTCCAGGCCCAGCAGTCAGGGACAGGGCATGAGGCTGGAAATGGCACATCTGCCAGCCAGAGAGAGCAGAGAGGCAGGTCTCACGTGGGTCCTGCTGGGTGAGGCCAGATGTGGAGGGATGGGCAGGGTGTTCCAGGACCTCCAGGGTGCCCACCGCCCCAGCCTGTGCACTTGCTCACTTCCTAACAGATCCCAAGCTCCCCCCCACCTCCCAGAGTTCAGGAAACACCCCCGTCTTCCCAACCTGGGTCACAGCCATGATGGTACCTGAGTACCTGGCCCCTGCTCGTCTTCCCAGTAACAGACACAGCATCGCAGGACTGTCAACATGACTCCTTGCCACACCAGGGTGGGGCTGGCAGCTCTTACAGGCCACGTCCCATCACGTGTCTGTCAAATGCCGCTTCTCTTACGGCCATCGGGCTCTTGACCAAGTCGGGCAGTAGAGGCAGAACAGGAAGTTAGCATGAAGGCTGCAGCCAACCGCCCCTGCCCCTCCCTCATGCAGTACTTCTGAAAAACAGCTGTGCACATTCCAGAACAAAGTCACTCAAAGCCTCTTAGCTTCTCACACCAGGGGCCACTAGGTATAAAACTTCTCCGATATTCTCTTACGGGAGGCCAGGGTCTGGCGGCTGTGGTGAACAAAACTGGTCAAAACCCACTCAGGAACCCCTGGGCCCGCCAACTAAGCAAGCACCCCCAGCGGCGGGCTGGGCGGCATCTCCGTGTCTGCACTCCCCCTCGAGGGTGCGCTCGCGCCACAGTGAAGCTCCCTTTCCCACTCAGCTACAGACTCCCGACAAACTCTTTCCTGCCAGAACGTCAAGGACCTCGGCGTCCCTGAGCACCCCTGGGTCCCAAGAGAGAAGCCGGGGGTGTGGGGGTAGAAATGATTAACAGTGTCATTAAACCAGCTATAAAGGACCCTCAAACACGGACCCCTTAGGCACAGGCTGACGACAGAAAGCACCTGAGGTGCCACAGAGCGGGCCGGGGACTGAGGGCCGGACTGACCCGGTCACACCCTGAAAGTGACCGACAACAGGTAATAATCTCGCAGAGGCACGAGCCCCTCCCCCAACACTGTGAGAACAATTCCTGCCCTGGCAAAATGCAGCCTCCTGCCAGGTCCGCTCCCCGGTGCCTCTGCACGTGCCTCTTTTCCCCCTTTCTCCTTTAACCAATAAAGCTGTCCTTTTAAAATGTAACCGTCACCTGCCTGTGTCTGCGAGTCTCCCGGGTAAACTCGCCCAGTGCTGCTGAAAGGGGAGCTCTGCCAAGGACCCTACTCACCAACCCCAGCATCTCTCAGAATGACATAAGGAAAAGTAACTTTTTAAAGACATGTCTCTATCAATAAGGAAGTTCAGAAGCTATAGAAAACTTCTTAAAGTCTAACAGACCCAACCTTACCGGTTTAGAATGCTGGTAGTGTTCTAAAATACTGTATGTGCCACAAAAATTAAACTTTTTTGTAACTGTGTTATAATCACATCTTTAATATAGACGTTTTAAAGTCTTTATAGCCATTTACAAGAATTATTCTAGACCCCACCCACAGCATGGCTGAATGAAGAGGCTGGAATCACCCTCTCCCTTAAAAACAATTATAAAAAAACAGTTTTTGCTCATAGGATGATCCAGTGCTCTGTCCCCCTACAGAGCCCCAGTACTTCCCCTTGGAGATCTCGAACTAAGGTCAGTGGGTGGCCACTGAGGGAGAGGAAGGGGAGAAAGCCAGCCATGGCCGGGTGGGGGTCAACCCCATGTTGGGGCTACGAGCCATGTTGGGGCTACGATGCGGCCACCCAGGACACTGAAGTTCCCTGGAGAAACTCTTCTGACCCTGCCCGGCACCGCGAGGACCCTGCAAGACCAGACCCAGGAAACGCGGAACTCTGCAGCGGGCCTGGGTGCCAAAAGTTCTTTCCCCAGGTCTTCCAGGAAGGGATGAAAGAGAAGCCAGGCCGGACTCCATAAGAAGCCCAACAGCAGAGGGAAGGACTTGTGAGCCAGCCCAGGCACTGTTTGGGGAAGTAAACCAACTGTGTGCAGATACTGCAGCCCTGCAGAAGCGACTGTGGGGTGGGACAGGGTGGTGAAGTGCATTGCGGGTTGCCTAGTGACAAGCCAGTACATGCCTGCCCACAACACACTGCACCATCAAGGAAATGAGTCCCAGAGCATGAGCCTGACAGTCCAGACCCAGCTCCTCCCACAGGAGACTCCTGCTTCATAGATCACAGCCTGGGCAGAAAGGAGCGGCAGAGAGGTGGGCTGAGAAGGTTAAACAGCCTAAACACAGAATAGAGCTTGCCGTGGAATGAAGGAAGAGGTAGAGATGACCAGCTTCACTCCTCAAACTGAGACAGAGTATTAAAGCCTCAGACTCCCCTGTTGCCCTTATCTCATGCTAAGGCAAACTAAGGGAAGCAAGCAAAACCAAGTCTGCAGCACCCCAAATACACACCCACAGAGAGAGAAAGAGAGAGCAAATAAGGCAGCACACATGCCTGGGAAGCAAGGAACATCTGAGCACAAGATGAAAAAGCAAAATGTTAAACAAGTCCTAGAACAAATATAAAGGATACAGTAATAGAGGAGCTGTCAAACTTCAAAACAACAATATTAAAAATGCTAAATGAGCTATTGGGAAGTAAAGGGCAGATAGCAGGTGCAAGATATTAGAAAGGAGATCCAGGAACAGAGACTTCTTCACCAAAGAGATTGAACATATAAAAAGATCACAAAAGAGACGGAATGAAATGCGAACAAGTTTAGAAGCCTCCCTAAATAGAATTAAACTGACAGAATAAAGAATTTCAAATGTAGAGTCTCATTTAAAAGAGAAAATCAAAACAAAGGAAAAAAGAGCAAACTTGCTAAGAAATGTCAGACTCACTTAGAAGAGGAAACTTAAGAATAATCAGGTTCCCAGAAAGTATAGACAAAGAAACAGGAACAGAAACCCTATTCAAAAAATAATAACTGAAAATTTCAACCTACAGAATGAATTAAATATGGATGTCCGGGAAGCAGAGAACACACACAAATTGCTAAACATAAAAAGACCAACATCTAGACACATCGTTGTCAAGCTATCAAAAATAAAAGACAAAGTTATTTAAAAAAATTGCAGCTCCAGCCTACCAGCCTACCATCATCTCCCAGCACACAGGGACCCTCAACAACCCCCCTGACTCTAGTCCCAGCCATCAGCTCCTTAGGAGGAGACAGAGACCCAATTTGCAAACTTGTAGGACCCAGCTATATATCACAGGCCCCTAGCCACACCTGGAAGTGCATCCCACTCAGCAATATAAGGCATCCTCCTATATGAGGAATATTCAGAAATCCTCTGCCCTTCTGGCCATCAGAAACAGGCCCTGTGCCACCACTCCTGGGCAAGGTGACATCCCAACAACTCAGTTTCCTGACTCTGTATCCCCCCCTGCCCTCCCAGCCACCACCATAAAGCTCAGAAGAGCTTTGAGGGAGGCTGTAGCACCACTCAAGGTCCATTAAGTCCCCAGTAGCTGTAGCCACCATCAAGTAAACACCCAAAGCAGTGAGGGAGAAGGACACACACACCACAATGAAAGCAAATAATGTGGTGAAGGAAAAATACAAAGAGCCAAGGAAGCCACCAATATACCACAGAGAGAAAACCAAACTTCAGAACCGAATGACACTGACACAGGAGAACTCTTCTCCCTGTTAGATGAAGTCAAAAGTGCCATAATTAAGAAGGTGAAGAACTTGAACAAAAGACAGGAAAACAAGCCAGAGATAAATGAGAAAAGGCAGAAAAGGGAAAGAATGCTATGTGAAACAATCTTCAAACAGAAGATCAAGACTGAAACTAAGAAAATAGAGGTGAAAAATTCTGGGAAAAGCCATGAAACTAGAATAGACAATATGGAGAACGAAGAGAATGAATCAGTATTCTTTTTTTTTTTTTTTGAATCAGTATTCTTAAGGATACAGATATAAAAGAACCAAGAAAGAAAAGCAAAGAGATATAAAGGAAAAAGAATGAAGAAACACTTCGAGAATTATCTGACTTCATGAGGAAAGGAAATATGAATCACCGGCATCCCAGAAGGAGAAGAGACACAAGGGAGCTGAAAAACTATGCAAGGAAATAATTGAAGAAAACTTTCCAAACTTGGAAGAAGGAAATGAAAACATACAGGAAGCCAAAAGGATTTCAAGCTATCATAATGAAAGGAAAACTACAGCAAGACACATAGTAGTAAAACTTCCAAGAGTCCAAGACAAAGGAAAAATAATGAAGTTGACGAGGGGGAAGAAACCGATAACGTATAAAGGAAAACTGATCAGGATGACATCAGACTTCTCTGAAGAAACACTTGAGCAAGAAGAAAATGGAATGATATATTCAAAACTCCAAGACAAAAACTGCCAGCCAAAAATACTTTATCCTATATGTGGAAAAAATAAGGACCCTCTCAGGCAAACAAAATCTTCAGAAATTCACTACTACTAAACCCCCACTCCAAGAAAGATTACAAGAAGCCTTAGAATCTAAACCAACAGAGGAATGAACAGAAAGAACCAAAGAAGGTACTGCATAGAACCACAAAACGATGAACAAAATGGCAATAACAGACTTCCATGGATCAGTAATCACTCTAGACCTAAGTGGACAAAACTCACCAACAGGAAGACACAGAGTAGCAGGCTGGATTAGAAAATAGAATTCAACCTTCTGCCTCCAGAAACACACCTGAGTTCCAGAGATAAACACAGATTGAAAATAAAGGGTTGGAAAATAATTCCATAAGCAAATGGCCCCCAAAAGAAGACAGGGGCAGCCATACTTATGTCCGATAAAATAGACTTTAAGCTAAAAAAAGGTGACAAGAGACATAGATGGATACTATATAACGATCAAGGGGAAAAAGCAGCAGTAACACTCAACAATAGGGAGCACCAAAACACATTAGACAATTACTATCATCTTTGAAAACAGACGTTGGAGAAAATACAAATGTGGTAGACTTCATACCCTCCTCATACCAAAAGGCAGATAAATGAGACAGAAAATAAACAAGTACACAATAATCCTTAATATAGATCTAGACAACATGGGCCTAATGGACATCTATAGGACACTGTACCCCCCAAAACCTGATTACACATTTTTCTCAGATGCACACAGGATCATTCTCCAAGATTGACCACACACTGGGTCACAAGACAAACATCAACAAGTACATGAAGATCAAAATTGCACCAAGTATCTTCTCTGACCATAGGAGTATCAAACCAGAAATCAGCTACGAAATCTCCATTATGTGAAGACCAAACAACATGCTACTGAAAGACCATTGGATTAATGAGGAAATCAAAGAAGAAATTAAAAAATACCATGAGACAAATGACAATGAGCTCACAACCTCCCAGAGCATATGGAACACAGGAAAACAGTATTAAGAGGAATGTATATAGCAATACAGGCCTCTATCAAGAAACAAGGAAAAAAAAAAAAACAAGAATAAACAATCTAATTTCCCATCTGGAAGAACTAGGAAAAGAACAACAACAAAACCCAAAACCCAGTAGGAGAAAGAAAATAATAATTAAAGCAGAAATAAATGAAATAGAAATAAAAAATATAATCCAAAAGATCATAAGCTGGTTCTCTGAAAAAAATAAAATAGACAAACCTCTGACCAGGCTCACAAAAAGAGAGTGAGAAAACTCAAATAAATCCAGAGGATAATTAGATTACTATGAACAAGTTCAACAATCTAGACAAGACAGACAAATTCCTTGAATTACACAATCACCCAAAGCTGAATAAAGAATAGAAAACTTGAACAAACCAATTACAAACAGTGAAATTGAAACAATAATCAAAACCCTCCCAAAAAAAACAAGAGCCCAGGATCAGAGAGTTTCACAAGTGAGTTCTGCCAAACATTCAAAGATGAACTAATACCTATGCTGCAAATGCTTTCAAAAAAATTGAGAAAGATGGAACACCACCAAATACATTTTACAAAGCCAACATCACAATAACACCGAAACCAAACAAAGACAACACACAAAATGAAAATGACAGACCAATCTCCTTAATGAACATGGATGCTAAAATGCTCAGTAAATATTGGCAAATCAAATCCAACAATGCATCGAAAGGATTATGTACCCTGACCAAGTAGGATTTATTCCAGGGATAGAAGGATGGTTCAACATCCAAAAGTCAATTAACATAATTCACCACATCAACAAACAGAAAAATAAAAACCATATGATCATATCAATAGATGCTGAGAAAGCATCTGATAAAATTCAACATCCATTTATGACGGTAGCCATTGAAAAACTTAGGATAAAAGGGACATATGTTAACATAATAAAACATATATGACAAACCCACAGCTAAACTCATTCTCAATGGTAGAAAACCGAAAGCCTTCCTATTAAGATCTGGAATGAGACTAGGATGTCCGCTCTAACCAATACTTTTCAGTGTAATACTGGAGGTCCTAGCTAGAGCAATTAGGCAAGAGAAAGACATAAAAGGAATCCAAATTGGAAATGAAGAAGTAAAACTATCATTGTTTACATATGATATATATATATATATATATATATAAAATATAGAGAACCCTAATAAAATCCAAGGAAAATTTAATTAAAATAAGCCAGTTTAGTAAAATAGCAGGTGACAAAATCAATACAAAAAAAAATGAGTAGCCTTCCTACATACAAAAAAAAAGTCTAAATTAAGAAAACCATGCAGGGCCTCCCCGGTGGTGCAGCGGTTGAGCACTGGGTTGCGAAGCTGCTCGCAGCCTCTGCAGCGCAAGTTCGATCCCCGGCTGCTCCCCGGCCACCGGAGGAGGGTCCCACATGGCCGCTGCTCCCCTCAGCGGTGTACTTCGGTCCTTCTGCCTGCTCTGCTCCCCGCTCTGGCTCTGGTGAATTCTCTCACCCTCCCGCGCTTCTGACTGTACCCAGTGCTTGTATAAATAAATAAATTAAAAAAAAGAAAAAAGTGTGGTACTAGAACAAACACGGAAACACAGACCAGTACAGTGGAGTAGAAAGCCCAGAGATGAGCCCATACAGATGGGGACAGTTAATATTTGACAAAGGAGCTACGGTCATCCACATATGGAGAAAAGACAGCCTCTTCAGTAACTAGTTTTGGGAAACATGGGTGGCCCCTTGCAAAAAACTGAAACAAGAGCCATACTTAACTCCCTACAGAATAATCAAAATGGATTAAAGTTCTGGATATAAGAACCGAAACCATAAAGTAATTGAGGACTCGCTACAGGATGACGCGTACCACAAGTGTGACAGGGCTAAGCAGGGGGTTGGGTGGGACATGGTGTGTGGCACAGTGAGAAGCCTGCACACACTCATTGTTTATGGCCTTGTCTGCTCTGAGTTCATTTTCCAGCCCAAGGACATGTCTGGAGGAGTGTGAGGATCAGGAGCTGACCAGGCTCAGCACGCTGGACATGCTTGTGTCCTGGAGTGCAATATCAAAAGCCAGCTGGAAATGAGATGTTAGGCAGTTTCTTTAGGGAGTTAAGCCCTTGCTTCCAGATTGCAGCTGACTAAAGTGCACCTTAAAGATTCCATTCCTGCCTCTGCTTTATTTGGCATCTGGTGGTGACGGGCAGTCCAAGCTCTGGCCTTCCCGTTACAGATGTATTGGGAAACCAAAGCAAATGTAAACATGGGACTACATCAAACTCAAAAGCTTTTGTACCTCCAAAGAAACCATCACAAAACTAAAATGGGAAGCTACAGAATGGGAAAACACATTGATACGTCACACATCTGACAAGGGGCTAGACTCCAGAATTTACAAAGTTGTTATACAATCCAACCACAAAGAATCCAATCAAAGCAGAGGCAAAGGACCGAACAGACACTTTTCTAAATATGACATACAGGTGGCCAACAGACATATGAAATACTGTCAATGTCATTTACTATAAGCAAATGCAAATTAAAACCACACAGACACCACATCGCCCCTGTGAAACCACCCATATATAAAATGACGGAATTAACAAATGTTAGCCTGGTGGAGGTGGATAAAGGAACTCTCACCCACTGGGGTTGGAAATGAAGTTGGCACAGCCTCTGTGAAAACCAGCATGGAGATTTCTTAAGAAAATAAAAATGGAAATTCCGTACAATCTGATAATACCGCGATTTCGTATTTGCCCAAACAATATGAAAGTGTTAATATGAAAAGATTCATCTAGGCCTGTGTATATGGCAGTGGCACCGTCCACAATTGCCAAGTCATGGAACCACCCAGGTGCCCTTCAACAGACGAATGGACAAATAAATCATGGGCTACTCAGTGGAGTACTACACAGCTGTGAAGATGAACTAGTGGCATGTGGGACAAAATGGATGGACCTGGAGGTGACTATGTTAAGTGAAATATGTCTAAATATTTTCACTCATCTGTTTCACTCATCTGTGGAATAGAAATAACAAAATACATACACAGGCAAAATACAGTAGGAATAAATCTTGAAGTTAGTGAAAGAATATAATGGTCACCAGAGGAAAGGGGGGATGGAGAGAGATGGGGGATGGGCACAGGTGGCTTGGTGGAGGGTAAGTAGAACATGCACACATATGGAAGAGCAAAACTGTAACCCCAAAATTAAAATAAAAATTACTTATTCTAATGTTTTGTTTTCAGAGCAATCACACACATACACAAATTCAACTTTAAAATTGGGTTTGTCATGGAGCTAAAAATAAAAAGGTACAAGTCAAAAAATTGGACTCAATAGTTGCCAACAAAAATTTATCATCAAGATGGGCCTTAATAAATGATAGAAACTAATAATTTTGGGGGCCTCCCTGGTGGCGCAAGAGGTTAAGCAAAGTACTATGAGGCTATCCACAGCTTCTGCAGCATGAATCCGGCCAGGGAGCTACCCACATGGCGCAGCAGACCTCTCCTGTCTCGCCCGCTGCTCCCCTGAGCAGTGTATCTCAGTCAGTCTGCTTGTTCTGTTCCCCACTCTGTCTCTGGTGAATCCTCTCACCACCACCCCGCACCTCTGGTCTGTACCCCAGTTCTTATATCGATAAATAAATCTTTACAAAAAAAGAAACTAATAATTTTGAATGCCAATGCCAATTTTAAAAAGGACTTTTCTTCTTTTCCAGCTGTAACAAGGGTGGTTCCCTGTTGTGTGGTTAGAGTTTTACTAAGTATTCTGATTTCTCGTGACAAGATATTTATTTGCATAAATCCAGAAGATTCTCTGTTTTTTCACAGCTTTCTCTGGAATCCTGTTTTCAGGAACCAGACTGATCTCAGGGCAACAATGTGAACAGTCTGGGAATTCTTAAGGTGGGTTTTAAAGAAAGTCACCCCTTGGCAGGCCCAGACGCCCAGGACATCCTGGGAACCTTGACTAGAGAGCAGGTTACCCAAAGAGGCAGGTGTGGGTGGGGCCCTGGCATGGTCCTGAGCCCTCCCAGCCTGTCCTTTGGGGGGTTCTTGGTCTGGGGTTTCTATCAAGCACTGTATCATTTTGTGGACCTCAAAGTCTTATTTGTCTCCTTAAACATTTTTGAGGTTTTGTTTTTTTAAAACCTGTAATCTACTGTAGATCCTAAAATTTTCATACAATTTTGACAATATTTCTCAGTTTTTTCCTCCCTAATCTTTTTGACTAAGATTGATTAAAAAACCCCACAACTAGAACTGCTGTTCTGAAACACCCACTGGAAAAGAACCAGCTCCTGTACATGAACAATCCTCTAGGCTAACTGCTGTTCTCGGAAGACCTAACAACACAGAGACCACCAGCAGCCTGTAGGGCCTGTTGTGTGAAGACATCTCAAGTCTGACATCTAGAATCATCTCTTCCACTGACAACCCTCAGGACTTGGGCTTTGCTTCAGTCTTTAACCTTTATTTCTCTTTTATTTCCATAGAAACCTAAGATTAGCTTTGGAACCCATGTATATGAGGGTCCTCCCCACCCCCCCGAAATACCACACTGCAGCTTCACCAGAGTGTCTTCTCAGGGCTACGAACTGGTCTCATGAAATAACTGAATTGCAGCCAAAGCCAAATGGTCACCCTGTCACCACACACACACACACACACACACACACCCCTGCACACACCCCATACACACATACACACCCCAGCCCTGCACACACACCCCTGCATACACACACAGCCCTACCCAGCCCTATGCACACACACACACCCCTACACACACCCTTGCACATACCCCCACAAACACCACACACACCCATCCACATCCCCACCCCAGTTACCTGGTTTTCTCTCAGCCGCACACTTACATGTGCAGCAGCAACGGCAGCCCCTAGCTCCTGGCCCTGGACACATCTGATGACCAGTTCCTTCTGATTGGTTTAAACTGGGGGTGGGGGGTGCATGTCAAAGCTGGAGGCTGCGTACTGGTTAAACCTGGAACCCTGAACCCCCTGGAAATCAAATACAAGAGACAGGGAAAGGCCCCCCCCCCCGGGTCATCCCGTCCCCCAAGAGCTGTGAAAAGACCGGCTGTAGCTCTTAGACTCACGAGTCACGTGTTTTGAAGTTCCCCTTCAAAAGGAGAACTCCAGCAACGACACCCACAAACCACTGGACAGGCCAAGCTCCCCTTCTGACAGCTCTGACAGCTTAGCCCCAAGATCTGGACGGAGCAGGGCTCTCGCTCCCACGGCTCTTCGCGCACCAGCACTCACAGAGCTCCCAGAACACCCAACACTGGCGGGGGGAGTCCCGGGGCTCCACATGCCACCTGGTCCAAGGTGACCAGGGCGTGGAGGACTTGAGCGGAGCTGGGTAGAGGGGCCCATACTGGAAACCCCACTCACACTGTACACCCAGAGGCGGCGCTGAGCTGTTACACTGGGACTGCCCTGCAGTGCTCGCTCTTTGGGGTGTGCAAGCAAAACCCAGGTCAGCTTGGAATCTGGGCCAGTGGGCCTGGGCTGGACACCCACACTAGCTTATCCAGGCTATGCCCAATGGCACAGCCGCTGACCCAGGGCTTCTAGGGGTTACACCTGCCTGGGCACCTGGTCAATTTAGTATACCTGTTAGTGCAAGATGGAGGGACAGAGTCTACTGCGATGACAACATTAGGACCTGGGGTGATGCCACTGTCAATGGCACAGAAGCACATGTCACCTGCCTTTTTTGTCAGGAGCTTGTGATAAAGTTCTCAGGAGAAATCAAAACCAAACCTTTGAGAATTAACACCACACAGATAACGCATTTTTCCTTTTAATCTGTGAGGTACACACACCCCCCCACAAAAAAAAATTCTAGATTTTAGCCTAACAGGCAAGCCATGGATTATCTGGGGCCAAGGAGGGAAACATTTGCAGGACAGCCGATTAATGGCGCACCCCAATAAAAGACTTGTCAGCTCCACTACAGAGGTTGGAGAACTAGGGAGACACCCAGTGTTCTAAGCAAGGACACCTGGGATGCCCTGGTTTGTTTCAGGATTGGGGGGCTCCTCTTCCCTGCCTTACTACTGGGTGGAGGGTCCCCTCGGGTGTCAGGCATCGGCAGGCAGCAACAGTCACACAACAGCTGCAGACAGCCTGACATTATGGCTATGGGTGTGAGTTCTAGCCCTGACTCTCGGGGATCCTAGAAAACCTTCAAACAGGCAGCTAGAGAGCTTCACCCATCAAGACAGGCAAGGCCTGCACCCACCTCAGTAGGAAGTAGCTGCAGGAGACAGAGACTGCCGTCCCTCGCCCCTTTAAGAATAAAGAGGATGAAAGATCTCTTGGGGGGGGGGGTTAGGGAGTGAGACAGGAAGGGTCCTGATGAGAACGGGACTCAAGAACACATGCTGCTGTCCCCAGGGCTGGCGAGCAAGAGGCTACAACTCCTGGCGACTCCAGGCCTGCTGCCACAAATCCCCTTGGCCTGCTGTCTTTATGGCTCATTTCCCCACCTGAGCCACGTCTCCAGCTTATCTAGTTGGCTGCTGCAGGAAGAAAGGGAGTTGCAGACCCAGAAGAATCACACACCTTGAGAGCAGACGGGTCACAGAGCTGCCCTGTGGGCCCCCAGCCAGGACAACAGATGGACTTAGCCCAGCCCACTCTCCTCACCCCGCGGGCCAGTAAGGTTTCATTCCTTTGTTCTCATATCCCAGCCCTGAAACCTATACAGACCCCTACCCACCCCACCCCAATTCCTGAGCCCCCTCACATGCCTAGAGGGTGCCCCTAAGCGCCTGTTCGTTCACTGGTCAGTCCACGTTTGCTCCCTGCCTGCCCTCACGCTGTCTGTGGACACTTCTTCTCAGTCCTGACCGGAGGGTCTCAAGAGCCCTTTCCCTGGCCTGGGGCGGGCCCCTCAGTCCATCCCTCCATTCCCAGCAGGCGGAGCAGGACAGCTGCTTGTTCTCTCCCAGCTTCTCCCATAGATGAGCTGGTCAAGTCTTCACTGTGGCCCTTCTGGGCAGACAGCAGTGTGCCCATTTGACAGGGCAGATGCAAATCCCAGGTGACAGAGCTGTCAGCCTGGCTGAGGGCAGGCCATGCCCACGCACTCGCCATGAAACCTGGAAGAGCCAGTGGCTTAGGAAGCAGGCGGCGACTGGGAGAGATTTGTCAGGGACACATAGGGCGCACCCAGTGGCCATCTCACAGTTAATATTAGCTAGTTAATAAGACACTAGTGTCAGAAGCTGGCTGACCTCCAACTCACCTGCCCATGCAGGAGCAGCTCACAGAACTCCAGTAGGACTCACGGCAGTCACTTCATGGACTCGCATATGTCCCCAATGGTGGCCACACCTTCATGATGGCTGGGATCCAGGTGGGGGTGGGGTTGGGGGAGCCAGGCTGCAGGGAGAGGGGAGAATGGGGTTAGCCAAGCCTTCTGCCTATATCTGCATGATGTCCACCAGGGGGCGCCATGAGATAGCGAATGCCCACACACTGCTCAGTCCACAAATTCCTTCACTCTGGGCTCATCCAGCTGGTTGGTCCACAAATATTTACTAAACACCTACTATATGTCCGAAATTCCTCTGCCCTCAACAGACACAAATACAAATTATTAAGTGTATAACTCCACATGCTATAAACGACCAGATCCATGCTATAAACGACCAGAGCAGCAGGGAGAGGGACTATCAAGTGGTCTTCATGGAGAATGAAGACCAGGGAAGAGCTGCTGCTGGAGGGAAAAGTGAAAGAG
This sequence comes from Talpa occidentalis, assembly GCF_014898055.3. Lineage (NCBI taxonomy): Eukaryota > Metazoa > Chordata > Mammalia > Eulipotyphla > Talpidae > Talpa > Talpa occidentalis. The sequence continues at coordinate 20,583,746 of NW_023601754.1, read as the reverse complement.
GCCAAGGCAAGCAGCACGTGGCGGGGAATCGTGGGTATGTGACAATACATCCACTACAGGTTTTAGTCTCATACACCAATGCAGAATTGGAGCTGTTTAAAATCAGGGAATCCTGGGGTTGGAAGAGCTGCAAAAGTCACACGGCTCAGCCTGCTGGGATGGTAGCAGACACAGAGGGGGCCCCGTGCACACATCTGCCAAGGAGCCCCAGCTGGCTGACGCAAGATGCACCTCAAGTAGATTTCTTAAATATGGGCTACTAGTCTTCCCCAAAGCCCAGGAGCACAGCTGGCAGATGTGGCTGAAAGAGCCAGACCAACAACAATCCCCAATCCTGCGCTGGCACCTAGTGGCTTCCCACTAGGTGATATGGGCAAGCACCTTCACCTCCCTATGCCGCCTCAGTTTCCTCTTTTGTAAAGGGACACAGTGACAGTTCTGTTTCCTGCAGCCACTGGAGGATTACAGAGGAGGAGCCACAAGGACTGACTGGGACGTCTGTTTGGCAGTCGGGAACAGTCATGACTATTATGGGCTGGGCTGCGGAGGGCTTGCAACTAGACCCGGCAGAGGGGAAGTTGGACTCGGTTCCACCTTGTCTGCCCTTTTTTGGGATCTCTGGACTAACACGGTGTTCTTGGTGAGGATGGTCTTGCAGGATGGTTATTTAAAACCAAATACAAACCTGCCCAACTCAACAAAAACAAGTCCATTTATAACAAGTCCCACTGGGGCAAACTTTTGCCATCTCCCCCCCAGCCTGGGTTTGGAAGACTGCAGCGGGTGTCTGGAAGCCCCAGGGTCTTGTGGGTCCCCCCACCCAGGGACTCCAACTGCCCGAGAGGGTGGGGGTGACCACACAGGTGCTCACAGAGGGTGACTGACTGTGGCCATCCTGGGCAGAGGCTCAGATCTGGCACCCCCTACCCCCGGCACTGTTCAGACACCCCGATCAGCTGGGCACATCAGTCCGGGAGAGATTTCAACTAGAAAGGCTGAGCCTGCCTCCCTGGGCCCATTCCTGTTGAACGAAACCATTTCCCCTAGATACATGCTCACCCAGAGCAGCCTTGACATGATTTTTTTTTAATTTATAGCAAAATTCACATAGCATTAAAACTATTTTGAGCAATTTAGTGGCATTGAGTGCCTCCACAGTGCTGTACAGCCACCTCCTCCTAGTACCCAAGCGTCCCCCTAACACGTCTGCAGTCACTCTGACCCCTCTCCCATTACCCAGAGGAGGCAGGTCCTCCCCTTAGCCCAGAGGCCCAGGGCCCTCAGCGCAGCACTCAAGCCTGCTGGATGCTGTCACCAGGAGCTGGCACCACTGCCCCCATGCTGTGGGGGTGAAAGGATAGCCGTCTTCTCATCACCTCTGCACATCTAAGGCACACCTGGGGTTTTGGGCTCCGCCAAGCCCTGGGAGATGGGGGGCAGAGTCAGCCGGAAAGGGATAGGGTCAGGGGACACTGCCCGTGTCCTAGGGCTCTCAGGCGAGAACAGTTCAGGGAGGTAAGGGTGACCTTCCAGTGAGTTCCATCTAAACCCATACTGTGTAAGCACCAAAGCCAGGCAGACAAAGTCTCTGAGGGAGACCCCCAGGCCCATCCGCAGGCTGAGGTCCCCCACCAGCTGCTGCCCCACTTCCCTGCTCAGCTCCATGTAGACACTGACCACCCCTCCGCGAAGGAGGCCGAGCCCCAGTGAGAGCAGAACAGCACCGGGAGCAGAGCTGGCCCTTGAACATGGGCGTGCCCAGCTTGCACTGACACCTGTTGAGTCTCTCTGCTCCTCAAAGCCTGGACTCCCGGGCCCCAGGTGGGCGTGCTTGTGCCTGCGCACGTGCATTTGTGTGCTGGGGGAGGGGAAGTGCTGGAACAAAGAGCTACACACTGGGTTCTGCAGACAGCAGAACTTAAGCTCTGGAGGCCAGGAGGCTGAGGTCACCGTGCTGCAATGCCACGCCCTGTGGCAGCTGCAGGGCCAGCTCCTTCTTGCCTCTCCTAACTCCTGGGAGTCCCTGGCCTGGACACATCGCTCGCTGCACTTTGCCTCCAACCTCACGTGGCCTCTCCCGGGTCTCACATAAACACCCAGTCTCTGGCGGGGGCCTGCAGACTCCAGCCTGCCCTCATATTGGCTCCATCACACCTGCAAAGACTATGTTCAAATAGGCCCACTCTCTGGAGGACACTATTCACCCTGGTAGAGGTAGTCAGCATGATGGGCACCCCTGACCCTGCACAAGAAAGGCTGGATGAGGCAAAAGTCCCTCCAGCTTTGGGGGGCACTACCAAGGAGAGCTGGAGGACCCTGGACTGGCCCTCTCCTCCCAGCTGGAAGTCCTGCTTGTCTCCTTCGCAGGAGCAGCACCCTGAGGTCAGAACCAGAACTTCCGTGCCTGGCCAGGGCTGGATTGGGCCCTGGGCTTCTTTCTGGGGATGGAGCCCCAAGTTTCAGCTGCAATCGGCAAATGCGCCTGGCCCTGGGGGAGGCAAGGCCAGAGTTCACCGCAGAAAGAAACCCAGGCCTTTGGAACTGCAGTAGTGCTTGACCTTGACATCAGGACCAGGGGGTGACCTCCCAGGCCGCAGTAGAGACCCGCAGCCACCGCTAGCCGGGCCAGGCCTCTGGGCAGCACCGGAGTCAAGTCTTGGTTTCCAGGAGGCTGGTGCGGGGTCGGGGTGTGAGGGCTTGAGTGATCCAACTGCCTCAAATAGTTGGCCTCCCTGAGAGGTGCAGTGACCAGCCTGAGGCCACACAGTGAGGAGTGGAGGGTGTCAGGTCCAGGGCCTGCCTCTGGGTTATGGAGCACAGGGGAGCCTCCTACCACTCCCCCCAAGGGCACCTATGGGGCAGGTTTTGTCCGAACTCCGGGTTGATTTTCTAGTTGGTTTTATGGTGGCGGGCGATACAGGAGCCTGGCCTGTGGGGTCACCTGATGTTCAGGAAAAGGGGAAAAAGAAGTAACATCGATTAGGCACCTGCTGTGGGCCCCCATTTCAACCACACACCCACATCCTACCCGCACTGCGAGATGTGAGGGGTGCGGCAGCGGGGGGAGGGGGAGCGGCCATGTTTGTCTCACCTGTAAGCAGGAGGCTTGGTGGCTTGGAGCCATCCGCTCAGGCCTGGCGGGAGGGTGGGGCGCCTCACAGAGCCTCGGCGCCTTCCTCTGTAAAAGGGGACAGCACCCCCAGTCACAGGCGGTCGCGTGGGTTCCACAGCGCACGGGCACATAGTGTTGTTTCCAATTCCCTCGCCTACTGCAGCAAAGCCCCACAGACAGCAGCTTAAACAGCAGGATTTACCTCCGGGCTGGAGGTCTGAGGTCCAACAGGGGAGCCCATGGGGTAACACCGCGGGGGCGTCCCTGCTCTGCCTTCCCAGCGTCCTGCCCGCGCGCCCTGCCTCGCTCTGTAAAGGCCGCGCTCGGCCTCGCGTGCGCTTCGAGGAGCCCCACCTGGGCAGGCCCGTGGCTCCAGGTATCACACCTGCGCACTCCGCGCCGCGGACGCGCCTGCGCACAGGCCCAACCCTCCCACCGGGTGTCTGGGCCTCCATTTTGGAATAAGAGTCTACCGAGCAGTCCGTGCCGGGGCCATTTTCCTGAGCCTCCTCAAAGAGGCTCTGTCTTCCCGGGGAGCCGGGGCAGGGCCGCCAGATCAGCTCCACAAGGCAATTTCCACAGCACCAGGCCCTTCGCTTCCCGCGCCCCCTCCCGCAGCTGCCCAACCCCAGCCCGGCAGGGCTGCGCGGGGAAGGCCCGGCAGATGCGGTGGTGTTTCCTTCTGTTTGTTTGCTCTTCCCTGCCAGGCGCGCTGGGGCGGGGTGTCCCCCCACACAGGCCAAGGGGACCCGGCTTGGGACACCATTATCCACTCGGGAACAGGCCCGAGGTATCAGGCCATCCAGGCCTACACCCTGCCTGGCTCCCCCCACTGCCTTCCAAGGGGTGCTCTGTGGCCCCCCCAGCCCTGTGCTCCAGGGCAGGGTCCTGGAGCCTCACACCAGCCTCTGCGTCCGTCCGTATTCACCCACAAAGTGCCTGTTTGCAGGGGGGCTCCGACTACATTTCCCAGACTCCCCTGCGGCACTGTTGCCACGTGACTCCGGCCGAGGTTGCGGGCAGAAGTCACATGACCTACTTAAAGTCCTCCCAGGGCTCCGCTGTCTTTCCCACCCACCAGGTGGAAGGCAGGTCTTGGGCAGGAAAGGTCGCCACCAGCTGTATGTAGGCTCTTGAGTGAAAACAGGACTTCCCTTGCGTAAAAGCGCCGGGATGTGGTGATGGGCTTGCTACAGCAGCTCAGGAGCCGTTAACTGGCAGGTTTCTGCAAACTGGGGCATCGGGGTTCAGTTCCACTCCAGGTTAAAAGTGATTCCTCTCCCAGAAAGAACTAAAAATGCAAAATAAAGAGGAGGCTGCAGTTGCAGCAGAAGAGACCAATAACGTGTGCCTATAACTGTGTACCTGGAACAGCATGCGCCTGGAACAGCATGAGCCTGGAACAGCATGCATCTGGAACAGCATGCGCCTGGAACAAGTTTCCTGGATGCTATTTTGACAGCTCCCCGGTGTGGATGTTCTGTGGCTCCCAGATAAGGACCACTTTGCTCATTCCCTCTGGAACTCCCCCATCTGCCCATGAGCTCTCCAACCTGCCCCTCCAGCCACAGGCCTTTGCCCCCTGGGCATACCCACAATATAGCCATGGATGTTTAGGGGAATTACTTTGGGCCCCTGGCCCTAGCAACCCTCCTCCGTTTCTACTTTGCCACTCAGGGCCCTGTTAAGGTATGTGCCAAGTTGTGGGGTGTGGGCCTGTTTAGGCCTGCTTCTTTCTCTACATTCTAGGGGCTCTGAGCCCTGACCATGGATTTAATGGGAGGCTGGGGCCACAGAGTGAGGTTCTGGGCAGCAGGAGAGGAGAGGTGGGGTGTCCCTTCTTTGGTTCCAGCAGTACCTTTGCTGGCTGCTTGTCGTCTGTGTGGCTCCGGCTTCCTGTCACCCCAGTCCCTGCCCTTCTCCTCTGTCCCCGGAGTTCCAGAATTGGAGACAACTTTTCTGTCTGGCTTCTCGGCTATTCCAGCACCTGTATAGCCAATGTCCTGTGTTCATTCCCTTGGGCGAGATGCTCAGGGGGCCTCCAGTTTCCTGGGCTGGGCCCCACGGCTCCTTCTCCGGCCCACAGTCAGGTCCTCTGCCTCAGGTCATCTTTCCATTGGGCAGAAGCTTCTAGGTGTCCATCACTCTCCCACCTTCTGCCCGCTCCCCCCCTTTGTGCCGCTCTCCCTTGGGTCACCCACTCACACAGAGCTCTGTCCAAACCCCTTCCCCCACCCCCACTGAGCATATCCTGTGTGAAACCAGCTCTGTGGCTTCCCCCGCATTTACACACACTTGAGAGCCAGCTTTCCAGAACTCCTCACCAAAGTTTTAACAGCAGGCCCTCAAAAGACATTATTTTGAGGCTCAAAGGAGGGTGCTGAGCTGCATTTCATGGTCAGTTGTGAGAACAGAGGGGTGCTGATGGGGGCGCCTCCAAAGAAAAACCCAGACCTGCCTCACGGCCTTTTTCTCTGGAGAAGTGAAGCAGGCGGCCAGCAAGGGGCAGAGTGCTCAGGGGAGTGGATGTGGTTGCCGAGGCCCCTGGATGTCGTTCTCTGCCTGTTCCTCTAGAAGGACAAAAGATACTTATCATGGAAAAGAACAGGGGGCGCCAGGGCGAGAAGAAGACTTGAGTCCACACCACACCTCTGGCACAGCTGTGCTGGCAAAGGGTCTTACTTTCCTGGAAGCAAAGGAGGCAAAACAGATAAGTCTCTTGCTTGAGACTAGATTTGGAGGAAGCCCCAAGTCTGAGGAGCCTCCCACGTCTGTGATAAACATTTGCCGTCTCAAGCAGAAACGGGCCATTGCCTGACAGGCTGCAAGGCGGCCCAACGCCCTGCTTCCGCTGGCTGGGCCTTATCAGTAGGGAGGAGGCTTGCTGTCCTCCCATCTCCCCTGTCTGTCGTCTGTCTGTCTGAACACAAACCACACACACACACTCATCACTCATGGAAGCCCCCTCCAGGAAGGTTCAGGGAAACTAATCGGATCCCTCCAACTCCCCATGCTCAGCCTCTGAAGTTGGTCCACCGACTCTCAGGTCAGCCAGGCCTTCCTGTCTGTCTGGTGTCTCCTGCAGAGTGGGGCTCGCTGGCATGGCGCCTGGGGTTGGTCCCGTGGGCCGTGTCCACCAGGGCAAGTGGGGCGTCTGGGCTGTTTCAGCAGGGCTGAGGCTCTGCCTGCAATGGGGGCTTACACTCAGGCCCAGGCAGGCTGCCGTTCCCCGGATGGCCACTAGAAGGCGCTGCCCATGCACACTCCAGCCCCCTGCGGAATCCTTCCCTAGCTCACCAGGGCTCCTCTTGAATGTCCCCGACGTCCGGCCATTGACTTTCCCAGCTGCGTCTCACCCCCTGTGCTCTCTGCCGCAGCAATGACGGCTCTCTCACGGTTCTTGCAAGGGAGACACTTCTCAGGCGGCTACTCTGCTCCTTCATCCAGAGATGCCCTGGCCTTCCAGACGTTTTATCTTCAACGTCAGCCCTCCTGCCATGGGAGGCCTTCCACACCCCCCACAAGGCCCAGGGATGACTTGGGGAAGCAGGACCCCGGAGGAGATGATGGGACATACCATAACCCGTTCATTTCACCCAGGCGGTTTTCATGGACCTTAAGAGGGTGGCAGGCAGCACAAATTCATGTCTAAATAAGCCAATAAGGACTCTTCAGCCTCAAATCAGCAGGTGCTGTTTCTTGGGGTGAGGGGCCCCTCATTTCCTTTTTAGGGTACAGGTGACCAGCATCTTGCCGGGGTCACTTACATCAAAGGAAATATGGCAGCTCACCTGCTTGGTGGGCTCTGTCTACACCCCCACAGTGCAGGCCCACCTGATGACAGAGTAGAACACTCTAGAACCTCCCTGTCTCCTGGGTGGGGAGGCAGGACATTCTGGAAAGTGCCCCCAGGTGCTGTGTTCAAGAAAAGCAGAGCAGGGCTGGAAGCAGCCTCACCCCGTGCAGCTCTAAGCCCCATTCCCCTCTGTGGTTCCAGGGACGCCCCTCCCCAGGCTCCTGCCTGGGTCCTGCACTTTGCTGACTGTGCTGTCTGGAGGCGACGTTAGTGGTGTCCTCACCCTGCTGGCACCCAGCCTCCCGCAGGGCTTCTGGGTCAAGGTGTCTGTGAGCCGGCTAGACTGAAAGAAACTATTGCTGGGGGGCCCCCAGGGGACGGTCCATCTTATCAAGTCACCTGGTGCCTACCAGCTTAGAACCCAGTCCTGCCATCCTGCATGCCAATACATTCAGGACACACAGACAAAGGCAGACACACACGGACGCACCCCCAGTACCTGGGATGTGCCTGGCACACTGCTGGCACTCAGTAAATACCTACTTAGTGAATGAATCCATGAACGCATCCTTCAGTAAATAAGTACTGAATCAGCACCGTGCTCCTGGTGCCAGGTGCTAGGGAAGCTCTGAAATACACAACGTCTTATTAGGTCAGGACCTGCAGGCGCACCCCTAGGCGAGGATCTGCAGGCCAGCACCCGGGTGGGGACGCCCAGGCTGATCCAATGTTATTTTTCCAACACATGCCACATGACGTCCAAGAGGCACATGTGATCACTTGGGGAGGGAAAAGCATTTTAACATGTTTGCCCCAGATGTGGAGGAAGGGAGAGAGGATTAGTTACCTGGTTGCCTCTGTTAGCCCCGCGGGCCTCAGATTCCCCCTTTAAGTGTGTGATGACCCAGGGGCTGCTAGGCTGGCTGTGACCTTCCAGGGGACACGTTCTTATAATTCTGCCTGGCCCCAGCCCCCCAGGCTCCCCGGTACCAGACTCCTTTCAGGTTGGCTTTGGGGCCAGGCCACAGGACTAATGTAACCCAGGTAGGGGTGGGGTGGACTTCAAGCACGATCAAGACCAAGTGCCAGCCTCTGGCCGAGCCCAAAATCTGCCCTGCTGGCTTCTGGTTATTGAGAGGTGAGCTGCGGGCAGGAAATCTCTTATAGGTGGGTCAAAGGCTGCTAAAAAGAGGCCAGAGCTGGGGTCACTAAATGCTCACTGGGATGAAAAGCACAAGCTGAACAAGCAACAGGCAGGAAGAGCGCTGGCCATTTGGGGCTGGACAATGTCTTTTTAAGTGGAAATGTCGATGTACTTTCAGAAGGCTCCGTCCTTGGCGAGATGCCAAGTCTCCCCTGGCCCACAGCCTCGGGCTGCCCACGGGCCAAGCCCAGTCGAGACCAGCTCCAACGTGGCGTTAGGAAGTCAAAGGACCTAGAGGAGCCCAAACGGAGCTGCAGGCGCTGCGGCCTAGGAGGAAGAAATGTGGCTCCTTCCTCCCCCTCTCCCCACCCTCTCTCTCTTTTTTCTTTCTTTCTCCTGTCTTGCTTTCCTTCCTTCTCTCCTCCCTCTCTTCCTGTTTTTCTTCCATTGCCAAATATTTATTAAATGCCTACTCTGTTCCAGATGTGCTGTCGGGCACTGGGGATTCAGCAATGAAAAAAAAGAACAACAACAAAAAAATCCTCCTTTGCAGAATTTACATTTTATTTTTTTTATTTTTATTTATTTTTTTTAAAGATTTGTTTATTTATTTATTGATTGATTGATTGATTTATACATACAAGCACTGGGTACAGTCAGAAGCGCGGGAGGGCGAGAGAATTCACCAGAGCCAGAGCGGGGAGCAGAACAGGCAGACCGACAAAGTACACTGCTGAGGGGAGCAGCGGGCGGCAGGAGAGGTCTGCGCACCATGTGGGACCCTCCTCCGGTGGCCGGGAGCAGCCGGGGATCGAACCGGCGCTGCAGAGGCTGCGGGCAGCTTCGCAACCCAGCGCTCAACCGCTGCGCCACCGGGGAGGCCCAGAGTTTACATTTTAGTGGCAGAGATGGATAATAAAACAAATCACATGAGTTTAAAAAAATTGCTATGGGGAACACAGGAGGAAGGAAGAGAAAGGCAGCCCTTAGCCCAGGCAGCCCGGGGAAGGATGGTCTCACTGGGAAGGGCATCCAGGCAGAGGGCACAGCAGGTGCAAAGGCCCTGAGGCAGCAGGGATGTTGAAGGATAGCAAAGAAGTTCAAGCTCACCTGGTTCCATTCTCTGGCCATCACAGAAGCTGGCTGTCCCCGCAGCTTGCAGGCTCTCTCTCCGACACCGGACAAGTTCCAGCATCTACTTCCTGCCTGAGGCTGCACTTGATGCTGGAGAACTGGTGGCAAAGCTGATGTGGGGTCTGCCCACACGGAGGTGACAGTCTTGTCCGGAAATTGACAATGGGTGACTGGTGGGCTTACCAGAGGCTTGTTTGGCCAGTACTGAAGGGTTTTTATGTTGGTAACTTTAAATTTTGATATGATTTCAAACTCAGAACAGTTGCAAGAACAACACATAGAATGCCAGTACATTCTTTATGCAGACTTGACGGCTGTTCCAATTTGGCTGCGCTTGTTTCATTGCTCATGTTCTGACCTGTGAGTGCGTGTTACATACAGTCTGTATGTAGACACGTGTGTATTCTCCTTGCACCATGTGAGAGTCACGTCCATCACCCCCTCTTACTCATAAATTCTTCCCCTTGATGGATGCACCTAATGATAGCACTTAAACATTCGCTGAGAGAACAGGTCTTGTGTCAAGCCTTCTTATCACCAAAATATCTATCAATCAACAGAGGGTTTGGAGGGTTGGGTGGTTGCTGGCAGAGATTGCGGTAAAGGTTCCTGTGTCTGAGTTGGGGACAGCCGAGTGCAGGGCGTCCCCGTGACAGCACCACCTCAGGTGGTTCCTCCCATCTCATCCTTGTGCACACGCCCTGTGGACAGCTTCTTGCATGTCAATCATGTCTCCATAACATGGTTTAAAAACAATCCCGTGTGGAATTCCCGGAGCAAGGGCCTTCTCTTGCATGACCCCCTCATCCCCGTGTGAAGGTCAAATTCGAGCAATGAAATTGATGCCCTTCGAGTATCCAGTGCTGTCTCCTGCTGGGCCGCCTCCAGTTGAGGGCCTACAGATGTCCCCAGCTGTCCCCATGATGGCTTTCCTTGCTCCACCTGCTTTTTCTGCTCTACCCCTGATTAGAGTCGTTCACCACATCTGCTGCCACGTGCCCTCAGTGTCCATCATTGGGCATGGCCCAGCCCTTTCTTTTTCTGGTCCTCCCTGATGTTGACATTTAGAAGTGGCTCTGCTAGCTCATTGTAGAGTGCGCTTCCATCTGGGCTTGCCACCAAGATGCACTGGGGGCCTGCGTCTGAGTGGGTGCTGTGTTCGCAGCACCGCGCTGATAATGAAACAGGAGTCGTGGAGCAGGCTGTGGAATGCAGGATGCCTCAGTTTTATTACTGGCCTTTTTATTGACAGACAAAAGGGTGGGTAAAGCTGAATACTGGATTTTGGGCTTTAGGGAGAGTGAGTCCGCTGATATATACTTTCCTGCTCCCCACCCATGGCTCCAATCTTATTAACAAGGCTTTCCACTGATCAGTCCCTGGGGTGCAAAGCACTTCAGCCAATGCCGCCCCTCTCCCCCCTCAGGATGTATACCTATTGCCCCAGGGTGGTCAAGCATCCTGCTCTTGTGTAACTTGACAGGAGCCTTGTACGTGACACCCACAGGTGGAGACAGCAAAGTGCAGGGACATCCTTGTGACAGCACCACCTCAGCAGCCTGTGATGTTGGCCTGTCCTGAGCTGATCATGGTAGGTTCTGCTTCTGATGAATGGAAAGTTTATCAGAGCCCTCAAAATCAGTTCTCAAATTCCCTGTGAAACAGTAAGTCCAGAAAATCCCTTTGTTGTGAACGGAAAATCACTGCCTTTGGTGACTTTGTCCTTCAGATGACAGACGAAGGATGCAGGTGACTGAACCAGCACTCACCCCAAACGTGATGTCCACAGAGGAGACGGGTGGACTTGCCAGCTGTCTCTCCCCCATGGGATGGCCCTGTCCCATGCCCGCCGAGGTCACCGGGATGGTTCCACGCTTCTTTGTCCTCTGCTCTGGAGTGGGGTGGTCATGAGGGCTGGACCAGGGAGGGTGCAGGGCCTGAAACCTCAGTGGGAAATGTTGATCTGGTTTTGATCACGTGATTAAATTCTTGTCTGCCAGTCTTTTCCACTGAAAAGGTGGCTATTTGTCCCCTGAATTATTTGTAAATAAGAAATAATTGGTGGTAACATACTTTGAGGCCCTAACTGTCTTGTTCCCCAAAAACTGCCCGGCCTGCTTTTACCCTCCATGGGATCTAACTCATCTCTCTCTGGTATGTTGGTTAGTTGGCAGGGAGACGCTTTCTTCTGAAGAGGCTTCTCCTCACGATTCATTTTTTCCTTGGTTTGCTTCAGTCTGGCGTGGGTGTTCGGTCATGAAGGGCTGGTTCCCACTGCGGAGGGCAGGAGGGACAGGGTGCTGGGTGTTTTGGCAGTTCCCGCCTGTAACACACCACCTCATTGATAAGTGTCAGCTGCCTCTCCTGGTCTGTCATTCTGCAGGTATTGGGAGTGTCTTGGTGGGGGGCACTTCTGGTTTGGGGTTTCTTGGGGTACAGGTGAGGCCTGAAGCTTGGTTTCAGAGAGGGGGTTGATTGTGAAGCTGGAGGTGGGTGGCCTCATCCTTCCCCGCCAAGGCCTCCCCTGGTGGCTCAAGTGTCTTCACAAGTTGTTGGCCTCCTTCACCCCAGAGCCAGTGACCCAAGAGGGAGGGCCAAGCCGAGGCTGCTCTCCGCAGGACCTGGCCTTGGAGATGGCCCAGCATCCAATGGTCCCACCACAACCTGGTGGCAGAGGCCACACATCGTGAGTCTACCCACTAAGGGGGAGTCACGTTCCACTTTTATTTTTAAAAGATTTTATTTATTTATTTTTCATAGAAGAACTGGGATGTAGACCAGAGTTGCGGGGCAGGGGTTGGTGGGTGAGAGGATTCCCCAGAGACAGAGTGGGGAGCAGAACAGGCAGACTGACTGAAATACACTGCTGAGGGGAGCAGCAGATGAGACAGGAGAGGTCTGCTGTGCCATGTGGGTAGCTACCTGGCGGGGATTGAACTCAGGCCATTGTGGTGATAGCGCTGGGACTTAACCCCTAGGTCACCAGGGAGGACCCTTCAAGTTCTACTTTTTTTTTTCCTAAGACTTATTTATTTTTTATTTATTTATACAAGCACTGGGTACAATCAGAAGCCCAGGAGGGTGAGAGAATTCACCAGAGCCAGAGCGGGGAGCAGAGCAGGCAGAAAGACCGAAGCATACTGCTGAGGGGAGCAGCAGGTGGCAGGAGAGGTCTGCGCGTCATGTGGGACCCTCCTCTGGTGGCCGGGGAGCAGCTGGGGATCGAACCAGCGCTGCAGAGGCTGCGGGCAGGTTTGCAACCCAGCGCTCAACCACTGCGCCACCAGGGAGGCCCTCAAATTCTACTTTTAAAGGGGTGAGTTTGAAGAATGTGTGGGTTCCTCAAAAAGTGAAACATAGGCTCATCCAATAACCCCAGAGTTCCCCTCATGAGAATATACCCAGAAAGGTTGAAAGGAGGAACTTAAAACAAGTAGGGGTATGTACCTGCTTGTGACTGTGCTGGGCAAGAGAGCCCAGAAGCATGAGTGTGATCTGGTCACACGAGGGAATATTATATAACCATAAAAAGGAACTAAGCACCAACATGGCTACAGCAGGCTAAATGAAAGAAGCCAGATGCAAAAGAACCCAAGGCGTGTGATTCCATTTAAAGGAAATGTCCAGGGCCTCCCTGGTGGCACAAGAGGTTAAGATGCAACCTATGAAGCTATCCACAGCCACTGCAGCACAAGTTCAATCCCTGGCCAGGGAGCTACCCACATGGTGCAGCAGACCTCTCCTTCCTCACTGCTGTTCCCCTCAGCAGTGTATTTCAGAAGATATGCCTGTTCTGTTCCCCACTCTGTCTCTGGTGAATCCTCTCACCCCCCACACCTCTGGCCTGTACCCCAGTTCTTGTATGCACAAATAAATAAATCTTAAAAACATTAAAGGAAATGTCCAGATAAGCAAGTCCATAGAGATTGCTCCAGCTGAACGGGGTGTCCAGAAGCTGGGGGAGAGGGAAGTAGACAGAAACTGATTGGTGGGTACAGTATAGGGTCTTAGTATACCTGTGCTATAGAGATGGAAATATTTCAGAACGGGGAGGTAGGGGCACACGACAGGGTAGATGTGCCACTGGACCGACCACTTACAAATGGGCAGTTTTACTTTATGTGATTTCACCTCAATAAATTTAAAAAGACACACACACACCCCCAGAGGCACCACAGTGGGCAGGACTGAACGCCAGGGAGACCAGGTAGAGGTGCTGTGCCAACCAGCAGAGAGGGGAGGTGGGCAGAAGAGGGGATGAGAGGGGCCCTAGGGGTGTGGGGAGTTTCGGAAGGTTAGTACCACCTCGCTGGAGGTATCAGCAGGGAGAGAAGGACAGGGTGACCCCAGCTTCTGAAGGACTGAGCGGATGGCAGGGCTCAGCGGGGGCTGGAGCACAAGACTTCCAGAAGCTTCTGGGAGAAGAGCAATGGGCTGTTTGACTTGGGTGTGCAGTGCCCGGGGCCCTCAGGGGCTGCTCCTGTGAGCGTCTCCTGCTACGTGAGTCAGGGAGGGCGAGCTAAACATGGCCTGGAAGAGGTGACAGAGCGGTGGCCTTGGAAACCCTCCCTCACATACTGGGGGGGTGAGCCCATGCCAGACTGGCAGCAGTGGGGCTGAGTCTGTGTGGGGCTGCATGTCACATCCAGGGCCTGCCCCTAGCTGCACTGTGCTCATCCTCGTGAGGAACCTCCCTCGTGAGGAGAGCCGCCTCCGCCCATTTCTCTTTAGGGGCTGGAATCCAGCCATCAGATAACAGGGCCCTCCTCACTCAGCAGCCAGGCCACCATCAGGCAGGGTGGACGACACTTTGATCAGCCCAAGCCCAGGGATGTCACCAGCAGGAGGGGTACTCACTGTTACGTGAAGCCAGGTCTCAAGATAGGAGGCGGGATATTGGACAACAGTAATCAGGGTGGTTCGGGGGTATGGTGGGGCTACAGACTTAGGGCGACTTGGAGTCAAGGCGAGTCGTTTAACTTGGGATCAAGTCCCTTGACCTCACTGGGCCTCAACTTCTCTTTCTGTAAAATGGCAGTACCTGCTGCAGTTCTGTGGGACACAGACCATGAAGTGCTGGGCAGGGTGATCCCAACAGCAATGGCGGCCAGAGAGGATCTCGCCTCCCAGGGATGCCCTTGGGTGCTGGCTGAGCTTCATCTCCACCCGCCACAGCCATCTGGGGAAATGGTGCTCTCCCTTCGATTAGGGGAGACACCGTTCAGTTCACCAGAAATAGGGGGATGGTCTGATTTCAAAAACTCATGCTTTTCTTGGGGTCGTGCTCAGCCTCTCAGATGTATGGACATCCCTCCTTCACAAAGGAGGGAAGGTTTTAGAGGGAAGGTTCTGCTGAAAATGGCCACAGGGTGGGTGAGGGGACCAGAGCCACCAGGGAGTACCACCACCCTGTGCTTGACTTCAGATCCTTTCATGGTCATGGCGAGTCACCTCTCAGGGGAGGGGGCTGGGCAGGGCAGGTTTGGGGTCACCAAGGAAAGGGGCCTGTGTGGGCCAGTGGACCAGGGAGGCATGTGTGCTGGGCCAGACCCCCAAGACCCCACAGGGAGGGAATGGTTGGTCAGTGCCCACATTTCTCCTCCTGCTCCTGCTAACCCATGGGCCCAGAGGACAGCAGGCCCCTACAGGTAGGCCCAGGGCAGAGGGCGGGGGGTGGATCCAGAGGAGCGAGTGGTTCCTGAACAGGCCCCGCATCCTCAAAGGCCAGTACCCATTGCCCGGGAAGTGCTCACACCCAACGCCATGGGCTGCTGCGTGTACCACAGGCAGGCAGGGTGGGCATCCCCAGCTTGTGGCCCCCTCAACCTGCACCACTTCATAAGGGGAGGGGGACCTGCCTCCTGTGAACCTCAGAAAGCCACACAGTCCCCCTTAGAAGCAGGCCTGGCTTTGCCACGGAGTGCTTCTGGAAAGCACTACCCTGTTTCCCACTCTTGGCCACAGGACGCTGCCCGGGCAGCAGGGAGCAGGTCGAGGCCTCCCCTCCAGGCCCAGGCCTCCCCTCCAGGCCCAGCAGTCAGGGACAGGGCATGAGGCTGGAAATGGCACATCTGCCAGCCAGAGAGAGCAGAGAGGCAGGTCTCACGTGGGTCCTGCTGGGTGAGGCCAGATGTGGAGGGATGGGCAGGGTGTTCCAGGACCTCCAGGGTGCCCACCGCCCCAGCCCGTGCACTTGCTCACTTCCTAACAGACCCCAAGCTCCCCCCCCACCTCCCAGAGTTCAGGAAACACCCCGTCTTTCCAACCTGGATCACAGTCATGATGGGCTCTGGGATCCCCGAGTCGAACCACATGGTCTATGTCCCAGTTGTCAGCCAGGGGGACAGGCGGTGTCTGTCTGGCGGTGTCTGTCCATGCCTGGTGCATGTAGAAGCTCTGTGAAGACCCTGTTGAGAAACTGGATCAATCACTGGGCCCCTTGTCTGGGGCTTTCTCAGCTCCAAGTACAGAAACACAAAGCTGTGGTATAGTGCAGGGCAGAGCACTGACTGCAGAGGCAGGGATGACAGTGTTTCCAGCTTTTCTTAGAACATTGTTGATGTTTGGGGGAGCAGGAAGTAGAAACAAGCAGCTGCTATTTGTCAAACCTGGATGGAGGGGAAAGTTGGGTCAGAACAGCCTTCACTGCCTCACGGCTTCAGAGGCTGGCCCCTGGGGTGGGGGGACTTGCCTTGTTCCAAAGGTCTTTAGACATAGAGGGGGCCTTGGCTTCTGCCTGGGCCCTGGGGTTGGGCCGACTGGCTGCCTGGATGTTCTTCAGGACATCAGTGGCTTCCAATTGGGGAGCATGAAATACAGGTTACTAGGCCTTGCCGCTTCAAGAGTGCCGCGGACCAGCACAGCAGTAGACGATGAGGCCACCTCCGGGTTGAGAGAAGCGTGCAGGGTGGTCAGGGCGTCGGTGAAAGAAATGACAAACAGACACACTTCAAGAGTGAAAATCTGAGTGTAATTTTCTTTGAGTTTGTGACTAGTATATATATGTTTTCCAAAAGCACAGGAACAATGAATATCAATGAAATCAGCTTGCTCATGGGCTCAGCCTGTCACCAACAGGGCGGTGATCTACATCTGGACTCAGCCTCATTCCTAAGTAGATAGACCATTGGTTTTGTTTTTAAACTATATAATTGCATTTTTTATTAACTACTTTTTTACCTAAACTATATTTTAATTATTACAGGGCTTAGTAATGTTTCATTTGAGTCAGCCTTGTTTTAAGGATTTCATATGATTTTTTAATTAACAAGCAATGACCTTTATAGAAGAAAGAAGGAAGTTTAGAAAGACAATAAGGGATTAAAGTTTGTAGTTCTAGAAAGACGGGATAAGGTTTTTTAGCATTCTTGTAGTGGTTCCTGGTGGTCGTTATCTTTTGATAAGCTTCTGTCTTTTCAGGGAACTTCACTGTACTTCCCCTGCTTCAGGGTGTTTTGCTGTTCTCCCCCTGCGCGCTGGTTGCCCAGCCGGACCTAGGGAGGGTTAGCCCTAAAGGTCACTGCAGGGGGAGGTGCAGCACAAGAGGTCTGGGTCTGGCCCCTGGCAGGGAGGACCTTGGGGGAGCCCAGGCTGATGGAATGGGCTGCAGCCTCGCTGAGGGGCAGGGTCTCAATCTGGAGCCCTGGCAACCCAGTGAAATGCCCCTCCTTGGGGCCTTTGCCTGAATGAAGATAATTGGGGGTTGGGGTGGTCCTCACTAGACTTTAGATGAGTAGACAGAATTGTCTGAGTCATCAACAGCCTCTTAGAAACCAGGTCTGGAAAATGTGTGCAAGAAAAAAGAAATTGAAACAAACAAACATAAAAAAGGGGGGAAGTGTTTTAAAGACTGGAACCAATTTTGGGGTCAAACCCAAGTGCCCACACAGATTCATTTCAGCTTCTCAAGCGATATTCTATATGATCCACTTCCTGCGAAAGCATCAGATGGCTATTGTGTCAATGGTTTCCATTTAAAAGACATCGTCTCCTAGTTTGGGGAGGTCCTACCAGAATCCAACTAAATCAAAAACAGCAATAACTGGTTTTGATTTGGAAAAACAAAACCCACAAGAAGACAGAAGCGTAAACTAAATGCTGGTTTCAAAAGGACTCTTCAGACACTCGGGAATGAGTCACTAGAGTGCCTGCCTTTCGCCCTCTGAAGAATATAGTTCTGACTCCGGCTTTGTGTCCTTGGGCAAGTCACTAAACCTCTCTGAGCCTACTGCCTCGTCTCTGGGCCGGTTGGGAGCAGGAACTGAGACTGGGAGTGGCACATCGTAAACACAAAAATGGTAGCATTAGGTCTTATGAATGGAAGTTTTTTTTTTTTTTTTAAAGATTTATTTATTTATTTATACATGCACTGGGTACAGTCAGAAGCGCGGGAGGGTAAGAGAATTCACCAGAGCCAGAGCGGGGAGCAGAGCAGGCAGAAGGACCGAAGTACACTGCTGAGGGGAGCAGTGGGCAGCAGGAGAGGTCTGCGCGCCATGCGGGACCCTTGCCAGTGGCCGGGGAGCAGCCGGGGATCGAACTGGCGCCGCAGAGGCTGCAGGCAGCTTCGCAACCCAGCGCTCAACCGCTGTGCCACTGGGGAGGCCCTGAATGGAAGTTTTTTGAATACTGCAGGACCTGCCCTCACCATGCTTCATACCTCGGGTACCACTGCAAAGACTCCGCAGGGGATGGAGGAAGCCGGGGCTCAAGCTTTGGAGTGGAGGTGATAACCGCTTCCGAAGTGAGGTTCAAGAAAGGGGAAGGGATTCACCTGTTGGAGCGATCACAATCGAGTCAAAGCCTGAGTCTCAAAGAGGCTGTGAAAAGGGAAAGTGGTCTGTATATCATTCTTCCACAGAGCTCTCTCTCTCTCTCTCTCTCTCTCTCTCTCACACACACACACACACACACACACACACACACACACACACACACACACACACACACACACATACGTCTTTACTGGGCCAGTTCTGTGAAACTATTGGAAGAAAAAAAAAACTTTCCATGAGCTGATATTGAGGGAGGGTGAAACTCAGGTTTTGGGGGAGGGATTTCTAGAATGTTCCTTATCAGACAGGACAAGAAATAGCTGGCCTGGCAGGGACCAGCAGGTGGGTCAGTCAGGGCAGTTTGGGAGAGGCTGCATTTGTGGGGTGTTCGGGAGCAGCTGTGAGGAGCAGCACGTCCAGGAACTGTTTACACCCTGTCATAAGGCTGTGAACAGTCGCCTGCCCGTGGGATGGGATTTAAGTCGAGCCCCTGGCCTTGGATCAGAGCAGGCAGGGGCCATCCTCCAACCAAGCAGTCCATATTGGTCCGTGTCTGGCCAGCCTGGCCAAGGTCGCTGTAGGTCAGGCCCAAGGAAAGGGCCGCTGCCTTCCTGGTCAGTCCATCAGCACGTCTGGGCATCCCAGGTTAGTAGGAAGAGAGAGGCCAGGGCGGTAGGCCAAGAAAGTAGTTGGAGGTCAGCATGGGCAGAGCCAAATGGAGGAGAAAGAGAGCAAGACCAGGCCAGGCCAGGCCAGCAGGCCAACTTCTTGCCCTGGGCTCCAATCCAAGCCACGGCCAAGCAGACAGGCCAGGGTGGGCACAGGATGACTCTCACCTGGCCCCGGAGGGCCTGGCAGTGGGCAGGCCTCTTAGCTCAGGGCTTCCCGGCAATGACCCAGGCTGCTGCCCGAGGACACAGACTGCTCCCCCGGGCTGTGACCTTGACTGCCTCCTGATGGGAGGGACAGATGAAGGGTAGAGGGGGAGGTGGTGAGGGCAGAGCAGCTGGGATGACCTAAGTGTCTGGGGAGCCACTTCTCAGCTGTAACACACACGCTGACTCCGGGCCAGGTTTAGCACAGACCCCAGGGGACTCAGGACGACGACACCCCCACACTCTGAGAACCTACTCCACTGGTCAGGGGCAGCTCAAAGAGATGAAGTGGTCCCTCCTAACATTCCTTATCCCTCTGCCTTGTTTTAGGTTGCATCCTCAGACATGGAGTCTGAGACAAGGGTTGGGTACCAATAGTTTGCAGGGGAGGTGCTCCCAGGAAGCACAAGTGTGGGAGTGGGGATGGAGGTGGGGGTGCTGGGTAAAGACAATAAAGAGAGCAGTTCTGGGCACGTGGCCTGCTGAGGACCTGGGGGGCCGCCTGGAGCATACCTCAGTTGTATAAGGTGAGGGTGCAGTGTGAGCCGGCGTGATAAGGAAGCTCCCTAATATGTTGGCTTAAACAACATATTTTTCTCTCATAGCCCAGAGAGAGGTGGTCCAGGGCTATAGAGCAACTTCATTAGCCTCAACACATGATTTTGTCTCAAGATCCAAAGTGGTTGCTGCAGCTCCTGCCATCATGTCTACATCCTAGACAGTGGGAATGAGGACAAGAGAGCCCATGCCTATTCTTTTCAAGGGCAGGAGCTAGTCATGGCATTTCTGCTCACATGTTAGCCAGACACAGTGGTGTAGACATTCTAGTTGCAAAGGAGGCTGGGAAGTAAGCAGTCTTATGTCCCAGCCATCATTAAATGAAGAAAGAGGGATGGATATTGGTGACATTTGTGGGAAGAGAAGTCATTACTATAGCAAAACCCTCATGTTGAAACTGCATGAGTAATATTCCTACAACTCTATCAGGCAAAGGCTGCCTGCACCCACCACCCACCAGGCAGGCAGAATGGTGGCCCAAGGCATCTGTGCCCGAGTCCCCGGACCTTGACATGACAAACAGAACTTAGCAGATGTGATTAAGGACCTTGAGTTGGGACAGGGCCCTGGGCTAGCTGGGAGGCCCAGTGTCATCACAGAGTTCTGGTGCCAGGGAAACAGGAGGGCAGAGTCACAGAAGGACGTGAGGGCAACACAGGGGTTGCGGTGATGGGTGGAGGGAGGCGCCGTGAGCCAAGGGATGCAGGTGACCGCTGCAAATTGGAAAAGGCCAGGAAACAGATCCTTGCCCAGAGCCTCCAGAAGGAACACAGCCCTGCCAGAGCCTTGATTTTTGCCTGTAAGACTCACTTGGGACTTTTGGCCTCCAGGATTGTAAGAGAATACATTTATGTGGTTTTAAGCTATTAAGTTCGTGACAGTTTAGGGCAGCAGCCACAGGAAACTGATTCACTGTGCTGGGGAATGGTCAGCCCTGCCGAGGGCAGCCAGGTCCTTCTCCTTTAGAAACATGTTCCCACCGCCCTGGGGTCCTTCCTGCTCTCATAGGCACTGCTCAAAGTTTGGGGCCTTCTGTGTTCTTTGAAGACCCCTCTGCGTTCATCCTCCACTAGGCATGACTTGGCTTTCCCTACCATCAGCGGCTGATAGTTGTGTGTAACCTGGATGAATCCCAACCCCCGTGGGCACCGATGAGTATCAGTCCTCAAAGAAACAGTCTTTGCCTGACGACAACCAAGGAACTTTGAGATCCATTAAAGTGGATCAGATCCATGACCTTCCTCTCCTTCCTTGTCCGCTACAGGACAGGCTCAGCTATGTCAGAACAACTCACTCTTACTGAACCCCCCTAACCCCCCAAAACTCCTCTCAATGCCCCCAGGTCAGGCTCCATCTCCCACTCTGAAAAATATTCTTTTCTCTTACTCTGCCTCTCCCTAGAGGATTTCTGAGGAGTTTTACATGTAAGCAACCTTGTTACCAATAACTTAGTGAATCAGAAGTTTCTGAAATATGGGGCACTGAGCCCACACCTCCTGATCAAAGGCTTCATGAACGTCCTTCAGAATAAAGACTTGAGCATGCATCCCAGGCCCTGCTTCAGGGAGGGAAATGGTGTTGAGACAAAGCACTTTCCCAAGTTTGGGAGACAGAGAAATCACTGACCCAGATCATCTGACACCAGCCTTCCTGGTTTCATTCTGGAGGATTCTGGGGACTGGACAGGACAGGGCTACACCTGTGAGATGAGTGGGCAGTTGATAATTGAGCAGGAAGGGCCTCCCTGGTGGCCCAGGGGTTAAATCTCAGCATTATCACCTCAATGGCCTGAGTTCAATCCCCAACCAGGGAACTGACCCACATGGCACAGCAGACCTCTCCTGTCTTGCCTGCTGCTCCCCTCAGGGGTGTATTTCAGTAGATCCACCTGTTCTACTCCCTACTCTGTTTCTGGTGAATCCTCTCACCCCCTGTACCTCTGTCCTATACCCGAATTCTTCTATGCAAAAATAAAATATAACAAACTAAAAATGATATTAAAAAAAAAAATCAAGCAAGCAGGAACAATCCCGGAGGTGAGAGCCTATTGGGATACTGGTGCACCCCTTGCCTCTGATCCTGGCCAAGAGTATAGTCTCGGGGGTGCTCCACACAGAGCTGGAGGAGACTCCTCAAATTATACATGGGGACCAAAGGCCCTGGAGCCAGTGACTTGCACAAGGACACACAGCTAGAACATGGTGGTGCCTTCCCAAGAAAGTCTGTGCAAATGCCCTGGGGCAGAGGGAGCTGGGGAAAGGGCAGGGTTATTAGCATTTGTGCATTGGGTAGGGGTCAGGTTGTGGGACCTAGGGGTCACACTCCAGCACCTGAAGGCCATGTAGTGGTGCTGGGAAGCATGGGGAGGAGGCAGAGGATGCAGAATCCTTCACCCCCTGAGCCAGGGCCCCATAGGTTCTCTTGCTAACTCGGGTGGGGGATGGGGTTGTACCTCCGTTGGGCTTGTGGGGCTGCCTGCATTCCTGGGACTCTGCTGGGCCAGCTCCTCTGGACAAACACTTGCAGCAGGGCGGTACATTTCCTCCAGAGATAAGGTTGGCTGGTGTCCCTGGCGTTGTCTTCAAGGACAGCTAGGGATTTGGAGCCTGGCTTTCTGGCCAGGAGGTATGGGAACTTTTCTGAGGCTAGATTAGCCCCGAGGCCACGGAGATCCTAAGGACCTAACCCCACCTTAAAGACTGCCTGGTGTTTGCAGACAAAATCCAACTGGAAAGGCTGCAACCTTTAACAGAAACCACCGTGACTGATGGCATCTGTACTTTGCTGGAAGGTCTGACCTTAGATGAGGTGACGACAGACTCCTCTAACTTTGAGGCAGAGTGAATCCAAGCCCCTCTTCTAACTTCTCTTTCTCAGGGGTCTACTTGAGAAAAATTTCCCCCTCCTCCCCTTAACAATAAAAGCGGTATTAGAACATCTCATGGGGGAAGACAGGGCTTTTTAAAGCAACTCTTTTAGGATATAATTTACACGCCACACAGTTGACCGTTCAAGTATGCAATTCCATGGCAATTGGCCTACTCAGAGTCAAGCAACTGTCAATACCAGCTAGAGGACACCCCCTGCCCCAGCCCTTCACCTTTAACCCTCCTCTCCAAGTCCCCCTTCCTGGCCTGGCCACCAAGCATCTCCTGTCTGCGGATCTCCCTGCTCCAGACATCCCCTACAAAGGCAGCCACGCCACCCCTCTCACTTAACACGTAGCTTGGGAGGTTCAGCCACAGGCATCGTCACCCGCACTTGGCTCCCTGCTGAGTCCCACAGTGAGGACAGCCACGGTGACTCGTCCTGTTGCTGGGGGCACATCTGGGTGACACCAGCGTGCGGGGTGTCACTGTGAGCATGTCTGGCTCTGTGGAGTCTGCTTTCTGTTCTTGGGAGCAGGGAGAAGCTGAACGGGCGGTGGTGGTGGTGGGGGTCACACCGGAGCTCTAGGTTTTACCCCTTCTGTGACCTGTTTATTCGCCTGTTATTTGCATACCTGTGGAGTGTCCACTAACACGTCGAGAGTCACCGAGTTCTCGCATTCCACCCCCTGCGAGCCGCTTTGCTGGAGCTGCCACTGTCCTTACGGATCAGAGAGGCCGAAGCACCGATGGGGAGGCAGGGCTTGCCAGGGTGGAGCAGACGCCAGAACCCAGGCGGGGACCCCTCCATCCTGCTGGCCTGAGCGCTAGCCTTGATTCTAGAGTCTGGAAAGGGCTCTTCTGTTAGCCACAGAAGCGTCCTTTAGGTGAAGAGGCCACCCTGAGACCACTTCCAGCTCCTCCCCCGACGATGTTGGGGTGGGGTCATGACACTGTGTGACCTGACCTGACTCGTTTGACCGCCACGCTGACCCTCAATGGCCAGCTCAGGTCCTGACCCAGCACCACGCGGCCCCACTTCGTCCTCCTGTAGAGTGTCCACACTGATGTGTGTGCAGGCCCCTGTGTCCCCATCCTGCCCCACTCGCTGAAAGCAGAGCTCCTCAATCCTGGCCAGATCAGCAGCCCCTGGGGGGCTTGCTCAAGACCAAAGCTCCGGGCCCACTCCCAGAGATCCTGACCCTGTTGGGCAGGGACAGGGCCTGAGAATCTGCATTTAAACATGCTCCCTGGTAAGGGGAGGCTGGGGCTGCTGGTCCCAGGACCCACTTTGAGGCATCAAGATGTCTGCCATGTCAGGGCTGGTCCAGAGGACGCCTCCCTGGAAATCTCCAATTGGGAGTCGGTGATTTATGGTCATAAATTGGTCCCTGGTCCTCTGCTGCCCCCCCCCGCCCCCGTGGTGGGCAATTCTGCACCAACTTCTTTGGGAGGCGCCCCCAGGTATGGCCTGAAACTGGGGGTGCATGCCCGGACCCCAGGCCAGGCCCCTCACACGTGCCCTTTCTGATGTCCTATCAGTCGGTTGTACCTTAGCAAAAGTCGGTTCCTTGATTCTCCTTTCTGGCGGGGCCCTTAAATTCCCGAAGGACAGGAAGGTCTTGCCCTTGGCCTTAAGTCTCACGCACTGGAGAAGGAAGGGGAAGGTCCTTCTGAGAACCTCGGGGAGGGACTGCTCTTCAGCCCTGCCCACCCTGGCACGTGGGAGCACCTGGCTGACGCCCTGCTCCCCTGCCCCGGGCACCCCTGCCCAACAGGAGAGGTGTGCAGCCTGCGTTCTGCCTCGCTGGATGCTCGCAGCTGGTCGGCTACTTGCCACGCGCTCTGCTTTACTGCCCGTTCTTCCTGCACATCGGGACCTTCCCAGCAGCCCCCAAGGCTCACGGTGATTGCACTTGCTCTATGACGGGCAAGGGGCGCCTACAGGGCGAGGGACTGGCCTTCCACGCAGCGGGCTGGCATCTGGGAGACAGCATTCAATATTTGTCTTTATCTTTGTGACTCATAATCTGACTCTCGCTTCAGATAATCCCCTTCAGTCCCTTCCATTTTGCTGCAAACGGCGGCATTTCATCTTTCTTCGTGGCTGACTAGTATTCCACCGTGTGGCCAGACCACATCGTCCTGATCCGGTCCTTCATCCGCGGGCACTTAGTTGCTGCCGTAGCCTAGGGATTATAGTTAATGCCATAATGAACATAGAGGAGCGCCTTGTATTGCAAGCTGATGGTTCCACGGCCTTTGGATAGATACCCAGGAGTGGCACTGCTGCCTTTACGAGGATGGTCTACACTGCTTTCCAGAATGGCTGCTCCATTTCACATCCCCACCAACAGCATCCCTTCCCTGGGTGCCCTCCTCCGGGGGTGGGGTGGTATCTTACCACCTGGGTTTGCATTTTACTAATAAGAAGTAGCAATGAGCGTTTTTCCCGTGATAATGCTCATCCTGCCAGCCATCTGCATCTCCTCTCTGGAAAAGTGTCTATGCAGGTCTGCCATCCATTTTTTTAATTGATTGCTTCTTTTTTTTTCTTAAGTTGGATATCAACCCCTTGTCAGTTGTGGGATCCACAAATACCCCCTCCCATTCAGGAGGCTGTCTTTTTATTCTGCCAACATTTTCTCTCATTCTGTAAAGCTTTTTTATTTATTGCCATCCCAGTTGCTTGTGTTTCCCTTGCCACAGGGGCTGAGCCCCAAAGATGTGCCTCTATCACCACGGATGTCATGGTCTGTATCGCCAGTGCTTTCTTCTGTATATGGTCTTTGGCCTGACAGCCAAGTCTTTGATCCATTCTGAGTTGGGGTGTGTGTGTGTGTGTGTGTGTGAATGCAGGTAGATATTAGCTTTCCAGGTGATTCTGATGGGCCTGCAGGAGGGGACCCCATGGTCCCCGGAGGCTGTCTTAAAGGCAAAAGGGAGGGAATTCATCACTTGGGGGGACCAGGGCCAACTGCATCTGACCCAGATATGTGGGGTCACTGAGACCCAGCCCCGCCCCTGCACAGCTGTTCTTGGGGAGAGCCAGGCACCCGGCACACTTGGCCTTCCTGACCCTTCAGCAGCTGCTCTGTGTTGGGCTGCTCTGGGAATTTGGGGCCCAGGAAAGTGCCGGGGCTGACATCCGGGAGCAGCTGGTGGGGTGGGCCACCGGGCCATCTGGGAGTTCCCAGGCCGCAGAGAACACTTATGTAACTGGCTCTGAGGGAAGTTAGGGCAATGGATTAGCTCTGGCCAAGAACAAGCTGAGCATTCTACACGCTGGGCAGGCAGGCAGGGTGCTCCACAGGCAATCCAGTAGGGGGACCTCCTCTTCTTCATGCCCCCCTTCTCCTGCCCCAAGTGCCCCACGTTGTCAAGGACAGAAGGGCAGAGGAGGAAGGTTTAAGCTCTGCAGGGGCAGAGCTCTGTGCTCTGTGGCCCATAGGCTGGACACACAGTAGGTGCTGCAGAGATGTTTGTTGAATGACAGCCTGCAGGTTCTGCCAGGGAGGGGTGCCCGTACAGAGCAGGGTCCTCAGACTGCAGTCCCAGAACTGGCAGCTTTAGCTTGCTGGGGAGCTGGTAGTAGCACAGATTCCTGGCCCCACACCCCAACCTTCAGAATCAGAAACTGTGGGTGGGCCCGCAGCTGTTTTTACAGACACTCTTCAGGATGCCCCCCAAGTGTGGGAATGACACACTCCTACCGTCACCCTGGCTGTGCATTAGAACAACCCACCCCGCCTGCTACCTCCACAACTGCCGGGTGCCAGTCCTGGAGGGGCCCCAGCGTGTGGGTGCTTCTGCAGAGGCTCTTGGGCCTCTGATTTGGATGCAGGAACACAGGGTGGGTATCCGGGGCCACACAGGTTTGGATTGAATCCCAAGCCCCTCTTCTGAACTGGGACACTTTGGCCCAGTCTCCTAAAAGCCCGTACCTCCGCTTTTTCATGTGCAAACTGAGGACAGTAACAAGAGAACCTCCCTCATGGGTGCAGTGGACATGAAAAAGGTTCATCTGTGCCAAACGTGTCCCCAGTGATGGGGTGCGGGAGCTGTGGGGGAGTCACCATCATGGCTACAGCATCACCATCACCACTGTTACCACTGCAATCACCACCTCGGCTTCTACACCACCACCACCATTACTACCACCAGCACCACGCTTCCCACCATCGCTGCCGCTCTGGCCATTACTGCGGTACTGACAGCTGCTACCACTGCTGCTGTTATGCCCACTCCCCCCAGATCACTGCCAAGAACAAGCTGAGCATTCTACACGCTGGGCAGGCAGGCGGGGTGCCACCAGTTTTACTGTCATCGTTGTTACAACTGTTACCAGTGCCGTTACTGCTGCCATTGCTACCACTACTAGTATCATTACCTGTGACTCCAGTGACCACCGTGTTACTCGCCCCGTCCACTGCCTCTGGTACATTATTGCTACTTACTACCATTCCTACTTTGTCAGGCAGAGGACCTTTGTTCTCCGGGTTTCTTCCAGGAGAGACATCAGCCCTCACATCTGTCCATGGAGTTCTGGGCTCTGGGAGAAGGAACTCAATGAAAAGTTCTACAATTTGTAGACCGGAGTCCCTAAGGCCCTGATGCTTTTGACTGGGTCCAAAAGGACCCAGGGAGCCCTTTGGAAGCCCTTTGGAAGTCTGCGTCCAGGGCTCAGTGACCTGGCACTCCTGGGAGCCGTGGGCTGAAACCCCTTGGAATGCATCTGCCTTCTGCCCCAGACATTCATGAGGGTCAGGGGTGCCTCTGTACAGCCACGAGCTCCGGTCACGTTTCAGAGGACCTCAGCCAATCTCTCGTCCTTCCCTAGCAAACAGAGGGGATTTATGACAGAGGTTTCTTCATAGTGCCTCTCCCTACCCAAATCCAACCTCCGGGCCAGAGACAAACACAACAGCCTCTCCTGACTTTCAAGCCAGGGAAGGAAAGGCCTCTGGTTTTTTTTGAAAGGCCTAAGGTTTACCGGAAAATGTCGGCCACGTTAAGCTGTGGTTTGCTTTGCACGTTTCTTTAGGAGAAAAATGAACTTTAAAAAAGAACTTTACAATGAACTTTTAAAATTCAGATCTTAATCCACAAACCCAGATTTAATAATTGGATAAAATCTCCTCCAGGGAGGCTCTGGCGGTGGGGCTGAGCCTGGCTGGCAAATCCTATTGGAAACGGGGGTGGGTTAAGTGAGGGCCACAGAGAACTGGCCTCTCCACTCTGACCAGTGGAGTCACTTTTTGGAAAAACAACACTAGAGGTGTGGATGTAAGCCAGCCATGCACACACTCATGTGCTTTTCCCTGACTTTATTGTCAAAGTTCTATAGTGACGTGGTCATTAACTCACGCTTGGGAAATGGCGAAAGGAAGAAAATCTGTTCAGAGAGTATTCTTCTCTCGGAATTTCCCTTCATTTTTTTTCCTATGCATTCAAAGACACAAATTATGGCGAACTGCAGATGGCATGTCTTTGTTTAGCTTACGATAAGGCTCTTTATTTCTCCCTCACCCCCAACCCATAATTACCTAGACTGACACTACCTGGTTGTTTTGACCAGTCAGACTGGAGGTGTCTCTAACCCTGCCTTATCTGTCTGTGCAAAGTCCGTGCACCTCCAAGTTCCCTCCACCCACTCTCTCCACCCTCAAGGCCACCCCCATACCACCACCAAGCAGCTGTCCGGTGCACAGTGGAGAGAAGTGCTTTGAAATAATTGCCTGTAGGTTTCTTACCAGGATCTGCCGACACACCGCTGCCTGCTTTCCTGGCTCCCAGTCCATTTTGCACGCGGCCCTTGGAACACGCTTCCAAGATGCCAATCTGACATGTCACCCCCAGATGGAAACCTCCAGGGCAGCAGCCCTTTGCTTCTAGCATAAAGACCAGAGCCCTCCTCCAGGAAGCCTCCCTTCCTGCACACACCACCGCCCCCACTTGCTGGCACTGTGCACCTCTTGCTGTCTGGGTGTTTGTGGAACCACCGTGGACTCCTCCCCACCAGGCTGAATGTGCCGTGAGGGCAGGAATTGTGACGCCCTGGGAATCACACTCTCCCCAGGCTCAACCACAAGAGGCACTCTGAAACCAGATCCATGCATGGACTGAATGGGAAAGCTCTGGCCATGGGTCTGTGGCCCGGCTTTACGGCAGCTCCAGAATTCACACGCCAGGCCTCTGTTTCCACAGTCCTTGCCTCTCGCTGGGGAGCAGGATCTGTGGTCACCGGCACCACGCATCCTGAGACTCCCACAGTTGCTGGCGACGTTGACTTGGATGCTGGGACACTATGGTCACTGCGATCTTGTTATCAGGCAGACAGAGTAGTTCTTAGTCTGACGTATTTCTGAGGAAATAGATCAGCGAAAATAGAGACTAGGGAAGTGGTCCTCTGAAATTACCCTCACTCATCCTCATCCCTTGCCTCCAGGGAGTGAGGGGTGTGCCAAAGGCTGCCTGAAGTGCAGTTTGAGGAGAGCAGTCAAGGCTCTCTGCCCTTGTCAATGACGCGCCCCTGGGGCCACTCTGAACACAGCTGTGAGGTGAGCCCAGGCCGCAGGCCCAGCCCATACAAGAAACTGCTGGAATCTCCCACTTGCCAGCTGCTTCTTTGTAGTGCGGCTCTACTTCAGGTTTAGGGCACTGAGGCCCTGGGGTCAACAGAAATGACACAGGAGGCTGCAGTGGGGTGACTCTCGTGAGTAAAATGTCCCCCAGGGTCGGGGGGGACCCACCTCTGTCTGCTTATACCTTGGGGCTTCTTGCTGCCTCCAATGTCCTTCTGCTTGAAATAATAATTCTCCTTTTCCCAAGTGGCAGGTGGTAGGGTTTGCTACTCTGGCTTTTGGCAATGAAACAGGAGGAAAAACACACTCACATGGTCCGGAGGGAAAGCACTTGGCTGGACGGCAGTTTTGGACCTGGCTCTGAGCATCTGTGGCCCTGATCGAGAGAATGATGACATGTCCCAGCCTCGGAATGGGTGGGCCTCATTCACAACAATGTCACCTCCCTTATTACAGAATTGGCTGGTGCTGAGCCAATGTTTTGGGTTCTGCTGGTGTCTCTGTGTTAGAGACACAGGTAGGGGCATCCTGGGCCCGATTTACTCATAGGAGGATGGATGGATGGATGGGTGGGTAGATGGAGGATAGATGGGTAGATGGATAGATGAAGGGAAAGATAAGTGGGTGGCAGGATGGATGGATGGAAGGATGGATGGATGTTTGGACAGATGAATGGATGGGTAGCCTCAGATGCAGGCTGGGGAATTCTACAAGCTCTGGGAGCAAGTGGGAAATTGAGTCCCTTCTACTCTCTGAAGACCCTCCCAGAACTGATGTTTTTCCCCACTTGACCAGCATAATGTGAGATGTATACAAATGGCCTTTCCTACCATCCTGCCCACTTAAGCAGAAAAGGGATTTGTTAAAAGGACACTGATGATTGCATAGAATCTCAGGGAGAGCTGAGACCAGGAAGGAAGGCTCTGCAGCCAGAAACAATGTGATCCCACACGATGGTCTCGTGGGGACTGCCTGCTTGGTGATAAGTCCTGGGCAGATAGTTTGCCCCAAATAAGGCCTTGTGGTGAAAGCTCAGACTCTATTAATCCCACACCTGGAGTTACCAGATAAAACACAGGGAATTCAGTTCACTTTGAGTTGCAGAAAAACAATGAATCATATTCTAGTAAAAGTATGTTCCATACAATATTTCATTGTTGTTACTATATTTTGTCTAAATCTGGCATTTCTACCCACTTACCCTAAAGCCTCCTCTGTTCTCCTGAGAGAAGTCTCTGCACCCCAGTTTCCCTGTATCAGGGAATTCAAAGTCATAGAAACATGTCACATGCATGTACCTTAGCTGCAAGGGAGTCTGGAAAAGCTAATGTCAGATACTCTAAGTTTCTGCTGGGACTGAGCAGCTCTGTAGACTGTTGTCAGCATCTGGTTTAAGCTTCTGCTCTCCCTTTATCTGGATGAGGAAAGCAAGCAGGCTCCCCAAATCTGATATGTGTTCCATGAGATTTGGCTTTGGGAGCATCCTTTCCTCGACCTATTTTCTCTGTCAGAGGATTTCATGAGTCTGTTTACATACAATCTCCACTGAGAGGAACTAAGTCTCCTTGGAGAAATGGCTGATTCCAGGGTGGGGACCAGGAAAGTACAAGATGAGCCGGGAGCATTACCTTGCGCCAAAGCAGATGGGGCTATGTCCAAACAAAGAGAAGCCAGCTGGAAGAGACGCCCACTGCTCTGATCTGGGACAATTTGAACATCAAAGTAGAACATGATAGCACAGCTTTATAAATCCAAGGTTGTACCCGTATGTGTGTGTACGTCTATAATATACATGTATATTAACCATGGTATGACATGGTATATAAAGCATATGTTAATTATATTTAAAAAATGCATGCATGAATATATAAATGAATGGGGAGAAGGGACACTTTCCCTTACAGAATGGAGCCAACTAGTAAACATGGATGGGCTTGTAGAATGAGAAGAGTCACATTTGACAAGCATCGTTAGATACCTGTTTCGGGTGCGAATCATCGGAGAGGCTAGAACTGGTATGTGAATGTTTTATGGAGAACAGGATGTTTGCATCATCTCAACATGTCTCTCAACAAGATAATTACTCATTCCCCCCACTAAAAAAAAGGAATGTCACAGTGGCAAGTTTGGCAAAAACAATTTACCTAAAAGAGCAAAACCTATCACTGGGCCACAGGTACAGAGCACACAGAACATGCCTCCTGCCACCTGCACCGGGAAGGACATGGCCTCGCTTCTGTGAGATTCCCGACAAAGAGGTATAACTTGAATCTGATAATAAAGAAACATTAGGAAGATATAGAGGGAGGGACATTCTACAAAATATCTGGCCAATAGCCTTTTTATAATGTCAACAGGACAGAAGGTGGTAATAATGTGAAACAGCTGGTCCAGGTCCAAGGCCACCAATAAGACAAGAAAACACTGCAACTCAGTATCTGCGAATTTCTTTTTCCAAAAAGGACAATATTAGGATGATCAGCAGAAACCAAATAAGACCCATCACTGATGTAATGCATGGATGTTAATTTCTCAATGTGGATCTGCACACCATGGTTATGGGAGAAAATGCCTCCTATGAGTAAGAGAAAGCCCCTTTCTTAGGAGACATACACTAAAGAATTTAGAGGTAAAGGGGAGTACATGTCTGCAATTTCCTCTTAAATAATTTGAAAAGAAAACAATCAGGTCAAATGTTAATTTCTGGATAATCTGAGTGCAGATTAAATGGGAATCCGTTTACTCATCATGCTACTTTTCCTCAAGTCAGGAATTATGTCAAAATAAAAAGTTAAAAAACAAATGAAAAAGTCTGTCTAGGAACTCAAATGTTAAAATGGATCCATTGGTTCTGCTATCCTGCTGTACCTCCTCTCCTGAGGGAGAAGCCAGAGGTGTCGGGGCAGCTGCCTGAAGGCCCAGGGCAGGGTGTGAGAGGGGGAAAAGGAACCTGGGAATGCAAACTGTGTTTGCTAAAATGATGCTGTAAGAGCAGCAGGAACCAACACATGTGTATGTCACATTTACATGTGCAGGCCTCTAAAGGCTCTTTAAAAACGACGTTAACCTGGGCCTCCCTGGTGGCTCAAGGGGTTAAGACGCAACCTATGAGGTTGTTCGCAGCCTCTGCAGCATGAGTTCGATCCCAGACAGGGAGCTACCTACATGGCACAGCAGACCTCTCCTGCCTCGACCACAGCTCCCCTCAGCAGTGCATTTCAGTCAGTCAGTGTGCCTGTTTTGTTCCCCACTCTGTCTCTGGTGAGTCCTCTCACCGCCCCCTCCCCACACCTCTGGCCTGTACCCCAGTTCTTGTATGCATAAATAAATAACTCTAAAAAAAAGTTCACTTGGATCATCTGGCTCCAGGCTCTTCTCCTGCCCCTCAGAAGTGACCTGTTGGGAAGATTTCAAAGGTCCAAACCATGAGGGGTTGAAAAGGAAAAAATGCAAGAGCACCAACTAGACACACTCACTAATTCTGGGAGCTCTGTCCTGATGGAGAACAGCGGTGAAGGGGCTTAAGCAAAGATCCCAAAGGGCGAGAGGCAGCATACCCACCAAACTTGCATCCTGTGAGTGAAGCTCTCACATGGACCATCAGCCACCACTGCTCAGCCTCCAGAGCAGTGTCTACTGGTTGGGTAGGACTGAGTGGTATCACCCCAAACTCATGTCCTCCTGGAGCCTCAGAACGTGACCTTATTCTGAGATAGGGCCTTTTCAGATATAATTAGTTAAGGGTCTTTGAGATGAAATTATCCTGGATTTAGGGGGCCCTAAATCCAATGACTATACTTACAAGGAGAGAAGATGCAGAGAGATACATGGAGAGTCCACGTGAAGACAGAGAGCAGAGACTAGAGGGGCGAAGCCACAAGCCAAGGGACAGCGGAGCCACCTGGAGCTGGAAGAGCAGGTAGGATCCCCCTTAGAGCCTGCAGAGGGCAGCACCTGCCAACACCCTGATTTTAGACTTGTCTTCAGAATCAGGAAAGAGTAAACTTTTATTGGTTAGGCCACAAGACTGTGTTCATTTATGATGGCGGCTCTCAGAAACTGGTGCACCAGTTGTAAGTTCACAGGAGAATGCACCTTTCCCACCCAAGGGCTCTTCTCTCCTTCCTTGTCAGTGGGATTTGCAATGTGCTCAGTTAAAAATCCATCTCTCCAAACTCCCTTGCAGCTCCAAGGGGCGGCAGAACCCTCTTCTGAGGGTTCTGAGGCAGTTTTGGTGCCTCTTCTGGAGCACTTTTGCACCAGAGTACAAATTTACTGGTGCAGGGAAGGAAGGAAAGACAGAAGGAAGGAAGGAAGGGAGGGAGGGAAGAGCTGGCATGGAGCTGGGCTCAGCAGACACTTCTGGGAAAGCTAGCATCTCCTTGCTTTTCTAATTAGTCTTAGACTCAGGGTTCTGCCCCCAGTCTCGGCAGGGCAGCTACAATCAGGCTGGCTACTCTATTCATGACCCCAAACTCCTGACAAGCTATACAGCACAACTCTACAATGGTCTCCAAAGAGCCGAGGCAGGAATTGCATTGGGGTCAGCATTTAAGAGGGAGGGTCCAGCACTGTGTGGGTCTCCTGTGATTTACAGCCTTTTCCCAAAGACAGCCAGTCCGTGCCATGCAGAACCTGAGAACACAGGAGCCAGAAAGTGAGACAGGAAATCCCAGAAAGGAGAGACTACAGACAAGGAAGGTCAAGTTTCGCGTCTTAGTTCTGCCTGTGTCTCAGGCTGATCCCTGAAGTGTGTTTGCATGGAACAGACTCCACACAGAGCAGCGAAGGCCAACAGGACTAAGAGCATTTCAGTGCAGGGCACTGCGGTGGTGCAGAGATGGGACTGGAGTCCAGATGGGTTCATTTTCTGCTCAAACAAAATATACCCATCTAGCATTCCCATGATGCATTACTCAAAACATCCAAGACATAACCTGAAATTACCAGACACACAAAGACGCTAAAAAGTTTCCATACTCAAGAGAAGGGAATCAGCAAGTTACCGCTGTGCACAGACTGCCTGTTTTTGAAAATGAAGGTTTATTGGAAGTCAAGCTCACCCACTCAGTTACCATCTATGGCTGCTTTTATGCTCCACAGCAGAGTCCACACGAGAGGGACACCTGGTTCATGACCCTGATTGTTTATTGCTTGGGTCCTTTCAGAAAGCATCTGTAAGGCCTCCCCTGGTGGCGCAGCAGTTGAGCGCTGGGCTGCAAAGCTGCCCGCAGCCTCTACAGCGCCCATTCGATCCCCGTCCACCGGCAAGGGTACCACATGGCACGACAGACCTCTCCTGCCGCGCCCGCTGCTCCCCTCAGCAGTGTGTTTCGTCAGTCTGCCTGCTCTGCTCCCTGCTCTGGCTCTAGTGAATTCTCTCACCCTCCCGCACTTCTGACTGTACCCAGTGCTTGTATAAGTAAGTAAGTAAGTAAGTAAGTAAATAAATCTTTAAAAAAGAAACAAAGAAAGCATCTGTGCACCCCTGCTCAAGAGAAAAGACAGTTTATGGTGGGCCTCCCTGGTGGCACAAGTGGTTAAGTCTCAGCACTGTGAGGCTATCCACAGCCTCTGCATCACAAGTTTGATCCCTGGCCAGGGAGCTACCCACATGGCGCAGCAGACCTCTCCTGCCTCACCTGCTGCTCCCCTCAGCAGTGTATTTCAGTAGATCTGCTAGTTCTGCTCCCCACTCTGTCTCTGGTGAATCCTCTCAACAACCCCCCCTCCGCGCCCACACCTCTGGCCTACCCCAGCTCTTGTATGCATACATAAATAAATCTTTAAAAAAAAAAAAAAGACAGTCTATGGTGACTATCCCGTGATGACCCACATTCTGGAGTGAGCGGATAGAGATCTACGCTGAAGTCAGAAAGGGAAGGTCTTTGAAGTAAATGACAAAATAACAGATTTCACAATTAGAAAGTGTATGTTCTATAGCTGAAAAACACAGCACTGGAACAAAAGGGACAGAATCAGCTGCCATAGGACTCTGCCCTCACCACATCCCTCTTCTTCCAAGAACATCTATGACCCTATGACCTGCTAGACCTGATGTAGTCATCTTGCAATCCTAAGGAAAATGCCACGTGCTGAGGGATGCAGAGCAGGACGTGGGGAGGAAGCTTGTCACTGGGAATTCCTGAGCACTGTACCCTGGGCCTGCAACCTCCTGCTGTGGCCAGCTCTGTTACCTGCAGCCAAATGGATCCCAAATAGACACCCTGACACATAAAATCAGATCAGCTCCTGAATCACATTCTGCAAATAAAACTGAATCAGCAAGTCTTAAAAGAGAGGCATGCTTATTCGAGACAGTGTACACTCGGTGCCTGCCAGTACCTTGCATTGTGCTGGACTCAACACAGGTGAGTTCCTTTCATAGCTTGCTGTGCGAGGCGGGGACAGTGGGCCTGGGCTGGTAACTTGGGAGGTAAAGTATACACGCGGGGCCTCAGTCATTATGTGTATGAGAAGGAAAGCAGGGAAGCTTTCCTTTGTGCTGTGTGCTGGCAGGCCAGCCTGGTGGGAGGCAGAACCCCGGGAGGCACTTTGCCCACCACAGTGCCAGACCTGGCACTGACAGACGGAACTGGTGAAGGGCCCGTCTCTCTGGTTCCTGGATGAAGGTTGGTAGCAGTTTGGTTGGCCAAGATGAAAGAGTAAAAAGAGTGTAATGAGGTTTTTCAAAACCTGTTCCCTCTGGACCAGATTTATTTATTTATTTTTAAGGGCTTAAAAGATGTTTAAGCCCCAGTGGGTGTCTAGGATGGGTTTTAGTTTGGTGTGAAAAGTTGGAAGCAAGGTAGATAGACACAACAAAACAAAATCAGTGCAATAAAACACAACAGTTTTAGGACCAGCTACATTTCCTGTTCCTTTTTGAGAAGAAATGGCCATGGTCTGAGGATTCAGGATTCCATAGCTTCCTGGGTCCCTGTCACTGCTTGCACAGGGTAGGATTGAGGAAGGAGGGTCTCTGCTGGGAGTCAGCCTGAGGGAAGGGTCTTAAAGTTGATCTAGCCCAAGGTTCTTCGAGCTTCTGCTTGTATCCTTCCAGGGATGGAGAGCTCACTCCCTTCTTGCATAGACCACTTGACCTTAGGACAGTTCTGCCTATTAGGTACTTGCAGAAAGCCATCTCCCTGTGCCAGGCACCCACTGGCATTAGTTATATGTTGCAAAACAGTGAGTGTGATAACGCATGGCAGCTCTGTGTGATCCTCGTTCTTCTCCAGATGATAGCTGAAAAACAACGTGCCCGACCTCACACAGTCAGTAAAGCTGGGATGCAAACCCAGGTAAGTCTGAGTCCTGGTTCTTGATGTCACTCCACTCCAAAGCCTTGTTGACCTGATGACAGTTCTCAGGGCCCCTGGCCTCCCTCTTTCTACCCTCAATCTTCCTGTTTTTTTCCACAGTTGTGCCGATGGATCTGGGGACACGCATGTGATCCATTTGTGATGACAGGGTCTTAAACACAGGCTCCTGGGTGGTACCAGCAAAGATTTTCTTCCCTGGAAGAAAAGAAGCTTCCTCCACTCCCACCCTTTCCCTGTCTCAAACTGTGTGAGGGGCCAGTGTGTGTGTGACCCGGGAGATCTGGATGTCTGAGCGATGATTCCCAACCAGAGCAAACACCAAACCTCTCCCCACCCAGAGGGCTCCTTAACACCCAGGGTGCTAGCCTCACACCCAGGCACAACAACTCAGTGGGTTGGGCCCTGCTCCAGAATGGAGAGAAAAATTAATTTCAGTTTTTAAGTCCCAGAGCAACGGGAGCAGAGTCTGCATTTTGACTTCCACCCCCCTTCACTCCAAGGGGCGGGTGACCGTCAGGGCAAGGCCTCCGAGAGGTTCTGGACCCATGCCCGGCCTGCGATTCCACAGCTTCAGAGACGTTGCAGATGTGTCCATAAAAGTTAAGTCACAGGAATGTTTAAGAAATCAAACCAGTTTTATTGAAATAACAGCAACGTGGTCCCTGTTCATGCAAAGCACACAAACAATTGACAATAAACCTTTGTATGTAGCAAGTAGTAAAATACATCATTTTTCATAGAAAAAAGCACACATGTAAGCTGCGGGCTGCGTGAGCCTACAGACAATATGAAAAATCAGAACACACGAGGGCAAAAATGTGAGGGAAACCGAAACTTTGCATATGGGGGCAGGGGATGTAGAAACACCGCGGGCCTGTTTCTCTGCTCGCTGACCGCGGCTGAGCACCCATCACGTACACAAAGTTGGAGGTGCTCCTGGTGATGAGGGCTCATAATGCATAGTCTTATCTTCGTATTCGGAAGAAAAGTGGCCCCTGGTTTCCAAATGCTCGTGAGGATGAGAAAGCGCGGAGATGTGGCTCTGGGTGAGGACTTCATCTTGCAACAGGGGAGGCCAGCAAGGCTCCGGGCACCGGGAGGGAGCTTGATTTTAAAACAATGGGGCAGACTCATGCTGGAAGTTTCGGATTCTCCCTTGGGTCGGCTGCCTCAAAGTCAAACCCCATTGAAACAGCCTGGGACTGTCACTAATTCTAAACCTTGCGGGCTTGGCAGAAGACTGGCAATGAAGGAGAAGTGCAGCGAGGGTCTGAGCATGCGGCACCCAGTGGGCAGAGTTTGCAGGCCCTCGGATCTTTGGCAGAAAGGAGACCAGGATGGGACAGGCTGAGCAGATTCTTCTGCTGACTCCTGGGCTTGACTAGCCGGCCAGTCAGTGACCACGAGCCCACACGCACCTGATCCTGCTAGTCTCGGCTCCGTAAACTAATAGTTTCATTGCTTTTATTGACTCCCTAAAAGGGCCTGTTGCGAGGAGCTACTTCCCTTCAGTTTCTGCATTGATCAGGGATGCACTCAACGACGACACTCAATCACTCCTCAAGCAGCGTTCCTCGTCTAAACCATCTTGGTTTTTGAAACTTTCTGCTATTACCTCTGCCTTCAAAATATTTTCAGGGAGAGTGAAATCCTATTTGAAACTGGCGTTCACAAAGCAGATAGACTGACCAGCCTGGAGGCACCTCCGGCAGAGAAAGGCAATTTACCAAAGGGGCTGCCATTTCACTGCTGGCTTTTGCTCTGGGCTTATGAAGCGCTTTTATAAGGTGACGGATGCCCAAGAGTGCCATGCTCCTCGCACTGAAGCCGGGAGAACATGTGGCGAGACTGGCTGCACAAAAACAGGAAGAAAAAGCCTCCTCGTGTCTTCCTGACTCCAGTTGCATAACCACAGACTGAGCCTCTCTCCAGAGCCATTACCCTCTGGGAGGAATGCGCTGAGGAGCCATCCCGCCCCTGCACAAAGCAGCTTGCTGGGGGCTGGAGAAGCTCCACTTTAAGATTTGACTTTGAAAACCAGCCACCAAACAGCCCTGCTTGGGCTGTTCTTAGACATCCCAGTGGAACCAACAGAGACCAGGAGTTTTGTTTTGTTTTGTTTTGTTTTAAGTGGGCTTCAAACAGAACCACTTGCCAAGCAGAGACCCTGTATGAGACTGGACTGTCAGGGTGTCCGGGGATGGCGCGGAGCCACTGGGTGGGGAGCGAGAAAGGGTCCTGCCCGTTAGTCCTCAAGACCAAAGGTCAC
Source organism: Talpa occidentalis (assembly GCF_014898055.3). NCBI lineage: Eukaryota > Metazoa > Chordata > Mammalia > Eulipotyphla > Talpidae > Talpa > Talpa occidentalis. The sequence continues at coordinate 20,545,308 of NW_023601754.1, read as the reverse complement.
GGCCTACATGGACGGGCAATATGATGGACAAAGGGAAGGACAAAGATGAGCGAAGTCTCTGGAATGAGCGCTGAACTCTAAACAAGCAGCTCTGCTGTGGAGGTGACCAGCCTGCACGGGGCAGGACACCAGCAAGGACAGGTCCTTGAGCCCTCCTCCCCAGCCCCCTTGTTTGGCCCATTTGTCTGACCAGCAAACATTAAGCCAATTTTCCCCCATTAGTCGGGATGGACGGGGGTGTTCTAATTGTTTAAATAGCAACCTCTGTCCCCTTCCTGACCGCCCCCCCAACCCCGCAGTTGCTCAGAATGCCCCTCCCGCACCTGAGTGCCCAGACACGGGTTCCCGTCCTCGGCCCTGCAGGTCTGCGGCCATCCCTGCACCCATAAAGGAACACATGGGAGGAACACCCCGTGGTTGTGAAGTAGCGGCCGCAGGGGGAGACCCCAGGCCCCAGCGGGACTGGCCCTCGGTTGTCAGGTCAGGCCCCGGAGGAGGCTGTTGCTCCACAGTGCGGACACAAGACAAAGGCACAGAGGAGGTGACACTGAGCGCCGCTCAAAGGAAGGTGCTCTCCGTGTGCCCAGCCCACCCCCAAGTGACAAGATACAAACAAAAAGCAAAACCCCGAAGCCCTCTGGAACACACCCCTGCTCCCCGACACCAGGATTCACTGTCTGACCGCAAAGATCCGGAAGGCCTTCCCGTCTCGAGGGGTCCTCAAGCTGAAAGAGAAAACGAGGCGTGTTACCGAGAGGTCTGAAGGGCCTTCTGCAGGGCTGGCGCTGGAAGGGAGCACTGGAGCCCCCTGGGTCCCTGGTGAAGAACCAGGGCCAGGGAACCCCGCCCCCACTACCCCCCCTCCCCAGCAGGGGCTGGCAAGAGCCTGTCCTGAGCCAGCTCGGCGGCAAATTCCATACTCTCTGCAAACCGCCCTGGATCTAAATCTAGGTCAGGGCTGTTAAGTTATTTTCTTTTAGCCCCAGATTCACTGGCCCCAGTCTGTCTGCATTGAACTCACCCTCCAAGACCTCCGCCTGCTTTTTCGCCACTCCATCAACCCAAATAGCGGCCATCTGGTCGACAGCTTTTCTAGGCGGTGTTACAACAACAGTGCATGTGCCATGATTATTAAACAGGGACCCAGAAGAATACAGTGCTGAGCACAGCGTGGGTGCTGTGAAGCTGCCTTGGACCTTCTTCAGGAGAGGGCTATAGGGGTCCCGGTTTTGCAGGCGGAAACTTGGCAATGAGAAATGAAGGGACATATCCTAGGTCACCCAGCTCAGAAGAACTATGGTTTTAACATAGACAGTAAATCCCTCAGCCGACTGAAAGCCATTTACAGTGTTCATGAGGCACGGCAAACCATGAAATTCACCCTTTTAAAGTGCCTGACTCAATGATTTCAGTCTTTTTATGCGGTTATGCAACCATCTCTACAATCCAGCTCTAGGTTGTTACCCTCACCCCAAAAAGATCTTCTGCTCCCACCTATAATCACTTCCTTCCCCTTCCCTCCAGGCAACTTTTGTCTCTGAGGTTTTACCTATTCTGGATATTTCTTGCAAATGGACTCAAACACTATGTGGCCTTGGGCATAGCTTCTGCCACTTAGCGTAGTATTTCTGAGGTTATTACAAGAGGGAGCAAGTATCAAGTATGCCATTACTTTTGATTGCCAAATAATATTCCACCGTATGGAGAGGCCACATTTTGTCTATCCACGCCTCAGTTAATGGACATTTCAATTCTTTTCACTTTTTAGCTGTTTTAAATAATGCTGCTGACACTTGTGGAAATAGGCTTTCAATTCCTTTGATATAACTAGGAGAGGAATTCTTAAGTAGCATGTTAAATATATGTCCACTGTTTTAAAAAACTGCCCAAATTTCTTTCCAAAGCAGCCGCACCACTTTACATTCCTTCTAGCAGGCACAGGGGCTCCCTGCTCCCCCACACCCCAGCCAACACCAGATACTGCGGGTTTGACTCCCCAAGTCCACGTAGTGACTGTCTGTACCTCAAAGGTTCCTCATACTTTTTATTCAATTGCATAATATCCCACTGTATTAAGGTATTATAATATAATTAACTGAATCCCTATGAATAGAAATTTAATTATCTCTAATATCTTTTTTTTTCAAACAATGCTACAAAGAACAGCACTGTCCCTGGAGCTTTCTGCATATGTATGAGTACACCTGTGGACAAGCCTAGAGGTGGGATTGCTGGATCAAAGGATATACATATGCATTTGTGCTCTGGACAGCTGCTCAGAGTGCCCTTAACAAAGGCTGTGCTGGTGGACTGCTCCTACCAGCCAAGCCTGAGGCCCCTGCTCAGAATGGCACAGCATGCCACTATGGCACTGAGAGTTCACTCTCAGCCCGTCTAGCTCAGGAATGGCCTCCAGTTGTTGTTATAATTTGCATCTTGCTTATTATGAATAAATTCATGGGTAACATGAACAGCCCTGGCATGAGTGAAGACTGATTTCCTTCAGCATCCTCCCTCTAGATAAGAGGGGCCCACATTGGAAATTGAGGACTGGACAGATGGCCATGGTTCTGGGGAGCTGCTGGAAACAGCCAGTACTCCTTGGGGAGCAGACTGCTTGGAATTCCTAGTTGTTTCCCCTGCTTTTGCCATGGCAGCTCCACACTCTTGGCTACCCTGGGATTGAACTTGGGAAATATATATCAGATGGAAGCACTTGGTGCTGTGGAGATGGGAAGAGAAGCTAAGAGCCAAGACACAGCTGAAAGCTTGGCTTCGTGGCCCTGGGCCAGCAGCTCCCCACTGGGCACGCGAAGCAAGATGGGCCGCCCAGGGAATGGGGTTATTCAGGCTGCCATAGGTTTTTGGAAGGCTCAGAAGACAACAGGGCCCCCCTCAGGCCTCCAAGCTATATGACTCCCTGGATTGTCTAAGTGCATAGTCTGGGGGAAGTGCCCAGAGCCACAGGCAGAGGCCAGCCTATATTTGCAGGCCATGTGTTGCTGAGGACCAGGCTTTGTGTCTCCTCTAACTTCCTACTGGAACGTCTGTGGCCAGCAGTGTCCCAAACTACCCAGGGACAAGGGGTTCAGGCTGCCATCCAGACAAGTTTCCCCAAAGCACCTGGACATCTGAACATCTTGTCCAGACCTACGAGGCATCCCAGCTGGACAAGGCATCCACCTAGGGCAAGAGCAGGCCCTGATGAACAGGGTATGGATTTAGCACATTGAACAATGGGTTGTTGACTCTGAGGGGGTGAAGTGACATCACCAGGTGTTGGGCCCATCTGCTGTACCAGGCAAGGAACCCCCTGGTTTGGGGTGTTCAAGAAAGACTTGGGTGACTCCCCATTTGCTCACACCTCACTTACTAAGCTATAGTTATGATAGATACTCAGAGAGCTGTGTCTTTTGATGAAAGACAGGTGTGGGCTGACTCCACCCTCCTTTCTCAACCTTCTCTCTGATTCTGGAATGGTCTATAACTCCTATACCTACATGAAGGGAGTGTAAACAGACACAGCATTTCTTTGCAATTTTCATAAAAGGTACGGAACCATTTTAAAAAAGGCCATTAAAAATTTTTCATAAAGCGTATCAGAAATCCCTCATTCTGAACTCAGCAACTTGTCTGTCATTCAACCCATATTTACTGGGCACCTACTATGTGCCAGGCACTGGAATGGGTGTTGGAATCACAGGGTGAACAAAACTGATGGCGTTCTCACCTACATGGAGCTGTAGTCTGGTGTGGGAGGGGCAGGGGGTAAACAGCAGAATAGGTGAAAGAAATCATTTCAGTGATGAGTCCTGGGAGGAAAATGACATGGGGGAAGGAATCGGGCCAGGTCAGATCAGGGAGACAACACAGGCAGAGGGCAATACGGACTATGGTTGGGGGAGTGCTCCTTTTGTGGGGCAGCATTCATGTTTACATCTGAATGACAAGAGGGACTCAGCCACTGGAACACACAGGAGCTGAGGAGGTCTGGGACTGGTAACAGCAGGTGCAAAGGCCCTGAGGTATGTGGGGGGAACAGAGAAGCTTGGTGAGGCAGAGATGTGGTGATGAGAAGCAATGTGCAGAGAGGTGGAGAGGCAAGAGCAGGCAGGGGTGGTAGACTTTAAACAGGAGAGACATAAAGAGCTTGATTTAATGGCTGTGGCTATTCTACCAAAAGGAAATGACTGAGGATCTTGTGAGGAGAGTACATGAGTGTGGGCAAAGATGGTTTTTGCAGTGTTGCTTACAATAGTAAAAGAAAACCAAGGAAATGACGCAGATGTCAATAAACTGGGTGAAGAAAGCACTGTCACTGCACACACTAGGACATGCAGCCTCAGGGACCATGGCATGGCTACATGAATGTGGCCGCAAGAGGCAATCATGACCCACTGCCAACCAAAAAATACCACACACAGAATGACATCATTTGACTCCATATTTGTAAAAACAGAACACAACCAAAAAATCCCCAAATAGAATATCCATGTGTCAACAGAGAATTCTGGAAAAAAACCAGGTCCAGAGGAAAGTCACCCACCTTTGCATACAGGTTATAGTTGTTAAAACCAAAGACCAAGGATGCTATCTGTCATGTAGGTATATTTCCCAATCTCCTTATAAATTTGTCTTTACAAACAGGCCTGGTCTAAGCAAAAATTCTGAATTCATATTTGCCCTGATGTCCAGCTTCTTCCCGAGAATATTCAGACAAACCCGGGGCCTGACACCAGAAGTGCTTCTGGATACTTTTCCCTTCCTCTGATCTCCTTCGGGGCAGAGGCTCCTGGCCCTGACATTGTCCTAATCTTGCCTGGCCACCTTTCAAAACTTTCAGGAAATCCTCTTTTGAGAAGGGGTCATTGCTAAACCAAAACCACTTAGAAGCAGAACTGGTTCTTACTGAGTGTAAATTCTACTCAGGAGGTTTTGCTTTGTGTGATGGATGGGTTTCCCCAAATTTAGAACAGACTGTAAGTGGTCATGAAATACCCAGTGCCACATCTCCTTTGGGACACTCTGAGGCCACTCTAGGATCTCAGCAGAGGCCAGGGACAGAGTCAGCCCCTGGCCCAGGCTTGGTTCCCACGGTCCCTAATGGAAACAGACTCGGGAATTTTCTCAACGCAGGCTCTGCGCAGGGAGGACTGCTGAGGTCCTATGAAACAAGGGGCGGGCATGGCATCTACTGGAATCACCAAGGACCGTCAGATGGTCCTGGCTCCTGCGCCTCATGGCATAACAGGGACACCCTGTGCCTGCCTAGTGGCATCATTATTTCTGCAGCGTCTGGTCCCCACTCCTTGGCCAGACCCACGAGGGCAGAGATCTGGTTGTGTGTTCCCAGCTGGGGCTCCGTGAGGGCTCAGCTGTGTGAGGTGGATGAGGGAGTACCAGAAGGATGGGCGCCAGGATGAAAGGATACTTTCCTGTAGATGCTTTCTCCCCTGTCCTAGAAGATAATTCACACAGGCTATTTCTTATGATAGAGTCACTTGGCCCATAGTAAAAGAACAACGGGATCTATAACAGACCATAGTCATGAAGTCACGACAGGGCACCAGCTCTGATGGAGGCTAACAAGGCACCAGCTCTGATGGGGGCTAACTGTGAGCTGCTGGGGAAGGAGGCCTCTGTGCCAAGCAACTCCTTAATCCTCACAGCAGCCACTGACCAGAACGAAGCCAGGGGAGATGCTGACCCCAGGGCATCCAGCAAGGAAACAGAGCTGGTCCCACACCACACACTGTGGGCGTGTGCCCTCCTGATACTGCCTGTGTGGCTCCAAGGTTCACTCACCCTCCATGCTTGCAGGGTGCACCACTGTCTCAGTGCCCGTGACTCCTAGCGCAAGTGCTGCCGCACCTATGCAGCAAGTACTTAGTCACAGAATATCAGCACCATGAATGGTGCTGACTCTGCATGGGATGAGGTTCCCTTCCCAGCCCCCCAGATAGCAGATGTCACCCTTGGTTGCCTTCAGGCCCCTGGAGACAGGGTCACACACTGCTGAGCTTAGCCCTGGGGTTTCTAGCTCAGTAGGCCTGAGGTGGGCCCCACTCTGCTTTGCTAACCAGGCTCTGATAATCTGGATGCTGCTAGTCTGGGGAGCTCATGGTGGGAGGAACCCCTGCAGTGTCATCTCCCCAGGGTACAGGTGCTCGCAACTTTCCCTTCATAGGCAAAGAAAGTGCAGGGCAGCAAGGTTGATGAACTGGCTCAAGCATAATCACAATCTGCAGCCTGCGGGACTTTGAGGGGTGGGCGAGACACTGGGGAAACATACTGGACTCTTTGCAATAGTAAGGCCTGTGGTGCCATACTGGGGCCCTGGAAGGCTACCAGGTAGACTGTGGCAATGCAGGTGGATCCCTCAGGTACAGAGGAAGAACAGGCCTCCTGGGGGGAGTGGGTGATGTCTGTGGGAAAGAATCCACCTGGAGACCCTCTCTCTCGGTCCCCTGCTCTCCCCAGTCCTGCCAGTCCTGTGGGGACTCACAAGAAGCCCCAGTGGGCAGCCTTCAGGCAACTGTGATGTTCTCAGGACAACAGGCAGAGGAACAAAGGCAGGGGCCCCCTAGACACCCCAAAGGCTGCCTTCTCTTAAAAGAGTATAGAGAAATCAGGAGACTGGTGTTCTGGGATTTCTTTCTAGCCGGGCCAGGAAATTCTGCCTCATCAGCAGCTTCGTTTCCCTCCCATTAAATCAATGCAATTTCCCCTTCATAAAGCTTTTCCCAAACAAGATCGCAAATGTTGAAGGAGAAAACAGAGACACCATTAGACTCAGCTGCTGGGCCTGGGGGAGAACTATGGAGTTGGGAATCGCCTGAACCTGGGTGGTCTTTCTGTCCAGCATCCTCCAGAGGGAGGGTGGGCGAGAGAGGAGGGGCAGGTCATGAACAGGAAGGCCTGAGCTTTGGGGTGTCTGGCACACTTTGTGCCCTTCACTGTAGATTCTTTGTCTGAAACAGGCCCTTCAATGTGAGATCTTCAGTGCCACTCTCTGTCGTGGCTGAGTTGTGACCCCTTCAAAGTCCTGTGTGGGAGTCCTCACCCCCAGGACCTCAGACGTGAGTATACCTGGAGGGAGGGTCTTTAAAGGGGTGAGTAGGGTAAAATGAAGTCACTAGGTGGGCCCCAATCCTTCTAAGAAGAGTAGATCAGGACACAGACGGGCATGGAGGGATGGCCCCATGAGGACACGGGAGCAGAGACCTTGGGAGGAGCCAGTCCTGCCCACAGCTGGGGTCTTGGGCTTCCAGCATCCAAGACTGAGGCAACCAATTGTTGCTGAGGCCCCCAGCTGGGTGCTTGGTGGCCCTAGAAACAAATACACCCCCAAGCTGGATCTACTCCCCAGCAGGTGTGATAAACATTCCCATTTTGTGCCATGCTTGAGATCATGGGGCTCCTGAGAGGAAACCCCAGGGCTGGGTGGGGTCTCTGGGCTCCAGGCCTGTGGCTTGCCACCATGGACACCGGTGACGCACGTGAGGATGAGCAGCATGTGCCAGAAAGCATATTGGCAGCCTGAACCAGGGTGGGGGCCCTTCCTGGAGAACATTCCGAAAAGGCATGCCCAAAGCCTTAGAAGTCTGCACAGCCTTTGACCCAAAAATGCCACTTCCAGGGATTTAAGGAAGCGATCACAGTGCAGGCCTTTTCCAGTAAGGATGCCATCGGGATGACCAGCAGCCCCCGGGTGGAAAGAATGTAACTATTGGACCAAGGAGGGAGGTGGCGCTGGCTTGCCGTGACTCTGTCGCACTTAGGGACATGGGGAGCTGGTTTAGGAGCAACTCTGTGACCTAAAAAGTGTAAGGACAGAGCCGTAAACACGACCCCACACATGGAGTGCTCCAACTGCAAGGCTCTGACAGGCGTCTCAGTTCATCCACCCAGCAGCCCTGTGAGGTCAACCCAGATCACAGACCTGACGCCGAGGCTCCACCACAGTGGAGAAGCAGATCCCCTGCTGGACTGTACCTCTGGCTCCCGGTTATGTAGTAGTTTGTAGCCACAGTATTACGAAGTACATGTAACTATCTTGTAACTAGAACTTAATCCCAACTTTTTTTGGGTTTTGGTGGGGAAAATATTTGAACAATATGTGCACACATGTGAATGCATGCACACACACACAAACACACATGCACGCACGCACACACATGGAAACAGGGGCCAAGGTATATATACCAAAAATCTACCAGTAATTTTCCCAGGTGACAGGTTATACAGATGATTGCTTTTTCTGGGCTTAGCTGACATTTCTAAATTTTCAACAAAAGCACTCATTGGTGGTAGAAAGAAAATAGTCCTTAGTGTGGGAAAAAAGAGAAGAAAAAGAAAAGAACGGGCCCGCCCCAGGTGTTCTGGTAAGAATGACTACAAGCCGGGCCTCCCCTGGTGGTGCAGCAGTTGAGCGCTGGGCTGCAAAGCTGCCCGCAGCCGCTGTAGCGCTGGTTCGATCCCTGGCCACCAGCGAGGGTCCCACATGGCGCACAGACCTCTCCTGCTGCCCTCTGCTCCTCTCAGCAGTGTACTTCTGCCTGTTCTGCTCCCCACTCTGGCTCTGGTGAATTCTCTCACCCTCCTGCACTTCTGACTGTACCCAGTGCTTGTATAAATAAAAATATTTTAAAAAAATGACTACAAGCCTGCTCAAGTTTGAGGTGCAAGGACAAAGCACAGGCTGGCCTCCCAGGCTCCCGAGGGGCCACCCAGGCTGGCCATGAGGTTCAGAGTCCAACCCCTCCTACCTTTCAGACTGAATGCCGTTTCTCAGTGAGCCCACATAGGTCTTCTTTTTATCCACCGGCATCACGTCTACGTAGCCCCCGCTCTCGTTGCTGACGATGCCTGCGTGCACAGCGGCCTTACAGATGCTAGAACTCTGCAAGCACAGGAAGAGGTGTGACCAGTGTGGCAACGGGCTCCTGCTGGGGTCAACCATCATCTGGATGCCCAGTGGATGGGGTGTCAGCAAAGCCACCCCCTAGAAATAGTCATGATCACCTTGATTGGTCCATCGTCTCTCCAGAGTAACCTGGCGTCATTCATATAGTCATTCATTTGTTCAACAAATAATGTCTGAGCAACTACTATGTGCCAGGTGTTGTATTGGATATAGGGGAATTCAGCAGGGAATAAAATAAAGATGGCTTCAGTGAGACAAGAGACACAGACAAGTGAACATATACACAAATACGCAATTCCCACTCTGAAGAAAATAAAGCCAGGTCAGGACAGCAAGTGATTGGATGGGGGTGGGGGTGGTCTTTTGAAATAGTTACTCAGGGAAATGGCTCTTAATGCCAAAGTGGAGCTCACATCTGAATGGCAAAAAGGAATCAGCCACAAGCCTCCCTGGTGGCGCAAGGGGTTAAGCATAGCATTATGAAGCAATCCGCAGTCTCTGCAGCATGAGTTCGATCCCTGGCCCACCAGGGAGCAACCCACATAGCGCAGCAGACCTCTCCTGACTCGTTCGCTGCTCCCCTCAGCAGTGTACTTCAGTCAATCTGCCTGTTCTGTCCCCCACTCTGTCTCTGGCGGGGATTCATCTCACCCCCCGCATCTCTGGCCTGTACCCCAGTTTTTGTATGCATAAATAAATAAATCTTTAAAAAAAAAAGAATCAGCCACAGCCTTCGGAATTGCAGTGGGCAAAGCATCCCAGGCAAAGGGAGCCACTCATGCAAAGGGCCTGGGTAGGAATGAGCTCATCATGAGAAAGATGGGTCACTGCTGGCTTTGTTGGCTTTGAACAAATGAATGACTATGTGAATGACGCCAGGTTACTCTGGAGAGACGATGGACCGATCAAGGTGATCATGACTATTTCTAGGGGGTGGATGGAGGAGGGGCCACAAGCCAAGAAAAGTGGGTGGCCTCCAGAAATAGGAAAAGGCAAGAACATGCTTCTGCCCTAGAACCTCAGGGGATGAAACCCTGCTGACACCTGGACTGTAGCTGGCAACACCTCTCACACCTGCCTCTCCTGCAGCTGCCCTCAGACTTGCTGAGCTCTAAGAGAACATGTGTATAGGATTCGGCCACTAAAGCAGAGGGCATTTATTTCAGCAGCACAGGAATCTCAGACTGCTTCCAGTGCTGTTTTAGAGCAAATATGTCCCTGTCTTAAGCCCCTTATTACATTTGAGGACTTCAATTATACAGAAAATAGAGGCATCAGGAGAATGGCATCACAGACACACTCTGACCCCTTGCTGACATGCCCTGTATGACAAGCCTTCCCTCCCCCTGCATACCCTGCCCCCATTCTCTGGAGGATTTCTGGACACCAGTGACACAGACATTTTCTATGATGACATCGAATATGGAAACCTTCAACTTCCAGCCAGATCCTTCTCTGTCTTCTGATCCTCCTTTATCAATACACCCATCTCTATCCCTGCCAGCTGAGCCAGCTCTTCTCCTCCTTTTCTCCCTTCTTCCTCTCACACTAGCCTCTCCCACAGCTGCCCTAAGGGAACAACTTGTCCCCTTTCCTTTCCCAAGGCTCCAAGCAGCCAAATATCTGAGTATTTATTAATAACCACTATCAGCTGGGAGCTGGTCTCAGGGAGGTGGAAGCTGGCCCTGGATCTCCCACGTGATGGTGTATGGCCTCAGATGACCGGTTGTGACCTTCAGAGCTTCTATCTTCTCAGTAGGAAGTGGGGGTTTCATAGGGAAGACCTCTGAGTATTGACAGGTTGGCCTGTTTTGAGCGTTCTAGTGCAGTAATCTCCCAAGGATCCTCTGAACAGGAAGGAGACTGGTGTCCTGGAAGGTTCAATGACTTGCCCAGAGCCACTCAGCTTTGTGACAAAGGCAAAGAGCAGGGTCATGACTGCCACAGGGTCAAAGCTGTGAACATGTAATGACAGTGGAAAGGGCTTACGGGGTGAATATGAAGTTTAAATAAAACCCAGGTTTGCTACAGGCCGGCGCAGAGAGAGTGCATATAAGACAAATACCATCTCAATGCACAAAATTCTCCAGGGAGTCTCCACTGTAACCTAGGGGTCCTCACCATGCAGCCCTGGACAGTAGCAGCAAATGCCCCAGCTGGGTACTTGTGAGAAATGGAGATTCTTTGGCCCCAGGGCAGACCCACTGAACCTGATAATGGGCTGGGGCCTGGGAGACCTGAGCAAGCCCTCTGGTGGATTCTTTTTTTATTATGATTTTAATTTTATATGTTTTTTACATAATTTTTCATTTTTTCACAATGTATGCATTTTTATTTTGGTTATAGTCCCCATACAATTCCCACCCCCACCCCCCTGTTTTGATCCTACTCCCTCCTACGTCCCCCACCCCTGTGGTGTGTCTCTGGTTTATAGTTGCTGTTGATTTTGATTTTTACTTTATTATAATTAGTCTTTTTCCTGGTTCCTTATTTATTTATTTATTTATTTGTTTATTTATTTATTTATTTATTTGTGTAATCAATGGATATATTTTTATTTTTTTCTAAATTCTTTTTTTTTAATTTAAATTTTATTTTTATATTCCCCATACAATTATAACCCCCTTATTCTGACCCCAATCCCTCCTTTCCCCACCCCCCCATCCCCCATAGAGTGTCTCTGGTTCATAGTTGTTTGTTGATTTTGATATTTTCTTTCTTATAGTTATTCTTTTTCCTGGTCCCTTATTTAAGTTTTCTAGATTCCTGCTATGAGTGAGACCATCCAGTATTTTTCTTTTTCTTTCTGGCTTATTTCGCTGAGCATAATCCCTTCCAGCTCCATCCATGTTGCTGCAAATTGCATGTATTTATCTTTTTTGAACGCTGAGTAATATTCCATGGTGTATATGTACCACATCTTCTTGATCCAGTCATCTGTTTTTGGGCCTTTGGGCTGTTTCCAAAGCTTAGCTATTGTAAATAGTGCTGCTATAAACATAGGGGTGCAGGTGCTCTTTGGAATTGATGTTTCTGTGTCCTTTGGGTAAATACCTAGGAGTGGAATTGCTGGATCATATGGAAGCTCTATGTTTAGTAGGTCCAGAAATCTCCACACAGCTCTCCATAGTGGTTCCTGGTTCCTTATTTATGATGCAGGCAAGGTTGTGAGACCCTACCCATCCACCAAGGGAGAAAGATAAGAAAACTTAGATACTAATGGGGAAAAGCTGCCCCCACCGACACTGGCAAATGTCAGAGCTGGGGTTTAAACTCTGTGGCTCTTTGGCCTCCTCTGACTCTCCTCCTGCCTGCAGCTCACCGTGGCAGGAGGCCCTGCCAAGTCAGGCACTCCACAAACTGGTAGGGACCGTGGACACCCTGAGGCCCTTCGAAGGCCTGGAGACAACACCCCCAAATAAATCTCTTAGCTAAACAGACATTTCCATAAGCCATCATCATTTTCCAGAATACAGAGTGACCTGGAAACGCAGCCAGAAATGAAGCTTTGAATCCTAGCTTGCGTTCTTCTTTCCTTTCCTCCTTCCTTCCCTTTCTCCTGCCTTTCTCTTTTTTTTTTCTTCCTTTCTTTCTCCTCTCTGTCTTTTATTCTCTGAACAATGTCTAAGCATTGACTTCCATAGTGTCGTCATTTATTTATTCCTTCAACAAACACTGATTGAACCATTATTGTGCCAAGTTAGGTCCCAGCACTACGGTCCCAGAGTCCCTAACCTAGTGCACAAGTGAGTTAGACTGTGCCAGGGGTTTCATCTACACACCCGCAGGCACCAGTGAAATTATGAGTGCAGACTCATTCAAGCAGGGTTGACTAAAGCAGGGAAAGAGCCAGCCAGAACCAAGACACACCCTCATTTGCATCTCATCTTGGCCCTGTGCTAGCTGTGTGATTTGGGGCAGGTTATTCTGAGTCTCATTTTCCTTCTCTGTAAAATGGGGATAGTGGAGTTTTTTAAAAATCTAAAACATAGAAAGTGTTGATTAAGAGGTAGTTTAATGTCATTTGTAAGTTTTGACCAACTTTCTCCTATTTCTTTATATATATTTTATATATGTAATATATATATATTATTTATATAAGAGCTGGGGTATAGGCCAGAGTTGCAGGAGGTGAGAGGATTCACCAGAGACAGAGAGGGGAGCAGAACAGACAGACAGACCGAAAGCACTGCTGAGGGGAGCAATGGGCGAAACAGGAGAGGTCTGCCTCGCCATGTGGGATTCTCCCTGGCTGCAGACAGCTTCACAACACTGAGCTCAACCTGCTGTGCCACTGGGGAAGCCCTTTTTTTTTTTTTTATTTTCTCCTTGCATTTCTAATTTTGTTTCTCTTTATGGTTTTAGTTGCTGTGTTGTTTGGTGCATACAGATTTGATTTTTAAATCTTCTTCATAAATTGTACCTTTTGTGTTATTGCATGACAAATTGTGTTGTCCTTTTCAATAGGTCTGCCTTTAGCTCTACTTTATCAGGCAGTAATCGTGCCACTCCTACTTTATTTGTTAATTTCTTTGTATTTGGCTGGAATTACTTTATTTTGGTTCTTTCTCTGCCCATCCTTTATTTTTATAGCCTACTAAAATCAAAGATACTATGTTTTTTTTTTTAAGATTTATCTATTTATTTATACAAGCACTGGGTACAGTCAGAAGCATGGGAGGGTGAGAGAATTCACCAGAGCCAGAGAGGGGAGCAGAACAGGCAGAAGGACCGAAGTACACTGCTGAGGGGAGCAGCGGGCAGCAGGAGAGGTCTGCGCACCATGTAGGACCCTTGCGCAGCGGCCGGGGATCAAACTGGCACTACAGAGGCTGCAGGCAGCTTTGCAACCCAGCGCTCAACCGCTGCGCCACGGGGGAGGCCCCAAAGATACTATCTTTTAATAGCAGACTTTTTCAAACATCTAGAGTAACAACTGACATACATTATTTTACTCCTTTACTGAACTTTCATATCTCAATTTTGATTGAGCAACTTTCAAGAAAAAAGACTCACTTAAAAAGGAAAAACGGAAAGGTTAGCCATTTAAGTTACGTTGACCTTAGAGAATTCAGTGACCTCACATTTTCAAGAATCTGGAACAAATGAAAGCAGATGGAGGCAAAGATGGTAGTGGGAGGTGAGGAGAACAACAAAAATGAAGATAAAGGGGGCCTCCATGGTGGCACAAGGGATTAAGTCTCAGCACTGTGAAGCTATCAGCAACCACTGCAGCACAAGTTTGAACCCCAGTCAGGGAGCAACCCACATGGTGCAACAGCCATCTCCTATCTCACCCACTGCTCCCCTGAATAGTGTATTTCAGTCAATCTGCCTGTTCTGCCCCCCACTCTGTCTCTGGTGAATCCTCTCACCCCATCCCCACACATCTGGCCCACACCCCAGTTCTTGTATGCATAAATAAATAAATCTTAAAAAAAATCAAGATGAAGAAGGGTGGAATAAAAATGTTAGCTGGGGATGGGTGATTCTGATATCTATTCATGGGATTTGAAACCCAGAAGCCTCCCTGAATAAAAATCCCAGCTGGCTCATTCTACAGAGAGGTAAATGACTTGGCAAGAAGATTAGAGTCTTTCAGGCAGAGCTGTGACCACATGTACATCTTCTAGGTCACCATTTACCAAAACCCTGGAGGTATCAAACTATGTCCTGGAGGATTCACTTTAAAAAATCCAGGCTCATGCTTCCTTACTAAGGAAGGAAGAAATGAAAGAACAGATACAATGAGTGGTTCTTGGCAAGGAGTAATTTATATTTTGGGACTTTTAGTTAAGTGTGTACATGACCAAAAGGAAATGCAGTGAGCGGAGTGGACCAGCATCTATAAATGCGTCAGGAAAGTGAGAGAGATTATCTGGGGAACTGAAGTATGTGGTGCATGAAAACCTTTTCATTAAAAATGTCAGCGAGGAGACAGGCTTCAACTTATGAAATGACCACAGCTGTGTCATATGAGGTACACCTACATCTATATTCCTCATTGGCAGGGGAAAGTAGTAAAGGCTTTATAAATGGGAAACAAGGGCAAAGGTTGCAGAAACAAGTGGTCTAAATTTAGGAAGGCCCAGGGTGGAGATACCAGGTATCCAGACCTTGGGATGTGCTTTCCGTGGAATTAACAGGCTGGGAGAAGTGATCAATAAAAATACCAGGATACTCACGTCTGCATAGATGTTGGTTCCAAACAGAGGAGCCCAGTAGGATGGCTCATCTTTGCAGAGCGCCGGACAATGAACTCTGAAAAACAAACAGCATTTACATGATGGTTACGGATCAGCAGAACTGGAGAGGTGGCTGACCTGCTTTATTTGAACTTCAAGATTTAAGTACTTTGATACAAGGAAATTATCATAGTTTCTCTTGAAGAAATAAAGATACCTTTCCCACCCTCACTGGGGTAAAGACATTTTTCTTCTTAAACAATGCAACAGCACAGGGAAGCCACTTACTGGAAGACAGGCACAAATAATGAGGTGAAAGGGAATAAATATCTACGAGAGGTGAGTGTGGGATTGTAAGAAGCTATACTTGCCTTTCTTGGGTGTTGGCCAGTTCAGACTGTGGGTACATTATGGAGATTATAATCAATAGATTTAAAAGCCAATTCCCTGTGTGGGAGAGGAAAGGGTGGAGGGGCCTCACCTCAGTGAGTCAGAATATTCCAGGGAGGGGGCACTGATAACCTGAGGCGGAAAGGGTTAGCTCATGACTGTGTCAGTCACCACATCCCTGCCCAGGGCACAGGGGATGAGGAGAGTGTCTCGAATTGGAAAAGGGTGGACCGGAGGTGGTTTGAGGGATCCAAACCAGGAAAAAGTACGAGCTTTACTTAAGAAAGGGTGTTTTGTCTTGATCTGGAACAGTATACCATAGGCTGAAGCCCAGAAACCAAGAAACCAAAATGGCAGCTAGACGCCATCTGGCCCCAAGACAGGCAGGTTTGGGGAGCAAAGAAAGCTAGTGAAATTGGTCCTGTGGAGGTAGATGGCAGGGGTGGATGGAGAGAGAGAGAGAGAGAGAGAGAGAGAGAGAGAGAGAGAGAGAGTGTATGTGGGTGCACATGCACTTGCACACATTACTTAAAAAAGAAAAAGGAATTTGGGAATGAAGTCTCCTACTTTTAGAAGAATGAGTCCAAAACTCACATTTTGGATACTTGTATACTGTCAACTTTTTCTGGAATTATTTCCTCCTGCTTCTCTTTATTACTTGGAAAAATCTATTGAAGCTAGTTATCACCACCTGAATATTCACAGTGGGGCCCAGTCTGGTGGTGAGGTAGCCCAAGGGGCAGGGGGTAGTGAAGGGGAGAGGCCAGGGACCCATCCAGCCCCCCCATCATTCACAGCACCTTCCTGGGGCTCTGCCTGCTCACATCTCAGGGGTCTCCACCTACTGCTTTTAAGAGTAGTATTTACCTTCCAGAACCAAGGCCTAGTACAAGGCATCTCAGGATGGTAACTTATACTAAGTATCTTAGAGACAAATCTTACAGGACACCCCTAAAGTTATCCAATTACCTTTTGGATGGATGCCTGTAAGACCTACTCAGATGACGCACTGAGATACAGCTACATTATGGCACCATGGAATAAGAAGCCATGGACCCGCTCAGCAAGGCGGGAAAGTCTCAACAGCATCACACAGAGTGAAAGAAGACAGATAATAGTCTACCTGCTGTGGCTCCATTTCTAAGAAATTCTGGAAAAGGCAACATTATAGAGATAGGAAGGAGATCAGTGGTTGGTAGGGATATGGGGGGAGGTTACAGGAAAGAAATTGACCTCATGGAAATTTCTGGTTGTTGAAAATTTCTTCCCTCTGGATGGGTGGCATGACTATCTGCTTTGTAGAAACATTTGGAATTACCAACTCAGTAAGTGGCTTTTGTGTGCAAACTGCATCTCAATAAAGCCGGGTTTTCATGTGCTACTTCTTAAGTGGTTTGGAGAATATACCAGATCAAGTACAAGAATCAGTGAACTGATTTTAAGGGGACAGGAACCACCGGGATCCCACAGTTATCGACTGACCGAAGAGAACAAGATGGCACAGCTCGAGGCTTGATTGGCCACGAGGTACAGGAAGTCAGATGCACCAGTGTCGCTTCTCTGTCCAGGGAATCAAGGCAACACCAAGTGTGTCAGTCACTTTCTCTGAGCTCCCTCAGCAGAGGGGAAACAGGGCTCAGAGACTTGCTGCACACAGGGTACACCCAGAATCTTCTACTGATACCATGCCCAGCTGGCCACTGTGGGGATTCAGATCTCAGTGGGCTGGGCAGGGGCCCTGGGACTCTGCTTTTTAATGCCACAAAGGGATTCCAATGTGCTGTTGGGGTTGAGGCCCTGTTGGGGAGGTATAATGGGTCCTGGACATAGTGGGTGGGCACATACTAGAGGCCCTTCTAGAACAAGAGGCCCCCTCCCCACAGGGCACAGCACCTTCTTCTCTCAGCCCCAGTGTTTGCAAGACCAGATGCCAGGGAGCCTTACCTCGGGCAGTGGGTCCCCGACTTCTCAAACGGGCAGAGCTGAGCGACCGTGGTGTAGCAGTCCAGGTCCTGCTCTGTGGACAGGACACATGAGAAAAGGGTCAGGACACTGGCCTGTGACATGGGCTGCTGGACAACCAGGTCCTGGTGGCTCCCCGGACCCTCAAACAGAGCTGGTAAGTACCCAGTAGGGCCAATGAACCTCACCTGGGGTCGCTTGAAGGACAAGACAGAAGCAGTGACTGATGTTTGTACAGGTCAGAGGTGAATTTCCTCCATGTTTCTCTGGGGTCCCCTAATGTTCATCTGCATAGTACTTTTTGATTCAGAAGCCCTTTACCTCATTTAGGGCATAATTATCCTAATTTTATGGATGAGAAAACAGGTCCAGAAAAGCTAAGACCCCCCTGAGACAGGGGGTTGGGTGAGGGCCCTGCTCTCCCACGTACAGTCTAGAGAACCAAATCTATCCCTGCCCAGGGGCAGGCAACTCTCCTTCAAGGTCATGTGCTGTGTTTAAACCAAAGATTTAAGAAAACAGTTCCAACGCTGACCACCTGTGGTTTCTGACATCTAATCCAGGACTTGGCAAGCTTTTTCTTAAAGGGACAGAGGGACTTTTTTTTTTTTTTTTTTTTACAGTTTTGTGAGCCTGGTGGTCTATATTACTCAGCCCTGCAGTTGTAGCAGGCAGCAGCCACAGACAGTAAGTGAATGGGCATGGCTGTTTGCCAATAAAACTTTATTTACAAAAAACAGAAGGCAGGCAGGATTTGGCCCAAGGGAAGTAGTTTTCAATCCCCTTGGTCCAGCCCATCATTGCAAGGGCCCTGGATTCTACAGTTTTCCAACAAAGGGGATGGGTTTAGTACTCCAAAGGGCTGCTATACATTGGGGGACAGGGAGACTATTAAAATTAGGTTTAAAGCCCATTTTAAGGCACACAAGTGGATTCTTGCTATCTTATTATCTGGGGAAAAATTAGGTTATCTAATCTATGTAATAGCATTTCCATTTTTGAAAGTATATCAAGGCACCTATCTCTAATATATTACCAACATTCCTAACATATAAGGAAAATGTGCTGTAAAGGAATCCACCAAAATGTTCTCTGAGTCATGAAATTTAATTTTTTTTTTAATGCCTTGCTATATTTTTAAATATTCTGGAATAAACAGACATTATTTTTGTAATATGGAAAAAAAATCTGTGACACATTTTCCTACAGATATCTAACAGATATTCTTGCATCTGGGACAAATGACAAGAGTCACTTTCTCAAAAGAAAGGAGGCAAAGTTTCAGGGGAGGCTTCTGGGCAGGAAACCCCTCATCACTGCCTAGGACTATTTAGCCTAGTGCCCTAACCTCCACCGCTGGCCACAGCCTGCTATGCCACGGAAGCCTCCCACACTGTCAATGAACAGGTGTAAGCAACATCAAACCTGGATGGAGATGGCAATTGTATATCAGGTACTCCCACCCCCACCCTGTCTGGTCCAAGACAGACATGACTAGTCTATCAAGCCCTGGATTCTGCTGAACCCAGATCCAGCCAAGAAGGCACCCTCCTCAACACAATGCTCGGGTAGCCACATCCATTGATGGAAAGTGAATGAACATGCAAACATTCAGCCACTTGAGGCCCGCAATTAGTATCTCTGAGACATTCAGCCGTGACCCCCAGTCCTGTGTTTCTTGTTCCACAATATCTAGGGCCAATGCTAAGTTCCATTGTGCTTAGAAACTAGTCAAAGAAGAACTAGTTCCTTGGGAAGTCTTTAGAGTGCCAGGAATGGCGATGTTAGCCATCACGATAACCATTAAATCAGTAACAATGGGGAGCAACATTTCCAGGGAAATTCAAGATAGCCTGGGCATTATTATGGCCACATTAAAAAACAAAAAAGAGGGTGGCCAGCTTACCTTTTACTTTGGACACCATGAATGAGCTGGAAGCCTTGTATTTGCTGTGAAAGAAAATCTTAGGTCAATGCAAAGAGAATTGATTTTAAAATTGCTTCTGCATTTCAGCTCCAGTTGATTGTTTTCTCTTTCTATGTGTCAGGTGCTGTGCTAAGTAGCTAAGATATGCAGTATCTCATTTAAAAGTCACAGTAACCTGAGGAGGTAAGTATTTTTTGAGGAAAGTAAGGTATAGGTAATTTAAGTCATCTAACCACCCAATTACTAAGTAGGGTTCAAATAAAAGTGGGGTCTAAACAAAGGTAACTTGTGGCCCTTGTACTATGCTAGTAGCAACTTTACATTACTTGCAATAAAGGCATCTCTCCGAGGAAGGGACTTTAGAAGTCATAAAAAAAAAAAATTGCTTCTGCATTTATTTTATTTACAGTCTCAAGTTTACATCTGTCTGCTCCCTTCCCACCAGCCGGAAGTTCCTTAGAATATTCTAGAGCAAGTCTCATTAACTTCCTTTGTGCCCAGGACCACTCTGGTAGCTTGATGAAACCTATGGACCCCTTCTCAGTATAATGATTCTTTAAAAAGCACCAGATAAATGGAAAAGATTCAAAGGAAATTGGCTATTATCAATATTATCATTAAAGTATTAGATTATCATTGGAAGAAAAGCTGTGCTACTCTCTCAATGCATTAAAAAGCAGAATCCAGCAGGGAGTCTTCTAACTACTCCCCTCTCAGTGTGATGACGAGGGTGCCTTGCTCTGTGTGCAGGATTTCCACTGGAGACAAGTCGCCGGTACGTGCCAGCATCCCCAGTGGAGAGAAATACCACATTGGTTTAGTGAGAGCAAAGCTTTAATTTGCTTTGCTTTGCTGTTGGCAGACTCTCTGGGATCTGGAGTTCTCTTCCGGAATGCGAAGAACCCAGCTCTAGGGGCAAAACTGGCCCTCGGGAGGGACGAGAGCACCACCAGGAAGAGCGGCCCAGGACCCAGGACCCAAAGTCCTGCCCAACCCAAGTCTGTGGGTGCCTGAGTGGCTCTGTCACTCAGGCGTGGAGGTAAGACTTCCTCCATGTTCACATATCCCCTTCCACACCCAGTCCCTAGCTGAGACAGAAGAGGGGATATTGCAACACCCCCTGAAGACCGAGGTCTTTCCGAGAGTGACGCATGTCCTTTATGAAATGTCCCCAGTGGCCGCAGGCTCCGGCAGGGCACACGACCCTGTCATAATAGCAGGATGTGCTCCAGGCTTTCCCAGCAGGGAAGCCCCTGACCTCCCCTGTAGGTGGATATCCTGAGGGGATGCTCCAATGCTTGCAGCTCTGGATGGGCTGAGGCCCAGGGCCACTGTGGGCTGGGGCCAGGTCCCCAATGCCCCTGTGGTGCCAGGCATAGGTCCTCATGTGGAGGGAGGGGTTCTAGCCTCAGGGAGGGATAACTCAGGAGCTGGGGGCACAGTACTTTCCCAATTGCTGGGGAGGGTTTCCCTTTTCTTAGCAGTGGGTTCCCTGTCCCCGTGATGAACTAGCTGGGTGTCAGCCTTAGGTCCTCCCTGGTACTCATTTGCAAGTGAGGGCGCTGCCACCCAAAGGGGTGAAAGTCACAGAGGGAGAGGCAGCACCAGCTGTGTCACCCCGAAGCCCCCATGGAGGTCCACACTCCGGATCAGCTGATGCCTCCAATTCCAAGGACAGATTAAGATAAGACCTTTCCCATTGCTCCCCCAAGTGAGAAACACAAGGGTGGTCCACCACATCATCTATCCACACACACACACCCTTACAGGGAAAACATCACCTTTCCCCAAAAGTAGGTATATTTTTTAAATGAAGAGCCTCATTTCTAGGAAGAAAACGAGCTGATCAAGAATCAGCCAACAAACTCAGACACCATCACCCATTATGGCGATGATTCTAAAGAGGTCTTGGTGGCGAGGGAGGCACAAAAGGCAGGATTCAAAACTCAACCAAATTACTGGGGGATCACCTGGAATGAAACATGCTGAACTGCTAAGGGGTGAATTCAGTGTTATGGGATTAAAGCCATCTTTTGTTCTTCCTGCGTCTTTATTTTGCTCAATACTTTTCTAAGTTTTGATTAGACTTTCCTAACCTGGAAAAAAAATGGTTTTAAGGAGCCCTGATCATGGACTAGTTACCTCAAAGAATGCACGCCATTTCTCTCCGACTTAACAAAAAAGGGGACCTTCCCGTTGCGGGTGATGTCCACCAGGCCCCCTTTGTCATCCAGGATCCCATAGTGAATGGCAGCGCGGCAGATGCTGGACGCCTGGGGGGAGGGAGGGGGAGGCCATAAGTCGATCTGAATTCATCTTTGTCCACAATCTTGCCCAGAAATACCCAAGATGTTTGTCCTCAACCCAGAAAATGCCAAAAAGCCGGGCCAAAGCTCACCCCGCTTCTGACTCTTACTTCTTCTATAACAAGCCTTTGTTCCTGGGGCTGCTTATCAGAAAAAGCTCCCCCAAGTTGCTTTACGACTAAGAACTATGACAAACAGCCCTTTCTCCCCATCCAGTGGAGCATGCTAATAGCAACATTTGTTCTGCAACAGAGTTGATCTTCATCTGGGCTTGTCCTGGTTCCCAAAAGTGGCTTCGCAAGTTTTCGAGCCCACAAATACACATGGACCAGTTCCACACACACAGGGGTGAGTAAAGGGTGGGAAGGAAATCTTTTCAGGTGAAAACCCCCAGCCTTCTCTAAAACCACACACAGAATCCCACACATGCCCTTTCCAGATACACTTACACTTTCATAGAAGAGTGTTCCAAAAATCTTCGCCTTGCTCTTCAGGCAGCCTGCTGGACACTGGTACCTGGTGGGCGAGAACCAAAGATGATTTTCAGTGGTCAATGTGCTGATTAAGTCTCACGAGGAACTGGTGGCTGCTGCTTCTCCCAGAGCCCTGTTATTACATTTAGAAACGTTCCAGGGAGGCCAAGACCACCGTTCCCGAGCAAGCCACAGAGGACAGGCCAAAATTTCTAGTGGCGTGGACACGGTTCCAGGCTTCACCTCACCTTCTTCAAAACCGTTCTCATGAGTTTAAGATTCGTGTTGAAGGCAGAGATGAGAGTAGATGGACAGTTCACTTTCAAAGGCACCCTAAAGCCTCTCAAACATTCAAGACGTCTCATCCGAGAAGTGCAAATTCCCCAGAGTCGAATCACACTGCTTTTCCCAACTCAGGTGAGCTGGTCCACGACAAAGCATGGCTCATTCCATCTTTCCAAGAAAGCCTAAAAAACCCATGTCCATGGATGCATGAATCAAGTAGACGCGTGCCCTAGGCCGACACCGGAAGGCAGACCTCCGTGTGATGCTGAGCAGCTGCCCCTGAGCCAGCAGGTGTCGGTGGGACGGCCAGGCATGCACATGGGGGGGTGCTAGAGTGCCATGCAGCCAGCAGACATGACGCTTTTGAGGAATATATATTGACTTTTGGAAATCTCGTGAAAGCAGTAACATCCAGGAGCCCATCATCAGCAGTGGCCTGATGCAGTTCACGGAAGGTGGCAAGGATCCCCATCAGGGGCTACTGTGACTGTTGAGATTCTGGGACCCATCTTTTCCTTAGGCTTATGTTGTTGATGATGTTTTCCTGAATTACTTACTACAATGAACAAAACATTTTCCAAAGTTGGGGGGAAAGCCCAGTAAATACCATTTTTGTAAAAGCACCATATACAGAAAGCACATGTGCCCGACAATGGTCGACTCCTAGGAGCAGGCTGGCAGGAGGCCCTGACGGTCTTCATGTGGGTGGCCCAGCCTCTTTCTGGCTCACCAGGGTCCCATCAGCCTCCACTCTGAGGCTCTTGCCATGCTGTCTGACCAGAATGTTCTCTGAATGCTGTGATTTTTTTCCCACTGAGCAATAAGGCATGGGCTTGAGTCCCCTCTCCTGTGGGTTTACACTACCAAAGAGCAGACTTGGTTGCCAAGGTACAGCCATGGAGCTCTCCGAAAATTCCAGACGCACAACAGTGGAGAGAGGTCACCGCTTCCCAATGCTGTCTGCTTCTGCCCCGAACCTCCCACCATAAGGATGTGCCAGGGCCCCCAGCAAGGCTGTGGGAACAGAGAAGATCTGCCCCCACCCACTGAGACCACAGGCACTCTGCCCACTGACAAGTTGATGGTTTTGCTCCTGCGGCACTTGCTGGCTGATCGCCATCTGCTCGAGGAACCATGTACCATACAAGAGACCCCAGAACAGCCTCATCCAGGGTTGCTGACCATCCCACCAAAACCCAAGCAAAGCGGTCTCCTGGCAAAGCAATTCCCAGCCCCCACCCCCCAGCACAAGACAGTCCAGCACAAGACCCGCCACCACCTCTCTTCAGCGTGTGCTTTAGACAACTCCATTCAGCTTTGGGTGAGCGGATGCCAGAACCCCTGACCAGGTGAGAAGAGGTACCCTCCTAAGACAACAGTCTCCCAGCAGCTATTCCCTGCCGGCAGCTGCTGTCAAACCACACTGGTTCTTTTTGGCGGGCCTTCTTTGACACTCAGAGGGACAGTTCTAAGCGACTCTATCAGCAGTGGATTCACTGCTCTCTGGCAGGGTCCACAGGGAAACAGGCTCCAGATTCTGTTCAGAGCTGTGGCGCTGTGAGTTGCCATCCCTAATCCTCCCTGGTGTGAGCTGGGTGCAGAACTCCCAGAACCCCCTTCACACAGAGCGGTGGAATGAAGAC
Organism: Talpa occidentalis; assembly: GCF_014898055.3. Classification (NCBI taxonomy): domain Eukaryota; kingdom Metazoa; phylum Chordata; class Mammalia; order Eulipotyphla; family Talpidae; genus Talpa; species Talpa occidentalis. The sequence continues at coordinate 20,521,211 of NW_023601754.1, read as the reverse complement.
CCCAAGTTGGTCGGCTCGTCATATCCACAGCACACCTGGCATTTCTGCAGCCTGGAGATTCCTTTAGAACTGAGGGTAGCCATCAGGACACAGCAGGCTGCAGGTTACAAGGCAGGGAGCCAAACTCAGCCTGCCGGGAGCGTTCATGTCCCTACACTGGCAGACGCTGCAATGATGTTGCTGATGTGGTTTTTGAAAGCTGGCTCCTAAGACACCATGTCAGGGTTGAAAACCATCAGGGTGATACAGTGAGGTTCTGCATCCACCACCCTCAGGCTGCACCTCAGTGGCCTCCTCTCCACGGGGGTGAGATACAGCCCTGGAATAGGACCCCGGCAGGAGGAGACCCAGGCTGGTGTCGGTCTCTAGGTCAGAGGTTCTTGATGGGAGTGATGGTCCCTGAGGGGACACTGGGCAATGTCTGGGGACGTTGTTGTTTGTCACCACACAGGGGGTGCCCCAGCATCTTTGAGTAGGAGGAGGCGGGAGATGCCGCTCAACAGCCCATAGTGCCTGGGACGTCCCACCACACAGAACAGCCTGGTGCGACAGGTCAGCAGTGCCAAGGAAAGACGCCTGGTCTCAGCTGACTGCCATGGATCATCTTTGTGTGCCAAGCTCTAAATACACAGTGTCGGGCCTCCCCCGTGGCGCAGCGATTGAGCACTGGGTTGCGAAGCTGCCCGCAGCCTCTGCAGCGCCGGCCTCTGCAGCGCCGGCCAGTTCGATCCCCGGCTGCTCCCCGGCCACTGGAGGAGGGTCCCACATGGCGCGCAGACCTCTCCTGCCGCCCGCTGCTCCCCTCAGCAGTGTACTTCGGTCCTTCCGCCTGCTCTGCTCGCCGCTCTGGCTCTGGTGAATTCTCTCACCCTCCCACGCTTCTGACTGTACCCAGTGCTTGTATGTATAAGTAAATAAATAAATCAAAAAAATAAAATAAATTGAAAAAAAAAAAAAAATAAATACACAGTGTCGTCAGAAGGACCCGGGGGTGTCGTGGTCCTTCTAGTTCACAAGGCCAAGCAAACTGAGTTCCCTTTCAGCTCAACCTGGCACAAGTTTTGTGCTGAAAGAAGACAGTAGCACTTTTCTGTGAGTTTCTACCCAGTTGACAAAGCAGGGGGTGGACAGATGGATGCTGACAGGGCCCATCCCCTCCTGGGGTGCACAAAGGGCAGACAGCAGCAGTGGGAGAGGGTGCAGCCCAGCCCCTACCTGTTGCACGTGGAGCCTCTGCACTTGTCCTTCATCTTGGTGTCACACCTGATGGCTTGAGCTAGGAGAGAAATTCAGAAATAGGCATCACAGCAGGAAGTATGAAGAGAGTCTGAGTTAGAAGGCCCCACTCCTGCTCTGAGGAACTTTCTGGAGCTCCAAGGAATATCTGGGGATGAGAATGAGAGCATTGCCCAGTGATTGCAGGCTTCCATTGTGAGGTTGGGACCCCAGATCCACCACCATACAGCATCAGGGTGATCTCAGGCCCTGTGCCTGTCTGGGATGCAGTCTTCCACATGGATAACGGGAACAAGCACAGTGCATACTGCAATGGTTTCTGCAGGCATTGGAGGAGGAAGCAAAGTGGCCTCAGAGGGGAGCCCAGCACAAGCTGGGTTCCCAGGGCCCCCAGGATGATGTAGGGTGGGACTCACATGCCTCTCCTGACCAGACCTTTCCCACCCCAGTCCTTCCCACAGCAAGGCCAATAGTGTCAAGTATGCCTTCTTGGTTCATTTTATGGGGTAAAATCCCATCAGGGTCTTGGGATCATATTATGTGTGACTAAAAGACACATCGTATTATAATTGATATGCTACTTTCATATCTAATGGGTTCTTTTTTTTTTTTTTTTTTTTAAATGATTTTTTTTTTTTTAAAGTGACAGTCTTTTTTTTTATTTATTTATTTGTTTGTTTTGTTTATACAAGCACTGGGTACAGTCAGAAGCGCGGGAGGGTGAGAGAATCCACCAGAGCCAGAGCGGGGAGCAGAACAGGCAGAAGGACCGAAGTACACTGCTGAGGGGAGCAGCGGGCGGCAGGAGAGGTCTGCGCGCCATGTGGGACCCTCCTCCGGTGGCCGGGAAGCAGCCGGGGATCGAACTGGCGCCGCAGAGGCCGCGGGCAGCTTCGCAACCCAGCGCTCAACCGCTGCGCCACCGGGGAGGCCCTCTAATGGGTTCTTAAAAAAAAAAAAGACAATAGCACCATTTCAAATTTTTGGACCCACATTAGCTACAAAATGTTTAAATAGGCCTGGAAGTCAGGAGAAGACTCTAAAGGTCCAAGAGGATGGGAAGATGGGTGGGCCCAGGGGGTGGGGTGAAGAGCCAGCAAAAGAACCTGAAAAAGATGGTCAGTGCTGGCCCCTGCAAGGGCTGGTTAGTCAGGGCTGTTTGAGGGCAAACAGGGGCGGGGGCAGGAGGGATCATTAATCACCGCCAACAATCCCACCAACCCTGTACAGGCACCCCTGCCACCTTTGCAGGTGAGCGTTCATGGCTCAGAGCATCTCAATGCTGGGCCTACCAGCAGTTGGTGGAGAAGGAGGAGCCAGCAGAGCCGGCCACACGCTGGGCTCTGTGTTCTCCCTTAGAGAGGCAGAGGCTTCCAAGAGGAACCCAAATCCAAGTCTAGGTCCCTTTGAAAGGACAAGGGAAGGTCTGACCTTAAAATCCCTGCCCCGGGGAAGCGCCACCCAGTGCCACTCCTCTGGTGCTTGCTCTTGACATGAGCAAGCATCTTAAAAATATCACTTTTTAAAACGTCTTAAGTTTGTGCTTTTACAGGCCACGCCCCACCCTGCTCCCCACTGTTTGTCCATTTGGAGACCTCTCAACCCACAGGCTCCCCTCCCCCACCCACCCCGGAGGAGAGTGCCACCTCACTGAGGGGGTGGGCAGGGCAGCCACGGGCAGGGGACGGAGCCCACTCACTCATGTAGTTCACGGCCGGGGTTTTCTTGGGCTGCGAGGGTCTGCTCACCCTCGGCTGCACCCAGACGAGTTTCTCCTCGGGGCCAGGTGCCACCTCCACCTCGTTCATCTCATCTGCTTCAGGTTTTGGGTCATAAGTCTCTAAATAGTGGAGAGGAAGGGGGAAAGAACACACTGGGATTCAACAAAAATGCACTTTGCAGAGAAAAGAGGCAATTTGGAAATGAAACTTGTTTGAGGTTTTGTTCCACAAAGAACCGTTTCAGCAGCAAAGAGAAAGAATGGGGCCAGCCAGGTGGAATTCTACTGGCCGAGCGGCGAGGGGCAGGCCAGCCATGCGCCCTGGTGGCTTTGGACCCAAGAGCAGCTGGGCTGACCAGAGGTCAGAGGGTCCAGCGCTCACACCTGGATTGTCATAATGATCTCTTGTCCGCCTCCTCCCGCAGACACACCACCATTCGCCCACGGAAGCAGCTCCTAGAAGCTGCCTCATCTTCTGGCCTGAAACTGCAGCAGTCCCCTGAGGCCCACCCCGAGGCCCACCCCGAGGCCCACCCTAGACTTTTACTGGGGCAGGGTCTCTCTCATTTACCTGCCCACCCTGGTGCCTGAAGACCCGTGTAGAAGCTCCTGGGCCCCTGCACCTCAGCATCAGCACTTTTGCTCCCTCCTGCACCATATCCCTCACCAGTCCCTTTCTCCTCACTTCTCTGGGGTTTCGCTGCCCCATCGTGTGGAACCAGCACCAAGACCCAAGTTCTACTTTTAAAATATAATTCATCCTCCCCCATCCAAATGTGACTGTCTAACCCTGACTGTGAGCCCCACATCTGAAAACATTTTCATTAACTGAACAAATTGTATTTCTTAAGCATCAGCTTATTTATCTTCCAGTTTCATCGTGAGAGAACTATTAACCACTCATCAGAATCAGTCAGCAGGGGGCCTCCCCTGGTGGCACAGTGGTTGAACACTGGGCTGCGAAGCTGCCTGCAGCCTCTGCAGCACCGGTTCCATCCCTGGCTGCCGGGAAGGGTCCCACATGGCGCGACAGACACTCCTGCCGCGCCCGCTGCTCCCCTCAGCAGTGTACTTCGGTCCCTCTGCCTGCTCTGCTCCCCGCTCTGGCTCTGGTGAATTCTCTCACCCTCCCGCACTTCTGACTGTACCCAGTGCTTGCATAAATAAATAAATAAATCTTAAAAAAAAAAAAATCAGTCAGCAGGACACCAGGGTACCAGACTTAGATTCCAGCCAAAGCAAAGCAAAGCGTTGCTACTTTTATTTGCTTGAGTGACCTTATCAAAGGTGGATAGGTGGGCATCTTGGCTGGGGTTGGGGGGTGTCCCTGCCACCTTGTGGATGTGTGCACTGGTGCCAAGAATCCCTGCTTTCTGGGGTTCTCCAGAGAGAAAAATCATAGCTGTGTTTGGGAAGGATTTCAAGGAGGAGGGATGAAGCCCCTCCCTAGCCTCTGTGTCACTGGATTATAATTCCAGCCCCATCAAGTTCTATCAGTCCCCTACCCTACTGCCACATGTCCTGGAGGGAAGTAACCTCTCCTCTCTAAAGGGCAGACCAGGTGCTTGGTGTCTACACCAAACTAACACCCAAAGGCAGACAAAGGAGGGATTCTCTGGTGGCTCCGAGTCCAGGATTCAAGGCTGCTATTTCCCGGGCTGACTCGCTAGAACCCCTCAGCTACCAGGGAAGCCTGTCCCAAGAGGACCAGGATGGACTTGGCCTGGGAGGCAAATGGTGGCCTGCATCCATTCTCATCAGAGCTGTGGTCATGTTGTACAGCAGCTGGCAGCTGTCATTCCACTGCCACCTGCTTCTGCCACCAGCTGTCCATGCCCTGGGGGCAGAAGCCAGCCTGCCCATGCCCCACAGGGCAGCCTGCTCCTCCAGCACAACAAAACGTGCTGAATGAAGGACAGGCAAAGCCCCTCCCCTTCCAGTCTATCCTTGAATTCTCCAGAAATAAAAAAAAAGCTGCCCAGGGAAGTTTAAGAACATTCAAGAGGGAACTGCTGAAAGCACCACTTGTAAGGACAGAGCTAGAAGGGAAATCTTGAGGAAGTCGCCGGTTTGCGAGGCTGCGGGCAGTGCCGGCCAGCCTCAGTCGGCCCCTCCTCAATGCCGCCTTTCAGGGTCATCCTTCGCTGAAAGCCGAGCCGTCTCTGGAATAAGCAGGGTTTCTTCCACTGGCCTTTAGGGTTTTTATGCCTCATAATCGTGGCTTTATTTTGCTGAACATAGTCTGGTGAGACAGTCTGAAGCACTGGAAGGCTCACTATTTAAGAAAATGGGCAGCAGGCCTCTCCCTCAGACACACACACCAAAGCGATGCTTGCTCTGGGTCAGCCAGATTGGGGCACATCCTAATGAAAACCTTGAGTTGGCAGGCATGCCTGGGGAAATTCCATTTCTGAGGTCACTGCCAGGGGGCTCTGCATGCTGTCCAGCCCTGGACTAGGGGTCTCAGCAGCCCGGCTCCATCATCCTGCAGATTCCCACTTGGCTCTGCAAGTGTGCACTGAGCTCACAGCTAATGTTTGCCGACTGAGGACCAAATGATGACCACGGCTGGGCCTGCTCGCACACTATCCTCTCGTTGGCCCAAGAGGTGCGGCGGTCCAATTCACAGGCCAGGAAGCTGAGGCTCAGAGAGTCTAAGCCACCTGTCTAAGCTGACACAGCCAAGAGTCAAACCGCCATTCCCCGAAGCCCACGCCCTTTATGGCCACACATGGCAAGGCTGCAGGGACGGAGACTTCTTCAATCCAGCCTTTTCCATGTTCCATAGCTATTATAGGTCAAGGCCTTGCCAGGCACCCTCAATCAATGCTTATTAAGTAGCTTATGCAGATAAGCTGCTTTGCAGGAGACTTTCTGCATGGTTAGCTAAGAAAATCGGGATGCCTGCCAGGTGAAATTGGGTATTTTCCACCAAAAATAAAGACACAAGTAAAGGACGTCTTGCTGGGTGGGGGCACTAACATCTAAGGTGTCTGAAAGTGCTGATTTATTTGGAAATGACCCTCTGTGGATTCTAGGGGTTTGCTGATTCAGATGATACACAGAACACACCAGCCATGTGTCCCCAGAGGCTCACAGTGAATAGACAGGTGTGAAAACAGATGATCAGGACACAGGGGAGGCTGCATGCAGTGAGGCCATGAAGGCAAGTACACTGCCTGTCTGTGAAATCAGGGAAGGCTTCCTGGAGATGGTGAGCCTCCACAGCTATTTATCCAAGGAGAAGGCATCTGCTAGGTTCCTGATTCCAATGAGGTCCTCAGATTGGCAGAGGGCTAACAGTCCCCACTAGGTAAGGAAGGACCCCCCATCCAAGATGATGAGGACAGCATTCCTTCCTGCTGCCCCCATTTCTCCAAGGAGCTAAGGAGCTATATTTAAAAAAAAAAAAACCTGCCAGTTACTACGTTAGCAACACACCCTTCTTATTGCAGGTGACTAGCAAATCTTCTATGGAGGGACTATGCCTATCACCATCACAGATGGGGAAACTGAGGCACGCGTGGCAGTAATGGCAAAGATGGCACATGGCCTGTTCTTAACCAGGAAAGCTCTGGCCCCTACAGGAAAGGTCCTCCGTCCTACCCCAGATGCCAATGCACTTTGAAAGCAGCATCAGGTGGGGTAGGTTTGCACCCGGGAAGAGGCAAGGGGCCCTAAGGAGCATCTGCCCTTTAGTCCCCATACCAACACTCAGGATCTGATGGGGACCCACAGCAGCCACAGGAACTTCCTGGACAGGTGCTCAGGGAAGGGCCCTGACACACTGGAGCGTAACCTCAACCTGCATTCCCTTCTGTCCTCCTGCCACCCCGGGGGACACAGAGGTCCCATTTCAGATGGAAAACTGAGGCTCTGAGAGACGATGGAACATGCCCAGGGTCCCGCTGCTGGGATGTGGCCAGGATGATGTCTTATAGCAGGTGTGCCAGGTGCTAGCACACATGTTTGTCCCATGAATCCAGCAGCCAGAGCCAGGTAACCTGGAGATTTCACTACAGACTGGTGTGTGGAGCCCAGGCTCGAAGACAATGAAGAGGAGTTGCCTGAGAGTAAGAGCTGAGCAGGAGGATCCCATGTCACACAGGCTTAGGCATCCCTGCTGTGTGGCAGACAGCCAGCATCTGCACACCTGACGGGTTTCTGTCTCCCACCCTTAGAACCTGGCTGCCACATGCCACCTGGCCTTTGCACATGTTGTTCCACCTGCCAGAGACATCTTTCCCTTCACTGGATTCCATGTTCTCCTCCAGGGCCACCTGCTGGGGAGGCTTTCCTTGACCAGCCAGATGACAGTGCATACTCCTGTTGTACACCCTGTGGTGTCAGCTACTTCCCCAAGGAAGATGTGTCACTCCATGTGGCAATGACACTGCTGGACCTCAGGTTGATGAGAGCAGGCCCTTGACTGACTATGGTCCCAATAATGTCACTGTTGGTCTGGCACACGATACATTCACACCAAATGCAAGCCTGCTCTCCTTTGGGCCTGAGCTGCATTGTGAAAGATGTGCTATCATACCCATTTCACTGATGGGTAGCATGTTCAAGGACAAGCAGCCTGAAGTCACGCAGAGGCAAGACTGGAAGCTCAGTCACCCACATGTGAATCACAGCCCAAGGCCCAGCACAAAGCAGTTTGCCAGATGTCAGTTCCCAGATTCTCCTGTATCCTCTTTTCCCCAAAAGGGCAGAAGCCCTGGTGAATAACAGGCCAGAGCAACAGACCCCTCTAGACCACCTGCTTCTTCCCCTGACAGAGCTGTTGGGCTGAACCCATATCCCCTCTGGCTGGGGAGGTTAGGCACCAGGGGCTGCTCTCTCCTGTGTCCCAAGCCCCATGAAAGGCCCCTCGGGGCTGTCACAAGGGCCAGGGTGGAGTCATGTGAAAAACACATCTTAGCTACAAAAGCAGAGCTAGCCCCATTGGCCCAGCTCTGCCCCTGCTGGGGTGGAGTGTCAGGCATGAAGAACACACACTATTTACAGTATCATGAGAGGGGAAACATGCTGAATGGGGCAACAGAAGGTGGAGCGAGCAGGAACAGATGCCTTTAGAAGTTGTGAGAGGAAGGGAAACGTGAGTGTCTCCGAGATTTCTGAGCATTTATGACAAATAGGCAGAGGATGAGCAAGATCCAAACATCTGTGGTCAATTTCTTGTGCGCTATCTTACACCAAACCGCAGGCACAACCAGGTACGTCTGCATCCAGCATCCAGCTCGGAGTCTGGCCATGGGGGTATCCACAGCAACAGCCTGGGCTGGTGTGTCCCCACGGAGTGGGCTCCCCCCACTTCCCAGTGCAAGGCAGAGGGAAGGAGAGAATGGGAGGTTGTGGGGGAAGAGGGGAGGGCACTTTGGACAGGACTGCTCAACTTTCCCACTTTACAGAAGGCTGTTTAGGACCCTTAGACTGGAGGAAACCCCATTCCACATGGTCCTGAAGCCTCTTCCTACCTCGGTAGCACAAGTTGTTCTTGCAGCTGCCTCCATAGCTGGGCGGGCACTCAGAGCAGGGCCGGCCGGTTTTGTAGGGGGCTTCTCCAATCCAGTTCCCCCTGAAAACAGACCAGAAACACTGTCAAGGGGGGCCAACACCTGGGCCCAGGGATTGCTCCTCGGTCCCCTTCAGGGTCCACTCAAGTCCCCAAACACAATGAGGGAAGAAGGAAGGTGTGCTGTGAAGAGGGGGACAGGAGCTGTCCTGGGCCCTGTGCACAGCCTGAGAATTCCAGAAGAACCCCAGTTGGGAGCTATGCTGTGTCCTTCTCCTTTTTTATGCTGGTCATCATCTCCAGGATGACCCTCACAGTGGAACATGGTCAGGGAGCCCAGAGAACTGGGAGGCGTGTCCTGTCACCAGATGGGGTTCAATGGATTTCTTCAGACTATTCTGGTTGCCAGATGAATCTGCCCCTCTCTCCCCTACCTGCCAAAGCACCATCACATCTAGGGTTCCATGTTTTCTCCAAGACAAGGCGCACTGCTGATGCTCTGATAGCAACATGGCACTGCCCCACTCAGGTGAGCCCTCACGGGTGCCAGCTGGGTGCCAGGCCTCTGCACCAACATCCTGTGGACAGACAGTCTCCTCACTCAGCCAACACAGGCCATCAAGGTACCAGACCTCACCTCACCCCACCCAAGGGCTGAGCCCAGACAGCCAGAGCCACCCTCTCAGCTACTGCCTGCATGTCCCTGCTCAGGACAGCACCCTGCACTGCAGGGCTCAAACTCTTGAAGAAAGAGGCTGTGGACCACATGGGATGCCAGGGAGCAAGGGTGCCAGGCACAGACACACCTCTCAGTACAGCGAGGTGCCTGCTGGACACAAGAGCGCACGTCTGTCTGGTATGTTCATGTGACGGTGAAGCCAGACAGACTGACCAGTTGGTAGAGGGGGGTAGGGAAACCTACCTGGCACTGGGAATATTCCCCATTTTGACCCCGGTGAGCAAATTTGCTTTGTAATGACTCAAGGTGTGCCCCCACCCCCATTCATATGTGTGACGTTATTTGGGGGTGGGGTCTCTAGAGCCTGGTTAAGGTTAAGATCACAGGGGTGGGACCCTCATGTGATGAGATCTGTCCTTCTGGAAAGAGACAACAGAGACCTTAAACCATCTTTGAGTGCCCACACCAAGGAAACGCCATGCGAGTTATGTGAGAAGGCAGCCATCCACAAGCGGGCGGGAGAGCCCTCAGCAGAAACCCGCCTGTGGGGCCTTGACTGGGGCTTCTTGCCTCCAGGACTGTGAAGAAATGCATTTCTGTTGTTCGAGGCGCCCTAGCTGAGGTCTCCTGTGGTGCAGCCTGAGCTGACTAATGCATGCTCGTGTGTCTGAACATCTGTCAAACTATGTGTCAAACTACTTCACTGTACACAGTTTATTCCTTTTTCGAGAAAAAGAGAGGAGGCTAAAGAAGGGAAGAATTGTATTTCAAATAGGACCTTTTAGTGTATTTTTTAAAGAGCCAAGTCAATGATTCCCCACTCCCACCCGCCACTCCGCCAGGAACTCCACCACCTAGACCTGTGTTCTGCTAGTCCGTGGAGCTTGTGTCCCTCCCAAGTGATGACATAACACCCCTGCCCTTCTCCCTCAGGGCTGCTGAACCCAGGCCACCACAGGCAGACCTGGCGGCTAGCAATGAGCTATTTTCCTCCCAACTTAGCGATTCCCCCTTCATTCTGCCTTCTTACGGCCACGCCTGACCCAAGCCAAATAAATGAGGTCATTTCTGTTTCATTCAGTCACTGAGCAAATATGCCTTGAGGGTCCACCGTGTGCAGGGCGCAGAGCTAGGATGGCGGCCAGCCCAGCAGCCAGTCGGCAGACCGCAGCCTGTGAGCCCGTGAACTATTCTCTGCAAATCAGCACATATTTATGTGGTGAGCAATGGGGGAGTGTGAGTAAAGGAATCAGTGACACACAATGACATCGGAGGCCGGTGTGAGGAAAGGTGGCTCTGACAGGATAACCTGATGTGGTCCCTTCTGGGAAGATATGCAAAACGAGGTCTAACCAACACGGATACCTGCTTTCTATCTGCTGCATAATTTCAGAGAAAATAAAATATCACCATGGAAGTATCCACTGGTTACCCAGCCAACAGCTACTCCTGCTTCTGACTTACTCAATAGTCCCAAAGGATGACTGTGAAGCCAGTGGAGAATATTTCATTGGTTGAAGCCAACTGGGGCAATTTCGTTGGTCAAAGCCAACTGGGGCAATCCTGTCACCCTTTGTCCATGAGTGGACTAGTCTAGTCAATGACTAAAGAAATAAGGAGAGAATGGGCTCAGGAGAAAGCCCGTTTCTACCATTTCCCTTCCTTCTGCCTGGGAGGATGTGATGCCCGGTTCTGTGCAGCCATCTTGGAACAACGAGGAGAAGGTGGTTCAGCAAGAAAACAGAGAGCAGCTGAGTCCTTATTGACACCGCTGAGCTATTAGTAACCTGGACACACCAACCTCTGATATCTTATTATGTGAAATCACGAAGAGACGTCACAGCTGAAGCCTGTTTTAGCTGGGCCCTTGAAGGCAGAAAAATATACCTGCACCCACCCAACAATGCCAACTTTTCTTACTTTGGAGAGTAATTGCAGACGAGGTAGACAGCGTTCTCCCAAATATCTCCCCAGACATTCATCCTCCGGCAGGTGTTGACAGCACAGCCGACCTTGGTGGTGGTGGCCCAAACTATCTGAAAAGGCAATGTCCATGTGTCAGAGCGTGGGGGCCAGGCACACCGGGGCAGCAGCATCTGGCATGGGTCTACGGGGGCATGTGCTGAAGGACCAGACTTTTCCCCAGCCCATTGAAGAGCCATGCATTTGGGGTTTTTTTTGTTTGTTTTTTTAAAAGATTTATTTTTATTTATTTATGCATAGAAGAACTGGGGTGTAGGCCAGAGGTGCAGGGAGTGAGGGATTTACCAGAGACAGAGTGGGGAGCAGAAGAGGCAGATTGACTGAAGTACACTGCTGAGGGGAGCAGCGGGCGAGACAGGAGAGTTCTTCTGGGCCATGTGGGTCACCTCCCTGGCCAGGGATTGAACTCCTGCTGCAATGATTGCCAATAGCTTGATAGTGTTGAGACTTTAACCCCTGCACCACTGGGGTGGCCCGAGAGCCATATATTTGTTACAATACCAAAACAGGGTCTCCCTGGTGGTGCAGTGGGTTGAGTGCTGCGTTGTGAAGCTGTCCGCAGCCTCTGCGCAGGTTTGATTCCCGGCCCACCAGGGAGATTCCCACATGGTGCGGCAGACCTCTCCTGTCTCACCCGCTGCTCCCCTCAGCTGTGTCTTTTGTCCATCTGCCTGTTCTGCTCCCTGCTCTGTCTCTGGTGAATTCTCTCACCCTCCTGCACCTCTGACTGTACCCCAGTTCTTGTATAAATAAATAAATCTTAAAAAAAAAAATCAGGGCCTCCCTGGTGGCACAAGGGGTTAAGCACCACACTATGAAGCAATCTGCAGCCTCTGCAGCACGAGTTCGATCCATGGCCCGCCAGGGAGCAACCCACATGGCACAGCAGACCTCTCCTGACTCCCCCACTGCTCCCCTCAGCAGTGTCTTTCAGTTAGTCTGCCTGTTCTGTTCCCCACTCTGTCTCTGGTGAATTCTCTCACCCTTCCTATGCCTCTGCCCTGTACCCCATTTCTTGTATAAATAAATAAAATCTTTTTAAAAATCAAACCAAACCCCCCAAAATGAAGAAAACAAACTGAACAGTGAAAGGAAATGCCCCAGCACTATAAAACTGCCATGGAGGTTTCTGGTTTTCTGTTTCCATACATGGCAAAATGCACACAAGCAGATACCCGTGGAGTAGCACTGGATTAAAGGAAAAGCTGAAGGCAAGGACAGAACAGAGGTTCTGGGAGGGGCAATAATCCTGCAGGGCTGGCCAGGTGAGTGACTGGGTTTGGGGGCTCAGGGAGGAGTGGCGGCCATTCCTCCAGGATTACCTGTGTGTAGTGGGTGCACATGGCCCCAGAGCACCTCTCTGGACACCAGGGGTTGCACTCATGGGGATAGGGGTAGGTGTAGTCCTTCACCTCGTCGTACCAAGACTGCACGTGGAATCCAGGGGAGCGGTACCTGCAGGGTATATCAGCTGGTCACGCCCTGGCCACTACACACCCAACCATGGAGATAACAGCACTGCCACCTACAGGGGGGGAGGCTGGAGGAGGAACTCCTTCAGGGCCAGGTGCCCCGTCTTACCCAGCACCTGTTCAAGGGGCTTCAGGTGCAATAGGCGAGGAGCTCAACCGGGTGCCCCCGGGGCTCCAGAAGTGTCCTCAGGTGGCCTACAAACCTGGGTGTGCAGGAAACTTACCTAGTCCTTAATGAGTCCTTTATTATGTTAACAATTGTGTGTTTATTTTATACGCAGCAAGGAAAACTTGTGTTTCAGATATTGCTAAGACAAAACCTGATAGAAGCGTGAGTCCATTGAAAGTGAGTATAGAGAACCATCTTGAGGCAATCACTGAGCCTACTGCTCCAGGGAGGATCTGAACATTTGCAAATAGCTGCCTATGGAGGATGGGGCATGTGGGTACCCCCAAAACCGAGCCTAGCACCTCAAGTTTCTGTATCATCACAACAGACTGCCAGGGACCCCCAGACTTAGCTAGAAGGCAGAAAATTCAGTCAAGGAGCTGAAAATTCAATCAAGGCACAGAAATGTGCACATGTGCACAGTTCTGCAGGGGGGGTGGGCAAACCCTTTGAGACCTCCTGTTAGGCTTTTATCACCCGAGCCCCTCCTGAGCTCTCAACAGCAAGGAGAGTCTCTTTGGGACACTGTCCCATCTGCCAGGTGGGACTGGCTACTGGAAAGAAAATAAACTGGATGCAAAGCCACGGTCAGTCTCTGTCACCAGCAAGTGCGAATAAAGCAGATTCAATACCGAGGAAAGACACAGGGGCAGGCCAGGCACCAGCCCTGTGGTCGGCGGGCACTTAGAGGGCTTGTAACAATTACTGGCAGAGCCCACAGCACATGGTGGCGGTCACTGAGGTGGCAGCCTCTCCCCTGGACCAGCTGGGCGACAGACCTTGCTAATGAGGGGCTCCTGGGGAAGCAAGTGGGCGATACTCGTGCAGCAGGGGAATCTCTGTGCTTTGTGGGCACTGGTGTGAAGCACCCCTCTCCAGCTCCTCCGAGTCCTCCTAATGGGATCCTCCTAATGAGCCAATGGGAATTGAAAAAATATGCCACAAGACCGGATGGCTAGAATTTGGTCTGTTGATGTGCTGGCCAGTCAGCAGCCTCACAAACGTCAGCCCCGTAGACTGGCCTAGAAAATCATTTTATAATGTATGAGAAGAAAAAAAAATTACTAAAAGCTGTCCTGGCCACAGCTATAACGACGTAAAAACACGCCGGCCTCCAGCCAAACACTACAAAGGAGCCGAAGCAGGCAGTGGGATGATGGATTTTTTTCCCTTTAGGCATTTCCTTTTAATGCTTTGGTCAGACTGATTTTATAAAAAGCAAAATCCCCGAAGGAAAAAAAATACTGAGTTGACGCACTTCCAGGAAGTGAGGCCCGGAGCCCTGGCACAAGATCCCGGGTCTAGAGACTCCAACCTGAAGGCCCCGGGTCTCTGCCTGCGGCAAAAGTCAAGCCCAGGCCCAAAGAGCTAGGAAATCTCTGGCCTTCAGGTCGGCAAACCCCGACCTATGTTTTGAGGTGCTACTTAAAGTCCAGTCTAACTCTGGTGGGGATGAGGGCACAATGAAAGGGGTCCCCGAGGCCCTGGTACTGCTGCCAGAGTCAGACATGTTCTCCACTTTCTTCCTCTGATGAAACCCCGACTTTCAGCTGGTGTGACTTGTGACAGACCACCACCAAGAGGCGCCTATGGCGTGATGGGGCCAGTGGGCTGCCAGGACTTGAGGCCTCCCAGTTCATGAACGCGTCCCCCTCCACTATGGCCAGAGGAGGTAGGGGAGATGGAGTCACATGCTCACAAAGTGGAACGTTACTGGGCCTCAAAGAGCACAAAGGAAAAGGATTCAGACAGGCTAGGAACAGTTTGGGGTGGGGGGCTGTGGTGGCAAGCACCCCTATTTCCCAGACTATTCAGCCAGGTCCTACCCCACAAGTGGAAAGAAACCTCTAAAGGAGAAGGATGGGGGGCTACGCTCTATCATACCCTAGCCCAGCCATCAGAGTCTGGAGTCAGCCAATCAGGCTGGAACCGTAAATGTTCCTGGGTACCCAGCCTCAGTTTCCCTACATGTCAATGGCACAGGTGGTCTGTCTCTTAATGGGTGATGGTAGAGAGCAAAATGCAACCACAGACAGCAAGCACCAGGTCGGATGCACAGCAGCTGCTCAGCAGTGGCGGTCAGTTCATATGAAAGGTGGGGGGGGGGTCCCCATGGCTCTCACCTGCCCCAGTGGACAGCCAGATTCTGCCCGAGGGACACCAGCAGACTGGTAGGCCCGTGCTCCCAGAGGCACTCTTGGGCCCAGGCCGTGGCTGACTTCTCCAGCTCTTCATCCCAACTCTGCAGGAGGAGGAAAAAGACACCAGGAGGTCAGAATGGACAGAAGACCTGAAAACGTAGTGACATCCGCCCTTTCTGTCTCAGGGACAGGGTGGCTGCACATCTGGCGAGGCTCCTTACTCAGCAGGTTGGAAGCGGTAGGTGGGCAAGAACTCAGGGAACCTGATGCAGGGCTGTCCTCCTGCCACCCCTAACTGCAGGCACACTGGGCTGATCCTTACCACCCTCAGCCTTGGGACCTCCCACCTGAAACGGGAGTGATGAATAAGCTCTGGAGAGGACAGTGGGTCTGGCTGCACAGCAATGAATGTACTCAATGCCATGAACTTAAAAATGATTACACTTAAAAATGGCTAAGATGATAAGCTTATATTATATATATTTTACCATTTTTTTTTTTTTTAAGAAACAGCAAGAAATGTCAACTTGCCAGTCCCTGCTTCCCTCCGTTTGGCCCACCCTGAACCAGAGGGACTTGGGCAGGGGTCTGGCGAGACACTGAAGGCCACTCTTGCAGCTGGCCCAGCAAGGCACGGAACTCTGGGCAAGTGCAAAGCCAGTGCTGGCTTCTCTCTGCGGAGGTCCAGTGTCCAGCAGCCCAGGGGGATCTCAGCAAGCAGCAGCCAAACCTGCTCTCAGAGCATCTGGCCACACTTCGGCTTTTGGACAGGCAGGAGCTATCCCCTTGCTCTGGATGGCCCCAACCACTAGCACACGGTAGGTGCTACTAAAAAGCTGTCCAGTAAGAGTCCTGGGACCTTCTGAGATGAGGAAGTGGGTGAGACCAACAACATGAAGCTGCCTTGTCCCCTTCCCCTGTTTTCAGCCAAGAAACAGAGAGCAACACAGGAGGGCCAGGCTTCCCCTGGGGCAGACCTCTTCACCCAACTTCCATTTCAGCTCAGTAGGCATTTTGCCAGTGAGTAAGCACAGCCTGATGTGTGAGCACCCACAGGAACAGGCCTGGGCCCAGCAACCCAGGCCTGTGGATAAAAGCACCCACCTCCGGAGGGTGATCTCCTGCTGTTGCCATCATTCAGCCCATCCCAACAGGACCAAGATCCCCATAGTAGGGATCTTGATGTAGGACTTCCTCCTTCCCGTCTTCTGGACTCATGGATCACCCCTGACACACACACGCAAATTGCCTGTGCCAAGGAGGTGACCCCTTCTCCAAGCTGGGGGCTACCTGATGCTCCCTGAAGGGGCAGTGCCCCGGGAAAGGTGGGTAATGGTCTTCTGCCAGAGGCAAGCCCTCAGTCAACACACCCCATTATGAAGGAAACTGCCTCCAGCACCCAGTATTAGCATCATTTTCTATTTAATTCCCACAAGTCCTTGAGGTATGTTTTATTTCTCCATTGTTGCAGACTATGAAAACACTGAGGCTGAGACAGGTTAAGTAACTTGCCTACGGCCACACAGCTGGAAAATTAGAACGTGAAGGACCCAGCCTGGTCTGGCTTCCAAGGGGAGCTCTTCCTGCCCCACATACTGTCACTGAGGGCTGGTCCCGTTCCACGAAGATAATCATGACAATAGTACAGCTAGCGCTTATTTATTTAGTATATTATCTTACAGACACCTCCAAACAACCCTAAGAGAGAGGTGCTTTTATTGTCCCACAGCAGGTGAAGAAACAAAAATACAGAGAGGCTAAGCTCTCGCCTGAAGTCACAGAGCTAGCAAGCTAGCAAGCAGCAGCTACCCAAGTCTGTGGAGGCAGGTGGCTCCAGAGACTGTGCACATATAAGACCTCACAACAGGGTGCCTGCATTCTTGGGAGTTTAAAACCCGCCTTTGATGCTGAGGTGATTTCAATGGACGTTGGCACGAAGCCCCAGCAGGCAAGCTGAGTAGAAAGCCACACCTCGCTTGTTTAAAGATGTATGTATGTATGTATGTATGTATGTATGTATGTATTTATTTATATAAGCACCGGGTACAGGCAGAAGCGCGGGAGGGTGAGAGAATTCACCAGAGCCAGAGCAGGGAGCAGAACAGGCAGAAGGACCGAAGTACACTGCTGAGGGGAGCAGCAGGCGCAGCAGGAGAGGTCTGTGCGCCATGTGGGACCCTTGCAGGTGGCCGGGGATCAAACCGGCACTGCAGAGGCTGCGGGCAGCTTTGCAACCCAGCACTCAACTGTTGCGCCACCAGGGGAGGCCCACACACCTCACTTGTTTAGAAGCAGAAGTTGAGGTCCCAGGATGCTGAAGGGAGGAGCTGAGCCTGGGACTGCCTGTCCTGCATCACACTCTGTCTTGGAAGCAGCCCATAGCACCCCAACAGCAGCTCCTTTAGATCTAAGCACCCAGATCCCATCTCCAATCCAGAAGCACAAGAAGCAATATAAGCAGGACAATAGTACAGGCACCGTAGGGGCCATGCAGACAGACTGCTCCCCTGCTGTGTGTCTAAGTCCAGGGTCCTGAGGCTAGACCCTAGAGGGTCCTGAGCCAGAGAAAGGAAAGTTTTAGGAAGTGTTAGTTGATGGCAGTAAAGGCTCCTGATAGCCCTCCCAAGGGTTACTACCCAGGGCTGAGGCCACCCTGGCTAGGTGTGACAGTGCAAACTGAACATAGGTGGCTTAGAGCATGTCCTGTGGTCGGCCAGACTCCAGTTCGAATTCCAGTTCTGCCAAGACCAGCCATGTGACCTTAGCCTCAATTTCCTAATCTATAAAAATTATAAAGCTAAAAAGTCTATTTAAAAAGTAAAAAAAAGAAATGTCCCAGCTCTAGCTTGGAAATTTGCTTTAACAGAAGGAGAATGGCGTCAACAGAAATGGAGGAATGTGCGTGAAGACAGGGCAGATGGCCTGCACTTGGCAACTGGCTGCTCCTCAAGTAGGACTTTTCCAAAGTCACAGGGGTCCCGCCACTGTCCCTTCTCTACCTTCTCCTCTGTGACAGACACCTCCTCTCTCTTGTACTCAGCCTCCGTTCAATGGAAGGCGTATGGCCAGGGGTTGAGAACCAGAGTTGGTACATTCCAAGGGCAATGCCATGGCCCCGGGAGGAGGGTCTGCAGCCCATGTCCACTGTCCGTGCCCACTGTCCTAGGTGCCACATGAGGTGGGGCTGCAAAGTGGAAACTGAGGCTCAAGATGGCCGTGTCTGGTTCACACTCCTCAATTGGGCTCTCCAGAACCCTGCTCCAAACCCCAACTCTGCCCTGGGGAGGGCATGGTAGAATGTGCCAAGGAGAGGGGCGGTGTCAGCAGTGGGGAAACCCCTGTGTGGATGCCTGGGTGCTATGTGGGTGGAGCATCAAGAATAAAGATGGGGAACCCATGGCTCCCCTCCGCAGGACTAGACTTTTCTCCTGGGTTTTCTGATTTTGAGTCAACATTTCTACTCACTCGGACTCATGTGGGTCTGTGGCCTGAATTATGTTCTGTTGCTGGTCCCCAAATGAGTGACAAAGTCATTTCACCTGTCCCAAAGGACTGCCAGGGACCAAGACTAGCAGCCTGTCCACACCCAGGGCCTACACCTGCCCCCAGAGCACCGAGCTCACCATGTGCTCCATATTGGAGGCCGGGGGGTACACCTGGCCCCTCAGCTTGTTGTGAAGCATGAGGATCTCCTCCCGGTCCGACCTAGGGATGGCCCTCCGCGCCCTGGCGTGAGGCTCGTCCTGTCGGTATCGGCTGAGCAGCTTCTCCAGGCGAGTGGTGTTGGGCAGGAAGAAGCCCTGGGTGGCGCAGACCAGCAGCACCAGGCCCAGAGGGAGGACGCCGCTCAGGACACTGCTCATGGCTCCCACACAGCGAGATCTGGGGTGACTGATAAGCTCTGGGCTGGGCACTATGGAAGGAAACAGAAGCGACAGGACAAAAGCGTCAGTGAAGTGACCACGGTGTGGGCTTGAGGCTGAGTGGCACAGGCACAGTTCTCCCTGATGGCAGAGGTGGAAACTGAGCCCCACAGAAGCTAATGCCAAGGTCCCATGGACAGGAAGTGGTGGAGCCGGCACTTAAGAAAGAGTTCCCAGGAGGGTGAGCGGCCGCACACAGACCCCCTGGCTCCCCTCTGTAGGACTAGACTTTGCTCTGGGGTTTTCTGATTTTGAGTCAACATTTCTACTCACTTGGGAATCATGTAGGTCTGTGGCCTGAATTATGTTCTGTCTCTAGTCCCCAAATGAGTGACAAAGTCACTTCACCTTCCCCAAAGGACTGAGGGACCAAGGCTAGCAGCAGACTTCCTACTCCCTGGAAAGTATGACTCAGTTTACCAAAAGAGGATGTGAGGTACCTTCAGAGCTCCTTCCACCAGACTCCACCCACATGTCACACAAGAGGACAGTCACCCTGCCATGTGCTCTGCTCAGCACCAACTACCTGCCAATTTGATCTTTGGAAAAAAATGACAGCAGAAAAAGAAAAGGATCTCCCAGGGGGGTCTATGTACCCTACTCTCATCCTGGACCTTTCCAGAAAAGCCACTGAGCAGCATGTGGTGACACCTTGGCCAGCTTATTACAGGCATGGCCAGGGCAGGGCTGTGCCTTGGCTGCCAAGTCAGTGAGGACCTGACCACCACCTGGGGATGGTTACCTGTTGCTAATCAGG
Organism: Talpa occidentalis; assembly: GCF_014898055.3. Classification (NCBI taxonomy): domain Eukaryota; kingdom Metazoa; phylum Chordata; class Mammalia; order Eulipotyphla; family Talpidae; genus Talpa; species Talpa occidentalis. The sequence goes on along the minus strand of NW_023601754.1, from coordinate 20,501,613 downwards.
TCCATGCCAGTCTGAGTTAACAGGCTACATGATATTTGGCTGATAAAACCAATGGTAGTGCAGAGGGGACAGAAGATGGGGGACTGGACTCCTAGGACTTCACAGCCCCAACTTGAGTCCCAAAGAGCATCCCTGGAGCCCTGACCTTGACACCTGTGGATCCTGGGGGATGTGGGGCAGAGACTCAAGATCCCGCATGAGTTAGGACTACCCCCCACACCCTTTCGCAGAGATCGCGGTATTGACTGCACAGCAGTAAAGGTAGCTGATAGCCCTTCCTGGTCTTCTGGGATGCAGCTCCTTCCCAATAATGCATCTTGCTAGCCTTTCTTCCCTGACATGCACCTTACGAAAAGTTGCCTTAGCCTCAAAACACACCTACTAACTCAAACTCCAAGGCCCAAGTCTGACCAGGTGAACTTGTGCGGTCCAGAGACCCTTCCTCAGCACCCAGGTGGGCCAGATGCTCATGCCATCCCTTCCAATCTTCATGACCATTTTACAGATAAAGAAGCTGAGGCTGAGGGTGGTGACAGATCAGGAGAGCTGAGACTCAAGCCCTGGTCTGATGACTGCAGGTCTAGAATTTTCCATCATGCTGCCTGGCCTCTCTCTCCTGTGGGCCAAGCACCTCACTCCCATTGATGGGAACACAACTCATGGTCCCATCCATCATTAGGCTCAAGAAGATAAGCCAGGTGGTGTGAAGGTGCTCATTCACACCTTTTACCTCTGTTTTACTCCTGTCCATCAGTTGCCCATGTAGAAACCCCCACCCAGCAGCCACCCAGCCCCGACCCTGCTGCCAGGAATGAGGAGAGCCAGCACCAGGAGCTGGTGGAGGTACTCACGATCCTACCTGTGTGGGGGAGGGGGCAGCTGTGCCTCCATGCTGAACCTTGTGAAGCCCTCAGAGACCCAATCCTTCCCCATTAGCAATAACCAGGCTGCCAGAGGGCAGCCAGAGTGGGAGGGGACACCCTGGCAGACATTCTACAGAGCTCAGAGCCCAAGAGCTCTGGGAACTTGGCAGTTCCCATTACCAACCCTAGAAACTCTCCAGGGTCCTGACCGAGCCTGCAATCCAGATAAAAATAACCTCATCCATAACCACATCCCAGGAGGGGGAGGCCTGGCTTCCCCCCAGGGGCACAGGCTGTGGCTACCCTCCCTCCTGAGGCATTCCCTTTGGGGCAGGAGAGTTTTTGAGGGATACCATGTGGAATCTCAGAGCCACGCCATATATGACCACCTCCCAGTGCACGAGGCCAGGCAGGACAAGGCCCAGACACCGCTGCCGGGTCAAGAGATGCAGTTAAGAGGAGAAAGCATGTGCCTTTACTTAATGCCACTGTGCCCTCCCCAGGAGGGGCTTCCTGACAGGGGAGGATTACCCACAAACACCCCAATCTTGTACTACAAGCTCTCTGACCCTCTGCCTCCATGCAGACACCAGGTAGAGTGGATTGTTCACCAGCCTCCCAGGTCAGGCAGTGCCTCTGTTCATGAGTAGGCACCAATGTGACACCCTCAGGGGAGTGAGACCTCCATATCATGGTGATGTTTCACCCAGACACCCCACGCCCCCCTTCCACCCACGTGCCCTTGACTCAGGTGTGACAAGCTGACCTCTGACTCTGGCCACTGATGGGTGCTCTTGGCAGAGGGCCCTCCAGCAGCTGAGGTTCCAGGCTGCTTTGCTAAGGTCCTGGAAAATCTCACACTTCAGCACTGGGGGAGAGAGGAGACAGGGGGCCATATACCCTCTGGTCTGCACTTCTGCCCCCCAATTTTTCCAGGGTTGCCAAATACAAGCCTCATTTCTGCAGAAGCCCTCCCCAGCTCTCAGTCCTTTCACCCCTGGCCTCTTGCCAAGACCTTGAGTTTTCTGTGTGGACAGCTATAGGGTATGGAGAAATGTTCTCTCAGAGATGTGGATTTCCTTTGCAGCACTTGCAAAACCAAGTTTGAGAGACCACAGATAAGACACCGGCACCAAGGACTCCTGAGAACCACAGGGAAGTGGTGGGGGGTGGGGAGCTTTCAGGTCTCAGGTCTGTGGCATGAAGAATGATACTTAGGGAGCCATCTGCACTCCCAGATCTCAAGGCCGTGTTGATTCTGCTTTCTAGACCATTTTACAGAAAGTAAAACTGAGTCTAGGAGCCACGAGCCAGTATCTGTGAGGCCACACAGCTAGTTTGAGGGGGAACTAAGATTTGAAGTCAAGTTCTCTGGCTGCTCAGGGAACTTCCAGCATGCCACCTCAGCCAAGAGCCCCTGCGTCCCCACCCCCGCCCCAGCCCAGCCAGGGTTCTGGTTGCCTTTAGGGACTAACTGGTCATGGAGTCCCCCATCCAGTCTGTGTCTCCTTTAGGGTTGTCTCCTGGGCCATGCAAGCCACCAACAAATCTGCTTCTCAAGAATGACGAGGAAAGGGAAGGCAGGCTAAGTTCAGTGCGTCAGCAGCTGGCTGCCTTTGCCAGTATTTAGGAAAGCCTGCCAGGAAGATGAATCGTGGGCTGAGCGTGCGGGACATCAGCTCAGGGACAGCACCCAGATCTCTGCTTTGCACAGACTGTTCCCACTGCTCACCCATGACCCCAGCCTGCACCCTCCCCCAGCCCAGGCTGGTCACAGCTGAATCACGCCAGCCGAGAGCTGAATCACATCCCAGACGTGCTGGGCGAGTTGAGTGCTGAATCGCCAGTGCCTGAGAAGTAGGGGTTCAATGAATACTGACGGGGAATGCATACATCTCCTCCCCAACAGAGTCACAGGAGTGGGAAAGGCCGCCTGTGGGATGGGCTTCTTCCTATGGACTGCAAGAAGCAGGGGCTCAGGGGAATGGTTAACGCTCCACTCAGCCCCTGAGAAGCTGTGTGGCTGCTCAGCCCCAGTGTCTGCATCTCTAAAGTGGAGGGAGTGATGGGACTTGTTGACTGGACACCTCAGCACTGAGCAAGACCTGCAGTCTGCAGACATTATTAAGTTCATAAAAGCTTCTAAAAAGCAATTGACCCATCAGCTGAGCCATAAAAGATAAGCAGGATGAATCCGCCTGACCTGAACCCAGGAAGAGGGGCAGCTAAAGGATCCGCTGTGAGATGAAGAGAGAAGGAGATTATGAGCAGAGTGCTTAGGACATGTTAGCTGGTATGATGATGCTGACCTTTGCTTCCCACAGATGCATAGTTTGGAGGTACTGTGGGAGGCTGGGATTAATCACAGGGAAGGCAGGGCAGAGGTCTCCTTTCTCTTCACCACATTACCTCAAAGCCCCATATCTGCCTTGAGACAATATTCAGTCTTTAAAGTCCTGGCCAATGTCTGATGCCTGCATGGGTAGGAGGGAGGGGGGCTCCCCCAAATTTAAAAGACACTTCACTTATGACATGTCTGGAGATCTGGCCACCTTCCCCAGCTCTCAGGGGAGGCAGGTTCCAAGATAGCAGGAACTGGGTCAGGAGCATTCACGTTGGTCATCTGGCCGGGGAACCATGCCTGCTGAGATCCGGCGACACGCATGCTGGTGACAATGACCCCTGCAGAAGCCCTCCAGGACCTGAGCAAAGAGCTCTGCCTGGGGTGTGCATGGGCCCTGGGCCTCCCCAACTCACGTGATATCTGCTCACACCATTCACCTTTCCAGCCAGACTCTGCTTCTTCAGAACTGACTCTCTGCAAAGACAGCATAACTCTTGGGGCTCGCCAATTCCTTTGGTACAAATACTCCCACCAGAGCCAATTTCAAGACACCACCATGAGTTGGACCAAGTGCACATGGAAATTTCTGGAAAGAGACTGGCCACGGCACACTTGTACCCAGAGAAGACAGACCGTAGACAGCCATGACCATCAGAGCAGAGAGAAGGGCAGGACATGGGGCGGGGGGCAGGGAGTTTCTGCACATGTACTGCCTGGTTTTAAATGTGACTTGTTGAGCCATAAGTTTAAATAATTTAATGTTTCACGATGCTCCGGGCACAGGTTCACAGCCTTTTTAACTGTGGCTTTGCAAGGGCCACTCCTGCCCTGCTGGCTGGCACAGAGTCTTGTCTGCTGAGTCGTTTTCAACCCAGCCTGTACTAACTGCTCTGCACTCCCCTGGGATAACGCAGCCCACCCTCGACAAGAGAGGACGAGGCAGTTGGGTCCTGGATGCCCAGCAGCTCATGTTTCATCCTCTCCTTGGACTGACTGGTCGCTGGGATAATTAGACCTATCTTACAGATAAAGAAATTGAGGCCCCAGAATAAGCAGTATGCAGAATGCCTTAGGACCAGCCGATATGTCTGTCACACCCCCATTACTACTGATCCCAGGGGCTCCCCCAAGCCTGGGGGAAGTGCTGATCTCCACCCCATGGCAGCCAAACTCATTCAGGGAGACGCCTCACATCAAGGGCCAGGGTGCTCCAGGCTCTGCACTTCCTCAGAAGCACAAGAGAGAACTAACTCAAAATGAGCCAGGCCAAGGACAGATGGGAGACATACCCACAAACCACCCAGAAATGCCAGGAATGAAGCAGAGTCTGGGAGGCAGGGGGAAGGGAACACCCAGCAGGTCTCAGAGCAGAGCTTCTGAGCAGCTTGGGGGTAGAACGCTTTCCCCTCTCCCCTGGATCCAGCCAGCTCTCTTTACACCCTTCTTAGAGGCTCAGGGCTGGACAGGAAAGGAAAGAGGCAGGTTTCTGCCCTTGCTGGCTGCTCCATGCCAAGCAGGGTTCCCCACAATTAAGCACAGACAGCCAACAGTCCAGCCGGCTGAGCAGAAACACCAACCCCACCTCCTGGCCCCTCAGCAAGAGAGACAGCCTATGGGACGACGGAGCCAAAGGCCTGGTGGCTTAACTGAACAAATACCATATACAGACCCATCCGGTTTTGGTAATAGCATGCTGAGAGCAGACAGAATTTTGGGCAAAAAAAAAAAAGAAGGAAGATGGAACAGCACTCAATCTACCTTGTGCAGAAAACTAATAAAATGCCCAGTACATTCAACAACATAAGCCCAGATAATACCTAAAAAAAAAGTCCCTTTGAAGGGAATGGATAATGAATTCATAAATTCTCAAAACACCCACTTCATAACTTCTGGGATGCCGCTCTCCCTTCCTGCAGATGTGTTGCTGTTTCCTTGGAAACAATGTTCCCAGCAAAGCTTTAGATAAACCCACAGGAAAAAGCCATCTCCAAAGGAAAGACACCATAGACTGCAAGGCAGCGTGGATGTTGGATCAGACCAGAGCTCGAATCCCAGCTCCACCACTAGAGCTGTGTGCTGCCCAGGTCATTCACCCTCAGAGACTGATTCCTTGTGGGCACAGCCCTGAATCTCTCCCAGGGCTGTGGGTGGGAGGGTGCACAGATGATACAAAATCATGGCCCCGGAGAGCCCTGAAGCAGAGGCCAGGAGCTTACTGGTATTCGGTGACTCTTTCTTTCCCTTCCCTGGTGTGAACTTAGGCATCTCAGATCATCTCTGCTCCAGGCTACAGGGCTGGCAGCACCTGGACCAGCCTTCTGCCTCCAATACATGATTCACTGGTATTGGGTGGTATCTGCAAGGATGAGTCAGGGCCACCGGTTTGGAACCAAGTTCAAAGGCATAGCTCAAGAATCCAGGCTTTAAAATATCCACATTGCACTACATATGCAATAAAAACCCTCTTTCCAGGTGACCAGAGTCTTTGGGTTAAGTCAGAAAACCAGACAGATGCCCTCAGGAATGGGAGGAGACAGACAATAAATGCAGCCAGTAGGAAAATACAAAAGGAAAGCAGCTGGGGATCTGGGATGGGAAAGTCGGGCAGAGAGAGAGCAGGGGCCTGGGTGGACAGTGAGGTCCTGCTGAGGCATCAAGAGAACATCACTCTAGCGCCTCCCTGGTGGCGCAGTGGTTGAGCGCTGGGTTGCAAAGCTGCCCGCAGCCTCTACGGTGCCGGTTCAATCCCCGGCCGCCGGCGAGGATCTCACATGGCGCGCAGACCTCTCCTGCCGCCCGCTGCTCCCCTCAGCAGTGTGCTCCTTCGTCAGTCTGCCTGTTCTGTTCCCTGCTCTGGCTCTGGTGAAATCTCTCACCCTCCCGCGCTTCTGACTGTACCCAGCGCTTATATAAATAAATAAATAACTCTTAAAAAAAAAGAAAAGGAAACACCTTGTTTTAAAAAAAAAAAAGAGAGAGAACATCACTCTAGCAGGAGGAAAGACAAAGGTGAGCACAGCCTCAGCATGATGGAGGACAGGCACAAAGCCAGTGGAGCCAGGAAGAAATGGGGTCACAGAGGCAATCCAGGCCTGGGGTCAGGGGCCTCAGAGGAGTCCCTCTCTTGCTCTGAATGCTAACAGCAGCATCAGTGGAGAGTTAAGTGGGAGGGCGACAGGTCTGGTTTATGTTTTGAAAGCCCCTCTGCACGAAACAACGCAGACAAAGCCCACAGACATGAGTTGGACAAAAGAAGCCAGACCCCCGGGGCCGGGATGCATGACTCCGGTTCAGTGAGGTACAGACCCAAACCAACCTACATGGTTAGAAGTTGGGAAAGGTCAACCAAGGGTGAGTGCCAAGGGAGGGGCTCTGGGGCTGGCCTGACTGTGCAGCCATTGCACATGTGTGTGCACCTTGTGGCAACTCATCCGCCAACACACGTGTGCCTGTGCATGCCTTACTGGTTAGACCTTCACAGAGAGTTTTCAAGAATTTGTGCAATAGCCCCGGCTGCTGTTTGAAGAATTAAGGAAGGAGAAACAGGGAGTGGCTGCGGGCAAGGCCTCTTCTGCAGGAAAATGCCAGGGCTCTCCCACAGGTTGCTCCAGCGCAGATGGCCCTTCACAGTGACCCTGAACATGTGGGAGCCACATCCAGCCCACAGCCGGCGGGCGCCTCCCACTTGGAGCAACTTACTCTCCCAGACAGGGCCCAGTTCATCCTGAGTCTGAGAGAAGACATTGTCCAGCAGTGCCAACGCTGAAAATATCTCCCTGATCCCAGGGAAGCCCGCGCCTGGAAGGTTCCAGGAACAAACAGCGTTCTCAGCAGCAGGCGCTTCCCTGGCTGACAAGAGTGACTGTGTTGGAGCAGGGCTGGGGCAGGAGCAAGAGGGGACAGACCATGTCCAAGTATATAGGTCCTTGCCCGTGTTGTGCCCACGCTCTTTCAGAGGGGCATATAGGGTTTGATGGATTTAGACGGATTTAGCAAGCTCCTGGACTCACAAGGGAGAAGGACAGGGGTGGCAAGCAGATGCTAGCATCCTCTGGACACTTGCTTGGGCTCTTAGCAGAGAATGTCAACCAGCTGTGCATTTTTCTGGAAGGTGGGCTTATAAATGCACCAGCAACTTGTTCTCAGGTGACCTCTTGACTTTGGAAAGAAGCCTTCATTTTATCACCCACACCATTCACTCCATTCTTGAGATGTGACTTCTCGTCACAGCAGTCACTGTGAACAGAACCTTCCACCACGCTTCATCCACCCCCGCTAGCCAGCCTCCCATGTGCTCAGGCCAGGGTACCAAACTATGTCTTCATCAGTTTTCTAGGGCACAAGGTCTCCCACCTAAGCCTGCATCAAGAGAGCCAGAAGCCTTGTTAAAATGCAGATTGCTGACCCCACCCACAGAGAGCTGGGGCAAGGCCTGAGAATCTGAATTTCTCAAGTATTCCCAGCTGCTGTGGCTACTGGTCTGAGGATTCCAGTTTGAGAACTGCTGCTCTAGATTGCTGCTCAAATCTCATTTCCAGCTCAATCCAGCATTGCCCAAGTTCCAACCCACAGCAGACCCCTGCCCAGGCTCAGCCCACCACCCTACCCTTGTCTGTGCTAGTACATACTTGGTATTTTTATATAAGTTGGCACACATTGGGGATTCAAATAAATTTATTTTAAAAAGGCAGATTTGGGCCTCCTTGGTGGCACAAGGGGTTAAGACGCAACCTATGAAGTTGTCCACAGCCTCTGCAGCTCAAGTTCGAACCCCAGCTGGCCAGGGAGCAACCCACATGGCGCAGCAGACCTCTCCTGACTTGCCCACTGCTCCCCTCAGCAGTGTACTTTGGTCAGTCCATCTGTTCTGTTCCCCACTCTGTCTCTGGTGAATCCTCTCACCCCCCACACCTCTGGCCTGTACCCCAGCTCTTGTATGCATAAATAAATAAATCTTTTAAAAAAGGCAGATTTCTATTGCCACTATGTGTAGGGAGGCTGATCGGGTCTGCCAGGAACAAACAGCATGAGCGAGGCTGAACATGAGGGAAGCAGCAAAGTCGTGTCTCCCAGGGGCCTCGTTGTAGGGACTCTCTCTCTGCTACAAAGGGAGACTGGGGAGTGAGGGAGAACAAGCTCTGTCCCCTGGGGGACTATCACAGATAGGCTCCTCACACTTTTGGGACACTGCTCATTCTGGAGTGACCTCTTCTCCAGTGCCCTGTTACTCTCCTGCACCCTGCAACCAGTAGCAGGAAACCCAAGCTCAGCATAGCTTAGCACCTCCGTAGGGCTGACCTGACACCCTTTAGTCTGACCAGAGTCCAGCCACACAGGACTTGTGGCTATTTTCCTAGGGTGCCAGGCCTTCCCCTACCTCTGGGCCTTGTATCCACAGGCTCCCTCAGCTTGGTGCCCCTCCCTATCTCCCCTCCCACCCACTCTAATCTTTCCCTGCCAGGCCAGTCCGCTCGCTGCTCTAGAAGGACTTCTAGGGCTTCCCTCCACACTCAGCAGAGGCCAGTGGGAGGCCAGCTCCCAATCCCTGGGACATCCGGGCCGGGTTTCCAACCCAAAAGAACGTGGGGCAGGTCAATTCCCGGGCGAAAGGGGAACTGGATGCTTTTCCTTCTGGGATACTGCCATTCTGTACTCACAATGGGATATGCTCCAGAAATTTGGGTTGAAAATGTGGGATTTTATAATTTATAATATTTTTTTAAGTCATAGTCCAAAAGTTGCATAATCCTCATCAGGACTTTCCTTTTCCCCCTGAATCTGTGGTTTTTGTCTAAGCTGACGCAGCACTGGAGACAATCAAAGAAATAAATCTCCCTCAGGCTGCACTGAGAGAAACTATATGTTCTCAGCCTTGAAAAGGGTGTGCCCACCAGGGCACAGCATGGGGTACAAATCAGGTCTCCCGAAGGGCAACATCTCTTCCAGCTGCTGCGGTGACCCAGGGTAGATTGTCAACATCTCTCCCAAACACCCCACACCTGGGTGTTCCTATGCCCAGGGCAGAGTGTCTTATCATATCTGGGATAAGCTGGCCTGTGCTAGTGCTTCTTCCAGAGGAAGTCAAGAAGCAGGGACCCAAGTGCCTCAATAAGCTCAACATCAGATGCCAGGTGACCCAGCAATTGCACTCCTAAGTGCAGGCCCCAAACAATTACAAACAGGTGTTGAGACAAAACTGTATCCATGAATATAGTAGTGCATAGCAGTACAACTCATAATAGCCAAAGGGAGGTACAGCTCAATGGAAGAATGGATAAACAGAATGGGATCTAGCCAGGCCATGGAATATTACTCAGTCATGAAAAAGAAATGAACACCGACACATGTTACCATATAGGTGGCCATTAATAATATCATGCTGAATGAGAGAAGCCAGACACGAAAGGTCATGCTGTATAATTCCATTCATATAAAGTGTCCAGAATAAGCAAATGCATGGAGACAGAGAGCAGATTAGTGGCTGCCAGAGGCTAGGGGGAGATGGAATGGGGAGTAACTGCTAATGGCCATGGGGGTCTTCTTTTGGGATGATGAAAATGTTCTGGAATTATAGAGTGGTGAGGGTTGCACAATATTTCCAATGTACTAAAAGCCACTGAGTGTATCTTTAAAATGGTTAAAATGGCAGATTAAATGTTTATGCATATTTCATCACAATAAAACAAAATGTTTTAAGAGGGAAAAAGAAAAAAGGCCTACCACCCACCATCCAGTCTTCCTGCTCCAGACAGAGTGTGCTCCATGAAGGTATTCCTGAGGAACCCTGGCTTCCTTCTCCCCTTGCACAAAGGACTGAGCATCTTTCAGCTCAATGAACTAAAGCTGAAGTGAAATGAAGCCTGGGTTGTGTTTTCCTTTCTTGACAAGCCATTAGCCCCTTGCACATCTGGGACTGATCAAAAACCAGTGAGTTTGCAAAAAAAAAAAAGGTCAGGAGCTAGCAGACACAGAGGCACCTCCCATACAAAGTAAATCACACTGGTGACAGAGAAAAGTAATGGTCCAGCTCCTGCAAAGCCAAAAAGGTACTCATTCTTGGGGGCCTGCCTTTAAAAGCCAGCTTTCTAATGCAACCTACAACATTCCAGCCACCCAGTGGGGTTCTCTGCAGGAGGGGCACCAAGGGAGGTTTTCAGAGGCCTCAGACCAGCTCTGCTCTCCAGCCTGGAGGCAGGACTGCAGGGGGCAGCACTCATCTGGGTTCCAGGGCAAGGATTTCTGAAAAGTGATATTGGGGACCTGTGGGTTGAGTGACAGAGCACCCCCTCTTTAGGTCCATCCCTAACTGAGACCAAGAACCCAGATGCCAGGAAGCACAAGATGCCTTGCTAGTGGCCAACCCTGCAGTGACCATCACGTGCCTAATCACTAGACCAGTACCTTCTTCCAGAATCTGTGGCAGGGCCCAGTCAGGGCAGCAGCTCTCCCCTGCCCTGGGGTTGTGATGCTGGGTACAGGCCTTAATCATTCTGAGATCTAAACCAATCTCCATTTTCCTCTTGTAAAAAGGAGGAAGGTCCAGCATCCATCTTATAAAGAAGTCAGTGAGGCCATCCAGGTATGATCCCGGGCTTATAATAAGTACCAGGCTAATGTCAGCGGCTGCTATGATGATAGATGTTATTTCCAGTGCTTCACTCTCACATCTTAACAGACACTAAAAGTCAAACCACTCTTTCTCCCCACATGCACCGCCAGGGACCTGGGCTTACTGCAGCTCTCCTGACAGCTGTTTTCTCTGGATTCAGGACCCAGCAGTTAAGAGGGCAGGGTCTGCAGACAGGTTGCAGGGATCACGGCATGGCACGCCAGCAAGGGGGCTTTGGGCGCACACTTCGCCTCTTTGAATCTCAGTTTTCTTATCTATGAAATAAATCAAGAGAACGCCTGCCCAGGTATACTGCAGGTATGCTCATGCAGGTAAAGTGCATGGCATGGGCTTTATGCCTGTCCCACTGGCAATACAGGTCCCACACCTTCTGCTCCTCCCCCCAGGTGGAAACAGCCAGATCAGAAGCAGAAGCAGAACCAGCACATCGGCTGCACACAGCACAGTGTGGGGACGTGACCTCTTGGTCTGTTTGGGTGAGAGCATGCCCCTTGTCTTGTTTTGTAGCACCCTGGCCCCTCACCTGTCAGACTTTAGCCCCCAGATGCCCTACCCCATGGGAGAAAGCTGGCTCCCCCACTCTGCCAGAGCAAGGAGCCCTAAAGCTGAAGGTGGAAACTCACTAACACACTCTGTTGCCAGGTGGGCTGGGCACAGGCTCAGGCTGCTGCTCTCAATCTGAACTGTAGCTCACCAGTGGCTAGCAGGCGCCAGTAAGCAGGACCAGCTAAGTCTTTCCTGGCTTGTCCACCAGCCCAGCTGATGGCCAGGGAGGCTCTGGGTCTATAACCTAGGAGGGCTGGCCCTGGCTCTGTTCACCCTGATCAGCAGATCTCCTAAAGACCTTGATGCCCAGCACAATTCCCTTGCACAAGAAGTTATTGCAGATACCCACCCTGACTGGAGAGACACGGGGTGACATTTCTGAACCTGCAGGAGCTCTGGACATGCCCCATACCTGGAAACACTCATCTGGAGCTTTGGAGGCAGAGAGAGCTGGTTCCAGCCCAGGCTCATCCTGGACAGCTCACCTCATCCCTGGGAACCTCCGATGTCTTCAACCAAAGTAGGAGAAGAGGAAGTCTACCTCACAGGTAGCCTCTGCAAAGGAAATGCTAAAGGGGTGTGTCCCTGTCAAGTGGAGGGCTGAAAGCACACGTTAGGTCTCCCCGGCCCTACACACATGGGTGGAACATATTCAAAGTCCTGCCACATCCATGCCATCGATTTCCCATTTAGTCCCACTGCAGACAAAAGAATGCCAACAGATGCTAGACAATCGCAAGGGAAGGCAAGAGGACCCTGGCTGCAGAACCAGAGGGTTCTGAGCCCTCATTACCTTCAGAGCTGTGAGGGTTTGGGCAAATGATTTGTCTTCCCTGGGTCTCCGTTTTTCCAATTGTGAGAGGGCCTGTGCCGAGCACGGGTCTGAGATACAGGTAGCACGCTCAGCAGAGAAGCCGCACACAGTAAGCCTGTCTGCACACTAAGAGGCAGCATCTACTCTGCTACTCCGGCTCCTGGGACACTGCAGGAATAAGATAGCCTCTTGCAGAGAGGAGAGGATCTGTCACACTTACCTCTGCAGCTCACCGGGGCTCTCCGGAGTCAAGAGGCGACCGCGGCGGCACACACCGAGGGCCGGTGGGTCGCGCAACTCCAGACACCCGAGCGGCCCAGGAACTGAGTGGGTCGGGGCCGCGCGGCACTACTTTATATACAAGGCCTGGAGCGCTGAGGCCACGCCCCAAGGCTGCAGGCGCCATCCCGCCCGGCCCCGCCCCGCCAGGCCCGGCTCTCCGGCCCCGCGGCGCGCGCCCCGGTGGCGAGAGTGCGCGAGGCGGTCCAGGGCGCCAGCTTTGTAAGAAGCGGTCTTGACAAAAAGACTGGTTCAATGACCGTAAAAGTATCGTTTTCGTTGAGCGCTTAGTATACACCAGGCGCGGCGCCAAGCACTTTCCACCATGGGCTTGTGAATTTGCCAGATCCCATCTCCCTGCAGCTCGGCTGGAATTGGAAATGGGGAGGCGACCGCGAATGCAGCACACGGAGCAGGAAAGGGCGTGGGATCCGCACGCTGTGGCACAGAATACTCACAAGCTAAGTCTATTTCACATCTATACGTGCGTGGAAAACGTCCACATCTATCCGCGCATGCACACGCGCGCGCGCGCGCACACACACACACACACACACACACACACACACACTGCCCTCTCCACGTGCAGATGGAGAACGGACGACCAGGAGGAGGCACTACCGGAGGAGGCCAGTAAAAGCCCAGTGCAGCCTAATCACTTTGCTTCACTATCCCAGATTGTGTTCACAGGACTCCAGTAAGGTGGAAAGGATCCCATTTCACAGATGGGGTGACTGAGGCTTGGGGAAGTGAGCACCCTAACTCCCAGAGCTAGTGAGGCGCATCTCAGGCTCAAACCCTGATCTTCCTACATTTTGTCCACAGGTATTTGGAAGGCTTAGCCTAACCTGTAAATACCTCCCTTTAAAGTCAGAAGACATTGTTTTTGAAACATGTAAATAAATCCAAGTCCCTAGTTGGCAGGTGAAGAAACCTTGCTGGCTGGAGAAAGCCAAAGGATCCCATACTCCCCACTCAGGCACAAGTGTGGACCTACTGTGTGTTGGGCAGGAGGGAGCCTCTCCTCACACTGCTTATCCCTGCAGGCAGACGGGGATTTACAGCATCCACACAGTCCCACAGAGTCACTCCGCACTGTTTGTGCTATGCAGTGAGCGGGACACACAGGACCCCTCTGGGATCTGAGAGTCTGGGGCATCCAGAGGGGTCTGAGTATGTGGGGGAACAAAGATGGCAAGTGAGCAGGGTGGGTGAGGGAAGAAGACCCCTTGTTGACTGGAGGGGCACCCGAGACAGATTCAGAGTTGGAAATCTATGCCCAAGATTTGGGTGCAGCTCAAATACAGATAAAGAATAATGCAGACATCCTGTTATCTTTTTTTCATTTCTGTTATTGTTCTCTGTTTTTGAAGTATCATTCTCAGCTCAACATTCATTCATCCAGTGCTGATTAAACCTCTGTTCCAAGCACTGTGGCATTCAGCAGTGAATAATACAGACTGTTCCAGAACAACTGTCCTTGATTTGACAAAGGGTGAAAAAAGAAGAGACTTGAATTATAAAAAGCTGCCTCTCAGGTGCTTGGCCCCATATACATCCTCCTATCCAGTTGCCCTCATCCCCCACCACCCTCTCAGGCTGGTGTTTTATCATGGGAAAACTGGGCAGAGAGGATAAGCATCTTTCCTGTGGCCACACAGCTCCCAAGTGGAAGAACTGGGATTTGAACTTATACCCTTGCCTACTCAGCTGCTATGCCCTGTGTGTCATTAAACCTTGGGTGCAGGAAAGTGGAATAAACTTGTCCCCAACAGAGGGGACGGGAAGGTGCACAGGATCCAGTTTCTCGTGGGCCGGGCATTTGGGTGGGAGTGCCCACCGCTCTGCAGCCTCGGACCTCCATCTCCTTACTGCTAACTTTTTATGGCAACTCTGCAGTTACTTGCTGGTGCTCAATGGCTCTGGAGGCCCCAAGGATACTGTGGGCAGAGCTGAACCTGGGGCACCTCTCTACAATGTCATCCTCTGGCCAAGATGCCCACTCCCATAGGTCTGACAGCCACGGCACCAGGTCCTTGCACACCACAGAGACTGCTAGGTGCTTACTTCCTCCTCTCCCTCAGTTTCTCCTTTCCTTTCCCTCTATAGTCTCCTCCTCATCCACCCTGGCTTCTCATCTGCCTGGCCTCTGACTGTGCCCCTGCCCTAACTTCTAGTAACATTTACCGGTGTGGGGCACTGGGCACAGGGTTTCACCAGCATCAATGTATGAAAAGAGCACAACCTGGTGAGGGGAGGGGCTATAGCCGACCGACCTTCTTTTATAGAAGGGGGAACCGAGGTGTGGGACCAGGTGAGCTGGGTTCAAATCCTACTCCTCTACTTACAGCTTGCTGGGATCACTTGGCTGTTGGGGGGTGAATGTGCGCTGGGCCTCTAACTCAGGCAGTCCACGACCAGAGTCCACTAAGCCAGGTGGCCTGAGGGCATTTGGGGATTAGGATTTACTGTAATGGGCATTTCTGAACTAGTCCACTGTCTTTAATATCCTGGTCAGGTTATTTCTCAAATGAGATGTTATGGTTACTACAGCTGTGAAACAGTTTATCCCAAAACATAGTGGCTTAAAAGAACCATTTTATTTTGCTTCTAATTTGCAGGTCAGGATTCTCAGGAAGGTTCTTCCTGAGAGGATGCCTGCGTAGCTGCAGAGAGATGTGGATTGGGGCTGCAGACATCTAGCGGGGACCAGACATCCATGCAGTTTCCCCATGTTGTGGGAGCTGAGTCAAGGCTATTGCCTGATGCACCCCCAACACAGCCTTTCCAGGACGGCAGTCTCAGCAGTGAGCCTTCTCCCCCAGAGCAGCCTCACACAAGAACCAGGTGGAAGGTCTTAGCATGACCTCTGTGGACCTGGCATCAGAAATCACAGTGTCTCTTGGGCCACACTCTTGGCTGAATCATTGAGTCTGCCTGGCGTCAAGAAGGGACATGATCACACTTCTCAATGGGAGGGGGAGGTCAAGGAATTTGCAGACAAGTTGTAAAACAAAGTATGTGAAAACACACAGCACAGTGCCTGGAACCGAGAGAATCTCAGTAAAAGCAATCAATCCTTCTTAGGGAGCTAAGCTTGGAATGTGCACCACCTCTGCCTCGAGATAGCTGAGCTTGAACCTGACTCCACCGCAGGAACCAGCTGTATGTCCTTGCGCAAGTCACCCTACCGCTCTGAGCTACAATCACCTCCCAGGCTGGATCACCCAGGATCAGACTGATCCTGGTTGGTGCTGAGACCAGTTGAGCTGTGTTCAAATCGCACTCCTCCATGTGGCCTTGTTTCCAGTTCCCTCCTATAAAACAGAGGGCGTGGGGGAGGATGGATAATGGCATCTTTCTCCCTCTGGGCGACTATGAGCCTCAAATGGTTAATATATGGAAAACAATTAGAGCAGGGCCTGGCACAAGCAAGTATTAGTTAATATTACTAATATTGGGGCCAACAAAGCAGAGAGAGAAGCTTACTTTTTTGATCAACTTTCCATCATTGTGCAATTATAGAATCTAATTTCCAAAAATTAGCATTTGCATTTGAATAAAATATGTCATGGGCAACATGGGCTCCTGGGGGTGCTGGCTGGGAAAAGGCCGAGACGCACAGGAGAAAGGGACAGGCCAGGGGGATCCATGGGGATCCCGGCAAAGGCTGTTTGCTACCCAGGCAGGGAGTTAAGTCATGGAGAGTCTGAGTCGGAGGGAAAGTGCTTCTGGGTATAATGAAGTCCGACCTGGAAAAAGGATCTCGCAGCCCTGGTTGGGACATCCCTAGAGGCACCAGCCCTCTGCCCACTCGCTGGGAACGCTGTGGCTGACGGGAGGACCACACACGTGTCTGCAGGATGGAGGACAGGGCCAGACGTCAGGAATGTGTCACCAGTGATGCAAAAGTCCCGGACTTTCTTTCCTGTCTCCACAGGTTGCCGAAAGCGGGTGAGTTCTGGAGCACACTGCGCGGCCTCACCAGTTGTTTTCACTGGAGTCCCCCAGAACTGGGCAGCAGAGCTGCAACCAGGCAGCTCACCCGCTTCAGGAGCTGCCACGTGTCACTGAGCCTCACATTAGCATCAAAGATCACCGCCAATTGGAGTCAAGGAGACATAGGAGTGCCATTTTGTGGCAGGCATGGCTGCCTACCCCTAAGGAAGAGGAAAGAAGGTGGCACCACTGGGTTGACAAGTGCCCACCAGAAGTCCTCCAGGAGCTCAGTGGGGTGAGTTCGCTTGACTTGTTGGAGAGGAAGGGACAAGGGTGAGGACCACACCTTATGTTGGCTGGCAATTCTTAGTGGGGGGGCTGTGGAGGGACTGCTGGTGAGGACACCTGGGCCTGAGCAGCTGTGAGTGACAGAAGCCTGCTCCAGATAGCTCCAGCTAAGCAGGGTGCTGCCTGATGGGACACTGGGCTGTGGTGGAACCCAAGGACATGAGACCCTGAAGAGTGCCGGGCACCGGGCAGGACTTTGCCTGTGTCTCCTCCTCTCTGTGTGGGCTGTGCTTGTGCCAGTCTCATG
Source organism: Talpa occidentalis (assembly GCF_014898055.3). NCBI lineage: Eukaryota > Metazoa > Chordata > Mammalia > Eulipotyphla > Talpidae > Talpa > Talpa occidentalis. The sequence goes on along the minus strand of NW_023601754.1, from coordinate 20,484,603 downwards.
TGTACCTCCCTAGATGCCCACTCCTGATGCAACAAAGCAGAGCCCAGAGGACCCTGCCAGGTACCACCAACATGAAGCAGGGCCTATGAACTGGGTAGACAACCCTCAGGCCAGATTGAGGGGGATGACCCGCAGTCAAGAGTTTGTGGACACAGCCAGAGGGAGGCCCAGGATTCCTGGGCAACAGCATTTGGTACAAACTCTAGGTATAGGCTCATGTTCCTCAAATATCCAGCACATGCCAGCCTGATTTCCCACAGTTCCACCTGTATCTGTCAGAACCTACTCAGCCCATCAGCAAGGTGGCCCAAAGTGCCTGGGTTTTAATACTCCCCAGCACGCTGGCTAGAGCTGGGGTATTTATACCCCAGCTCTCTTGCTGTGAGCTGGGATGGTTCAGAGGTGGTGTTTCTGGAGGGATCTGTGTGGCTGCTGTGCATACTTTGTCAGGTTCCTTCCTTACCCAGATTACAAACCCATATTTTTCCTGTATTTGTTCCACTTCTCAAATACCTGCCCTCAAGTCCTCAGCTCAGCCTGTGCTTCTGGAAATCCAAATTAAAACAAGGACCAATATGGGAGAGGGAACCAGGAGTCAGTCGTGCTATCTCTCGGGGTCCTGGGCATTGACCTGTGGAGCCGTGAGCGTCTGTCCAGCCTCTGCGGCATGCTAGGCATGTGCTGACAAACATAGGGAGGCACTGGAAAGAACCAAGACTCCAAGAAGCCATCTAGAGAGCGAATCCATGGAGCCATCCAGAGAGAGGAGGGCTTTTTACAAGAGAAGTTTGGGAAGCCAAGGGCTGGGCTGTGGTATTATTTAACTATATAAAAACTATGACTCACTTAGGAAAAGTGAACATCAAATCCCAGAATATGGTGGGCAGCCCCTTGAAGCTTGAGAGAGGTAGTTAAGGCAAATTAAAGGAATTTTCATCCAACAGAGAGGAGCAAATTTATCCAACTCATCTTACCCCACAAGAAGTCACACAAGCAGAAAATGTCAATAGATTTTTAAAAATAAATGAATGCTGCAGTTCATGTTTGATTCTATTGGATGACATTTACTGAGGACCAAGTGTTCTGGAAAAAAAAGATGAATAAGGCAGACATGATGGAAGGATCCTGGTGAAGGGTCAATGCAGTCCTCTGTGTAAGTGCAATAACAGAGGGATCCAGAAGGTTCCAAGGAGCCCAGCAGAGGGGTGGGTGTCTGGAGAGCAGAGTTAGACAAAAAGGCTTCATAGGCGCCTTAACAGACATGACGTGGGGCCGGTGCATTCACCAGGACTCTTCCCTTGCAAGTTAGAGAAACTTAACTAGGGCCAACGGAGGCAATGCCTCTACTCCCAAGCATGGAAAGTGCAGAGGCGGTCTGCCTCCAGGACCCCAGACAAGAAGGTCACATCTCCCTCCCTCCCCTCCCCTCCCCCACCTCCCCCTCAGCTCCAGGTTCCACCTGGCTCCCTCTGGTTACTCCAGAAGGCAATTCACAATCCATCAGTCTGGCTCAGCCCAAGACCCACCACTCTGGTTGAGGCCTGGCCCTGGTCTTCAGGGCCTAACAGTCAGCCAGGTGATGCCACCGTGCCATGCAGCAGCCATGCCATGCAGCAGATCAAGGCTGTCCCTGGACACAGGTGCCCATGGCAGGCCCAAGTCCAGAGGGAATCACTGCCTCTGGGTGGTATCCACCAACCATTTAACAGAAACAGGAATAGAGAGCCGGTTCCCTCCCTCACCACCTCCAGGGGGAGCAGAGCTGGCTCCAGAAGGTAGGAGGGGATTGAGCTCCAGGGGTCACAGTAGTAGCTGGTGAGACAACCTCCTCCCCCCAAGAGTCCCTGTGGGCCTCCCCTTTCCAGGCTCCATCCCTCACCCTCCTGGTATATCTTGGGACCATCCCAATAACATGCTTGTACCTGCATCCTGCCTCAGAGTCTCTGGGGAGAGCTCCAACTAAGAGCCTAGCCAGAGGCCACCAGCCAGTGGCCAGGGTACAGACCCCAGACTGGCTGCTTGGGCCATGAGTTCACCCAGTGGCTCGGGCCACCAGCGTCGGTGAGGAGGAACAGCAGCCCCAAGGAAGGGGGTCTGGACAGAGACAGGGCCAAGACAGACAGCTCTGGAAGGATGGAGAGGAACTAGGTCAGGAGGTCTCTGGGCAGGGGGTACGTGTGTAGAGCCTGAAGGAAATCAGTGCCTATAAGCCAGCATCAGGTAGAGATCAGCTGGAGGGCGAGAGGCTTGAGGAAAGCCTGCTAGGCAATGCAGACTTTAACCTGAGGCAGAAGAATTCAGAGCCTCCTTAGGAGAGACTTCTCTTCTAGGCACAACATGGGGAACTCGTGAGGGACGGATGCTAGGAGGGGCAAAGAGTGGGAACAAACGTTTTGAGGGGAGCTGGCACCAGAGGATGGTTAGCTGTGGTCCCCAATAGTTTCCTTCCTCTCTGGGCACCTCACTGAGCCCTGAGTTCATCATCTATCGAGTGCTTTCCATGAATCCTGTGTTCAAATCTCATGCCAACACAGTGAGGTGGGATCTTTAGGACCCTTATCAAGTTGAGAAGAAAACTGATATGCAGTGCCTTTCTGTCTGTCTGTCTGTCTGTCTCTCGCTCTCTCTCTCTCCTGCTCCTGACTTCCAGTTATGAGTTTTTGGCTACTGAGGGCCATCTGATGAGGCAAGGAGTGATGGGAAGGGGGAATCTTATTGAATTCTTTGGTTACAAAGTACTGGAACATTCTGGGAGTTTTCTATCACAGGATTTGGATGGAAACGATTTTATGGTTTTGAAGCATAAACAATTATCCTGGAACATGCACGAGCCCTTCCTTTTCAGCCAAAGAAAAGTTTATTAAAAAATGAGGCGATTGCCAAATCATTAGTAACTGGGGGGTGGGGGAGGGCATAGTCTGTGGCTGGAAACAATGCCAGCCTCCTGACTCGCCACCTCAGGCCTAGACCCCCTGTGCCCCCAGAATTCCTCTGTGGTGGTGCTGAGTGCTCAGGTTGCCTCCTATCTCTTTTCTTCATTAAAAATAAGATTCCTAGGGCCTCCCTGATGGCGCAAGGGGTTAAGTTTCAGCACTATGAAGCAATCCGAAGCCACTGATGCATGAGTTTAATCCCCAGCCAGGGAGGTGACCCACATGGCGCAGCAGACCTCTCCTGTCTCACCCGCTGCTCCCTCAGCAGTGTATTTCAGTCAGTCTGCCTGTTCTGTTTCCTACTTTGTCTCTGGTGAATCCCCACCACCCAGCCCGCCCCACCTCGCGCCTCTGGCCTGTACCCCAGTTCTTGTATGCAAAAATAAATAAATCTTAAAAAAAAAGATTCCTGATTTCTAATTGAGCACTTTGTCAGCCAGCTGAAAGACTATTTTCCAGCCTGCTTTGCGGCTTATCCTGTCTACAGAATTAAGTTTTAGTCAAGGAGCAGTGAGTAGAATCATGTGTGACTTCTAGGACATCCCCTTCATGGGTGGGGCAGGTGTGGTTGTTCTTCTTCCTTCTTGCCTGGGATATGGATAGGATGGCTGGAGTGCAGCAGCTATCGTGGCCCATGAGGTGCCTTAGGCCCAGAAGCCACAAATGGTTGTACCTGGGTTCAGGGAACTGTAGTTCTCTGTATCAGTTCCATTGCCTGCATCCAACTTCTTTTACATAAAAGAGAAATAAACTTTTCTCCCTACTGGAATAATGTCTTCATTACTCATAGTAGCTAGTCCTGGAAGATCATCAGTTTAAAAGTAAAAATAGATCTAATGTAAAAACAAAGGAGTGTGTGTGTGCTTTTGTGCCGTTATTGTTTCTTTTCTGTCCTTTGAATCTTTCATCTGGCACTTATTATTCTTGGGGGGGAAAGGACAAAATGGAAATATGATAACAAGTCCTCAGAAAGGGGGAGGTTCCACCTCACCACTTCACCACAGACTCCTCGCTCACAGTGCTCTGCAATCATTCACCTGGGACAGCGCCAGCCCGGGTCCAGAACACGTGGGCGCCCCATCACCAGGCTGCTGTCCTGTCTTGTCTCCCCACAGGAAGTACAGGAGTCAAATAACATAATCACCCACGACTGGGAATTCTGCGGGAAAGTCAGCTCTTCCGGAAAACACTACCATTGTGAGTGTTCTCTCCCCAGGTGATAATCAGGCCTTTCCAAAGGAGGCTAGGTCGCAGGCTTTCATGCCCAGGGTGTGGTGTTTCCAGAAGATTTTAAAACTTTCTGTCAAACTGTGAAGAAGCCAAGCTTCTAGAGGCTGCTCATTCTCCAACAGACTGAGTCCCCTAGGTGTGTGCTGGGTACTTATGTGAGCCAGACCCCTTTACACCAGCTGGGGGTCAGCAGCACCCCACCCCTCCTACTGGGGGTGCACCTGGACACCTCCTCAACACTGATCTTCCAGGTCCAGGGCTGGGCCTTGAATCCAAGCTCCAGCACTTCCAGTCTTGAGACCTGGGCTAAGTGCCTTTCCCTCCCTACTCTCAATCTCTCCATCTGTGAAATGGAAATCCTTTGAGACCCACCTCCTAGTGCCATCTTGGTGAATGAGTTCATGGCTGAGCATTCTTAGCTAGTAGCATCCTTACCAGCTTCATTCTCCAAGTTGTCATTGCACCTGTCTTTGTAACCACCCTCCTTGCCAAGCTTTATTCCCTAGGGGACACCCTCTCCAATTACCCCAGCCCAAAAATCAGTCAGAGCAGTATCTCGTGAGGGCAAAGTTTGAAAAGCAGCATAAATGAGTGTATGAGTGTTCTGGTTCGGCCTCATCTTCTGAGGATCCAGGTGGACATGAAATTTGAAGGAATCTTTGTGACTCCAAGCTACATTACCAAGACGTGGAGGAAGTGTCACTGGGAGCCAGCCCTTAAGGAACAGGCAGCTTCCACTTCTTCCCATCTGGACACTTGCTCTTGGGCACCCCCACGGTGCTGTGGGAAGTCGCTAGTGGAGAGATGCGCCATCCAGCAGCAGCTACAGCCAGCACTGACTTGGAAAGGGCCCTCCAGTCCCAGTGGTGCTGCAGGGCAGAGATGAACCTCCCTGCTGAGCCCAGCCTAACTGCAGAAACTCAAGCAAAGGGACATTGCTGGGGTCCCAAGCCACTGAGTCTGGGTTGCCTGTGCATAGGCAGAAGGAACAGGAAGGAATGGGCACCTCGTGGCACTCACTCAATGCTTGCTGATGGGAGCAGAGTCATCTCTAACATCCACAGGGTGACGTGCCAATGGCAACAATGGAGGTCACTGATGCCCAGTGATCCCTTACACAGTGTAGACCAGGCTTCTGTTTTCCTTCTTCCCTAAATCCAGACCAAGGTGATTTTCATTTCCAAATGGTGGATTCCTGTTCAATAGGCAATTCTGGCCCCCAATAGAAGCCAGGCCTTCTGGAGCCCTTGGCAGCCTTGAGTTGGGTGAGTAAGTGAACCTTGAACTCCGCAGACAAGAGGTGCAAGTCCTGGTGTGTCTTGGACCTGGGGGCACATGCAGGAACCATCCCATCCAGGGTGCACAGCCAGAGCACCCTCGTCAGCTGAATGTCAAAAGGGAAGTTGCTCTCGCAGTCTTGCTTTCAACTCTATCCCAGGCCAAAAATGTCCCTTCAAAGGTGTAGGCCAGTGTGGAAAATGATGCTGCCTGTGCAGACCCACCTCCCGCCACCTCGGCCCTTGGCACGGTGGTTTTGCCCTCATCTGGCTAAAGGGAGCCACCCTGTTCCCGCTGGCCAGGAGCCTTCCAGGAGCCTTCCTTTGGCCAGTGGAGGATGGTGGCAGTGATGGGGCACCTGTTCCAAGCAAGGACTCTGGGGAGGTCCTTGAGAGAAGCCTGCAGGGGGGCACAAGGAGGATGGTATATCTGTGCTGACCACCAGCACCAACCACCTTGAACTCTCAGCTACCTGGAGGAGAAGGAAATTTTGAGGGCTTAAGCCTCAAGACCCCTACCTGACTCAGGCCCAGAGTCCAGTGGTCAGCCACCTGCTGGGGCACAAGAGAACTCCACTGAACCTGTCACCCCCAGAGCAGCAGACTAACATATGGTCACTGTTTGAAAGCCCTGAGATTTGAGACCCTCCGTTATACAGCAAAGGCTAGCTGACAGATCGTGTCCAGTGACAGGCCTTGTCAAGGAGAGAATGTTCCTTAAGCCGCCTACCTCCCCTCCAGCACAGCCAGCTGTCCAGTGGAAATTCCAGGGGAACTCTCAATACTTGTGTCAGGCTGAATGGAGTCCTTCCAACATTCTTATGCTGAAGTCCTCACCCCCAGATTTCACATGGTGACTGCAACTGGAGATAGGGTCTTTAAGGGGGTGATTCAGGTAAAATGAGGGCATCAGGTGGGTGCTCATCCAATACAACTAAGGTTCTTATGAGGAGAGATGAGGGCACAGACAGGTACAAAGGTAAAGTCTCGTGAGGACATGTAAACAGACAGCGGTCCACACGCCCAGGAGAGAGGTTCAGGGGGAACAAGTCCTGCCCACACCCATCCTGTCCCCTAGGTTTTGGCCTCAGGGACTGAAACAACAAATCTCTGCCCTGTAAGACCCAGACTGGGTGCTCGGTGACGGTGGCCAGGTGACTAACACGACCTCCTGCAGCGGCCTCCCTGCCTTTGAATTGGGAATTTGTGTGGATTTGAGTTCTGTCCCTGCTTGGCCGTATGGGAGGGGGGACTGGCTCCTTTCTTGAGGGCCCACATTCTTTAAACAGCATTTGCTGAGCAGACTCCCAAGTGCCTGCGCGCCTCACCCTCCAGGCACCCGTGCGCCCCCTCCCACCTCTCCCAGACATGGATGCCTCCCAGTGGTATCTGAACATCTTCTATGAAGAGTCACAACAGTCCCATCCCAGCCTAGAGGGTGTGGGTTGAGGGGGCAGGAAGCAGATGGGGAGTTCTTAACTACCTGGAGAAGGGACTTTTTGGGGCTTGAGCCTCAAGCCCCCACTACCTGACTCGGTGGTGGGAAAATAAGAACTCAGGGCAGGCAGGCGAAAGGCAGGGCTCATGTCCCCCAGTCCTCGCATTACTGCAGGGAACTCTTTTCTTTTCCTTCCCCCTTACCAGCATAGGTCTCAGGCCCAGAGGGGCTGCCTAGCCTCCCCAGCAGAGTATGCACAGCATAGCTGAGTGAGGCTGAGTGAGACCAGTTCATGGTCTCTGGCATTCCAGCGCCTCCCTGGCATGGAGGTTTTGCCTTACCTCTAAGGTCTGTGGCCAGCTGAGCAATGCCCCCAAGAATGTCCACACCCTAACCCCTGGAACCACCAAGGTTACCTTACGTGGTACCTTCATTTCCCAGGGCTGCCAAAACGCAGGGCCATAAATGGGGACTTCATAAAACAGACTCAGAGTTCGGAAGGCCAGAGTCCCAAGCAAGGAGTCCACTGGGTCTGGCTCTTGCTGAAGGCTCCAGGGCGGCTCGACCCCAGCCTCCTTCCCAGCTGGCCTCCTGTTCATGGAAGAGCCCTCCTGTGTCTGTGTCCACATTCCCTCTTACAAGACCCCAGTCACTGGATGCTGATCCATTAAACCAGCCTGAACTTAATTTAACTAAATTCCACCTGCAAAGACCCTGTTTCCAAGCTTGGCCACATTCTTGGGGCCAGGTGGGCATGAATTGGGGTGGGGGGGAATCATCCAATGCATTACACATTGTACAGGACTTGTTGAGGTGATTAACTCAGCAATCTGGAGGTGGGGAGATTATCCTGAGTCATCACATTGTTCCAACATGATCATAGGGGCCTCCTGGGCAGGTCAGAGGACAGGGAGGAGAAGGTACTGTGAGAACCAAAGTGCAGGGAGCAGTGCTGCCCCTAGAAGCGGAGGAGGGGTCACAAGCCATGGACAGCAGAGCTTTTTCAGCTTGGAAAAGGCAGGAAACAGGCTCTCCCCAGAGCCTCCTGCAGGAAGCAGCCCTGTCCACACCTTAACTTGGCCCCAGGAGGCCAGTGTTGGACTTCTGACTCCAGATGTGAGCGAGCAAGTCATGTTGTTTTAAGCTGTTCAGACTGTGGGCATTTGTCGTGGCAGCCACAGGACAGTGACACAGATCCAAGATGAGTGTTGTCTGCAAATGGGCATCAGGGTGGCCCAGAGCTGGGCCCCGGGCCCCTGTGGCACCCCTCCAAGGGGATCCAGCTTGAATCAGCCGCTGTGCACACTGGCTTCCAGGCGCAGCCGCAGACAAGGCCATGGCCAAGGCCGGCAGCGCAGACCACACAGCTCTCGCTAGGCACAGCCTGACTCATCTGGCTCCTAGAGGCGCCTTCTTAGAGCCTCCTTACCAGAAATGCCCTGGGTTCCCCTGATTATTTTTCTAGCAATCAAATAACACTTTCCAGATGCAGAAGTGGGCCAATCTCCAGGCTGTGAGCTTGCGTGGACAGGGAGGGCCACGTGGGCATGCAGTATACAGGTGGGTACCCCAGTCCCAACGGCCAGTGCTGATCCCAGAGCCTCCAGCAGGGGAATCTGGATTCTGAACTCAGGGTATATGTGGGGGAGGAGACCATCCTCCCTCCAGGAGCTCTTGGGGAGGATCCCTTCTGCCTCTTCCAGTTCCTGAGGGGTCCCAGAGGTCCTTGAGACTACATCACCCCCATCTCTGCCTCCACCCTCACAGAGACTTCTCCTCTCCTCACCTGGAAACTATCACTACATTTAAGGCCATCTGGGTAATCTGGGGCATTTCACACACAGACCCCCAACTTGGCTACATCTGAATACTTTTTTCCAAACTAAGTCACATTCACAGGTTCTGGGGATCAGAGCTTGGACATAAACATAGCTTTCCAGGGGCCACCATTCAGGCCCCCACAACAAGACTGGGTCACCTCTGGCCACTCCGTCCACCAGGCCACATCAATAGCCTCACCTTGCAAGGCTTCCCACTGAGGGGCTAGACCCTGATCTCCTCTCCACATGTGTCTTCCATCACATTGTATGGGGGACTCTCAGGCCTGTGCTTCAGGCCTCCCCTTAGTCTACTTCCCTCCCTCAATTCCAGGGTCCAGACTCAGGCAGTAGCTCAGAATATGCCATTACCAACCCCCCACCCCTGCCCCCGCCAGCATGCACACACACACTCACATACAGCTCTTCCAATTTCCCTTCCTCAACTGGATCTGGGAGGGAAGGAAGGACTTCATCCTGCTTCTGATATAAGGAATTTTATTTTGACCCAAGCTGATAACCAGCTTAAACATTGAGCTCAATAGGCCTGACACTTGATGCAAAAGTTGGAGTTACAGGAACTTAGAAAACCCCTGTCTTTTTCTATATCAGCATTTAGCACTGCTATCCACTAAGAACTCTGAAAGCTAAGCTTGAACTACTTCGATCTTGCGGAAATCCTACTAAGCATTCCCAATCCCACCCTTCAGACAGACGGGCGCCTTACCTAAGATGGGAGGAGGTCATGTACCCCAAAATACAAAAGAGAAAGGCACATCCAAGTGTTCTAAATGTCTCAAAAACGCCCCTCCAGACTGTGGCACCCACAGTGACCCAAACTCACCAGCAGAGGGCCTCGGAGGTGCTTTTCAATCAACCTCATGAGAGGCCAATTTTTCACACTAGGAAGCACACAGCACATATTTTGATGAGTTCTAAAAAATGTCCACAACTATATCTCACTACAGACTATCTCCATCACCCTCACAGCCCTCCCAGTCACTCTGCTCCCTGCCCTCTCCCCCCAACACACGCTTCCCAGTTTTGCCTGTTCTCTGATTTCACATAAATGAAAACATACAGAGTGTTAAGAGTTGCTCTACCCTCAACTTCTCTACAGGTCAGCGTGTTCCAGTATCCAGTTTGTCAAGCTTGGCAGTGTGAAAGAATTTTGAAATAAATAAAAACTCATTTCTCTCTGTTTAAATATAAGTGGTCTGATCATTCCAATTAAAACACAGAGGTTGTCAGGTTATATACAAAAAGTAACGCCCAAGTATGTACTGTCTGCGAAACCAACTTTAGTCACAAAGATATAGATAATAAGCTTAAAGTAAAGGAATGGAAAAATGCACAGTGACATGCGTGGTTTCTCTTTTCATAAGTAAGCCGGGGTGGAAACACTAGTATCAGATAAAGACAACTTCAGGACAAGGAACATTTCCAGGGATAAAGGGGAATTCATAATGATTAAAAAAAAAAAGTCAAGCCATCAAGAATATATAAAATTCCTAAATGTGTATGTGCCTAATAACAGAGCTTTGAAATACATAAAGCAAAAATTTATAGAACTGGAAAGAGAATAAACAAGAGCAAATCACTCTTTGATAGTCCTCTCTCTTTAATATCCCTCTCTCACCAATTAATAAAACAAATAGATTTAAAAAGTCAAAAGTTATAAAAGGCTTAAACAAAGTCACCCACTAACCTAATTAGCATCTACAGAATATTCCTCCCAAGCATAGCAGAACACACATTCTTTTTTTAAGCACATGAAATATTCACTAGGTCTAATTTATAAAAGCACAAAAGGATGAACTGAATAGTTCAACTATTATAAACCCAAATATTGTTGGATTTAGGGTATATACAGAAACGAGATCCATGACTTCAAAAGCACTAAGTATGAAAGAGTGGTAAATGGAAATATGTGGAGCAAGATTCCTACAGGTTCCTGAAGTAATTTAATATTGACTCTAAGTATGGTGTGATAAGTTAACCATGCACTCTGAAATCCCTACACAATCACTAAAAATGGCGCTGTTTTCCACAGCCTGGGGAAATATATTAAGCAAAAGTAGAAGAAAACAATACAACATCCAGGCTGTGACCCTAAATACAGAAAAAAAAAATGAATAGGAAAAGACCAGAAAAAAAATATGCACATATGTGAGTGATGATATTTATGGGGGAATTTTTTTCCCCTACTGTTCTATGCCTATCAAAAATGTATAGGGAGCCTCCCTGGTGGCACAAGGGGTTAAAATGCAGCACTATGAAGACACTCACAGCCACTGCAGCATGAGTTCTATCCCCAGCCAGGGAATAACCCACATGGTGCAGCAGACCTCTCCTATATCGCCCGCTGCTCCCCTCAGCAGTGTATTTCAGTCAGTCTACCTGTTCTGTTCCCCACTCTGTCTCTAGTGAATCCTCTCACCTTTCACACCTCTGGCCTGTACCCCAGTTCTTATATGCATAAATAAATAAATTTTAAAAAAATGTTTAGAAAGAGCAAGAATTACTTTAATGGGCAATGTGCAAAACAGGGAAGGAAGAAGGAAAAATAAAAAGGAAAGAAGGGAAGGAGGGAGGGAAAAACAAGAACCATATAGAGCAGAGAGCAGGCACTGTTCCAGCATTTGCCAGCCAGTGGCCCCCGGTGACTCTAGGTCACCGTTAAACAGCAGACATGGCTGGCAGATGACTTGCAAGAGCAAAGCACCCTGAACTTGGAGCGGAGGCAAATGTACCTGTTCAACAGTCCCTGCCTAGAGCCACAGATCATCTCTCAAGAAGAAGTGCCCCATGTATATTAACCAAGCCCCCTCTTGCTGATGTGCTAGCATGCCAGCAACTATAGGAGGAAGTGTCCCTCTGTTTTGTTGTCCATTTGCAGTCTGAGTGGAGTCCCCAGTGGCCTGTCCCAGGGATTAATCAAAGTGGCAGAGAGTACAGGACATTGCTGGCCCCACCTCCTCACAAGCCCTAAGCCTGGGGTGGGGATCTGGGCGCTGAGTCAGCCTTGCTGACCAGGACTAGCTGGTCAGGCGGGGAGGTTAGAGAGGTCCCATGAGTGACGTGGTCTTGCTCCATCTGCAGAAGTCAAATTTGGAGGCAAATGGCAGTTCTCTACGCAGAAGGGCCTCTCTGACTTCCCAGAATTCTTTATCAAAACAAAACGCCCTAAACGGACATATTTTTCAGGCGTAACTGTTCTTTACTAACATTTCCCGCCAATAAATTAAAGTCATCTGTGAGAGCAACAATTGCTTAGCTGCTTTATGAGGCCCATGGGAAGGGTGTTTGCTGATATGCGGCTTATTCATGAGGAAGCTGTCATCCGCAGGAGGCTGAGGTCTTCAGAGCACGTCAGGGAAAGCCAAATCAGCCCGCTGGGTTTACCTGGAAGACATGTCTTCAGATTTTTGCTTTGTGATATATTCTGCCTGGGAGGCACCATAAAAATGGGCTGAGGCTCGAATCCTGGTCAAATCACTGCCTGGCTGTGTGCCCTGGGGAAAGTCACTTTCCTACTCTGAACTTCATTTCCCGCATCTGGAAATGAGGACAGTTAGCAGGCGCAACTCCCAGGGCTGCTATGGAGATAGTAGAACACGCTGAAGTACCTACAGTCAGCATGCCCACTGGTGTTAAATGAGTGGCAGCTCTTCTCCACAGCATTGAAAGTATAGATCCTTGACCCCTCCCTGGTGGCACAGGGATTGAAGACACAGGGCTATCAAGTTATCGCCAGCCACTGTAGTACAGGTTCGATCCGGGCCAGGGAGCTGGCCCGTATGGTGCAGCAGACCTCTCCTGTCTCGCCTGCTGCTCCCCTCAGCAGTGTGTTTCAGTAGATCCACCTGTTCTGCTCCCCACTCTGCCTCTGGTGAATCCTCTCATCCTTTTACCTCTGGCCTACACCCCAGTTCTTGTATGCATAAATAAATAAATCCCCTCCCCCCAAAAAGGAAAGTATAGATGCTTGGCTGAACGCTGGATGCAAGCACATTCACCCCCAGGATGATTGGCTCCAGTAGCTGAGTCCCCAGGAGCAGAAGGAAATTCAGCACAATAGGCAAAATGTGGAATGAAGCCCGTGTGCCCAGAAAAGGTGAAGTCAGAGTGAGTTCTTCACAGTGAAAAGATACAAATGACCAATAGCAGAAATAAAAAGAAGCCATCACCATGGACAGGCCACAGGCTTTAACAAGATAACAAGGGGAGACTTGGAGCCTCTGCACATGTCAACTCCAATGAGTTAGAACTGTTCCTGAAAAGCCCCAGAAGACCAAACTCAAGCAAGATAGAATAGATTGTCTGAGAGGGCTGTACCCACTGAGGAGGCTGAATGCTGCTAAAAACCTTCTGAAAAAGAAAACTTCAGGCCCTGTGGGTTCCACCAATGAATTCTACCAAACATGTAAAGATGAAATAACACTGATCCTACATAATGTCTCCCAGAAAACAAAAGAGGTAATACTTATCAATTCCTTTTATGAGGCTACTATTATTTGGACACCCAACCATACAGAGACAGTATGAGAACTGTGTACAGACCAATGTCCATCATGAACAGAGGCGGATATCTTCAACAAATACAATACTAGCAAACTGAATCCAGCAGGATATTTAAAATAATAATAGTAATAATACACCATGACCAAATAGAATTGATCCAGGAATTCAAGGCCAGTGGAAGACTTGAAAAATCAACACAATGGGCCTCGCTGGTGGTGCAGGGGTTAAAGTCTCAGCACTATGAAGCTATAGCCAGCCACTGCAGCCTGAGTTCATCCCAGGCCAGAGCTGACCCACATGGCACAGCAGACCTCTCCTGTCTCACCCGCTGCTCCCCTCAGCAGTGTATTTCAGTAGATCCACCTCTTCTGCTCCCCACTCTATCTCTGGTGAATCCTCTCACCCCCCCACCTCTGGCCTGTACCCCAGTTCTTGCATGCATAAATAAATCTTTAAAAAAAAATTTAATGGTGAAAGACCCAATGCCTTCCCTTAAGACCAGACAAGGGCACATGATACATCCTCACCACTCCTCTGCCACATTTTACTGGAAGGGCTGGCTATGAAAATACTGCAGGAGAAAGAAATTACAGGCATATGGATTAGAAAGGAATTAATGAAAGTGACCCTATTTGCATATAGCATCATTGTCTTTGTAAAAAATCTTTAGGAATCTATAAGAAGCACCTTATAGAAATGAGCTTAGTAAGGTCTTGAGATACATGGTCAACAATGTCATATTCCTATATACTTGCAATAAACAATTGATAACCTAAACTTAAAAACAATGCCAGTTATAAATTCCCCTCAAATGAAACACTTGGCATAAATCTAACAAAACTGTGCATGATTTTGTAGGTTTTCAACATATGTTCTGTAATCCCAGCACTCACAAATCATTCCACCGCCCGGGTCCTGCCTTTTCCTATTGACTGTGAACTCAAGACTGCAGTTGTCAAAATCCTTACTTCCTTTCATTTTTAAATTCTGCCACTACAGTCAAATTGTGGCATTGAGTTGGTGCTCAACAATGGTTTGATGAACGAATAAATGTACTTGAATTGACACAGACCTGATTCTGCTGTGAACATACGGTGAATGTTCTGGGATGCCCCACCCCAAGCCCCCAGAAATTCCATTCACTCCCCTTGCCACCCCCAATCCTCCCCTACCCCAACCCCAAACCTCACTCTAGCAGGCAAGAGAGAAAAGCCACCAGATGGAACTTAAAATCAGAATGAGCTGTGTCCTGTTTGGTGCAGCAGCTATACAGGAATCTCCTGCCTGTGGGTAAATCAGCCTTTCACCCCCTCAGTAACCCAGCAGCCAGACTAAGATGATGTGAACAATGGCCCCGCCCTTGCTCCTCCACATGCATTCTTTTTTTTTTTTTAACAATTTTAGGATTATAATTTAAAACTCAGTTCTGCTTTCAACGATGACATTTTTAACATGCTTTTCTTGCAGATACAATTCTTGCAAAGATACTGATTTACATTCTACGATGGGACAAAAGTAAAACTAGTTAATCTTTCAAGAAAGTGAGAAAAAAGTTGAAAGGCCAACAGAAAAAAAAATGCTTGTCACTACTCTGCTCAGTCATTGTCCTTCCACACCAAAAAAATCTGAAAAACATCCCCACATCCGTTGGCATTTAAAAATTGATAGAGCTGACCAAAGTCCATGTGGTTTCCTCTGGCTCCATTAACACTGAACACTTTTTCTTCAAAATTTGAAAATTTTCTTCAACTTTCCATTTCATCATCTGTCCCATCCAAAGGAATGTCTTCTCGATGCCGAATTAAAATCCTCTTCCAGATTAGTTTCCTGAGTCTTGACCAGAATTCTTCACAGGCACTTTGTAGGCCTTCTACACAAACAACACCAGGTTTCCCAGGCATGCTAAACCCAGACAGGGAAAGCTCCTTTGACCACTCTAGAATATTCTTTCTTTTGCATTTGTTATAGATGTGATAGCTATAGATCCAGAGTCTTGTGAGAATGAGATCTTCTGACTGTACTGCACTTCCAGAAGCAGGTGTGGCATTTCTGCTGACGTAGTCACTGGCATGTTCTCTCACCCACTATGTGGCATTCAATATACAGGCATCTCCAAGACAATTCTTCTGCAGGTATGCGGTCAGATCTGTGTTTAACTGAGTCTGCTGGGATCTACTTAATAATACTGATCTGACAGTAATTTCAGGAAGAACCACAAGGTAGTTAAAGGGAAGAATACAGGCCAGAGAAAACATCCTCATTGCTTCCTCAGATACATCCGGGTTCACACTGATAGTAAAGTAAACTTTTGAAGATTGTCCTTCTGTTGTTCTCAATACAATCTTTTAGTTCTGCTAAAGCCAGCTGGTCATTCACTATGAGCTCATTCTCACCTGGGAACATACTGGCCAACAGGTCTAACTCAGACAGCTGGACTTCTGCCTGTTCAATGTCACTCATTTTGGTTAGCTGCAAGTGCCTTCTCAAAGAGAATTTGTATAATCAAACACCATTATTTATGTTAATGGAGTCTTCATGGAATTCTTTCTCTTCTTTGGTAAAGGTTTATTGAGTAGCTACTATATGTAGAGTTTCAACCTTCATTCTTCCCTGGGAACTTCTATTTAGTTTGAAGATCCGGAAGTATATCTTGAGTGGTGCCCCGCTCTGTGCAGTGTCCCAGGGCGTCCCGGCCACACAGACAGTCAGCGCTCATCGGGAGGGGCCCCAGAAGTCCCAGCCTAGATGGCCGAAGCCTCCCGAGCGGTGCTGTGGGTGGCCCAGGGGCAACCACAAGCATTCTTTAGACATCAGGAAGGGGCCTCCCCGGTGGCGAAGCGGTTGAGCGCTGGGTTGCGAAGCTGCCCGCAGCCTCTGCGGCGCCGGTTCGATCCCCGGCTGCTCCCCGGCCACCAGAGGAGGGTCCCGCATGGCGCGCAGACCTCTCCTGCCGCCCGCTGCTCCCCTCAGCGGTGTGCTTTGGTCCTTCTGCCTGCTCTGCTCCCCGCTCTGGCTCTGGTGAATTCTCTCGCCCTCCCGCGCTTCTGACTGTGCCCAGTGCATGTATAAACAAAACAAACAAACAAATAAAATAAATAAATAAAACATGCCTCTATTAAAAAAAAAAAAAAAAATAGACATCAGGAAGGAATCAAATCCCAGTGTTTGCCCTCTCTGCGCATCGATCGGGTCAACCTATCTTTAAGTCAAGATAACTTAGCCTCTTGGATGAAAAGCAGAAATCCAATCAAGAGAATTACGTTCTTTGATGTTAATGACTCACTAAACTAAATTCAAACTAAATTTAAACTAAATTCAAACCTGTGATTGGTGGGAACAGCTCTCACAGAGTAAAATCTGTGGGACTGTTTCCAGGTTCAAAACCTTACTTTGATCATCTAATAAACTCTGTAACTATCATGGAGACTTTTGTTTCTCAAAAGTCTGGACCTGGGGTCTCCCTGGTGGCACAGGGGTTAGTGTCAGTGCTACCAAGCTGTCACCAGTCACTTGTGCCATGGGTTCAATCCCTAGCCAAAGAGCTGGACCACATGGCGCAGCAAACCTCTCCTGTCTCCCCCGCTGCTCCCCTCAGCAGTGTATTTCTGTGGATCTACCTGTTCTGCTCCCCTCTCTGTCTCTGATGAGTCCTCTCACTGCCCTCTACCACCACCTCTGGCTTACACCCTGGTTCTTATATTCATTTAAAAATAAATCTTAAAAAAAATCTACACCTGATCAAGTATTTTGGGGAGAAAAAAGTACTGTAGATGGAGAAATTAGGTTGAATTAGAGTAAAAGAAAACCCTTAAGGAACTTTAGGGACAGAACCACACCTAAGCAGCTCCAGAGGTGCCAGCCTAAGTTGTCCACATGGGGAGGTGAAAAACACAAAAGTGAGCTTTCTGCAAATGAGGTTGTCTGCCAGCACAGTTCTGACTGGTGGACAACTTGTCCAGCACTGATTGGTCAAATTTCAATCCTGGGTGGTCCTGAGCATGCGTGAATATGGCCGTGCTGGGTGCCTGGAGCCTCACCCTCAACTGCCTACCCAGACCCTGTTATTGGTTTGATTTTTTTTTTCCTATTACTTATCAGAACTGTTTTGTGGTGGTGGTGAGACTGGGGGGAGCATTAGTTTCGGTTCTCAGCACTGAGGGCTCCTGAGCCATTGACAGTAAAACAGGCCAAGAAAGCCCCCATAGACAGTTGATACTGCCAATTAGGATTCAGGCTGAAAACATCAAGGGTTTGAAAAAATGTTTTCAGATTCTTTTCCAAGTGTTTGATGAAACCCCAAAGGCCTTTTTCCCAGGCATATTTTCCCCAATAACTGGAAACCCATAGCATTTAAAGGAGAATTTAATCCTTAGTTTAGGACTTGTTAGTGTTAAGCTCATCCTGATGGAATGGCATCGACGCCCAAGAGGCTCAGATGCCCTGTGTTTTAAGTGTAGAATTCGATTCTTGCATTTCGTGTACATGCAACTGAATACCCCCCTAATTCTCAAACTAGTTCTTGAATTTCAAGAGGGTACAGGGTTGGCAGATGCATTTCCCAATTACTGGAATTGGGATAAGACTTCTGGGTTGCAATGGAGCCAACCCAGGACCCCAGGTCTTCAAAGAAGATGGGGATGGGCGTGAGGGTTCCACAACTGCTCTGGGCTGGCCCCTCTCAGGTTGGGAGACACAGGAGAAAATATTTCTCAAAGTTAAGAAATGAAAAATGCCCATTGGAGAAAAAGGAATACACAAGTAGACTAACCAAAAAACCCAACACCCCTGAGACAAGCTCAGGTGATGTCTCAGGTGAGAGTATTTGCTGTTAGGGCTTTTTGCCCTGTGCTTTGGGAATTTAAGGAGGCACATGTCTGATTGGTCTGAAAGGTGGAGTTGGCGATTTGTCGGCTTGTGGTCATGCAGTAAAGTTTGGGGCTGGGCAGCCTGGGGAGGAGCCTGGCACAACGGGGCAAATCGCTGCCTGAAGTCTGCAGGGGGGCAGGCATGATTCCTGTACCAGCTGCACTGGTACCTACAGCACACCAACCAGAGATGGTGGACACCAGTTCTGACCCATCTCACAGAGGCCATGGGACCCAGGTAGGAGTGAAAGGTGGGGCTCTGCAACTCACCAGCTCAGCTTCAGTGTCCTGGTTCCTAAATAGTATCCACCCACCCCCACCCCCATGACACTAAGCAACACAGGAGGCATGCTGGAGGGAGACAGCTTCTGGTATCCTTGGGTCAAGGACGCAGGACGCAGGACGATTCTAATATCACAATGCCTAGCATAGGCTGATGTACAACAGGTGTCAGGTACTGGTTCCCCTAGAGATGAGGGCAGGACAGGGAGGGTATGCAGGGGTCCCTAGGTACAGGGAAAACTCTGGGTGTGAATATGGGTGTGGGCCTGTGCAGCACCCACTGGGCTGTGCATTTCCCAACTCCTCCTTTGCTCCACAAGTCTGTCCCATCTCTGCTTCATGTACCAGCCACAGACAGGTCAGATACCTCTGGTGGGGGCACCCCACCTCCATGGGGGTGCCTCCCCTCAAGGCACCCAACAGCACCTAAAAATGTTCTTGCTGAAATAGCAGAGAAAAGAGGGGATGGGTCTGCTGTCCTTCAGGGCAAGAACCCAGCCTCTTCAGACTGACTGGGTGATGCAAATGAAGAAATAAAGTGGGGTTCTTACCCCAGGGCCCACGGTTGGGCAGCAGGAGGTCTGTGAACCCCCAGCCATTGTATGACTTTGTGTGCAAGTGGTGCTTCTGGGAATTTCTGGGAGTAAGTACCATAGCCAACGATGTTAGTTATTCTGCACTAGTCACTATTTTAAGGGCTTAACTCATATCGGCTAATTTATTGCTTATGTAGGAGATAGGAACTGTTTCTACCCACCATTTAATGGTGGGGAAAAGGAGGTGCCAGGAGGCTAACTAATATGCCCAAGGTCACAGAGTTTAGAAGAGAGGGTGCCAGGATCAAAGCCAGGCAAGCCACCCCCAGTATCCCTGCTCCTAGCCAGCCCTGTTGCACTGTCCCAGGTCATGTATCTCAGGAGAGGGGTTCCTGATTTCATGGTGGAAGTCTCTGAGGCATCTGTTCTGTTGTCCCCCAAGGACCTAGAAGTGAGCCTGCACCCTAGAGACACTCAGCAGCCGCTCTGGGAAGAAAACAAAGGTGCCACTCCAGCCTGTCTCTTCAGCAGCCGCTGCTGCTTTTCAGGGTGACTGGTCTCAACTTCTGTCCCTTCTCAGTAGTCTGAAGGCCAAGGCCATCATCAGACACTGGGTTCTTGTTGCAACAGGATATTGTCTCCACTCACCTGCCCTTCTCTCCTCTCCCCTCCCTCCCTCTGCACCTGCAGTCTCTCTGAACCTCACTTGCTCTGTCAGACCCAATGTTGCCCACATACCACTTTTTTCTGTTCTTCTCTTAGTGGGGTACGAGGTGGCCAAACTAGGCCCTGGGGATCAGGGTGAGCAAAATCCTGTGTCATATCACACAGATATGACAGCCTGGTTCTCACCTGGAGAAACTCCCTGCCAGGTGGCCAGGCAGAACCTACAGGTTGGCGTCCAGCTGGTGCCCCACACTTGGTCCCAAGGGCTCTGGGGGCAGCAGCCAGGCTAAGGGGTGGCCTTATGTTCTGAGGCTACAAGGGACCTGAACTCTAAGAAGCACCCCCTGGCAGGAGCCCCCACATCCTGAAGGCCAGCTCCTCTCTACTGGGGAGGGACTTTCCTGTAGTGAGTTTCTTGGCAGAATTGGGAGGTGGCAATCTCACCAAATATGCCCAAACATGGGCAATTCTCTGGCAAAACGCTGGCCTATGAAGTTGATGAAGCTCCACCCAGGGGATGAAGCCTGTCCCTAGGCCGAGGGGGCTGCCTGTCTGAGCAGAGCCTTGGAAGAGGGGTGGACCAGCATGATGCCCATTTCACAGAAGCCCAGCACCACTTCCAGAATGACAAGTGACCGCAGTTCGGGCCTGCATGTGAGGTCGTTCCACATTCAGTATCAACTGCCCCAAAGACTCTAAAATGGAGGTTTTTGGGAGGGGTGAGTGGAGTGATTTAGGTGGCCCCTTTACCACCACCACCACCCTCCACCTTCTTGGGTAGGAAAGTGCCCCTTTACTCCCTGCCAACCAAACTGGTCCCCAGCTGGCTAAAATCTGTGTTTTTTTTCACTGGAGTTCCAGAATCCGCAGTCCTCTGGAGAGAGAAAAGCTGAATGCACCAGGCTGGGGCTTCAAAGGGGAAGAATTAGACTTCACAACAAGCAGGCTGGACCATGGCCTTCTCTAGCCAAGGCTTAACAACCCCCAAAACAAAGGCAGCCAGCGTAGCTGCGGGTCCCCCAGCATCTTCTCAGAAGACTTGGCCTAAAGGAAGCTCTGGATTGCTTCGCCACCAGGGCCCCTTCTGAAGCTTCCCATTTTCCACGCTGCCCTGTCTCTAAATTCTGACACACACCTCCCAACAGACACTTTCCCTTGGGTTCACTGGGGAGCAACCAAGATGAATGGCCATCCTCTTGGATTTGGTCCTGACTCTTAAAACAAAATCGCACCCCCAACCCCGGGTTAGTCCACACCATCACACACTGGTGAGCTGAGCTCAGGGGTGCTCGGAGGTTTGAGAGGAAGAGGTGGGGTTCTGGGATCACCTCTATGTCTCTGGTTCCACCTCAAATGATACCACACAGATTCTTCAATGCTATAGTCTGTGTTTGTGACCAGGATCCTGCCGGTGGAGGTTGACTCTTGCACTACGTGATGGGGCACCATTGCTGTCAGACCCTGGCTAGCATCAGTATTCTGGTCTCCCTGCACCCACATAAGAAGTCAGCTTGAGAACTGGCTGGCAGGCAGGCTTCCGTGGCTCAGCTGTCTTTCGATTGCAGAATTCAAGGGCCAGGTAGAGACAGCGACAGGTGTGGAAGCAGGCTCCCATCCTCAGGATGAAACACAGTGTCCTGGACCTTCATCATTATTAAATGCGGTGTTCACTCCTTTCATCCCCAGGGCACCCCAGTTCTTCCTTATCCCAGTTCCCTAGAATCTGTGTACTTTGTCAATAACACTTAGGAAAAAAGAATTTGCAGTCTTGTCACTAGATGGGCCTTTACAGGAGCAGCATCTATAAATTGAAGGACACCAAGCCTCCAGCAGAGGGACCTCCCCACAAGCCCACCGATGCGGCTAACTGCAGGCCTCAGGTAGCGGCAGGCTCAGACAGGGTTCCGTGAGAGCTTTATCCACAAAGGGAGAATAAGAAGCCCCTTGGTCAGTGCACTCCAGGGCAATCAGGAGGAGTAAGTAGCGAAAACCACTTTCAGTGCCTCTGAGAAAGCAGATACAGAAATGGGAGATAAGCGGATTCCTCAATTTTCTCTTGGACTTGCAGATTCTCGCCTGTGACTCCCTGAAACTTCATCTCCACTGAAGAGCTGCACAGAGAAGACCCAGCCAGCCCCCAAGCACAGAAGGGGCCTCTGCCAGCCCTGGGAACCGACGCTGCCTCAGACGTGGGAGCTCCTTGCTCACAGACTCGGGTCTGGCAGACTTAACGTGGTGGCCAAAGGAAATGTGGCCATATGCCAGGAAACCATCGACCACAGAGCTTGATGACAGGCCAGTGCCTTGCCCAGGGCAAAGGAGACTCTGGGACTGCTGGGGGAAGATGAAGGTGGTATTGCAGAAAGGGCCAGGCTGGTCACAGACAGCGGAAAGCAGGCCAGACAGACGATGCCCACAGCTGTGCCTGGAGATGGCTGCGAGCTTTTAGAAGCGCAGATCAGGTCTCCCTGTGAAGAGACCTCTAGTGGTTTCCCCACGGATTTAGAATGAAATTCAAAGTCCCTGCTGTGACTCACAAAACTTCCAGTCTCATCCTGCCACAGGCTAGACCCCCATGCTGTTCCTCCCTGTCCCCTCTTTCAGATCCAGCCACACCTGCTTTCCTGTGCCTCCAATGCCCACATAGCTCCACCTTCCTCCCCCATTGTCCTCCCTATTCTTGTTCTCCTTCCCCTCTCTTCCTATCCCCCAACCCCACTTTACAGAGATGGCTCTTTCTGGCATTAAGATCTCAGCTCACATAGCCCTGGTCACCCTCCTGAAGTCCCACCCAGTCGCCTATCTCCCCCGCAACATACACCCAGCTTTTCTCATTTGTCTCTACTCCCTGTTGCCTCCAGCTCTAAGGCGACCCCGTGAGAAGTCATGTCCCAGTGACCAGCACAGGCTCCGGACGGTAGCAGGTTCACAGAAACACATTTCAGATGTGAGACTCTCTTTACCAGCCAATGTACACACGTTCGCGCTGAGTTTTCGCACCCTGGGAGGGGTCACCTTCTTGCTCTGCTTGGACCTCCTACCTGCCAAGCACATCCTTTGTTGCCAGGAGATAGGACAAAGAACTGGCCCACGATCTTGGCCTGGATTGGCAGGAAGAAAAGAGCCAGATCCACTCCCTCCCCGATCCATCACCGCCAATCTCTGCAGTGCACTCAGACACCAGGGTTTCAGAAAGAGCACGGAGAACCATCTGGATCCAGCCATATGACGCAGGGTCATCAAACCAGACCCTCCTGACTCAGCGCTGTTTCTCCCCCTCTGGCAGGTGAATAGTTTCAGCCCCTCCGCCTGACAGCCTGACCCATGTCTGTGTCCAGGCTGCTCCTTGAGGGAACGAGGAGCAAACAGGCACATGAAAGCACTCTTCGAGAGCTGTAATAGCAAACTCAGCAAGTGCAGGGATTGTTCGCAACTGTGAGATAAAAGGATTTTCAAGGACTGCATATCTTCCTGGGTACTAATTTCATTTGCTACCACATGACCACGGTAGCTTGCGGGGGGGGGAAGGGTGGTGGCGGGAGGAGAGGGGCAGCGTGCACCAACATATGGGCATATACAGGGCCTTGGCAATAGCGTAGGAATTAAAGACGGGCAGCTAAGGGAGGATTTTAAAGAACACCTCCCAATCACCACCCCCTGGAGACTCACTCGCTCATTCAGGGAATCAAAGGTGACATTTAGGGGGGTGAACAGGTGGGGACCAAGATCAGAGTTCAGTACAGCCGTGGGGAAGGGCTTTGCCTGTACCCACTGGTAGAACTGGGAGCCAAGTTCTAAGTGCGAAAGGCAATTAGAAGATGCCCACAGGGTCTCCTAACTCCCCTCTGGCTAAGCACTTGCTTTCAGCCAGGGCCATGGGGACCTGTGCTGAGCACAGGCAGGTCTGCCAACAGGGACATCCTCCCTTCACAAAGTCGCCCCGGGAGAGCCTGTGGAGGGAAGAGCAGGAAGCTTCCAAATTTCTGCCCAGCCAGATGTTTGTCAGTACCAGGAGTCACAGACGCAACAGATCCCTGAATTCGGCCTCAGGAGAGGGGGAGTGCCTCAGTCTCCCCGCTTGTGAAAGGGAAAGGGAAGCCGACCTCACCCAGCTGAGACAGCCAGGAAGTACATGATGCTTGGAGGAAAGACACGTCTGTCTTATCCACACACCCAAGTGCGTTTCTGAAAAGAAATGTGTTTTCCTGGTTTAGATGTGAATGTGGAACAAGCAAGCAGGTGCTCCTGGCCAGATGCAGGGATCCAGGAGGAAAATAAGACTTCTCACCTCGCCTCACTGTTAGGCCCCACACATACCAGGGAGGAGCTCTGGACTCCACTTACGTACTCCCGCTGACTCACGTGGATGTTATGAATGAGCCTCAGCTATAACTAGAAGGTGGGCTCAGACTGTGTCACATTCCATCCACTGCTGAACCAGGATTCTATAAGCCCACAACACCCACAAAACGGGACCATTCTGAAAAGACCCCAGCAGACCTCAAAGGGGGCACAGACATTTCTGGCCCAGGAGGAGGCTGTGTGTCTCAGGGCCACCTGGGAACGCAGTCCACCAGCCCAGAAGACCGGAGAAGGCTCCATCTCCCAGGTAAATGCACGCGGGCTTCCTCACAAGGAGGACCAGCAGTTCGCATCTCCAAAGACCACTGGACATAGGAGCAGCCCAGCCTGAGGGCAGGCACTGACTCCAAGCACAAGGCTCCCCTCCAGGGGGATTCTATGACTCTCCGCCAGGCTAGAGATGTAACATATTGCCAAACTTCCAGTGTGCGATGGCTTCCGAGTTTGCAAAGTACTGCTGACCCTGGAACACAGACCCTCCCGCCTCACCCCACAGACACCAAAAGCCCTGGCCTTTCAAATTCCACTCAATCCCTCAATTCCTCCATCAAATCCTACCTCCAGCCCCTGTAGCAAATGTTCTGGCTTAATTTTGCCTTCACGTGGTCATCTCCGTGGCCCATGTTAAGTAAGACGTTCAGGTCAAGGCGTCATTTTTACTCAAGTGAAATGCCAGGGTCTGGTTTCAGGTACTCCAAGTCAAAGAAGAACTATGAGCATGTCATTCCTCTTTCCCAACACCCTCGACCCCACCCCAGCACCCCAGAGAGCAGAGAACTGGGGTGGCTAGTTTCCACCCCTTCTGGCTCAGTCAGCTGCAGACGTCTCAAGAGTTGGTGGGGGTTCAAAGACCCCATGGTCACCCGCTCCAGTGACTGCTGGTTTGTGCTCAAGTCCTGAGCCTCCAACTCAGTCTGTCCCATCCAGAGCAAGAACAGGAAGGTGCCAGGCAGCCCCTACAGGACACTTTCTGCACTTCTGCCAGGGCTCTGACAATGTGGGCAAGACTGTCAGTCACTGGTTCTATGCTTCAGTGAATTATATTTCCCTTGCTTCACTGTATATACTTTAGCTATCAAGATGAACCAGACACAACACTGACACCAGTTTGGCTTTGGGAGAAAATGACACAGAAGTCAAAGTAAACTTTCCAGGGTAGCCTTCAGGAACTAGGGACTTGAAGCCACCCCATGTCCCGAGCCCCGAGGCAACTCACCAGCTGTGACCATCTCACGGGCTTGCAGGCCAAGCAGAGGTACCTTCGAATCTCCAAGATGATTTCTAGAATGCAAACCATCCTCAGTCACTGAGACCTTCAGGATTCCAGAGCAAACTTTGTTTCCAGAAGAGAAACAATGACTAGGCATTTCCCTGCAGAGATTAGGGGTTAGTGTTAACAGTGAGTTTTGGGGTCCATCACTAGCGCCCAACATCTTTTGAACCTGCTCCAGGGGATGGACAGGTAGACAAGCACTGCCTGGGCTGGGCTGACCTAGCCTGCCCTTCCCACCGTCCCTCCCCCTGCCCGCCTTAGCGTTGCTGTGACTCTCCCCTCCTGACTCCTGCTCCCCTCCCCAGTCTCAACCTGCTGGGGAACTGGTCCCGGTCCCCATATGTAAGTAAAGCCTATCTGAATTGGTTTGTCTTCATGAATGAAGGGCATGCTTTCTTCTTGCAAATGTGGATGAGCTAGTATTTTTATTTCTATGTCCTTGAAAACAAATCTTAGGTTAGATGAGCCTTTTGTTCATTTGCTGAGTGCCATTTTAGTTGTGAAGAAACAGAACAGATATATAGGCAGGCGTATGAAACAAGTCTGTCGTTTCACATTTGCATAAAAGGCAGGGGGTCAGCTTTCTTAATGGGTTACTCCAGAGTACTTCCCTGGGCAGTCCGTGGCAGGGATGCCCACCACCCAGACACCCACACTATCACTGAGTGGACATTAAGCCTCTCTTCTCCCTGGTGGGCCCTGACCCAGCAGGAGACCCCCTCTAGCTGCATGGGTTGGACAGAAGCATCTAGAAGTGATGGGATAACAAAAATTCAAGGAATAAGCAGGACTATAGATCAAAACAGGTCAAAGACCAACATTTAAGAGCTATGGGCACTGACACTCTTGGGCCTGGCCTGAGATACACTTCCCAGGGGTCTCAGCTCTGAGTCACAACCTGGCCCTTTCCCCACGCCCACCAGTACTGCGTCTAAGGCCGAGGGTCACCGTAAGCTCACAGTGGAAAGCTCTGTCAACAGCCACACCTGTCCCAGTGCCTGCTGGGTCATTTCCCAAACGACCGGCCTGGTGGGAGGGGGTGAGTCTGGAACACCTGCCTGTATGGTTTTGCTCCTCTGTGGATTTTGTTTCAAGGCTACCAACATGGAGTTCATTCAGTTCTTTCCCCAGCCTGCCACCCCACTTTACTCCCAAGGGCAAGTGACAGAGCAGTAGGCACAGATGTGAAAGGGAAGGCACTTTCCACCCCACAAGGGAGGATCTTGGAGCAACTAGAGCCAGGCCCTCAACTGCATGGTAAACACAGAAGACTTCAGGCGGCGTGCTATCTTCCCAGAAAGTGACTTTAGCTCATTGTAAATTTAACTGACATCATTTCAAAAATCAGACAAACTTCATGTCACTACATCACCCCCAAGCAGAACCCCTAGCTGTGGGGACGCACAGGGTGAGCTGGCTGGGAAGGGGGCGACATTGTCTTGGAAATGCAGAGGGGCACGCCCCGCTCACAGCAGCATGTAAGCACTAAAGCAGAGACACACCCAGCCCCAGGTGGGCAAAGCATTTAAGCAACAGTAAGTGGAAACCTGTGTAAAGACTGACATACAGCTCCCCAGTGGCAAGATGCCCCCAGAGAGCAAGGGCAGCCGACTCTCAGACCAGTAAGAGAACCCACATAGTGCATGGAGGCTGCCAATCTCCACTTAAAGTCAAGGAATTGTTTTTATTAAATCATGCAGAGTCCTTAAATACTCAGGGAGCATGTGAAGAGACTCGCTTTTCTTGAAAGGCAGGTGGGAAGCCCCAGGTCAGCTCACTAGACCCAAGCCCAGAATCCCAGGGCTAGCCAAACACAGACCCACGCCAATGGCCCAACAGAAACCAAACACTGTGGATGGATTAGGATGTCAAAAAAATTCTATTTAAAAAAAAAAAAATCAAAAACACAGGGTGATGGTTTACCCAGCCCCCAAACATGCCAACAGTAACAGGCATTCCTCAAAAAGTGGACCGACACACTCTTGATGCACACCCACAGATTTTATGGTTTGACAGAGAACAGATGAAGCCATCCCAGTATTTTACTTGGCAGAAAACCATCCTCTTTAACAAATGCTAAATAAAACAAAGGGCAAACACGCGTAGGGGTATTCATGAGAAAACGGGTTTTGCAAAAAAATGAAAACATCTTGGATGATCTCATTGGCGGTGAAATCCCAGATCAAAACAAAATACTTGATGAACACCACGGCAGCCGGGCTTGGGTACATTTGCTTTAATACAAATACAGTGATTGAAAAGCAAACATGCCAGTTGTTTCCAAAGAAAGCCCTTTGACATGTGCTACTGGTTCAGCTGATCGGCACGCAGCCAGTGGTCCCTACTGATGGTCAGTGTGCAGGGAAGCGAGACCAGGTCTGTGGAGCAGAAAGTGAGTACAACTGAGAAAGATTGATTAATATCTTGCTAAAGAATCCCAAACTTATTAAAACAGCAGAGCCTTTCTTCGAGGGTGAGAAAGCCCACACACGATCAGAAACAGGAAGCAAGCATGTGGTCATGGTATGTTTATTCCTTAAGAGAACAGGCATCTCCACGAGGTGAAGTCAACCTACAAAGTGAAGTTCATTTTCCAAGCAAATAAACTTTTCTCCAACAGGCACAAGTAAGATGGGAATGGCCAGTCCAGAAGATGAACAATACACTTTAAAAAACCCAAAACAGTTTAGAGAGCAATAGAAAGAGGCTTGATGAGGAGAAAGCCTGCCTGTGTGGCAATTTGACGTGATTTTCAAAGAAAAACAGCATGCCCCACAGAGCTGGTTTTTAACAGCACCTTGCTAGACTCGACCTATTGTTAAACACTAAGATTGTGTCTGATGTTTCCTTAAGAGCACTGACCCTCAGGGAATGGTGTCAAAGACACTGTCCTCACTGGGGGTGGTCAAGAAATGTTTTTTTTTTTTTTTGAAAGATTTTTATTTATTTATTCATACAAGCACTGGGTACAGTCAGAAGCGCGGGAGGGTAAGAGAATTCACCAGAGCCAGAGCAGGGAGCAGAGCAGGCAGAAGGACCGAAGTACACTGCTGAGGGGAGCAGCGGGCGGCAGGAGAGGTCTGCGCGCCATGTGGGACCCTCCTCCGGTGGCCGGGGAGCAGCCGGGAATCGAACCAGCGCTGCAGAGGCTGCGGGCAGCTTCGCAACCCAGCGCTCAACCACTGCGCCACCAGGGAGGCCCAAATGTTTCTTTCTTGAGCTGAAGAAACAGAAGCCTGGGGTCTCCTTGTCTGCTGATGGACTAGACACTCCCAGGGAAGCTCAACGGGACTGGCTCAGGTTCTTATCACGGCCTCACGCGGTGGGCTGACGCTCTACGCACTACGCTCACTGGCCCCTGGGCTCGACTTGAGGCCATTGATGGGGGCCCCCATCTCAGCTTTCTAACTAGTTGGCCTGGTCAAGTACAAGCTGTCTGAGAGCAATCACCAGAAATCCCCACAAAGGAAGAGATAAAATGACAAATTTGTTGATGACAAATTCCAGAATTATGGTTACACAAACCTGACAATGAAGTGACTATCATTTTATGAATGACGTCACTTGTGAATGAAAACCAGCGGCTCGGGCACATTGTTGGCTATTAGGCAAACTACATATCAACCAGACAACACTTCGTGTTCTTCCCTGTACAAGAACTTCCAGGTCTTGTTAGTAATAATCTCCACATTAAAGAGTACCTTCTTCCAATAATACCTTCAGTCACAGTGGGCTAAAAGCACCAAAAAAGACAAATCAAAAGCCAGGGATAGGAAATCACTAAATTTGTATTGACACTGAATGACTGAAAGCCAGGAAAATGGCCTATAAATCTACAAAAATAGCCAACAGTTTAGCACAGAATACTAAACATTGAGTTCTGGATTTCAAGGGCAGGTAACGTGGATAAACCAATTTACCTGGGACCCTAGAAAATGCTGCTTTTGTTAGAACACCCTCCACTTCTATCCACAGGTCAATGATTCCCTCCCTGGACCAAAAGCTGGTAATTCTTTATTCCAGCTGCCATCTCCTTGCTACAGCCCCCCCTTTCTGAGCTCTGCTCTTCTCTCTGCAGCTGGGTGTGACAAGCCCTCTCTTATACAAAATTGGGAAGCTCCATCTAGGTCATCAACACAATTGGGAGGTTAGGGGGTGTGGGGTTATAATACTGTCTTCCAAATCAAGCAAGCAAACAAGTCCCTTGCAGGTTACCCACGTCTGAATGAAACCAGCCACACGTGCCCTAAGAGGGCAGTGTTGCTGTGCATGACCAGCTGACTGAGACGCCGGCATGGCCCACTGGACTAGACTCGACTACCTCCAATCACTCTTGAAGGAGACTTGAGACCTTTCAAAAGCAAGTTTCACGAGATCTCAATCATTTCCAACCTATTTGGGGACTTGACAAAATACAAGCCTTAGCAACTTCAAGATTATATAGAAACCCATGAATGTCATTTGAGGGGAGATTTTTCTCATCTGAATCCATAGAGTGTTTTAAGATTTGGAAACAGGCTGCTGTACCAATAGCCCTCTCCGGCCTCTTTTTCCTGATTCCCAGAGCAGACAGGGCTTGTTCTTGAGGATGCTCCAGCTGTCTCATGGGGGTACATCAACAGCAGAGCCTCCTGTGGGGTGAATGAGCAGCACCAGTGAAGGAGGCTAAGTACTCAGAAGAGAGAGGCCATCCCATTGAGGACGACACCAGACTCCACGACTCCAGACTCCACTCTAAGAACTGAAGAGCTTTTGAACACTTAGCTAATTGTAAAGTGACTAGCAGGTTAGTCAGAGGAGATAAGAGAAAACCAGGGGAGATGAGCATGTCAGTCCTGTCATTTTAAAAAGCAAACACAAACTCAGAGTACACAGGTTATGTGTGGTGAGGGAGAGGTTGGGGAAGTCTCTCAACAGATGAAACTGAGGGCACGAGACCACAGAGCTACTGAAGGGCCTGGTGCACACAGGATACCTCTCCTCTCTACTGTACCTGTGTGGGGAGGCATCCGTCCCACAGCCTGAGGGTGCCAGTGGGGTGCTTCTAAGACACCCAGTGGCTGGGATGATGCTCTACCAGAAAGCTACCACCACTTCAATGATAGTGAAAATGCTGAGAGAAACGGGGGAGGGGAGTCTATCTCCCCTTTTCTGTATCTGACGATTCAAAATACCTGTACAAATCATTACAGTTAGTGAGTTGGCAAGAGTGAGCAAACAGCACCCACATCTCAGCTGGGGTCTCCAGCATAGCAGGCTGACCACAGGTTGTTTCAAATAGGGTGACGGAACAGAAACACAGTCAAAGAAACACCAGCACCGCTTTATACCAACCTTGTGATTTTTATTGATGGGCGACAACTTTATACTCCTAGGTATCACTAAACTGTGTACAATTAGACGCAGCATTATAGAAGAGCAGACAGCAGAATTAAACAGCAGACGTAAGGAAATATCCATCTTCATTATTTTGCCCATTTTTCATTATGTGTACACAGAAGCATGAATGCAATTTGAAATCTTTTAATGGCGATAAAGTTACAATCACCCATCTACATGGACTAACACCTTAACTCCTCCAAATATTTGATCTGCAACGCGGACGTAAGCAGTTTCTCATCGCACAATTATTAGAAGGTGATCTTCTTGTTAGGAACCAGCAACTTACTTTTTGTGTTTATTTTTTTCTTTTGAAGAATTACTTCTTCTCTGATAACTGGCTCATTTTTATCATTTATCAAAAACTAAAGGGTGGGGAGGAAAGTATGAGGGATTAAAAAATTTGTTTAAGGAAAGATAAAATTCATTTTCACAAATTTACAGGTGTTGCTGGTGCAGGATTTATTCTACTAAGCAATTAGATTGGGAATCAAATGCAAGTTCCCCCTTCTTACTCAGGAATCAGCATTATTTCAGAAGTGTGGGTTTTGGTGGATTTTCTTAAATCAAGAGATAGTCTGTTTCAACCAAATGATTTTGAGCTGGAAGTTAGAAGTCAACATAAAGGATGTCGCACACAAACCCCAGACATCTCCTTTTCACTCTAGCCCACTTTTTCGAAAGGGAGGAAGAGTCTCTCTGCAGAGCCACTGAAGAGAGGGAGTCAGTCAGGGAGGACCCACAGGTGGGCTCGGCAGCTACAGCAGGTCCACGCGGCGGTAATACAGGAGGTAGGCCGTGCGGTCAGCAGTGGGTTTCACCACCTGGTACTGGTGAATCACCTTGACCGTCTGGTCATCGATGCGCAGCCAGCCGTTCAGACCGATCTGGAAGACGTCTGTGGTGTAGTGGCCCCCGGTCGCGCTGCTGCCGTGATGGTAGACCACTGGAAGAGAGGGCCCGCAGGGGCCCGGTAAGATGCACTGCACACCCAGTTTGGGGCTCCCACCCAAGGTGGTAGGACAGAGATGTAACTGCACAAAGCAGTGACACCAAAACTCAAAAACCTTGAGCAGTTTACAACAAAAAGTTGCACACAGACATCTTCACATGTTTGAAGTGTTCACTAGCTCACAAGCAAGTACAAAAAAAGGCCCATGAAGTAGAGCTGCAGGCAGGACATCGATCATTTCCATACATCACCCAGGAGTGAACCCTGGGAAGTACAGCAGCCCACGGAGCACATCCCAGGCCCACCCCCAGAACAACACCCAGAGACCCAGACACACTCGCACCCAACCTGGCCAACTCCACTTCTAGGCCTTTCTAAAGAAATCATCTTCATCTTGGGCAAAGATTTTGTAACAGTGAAGAAAAATGTAAAAACCTAAAAGCCCACTAGAAGGAATAATGGGTTAATTGTTAAAAGTTCAGTAGCTGTTTTTCATAGAACAGTGGAGTAGACATATACTTGTTACAGAAAGAACAAGATCCTTGAGTTTTCCAGGGCAAGTAACAGCCCCTACCCAGAGGGACACCAGGCCTGCTGGCTGAGGGTGGAGCTGTGCAGGGACCAGCACAGGTAGCTCTAGTCTTTACTCCGCTTCCTTTTAAAAAGAATTGAGTATTGCTACATTTTAACTGAAAAAACACTACTTGTTACTTTTTTAAAACTTCTGTAATTCCAACAGACAGCCTGAGTGAAAGACCTAAAACTAATATCCCTGTTGGGTGTTGAGATGAGAGGATACATTCCAGACAGTGAAAGGTATCCACCTTCCCATGCTAGGAAGAGGAGTGCAGGGGGTAGCCAAAAGCAGATGCCAGCCTGGAGGACACCGAGTGTCCAGTGAGCTGTGTGCAGCCGCCCTCAGGGCAAACTGCCACCAGTTGGGGGTGATCCAGCATAAATGCGCCCTGGAACAGCAGCTCTCACTTCTGAGGAGGCTTGAATCCACTGACAGTGACTTCAGCTGGTCAGAGGCGCACAGTTAGAGCTTCAAGCCCTAGACAGATCCAGGGTTCTGCCCAAAGAAACCACAGGCTGGGGGTTTGGAGTAGATGGTGGCCTCTTCCCCAGCCCTGGCCATGCAACAGACAAGACTGGTCACAGGGGCCAGCAAGACTGTAGGGCCATGAGGCAAGAAACCAGCAAAGGACCAATACAAGTCATAGCTTAACCCCTACGAGTCACAGCCACTAGGAGGATGGACCCCAATATGCCCCAATCTGCTTTGAGGATTTTACCCTGGATTTTCACCTCCAAGACCTAATTGATTTGAATAAGGTTTTTTATTCAGGGACTTTAAAGAAAGATGTAAAGGGTTTAAACTGTATTTCCTATAAGACACTTCCATTGTTAAAGTTCAAAAGAGAGTAAGAGCATGTGGCCCATATCCCGGTTCTTTAGCAGCACCTCAACACAATGCAGGTGTGACCTGGGGAGCCCACCAAAAGGAACAAAACGGAGAATTCAACACTTTGTTAAAAAGCGTATGCACTTCACTGACTAGTTCTCTTTGGCCCCACAGTCACAATCACTTTTTAAAGTACTTCTCTACTTGCAGTTTACAGTAAATGCTAAAGAATCCTGTGACCTTACTATGAGATTAGGAGACTCAAGTGAGGGCTCCAGAGGGCAGGCAGGAGAGCACACCCTCCTCACACTGGGCTCAACCAAGAGACAAGCATTAGTCTTCCCTCACAAGGGCCCTAACGGAGACAGCTCCAGGGAGAAGACAAAGAAACACTCCATTCACCCTCTGGGCCGAGCGTGCCAAATTCCAGGGAGCCCACGGATGCCCCAGAGTTGCCATCCCAAGGCAGGCCACATAAGGGCTGGAGACTCCGAGGAGAGCAAGCTACCTCTCAACATCTTGTTGGAGAGGCCGTGATCAGCTTGCCTTAGAGAAAAGGACATCTGAAGGAACAGTCTTGGTAAGAAGATCAACCAACTGGGCCAAAGGCCTTCGAATAACGTGGCTCAACCCTCACCCACAACCAGAACCCAATCTGACTTCCTAGAACCTGGGAGGGACAGCCCCAGATTGGAGGGCCTTAAAGGCCCACTGTGCACTTCACTCAGTGCTGAGGCTCCTCTTTGAGTTCCTATTCTCTTATCACATGGGGAGAACACATGCTCGCAGGATAGCAGGTGTCTAGTGGCTCGGCTCAGCCACTGTGGGAGGGTTGATAAGGGTCAGTACTTTTCTAAATTCCAAACAGGTTCAGCAAAAGCAACACAAAAGGAGGAATGACACAAAGAAGCTAGAAACTTCTGATAAAAACAGCCAGGAAAGCAAACATAATTGTTGCAAACAGCAACATCAAAAGAGCTATAAAGGGCCTCCCTAGCGGCCTAGGGGTTAAGTCTCAGCACTATCACCGCCATGGCCTGAGTTCGATCCCAGGCGGCCAGGGAACTGACCCAAATGGCGCAGCAGATCTTTTCTGTCTCACTCACTGCTTCCCTCAGCAGTGTATTTCAGTAGATCTGCCTGTTATGCCCCCCACTCTGTCTCTGGAGAATCCTCTCATCCCCACCCCACCTCTAGCCTACACCCCAGTTCTTCTACACAAAAAATTAAAATTTAAAAGGAAAAAAAAGATATCTCTGATCTCTCTTTTAAAAAAAAAAGCTATAAAACCTCAAAGGTGTTAAGACTTGGACTACAAAGAGAAAGAAAGGGGGCTCTGCAGGCAGCTAGGAGATGAGGCTGCAGGCCCTCATTCTGGGTCAAGGGTACCTGCTGGTGCCCACTGGAGGAGTCCATGTGGCCTGACAGTGCTTTGACACAGGGCCAGGCTGGGGGTGAGGCATGGCACCTCAGGACTAGCACTGAATAGGGAATGGGCACATGCTCATATCACCAGTCTGGCTGCCTAATACCTAATAGTCTTCTGTCAGGCTCAGCTTTGAGCCAGGATGATACTCTAACTTCAAGTACCAAATTTTAGTTAAAGCACATTTTCAAATGATTTCTTGAATTATAGTCCATGGGGATATCAGAGAGTAATCTATTCTCCAAATGATGTGGTGGTGTAGCAAAGTTACCCATGGCTGGATGGGAGTCCTTTTATCACTGCCTTAACAAAGATAGAGGGTGCAGATTTACTTACCTGCAAATAGCCTATAGGTTCTGTGGCATTTAAAATTCTTATTTTTAACCCCTGGAGAAAGCAGTTCTGAAAGACAAAACATCAATAGCTTTAATCTATAAAAGCACTTACAGAAAGGCTGAGAATAACAGTAGCAAGCGGTGACCACAGGCCCCCTCGAGTGAACCACCCAGTGGGCCAGGCAAATGAGGTCAAACTCCATTCCTTTATTTGCATAAAAACTGAGCCATGAAGAACAATAGTGTGCAATGTAATAAGATGACCAGTCTGTGTTAAAGAATAATAAGCAATATACCAATAAGCTCATGCCAGAAAACTCCTTAAAAGCAGATGTTCTTTTAAAAATTAAGAGATAAAAGCTGCTCACTTTAAAGTGGGGTGGAAAATAAAAACAGTCCCCAAAAACCTAAAAATTAGAGTATTTCATGTGAGGCAGCCCACCAAACTTCACTGAGCAGGAAAGTCAGGCAATTTCTGCGAGGAGAGGCTCGGCTAGCAGCTGTTCCAGGCTGGATTCCCATTTGGAAGGGGCACACTTCCCGCGAAGTGTGGGGGTGTCTGCTCTGGCAGCCATTGGTGACTCCTTGGGTCCCACCTCCCTGAGCTAACTAAGCCACCTTCCTATCCCTATCTGTTTCTAAAAGGCACA
Organism: Talpa occidentalis; assembly: GCF_014898055.3. Lineage (NCBI taxonomy): Eukaryota > Metazoa > Chordata > Mammalia > Eulipotyphla > Talpidae > Talpa > Talpa occidentalis. The sequence continues at coordinate 20,449,253 of NW_023601754.1, read as the reverse complement.
GCTGATAATAAAAATACATGTAACAAGCACACGATATATGCACATAAAATCCACGTAGGGACAGGCAGTCAGTTCAGATGGCTTTTGGGGCTGAGGGAAGACTTGCGTTCCCAGCTAGGCCTCACTATAACAACAGGCATTCTCAGCTTCCACAGCCGAGAAGTAGTTTCCTTCAAGCTGCACTTTGTCAAGACAACTTTAACTTGGGGCTCTGGTTAAAGTGCACCGACACTGCTGAGCCCACCGACCCTCCTGGCTGACAAAGTGCCACAAACTGAACACATGTTCTACTGCAACCAGAGGCCAGGCCAACCTCAATGGCCTGTGGGCATTCTCAATTCACTAATAAGTCCACTTAACCAGGCTAGTCAACACTGTTGTGAATACTGAGTATAAGGAAAATTATTTTGTATCATTAATCCAACATTTTTAGAGGAAAGTATGTCTGTTTTGATGAACAAAGAGTCCCTATTTTTCTAATCTAGTTAAGATCATAAGGTCTACTAAATTTTATCTTTCATTTTAAGAAGTTACTTAAGGAGAATTTCAACACAAATGTCTCTTAAAAGACATTTACAACAAAAAGGTCATGAAAGAGCATCCTGAGTGCTGCCATCACAGACACGCAGCAGCTCACTGGCTTCAGGAGTCCTGTCACAATGAAGCGTCCCACCTACTGTGTTTTATTACCTTTGCTAATTTCCAGATCCACAGGATATTCAATATTTTTGATAAGCTTCTGGCATCCACCAGTCTTCTCGTAGACAAAGCGTTTCAGGTGCAGCACGAGAACAGGGGGGAGTTTTTCCAAAGTCACTCTTCGACTTATCTCAACCTAAGACACAGAACACATGGTCCGTCTGGTTTCCTACAGCAGACACCATCGCCACCTTCCACTCAGAGGCCTTCTTGGAGGGACAACTCCACGTCCCTGGGTCACAGGAGCTTAGGAGAATTTTAGAAAGCTACCGACATATGTCCCTATGAACACAACCACAGAGCATCCCTTGGGTCCCGAGTTCACCTGTGAACTCCAAGTTAAGAATGTCTGCTGAGGCATTAACACACTAGGCATAAAAATATGAAAGCTAACATAATAACACTTGGAATGATATATATACTAACTTGTTTTTTAATAGTTCATGGAATGGACAAAATTCAAGTCAACGTGTTTCTTGAATTGAATGTTTTAAATAACCCCAAAACTACCTATTAGTTTTGTAACATTTTGAATTTTATCAATTTAATTTGTTGTTGAAATACCTGTACAGGTCTAATAAACTCTACTTCTATTAAAACACAAGCTCACAAATAATATTTAATATCTTCACTGTTCTCCATATTTATGCACTCCTTGATGCAGTCTCTATACATGGGCAGCACTGGTAGAGCAGCAAGAAAGCTCCCTTAGCAAGCACTGCAGACAGATGTGGGTGAAGGTATCTGAAGGGCTTTGGAAAGCAGGCTCAGCAGGGACCACACTTGGCTTTATTAAGGTTATGACTCCCTCACCTGTCATCCCACTACACTAAGACCCAGCTGTGCAAACCACCCTGGGCTTCTCTGCATTCCCGCTGTATCCACATTTCAGTGGCTCTGCACCCAGCCAGAACTTGTGATGAATGGAAAGTATGACTCCAGCTTAAGTTAAAACCTGAGATAAGACCTGGAAGCCCCTGGGTCCTGGTTTGTCAATCAGGTGAGAGCACTCAAGTTGGGCGGGGGGAGGGGGGATGCTGTCTCACAGTCAGTGCTAGTGGCCCAAGTTATTTTTGTTTTGTTTTTGCATAGAAAAACTGGGGTGCTGGCCAGAGGTGTGGGGGGTAAAAGGATTTACCAGAGACAGTTGTGAGCAGAACAGGCAGATCCACTGAAATACACTGCTGAGGGGAGCAGCGGGTAAGACAGGAGAGGTCTGCTGCACCATATATGGGATCCCCTGGCTGGGGATCAAACTCAGGCCACAGTGGTGGTAGCACTGAGACTTAACCCCTAGGCCACCATGGAGGCCCTAGTGGCCCAGGCTTCTGACCAAACTTTGCAGTTCACTGAGCAGCCAAAAGCCAACTTTAAATTCTTAAATGTGTATTTTAGGTTTCCAGGCAAAATAATACATACTTTCTAATCACCTATAGCATTGCTTTTTCTTTCCAGCAAATATTTTACATATCCCTATTTTACCATGAACTTTCATGTGTTCCCAAAGGAAAAAAAGATTCTGACCTCTAAAATAACATTTCAGCTCTACTCTGTATTTTAAACACACACACACACACACACACACACATCACATTCCAGAAAATGTGCTATTTGTTCTTGACAGATAAACTGTCCAAAATATTCCTTTGTCAAACACCCGCATTTCTAAGCATTCTCAACCTTACTGATAACTCCCTCTGTCAGGGGAAAATAATGCCCTGAGCTAATCCCATACAGGCTTTGTGGACCCCACCCCCACTCCAGACTAAAGCCATCAAGACATTGGGAAAGACAAATCCCGTCACCACCAAAGGGAGGGTGGCTGGGACCTGAGGGTGGAGTTGAACAGCCAGGTTGGATATAAAAACCAAACATGTGGGCCTTGGGCTGGCTCGCTGTCACTCGCCTCCTGGCTACACAGCTCCTGGCTTGCAGCCAGCTCTCAGAGCGCCATTTTGAAATTCCTGATCGGCGGATCGGGTAGGACTCATTTAAAACTTTGTCTCCCACTTTTCTCCCTGAGCTGTACATTTCCTCATTTCCCCTTCCCTTGTAAATAAACCTTTTATTAACCTTTCGCATGTGCCTGCAGTAGAGCATTGATAAGTCCTTTGAAGCGCGCGGGTAAAGACCCACAGTCAGGAACCCCGTTTTGTATTGGGGTTGTTCTACAACAGCTCCGCAACCACAGCGCTAGAGCAGTGCACCTCTTTCTGCTTTATCTTCAAGGTTCCACCCTGATGTTTTTCTCGGTTTAGTCCCCCAAACCTGTTATTTAGAATGAACTGGTTTTTGCTCTCTATCTCAACCCATACCCTCTACCCAAGCCCACCAAGGCAAACATTTTATTGCAGCAGGCACTGGAGGGGAGAAAACACTCCTCATGAACAAGCAGCTGGGCAAGGCTGGAAGCCACCCGGCATTCAGCTCCCCTCAGGCCCAGGGACTCAGGGACTGCCACAGCCCAGACACAACAGTGAAATGCACAGTGACGTGCTCAGTGCAGAGCCACAGGCCGGCACGCATGGTCCTTCGGGACAGCCAGGAACTAAACTCGATCCCCCCACACTACGCTATAATCTGCTTCTCTTGCTCCTCAAGACTGAAGGGCACCAAGACTTATCTCTTTCAGATAAATCAAAGATAACAGGCATAAGAACAATTTCTGCTTTTCAAAGTCCTCAAGATCAGTCCTCAGTAACCTTAAGAACTATGTGCTAGGATGGGAGGAAGGCCAGTGAGCCACGAGCCCGTCAGAGGTGGTGCTGATTCTATGAGGTCAGGATTAGATCGTCAGAAAATCATAGGTAGCTCAGAATAGAGAAACCACCCAAAACATCATTACCTTCTGCTACATGATTTAGTGCTAATGGGGTTATTAGGATCATCTACTTCAACCATTTCATTACACAATGTGGACACGTTCAGTCCAGGAATGATTTAAGAGGGAGAACTCAATTCCACTCCTCCTCATGCTAATTCTACGCTCTCTCCACACCCCAGAAGGCCTCAGCTCGAAGGCCTGAGACCAGCCGTGAACATACTTCCTGCTTGGTTTTTGTGGTGTAGCCTTGGACGGACTCTCTGGCAACCAAGCTCTCCAGCGCGTCCTGGACGGTGCGTATCTTGTCAGACTGGATGTCCAACTGCAACGTGAAAAATGGCTGCAAAGTGGCAGATTCTTTTGAACTCTGCTGGTAAACCACAGACCTAGGAATGGAAAACAAAAACATAAAATCTAAGAGATCACTCCTTCCTACTTTCCAACAGAAGAGGTGTGAACACTGAAAATAAAACTATTCAATATCACCACTTTCAGAAGAGTGAACAGAAGAGTCAAAAATATCCTGAATTTAAAAATAATTCTGGCTGCCTGCCTCCTCAGCATTTCTAGTCAACCCACTGGCCAGTAATTTCCTCAGTTCAAGTGATCTGGAAGAAAACATAGTACATCTTCCACTCCACACTTTATTTGATGCACTTAATAACAGTGACTATCCTGCCATAGCCTCAAAATGCTGTGCTTTTCATTTCTCAAAGCATCACAGCGTATTCCAATAAAACAGAGGGAGCCCAAGATAAACGGAAAGTGTCCTATATGGCATTTTCCCCTTACAAAAGAAGAGGAGTGGGCAGTGCGGAACAACCCCAGGAACCACTGTTCCGGAGGAAAGGCCCCGCCCTAGAGAAGGGTGCCAGTTCAACCTTGTTTTCTTAGCTGGTTTTTCATTTCATTTTTCTTTTTCTAAGTTTTCTTGAGTAAAATTTTTGTGTTCAGCTCATCTCTCATTTAGCCTCAGTGAGGAAACATTCCAGGAGCTTAACAAGGGATTCTCTTTCTTTCTATTTCTGCAGTCAGAGTGACCTAGTTTGTAAACGGAACAAAATGGGTGTGGAGAGGTATTCAGACTTTCAGAGAAGATGCCATGAAAGCTTTTCTACCTGGGGTTTACTTTTCATTTGCTGCTCCCCCCATCCCCACAATAAAAAGCGGCATCTCCTCGATCCCTGGGAGTGTGCAGACTTAGGCATGACTGCTATTCACTGGGATCCACAATAGGAAACCAGTGAAGAAATCACACCAAGTCCTCTTGGCTCAAAGGGCTTGTATATCATCAAAGCATCTAAGGGAAAGGTAGAAAAAGGTGCTGCTACTTTAATAAAGGCTGCTAGCCACAGAAAAGAACTCCCTTAATGACAAGAAGTAATTCCTTATTTTGATAATTTCTCAAAAAACACAAAAAAAACCCATCAACAACTGATTTTAACACAAGAGCCCAGAGAGAGTGAGGCTCTGGGACATGACAGAGGCATTCAGGTCAAGCTAGAAATGTCTCCAAAGTGGAATCTGGATTCTTCCTCTGTTCTTATATACAAATGGGAGTTTCTGGGTCTGTTGGTCTTGCCATTTTGATATTCCACTGAGGCACAAATCCGGGGCTGTGGTTACATTCATTTGGGCTAGTCCCTCATCCTTCTCCCTCTCCCTATGAGAGCCCCAAGAATGTCACCACCAGGCTGCTGGTCTAGTGGAGAGCTCACTCATGCCCCCTCTCCAGCAAAGCCCATCCGAACTGTGTGACCAAACCACTCTGAAAGGTTAGGGCCTAGGCCTTCCCCATAGCACACCCGACCATGAGGACTCCAGACTGGAAACTACAGAAAGGGCCAGAGCCTAGCTCAGAGCCAAGGGCAGAAAGACCTCAATAAAGCCACATGGCAGCACAACTAGCACCAGCAAGGCAAGGGCCTGTATTCTGGAGCGGCTTCCTTTTCTAGCCTCCCGAGAGCTACTCAGTGTAAGCTGTTTAGGGCTACAGAAGCTGAACCAACTCTTGGAAGCTGGAAAGGATATTACTTTTTTTGGACACACGGCATTTGGGACAAGGAAAGGCTACGAATCTGACTGAAGAGCTATCCTGTGGTTATAATGTGAAGCCACACAAACTGTATTAAGCTCCTCACAGACCGTGCTGAAAAACCCACTCAAAGCTGGGCCAGGCTTCCCTCATTCCCACATGACAGCACAGAAGGCTGTGACAAGAAATCAAAGCTGTGACGAGCAAGAGTGACAGGATGTCGTGAATGAACAAAAAGCTACTGGTTTACAGGAACTGGGGTCCTCCTGCTTGCAAACATCTCTCTCCACATTTCTTTAACTTTCAAGCCTGCCTGCTGCCAGTGTCTATAATTCCTCTAGATACATGGATTCCTTCTCGTAACAAAATCCGTTTTCCCATTAGTTTGTCTTCCCTGCCTACGTAGCTGTGAGCAGAACTGAGGGGTGCAGGTGGTGATGAAGTAAGGGAGCATGCAGCTCCCCAGGACAGATGGGCTCCCAGGGATGAGCCCTTCTGCAGAAATTTCAAGCCAGCTAGGGAGGAAGCAGCAGAGGCTACAGAGACGTGTCAGGTGCCCAAGAAGAGCAGGTGAGTGTAAACGCAAACCAGAGAGCCCAACCATCTTAGGATAAGTCTTATACCACCTCCCTTAGAAAACTGGCCAAACCCTGAAAAAGGCGAATACTAAATTATTCCAGAAAAACATAAACCTGATGTGTCCACCAAAAATGCCAGTGATTGGGGTCTGAACAAAATCCGCCTGGCGAGTGACTGAAGTCTTATTTCTGGGGCCCACTTGCTCCCATTCGTCCTCGCTTCCTGCGCCTTCTTCTTCCTGCTCTTCTTCATTTACTGAGTGGCTTTTGGGTCCATTGGAAATATTAAGTTCTGTAAAGTAGACATTCTGCTTAGACTACTATTTACAACAAAACAGCAAAAAATAAAAGAAAAATACTACACGAACCACCTACACAGATGTGTCAGTTGTAAAGGAAATTGAGGTGTGTTCAACAACACAGCCTAAGGCGACATGCGCAGCTCTCTTGCACCCCCACTCACATACGGACTACAGACGACATTTTTGGGGCTCTGGAGAGGCGCGAAGATGGACTGCAAACATGTAGTGTTTGGTGTGTGATTACAGTTCATTTTCCTAATTTGGTAAGGGCTTCTGGTCTCTGGGGGGTATCCTTATCCCCAGGACAGGCCCACCTCAGCATATAGGGATGAAGGAAACTTATCTATAATTAACTTTGAATCATTCAGGAAAAACATTATCTACACTGTTGTGTGTGATACAAAGGTATAATGACATGTAAGCAGCTGCAAGCCTGGCGGTAACACAGGTCTGCACCAGCTGTTCTGACAGCTGTTCTGTATATCTGTTCATTTTTCTATTTAAAAGGTGAAGGGAAAAAAGCAGAGGTTGTGGGCAGATTTAGATGCAACATTCTGGTATATGATAGGTATTAAGGGAAAAATAACTAGCATCCTAATGAGTAATGAGTAAATAAAGTGATTTCTAAAGGGCAAACAACTGTCAGGAGGAAAAGGTAACTGAATATATGAGCATGTAATGTTTGTTTAAAAATAACACTTAAGAAAACGTCCTCACACATCTGGTAGCAAACACACCATGACCTACTTTCGTTACTGGGGGAGAGAAGCTTCTTGAGAGTCAGCATTTCCTCGTGAAGTCCATTGAGAATGAAGCCTAAGTACTCCTCGGCATCTTCCTGTCGACCCTGAAAAGGGGAAATGTGATCACATTAATCTCAACCAGCAACAATGCAAGGGCTTCAGGGAACATACTCTCTGCCTATTTAAACCATGACTGCTCTTAAACAAGGTTTTTAACAAGATTTAATGTAAAAGTGTTTCCCCTAAAATCTAAGATGAGGAGTGGGGAAAAGGGAGGGTAAAGGAATCTAGAGAACAGGTGGAACACTTATCTGAGTGACAGAAATTTCTACAATAAATACACGTTAACCTTAAAATAAAAAAGGTTATTTGAGTTGTGACATTAGACACCCTAAACCTCACCTAATTTCCTAGTTTGGATGATGCGCGGTTATGGGGGAAAGAACTCAAATTATATGTGAAAATGCTTCTGATTTAAAGATTTATCTGACCACTTTACAGACACACAGAGCAGCAAAAGCATTCAGATGAGAGACACGCTATAGCTACATATTCTTTTTTTCTTTTTTTAATAAAGATTTATTTATTTATTTATGCAAGCACTGGATACAGTCAGAAGCACGGGAGGGTGAGAGAATTCACCAGAGACAGAGTGGGGAACAGAACAGGCAGACTGACAAAGTACACTGCTGAGGGGAGCAGCAGGTGGCAGGAGAGGTCTGTGCGCCAAGCTACATATTCATTTTTTAATCTCACATTGGTTTTGTCTGATTATTGTTATATATCATGGTTAGTTTGCTCTTTGGAGCGAAACTATGGATTCTAATGATCTGAGAATTCTGTATGCTGTCTCTGGTAGCTTTGCTTGCTCCGAATGCAATTGTAGTCATGGACAACAGCCACCTGGTGTGAATGTCCAGCAAGTGTGTGGAGAGGACACAAACTGGCACAGCCCATAATGCAGAAAAGAGTTGACTCAGCAGGCCTAAGGCCACTGTCCTTGGAAAGGCCTGCTTGCTGGGTAGGTCCTTGGCTGGCATCTGGGAACATGCATTTGGGGAGGGTTCCACCATTCCAAGAACTGATAGAGACCACGCCTAAATGGTACAAACAGTGTGGTTTACACTAAACACCAGTCTTCCCTCTGGGAGTTTGGATGCTGGTTTCTGCTAGGCAGAGGGTGCCTAACGAAACCCTGGGACTCCAGGTTGATGAGCTGCCCTGGTACACATCATTTCATAGGTACGGTCACAGAGTTTCAAGCTGAAGGAATTGTTTGTCCCCAGCTACTGCAGGAGGGAAGGGCCCCAGGTTCCCGCAGACATTGCCCCATCTTGACTCTATGCTGATTTTGCTGTGTCCTTTTGTGGTACTAAACCATGAGGAAAACAATGTAAGTTCTTTGAATCCTTCAGGCAAAACACCCAACCCAAGGGTGTTAGGGACCCCTACATGGTCAAATCAACATGACTTCAGAAGACACTTTGTCCATGAGCACAGCTTCTGAGCAGGATCCTAGTGGGGTTTCCCCACGGGAAGCCCTGACTCTCTTCTCCACCTATCTCCACCAGGCAGGCTCTAAAGCCTCTGAAGATGCAGCTGCCGTTTTGTCTGCTTTCTTAGGCACTACAGCAAGTTCCCTTATAGCACAGAGAGTTCTTTGAGGGCACAGGACACCTTTTAGTCCAACTGGGCATTCCTAACACTCTGCTCATTTCCCATCCCTTGGGAAATTTGAATACTGAGTGAACACCAAAAGCCACTATGTGATCCATGTGAGAAGTTCTGGGGTTATCCTCCCACACTTTCCTGGGTATCTGCCCTCCTTCAAAACATTGCCGCTTCAATATGACTTGACTCAACTGGGATAGAATTTTCTTAACTCTTTCTCTGTCTCAGTAATTTCCCTAGGCAGCACTGTAATTGCTTGTACTATATCGTTGGGGAAGAAAGACATGTCCGAAGAAAGACATGTCCCGTTAGCCTCCTGCTCAACATGCCTGCGGTAGCAACGTGTGTGACAAAAACGGAGCCGAGGGAATCAAGGTCCAGAGGCGCTAAGGCGTGAGAGGCCGAGGAGGATGTGGCTTTTCAAGATGCTGCTGCTGCTCTCGGCCCAACCCACCCTCTCTCTGGAAGGCAGTAACACGGTGGCTGAGGAGCTGACTCTCCCGCTAGGCTCAGCTACTCTTAGCTGTGTGGCCTTGGAGAACAACCTCACCTTTGTCAACCGCAACGGGAACAATTAAACTTCACTCTCAGGGTTAAGCGTGTCACTATGTAAAAAGGATGAGCAGCACTGGCTGTGCAGTGACAGATGTGCCAGATGGCCTCAACTACAATGGCTGCGCCATACACTTCACATTCACCCCAGCAAGTGCTCCCCACAACCCCTACTAAGCATAACACTTGAAGCAGAAACCAGCACTGAATGAGCAACAGGTAAGCATGACCCATAGCAAAGGCAGCACTGACTGGCAACAGCAGAGGAGACCCAGACCTTTTCAGACAGGCTCGACTTGATAACTGTCAGGAGTCTATAAATATACGTGGGTTCAAAGGCAACTCCAGGGCGAATATCCCTCACGATTTTATCCCCAAGAGCTGCAAAGGAAACAGGACACAGATTTTCATACTGAAACTAATGTTTAAAATAATGAGAAGTAACCCCCTCTCCACCCACCCCACATGAAGCAGTTAACAGCAAGGGTGTGCAACCAAACACAGCTGCCTGACTTCAGTACCCCAACTAAGCTGTGGCCTCACAACCTCACTTCCACTCACCTTGCCTGGGTTTTGGAGGTACTGGCATATTAGTAAACTCATTCATTAGCCGAACACTAAACATGAAAAGTAAAAAAAAAGTTAAGTGGCACATCTTACAAAAAGACACACTTTTACTAAAGAGCTTTGATGGCTACATAGACTATTAATTAAATAGTAAATATGAGATAACCAATACTATTGTTAATATAACAGCTAATAAGTTTTTAAATCTATCCTGTATAAATGTTTGACATATTTTAAGTGTTATAATTTATTCAAATGCATTATAAAGAACACAGATAAACAATGCCCCAATTTCATTTCTGGTTTATTTCCATATAAAATCATGAGCCATAAATTTTTAAAAAATAAATAAAAATGAATAATCCTAGGGTTCATTTGTAGGAAATCAAGAATTTTGCTAGATTCTTTCAATTCCAGTGATCAGAGAGGAAAACCCCACCTCCACAACTCATTTTCAAGGCCCTTACTTACAAGCTATCGATCATAGGTGTTGACGTACAAGGCCTTTGCACTTTTGAATACAGAGGAATGAACTTCATCAGGTGATACATCGGAGGACAAGCAACCAATGCTTGCAGTGTCTAACGATTGGCAGTAAGGAAGCGTAAAGGAAGTGAAACACTCCAAATTTCTAAAAGGCACATTCAGCTTACAAATGTAGACTTAGATATGTAAACACAAGAAGGGATAAACCAAGTCATCATGGGGATAAATGCTTGCAATATCCATCAACTTGCTAATATCCATTACTTGCTGTTCCAAGCAATCAGCAGTAATATCTACATGTACTTGATTCAATCAAGATAAATGAAATCAATGAAAGCAAAATTCCAAGCCATAAGAGGTCACTCTGCCCTACTATTCAGGACCACTTTAATGAGAAGCAAACATGCCCGAATCTGTCATTCACAGATCAACAAATCTTTCTGGCAGGGGGAATCAGGAAAAATCCTGTTTATAAGCAAGGCAGGCAGATTATATAAGCAACCAAGTTTCTCAATTCAAAGTTAAGGCTGGCTGGCCCTGGGAGCTGAACCAAGGACGTGCAGCCGCAGAGAAGGAAGCCAAGGCAGGTGGGCCTGGGCGGCATCTGAGAAGGATACAGCGTTGATGTAGCACCAGTTTCCCTTGTTGATGAGCCCACGTGGTTGCAGCGACACTGGCTTATGTACCAGGGTGACATTTTCCAGTAACTCTGCAAGAGGGAAGCAGCAGTTAAAAAGTTAATGACTCAAGTGAGCAACAGTAAAGTGAATCTTTATGCCCTACTCACAGCAGGCACTGCAAATCCTTCAATAAGGCATAGCTCCAAAGACATCAAGTCCTCATTTGATAATCAAAATGCTTTAAAAATGTTTTCCCCCAACACTAAGATTTACTTCTCCTGTGAGAATACAACCAAGAGGCAGGACTCTCTACTTTAATAAGAAACCAGCTCTGAAAAGTCCACAATGGCACTTCTCCTCCCACACTGACAGCCCAACAGCCTGTGAGCAATGCAGACCGATACTCGTGGCCGTGCAGCACTCCCATGCACAGCCTGAGCCCCAGCCAAGTGTGATCCCTGGCACCAATCAAAGCACCCAACACATTACCAAGAATGAGGACGTTCCCTCTGGGGCCAACTGCATCCTAACTCAGAGGTGTTCTTCGTCAGAAGGTAAAGGGAGGGGCTGCTTTGTACATGGGACTTGCTTGTTCCATTCAGAGACCAGCTTTCCACGCAAACACCCATCCTTTAGCCATCATCCCTCTTCAGATAATGACAGTCACTTGCTACAATGCCTTGCTGCAGTCTCATTTTAAAGCCAGACACAATCTCCCTGGTCCCACTGGGACCTAAGTGACAGCCATCACTTAGGACCTTCTCCACCTGGCCAGTGTCTCATGCCTTGCTCTGCTGCTTGTGTGGCTGCACATGATCTTCAGCCCTGCAGGAACTCACCACTTCCCTTTTACACACAAGGAAACTGAGGCTCAGCAAAGTGAACGAAGAGTCACACAGGAGTGAGACAGGCAGGTAGTACCTGAAATCCGTACTTTGTGGCAGGACCACACTGCCTGCCTTCACCCCTAAAATATATACTAGGAAAGAAAGCCAAGTGAGCACCCTATTGACATTAGCACCCACTGAAGGCATCACAAAAATGAAAGCAGCCTTCCCTAGCTAGAACTGGATGGCTCACTCATAGTCACACACCTTCCATCCTCTAACTGAGCAAACACAGGGAGCAGCTTGTCACATTGATATGAAGCAAAACACAGCAGGGATCTGCCCAGCTGGCTAGGGCCTGCGTGTCTGCTCTCCGCTCTCCTCCCGGGTAAGCCATGAGTTTCAGTGAGGAGAATGGATTCAGAACTGGACCGCCAGTCCCCAGAGAGCCCCGGGCAGACTATATCGGTCACGCCATACCTTTACCGCGTATGCATGTCGTCCTCAGAATCCTACAAACTCTGTTCTCAGCCACACTTGACAGCCTTAAGAAAACAAGGGTCTAGAGGGTAAGTGGTGGGGGGTCACCAAACTGAGCTCACAGGAAATCCCAAGTGCAGTCTTCAACAGAAGGTCCTTGCTTTAAAAGTCTTTTCTTCAAAGGCTTTACATGCTGCCTCCCACCACCCAGGCTTAAGCTCTACTTACAATGGATTTTCCCATTTGTCCCTGAACCCCATTATCTTAACAGCCCTCATTTCTAGCGTGTGCCACAAAAAAGCAATTACTAAATATAATTATGAAAACCGCATTTTCAAATAAGCATCAACTCCCTCATTCCCCAGTGGACACTTGGCATACCTTTGAATCTTTGCTCAAGGATTTTTATATCTAGAGAAGAATCCGTTCTTACACAACTACAAGACCCAAAGTCAACTGCCTTCCTGCCTCAAGGACCTTTGTGAAGTGACAGACCACTGGTTCGCTGACCTGCCAGGGCACCAGGCCTTGGAGGCACAGCGACAGTAACAGCAACAGGAGCAGAAGCCCTGCTGGGGGGCAGCATGAGTGCATAGTGCCCATAGTGCCGGCCATGCCAAAGGGCCAGGTCAGTGTGCTCAGCCCCATGCAAGGACTGGGGGGACAAGAGGAGCCAGGGCGCAAGGCTCCGACAGCAGGAGACTATCACTGGCTGGGAGGAGGGTGTCATCCACCCCAAAAGGAACACAACAGGAAGAACAGGTTGTTTTTGGTTTTGTGTGATGATGAGATGGTATGTTCCATTCTGGGATGCCGATAACAAGCACTCAGATGGCCGCGGTCATCAGAGTCCTCATGCTCACAGGACAGCTAGTAGCAGATCTCTGCACACACCCGCGCCACACATACATCTGCAGCTGGAACAGGACATTCTGACAGCACACACAGCAGGAGGAATAGCAGACATGTGGAGCCCGGAGCCCTCCCCCACCCCCCTTCCACCAGCTAAGGGCAAGCAAGACGAGCCCCTGACGTTTAGTTCAGGCACAAGCCAGCTCTGAGCCTCAAGGAGGGAAGTGAGAGGAGACAGCAACCTGGCCAGAAGCCTGGCTGAGGAATAAAGCAGGACAGGGCACTGAGGGACTGGCAGAATTATAGGAGGAAGAAGCTAGTAAGGGGCAGCCTCACCCAGGTTTACGGGTGAGAGAAGAAATGACACAGTAACCTCAATTTCCTTGATGATCTGGTAGGCCAGAGGTAAGGGCAGAGGTGGGGGGTGGAAGGGTAGCAGGAAATTCATTCCTGTACAACAGAGACAAAGGAGGAAAAGGCAAGAAAATGAACACGGACAGGCATACAACTTTTATATGCAACTTCTCTTCCAAGTCATCACTTCACAGACTCAAAAACATGTTTAGAGGTAGCCAAACATACTTTGAATTCCTATCTTGCTAGGTTCTGAATTACAACAAGGATAACTCCGTTCTCAGAGGGAACAGATGCAAACATGCCAAGAACCAAGTGCCCTGAGCACCACTGGACAGCGCATCTCTTCTTAGGTCTGCAGTGAGCTGCATGCCCAGCAAAATCTGCACACCTTGAGTTTAGCATCCAGCTAAACTCAAGAGAATACACCCAGCACCATACATCCCAACTGCTGGCTGACCTCTTTCCAACACTGATCTGGTTGGAACATGTACTGGTTGGACAGAAACCTTTAGTTTCTGCATCAACCATTCCCTGAGTCAATGCCAGCTCGGCTGTGATCTCTGGCTGACTAATTTTACACAGTAGACAGTAACACTGCTCTGTTTAGCGTCCACAAGTCTAAGTTCAAGTCTTTCAGCACCACCTAGTGGCTGTTTCAACAGCTGCGAGTAATGACATTTCAATGAGAGGTACCCACAGAATTAAAAAGGTAAACACACACACACTGGAAACACAAAGTACAACCAAAGGAGGCTATGAGCAGTTATTAGAGAACATACTGGACCCACTCCCCTTGAAGTCTTCCACAGCCTCCAGAAGAGCCTTCTGATACAATATGCATATAGGTTTTAAAAACAAAAAAAAAAGTTTTCATACTCAGAAAACCCCGAGCAAACACTCCAGGTGATGACTGCTGGTATTCTAGGAAAATGTCCTCTATAGGGCCTCTCTGTGGCACAGGGGTTAAGACGCAACCTATGAAGCTGTCCGCAGCCTCTGCAGCACGAGTTCAATCCCCAGCCAGCCAGGGAGCTGCCCACATGGCGCAGCAGACCTCTCCTGTCTCGCCCACTGCTCCCCTCAGCAGTGTATTTCAGTCAGTCTGCCTGTTCTGTTCCCCACTCTGTCTCTGGTGAATCCTCTCACCACCCCCATCTCTGGCCTGTACCCCAGCTCTTGAATGCATAAATAAATCAATCTTAAAAAAAAAATGTCCACTATAGTGGCAAGTCTCCCACAATCTAAAATAGTGTCATTGTGTTGTGGTTTCTTCCAGTCATCCTGTACACTGCTCTCTGGAGTGCCCGCGTCATCTCCCTGGGAGCTGGGACCACCGTGGCTACCTTTAGTCCCATGTCTCTTCTTCTCAGGATAGGAAGCACCTTAAAGACAAGACCCTCATACTGTTAAGTGCTCAGCTGGGACCCCCAATCCAGAGGTCCAGCCTGCTGCCACATTTCCCCTTTGGTGACCTTGGAACTCTCATCATCTCCTCCCCCCAGATGCCTCTGGCAAATGATGACTTCTCACTTACTGCTAAGAAGTGCCCTCTGTTCCTTCCTTATCTGATTAGTCAGACAACACTAAAGGCTGAGTCCACCATTAATTACTCATTGACCTCAACCGCGGGTGGCACACACTAAGTACTGATTACACAGCAGTGAGGGGGAATCGAACTCTGGAGGCAAACGGCTCCATTCAAGTTTGCTGGAAATAACCAGCAAACATTACAAGTTATTCCAACACAATCAGAAAGCCTACAGGAGCACCCTGGGGAGCAGCAGACTAAGGGCAGGGCCCAGAAGACTTGGGTTCATACCCTCGCTCTGCCACTTCATACAGCATGCCCCCTAGGCACATTGCTCCACTACCATCTGTAAATGCAACAGTGAGGATAAATGACAGAACAGTAACTGCAGGGAAAGCCAGCAGCATGGTCAGCTCATTGCAGACATTCCATTGGCCTCAACAGAAAATCAAGGGCTAATGGATGATGGGAAGAAGCGGAAAAAGGAATTGACTTTACGGGGAGAGTCTGAAAGAACCAACAATTTTCAGTATCCCAAGAAAAAATAAGTTAGTTTAGTTCCTAAAATTAAGTTTTAGACATTTTGTGATTATAAAGTTCCATTTCAAACAAAAAGACTATAAAAAATTAAAATTAAATCTTATTGCCTAGGATTTTCTCTTAAAAACCAAAAATCAGGGGTGGGGAGCAAAAAAAAAAAAAATCAAATATCACAATTACAGGTTTAGTGTCACACATTCTAGGTTGAGCCTTTTCCCCTGAATAACTTCAGTGACCACAAACGGAGCCAGCCCCACCTCATGCAACAGCAGTGTAGGTAGGTGCAAAGACCATTCCAACTCCTTGTGAGCAGTCACCACTTGCCATTATTGAGTCCTGTTAAATGAACTGTATTGCTAGAATTCAAAGGTCAATTAATTATGACTTGCAAACCTACCAATATTAAAACTCCTTTTGATTTTTTGGTATCACTCTTGGTTCTATTAAGTTCACCTAATAACACACCATGTCCATTCCTAGCCTAAAATCCATAATTATTCATATCTAATTAGAGTCAAAAGAACTAAAACCAGAAAGGGCAACCACAAAGGAGAGAGGATGAAACTTTAAACCTAACCTCAAGTCCAAGCCATCACTGTTGGTTATCTATTTTACTTTTGGGCAAATAATCACAAATTTTCTGCAATAACAAACTGACTTTTCCCCCATAGGCCTTTTCACTTCTCCATTGTTGGCATCGCTTACTACTCAGATCCATGGAGCTAGCAGCTCTAGGAAGTGCCCTCCCCAATCCGTCTTTTCCACAGGAGTCCCACAGGTGGGACTTCCCAGAAGAGTGTTCATGAAGTGGCACTAATGCCAGAATGGCTCCATATCTCTTCTGAAAAAGCTCAAACATCAAGAGGCTGAATGAACTTTCAACTTTCTGGTGAAATCTGCTGATAGACAGGAAAACTAGGTGCTGAATACCCTTTCTTGCATTTGAAGAAAGATAGTAGTAGCTCACACATGTTGCAACAAATCTTTCAAACATGACTTCTAAACTATCAGAGTAAACTTGGAAATCAATGTCAGCTAAGATTATTTTTACATACATTTTATGCATCAAATTCAGTTTCCATAAAATTAGGATTTAGTTGCCACATTATCATGTTAACCCCATGCAAATGCAAGGTGCAGACTTTCACTGACTCTTTAAGCCCATAATCAACATTTTGTCGTCTTCCTAACTGTCCAGAACATTATCCAACTGCCTTTCTTTTCCTCATTTGGAAGAACACAGTTGATCCTGGTTACTGATCAGGTAAAGGACAGCAAAGTGACTGAAATCCACCTCTATACATTGGCTAGAAAATCAGTTTATCTTTTACAAGTGGAGTGATCACAATTAATTCTACAAAATAGACACAGGTATCAGCAAGGACATTATACATATCGAACTAGGTGTGGACTGAACTCTGTGGACTGAACTGGTGAATTTTTGCAAACAGGTGCATTACCATCTTAGCTTCATGGCACACCACCACCAAGTGCTACTTTAGAGAACCTGAAGAGGAAATGTAAAATATTTGAGAAATCATTTCCCAAGGGGGAAAGTATAAACATGATTTATAAACCACCAAAACAAGGTTCAATTGTAGAATACATTTTTGTTTACATTTAAAATAAATATGCACACAGGATTTCATTTTTCTGAGCTGATTTCACTTGTAATGACCTTCTTGCTGCTTTCTCCAGCAATAATTTTAGAAATAAAACCACTGTGAAAAATCATATATTAAACATGTCTTGACTAAAATTCATTTAATAAATGATGTTAGCAGCTACACTTCAATTTCCAAATAGAACAGTTTTTTGAGCTAAGACCTCAGTTTACCTAGTTCTCTTTTACTGGAAATTTAACTCATTTTATTTGGACACTTGGCTTATCGCTCTCCTTTCCCACCATTATTTACACTTCTTTAAAATAAAATACACTGACACATGATTTTTAAAAGTAACACATAACACAAAATAGCTGTATTAAAAAGCTTTTGACAGAATACAGACTTGGGGTATGACATTGTTCCTTAGAAAACATCCAGGAAAAGTTAACGTTCATGAAAAGAGCGTGTTTAATTACAAGCATCCCCTCCCCGCTCTCAACCACGTGTGCTAACGGAGGGAGCACGGGTACAGAGCAACCGTGTCACCTGTCTGTCCGCTGACTGCTGAACGTGGGTATACTTAAAGTTTGGAACCATTTTCAAATACAAGCTATTCAGGTTTTCACATTTCTTTTTCTCATCTGCTGGCTCAGCTATTCCTACTGAAAAATGGAAATACACCCCTCCCTGACACACAGACTCCCGCTCCAGCCCTTTTTTGTTTAGGTTCATACTTCCTACAGGCTTGGAGAAGGATTTAGTTGTTTCAGCTTAAGTGCTCTCTTCCTTTCTATGTCCTTAAGTAAGAGTTTACAGTTAAAAAGAAACAGCCTATGGAGCAAAATGTCAACAGAACTTCTACACCATGAGTGTGGCACTGCCACTGAGGTGAATGCAGAGCCCACTGGAGTCACAGGCACAGGGCCCGCAAGCAATCGAGAGCTGGCTGTGGCTCACTTTGTTCACAGCTGTCTTCCCTTCCTAATTTATATTTCACTTGTGGTTATTCAAAAATTAGTGTATATTTATTAAGCACAGACTTAATGATAGAATAGCACCAGTAGTTTAGAAATGTGAACATCCAAATTAATAGCCCTGAGATCAAAAAATGGCTGTGGGTATTATTCAAGAATTCATAAAGAATAGTACTGTCCTATAACAGCTTCCTTTTCTCCCTCTTTCCCAAAAGTTAATGACAAACATAAAAAGGCCTCTCCTGGGAGAACCGGTTAAACACCAATGCAAGATAACCAATGCCAACAGGTCTTTTAAGGGAGCTGGAATTTCACACACTAATGCAGCTTTCCAGAAGCAGGCCTGTACCTCGAGTTGCACCCATCAATGGAAGTTTGTGTAGTGGGTCTGATTCACAACAAGCTGATTATGTTCTATCATTTTTAGAAAAACTGGGAGAATATGACAGGGGGAGGAGAGGAAGGGTATTCCAACAGTACCACTTTAAGGTCTACACCATCCCCGCTGTCATTTGGCTAACTACTACCACCACACTGTTTTACAGGAAAACTGTCCACAACCACATCATTGATTTCTAAGTTCTAACGAACAGACTGGAGAATGAAGTGTTTTAAAAGGAATTACACTAGTTCAAATAATTTAAACATCTTCTTAACAGGCCTAATCAGAACAAGATCAAGAAATCTGGCATGGAAGAAGAAACACACTGCATCAATTCAAGAATAATTCTTGGATTATCTACAGTGATGCTACTCTCCTCCACAACAGAGTAGCCAAGAGGCCCTATTTCCACAGCATGTTACAAAGCAAGATAACACATATAGCATACATAGCAATACAGCAACATTTAAAGTCATATGACCAGGACGTTTTAAAACAATTAAAACAAAACCTTTCTTATTTTAAATAAAGATTGAGGAAATTTCCCAGGAATGGAAGTTTTGCCTTTGTGAAGTGATTTTTAAGACCAAAAGACTAACTGCATTTCTCATTGGAGAACCTGAAGACTCTGAAGGTTAATAAGAAATTTTTAAAAAATAAAAAGAAACTTTCAACTGAAAAATCTACGTAAAGGCCTCTACTATGTTCTCAAAGTTAGAGTAAAGAAATCACCTGGCTTTAAGAAAACAAACAAACAAACAAACAAAAACAAATGAAGCCCCAAATGACGTGGCCTATGACTTATCTTTTTACCTTTTTTTTTTTTTTGTTAAATCGTCTCAATTTTAACGGAACTCCAGTCACCAAGATTATTCAGAACAATGTATCTTGCATAAGAAATAAAACTTTCTTTTTTAATATTGCCTGCTATTATCCTACTACCATCAAAAGTGTGTTTATATATTTACATGAAAGCTGCTGCATTTGCAGCTTATCATGCAGAGTGCTTGTAGGTTAATCAGGGGCTCCACAGGTTAAATCAGAAAACACTGCAGGAGCCTGAATGATAGTCTGTATAAATCACTAACCAGCAAGAAACCTGAGGAGCTGGCTTTAAGTCCTGCTGGGAATGAGCTTGGCTAAGTCTTAGATGGGGTAAGACAAGCCACTCCCCGTACTCTGTCTGCCTGCTGCAACGTGAAACACAACTTCAAATTGTGCAACTTTACACTGTTATTGTGAGTTGGCTCCTCTTTCTGAGCCTAAACTTTTCTTGTCGAGCTGACTTGGTGCACTAAAACGGAATAAAATCTGTTTTTTTTTTTTTAATCTGTGTTTTTTACTCAATTCAAAATAGGCATCAAGAACTAACCCAAGATGCTCTATCTTAAGAAACAGAAAAAAGCAGTGGAGTGCACCTCAAGGGTTACAGCAAAGTATATGACAGCTGTTAGCACAGGCAGGACAGATCTACCGCATAGTCACACAATGGAGCAAAATTACTTGATCAAATGGCAAGAAATGGAAATTGTCAATAGAAAAGAAATGAGAACAGATATGTATTTTCTGCTGGACATCAAGGTGTGACACACACGCCTTCCCATTTTGGTTACATTATCGTCTAATTTTCGGATAACATTTAAGGCACAGGCCTATTGCAGAAATTCCTATTAACACACAGGTCATCTACTTTTGCTCTGTATAGAAGCCTAGACCCTCTCAAACTTATTCAACAGGTGATGAAATTTTTCCCCATTTTTACTTTTGACCTGCACCTTTTGAACTATACCTGCAATCTTTATGGCTACAGGATCCTCTGAAACCGGAACAAGCCCTTCTTTGACTTCAACCTGCTTTTCAGAGACCATGGGAGAGGTGGCAGGAGGGGGATACTTAGTTTCCACAGAAGCCACCGGCAAGGAGGAGGCAGGCTTAGAATCATGAAACAGACTGGCCCAAGACTTGGCAGGCTGACTGCCAGGCAGGGCGCCTGCAGAGGAGACCTGGGGGTCAGAAGGCGAGCACAAGCTGTCAGCTTTCACCAGGTCTGAGTCCGTGCTCTCCATAGGGTGTGACGCCACCCCATTGGCAGCTGAGCCCTGGCCCGAGGATTCAAGTATTTGTCCATTAGCAATTCCAAGATTTTCGGTCATATCAGTCCCAACACAAGGCTGAGACACAGCTGTCCTCAACAGGCTGTCCCCACTAGCCTCTGCAGGGAGGCAGGACTGTTCACAGTCAGCCCTGTGGCAGCCCACAGGCTGCCCTGCAGTCCTGGCACTGCCATCAAGGGCTCCGGGGAAAGAACCACCAGGCACAGCGTCACTGACGAAGCCCGTGGAGTCCTGAGGGCTGCTACAAGTTCTGGGGGACACTGACGGGGGCATGTGGCCCATCACCTCCACATCCTCTGTGCCTGTGCTGTTCGGGACTGCTGGATTGGCATGACCATTGACCAGGGCTTCCGTGGAAACACCACCCTCGCCTCCATCTTTCAAGTAACTGTAATAGCCAGGCGGGCGTTTCTTCTTCTTTTTACGTTCCCTTTGTCCTAGACCCCCCGAAACACCGTCGTTATCCAGCACATCCCCCTCGGCATTAGATCCGCTATCCAATGCCAGACTGGAATGCGGGTACTGGCAGTCAACGGAGTTGCAGTTCACGCCTTTATCTATTTCAGCAGGAGTCTTTTTGGAAGTTGTGCAACTAAGAATAAATTCAGGGGCCTGAGGATTCAATGTGCTTGAAATACTGTAGTTGGGCGTTCTCGGCAAAGTGTCGTTGGGGCCAATTACTTCATTAACACCAAACTCAATTCTCTGGTATTCTGGTCCTGGATAGAAAGAAACTGGTCAGTAAGCATCCTGTTAGTTAAGAACAGAGCTATATAGACAATAAAAGCAACAGTGATTATTTATTTCTTCTTAAAAACTGAAACTTACTCTTCCTAATTAACAAAGTTAAGACATTTCCATTTATGTGCTGAACAAGTCATTTACTGAAATAACTATGAATTTATGTTTAATTTGCAAATTTGAAAAACAGAAGCCTGTATTTATCTGCCACTCTTAGAGTAGCTAAGGAGGCTTTCAAAAGTTAAGAGATTAAAATGAAAAGGCAAAAAATATTTTGCCAGTTTAAGAACACTCCGCAATGAAGTCTGAGTCTATTAGCTTTATGCCTGAGATTAAAGAATATATACTGGACAACTCAATTTTTAAAAAATTCACATCTAATTTAGAGACTTAAAGTCAATGTCCATATATGGCTTCTCCAGTTGGTGTTATTTAATAAATCAAAACAAATTCACTACACCAAAATGAATCTCTATAAGTTATCTGTCTCCTGATCTTCTCCACAGTCAACTACAATGAAGTCTGAAATTGGCCTTGCATGGATGTGTATAAGCGTCCACTAAGAGACGCAACATGC
The DNA here is from genome assembly GCF_014898055.3 of Talpa occidentalis. NCBI lineage: Eukaryota > Metazoa > Chordata > Mammalia > Eulipotyphla > Talpidae > Talpa > Talpa occidentalis. The sequence goes on along the minus strand of NW_023601754.1, from coordinate 20,427,197 downwards.
AATTTATCTCCATGGGTGATAAAGGCACTTCCAAAACACCAGAATGTAACATCAGGACCAAGAATTCTTAAAAATCTCTTTGGAGCAGTCAGTACTTAACAGAGAACAATCTGCATTCTATCTATTCTAAGATGTATATTTTTTCATAGCTCACACTTCTGAAATTAGGCTGAGTTTTAAAATCAATTGTGTCTTTTGACACAGTACACCGTGTCATCTTATATATGATGAAATAGCTACAGATTTTGAAGAATACATTCCTTGTATTTCATATTTCATATGGCACTGAAGAGTTCTCCAAGTTGAGCACAAGTGCCAATGTTTTTAACAAATGTACTTCAAGTAAAAAAAAACAAAAAAAAAAAAAACACCATAAAACCAAAAGAATCATGTGGTTTGCAGAAAACAGAATATATTTGACTTTGGAGATCTTTTGATAGGTTTTTTTAAAAAAAAAAAAAGCCCCACAGGAGTTAGTTATGTGCTAGTTAGTGGGCAGGCAGGGGCCTCCTGTTTTGGTATCACAGCCCATTGTGGGTAGGTGGGACAGGCACATTCATACATAAGAAAAAACGAACAGTGCTGATGACCACACTTATCGGCAAGTTTACATATAAAGCCAACAACATGACAATTCAAATTCACTGGTACTGAGTACTGATAAAAAAAAAAACTTTGTTTCCTTATCTTGAAAACAATCAAAATTATTATTACACCTAGAGGTGAACCATCACTTTGCTTCCATGATGTTTTGAGGCTGCGATGCTGCTACGTGAAATGATGCTCCTGAAGAAGTACGCGTGCGCTCGCAGCGAGGATATCCTCTGGAGACTTTGCTGGACATTGTGAAATTATACTAAAAATTAGTATGCACTCTGGCATGCTGCTTGGGCAAGATTTTTATTATTTCCATTAGATATAGAATGTTGTGAACCTCAATTCTTAAATCTTATCATACCATAAAACATTCCACAATGTGACAGGACATTAATGGAACCGTTTCAGTATCTACAGCTACTAACAAAATAGTTACTCAGCACAGGTTCTGATCACAAGCCTGAAAGGCAGATTTCCCACCCAGAACAGTTCCTTTTCCTCCCCAGGAACACTCCTCAATGACAAAGGTGTGTCCATGCACGGGTACACTGCAGGGTAAAGAGGCCAAGGCAAAGTCTGGTCTGATATGTCAGGTTGAAGGAGTGGAGGAAGACCTGACAAAGTGTGCTTTCAATAATGCAGACCAAACCCTGGGTAAAGAGGAGCTCACATACAGGTCCTGCAGGTAGTGGGTTTGTTGGGGGAAGGAGAACCAACCTTTTCCTTCTCAACTGCTCACTGCAATCTCTGCAGAGCAGTAGCAGGGGCCTGGACAGAAACGTGGTGGCTGTCACCTTCAAGAGCACACAACTGTGTGAGAGCCACTGTTTAAAGTAGCCACCTCAGCTGATTTTGCCAATTAATTCTTAGCAAGGAGTGGGGGCTAGATTCGTAGGGGTAGGTCCCTACCCCAAGGAGTTACTTTACTAGGGAAGCAAACTCCCAGGACTGAAGAAGACAGTGCAAAGGGAGGGTGAGATTAAGGCCTCAAGGGATTACAAAAAGAGTATTTCCAGTCACAGAAAACAGTGACAAACTTTCATCAGACACTATACAGAGATCAGCAGAACTGGAAGGATAACTGGACATGGGAGGAGGTGGGTGACAGGCTATTTCAAGCTTTAGAAACTGACTAAACAAGACAGAGGTCTGTCTGCAAGGCATGCCATGATGAGAGGCTTCAGCATGGAGCTTGCTGTAGCTGGTGACAGCAGGAGGGAGAATAAAGCATTTGCCCAAAAACATATAGAGCATTGACAACATTCCAGATATTACACTGCACAGCCACTAAGCAAAAAACTAAGGCTTCTGCCATCCAAAGCTAGTCTCAGTTAGGCAGAAGCATTTTGGCACGGGGGGCAGACAGTGCCGGAAACCTCAAAGGCAGCAGGAGAGCAGAGGTCTCAGGGATTTAGGCTTGTCTGTCACTACAGCAGAGTGGTGGTGAGAATCCAGCAGTGTCTATGAGTGAATAGAGAATGGACTTGAGGGAAGAGGGGAAAATGGGAAAAGGGGCACCATAGGGGTAAGTGAACAGGAACCACGGTCTGGCAGGAAAGGGATGTGGGAGAACAGGAGCTGCCCATCTCCAGCAGCTACCCCTGGGAAGGAGGTGAGGTGATGGGCCAACCAGAAAGCAAGGAACAAGAGGAAAGGGACACAACCCCACCCTGAGCAGAGGAGACCTGGCAGCTTGCTCACCATGTGCAAAAGCACAGGAGACGAGTATAACCAAGTCAGGGCCGAGCAGCCAGCAAGGCCATGGGGTCTTCAGCTTCACTGACCAGCCTAAGTCCATCACTGTTTCCTATGTAGACAGAATCACTTTCTGATTTTACTCTAGATAAACTGTTAAAAGTCTTTTTTTTTTTTATTTATTTATTTATTTATTTATTTATTTATTTATACAAGCACTGGGTACAGTCAGAAGCGCAGGAGGGTGAGAGAATTCGCCAGAGCCAGAGTGGGGAACAGAACAGGCAGACTGAGGAAATACACTGCTGAGGGGAGCAGTGGGCGCAACAGGAGAGGTCTGTTTGTTACACCATGTGGGACCCTCACCGGCAGCCAGGGATCGAACTGGCACTACAGAGGCTGTGGGCAGTTTTGCAGCCCAGCGCTCAACCACTGCGCCACCAGGGGAGGCCCTAAAAGTCTTTATTTTATAACTAAAATCCCTTTCATAGACCTGACCAGGCTAAGCAAATAGGGCACACCAAACTCCAGGATCTCAAAGAAAAGGTTCGGCTTTCAGCTTTCCCAAGGCCAACAAGGGCCTTTACCGTGATACAAGCTGAAAGTATCTGACAAAGCTGACCTGTGCAGCAGCAGCCTGCAACCACTTGAACTCTGCTGTTATTTCAGCACTGTGCCTTAATGCAAAATTGGTATATCTCAGGATTCACCATCTCTAGTAATCAGCTCTGGGTCTGTGCAGAACCAAATAAAATAATAGACCAGGAGCTGAAAAGGTTACCTCAACTCCCAAGAGCATGAACAACAGATAGGACATAACCACAAACTGCAGGACAGATGGGAGTTGCCACTGGACCTCAAAGAGGGTAGGGCTCGGAACAGCACCCACTCCTGAGCGCCCACTGAACCAACTTCTATAGAAAGCCTGTGCTCTGAACCATGGACACGTGCCACTGAGAACTCTTAAGAAAAAAACAGAATTTGGGGCCTCCCTGGTGGTGCAAGGGGTTAAGTCACAGCACTATGAAGCTATCTGCAGCCATTGCAGCACGAGTTTGATCTCTGGGCAGGGTGCTACCCACATGGTGCGGTAGACCTCTTCTGTCTCGCCCACTGCTCCCCTCAGCAGTTTATTTCAGTAGACCCACCTGTTCTGCTCCCCACTGTCCCTATGGAATCCTCTTACCCCCTAAACCTCTGGCCTGTACCCCAGTTTTTGGGAGGGAGGGAGGGGAGGGGAAGGGAGGAGAGGGAAGGGAGGAAGAAATTCAGCAACCATATTCCTAACTAAATCTGGACGTCACTCTCTGAAGTACAGAATGAACTGCAATTCATTAGTCAGTGGTTTAGAGATGAAATCTGCTATCATTTACAGCAAAAACATCGAGTCATAAGGTAAGGTGTATTCTGAAAGTACAAATTAGCACCTATAGCCAGAGTGGCTCAGGGAGACGGGAGAATGAGCTTACCATCAGGTAGTTCATCCATAGCCTGTGCGCCACACACCACGGTCCCATTGTACGGAGGAAGCTGGGGGGAATCAGAAAGGAAATCTTAATTCAAAAGAATGTTATAATCTCATACGTGCTGTTTCATTAAGGCAATACTTCATTAAAACTCTTCACCCATGCAACTTCTCACGACACTATTTCTCACTATCACAAAACAACTGATAAGTGTGCTAGTAAATGAAATCATCTTAACTTTAGAGAAAGAACACCGTAAATGCTTTTATATTTTTACTGTTAAACAGATCTAAAAATGAAGCAAAAAATAGACTCTAGTGGGCATGCAAATCAGATACAACAAGATGCTAATGCTACCCGCCCCCCGCCCCCCCAGTTTCAAAGGATATTAGAGACTGCCCATAAATACCACAGCCACCTCTCTGTGGGTCCACTAGCAACAGGCTCTAAATGACATCTCCACTTCCTGTTGACAGCCACCACATGCCAGCAGTAGCAGGGGCCAGGACCAGGCCCACTGGCAGAGCAGAGCAGGCCTGATGAGACCAGAAAGTCCAGCTACCACTACCATGGCTCCTTACAACATGGTGCCTTAAGTAACTGAACTGATGGCTAGAAATCACCTTTTGTGACTGGAAGTAAGCAAGCAAAACAGTTTTCTTTGTAAAAAGGCAAGAAAGTATTAGGAACATCCCAGACTTTTCTTCCAAGTCATTCCATAACACTGTAGAGTTGGAAAAGATTCAAGTGGATATGTTTGGGATGAGAAAGTTTAAGATGGGAAGGGGCAAGTGGACAATTATTATCCAAAGACAGAACAAAAGAACAATTATACCCTAACACAGATTTCTCAGTCAGCTTACTGTGGTACACAGGGTGCTAGGCTAGGGTTCTGGAGTCAGCCAGGGTCAGAGACACCCAGTGACTCTCATGGCCATGACTGTATGAGAACTATTGCTTACTGGCTTCCACCACCGATTTCTCCAATTAACTTTTAGCAAGTCAACCATCACAGACATAATGTCTTAGTGCTCCAAGTGACGCAGGAAGTTCTCTCCCCAGTGAAATAACAAATAAGAAGCCAAGAACACAGGTGACTCCAGAACAACTGAAAGCTTTCAGCACCTGAGAGCAGCTTACGTTCCTAGTGCATGGGGGCACAGCACCCCCATGCTCAATGTTGACAGAAAAGGAGAAAGTTTTCTGAGTGCTGACTTGTAGTCAGACCATCACACACATCACCCACACACCTGCAGGGACTGCTGGCCCAAGACACAGAGCAGATGGAGTGTCTGGGGAAGTCATGAAGCAGCTTCAGGACCTGCTGCAATCACAAAGGACATCAGAAAACTCCCAGACACACGCCTTCGCCATTTCCATCAATGACATTAAGGTGCCCCCTGGTGTTGAGAGCAGTGCAATTTTAAAGTGCTAAAAACAGGGTTTGGATTTTGTTTTTAATCACTGTAATTTAAAAATCTAGTAAGTGCTAAAATCAAAACAAAAACCTTCCACCACTCTAAATTCTTATATCTTTTCTACTTTCAACCATCATTTGTTTTTCCTATTCATTCACAGGATAACAAAATTGCTCAATAAAATTTCCTTATGACTATCTTCTACTAACAGTGTTATCGATTTGATATACTAGTTAAATAGGGCTTCCTTAAACAGTCCTATTACCTTTAAAAAATTAATTAAATGGGGCTTCCCCTGGTGGCGCAACGGTTGAGCTCTGGGCTGCGAAGATGCCTGCAGCCTCTGCAGCACCGGTTCAATCCCCAGCCGCCGGCGAGGGTCCCACATGGCACACACACCTCTCTTGCCGCATCCACTGCTCCCCTCAGCAGTATATTTCGTCAGTCTGCCTGTTTTGTTCCCCGCTCTGGCTCTGGTGAATTCTCTCACCCTCCAGAACTTCTGACCCAGTGCTTGTATAAATAAATAAATCTTTAAAAGATTTAAATAAATGAATTAAAATTAAAATCCAGTCCTAAGGTCTCCTGGGTGGCTCAGGTGGTTGAGAGCAGCACTATGAAGCTTTCTGCAGCCTCTGCAGCATGGGTTCGATCCTGGCCGGCTGGGGAGAAACCCACACGGCGTAGCAGACCTCTCCTGTCTTGCCCGCTGCTCCCCTCAGCAATGTATTTCGTCAGTCTGCCTGTTCTGCTCCCCACTCTGTCTCTGGTGAATGATCTCACCCTCCCGCACATCTGGCCTGTACCCAGGTTCCTGTATAAATAAATAAATTTAAAAAAAAATCTAGTCCTAGACAGGGGTAGAGGCAGGATCTGAAAACAGACCAAGGTATTGTAGGCAGTAATACCTTGGGTTATTACTATTTCAACGACTGTGTTGAAAATACTTTGTTTGACTTTCTAATCTGCTAATAGCATAACTGAAGGACTTACTGGAAACTGGAATGAGGACTGGCAAAGAAATGCATTTCATTTTTACCCTCACAGGCACATGGTACCCTTAATTCAACAAACTACCACCACTCATGAAGACATCCCAGGAAGTGAGCATAATAAATACAAAGCAGAGTAACATCATAAAAGAAGTGTTCAAAGTTCCCTCTTGCAAAGCAGAAACACAAAACCTCACACAAATGCAAACTCAGTAGTGTAAAAACCTGTGATTCAGTTACATTAGATATGTAAAATGAAACCAACTTAGTTTGAAAATATTGCTCTGTTGCAGTCATGTGAAGTGAATATTTGGGTGCTCTGAGGTGATTTTTTTTTTTTTTAAGATTTACTTATTCTTGGGCCTCCCCTGATGGCGCAGGCAGTTGAGCGCCGCGCTATGAAGCTGTCCGCAGACTCTGCAGCACCAGTTTGATCCCAGCCGGCTGGCCGGCGAGGGTCCCACATGGCACGGCAGAACTCTCCTGTTGTGCCCGCTGCCCCCCTCAGCAGTGTATTTCGTCAGTCTGCCTGTTCTGTTCCCCGCTCTGTTTCTGGTGAATCCTCTCACCCTCCTTTGCATCTGGCCTGTACCCCAGTTCTTGTAAAAAATAAATAAATCTTTAAAAATAAAGATTTACTTATTTATGCATACAAGAACCAGGGTGTAGGCCAGAGGTGTGGGGGGTGAGAGGACTCAACAGAAGCAGAGTGGAGAACAGAACAGGCAGATTGACTGAAATACACTGCTGAGGGGAGCAGTGGGTAAGAGACAGAAGAGGTCTGCTGCGCCATGTCGGTTGCTTCCTGGCCGGGGATCAAACTCGTGCTGCAGTGGCTGTGGATAGCTTCATAGGTTGCATCTTAACCCCTTGTGCCACCAGGGAGGCCCCTGAGGTGATGTTTTAAAAATCAATTTTTGTGGCCAGCGATTCTGCCACCCAAAAAACCTTTAAGAACCTGGAATATCTCCACTGAAATTCCATTAAAGACACCAAACCATCAAGAGTAACTGTCTTAACTGACCCCCCCCCCCACACACACACACACACGTGCATGCACATACACCCTCCCTCCCCTAGTTTGCTCTCTGCTATCATGGGCTTATTTGGGAACTGATTAAGATGTGTGTTGCCTCCAGTGTTGAGGCACTAGAGAGTTTCAAGAACAACAATATTTTATTTTTTAACACCACTGAGGTTTCAAAATACGCTTATTCAGGGCCTCCCCGATGGCACAGTGGTTGAGCGCTGGGTTGCAAAGCTGCCCGCGGTCTGCAGAGCCAGTTTGATCCCCGGCCACTGTGTGAGGGTCCCACATGGCGTGCAGACCTCTCCTGCCGCCCGCTGCTCCCCTCAGCAGTGTACTTCGTCACTCTGCCTGTTCTGTTCCCCGCTCTGGCTCTGGTTGAATTCTCTCACCCTCCCACACTTCTGACTGTACCCAGTGCTTGTATAAATAAACAAATAAAAAATCTTAAAAAAAAAAAATTCTATTTAAAAAAAAACAAAATACGCTTATTCAGTATATTTGCTCTATTTTTTTCTAGTAGAAGTTCAGGTCTAAACCATCCTGGATTTTAAGCCACAGCACAGCTTTAGGAAAGGTATCAGTTACCTTTTAAACAGTATACTGATTAAGATCACATACAAAAATCAGCTGGCTGTTTCTTCTGATTCTGTTAAACTACTGACCACTCTATGTTGCCAGTGCAAGTAACTTAAAACAAGTAAACTAAAAAGAAAGAGAAAAACCATTCTCAGCTGAGAAGGGTGCTTCTGCAGAAAGAGAATGTTTTTACATGGAAACACCCCCCATTTTTCAAACTTTTGTTTCTCAGTCTTGACTGAGAAAAATGCTTTATCAAGTTCCTAATATCCCAAAAAAGCACATGAGGAACAGGACTGAGATCTAATCTGTGTCACAGCCACATGGCAGAAACAGTGCAGGTCTCGTGAGGTCCTGAAGGGCAATTATTTCCCAAAAGACAAAAAGCCAGCCCACCCTGCAGGTCTAGCAAGAGAACATGAGCCACATGCCCACAATCCAGACCCAAAGCCCTACTGCACAGCCCATGTCCTGTGTGAGTTATTATTTCCCTAACACAGACCCTGAATGAGGAGGAGGATACTGGGCAAGGTAGCTCAGCCCATGCACAGTCACTAACTTTTGCTAGCCTGCCTTTCCCTAGGCAGGTAATCCTGGTAATCCTCGTGCCTCCCAAAACGCAAAGCATGCTCAAAAGTAAAAACAAAAACAAAAGCAAAAAAAAAAACATAAAATAAAATAAAAAACAACCCAGAAGATCCCAAATAAGCCCAGCACACTAAGAGCTCTGACTCACTTTAATGAGAAACAACAATTACTTAAGCAAATAAATTTCAACATAAGCTGACAGACTTCAGCTCTATTAAAGTATCACACACTAGTCATCACACCAACATTAGTGAGTCCCTAACTTTTCTGTGAGGTAGATGAGCATTCTGCTGGGGTTGCTTTCTTTTGGGAGGGGGTTTGGGGGGAGGGGAACGACAATGAAACGAAGGCAACTGCCTAAGACCACAGAGCTATTTCAATGGCATGAGGAAGAACCACTCTTCAGACTTGAAATACAGCACATTTTAGATTGAATAGTTTTGTATAAAAAAATCACAGGAAAAGCCAAGTTATTATTCTGACATCTACTTACAAACAGGCACTCACAAACACTACAAACTGCATATGTTGGGCTTCCTCAATTCTCAGACCTTAATTGCAAAGAGTGCAATTAGTCTGTGGTGTTCTTGGGAAGAGCCAGACATTTTTACTATGATACAAAGACAGAAATTAAACTTAGCTTTCACTATTTTCTGGCTCAGATCCTTAGCGAACTTAAAATCGTAATTGTTAACATGAATGAACACGAGACAGAGTATTGAACTAAATTTATGCATTTTCTAAATTTACTCATTTTCTAAAATGAAAACTAATATGAACTTTTTCTTTGATTCTTTATGCTAGAGTGGAAGAGTAGAAAAGAAGTAATACATCCTGGGCCTCATGGTGGTGCAAGGGTTCAAGCACAGCACAGTGAAGCTGTCCGTGGCCTCTGCAGCAAGAGTTCAATCCCCACTGGCCAGGAAGGCGACCCACATGGCACGGCGGACCTCTCCTGTCTTGCCCGCTGCTCCCCTCGGCAGTATATTTCAGTCAATCTGCCCGTCCTGTTCGCAGCTCTGTCTCTTGTGAACCCACTCAACCCCCGTACCTCTGACCTGTTTCCCAGTTCTTATATGCACAAATAAATCTTTTTTTAAAAAAGTAATACACCCTTTTAACAACTGCATAGCTTAAATAATGCTTTCATTATGTTCTCATTTAATCCTACTTTCAAACTCTGAAGCAGCTTTAGAAGACTATAGGACTTGCTAAGGTCACATGTAAGGGACCTAGCCAGACACCAACTCCACCTATTTATGCTAAAGAGTTAGCTTTTCCTGCCCAGTTTACAAAACAGAAGAACTCTGTATGTTTTAAATGCGTAATGTTTGTGCGAATACATAACCTTGTTGATTTACTAAGGGATCAAATTAGTTAGGTTTCACTGAAAGTTAGTTTACTTGATATATACATTTCTCCACTTTTTCCCTTTTCATGCAATTTCAACTGATTGCTATTTAAAATATAAATCTGAAAAAAAAGTTCCAAGTTTTTAATTAAACTAAAATAGAAACCGTGACTCACATTAAGAATGAACATAAAAGAAGACCTGAATGGAGAAATGTATCACAATCATGATTAGGATATCCATCATAAAGATGTAAAATGTAATTCTAATAAAAATTTTAATAGGATTTTTCAAGAAACTTGACATGCTGATCATAAACTCTTAGGGAAGAGTTAAGAATAAAGGACAGTGGGGGTGGGGAGGCTCCCTGGTGGTGCAGGGGTTAAAGACACAGCACTATCAAGCTATCAACAGCCACTACAATATCAGTTTAATCCCCTGACAGGGAGCTAACCCACATGGCTCATCAGACCTCTCCTGTCTTGCCTGCTGCTTCCCTCAAGCAGCGTATTTCAGTAGATGCGCCTGTTCTGCTCCCCACCCTGTCCCTGGTGAAAGTTCTCATCCCCTCGCCCCTACCTCTGGCCTACAGCCCAGATCTTGTATGCATAAATTAAAAAAAAAAAAAAGAAGAAGGAAGGACAGTCAAAATACTTGTGATCAAGTACAAGGAAAGTGTAAGGGCCTAGCCAGACTGGTTAGAAAGCTGCAGCTGTTAAAAACACATGGCAGTGACAGAGACAAAAGTAAAAGCCTTAGAACAGGGCATCAGAAACAAATGAGGGCATCTGTGGAGCTGAGCTGACAGAATGGCGCTAGGACAACCGGCTTTTGCCATGGAGAGCTAGATTTCCACCTCGTTCATACACAGAAGTCAATACCTCTTTTGATTGTATTATGTACTAAAGAGGAAACAAAAACCTTAAAATCTTTAGAGGAAAACAAATGTCTTTATTACATCAGGGAAGAGAAGGATTTCTTAAAGAGAGTGAAAGAAAATCACAAAACATGAGGAAAATCAATACAGTTGATATTAAAAATGTACTTCCCTTACCCCCCAAAAGTGCATCAACTATGAGGTTAAGAGATACCTATAATAAGCAAAGCCAACAATTATTACTCTATAAATCAGTAAGACAAGTCACTTGATAAAAAGGACAAAGGCTCAGACAACGCACAGAAGCAGAAATCCACACTGCCAACAGGCATATAAAAATAACAGAACAGCACTCACTGTCCATAATCTGGGAAGTGTAAATTAAAATAATAAAAACTGGTTTATTACCCATCAGAGTAACAAAAATTTAAGTTTGCCTATACTAATAAGTCTCCAGATTTCTAAAATGGGATCAGAAAACTCATGTACACTGATGAGAATGCAGTTAAAACAACTTAGAAAACAAACCAGGGTCCCCCTGGTGGCACAAAGGGTTAAGAACAGCACTGTGAAGTTATCTGCAGCCTCTGCAGCACAAGTTTAATCCCCAGCCAGAGAGGTAGCTACCCACATGGTGCAGCAGATCTCTCCTGCTTGCTCCCCTCAGCAGTGTATTTCAGTCAGTCTGCATGTTCTGCTCCCCACTCTGTCTCTGATGAATCCTCTCACCCCTAACCCCCACCCCTGTGGACTGTACCCCAGTTCTTGTATACATAAAATAAATAAATCTTTTAAAAAAATATATGTTAGGGCTTCCCCAGTGGCGCAGGTTGAGCGCAGTGCTGTAAAGCTGTCCGCAGCCTCTGAAGCACGGGTTCGAGTCATGGCTGGCCAAAGAGATACCCACATGGCACAGCAGACCTCTCCCGCCTCACCCCCTGCTAGGCAGTGTCTTCGGTCTGTCTGCCTGTTCTGCTCCCCGACTCTGTCTCTGATGAATCCTCTCACCCTCCCATGCCTCTGGCCTGTACCCCTGTTCTTGTATAAATTAAAAAAATAAATAAATCTTTAAAATATATATAGGGCCTCCCCGGTGGCGCAACAGTTGAGCGCTGGGCTGCAAAGCTGCCCACAGCCTCTGCAGCACTAGTTCGATCCTCGGCCGCCAGTGAGGGTCCCACATGGCGCCCAGACCTCTCCTGTTTCACCCGCTGCTCCCCTCAGCAGTGTATTTCCTCAGTCTGCCTGTTCTGTTCCCCACTCTGGCTCTGGCGAATTCTCTCACCCTCCCGTGCTTCTGACTGTACCCAGTGCTTGTATAAACAAATAAATTAATCTCTAATATATATATATGTTAAACTACAAAATGACGAATATAGTGTGAAACTATTCATGTGACTTTTTTAAAATATATTTTTTACATTGTTGTTCATTTTTGTACAATGCTTCATTTCTTCCCTCAGGTGTAATCCCCACAGAATCCCACCATCACATCACCAGTGAGCACCATGTGATTTTTTTTAATTCATTTATATTTTCATCATTTTTCATTTTTTTACAATGCTTGTTTTCTCATGTGTAGTCCCCCTAGAATTTCTACCACCAGTTCACCAGTGCACCATCATCATAGTCCCTCAAGCTCTTCCCTCTCCTTCTGATCTCTCCCCCTCCCCTGCAGATTGTCTCTGATTTATAGCTGTCTATTTTTGTTTTGTTATGTTTGACATTTTATTTTTTTTTAAGATTTATTTATGTATACAAGAACTGGGGGACAGGCCAGAGGTGCAGAGGGTGAGAGGATTCACCAAAGACAGAGCGGGGTGCAGAACAGGCAGTCTGAAGTACACTGCTGAGGGGAGCAGTGGGTGAGACAGAAGAGGTCTGCCGCACCATGTGGGTAGCTCCCTGGAGGGCTGGGGGTCGAACTCATGCTGCAGATAGCTTCATAGTGCTGTGCTCAACCCCTTGTGCCAGCAGAGAGGCCCTATTTGACATTTTAAACCAAATAAAACACTACAATGTCCAATCTGTAGGTGCACACCCATGTGGTATGGCCTTGTGCCAGCAGAGAGGCCCTATTTGACATTTTAAACCAAATAAAACACTACAATGTCCAATCTGTAGGTGCACACCCATGTGGTAACAAAGTAAAAAACGCAGAGTGAAGAAAATACTTGCAATTTCAGTGTCTGTATTTCTGGGGAAAGGGGAGTGAGACAGGAAAGGTACAAGGGAGGCTTCCAGTCTATCTGTAATGTTTTGCTACTTATAAATACAGCAAAATATCACTATTAGTCACGTCTGGTTGGTGGGTTCAGACATTCCTCATATTTGTCTCTATACTTTTCTGTACAGTGGAACTCTATCAAAAAGCATGAATTAGAAAATGAAAGCTAAAATATAACCATTAATTGTATCTCCACATAGACTCAATAAAACAAAGTTTTGCCTTACCTCAACTGAAGAGCGAGGAGTCACGAAGAACTGATTGAATTCATCTGGGCTAAAATCTCCAAATATGTACTGGGGAAAAAAAAAAAAAAAAGAGTCACTGATCACATAAAATAGACAAATTATGTACTTTCAGAAAGGTAAGCTCTATGTTATAGCCATTCTGTGAAATATGTGGATCAGAATCCCAAGACCCTTTCTGGATTAAACAAATCAGGATCTGCAAGCAGATTTCTAGACGTGCAATTTCCCAAATTACAAACAAGGAAAATACCACTTTGTTTTTCCTATCAATCACCAAAGAACACTCTGAAATGGATAAAAGCTTATTTTCAAACAAATTCAAAAGCTTATTGTCAACTCTGCACACCAAAAAGCAGAGTCCTGCTTGCAAGAACTGTTTTGGTTCCCCACATTTCCAGTTGATCCAGTTACCTTCTGCTGACTCATGCTCTACCCACATTTCAGTTTTCTCCACTGTACACACTTAAGAAAAGCAGCAAACACAGTTCAAATGGGAAGACAGGGAAATGCAGAAAGGCAAAATGTTGGTAATCCTAGTGAATAATTTTTTAAAACATGTATGGAGCTTAAAAAATACATGAGAGGACCTCCCCTGATGGCGCAGCGGTTAAGCGCTGGGCTGCAAGGCTGCCCGCAGCCTCCGCAGCGCCGGTTCGTTCCCCGGCCGCAGGCGAGGGTCCCACAAAAAAAAAAAATACATGAGAACGTGATGCAGAGTAAACATAATATTTGACAGACAGAGACTTAGTTGCTTTCTGAATGCGACTTTGCAGAAAAATGACTCATTAAACTGCATGAAAAAAGCTGGCAAGTGCCTAGGCTCACCGGCTCCCTATAGCTTGAAGAAATAAGTCACTGACAAGAATCAGTATGATGAGATTTCTGCAACAGAGAAGCACTCACTAATCATCACTTAATAATCATGGGGAGGGCCTCCCCTGGTGGCGCAGCGGTTGAGCGCTGGGTTGCGAGGCTGCCTGCAGCCTCTGCAGCACCAGTTCGATCCCTGGCCACCGGCGAGGATCCCGCAAAAAAAAAAAAAAAAAAAATCATAGGGAGCCTAGAGGAGCCACACATGATGGTGGGCACAGGGGATAGAAATGGTCAGCAGAGCTGTGATCAGCCACACTAATGAGCTGACAGTTTGGTCACTTGCAAGGAACCTACAAGCATGTGACTTAAACATAAGCAGCAACAGAGTATCATACAAATGGCAAATAAGATGGCAACCGCCTTGTGCTGTGCAGGGAGGGCGGGGTAACACACCCATAATTCTGGGTAAAACATTTCTGGAAGGCTTTCTGGCAATAAATACCAAGAAAACACACACACACAAACATGAATATATACACATAAATATTACTTAAAAACTTCATGTAGGGCCTCCCCTGGTGGCGCAGGTGGTTGAGCACAGTGCTCAACCTATACCCCACCCAGTTCTTGTATAAATAAATAAATAAATCTTTAAAAAAAAAAAAAAAAACTTCATGTAGTAGTTACATATACTTGCAGAAGTCCACAAAGAAACTGTATATCAGGCCTTCCCTGGTGGTGCAGCGGTTGAGCTCTGGGCTGCAAAGCTCTGCAGCGTCAGTTCGATCCCTGGCCACTGGCGAGGGTCCCACATGGCACGCAGACCTCTCCTGCCACCCGCTGCTCCCCTCAGCAGTGCATTTCATCACTCTGCCTGTTCTGTTCCCCGCTCTGGTGAATTCTCTCACCCTCCCGAGCTTCTGACTGTATCCAGTGCTTGTATAAATAAATAAATAAATCTTTTTTTTAAAAAAAAGGAAGAAAAGAAACTATCAACAGCAATGGCAAAAATAAGCAGAGTCCCAAAGTGATTTAAAATGATTGTCTTAAATAATTCCCTGTAAGCACAGACCTTCTTATCATCTCCAGCACTGGGGAAACACACTCATGTCACTCAACCACCATGCCAAGCACCAGGAGGGAAAGGTAGAAGTGAAAAGGAAGAAAGGAAGGAAGGTGATGCAGATGTGAAAAAAAGGGCACCTCAGACTGGTGCTCCTTAGAGTCCCCACTGCAGATAAAGATCTTCAGGCCTAGATAAAAACCTCAAAATCTACTCAGGAGAAAACATCCCAGCAATACCAAATGCTGGTGAGGAGGGAGAACAAATGAGCTCTCTCTGAGGCGGCCACCGGTGCAGAATGGCACAGTCACTTTGGAAAAGAAATTCCAACTTACTTATGAAGGTATTCAGCATACGACCCGGGAATCCCTCTCCTAGGTACCTGCCCACTAGATGAAGTCCCATGTACACAAAAAAAAACCTGATTTTTTTGTTTACTGCAGCTCTAGTCATAAATGCCCCAACCTGGAAACAACCAAATGTTCCAAGAGGTAAATGTGGTACATCAAATTCTACTCAGTGATTCTAAAAGCACCACGCAAAATGAAAGAATACAAACGTATTCAAAGGTTACATGTTGTATGACTGCATTTATACAACATTCTAGGGCAAAACTATCAAGACAGAAAACAGATGTGTGTTTGTCAAGGTGTGGGGAACTCTTGAGGGGTGATGAAAATATTCAAACACAGAGGAAACTTGTTGGGGAAACGATAACCTTCCTAACTGCCAAAGAAACACACAGCCACTAAAAAATTAATGTTTTCCGTCCAAGCATGGGAATAGACAACAACAACAAAAAAAATCACAAGACACGTGAAGGGGAAATCAACAGTAACGCAAAGAGTCAGAATTTTAAATGAAGGGGAAATAAAATAAATTGATGGTGAACAACAAACAGAACAAACACAGTAAACAGAAGAGAACTTTAAAAACAATTCTGATGTTTGACAAAAGTGGACCTACTGGAAAACAAGTGTCCACAGAAAAAATAAATTTAAAACCGCAACAGAATTGGTAAGAGCAGAAGGCAATGGAGCAATGGTTTGAGAGTGCCAAGATTATAGTAATATGTTCCTAGAATTCTAGAGTATTTTGTTTTCATATGATTCTATTCTGAAGGTAAGATTATTACTCAAATGCAAAGGAAAAATAACATTCTGACACCCATATCCTATTCTGGCATTGGGGGAAGGTGCCTTAGAATTCTAGAAAATGACTTCAAGAGACAAACAAGATCTAGAAACCACTGATGTGATAGTTGTGACGACTACTGAAAATACTGACAATCACCAAACTGGAACCATGTTGCTTCATTTAATAGCAGATATAATATAGGGAAAGATAACCATTTTATCTTTGCTTATGAATGATAAACAATTTAGAATGTGGGATGATATGTAAGAATGAGAACGAGAATGTTCTACAAGATTATTAGGCTATTTTGTTTGGCAAATTTTCTTCCCAAAAAATTGAAAATAAAAATGAAATGCTCACTTAAATCACATTTCTAAGCACACTTTCTTTTTGAGCTCATACACAGTCTTTTATAAAGAAAAACCTGGTTAATCCAAGTAAAAGAACTAAAATTTCAAATGATTTAATAAAATCATGTCATTGAAGAAAGAGGAAATGTGACCCCAAACCACTGACACACCCAGCCAGCTAGGAGCAAACTCATGACCAAGAATTGAAGTGCTCAGAAAGACTCCAGGGAAATCTTTTTTCTTCTATTATTTGATGTTACTATTTTCATGTATTCTTTGAAAAATTGGAGACTTCAATGTGCTGGGTTTTCTTGTTGTTTGTTTTTGTAGAACTGGGGTATAGGCCAGAGGTATGGAGGGTTAAAGGATTTACCAGAGAGAGAGGCAGGAGCAAAATAGGCAGGACAGGAGAGGTCTGCTGGGCCACGTGTGGGTTAGTTAGCTCTCTGACAGGGGATCGAACTCAGGCCATAGCAGTGATAGCACTAAGACTACACCCGTAGGCCCCCAGGGAGGCTCCTTATATGCTTTTATTACAACTTCATGTCAAATATTTCTCCACAAATATACATCTCTAATGTGATTATTAAATTTAATGGAGTTAAAGTAAGGAGAACTTGATGTACAGATAGGAGAAATCTGTTAAAATAAAAAAATATATTCTTTGGGTAAAAAAAGGGAGGAAGACAGAAATATCTACATGTGTTTGCATAGAGAGATACTGAAAAGGGACTCAAGATGGGAGGAAAACAGTTAGGCTATGGGGAGACTCAACAGAGGTGTTGGAATAAGGAATAAGATTTCTCAATGTCCATCTTTTCAGTTTTTAGTTCTGAACTGTATGACTACCTTCTTCGTTCAAAAAAATAACCTGTTAAAAATCAATGCAAGCAATAGAAATCCTTCTAACTACTGAATATACCCAGTTTGCACCTTTGTTAGTTTTAAGATTTCACTGACAACAGATTAGGACTTGATGACACCATTTAATCCAAAAGGACACCATAAATAACTGCTAACCATCAGCTATGCAACACTGACTATCATTTCACACTTGACAAATGGCTAGTAGAGCTGCTTTGAACTCCCAACTAATTTCCTTAATACCGGCTCACAGTGAACAATTCCATTGAAACAAACAGCGGATTATAGCACCCCCATGCCATTATCAGACCTTGCCTCAATCTTTAAAAAGCAAAAGTTTTTGAAAAGTGAGCAGTTGTACTTCATGTTTGAAAAAAAAAGTCATCTCAATTTTGACACTGAGAAGCCAGATGACTGCTAAAACAATCTGGTATCAAGGACTATGACACCTGTAAGGGGCTGTTTTTGTTAGGATGTCTATTACTTATACTCACACAGCAATTCAAAGGTAGTGTGGTGACTGACGATAAAGGAAGGCCTAGTAAATGGAGAATTCATTTTCCAGTCACTGAGGGCCTCCTACAAGGAAAGGCTTAAGAATAAAAAGGGAGGGCCTCCCCGGTGGCGCAGCGGTTGAGCGCTGGGTTGCGAAGCTGCCCGCGGCCTCTGCGGCGCCGGTTCGATCCCCGGCTGCTCCCCGGCCACTGGAGGAGGGTCCCACATGGCGCGCAGACCTTTCCTGCCGCCCGCTGCTCCCCTCAGCAGTGTACTTCGGTCCTTCTGCCTGCTCTGCTCCCCACTCTAGCTCTGGTGAATTCCCTCACCCTCCCGCGCTTCTGACTGTACCCAGTGCTTGTATAAATAAATAAATAAATCTTTTCAAAAAAGAAAGAAAGAAAGAAATATCTTGTAAAGTCTGTTTTTAGGTAGAAAAATATTATAGGTATATAGGTTAAAAAAAAAAAAAAGGGATGAAAATGATTCTGTGCCAGATTTCCCAGGATTTACAATCTAGGGGAGAAAATGCCACTGGCTATTATATGAATTGATTTGTCCTATACGGGCAAAGTGAGAGAAAACCTAGAAAAATCGAGTTTGTGGGGGAATTGAAGAGCAGGAACAAGTGCATTCTTCCTGTGTTTCCATAGCCTGCGCAGGACTTAGTGCATCAGGGTACTTACTGATGCTCACAAGGGGGTGACATGAGGAAAAGCAAAAGAAGGGGCCCGTGGGCCCTGTGAGCCACAAGCCACTACAGAAATGTTTATGCTGTCAGTAAAACTAACTCTTCTAACCACTGCATCAAATACTCAAAGGCAAATGTTGGGAGTTCCCTAGGTCTTAAGCAAACACAGTTAGATAAATGGCAGAGAGAATTAATGCAACATCAAATGTTCCTGTTAGCCAGCTGCTACAATGCCCCAAAGAAGGCTGGGGCTCTGAGGAAGACTCTTCTCCATACCACCAGGAACAAAGTCTAGCCTCCCCTCACTACCAACCCAGCCCACCTCAGGCTTTGACACTCACTGTTCACGGCCTCATCATTTGCTGACCCTTTCTAGTGAAGACATAAAACAAATTACAAGAAACACTTCAGGAAAGGGGGCTGTGCCCACAACACAGTTAGGAGGGAAACACACGAGTCCCTGGCATGAACACTGGAGGAAACTAGAGGTTATCAGAGGGCCTCGGGGATGTGGTGAGCAAAACTAGAACTGACAGCCTTCTCACAAACAGAAAAGCAAAGCAGAAGTCCCAGCCCAAGAAAGGTGAGGAGCAAAGAGGTTTCCTGGTCCCCTGCAGGTCCACAGTTGTACAGCGCGCTAAGGCAGCCACAACAGACCAGCTTTCTGCAAGAGGGTGCCTTCCAAGGAGCAATCCACCATCTGGCACCAGGGGGCGCTAGCACACCACAGATGTCACTGCAGCCCAAACTCCCAAACCTCACTGCTAGCAAGGCATTTCAAACTGTAGGGTACCCCCAAATCATGTACTATGCCTCCAAAAGGCTCATGAAAACAGGAGATCAGTCTCTGATCACAAAGGCAGTTATCAATAAACATGCCGCTGACAGTTTCTGAGACAGGCAGGCAACTCTGACCCCAGCTCCTGGAACAACCTCCCATGAACTCAGTGTGCAGGACAGAACTAAGTCACAACTAACAAGCCGCTGAGGACAGCAGTTTTCTCCACCCCCATTTCCCAATGACTATAAGTTGAATTTGAGAGACAGGAGGAAACAAAAGAGCAATAAACTTTTTCAAGTGATAAAAGCCTTGATTTTATCTATAGAAGGAAAGCATGATGGAGGAGACAAGCTCCAAAGTTCTTCCCAGAGCTCCAAGGATCTCCCAGGTCTGACAAGGACCAAGAACACAGGTTTGGAAATGTCCTCAGATGGATACAGACAACTAAAACTGTACGGGGCTTGGGCCTCCCTGGTGGCGCAGCGGTTGAGCGCTGGGTTGTGAAGCTGCCTGCAGCCTCTGCAGCGCCAGTTCAATCCCCGGCCGCCGGGCGAGGGTCCCACATGGCGCGCAGACCTCTCCTGCCGCCCGCTGCTCCCCTCAGCAGTGTACTTTGTCACTCTGCCTATTGTACTCTCCGCCCTGGCTCTGGTGAATTCTCACCCTCCCATGCCTCTGACTGTACCCAGTGCTTGTATAAATAAATAAATCTTTAAAAAAAAAAAAACTGTACGGGGCTTTTGGGGAGGGTAGGGAGAGAGGAATGGAAAGTCACTGCTAGGAGATGAGGTTTTCTTTTTTAGAATGCTGAGATGACCTAAAATTGACTGTGTGGGTGGCTGTGTTAGGGGGAAAGGATGTTCTGAGCTAATCCCATGCAGGCTTTGTGGACCCCACTCCCACTCCAGACCAAAGCCATCAAGACATTGGGAAAGACAAATCCCGTCACCACCAAAGGGAAGGTGGCTGCGACCTGAGGGTGGAGTTAAGCAGCCAGGTTTGGTATAAAAACCAAACACATGGGCCTTGGGTTGCTTTCTTGCTCGCCTCCTGGCTTCACAGCTCCTGGCTCGCGGCCAGCTCTCAGAGTGCCATTAGGGATTCCAGATCGGCCGATCGGGTAGGACACATTTAAAACTTTGTCTCCCACTTTTCTCCCTGAGTTGTACATTTTCTCATTTGCCCTTCCCTTGTAAATAAACCTTTTATTAACCTTTCGCGTGTGCCTGCAGTAGAGCACTGATAGTCCTTTTAAGCGCATGGTGAGGACCCACAGTCAGGCACCCCGTTTTGTATCGTGGCTGCCCTATAACAGCTGCACAAACGTAAATACACTAAAAACCACTGAGCACACACTTATTTAAGTGGGTGAATTCTATGGCATGTAAATATATCCAAGTTTAAAAAAAAAAGTGGTTGGGTAAAAAGTACATCTTTATCAAAATACACAGCTAACAGCCCCACAGGGATGGGCCAGAGACCAGGTACAATGCACACTCAACCTGATGAGTAGAGAGGCTGACCCTGTCAGTCACTGCACAGCAGGAATTCCAGGGATTTAACAATGTGTATTGAGTACCCACCACCCACAATGAACTGCGAATTATAAGAATGAACTCCAAAGAAAACTGACAGGGGTTCAGGACATCAGGACATCTACATTTTGGTCATAGTGCAAATGCACTGCAAGTTGCCATGAGTGTTAAAATGGGAAAGCAGAAGAGGAGGAAGAAAGTCTTCATCCGCCCCTAAGTGGGTTATAAAAGAATTCTGCTTTATTTTCTTGGGCAGAGGGGACAAACTGTGTACAAAGCCATACCTACTGGCAGCCTCCCTCTTTTTAAGATTCAAAAGTATTGTAATGTAGTGCCTGGTTTCGGGGTTTGTGTTTTATTCTATTAAAGTTCTATCAAAAGACAACCTGTCAATTTTCAAAGCAAGATTTTTACTATGTTGGTTATATATTTAGTGTTTTAATGAATTGTAAGGTAAAGCTTGTTTCCAAAGACAGTACCTCCAAGTTAGAAAACATGATTCCTTTAACAGAAAGCCACTTTTACCAACTTTACAGTCCGGTGTCTACATTACATTATAGGGTAGAAGTTACATTTTAACCTGCTTTGTTCTGAATTAGTATTAGGCAGCAAGATAACAGAGAGCTCTCACTATACAGCAACTGCCTACAGAGACTTTTTATCACATGGAACAAAGTTGATAAATCAGGGAGGAAATCCAGTGCACATGATCTGGGATAGCTGTAGAGGAAGTTCAAGATTCCACCTATTATTATACTAATTACAATCAGGTTGTAATCAGGTGCTAAT
Organism: Talpa occidentalis; assembly: GCF_014898055.3. NCBI lineage: Eukaryota > Metazoa > Chordata > Mammalia > Eulipotyphla > Talpidae > Talpa > Talpa occidentalis. The sequence continues at coordinate 20,405,614 of NW_023601754.1, read as the reverse complement.
CTTAAGAGAGGAAAGAAGGGGAAAAGAAGAGAGATACACCAATAAAAAAGAAACTAACAGAAGTAGCTCTGTCTTTGCTGGGGCCATGGGGTGAATGTAGGGGACACAAGGAAACTTTTGAAAATGGAAATGATGTCTTGACATGGAGGTGGTTACACATACATATACCTTCGCTAAAGTTCAATGAACTAAACTGTAAATGGGCAAAATTTACTGAATGTATGTTTATGCCTCCATAAAGTTGATTTAAAAAAAAAAAAAACAGAAACCAAGTTAAACTCATCTTTATATTATCCGCAGATAATGAATACTACCAAACAGGGGTTCAAAACAGCTGTTGAACAAATGAATTCAGGAAGAGGAAAATGAAAAGAAAAAAAACCACAACAGGGGCCTCCCTGGTGGCACAGGGATTGAAGACAGCACTACCAAGCTGTCACCAGCCACTGCGCACAAGTTTGATACCCAGCCAGCCAGAGAGAAATCCACATGGCACAGCAGACCTCGCCTGTCTCGCCCGCTGCAGTGTATTTCAGTAGATCTGCCTGGTCTGCTCCCCACTCTCTCTTGGTGAGTCCTCTCACCCTCCCCGCACCTCTGGTCTACACCCTAGTTCTTGTATGAATAAATAAATCTTTAAAAAAAACCCACAACAAATAAAATATGACGGGACAAGAATGTTAACTTCTCTATTCATCACAACAAAAGGTCACCCCTCCAAGGTGGTGGTGGGCTAACATTTTAACTTTGCCATTCCAATTGGTTTTCTTCTGTTTTTATTATGACCAGAGATGTTCTACCAGGATCACATCTTTCATGTTTTAAATGTAAACATTATAATTAAGACATAACCTTTAATCTTTGTAACAGTTAAGTATAACCAAGACAATTAGGTTAAGCTTTGCAGTAAACTTAATACTGGTGTATTTGGGCCCAGCAGAAAATCATTCACAGTCACCATATTCCAAGCTAACAGAAAATTGGCTTTCAAAATTTTAAATATAGAAGGAAAAGAAAGATAGGGTGAATGTGATCAGAAAGTATCAAGGCTCAGGGCAGGTCAACCATTTTTTTTTTTTTAAGATTTATTTATTTATACAAGAACCAGGGTACAGGCCAGATGCGTGAGAGGGTGAGAGGATTCACCAGAGACAGAGGGGGGCACAGAGCAGGCAGACTGACGAAATACACTGCTGAGGGGAGCAGCAGGCGTGACAGGAGAGGTCGGCTGGGCCTTGTGGGACCCTTGCCGGCCAGCCGGGATCGAACCCGCACTGCAGAGGCTGTGGACAGTTTCACAGCGTAGCGTGGTGCTCAATCACCTGCGCCACCAGGAGGCCCTGGATCAACCTTTTAAAAATCCATTTTTAATGAGCAGAAGAGCTAAAAAGAAACTTCTCCAAAGAGGAAATGCAAATGGCCAACAGGCATATAAAAAAATGTTCAACATCACTTGTAATCAGAGAATGCAAATCAAAAATGAGATACCATCTTATACCAGCGAGAATGGCACATACTAAAAAAAAACTAGCAGCAACAAATGTTGGTGAGGATGTAGAGAAAAAGGAACTGTCCTGCACTGCTGATGGGAGCGCAAACTGGTGCAACCACTATGGAAAGCTGAGGGGAGGTTCCTCAACCTACTAAAAATGGAGCTTCCACATGATCCAGCAATTCCACTCCTAGGTATCTACCCAAAGGACACAAAAACATTAATCCAAAAGGACACCTGCACCCCTATGCTTATTGCAGCACTATTTACAACAGCTAAGCTATGGAAACAACTCAAATGCCCAAAAATAGATGACTGGGGGCCTCCCCGGTGGCGCAGCAGTTGAGCACTGGGTTGCGAAGCTGCCCGCAGCCTATGCAGCGCTGGTTCGATCCCTGGCCGCCGGGCGAGGGTCCCACATGGCGCGCAGACCTCTCCTGCCGTCCGCCAGCCACTCAGCAGTGTACTTGTCACTCTGCCTGTCTACTCTCCGCTCCGGCTCTGGTGAATTCTCTCACCCTCCCGTGCCTCTGTCTGTACCCAGTGTTTGCATAAATAAATAAATAAACCTTAAAAAAAAATGACTGTATCAAGAAGATATGGTACATAAACACAATGGAATATTACTCAGCAATCAAAAAAGATAAACTCATGTCATTTGCAGCAATATGAATGGAGCTGGAAGGAAGCATGCTCAGTGAAATAAGCCAGAAAGAAAAAGAAAAATACCAGATGGTCTCATAGGAGGAACGTAGAGGATTCAAATAAGGATCGGGGGAAAAAAGTAACTACAATAAAGTAAAAATCAAAATCAACAGACAATTATAAACCAGAGACATCTGCAGCAGGAAGAAGGGCGTAGGATCCAAACAAGGGTGGGAAGAGCACACGGGACCATGGTGATAGATCACAGGTGAATGGGTGGTGGGAATTTCACAGGGACTAAAACTGAGGTGAAAATACATACATTGTACAAAAATGAAAAATGATGTAAAAAATATACAAAATAGGGCCTCCCCAGTGGCGCAGCGTTTGAGCGCTGGGTTGCGAAGCTGCCCGCAGCCTCTGCAGCACCGGTTTGATCCCCGGCCACTGGGCAAGGGTCCCACATGGCGTGCAGACCTCTCCTGCCGCGCCTGCTGCTCCCCTCAGCAGTGTGCTTCCGTCAGTCTGCCTGCTCTGTCCCTGCTCTGGCTCTGGTGAATTCTCTCACCCTCCCGTGCTTCTGACTGTACCCAGTGCTTGAATGAATGAATGAATGAATGAATGAATGAATGAATGAATGAATAAATAAATATTTTTATTCCTTACCCCACTATCCTTAACCACCAAGTCAGGTACCTGAATCCAGTGGCGTGAAGCAGGTTCTCAACTCTTGTCCCCCCTTATTATTTTTCTTAGACTGTCTTTTTTGACATATTTCACCAACTAAGCATTTGCAGATTCACTATTTAGTCATTTAAAATGATGCAAAATAGGGCCTCCCTGGTGGCGAAAGGAAGCAATCCGCAGCCTCTGCAGCACAAGTTCAATCCCCGGCCAGCCAGGGAGAAACCCACATGGCGCAGCAGACCTCTCCAGTCTCACCCGCTGCTCCCCTCAGCAGTGTATTTCAGTTAGTCTGCCTGTTCTGTTCCCCACTCTGTCTCTGGTGAATCCTCTCACCGCCCCCTCCCCCCACCCCGCATCTCTGGCCTGTACCCCAGTTCTTGTATGCATAAATAAATAAATCTTTAAAAAAAATAAACTGATGCAAAACAAAGATGATACGAAGGGAAATGCAGGTGACAGGTGTAGAATGATCCAGTAGCTTCTTGTAAAACAGCACACACACCTTGACCCAAGAAAGAGCTCTACCACTACAGGCAACTGAGGCCACAAAAAGGCCAACAGAGAGAGGGAGATGGCAAGCAGAGGCCCTTCCCCAGTTATGATCCCAAGTCAGACAGACTCCCTGTGACAATATGAGACAATTATTCACTTTGTAAGAGGGTCCACTGCATGGTGAACAATACCCAGAGCAGATATATTCAAAACTGAGGTACTTTTAGTGCTTTTAAAGGTTTACTGACCATTAATCACTTAAGAGGTTTCTGCAAAGGTAAACCACAAAGTTAAAATGCCGATCAGCATAAAATGCATAATGCAACTAATACAGTCCTCCCCCCTTAACTGTGGGGGGGATACATTCCAAGACGCCCCAGAGGATGCCTGAAAACCACAAATAGCACCAAGCCCTATGTACAATGTGGTTTTTCCTATACATACATACCTATGATAAAGCTAAACTACAGACCACAATTTTAAGGGACTAGGAATAAATAATCAAACAGCTAAAACAAGGTACCGTAATAAAAGTTATGAGATTATGTTCTCTCTTTCAAAATACCTTATTGTAGGTAATGTTTTCAAACTGTGGTTGACCTACATAACTGAAACCCTGGGCAGTAGGGACAACTACAACCTCCCAATTTAATCCAAGGTCTTTTTATACCCTCAAACTAGTGCATCTATCAAGCAGCACCCGTCCCACAAAAATATATGCGCGCGCACACACACTTTTCCAAACATTCTTTCCCTGGCCCCATTTGACTCTACGAGACTTTAATCTGTCCGGGACCATTCTCTCCCTCTGGGGTTGGTACCTACACATTATCCCCTAAACAGCTCACCCACTCTCCAGATGGAACTACATTGACGAATTCCCCATTCACATGTCCCATTTGGTCTGCTCAATTATATTTCATTTCCATTTTTTCAGGCTGCCAAGCCCATAGCACTTCCATTTTTATGTTCTACTTTTTAAGTTAAACTGAAGGCACGAGTCTCCCTGGTTAAGTCTCGGTGCTATCAGGCTACCACCAGCCACTGTGGCCAGAGTTCAATCCCTGGCCAGGAAGCTGACCCACATGGTGCAGCAGACCTCTCCTGTCTCGCCCACTGCTCCCCTCAACAGTGTATTTCAGTTGATCCACCTGTACTGCTCCCCACTCTGCCTCTGGTGAATCCTCTCACCCCCTGCACCTCTGGCCTATACCCCAATTCTTTTGTGCATAAATAAAAATAAATTTTAAAAAAACAAACTGAAGGCACATTTCAGAATGAGTCACATTAATCACCTTGGAACAAGGAGTTGACACATGGTCAACTTCTAGTTCTAAGGTCTAGTCATGTCTGAAAGCTAAACCCTTTAACTGTCATTGTGGGTGTCACTGACTGAACAACTCAGTATCATGTGCTAGTACATCAGGTATTCTAAACATGCATATAGCTGTCCACCCCTGCTCCCAGGACTCCTGCTGACCCACCAAGGCTTAATTCAACATCACCTCCTCAGGGGAAATACTCTGGGCCCCTATATCTATAGCAGTACTGTTCACACCTCACGGTGACTCTCCTTTATGTCTCTGTCTGTAAATGTACCTTGATCTCCTGTGTTTTTCACTTCCCAATCCTGTCCACTCAGGAACAATACTTAGGATCTCATGAATATCTTTGCCTGAGTGATAAAGATAGAAAAATCTGAGGTTCTGCAAATTAGCCCTGTCCAAGATCCCACTAAAGGAAAATGGTAGTCAATATCGGACCCTGACACCAAAACACAGATACTGAACAAAGCAGCAATAAAATATAAGGAAAACCGTGAGAGACAGCTCAATGCCATCAGGCGTATAGGACGACTTGCCGAACAGAAAGAAGGGTCACAAGTCTGAGAGTCCAAGAGGAGGACCTGGAAACCAGAAAGAAGTGAGTGGCAGGGACGGTGCTTCTGGGTGGGACAGTATGGACTCTGCAGCCATGGGCCCCACATTCACCTCCCCTCCCCTCCCCATCGGAGGCACTCCCTCAGTTCAGAAGGGTACACCCACCTAGGGCCTGGCACACCTAGTCCACAGCACTTGGTTAAAAGATGGCCCAGGTGTGCCTTGGTTAAAAAGCACAAAGCTCAGACGATTGCCAGGATTCTGGGACGCATACTAGCTCTCTGGGTCTGGTTGGAGTGGTGTAGGTTACAAGCAAATGTAAAGCCTGCCACTGCTGTGGCCATTTTTGGCCATTTTGCCATCTGATGGAAACTAGCCTTAGGACACTACTGACAGAACACAGTGAAGAGAAACCAGATCCTCAAAGATGGCATGAATTGAAGATCAAACCAACCCTGAATTTTGACCAAGCTCTGGAACTACATGAGTCAATAAATCTCTAGTGGACAATGTAATTCAGTGAGTGCTGGCCTTTTGCTTGTTATCAAAAACATCCTAAGGAAGGAATAGTGTGACCAATAAAGGTAGTAAAAGACGTTCCCAGTTTAGTGGCAACAACTGGGGACTATACTAAAATAAGATCACTCAAAAAGCAAAACAATAGGTTGACCTGACATCTAAGCGCTACTCACTTAACGCCCTCCTTCCTCTCCATGTGCCCAAACTCATCCCCTTTCAGAAGGCTGCTGATTACCCATCTCCTTCATTTTCTGAGTTACTGCTACAGAACTGAATTTGTGCAGCACATGATTCAGCCCTTACACAGGTCCTCTCCTGCACTGATGGGTACCCAGGCTTCAATCACCTGTCTGGTCATTCGAGTTACCTTCCAGAATCTCTACAGTAGTAGCTATAATAGTTAACTAACCTTCACCAAACACAAGCCAGTCGCTTTCTGATATATTTTAGGAAAAGGTCTTTCTCAATCTTTTTCAAATTAGTTCACAATCATAACTTACTTTTAATGAAATTAGTACACACTTTTAAAATCCAAACAAAAAAAATTCAAGTTTTAAATTAGTACTAATTATTTTTCTTAGTATTATGTAGCAAAATATATCTTTCAGCCCTCAAAAGTAATCAATGAATTAAGGCTATTTTCATCTTTCAGTTTACAACGATGTGCATTAACTAGCTCTGGGAAATCAGGTAATTCAGATACAACTAAAAAAAATGGACTGAAAAATTGCCCAAACATCTCTTTTTAGCATAGATAAAATAACTTGTGAATACACTGCAGGACTTAAACTTAATACTGAAGGAAACTGTTTAATTAGCGAGGATATTCACAATGCAAGAAATGAGGGGGAAAATATTTTACTAAACACACAGCAGAATCCTATTTTATTAAAACACAGACATACTAAATGTGGCTACCTAGTTCCCACAAGTCACCCTGCACTTCATTTCATCTGCCACTGCCTGAGTCAGCCCTCAGCCCTTCTGCACTGGGTGTCTGAGAGCGCCCGCCTCCAGCCCAACCTCACGTGCTGCCTAGTGCTTTCTTAACACCGAGTCTGATGGCTGGGATCCCCAGGAACAGCCTCTCAAGGTTCCCATGACCTTCTGGAATAAAAAGTTGTAGGACAGTGTGCAAGAGCCCTCAGGACTTGCCACACATCTGTCTTGGACTCATCAGTCATGTTCTTCTCCCACCTCCCCAGACAGCAGAGCTCTCCACGCATGGCCCTGCTGCTGCACACGCTGGGCCACCTGTGTCCAGTGCCTTCACTCTGGCCCCTAATGGTCAAGCTTAGCTCTCCACAGAACTCAGTCCCAGAGTTTGATCTTGCAAACTATTTTCTGAACAAACCTGCTGAATTACTCACTCTAGGTTATAACAATTGATTAGCCTCTTTTTCCATACTTGACAGTGGACTTGCAGAAGACACAAAGTGTCTTCTCTTTCATTAATTTATTCATTAATAAATATTTACTGAACACTTAAGGTTGAGAGCCTAGTGAAGAATGAGTGAACAAAACAGACAAACTTACCCATATTAACTTACATTCTGGTGGGGGAGACAGAAAACTGTACAAATGAACTATGTGAGGTATAGGGCAGTGGTTAATGCTCTAGAGAAAACCAGACAAGATGGCAGAGGGTGAAAGAAGCTGCGGGGTGAAACAGGGCAGAGGCCCTGAAAAGTCACAATGACACAGAGTGCCCAGGGCCAGAGCAAGTCACATGGACAGAGGGGAGGAGAATGTTCACAGCAGAGTGGCTCAGACAGAGACAACTTGTTCACATTCACTTTTGTGCCCACAGTGCCTGGCAGTTAGTTGAGTTCAAAAAACCAAGGGGCGAAATGAATACATTGGTTGGAATACCTCAGGTGATAAAGGAGCGGGAAAAGAAAATAATTGAAGCAAGCCAACTGGAAAATTCTCTTCCCAGTGCCTCATCCCTGACCTACAGGGACTATGACCTAGAAACAATGGCTGCTCCATGGAATTGGAGGAATACTGGCAGGGGCCCCGACCAGGTGAGCAGAGGCTCATGGCCCAGCACTGGGCATGGGACAGCAACACTGAAGGCATCTATTTAGATCAGTAACTGAGCTCTGATCTCAGACTACATGTGTTCAGTCCAAGGATGACACAAAATAGCTTGTTTCATACCACAGGCCTCTGGACATGGCATATCTCCTCCGGCAGGACTCCTTCAAAGAGGGCTCAGGGCCGACTACAGACAAGGGATGTGTCTCCTTTCTCATAAAGTGAACCAACTAATTAGCAAAGCTTACTCAAATCTACACTTGTATCCCCTAAAGAAACCAATGGCGGGCCTCCCCTGGTGACGCAGGAGGTTGAGCGCAGCGCTTTGAAGCTGTCCACAGCCTCTGCAGCACTGGTTCAATTCCAGCTGGCCGGCAAGGGTCCCACATGGTGCGGCAGACCTCTCCTGTTGCGCCCACTGTTCCCCTCAGCAGTGTATTTCATCAGTCTGCCTGTTCTGTTCCCCACTCTGGCTCTGGTGAATTCTCTCACCTTCCCGCGAATCTGGCCTGTACCCCGGTTCTTGTATGAATAAATAAATAAATCTTTTCCAAAAAAAAAAAAAAACACAATGGCAATAAATAAATAAATAAATAAAAACTGTTCCCCACTCTGTCTCTGGTGAATCCTCTCACCCCCCACACCTCTGGCCTGTACCCAGCTCTTATATGCATAAATAAATAAATCTTTTAAAAAATTTTTTTTTTAAATAGCAACTTTACTTTCTGTCCACCTTAAAAAGAAAAGTAAACCTTTTGTTCAACATGTGCCCTGGCATGAGAGGCAAACTCTTCCCAAACAGGGGCTTAGTAACTTTGTGTCCAAGACTGGTCATTGCTAAGATATTGCTACAGTATCGCTGTGTGTGAAATTTCAGTTACAGATAGTTTCCAGTTTCTAGTCAAAACTACAGAGAATGTGGGCCTCCATGGTGGTGCAAGGGATTAAGGCGCAGCACTATGAAGCTATCTGCAGCCACTGCAGCACCAGTTCAATACCCAGCCACAGAGGTGACACACCTGGTGCAGCAGACCTCTCGTGTCTCACCCGTTGCTCCCCTCAGCAGTGTATTTCAGTCAACCCACATGTTCTGCTCCCCACTGTCTCTGATGAAGCTTCAACCCCCCCCACACACCTCTGGCCTACACCCCCAGCTCTTGTATATATGCATAAATAAATCTTGGGAAAAGAAAAAAAGAAATTGGTCTTGGGAACCCAAAATGCAAACTCAAAAGCAAAATAGTAAACAACTAAAAACTGGGTAGAGGATAAAACAGACATTTTTCCAAAGACATACGTGTGGTCAACAGGTACATGAAAAGGTGCTCAACATTACTAATTACTGAGAAAAAAAATGTATCAAAACCACAAATCACTACAAATTTGTGAGAATGGCATTTATCAAAAAGACAGGAACACATGCCAGTGAGGATGTGGAGAAAGGAAACTTTGTGCATTGTTGGTGGTAATGTAAATTGGTGCAGTCACAATGGAAAAAGAATATAAAGGTTCCTCAAAAATAGAACTACCATATGACCCAGCAAATCCACTGCTATTTCTTCAAAGAAAACAAAAATACTGACTTGAAGAGTTATCTGCACCTGCATTTTCATTAAAGCATCATTTACAATAGCCAAGATATGAAAACACCACATGTCCATTGATGGATGAATGGATAAAATGTGGTATATACACATGCGTGTGTGTGTGTGTGTGTGTGTACATAACCACAGCAGAATACTATTCCACCATAAAAATGGACATTCTATCCCTTGTGACAACATGGAAGAACTTGGGGGGCATTATGATTAGTCAAAGAAACATACCACATAATTTCATTATACATAAAAGAGAGCTCACAGATGCAGAGCACAGATTGGTGGTTGGCAGAAATAGGGAAAAGACGTGTGAAATGAGTGAAGGTGGCCAAGAGTAGAAACTTCCAACTGTAATACAAGTCATGGGGATGTAATTTACACCATAGGATCATCATTACTAATACTGTGTGGCATATTTAAAAGTTGCTAAGAGTAAGTCTTTAAAGTTCTCATCACAAGAAAAATAAGCGTAACTACATATGATGACAGAGGTTAACCAAATTTACCATAGTGACCATTTCACAGTATCTACAGATATCAAATTATTACACTGTATACCTGGAACTAATGTTTTGTCAATTATACCTCAATTAAAAAGGAATTCATTAAGGGCCTCCCCGGTGGCGCAGCGGTTGAGCGCTGGGTTGCGAAGCTGCCCACAGCCTCTGCGGCGCCGGTTCGATCCCCGGCTGCTCCCCGGCCACCGGGGGAGGGTCCCACATGGCGCGCAGACCTCTCCTGCAGCCCGCTGCTCCCCTCAGCAGTGTACTTCGGTCCTTCTGCCTGCTCTGCTCCCTGCTCTGGCTCTGGTGAATTCTCTCATCCTCCCTCGCTTCTGACTGTACCCAGTGCATGTATAAACAAAAAACAAACAAACAAACAAATAAATAAAACATGCCTCTATTAAAAAAAAAAATCTTCAAAAAAAAAAAAAAAGGAATTCATTAATTAGCTAATGAACTTCAACCTAAACTGTAATCTCATTCTGAAGACTTAGTGAGGTGGATCTTCAAAGTGGCAAACAGTTCAACTTTCTGATACTGGCTTTTTCCACAATTCATCCACTGAGCCCCAAAATTATGTAACATCACTTCTTAAGAGTCCTACTAACCTATGTTTTGTTAGAGCTATTGTCCACACCTAATATCTGGAGAGGCTTTAATGAATAATGAATAATGTCCCTGAATGACTTCCCTAACAACTCTAATCAGTTATCATTGAGGACATTTCAAGAGTTCTTTACCAGCATTAATATACCCATGATGTCCCCAAATATGCCCCAAATTGTCCAAAATACGATTCGGTTAATCCGAATCATGGGACCAAGTGCTTACTTAGCAGGGTAAATTTAAAAAAAAAAAGCCATAAACAAAATCATATGCAGGTTCCAATACGAGCCAAGTCAGGCCCAGAAAACTTGGAAATACAGATTTGGCAGGGCTGGTCACAGGGATCCCAACTCAGTAGTGTGGATACCAGGTGATCATGACCAAGAATTCCAAGTTAAGAAATGCCCTTCTACAACATCATCCCAAATGTCTAACCTTTACTACAAAAACACTAAAGGGTTGGGCCTCCCTGGTAGCGCCCAAGGGGTTAAGTGTCAGCACTGTGAAGCTACTGGCAGCCACAGTAGCATAAGTTTGATCCCTGGCCAGGGAGCTGACCCACATGGCGCAGCAGACCTCTCCTGCATCGTCTGCTGCTCCCCTCAGCAGTGTATTTCAGTCAGTCTGCCTGTTCTGTTCCCCACTCTGTCTCTGAGGAATCTTCTCACCCCCCCCCATACCTCTAGCCTGCACCCCAGGTCTTTCTCATATGCATAAATAAAATAAATCTTTAAAAAAAAAAAAAAACACTGATGAGCATTTCAAAATATTAAAGAAGTCATCTCAGAGTCATGGGATATTACAGGTGATGTGTTTTTCCTAACTAATTTCTAGAAGCATAATCAAGGAAGAAATGTTTGTTTTGAAAGGTGCCCCCCCCCACCCAATAAAGGCAGTAATGAATAATGGCCCTGATTGAAATCCCTAACAACTCTAATCAGTTATCACTGAGGACATTTCAAGAGTTCTTTATCAGCATTAATATACCCATGATGTCCCCAAGGGATGCCCTACATCCCCCCCACCACAAAGTTTTGGGGTTTGCGGTGCCGAGGTAAGCAGAGTCCTTTCCCATATGTAGAGAAGAGCCTCAAAAATGAAACTTGACAACCCACAAAGGCCCCAATCAGCACCCTGTATACAATCATCTCAACCAGCACTACAGACAGAACAGAGCGGTGCCATCCACTCCCTAAGCCCTGCCATTTCCCACAGCCATTCACAGCGACAAATGCAGCTTCTCAGCCCACAGTCACCTTTCTGGAGGGGCATCTTCCCAGCTTCCCTGACAGTCCCACACCCCTTTTTTCAATCCGTGTTTTATACCTCAGTATATCTTGGATTGTGCCACCTCTCCTTCCCTCCCCAACCCTAGTCAAAAGTCCAAGGTCATTTCCACCTGGTCTCCTGATCTACTGGCCTTGGTGACCCAACAGAGTCAACTCTGCCTTGGGTGCTCAGCGTATGAGCCCAAACTGCAGTCTGCTGAGATGCAATGGTCAAATGCTATAGCACCCCCTTCCACTCTTCTCAGGAAGTGTGAGCTCAGAACAGATTTTCCCCAAGTTCTCTTACATGTTCCAAACTCCCTCAAGTCATAGGGCCACCTTCTCAATACTGTGCAGCTCAATGAGGCGCCACTTCCAGGGGAATGCTTCCTTGACTTCCCCAGACGAAACTTACAGACTGTCCCCTTCCTTGAGGACATGAGTGTGTCTGGAAAGGCACACACATTACTGCACCTGACTGTCTGGTCAGTAAGTGCTGCAGTAAAGAGGGACAGTGCCTGGTTCAGTGCCCGGTACACAGCAGGCACTCATTAATGATGGACTGCGTGACCATAGTTCACTTGACTAGGTCATTCCCACTTCATGACATTAGGAGAACCTTTAAACAAGACTCACCAATCAGCCTGTATCTCTCACTACTCTGCCACTTCTAAAGCACAGAACTTGCCATACTCCAGAGGTGCAGCTACCAAAACTTGTCTGAACAATCACAGAAGATATGAAGCCCTTCTGAATGGAAGTGTCCAAGAGCCAACAAGTGAATGCTAAACTAAATAGCAGGCTACCCTTGGAAGACTTAGTTATACAACGGGTTAGTCAGAGGTGGCTGAATATGGCTGTCTGGGGACAGGGACTGAGGTGGGCGCTGGGAGTGGTTTTCTTCTTTGCTATTGCAGCTCTTTGATAAAAACAAAGGGGAAAGAGAAAACTAAAAACAAAGGGGAAAGAGAAAACCTGATTTTGGTGAAGACACGGAAAAAAATCAGGTTAATTATCCAATTTCCCAATATTTGCTTGGGCTTCCGACCTACCAATCTCGCCAACTAAAGGAAGTTCTGATCACTCTGCACAGTGACCTCTGTGCTCTGCACGGTGATCTCTGCAGAGATGACCAATGGCAAAGAATTCAACTCTAAATCAGAGCTCTCTCCACAATATAAGAACCAGACACCATGGTAGCTAGAATTAAGACTTAAGTCTCTTCAAAATACTACTTTTTAAAAAAAAAAAGACTGTTTGGGAAATATTTTATCGCTCAGAAATGTCTACAGCATATCCAGCCCTCAGTGTGCTGCATCCCAGTGAGTCATTTTAACTTCAGAAAATCTGCAACGTCACTGGCAAAATTGGGTAAAAATAGGAAAACTTTGCATACTAGCAAATACACCTTCAATTCTTTTAAAAAGATTTGCTCCAAAAAGTTCAGCTCAGTGTCTAGCTGGTTAGAATGGTACAATGGAAACAACAACAAAAAAAGACTATTGAACAGTAAAAGGCAAAGAAAACATACACTGCCCTAGGAATTAAAGAAGGGAGAGGAAGAGAATGACTTTTCATTTTATTTAAATACCAGTATTGTTTGTATCTTTTAGAAAGTGTCTTTACTTTGTATTTAAAAACAAAATCATAAAGGACTTTTATCAAAATGCACCCTACACACAAAGCTTAGCAATAGTTATCACTTGTTAAGTAACATATCACTATATTTAATATTTAAATCCTTGCTTCATTTGTCCAGTCCATAAACTTTCACTGAGGAAATACTGTGGGAAAGTAGAAATGTGAAGTACTATGTTTTTATCAGTCTCTTCTAGAAAAGCAAAGTAGGGGCCTCCCTGGTGGCGCAAGGGGTTAAGCTGTTATCAGCCACTGCAGCAGAGTTCCATCCCCAAGAGGCTAGGGAGCTACCCACATGGCGCAGCAGACCTCTCCTGTCTCGCCCGTTACCCCCTCAGCAGTGTATTTCAATCAGTCTGCCTGTTCTGTTCCCCGCTGTCTCTGGTGAATCCTCTTAGACCCCACACCTCTGGCCTGTACCCCAGTTCTTATATGCATAAATGAATAAATCTTTAAATATATTTTAAAAAAAAGTTGAAAAGTAAAGGATCTACAACGTGACTTCAAGTCACTACGTCTCTGGGTATCACTTCACTCATCTGTAAAATGGTGAGAATCACAAACAATACAGAGCTGCTAGAAGGATCAAACAAGCCAGAGCACTTTATACATTGTACAAGTCTTCAAATGATAACAGAATGCTTAGTGTTTTACAATAAACATGTTCTTCCTTGTCAATTATCAGATCTACCCAGAAAGCCCACATCAGGTCTCCAAAAAAAAATAGACACAGTCTTGGCAGCCAGCTAAGGGACTTTATTACTTAAAATATCAAGAGAAACATTTTACAACACTGGGCAAAAATCTCCAACAACTCTAGAATTAAACTTCATTTTCAATTCTCTTCTGTTTCCTCCAAAGCGTCAACATGTCCTATCAAAAGGAAAAAGAGTGATACTTTCAGAAAGAATAGGGAGAGTACAAATTTTAGTGATACAAGATGAAAGCCTCCCAAGAGAGACATTGCTTCATTCCTTGAGTTATAAACTGTCTAAAGCAGGAGCAACACCAAGAAACACTAGAAAGCCTCCTGACATTAATAGAATACCAAATAAATTCACAAGCTAATTGCTCCTGACTAAATTTAAATGAATATAATAAGATTTTAAATGCACTGCTTATATTCAGGGCAAAGGACACATCATGATTATGGGAGAACAACTGAGCAATGCAGACTGCAATTCTTTAGAACCAAAGGCACAGCCAAATTTTCTATCATCATATGTGACTTGCTCTTGGGCAGTCCTTGTTCGCACAGTCCATGGCTCACAAAATTTATTACACAGGAATTCAACTTTATTCACTATATCTCAAAACACAAAAAAATTGAATTTTTGACAGGCCCTCACAATACTGTCTTCTACTTTTGTGGCTAGCAAGATAAGAAAAAGTTCCAAAAAGCTGTCCTTCCCATGCCAGCTCAGCCAACAGCTCTCATCTAAGGACTACAGCCGGGGAAGTGAAGGGATGGGGGGGGGGTCCGCGGGGGTGGGGGGGCGGCCCGCAAGGGGAGGCGCTATTCAGAAGAATCCTCTCCTCCTCTCCTTCCACCACAGCCACAACAGGTCTGTAACATGAGCCCCCTCTATTTTGTGCAGTTTTCACATTATGTTTTTCTACACTCAAGTTTCTCACAGCAGGGCATACCTGATACACGTCTAGTATTTAATTAACACTTAAACATACATGTTTTTCACAGTAGTTCCAACAAGAACATAAATTTGAAGCTGTCATAGTGAATCTTTTGATACTTTTGAGATTGCCTTGCCAAAAGTAAAAGGACGTACTTGTCTGCATCCAATAAACATAGATAAAAAGGAGCATTCCTTTATGAAACAAGGACAAATGAGGAAACCAAAATCCACCATAATCAGAAATGAGGGACAGAAGAGAGGGAAGCCAGAAAGCTAGAAGTAAGAATCAGATCCTGAAACAAGACTGGGCCCAGGCTTTCTATCAGGAGGCACACTCATTTCTAATGTACATGTTGGGAGACTCGAATCTGAGTGTGGGCTGAGGAGAGAGGCCATAATACTAGAAAAATAAATTGAGAATTGCTCTGAAAAAGGTTAACCAAGAAAAGCCTGAGAATCCTCAGAATGGCCATTATTAGTGTGTAAACTCTCCTGCACATACTCAGCTAACAATTCAAGTCAGAAAGAGGCCTTCCTAAAGATCTTTAATTCTCCACGCAGTCCCTTTCTCTCAGTCCAAACTACACTGAGACCTCCACCCCTCTCCTTCCTTGTTCCCAGGGGAGGCAACTGGAGCATCCATGCCCTCCCTTCAAGAAACAGGCAGAATGAAGCTACTGGTCAACAGTTTCTGGTTTCTCAAGTCTTCTTCTGACAAGGGGGTGAGGACTGAGCAGTTTTCTAATTGTCAAAAAACAGCCAGCTCATGGAAAGCCTACATTTTGAAGACTCCACCTCCAGGTTTATGATAAATTCCACAATTTTTGATCCTTGAAACAAATACTATGAACAGACCCCATGGGCTTTCTTTTACCTGCACTAGCTCTCAATTCAGCCTGGACTGACAAAAATGGTCCCAGAAAGCCCTTTCAGGAGATCACTTCAATAACCAGAAAACTGCAACCCAAGCACATGTAAGTCTTTGGAAAGGAGCAGCTACACTGCTGAAGAAGCACTAAAGTGACAAATGACAGTAATCCAATGGCCCAAGGCCAGTGAATTCCACTTCAAAAGATTTATCTGTTTTGTGCCACAGTGATTCTTGCATGTGTGGCAGTAAATAGAAATGCAACAGCTTAATTACAAATTTAGAAGCCAGCTCTTTACTGCTGTTTTTCATACTGCTGTTTTTCATAGTATACTATCAGGAAGTTAACACCTTTAACGGTTAACCACTCAACAGTTAACCACCTTTAATGTGCCACTTGAAAAATCAGGTCCATTAATAAAGTACTTACCTGGCTGAAATTCATTAAAAAAAAGAAAGAAAGAAAACATTTCCTTGATAGAACTAGGGATCATCAAGTAGGGATGATACAACTTTTTGCTACTATTTGTATATTTATAGTCTGAACACAGCACTCAGGAAATGGTCCACTAGGCTTGGCATTAAATAGTCATTAAGCTTTGTAATCCTTCTCTCAAGTTTTCCTATGTGATCCACACTTCAGATGATGTCAGTTCCACATAAAAGAGCAATGGAATATAAGCCCGTCCTGTCTTTTGCTCCAGAGGGAATTTTAGAAAGAGGCGGCGGGACCACTTCTTAATCACTAATTTCAGCACACAGTGGCCCAACTAGAAGAGCTCAAGAGCATGAGGGTGGGGTCCTGGATGATCTGTGGGTGGGTATGCAGAAATGCAGAAACCCTAAGGCAACCACTCACTCCAAAGGCTTAACAGCTATCTAATCTTGGACATATTCAGTAATTTGCTATACAAAGGAAAACTGTTATCACCCAATATTCTATCAGTATTTCAAACAATTTTCTTTACTTCAGCTGCTCACTATGTGAATAAAAACCTATCTCTTTCAAGAATTATTAATTCAGCTGTCAGTTATAAACAGATATTCACCAATACACTAACACACTCTGCCATATGCCCTAAGTGGAGCCAAGAAATTCCATGGTGTAAGATGTTGGCCCCAGTATTCCAAGTAATGAAAAGGGGGGAGGGGAGGAAGGGAGAGGAAATTGACCTTTGCCTGCTACAGAGGACCAGGGTAGCAGCACTCAAAGGACAACCACATTCAGTGAGAAGGATGAAGGCGTGGGATGTCACTATAAATCACACGAACTTCTGGTTTAAGGCAGAACTGGTCAGTTCAAATTCATTAGCCAAAATCATTTAATAGGTTCCCTCATGACAAATAAGCATTCATAAATTAGAGATGTACTTACACTTCAATTGTTGAAGTTCATCATCTGTACTTGCTGACAAGAAATGCTGAAAGCTACTGGCATTAAAAGGTTTGAGTTTTGCTCCAATCCAAGGAACAGTTCAATCATTACTTTCTAATAACATGGAAACAAGATCTAATCTACACTAATTTTTAAAATTGTAACCTTAGTGGTCCAATTTTAAACAGGAGCCTTACAGTTAATTTGTGAATGTCATTCCTAATAGCAAGTAACATGCATATGGTGTTGCTGAGCACAGGGAAAGTACTCAAACAGTATTTGCTGAATTAATGAATGGCCATTGAGGCTGTAGGACAGCCTTAGGATATTAAACAGCTAAATAAAACAAATTTATTAAAATGCCCAGACTGACTCAAGCACAATCCAATAATTAAATCCTGTCACATACGAATTCATTACTTATTTTCATTATTATTCTTTTAAAAAGAATTATAAGATATCAAATGACTCCTTTACTACCTTCTTCATACTAGAACTCAAAAACATTTAAATCACAATTTAAAACAAACTTTTAAGTCGAATATTAAAGTATTAAACCCAAAGTGTTGCTAAAAATTATGTTCAGCTAACTTCTGCCACTCCATTTTTCTAAAGCTGTGTACTGGCAATACTGTATAAAACATGAATACTAGAACAATGAATGCAATCTCAATTATTTTCAGGTATTATGACCACTTTTATAAATTTCACATTGTGATTGGTACTTATAACCATGAAATTGAATGATGCCTAAACATGCTCTCTTCATTTCAAAATCACTATATTACATATCAGTTCACTATGAATCTTGTACGTGCTAATACTAATTTTAATAAGCTATTGTTAAACATTAATGTTTTAGGTTGAGAAAAAGGCAAATATCAAATTTAAGGGAAAAAAAAGTCTATGAATCACACATTTGTAAAAATTAGCTACACCAAGCAAAAAACTACTAAAAAAAAACTTTTGTGTGAAGACTTATACTCGATACTTACAAAAGTGATGTAAAAGTGAACAAAAAAGTAAGAGGGACCATCCTAATGCAAAGTGAAGAATGAATAACTTAACAAAACTGCAGCTTCTTGTAAAATCTAACTTTAAAAAAAAAAACATAGGTTTTCGCGCATGAAATGCCACACTTCCACGATTAAAACTGACTTCGTTTCCAAAAGGGCAACAAAACCAACTGCTTATAAAGAGTTAGGATTTACTGGCCACCAGCTTTCCGAATAGCTACTGTTTCATTTTCCCTCATTTAATACAAAAACACACTGAGATGGTAAAAAAGCGATAATTTCTAGGGATTGAATGTCAACCTATCAGCGGTCTAAAGCCAGCCTGACAAATAACACCACATGCCGGCTTTTATCCAGAGTAAATGCTAATTTGGGCGAGTTGGGGTGGGAGAGGGAAATAAGAACTCAACCCTAAACGTGCATTCCCTAAAAGCCAAAGGTGCATGTTCACTCTTTACACTACGGAGGAAGAGCAGACGCGGCCCCTGAGCTTTACAGCCCATGTCTGGAGAAGGGGCGTCCGTTCTCCCGGGCTGGCAGAATTCGTGCAAAAGATGTCACTCCCTTGCAAGAAAAAAAAGTACGGTCCCTGCTACTCATTGCGAGTTTTCTTTGCAACAGTAACCTCAGGCTGCTCCTGAGTTGACTGGAGACCAGGTAGCAGAACACCCCGTGATCTATGAAGCTGAGGAAGCCACCTTTGGGGAGCAAAGGGGAAACATGGCACCCCCAGTTTTTGCGGCTCGTTGCGGGCAGAGGGGGCGACCGACCTGAGAGCTGCCCGGGTGGGGGGGGGAGCTCGGCGGCTCCGGGGGGCTCCCGCGCGCCGCCCCCACCCCGCCGCCCCGAGGGGCTGCTGGCCGTCGGGCCCAATTTCCACGCCCCGGGCGCCCGGTCCGCCCGGGGAGTTAACCCCTTCGCGCCCCCAGCCCTCCCCAGTCCGGGCGCGGGCGGCGCGGGCGCGGCAGCGGCGGGAGGCTCGGGGCCTAGTCCCGGGCAGCGTGTCCCGGCGCCCTCCCCCACTCCCACACGCTCGCTCCGGGCAGGGAGCGCCCGCCCGCCCGGCCGCGTCGGCGCCCGCGGGCCCACCCCCCAGAGCCCCTTCCCGCCGAGGGCGCGGGCCAGCGGCTACCTGCGGCTTGCGGAGGGCCATGGCGGCCCGTTTCAATGAGCCTCGGCGCGCCTCCGACTCCTCACGCTGCTTCCCCCGCCGCCGCCATCTTCTCGCCCGCACAGGCACACTCACATCGGCCGCCGCGCCTGCGCACTGGCCGCGCTCCGAGGGGCGCGGGGAGGCCGGGCGCGCCAGGCGCGCGCGCTGCGCATGCGCGGCCGACAGGTGGGCGTGCGCGGCGGGAGCCGGCTGGGTGGACTCTGAGCCCGCGCGCCGCGGCCGGGTGCCGGCTGCTGAGCGCCGGTCCCGCCGCCTGCCGGAGTCCGGCCGCAGTGCCGGGAGGGGAAAGCGCCGGGGGAAGGAGTTGAGAACGCCCGAGCACCCAGCGACCCGGGCCGCTTACCTGCTGAGAGGCCACCTGGGTGCTGGGCGGGACCCAGGACAGCCCGAGCCCCGTAGCGGCGGCCTGGGATGGGCGGGCCCCGGCGGCCCTATGGTCCCCTAGGCCGGGACTTCCCAAGTCTGCGCTGACCATCCTGGCGGAGTCCCAGGCTAGGGACACTCTTCACTGCACATGTCACAGCGTCTGCTCTGTGCCACGCCTTTTGCTAGACGTTGGAGAATCTCTCAGCAAACACAAAATGTAAACGCTTAAAGCGCTTACATTGGAACCTGGCAAACTGTGATCACCCAATAAATTTTACCTAATTCACACATGTGTGAATGCAGACAGGCCAGCCTTTGGGTCATTGGCTCAAGAAATAAGCAGCCCCCTACCTGATGCTGCATCCGATTGGCTCTCTTTCCAAGATACTCCTTTTTACTGAGTCTTTCCATTCCTCGCCTGTGAATGAGGTGAGGAGCAAAATGTTTTAATCTTTAAAAAAAAGTCTTGACTCTTCAGATTTCTGTGAAGATCAAATTGCAGGGCTGTGCGCACACTGGCCAAAAGAACCAGCCCTCAATGAAAATCAGCTACTGTGATTATTACTTGAAATCATTTCAACGAACATGTGCAGCAGAGCCGATTATTGATAGACCCAAAGATGAGCACGGAGATCCATTCCTGGGCTTTTCAGAATTGGATACAACGAAATATATAAGTGGGGGAAGGAGTGTCCTTTATTTAAAAAAAAAAAAGAGCTTATATCCGCAGCCACTGCAGCATTAGTTCCATCCTGGCCAGGAAGCTGACCACATGGCACAGCAGACCTCTCCTGACTTGCTTGCTGCTCCCCTCAGCAGTGTATTTCGGTCAGTCTGCCTGTTCTGTTCCCCACTCTGTCTCTGGTGAATCCTCTCAGGTCCCGCACTTCTGACCTATACCCCAGTTCTTGTATGCATAAATAAATAAATCTTTAAAAAAAAAAAAAAAAAACTTGAAAGACAAGCAAACACAACATGGGAATCCTGGTGGGATCTCAGTGCATTTTTTAAGCAGGTAAGTCTTTTTTAGCAACTGATATAATATTTCTGTTTTGTTTGGAAAATGCTATAATGAAACACTGAGGAACAGTTTAGGATATTGTATCCAAACTATCATTATAATCCCAGAAAAATTATAAATACATATGGATAAAGACTTTAAGAGATGGGGGCCTCCCTGGTGGTCTAGGGGTTAAATCTAGTGCTATCGGGCCTCCCCGGTGGCGCAGCGGTTGAGCGCTGGGTTGCGAGGCTGCCCGCGGCCTCTGCAACGCCTGTTCGATCCCCGGCTGCTCCCCGGCCACCAGAGGAGGATCCCACATGGCGCGCAGGCCTCTCCGGCCGCCCGCTGCTCCCCTCAGCAGTGTACTTCGGTCCTTCTGCCTGCTCTGCTCCCCGCTCTGGCTCTGGTGAATTCTCTCACCCTCCCGCACTTCTGACTGTACCCAGTGCTTGTATAAATAATAAATAAATCTTAAAAAAAAAAAGTGACCATGCTAATGGACTTTTAAAGAAAAAAAAAATCTAGTGCTATCACCTGAACGGCCTGAGTTCATCCAGTCCAGGGAGCTGATCCACATATGGCACAGCAGACCTCTCCTGTATCACCCACTGCTCCCCTCAGCAGTGTATTTCAGTCAATCCACCTGTTCTGTTCCCCACTCTGTCTCTGATGAATCCTCTCACCACCTGTACCTCTGGCCTATACCCCAGTTCTTGTATGCATAAATAAATAAGTCTTTAAAAATAAATAAATGATAAGACTTTTTTTTTTAAGATTTTTTTATTTATTTATACAAGAACTGGGGTACAGGCCATATGCGCGGGAGGGTGAGAGGATTCACCAGAGACAGAGCAGGGAACAGAACAGGCAGACTGACGAAATACACTGCTGAGGGGAGCAGCGGGCGAGACAGGAGAGGTCTGCCCCGCCATGTGGGACCCTCGCGGGCCGGCCAGGATCGAACCGGCGCTGTAGAGACTGCAGATAGCTTCACAGCGTGGCGCTCAACCACCTGTGCCACCAGGGGAGGCCCAAATGATAAGACTTTAAGAGATGACAATCCATTGGTGACTTGTGGTAATTGGTTGATTTTTATCATAATGGTGCTTGAACAAAAGTAAAAATTGGGCCTCCCTGGTGGTGCAAGGGGTTAAGATGCAACCTACAGGACTGTCCACAGCCACTGTAGCACAAGTTCAATCCCCAGCCAGGGAGCTACCACATGGCGTAGCAGACCTCTCCTGTCTCACCTGCTCCTCCCCTCAGCAGTGTATTTCAGTCAATCTGCCTGTTCTGTTCCCCACTCTCTTTCTGGTAAATCCTCTCACCCCCCACAGCTCTGGCCTGTACCCCAGTTCTTCTATGCATAAATAAATAAATCTTTAAAAAAAAGTAAAAATTATAATAAATGAGACCCAGTTCTGATTTTCAAATCACTCAGAGATATAAACACATGATTTCAATACAAAATCTGAACAAGCCCGGTGGACCCTGAAGTGCTTAGAAGGTTCTGTTATTATGAGTCTGAGGGCAATGGAGGAAACTCAAATTAAGAAATGTCTGAGTTAAATTCCTAACTCCCCCATCCACAGGCTATGTGAACTTCTGTAGCTCTTTTGTTTTGTTTTTTAAGATTTATTTATTTATGCATACAAGAGCTGGGGTACAGACCAGAGATGCGGGGAGTGAGAGGATCCACCAGAAATAGAGTGGGAAACAACAGACAAAATGACTGAAATACACTGCTGAGGGGAGCAGCGGGTGAGACAGGAGAGGTCTGCTTTGCCATGTGGGTTTCTCTCTGGCTGGGGATCAAACTCATGCTGCAAAGGCTGCGGATTCCTTCATAGTGCAGTGCTTAACCCCTTGCGCCACCAGAGAGGCCCATTCTTCGGCTCTTTTGTAAAAGGAGGTATGTTAGGCAGAGTCAGATCATGTCCCCACCCCAAAAATGTCAATTTCCTAATCACTGGGACCTGTGATATGTGACCTGTGCTGTGGCAGAGGGAACATGCAGATGTGATTGAATTAAGGTCCCTGGCATGGAGCAATGAATTAGCTGGGTGAACCAAAATCATCATAGGGTTCTCATATGGAAAAAAAGGATGAAGCCAAAGAACCAGGCATAAAGATGTGACAATAGAAGCAGAGAGAAGGGAATGAGGAGGCAAGAGGTGAGAGAAGGAGAGAGATTGACTTTTATTTCAGGATTCTATGAAGCTGGTTTTGAAGCTAGAGGAAGGAGCCATGAGCTCAGGAACACCTGCAACCATTAAAAGCTAGAATAAGCACAGAGATTTTCTCCTAGAACCTTCTGGAGCATCATAGTCTTGCCTGCACTTTGATTTTAATCTGATGAATCTTCTCTTCTACAAGACTGTGAGGTGAATAATTTGTGTTGGTTTTAATCTGTGAATGTGTAATCATGTTATACAACAATAGGATTTTAACACAGGGGTTAGTATACCTACTTTTTAAGCATGTTGAAATGAAATAATGTATCTAGCATGTGAAATAAGGTGCTGGCACTTTTTAACTATCATTCAACAAATGTTGAGGGACTTTTCCTTATTACCCAGGGAGAGTATAAGGTTTCCCTAAGGAGGTAACATTTGAGTTAAATCTTGATGAGTGTGTTTATGAGAGGGGGTGCCGTATCTCCCCATCTAAACCAACAGATATGTGGGCTGACAAGTGATAGGTAACTCCTGGGCCCAAGGGCGCAGACCGTGTCAGTTAGACCTGTCCTACCAGGAAAATTCTTTTCGGGATAGCTGTGTGACCTTGGACAAGTATTTAACCTCTCAGGACCTCAGTTTCCTCATCTGTAAAATAGGAGAAATATTATCTCACAAAGGCATGGTGATGATGGATGTAATTTCAAGATGACATGTAAATTGTCAAGAGATCCAGCATACAGCAAGAGCTCTGTAAATGGTGGGGAGCATCATTATTATTCCCAGACCCTCTAGAAAGAAAGGCAATGTTTTTGTTTTTTTATTTATATATATATATATATATTTAAAGATTTATTTATGTATACAAGAACTGGGGTACAGGCCAGACATGTGAGGGTGAGAGGATTCACCAGAGACAGAGTGGGGATCAAAACAGGCAGATTGACTGAAATACACCGCTGAGAGGAGCAGCGGGCAAGTCAGGAGAGGTCAGCTGTGCCATGTGGGTAACTCCCTGGCCGGGGATCGAACTCATGCTACAGTGACTGCAGATACCTTCATAGGTTGCTTCTCAACCCCTTGCGTCACCAGGGAGGCCCTCATTTTTATATTTTAAAGGCCCTCATTTTTATATTTTTATATTTTAAATTGGAAAAGGAGAAATAGAGAGGTACCTGCTTAGCCATAGGTAGAGGAGAGCTGCCGCTCCTGTTTTTGCAAAGGGAAAAGATTTGTAAAAAGTAACACCTCATAGTAATAGGTAGACAGGAGAGATGCCTGGAAAGGAAGGTGATATTTGCGCAGGATTCAAAGCATTTGACAGCATCTATTGCTGATGATAACATGTGAACTTTCAAACAAAAATTAGAATTTGGGGAAACTCAAAATGTCCACTTTAAGTAGGAAGGATTCACACCACTTAAAGACTTTTGTGATGAGATCGGTGACAATATAATAAGTGAGTTCTTTTTTTAAGGGAATGTTTCAACATCTGGAAGGTTTGCATAGCTCAGTGAATCAATATTTTCCAAATGACCTATGTGATGTAGGATGTTATAAAATCATGCATGCGGATAAGATCCATTCAAGTGCAAGAGAAACCAATGGATTCTTATCTAACAGAGAACAAAAAGTTCACTGAGATGATTTCACATTCCACTTTGCAATTTTCCTTTTAGAAACTTGTCTACTTTTGGCAGAGCCACAAAGGAAAATACCCACAATTATCTAGAAAGACTATTCCTTTTGAGGAACATTCTTTTTAGGAAAATACTCTTCCTTCCCTTTCCCAGCTCCATTATGTGTGTGAAGCTGGATTTTCTTCACACAGTTCGATCAAAGCAACATATCGCAACATACTGAGCTCAGTATCTGCTATGGAAATCCAGCAGTTTTCCTATTAAGCCAAACAGCAGAGACCGTGACAAAAACACAAAATAATACCACAGATCTTGTCAAATAAATTTCTTTTGAGAGCTTCCCTGTTGGTGCAGGGTTAAGTCTCAGCACTATCAAGCTAGCACCAGCCACTGCGGCACAGCAGACCTCCCCTGACTTTCCTGCTGCTCCCCTCAGCAGCTAATTTCAGTAGATCAGCCTGTTCTGCTCCCCGCTCTGACTGGCGAATCCTCTCAAACCCCACACCTCTGGCCTATACCCCACTACTTCTATGCATAAATAAATAAAAATAATAAATCTAAATTTTTTTCTTTTAAAAAATAATTATTTTTCATTGAAAGATGTGACTTTATACTGACATAAATGTTTATTACTAGTATATTGTTACACATTTCTTTAAATGTTTCCATTTTCATCCCTACATGGTCAACAGCAATAACTATAACTCACAAAAATCACAAGCTTTGGGGGAGGGTCCGCAATGATTTTGAGGAATATAAAGAGACCCAACACCAAGAAATATAAGAATGATAATTGGGGGCCACCAGGCAGCCTCCCCCTACATGCTGTACACGCCTTCATCTGCCTGCCACAAGCTTCCTCCTTGTTGGCATGTGTCTCCGAAGCCACCTCTTCAAAGCACTTCCCTACCCTCTCAGGGCCACTGTGTAGTGGCCCCCCACAGTCCCCACTGTCATCCTGCTGTGTTTTTCTTCACAGCACTTACTGCCATCTATCAGTCTGTGTTATATTTATCTCATGTGATTGTCATTTTATATAAGAGATGTATGCTGAAAGACTTACAGGTGACATGGTGTGTGTGCGTGTGCTTTAAACTATTTGAGGAAAACCAGAAAGAAAAAAGGAATAAATGGAGCAAAGGTGGCAGATTCTTAATACCGTGGAATCTGAGGTATGGGAGTGAAAGTTCAGGCCCCATGAAGAAGAAAATCAAGCCCTGGGGAAGGAACACAGGAGGGGCTGGTAAGGGCAGGTGGAGCTGTCAGTCTGGGGAGAGGGTCTGTCCCCTGCAGAAGAGGGGAGGAAGAAGGGTTGAGTAGGAAGAGTCTCCTGCAACAGCTCAGTTTTTAAAAGTTTCAGCATGGCTATCTGGAAGTTCTTGAACCATGCCTAAGGGGAAGTTCTTAGGCCATCAAACAAGCCCCCTGTGTCTCAGGAAAGAAACTGCTTTAGTTGCTGCCTGAGTGTTCCTGAACTACTGGAATAAAGTGTCACAATCTGGGGTCTTCAAACAACAGAAATCTCTGCTCTCACAACTCTGCAGGCCAGAGCTCTGAAATCAAGGGGTCACAGGATTGCTTCCTTCTGAAGGTTCTTAGGAAGCATCATTTCCATGCAGCATTCCAATACCATCAGGGCATTCCTTGACTTGGGGTCTCATCACTCCAGTCTCTGCCTCCGTTGTCACATGGCCTTCTTCCCCAGACTCTGTCTGTGTCACTTGATAAAACCAACACAGGATTTTTTGTCCAGAGTCTGGTTGAATCTCATATTGTTCACCGGAGTGCTAATTATGGCTTGCTCTATGGGGCATGTTATCTGAAATCTGTTTATCAGTAAATGTCAAGAGCAAACATCCAGTCATCTGCTGGAGGAGGGAAGGGAGCACCTGGAGGGAACACGTATGGCTCCCTTTCTCAGGTTCCCTGAAACCATCCATATGTAGAGTGCTTCGAGTGACTTTGCTCATCCTTTGCTTTCTTCTTCTTTCACTCTCTTTTATTCTTGGTGGCAGACCTCATATAATTGAAATTACTTCTTTTTTAAAAAAAAAAAAAAGATTTATTTATTTATTTATGCATACAAGAACTGGGGTACAGGCCAGAGCTGTGGGGGGTGAGACGATTCACCAGAGACAGAGCGGGGAACAGGACAGGCAGATTGAAATACACTGCTGAGGAGAGCAGCGGATGAGACAGGAGAGGTCTGCTGTGCCATGTTGGTCAGCTCCCTGGCCAGAGATTGAATTCGTGCTGCAGTGGCTGCGGAAAACTTCATAGGCTACATCTCAACCCCTTGCACTACCAGAGAGGCCCTGAAGTTACTTCTTGAGCAAAATATCCACTCTAAGGCAGCTCCTCACTTACATATTGTACTTATCTCTCTGCCTCTCCCTTGCAAGGACCTTCCCCAGTGGCATCAGCTCCTGGGGCAGGCTCTGCAAAGGATGCTGATGCTTTGAAGGCCAAATGACCCTTGTGCAGTCTTGAGCAATTACTCTGATAGAACATCTGAAGGACATTTTGTGTTCCAAATTTGAGTTAATTTTTCTTCATGTGGCATATGAGGGGAGAGAGTGTGATTGGGGCAGAGGGCAGATTGTATGCACCAAGGCAGGAAATTAAATTATCTCGTTACTGAAGTCTCTGCACAGGTATGGTGCACAGATTTTCATCTTAGAAACACATCTGGAAGGTTGGAGGAACTCAGAGAGATGGGGAAACTTGTTGCTAGTGAAGAGCCTGTAACTAAACCCTAGACCAGAGACACTGTGAATTCCTGGATACAGCCAGACCTGAAGCTGAAGAAAATTCATAGACTTCCCAAAGAAGCCATTCTGAATAGGAGCTGAGTTACAGGGCAAATAAATGAAAGATATTGACATAATGGAATCCACCAACTAATGTGAAAGGTGAGGGACAATGTTATCCAGATGCCATATTTCTGGATTTGTTGGTCTGGGTAGATGGGGCAGTCCAGTAGGAGTTATTTATACCCAAACCCCCTGTTTCTCAATTTGATGGAACAGAGGAATACAAGCCAGGGAAATGGCGGGGCTGACCTGGGCTTCCAGCACACTTGTCTCATCTTCCTATCAGCATCCCTTGGTGCGCACCAAAGGAGAAACTCACCTGTACTGGTAACACATTCCTGTGGCTGAGATCACCACACTTCTTTTGGGCCTCCCTGTTGGTGCAGGCGGTTGAGCACCGCACTGTGAAGCTGTCTGCAGCCTCTGCAGCACTGGTTCGATTCCTGGCTGGCCCGTGAGAATCCCACATGGCAAAGCAGACCTCTCCTGTCTCACCCGCTGCTCCCCTCAGCAGTGTATTTTGTCAGTCTGCCTGTTCTGTTCCCTGCTCTGTCTCTGGCGAATCCTCTCACCCTCTCGTGCATCTGGCCTATACCCCAGTTCTTGTATAAAAATAAATAAATCTTAAAAAAAAAAAAAAAGATCACCACACTTCTGAGTTAAACACTCCTGGGTTTAAATTCTATCTTGGCCCCTCAACTAACAATTTAATCTTTCTCAGTCTCTGTTCCTCCACCCATAACCTTGTGATAACTAGAAAGCCTCCTGCATAGCAGCAAGGAATGTGCATTGAAACATAGAATGCAAAGCGCTTTGTTCACTGCCTGGAACACAGTAGGTATTTCATAATGGGGGAGAGTTATAATGATGGTTCTGGGAACTCCAATCACACACATTTTTTTTTTTCTGACTAACTGGCCTGTGACATGGATTATTTGTCTCCAATTTAAGATGATTTCTTTTAATGGAAGCTTAAAAATTAATAAAAGCGTAATTACTATTTGATAGGTCATTACTATGCTATGCTCACTCCAGGATTAAATACAAGTGATTTGCATATAAGATAATGGTGCTGCCATTAGCACCACTGATACATTAGTTATACAATAATTTTGAATTTAATTTCATGGGCAGATTCTGGGAATGGTGGCTTCCCATGAGGGGGACATGGCGCCCCACTGTTAGGGGGAAAGGATGTCCTGAGCTGTAACACCACCCACCACCTGTCCCCTATACCGATAATCTCAAGCAAATTGGATGAAGGGTGAGAGGCAGGAGACTGAGTCTCCATCTTACCTCTAAAGATCTAGTTTGTTTTAATTTTTCCCAATTATAAAGGCAACACAAGTTCAGTATGGGAGAGAAGGTACATCAAAGCAGAAGAGGAAAAAAACTCACTTGTTTTCAAAGAAAATCACTCTTGATTTTTTTTTTTTTTGCTATATAACTTGCTAATCTTTCTTTATGTATTTTTAACATAATAGTGAGAATTACATTATTTGAAAGAGGCTCAGAAAACACCCAACACAGTACCTGGTTCTCAGGAATAACTTGGGAAAAGAGAGAGAGTGGTTCCTGAGTATCTGATTTTGTTTTCTGGTTTTCCCCATGGCATTAATGCAAGTATTTTTCCATTTCATTAAAAAGAAAAAAGTCTCACAAACACTATTTTTTAAAATTTTTATTTAGTTTTAAAAAGATTGATTTATTTATGCATACAAGAATTGGAGTACAGGCCAGAGTTGGGGGGGTGGTGGGTGAGAGGATTCACCAGAAACAGAGCGGGGAACAGAACAGGCAGATGTACTGAAATACACTGCTGAGGGGAGCAGTGGGCGAGACAGCAGAGGTCTGCTGCACCATGTGCATAGCTCCCTGGCTGGGGATTGAACTTGTGCTGCAGTGGCTGCAGATAGCTTCATAGGTTGCGTCTTAACCCCTTGCACCACCAAGGGGGTGGTGTAATTTTTCAATGTAGTACTTTTTTTCTTACATTGCTGTTAATTTTTGGGCAATATATGATTTCTCCTCTCAGGTGTGGTCCCATGATTGTCCCACCACCAAAGCCCCCATAGTCCATCACCATAGCCCCTTGTGCTCTTTCCCCCTAATTCCCCGTCCCCTCCTGGGTGCCTCCTATCTATGATCACAAACATTATTTTAAGTGATTGCACAATATTTTGTCCTGTGCAGGTTTCATGTATATAAATTATTTCTAATTGTTCACTTTTATGAATATTAATGAACTACTTTATGCCTAAGGTCTTCTCCACATCTTCAGTTATCACATTGTAGCATTCAGGGTTCTGCACAGAAATAGTGTGGGTGTGGCCTACAAGACTCCTTTCAATTAGACAAGAGCAGGATGCTTGATCACCCTGGGCAATAGTATACATCCTGAGGTATGACTGGGGACACCCAGGGGGCTGGTGACTGATGTTATTTGTGCCCCAGGGACTGATCAGTGGAATGCCTCGGTAATAAGATTAGAGCTATGGGTGGGCGTTGGGTGTATATCATTAGACTCACCCTCCCTAAAGCCAAATCCAGTGTTCAGTTTGGCCCACCCTACTCTGTCAATTAAAAGGCCAGGATCTTGCTTTTGAGCAGCATCCTGCATCCTACAGCCTGCTCCAAGACTCCTGTTTCGTTTATCACTGCGGTGTTGCTGATGCAACAAAATAGAAATAAGCATATGGATAGATGAATGGGTGGAGGTAGATAGGTGGCTAAGTAGGTGGTGGATAGATAATAGATAGGGGGCCTCCTTGGTGGCACAAGGGATTAAGTCTCTGCACTATGAAGCTAGGGAGCTACCCACATGGCACAGCAGACCTCTCCTATCTTGCCCTCTGTTCCCCTCAGCAGTGTATTTCAGTTGATCCGCCTGTTCTGCTCCCCACTCTCTCTCTGGTGACTCCTCTCACCCTCCCACACCTCTGCCAAACACCCCAGCTCTTGTATGCATAAATAAATAAATCTTTAGGGCCTCCCCGGTGGCGCAGCAGTTGAGCGCTGGGTTGCGAAGCTGCCCGCGGCCTCTGTGGCGTGGGTTCGATCCCCGGCTGCTCCCCGGCCACTGGAGGAGGGTCCCACATGGTGCGCAGACCTCTCCTGCTGCCCGCTGCTCCCCTCAGCAGTGTACTTCGGTCCTTCTGCCTGCTCTGCTCCCCGCTCTGGCTCTGGTGAATTCTCTCACCCTCCCGTGCCTCTGACTGTACCCAGTGCATGTATAAACAAAACAAACAAATAAATAAATAAAGCATGCCTCTATTAAAAAAAAATAAAAAAATACTTTAAAAAAAATAATAAATCTTTAAAAAAAAATAGGTGGGGCCTCCCCGGTGGCGCAGCTGTTGAGCGCTGGGTTGTGAAGCTGCCCGCAGCCACCGCAGCGCCGGTTTGATCCCCCACTGCCAGGTGAGGGTCCCGCATGGCGAACAGACCTCTCCTGCTGCCAGCTGCTCCCCTCAGCAGTGTACTTCGTCAGTCTGCCTGTTCTGCTTTCCTCTCTGGCTCTGGTGAATTCTCTCACCCTCCCACCCTTCTGACTGTACCCAGTGCTTGTATAAATAAATAAAGAAATCTTTAAAAAAAAATTTAAAAAATAGGTGATAGATGGGTAGATAGGTAGATGGATAAACAGCAGATTTGAGTTTGTCTCCTACCTCCATGCCAATTGATTTGCAATAAAGCTTTTTTCTTTTCTCAGAACCTGATATCATGGGGTCAGTTTCTGTGCACATGGGGTAGTGAGTCCATTGCTCTGTAAAATTAGAACCAGGAATCCCAAGGTCGTAAGGGTGGCTGAGCTCAAGGAGATATTATATGGGACACCATGCCAGTAGATTATATACTCTAGCAGAGTATGTTGTTAGTTCCAGTCCAAGATAAATTGGTATAAAGGATCCAAGGTAATCAGCTGGCCTCCAAGAGGTAGGTGGGTCCCTTGGAGGGATGGTGCCTCATCGGCTGCTACACATTGGTCTGTGTTTCTACAGTGGATGCAGCTAGATCAACTGAGGTGAGCAGATTCCACACACACCTTTGCCTCTGTTCCCAAGACCGTTTTGTCCATGTGCTTGCTGTGCCACCACTGGGCTGGCCAGCACCTATTGGGAAAGCCATTCTACTAACTTAGTCACTTAGTGCCTTTTGCATGGTGAATGCTTTCCAGTGAACACTGCATGGGATTCAAAGATGTACCTATTCCAAGATACTTACATAAACTCATTTGTGTGCCGTATCTCCAGCCCCCTTAGTCCTTCCCAGTCTTAGTTTTTTCAAGTCTCTGATCAACCAGTCAAGTCATTTGCCACTGAACCTCCATACGCTCTTATCTCAGTCTGTGTCTCTTTTCCCATAAAATGCATGGCTAGCATATTAGCTAGCCTCTTTTTAAAAAAATACTTTTTTTTAAAGACTTTTTAAAAAGATTTATTTATTTATGCATACAAGAACTGGGGTACAGGCCAGAGGTGCTGATATTTGTGTGTGTGAGAGAGAAAGAATTCACCAGAGACAGAATGAAAAACCAGAACAGGCAGAATGACTGAAATACACTGCTGAGGGGAGCAGCAGGCAAGACAGGAGAGATCTGCTGCGCCATGTGGGTACCTCCCTGGCTGGTCAGTGATTGAACTCATGCTGCAGAGGCTGCGGATAGCTTCATAGTGCTGTGCTTTACCCCTTGAGCCACCAGGGAGGCCCTCAGCTAGCCTCTTGAGAGGAGATGCCCTCACTGTTGTCTTTTAATCTCAGGCTCATATCATGAGTGCCCTGAGTCCATTCTCTTGTGGGTGCTGTAGTTACCAGGGTTCTCCAGAGAAACAGAACTAATGGGATACACACACACACACACACACACACACACACACACACACACATACACGTGGGAAGAGGGAGGTATATTTATTTCATTTTATTTATTTATTTATGTAGGCATGTTTATTTTAATTGGCTCACATGATTATGGGGGCTGGCAAACCCAGAATCTGCGAGTGGGCAGCAGCCTGGAGACCTGGGAAGAGTGAATGTTTCAGTTCAGGTTTGTGGGAAGCATGTTGGAGAATTCCCTCTCACTCAGGGGAGTTCAGTCTTTGTGCCACTCAGGCTGCCACCTGATTGGAAGAGACCCACCCACATTATGAGGGGCAATCTGCTTTATTCAAATTCCACTGATTTAGGTGTTAATCTCATCCAAAATACTTTTGGGGAGACACCCAGTCAAACTGACATACAAAAGTAACCATCACAGGTGCATTAACCAACTCAAGAGCCTAGATCTGCAAGACTGCAGTCCAGACCATACAACATTGTAACCACATCAAACCTTGGTCCTTCTTGGGCAATATGTCCTACAAAGTCAGCCGCCATCTTTGGTGTCTTTGTGGCATCTTTCCATGTGGGTGATGGGACAATTACTACCTCTCTGAATGTGAGTTGATAGAACAAAGAAATCTTTAACTTCCCAGTTCTCAAGGGTGTTGTGTTGATGCCAAATTTCTGTAGAGAAAGGGGAGAAGACTGGGGTCACACAAGCATGTGAAATCCTGGTTTAAGTCACATTAAATAGGTATCTTCAATGGGACTTTCAGAGGTTGTAAGTCTCACTAATGGGAGGGCCCAAGACGGGGGACATCACCATCACCTGCAGAGTTCCCCAAACCTTTCTTGAATAGCAACTCCTTTAGGTGGCTGTTTAGTAGGCAAGGGTTTTGCAGGCTTCACCCTAAGGGACACAAGTCATCTCCAGCAACCTCACCCCATGTGTCAGGAACAGAAATTTAAGAACTGCCTTGTCCGGGGACTCCCTGGTAGCATAAGGAGTTAAGATGCAACCTATGAAGCTGACTGCAGCTGCTGCAGCACAAGTTCAATCCCTGGCCAGGGAGCTACCCACATTGTGCAGACCTTTCCTGTCTTACCCACTGCTCCCCTCAACAGTGTATTTCAGTCGATCTGCCTGTTCTGTTCCCCATTCGGTCTCTGGTGAATCCTCTCACCCCCCCCCCCCCCGCACAGCTCTGGCCTATACATACCCAGTTCTTGTATGCATAAATAAATCTTTAAAAAGAAAAAAAGAAGTGCCTTGTACAAGTGGCAAATGAAAGAACCAAAGTTAAACGCTGTTCTTGATTATGCTCTGGCAACATCACAGAGACCTGCTCTAGTCCCCATTCTGAAAATAGGAGACTCAGAAGTGAAGACTTGCTCCAGGCTAATTAGTTAGGAACATTAAGTTGGCATCCAGGGTTCTTGAATTTCAGCCCAGAACAAAAACGCCCGGTAGCACTGGCACACATGGAAGTTGTGGATGGCCTACAGGAGCTCTATATTTTGATCACCTTTCCATGGCTGAAAGAGGGGGGCTGTGACCCCTCGGGAAGATGAAACACTATGGTGGCATGTTCTGCCAATGATTCCACCCAACAATGTGGAGTCTCACAGCTTGCGGATGCTGGAGGCCATTCAAAGGCTGTGCCACACCCCAGGCTTCCTGCTGTCGTCAACAGGAAGTCCACAGACCAGGTTCACTTTCCCTGGGGTGCCTGAGGGGTGTGTGTTGCCCCAACGGTGGTACCTTTTCTGGCCTCAAGCTGGAAGCTTCAGCTACCCCTAGATCAGGTTGTGCCTGGCCAGAGGGATTCCTGGTGACTCCTTTATCGATCAGCACAACTGGGGCAGAGCTGCTGGCAGTTTGGCAGAGACTCATAGCCCAGGAAGGCATGTGGATGGGGAAAGGAGACAGAAACTTCTAGACAGCAGTGGTTCTCAACTAAGCATGCATTAGACTCACCAGGAAGGCACGAGAATATACACATTACTGGGCCCATCCCAGGAGTGGCTTTCTCAACAGACCATGGCTGGGGCCTGAGAATCTGCCTTTCTATCCAGCTCCCTTGGACGCTGACAATGCAGATCCAGTTTGCGGACCACCGCTCTTAAGCGCCCCCTGGAGGACGCCGAGGTCTGTGTGCACAGAATTGCTCCCCAGCGGGCTGAAACTGTCCCCAGTCTTAAAATCAAGCTACCTGGGAACCACCAACACACAGAACTCAGAGAACGGAATGAATTAATGCTTCAGTATTTTAAACAGCTTTGTTGAGATGTAATTCACACACCACACAATTCACCCATTTATTTTTTTAAGATTTATTTTTATTTATTTATGCACACAAGAACTGGGGTGTAGTCCAGAGGTATGTGAGTGCAGGGGGAGAGGAATCACCAGAGACAGAGTGGGGAGCAGAACAGGCAGATTGACTGAAATACACTGCTGAGGGGAGCAGCGGGCGAGACAGGTTTGTTGTGCCATGTGGGTAGCTCCCTGGCCAGTGGCTGGCGATAGCTTGGTAGTGCTGAGACTTAATCCCTTGGGCCACCAGGGAGACCCCAATTCACCCATTTAAAGCACACAATTCATTCATTTTTTTTTTGTAATCACAGTCAATTTGAGAATATTTTTATCACCATAGAGAGAAACCCCCCTACGCTTTTGCTATTGCCCCCTATCTACCTTCATGCCCACTGCTGCCCTACATACGCATGCATCTGATGGAGGAAAGGAGATTCAAGGTCAAGAACCTAACTCACACAAGGAGGTAGGAGTAGAAGGGATTAGCATACTCCATTAACCCACTTACAGAAACCAAGACCCTTAGGCAACAACGCCCAGATCGAGAGGCGCAACATCCAGAAACTGTCACACTGCTATAGGGAGTGTCAGGGGCACAAACCATCCACCCACAAAGAGGAGCCCCTCCCTGAAGATGAGAAAACCTAACGCAGCCCTCACAACGGGGCGGCACTCCCTCTGCCCACCTGTGACAAGGCAGGTGCTTCCTCTCACCAACTCTCTCCCTCCACAGGGCAGCAGCCTCCTGCCTGCCTGTGACCTGTACCTGGCGGTACTTCTCACTGACCTCCCTCAGTGGAGGCTGCTCCCCTCAAGGCCGCCCACCTGCAACCATGCAGGCCTCTCTCAGCAAACCTGTCCCTTTCGGGGCAGCTCTTCCTGCCCGCTTGTGTTTGTGTGCAAGTGTCTTTTACTATCCTATCCCTTTTCTAATAAACCTGTTCTTTATTTATTTTTAAAACTTTTTTGGAAAGTACTTTGGCAACTTTTTTTTTTTTTTTAAGATTTTATTTATTTATTTATACAAGCACTGGATACAGTCAGAAGCGCAGGAGGGTGAGAGAATTCACCAGAGCCAGAGCTGGAGCAGAACAGGCAGACTGACGATGGGGGGAGCAGCGGGCGGCAGGAGAGGTCTGCACGCCATGTGGGACCCTCGACCAGCGATCGAACCGGCGCTGCAAAGGCTGTGGGCAGCCTTGCAGCCCAGAGCTCAACCGCTGCGCCACTGGGGAGGCCCTAAACCTGTTCTTTAAATATAACTACTGTCTGTCTCGTGGAGAAACTCGCCTGGGAAACTCCCCGCATGCCACTGAAATGGGAGCTCTGGTGACACCTTTCCCAGAGTGAACCCAAGAACCCCGCATTCCAAACCCACTGATTCCAAAAACATCAACACGTGGCTCCCACCATCACACACTACTCTTTCCGTCCCAGGCCTTGCAGCACCGGTCAGCCAGCTGGACACCGAGAGCAGCTAGGAGTGGAGGGGTTAAAGGTGTGGAGGCAGCCCTGACTTTGGGGGCAGCAGCCAGGGGAGGCTCTGCTCTCCTTCTCACGCAGATAGGAGGCGCAGGAACACCCCTAAACTTGGAGGGCGTTGTGATGACCTCAGGAGTAGAATGCAGCTAAGTCAGTGCGGTGTGACTTCAGACTGGGTTAGGAGAAGGCCCCCTGCTGCTAGGGACAGTTGCCTTCGTGCCTCTAGCTGCCACATAGGAAGCTTGGTATGGCCGCCAAGTAGACAGACTGGGGAGGAGGGGAGGAGCGTTCAGGTGGAGACCATCTGTCTCAGCCCCCCACCCACACCCCATCTTGCAAGTGTGTCTTCATGAGCCACTGGAGACCCTAACACCTGGGTGAGAGCTGCTTAGCTGAGTTCTCATGCTTGTGAGCAAAATAAACCATGATTATTGTTTTAAACCACTCTTGGGAGTGACGTATCATTCAGCCTGTCCTCCTTGTCTTGTTCCACTGCCTGGGAACAGGCACCCTTAGAAATGACCTGTCCCTTCAGCCTCATCTCAGTTCTGCATTCAAAGGAACTTAAACCAACCTAGTGTCCACCTAGCTGGGTAGCTCAGGTGGCTGAATTTGGGAAGAAGAATTAACCCAAGCTGTGGCTTCTTCATCTACAAAATAGGAATAGGATAATTTTTTTTTTTTTTTTTTTTTGCGGGACCCTCACCGGAGGCCGGGGAACAAACCGGCGCCGCAGAGGCTGCGGGCAGCCTCGCAGCCCAGCGCACAACCACCACACCACCAGGGGAGGCCCGGGAATAGGATAATTCTAACCTAAGATACTTCTGAGTTTGAAGTGAATAAACCTGGGTCATCTGAGCATCTGGCAGCAGGGTCCTTTTTGCCTCAGAGACAGATTCAAATCCTGTTTCTGGGATTTGGGCCTGGCAGTTACCTCCCATTGCCCTCCCAAAGCGAACTGCAAAAGGTTCAGGACAAAGTGCCTGACAGTGACCTTGTCTAGGTTGGTCTGTGAGCCTTTGGCTAAACCCCGCAGGCAGGAGGGTGGAGTGGGGTGGGGGTGGGGCAAGTTTCTCTTCTTAAAGGAGACAGGAGTGGAATCTTACAGATACTGAGTGTATCTTTTTGATAAAGATAAATTGCTTATCATAAACTCTTTTGCCTGGTTTCTGGTTTTTTTTTTTTTTTTTTTTTGAGATCTTATCACATTTGACTTTTCTATAGATTAATTCCTTCCTGAAAGCTCTCTTGTCTCTTCTGGCTTCAATCATTTCATACTTCACTGGCTGTGCTTTTTTTTTTTAAAGATTTATTTATTTATGCATACAAAAACTGGGGTACAGGTCAGAGATGCAGGGGTGGGGAGGTGAGAGGATTCACCAGAGACAGAGTGGGGAGCAGAACAGGCAGACTGACTAAAATGTACTGCTGAGGGGAGCAGCCGGTGCGACAGGAGAGGTCTGCTCCACGATGTGAGTCACTTCCCTGGCTAGGGATCAAACTCAGTAGCTGAAGATTGCTTCATAGTGCTGACGCTTAACCCCTTGCACCACCAGGGAGGTCCCTCTATTTTTCTTTTTTAAGCAAATCACCCCCACAGACACAAATGTAAGCAAAGAATTTCATTTCAGGTCATGGGTGCTGCAATCAAGGCTCTGAATGAAATTCTTGGTAAAATGTAGTAATTAGAAGTACGATGAAATCAGAATCAAAATGTCCTAGTCTAATGCTAAAAGGCAGTCTGGTTAATTTCCAAATTATATTTGGGCTCAATATATGCAAAGGTTTTTTTGTTTGTTTTATCTGGGCAGAGAAAACAGGACTGAACATCATAATAATAACCACACAAGACGAGGAGTGTAATTATAAAATAAACCATACCCTAGCAGGCAAATCATTTTAATGTTGTTTCCACAGCCGAATGCTCTGTGTGAAATTAAAAGCAAAGGGAGAAAAAAATCCAACGTGCAGAAAATTAATTGAAAAGAGGTCAGACAATAAGGCATGGAGGGTCATAAAATTACAAATACAAAAGCAAAGCAACGATCAAAAACCACACAATTACAGGTTTTGGTAACATTGGTAACACAACATCCCAGGGAATTACTTAATCTTCAGAAATCTTACTAAATTTTGAAGGGGGGTGGCTGATGACGGTGATGATGAACTTGAATTGCTCCAAAGGACTTGACCTTTTCCTTCCATGGAAAGAGAACCGACATGACAGCTTCAAAGAACTTTGAGAAGGTGGGGCTCCTTTTGTCAGGGAACACTGACAGGGAAGTTTCTATCCCCTCTGCTCCTCTGCCAGCCCCCCACCAAAGTCTACATTCATTCAACTCTTTGAACTAAGGCAACCAAAGGACACTTTCTTGAGACCCAAAGCACCCTTGGAAGCCACAGATTCTGTGTTTATAAAAACACAGAACAAAAACACCAAAGAAAGGAACCTGAAAAGCTGACAAAATTGTTCCTTTAAAATGCAGATGGTTCACTATTGCAGATTTTTACGGATTTCATGTGTCTTTAAAGGGTGGGTGGGACACCAGCCAAACCCTGGGTGGAGAAATGTCCCCAGGAAAGGTGCTGTATATACGGGCCAGTCCTCGAGATCCTTTTTGACTATGCTCGCTGCTGAGGTAGGCGCTCGGGAAGGGACACAGTGCATCTCAAGGGAGTGAGTGTTCTGGTAAACCAGTGCCTCTCACTCAGGTGGGGGCCACGTGTGACCACGGTGACCTTACAAAATCCAAGAGCTATATTGGTCTGTAACCATGATGGAGAGTGAGATCCCCGACACAGGCACAAGGGGAGTGACCCGGCATTGACCACAGGACATTTGCTGTCTGGTGCAAGCTCAAGGGGGTTAGGGAAGGAGGCAGAAAACTCCAGCAGACAACCTACAAAATGGTCATTAGCAAATGGTATCAAAAAGTATCAAAACATTTCTAAAATCTTTAAAAACAGCTAGGCTTGGCAGCCGCAAAGGGCAGGATCTCCACCTCCCCAGGAGCTGAACTGCTCTCTTGAGCTTGATCTTAGAGGCCAGGCCACTGCCCCTCCCCTGCCCCTGAAGACATACAATCCAGGGAGACAACGAGGATGTTCAGGCCACAGCTGGAGCTGCTCCTCTGAGTTTGGGGCCAGAGATCTGAGATAAT
This sequence comes from Talpa occidentalis, assembly GCF_014898055.3. Taxonomy (NCBI): domain Eukaryota; kingdom Metazoa; phylum Chordata; class Mammalia; order Eulipotyphla; family Talpidae; genus Talpa; species Talpa occidentalis. The sequence goes on along the minus strand of NW_023601754.1, from coordinate 20,366,399 downwards.
ACCCACAGGCCTTCAAGGCACTGCTCTGACCACACCGTACCTGGAGAGCCAGGTGAAGGTGAGGCTGGTAACCCTAGCCTGGCGTGGGTGTGGGCTAAGAGTCCTTTCATTTCCCACGATGCTGCAAATCACTGAAAGGTCACCCCTGGCTCAGGTGCCAGGGGCTTTGAACCACTGGTGAATACACCTGAATTTGCAGAGCAAGGCCCTGGCCTTGGAGGAGGGACCTACTCCCCTCCAGGGTCTCAGACCCCTCCCCAAAGTGAACACCGCTTAGGGCTGGCTTCTGAGGTTTCTACCAAGTCAAAAAGAGGTCACCTGTTCATGCAGTGGCATTCAGAAAATGAATACAGATCCCCTTCTAGAAGCCCTACCTGGAAGACTTTCTAAAATGGCAGAAAGTTGCCAATCTGTGGCCAAGCATGCAGCTAAGATAATCTCTATATTTTATTTATTTTTTAATCTCTATATTTTAAAGAGCAGAAAGGCCCCATGAGTGGCCCCTCGTGTTTTCCGTTCTCCTTCCATTCATTATGTGTGTCAGAAGCAAATGGGGTTCCAATTGGGGTGAGGCCAACACTCAAAACCTGGAGAGAACCCTAAGTGAAAATGCCAAGTTCTTTACAAACAAGACAGAATGGAAACTGGAATAAAAGCCCACCAGGCGCAGGGGGAAAGATTAGAAGCTCTAGGTGTTCTCAGCTCAAGCAGAGCAGCTTGGCCAAGCACCAACCCTGTACCTCACCTGCGCCTGCTCTCCCGTCTCAGCTGGCATGCCGGGCAGTGACTTCCATCTTACAGCCCTGCATGTCCCCCACGCCCTGCGCTCCTGTATCCTGGCAGACCTGCTGACAGGTCAGGATGACACTCCTTTACAGTAACCCCCGAAGAGCTCAAAAACCTTTCTTGGCACAGACTAACCCCACCTTTCAAGGAACCAACCTCAGTGATATTACATTCAGAGCCACAGAGATGACAAACCCGCTTCCTTGAGGCAGGAGAGACATCACACAGCATCAGGTACAGGGACACAGCGTGTAGCCCACAAGGCACAAGAAAACCAGGGCAGCCCAGGAACCAGCACCACACCTGCACCCTGGGACACATCCTGGAAGTCAAATATAAAATGCTGGCTGAGGCGAAAAATGAGTGGTTGCCCTCTTCCCAAGGTCAAAAGTATCCTGCTATCCACAAAGGCAGCCTTCCCGTGTGCTCGCCCCTACCTGCCCCCTGGCTTCACCTCTCTGTTGGTGACCTGGACTGAGCTAGGGAAAACAGACCACAGGTTCTGGTAGGTTCTTCCGAGCTCAGTCCCTACAAATACACTGTGCCTGTTACAAAGTCTTCAGGTAATGAAGTCGTTCCTAGAATAGAGGGGGGCAGACTATCTAGACATGCAAACATACTGGGTGGAGGTCTGGGATGAGGTATGAGAAAAGAGTTTCAAGCTCAGCAGTTTGGAAATGCTGGGTAGATGGAAGATCGCATAAGCACATGCCTCCTCAGAGCCTGCAGGTGCTGGAATATGGTGCAGCTCCGACAAGAGGGGTCTCCAGGGTTTGGGTTGGATGTTGGCAAGCCTTGCAGGACCTGTTAACAGCATGTGAGCCTCCGGGGACTTCCATGTGCAAGAAGTGAGCTAACCGGGGGACAACTGGGGAACCAAAGCTGTGGACTCCCATCACTCTGGGCTCTCTTGGTCTCTACAGAAACAGATCTGACAAAAATCAGAAAACCTTGAAGGTAAAGGACGGCAAGACAGGAAAACAACAACAAAAAGGGAAATATGTTAACTGAGATTCTCCCAATGGCGTTGGTAACAATAAGTCTTGACAGGACCTCAGCTCCACAGTTGCATCTTTGCCAGGAGGAGACCGTTCCTCACCATGAAATCCCCTCGCTCCCACCTTCGCCTGGTTTGTACCCTTTTTCTCTCACACAGGGGCTTGCAAGGCAGCCTTGGGCTCTCCCCCCAGGATGCATGATGGGTGCCTGGGCTGGTAACTGTGGGAGTGAGCACAGGGAGATGCTGGCTACAATTATAGCTTATCTGGACTGAAGGGACTGGACCCCTGGATGAAGCCGAGGGCTGAGGTCACCTTACCAGGTCCCTTAACAAAGCAGGAAACAGTGCAAACTCGTCATAGACTTTGCCCAGTGCTGCGACACCACTCAGCAGCAGCCAGCAGGGACCTGGCTCTGTAGTCCGAGCTAGTGAGACTGGACAACCTTCTAGGGACCAACCGTGCTCACTGGCGTGGGCGTTTTTCAAGAACCTTGTGGAGCAAGAGGCACAGATAACCAGGCAACTTTGATGGCTCGTAGGTTCTTTCCTGGGAAATGAACACAGATGAGGGGGCTTAGTACAATGGCGACAAAACAAACAGTGGATGCAGGAAAATAAAAGCAAAAAAAGAGCAAACAATAGGGTCACGTTTAAGAAGAGCTTCGCACTCCACCCCTTCTCCCAGGCAGGATTTGGATTATCACCCAGGAAAAACGGGATCCCTCAGAAACAAGTTACCTGAACAGGAAACCCCAGTGGAAACACCTCTGTGGCAGGGAGTCCCATGTCACTTACTCACCCCCTTGGGGGGTCTCTGTGTCCCCTTTAATGAAACAAATGAGCTTGACCTTGCCAATGCTTCCCAAACATGGCTGACACCTAGCTATTCCAGGTACTGGTGAAAAATACAGCTTCCAGGAACCCTGCTCCCCAGTAGCTTCAGATTGCGCAATACGGAGGCAGGATCCAGGAATCTGTATTTTTAAAATCTCAGTCGGGCTTTGGGGAGGGGGGTGGTGTGGACGAGAGGTTCTGCCATGTCCCATCAAAGTTTCACTATGAAAATTCTGCATCATCCCCGCTCTAGCTACCTCAGGGGGTTGGTTTGGGGAGGATGCGTGGGGATTTGTCATGTGGGAAGGAGCCCTGCATAGGTATGAGGGGAAGGTTCCTGCCTGGGTGCAGGTTTAATTATTCAAGCGAGATAATATATCAAGTTATATAGATTATTTAATCGGTTACTGTGATATCGTAGAAATACCAAGAATCATAAAAGTAGAAAAAGCTGCTCAGTCCGTCACGGCTGAGGATTCTACCGAGCTGCTGCTGGTCTACGGGGTGGTGGCGGGGAAGAGGGTGCGGCGGGACGCAGGCGGGGTCACTGGCCGCGGTCCTGGGGTCTCTTGCCCTTGCCCTTCTTCTTCTTGTCCTCCAGCCGTGGCTTCAGGGCGCAGACGCAGGCGGACACGCCGGCGATGGCCTTGGGCAGGTCGGTGCCTTTGCTCCACTTATCCTGCTCGCGGTCGTACACCTGCACCGTCTTGGAGAAGGCGGTGTTCTCCCAGCTGTAGCCGCCCAGGATGTAGATGCGGCCCTCCCACACAGCCACCCCTGACTCGCTGTTGGCGTGCAGCAGTGGCGCCACGCGGGTCCACTGGTTGCACTGCGGGCTGTAGGCCTCCACGCCCAGCACGTCGAAGCGCTCCATGGACTCGATGCTGTCGTCGCTGCCCCCGATGGAGTAGATGCGGTCGTCCAGGCTGCACATGCTGTGCCAGCCGCGGGCAGTGCTCATGGGCCGCCGCTCTTCCCACACGTCCGTCCGGTGGTCGTAGCACAGCAGGTTCTTGCGGTAGGGGCCGATCTGGTAGTCGTGGCCTCCAGAGATGTACACAAAGTCCTTGTAGATGGTGCCCGCGTGGCCATAGGTGAACCTGTGGAGATGGGCAGAGAGGAGCTCAGCGAGAGCCTGGCTGGGCCTTCCTTGCTGGCTGATACCCTTCTAGGGCTGGGGAGGATTACCACCCAGGGGAAAATGGGATTCTGCAGAAACCAGTCACCAGACGAGGATTCCCAGGTGGGAACAGCTCTGCGGTCGGAGCCCTGCGTCCCACCTGTCTTTTCCTCTACAACATGGGGATACCCTGTGGCCTGGGAGGGCCCCAGGAGTTGAGGATATAATGCAGGGAGAGGGCGCCTGGCGGATGCTCTACCAACGACAGGGGTCACCAGGCTCAGACGCCCTCTGTGTCTCCCTGGCTGAGAAGCGAACCCAAGACTGGTTCTCTCTTTCTCAGATGGGCCGTAGCGCATCTGCTGGGCACACGTGGAACTGATCTTACTGCACATCAAGGGTGGCACGAACTAAGTCAAGGCCAATTAAATGGCCTCAGTCGAGACCAGAAGGATGGAGAACAGCAGCGTGGCCCGCAGTTCGGGGCAAGGGGAGGATGCACAGGTGGAGCACAGGGATCCTGGGGCAGGGAACCGCTCTGTGATGCGTGGTGACCGCAAACACACGTCAGGTTCGTGCAAACCTATGGCAGAGTGAAGTTACCGCAAACCACGTAACTCAGGTAATAATTACGTCCCAATGCTGGCTCATCGGCTGGGACTAAGATATAAAATGGGGGACACTGGGTGTTGGGGGGTAGGGTGCACAGGAACCCGGCTTTATATGGGACCTTTGGACTTTGTGTTCAATTTTCTATCAACCTAATATTACTCCAAAAATATGAAGCCTATGTCCAGACCAAAGACAAAAGTGCAAACAAAGGTGAATAAAACAAAGGAGGTCGATGTCCCAGGAGAGCAAAGCATTTGGGGGCTACACTGTTTGTGGTTTCATGTCTGGGCTCTTGGATTGGGCTCTGGGTTCACAGAGGCCCCATTATACAAATAAGTCAACAGATGAAAACAGAGATGAGTGAAGAGATGAAAGAATCATGAGACTCCTCCATCAGCGAGGCCAGCACCATGACTATGGCCATCCCAACACCACACACCTAAGGTGCATCTGGAAAGAAAAATCCATAGCATTGCTGGAGCATGTAAGGTATATAAATCACACCAGCAGTGGCGGCAGATGGCCATTATCGATCTGCAAGCTCCATCTGTAAAATGGGTAAACTACCCAGACCCAGGGAGACCACAGCTCTGAGTCTGAGTCTGCCCAGGACGGGGCTTATCTTAGTCTAAATATAAGCCTCTGCCCTCTGCCACCCTGCTCAGGGTGATCAGTCACATGGGTGCTGGCCTCCAACCCACAGGTGCTGATGGCCATCACAGGTGACATCCCATAAGACCCTCGGCCAAGAGTTGGCACCTGGCCCCTAGGTGCTGCTGTCATGACTGTCCAGTGGCCTTATCAACAGGTATCCAGATGGTACTCTCTTGGCTTCCCTGGCTTCCATATGAAGCTGGTAGTTACTAGGGGTAGAAGCAGAGGATTATGTCTAGATGCTTACCCCATGTGCCCTTCTAAATAGGGCGTACGGGGATGAAAGTCCCTGGGAGGCCAGGACATGTCCCACCACAGGGCAGGTTTAGAAGGCAGGCAAGTGGTTCAGCTTGAGGGAACTAGTCAGCAAGTGGTGTGCACCTTCTCCTGAGCTCGTGATGCTAACAGAGGCAAATGCACAGCTGGATGCAGGGCAACTGAAGAGCATGAATACAGGAGCTGGAGCCCTGCCTGAGGGAGTGGGGTTCACACATAGCATCTCATCAACTCTTCCTCCGTACAGGAAGGGAAGGCCTTCCCCGCAGGGAATGAAGGCAGAGTGGGAGGAGACACTTGCTCTGGCCCTCAGCTCCAGGACAGCATTCTCCCCACATCTGCACAGCTGCAGGGCAGATGCAGAGACAGCCAGGTGGCCCCCCCTTGCCACCTGCATGCACACTCAGTCCTTGCACACTGGGAGGCGAGGCGACCTGGAGAGGGATGCCTGAGTCCCGCTAAGCTGACACTTGCCTATGGAGCCCATGAATAGGAGACTATTCCTGGAGGGAGGGGCCACCCCAGAAAAGTCATGGTGGAAGAGTCTGCTACAAACCCCCCCATCACCTGGGCAAGCCAGCCACGTAGGACCAGGAATCGGTCTTGGGACTGTACGTCTCGACTGAGGAGAGGGCACCGTTCTCATTTCGGCCACCAACAGCCACCAGCATGTCTTCGATAGAGGCCAGGTAGAAATCCACGCGGCGCTGGTTCATGGAAGCCACCTGCGGAGGTGAGACACCTGTACCTTCCCTTCCCCGAGAGCGGGGCAGAGTCAACATCTGGCACTGGGTGCCCAAACACGTTCTACGGGCCACGTAGCCCAGGGAGGCCAGGCTGTGGCCAAGTGAGTTGGGGGGAGGGGGAGGCAGATGTGAGGAAAATAAGGGAAACTTCTCTAAGCTCCTGAGACATCACAAATCCCCACCAGGGGGAGGGATGATTTGGTCCACCTAACTTGTTTGGCTACAAGGTTGACCCCGTGGGTCTAGAGCTGTGCAGGACATTGTTCAAAATTGCTGGTTAAGTGGTTTCCTGAAACAAAAAACCCATCCATGCCCTCACCACACCCCCCAGCAGAGCAGGTATTTGCAAATTACCGCTGACCACCATCCACGTCAGCATGCAGAAGTACCATGGAGCAGGACACAAAAAAGCATAAGACCCTCTAAAAAAAGCTTTGTTTTCAAGAATCCAGATCAAATACACAAATGAACAGGACCCTGCAGGAGAAGGCTGTCCTTTCGGGCGGCCACCCTGGCCAGGATGGGCTCCCGAGTCAAGGGCTTCTGCCTGGCCAGGGCAGGCCTTACACTTTGGAGCGTGGCATCAGAGTCCCTTCTGACATTTTGAGCTCATATAAATACTGAGATGAGTAAACACACTGAGGTGTGAGGATAAAGACTGAGCTATGAGGGTCAGGATGGGTGTTCCTAGGAGAGAAGGGACACCTTCCCTGGCCCCCCTCCTGGCTCCCACCTCCTGGCTCTGAAGGTCAGTTTCTCCCACCCATTTCCAGGGGTGAAGCTGACATTTAGAGAAGACAAGGAACGGGTCTGAAACCCCCAGTTAGGATCTAGCTACGTTGGAATGTGAACTCAGACACAGCCCCCCTGGGGTCCACACTGCCAGAAGGCCAGAGCTTCCAGCACGCCGGAGCCTCCATGAGCTCCTCTAACCTATGCAGAGGAGGATCTGGGGGCGGGGAGGCTGGTGATGGGGCATTGAACAGTGAGTCAAACCTTGAAACCAGTAACATCCAAAATGGTGGCCACTAGCGTCATTGACCATCTACGCTCAAATTTAAGTTCGTAAATGGCATAAAACAGAAAATTCAGTTCCTCAGTCCCCAAGCCACATGCCAGGGACCCCTGCTGCCATTGGGGGGGGCGGGCGGTGGTGGTGGTGGGCAGTTACTGTACTCAACATCATGGTCCAAAAAGTTCTATTGGCCAGTACTGCCCTGGCTGGTGGTGGTCTCACAGAAGGCAGCTGGTCGGCCCTTCCCACCCCCTCCCAGGGCGGGGGCATGGGGAGGGAGGGACCAGTATGTGTGATGACACAGCCTGGTCACACCTCGTTCAGGAGCAGGACACCGGCCAAGGCCCAAGAGAAGGGTAGGGGCGGTCAAGGCTAGTTCAGGGAGAGCAACAGAGTCCTTGAGAGAAAAGAAGTAATCTGGCTTTAATCTCACCTTGATCCACTGTTTACAGCGGGGGTCATACCTATAGAGAAGATTGGACGCTGCATCCCCTCCGTTGTCCCTCGAGAAGCTGCCGCCGGCGATGAAGATGAAGCCCCCCAGCACGGCAACACAGTGGTGGCTCCGCCGGGCTGGCAGGGGCGTCTCCTTGACCCACTGCTCGCTCTGGGCGTCCAGGTAGCAGGTGTCATCGCTGAGCTCCAGACACCGCTCGGAGACCTCGCCGCCCACGAACAGCAGACGCTCCTGGTTGGTGCGCAGCGCCGTGCGCTTGGTCTGCATGACGGGCTGGGCCGCCAGGTTGTTGTGGTAGCGCACGGCCTCCTCGATGAAGCCCTCACAGTCCGCCTCCTTAGGCAGCAGCGAGCACACGGCCGGCTTGACGCGGTGCAGCAGGTCATTCTTGGGGATAAGCGGGAAGTGGATGTTCTCCAGCACCCGGTAGGCGTGGGCCTCGCGCTCAGGCTGCTGTGTCAGCCACTGCAGGGCGGCCTGCAGCAGGTCGTGCTCGCACTCCCGCTGCACAGCGCTGCTGCTCAGGTAGACGCACAGCTTCTGCATGGAGATGTTCTGTAGGAAGTCCGGCGTGAAGGACAGTGTGCCGAAGCGGCTCAGGATGAAGCCGTCAATGAAGGCATCGAGCCTCTTGAGGCTGTAGATGGAGGCCAGCTCCTGCAGGTACAGGTAGTTGTCCTCGCTCACCTCCTGCTCCAGGTACTCGCAGCAGAAGTCCACCGCCGTCCAGATCTGCAGCAGGTGGGCTGTCTCCAGGACGTAGTCGATGTTGCCGCCGTCCAGCGCCAGCTCCCCACCATACAGGAAGTCCACTACGGCCTTGAGGCCGATGTAGGAGGCGCCGATCAGCTCCACCTCCTTCTGGAAAGCCTCGCGCATACCAATGGTGAACATGGAGTTGAAGTAGTCGCTGCACACGGCCAGCAGGTTGCGGTGGGCAGGCACGCGCTGCTCATCGGCCACCAGGACGATGTCGCAGAAGAGGCCACGGAGGCGCTGCTCATTGAGACGCTGCAGCACCGTGGTTGAGTGGTCGGCCCAGCGGTACACCTGCCGGGAGAGCACATGTCAGAGCCAGGGGCCAGGAAGCAGCCTATCTACTGACGATGTAACAGCCCTGGATTTGGTCGGGGGCGGAGGGGGGAGTGCAGTGAAGCTAGTTACAGATATCAAAGAATAAGCTAAACCACTCATTTCTGAAAACACCAAAAAACAGACTTGCGAAAGGCAAGGACAGATAAAAAGCTGTCTGTACTGAGAGGTCCCTCGTAAATTAAAATTGACAGGTGGTCCTGATACTACGCCTTTGGAAAGGTATAATACAGACATGATTTTGAGATGCCTATGGACTAAAGTTTTGCAGAGAGCTGCCTGGGTCCCTCACTCTGAGAAGTGGCAACTGCCCTCCCTGCAGACCCACAGATGCAAGGAACTCTCTGGACCAATCTTGCCCACCCTGTGGCGCGAGTCTCCTGATCCTTACCAAGGACCGTTACCTTTCCCCCTTTATGTTGTTACTCATTGAACTGCATGCTTACATTACTGTCATGTGGATTTCTCCTGATAAAACCATGCCACGGTCTATGCATCTGGCTTAAGTCCCAAGCGAAACCTCCCCACTTCACGGAAGTTAGTGCTCTAGATGTAACACCTGCCCCCACGGCCTGCAGGGTCCTGGAAGCAATGCCGTGCCTCACCACCAGCACTTACACTCAGGAGAAATGAACGAGAACAGCAAATAAATATCAGACTATGTCCTAGGAAATAAGGGTGCTTCTCTGTGCAAATACCTATGTTCACTTTCTTCCTTTCTGTTTCCTTCCTTCTTTATGAAAACAATTTGTAACAATGTTCTGTCTCTCTCTCTTCTTCCTTCCATCCTTATCAATATAACTCCTAAGAGGGTCCTTCCGCTCCTCCACTCCCCTTCCCTCCCCTCCCTTCCTTCTTGTGGGTCATGAACACATACATTTGAACAATGCCCTATCAGGACAGAAATGCTGGCGGAGGTGCTGTCTCTAAAATCAGAGAGCCTCTGGGTGTGAACTCCGGTTCTGCCACTTACGAATAATCTTGTGTAATCTTGGGTGAGTCATGAGAAGCCTGAGCCCTCATTTCCTCCTCTCCCCCATGAGGATGAGGGCATTTATCTCTCACGTTCAGGGAGTTAATGAAATAGACACGGCCAAGAGCTCTGAAGTGCCAGTGCACAGCCATGCCACGAGCCTTTTCTTTCCACTGGCCGGCCCAGGGGTGTGGCGGGTCCCAGACACTTAGTGATGTCCTGGACGAAGGTGCTCTGGGGTCGTCGTTCAAAAACCAGTATCAGCAGTCATTGGTGGGGTGAAAAGAAACATGCCGTATGTAGATGCAGGCATGTGGCCTCTGCTTGGGGGCTTACACACACCCCACACTGTGCTCTGTACTTGGCCTGCATGCTCTCGCTTGAGTCATGAAAACCCTCTGAGGGCACATCTGTTATAACCTCCCCCCTTTCCAGGTGAGGAAAAACTGAGAATCAGAGGGACGAAGAACTCTGCCTCAAGTCCCATGGTGCCTGTGTGGCATGGCTGCGATCTGAACCAGGTCTGAATGCAGAGGCCAGACCTTCAGTCACCGAGCAACCGTGGAATTAACAAATCAATTGATATCAATAATAAATATGACGACATTCAATAAATTCAGGCTGGTAGGCATTAGAGCGCCGCGGGCCTGCCAGGTGTTGTTGAGGATCCAAGATGTATCAGACCCAGACAACAGTTTGTAAATCCTTGGAGGGCTGAATAATTATGCTCTGGGCTTTCAGGAGACTGTCCATTGCTTTATTTATTTTCCATAAAAATGACAAGAAAATTCAATATAGGGAAAAACAGACCATTCAAAAATATCAACCAGGTAGCCAGTCTATTCAAGGGTGACCGCCGGGAAGGACTGGCTGCGCAGGACGCCTGAACAGGGGGAGACAGAGGTGGAAGGACAGATGGACAGAGGGCTCACAAGGACCGGGCAGCTGTGACTGGCTTATGCTTGCCTGAATTCTTACAGGTTATTCCTCAGTGTGTCCCACATCAGCAGTCCTGTTTCCCCCTTCCCTCCACTGCCTTTTACTGAGGCACTTTTAACTTGTAATTGGCATTTGGCCATTTGTAAGTGGAATGCCTATTTGCCTGTGGTCCTTCCATACTTGGCCAATGTCAAGTGGTCCTTCTGTATTCCAGGAGTGGGCAGGTCCTCGCTGTCTGAGGACACCAGCCAGGGGTTCCTGCCCTCACCTTACGGGGTGTTCTCAGAGGTCCAACACAGGGATTCTCGTTTATTCCGGTGACTCACACAGAGCAGGCTGGCATAGTTTGAGCTTATAATTAAGCACAGTGGGGTCTGGGCTCCAGTGCACATAGGTTTGGGGCTGCTCTTGGTGTGGACTGAAGGAAGGAAAGAAAAGAGCATTTGGGTTTTGTGCTGAGGGGAGCAGAGAGGGCACCAGGGGGCCAGTGGTTCCTAAGCTGGTGGGGATGCTGAAACTACCACACACCAGTGGGGTACACATGATTCCAAGCTGGGGGGTAAAAAGGGGAAGAGCCCTAAGGGGTAGGGTGGGGCAAGTCCCAGATGACAGCTGTGGGGACCACCTGCTCGAGGGAGCAGGAAAGAACACTGCTAAGGCTGGGTCTCCAGGTCCAGAAGGCATCCTGGGCCCTGTCTGGTCCCCCCAACAGCACAGCTCTGATCAGTTTGGTGAAGCCTCAGAGATGGGAATGGTCAAAAACCAAACACAAGTTCCCAGTTTTACGGGGATATGAGTGAGAACCACAGGCATGCGTGTGACTTAGAACTCAGACCTGAACACACTGAAAAGCTATTAACTGAACCCCGGCCTGCATTTCCCACACTGATACTTAATCAGAGGTTGCAGGAAGGTGGGTGAGGAAACACAGGTATTCTGCAGCTACCAGTGGAGAGGATGCCGCAGGGCTGGGGAATTTTATATGAAAAAAGAACTTCTCATCAAAACGGGCCAACACATCTTGCAGGTGATCAATGGCCAGACACTCAGAAGACACCACCACATGGAGGAGCAACCGGGAAAGCGCAGAGGCACAGAATGAGTGAAAGGCGCCAGGCCGTGGGAAGACCTACCCTCTGGTCCTTTTACATAAAGTGCACAGGCAGGCAAAGGGGCTGGGCAGAAAATTGGGAGAGTGGGGATGGGATTTGGTAATGTTCTTTTTTCTATTTGGGTGATGGTTCTGTGGGGGTCATGAATATCTCAAAACAAAAATCAACGATCTGCTGCCGACTTGGGCCCTTTTTAAAAATCAAAAGTTGGGGGTGCGGGCCTCCCTGGTGGGACAAGGGGCTAAGCACAGCATTATGAAGCAGTCCGCGGGCTCTGCAGCACAAGTTCGATCCCCGGCCAGCCAAGGAGCAACCCACATGGCACAGCAGACCTCTCCTGACTCGCCCACTGCTCCCCTCAGCAGTGTATTTCAGTCATTCTGCCTGTTCTGTTTCCCACTCTGTCTCTGGTGAATCCTCTTACCCCTCAAACCTCTGGCCTATACCCCAGCTCTTGTATGCATAAATAAATAAATCTTTAAAAAAATAAAAACAAAAAGTTGGGCCTTCCTGGTGGCACAGGGGTTAAAGACATGGCACTATCAAGCTACTGCCAGCCACAGCAGCACGAGTTCAATCCCAGGCCAGGGAACTGATCCACATAGCATGGCAGATCTCTCCTATCTTGCCCGCTGCTCCCCTCAGCAGTGTATTTCATTAGATCCTCCTGTTCTGTTCCCCATGCTGTCTCTGGTGAATCCTCTCACTACCCCCAGCACCTCTGGCCTACACCCCACTTCTTGTATGCATAAATAAATCTTAAAACAAAAAAAAGTTAAGGGCCTCCCTGGTGGCGCAGTGGGTTGAGCGCAGTGCTGTGAAGCTGTCCGCAGCCTCTGCAGAGTGGGTTCGATCCCGGCAGGCAAGAATCCCACATGGCGCGGCAGACCTCTCTTGCCTCGCCCGCTGCTGCTTCCTTCAGCAGTGCTTTCAGTCTGTCTGCCTACTCTGCTCCCTGCTCTGTCTCTGGTAAATCCTCTCACCCTCCCACGCCTCTGGCCTGTACCCCAACTCTTGCACAAATAAATAAATCTAAAAAAAAAAAAAAGTTGAAAAGTACCCCACACTGGGGAGTACAAAACCTTATTCCCAGAAGCTTCGATTCAGAAAGAAACAAACTCAGAACCCAGCTTTCAGGGACAAAGATTTCTAGGCTCTCAAACTTAGAAAGCTGCACTGTCCCCAAAGCCCAGCTCCCAGACAAAGCCCCTTTGAGACAGCTCGAGGCCTTTCTGGGTTTTCACAGCAGATAAAGTCAGGCTTGGCAGGAGTTCCGCAGTAAGCGCAAATGGAAACGGGAGACAGATCTCTCCTGAAAATGATACCCTGTCTTTCTTTCATGCACATCTGTGGGATTTCTTTCAATTCTCTTTTTCCCCTCCAATCTATAGGCTGCTCACGACTCCCTTAATCCAAAGCAGCATTTCTCAATCTTTTCAATTTTTTTTAAAGATTTATTTATTTATGCATACAAGAGCAGGGGTTTAGGCTAGAGGTGTGGGGGGGTGAGAGGACTCACCAGAGACAGAGTGGGGAACAGAACAGGCAGACCGACCAAAGCACACTGCTGAGGGGAGTAGTGGGTGAGCCAGGAGAGCCGCAGCGCCGTGTGGGCAACTGCTCTCTGGCTGGCCGGGGAATCAAACTTGCGCTGGAGAGGCTGCAGACAGCTCCATAGGTTGCATCCCAACCCCTTCCACTACCAGGGAGGCCCATTTCTCAATCTTTTTTCAATTGCTCCCCACGGCCCCCCAAACCTTTCAAAATATTTTTTCCTACTATCGCCCATGAAATGTTAACACAGCAGAGAGTCTGCATATCTGCATGTAGGCTGTGTGGATAGCGATGCTTTAGACATACAGAGTAAAATTCTCTGCAGCCCCAAGAACCAACTTTACTTCCTTGGGGGCAACGTCTGTCCTACTGAGAATGCATAATCTATAACAATCACAAAGTTCAATCTCCAAAAAGGGACACTTCGAAAGAAAAGCAAGTTACTGATATTCATAATGAGGACAGTGATCTGCAAATTGGCTCCAGATCCTTACAGACAACAGCTTGGGGACAATTCCCCAAGCGTTTACTGAATATATAGATCCCCAGGTTTTAAATTTGTGGGGGGGGAGGGACACATGCAATTCTAATTAGACACTTTACTGGAACACTTTCCCCAGTGACTCTGCTGTCCCACCCTCAATGGGTGGTAAGGGTCCCACAAAGTTAGACATTAACAAGAGAGAGCTCTGGACCCTTAACATCCAGCAACACCATGGGGACATCCCACCAGAATGTTGGACACTGGCTACCCATTGGGTACCTCTCGGGGATTTCTGGGCCTTTAGGTGGAGACAGAAAGCCCAAGCTTCTGACCTGTCCCATCCACCCCTGAGGGCTGAGGTACAGAATAAAGGAGTCTGGTTGTATCTCCTACATCCTGACACTCCAACTCGCTCTGATTTTGCCACGTCTTCCCTTCACAACAGTGAGAACAAGAAACCAATCTGCACATTAATATGGAGCTCATCAGGAAAAGAAAAAAAAGAAAAATCCCAGGCAATTTGCACAGGTGGTGAGCCGTCATTCACAGACCTTTGAAGATTCGCTGATCTTGTAGGGCCGAGACACCCGCGTCTGCCGGCTTCCCTCCATCGTCAAAGAGACTGCTGCCCTAAGACAAGAACAGGATTTCTGAGTGTGAGTAGCAACGCTAGGTCATTCATTCGCTGCAGGCCCTGCTGGAGATACCAGTGACAACAAGAGCAGAAACAGTCCCACGGAGGCAAGAGGGACAGAAGAGGACACTACAAAGGGCTCTTTCACGCTGAGTTGAAAAAAATCAGGTTGTCGGAAAGAGAAGCTTTAACAAGTGTTCCTTTATCACCTAAATGCTGACATCATGGCATCTCTTTGCTCATTTCTTACAAATACCTACCTTGGCATGCTTGACATCATCTAGGTCTTTTGGCTGGATCAGGGTTATAATGAAGTTCAGTATCATTTCAGAGCTAGCTACAAACTGCAGTGAAGCTGAGTTAGTATTACATGTTTCATCTCATTAAGCTCCCACCACTACCTGGCCAGGCTGATGTCACTTATCCCATTTTACAGATGGGGACACTGAGGTCAAGGCACTGGGCTAGCATAGGGTAGAGTCAAACCTGGCCCTTGAGTGATCCTCTGCTGAATGCTCCCTAGCCTTTGAGAAAGTCGTGCTCTGAAAACACCAAAATGAACTTGAGCATGTGGTGCAGTGATGGCTGAAGATACACTGTTTGAGATACCTGCAATGGCCTCACTGCCTTCCTGTGTCCTCACTTCACCCCCACAACACCCTCCATGGGGTCAGCACTATGTCTATCTTCAACCTGTGTATCAGGAGGCAGGTAAAAGTGAGATGAAGTAACTTGCCCAGTATTACACAGTCAGAAAGAAGCAGAGTAGAGGTTCCAGACAAGGGAGGCTTTCACGCTCTTCCCTGGCCTTATCACCTGGACATTAAAAAAAGTCTCCAGGCAGGAAATCTCTGGTGGGGCCATGTCCTCACCTGGAACATCCAGTATAAACTTGGACAATTTGTTCACCTTTCTAGACCTCGGGATCACAGCAATGGAATGGGCCGGTGTTAGTATTTCTTCCAGATTCAAAATGGCTAGCACCTCATTAATAGCAAAGAGCCAGGCCCTAGGGGACCTGGGTATGGGGCACACAGAGGAAGGACTAAGCCAGCAACAGGGCAAAAGTCACATACTAGAAGTGAGAGTTTTAAGGAGGAATTTTTCCCCTGCTGAGTTGTGAAGAGTCAACTTGTTACCTACTGAACAAATGGTCTTTGCAAATAGAAAAACTATGTGATAAAAAGTCAGCACTGACTTATCTTGAAATAGTGAGGGCCACGCATAAGGGTCTCCAGTGTTCTCACCAGAAGAACAAGGTCCGGCACAGTCCACTCTGTCCAACTCGGGGAAGGAAGGGGGATTAGATTCCTCTTGACAACCCAGTAACTTTGTGACAATGACCAGCTGGATGCACCCCCCCCCCTTCCTGACTGCTCCAGCCCACTGGGAGGCTGGGGGAGAAAAGGATACCAGCTTTCTGGCATACCCCTGACACTCTCTCCCCTTCACCCTGAGACAGCGACTCCATCCTTTCTGACACCCAGACTCAGGTGGAGGGGCTCACCCAAGGTCACACACCAGAAAACAGTAGGTGCCTGTGTCTCCACCATCCCAGGCAGCCAGCCAGGGCTCAGCTTCATTTCTAGGCCAATATTGCTAGAGAGCGTTTCCCTTACGGAGGCTCCCTTTTGTCTCCAGGCAAGTGGGTTGGGGCCGATTTCTAAGGAGGGGTGGGTGTCGCTGCCTCCAGTGCTTTCTGGAGGCTGCTGGGGGGGGCTCAAGGCCATTGCCAGGGCCAGCGACGACCCCCAGCGGCGTAAAAGGTCTTTGGAGACACGCCGGGCCCGAGGCCCCGTCCGGCCGGCTGCAGGGTCCCGCGGGAGCCGCCTCTCCCAGCGCCCGCCCGGGTTTCCACTCGCAACCGTTGGATCTCAGGGCTGGGGGGCGCAGCGTCCTCGCGGGGGGCCCCGAGACCGCCGGCACTCACCCGTCCCGGGTCTCGCCCGGAGGGTCTCCGCGGACACCGCTGTCCTCGCTCGAACCCAGGACACCCGGCGGAACTGCGGCGCAACGGCCGCCTGCGCGGGCTCGAGCCGGCGGTGGGCGGCGGGGGACGTGGAGCGGGAACGCGTCCCGGGCGGCGGGCCGCGGCGACACTCACCTGGGCCGCGCAGGGCGGGCCGCACCTGGCTCACCCGCGGAGGCGACGGCGGCCCCCCCGCCCCCGCGGGCCTCCCCTTCCCCCCGGCGCACCCCCGGCGCCCCGCGGCGCACCCCCCACCCGCCCCCGTACCCCCGGCGCCCGGGCGGCGTGGGGGCGGGGAACCTCCGCGGCAGGCCCGCCCCCCGGCCCGGGACCCCTCGACGGCGCGCGCGGCGGGGCCGTGCGGCGGGGCGCGCGGAGACCTACCCGGAGGGCGCGCTACGGCCGCGGCGCGGGGGCCCGGGGCGGCGGGGCCGGGCGGGCGCGATGGCGGGACCCGGGCGCCGGAGTCCCGGGGCCGCCCGGGTGCGCCGCCATGGCTCCGCCAGGAAGTGCGAGGCCGAGGGCGGAGGCGGCGCGCGCGGCCAATGGCGGCGGCCGCGAGGGGGTGGGCCCAGCGGCGCCGAGGCGGGGCCTGCGCGGGGCGGGGGCGGAGCGCCCCCCTCCGCCCGCACCCCGGGTGCCGGACCTGCCCGCCGGGCCGCGCCCCCCGCGCCGCGCGCTAAGCCGGGTGGGGGTCACCTGCCCGCCCGGGACTGGCCGGTACTGGCCGGCGGGGGACAAATAGGTGCGCCGGGCGGTCTGGTCTCCCTCCTGCCTGGGCTTCCTCAGGCTCTGTCTCCTCAGGTCTCTGGATCCCTGGGTTTAAAGCCAGACCTCGCCTGTCTCCCCCCTGCTCCCCTCAGCAGTGCATTTCAGTCCATCTCCCTGTTCTGCTCCCCGCTCTGTCTCTGATGACTCCTCTCACCTCCCCGCATCTCTGGCCTGCACCCCAGTTCTTGCATGCATGCATAAAAAATAAACCGTTAGGGCCTCCCTGGTGGCGCAGCGGTTGAGCGCTGGGCTGCGAAGGTGCCCGCAGCCTCTGCAGCGCCGGTTCGATCCCCGGCTGCTCCCCGGCCACTGGAGGAGGGTCCCACATGGCGCGCAGACCTCTCCTGCCGCCCGCTGCTCCCCTCAGCAGAGTCTTCGGTCCTTCTACCTGTTCTGTTCCCCGCTCTGGCTCTGGTGAATTTTCTCACACCCCACCCCCCCACGCTTCTGAATGTACCCAGTGCTTGTATAAATAAATATTTTTTTAAAAAAATAAACCATTAGGGCCTCCCAGGTGGCGCAGCGGTTGAGCACTGGGTTGCGAAGCTGCCTGCAGCCTCTGCAGCGCTGGTTCCATCCCCTGCTGCTCCCCGGCCACCGGAGGAGGGTCCCACATGGCTCGCAGACTTCTCCTGCCGCCCGCTGCTCCCCTCAGCAGTGTACTTCATCAGTCTGCCTGTTCTGCTCCCCGCTCTGGCTCTGGTGAATTCTCTCACCCTCCCGCACTTCTGACTGTACCCAGTGCTTGTATAAATAAATAAATAAATATTAAAAAAAAAAAAACGTTAAAGTCATATCCCTCTCTGTCTACCCTACTTCCAGCTTATCCTTAAGGTCAGCTCTTACCACTGGCGAATCATCCAACTCATTTTCTCAGTCTTGTAGTTTGTCTCCTTTCCCCCTTAGGAATCCTCCAGGTGCGGGTTTACCTCAGTTTTATTCCCCATGGGGTCCCTAGCAAGCACACAGTAGGTGCTCAGTAAATATTTGTGGAGTAAATGAATGTAACCATTACCCATCAGTCTCTCAATTGTAAAGCTTATCTTACAGCATGAGTGAACCTTGAAAACATGAGGCGGGGTGCCGATGCAGTTGACCCTAAATGCAACAATAGAAATTGTCGTTCAAGAAATTGTCACACTAGCTCATGTTATTTCTTCAATGCCAGATTCAAAAACCAGCTATCACAGCAGAGTGCTGAGAAGCGTATCGTCTAGACACACAGAATGTCACGCACACCAGGAACAATTTGGGGAGGGGGCAGATAGGAGAGCCAGGCACTAGCTAACTGTAGGTCATGCATCAGCCCTGTGCTCACCATAACTTACCAGTCCATGCTATTGCTGACCCCACTTTACAGATGAGGACACTGAGGTTCTAGACAATTGAATACTCACCTGGTATCACACAGCCATAAAGTACAGGAACCAGGATGAGGAAACCAGGGCATGCAAGTTTAGTGCCCAGTTAATCAGTTAATCAGTTAACCGACACAAGGAAAGGCTGAGGGAAGGGCTGAAAGTTGCTTTTCTTTCAGGTTCCTGAGTTGGCCTTGACCTGCCTGGTGGGGGCAGCCAGTGCTCAGGGGTGGGTGGCAAGAACAGCTGGGCCTGGCAGTGGTGGGGACTTGAGAACTGCTGCCAGCTGGGCAACCCTTCCCCTCTAAGGAGTTTCCAGGTTCCAGAGGTTCCTGGAGCGGGGTGTGGGGGAGGAAGTTTTCTAAACACTATACTCTTCTTAGCAAAGGTTTGTCCTTGACCCAGCTTTCCTCCCCAAAATTGAATAATCTAGAAAAGTTGCAGCCCAGCACAAAAGAGGTGGTCTCAGAGACAGCCCAGGTCACTCACAGAGATCACGTCTGCAAGCAGAATTATTGGCCAGTCACTCCTGTAAACTTGTAACTTTGAGGGAGCACAAAAAGCAACAGATAACTCCAGAGTATCAGACTGGCCACTCCTGGGCATCCTTATCTCTGGCTAAAGAAAGGCCTCCTCTCCACTGGCCCTATGTGCTTCCTCTTCACTTCACCTCCCCCCTGCTTTTCTTCCTATTTTTTATTTGAGCCTGACTGGCTCACCCCATCTATGTGAACTGATTCAGCTCCTGAACTTCGCTGTGCCTCAGTTTCCTCACCTCCATCCTGATAGTGCTTCTTCCTCTCACCTGATGTCCATGGGGAGCTCAATGAATTAATACACAGCAACCTCTTCTGACAGTGCCCGTTACCTAAAGCACCCAAAGTACAAGATGATGCCTGAGCCCCTACCAGTCGGACAGCTGTTCTTTGGCTTATGCCTTAGATTCTGTTAAAAGAGAAATCTGGGGCCTCCTGGGTGGCGGGTGGCGCAACGGTTGAGCGTTGGGCTGCAAAGCTACCAGCAGCCTCTGCAGCACCGGTTCAGTCCTCGGCTGCTGGCGAGGGTCCCACATGGTGTGTGGACCTCTCCTGCCGTGCCCGCTGCTCCCCTCAGCAGTGTATCTTGTCAGTCTGTCTGTTCTGCTCCCTCCTCTGACTCTGGTGAATTCTCTTACCCTCCCGCACTTCTGACTATACCCAGTGCTTGTATAAATTAATCAATCAATCATCAATCAATCAATCTTTGAAATAGAAATCTGTCTGGAAATGGACTCTTTTTATTGGCCATTTACAGCTTTGCATGCATCAGTTTCCAGCACTTTCTCAAATCACATTTTGGCTCAGTAGAGGTAGGGAGAATGAGTGGGGGAGGCAGTTACCAGGTATAGGATATACCAGAGGCTACTGTGTCACAGTGTTATCTGGAGGCAGCTCTTGACTTGGGGCCCTGCAGTATCAGAACTGCTCATCAGCATACTCTGGGGTCCCTAGTAAAATTGGCATTGCCCACTGACTCCTCTGTGGCATGCCAGACCCCCCCTACCCCCTGCCCCACCATGCTGTTCTTTTGGTCATCTCTTAGAAGGAAGTGCTAGAGGGCCTGGGATTTCAGGGTTGCCAACCTGGCTTAGGTCCAAAGTGAGCACGTAAACCTGAGTGAGCTGTGTCCTCTCTGGAACCTTCAAATCTCTTCTGTAAATAACTAGACAACACAGAGAAAAACACCCTCCTCTTCCCAGGTTTCCATGGGTTGGAAGAGCACAATGCAAATTGCTATAAATTTATTCATTGTTTACCCCCACCCCAGGCCCCTCAGGAAGGAATTACAATTTTAAAAGTCTGTGTATTCTTATGTGTTCTTTGAGTTGGGCTTTTGGTAACCTTCTTGGGTGATCAAGGCCTGGGGCTCCAGAACAGTGCTTGCAAAACAGTCACTGCCAGCCCCCAACTCACTGTCTCAGTTACACTAGCCAGCCCTCCACAGCCACATGCAAGTAGTGGTTGCCATATGGGACAGCACGGATCATAGAAAGGTCTTAAGGACATACTGCCCTGGAGCAGGGCAAGTGACTTACCTTTCTGTGCCTCAGTTTTCTCATCTGCACCATGAGAGTGCATCTGCCCAATGGCAAACACTTATGAGTGCAGCCCCTATACCAGATACTCATTTAGATGCTGGGGATATGGCACAAAACAGAGAATATCATGGCCCTCATGGAGATGCCCTTTAGAGGAGGAACAAAACAGCATTCATCCCCTAGGATTGGTGTTAAGATTAAATGAGACAGAACAGGAAAAGCTTTGAACAAGGTGCCTAGCACATTCTACATGCTTTCTGAATGTCAGCTGCTATTATTACTTGTCATCTGCCCAGCTTTCTTTTCCCACAGACTGACTACTAACACACGTGCCTCTCCTTCTTCCGTAGTCCCCATGGCAGACATTAGTGATCAATCACAGCACGAGAATTCTAGCAACAGGGTATCACACAGCAAATCCCAGACACACTCTCTCAGAACTCACAATCACTGTCTTTAACATCACTTCCCTGGTCCCTTCTGAGCCGCCTGAGTTCAAGCCTGAATGCTGGGACTCTTGGGTCCTGTCTGTAGAGTTCCAGCTAAGACTCCAGGTCTGGCCACACCCCCAGGGGAAAGCGCAAGTGCCTGATCATTACCTTGTCAGCTAAGAAACAGATCCTGTTCTGCCTTGTGCCAGGAACTGGCTTCTTGCTCTGCCGCCGCAGGGAGTGGGGTGGGGTCTGGCTCTGTTCAAACCAGGACTCCAGGAGTTTTGAATCCTGTTCCCCTCCTTTGCTCAAGGAAGATGGAAGTGGGAGAGTCGGACACGTGAAGGCACAGTTGCAATATGGTGAGATAAGGGCCGAGGGGAGCCAGGGAGGGCGGAACACTGGGTCCCTGGGTGTCTGCTGAATGGAGCAAGTGCGCACCCTTGATCACCGCCTCCACGTTCACCATCAGCAGCCGGGTCCTTTGAACTGCCTGTCCCAGCCCTGTCTCCCCCTACTTTCAGGGAGTGACCTGACTCAGCAGGGCTGTCCTCCCTCTGAATCTGGCATCATTTTGGTTTGCTGGTGGCATTCACCCAGTAAGCATGTGGTAGCCATATGTGGTGTGAACACGTCTGTGGTCAGCCCTTGCTGCTGCCACTCATCAGACTGTGTGACCTTGGGAAAATTACCCAGGCTCTCTGTGCCTTGTTTTTCCCCTCTGTGAAATGGGGTGATGATAAGTCTGGTCCAGGGTTGCAGGGAGGATTTAGTGAGTTCTGACATGGAGCAGGCTCAAAATGTGCATGGTTAGTCGTGATACCTGCTGATGTAGGCTCACTGCTCGTGACACTCACACTCATGTCCCGATCCCCAGAGGTTTTTCTTTTTTACTCTGTTGGAATGGAAAAATCAGCTCCATGAACTGAAAAATTGTATTTCAGATGCTAAACTTTCCTGGTACCCCTGAGACAAACCTTATCTGCTGGTAACATGTAACTCTGGGTTAGAGTGACATTTGAGCTGTTTGAGAAGCTAAGTGGGAGGTGATCAGACAGAAGCGAGGGCAAAGCGGATCCCAGGCAGAGGCAACGGTGTGCAAAGGCCTGGAGGAGTGAAGCAGCAGCCGGAGCCCAGGGGGAGCCCAGGATGGCTGGAACATGGGGTGCTTGCGGGGAACATGAGGAAGAGGGGACAGTGTGAATGCCACAAGGACAGACTGATGGGGATCAGCCTGAGCTGGGCACAGGAATTTAAATTCCATGAACTGGGCCTCCCTGGTGGTGCAAGGGGTTGAGACGCAACCTATGAAGCTGTCTGCAGCCACTGCAGCACAAGTTCGATCCCCAGCCAGGGAACTACCCACATGGTGCAGCAGACCTCTCCTGTTTCACCTGCTGCTCCCCTCAGCAGTGCATTTCAGTCAATCTGCCTGTTCTGTTCCCCACTCTGTCTCTGGTGAATCATCTCACTGCCCCCCCACCCCACCTCTGGCCTGTACCCCAGCTCTTGTATGCATAAATAAATTATAAATCCTCAAAAAGAAGAAGAAGAAGAGGGCTCAGAGGTGCCTCCTCTGGTCAGAGAGTCTTTGCAATCCTCCCCAGGCTCTTGTAACAGGCTGTCCTGCCTTTGTGTCTTCAGGCCAGGTGGGGGAGCTCCGTTCTTACCTTAACAAACCTAGCTGGATGTAACTCAGCTTGCTAAATAGTTCCTCATTTAAATTCCCATCAGAATTCCATCCCCTGTGCCTTCTATTTGGAGCTGCACACTGCTCCCTGCAGGGACATCTGCCTTTCAATCCATGTACCCATCATTTTTCAAAGTGGCTTCTAGCGCTGTTTTCCTTTTTCTCTAGTTATTAAATGCCCCAATGTGGAACTGGAGATCTTTAATTGATTCTTTTTAATGAATCAAATGGGGCTTTCTCTGTTAATTAACTCCGACAATATTTCTTTACCCACAGCATGTTGCTGTTACAGGCTGCTTAACACCAAAAGATGCTTACTTTTAAAATACTGCCAACAATTGTGGCTTTTTATTTGTATATTGTCCACATTAATTTCTTCTTCTCTGTGGGCCTTGTCAGTATAATAGTTTCCCTTCTTCAGCATGTAATAAATGTTTCAGGGAAAAAAACATTTATTTAATGTGCTAGGCAAAGTTACTGTCAGGCAGAGCAGGTCTGCACACGTGCTCCTGTTGGTAAGGAACTGACAGGTTGGCAAAGGGAAATAGGGCAGAGAAAGGGTTTTTACAAAGCAAGTTTAGAAGTTTGACTGATGAGGTAAGGTCCTCAGTGTTCCTGAATCTTCTCTGACAGGCCAGAAGGAGAAGGTTGCCAGTTGAGAAGGAGAATGTTGCCAGTTTGACTGATGAGGTAAGATGTTCCTGAATCTTCTCTGACAGGCCAGAAGGAGAAGGTTGCCAGCTGAGAAAGGCAGCAATCATTGGGTGAAGAGTGAACTCTCATGATTTCTTTACTGTGTCGGGGAGCTCACCACCTTGCAGAGAGCCTATTCCATCCTCGTTGGCAAGAATGTCTTTATATTTAATCCAACTCTGTTTCCCCATCACTGGTTTTGACCTGCTCCTGGGAGGTTCATATAAGAAGACTGAGGCCTGCCACACAGAGAGTCCCTCCGGATGGAGAGACAGTAAAGGTCCTCCACAAGGCTTCTCTGATTCAGCATAAGGCACACTCTGGCTTCCCATCCCCTCCCAGCCCTGAGCACTACCTTCTGTTTGCTTCTTTTAAGTAGATTTCCAATTCAGAACCCAATTCCTGAGCTGTGTTTTGACCAGCTCAGGAGAGAGCATGTCTTTTCTTCCTTTTCTGGGCATTAGTGCTGCTCCAACCTGACCCATTGGATCTGTGCCTCCTTCTCCCTCCTCTGCTCCAAATCACAAGGCGGGGGGTGGAGGTGGGGTGGAGGTAAGCCTCCCCCCTACTCCCTGCAGGCTGTATTTCCCAGGGTTCGCTGGTCTGGCCCTGAGAGACACTGGTGAGAGACTGGGAGGTGTGGGAAAAGACTAAGGTACTTATCCTTCTCTCTGAGCAATTCTTCAATAGCTCCAACTTCCCCTGGGTGACCCCTACCCCAGGCTCTGGTGTCTATTTTTTTCTTTGTCCCTCCATTCCAGGGCTGGTGGCCCATGGAATGTGGTTGATGGAATGTGGTCTGAGCTGTGGTTAATCTCTGGGGTGCCTCACCCATCTGCAGGGCTTCTCAGCTCTCCTGACCTGGTGTAGCCAATACCCTACCTTCAATTCTTGTTACTTATGTACTTGTCTGATAGAGTTTTTATTTTCCCAGTAGATTTGCATGCAGCCTGCTACTTCAGGTTAGGAGTTTAAGACTGCTCACAGATTTGGGGGGCTGGCCCTTAAAATACCAGCTGTTGTTACATTCTTTTGCATGCATTTTTTCATGTGTGATCTTCAAGTAATTCCTCTGTGGAAGGTGCCCATTTCACAGAAGAGGAAAGTGAGGTTCAGGAAAGGTATGGCAAAGTCAGGATTTGGTGAGTAACTGCCCATACCCTTAACTATTAGAACCACACTGCTGTCCCACCCTCCCTCCCCACCGTGCTCTGGTCCCCCCTCTGCCCTTATTCACTAGCAGTTAAAACACCAGGTCATGTCATACTGCTGGATTTCTGGACCCGGAGCACAGTTCTCTCTGAGCCACTCATAGTTCCCGAGGAAGACCATTCAGGAGCGCTGTTTTATACTCCTGCAGTCAGTGGCTCAGTGTCTTCCTTTTCCAAAGGCCCCTGGGAGCTTCTTTTCAGTGATTTGACAGTGAGCTCAGCGCAGATTCTATAAATATCATCTGCTATAAATATCCCTTCTGTGGAAGGCACCTGCTTCAGAATGACAACCACCTTGCGAGAACAGCAAGTTTCAGGGTTATGTTTTATTCCCATCTCTAATTGCAGCGGAGGTGGGATTTCTTTCTTCCTTTTTTAAATTCATAGCTCCAAGGGAAATTAGAAACCAGGTCACTGACCTTTCAAGTCTGTAAGAAATAAATAAAGAAATAAAGCCAGAGCAGAGACAATGGTGTTAAAACACTGGCACAGGTCTTTCTATTGTCTCAGAGCACATGGCAACCCTGGGTCAGTCAGGTTTCCAAACTCCAGTTCTCCGTGGGACAGCCAGATCTCCAAGGTCAGACTGCCTGTACCTCATATCTGTAATGTAGGTTGGTCCAAACCCTTTGAGAAATAGCATGGAGGTATCTCAAAGTTTTAAAAATAGATGTAACATAGATGTAAAATAGATGTAACAACAATTCAACTCTTAGGTATCTACCCAAAGAATACACAAAAACTAACCTAAGGGGTATATGCACTAGTTACCTAACTGAGTAACTGAGTAATGGAAACTGAGTAATGGAAACAACCTGAACACCTGAGGGCAAAAGAGTGGATTAAGAAGATGTGGTTTATAGACACAATGGAATACTACTCAGCTATAAAAAGATGAACTTTTGCCATTTGTGACATGGAGGGATCTGTAGGGGATTATACTTAAGTGAAACAAGTTAGGAGAAAGACAAATACTGGATGACTTCATTCATATATGGACTACAAGGCAGCAAAACAAAGAAACAGACAAAACTAAAACTTTGAAAACTGACTGTAGAATTGAAGCTACCAGAGAGGTGGGGTGGTAAGCCAATGGCAGAGGGGGCCCAGAGGACTGAGGTGGAGGGAAATAGTAGCTTTGGTGGCGGTTGCAGTGTGACAACATGCAGTTGAAGAAGTGTGAATCTATACCCCTAAAACACAGACAGTACACCAAAGTTAACTCAATGAAATAAATAAATTTTACAAATGAAATTCCTGGTGAGTAATAAACAGCACTGAAAATTTAGTCTTTATAAAAAACAAATAGTATTTCCACAGTTTAATAACTGTGCATCCCTAGGGAGATGGCTTCACCTCTCTGTGCCTCAGTTCCCTCATCTATGCTGGTGTTGGTGGGAGGGGTTGCAACAGTGCCTCCTCAGGCTGATGTGAGAAATACCTGGGAAATAGAGGAAAGCACTTGCTTTGTGCCTGGTGCGGAAAACACAGCCCAGTACTAGTCCTATTATTAGTACTGCTTAGAGCTATTATATAATGCAAATGATACTTACTGATGCTATATCATATTATAATACATTCATATATATAGTATAACTGCCTACCTTGCCTGGCACTGGGCTCAAAAGTCCACTCTGAGGTCTAGGACGTGAGGGCTGAGGACAGACCAACCAAGTAGAATTTGGGGCAGGGTGTGACAGTCAGAGGGGCAGCATTACCTGAAGATGAAACTTATACATTAAGGACAGCAGAATAGAAACGTGCAGAAAGACAGAGACAAAGCTGTGGTTCAGACAGGCCTGAATGTTCTTCACTCTGGGCATTCCATCCACTGACCTTGTGGGACTCCTTGTCCCACAATTAGGCTGTAAGCCTAATTGGCTTTTTGTGGAAACAAAAAATTAGACATTCAAGACTCTGGCTGGTTCACATTTGGACACAGGCAGCGCTTTCTCTTTCTGTGGTATTTTTTTTTTTAGTTAGCTCTGACATGTAGCCTTTTTACTGCCTCAGTTTAAGAATCAAAGGATTTCACAAAAAGATCCAGATTCATAGACCACTGCAAGTCTTGGCACTGTCATGCTCGTGTTTCTGCCCCATGGTGACTCTGGCACAGCTGAGAACCAGGGGCCACTTTAGATGTCAGTTCTGAGATGAATCACCTGGAAGAGATTCACATTTTCAGAAATATTTTTCTTACAGACTCATTGACATTGTGTGTCTGCCCCCTACAGGCAAGTCAGTTTGTGACACTCCCTGCCAACCCACCCCCTGGCCTTTGGACAAGCAATAGACTTAATGCTGAGAATGAGTAAATGAATGAGTGAATGAATGAATGAACGAATGAATGAACTTACACCCTTCTCACCATTTATGACACAGTGCATAGCACATAGTAAATGTCAAATTGTTTCATTTGGTTTTTCTTCTAAAGAAACATGAGTTGAATTAGTCTGCTTCACATATTGTGTGGATCTCAATCGAAACAAGTATTTACACACAGTGTTCATTTTTGGTGTGCAGTTTATTTCTCTGCCTTAGCTGGGCAAATTGATCTCAGCTTACTCAAAAGGAGGGTTCTGTTTAATACCCAATCTTTCCAATTTCAGTCCAGTAGAGGGCGACAGCAACAAGGAATAGAAGAGAACAACAGTAAGACGGGAAATGTGTCCAAACTATACCCTCAGGAAGGTTTAGCCATGAGTCAAATTCAGGACGGAAGCCACTTTTAACATAATATTCCAAATAGATTTCTTACTTTTACCTTTTTATTTATAGCAATATCTGCTCAAACTCTTTCTGAAAGTGGGATCCCATCTATTCACCCATTTACCCATCCCCAGACTGATTTTTTTTAATTTGCCAAGAATTTTATAATCAATTAGATATTGTTCCTGACCTTTTGGGTTTCTATTTAGGATTATTTTAATTACCTATTAACAAACATTTTTATTGAATGTCTAATTTTTTGTTTACACATATCACTTCAATCAAACCATAAAAGAAAACTACGATGTCAATACTATGATTACACCACTCCAGAACAGTAATCTCAGGGAGTTTTTGAAGCTTACCCAAGAGTCCAAGTTAGAAACAGGTCGAAATTCAAAAGCCTTTTCTCCAGGGTCTGGCATTTTTACCTGCCCTGACTCTGTAACTGGTCTTTGTGGAAGCAGTGGATGAATGAATGAGTCAGTGTAGGAATGGACAGGAGTGAGTCAGCTCCTGCTTCTGAGAACCCAAAGGGAGAGATAAGACCTGAATGCAAATAACCAGAATACAAAGTAAACAGTGATCCCACCAGCCTCTGGAAGCGGTCCACTTTCTGTCCCCTTCTATTTGACACGCTTAATTCCTTCCACTTTCTCCTCAACCAGCAGCCGCCAGGCAAACATTGGGGTGGGGGCACCTCCAAAGGTCAAGCTCTCCACTTGGAGGTCCCCTGGGGCGCTGTGGAGTTTGAACAGCCCAGACACCTGGGGTGGGGGGCAAGGGAAGAGGAGGCCGAGAAAAGGGAAGGGGAAGGAGAAAGTAAGGGAAGGGCGAGAGGGCGTAGCAAGGAAGGAGCTGGGGTGGGGGTACTGAAAAGGGTGGTGGAGAAAGGCAGAGTGTAAGACGGGTGGAGCAAGAAGGGAGAGGGATAAGGGCTTAGAGAAAAGGGAGAACCAGGAGAGGGGTGGAAGGACAGGAGGGGGAGGGGAGAAGGAAGCGACTGAGGGAGCAGAGAGGAGGGAGGGGGGAGGGTGGACAAGAAAAAGAGGTGGAACAAGGCGAAAAATCCCTCTCCTGCCCCCACCGTGGAGTTGCGCAACCCATCCGAGCGGGGATTGGCCGACGGCAAGTGAAGATGTCCCGCCCCGCGGCCCAGCGGCCAATGGCAATGCACGATGGGCAGGGCCACGTCCCGGGGGACCAATGGCCGTTGGGGGGCGGGGCGTCGCGGCCCGGGCCGCGCGCGCTCTCGGTGCGCCCTGGGAGCCTCCGCTGCGCCGGGTGCTTGGAGCGCGCGTCTCTGCTTCGCTGCAGCCGCGGTCGCCGTCGCCTGCCCGCCTGCCCTCGGCGCGTCCTCGCCGCGCTCCAGTCCTTGCGGCCGGCCCGGGGCGTGCACGGTCGCTGCGGGCAGCGTGTCCTCGCTGAGGCCCGGAGGCGATGGCCACCAAGATCGACAAAGAGGCTTGCAGGACGGCGTACAACCTGGTGCGCGACGACGGCTCGGCCGTCATCTGGTGAGGAGCTTCCCACTGCTCTCCAAGCCCCTGTCCCCGAGCTCGCGAGGGGCCCGGGGCGCCGAGCCGTCATCCAAATCGGCAGGATAAGGGCCCTTCCTTGCTGTCGTCTGCATCCTTAACCCAGGACAGCCAGAGCATCTCTTAGATGGTCCTGCCCCGGGCAGCTGCCAACGCTGATGTGTGTGTGTGTGTGTGTGTGTGTTTTTCTTCTCTCAACCCAAAGGGTGACTTTTAAATATGATGGCTCCATCATCGTCCCCGGCGAACAGGGAGCGGAATACCAGGACTTCATCCAGCAGTGCACAGGTAGGGAGACACGCCTTCGGGGAGGACTTACTATTGATCTTTGGGGGAAATTGGCAACATCCCCGGGAGCCACCCGCGGACACCCTGTGTGTGCCTTTGGCGCTGAGCGACGGAGGCAATCAGATTTGAGCGGTTCCAAGCCTCTTAAGAGAGACTTTGGATTTACAGAGCCACCGGAGGTAACCGCCTGGCCTTCTTGCTGCACAGTACTCTCCAGGAGGGACAGTTGCAGAAAATGCACAACTAATCTGTAGCGTGAGCGGTCAGAATAGCCGTCTGTTCTGGGGTAGATCGCTGCTGGCTGGAGGGGCGCACAGAAAGCTAGGGCAGGGAAGGCAGCTGGAAATGCCCCATATTTTGATCTGAGAGGTGGTTACACAGGTGTATATAGAAACGAGAAGTCACAAGCCACATCCTTATGATGTGCACTCTGGGCACTTCCCCAGGGAGTGTGGAACCATTGACCTGTGTCCCACCCTGGTTGGGCCCACAGTAGAAGTAAAGGCTCAGCATCATTGGTAATGGACCCTTTCAAGCTGAGACTGGAGAATGGACTCTCCCCATCTCTGATCTCCAGCTTGGAAACATACATTCAGACAAAGGCAGCACAGCCTGGCAGTTAGGGCGGGGATTGGGTGAGTTTGAATCCCAGAAGTAGCCACTTCCTACCTGTGTGTTTTGGGACAAGTTGCTTAACCTCTCAGGGCCTGATTTCCTCACCCCATAACCTGAGAGAGCTGTTGTTAGAATAAGTGAGTGTAAAACGCTGAGGCAAGCTGCATGGTCATTTGTGAAAGAAATGAAAAAGTACAGGATTGTGCTGTACACACATTGTGCTGTACACATGAACATCATGTGACTGTTCCTTTCCTTAATGGCTTTCTTAATCAAGTGATATTTTGCATTTAGTTGAATTCAATGAATATTTACAAAATGTCTGCTGTGGGCTGGAGGGTACTAAGGTGTTCTGTTTTAAATGTTCTCCCTACTTAAACATCTTCCTGAGAGCCGCCTGTTAGAGGTCACTCATTGCTTTCCAAAGGATTGGTTTAAAATAGCGGAAGCACAAAGTACTGTAACAACCGATATTTAATAAGGTACAGAGAGGGCATTTGTGGAGAGTTAGTGGGGCCAGGATTTGAACTCAGAAATCCTATCTGTCCATGACCTCTATCCACCAGCCACTGGGGTGGATGCTTTTGCAAGTGGAGTAAGTACAAACTCTTGATCCCTGCTTTCCCCTATTTAGTGTGTGATTAGGAACTTCAGCTGTATTTTGTGTCTCCAAGCTGCTGAGACTTTGTCTCCTGGGCCAGCTTCCCTCCTTCCTAACTCTGGGACAGTAAACCCAAAGTTTCTCTGCTCCCGCCTGCCATCTATCACTCCACCCCCTATCACCCGGTTCTGCTTCTGAAGCTATTGTTCTCTACACCAAGTGGAGAAGGTGACCCCAGGAAGAAAGAGAACATCCTGTGGATAGATTCCTAACAGATGCTCCCGGCCGCTGGGCCAGCCTGGAAGGGCTTGGGAGCCATGCGGTTAGCGAGCACTTCCTTCCTCCCTTGGGCTTTGCGGGGTTTTCTCCTCTGACCCTGCCCCCAACAACTGGGATGGGAGCTGGGGGTGCCAGCAGGGGAGGGGGAGCTTAAAATGCTTTCCCTGCTGCTTGTTGATCTTATGAATGGGCTGTGGGATATGAGTGGGAGCTGAGGGCTCCGTCTGCTTCAGCTGGAAGTCTGCCTTCCTTCCCGGCCATCTGTTGGACAAATGCATCAGCGACTTTTGGTGGCACTGTCTGCTCTTGTTCTTCTTTGAAAAACGTGTTAAACCCCGCCACCTGTCCTCATGACCCAGCGAAAAGGGATCGAACTTCGATTAGTATCTTTCAATATGTCTGTCACCACACTTGACCTGCTGTGTCTCTGGTTCAGAGATTGTTCTCCTTTGATACTTGAGTAAACCAAGGCCCAGAGAGGTGGTGTGACTTGCCCAAGGTCACACAGCCCAAGGTCATACAGCAGAACTAGGGCTTTCTCCCAAGAAGGCTGGCTCTGAGACTCATGCCCTTGGCCTCTTTGCTCTAAGGAAGTGGTTTTGATTCTCGTCTCCAGACCATGTGGCTTCTTCAGCAATGTAGCTGGTTCTGGCTTGGGCTTGTGGGGTTGCTTGCAACTTACAAGTGACATGTTTCTTGCTTGCGTGAGGCAAGGAGGGCTTCTTGCGGTTAGGCGTCCAACTGGCCTGAGGGCCCTATGTATAAGAAAGGCTCCCATCCAGGCCCAGGCTTCCCATTTCCAAACACCTTCTCACAGGTGTGCAGGGGACTTGGTGGTGAAGCAGCACTTGGTGTTCTCCATGGGCTGGGGGCGGGCCAGAGGGGCTGGGTGTATGTGAGCCTGTCCTTTGGGCTTTCTTTCTTTCCCTCTTCAGTATTTTCTCATGAAGCACATGCCTTTCTCTCTCAACTTCCCTCATCTGTAGTCTTCCTTCTTCCATCCTTCCCTCAGAGTTTTCCAGAAAGGAGTCTACCTGATCCCACCTCCCCCGTCAGCTGTCCTCTGCCCCTGGCTGGCCTCCCCTAGTCCACAGCAGCTATTTTCTGGAAGAACGTTCTATTTGAAGGTCTCTGGATGCTCCTCTTCCTGTTTCTTTGGGTTTGGAGTGCTCATGCCCCCCACTGGCTCTTTTGGTGCTGGACTCACTTGGCCCTCCTTCTGGACTCCAATCTTGCTTCAGGTCCTGCTGTTAGTACATATGGCTGGCCAGCAATCTCAGGTGTGGAAGAAAAGCCAGATGTAGATGTAGATTAGCTGCAGCAAAAAGCCAACCTGTATCTGCCCTGGTAGCAAAGTCCAGGGCAGGAACTCAGTTACACCCTCTTCCACCCCCCCTCCTTCCTCCTTTCTCGCCTGTCTTGGGGCAAGAGGTCAAGTTCTCCCTAAGTGGTGGTACAGAAGGTTGCCAACCACCCAGTTTCCAGGCAAGAGGCGGAGCTGACCCGATGGGGAGGGGTGAGGAGAGCCCCTGGCTGGTGACTGTAGCGTGCATCCCCACAATGACAGACCTTCCTTGCTTTGTCCTGTGCCTGCCCTGAACCAACCCTTGGGACTCTGGTGGGCCACCCTGGAGTGGGAGCGGAGCAGCCCCACCCAGACCAGGAGACCATGAGGATGGCAGCTTCCTAAGGGGAGAAGACCTGCTTCAGGATGAGGAGCAAGCCCAAAACAGGTGCCCCTCAGGATCACCCCCCTCTGTCCTCTGTTGCACATCTCTTATAACTCTCTCTTGTCTTATGTCTCTTCTACCCCATACTACCCATTGTTGGAGGAACTGCCTAACGCACATGTGTAATCAAATCCCTCCACTGCTCATGAGTTTTCTCTGGCGCCCCTCTGCCCTTTGGGTTTAGCACAGGCTGTCTGGTCAGCCTCTCATCAGTTCATCCCACCACATCTCCTGCCCAGTAGCTTCCACACCCTCCTATGTGCACCTGCTGCCTGATACCATGTGACACTCCCACCCTGGAAGTCTTTGCTTTTGATGTTCCCTTCAGGTGGAGTTTCATCTAGGGTTCAGCCACCTGCCCTAGATGGGTGTGATCCCTTTGTTTCAACAGCCAGGACACTGAATCAGAAAAGCTCGGGAGTCACATCCCAACTCTGCCTCTCATTCGCTGTGTGGGCAATTATATCCCTCCCTCTGTGCTCCAGTTTTCTGGTCTTGACAGTGCCTGTCTCTGAGGGTGATTGCATGGTTAACTGCAACAGTGCATTTGAAAAGAGAGCAGTCCCCTGATGCACACTGGCTGCCATCATCATTACTTTTTATGTCATTATTTTTACTTTCTAGCTCTTAGGGTACCATTGTGCTTTCTGTTTCGAATTTCTAGTGCATGCCCCAGCTTGCACACAGTAGGTACTCAGTTCCACATGACCCACAGTGCCAGCCCGCAATTGGCACCAAGCATGTGACCCCCCTGTGGACATACATTAGATCTTTGGGGCCGTTCTGCATGCAGCAGGCACAGTTGACATAGTGGTTAAAGGCATCAGCTGGCCTGGTTCAGATACCAGCCAAATGACCTGGTCAGCCTTCTGCTATAATGTGGTGGTTAGGAGGACTAAAGAAGCACGTCTGCAGTGCCGAGGACATAGTCAATGCTCTGTCAATATTAATTACTCCGGTTGTCATCTCACTGGTGGTATTAATTGAGGAGGAAGTAGAATAGCCCACCAAGGGCACAGAAAGGTGGGAGAGTGAAGAGATGGTGGGAGGAGACGGGGGCTTCGCTTCGCTGAAAGGCCTCCTGTTCCCCTGACACAGTCAGGGAGTCAGGAGGAGCCAGGGCTCAGCTGGCAAAGGCCATGGGAAAGGAGCCATTTGCCAGACTGGCTGGACACGTGGTCTCTCTGATTGTAGCAGAAAGCGCTTATAAGTCATGTAGATGTGATGAGGTAGTGAGTTGAGCTGACTATGAAGACCCATTTTAGTTTTGTACCTTACAAACAATACATGTGCTTTATAGAATATTCAGAAAGCAAGACTAAGCAAAAAAGAAGAAAATAAGGGCCTCCCCGGTGGCGCAGCGGTTGAGCACTGGGTTGCGAAGCTGCCCACGGCCTCTGTGGCGCCGGTTCGATCCCCGGCTGCTCCCCGGCCACCAGAGGAGGGTCCCACATGGCGCGCAGACCTCTCCTGCCGCCCGCTGCTCCCCTCAGCAGTGTACTTCGGTCCTTCTGCCTGCTCTGCTCCCCGCTCTGGCTCTGGTGAATTCTCTCACCCTCCCGCGCTTCTTACTGTACCCAGTGCATGTATAAACAAAACAAGCAAACAAGTAAATAAAAATCATAAATAAATAAAAATACATGCCTCTTAAAAAAAATAAAAAATAAAAAAATGTTTAAAAAAAAAAAAAAAGAAGAAAATAAGAACAGATATAGTTCAGATACAGTTTTCCCACTCAGAAATCAGCTTATTCGCCCTTTTGTTCATTCCTTCTCTGTTCATCCATTCATCCATCCATCGTCCATCCATCCATCCATCCATCCATTCAATAGACATGAGTGGCCACTCCGCAGGACACTGCCTAGATACATATAGGGCATGGACAGAAGTAGAGGGTTCCTGTCCTCACTGAGCTGACTTTTTAGTGTCATTGCCCAGCCTTTAAAATGGCTACATAATGCTCTCTCATATAAATGTAACATTGTTTAACTAGGAATCTAGGCATCTGGGAATGAGTCCAGGTTTCTATTGGTGCAGATTTTAGAGTCTCTCGCTTAAGAATGTTGATAGAGTCGATCGCTTAAAAATTGAAGGTGGGGCCAGGGTGTCTTGCCTCAACCTATAGCCTTCATGTGCTACATGACCTTGGACAGGTCTCCCAGATCCTCTGTTTCCTTGTTAGTAAGATGGGGATAGTGATGGCATGGGCACAGGCCTGGTGTGAGATGAGACAATGAGGTATGTCAATTGATGAGACACACCTACAGCTCTAGCGCAGTGGCTGTTGTGGTAGTGTAGTGAATGGGGCCATTGTTCACGGAGCACCTTCTTGGAAGGTGTTGCCTGTGAATGGAGAGATTGAATAAACTTGATGTCT
Source organism: Talpa occidentalis (assembly GCF_014898055.3). Classification (NCBI taxonomy): domain Eukaryota; kingdom Metazoa; phylum Chordata; class Mammalia; order Eulipotyphla; family Talpidae; genus Talpa; species Talpa occidentalis. The sequence continues at coordinate 20,331,774 of NW_023601754.1, read as the reverse complement.
TCAGGGGTCACCAGACAAGGTCATCCATGCAAGGCAGTGTCAGCATGTAGCTTGATTTGGAGCAGATGTCCTGTGATGTTGGCTGGATGATGGTTGGGGGTGGCAGATGATATTCCCATGATGCTTGGGTGAACCTCAAAACATCACTCACAGAGAAATATGTGGGTTGATGTTGTGTATCCAGCCTCCCATTCTTTGGGGGAACTTCTCTCTCCCATTTCCTAATAATTGTGCTCAGCAGACATAGTTCCATTGTGGCCAACTCTGCCCCACCTCTCTGGGTGGACATATGACCCAGCTTTGACCATTTAGGGTAAGCCATCTCATCTGTTAGTTGATTGGTTCAGGGTTGGGCCCATGTGACTTAAGTGAAGCTAATCAGATTCCTCCTTGGGAATTTGAACAGACTTGTTAGGAGAGAGTCCTTTTATCTCTTTGGGGTTAAGACTTAGAAGCATTAGGACAGGCTGGTGCTTCCAGGGCCCATCCACCATTAGTAGAGAGAGCCCATCTGAGAACTCAGGAACAGAGCCAAAGATGGGCTGCAGACCAGATGTCACAGTTTAAATTCTTAGCTCCAGCCATAACTGAAGCTTTCTCCTTAGACTGTTTACCTTCACAAGCCAATTAAAAATTTTAAGCCAGTTTGAGTGGGTTCTTTATATTTCCACCTGAAAGAGTTCTGGCTACCGTCCCAGGATAGACAGCTGGGAACAAGCTAGGAGAGGAGAATCCAGGCTGGGCAAGGGATTCAAAACCTCTCATCTGAGAACTGACTGAGGACATTTCCTCCAGGAAATCTGACCTGGAGCAGAGACACCGCCGGGCCCATAAATGTCTTCTTCAGATGTTTGTGGGATTGTCACGGGGATGGTGTGACTTCTTCAGCATTGCCCCCCACCCCCACCCCAACCCAGCCCTATGTGGTTGAAGAGAACCAAACACCAAACCCAGATTTTGGGTTGACCTGAGGAAGAACTATCCACTGGGCTGTCCCCTGGAGGTAGTGAGACCTCTATCATGGGAGGTGAATCAGGAGAGCCTGCTGGGTCACTCAGCACAGGTGTTTGAGGAAGGGATTGACCTACACTTGCCTTCTCTCCCACAGCCCCTTTTTCTGGGTATTCTGTTCCCAGGGAAGACAAAATACTTTAATATAGATCTGGGCAATGCCTCTTGGTGATGGTCAGCCCTGCCAGGGACAGATAGCGGCATCGGATAGTGCCAAAGGGGTATGGGGGTACATTTACTATTAAAGAAAAAATTATTCGTCCGATATTTATAGAACTGACTGTATTCACAGGGACTGCAGCCCCGTATGGGAGCCACTCAGTGGGAGTTTTGAGCAGGAGAGTGAGATTGCACTCAAGTCCGAACACCGGGAAGAGTAGGAATGCTTAGGCAAGGATCACGTGAGGGTCTGCGGATGGACAGTCACTGCCAGGAAACATCAGGGCTAGGGGGCTTTTGACTAAACCAACTTAGCAGGATTCTTGCTGAGTTCAGGCCAGGGCCATCAGACATCACCTGAGGGGTGGGGTGCGGTGAGGACAAGAACCTGCTGAGATATATAGGGTTATTGTGGCTGGAGTACGGAGGGTGGTTCTGGCTAAACCAACTCAACAAGATTCTTGCTAAAATCAGATAATGCAGAGAAGAGCACAGAAATCCAAAAGTCAAGACCTAGTTGAAAAAGTACTCAGAAGAGGGCCTCCCTCGTGGCCTCTGGGTTAAGTCTTAGCACTATCAAGGCAATGGCCATCCCACAACAAAGTGGCCTGAGTTCAATCCCTGGCCAGGGAGGGAGCTGACCCACATGGCACAGCAGACCTCGCCTGTCTCACCCGCAGCTCCCCTCAGCAGCGTATTTCAGTGGAGCTGCCTGTTCTGCTCCCTACTCTGTCTCTGGTGAATGCTCCCCACCCCTCCACCTCTGGCCTACCCCCCAGTTCTTCTATGCATAAATAAATAAAATAAAAATCTTACAATACAGGAACAATTCTTTGAAAATAAAAAGAAGAACTCAAACGAGCCTGATTGGAGTTTGGTAAAGGAGAGAATCTGTCATTACTGAAAGAAGGGGCTTGGGGACACAAAAGAGACAGATGCTCTTCCTGTCTGTGGTTCTGTGCCTTAGTTGCGCAACACACACACACACACACACAATTGGCAGTCTGTCTATTGTGTTCTGTCCTTGGATTTTCTCCCCTAGAAATATGGGTTTGAAGGGCAGGAGATAAATTGTCTGAGTCTAAGGGAACGGGAAATATCAGAGAGCCAGTCAGTCATGCAGTCAACAAACACTGAGCACCGCTTTGTTCCAGAAACAATGTTAGGTTCTGATATTTAAGGGGCACCCTGACTGGCTGTTGAGCCTTTACCTTGAATGTTTCTTGTAATATCCAGTTTCCCTTTGTCTTTCTCCGCACACCTGTTGCCTGAGCCACATCACATGACTTCTTTGTGTCACTGGGTGCACGGGCTTTGTGACAGTGCCTGTTAAATGGCATTTTGGTGACATTTGTGCTTACTGTTGTGTTTGTGGCCACATCTCCCGTGGGGAAGGTTCCCGATGGGTTGTGTGTCCTTTGTTCAGAAAAAATGCTTAATAGATATTAGTTGAATTTAGTTGAGTGTTTGCGCTGGTGTTAGTACAAACTTTTGAAAGCCTTGCTTGCGGTTGTTTAGATGTCAGCCCCACCTGCTGCCTCCCACCTTTTCTTCACTTTCTCAGATTTTCCTCCTCAGTGGTGCTCCCCATATCCAAAGCATGGCACCCCATCTCCTGGTTGTCAAACTGAGTGGCTGTTTCTTTGCCTTTATTCTACTTCCCTCCCTCCACCACGCGTCAGTGCCCGCTGCCTACTGAGACTCTCGTGTCCCCTTCCTCTGCTGCTGTGCTTCGCCTGCACTGGTTCTCCTTTTATGTCTGTTATCACTTGTTCTCACTTCCTTCTGCTGGTTCTCTTTTCCCTTCTTGCTCCTTAAGTGTGGGTGTTTCCTAGGGTTCCACCCTTGAGTGTTGGCCTTTGCTTCTCCAGGACGGTTGCTGGGCACCTCCTGATTGCCAAGCCTGTGGCTGACGGCTGGCAGTCTAGGCCAGAGGTAACTTTGTAAATGGCACATTAACTCCTGTGCCCTGTCCCCCAAAGAACCTTTTGTCCAACAGGTTCAAATGCACGTGCCCCACACTTGATTCTGATACCTCAGGTGTCCGGTGCTTCAAGTGGCTCATCTGGCTTCTCTGTCTCTGAGAGTCTTGAGTACAATGACCCCTTTCAGTGGGAGTTACTCCCATTGTACTGGTGTGAGACTGGATGGTTTCCTGGGAGTGACCAAGTCTCTGGCATGAGATACACAGTCAGTGGGAGAAGCGGACATTGAACTCAGAAATGTGTCTGAGGCTCTAGTTTTCCCCCTGCACTATGCTGCCCTGCCCTCCTGTTCCCTGTGCCTCCCCTCTTCCTGCACTGCCCTCATCTGTTTTGCTTTCTTGGAGGACTTGTCTACACCTCTCAAAGCCCTCTGTAAATGTCCCCGCTGCTCTCCTTGCCTTTATGGTGCCTCACGACCACATTGCTTGGTGCTTAAGTGTATCTGTTTCCTCAACTCTAATGCAAGGTCCTGGAAAGAAGAACTGGGTCTCCCCAGTGGTGGAATCCTCAGTGGAGTGTCCCCACCCCTGTCTCTTTTCCCCTGTGGGTATGCCACTCCCTTGTATGGACTTGAAGCTTGGATGATGGGCATTCCTGCCAGTGCCAGCTCATCATACCTTTATTTTTTTTTAAAGATTTATTTATTTATGCATACAAGAACTGGGGTACAGGTCAGAGGTGCAGGAGGTGAGAGGATTCACCAGAGACAGAGCAGGGAACAGAACAGGCAGGTCCACTGAAATACACTGCTGAGGGGAGCAGCGGGCGAGTCAGGAGAGGTCTGCTGACCATGTGGGTTACTCCCTGCCCAGGGATTGAACTCACGCTGCAGAGGCTGCAGACAGCTTCACAGAGCTGTGCTCAACCCATAGCGCCACCAGGGAGGCCCTCATCGTACCTTTAATTCCTGCTGAAGAGGATAACTCAGACCTTCTGGGTTCAGATCTCAGCTCTTCTATTTATGAGCTGTGTGACCTTGGGCAAGTCATTTCACCCCACTGTGCCCCAGTGTCCTCAACTGGAAATTGGGGGGGGGGACAGGAAAAAGCATCCTTGCAGGGTTTGGAGAGGAACCGATTTCATAACGGAAGCTTTTGGAACAGTGCCTGGGATTAGGCGAAGCCCTCTAAATGTTTATTATGATTTTTCAAGGAGCCACTCTAGAGTATAAATCAATGAGATTTGTAGCATTTGCATATTTCTGTGGTTTAAATATTCCCACCACAGCTGACTTCAAACTCCAATGTGACTTTTACAGGATGGAGTAGGGAAAATGTGACAATCAGCTCCCTGAGCCCTACAAGCGGGTGCAGCTCCCCTTTTCTTCCAGGGTAGTTTCAGAGCTAATTTATGAAGAAAGTGAGGTGTTTTTGCAAGCTCTCTTTTCCACAGGGACAGGCACCATGCATGCCAGGGGGCACGGAGGCAGAGCGTTCCCTCACAGGTCCTGGGCATCCCTTCCCCTCTCAGGCCACGTGTTCACAGACTAGGACAAGGTCTCCAACACTCATGGTGGCCCAACTGTATAGCTGAGATTCTTTTACAAGAAGGGAGGCAGACCGCCAGCAGGCCTGCTCCTGGAAGCCTGGGGACCACCTCCGCCTGGACCTGGGCCAGTGGCACCTTGCATGGGGGTGTTCACAGGTAGTTTTTTTGCCTCATGATGAGAGACAACCTGCGAGATGTCTGGGGAACAGCTTTCCGTGTGATCCAAGGGCCCTGGCCCTCCTCCAGACAAACTCAGACTTTGCTACTTTTGTCTGAAAGGATGTCTCAGGGGTCATCTGATCTGACCCGAAAGTAGTTTTCTTCCCTTTTTTGGCTGTGACTCTAGCGGCCTGTGAAGTGCAGTCTATTGTTCATGGTTTGCAAATGAAGGAAGCTGCCGCCTCAGGCAGACTGGGGGGCCTCTCTGGGTCACACTGGGGCTTCTGGGGTGTGTGTGTGAAATGAGCCAGGCGCCTGTGTGAACCAAACAATTACAGTCTCTATGGGCCCTGCTCCACAGAGGAGGGCTGATTTCATGGCCTCCCCCTCACCGCCTGGGACTGGGATGTGTTTGGCTTCTCTTCTTTTTTTTTTTCAAAGATTTATTTATTTTTATACAAGAGCTGGAGGGCACAGATGTTCTGGAGGGTGAGAGGATTCATCAGAGACAGAGAAGGGAACAGAACAGGCAGACTGACGAAATATACTGCTGAGGGGAGCAGCGGGCAAGACAGGAGAGGTCTGCCGCGCCATGTGGGATTCTCACTGGGCGGCTGGGATCGAACCTGCACTGCAGAGGCTGCGGACAGCTTCACAGCGCGGCACTTAACCCGCTGGGCCACTGGGGAGGCCCTTCTCTTCTCCAACAAGTGTCAAGGAGGACTTACCATGAGCCTGGCAGTCTGGACTGAGGAAGCTGAGTTATCTAAGGCACAGAACTTACATTCTGTGGGCAGAGCAGAAGAGATAAGTCAGCAAATGTGATTTCAGCACAATAAGAGTGTCACAAAGATGAAATGAGGCAATGGGTTAGAAACGAGGGGAAGGCCACCAGGAGCCAGGGTGGGCAGGGAGGCCTCAAGAGAGGTGTCCCTAAGGGAGGACCAGAATCAGAAGGAGATAGACATGCATTCCTGGGGAAAGGAGTGGACCCAGCTGAGGAGAGGCCCTCAAATCATATATCCAGTAATGGTGTGTAATATATAAAAAGCTCTTACAACTCAACAGTAGCAAGCAACAACCTGATTAAAAATGGGCGAGGGATTTGAATACCCATATCTCCAAAGAAGGTGTGCAGATGGCCAGAAAAGATGGTCAACCTCGTGAGTGAGTAGAGAAATGCAAATCAAAATCTGGTGGACTCTCAGTTCACAGGAACAGGGATGGGGGTGGGGGGACCTGTGCAAGGAGGAAGAGAATTGGGCCACTCACACCCTGCAGTGGAGAGGATGTGGGGGGAGAAGGATGGTGGAAGACAGCCTGGCAGTTTCTGAAAAGGCTGAGCATAGAGTTGCTTCATGACCCAGCAATTCCAACACCTTAGCATCCACCCAGTAGCAATGAGAACACAGGTCTACACCAACACTCTCTCGTGAGTGTTACCAGCCTTAATCACAGTAGCCAAAACATGGGAACCACCCAAATGTGCATCAAGTGATGCCTGGATAGACAAAATGAAGTGCATCCCTAGAGCAGGAAGTTCTTCAGTCATTCAAGAGGAAAGTTCTCGAGCCACAGAAAGGATGAACCTTGAACATGTGAATCAGCCATAATGTGTGGTTAAGTTTGAGAGTCCCAGGGATGGAAACTGCCCAGGGGTTCTGTCCCCATCACCCAAGGTTCTGGGACAGAGCTGGAGAAGCCATCACTTCCCTCTCAGAGAAAGAGATCAGAGAGGGGGATCCCTGGGGTCACAGTCACACAGTGGACAGAGGCAGAGCCAGTCTCCTGGCTCCCTCAGGAGTGAGTCAGAGTTTGCTTCACCCCTGAGGCCCCATCCCTGGTGTCGTGAGCATATAGGACAGAAGAGAAGTCACATCATGCAGGTTCTGGAGACTTGGCACTGGAGGTCTGCCTTCCCACACACTTCCATTTGAAGAGTGAATTTGTCAAGGCCAGTCCATTGTTACCTGTAGGTCTGCATCTGATTAGTACCTATTCACCCCTGTTGGGAATGGGGAACACCTCTAAAATTAGGGAAGGACATTGGTTTTAGTCATAAAATGGCACCTCCTGCTGTGCTGAATGCAGTGAGAATTGGGAACAGTTGAGGACTAAAAAGCTTCTGAGTGGCTGCAGAAGTCAAGAGAAGTTTCTTGAGCAAGAACAGTGTGGCAGACACTTGCCCTGTGAGAGGAGACAGGGTCCTTGTGCTCCAGGTGCAGGGGTGGGTGAGTCATAGGAGCCTTTGAACCTTTACTTTACACATTCTACTGGCATGATCATTGCCTGATTGCCTGCCCCTCTTGCTGGCAGCAAGTCATAAATTGAGAAGAGGGCTGGTGGAGGAAGGTGATTTTGAATTTACCCATGGTAACTGGTTTGTCTGTAGAGTTCTGTCCAAATCCATCCCCCAGGCTGTTCACACAAGCCCACTTCATCCTTACCCCATTAGCTGGATGAGATCAGGGCATCCTGGAAGACCTAGATCAAATATTAACTCCTCTGTGAAACCTATCCTCAGCACTCCCTGCCCCCGCTCCCCAGGCAGAGTTCATTTCCTTCTTTGAGGTTCCCTGTGCTCTGTGATAACATGTTGCTCTAGTGCTAACTCCCCTCTATTCACACACTTTGTCCTGCTGGACTGTGTATTTATGAAGGGGAGACTTGTGTCTTGTTCAGCAAAAGTCCCTGGACTGTAGATTGTCAGTGTTTGTCAAATGACTAACTGATAGCACTGGAAGTAACAGCACAGCTACAAAAAGCAGATACAAGGATGCAGAGGCCAGTACACCAGGGACATTTAGTGCTCAGGCACAGAGACCCCCAAATCCTTCAGTGGCCTGGAGTGTCTCACTGTCCATCTACTGAAATCATCTGAAAATCATCTGACATCATCTACTCACAACCTCCAAGAACTGGTTCTAGCTGCTGTTCTTTAAGTCAGAAGGTGGAGTCTGCCCTGACACACTGAATTCCTTTTAAGGAAGTGAAAGTAATCTTTTTTTTTTTTTTAAAGTTCTGGTGCTTTTTCATTGGGGAAAAACCTTTAGCTGGCGTTGTAATTTGGGTATCCAGAGCAGCCCATCCCCTGAGGGCTTCGTTTTCCTCCGGCTGTCCTGTACTCCATTTTCTTATGTTCTGCCAAGCTCCTGAAAGCTGGGTCATTCAGCATTTAATGAAAATTCAATGAGGAAGGAAACATTTGAGAAATATGCTGCTTTGAGGAATGGGTGGCATGTAGTAGCAAACAGCATGCCCAGTGTGACTCAACGCAGATACTACATACCTACACATCTGTCACATACGGTATGGATCATGTAAATTGAATCATGCTAATCCATTGTGGGACTAAACCAGCATGTAGACAGGGGGTTCACTCTTGGGCTCATGAGTCTTCTTTCTGATCCTTTTTAATATATTTTAGAAGTCTTTTGAGTGGGACAAGGAAGGGTTTTGTGTTTGTTTTTTGTTTTATCCATTAGGGGAAACAGTAGCAGTCACTTTGAAAAAGGGCCACTGGCAGAGTGCTTTTCAGTAAGGAGAGCTCTCCCTGGGGTGGGATGGGTGGAACTCTGGCTCCATTCACCCCAGGCCTCTCTTTCCCTTCCTTGCTGTATCCAGCAAAACCTCTGTCCTCTGTGTCCCAGATGACATTTCCACCAGGTCCCTGTCTGGACTCTGCCTGGGTCCCTTCATCTGCAGCCTGCCTGGAGGGAGCCGTTGCTATGGCTACTGCCCAGCTTCCCCTGCCCTGGACGCAGGGTGTTAGAATTCTTTCCCGTTGCCTTTCCAACCTGCTGCCCGAACTCTCTGGGTGGGAGCTGACAGCTCAGCTTTTTTAGTGTGTGGGTTGTTTTCTTCCTTACTGAGCCTTGTTTGCATAACTTCTTAGGAGTCTATATAAGGTAAGGAAGGCTCTAGAATCGGCTGCAGCCCTGGTGCTCTGGGGCAATTTCCGCCCCATCTTCTCCTTTTGCTCTGAAGTTCAGCTTGGGTGGAAATGATGACATGATCAGTTCTCTCTCTTTTCTTTCTGTTGGCCCGCAATCACTGGGTGCCTGCTGGGTGCCTGGCTCTCTGAGGCATAAGAATCAGATGGATGGGAAAGTAGCTAAAAAGATGACAGGCCGTAAGCCATGAAGCTGGCAGGGCTCTCTTAGGTGGTGAGGCCCTTGTTTGGGCTCATTTGTACTTCTAATTATTCCACACCCCGAATGTGTTTCATGTGTAATGAAAACCTTCAAAGCATTTGCAAAAGTGACAAAGCCCTCACCCCCATCTCAGCTGCTTGGCCCTTCACAGATCCTGGGGGGAGGGGTGTCCTGCAGACAGGTCTGGCTTTGGGGGGCAGGCACAGGGGAAGACAGGGCCCCTATTGAGAGACAGCGAGGGCCATGATCAGTGCTGCTTCTGGGCGGCGTTGGTCAGAAGCTGCCTCTCCATGGTTGCCTGAGCCTTGGGAGATTTCAGGTTTAGGTGATTACGTGTCCTTGAGAGGTTGTGGGGATTTTATGACATTTTTATCAAGGGGAAATATTGGAGCAGTTCCTGCTGATGACTTCGGGGATTCCAGAGAAGTAATTCAGGGATCCCCCCTTTCTCTGCTGCTTTCCCCACCCTTCTATACCCTCCTAGCTGGAACTGCCTCGTCTCACCCCTTGATCCTGCTCCCCATCCTCCTTTGCCTCCTCCGATGTTCTGTTCCTTGTGATGGGACCCTCTCCTCCACCTTCCCTTTCTCTCTTCCTGAGCCCTCTCCTCCTCTTTAGCTCAGGAGGAGGGAAGAGAGGAAGAAGACAGACAGGAGGAGGAGAGAGGAGGGTAAACCTGCAGAGGAAGAAGGGAAATTCAGAGTCAGCAGGGGGAGAGGGAAGCCTGTGAAGGGGGACAGCAGAGGGGACCCTGCAGAAAGACAGTCCCCCCTTTGCTGAGCACCTGCTCCGCCCCAGACAGGATCAGTGACCTCTTATTGCTGTATTTGACCTATTTGGTTAAGGAAGAGCCTGTAGCCTTAAGGAAAACCCAGCAGAACTGAGGGGTTTCTGGGTCCCATGAGCTCCGCAAGCTAGTAGGATTGGGTGGCGGGAGCACCTTTGCACCGGAAGTCTGTCATCATCCTGTGATGATCTCACAGAGCATTTGTTAATGCCGTGGGAGGATGGTCTTTTCCTGAACACGACTCTCACCTGGCAGGAAGGGGAGGTTTCCACAGTACTGAGTGGGGACCCTGAATGGGGACCCCAAGTGTGCGATCAGTTCTGCCTTGGATCTCCCTGTGCTGGCCAGAAGGCCGTGAACGGTGGCATTGACAGTTGGCAGGGACGGAGTCTTAACCTTGTCCTGTCATTGGTGGCCATCTCTGCTGGAGCTGTGCAAGACTGAGTCCCAGTTAGCGTGGCTCATTGTCAGAGAGGTGTCTAGAGGTGACCGAAGGAGCTCTGTACCCAGGCCATGAAGCTTTCTTGGTCTGTGGGATTCGGGTAGGGGAGAGTCTCTGGGGAAACCCGGTGTCTGTGGTGGGGAGATGCTCAGGACCCATGCCAGATGCCTCTCATTCTGTAGGTGACCGTGCTGAGAAGACAGGAAGCCCCTCTACACGCTCCTCTACACTTCCTTAAAATGAAAGGGGTGTGTGTAGGTGGAAGAGGTGGAGGCTGAACCTTGAGTGCTAGTTTTTCTGCCCAGGAGACCCTTTGTCTCCCTGTATCCTGGCAGGGCTGGAGGAGTTCTCCAGGTGGAAAGCCCCACACTTTCCTCTTCTCTCTGTTTTCATTAAATCTGTGGTTGGAGCCCCTGGGGCATCAGAATCCCCCTGGGGAGGTTCAGGCCCTCCTCCCTGAGTTTCTGAATTCTCATTTCTAAGAAACTACATGCTGAGAACTGCAGCTCTAGACTTAGGCAACTTCCAGCTGACAGGGGGAGATCGCACCTTGTCATTTCCCCTCTCTGAGTCTCAGTTTCTTCATCTGTGATATGGGACTGTGAGCCATGCTGATTCATCTTGGGGGGAGAGGGTGGAGGAAGAAGCATGCAATTTTTTTTTTTTGGTGTGTGTGTAGAAGAGCAGGGGTGTAGTAGGCCAAATGTGTGGGGGGTGAGAAGATTCCCCAGAGACAGAGTGGGGGGCAGAACAGGCAGCTCCGCTGAAATACACTGCTGAGGGGAGCAGCGGGCGAGACTGGAGAGGTCTGCTGCGCCATGCCTGGCTGGAGATGGAACTCAGGCCATAATGCGGATAGTGCTGAGACTTAACCCTTAGGCCACCAGGGAGGTCCCGCGTGCAAACATGTTTAAGCACTCAGAACAGCATCGGCGCATTGTGTACACCTAGAGCGGGTCCTCTGTCATCTCCAGGACGCCTGTTGGTCTTTGCTGGGTCCTCCAGGGCCTGCCACTGTAGCTGGCCTTGGCCAGAGGCTCATGGAATGCATTTAGTGCCTGCCTTAGACTGGGTGTGTGTCTAGGAGGGCCTACAGGAAGACTCAGAGGGGTGAGTGTGAGCTTGGTGCTCAGAAGGTGGGAGCCAGGGCTGTTCTCTTTTGGCAGAGGGGTGGCGATGGACCTCAGAGGAGCAGTTTTGCTGGCGAGGTGGGGGTAGAAAAGAGCCACAATCCCATCGGCCATAGCCCTGTGTCTGTTTTTTTCACTTAATCTTCACCTGATGAGGTGGGTATTTGACCCACTTTACAGATGAGTAAACAGGCTCATGGACGTTCAGGAATTGGTTGTGGGTACCAAGAGAGTCTGGGTTTCTGGTGGACTCTGGGACTTGTTCTCAGTACCTGGATGCTGTTGGGTGGAAGGTGGACAGCTAGAGCTGGACAGCTGAGCAGAGGAGCTCAGGTATCTGCCTCCTGGTGTGAGTGTGGGATCAAGTCCTGCCTGGTGTCCCCCATGGGGGTGATCCACAGCTGTACCCTCAGCTCTTCAGCCTCAGGTCTGAGAAGATGTGTCATTGACCCCATAGGGGACCACATGGCACTCTGGGGATGACAGCAGCCTCAAGTACAAACCTTCACCCAGACAGTTTTGTTATCTTAGTGTACACACAGGTGCACATAGGGGCACACATACAATGCATGCGTACACCTTCAGTACACACACATGACATGTGCACAGAGACACACATTATGCACGTGTGATGAGGGTGGGCTCTGCCTGTTGGTGACTGTGCCCACATTGGCCTGTGAATGATGCGAGCAGGGGCTACACAGGCAACCTGGTGTGTCCACTCTGGTGGGCGCTGTGCTGTGGCTGTGGGTCTGTGTTGGGGCTCCAGATAACATTACAGCGTGATCTGAGCTCCGTTCCTTCCTGGCTGAATAATATTTCATTGTATGGATGTGCCATGCCCTGTTCATCCAAATGTCCATGGCTGGGCATTATCCAAATATCCATGGCTAGACACTTAGGATGTCTCCAAAAAGGGGTGACTTCACCCCCCCTCCCCCACATCACCTGACCCTGAGGATTCAACATGATCAGTGCAAAACTCACCCGGCCAACCTGCTGAAAACTTCTCCCCGAAGCTGCAGTCGAAGTGGGGCTGCAGGTGGGTGCTGAGCCCAGAAATGCAGCAGCTTCTACAGAGGAACTGAAACCTACTCAGCCTCATGTGGGGGTGCATACTGGAGTGGGGGCAGACAGAAACCCCTGGTCTCCGAGCATTTTCTGGCATGGTTGTGTTTGGGAAGTTGGTGCGCTGTTTGGAGCCAGTATATTTGGAGAAAAGAAGGGGCAGCCCAACGTGTTTAATTAAATTGCAGCCTTGACCTGAGGGGGAGGCGGGGGCCCCATGGCTGCCTCCTGACTGGTTCATGCTGAAGCAACTGGAGCAAAGGAAAACTGGCAGTCTGTTTCCATGGCAACCACTCTATTTCCTGTCTCTACATTGCCCAGCCTGGAAGTTTGGGTTCCTGTGATTGTGCTTGGATCCCAAGCACCCCATCACTGGCACGTGGAGACATGCTGTTGCTTTGGGCTGGTGCCATTTTTTTGGAGACCCCAACCCTCCTTCCAGCCACTTGCCAACTCTTCCTGTGGAGTCAGCTCAGCTCACCCCTCTGGCCAACCCCTGTGTACACCTCCGATTCTCCCTCACGCCTCCCTTCCCTTAGACCTGCCCCACCTCCTCTCAGGACATAGCCCCTCTCACCTCCTCGGGCTGTTCAGGAGGCAAGGGTGTTCTCCCAATTAAACCATGTGTCCTGAGTTCCTGCCCCAGACCTGGCAGAATAAGATGCACAATACATCCCGCCCCTGCTACCCCAGACATGGGACACCTGGCCTTCATGGACCTTCCAGAACCACAGGCTGCCATTATTGAAATGACTGTGGCAGGACAGAAGGTTTTCCTGGTGACTATTTGGTGCTTATATGACAGTAGTTTGGCCAGCAGATGGCTGACATTTTGGAAAACCCAAGAGGCACATTATGCACATATGGGTTTGCTATAGAGCTCCCGCCCAGCCTAGAAGGCCGGTGAGTCTGAGACGAACAACCTGCAGGTCTGCCCATGTGGTCTGAAGCCTCTGCTCGGCCCCCAACCTGGACAAGGTTCTGAAACTGGTTGGGCAGGAGGAAGTTCTGGTTCTCCTCCTGGCTGGGGAGAGAAAACAGTCTGAACAGTCACACTAGGGAGTTATTCAGCCAGAAAGGAATATATGCTTCTCACACTCAGTATGGACGCGCCTTGGAAAGAGAAAGCAGGCAAGACCACAGAGTGCGGGATTCCGTCTGGGGAGATGTCCAGAACAGGCGATTCAGAGACAAAGCAAATGTGTGGTTGCCTAGGGCTGGTGGAGGCGAGTGGCTGCTCATGGGTATGGGTTTCTTTTGGGGGTGATAGAAATGTTCTGGACCTGGAGAGTGGTGATGGTGGTAGAACACTGTGGATATACTACAGGTCCTGAATGTACGCTGCAGTAGTTAAGATGGTGAATTTTCTGTTGACTTTTACCTCAATAAGGGAAAAATGTCGGAAGGATAAACCAAAATCATCCCATTTTACAGATGAGCAGCTGAGGCTCAGATGCTTGGGAATTAAGCCTTCTAGGGGAGAAAGAGGGAGCTCTCACCCACACATGGTCTCCTCCCCCTGGGTCTCTCCTACCTTCCTTCCTCCCCATGGCCAGCAGTCACCAAGTCCTGTGGATGTGGTACAAGGAATGTCTCCCAGACTATTCTTTCTTCTCCATCCCCTTTCCTTGTCACCAGGGACGCCCACCCTGGTCAAGGCCCATGATGGGCACCAGACTCCTGTGGCCTGTTGGGGCAATGTCCGAAAGGAAGGGGGCTGAACAGACAAGCCAGTGCTGTGCCGGCACTCGATGTCAGGCCTGATGTGTTACCTGGGGCACAACCCAGGACTTCTGAGCCTCACCTACCAAATGGTGACCTGGGTGTTGATGAAGGTGACATTGGTGTCGACCCTCACCCTCTTGCAACCTCATTGTGAAGAGCAGATGCCTCTGCGAATGGTCACTGTGATGTTTCCTTTAGGTTGTGTGGCATCCTGCCTGATGGCAGGGTTTCACCTTCTGGGGCAGGTAGCCATTCACCAGACAGTGCAGCTGTTCCCAGATGTGCACAGGGTTAGAGATAGTAACTGGGGTGATTTCATCAGCTCCAGACACGTCTCCATCATGGCCCATGGGCTTGTGGCCTGGGATCTTGGTCTAAACCTGCACTGTGTATCCATGGGGGCATCTGGAAAGATTGTGGGAAGTGAGGCATCTTGATTTTTTAAAAAAGATTTATTTATTTATGCATATTTATTTATTTATGAACTGGGGTACAGGCCAGATGTACAGGGTGGAGGGTGAGAGGATCCACCAGAGACAGAGTGGGGAACAGATCAGGAAGAGTTGACTGAAATACACTGCTGAGGGGAGCAGTGGACGAGACAGGAGAGGTCTGCTGTGCCGTGTGGGTAGCTGCCTGGCCAGCTGGGGATTGAACTCGTGTCGCACAATGCTGTGCTTTAACCCCTTGCACCACCAGGGAGGCCCATCTTGATTTTTTTTTAAATCAAAAAACTTCAAAAGTGGTCCTTCCAGCCTCGTAAGCATCATGTAATTAGAAACACAGACCGGGGCCCATCCCACAGCTGCTGAATCAGCCTTCATGGTAGCGAGACCTGCGTGGTAGCGAGACCCACGAGCAAACAAATGCACACAATGTCTCAGAAGCCCCGCAATATCACTGGGTCCCTGAAACAGCCTCAAGGCAGCGCTGAAGGCACTTTGAGATCACACAGCTGGGCAGAATGGCTAGTACCCAAATAACAAAAAACATACAGCCGGCTCTGGGCCAGCCATCTCGGGTAGGGACGGAAATGCAGTCTCACTCGAAGTTGCCCTTAAAATAGGAAATATTTAAGAATTGAGTTGAGGAAGACTTGAACACAGAATTTGGTGGAAAACACAAAGGGGGTTCCGATTAAACGGGGACACAAACTATGTCTAGAAATTGATTTTCAACTGGCGGCGACTCTGCTTCCCAGGGACACTGGGCCATATCTGGAGACAGTTTGGGCTGTCATTTTGGATTGGGGGCAGGACACCAGCATTGAGTGGGTGGAGGCCAGGGATGCTGCTCACTATCTGCAGTGATAGCCCCCCCACCAAAGAAGGATCCAGCCCCAGCGTTAACACATGTGCACGCGTATTCCCACACTGTTTTGGTAGAGCAGAGCAGTGGAGTGGTGCAGGAGAATCTTTGGAGATTCTAAAATCATAAAGGCAGTGTGCAAGTAAGTTGACTTGTATACGCAGCCCAGTACAGCCACGTAGCCCTAGTGTTGTTCCCACAAGAGTTGCTGGCATAGCACACCTGGTGGGACTTGTCCAGATTCCTTTAGGGCTGAACGTCCAGCTGTGATGCTGGGCCGAGAGCAGCCCCATAGAACTACTTGAGCCCCATAGAGCCCCATAGAGCCCCATAGAACAGCCCCATAGAGCTTCTCCTCAGTCCATTTTCCACCAGCGCTACTTCCCATCTATCCAGTTCCCAGCAGGGCCTCCCAGATTGCCCATAGGAATCACCAACAAACTTCTCTCCCAGTGAGATCCAGACTTGGAGCCTGGGCTATCTAAAGGCAGGAGGCTCTTGAACAACTGTGCAACCTGGGGAGTGTCAGGTGGCCCTGGCCACCTCCCTTTGCCCCTGTGGAACGGGTCTCTAAGCCTGCAGCACCCTAGCCAGGGTTAAAGGAGGGCGCGCTGGCCAAGGTCAGGGCTGCTGTGGTGCTGCTCTGGATGTGCATTCAGGCTGTCCTGGGGGACTTGGTTGTGGGTGTTTAACCCAGCATGGTGCCCTCTTTTTTGCTGCAGATGATGTGCGGTTGTTTGCCTTCGTGCGCTTCACCACTGGGGATGCCATGAGCAAGAGGTCCAAGTTCGCGCTCATTACCTGGATTGGCGAGAATGTCAGCGGGCTGCAGCGGGCCAAAACTGGCACGGACAAGACCCTGGTGAAGGAGGTTGTGCAGGTACTGTATTTTCTTAGGGCCTGAGGGAGGGGGTCAGACCCTACAAAGTGTCACTTTCTGGCATGGACAGAGGGGCTGGGTTTGGCTTCTGGGTCTGTGACTTCTCTGGTCTACTAGCACCACGAGTAAACTGTGACCAAAATTGTTTTCAGGGTACAAGCTAAGAGGCAGGTAGTTGAGTTTGGGATCCTGACTGTCACATAGTAGGAACATGGCATCTACAAGACTACCTGTGGGGGTGGGGACAGGCAAATTTTGGGGACGGTAAATGGAGGGATGACTAAAATGGCAGCCACCAGATTGAATGGTTGATCATCATGAATGATTCCACTGGTGGCCAGGGAGACCCAGTGGGAAAATTCATGCATGCCCCTCTGAGCTGCTGGGCACACAGTAGGCATGTAGTAACACTGTTGACTGGCTAAGTATCAACCAGATGGGGTTTTTTTTAAAGATTTATATTATTTATTTATGCATACAAGAACTGGGGTACAGGTCAGAAGTCAACGGGGGATGAGAGGATTCATCAGAGACAGAGTGGGGAGCAGACAGGTGGATTTATTGAAATACACTGCTGAAGGGAGCAGCGGGCGAGGCACGAGAGGTCTTCTGTGCCATGTGGATCACCTCCTTGGCTGGGGATCGAACTTGTGCTGCAGTGGCTGTGGATAGCTTCATAGTGCTGAGACTTAACCCCTTACTCCACCAGAGAGGGCCCCCCTGCTGGGGGCTTTTGCAGAAGGTGACTGAGGATGACCAAAATGGCAGTACCATTTGCTGGATGGTTGACAGTCCTGGCTGACTTCCACTGGTGGCCGGGGGACCCAATGGGAAAACTGAGTCTCTGAACTGCCTGACTTGGTGCTGATGACATTTGTTGAATAAATGAATAAATGTCAACCTGATGAGGACCAGCAGAGGACTGATGATTTGGTGGCCATGGAATAATCAGGCTGTATAGACAGTGGCACAGACTGGGTGGCTGAGCATGGCCCAGGTCTACTTATTCCCCAGCCCCTATTAGACGGAAAGGAAAGAGCAGGAGGTGGGTATACTTGTGGAATTCTCTATGGTAAAGGTTTTTTTCCCCTCATTCTGGCCATGATGAAAACAGACTCTATGGGAAACTTCCGAGGTGGTTCATTTGGGACCAGGACCTGGAGTCATGCCAAGAAAAGAAAACCTGAATTATGTATCGTACTCAGCTAGTAAAAAAAAAAAAATGAGCTCTTGCCTTTTGCGACAACACGGATGGAATTTGAGGGGATGGTGCTAAGCAAAATCAGTCAGAAAGACAATTACCAGATGGTTCCTCTCCTATGTGGACTATCAACAGAGCAAAGGAACGAACAGATCACAGCAAAAATAGCCCTTGGACTGTGTGAAATGTGGTGGTTACCAGAGAGGAGGAGGAGAGGAAAGGAAAAGAACAATCTGATAGCGGGCAGGCCACTAGCGCTTTGGTGGTGGGTGAGGTGAGGCTTAATCACACACAAAGGTGAAGGTGTAACCCCCAAATTTATATTACATTGTAAATCAATAAAATTTAAATTAAAAAAAGGGAAATCTGAATTCTGGAAAGATAAACCAAGGGCATGGCTAGGGAAGGGTAAGTGAGGGAGAATTATCTCTTTATCAAAGGGCCCTTCATTTTGCAAAAGGCCCTCTCAAAACCCATGGCTGGGAGGTGGCAGCTAAGGGGCAGGGGTGTTCTTTCTTTGTGCGATGTTGGAAATGTCCTGAAATTGACTGTGTGATGGTTGCTCTTCTCTGTGAATAGACTAAAAGCCATTGAGTTTAAAAAACAGGAACAGGGGCCCTCCTGGTGGTGCAAGGGGTTGGGATGCAACCTACGAAGCTATCTGCAGTCACTGCAGCATGAGTGTGATCTCCGGCCAGGGAGCTGCCCACATGGTGCAGCAGACCTCTCCTGACTCTCCTGCCACGTCCCTCAGCAGTGTATTTCAGTCAATCCACCTGTTCTGTTCCCCACTCTGTCTCTGGTGAATCCTCTCACCCCCCGTACCTCTGGCCTGTACTCCAGTTCTTATATGCATAAATCAATAAATAAACCTTTAAAAAAATAAAGGGCCTCCCCTGTGGCGCAGTGGGTTGAGTGCAGCACTGTGGAGCTGTCCGCAGCCTCTGCAGCGCAGGTTCGATTCCCGGCCAACCAGGGAGATTCCCACATGGTGCGGCAGACCTCTCCTGTCTCACCCGCTGCTCCCCTCAGGAGTGTATTTCGGTCGTTTGCCTGTTCTGCTCCCTGCTCTGTCTCTCGTGAATCCTCTCACCCTCCGGTGCCTCTGGCTTGTACCCCAGCTCTTGTATAAAAATAAATAAATCTTAAAAATAAATAAATAAAAACAGGAACAAAACACACACACACACACACACACACGTATGCATGCACAGGCTGTCTGCATGTCTGCAGTGTGGTATCCTGCATTGGCCCCCGGGATAGAAAAACTGGTAAATTCAGAGCCACGTATGCAGCTTGGTTAATAACAATGATCCAATGTTGGCTTCTTAGCCGTGACACCTGTCACATAGGAATGAAGATGGTAACAACTGTGCAAATGGGGTGCAGGGCACATGGGAGCTGTGCTACTGTCTCAAACTTTTTGGTAAACTTAAAATTGTTAGTAAAATTTTTATTTAAAATATAATCCTAGGAAAGAATTGCTACCACTCCATTATCATGGCCTGTTTCTCCATCTTCCCTCCCACTCTGCTATGAAACTCCTTCTTTGGAGTTTCATTGCAGCCTGCAGATCATGCTCCAGTCTGTAGCTTTTTTGGCTTGTTTTTTCATTTAGTATAATTTCATTAATTGTGTGGCTTGGAGTGTTTCTGGTGATTGAATGTCCTGTTTCATAGAGCTCTAGAATGTACTACATGTTCCCCTGTTATCAGCTCCTGAATTGTCATTCATTTTTATTTTTATAAATAAGTTCCAACCAACATTGAAATGCACGTGGCTCCTTTCTGCCTTCTACTGAGTTATTCCTCTGGAATACATTTTCAGGAAGGCGGGTTCTGGAGTTATAGGTGTGAAGATGTCTTTAAAAAGGTATGAGTTGTCTGATGGCCTTCAAAAAGGTTGGCACTACACATCGGAGATAGTAGATACTCGCTAAATGGCATTTATTCCACATTCTATTCAGCAAAGTTACCATTGCTGTCTGTACCCTGTCAGTGCTGACACCCTGGCTTTGGAGGACCACCTGCTCTACCAACAGGCTATTTTTCTCCAGGCTAGTTTGGGTTTTTATGGCTAACAAGCTTTGGGGGTCTCCTGCTGACTTGCCCCCCTCCATGGCCACCCAGGGTGTAGCCAAGAGAAGGTACATGGAGTGAGAGTTTGCCAGATGTGTCCTTGGGCATCGTCTGTGGGATCTTCAGGTGCTCCTATCTCCTTTCCCTTTTAAAAATTGTGGCAAGATACCATAACATAAAATGTATCATTTTAGCTATTCTAAAGTGTGTCATCCAGGGGTGTTACTACACTTGGGGCTGTGCAGTTATCACCATTGTCTTGTTCCAGAACTTTCTCATCACCCCCAAAGGAAATCGTGTGTCCGTCAGCAGCCAGCAGAGTTTCCTTACAATCTAGAATTCTTCTCTATTTGGTTAAGTGGGCCAGTGATAGGGGATGATGGGAGGAAATGTGATTCTTGGGTGGGAACAGGAACCCTCAGCTGGGAGTATTGCTTATAATTCACTTGTTCGAGTTCAAATATGTTGTAGCCAAAGGGAAATTGTCTGGCTCTCAGAACTGGGAAGCGCAGGGCTTGCTCGCTTTAGGCATGGCTGGATCCAGGACTCAAGCAGTGTTTTCCTTTCATCTGTTTTCTCTGGGTTTGGTCTCAGGCAGCTTGTATAGCAGGAGAAAAGGAGAAAAGAACCCCCTACTGCAGGGGTTCTTCTGGGTCTTGATCCCCAGGGAAGAGACACCTCCTCCCTCAGTGTCAATCATTCCCTTAAGGGACACAATTGGCCCAACTTGGGTCACATGTACATCTGGGAGGGAGGTGGGGGTTTCATGATTGACAGCTCTGGTGTGATCCCAGTTCAAAGAAATAGATGGTAGTGGCTGAAAAGCACAGATTCCACTTGGGTAGGGGAGGGAGACTGCTTGAACTGCAGGTCCAGTAGAATGTTTTGACCATCACCCCTAGCATTTTCCACTCTGCATTTTAAAAGGTTTTTTGTCTGAAGCTGCAAGACCTCACATTTATACTATGGTTGCAAAAATAGCCATTGAAGTTACAAAGGGTCAATTATGTCCACATAATGGGATCTTTGGGCAGTGGCTAAAATCCTGCCGATGCTGCACTTGAGATTGTTGCCCTCTGTTCCAGGGGATGCAGAGCAGCTGTTCCCTGAAGAACCTTCCAGACTGGTCATCCTGGATTCCATGTCTGGGACAGTCACCTTTCTAGCTGCTTCTGCTACTATTTCCATGTGAAGAATAAAAGGACTGACTATTAGTTGAAGGTTTTTAACACACCCTTGACTTTCATTGTCATAAACATATTGTTCCCACATCTCTTCCTTTGTATGGAAATGCAGAATGTGTCACTTGGTGTGGAGACACTGGAGTCAAGAAGGATGGATGTTTACGACACTTGCTGCCTGCCTGACAGTGGGCCAGTTGCCTTCCCTTCCTGGTCCTCCTTATAGAAAATGAGTGGAATAAGTTGACTTGCTGTGTCATATTCTGTTTTGACATATTCTGGGATTTTTTTCAACAATGCAGTACTTCATTTCTGATGGCTTATTACCTTTCAAGGAAGCCTGTTTTACTTAGTCAACAAAGAGACAGTGTCTGCTGTGGTCTGGCCTTTGGAGCCAGGTGACCTGGGTTTTGCTTTCAGCGCCACCCGGTACTATGTGGCCTTGGGCACATTGCTTACCCTCTCTGGGCCTCAGTCCCCAGAGGTCTTAGGACTGTGGTGGGGATTTTATCAACATATATGGAGAAAGTGCTAGAACAGTATGTTCTGTAAAGACCGGGAAGTAGTAGCTGTTATTCCCAGTTTTCCACTGGCAACAGTTCTGCCATGTGTGGCTTTGTACCTGTGGGTTCTTTTCTTAGGAGATGGTAGACCCACACGTTGAGCCATGGGCCGAGACTCTTGTTGAACCACTTTACCTGGTTATCTTTTTTTTCTTTTTAATGTATGTATTTTTAAATTTATGCATGCAAGAACTGGGGTACAGGCCAGAGTTGTGGGGGTGCGTGAGAGGATTCACCAGAGGAAAAGTGGGGAGCAGAACAGGTGTATCTATTGAAATACACTGCCAAGGGGCGCGGTGGGTGAGACAGGAGAGGTGCTGTGCCATGTGGGTAGCTCCCTGGCCCTGGATCAAACTCGTGCTGCAGTGGCTGATGATAGCTTGGTAGTGCTGAGACTTTTAACCCCTGCACCACCAGGGAGGCCTTTGCCTGACTTTCTTGAAGAGGGCTTATCCCAGAGTCATGACTGTCAGCAACTCGGGAAGTGCTGGCATCAAAGAGTCACACCTCACCTGGCTCTACCACACAGGTGCATTGGCATACAGGGAAACTGAGGCCCAGAGCAGTGACAGGACTTGTCCTAATTAACAAGCTAATGAGCAGCACAGTGGGCCTGGAGCCCCGAGGAGTTAAAAGTCAGGTCTGTTAGCCTTTTTTCAGAGTCACACACTGAGAAGTGGAATTGCCTCTATGACTGGGGAGTGGGGTCAGGAGGATGCACAACTGGACACAGGCCAGCAGGGCCACGGGCAGCAGAGGCTGCTGGGTGACAGGGACACCTGGACTTGAACCCATGAATGTGCCCAGTGGACAGCACACATGGTGCTTTAGTCCCCGCTGTCGTCTGCTGCACAGACTTGCCCAGTTGGTGCCTGGGGCAAAACACCTTCCTGTTCTGGCACCTCTGTGGATGATGTGGACGATGCCACTGTGAGGGTTGTGCCCATGCTGGGCGGGTCAGGCGTCTTGAGACAGAGCAGCATCCGTCAGTGATGCATCGGGCTTGCTTTGCCCCTACTGGCTTAGTCACCAGATGCTTTTATTTTGTTTTTAACCCCATGCAAAAGCTCACAAGTCTAATACCCAGAAGGCACATCTTAGCTTTCAGGGTGGGGAGAGAGGATGGCAGCGATTTCCTCTGGGAGAAGTAGAGGCTGGCAGGACACATGTGTTAGGGATGGCGGGAAGCTGAGCATGTAGTCCTCATCTAAGCCCCAGGAGCAGGGTTGCCTTAAATTCTGGCCCTCTTCCCATCCTCCAGGACAGATGTACCCAATGCTCCTCCAGGGGCACTTTAATGTGCCAGCAGGGGAATACAGTAATAGCAGTGTCCACGTGTCTGATGCTTTTGAGAACTTCTCACTACATGGCTGGGCTCACTACATGGCTGGCCCACTATTTCCACTTCCTAGGTGAGCGCCTGGGTAAGTCAAGTGCTCTGTCCAGAGCCTGCGCGCGGTGGAGCTCTGTCTGCAGCCAGGACCGCATGGTCCCAACGCCCTACACCATCACATCCCCCAGAGCCCTCCAGCACCAGGAAAGATGTTCTGGGGCCATAGGCCTTCTAGAGACTTTACTTTTTCAGGCTCACTTGGATCGTTTGGCAGGAAACCTTTTACATTTATCAGTTCTCAAATGTTCCTTGATGATGGAAACTTTTCTTTTTTTTAACTGATCACTGGATGTCATTACTTGAACTTATTAAGAAAAAAAAATGCTATGTCAAATGAAAAGAGCAGGGCTTGGGGTTAGAGGGAAAGTGAGATCCAAGATGACATTGCAGCTTCATCAACTCTTGGCTTGAGGATCTTGGACAAGTCACTTTATCTCTGGAGTCTGTTTTCACTCAGGGAAGAGGCAATGCTATTTTTCACAGAGCGGTTGGAAGGATCAAAGCAAAGCAATCGGTGTGAAAAGGGTTTCTCCATTTTGGTGAGTGGTAAACTCCTATTCATCCTTTAGAGCCCTACTTTTTACCCCGTTCTCCTTCCAGTATCCTTCAGAATGAATTGTTTCTTTATCTGTTTCCACTCTGGTCTGGATTCCTTGAATTATAATTCATCTTGATTAAGCAATAACCCTTGTGCCTAGAAAAGCATTAAAACAGGTGCTAAAAGTTGAAGAAGTCTATTCAGATAGATTCTAGATATATCTTGTTCTTTGGATATTCCTAAGTCAAAAGCTAATACCTGTTCAATAATTTTCTTTGGGTTGAATTAAATTGTGGGGACTAGTTACATGCAGGGAAGGGCTTGGGGGTGGACTGGAATCTCCAGAGCTGCTGCTTTTGCAGTTCAAGCTGCATGTGGGGAGCTGAATGTGGGGAGCTACTGCTCCCCCTTGCAGAGCATCAGTTGCCACTGGCTCTCTGGAGGATCGCCCTCCAAAGGCTTTCAGCCATCTGTTTTCATGGGGCGTGTTTACACCTCTTCAAGCCTGTGGTTCATGGAGAAGCCTTTAATTTTTTTCAAAGCCACACCTGTGCCTGGGCTCAAGCACGGGGCTTTTTGATGTTCATGCCAAATATTTAAAACTCAGACCACCTGATTAAAAATAAATAGTTCTCAAGCAGCCTGTGAACAGGGTGCCAGCTGAGTATTGGCATGTCACCTGGCTCATCCGTGAGCCAGTTGCTGTGCCTGCTCCCAGTATTCAGATGAGAAAACCAAGACTTAGAAAGGGCATGTCCTTAAGCCAAGGTGAATGTCCAAACCAAAGCCAGATGGCGGGGAGCCAGTGGGAAGCCCTGCAGCCAGCTCCTGCTCCAGCTTCTGAGAAGTAAAAGTACTTAGGAGAAAGGAGACACCCATACGCTGGGTTGAGCCTGGGATGTAAATGGAAGCACAGAGCTCTGCCCAGTGCCCTGGGGCTGGGTGCCCTTCACACAACCTCAGATGGATCCCAGCCTGGACCAACCATCCTTGGCATGTTTCCTGCCTGATTGCCCCCCATGCCTGACACCCCATGCCTGATCTTTAACACTGTCCGGAGTATGCAGTCTCCCTGCTATGGGGACGCCCAATTAGAATGCTCCAGGTCTTAACTGCAAGAGCCCGGAGCTGATCCTGATATTCCTTGTGTGTGAAATGCATACCCTGTGCTGCATATTGGGATGGAAGCTGCCTGCTCTCTACATCTCTTTCCAATGTTTTCTTCCTATTTCTCTTCCCTTCTTGGGCCTTGCCCCCACTTCTGCCCAATTCTTGTTATCCTTTGCCCCTGGACATTCTGCCTTTTGAGATTCCCTTCCACAGATCTCCATTTTCACCCCCATGGTGGTGGCTTATCCCAGGGCATGGTGGGTTTGAGAAATGTTCAGATTCAGGAATTAAATAATGATCAGCCACAGTCCTCCATTTCAATGACCTGCTAATTGCCCCCACGGTCCCTGCTTTTACAAATCATAGTAGAGTAAATAAGTTTTCAATTTTCATCATTTTCTCGGCCTGAGCTCAGTGAATGGAGTTTACGCATGTACTTGTGTGCACATGCGTGGGAGCGCACCCTCCTGGTAAAGACCTGGCTGTGGAGGTCAGTTTGGGTTTGTTCAGCCCCAACCCCTGAGCTTTCCTTGTGTGTGACCCTTTGCTGGCTCCTTTACTTCCCTGACCTTCAGCTTTTGCCTGTGAAAATTTGGGATGGTCATATCTAACTCATGGCATGGCTATGAAAATGAAATAATATTGTGTATATTAAGTGCCTGATGTATATGAAGTATATTCAGTGGCAATTCTGCTTGCTTATTTATTCTGCTTTTGTTGGAAAGTGAAAACAGTCTGGTATTTACTGACAATGAACATATGTGAGTTTGTGTGTTGTATTCTTTAACAAAATTCCGTTGAATTATTTCTTTGGGAGACATTCCCAAAGGAGGGTGTGGCTGGGAACAAGAAAAGCTGGACATAGTTTTGAGCAAACAGATGTTTTAGAGATAACTGTGGGTTTAATCTTGCATGTCAGTTGATCAATAGCCCCGGCATGTTGGAGCTCTAGGTTAGGAAGGATTCTGAGGTTAAGTCTGAACTCAGTGTGAGAGATGCTTTCTTTGGGATGCCTGCTATGGATGCAGGAGAGAGGAGTATGTCTCCCATATTCTTACCATCCCTGAGCTGCATGTAGCCGTAGTCAAAATTCAGGACAACAGAGGTCAGAGAGTAGGCAGTTGCCCGAATGCTAAAAGAGGTGGGGGGCCCTGCACAGGGTGAGGATTCCAGGAATATAGACCACAGTGCCTATATGGTTTTGGTCGCCTGCGCAAGGATGGCACAGCTTCCTGCCTATCCACCCGTGTTGAAGATTACCCTCACCCACTTGAAATGTAGCTGCATGCCTCCCTTGACCATTTGCTGAGATGCATATCTTGAAGTGCAGTGGGGTCATGTCATTTCTGAACAGCGATGGTGACGCAGATGTCTTTGTCCCCAAAATCTGTCAAATGCTGGACCATACCATTTTGATGTTTGTTTTTCCCCCTGTCATTGATGACTCATGCCAGTTATAAGAACCTGTTCTTTTTTGAGTCAATTATACCTCTCTGGAAGGACTTTTAAAATCTTGCTCTCTGAAGTGCTTTAGAATGGTTGTAGGAGGGGAAATGAGGAGGCCCAGGTGGGGTTGACAGTCCCATGCCCAGCAGGCTTCATGCCAAGCATTGTCATCTGGCTCCTGTTCCCCGGAGGGTGCAGGAGGCCGCTTTTCTTCAGCACTCCTGGGTCTTTGCTCTAGAATTGATCTTCGCCCACTTGG
The DNA here is from genome assembly GCF_014898055.3 of Talpa occidentalis. Classification (NCBI taxonomy): domain Eukaryota; kingdom Metazoa; phylum Chordata; class Mammalia; order Eulipotyphla; family Talpidae; genus Talpa; species Talpa occidentalis. Next base: position 20,305,709 of record NW_023601754.1, on the reverse strand, counting down.
GGTAAAGAGGCACTATTGTGGCCAGCATGTGTCTCACCCACTTACCCCCCCCCCCCATCGTCACACAGCGGTGGGAGGAGAGATTCTATCCCTGCATTTGGGCAAGGATGAGCTTGAAGCTAACATACACCTTCCATTTGCAAGCCATTCTGTGGTCCCAAAGTTGGCTTTTCTGTACCACTTGTCCTCTGCCCCCCTGAATTCCGCATCTGAGGTGGAACTTTGTCCCACTTGCACAGAGGCTTAGATACAAATCCATGAGTGGCTGGTGTGAAAAGGGCTGGGGAACGCTCTGTCCAACCCTCTTGCACAGAGGTAGAGACCAGGACCCAGAGCCATCGACTGCTTCCTTCATGGTGTGAGAGCTTCCCCTCCCTTTTTTTCTGCTCTCAGACTCATGGAGACCCCTAAGTACCAGAATTTTGACTACCCACTTGCTGGGAAAGAGTATGGTATTGAGTAAATGTTCTGTGAGCATGTATTTGTTGGAAGAACGAATTGCAAGAGCTCTCGTCTTTGGCTTACAACTCAGCTCACCTCTCCTCCCTGCTTTCTCAAAAAGTGCATTGCTGGGCCTCCCCGGTGGCGCAGCGGTTGAGCGCTCGGTTGCGAAGCTGCCCGCGGCCTCTGCGGCGCCGGTTCGATCCCCGGCTGCTCCCCGGCCACCAGAGGAGGGTCCCACATGGTGCGCAGACCTCTCCTGCCGCCCGCTGCTCCCCTCAGCAGTGTACTTCGGTCCTTCTGCCTGCTCTGCTCCCCACTCTGGCTCTGGTGAATTCTCTCACCCTCCTGCGCTTCTGACTGTACCCAGTGCATGTATAAACAAAACAAACAAACAAACAAATAAATAAATAAAAACATGCCTCTATTAAAAAAAAAAAAAAAAGTGCATTGCTGACACCACGTAACAAGAAAGGCTCTCCATGTAGACCCACCTGATCTACATAGAAACCCCAACAGGCTTCTTCCACTGTGCCAACTGCACAGATGTGGAGAAGTTAATGTCCCTGCCTTGGTAATTCCGGGGATTTCCTGGGACTTCATTTAAAAATAACCTGGACAAGGAGAACTCAACATGGGATGAGACTGTGCCTTCACTCTGAGGTTCCAGAAAATATCTATTTCTGAGGCTCCCCCAACAATCCTGAGTGCGAAGGTGACCCAAGATCATTTAAGGGCCTCCCTGGTGGCACAAGGGGTTTAGCACTGCACTATGAAGCAGTCCACAGCCTCTGCAGCACGAGTTTGACCCCAGCCAGCCAGGGAGCTACCCACATGGTGAGGTAGACCCCTCCTGTCTTGCCTGCTGCTCCTCTCAGCAGTGTACTTCAGTCAGTCTACCTGTTCTCTTCCCCATTCTGTCTCTGGTCAATCATCTCACCCCCCACATCTCTGGCCTATACCCCAGTTCTTATACGCATAAATAAATAAATCTTTTTTTTTTAAAAAAAGATCATTTAAAATATCGCCTAATCATATCGGAGCACTGATGTGCACAAGCACCCTCCTCAGGTCTCACAACAGCGCTAGAACATAGGTCCTCTTGTATCCTGGTTTGCAGGTGAGGAGACTGAGGCTTGGGGCGTGAGCCCCTGGGAGGTTGGGCTTCTGGAGCTGCATGTGGACAGCTTGGCCCAAATTCACTGCCAGCAGTTGCAGGACAAAACTGAGGTTTAGACCCAGGCATTGGGAGCCATTGAAAAGTGAGGTTATTTGAAAGTGAGGTGATTTAAAATCTAAGATAGGAAAAATATGTCTGCTATGCTTGAAGCTGCCTTGCAGATAAGAGGCTCAGCCTGGGCCTCCCTGGTGGCGCAAGGGGTTAAGATGCAACCTATGGGGCCGTCCACAGCCACTGCAGCACGAGTTCAATCCCTGGCCGGCCAGGGAGCAACCCACATGGCACAGTAGACCTCTCCTGAGTCGCCCGCTGTTCCCCTCAGCAGTATAGTTCAGTCAATCTGCCTGTTCCTGTTCCCTGCTCTGTCTCTGGTGAATCCTCTCACCCCCCACATCTCTGGCCTGCACCCTGATTCTTGTATGCATAAAATGGATGAATCTTTAAAAAAAAAAAAAAGAAGAGGCTCAGCCAGGTATAGAGCCCCAGCTCCTAACCCAGCTCTCCTCTGGAATTGTAAGGTGTCTGTCTACATCTTTCAAGCATTAAGCCATAGTATAAAAATGTGTGTCTTCAGCCTGTCCTGGAGTCAGATTTAGCTGACTTTTCCTTGGAAAAGGCCTGTTGTGGCAGGAAAAGGAGAGTCCTCCGTCTGGAGGCTGTCAGCCAGGGACAGAGTATTCCTTAACATGACTGAGAAGATCTTTCTAGAACCCCAGGTGACCAGGCCCCCAGACGGGCATATTTTGCTTTGAAGACATGTGACTTTGACTTTGGCAGCCTTTAGGATATGAGAGATGCCAATAAAGGGGGCAGGGGGTGCAGCCTGGAATGGAGGAGAGAAGGCAGGCCACACCTGTCCCCAGGCCCCCCACCCCCACCACGAGGCTGGTGTGTGCCTCAGGATGAATTGCTCCCCCTCTCTGGGTTACTTGCTGCTTTTCTCTTGAATGGAGGAGTGAATGTCAGGACTCTCAGTTCTATCTCCCCCCTCCCCCATTTTTTTGGGTTAACTTTACATAGAGAAAAAAAGCACAATCTTATGAGGTGTACATGTAGAGTTTTCCTATATACCTGCAAAACCACCACTCAGACAAAGACAGCTGGTTTCCAGCCCTGACTCAGATCAGCAATAATGTCTCATGATGGGCCCTCTGGCTTCTTCTAGCCGCTGTCCTAACAGCCCTGTGCTGGCCCCAGCCCTGGTGGCTGCTGAGCTCTTGAAGTGTGTGCTGCTGTGTGTGCCTGAGAATCGCAGTGTTCTCAAAGACCTAGAGTGAAGAAATGAGCAGCCATCTCCCGAATCGCTTTGTGTATTGATGACATGTTAAGATGTCAGTTTGGGGGATATATAGAATTAGACTAAATACTGTTAAAATGAATGTCACCTGTTTCTTTTTTCCTTTTTTTCCACATGGCTGCTAGAAAATTTCAAGTTCTACATGGTTAGTGTTGCTGTGGGCCTGGCAGCCCACTGTGCCCCAGACTCACAGCCTTGGGTGTCACCTGCCTCTGTACCCATTAGGTTGGGTGGTGCGTGGGGGTGTGATCTGGAGGCTTTGCACAGATGTGCTCTTGGTGTCTTTTAGCACAAGTCTGTGCAGGCACCTTCCGGTCTTGTGTATGGCTTCCAGTTCAGGGTCTGGCTGCCCACGTGAAAGGTTTTTTGCTGTTTCTGCCTGTTTTAAAAAAGACAGTTACAGGCCTCCCTGATGGTGCAAGGGGTTAAGACACAGCACCATGAAACTATCTGCAGCTACTGCGGCAGGAGTTCAATCCCTGGCCAGGGAGCTGACCCACATGGTGCAGTGGACATCTCCTGCTTTGCCTGCTGCTCCCTTCAGCAGTGTATTTCAGTACATCTGCCTGTTCTGCTTCCCACTCTGTCTCTGGCGAGTCTTCTCACCCCCCTGCATCTCTGGCCTGCACCCCAACTCTTGTTTGCATAAATAAATAAATCTTCACCAAAAAAAAGACAGTTACATGTCTTCCCCAGAGCACTCTGCCTGGCCATGGAAAGGAATGGAGGTGGACCAGGTGGGGGTTTTAGATTGACACAGACCTTTGGGGGGCTTTTTGTCAAGTTCATACTCTGAACAGAAAGCCTCAGCTCTCCTTTCCAGCCTCTGGGGTGCTTTCCAGCCTCTGGGGTGCTCAAGCATCCTTGAGTGGCAGGGAATTTTGACAGGACCACAGGGCATCACCTCCTTGCTGTCCCTTCATCCTTGGGAGGGCGGGTGCGGTTCCCTGCCTGGTGCCTGGTCCTGGTTTCCTGGCTGCATCAGGAATGTTACTACCATTTGTGATGGGCCCTCCTCATCTGCTGTCTACCTCCCTGTCCTGTCACTGTCCCTGTACCTGACGGGTACACCTCCCTGTACCTGACGGGTCTGTCCATAAGGTGATAGGTGGGAGCTAGTACGAGGGAGAAGTTGAGTGGGGATACAGACACCTTATCTGGAAGGTACTGCAGGCAAAGGAGGGGGTATGATCAGGTGGGCAGAGTCACAAGCTGAGCAGAAGGAAGAGCTGGAGATGGGGGGGCAAGAGGCTTGTCCCCTTGGTGTCATCCATAAATCCCCTTCTCTGGGCCAGCTTGGGGACAGCGCCCAGCTGCAGTGGGAGCCAGATCACATCATGAGTGACAGGGTACGGGAGCCCAAGGTATCAGCCCTGAGCCAGCCCACAGGTGAGGGCAGTTAGGCTCTCTGTATACCATCATCCCACCCACATCTGGAGCAGAGTGTGGCACCTTCCCAAAAACAATTTGGGGGTTGTAATGGACTCCAGAGCATGGGCAGTTCACCACATCGTTGGGCATGCTAAGGTCTTCATCAGTCCTGATATAGGACCCCTAATTTTGCACAATCTAGATCTGGTATTTCCCGAAGCATGAATTGGACATGAAATGTTGGGATTATACAGGACTTGTAACTGAAAGCTGGTTCAAAGCCCTTGATCTGTGGCCTTTCTTTGCTTTGGGACAGTAATTGGAATGCTTAGCTACTTGTCTTTTAGGCGGTGACATCAAAACATGTCTCCAGGCAAAATGATTGTCTAATTCTAGTTCCTGCTGGTTAGAGAGAAAAGGATCCCAGCTGATGGGAAGGGTACCCTTTCATGTTTAATGGCTCTGTTTATCTCTTTAGAGTCACTTTGCTTTTAAACTCTCCCAGAGGTCATATGGCTGCTTTTCTACATACTTTGGTCTTGATAGAATCATTTTTTTGGTAAACCTTTGATTTTAAATGTGTCTCTGGTATGCAGCATAGAGTTCGGTTTTTCTTTTGTTTTTGCAGTGTGACACACAGCTTTTTTTAAAAGGCAATTTTGCTCATTTACATTTATTGCATTAGTGTGTTCAGGACCTGGCTTGCTCCTTATTTTGGCTATCATTTGACTTCTTCTGTAATTGTGGTTTTAAATTGGACTGACTGTACAGTTTCACTGTAAATTTCTTAGATCTTATCTGACTTACTTCTTAATCTAGTTCTTCTAATGGCCAACGGACACAAACAGGAGCACTCTTATTTCTTAGATTGCCATATATAGCTATCACAAAGCAGAGGAACTTTGGACTTCCTTCTGTATGGGGCTCTTGCTTCCTCCTGGGTGGCTTTCTGCCCCACCCCCATACTGCCGGGCTCAAGGTTGAGAAACACATTCATTCTTGGTTCTTCTTTATGGTTTTTACATCTAACTTGTATTCTCTCATTGCACTGGTGACATACATTCTGGGAAGTTACACAGTCTCTCTGAACCCAGCCTGCGGATCTTATCTCTCAAAAAATCCAAAAGCTAATACACTGAATAGACCATGTAGGAGGCTGCACCTGGTACATGTTAGCTACCCTAATAAATATTAACCTCTCCTCCCATAGGAGTGTTCTTGGTGGTTTGGCATGGAACAGGTTTGTCTTTATACTGTAAACCTTGAACTTGAGCCTTCTCTTGCTCTGTCCTTGTGGTAACCTTTCTTTGTATTCTTATTTTTTTTTAATTGAGGTACAGCTTAGGCAACATAAAATTAACCATTTAGTGGCATTTAGTACATTCACAACATTTTGCAACCCTCACCTCTACCTAGTTCCAAATATTGATCAACTTACAAGTGTTTTAAAAATCAGATTTGTTGAGGTATAATTTACATATCCCAAAATTAATTCATTCCAAGTATATAATTCAGAGATTTTTTGTAAATGTACATTGTTGTACAATTATCACCAAATTTTCACTTTAGAACCTTTCTGTCATATTCTGTTCATATCTCCAGCCCCTAGAAACCACTGATCTGCTTTCTATTTCTATGAATTTACCTTCTCTTATAAATTTACCTTTTCTTATAAATGAAATCATACAATATGTAGTCTTTAATGTCTGGCTTCTTGCACGTAGCATGATGGGTCTGAGGTTCATCCGGTTGTAGGTGTGTCCATGCCTCATTCTTTTTTATGGCTGACTAATATTTCACCATGTGGCTAGACCATATGGTGTTTTGTTTAGCCATTCATCTGGGGGTAGACATTTAGGTGGTTTCCACTTTATGGTTATTGTGAAATTACTCCTTTGATCATTGTGTATGAGAGTTTATGGGGATGTATGCTTTCATTTCTCTTAGGTGCATCTTCAGGAGAAAATTGTTGGGTCGTATTGAAGGATTCTAAAAATTAAGTTTGCCAATGTCCAGTGGCAGTATGTGAACACATTGGTGGTCAATAAATGTTGGTAATTGTTGACATTATTTCTCTGTGGACTTTTCTTACATAGGGTATATCTCACCTTCAGACATGTTACTTGTATTTGGTAGATTTCTCTGTGTTCCCATCTATCACCCACCTGAAATTTTTCTTGTTTATTGACATATTAGGATTCACATATTGAAATAACTCTTTAGTTTTCATGGCCCAGTTATCTGATAAGCCAGATAACCTCCTTCATGCCACCAACATTTACTGAGCCTCAGCTGTAGGTTTTATAGTAGAACCTGCACCCCTTATGAGGGGACAGTGATCGTATCCATTTTTCCCTTCACTGTAGCCCCAACACATGGGACAGTGCTTGTTAAATGAATGAAAACAAGTAACTGAGTGTAGCTGCAGAGCCCAGACACAATTATGTGCCTTCATGGTGTCCTTACCATCCAGGGCGAGAGCTAGCTCATACCATCTTATGACGCCAGCCATGCATCTCATACCAAATCCACCCACGGTGACGTCATGTTGTAGCTTGAAATGACCACACTGGGACTATTTACATTATAGAAACGGGCAAAAGCTACAAACCTGGATTTCTTCCCTTTTCCTCTTTTTTTTTTTTTTTTTTTGAGAGTCTAGGATTAAACATTTGCCAGTCTGCCTTTCCAGCCTCTTCTGTTATTCTCCTGACATGATGGTTTTCACAGATGAAAAGGCACACAGAGGTGAAGGCACTGACCCAGGGTCACACGCCCATGAAATACAGAGCCAGAATTCAAACCCATATGTGACCTTGGCCCAGGTCCATGGTCCCAGGACTGCACAGTGGTCCCCTCCCCCATTTTCCCATCTCTTCTTACATCTTGTTTTTTTTTCCCTGCCAGCCCACGTTGTCACCCAATTTCCATTTTGATTATTTCTTAGCATCTTAGGTGCCAAGATTTCCTGGCATGTTGCCTGGGCAATGCTTAGCTGCTGTCCCTCCTCACCAGGAACTCTGTGTTTTGTTTTTGTTCTTGCAGAATTTCGCTAAAGAGTTTGTGATCAGTGATCGGAAGGAGCTGGAGGAAGATTTCATCAAGAATGAGCTCAAGAAGGCGGGGGGAGCCAATTACGACGCCCAGGCCGAGTAACCCCATCCCTCCCCCGCCCCTTGCCAAAGTCATCTGCCTGCTCCCTGGGAGAGGGGACCCCTCCCTCGGCTACCAGCCCACCTCTTAGGTGGGACCTTAGGTGGGACCTCTTAGGTGGGTCTGCCACCCACCAGGGAGAGGAGACCCAATGAGAGGCAACGCCTGCCACCCTGCCACCCAATTCCCTTCCCCGCTTCCCTCCTGGGCCCTGTTGTGTCCTATCTCACGAAGCTCATTGAACATCTTTCTTTTATCTTCTTGTTTTTTTATCCTCTCTCTTTTTCGTTCTAAAGAAAAATCATTTTGATGCCAAGGTCATGCATATCATCAGATCTAAGGTGCCTCCTGCAGTCACCCCCTTTTCTGGCAAGTCGCTCATGCGCCTGCCCGGCCTCCACCATGGCCTCATGCTGCTGCTGGGCCAGTGCCGCCTTCTTGGTCTCTCTGGCCTACTGGCCACTGAGGTGCCAGGGGCTGTGCCAGATGGCCGTCTTCAGGGCCCACACATCCATCCCTTCCTCAGGCTCAGAGCTACTAGAGCATGCCCCAGGCCCCTCCCCACACCCCACTCAAAGTTGCCTAAGCTCCATGTCCGACAGAGATGGTGCTTGGTGGTGAGAAGTTTAGGCCTGACTCAGAACAGAGAGAACATTTGCCTTAAAACTTTGCCTGGCAAAGCCACGTGGTCTGAAATGGCCCGTTTTGGCCTTTTGATGGACATCGCTTGAAGGCCAGGAGAGGAGGCAAAGGTCTGAGTCTAGACTGGATGGGAGGATCATTCAGGGTTCACTTCAGGGGCTCCCAAAGTAATGTAGGGAGCATGGCCCGATGGGCAGACGGGACTTTAGAACTGGAACTCACCCTGGACGGTCAGGAAGGGCCATCGCCAACAGCTGTGCCGGCCAGGCCAGGGCCTGCTCCCTGTGGGGTGAGCAGTAGCCCCGCCTTGGGGGGACCAGAAACTCTGTGGTTTTAATTCTCAGTCTGCACCACACATGCAAAGGGATTTTCTTGTTCTCTTTTCAAAGAAAGATGGGATTGGCTTAGTTCGTCATGGGCACATTTTATAGCGTTCTTTTTCTTTGTTTCCTTGCTCATTACACTCGGGAGAAACCTGTGCTGTGCTGGGGGGTGACCATCTGCCCCCCAAAAGATACAGGAATAAATGTTGATTTTGTTTTTCAAAAAACAAGTGTGTCTGGCTTGTCTTGTAGAGGCAGCTGTCTTGGGATTCAGGCTTAATTTAACCAGCCTACATGGAGCTTCATTCATATTCAGTTACTTAATTTGTAGCAATAACCTCAAGGAATAAGTGCTGTTTGGGGCCCCATTTTATGGAAACTGGGCTCAGAGATGCACCCGAGGACACCCAACTGGAAGTGGCAGAGATGGGACTCAAACCCAGGTCTCCTGAGGCCCCTGGATCTGTGGCTGATGAGGGGAGTAAGGAGGGCCTGGATTTGTGATAGTGAAGCAACAGCAAATTAGAATATCTCTAGAGCAGCCAGTACCCTTTTCTTTTCAGGAAAAATTGAGCTGAAGCACCCTCCTCAGCTGGGCCATGACATCCTTTCGGAGCTTTTCCTGAGCTGAAATTCTGGATTCCGGCATGCCAGGTCTAGTGGGAACTCACGATGAGGCTGGAGGCGTTTCAGAGATGCAGACAACTGGGTTTGGAAGAGCCGGCATGAAGTGGGAGAGAGCTGAAGCTAGGAGCAAGGCTGGAAGGATTTTTGCATGGTGCAGCCAGGACATGCGATGCTGCCCACAAGGACACAGGCCTACCCCAGCCACATCTGGGTTCTAACCCCTGCTCCTCTGCTCATGGCTGTGTGACTTTAAGCAAGTTAGTTAACCTCTCTGGACTTCAGCTTCTCATCAGCAAAACAGGCAACACTATTACCTACTGTGATAGGTCGGGAAGCTGGAGGAGCAGTGAGGATTATGAAGATGTCCTCATTACATTGGGCTGGCACGAGGTTTGGTTAGCTCAGCATGCCCCAGCTTTTCCAGTACTTAGAACAGAGGGAGCCAAACTAGGTCTCTGACTTCCTGGCCTCTGGAAGGAATTCTCTCAGTCAAGAAAAGCCAGGTGCTGGACCTGGTCAGGGCATCTAGGAAGGCGTCTCTGTGGAGGTGACACCTAAGCTGAGAACTGCAGGAGAGAAAGGGTGAAGTAGGGGAAGGGGGACAAACATTGCTGAGGGTGCTTGCTGAGGAGGAGAGCAATGAGGGTGGAGTTGGGTTGTGTGTCTAAGAGCCTGGTTTTAATCAAAAGCTGTGGCTTAGGCCTTGCTGGGGTATCAGAGGGTGTCTGATGGGTGGTGAGTTCCTCAAGGGCACAGGCCTTGCCTTTATCATCTCTGTCTTCCCATAACTAACACCTAAGAGGTGACTAGTGTGGGGGGGTGGCGGCTAGGGAGATATTTTCCCATCCCATCTGGGTTCCTCTGAGGATGACAGATGAACAAACTAACATCAGACAGACTTGTAGGGAAAAAAAGCCAAAATAACATACATAAGCAGGATTTTCATGACTGTGAATTCTAAAGACTAATGGGACAGTCAGGGATAGTTACCCCGCATTTAGGGACCTGGGGTATCATGGAGGGGGTAAATTTCATATGACAGACAAAGAAGTGCTGATCTCCACTCTGGAAGTAAAAAGATGAACTTCTCAAGAGGACATGTTCACTCATATACCTAAACCTGGGTGAAACTCCCCTAAACTACATTTTTCTAGGTCATAAAGGGGGGAGCAGTGACTATTTCTCCTCTTGGGAAAAAACTTAAGAAGTGACAGTCTCTTTCAATTAGGGAAGGATGAAGGAGATAGTAAGGAGAGATTTCTCCTAGCCTTCAGGATCTCGCTGGAGTCAAAATATTGATAAAACAATCCATGTTGTCATGGTAACGGACCACCCCTCCCCATCCCTCCCCCTCAGGCTCACAGGGCCTCAGTTGACTTCTAGGTCCCATATCAAGGTGACCAGAGGCCTACTCTAGGCACATTAAGGAAATTCTATCCGATGCTTTGGGGAAGACCAACCCCACTGGTTATACCTGCCTCCCCCTGCTCCTGTGTCTGCCCAAGGCCTTAGCACCCCAGTCTGGCCTCCAGCAGGGCCTGGCAGGGGTTGTGGATGAACTGCTGGGACTCAAATCTCTTGCTTAGATACTCTTTGAATTCCTTATTCGTTGATCACCTACAGTTGTTTCTGGTTACCCCAAATCTAGTTGTATAAAGTCACCCCTATTTTATTTTGCCCTCGGTGGGGTGGGGATTCAGGATGGGCTCAGCTGGGTGGTTGTCTAGTAGGGGTCTCTCGTGGTTGCCGCCAGCTGGCCCTCTCATGTGGCAGCGGCTGATGCTGGTGGTCTGGGGTGGGGGCTCAGCAGGGCTGTGGCCCCTCAGCTGGATGGTCTCAAGGTTGTCTGACTTCACACAGGGTGCCACGTCCCCAGAGTGAGCCTGCCCACAGACCCAAGAGGAAGCTGTCTGGCCTTTTCTGACCGAGCTTCAGGGGTCACATGGCAGGCAGCATCTGCCTTGAGCTGAGCTCCAGTGGGGGGAAAATGGGGAGAGGGCCAGCTCTCCTATGGCCTTCTTTTAAGGGAAACATGTGCTATGCCCAGAGGCAGTGCTGGTCCTGGGTGCCTCGCCCTCAGGGGACTTGGGAGCAGAGGCAAGCTCTGAAGTAAACCAAGCCAATAATTGCAGCCTATTTCTGTGTGATCCCAGGGGAGGATTGCTGTTCCTAGCTGATTGCACCCCTGGGAAGGCTTCAGTTTCTCAGCTTTGCACTCCAGGGGGCTCTCTGAGGCTGGAAAGGGGATCTCAGCTCTGGAGAAGCTTTGCTATTCCCTGCCCCCCATGGGTGCTCCTTGTTCATCACAGCCCCTGCTGCTTCCTGTTCCCATTTCTTATAAACCACACACAAGCCCCACAACTCAGAAGGTCACTAGCAGACATGACTCACTTGGGGCGGGAGGTAGCGAGGATCAGGCCTGAGGTCAGTGGTCATCACCGGATGTAGGGGCTGCGTCCCTCCCTGCAGAGCTACAGTATCCTCGCCCTAAACCAGACCCAGGTTGGTGGTCCTCACCGCCGTATCCATCCGACTGCTGTCACCAAACACCAACGCTTGGGTGACTTATAAATAGTAGACATTTATTTCTCACACCAGGAGGTGAGAAGTGGGGATAGGGGCCATCTGGTCACCCAGGGATCGCTTCTGGTCACCTACATGTCATCAAACTGGAAGGAATGAGGGAGCTCATCCCTCCCTAAAAGAGGGGTCTCAAGAGGACACTCACCCCTCTACAGCACCCAGTCCTCAGACCCTGATCACTTCCCAAAGGCCCCACCTCCTAACACCATCACTTTAGGTGCTGGGACTCCACATACAGATTTTGGAAACAAACATTCAGACCCCAGCATCGCCCTGACATCTGTTTTGAGGGCTGAGTTGGGGAAGTGTTGGGTTTTAAACAGCCTCCAGCCTGACACCAGTGGAATCATCTAGATCTTTCCAGCCTGCTTCCCAGCACCACCACCCATGGGCCCATCACGATGACTCTGGGTTTGGCAGGTGTTGCATTGACAACCCAAGTGCCTCTAGGAAGTGTTTTCCCAGAACAGGCTGACTCCTGGATCTCAGACCCCCCGATGAAGACGGGGCCCTTACACTGAAAGCCAGCGCTGGGCAAGGTGGAGGGGTTCATCCAGCTCCCCCACTTACAGGCTGGATGAGCTCAGGTAAGAGGTCTGACCTCTCTGAGGAACAGCCAGAGCAAGACATGCAGCTATGCCCAGTGTGGGGTGGGGACACAGCACCAAGCCTTGGTGAACAGAAAGAGTCCCTGACCCCTCCCCGAACAAGTGGCTGAGCCAGAATGTGACCCTAGGCAGTCCTGGACTTAAGCATATTTTCACGAGTTCATGCTGTAGGGTCTGACCAGAAATGAATGAATGAGCCCACAGGAATGAATGAATGAGCCCACAGGAATGAATGAATGAGTGAGCTCCAACGTTCTGCCCAAGATGAGGTGACGGTTAGCTTCTCCTGGGTCCCCAGCTGCCCTTGGCCAGGGCAAGGCCCCTCAGCAAGTGGTCCCTCCTGGCTGTAAGAGAGTGACCAGATATTGCCGTGGGAACAAAGAGGAATCTCTCCAGGCAGCCAAACGCATCATGGCCGAGGGCCCACAACAGCACGAATACATTTTCCTCTCAATCGAGACAAGAGCAAATTAATGTCTTGTGGGGCCACCGATGACCCCTGGGGCCTGTTGGACCTGTAGGACCTCTCTGGAAGACACCCGGGATGTGCCTTGTAGTGGTGCAGTAGCCCAAAGGTCGGTTTTCCTTGTCTTGGTCAGAACACACAAACTGTCATCCCAGACCCAGAGAAGTCAAGAATCTGGACAAAGCACAGGCGCCCCCAGATGTCCACAGGAATGCCAGGCAGGCGCAAAGTGACACTTGGCTGTAACCCGGGTGCCCCCTCCACTCTGATGTGGGGACAGCTGTGCGGGTACTAGGTCCCCACCCATCTCCCTGCTCCTCTGTGTGGATGTGCCTCTAAAGCCCAGGGGCAGTTCGCATCTCAGGGGACAGAGTAAAAGAAAGGCTGAAGGTATTTGGGCTACAGGACCCCACAAAGACTCATACAGGGGATACCTGCCACAGGGGATACCTGCCAAGTCCTCTCGTGACTTGGAGAATCTCAGCAAGCTGGTCACCCCACACACCCCTTTAAGTTGTTGGCTTTGCCCCCCTTTATCCCACCCCTGCCTGGATCCTCTACGGGCCTGACAGCTGGGGGCCTGTGACCCTTGTTTTTGTTTGACTATAAATTCTTAAGGCATGACACTAAGAGAAAAGCAATTTTCAAGCTTTTTTCTTTTCAAGATGATGCTTTCACTGCATGCTTTTCTACCCCAGAAAAGTTCATCTTAAATTTAGAAGAGACTTTAGCTCCCCAAATGGCAGCTCCTTCCTTATCAGCCCTTTGCTACTCTCCCACCCCCACCTCAGCACATTATTGCCAAAGATCAAGTTTAAATTTCTTGGGGGCCTCCCTGGTGGCGCAAAGTGTTAAAATGCAACCTCAGAAGCTATCCACAGCCACTGCGGCAAGAGTTCGATCCCCGGCCAGGGAGCAACCCACATGGCACAGCAGACCTCTCCTGACTCACCCACTGCTCCCCTCAGCAGTGAACTTCAGTCAATCTGCCTGTTCTGTTCCCCACTCTGTCTCTGGTGAATCCTCTCACCCCCATACCTCTGACCTGTACCCCAGTTCTTGTATAGATAAATAAATAAATCTTTAAAAAAATAAATTTCCTGGGCTGGGGGGACCTGTGTGTATCTCCAACCAGACATAACCCCCTGCTCAGTGTCCTCCCTTTTCCTCTCAGGACAGACTAGGCTCTGTGCCCACCTGCTCTGCTAAGGGGGTTTTCCCACGCTCTGTAGCAGACTGAAAAGTGGTCCCCGAAACATCATGCTCTGGAACCTATTTGGGAAACTGTCTTTGTAGAAGTGACCAAGTTAACGGTCTCCACATGAGACCCTCCTGGACTTAGGGTGGGCTGGGAGGGGGTGCTGGGCCTCTTACTAAATACGGGCAGAGGGGGCAGCGCCCAGGTCTGGGTAGAGGCAGGCTGGAGGGAGGGGACCACAAGCCTGGAGCCCCCAGCAGCTAGATGTGGCAGGAAGGACCCTCCCTGGAGCCTCCCACTGACATCTGGAGGGAACACAGCCCTGCTAACAGCTTGATCTCAGACTTCAGGCCTCCAGAACCGTGAGAATATGTTCCTGTTGTTGGAAGGAACCCAGTTTATGGTCCTTTGTTACAGAAGCCCCAGGAAACTTGCTTCCCCACTGGCTACCCCGTCCCCCACTAACTGGGGCCCTACCGGGAGGATTTGGTATCCTGCTGCCTTGAGCATAGGAGGTGATCAGTAAGCAATTGTGAGTCCCCTCTGCCCGAACCAGGAGCAGGGAGCAGGGGCAGCTCTCCAAGTTATGCACAGAACCCAGGGTCAAACCTGGTCTGCTCTGAACTAAGCAGAGGCCAGACTGGGGGGGGATGGGAGGGACTTCCTGGGTTCCCGCACCTGGGAGCTGGCTCCCACCTCTGGTTCTGCCTCAGTCCCATCCCTGAAGGGCAGGTGTGTATCTTGAATATATGAGCCCCACCCCCACCCCCATCTGGCCACTTGTGCACCCATCTAATTCCTTCACCTCCAGGGCCTTAACTCCATTGCTGTGACTACTCCCTTTTGTCCCTGGAGGAGTCTCCAGACACCGCAGGGGCTAAGGTGTGCTCTTGGCTGGGGCAGCTGTGAGGCCTTGGCTCCCTGGGTGGGCAAGCAGGCCAGGTGTCCTCCTGAGGCCAAGGTTACACTCTGGACTTTGGTCCAGACTCTGGACAGGACTCAGCCTTTGGAGATCTGTGGGTCCCCTTGGGGTTGGCCTGAGAACCTGGGGAGGGGGCTATTCTGTCTGCCGGCGCCCTGGACCTGGAGGGAGCCCATTTCCATCCTTGGTTTGGGGGAGCTGCCTCTGTAGATGAGAGGTAAGGAGTAAAGAGGCCCCTTTAAAGGGATGGAATATAATCTGGCCGGGTCAGTTCTGGGGAATATGGGGCTGTGGCATGCTCCCAGCTTGGCTCTCTCCAGCAGTTCCAGGGTGTGTGCAGGTGCTGCTGAGGGGCTGCTGGGGGGCTGCCCCAAACCCCAGTGCATAAAGGAGGAGGTGAAAGGCAGCTGGCAGAATGATAAAGGAGACAGAACACTAACCCGGAGCTGAGGTTTCAAATGAAATAATGACTTGTTGGTTCTGATTATAGGCTCAGGAGTAAAAATATACTGGATGTCCTAAGAATGAGTGGGGGGCCTGGGGAGGGAGGCCAAGTGTCAGGTGAGACTCCAGGTGTGTCTACCAGGCTTCATTTGTTTTGAAAAGAGTTGAAGGAAATATGTACAATAAAATGTAAGCATCTGTGTCACAGGCTTGTTTTCTCGTGTTTGGAATAGAGCTGTTTAGAATTTTTTAAAAACAGACAAAAGAATTCACATTGCCATGCCACACTGCTCTCTGGAACAGGTGGTTTCCTCTGAAGAACTGAGGGAAGAAGCAGGTGAAGCTAAGGGAAAAAGTGCTCAGTTCTCACAGAGGTCCTCCCCAAACAGAAAAGACAGTTGCTGCTGAATAGGTGAGTTATGAGTTTAAAGATCAAACACCAATGACATGAGGCTGGTTGCTGCCAAGAACTAAGTTGGTCTAAAAGATCAAGAAGGGGTTGCTGCAGCTGTCCTTGGTGGCCTAGGGGTTAAGTCAGCGTTATCACTGATATTGCCTGAGTTTGATCCCCGGCCAGGGAGGTGACCCACATATGGCACAGCAACCTCTCCTGTCTTGCCCGCTGCTCCCCTTAACTGTATTTCAGTCGATCTGCCTGTTCTGCTCCCCCCTCTGTCTATGGTGAATCCTCTCACCATCACCACCACCCACCTTTAACCTACATTCCAGTTCTATGCAAAAATAAAAAAAAAATAGGGCCTCCCTGGTGGCGCAGGGGTTGAGCGCTGGGTTGCCAAGCTGCCCGCAGCCTCTGCGGCACCGGTTCGATCCCCGGCTGCTCCCCGGCCACCGGAGGAGGGTCCCACATGGCGCGCAGACCTCTCCTGCCGCCCGCTGCTCCCCTCAGCAGTGTACTTCGGTCCTTCTGCCTGCTCTGCTCCCCGCTCTGGCTCTGGTGAATTCTCTCACCCTCCCGCGCTTCTGACTGTACCCAGTGCTTGTATAAATAAATAAGTAAATAAATCTTTAAAAAAAATAAAAAATAAATAAAAAAAATAAAAATAATTTTTTTAAAAAGAGGGGAATGTTCCCGAATGCCTATTTATATCCACCCTCCCCCACCCCCACCACAAGGCTACCTCCCTCCAGACCCCAGGGGCATTCACCTCCCCTATCCTTTCACTTCATCTCACCACCCCATCTGATCAGACTTCATCAAACTTCTCTGTTCCATCACTTGGGTGCTTGATAGACATTTAGAGTTGGAATTGGCAAGCTGGTGACCCACAAGCCAGATTTGGCCCCCCTGATGTGATCGGACTGCCTGTATGGCCGCACAGTTTACCACAGCACAACTGCAGGGGGCACTGCTGGCTGAATATACATGAGACTGGGCACCTGGGCACCGCAGAGTTGTGCAGTGCATGACCTGTACAACAGCACCCAGAAATTTTTGAACGGATTGCCAATATTCAAAGATCAAAAGATTTCATATAAAAACCCAGTTCTTAACATTTCCTGACAAATCCAAAACTCCAGTCACACTAGGATTACATTCTTGCAGCTCACTCAGAGGCTGGGGTTGAGTTATGACTGCCTGTACGTGTGTGTGTGTGTGTGTGTGTGTGTTCTATAGCCCCCAACTCTCCAATTAACCCCACAACCTTTTACATCAGCTCCTTTATACCTGGTTCCTATAAGCATTTGAGTTTGCCACCGCTGGATGACATTTTTCAATATTTGTTGGATGAATGTAGGAATTACTTTTCATTGCCACAATAGCGTAGAGACAGAAGATGCTTCCTTTATTCCTTTGAAATAGACCCAATGGGGAGTTGCTATGACAACTCTGGGACCATAATGTGGGTTGCTGGGGGTGGGGGTGGCTGAGTGTCTTCGAGAAGCTGGGACCCCAGGGAGTCACCTCCAGTGTGACAATAGGGATCAGTAGGCATGCTCTTAGTATGGAATGTTAACTTTGCAAGGGAGCACAGGGCCCATTTAGTGCTGTACATTTGGGTTCCTCCCCCACAAAACATTCCTTTTATCACCTCCCTATGCATTCCATATTTTGGACCGGTTCTGTGCCAAACAACTGCATTTAGGAACTGGGAATTTTTCTCATTTAAAAAGAAAATCAAAGATGAACAATGGTAGCTGATAGGTTTTAGTTCTGACTCTTCCATTCACTTGCTGTGTGACATTGGGCAAGTTGCAAAACCTCTCTGAGTCTGTTTCATCTCTTTCGAATAATGAAACCAGTAACATTGCCCACCTTATAAGGTTGCTCAAAATATCTGCTGCATGAAACAGAGCACAGTGAGTTGAGGAAGGAGGGAGGGAGGCTGGGTGTCCAGGAGACGGAAGGGACTGTGGCCGGGGCAGAGGAGCCTGCTAGAGGACAGCTGTCCTGCCACAAAGGCTCCCGTGCGCCCAGATCTTCTGATTTCCACAAATTTGGGTATTTATGTATAAGTGGTTGGTATCTCATTTAGAGAGGATGTTCTGATTTTGGACTTCATAGAAAGTGGGGCTGTGGGAGCAGGAGTCTTTTTGCCACAGGCTGGCTCCCTTACCAGAGAACAAGATGTGCGTGGGGACAGCCGGTCGCCAGGTTGCTGGAAGTTTGAACAAACCCGGAGAGATACCCTGGTTCCATCTCTAGGCCCAGATGCCTCCTGCTAGGCCCTTTTAAGATTCTAGAACATTCTCTTCAGTTGTCTGTGTGCTTGGTGCTGTTTCCATAGCACTGGCAGGCATCTGAGGAAAAGCTTTCTTGGAGCATCTGTGGCCCCCCATTTGGGCCTAGCATCCCCACCCTGTGACATGGAGAAGCCCTAGGCAGGGATTGTTCTGGTAGATTTATGGGTCTCCTGAACAGATGCTGTGGGAGGGTCCTGACCTTCCAGCCTGGTGAATGGTGCCGAGATGGCCTTGGGGCAGGGGCTGTTTCTGGGCTGAGATGAAACCCCATTGCTAAGGCCTGGCCTTTGGGAGCAGCTCAGGTCACAGCTGTGAAGGAGGGACGGTGGTGCCAGGGGGAGCGAGGGGGACCTCTGGGGAGGGGGGAGGTGCAGGCTTTGGGGACTACTGGCTCTAACGAGCCCTCAGAGACCTTAAAACCTGGCTCCTGCTTGGAAGTTTTTCTAAAGATTCCTCCTGATGATGATAAGTCATTATGGCCCAAAGGGCTGCCTTACATGATTTAGGGTCTCAGGTTGCATGTATGTTGGGTAGGGGGAGCTGGGAACTCTGGGAGCCTGAAGCCTCAGTGAGGAGACAAGAACTGGGTGGAGTGGTTTAGAGAATGGAGCAAGAAGCCACTCTCTAAATGTAGGAGGAGCAGCTACCATTTTGATTGAGGACCTACTGTGTGTCAAGCATTTTAATGGAACTCTGCTTACCTTCTTATCCTGGAGGGATGCTATGCAGCCTTTTCCATGGAGATGTCAATCAGGATCGGGATCAGTGTTGATTGCATGCCCTGATGTGCTGGACATGTCATGGGAGTTAACTGCTTAAGTCACATTTCAAGGATTGTCTGCACTTAAAGGATGAGCCGATTGAGGTCCAGGGACGCTAATCATGGAGAATTTACAAGTCAAACACTGGACTCTCTGATCTCAATTCCTTAAAAGTCACAGTGGAAGATGATGTTTAGGCCACAGACAGATGGCTGCCAGCCCTGGGCATGCGGGGAGTGTCTCCATCACTAACCGTGGAGGGAGCTCATACCCACTCAATGTCATTTCCACAGCTGCCTCCTGCTGGATAGATAACTGGGGTCTCTAGAGCTGGGCCATCACCACGATCTCTTACCTCCCTGCCAGGCTCTATCCTGAGACCCAGAAACTGTTCTGGGATGTTCCCTGGGCTCCTCTCAGAATTCTGCCTCTGCACCAGTCACTGGAAATGTGCAGTCGAGTGCAGATAGCTATGGCCAGTGAGTCTCACTGTGAAGGAATGGGGCTCACTCTGGTGGATGCACCACAGTCTCTTGCTGGTGAGTCCACACCCCCAGGTGTCCACACCCCTGGGGGGGGGGGTCCGGGATACCAGTAATCATAAGAACAACATACTGACCCCATGCCAGACCTGAACGCTCCCTCATCTTCATGTCCCTTCCCAGGTGAGTGACTACGATGCCCCAGCCACAGATGAGGCCCTTCTGAACCTGAGTCAGGTACATGAATGTGACTGGACTCAGGTCTGCCTGCAAAGCCTGTCTCTCTGCTTACATACAGCACACTGTGTCTCCATCAGCAGGGTGCCTTCATCCCCCAAGGGAAAGGAGTTCTGGACCTGATTTTTCCAGAATCTCTCTTTGAGCATCTACATGTGCCTGACTCTGGGTGCTGGGCATTTCTTGGTTGACTTGGTTTGGTCCCCAACCAGCAGAACCTGAGGCAAGGATTTAGTGCAAAGAGTTTATTTTGGAGGTGCTGGGGTAGAGAAGAAACTTGGGGGCAAAGGGAAACAGGGAAGAAAAGAGCCTAGAATAGGAAGGGTTGTGGAGATAATGACACCCACAGGCAACACTTGGTCCCTCTAGGGACCTTGGAAGCCACCCAGCAGGACATACCTGCAGTGCTCCCCACCCAAGATCAAGGCAGTTGGTGTTGGCCCTCCTGGCTCTCCAGGGCCTTGGCATTGGCCCAGGGCACCTCTAAGTGTTAGCTAGCCCTCAGCAACCTCACAGGTGGGCCAAGTGGATCCCACAACCAGAGAGAGTCTCCAGGCAGAGACATGGGTGCTGCTGGTGGAGGCCAGGTGGGGCCATCATATGATAAAGGCAACTTGAGTCTGGGCTAGAGGGGCAAAGAGATGGGGTTGTGATTAATATAGAATTAACATGTCATTAACTTATAATTAACAAGGGATAAAGGATCTGGACAGGGACCAGGGTGACCCACCAACCCACTTTCCCCCAGGACTGTCTGGGTTTAAAACTGGAAGGCCCACACTCCAAGAAATTCCAGGCTGTTTGCCCCCCATGTAGGGACTAGGGTGCCCTGCAGGGCAAGTGTTCCCCCTTAGGTGACAGCTGACCTCGCCTCATTGGGAGTGTGACTCAATTTTACCAGATCATCTAGTATTTCAAGAGTTTTCAGAAATCTGGATTTTATATGAAATCCCCCAATTTTCAGTGTTGGAATTAATCCACATTTTAAAAGCTCTAGTTTCTCCCAGTATGAATGTCTGGAGGGCGCTTCTGCGTCTGCTTTGGTGAACAAAAGCCATTGAAGGTGCAGGATGGAGCTGTTCTTTGCTCTTTCGCCCTCTTAGCTACATGAAGGGGTGCCAGGGCCACTTGTGGAAGCCCATGAGTGAGGCTGGGCTTCTCTGGGTCTATAGAGCTTCCATGCAAGGGAGCTGAGCACCTCTGAGTCCAGCCCCTCATTTCACAAAATAGGCCCAGGAACAGAAGACTCTTGTCCAAGGTCAGACAGCAAACCATGAACACTGCAGTTCACCCCCCAACTGTTCTGTCAACACCCCAACCCATACACTGGGGGCCTCGTCTTTTCAGACACCCCTCCCCTAATCTCCATTGCAGGGTCTCAGATTCTTCTTGATCCCTAGCACTGCAGAGGGACAAATAACCATAAGATTTGCTGGCCACTGGGAAGCCCAAGGACACAGCAGCTTGTGAGGTTTTGTTAGGGAGATGGGCCCAACAAAAGGAAGTTTATTCAAAACAAGGAGGCTAATAAAACACTGTCTTTAGAAGCAGGGCTAAATGTGCCCTTTCCTAGTCTAGAATCCAGTTATGGAGAGAAGCCAGACCTCCTGGGCAGCTGCCTTAACATTACTTCGTATTTTTTAAAAAGATACACAGGTTCTTGCTTGGCCCCAGGAGGAATCCACCAGGAGTGGAATTGCTGCGTCACAGGAAGACCGGCCTTCAGAGAAAAATGGGTTTGATCTGAAGTCGCCCTACTGTAAAGTGACAGAAAGCAACGGATATTTGTTTAAACAGACTCAGCCAAGTAAAACATCCTTTGGGCAGATTCAGCCGGCTGGCGGCCAGCTCAGCTTGGGCTTGACCTTCTCTATGAGTCCTAATAGCCTACGATTGATTACATTTGTATTTTGTCTTGCTCTTAAGCCTTTATAACTTTTTTCTTTATAAAAGAACTATAATCCCATTACCGAAAATTCAGAAAGTAGAGAAAAGAAAAAAAAAAAAATTGGCCTCTTCAAGCAAACACATAGTATCTTTGCATCTTTTGTTCTAGCTCTTTCTCCCTTGTGCATATGTGGTTTTTTGTTTGTTGTTTGTTTTTTGGGTTTTTTTGTTTACAAATTTGCAATATCACTCTGCATAAATTATATATTATGCATTTTGGACTTCATCATAAGCTTTTGCTGTGTTATTACACAGTCTTCATATCTAACTAGGGTTTTAGATTCACTTAATTTTCTGGGTAGAGAGAAAACAAGTCTACTATTTTTAGATTTATCATTCCATCTATAAATAAAAAGGCTGCTGGTAAGAGGGCGTTTTCTCCCGTCATAATAAGGCTTCATTCGAGCCCCACAGAAAAGTGGTTTGAAGAACATAAAGCAGCATCCACCCCACTTGGGTTTAGAATCCCTGCTTCACTGATCTCCACTGTGTAGCTGATAGAGGTCTCAGTTTGCTTAGTCTGGAAAATAAGGATAACAAAGAGAGGCTGCCTTGTAGGTGGGTGTGAGGATAAAGGAGGTGACACCTGTAAGGGGCTGGGAACAGGTCTTAGCATTTTGTAAACACACAGCAAGGGCTGGTGGTGCAGCCTGTGTACTGCCATGGGTATTTTTTATGTTTCTCTTTTCTGTGTAAGAGTAATACAAGTTCGTTTTAGAGACTCTGGAGCCCCCAAGACCCATGTGGACACGGACGGGTCCGTTTTGCCTGTCTCACGTTAGTATGTACGTAGTGTGCATGTGAACATACCCATGACTCAAGATTGCAGCTCACGAACCGCTGGAACCTGTCTCTTTTTTTTTTTTTTTTTAAAGATTTATTTATTTATTTATACAAGCACTGGGCACAGTCAGAAGCGCGGGAGGGTGAGAGAATTCACCAGAGCCAGAGCAGGGAGCAGAACAGGCAGAAGGCCCAAAGTACGCCGCTGAGGGGAGCAGCGGGCAGCAGGAGAGGTCTGCGCGCCATGTGGGACCCTCCTCCGGAGGCCAGGGAGCAGCCGGGGATCGAGCCGGCGCTGCAGAGGCTGCGGGCAGCTTCGCAACCCAGTGCTCAACCGCTGCGCCACCAGGGAGGCCCCTGGAACCTGTCTCTTGATGATCCCCAAATGTCTCCATGTTACTATTGGGAGACTGCCTTCCGTGGGGGTCTCGGGTTTCTCTGTGTCTTGCAGGCAGGACCACTGGCCATCTTTTAAAGTGTGTTTACAAAGCAAACATCCTCGGTTGTTCGACATGGAAGGGAAGCTTATTTTCTGTCGGATGCGACACCTCCTTCCAGGATGCAGGTCAGGCAGGCTTCCTGCCAGCAGAAGGGCCTTGGGGTCCCGAGATTAGGGTTCGTCAGCGGGGAGGAGCATGCTGTGTGTGCTGCATCCTCCCAGGGCCTTTCCTATTGCTCCTGTGGGACTTGGGGTGAGGGGAACCCAAGTAAACTTACTGCTCCTGCTGCCTGAGTCTCTGGGCAACATCTTCATCCTTATGTTCCTAGCAGCTGGCTCATAGTAGGGCTGGCGCAGAACCAAAATGGGTACTGTAAATAAGTCAAGAAGGTGCCCAGGCACAGTTTCCCTGTGCAGTGTGACAGAGCGTCTGGGTCAGCATCTTAAGCCCCTCCATGGCCCCTGAACTGGGCATGTTGGATGTCATGTTGGACATTGACTGTCTAGTGAGGTGTGATGTGTGCAGAGGTGGGCACACATCTGTGTCTGGCTCACACAAGGAGCACAGCCTTGGGATCTGCTCTGAGTCCAGAAGCCACGGCCTGGGGATCAAGATGTAGGGTGAATCCCAGAGGCCCCTCCCACTCCCCCAGGCTCAAGACTCACTGGGAAGGGGCTCTCTTCATCCCTTAACTCCTATAGGCTCAGTGGCCCTCCAGGGCTGGGCCTGGGGCAGTGGCCACCTCCTGGAACTTGATCACGAGAGTGGTGCCCTTGTGCCAGTGTGCTGTGACCTTGGCAGGGAAGCTGCCCGGTGTGAATACCCTCTCCATGACGTGTGCCACAAAGCTGGTGCAGTTGAACGTGCAGTTCTCCTTGGCCAAGGAGATGTAGGTGTTGATGAATGGGTTGCACACCATTATGTAGAAGGTACACATGTAGCTGTTGGTTGATCTCCTTGCCAAGGGCGCCGTGCAGACCTTGCACTCTGTCTTGCACTGGGCACCCCTTTCTCCAGCCTTCAGTGCATCTAGAATGCAGGCACCCACCTGGTGGCGCAGCACCAGGAAGAAGACCCGGCTCTGGCAGCACAGCACCTGCTTGGAGCAGATCAGTGCAAGGCACTGGGGCTCACAGTGAGCAGCCAAACCCCCACCTGCGCCCAGGAACCGGGAACCCTCCTCAGCTGAGCCGCTTTATGGCCAGGGTTGTTGTAAAAGCGCGTGTAGCCCACTCTCATGGATGCGCTCTCCTGTTGATAGGATCTAGCTCTTTCTATCGTGGGGCTTGGAGGTATGGGCGCCTCAGAACATTCTGGCCCATGTGCCATGCATGTACGAGTGCCTGAGGGGGGCACGGCAAGGAGTGAAAGTGCCAGGACTCCAGCGGGGCCACCTGTGGTAGATACTCGCATTGGTTATCATGTCTGTTCTGTGAGTGACTTCTCTAGTGGGAGAATCGGTGGGGGAATCAGCTTTGTGGCACACGTCATGGAGAGGGTACTCACACCGGGCAGCTTCCCTGCCAAGGTCACAGCACACTGGCACAAAGGCACCACTCTCGTGATCAAGTTCCAGGAGGTGGCCACTGCCCCAGGCCCAGCCCTGGAGGGCCACTGAGTCCATAGGAGTTAAGGGATGAAGAGAGCCCCTTCCCAGTGAGTCTTGAGCCTGGGTGGGTGGAGGGGGGCCTCTGGGATTCACCCTACATCTTGATCCCCAGGCTGTGGCTTCTGGACTCAGCAGATCCCAAGGCTGTGCTCCTTGTGTGAGCCAGACACAGATGTGTGCCCACCTCTGCACACATCAAACCTCACTAGACAGTCAATGTCCAACATGACATCCAACATGCCCAGCTCGGGGGCCATGGAGGGGCTTAAGATGCTGACCCAGACTCTGTCACACTGCACCACAGATCACCGTGGGTGTAGCCCCACATCCCCTGGGCCCAGCCTGCCCTTGGGTTTAATACTCTGTAGTCTGGAAATCCATAATGGGTTTGGGTTTGCATTGGTGTTCTGTCAGTGCGGTGTGATGGGTCCACAGAGCATGCCAGGGGCTCCAGGTCCTCATTGCCCTCCCCCATCCCCACCTGAAGAGGGGATTTCAGTCCCCTCCTCTGTTCTTCCTAATTCCACCCACTCCTGGGGAGAGCATCCTGTCCCCGAGGGAGTAGGGTATTAAATAAATTAAAAACACCGTGGCAGGGAGGGAGAGAAAGAGAGATTGCAGGAAAAGAGGAAAAGGGGTTTCCTGTCTTTGCAAGCAGCTGCACATTTTCCTCTGGCATCCAGCCCACGGGTGATACGCTGGAGTTTGGCCCACACTCCCTGTGGCCCAGGCCCTCTGCCCAGTGCTCACACACTGCTCACATTTAACTTCTCACCAGCTCTATGAAATCAGCATCATCGCCACCTTCCCTCCCACCCTGCCCCCGCTCGGAGTCTCTGGCATGCCTGCAGGTCAGGAATACGCTGACAGGGTGAGCTGGTCTTGGGAAAGCAAAACTTGGGGAAAAGGGCAGTTGGGAGCCTCAGCAGAAGGCCTGATTGGCATTTAGGGTGGGGGTTGGCAGTCCCCTGGGCTGGTGAGGGGTAGCTCGGGAGGGGTCAGGGGGCAGCTCAAGGATGGGCAGGGGCTGTTTCCGAGTGTGGAGGAAAGCTTTATGAAATGTTCATGAGGTCCGGATTCATAAGAAGTTGGTGGGGACACCCCGCCAGACACTGGGTCTTTGTTCCTGTAGCCTCGGGGGTGAGGGGAGGGAGAGCTTTCCGGGAAGGAAGCAAAGAAGATTTATTTCCCGAGTCTAATCAGCTTCCCCTGAGGAGGCCGCTATCTGGCCCCACAGAAGTCTGAGTGCCCCCAGAGAATTCCTTGCAATGAATTACTAAGGGTCAGTCTTTGCAGAGTCAAAGGTATAGAGCTTGCTTATGGAGTCGTAGAAAATGCACATTCTATTATGTGTGAGACATTTCTT
Organism: Talpa occidentalis; assembly: GCF_014898055.3. Classification (NCBI taxonomy): domain Eukaryota; kingdom Metazoa; phylum Chordata; class Mammalia; order Eulipotyphla; family Talpidae; genus Talpa; species Talpa occidentalis. The sequence goes on along the minus strand of NW_023601754.1, from coordinate 20,280,126 downwards.
TCCAGACCAGCCATTTGCACAGACACACGCTCGTTCACCTCCCATCCTCTGTGTGAAGATGTGTGATTCTTTACTCTGGTTTGGTCTGCTTTTAAACAGGAGGAGAAAGAACAGGATAGGAGGACATAAGATTTTCCCCAAGTGGGCAGCTCAGCTGGAAATGGACTGAGGTTGAAGTCCACCGGTGACTCCCATACTGCATGCTCAGGACCTCCCTCCTGGAAGGGAAAACCCTGAGAGAACCAGCAGGAGATAAGGCAGAAACCCCAGCTGCAGGGGTGCTGCTGAGAGTTTCCCAGGGAGTTTCAGGCCGACTTGGGCTTGCCAGCTGCTGACTCTGCTTTCTGCTTCCATGTGGAAGCCTGCTGGTCTGTTGGGATCCTGACCCATTGACCAGGAAGGATTGCACCAGAGCTGGCGCCTGACCCAAGCTGGGCCAGTCAGCATGTCAGTCCCGTGACATCGCCATCGGGACTGATTCTGCAACAGAGGAGATGAGGTCTTGGGTGGGGCTGCATTCATATCGACTTGCTTAGAGAGGAGGAAGGGTGAGACAAAAATACAGACAGGCAGACAGACCGATAAACAGAGGCTGAACTACTGGCTCCGGCTGGTTTTACAGACTGTGTGTACCTTCAGTCCTGCCAGGCCCAACCACATTCTTGCTTTGGGCTCCCTGAGACATCCCTTGACCTTCTAATCTCCTTTTAGTGATCTGCGACTCCAGAATGGCTATTCAGCATTCTGGGAGGGGTTGTCCAGTGCAAGGGGAAATTTGGGCCCCTTAGTCAGACAGTTTTCAGAATTCAAGGGGATGACAGCATGGGGAGAAACCAAGCTCAGACCCCTTCCAAGCCTGGCCTCTGAGACCTGTGCATTGGCTTTAGCGCCGGCTGCCCTTGGTTTGTGGTGGTTAGTCCAACAGCCCGAAGGGGTTGGAAAGGTGGTCTTTGCATCTACCTGGAATGGCATCAAGGGGCACTATAGAAGGGGAACCATAGAGGAGAGGCCTGGTGAAATGACATAAGTGGAAAAGCATTCTAGGGGCAGGTATGTCATAGAGCCCTGGGCAGGTGGAGCTGGGAGCAGGTACAGGCAGGACAGACCTGTCCAGGGCACAGCAGTGCAGCCCCAGAACCCCAAAGGAGACTATCAATGTACATAACAGTAAGCTGGGGAGTCTGGACCAGATCAGAGCATAGAGAGAGTGCTTTCTCAATGCCAAGTGCAGCCAAGGGCCCCCCTGGAGGAAGGAGACAAGTTGACAAGTGCAACAGGCCTCTGCACACTGGTCCTTGGGTGCTGGTGTGTTTGATGAACAGTGGGACTAACTGACACTGTTCTCGTGCTCTATTGTGGGTTCAGAGTTCCCACCCAGCCTTCATGACATCTCAGCTAACAAGCGAGGAAACGTCATTCTTCACTCTGTGGATTAGATCAGGTCCCAGCCTGGTTGCTGGGGCTCAAGGCATAGATGGGGGCACGGGCAGTGTTCTTCAGGGGCTCCCTTAGGTGGCTCATTTGCCATCTTTACCTTCCAGGTGCTGGGCTGATGAACTGTGGGATGCAAGGAGGGAGGTACCACAGCTGTGATGGGCCACCCCGGGGATCATCCGTCCTTCTCATGAATCTATATATTCCCATTGAGGGCTGTCTTGCACCAAATCAGAAGCCACCTAATGGGGCCCAATATCAGGAAGTCTCAAGAGCTTTCTCTTGTGCCACACATCTCTGTGTCTGTGCGCTTTCCCCACATACCACCTTATGGAGCTTGCTGGGAAGAGTCACAAGTGAGCTGACGTGACGCCCTGGGCCTGCTGGTAGGGCAATCGGGCTTAGGTCTGGATTCTAATGGAAGCATCTCCACTTAAGGGCTGTGTGACCTTGGCAAGTCCTGGAACTCCTCTGAGCCTCTGTGTTCTCAGCTGTCCAATGGGACTACTGTTTCCTATCCCACGAGGTTGTTGTGAAGATATGAGGCAATGACGTAAAGCTGCAAATTTTTATTGTTTTCTTTTGTGCTGGCTCCTAACATCATCACCACAGGTGGTCCTTGTACAACTTGGGTTTGACCCGTGAAGGTTCACTTACCCATAGATTCTTTTCTATCATGGCTTCTCTGTTCATGTGTTCAAGCAACTGCAGATGTCAGATTTTTTTTTTATAGATCTGTTTTTTTCACTTTAAAAATTTTATTTTTTAATATTTACATGAAAGAACTGGGGTGTAGACCAGAGGTGGGGGGGTGATAAGAGGATTCATCAGGGACAGGGTGGGGAGCAGAACAGGCAGATCTACTGAAATACACTGCTGAGGAGAGCAGTGGGTGAGACAGGAGAGGTCTGCTGTGCCATGTGGGTTAGCTCCCTGGCTGGGGATCGAACTCAGGCCGTAGAGGTGATAGCACTGAGATTTAACCCCTAGGCCACCAGGAAGGCACCCAGATGTCAGATTTTTGACTTAGACATGGGGGTTGGTGGCCCTACTCCCCATGTTGTTCCAAGGTCAACTGTTTTTCTTTACTACGAGTTTCTAGATCATCCATCCATTCTAGACTCTTGCCCGGTGTTGAAAGGAGGGCCAGTGCTAGTAGGGGCTGTGTTACGGTTGTGTGTATGTGTGTGTGTGTGTGTGTGGGTGTGAGTGGAAAAGAATAGTGTGTCCAGCCTGAGACGGCCCTTGTAGAAAGACCTACTTCCCTGGGCCCGTAGCTGGTGCCTGGGAGTACGTCCCTGCCCCCCAAAACTGGTTTATGCTGGATCCTGCTTTCTCTATGGAATGGGGAATTTTGGTGCGTGGCCAGTAGAGGGTGTGCTGCCCCCAGTGATACCCTCACAGTGTGGAGTTGCTCATGGCCCTCTGTGGGTTCCCAAATCACTGCAGGGAGAACACCCCTGTGACCCCTTGGGAGGATGAGTGTGGATTCTTCTAGACCCCTCCTCTGAGTGAGCTTGGGTTGCTCTGACAAGATCCTGCAGGCCTGGCAGCTTTCACAGCAGGCCCCATTATCTCACACTGGATGTGGGAGTCTGAACCTGGGGGTTCCTGCTGAGGGCTTTGTCCCTGGTGCTCAGGTGACAGTGGAGGGGGGTTCTGGTCTGTTTGTTACAGAGCAACCCTGATATAAAACGGGTTTCCTGACTGTGGGTCCTTACCTGCTTAAAGAGGACTTATGAATGCTAAACTGCAGACACACACAAAAGGTTGATAAAAGGTTTATTTACAAGGGAGGGGGATGTGAGGAAATGAATAACTCAGGGAGAAAAAGAGGGAGATAAGTTCATAAATGCGTCCTACCCATTCCGCTGACCTGGAATCCCAATGACCCGCCGAGCTGGTGAAAAACCCAGCACGCTGCGTGGCCAAGAGGGCGACCCTCGGCCGCATGGCCAGATAAATACTCAAACCGAGAACCTAGTGGCTTAACTCTGCCCTCAGGTCCTCTCAACCTTCCCTTTGGTGATCATGGGATTTGTAGTTCCCAGTGTCTTGATGGAGTGGGGGTAGAGTCCACAAAGCCTCTATGGAGTTTGCTCCGGACATCCTTCCCACTAACATGTTCTCAAAAGGGCCCCCACTCCATGTCCTCAGCTAGACCTCCCAAAGACCCTGTCTCCAAATGCTATCACTTTGGTAGGGAGGGTTTCAACATATGAGCCTAGATGGGACTCAGATTAGCCTCTGCTCCTGGGGGCTTCCCCTGTGATCTGTCTGTGTTTTGACTCTGTAGCTGTCAATAAATCTTCACCATGGGCTGAAACCCAGGAGTCTTTCTATGGAACCTTCGAGCATGGGTTTGGTCTGGGAGACCCCATACAGTGTGTGTGTTTCTTGTCTGTCATTCCTGGAAGGTAGTTCTATTTCTAGGAACAAATAAATATTCCTTAAATTTTGTTGAGTGACGAACAGCTGCCATGTTATCTTGGTAATAAGGTCAGGACCCGGGTGCCGCAGTCATAGCTGCTCACCTGTGGGGTTTCTTCTTGGCTCCAACATCACTCCCTATGCCGAGGTGGCTGGAACCTCCCCATCTCCCAAGTGCTGGAAGCACTGGGGTGTCCTGTCGTCAAGCCTTGGCCATGGGAGCCACAAGAGGCCAGAGCTCTCATGTACAAAGCGAGGGTGAGCGGCCCTGTTCTGGTCCCAAGGCCCTCAGCCATTTCTGGGGCACTCCTCAGGAATGTGGAGGCCACAGGCCATTCTTTTTCAGAAAGGTCATCCCTTGCGTCATACTTGCTGGCCCCGTGATCAGCTGGTGAGGCTCATGAATGAGGGGTTAGGACAGAGTGGCTGCAGCCGAGGGCACCATTGGATGCTTGGCTAAAGATGCAGATCCTGCAGCTCGGGTTGCCTGCATGTTTGTGGGCCAGTGACATTTTCTGATTCTTTGAGTTCTGTCTTGCCGGCATGGAGAGCATATTTTCTGGGAGTTTCCAGACTGGCCCCCGGGGTGGAGGAGAATGTGACCTATTCTTGAAAGACAATGCGGCCCCTCCCACCCACCTGCCTGGCAGGATGGCCCAGTGGATGGACGTGCATGCACAGGTGAGCGAGGTTCATAAACGGCACCAGGCTGAGGAAGTGGGGAGAGCGGAGTGGTTAGAACAGGGTGGACTTGGACCCTTGTGTTCCCCTCTCTCCCGGCTGTCCAGCTCTTCATGCCCCATCCTCAGTCTCAGCTTAACTCCCACCGCCTCTGAGAAGCACCCGCATCCCATCACCGCATTCCATGTGCAGTGCCGGCAGGCAGCAGGCAGAGTGGGCAAAGGAGAGTCCTGGAGCCCTCAGTGGCTTTTCCAGGCTTTTAATGACCTTTCTACACCATTTCTAGTGAGGCAACCAGGCACAGGGCAGGCAGAGGAGCCAGAGGCCCAGGAGGCTGGCAGGCTTCCCAGCCCCCAGCAATTCTTTACTTTTTCTGGGCTCACTGGCGTTCTCTCGTGGCCTCTTCCTCTTGTAGCTGGTCTGCCACTGAGCCTGCTGTCCTCTGTGTGACGCTGCTGTTATATGCTCAGTCTCTCGGCTCAGGTGTCCCACTTGCGCATGCCCACACCATACTCCAGGTGTCCACCACCAGGCACGCATGCCCCGAGCCCACGCTCCCAAGCGCCTACCGCATTCAAGGCCGCAGGTGATAGCCACAGAGGCCAACGGCAAAGCCTGAGCAATCTTCACTTTCCCTACGCCATCCTTCTGTTACACTCATTCCCTGGAATCTGTCGAAAACCAGCCCATCAAGAAGTCATCTTAGGTCAGTAGTAACACGAGAAACATCTGTGTTCTATGAAATTGTGATTTCATTGATTCAATTAAAAAAAATCTTGTCTCTGATTTAATGTTAAAGTGATTTTACTTATGAAAAGAATTGATGATTAATGATCTTAATTAAAAAAAATTAACATCCTGAGTTGGTAAAATAAGTATCAGGCAGCCTCTTATCCATCCCTTGATGTTTTAATTGGTCTGTGAAGTCTACAAATCTGGAAACTCAACATTTGTAAAAAAATAATCATGCAAGGATGTTAAATATAGCAGCTTTGTGCTTAAAAGCAAAAGATGGGAAGCAATTGAAATGCTCATCTGTGGGGCTGGCTGCACTAGCTGTATACTCTTGGATGATGAGGTGCTTTGGAAATGGAGGTGAATATGTGTTCTGTGACTTATTGTTGAAAGGAGGATGAAGACAATGTATAAAACTGTTGTTGATTTCTGCTGTGTGTTTCAGGGAGATAGAGGTGCCAGTGGCTGCATCTGGGGAGCAGGGCTGGGACCCAAGACCCAAGGTGGGGAGGAGACTGCTTTTCTGTTACAGCCTTTCTGGACTATTTGAAATGGCTACTGTCCAACAAGCAAGTTAGGTGCTGGAGAGCCATAGAAGCTAGTTGGAAGGTTCAGGAAGGAAACGCCGTGTTTGCCGTTAAACTGGTGGGTTTTTGCCTCTTTACACCGGAGCATAGGGAACTTTAAGTTCTAGTTTAAAGTTGATTGCTTCTCCTGCCCCCACGGGCTGGTCCAGGTGCAGGCTGTTGACTTCCACGGGCTGAGGGGAGTCTCTTAAAAGCTCTGGTTCTCCAGTCAGAAAAGCAGCAGTGGAATCACCACGGAGACTGCCGGAAGCACGGCCTCCTGGATCCGAACCGCCACCCCAGGGTGTCTGATCCATGAGTCTGCCTGCTGCACCAGGATCTGCATGTGTCCCATCTCCCAGGTGAGGCTGACGCAGCCCATGACCCCAGGGGGATCAGGGCTCCACGTGGAGGCCTTCTCTCCCCAGATAACCTGCAGCCCTTCCTCGTGTGGACCCATTAGCCTGCTCTCTCCTGGTTAACCAGGGAAGCTGACCAGGGATTCCAGCCTGTCTCACCCCAGCAGTGAGCTCAGGCCCTTTGGCGTGGGCTCAGCTTTTGGATAGCTAACACCTCTCTCCCCCTGTGGGTGGACTTTGAATATGGACAGTGCATCAGTGTCCACGTCTGCAAAGGACCACAGACTGGGGGGCTTAAACCACAGATGTGGTTCCTCTCTCAGTCTGGAGCCAGTGTGGGACATCCAGGTGGCTCTCAGCAGGGCTGGTTCCTTCCCAGGGCCAGGAGGGTAGCGTTTGTTCCAGCCTTGTGACATCATTTCACACATCCGCCCTCTCGGCGCCTGTCTCTGTGTCTGTGACTTTTAAGTAAGAACACAAGTCACACTGGAAGCGGACCCCCTCCTCTGGTGTGACCTCTTACATCCCCAGTAACCCTATTTCCAAATAAGGTCATATTCTAAGGTCCTGAGGCTTTGGATTTCAGCACAGGAATTTGGAGGGCATGATTAGTCCCCTAGCGGTGAATTTGCTTCTGGAGCTGGAATTGCATGTGAGCTACCGTAGGGTAAATGAAGATTGCTCAGGCTTTTGCACGATTGGGCTTTGTTTTGTGCCTATCACCTGTGGCCTTGAATGCAGGAGGCACTTGGGAGCATGGTTTGGTGTCCTGACTGGGGACACCTGGAGTATGGCGTGGGCGTGGGTAAGTGGGCACACCTGAGCTGAGAGACTGGGCATATAAGGGGGTGTCACAGATTGTCCTCTGTGTGCAGTGGAGAGACCATGAGAGAATGCCAGAGTCCAGAGAGAGTAAAGATTTACTGGGGATGGGGATGCCTGCCAGCCTCCTGGCTCCCCTGGTGCCCCTGCCAGCCCTGTGCCTGGTTGCTGCACTACAGTTGGTGTAGAAAGATCATTAAAAGCCTGAAAAAGCCACTGAAGGCTCCTGGACTCTCCTTTACCTGTCTGCCAGGATCCACAGAACACCTGCCCAGTGCAGGCTTGCCACGACAGCCGCTCAGGGCCCAGCTAAGTCAGCCAGCCCGGATGAGGCCTGAGAGGAGGGCTGGAGTCACCTTTATTTATTTATTTATTTATTTAATTTCTTACATCACTGTTAATTTTAGGACAGTGTTTGATTTCTCCCTCTTGTGTAGTCCCTGTAATAATTCTCCCGCCACCACAGCACCCGTGAATCATCACCCAGGTCCTTGTGTGCTCCCTTGTTTTGACCCCTCCCTCTCCCCGTGCCCTGCTGTCTGCCACAGATCTATGGCCAGCTTGCAAAGTTTTGTTTTTTCTAGGGTCAGATTCTCTCTCTCTTTTTAAAGATTTATTTATTTATACAAGAATCGGCGTACAGGCCAGATATGTGGGAGGGTGAGAGGACTCACCAGAGACAGAGCGGGGAACAGAATGGGCAGACTGACTGAAATACACTGCTGAGGGGAGCAGCAGGTGAGACAGGAGAGGTCTGCTGTGCCATGTGGGTTTCTCCCTGTCCGGCTGGGAATCGAATCTGCGCTACAGAGACTGCGGACAGCTTCACAGCACTGCGCTCAACCCACTGCGCCACCGGGGAGGCCCCTAGGGTCAGAGTCTCGCTCTCTTTTTTAAGATTTATTTATTTATACATACAAGAGCTGGGATGCAGGCCAGAGATGCGGGGGATGAGAGAGGATTCACCAGAGGCAGAGTGGGGAGCAGAACAGGCAGACTGACTGAAATACACTGCTGAGGGGAGCAGCAGGCAAGTCAGGAAGGGTCTGCTGTGCCATGTGGGCCAAGTCCCTGGCCGGGGATCAAACTCGTGCTGTGGATAGCTTCACAGTGCTGCGTCTCAACCCCCTGCGCCACCAGAGAGGCCCCGGGTCAGATTCTCTTAAGGAATTATTGCTAATGGCATTGTTGATGGTTGGGTGAGAACAAGTCAGTTTTTTCTTTTTTTTTATAAAGAGGTACAGATGGACCTTTTAAAGGCTGAGCTGTCAGGATGACTATCGTCCTCTTAAATTCTCCTGTGAACAATAGCAAATAAAGTGAATGTTAACAATGGTTCAATCTCGGGGATGGTAGGAGAGGGTTTGCTGTACTATTTGTGTTCTCCTCATGTTAGAAATTTTTCATGGAAAGAAAAGCTGTCCTGATGATTCTGTGCACTGGGCTAAGATCCTTCAGGATGGATGGACAAATGGACAGATGGGGAGGGCACTGCTTGGGAGATGGCAGTGGGGTTCAGCGCTGGCTTCCTCACTGCCCTGATTGGGAGGTAGAGCTGTACGCGAAACTTTCTAGACGTCATCTCACAGATACAGCAACGTTGGCTTGAATGATACATTTTATTTAACCCAAAAATGGCCAGGATGTTTTTTCAACATATCTGTATTTTTTAAATTTTTGGAAAGGAGGTCTGAGGGAGAATTTTGTGGTGAAAAAGTGGTACTGAATGTTGATGGTGGCAGTTACGTGAATCTATGTACAGTTACCCACATGGTCCTACGTCTGTCTCTAGCATCCTTACCTACCAGGTTACACAGGAAATTGGCCAGGGTTCCCCGCGCTATTGGCAACTTCCCTTGAGCCTAAAATTATTTCAAAATGAAGTTTAAAAAATTTGAGATTTGTGCCTCCCCTGGTGGCGCAGCGGTTGAGCGCTGGGTTATGAGGCTGCCCACAGCCTCTGCAGAGCCAGTTTGATCCCCGGCCACCGGCGAGGGTCCCACAAAAAAAAAAAAAAAAAAAAAAAAAGATTTGAATCAAACATTTTTGGAGCTTAAATTTAGCAGTGTGTTATCTTGTATTTCCGGAGCCTGGAAAGTCAAGATCAAGGTGTTAACCATGGTAGTTTCCTTGGAGGCCTCTGCTCTGGGCTGGCTGGTCTCCTCATGTCTTCGCAACATCTGTGCATGTCTGTGTCCCCATGCCTTCTTTCTTAAAAAAAAAATTCCCTATCAGGAGCCTCCTTGGTAGCATATGGATTAAGTCTCAGTGCTATCACTGTGATGGCCTGAGTTTGATCCCTGTCCAGGGAGCTGACCCACATGGCGCAGCAGACCTCTCCTGTCTCCCCCGCTGATCCCCTCAGCAGTAGATCTACCTGTTCTTCTCCCCACTCTGTCTCTGGTGAATCCTCTCACTCAACCACCCTCCCCCGCTCCCCCCCCCCCCGCAACCTCTGGTTCATATCCCAGTTCTTCTACACAAAAGCAAATAAAACCTTTAAAATAAATTTTAGAAAATTTAAAAAATTACATATTAGCTTCAAAGAATTATTTTCCCCATCACCACCCCTTAACTCCCTCTCACCCTTCTCCTTCCCTTCCTTCTTAGCCTCGGAAGCCTCTCTTCCTTTGTCAGTATCTCGCTTTGTCGTATTGTCCACTGTGTAAATGTCCAAAACTTGTCTTCGTCACTCTGACATACTTTGCTCACGTCCTTCCCTGGAACGCCTTCCACGTGGCTGTGCGTGGCTGCACTTCATTTTTCCTTATGGCTGAATAGTAGCCCATGGTGTGGACAGACCGCGTTGTCTTGATCTAATTCTCTTTCTGTGGGCACTTAGGTTGCTTCCATGTCCTGGGTATAGTAAATAGTGCTGCAATAAATACCGTAATATAATTTTTTGAGTTGGTGGCTCCATGGTCTGTGGATAGATGCCCAGGAGTGGTATTGCTGGGTCATATGGGATTTCCATTTTTATTTTTTATTTATTTTTATTTTTAAAAAATATTTATTTATTATTTATTTATACAAGCACTGGGTACAGTCAGAGGCGCGGAAGGGCGAGAGAATTCACCAGAGGCAGAGGGGAGAGCAGAACAGGCAGAGTGATGAAGTACACTGCTGAGGGGAGCAGAGGGCGGCAGGAGAGGTCTGCGCGCCATGCGGGACCCTCGACCGGTGTCCAGGGATCGAACCTGCGCTGCAGAGGCTGCGGGCAGCCTCGCAGCCCAGCGCTCAACCGCTGCACCACCAGGGAGGCCCTCCATTTTTATTTTTTTAATGCAAATTCAAATTCTTTTCCAGAATGGCTGCACCAGCTCACATTCCTGCCAACAGTGTCACGGGACTCCTTTTTTTCCCACACCCTCTCCAACACTTATTGTGGGTTGTTGTTGTTGTTGTTTTTAATATGGGCTGTTCTCATGGGTGTGAGGTGATTTTACTTGCATTGTGATTTTACTTGCATTTCTTTTAATGGGAGTGTGATGAACAAGTTTTCATGTATTTATTGGCCTCTGGATACCCTCTTTGGAGAATTGTCTGTTCACATCTGCTCCCCATTTATTAACTGGTATTTCATTAACTGATTTGGTTTTTTTTTAATCATTGAATATCTAAGTTTTTAAATGTATCTTGAATACTAACTCCTTGCCAGTTGTGTAAATGTAAATATTTTCTCCCATTCACTTCCATCCTAATCTACTTATATTGGCTGTGTAAAAGCTTTTTCATTTAAGGTGATCTCAATTGTTTTTTGTGTTTTATTTTTTGCATTGATTTCCCTTGCCACATGGAGTTCAGGTTTCCAAAAATATCTTTTATCATTGATGTCATGAAATGTATTGTCAATGTTTTCTTCTATATATTTTATTGTTGCAGTTTTTATATCGAAATCGTTAATCCATTTGGAGTTTACTTTTGTGCCTGGAGTTAAGGAGTGATCCAAGTTCCTTCTTTGACACGTGAGCATTCTGATTTGCCAAAACCTCTTGTTAAAGACTCTCCTTTCCCCATTTTATGGTTGTAGCTTTTTTTGAAATCATGAATTAAGTATTGATATGCACAGGCATTTATTTTTGGGATTTTGATTCCGTTCTATTGAGTCACGTGTCTACTTTAGTGTGAATTGTTTTCTGTGCTGTTGCTTTACAGCAGAATTTAAAGTCAAGTAACATGACCCCATTTCGCTCCTTTTCCTCACAATTGCTTTGCCACTTGAGGACTTTTATGGTTCGATATACAAATTTTAATACATTTTGTTCAATTTCTTTGAAGATTATTGCTGGCGTTTTGATAAGGATTAGACTTAGCACTCCTGGTAGGATAGTTTGATGATATGGTTTATCCCCATCTGTGAGCGTGGGATGTCTTCCTACCTCCTTTTGCCATGGTCAATATCCTTTGGAAACATCTAGTTTTCATTATAAAGGCCTTCACTTCTCTGGTCAGGTTAATTCCTAGGCATTTGATTCTTTTTGGTGTGATTGTGAATGGAATTATTTTTTTAATTCCCTTTTCTTCTAGTTCATCGTATATAAAAATGCAGCAGATTTTTGTATGTCGGATTTATATCCTGCCACTTTGCTGTATTCATTGATTGTTTCAAATAGCTTTTTGGTGGGATCTTCTGTTTTCTGTATGTAGTATCTTATTGTCTGAGCATTTTTTTTTTTTTACTTTTCTGATTTGGATTGCTTTTCCTTCCTGTTGTAGTATGATTGCTCTACCTAAAACCTCTAATCCTAAATTAAACAGAAGTGGTGACACTGTGCGTCCTTGTCTTGCTCCTGATCTTAAAGCTTTCAGTTTTTCACCCTGAAGTATTACGTTGGTTTGTAATCTATGGCTCTTGTTATGTTAAGGTAGGCTAATTCTACTTCCATCATATACACCTAAATTTTTAAAATAAAAAATGGGTTTTAATGCCCGGTTTCTGGTCATACATTTCATGCTGACCACACATCAGTATGGACAAGTCCAAGTGTCCAGCAGCCCGATAGGGCTGTGGCTGCTGCATTGGACAGCACTGCTGCTTACCCCAGCACTGGCGGGTTTTGGAGGCCTGTCCTGCTTACGGTCATTGGGTAGCCAGCTCCCTTAGATATGTCAGTACCTTCCTCTGAGCCTCAGTTTACTTATCTATAAAGGAGGACTAAGAATGGTGCTTAACCTCCTGGTTTGCTGAGAGGGTTCAACTAGATGCTGTGTGTTGGGTCCTTCCCCGGGGCCAGGCCCATCAGGCCCTGGTGGAGGACAATCTGTACTAGATTTGAATCCATCATGGCAGCTTCTGGTCCCCTAATGCTGTGAAGCTGCTGTTCCCTCTCTGCTGGCCTGAACTCCCTTGAATGTTTGTTTGTTTTTAAGATTTATTTATACGTACAAGCACTGGGATACAGGCTAGAGGTATAGGGGTTAAGAAGATTCACCCACACAGAGAGGAGAACAGAACAGGCAGACTGACTGAAATATACTGCTGAGGGGAGCAGCAGGTGAAACAGGAGAGGTCTGCTACGCCATGTGGGTAGATCCCTGGCCGCCTGGGGATCAAACTGGTGCTTCAGTTTGTATGTTGGATAGCTTCACAGTGTTGTGCTTAACCCCTTGCACCATGGATAGCTGCAGATAGCTTCACAGTGCTGTGCTTAACCCCTTGCACCACCAGGGAGGCCCCCCTCGAATCTTGGTTTTAAGTGCTGACACCTCCCCCATGTCTTTGGCACGAATACCTATTGCTGTAAATACCCTGCCCCTTCCAGAAAGGTCATGAGCTGCTTAGGGCTGGGAGGAGGCCAGTGTTGCTGCAAAGATTCCGCAAGCTTTTGAAACCAAGGGCTTCCTCTGTGAGCCTGGGGCCCCGGCATCTGCTTTCACCATATAAGGCAGTCCCTTGACACCTCTCTGGGACCCAGGTGAGGGTGGCAGCTGCAGGCCCTCCCTCAGCCGCAAAGGCACTCCCAACACAGCCAGAGCACCAAGGAGTTTAGCAATGAGATTTTGACACCTTTTATGGTTTTAGAGTAAGAACGAGACCAGTGTACTGAAAAAAACAAAACAAAACACAGAACCACAGGGCTGCATGGTGATGAGAAACGGGGGCAGGGGGTGACCTCATAGCAACATTTTTGCAAAACTAGCCTGTAAGGACCCTGTAGGCGGTTGGCTCACAAAATAATGCAAAGGAGGCTGTGTATGTCTCTGGGGTTGCCACGAGGTGGCAAGAAGGCGGCAGCAGGAACCAAATGCAGGACTGAAGCCAAGGCCCTCCAGAGTCTTGGGGCTCAGCCTGGGGCTTTTCCTACTTGCAGGCCAGTTAGGTTTTCCCACATGTCCTTGCACCTGTCCTGTCTTCAAAGGATCTCACCCCCTTTCTGCCTCTACTTTTTCCTCTGGCACTTGAGGGGGTGGGGAGGGGCAGGCAGGTGTCTCGCCACAACCCACAGGTGGATTCTGAGCTGAGGCCTGAGGCTGAAGAGTGGAAAAAGTGGGGCAACTTGTCCTGGTGGGTGTGGAAGGGTCCAGAAAGAATGGAGATGTGATGCGTGGGCAGTGGGGAACGGCTAGCCCAGGGTGTGGGGGTCACACAAAGGCTGCCATAGATGGAAGGGGAGTGACCAATGTTCCTGCATTCAGCAGCCACCAATGAGCACCTCCTGCTGGCCAAGCTGGGGTGGGGAGGGATGTTGCCTTTTGGTGCTGCTTATAGGGCAGGTGGTGTCATCCCGCCCTCATGCCCCTTCCCTTCTTGTTGCCCTGCCTTGGGTTCCATGCAGAACCCCGACCAGCCTGCCACAGCCCTCCCAGTTCCTTGTAACAGTCTCTGCGCTGGAGCCCGAGGGATGGAGATCTGTTCACCAAGGGTGACACATGGACCGGGCTGATGGAGGATACATAGGATGGTGTGGGATGCACAGGAGCCCTCTGGGCATATTCTCAACAATCTGGTGGATCAAAACTCTTCTGTTTGTTTTAAAATTCATGACCGTAGCCACGTATTTTGTAGTGATCATGAGCGCCACCTTGTGGGCACAGGGCCACATTAGACAAGCAGGTCTCCCCAGAAAGAAGGGATGACTGCAAAGACTCTGCTTGGGGAGCAGAGGAGGCCTGGGTCCTGCTCTGCACAAGCTCCCAGCCCAGTAGGAGAAAGATGGAAAGTGGGTGCAGGACTCCTCAAGGCAGCCAATCTTGCCCTCATCTTGACCTTGGCCTGGAGACTGAGCCACCCACTTCCTTACCTCTGTCCATTCCTGCTGTCCTTCCAACCTGCTCGGCAGAAGAGGGAGAGAACTGCCCTCCTGTCCCTGAGTGTAAAGCCCACACCTTCCATTCTTAGGAAGTTGAGTCCAGGAACCTCAATTTATTAATTAAAAATGTCCAGACTGAGATAAGAAATCTAGGACCTTGATTTAATATGGAATCTCCTCTTCCCTCTGGACCTGCTATGGACATCAGGGTGAATGTGGATTTTGTCTTTTGCTCCCCTCTCTGCAGCTGCTACTTTTGGCTACGGTTGCCTGATAAAATTAGGATGCCTGGTTACATTTGTATTTCAGATAAGCAGTGGATAATTTGTCTTTACATCTGTCTTATGTAACATTTGGGGCTATTTATACTGGATTCTCCACTGTTTCTCTGATCAGATTCCACTGGGTGTCCTGTCCCTGACTGTTACATCTGCAGACCCACTTCTGACACCTCTGTGCTCGCAGTGGAGGTAGCTGCTGTGATATCACCACACGTTTAGTGTCTTCAGACATTAGCTTACTCTCATAGGGTCCAGAGGCCAGAAGTCTTAGGATTAAGATATGGGCAGGGCTGTGCTGTCTCTGGGAGTTATGGAGAGGATCCTCTGCCCTTCCTTGTCCAGATTCTTGGAATCATCCCTCTATCTTGTGCCCTCCACAAGCTCCAGTCCCTGTCCAGTGGCAGCAGTAGAGGGGAGAGGATGGCAGAGAGGGGTGGGCACTAGGCAGTAACCCCGCCTGCCACCCAGGAGCCAGTCAGAGGTTCAGGATCTGGGACAGGATTCAGAAGGCGTGGTCAGTGTGGCCATTTGGAGTGTGGAATCTTCCAGTTTCTACCCTCTGCCCCCTCCCCAGTCTGCTGCCATTGTCACATCTCCTTCCCTTGATCTGAACTTCTACCGCCCTGTGATAAGGGAGGTGTGACATTGGCCCACCCTAATAATCCAGATCATCCCCCCATCTCAAGGCCCTTCATTTAATCACATCTGCCAAGATCCCTTGGCCATGTGAGGCCACATAGGCACGGGCCTGGGGATTAGGACACGGGCATCTTTGGGGACTGTTACTCTGCCTCTCCAGGTGGTGCCTCATCCATGTCTGAGGCCGGCCTGGATCTCATGGCCACTTTTGTGTCTCCTTGCCTGCTGCAGCTCCACTGACTGGGCAATGCCCCCCCTGTGCTAGGCAGCTCCCAGTTTGCCCCAAGCTGGCTGTCACCCCAGCTACCTGTCATTTCTGGGCCCTGAGGAATCCCCTTTACCTTGACTCCAGATGGCCACATTTACTGCACCTTAATCCTGTCCCAGACCCTGAAACTCTGACTGGCTCCTGAGTGGCGGGGTGGGGGCAGGGGATGTCACTGCCTGGTACCTACCCCTTTCTGCCATCCCCTTGGCTGCTGCCACGTGACATGGACAGGGGCTAGAGCCACTATATTCCAACCCCCCACTGGCCCAGATGTCACAGGAAGGCCCCCACCCCTACCCAGTCAAATGGGGGAGATGGGTGCAGTCCTCCAACAAACCTCTCTCCGGAGCCCCCCTGACACTCTTCTGGGTGTGGGGTTCAAAGGATTGTGTTTTTTGTCTTGGTGAAATTTACATATCATAAAACGAATGACTTTAAAGTGTCAAATCCATGACATTTAGTATATTAACAGTCTGTATAGCTGTCGCCTCTAAAAGATATTTTCTTTACCCCAAAAGTAAACCTTGTACCCTTAGCAAGGCCACTCCCCACCCTGCGTCCCCACAGGGTTTCCAAAGAGGTGCGCCTTCTGCACAGCTCATAGGAATGGAATGACAATATGTGGCCCCTGTATCTGGCTTCATTCTCTGGGATCTTGTGGCCAAGTCCCTCACGTTGGAGGCATTGGCACTCCTGCCTTTTCTACTGGGCAATAGTCCAGGGTGTGGATGGACCACACACTGCTCATCATTCATCCCCTGATGGAGTCTGGCCGGCATCCACCTTTGGGAGGTTTGAATAGCGCTGCTATTCACATGTGCAAGTATTTGTCTGAATGCCTTTTCAGTTGTGGGGGGGGGGCTTTGAACTTAAGGGGGTGCTTTGTTGCCTCACGTGGTGATTCTGTTTCACTTGGGACCCTGCAGACCCCACCAGCAAGGCAGAGTGATCCAGACCCACATCCTCCCGAGCGCTTGATTGTTGTCTTTTTTCAGATTAGCCATCCTGGCCGGTGGGATGTGCTTTTGCTTTTGGTTTTCTACTTTGAAATGCTGCCTGGGGCCCAGCATGCACCCTGCAGTGTGACTGCCTGCCACCCATGCTTCTTTAAATATAAATCAAAATTGATGCACATTCAAAAATCAAAACCTCAGTTCTGCCCTGCAAGCTGTGTGTGGCTTGAGGTTCCTCAATCACGTGTTGTGGATATAGATGTTGGCATTGTTGCAGAAAGTTCCAGAGGCAGTGGCTGTGCCTTTGGGAGGCAGCGTCTACTAAATTTTGATGTTTCTGTTCCAAAGCCCAATTCAGGATCCTCTCTGGGGTAATGCACATACTCTGTGGGTGCTATCATCATGTGGTTTCCACAAGGACACGGAAACTCTGAGATTCAGGGTCCTTGGGCCAAGGTTGCGAGGTTTCTAAGTGATGATGGAGTTGGGACTCTGGTTCCTAATGAGAAGTCTGTGCCCTGACCTCGCCCAGTGCTGTCTCCTGGGCCTCTGGGGGATTAACAGGAATGGAGATGCGAGCTCCAGGTCACGTGGAAGGGCCTGCCTGCACAAAGGCGTGGCTAATAAGAATAGTCCGAAGGGACCTGGCTGAAGCTGTCCCATCTGTGTGGCTCAAACCGCAGGGTTCCCTGCACCATTCAGGTGGGCACCTGAGGACTGCAATGGTGGGTGCCCTGCTGTAGAGGGAAATTGGCAGGTGCCCTGGCTCTTCTGTGGAGGTGGGAGAATTAGGTGGAAGACCCAACTGGGTGGCACTGGCAGAGATACCACCACACATGACAGGACCCTGGGCACTAAGAGGAAGTGTTATAGGGCAGCCCTGATACAAAATGGGGTGCCTGACTGTGGGTCCTCACCCGCGCGCTTATAAGGACTTATCAATACTCTACTGCAGGCACACACGAAAGGTTAATAAAAGGTTTATTTACAAGGGAAGGGCAAATGAGGAAATGTACAGCTCAGGGAGAAAAATGGGAGACAAAGTTTTAAATGCGTCCTACCCGATCCGTTGATCAGGAATCCCAAATGGCACTCTGAGAGCTGGCCGCCAGCCAGGAGCCGTGAAGCCAGGAGGCGAGCGACAGAGCGAGAGACCCCAAGGCCCACGTGTTTGGTTTTTATACCCAACCTGGCTGCTTAACTCCACCCTCAGGTCCCAGCCACCTTCCCTTTGGTGGTGACGGGATTTGTCTTTCCCAATGTCCTGATGACTTTGGTCTGGAGTGGGGGTGGGGTCCACAAAGCCTGTATGGGATTAGCTCAGAACATCCTTTCCCCCTAACAGAAGCAGCCCCTAAACAGGCCCCTAAACAGGAGCTGGCCTTGGGGGGCAGCTCAGCAGCCACGTCCCAGGGAGTGGTGATGAGGTGTATAATCATGAAGGATATACTGAAAACAGAAAACAAAGGCAAAATTTTCATTTGTCAAGTTTCAAGTAATATTAATTTCTCCCACTTAGAAAAGTCAAGACTTTCCTAGCCCGTGACCAGATGGGATTGTGAACTTCTTAAACAGTGTGGCAGCAGTTCAGGAGTAGCCACTCAGCCCATTTACACCCATGGGGACCTAAGTTATCTGCAGCCATCGGGGTGATGTCACTTCCTCTATTTGACAAAATTTCTTCCAGAGATAATCATGAAATGGAATGAATAATTATACTGGTCAAAGAGGAAATAAAGAGAGTAAAGAATGTCCTTTGACTTTGTATCTGTCATCCCAGTAGAAACCTTTTAAAAATTTAAAATATTACAGCCCCCAAAGTGGTAAAGATGACAGATGAATACTTTATTATTCATTAATGTGTTCTTTGAAGAAAGGGAGAAAGTGAATACCCATATATTTGTGTGAGACAGTTAAAGTAGCAAACCTGAAACAATCTTTCACTCCCCACCATCCCTCCCAGCCACCCCCCCTTCATCTAGTGGTCCCCCTTGGGGGAGTGGGGATTGATGAGGAAGCAGGCTGTGCTGAGAGCAGGGACTGTCTCACCTGCTGTCTAATCGCTGGCTCAGTAGGCATCTCTAGGCACAAGTAAGTGCTGCCCTCGCCCTTCTGGAACTTCCAGTGTCCTGGCCCCACTAGCCTAAACCCACGGTCTGACACCTCAGCTCCTTTAGCCCATCACACCAGGAAGCCTCGGACAGCCCACCTCGTCAGGTATTGTTCTCACAGTTTATGTGGAGGAGTGGGCGTGTCTAAATGACTCAGGTCAGGTCCCCAGCAGGGTTACCTGTGAAGGGGCAGAGGGGGATCTCGGTTGCCAAGGTCTCAGCTGCCAGGTGTCTAGTTGCAATGTTGGTTTCAGGACATGCTGTTCTCTGCAGCTCTGGGCCTGGGGTGGACTGCCAGGTTGCTTCCCAGTTTCGTTCTGACTGACAGAAAGTCAAATGGCCAAGCTTCTGCTCCTCTGTGATTTTAGAGACAAGTTCACAGTGAGGAGGTAAATAGTCCTTCCTTTTCCAGGGGCAGCTATGTGTCCTGGTGAAACATGGTCCCTTGTGAGCTTTGCAGGGACTTTATGATGACTGGTCCAGTGACTCAGTGTAGGAGCAAGGCAGGGATTTGATCCCTGTATTAGGAACACTAATGGCATTGCAGGGGTTGGGGCAGGGCTGAAGGAGCCAAAGGAGCCAGAAAGAGGTTATTACTTTGGTTTCGCCTGGACCGGGGTGGGGTGGAGGGGCCTCGCTGTTGGGGAAATGGATGGAAGAGGGGAGGCCAGGTCATGCCTTGGAGTAAAACAGGTGATATAAATCATGGCATATGGGAGCAAGGGAGTCCAGGTGTCCAACTCAGACCATGGGAGGTGGGTGACATCACTGAGGAAGGAAGTAAATGGTTTTGGGTGAAAGAGGCCGAATTTCGGCTTGGCTGAGCTGAGTTAGAGGTGCAGTCTTAAGCAGATGTCTGGTGAATGTGTTTGGGGGCAAGTGAAGCAGGCAGGTAGGACTTGAAGTCATGAGGAAGCACGTTATCTAGGGCAACAAGTGGAGTGAAAAGAGGGGTTGTAGAGGGCAGCATGAGGAGCTGGGTGGTGCAGAAGCCAGTGAAGGCTGAGCAAGAACTCCTGGGAGAGAGGGAGAAAGCTGGGAATGCTGGACCCAGAAGGCCAGGAAGGAGAACTGTGGAGGATGGGCAGTGCCAGCTGAGAACCAGTACATGTCAGGCGGCAAGTGGTGTTGGCTTTTTTGTAGGGTCCTGGGGCCAGGTCTCAGTGGTTTGGGGAATGAATGGGAAGTGAAGAAATGTTGAAACATTTTGGAGTGAATGGGGGAGTGAATACTAACTGGAGAAAGGCCTGGAGGTCAGGGGAGTATAGGCCTGTTTAGATGCTAGTGGGAAGGACTGCTATTAGGAGGGAATGCCGGAAGAGGACTGAGTCCATGGAAGGAGGTCCGGGAGCAGAGTAGAGGGGGCTCCGGCAGGGGGGCTCCGTGTCTCCATCTTAATCCACGGAGCAATCAGCTGCCTCTCTTTTCTCACTGTGTCCACTTGGGCCCCTTCACCTGTCTCCCAGCTACTCCCTCATTGCAGCCACACTCAGCTTCTCCTACTACCCACCCAGTCTTCTCTACCTCAGCCCAGACACCCCCATTCTCTCCAGGTGCTCTTCCCTGGTTCCTCAACTGAATCAGCCTCCACTGTTTCGCCACCTGCCTCCATACCTCTCCACCTGCACCTTTCCCAGCTCCGCCCCAGCTGCACCTGCAGAAAGGCCACGCCTCCCAGCGCTCCTGCCGGCACAGGCCCTCTGGCCCCGCCCACGGCCCCGCCCACGGCCCCGCCTGTGTCTCCGCCCTCACCAGTCCACGCTGGCACGCTCCATGAGGTGCGTTGTCATTGGTCAACTCCTTTACAAGGCTCCGCCCCCTCAGTTTCCGTTTCTGTGATTGGGACAAAGGGCCGCCCGTCAGTGCCCTCGCCTGGCCTTGGGGCCGGGCCACTCCAGGGAAAATCCTCGGGCAGTTGGACCGGAAGGGGGTCTGGGCCTCGGTGAGCTGAGTGGGAGGCGCTGGCCCGGCGGCCTAGGCAGTGGCAGCCCGAATCCGGTAGGGTTCGGGGGCCGTGGCTCTGGTGCTAGAGCGAAGGGAGCTTGAGGGGGCCCGGCCCCTGCCCCATTCCGGCTGCCGCCCTGTCTCTGGTGTCTGGGTGGGGGAGGGAAGAGAGGGTCTGCTGGGGTGGTCGCCGGGTCAGATTCCCCCTGCACCTTCAGAGGGGCCTGGTCAGATCAGAGGGTCCCGGGAGGGACCTGAGCAACAGAGCTGGTATAGACGCGGGATAGACAGGGGAGCAGCCGTGTGAAGCGGCAGGCTGGGGGTGACTGGAGTGTGGGGCGGGTGTGGGCTTCCTTCTTGTATTCTGACCTCAACTCACTAGCTTTTCCCAGGCCCTGAGTCAAATTCAGGACAAGGGAGAGGAAAAGAAAGCACACCCAGCTGACACCCCTGCAGATTGGTGCCTGAGGTGGGGGGGGGGGGTGGCAAGCAGGCTTCGGACAGGCCCTGGACAGGTCACCTTCTGGCCAGCAGAGATTCTGTGCTGTCTCAAGGGTGGCCCAGCCCAACCTGGCTCTTTACAGAAGGGCTGCAGTTCCTGTGCCCCATGCAGGGCTTTGGAGTCCTGACCACATGAGGCTGTTGGAGTCTCCCCCAGAGGGGAGGGGGCTGAGGGCCAGGCCAGCCACTTGGAGGCAGAGGGTTAGAGACTGGCAGGCCAGGTGCCAGCAGGTAGTGCAGTCCTGTCTCTAAAGACTGGCTTCCACCCTAGAGCCTCTCCTAAGCCTCCGTTGTCTTGGACCATCTTTCTGTCTCTGGCTTCCAGAAAGCAGAGTCCTTCCTCGCCTCATCTAATCCTTCCTACCTCACTGTGGGCCTGGCAGTGCCTCCCCAATTTCACCAAGGTTCAAGGAAGCTTAGTAGCTAGTCCACAGGCAGAATCTGAACTCAGATCCTGTCTTTGCTCTCCTCAGACTTCAGAACCTCAGCTCAGGATGCCCACACTCTGCCGACAGCCTTGTCCTTGGACGCAGGGGTATCTCAGTCTAAGCCCGCCTGACATATGCGGCCAAACAGCCCTTTGTTGTGGGGGTTACCTGGTGCATCCTAGGACATTTAGTTGGACCTGCACCCCAGTGCAGCAGCTAAAAATCATCACTCTCCACCCACTCACCCACTTGAGATCCACTGGTGTAAACAATTTTTAAACAACACTCAGCGAACCTGATATGTGTAAACCCCCAGAAGACTCAGGCCAGCGTGGGGTTGTCTCAAGCATGACTTTCCAGAAAAAGGGCTGTTCTCTGTTCTGTGTGAGCCCAGGGAGGCCTGTGAGGAAACTGTTGCCAGAGAAAAGTTCAGGAGCCTGCATTTGGGGAGAAGTTGGTGTGCCTTGAAGGCCTTCATTTCTTCCCCAAAGCTGATCAAAGAGAGTTCTGGTGTGATTAAAGCATGGAGGGCAGGGTGGATTAGCTGGGAATACTTTGTACCTCTTGCCTTGCCTGTCAGGGCAGTCTATAAAAGGAGACAAGTGGTCCATGGAGCTCTTTGGAAATAAGCCCCCTGCCCACTGGCCCCCAGATGTTAAGAACGGTGGGCAGGAGCCTGATCTTAGCAACTGCCCTTCCTCCCACCACTGGGACTTGAGGCTGCTGCACACCTATCTCCTCCTCCTTGAAAACCCTGTGTCACCAGCTGCTTCCAGCCTTTCCTGGTGGCTGCTCCTGGTGCTTCCCTGTGCCACCCTAGGTGCCACCTCTCCTGTGCATTTCTGCCCTCTGTCCTCCCTGTTGGCGGCTCACCCAGCTTTCTCACAACCTGTAGGGCCTGGGTAGGTCTGGCCCTCCCTGTGCTCTGTTTGCAGACAACAGTGTAGGAGGCTGGTGTGACTGACTGCATGGGTGCCTCTTATTCCTCAGCCCTCTTTATGTAATCTCCCTCCTCCCTTACTCACCTCGCTGTTCCTCATTTCTACCCCCATGTCTCTGGGCTTCTGTCCCCACTCCCCAGATGAACCATGTTGGTACCTGAAGACCCATCCAGGACATGTCCTTCAGGCCACTTTGCCCCAGGTCTTCTGGAGTTCTGTAGAGAGCTCGTGTGTCTTTCCCTGTGGGCCACTAACCTCCGCAGTATCTCTGTCCATCCTTTGATGTCCTGGCTAGATGCCCATAGTCACTGATAGAAGGAAAAGAGGTACAGACTGGTATCAGGGGCCAGTGTCCCTGAGGAGGTGGAGCCGTAGGCTCTTAGGGACAACCCTGGGCACACCGATTCCATCACCACAGTACATCCATATGCTTCTGAGGAGTGACATTTAAATGGTGGTGGCCTTTTAGCTCCAAATCCCCCCTTACAGAGGTTGGTATCCCCAGGTTTTGAGTCAGGGAGAAGCTTTTGGAATGTTGGGGTTTCTGGGTGCAGCATTTCAATGACCTCTGATGAAAGGAGACCAGAGGTGGCATCAGCTCATTGCCATCCTTGCTGTCCTGTCCTTGCTGTCAGTCGCCCTGGTGGCTTCTGTTCTTCTAAGGTGGGGTGTGCTCCGCCACTTGCTGCCTTTAAAGTTCTGATCCCCTGCCCTGTCCCAACCGTGGGCTGTGGAACAGAGATAAGGAAATACTTGAGGGGACGGGTCCTGGGGTGGGAGATCCAAGAGAAAATGGAGAAAAACAGAGGGGCCTGTTTTTCTCAGGACCTGGGTCGGGCTGGCCTGAAATCTGCACCTGGGAGGCCCCAGGTGGTGGGAGAATGTACCAGCTCACCTGAGAGTGATGCATTGAACACAAATGTCCATGTGCCAGAGTGGCCCAGGTGCTGGGTCAGTGGATGGGGTTGAGTGGTGCATGGATGGGGGTGTGGAGGGGTGCGTGCAAAGCCAGCAAGGAGGGCCTGCTCTGGAGCCATTAGGGCAGTGGGCAGTTCGAGTCTGAGCAGGGCGGTGAGGTGTGCAAGGTGGGAAAGGCTTCCGAGCCAGAAGAGGTGCAGAAAGGAGCTGCCCAGAGGGACTGGAGTCTGAGGTCCAAGTGGACCCCTGCACCTGGAAGGCCGGCCTTGGATGCCTGCCTGTGGGGCCTGGTGCTCAGGTGGCCTGGGGGGTGCAGGTGGCCCAGGGGGTGATGCTGTGCTAACCTCTCAAAAACCTTCCCCTCCCAGGTTTCGGGAAGACTGCCATCTCTCACAGCCATTTAGGTGAGTCCTGCCTCCCCGCCCCTCCCCCCTCCCCCATATTACAAGCCTTGGCATTGTCATTTTTTTTTAATTAATTTTTTTAAATCATTGTTCATTTTTTTTAAAGATTTATTTATTTTTTATTTATTTTTATTTATTTTTAAAGATTTATTTATTTAGGCATACAAGAGCTGGGATACAGGTCAGGGATGGGGGAGGGCGAGAGGATCCACTAGAGATAGAGTGGGGAGCAGAACAGGCAGACTGACTGAAATACATTGCTGAAGGGAGCAGCGGGCGAGACAGGAGAGGTCTGCTGCGCCATGTGGGTTGCTTCCTGGCCGGCTGGGGATGGAACTGGTGCTGCGGACTGCTTCATAGTGTGGTGCTTAACCCGTTGCACCACCAGGGAGGCCCCTCTTCTGCCCATTTCTTGACTGGATTATTTATTTTGTTTTTGTTGAGTTGTGTGAGTTCTTTGTATATCTTTGTGATCAGTCCCTTATCCGTTGAATGGAGTGCAAAGATTTTTTCCCACTCAGTGGAGTGTCTCTCTATTTTCATTAATGTCTCTTTTGCTGTTCAGAAGCTTTCAGTTTGATGTAATCCCAGGTGTTTATCTTTTCCTTGACTATCTTTGCTTTGGGCGATTAGTCTTTAAAGATGTTATTGCAATGTAGTGTTTTACCTATATTTTCTTCAATATATTTTATGGTTTCAGGTCTTGTGTCCAGTTCTCTTATCCATTATGAGTTGATTTTTTGTGCATGGTGAGTTGATTTTTTGTGCATGGTGAGAGGTAGTGGTCTAGTTTCATTTTTTCACATGTGGTGGTCCAGTTTTCCCAGCACCATTTATTGAGCAAACTGTCCATGTTCCATTGCATGTTCTTTGCTCCTTTGTCAAAGATCAGTTGTCCGTACAAGTGTGGTTTTATTTTTGGACTCTCTATTCGGTTCCATTGGTCTGTGTGTCTGTTTCTGTTCCAATACCAAACTTTTAATTATTATGGCTTTGTAGTATAGCTTGAAGTTTGAAAGTGTGATACCTCCTTTCTCCTTTGTTTTCATCAATAGGGCTTTGGCTCTTTGTGTTTTTTTTGTGGTTCCGTATAATTTCATCAGTATTTGTTCTATTTCTTTGAAGAATATCATTAAGATTTTTATTGGAATAGCATTGAATCTGTATATTGCTTTTGGTAGGATGTACATTTTAATAGTGTTAATTCTTCTAATCCATGAGTAGGGGATGTCTTTCCATTTCTTTGTGTCTTCTATTTTTTTAACAGTGTTTTGTAATTTTCTTTGTATAGGTCTTTCACCTCTTTTGTTAGGTTTATTCCCAAGTGTTTTTTTTTTTTTGTTGTTGTTGTTGTTTCAATTATAAAAGGGATGGTTTTCTTGATTTCTTCTTCTTCAGATTGATTGTGTATAGGAAGGTTACTGATTTTTGTGTGTTGATTTTGTATCCTGCTGCTTTACTGAACTGGCTGATTATTTTGAGTAGTTTTTCTGTGGAGTTTTTAGGGTTCTCTACTATATTATCATATTGTCTGCAAATAGTGATAGTTTTACTTCTTCTTTCCCTATTTGGAGTCCTTGTATGTCTTTCTTTTATTGCCCTGGCTACGACCTCCAGTAGTATATTGAAGAGCAGTGATGAGAGAGGACATCCTTGTCTTGTTCCTGATCTTAAAGGAAAGGCCTTCAGCTTTTTGTCATTGAAAATAATATTGGCAGGGGCCTCCCTGGTGGCGCAAAGGTTAAGAACGCAACCTATGAAGCTATCCACAGCCACTGCAGCACAAGTTCGATTCCTGACCAGCCTCTTTCACCTTGATGTTTTCTAGAAGTGCAAGTGTCTTTGGTATGAAGACAAGTATACAAATAGAATAGCATAGAGAATGGAATTGAATAGAACAGAACACTGTAGAACACTGTAGAACAGAATAGACTATAGAATGGACTATAGAATAGAAATAGAATTCACTCAGGTGAATTTTTATATACTGACCACTTTCAGGATATCAGCAGGGGTGGGGGCAAGGGAGAAAATGTGTTTTCTGGTGACTTGGTACAGTCACAGAGATTTTAAGAAAAAACTTCAATTTCAGTTATGTAGCTGAAATTACTTCTGGCTCAAGCTGGTATGATTTACCAGAGATCTGGTAAAGCTGCGACTGTGGCATGTTTCAGAGAGGAGGCAGCCCCAATACTGGGTGTGTTGGCCAGTGTTTGGTGGCACACAGGGTAACTGTAGGATGTCCTTTGAATGCAGACACCATCATGGCCTCACTGGTCACCATGAAGGAACAAAGCAAATCAAGGCCACACTGTATACACAAAGATAAGATCATGGTGCAAGCTCCCCAGAGGACCCCAAGCCCTCTTTCCTGACCAGTGTTAGGCATACTGTGTCCTTCCTAATTACAGCTTCACCCCTCCTTGCTTCTCCTGCATCTTTCACAAAGATGATGATGATGTCCAGTCACTAAATTGTACCCATCCAGAGTGTCTCCCTCCTTGGCCCCCTCCTCCAAATCACAGAAGACATCCTGACCCCCACACTTTGATTGAGATGCCCACATTTCCATGCTGTGGCTTATCCTCATGAGCCCGTGTCCCTGCCTGGTGGGCGTCAATGTGTTTTCTTTCTTTCCTTTTTTTTTGGTGAAGATTTATTTATGCATACAAGAGCTGGGGTGTAGGCCAGAGGTACAGGGGGTGAGAGAATTCACCAGAGACAGAGTGGGGAGCAGAACAGGTGGATTGACTGAAATGCACTGCTGAGGGGAGCAGCAGGTAAGTCAGGAGAGGTCTGCTGCACCATGTGGGTCACTTCCCTGGCTGAGGATCAAACTTGTGCTTCGGTGGCTGGTGATAGCTTCATAGTGCTGAGACCTCTTGCTCCACCAGGGAGGCCCTCGATGTGTTTTCTGTAGTTGCTCCAGAGTGCTGCCTGAGGATGGTAAGTGATGCTTGCCACATGGCCGGCACATCACATGTTAGACTACACATTCATGCTTCACTTCAGGGCCCAGACACCTTCTGAGAAATACATTCTCGGGGATGTCAACGTGCCTAGAGAGTAACTACACACACGGAGGAGCCACAGCTGCCCACATGCCTGGGCTGTGTGGTCCAGCCTGGTCCAGCTGTGTGTTACTATGAGGGGTGTGACTGTGTTAAGTTAGCTTTGGAATGAATGATGCCTGCTCTCTCTTGTTTCTCTTTGTGTGCTTCCCTACTCTCCTCCAGAATCAGTGGGCAGTAAAAAGTAAAATGATAACAGCATTGGCTAATCAAGCTCAAAATGTCCATGGTTTCTTGGAGCTCTCAGAAGAGTGGACAAAGAGGATAGCCAGTCCCCAGAGGGCACCCTGTGCCACTCCCTTAGAGATGAGGGAGCCGGGCCTTGATGCAGGCTGGGCTTTGAGCCCAGGGCGGGAGGGTTCCCTTCTTGGCTCTTACTCTGTTGAGAAACTCGATGAATGGAAGCTTCTGGAATCACATAACCTGGGAGTGACAGGGTGGCATCAGCCCTCATTTGTGCCTTGCCAGTGGCCCCACACAGGTACCTCTGCTGGAGGCTCCCTGTCCAGGGTGGACACTGACCCGCTGGGATGATAAAGAAGACAGAAAAATAACAGGCATGTTGTGGGGGATATGGAGACATCAGAAGCCCAGACTTTGCTGCTGAATGGGAAATGGAAGATCGTTTGGCCATTCCTCTAAAGTTACATGCTGCATTATCCTGCATTATCCTGTGATCTGGCAGTTCCTCCATGGTGTAGGCCCTCCACCTTTGAGAACAGGGGCTCCAGCCAGGACATGTGCCTGGCAGCTGCCCGCAACACTTTTCATGGTTCCCAGAGGGTGACAGACCCCGAGCCCGTCCAGAGACAAGGAGGCAGACCATGGGGGTGCCTCCACATACTGGACTATTGTTCAGCCAACAGAAGGAATGGTGGGCAGCCACATACCACCACATGGTGAACCTTGGAAACATTCTGTGAGAGAGAAGCCAGGCATGTGGAGCCCATCCCCATGAAATGCCCAAGGGCCTCAGGAGTTGGGTGTGGTGTTTCTTATGGGGGTAGTGGAATATTCCAGAACTGCATAGAGATGGTGGCTGCACAACACTGAGAATGAGCTATAGGCCTCACGAGAACATGGTGAACTCCATGGACTTGATTTTAGGTGAATCTTATCTCAGTGAAAGACGGGGAGACTGTGCTTGTCTCTCCAGTAGGCTCACTGCTGCGAGTGTGCAGGTCAGGTCTGAGGATGGGTTGAGGAGCATAGCACCTGCCTCGCCTTGTAGGAGATCTTCCCTTACTGTGCTCTTCCCTGCAAGTCTCTCAGTCTGTGGGTACCTGCTTCCTTTCTGAAGTGAGGTCTGTGACTATGAACAAAGGTCACCAAAGGTCACTTGGCTTTGGGTGCCATTCTCTGCTAGCATCTCCAGTGATGATTAACTCACTAAACTGTCCTGGTGCACTGTGAGGTAGATCTGTGGTGACTCCCAATTTAGAGATGGGTAAGTCGAATCTGAGTGGCTTGTTCAAGAAGCTTGTAGGGAAGTAGAGCCGTATGACAGAGGAGACACTCGATGGACGGCAGGCTGGCTTTGCCGGGTGTTTGCAAGGCACTGGTTCAGCTTTACAGATTTTTTTTTTTCACACCTGTTTATTTAGACAACTTTTTGGATGAAACTACTGACTTTTTTGTACCTTTTAGTTGCTTCAGCTCGGAGACTATTGTCAAAGAACATACCCGTGGTGGGCAGTGGCTCATGATGCTTTGGGATCATGGGGCCCGGTATCCGTTCTCCCACCCCCTGTGTGTCAAGGTCCCACCATGCTGAAACCTGTGACTTAACTCTTGTGTTCCCACTGCATCTTGCAGCCCATCTGAGATCTGTTTTCCAGGCTACAACCATGCTTTGAACTTTCTCTCTAACGTGGCATCTTTTCCTTCTGCATAGGCCCCCCCCTGGATCAGAGGGAAGATGGGGAACAGCAGAAGTGGCTTGCAGCACAAATTCACTTCCCAGTTTCTCCCTGAGGAGCAGGCAGAGGTCGACAGATTGTTCCATGTGCTCTCGGCGGAGGAAGCCAGCCCCAGGTCCCCGCTCCGAACCTTCTCTCTGAAGGCCCTCAAGGTCAGCGCAGCCTCCACCTGCAGAAGGGGTCTGCACACGCTGGCCCTCGGCCACCTCGCTATCCTGTTTAGACCCTCTTGTGGACTCCACATGGTCTGTTTCCAGTAAGGGCAGATTGTACATAGTGCTTCAGTAGGGGGTCCACGGTTATTGGCTCTGCCCCCCTCTGCCTTAGCAGGGAGATGCTTGGGGACCATTCTTATTGCAGCCTGAACCTGGGTCTGCCCTGCTTCCTGTCATTGGAATCACTACTCTCCCACATACCCTCCGAGCCCAAGACTGTGATCAGCTGCCTGAGCCAGGCTCCTGGGCCCAGCGACTGCAGGCCCCAGTGCACCTTTGCGTTTAAAAGGATTTGGATGTATTTGCTGTCCTAGAGATTTTAGGGTGCTCCCAACAAAACAATGAGGTTTCACATTCAAGGCTCATCTGACAAGGAGTTAGGACTGTCACCCTATCCCATTCTATGGGGCTTTTAACTGCTTGTTTGGGTGAGTAGACTGAATCAGGACACTGGCAAAGAGACATCAGCCCATCTTCCTGGGAGTGAGAAGGAGGTGGGTCAAGCTCACCTCACAGATGA
Organism: Talpa occidentalis; assembly: GCF_014898055.3. Taxonomy (NCBI): domain Eukaryota; kingdom Metazoa; phylum Chordata; class Mammalia; order Eulipotyphla; family Talpidae; genus Talpa; species Talpa occidentalis. The sequence continues at coordinate 20,250,736 of NW_023601754.1, read as the reverse complement.
GAAACCACCAGGAAAGTTATCACAGTCACAGCTGTGGTGCACGTGTGCAGGTATGCATCTGTGTGTTTCCATTAGACCAGACCCCTGGTCTTCTAACTCACTAATCTGGAACAACAGGACCAGACAGGCCAATGGAAGGCTGGACTTCAGAGTGGGTGACAACATCCACTGTGTTGATCAAGAGAAATATGACTGAAAGTCGATGGGAGGGCCTTGGCAACTCAAGTTTCCTCTGGGGAGGGGTGAAGTGTTGCTTTTCCAGTGAGCACACCCTAGAAATGGGGATGCTCTTCACAGCAGTGAGGGTGGACACTGCTTTATGAGGACAAGGCCACAGATCTTGTCACTGTGCAGACCCCTCCATGCGACTTAGGGCAGGAGAACCTGGGGTTCAGCCCCATCCCAGACACAAGTTGTAGTCTGTTACTTGCTCTTGCTTGTTTATTTGTAATCCCTGCACCAAGTTCTCTAAAAGGAGAACTGTGCTTACAGAATGTCACTGTCACAACACTAAAAATTAGATTTGATTTAAAGCAAGATGAATTAAAAATGTATTTTGAGCACAAAGAACTCGGAGGATAAGAATTGGAAGTTCTCTGGTATGTCTAGAAGGCCCTGATTGGAGAAGATACGCCATCAGCTATCTACAGACATTCTGTTCTGTTCTGGATGTTAATAAACTTGCACATGCACTTGGCAGCAGTCGGAGTCTAGATAGAAGGAGATGTTCTGAGCAGAGTGCAGAGCAGACGGGGAAAGACGTGGCCCCTCAGGAGACTGGGAAGTTTGCAGGGCAGGCGGGGAGAGTGGCAAAGTCAGGACCAGTTAGGTCGTGGTCCTTGTGTGGTGTGTCGTTCCCTGGGGGAGAGGCTTGTGGGATGTAGGAAGGTTAAGGCTGGTGGAAGCCATGGACTCCTAATGAGTTCCTTTCCTGTGATTCTACCACCTTTAAATCCAGCCTTTTCTCTGTCCCCAACAGAGGCATGTCGGGAAAGCCCTTCCCCCAGAGATGGTCACCAGGCTGTATAATGGTATGAAGTCCCTTGACCTGTTGGGCAAGGTGCAGAGGCCCAGTGACGGCATCTCCCAGGAGCAGTTCACAGTGTCGATGTCCCACCTGCTGAAAGGGAGCTCTGAGGAGAAGGGCCTGGTGATCCTGAAGATGATTTCTGCCACAGAAGATCCTGTGAAAGCAGGACAAGTGCAGAAGGTATTTGGCCATGGGCCCCTCCCAGCCATCCCAGGCAGTCTGGGCAACCCTAAATGGGGCACTGAGGATGAGTCAGCAGCCGGTGGAGGCATGGCGGGGAGGAGCGCCTTGACAGCATAGCTGACTGGTTGAGGTCAGAGCAGTCGAGGGCATCATTAGGAAAATAAGTACAGACCCAAATGACTTTTCCCACCTTGTGCCCCATCATCACAGTTGGCATTAAAGAAGTAAATGCCCATCCCCACGTTGATCATCCCCACGTTGGTCAGAGGTAGGTGTTGGGTCCCGGTGGAAATGCTGCTAATGGTGAAATTGTGTCTCCAGTTTGCAGAGGACCTGGTCGGCTCTGTAGTGCACGTGCTGCACTACAGGAAGTTGCTGAGAGGCTGGGCTGGGGGGTACATGCCAGACGCCAACTCCCGCATCCCGGTGCTGGCCGCACAGCTGCTCTCCGAGGTGAAGCTTCAAGGCAAGTGCCCAGTGATGTGGACCTGCGTGTTGTGGGCGGAGCCTTTCTGTCTCAACTACCGTAGTTTGTGGTCAGGGGGCCTGCATCGTGGTCACCTACTGCATCGTGGTTGGGGGGCCTGAGGCCTTCAACCTGTTGTGGCTGAGCTAGCGGGTTGGCAGGCAGTGGTTCATGGTTTTTCCTTGTAATCCTGATTCTGCCAGTCCAGCCGTGATGGGTCCACGCTCATTCCTGACTTCATTTGTTTTGGTCTTTTTTTTTTTCATGGCCAACCTAGGTTAAGGTGTATCATTTTTTTGTTGATATCTTCAAAGAGCCAACTTTTGACTTTGTGGATTTTTCTCTGTTGTTTGTCTGGTCTCTTTCATTTTTCTTGGCTCATGTCTTATTTCCCTCCTTCTGCTTCTTTTAGGTTTAGTTTGATCTTGTTTCTGAAGGTGGACACTTAGGTTGTAGATTTGCCATCTCTCTCTCTTTTCAATCTCATAAATGCCCCCTAAACCTGACTAAGCAGTGGGTTGTTTAACTTCTGCATGTTTGTGAGTTTTCCCAAATTGCCTTCTGTTATTGATGTGTAATTTCATACCATTCTGGATGAAGAACATAGTTTGTATGATTTCCATTTGCCTTTACTGAGGCGTGTTTCATGGTCTGATTGGGGGTCTGTCCTGGAGAACGCTCGTGTGTGCAAGAGAGTGTGTTATGTTGGGGGGTGAGAAATGGGTATACATGTCAGTTCACTTGGGGGTGAGAAGTACTTCCCGTTGAATCTCTTGTTAAACAGACTTGTTTTGTAAAAGTGGTACAACTTTATTACAACACTGGATTTTTAAATGTAGTTTAAAAATAGGTTATTTCAAAAAAAACATTTAAGTAAGGTATGTAGAATTTGGAAAGAATGACACAGTAGAACATTTAATAATGCGTGTATCTATTTTTTACATTTTATAAATTTACGTAGTATGCACTGTTTTGTATATTTGATTCGGCAGCCTCACCGCCAGGCCACCTCCACTCTTAGTAGGTGAGACATAGTTGGAGACAGGGTTGGAGGCCTCAGGCTCCCCTGACCACAATGCAGTAGGTGACCACGAGGTAGGCCCCCTGACCACAAACTAGGCCACCTTAACTCTTAGTAGGAAGAGGACTGTGGCTGTTGTTTGAGAACAATTAGGTGTGACCTGTGGTTAGTAAAGCCTGTTCTTCCCAGATAGACTAGAGGGGTGCCCAGTAAGTGGCAGCTACTGCCCCAACTGGCACGAAGAGTAGCAAACCTCTACCGCCTCCCCAAGTAGCTGTGTTGGCGCAGAAGCCTGCAACGAGATAGTGGTCTAAGGAAGTCTTGAAAAGGGGGCCTTGGACCTGGCTCAGGGATGAGGGCATAGTTGTCCCCTGGGCCTGATCAGAGAGAACAGAGAAGAGCGTTGACATGGGTGCTTTGTCCCCCAGAGATTAAGTATGAGCACTGCCCGCCACACACGCAATCTAAACATTCCAATGACAGGATTCAAATAGTGGGAGGACTCAATTAATTTTGAGAATATGTCCAAAATAGGGCCTCCCTGGTGGCGCAGGTGGTTGAGCGCAGCGCTGTGAAGCAATCCACAGCCTCTACAGTGCCGGTTCAATCCCCGCCGGCCTTGGAGCAACCCACATGGCGAGCAGACCTCTCCTGTCTCACCCGCTGCTCTCCTCAGCAGTGTATTTCGTCAGTCTGCCTGTTCTGTTACCCACTCTGTCTCTGCTGAAACCTCTCACCCTCCCGTGCATCTGGCCTGTACCCTGGCTCTTGTATAAATAAAATAAATCTTAAAAAAAAAAAAAGAATATGTCCAAAATATAAATTCACTTTGTGGTCAATATTTTAGCTTTGAGAAAGTTTGCATTTTTTTTGCACTGGTTGTTGAAATCGGGTGAGTGTTTTGTACTCACTGCCCCTCTCAGCTCAGACAAGCCTTGTGCCGAGGCTCAGAAGCTGTGTGTGGCGCCCGCGGTGGCCAGTGCAGATCAGACAGTGGGTCTTGCCTCACCTGCGCTGTTTCCCCCTCTCTAGGTGGCAAGAAGCTTGCGGGGCCCCAGTGGCAGGACTGTGACTGTGACCAAGCTGTGATCGAGGACTGGGTGTTCAGGGTCCCCCATGTGGCCACCTTCCTGAGCGTGGTCATTCGTAGAGGCTTTTCCCTCCTGCCCTCGTCCCTCAACCTGGCCACCCTGGTCCCCGAGCGCCAGGTGGCCCAAGGGAGGGAGTTTGAGAGCCTCTTGGATGTGCCATCGCTTCTGTACATCAACTCCCACCTGCCCGCGGAGCGGCGGCACCGCTGGCGTCTGCTCTTTGCATCCGAGCTCCATGGGCACAGCTTCGCCCAGCTCCTTGGGCACATCGTGCATCAGGGGCCCTGCGTGACACTCCTGGAGGATCATGACGGCCATGTGTTTGGTGGGTTTGCCTCCTGCTCCTGGGAGGTCAAGCCTCAATTTCAAGGTAAGACTGGCCCCGGACCCGAGGTGGTAGCGGCGCTCTTGAGGGGTGTGGTGAGACGGCTGCTTCATGGAGCCTCGGCAAGGATGAAGGGCCTGAGTGAAAGGGTAGCTTGCATCTTCCCTTCCTGGGGCTCTTCTTGGTGTCAAACTGCCCTCTTTGTGGTGATTCAATGCTTCAAGAATTTTTTTTTTTTTTGGTCCTGCCAGCAGGGTGAGTTGAGCACGTCAGGTATCCTCACCCTGAATTTCCGGAGAGGAGACAGCAGCTCGGCGTGGCCAATGGAGCCAGGTCCCGGCTATGGGAGAGGCTGGGTGGTTGATGCCTTGTTAGGGACCCTGGGACCTCAATTGTCTCCCTCACACATCTTCCTTTCTTGGGACTGATCCCTGGTGGTAGCTCCTCTGCTGTTTTTGTCTTTCTCTTTTGCTTTTTTTTGTGGTTTAAGACTTTTGTTGAAAGTTGGAAGCTCTTTGGTTGACCTTTTAAATGTCCTAGGAAAAAGGGCTCTGAGTAAATTCTTCCTCTTCCTCCAAGAAAAATACTTTGATGAACATGTTTAGAGATACGTTCCAGAAGCACTCCCCTCCTGGGCACTGAGCTTCTGGCGCTGGGTGCAGCCGGCCGCCCAGTCTGTGTGCTCAGAGGCCCTATGTGCTGTGGTGTGGGGGCTTCTGTCTTGCGTCTCCAAGAGAGACCAGATCCAGGCCTGTTCTCTCTCATGTGCTAATGCTCCCCACCCCTGGCTGGGTCCATGGATGGAGGACCCCGGGTTCTGAGACTCAGGAGATGGGGAGAAAGGCTGCCTGCTCCTCTGGCACAGAGACTGGTGACCATCAGCCCTGTCCCTTCAGCCTCTTCTCACCGTCTCACTCTAGCATGCATGACACCTTCTAGTTGCCCTCATCCCTTTGTCATATCCCAGCAAACCTGAGTGCCTGATCCGCCTCTTGAGGCTGTCTTCCTGTTCTTCTGTGGGTTCTGGGGCAGGTGGCGACTTGGCACATGCTGCCTTCCCTCCCTCTCCAACCTGTGTGTACCACCAGCTCCTTATGGGAACGTAGTCAGGGTCACCTCCTCCAGGAAGCCTTCCCAACCCCCTGAGGGCCATGTCTTCCCTGTGGTGCCACTTACCTTGGAGTGGTCTCTGTCGCCCCTCTGCTAGGCAGAGCATCTTTGGTCAGGGACCTGGGTCCTGGGGCAGTATACCAGCACTGGGGAGGTGTCAGCTCTTGGAGCCTGGGTGGCCATTTGCTTGGGATGGTGGAAGGAAGCATGAAATGAAGACTTGTCTTCCTCTACCTTGTTGTTTTTGGGATTTGATTTTCTCAGTGTTTCAGAATGTTTCAGATCTTTTATCCAGTTGCTGCTACCAATCCTTCCCCATGGTGTCAGGGGTCCCTAAGACCACCTATACTTCAGTTATTCTGAGGGCTCTGCATCTAGTCGACTCATAACTAATTAGCTCCCCAGTGAGTGTGTCTAGCAGAGATGCTCCCTGCAGAGTCAGCTCCCAGGGTTGTGGGGGGGCTGGTCCCTAAGGCCCTTCCGCCTGGCACACCCTCCAAATTCCAGACCCCCAGAAGGAAAACAGGGGTTCAGCATTAGCCACATGGTTTGTACAGACACAGCGCTGGGGCCACTTTTAACCAGTTCTGGGGGTGATGGGACTCTGTTTAAATCCAAGTCCCCAGACCACAGCCCAGTGTCCAGCTCACAGTTTATCTCTCTGGATGTCTGTCTCAGTCACTGTGGGCTGTCTCTGCACCCCCTACCCTGTCACAGTGATGTGGGAAGGAACCTTCTTCAATTTTAACTTTGTTCAGGGTGAACCTGCAGGGTCTTCATGGTTTATTAACAAGCAGAATAAATATTCCCATAGAATGGTGGAAAACTGGGGATACCAAGATTTCAGGCCTGAGTTCTCTCTGCTCTGAACTGTGCTGTGGAATTCCAGCAGAGGGCAGACTTGCCTCAGATCAGATCAAGGTTGGGGCCAGTCTGATCCTTCCTCAAGGAAACAGCCATTTCTGACCTGCAGGACTGGAAGTGAAGTCACAGCTGCTTCATTTCTGCTGCTGTTTCTGCCAGTGGTTCTGGACTGAGCAGCGGCCTCAGACTGGGCGCCAGGCTGGGCCAGGGACTGCAGTTCCCCTGGGAGATGTGAAGTGTCTCTTGTGCTGGGAAGCACCTTAGAGACTGGTGCTGATGACCTTGGCCCTGAGCTTTTCAGGCACCGTGATAGGGAGCCTCACATGAGGGTCGCTCACTGTGGGCCTGGCTGCTGGGCAGGTGAAAATGACCCCTTGGGTCCTTGCCCCTGAACCAAGAATGTGACTTTCCCCACTGACAGCAGGCCCTAAGAGACCAGAGTGAGGGTCCCTTACAGCTGAGGGGCCCATACTTTGTGATATATCCACTCCTTTAGCATGTGGGACCCTGTAAATGTCGGTCAAAAGGCGAGCTTAGAATTGCAAAGCGAAGTGATACTCTGGAACCACAGGCCCGGGGCGGGGGGGGGGGGGCAGCAGGGTGGGAATCAGGCAGGTAATAGTGTCTAGAATCACCCCCCACCTTCTGGGCTGCTGAGTCCAGGGAATTAAGTCCAAGTCTTTAGCCTGGAGGGAAGCCCTCTGTGGGCCCCAGGTCACCACTCCAGCCCTGCTCCCCTCTTCCCCCACGCCAGCACTCACCGTCCCTCCTGTGTGGCCCCCTGTTATGCAGACCTGCGCCTGTATCCTCGTGGTCCTTCCTTGCCTGAGCAGCTCTCAGTCCTGCCCTTTGCATCTCCAGGCGACCTACCCACATTAGAGGGGCTGAGGCACTGCCTCCAGCAGCCCCCACTGCCCAGTGCAGACACCCCAGGAATCTGTCTGGATCGGACCCCGAGGGTCAGGCCCTCCCGCTGGCCCAAGCTGTCCTCCCAGACCACCTGGGGCTTGATGGCCCCTTCACGTCTTCCCTCGACACTCATGTTCCTGGTCCGCTCCCCATGCCTGTCCTTCCCCCCTGACTAGCACTCCTCCCCCGAGCCCCTGCGGTGGTCCTGTGTAGCTGGAACGGCTTGTTTTGGACATGCTGTGACCTGCACATTATCACTATGAAGGGATAGCCTCTGGGCCACATACATCTCTGGCTTCCTCCTCGCCCCCAGCTCTGCTGGGAATTCCCGGAGGGCTTAGGCTGTCCTCCATCCCTCCCTGGGGCTGACTGCTCTATGGTGAGGGAAATATACCTATGAGTCAATAAATTACACCCAGGGGTCTGAGGCTCAGGACCCTGGCCATTTCCTGAGCCCTGCTGGCGCCACCTTCCAGCAGCACAACCCTGTGAGTGTGGTGCGATGAGACCATCACTTTCATTGTCCCTCTCCCCAAGGACCATGCCCTACAGCAGCCGTGTCTCCTTTCAGCCTGGGACAGCCCTCCCTAGCACCTCCTGCTGCCTGAGCGGCCTGTGCCTGCACTAAGTCAGTTGCGGAGGACCACCCGCCCACCTTTCTACTGAGTTGCAGGAGGACTGCTCCCTCTGCCTTCCATGTGCTCAGCCTGTGAATGGCAGCCTGAATCTCACCTCTGCTCCCCCAGGACCAGATGAGCAGGGGCCCAGGTTCCTGAAGTGTCAGGCCTGTCCTCTGCAGGCCTGCCCACCAGCCTGACACCACTGGGCACCTGTGGTGAGCTCAGGGCACACCTGAGACAGTGGTGGTTTGACTTCTGTTTCCCTCAGGTGGGTGATGGGCTTGTTTGTGCTCTGGTCACTTTCAGGGGATAACAGATGCTTCCTGTTCTCCATCTTGCCTCGGATGGCCGTGTTCACCCACACAGGCTACAATAACCACTTCATGTACCTGAATCACGGGCAGCAGACCATCCCAAATGGCCTGGTAAGGATTGAGAGGGGCCGGTGGAAGTATCCCTGGTGATGTCGTCCTGGCCCACCCTCCCTGCAGTGGGGCAGCTGCATGCATGCAGGCCCATCAGCATGCCGTGCTCGGGTTGTTCTGCCCGTGTTTCAGGGCTGTGGTCGCCAGGGCGGGGACTGAGCTGCTCTCATGGGAGGATGGGTGCCTTTGGGGGGTTATGGGCAGACGGCAGCCCTCTTCCTGGTTACCAGGCGGTTGGTCTGTGGTCTTCATGTCTGGAGATACCGCCATGCTAGACCCACTCCTGGGCATTGCTGCCTGCCATGCACCTGGGTGTGCTGACAGATGATTCAGAACAGGGTGAGGGGCTCCTGTCCAGCGACCTTGGACCTGTCTGCCCCAAGGCTGTCTCCAGCCTGGTGACCCAGCTGCTGAAGAAGAGAAAGGCTGAAAGTCCAGGGCAGGCAGTGGGGCCGGGTGGGCAAGGGCACAGGGCTGAGGACTCAGATGCTGAGTTCGGGTAGAAATGTGCCTCCTGCCCATACCCCAGCCCATTGCTTTTCTTTGCTTCTTAACAAAAGGTTCCTTTTGAGAAATTCCGCCCTGAGCCGGCAGAGTGGAACTGAGGCCAGTCACCTCAGGGTTGGAGAGGCCCTTTGGGCCTTCCCAGGTTCTCTGTGCAGTTCCCCAGGTTGCCCCCAGCCCCTCCCAGAATGGGGGCTTGGTGGCAGCAGGGTGAGGGCTTCAGTCTCAGGAGCAGCGCCCAGTAGGTCTCCAGTAGTGGCCATAAGTGGCCTGAGGCGGGGAGTGGCTTTCAGCGCCCACTGCAATTTCCTACTCTGGGCTCTTGCTCAGGACAAGTTTCAGGGCTTGCCAGGGACCTGACTGGAGCACGGTGGAGGCGACACCCAGAGAATGTGATCAGGGAGGTCCAGGCAGATCTGTTGTGTAGGCTGTTGGCCTAGAGCCAGGGGTGACGTGGCGGAGGGAACACCTTGGAGTCGCCCCGGGTCTGCTTCCTGTTGCTTTCCTTCAAGGTGACAGCACAGAGTAGGTGACTGGGGCTCTGAGCACTGGGTTGGGGTCTGGGTGAGGATTCCCCCACACACACCCCCTCCCAGGCCTGGGCACAGTAGGTTTCCTGAGCTCAAGGTCTGTGTCGGCCTCCCTGCTGATGTTAGAAGCTGGAGTCTCTGGGCCCTGATGGTGTTATGCTTTTTGTCTTCTGCTGTCCTTGAGCTCCTAGCCAGTGTGGCCCTGTGAGACAAGCCAGAAACCTTGCAGATTGTTCTATTACAGTATCTCGTAATGGGATGGTGAAGTCACACAGGTTGAGTGCAGAGCAGAGCCCTGGGGTCTCCTGAGTGCCGTGTGGGCTGGGGTGTGCTGACTCGGCTCCCTCTGCAGGGCATGGGTGGGCAGCACAACTATTTTGGGCTGTGGATCGATGTCGATTTTGGAAAAGGACACAGCAAGGCCAAGCCCATGTGCACCACATACAGCAGCCCACAGCTGTCGGCCAAGGAGGACTTCCAGTTTGAGAAGATGGAGGTGTGGGCCGTCGGTGACACTGAGGAGTCCCAGCTGGTGAGTGCAGGGCGTTTCCCCACTCCATGGGCTTTAGCCCATTCCCCCTCCACCTGGAAGCAGTTCATTCCACACTGTCTCCAGAGGCTGTCACTTGCTGGGTGGGTGGCGGGGGGCAGTGGGTAAACCACAGAGCCAGGTACCCTGTCAGAGACCCAGGGATCTAAGTAGAAGGAACTGCCCCGGGCAGCAGGCACCTGACCTGTAAGGTAAGGGGGCCTAGGTTCCTTCTAGTTCGTGCTTGTGTGAAGAGTTGCTATGGAGCCCTCCCCAACCACCTTTGTCTTCACCCAATGCTGGCATCCCAGAGTGGGGGGACTTAGGGAAGCAGGTCCCCACTGGGTTTGCTGTGACCCACTCCAGTAAGTTTAACACCAGCAGCACATCTCTGCTTTTCTTGGCTGTTAGGGAGACAGGCATTCTTCCCCCCACATGTTGCTGAACAGCCCACCCTCTCTTCTTCCCAAGGCCAAGACCGGAAAGAGTATTCTGGATGCGGACCCTGAGGCCCAGGCACTGCTGGAAATCAGTGGGCGGACACGCCACAGCCACGGGCTCCGGGAAGCCCCAGCTGAGTGAGGAGGCGCCCCCAGTGCATCTTTCCTGGAGTGGAGAATGGGCACCCCAGGGTGCAGCTGCAGCGCCTCTCCTGATCCCTTGTGTGCTTAACTTGAACCTGGGGCCACACGGGTCACTCCCAGCTGGTCCTGAGCATGTCCGTGGGAACACAGAGTAAAATTCCTTCTGCCAGAGATTGATTGGTGGATGTATCTTCCAGAAATCCTAAGTGTCAAATTAGCAACTTAACTCTTAGTTCATTTCATATCGATGAAATTGAAGTCTTCTGCCATCTCTACTAGAATCAGTGCTTACTGGGAATGGGAGTTCTCACCTGTGAGGGGCACTTGGCCTCTCTCAGGCCATTCCAGTTAAAAGTGGGCCTTGATAGTCCATGTCACTGGCGGAAGGAGCTGGTCATGTATACATGACTCTCGACACACTTGGGGGATTACTTCCAATGGCATGGAATTTCTGTGTTTTTGAGAAAGCACTGACCATATATTGATGGGAAATATAGCCAAGGATTTTGGGGATGACACGTTTCCTGTGACCTGGGTCCTTTATGGGTGGTGGCGATGAGGTCCGCCTCTGCCTTTCTCAACTGTTTTTAAATGTGTCTATGCCAGGAGCAGACAGAAGAGCCAGGAGACGCACAGAGACGCAAAACTGTGGTTCTGACACTTATTAAAATGTGGGGTGTGTTGGAGCCTGAGACTGAGTGCTCTGCTGAGATAGCGGTGAGACATATGTGTGATGCACATATGACCTGTGCAGCCTGTCATATAAACAAGTGGTGAGCGCCTTGACCACCCCACTCCCTCAGGGTTGCCCTTCCTAATGCCATCTCCAAGATGTTGGTAGGTGGGCAGGGCTTCAGGGCCAGGCGGCCCTGCCTCCTTGCACAGCTGCTAACTGCCTTCAGAAGCATGGGGCATACACGCCGACAAGCGTGGTGCCCAACATCCAGACACAGCCTCAGTTGTGACTGAGCTCCTCATGAAAAGCCAGTGTTTCAGAGCTGCTCTTCTTGACTGATGTGGCAGCTACAGGATATCAGGAGCCTCAGGCATTCTGACCCTGAATACGAAGAACTTGGTTCCAAATCCTCAGTGTGTTATGAACGCTCTTTTCTAAAAGCACCATTAAATACCTCTCTCACACAGGTCTGTGGGTGTCTGTGCCATTTATCATCGCCTCTGGCGGAGGCAGATTTTGCCTGCCTGCTTGATTCCTACCATGTCCCTGTGCTAACAAGATCGGGTCACAGATGGGGACCAGCACATGCCCACAAGGCCTGGAGTGCTCAGCCCAGGCATTTGGCAACCTGAGCGTACAGCCTGAGGGGTGTAGGATGGAGGGGTGTAGGATGGCCCTGCGACTTCTCTTGGCCAGGGTGCTGGGTCTCCCCACAAAGTGTGGCTGTGGACGTACACATCTGTCTCGGGTGTCCTCTGTGGTGCAGGTCACAGGAGCAACAGGCAGTAGTGGGGCTGAGACCCTGAGGTGCCAGTTGTAATACACGAAAGTTTTGCCCTTCAGTGACGGGGGAACAAGGACTTGGGCTGTCGGGGCTGCGCGGTACCCCTGCAAGTGAAGACCGCCAGGGCCCAGGAGTGCCAGAAGGAAGAGGTGGAGAAATGCCTCTCTGGGGCCAACATGGCCGTTACTTATTTCCCACCATCTTCTCTTCATTAAAAAAAGGCCTGGTGTGTCCACGGTGAGTAAGGTCTGAACGCAAAAGGACGCTCATGATTGGAAAGGTGAGTCTTCCCCCTGCCCTGCATCCTGCTGCTTACCTTCCCCAGGGGCAGGCGTACGCGTGACGTCACTGCGTAGGGCCTGGCGCTCGCAGCGCAGCACGCACGCACGCACGCACGCACGCACGCACGCACGCACGCCGAGGAAGCCTTGCTGCGGCGGCCGGGGGAGGCCTGTTGTGCAGTGGAGCCTCGAGTGCCGTGCAGTGGCTTTCGTCTGTAGGGTGAGGGCGTGGAGGACGAGCTGTGGGATGAGGGGGTGCATGTTTTTGTTTGGGGGCTGCCGAGAGAGCAGTGGGCCTGCCTCCCGCAGCGTCGCGACCCGGGCCTGCTGCTCCCCGCAGGCTGTGCAGGTGTCTGGGGCGGGGGGTTGTTTGGTTATGATTGGATTCAAAGTCATGCGTTAACCTTCTGGCCATACAAAAAATAACTTAGAATCTCTTCCTTTTCCAGGTTCCAGGAAATGCAAAGTGAAAGGCCTTCCTTCGAAGCTGCGATGGAAATTGCCCGGTGATTTTCGCCTGGGTTGCTGGGGAGGGCCTCACCCAGGATTAACTTTCTCCATCTGCATAAAAGCCGTCTAGGTGGGTGTCAGCCTCTGCAGGGGTCCGTTTGGATGAGTTTATTTCCTAGTAATATTCCTTTTATTGACTCGCACCCACAGCACAGCGTGTCTCTGCATTTATTCAGGTGGCCTTCTTCAGTGGCCTCTTGCATTTTCTCACTTTACCGCACGGGTCTGACACATTTTGTATACGCCTAAGTATTTCTTTTTATTGTGGGTGGCATTACATTTTTAATTTGTTTGCGATTGCTCATTGTTAAAGCTCAGATGTAGAGTTGATTTTTGTATGTTAATCATGTTTCTTGTGACTTTACTAGCCTCATTTATTACTTCTAGAAAGGGTCTGTTTTATCTTCTTTTCACTCTTTTCCAGTGCCTTTTCATGCCCCGATGCTCTGCTGGGAATTCCCATAACATATTGAACAGAGCACTGGACATTTGTGCTTTGTTCCTAATCTGATGAGAAAAGCGTTCAGCCTCTTATTATGAAGTCTGACATTCGTTGTGGGTTTTTTGTAGTTGTTTCTTATCAGGTTGAAGTTTCCTTTAGTTCTAGTTTGCTGAGCCCCTTCCCCCGCCCCCTCCTCCTGGCACCTCACATGCCACTTGAAATTTATCAAATATTTTTCTCCAATTACTCTGACTGCGAGGTTCTCCTAGATTACTAATGTGGCATGTTAACATTGAGGGTAAAATACTGAACTCACCTTCCTTTTTTGGTCTGATGTCTTGTGCCCTTTCTTTATAATGACTGCGTCCACTATTTGGGTGTCCTTGGGTCTGTTCATGAGGATGTTGATCTATAGTTTTGGCATCAAGGCAAGGTTTGCCTCAGAATAAGTTGAAGTATTTCTTCCTCATTTTCTAGAAGAGATTGTTACTTCTTTAAATGTTTAGGTAAATTTATTGAAGAAACCATCTGGCTTTGGAGATTCCCTCTTCTGGATTTTAAAACCTATGACTTCATTGTCCTTCCTACTTATATCCAGACCATCTGTTTCATCCTCAGTGAGTTTTAGTGGTCTGTGGTTTTGGTTTGGAATTTGGTTTATTTCCTGTAACATGTGGAAGTTATGTGCTGAGAACACATGGTTCTTATGTCCTGTCTCCTGTCGCTGATACAGATAATGCCCTCTCTTTCCATGATAAGCTCCTAGTAACACTGATGATTTCATTTCTCTTTTCAAAGAACTAACTTTTGATTTGACTGAATTCTCTTTCTGTTTTCAACTTCATTGACTTATGCACTTTATCATTTTAATTCTGGTGAATGTTCCTCTGCTGTCGATGGGTACAGTGTTCTGTAAACGTAAATCAAGCTCATTGCTTAATGTGGGGTTCAAGACTACTGTAACTGTGGTGCAAAGAGGATCCTCACTTGAGTAGAGTCCAGCTTCTCCATTTTGTCTTGTTGAGTAAAATTTTACCTATCCCTATTTTTTCGGATTGTTCTGTATGGTGTAAGGAAGGATTAAGAGGACTTTTTTGTTGTTATCACAAGTATCACTCAATTCTGATTGTTTTTATCATTCTGCAATGAGAAGCATATTTCCTAGGCATGCATTTTGCTGAAGGCCCCTGAAAGGCAGGAAGTGCCGTGCTCTGAGGGAAGTAGGAGCAGGCACTGTGAGACACGATGTGGGCTTCACCTCTCAGCAGTTGGTAAAGGTTGGTAACTGTGGGTGGATATCACCTGGGCCCAAAAGTTTCCTTTCCCAGCCGCTGAGACTCCTGAGTCATCTTGCAAGTGTGGCACTAGGCATCTCTCATTGAAGGCTGGTGTCACAGGGTGGGGGGCCTTAGGGACAGAGGCACATCATGACCTCCCCTCAGGCTGTGGTTTTTTTTTTTTTTTTTCAGTAGAACCCTGGACACCGCAGGGGTCCAGTCTGACGTTCCTCACCCTGGGCTGGCCCAGGTGTCACCAACCTGGGCAGTGGTGGTGACTTTCAGGGTCACTGTGGCTAGGCCCTGATACCATGTTGTCTGGTCAAACCCCAGATTAGATGATTTTGTGATTTTTTTTTTTTTAGATGTCACTAAATCAGTAGATGTCATTTAAATCAGTAGATGGAGTTAAACAGGTCATCTTTACCTAATCAGCTGGAGGCTTTTTTTTCTTTTAAAAGATTCATTTATGCATACAAGAACTGGGGTACAGGTCAGAGGTGCAGGGAGTGAGAGGATACACCAGAAACAGAGTAGGGAGCAGAACAGGCAGATCTATTGAAATGCAGTGCTGAGGGGAGCAGTGGGCAAGACAGGAGAGATCTGCTGCACCATGTAGGTAGCTCCCTGGCCAGCTGGGAATCAAACTCATGCTGCAGAGGTTGCAGACAGCTTCACAGTGCTGTGCTTAACCCCTTGTGCCACCAGGGAAGTCCAACTGGAGGCTTTAAGAGAAAAGGTGGTGTTCCCCCAGAAGGAAGCATTCCACCTCCAGCTTGAACTACTGTGTCACCTGTCTCCTGACTCCCCAGATGTTGGACCCCACTATGGTGTGAGTCAATGCCTCAGAACAAGTCTCTCTCTCCCTCCTGTTGGTGCAGTTTCACAGGAAAGCCTGGGCTACTAACAGGGGTGGCAGGTTTATAGATGTGGCCTCATCTTGGGCAGTTGGACTCCACTTCCAGTCCTGCTTGGTGGGTTTTACAGCAGACAGGAGGGTGGGATTGGACCACCATCTCCAACCAGAGGGCTGCTCTAAGAACCCTCAGGAGCGGTGGGGAGATAACCTAGCTCCTGGCTCTGAGGGAAAGGCTATCTGAGTGTCCACCCTCAAGAGCTGAGGCCTCTGGGCGGTGCAGGGTGTGAGCACATTTCACAACATGGTCATATACATGGGCTGGAATGCAGGCAGTAGGCCGGCAACCCAGTCTCCTAGAGGAAAAACGTGAACTCCATCCATCGAAATAATCGTCAGGCCTCTCCCCTCGAATAGCTTGTAACCAAAGACCCTGTTTTATGGAGGAGGAAAATAGGGGGAAGGAGAGGCGCCAGGCAGAGTGAGCAGAAACCCCAAACTGGTGCCTAGTCTCCTTCCCAGGAGCCCCTGCATTCTTTGTGAGTGGCGGGACCAGTAATGCACAACACAGTCAGACATAGTTACAATAAAAACCTGTGATTTAATAAATAGGAGATGCTTCTGAACAGGCCCTTTGCTGCCTAGAGCCCACGGAGAGGAGTGGACAGAGCACATCTGAGCTTCCTGCTGGTTTCCCAAGACGGAGAGCACAGTGAGTGACCCACTGCTTCCGTGTCAGAAACCCATCCCCCTGGGGAGGGACCACAGTCACATAAAAGTAGAGATTGGCGGCTCTGAGCCAGGTCTGGCTACACTATACACCTTCTTGGTGCTTCTTGGTGCTCCTGACTCGGGAGCAGAATCTTTCACAGAGTTTGAGGAGCTCAGATAAAATAAACACAGATGAGGCCAATCCAGTTAACAGCAGCAAATCTGTCAAAGGCGAAAGAGAAAAGGTCAGAGAGAAGGGGGTGGCAGTGCAGAGTGGCCGTGGCATTCTTTGAGTTTCTTTTGTCCTTAGAAAGAGGCATGGAGGCCAGGATGGGGGTGCTGAGCACCTGCTCTTTCCATCCCCTGATGAGGGGGTGCCTCCCCAAGCCTCATGTCCAAAACGCTTCAGAGCCAGGCAGCTTGGAGGTGGGGCAGGTGCCCCATCTGTCACTGTGGCTTCCACTCCAGTGGATTAATTCCTGAAGTCGGCCCATGGCCACCGCTGCATCTTAGTGTCCTGGCTCCCCTCCCTGGCCTCTTTGTCCCTGCATCTTACAAGTGAGATGTACAGCATGGGTGGCCCAGACCTTATATCTGCTCGGCTGATATAATTGCCAGGGGATGGAAACACCATTTAAGAACTGTTTTTGCTTCTATCTCCTCCCTGTGACCGCAGGACATGGTTGCTGATTTTTGATAACAGGAAGAGAGTTCACTGGCTCAGATGTGCCCAGAGGTTTGCAGCGAGCCTGTGTCCACCTCCTCAGTCCTGACTGCTCATTCCAAGACCCTCAAGGATGTGATCTGCTTTGGAGGGGTACTGCCTCGCTGACTCTCTGTCCCCACTCCCCATCTGCTCATGGTCATGCAGCATCAGGCAAACAGCCTAGCCAACTTGGCAGCTTTCCAAAAACAAATGTGGGTCTGCAGGAGCCTGGATAGGGATGGACCAGAACCCCTGAGGTCCTGCTTAGGGCATGAAAACTGGGGGCACACAGCCCAGCTCATGGAATTGCTTCTTCCAGCAAGAACTGTGGAGGGCTGGAGCCCTGTCCGCGGGTAAGCAATGTCCCAGTCCTGCCACCCTTGGATGAATTTGCTGCTCAGCTGGGCGCACACAGCAGGTCATGGCCAGGCCCAGGTCGTCCACTCCTGGTGTAGCCCCCGGGCCTCCTGGTCCCTGCATGTGTGCTGTGGGCCTCCTGTCCTGTTTCGAGGTGTCCCTTCCTCCATCACATCCCCTCCTTCAAGGACAGAAAGACCTCATGTAGGACTCATTCCAGGAGAGGGTCCTAGTGCCCCCTTCACTTACCCAGTGCACCCAGGCTCTCCGTCTGGAAGACCTTCTGTAGGAGCGGAATATAGATCACGGCCAGCTGCCCCAGCACCGACCCCAGCACAGAGTAAAGGAACATACGATTCCTGAGAAAGCCGATCTCAATGATCAGCTTGGTCTGCGGGAGGAGAAGGGTGTGTTGGCCAGGACCCAGCCCAGGTCTCAGATAAACACGCTTCCAGGGACCACTGACTGGCTGGGCAGCGACCGCAGGGCCTCTGGGTTGTGACGGGCCTCACCTGGGAGCGGCAGGTCAGGGCGTTAAAGAGATCGAAGAGCACGAAGCAGGTGAAGGTCATGGTCGTGGTGCGAGGGGTGCTTGCTTTGTCTGCAGGGATCTGGAATGCAGTGCACAGGGTGAGCAGAGACTGAGGGGATCCCTGCTCTTCTCATCCTTAACCCCATGCATGAGAGGAGAGGACTCAGCTAAGCAGGCCCCTGGCTGGGCCACAGTGGGGTAGAAGTTACTGCTAGGATTTGGTCAAGTCCCCCATGTGGGAGTCACACATGGTGCCCAGCAGGTGTCTCTGACCCTCTTGGTGGGACCTGGCAGAAGACACCAGAATGATGGAGTGTATACTTCTACAGTCAGAGCCTCTAGTAGATGTCACTTTGCACAGGCAGGCAGGAGGAGGTGGACCCCATGGAGAATGAGGCTGTAGACCCTGACCTGGCTCTGCCATGGCCCTGGGGACCCGAGGTCTTGTCCTGACAGAGGTGAGAAGGTTCTGGGCACTTCTCAGGAAGTGCTTCCTCCTTTGGTGAGAGCAGGTGATGAATCCTTTCTCTGGCCTGCGGAGCACCAGTACGTCTCCTGCCTGAGCATACTCACTGGACCCCAGGTTATCGGCAGACCCTGGGGGTCTTCACACAGGAGCTCCTAGGCCAGGGCCCAAGAACCTGCATTTCTCAGGCTCCCTGGTCTGTGTTTACCCCTAACACCAGGCTGAGCACATGGCTGAACTGCTGGGGTCCTTCACCACCTTCCTGGGCAGGTGAGGTTGCACAGGTCATGGGGCACCCGAGAAATACTGGAGAGCAGGGGCTTGGCTGTTTCTGAACCAGGGGCTCCCTGGAACTGCACACAGCCCTTAGAGGGAAGATGGGAGTTCTTTTAGATTTCAGATTGTTTCCTAGTGAGAGCAGGAAGAAGTAGGAGTCTCTGGTCCCATTTGGGAAAAAAGTTGGAACTTTTCTCTGCCCAACTTTGATCTTTGTGTTACTTGTCTCCCCCATCAATCTGAGAGGAGGCAGGCCTGCTGCGCTTCACACAAGCCCCACTCCAGCACCTGCCACTCTAGGGCGCTCAGTGCTACTGACTGAATAGCCAATGACTTCAGTTGTCCTTCTGTCTTCCAGGAAGCTGACTGAACAACTCGCCTCTTTCCAGAAGATAAAGAGAGTCCCACTGATGATGATGGCAGCTGACAAAAGGGTGCGCAGGATCAGGGCTCTGCTGAGGATCGTGTCCTTGATGCTCCGAGGAGGCTGCCGCAGTGTGTCTTTGTCAACTGGCTCCACCCCCAGGCTGCTCAAAACAAGACGAGAGATGCTGAAATAAGCCACCAAAAGGGGTTATTTCAAAAAGAAGCATAGAGGGGACAACCTAGAGCAGAGGGCCACTGAAGTCACCATGGAAGGCTCAATGAGGATGGGGTGTTGGCCAGCAGCCTACAGGTTGTCCCTGGCTCATGGGGATACCCCTTACTCAGCCCCTTGGTGCCTCCTGGAAGATCCCTACTGTTGGACCCCTTGGGCAGGGGCACATCTCCCCCACCCTCTTATGTCACCTTCACATACCCTTGACATGAACACAGGAGGGCAAACCACTCCCAAGGTTGACACCCCTGGTCGTCCTGGAGCCACCCCCCATCACTCTTCATGCCCAGGCAGTTTCCATCACCATGGGGAACCCCACATGTTGGGCAATGTTCATCCCAGCTGGTGGAGAAAAACAGGATCCAAACCCTGTTCACCCCCAAACCCACTGTTGTCTGAGGGGACACCGCCTTTGATAACCTTGGAAACAGCAGGAGTTAATGTGGAAGCACAGAGGAGGGCAGGACAGTGAGCACCCACTCCGTGCAGGTCAACTGAGGTACAGCCAGGGGCTGCATGAGGCGGTAGCCTTCAATGCACATGGGGGGCTAAGTGGGGCCCTCATTCCCTTGTCTACTGTCACTGGCCATGACTAGTGAAAATCAGCCACATGTGGAACAACACCCACTGTGTGCTCCAACATGGTGAAGTGACTGCTGGGCCTCGCAGCCTCACTGCCTGATTCTCTTTCATTCAGCTAGCCTTATGCTCCCTTCTTATTCTTTCAGCCAGTAGTTTGCCTAGCACCCTTGTAGGAGCCCACTGGGACCATCACCAGTTCCTTGCCTCCTCGAAGGTGATATTTTAGCATGGAGATGGAGTTTAATCAAATAAGCAATGATAAAGGGACCAAGAGTGAGGAGGTGGCTGTTAGAGTAATCAGGGTGGACTTCTCAGAGGCAGTGACCCGAATGAACAGTGGGAATGGCAACAAGCCATGCAAGAGTCTGGGCAGGAAGGTGTCACCTGCCTTCTCATTTCTTCTGGTGCCAGTGCCTGTGCTTGCCCACCTTGTAGCCCTGGCACCCTGCACGCTGTAGGGGCACAGTCAGTGGAGCAGGTACTGGCTCTGCTGCAGGTCTCCCAGCCTCACCTCTGTGCTGGCGGCCCATCCATGATGATGTTGATCCACAGGATCTGCATGGCGTTGAGGGGACTGGGCAGGTTGCACACAGTGGACAGTGTGATAAGGCTCAGGGCAGAGATGCTCCTGCGGGACATGTGTCGGACACAAGGTGCTGTCAACAGAGTTGGTGGGTGCAGCCCTCGATGGCATTCAGGGTGCTGGCCTCTACTTACGTGCTCAGCTGAAATCGGACAAAGTTTTTGATGTTATGGAAAATCCCCTTGCCTTCCTCCACCGCATTCCTGTAGGAGTGGAGAAAAATGTTTATTCTCAAAGAGGCCCACCAGTGAGAGATTCGGCCAGAGCCATCACCCAAAGGTGACATGCTGCTTGGACCCCTTTCCCACCCCACAGCTGTCAGGGACACGCCAGCAGCCACCAGGGGACAGTCTCTGAGCACACAAGCACAGACTGTGGGTCACTCTAGGGAGCCTCATCCTCGCCAGGGCCCCTGAAGTGTCTGAAGCTCTTGGTGAGTCACCCCCAGCCCAACAGGATGGAAGGTCAGCTCTGGGGCCAGGGTAAGAAGGGACAGAATCCAGAGGTGGAGACACCTTGACCGCTCTCTGAAGGTGCTCTGGAAAAGTCCTTTGAATTTGATCTCATGTCACTAATATATAGTAGGGAACGGTCTAATCCCCCAGTTTTTTTTTTAATTTATACAAGAACCGGGGTACAGGGCAGATGCACAGGAGGGTGAGAGGATTCACCAGAGCCAGAGCGGGGAACAGAACAGGTAGACTGATGAAATACACTGCTGAAGGGAGCAGCGGCCGGCCGGGGATCGAACCAGCGCTGCAGAGACTGTGGATAGCTTCACAGCGCAGTGCTCAACTGCCTGTGCCAGCAGGGAAGGCCCAAATCCCCCAGTTTTTTTAAACTACATTTGCAAAAGAATGAAAACCACAGAGCTATATATTAACTACCTTTTATTTTTTTAACAGAGGAAGCCTTATTTATCTGTAAAGATTCCTTTCTAAAGCCATTCGTCAGGTTTTTGCTATTTCTTCCCTCCCACTTTACTGCTATTCCCTTGAGTAAATTCTAAGTTAATTAGAATGAATTCGAGAATTAGATTTAGAGAGGTCAGCTTAAGAGGAACACATAGCTTTCAGTGACCTCAGAATCTAGAAGTCTCGTCAGCGTGAGATGGGCTGCCCCATCCAGCACTCAGGCACCAGTGGTGACCTCTGAGGCTGAGTACACTCACCTTTAACTGGCTATCTCACAGGAAGCATTTCTGTGTCATGAAACTTTTTATGACGTGATTTTTAGCAGCCACGCTTGCAAGGCCAGGATGCCCTTCCTCACAGGCGGCCCAGGCTTGTCTGTCAGCGCCTGAACTGCCCCCTCAGGCTGCAGGTGAGGGCTCTGCAATGCTTATCCCTCCCAGGCCCCCACATGCTGTCTGGGGGTTAATTGGCCCCCATGACCCTGCTTTATGGGATGCGTGGGTCACGAAACACCTGGAAACCTTTCTCAGCATGATCCCCTGTTTCTCCACAACAGCTGACCCAGCAGGAAGGTGGTTACTCCTGGTTGTTCTTGCACTAAAAAAAATACCTAAAGAGGAACTTACATGATGGCTGAGAAGTCGTCATCCACCAGGATCATGTTGGCGGCCTCCTTGCTGACGTCGGTGCCCATCTGCCCCATGGCGATCCCGATGTCTGCTGACTTGAGGGCAACTGCGTCGTTCACTCCATCCCCCGTCATGGCCACAATCGCCCCCGACTCCTGCAAAGCCTATGGAAAGAGGAAGTGAGTGCAGTGCTGCTGTCGGAGGACCTTCCTTCTAGATCCTCCTTCCTGCCTCAGGGGTGCCTCTCACACTGTGGGCAGAGGGCAGACTGTGCCCTGAGACACCAGCGTTGGTGGGCCCAGTGAAACCCAGCTCTGCCCGTGCTGGCTGTGGGGACTGGGCAAGACCCATCCGTAGCCCTCAACCTCGGCCTCTCCATGTGTAAAGTGAGGTGACGGCCCCTCAGGACTCTGGAGGAGATGGAGTTGGGCAACTGGTAAAGGCCTCATTGCCATTATTAGTGATAATCAGCATTTTGTCCCCTGAAACCACAAGGTCCCCCGAGTGTTAATATTTTCTTTGCAGAATAACTGCACAGAAGTTTACTCTGTGGAATGAAAAAAAGCCCCTAAATAAAAGCCCCTAGATAACACAAAAAGCAACCATGAGTAAAGATAAAGAACACATTTTCAACATCTGCATGTATGGAGAGACCAGGATCCTGCATTCCAGAGAGTTCCTCCCTGGGGCTGCATAATGGGGAAACCACAGCAGCTCTTTGCTGGGCATCTGCTATGTGCCTGGTGGTGTGCCATGAGCCCCACAGGGACTTCCTTTGCTCCTCTCGCCAGCCTGTTATCCTGTGTACAGATAGCAGGAAGCCCAGGGTTGGCACAGGCTGGCACAGGCTGGCCTCTGTTTTCCCTCTGCACCCCCTATTCTTGCTCTGCTTTTGGTGTGTATGGCAGCTTTAGTTGCGCATGTGTCCACCCTGCAGAGCTGATGCTTGCCAGCAGCCCTGCCACCTAGTGCACCACGGAGCATGGTGTGGGCACAGTTAACCTTCACCAAGGGAGCTTCCTGCCACCCCTGACTGCCCTGCCCTCTCCAAGCCCGGACAGGCAGTCCTGGCACAGCAGCCTGGAGGAGCAGCCACGGCTGCGGTTGCACCAGCTCAGGCCCTGCACGGCCCCTAGGTGGACACACGGCGCATGGCCTACCTTTATGATGGTGAGCTTGTGCTTTGGGCTGGTCCTGAAGAAGACAGACACCTGAGCACAGAGGCACGAGAGCAGTCAGTGCATGAGGGGCTGGGCTGTCCTTCCACCTGGCCCTGGGACGCCCCACCTTCCTGTCCCCTACAATCTGTTGGCCCTGGGAGGAGGAAGATGAGGGGGGACCCACCTCTGTGATGTGCTTGGCCAGTTGGCCCTTGTCCATGCTTTCCACCTCATCCCCCGACAGCGCTGTCAGCTTCCTGTTGCACAGGCCAATGTGCCTGCCTGTGGTAGGAGGACCCCTCTGAATGCCTGTTCTGGGCCCAAGATGGGGGCCCCCATCCCCCACTGCACCCTGACACCTACCCCTGCCTCAGAGAGCTCATATAAAACCAGGATGCATACCTGTACTGAGGACCTGTTATGCTACCTGATTTCATTCCCACCCACAGAATCGCCTTGTGACCAAGGCCATACTCTCCCCACTGGAAGGATGAGACTGCCCCTGGGTCATGGAGCTGCAAGTGGCCACCTCAACCCTGATGTGGTTCTGCCTAAGACTAGAGTCTGTTCTCTTTCCTTGGTGCCCAGCTGCCTTGAGGTTGTGGGGGGAGGACCAAGGGGTGACAGACCACCCTCATAGCAGCAGTGCATCAAGGGACCAAGGATCAGCATGGACCATGCTCTGCCCAGTCCACACAGCTGGTGGCAGGAACCAGACAGCTGTTGCTTTGAGGACAAGGCGAGGTGATGGGGACTAGTCCCTGGGCAGACAGTAGGTTCTCAGTGGTCTGAGGTTGCTTTCCCTTGGAGAACCTGCTGATACTTTAAAGACAAATGTCACCAAAGGCAGAGATCTGGCCCGCGAATCTCTTCCTCTTTTCTAAGCTGCAGGATGGCCCCTGGTAATGCCCCGCTGCAGGCATTGCCATCATAAAGGGATGGGCAGGTTTCCACCCCTTTCCCCATTACCTATGGCCAAGGCTGTCTCTAGAGCATCTCCCGTTATCATTTTCACCGACACGCCCGACTCGGAGAGGACCTGGACGGCTTCCTTCACACCAGCCCGTGGGGGATCGATGATTCCAACGAGACCCAGGAAGGTCAGCTGCCCGAGCTCGGGCCCAGCAGCCAGGGCCAGCACTAGGAGAGAGGTCCGCAGGCCCATCAGCCCCAGCCCCGTGTGGAAGCCCAGTGCCTGTGTGGGAGCAGGGACTAGAAACCCTGCTCGTGGGCTGCAGCTGTTGAGGGTGCACCAAGTAGAGAGAAACACTAGGGGTGGCCTGCCTTGCCAAAATCTGTAGTCTACTGGTGGCCTGGACGCCCGCTCCCAAGCATGGCCCGATTGATCTATATGTCCTTGGTTTGCACTTTTGTCACCTGCAGCCACCACCAAAGTTTAAGAAAACATGTGACAGGCACAGTGGTGAGAGGGCTGTGTGGCTAGTCTTGGCCTTGACTGCTTCAGTGGCCCAGAAGCCTGGCCTGGCTGCTAGGGACGAGCGCCTGGGAGGTGGGATGAGAGATCGGACCTCACTGTGTCACCATGGAAGGGGCTGTGGCCACGGAGCCTCCAGCTGCGCCTCCTTCCTGCACGGTCAGAACACAGCTCAGAGTGCACAGGCCATTCAGTGGGCAGTCCTCGGGGCTCCCCTGCCTGCCTTGCCCCTGTGGTCCACAGATTCTTGAAGACCCTCACTCCGGGGTTGTGTCTACACACATGGGTGCTGCCCACGCCACACTGCATGTGGTCAGCAAATGCAGGCGGGAGGCTGCTACCCCTTCTCTGTGAGCCACAGCTGCCTTGGTGGCACCATGTGGAGGCTGGGCTGGAACTCTGGCTGGCCGGCCACCTTACTGACTAGGTAAGTAAGCATGAGCCTGCTAGATTCGCTGTCACATGCAGACTTAAGCTGGGGGCTGGGGACACAGGCACTGACCCCGCAGACCCAGCGACCCCATCCTCTTCTCCTCCTGCAGGCAGAAGGACCTCTGTTGGGGCGTCAGAGGCAGGGGGATGCCCCCGTTGTTGTACGTGGTGCAGTAACAGATCACTTCTTCAAAGGCCCCCTTCATGAAGTAAATGTCTTCCTGCTCCTTGGAATAGAAAAAAGGAAGACAATCTGTTGTTACTGGATGCTCTCGGCGGCGCAGACTCACCTGCACAACGATGTTGGGGTCAGGGTTACCCACAGGAACGGTCTTCATTCCTAGTCAGGTAAGTCATAGAGGAGCAGCCCATAAAGGGAATGAGGCTGGTGTGTGACCTCCCCCCACTACTCAGCTCCCCATCAGGTCCCCTTGTTAATATCAGGGCAGCTGTGCATTTTGTTAATGACCTGTCTCCCAGCCAGCGCTATGCCTTTAGGGGCATGACTGGCAGCTAGTGACTACTTCAGTCAGACTCCGGTCTCCTGTGTGCGGGCACAACTGCTATTCTGCTTGCCCCAGCACCAAGTGCGCAGCTGACCATCTCCCTGTGTTTTTACTACACTGTCTCCCAGAGGCCTGGAGCCCCAAGGAACAGGTGCCAGGAGAGTGTGGAGTCAGTGGGGAACGGCACCCCCTGCATCAGCACAGCCCCTGCTGGCTCCCGGGTACGGGGAGCGGGGGAGCATGGGAGGATGTCTAAGGCAGTATTTAGAGGGGGAAAAAGCCAGTTACAAGCACACTTAACACACATACAAAACAAGCGTGACCTGGCTTTGAAGGTGTTGCCCTGCGTTGGGTTTGAGCATTTGTAACCTCAAACATGGCCCCAGCTGCCCCCACCTCAGGCTGGGATGGGCAGGGTGAGAAGGAGGCAGAATTATAAGAAGCTTCCATTTTTAAGTCACATTTCTAAAGTTTTTCTCCCATCAGTATATATTACCATTACCTCCAGGCAGGAAATATTTGAAGGTATTAAAACATTAAAAAATCCACAGCTCCTTATAAGCACCCTCTCACAGCAAGGGGCTGGAACGAGCTGGCCAAGCTGCCTGCATGAGAGGAGAAATCTCAGCCTGGCCTGACGTGATAGATTCGAGAGAGGGAGACTTGAAGCAAAGGGTAGGAGAAAAAGCTAGAAAGGCAGTAAAATCCCCTGTTAAAACAAAACTTTTTTGAAAAACTGCAGAAAATTTTAAAAAGGGGGAAGTCTGCTGAGCTCCTATCTGGGACAGCCTTGGCTAGCTTGGCGCCGCTGCTCTGGCCACCATGATGTGTCCACGCGTGTGTGTGCAGTGAGGGACAGGTGAGCTCACTGTTGACACATTTTGTGGTGGACATAGGGATGTGCCTCCTGGGCCCCCTCAGTAATGAAGGGCTTTTCCCCATCCTGCTGGTTAAATGAGCTCACAAGGGAACTCAGCACACAGATGCCAAGGAAGGACCCCCAAGTTAGCCAGGGGGGGGCAGCAGGAGTGTGCAGCGGCTCCAGCTGCAATTCCTACGTCATGATGTTATGGGCCAGCGAGTCTCATCCCGAGCACCAGAATCCCCAGCAGACATAGGGTCTGGCTCCCACCCGCGGTGTCTGAGAATCTGTATTTGTAACCAATTCCAGGTGACACTGATGCTGCGGGTCCAGGGCTTTCCCTTTGAGAGCTGCTGTTCCAGATGAATTCTCCGCAGAGGACCCGAGAGAGATCAGGTGCTTACTTGCTATCAACTGCATTTTCGTGGAACTAGCTGGTGACTTGAAACTCTCCTCCTGGATATCTGTAGTCAGCTTTATTGGCGATGGGGGTGGGGTGGGAAGAGGCAGGACAGCAAACTCACCTCAGCTTTGGGGCTGCATTTGACCGCCATCCACTTCTGCTCTGAACTGAAGGGAATCTCTTTCTTTCTCACGTATGAATCTTTAACATTACTCATGTCCATCTAGGATAATAAAATGGGGCGCTTCAGTGAGTTGTCCCAAACCAATGTCTGTGTATAGCTCAGTCCATTTAAGATATTCATTCTTCAAACCATCCTCGGAAGACAAGAAACTCAGGCCTGTAGCTCAGAGAGAAAGGACCTTTGCTTCCAAATGTTCAGCTTGGGAAAATGGTCCCTCTTTTTCTTGTCCCAGTTGCATAAACATAATACCCCTTTCTCTCCCCCCTCCCCGAGTTTCCCATAAGTGGAACATGCCCAGTGAGGATATAGCAGTTTCTAAAAAACTGAACTCCTGGGGTCTGACATTCGTTTGTTTTTTGATGGCTTCCAGTCCAGTTACTTGGTATCTCTGAGCCTCAGTTTCCCCAACTGTAAACCAGTCCTAGCCTGTGCATCTCATTGCCCCAGGTATTGAAAGTGCATTCTTGAGGGCAAGACTCCTTTTAGGTACAGAGCATAGATACGCAGCCACACGTATTTTCAGTGTAGCTGAGGTATTAAAATCTGAGGAGATTATTAGGCCCCGGAGGAGAATGTACAGGATGAGCTGCGACCTCTACAAAAGAGAGCTGAGCCCTAACTGGATGATACCTGCAAGGGCGATCTCATTTGCGAACAGGGTCTTTGGGATGTAGTCAAGTCAAGATGAGGTTATTAGGGTGACCCTAATACGAAGAGGAAAAGGAAGCAGAGAGGAGAGCGATGAGGCCACCAGCCAAGGACACGGTGGAGGACAGACAACAGAAGCTGGAGAGGAGCCAGCCCGCCTGCACCGGCCTTTTCGACTTCTGGCGTCCAGACTCAGTAAGTGCCTATTATTTTAACTACCCATTGCGGGTACTTTTGATCGGCTGCTCCAGGAAATTAACAGCAGAGTCTTATAATGGACAAAAGGTGCAAAGTCCCCGCCCTAGACAGGAGGATGAGTGAGAAGAAACACAAAGCTCTCAGTTCCGTGTCTAATTCCCAGGCTGCGGTGAACACCTGCCAGAGTAAACTCATAAGTTGCAGAGGACAGGAGGTTCTGGAACCTCTGCTCTTGGCTGCACAGGCAGTGGTGGGTACAGGGTGGGTTGAGACACCAGGGTTTTGGTTTTGCTCCTGCTAGAAGCCAGTAAGCTTCCCCTTCCCCACTGGGCATGGGAGTGGTCGGTGGGTTGGTTTTAAAGGGGCAGTGTGTTCAATTCTGTGTCACCGACAACCTGGACAGTATTTTCTTCTGTGAAAGGAAAAGAATATGTGGAACAGTCTTAAGGCAGCTGCTTACAGGAGTTGAATAAAAGGGTCATCCTTCTGGCCACTCATGGCTCACCCACCACTGGTCTGGAACTTCACCCAGGCCCAGGCAGAGAGGAGGGGCCTGGGTTCCCTGCCAGGGGAGGGAGGGACAGATGGACACAGGACAGTGATGAGTGAAGCCAAAGGTGAGCAGAAGTGGAAACAGACGTGAACTTGTCCGAGACAGCTGTGAAGGAAGAACAGACGGGAGGGACCTAGCCCTGGAGGCAGTAGAGGGAGCTGGGCAGGATGGAATGACAGGAGCTGGGGGTTCCCAAGTGGAGCACCCAGCGTGGGGCTTCCGCTAGATGGGGACAACCTTATGGGCCCTCTTCTGTGCAGCATACACACCCATTGCTCTGCCACACAACCCCCAATCTCAGGGGGCAGGAGGGGATGCTTAGAAGTGCTAGCACATGCTCCCAGAATCGACTAGTGTATTAAAAGGGAACCCTCCTGTGGGGTTGTGGTGAAGGACAGCAGGAACTGTGTTGGGGTGCAGAGGTGAGGCTTGTTCTTCTGTCTTCCCAACTCTCCCTTGGGGTCTGCGCCATGAGGCTTCTTAGAGAATGGCCAGAAAGGGGTCAGATACCTGCAGAACTTTCAAAACCACATCTCTTCCCTACCAATCAGCAGATGGCCCCAGGGGTGGGGGGTGTCTGGGATCATTCAGGATTACAAAGCTTCCCCATCCCTCTGTCACTTAGATGGGAGTCAAATTCCCCCGCTCCCTGGACGCAGGCACTCACCTTCATAGCCAGGGCCATCAGCGCCCCTTCTGTGGGCTGCCCTATCACCGAGTTTTTCTTGATGATAGCGTTATTGGCAACACAGCCTGCCTGAAATGGGGAAATTCCAGGTGTCCAGTTAATACAAGGGGCTGTCCCCCCTCAGCCCCCACCCCAGGGACCCCGGGCTTCAGAGACTGGAGCTAGGGGGCCAGTCGGGACAAGATTCACTCTTTAAGACAAACCCCCTCTTCATAATAAACCCTGGACACATTTATTGACTCTGCAGGTGCTGGTTGTTCCAACAGTGCTGTAAGATGACGGTGGGAAGCAGGTAGAGGATAACTGGTGGCTGAGTGTAGGGTGACTTGAGTGACCCCCCAAGGGGTTTGTGTTTCTGTTGGGGGTGATGGGGATTAAACAGTGGTGATGGCTGTGTGACTGTGTGAATCTAGACCAACTGAAATGTACACTTGAAAGGGTGAATTCTATGGTAAATGATACTTTTTGATCAAAAATAAAGATAGAAACAGACATGCACACAAATTGGGAGGCAGGGGGAAGCTCCCAGCTTCCTTCCTCATGGCCGGTGATCCTGGGCACTCATGTTACCTCTCCTAATCTGCATGACTGAGCTGACAGGGCTGGCCACCAGGGTTACTGTGGAATTAAGTGGCACCATCAGGGTGGGAGGGAGCCTAGCAGAGTGGGTGCCCTTGCAGGGGGAGGCGGTGACCTCATATTCATAGAGGGCACGTTTCCCGTGAGGATAGGATGTACATAGCAGTATCATGCGTGTCCAAAGCACTGGTTGCACACTCACGCCCCGACACGGAGTGACTTCCAGCAGCAGGGGGAGCACAAGGCACCACCTCTTACCTCCTGAGTCACCACCTTCATCCAGGCCACCAGGACCACCTGACCCCTGAGGCGTGGCCCAGTTGTCAGCAAGAACCATTTGACACAGCTGGCCCTTCTCTTGTCAGGAGCCTCCCCATCAGCAACTTTTAAACATGATTTCCACCATAGTGCTTGACACTCACCTCCACTAATTTTCCCACTGAGACGTTGGCAAACTCCTTAACAACCTCCTTTGCTGGCAAAAGACACACTGTCCCTTTACCATTATATCCAACGCCGCTGACCTGCGGGAAAAGCGGCACAGTGATGTTCACCAGGAGTCAGAAACGTGCTGCCCCATTATGTCTTTACTGGGGATCCATCCCCAGGACATAATCCCACCCACAGACCCAGCTTCAAGCGTGAAGGTGGTCCTGGTGGGGTTAGCGATTTATCTGAACACTGTTGATTTCATAAACCTCAGTGGGGTATTCTGCAGCCAGTAGCATTTATAGTTAGGCAAGTTAAGCCACAGCATGGAATCTTCTGGAACAGGAGTAGACAAAGTTTTCCTTGCAAATATTTCAGTATAGGCCACACAATCGGTGGCTTTTCAAGTCTGAAATGATGGACCATGTGCAACAGGAAGGGTGTCTCTGGGGGCAACAAAACTCTTCACGAAGGTGGGTGCAGCCCATGGGCTACTTGCTGCTGACCCTGGGCCTGCAGAGTTTTGTATAAAATGCATCAGGTTACAAAATCACTCGTTCTGGGAGCTTACAACTGAGCCAAATGCACAGGAGAGGGACTGAAAGCAGAGATGGAGAATTGGGGTTGGTTTATTCTGGAAGGTTATGGGTCGCTGTTTTCTAGCTTCTAAATTTTGTTCATGATTAGTATTAAAAGATAAAAAATAAAGGTCGTGACCTTACATCCATCATCTTCCTATTTGTAGTGAAGAGATTATGCAAGAACCTTATGTTGGTGGCTTTCTAATTGCTAACTGAGACCATGCCACATGCTCTCTAGGAAGGAAGGGTCTCCGGGGCATGCCTCTCTGTCCAGAACCTTGTAAATTTGCATGGACTCACCTCAGCATGGAGTCCATCAGATGTGACAAGCTGGGTGACAGTCATTTCATTGGCAGTCAGAGTTCCCGTCTTATCAGAACAGACGACATTGCAACACCCTGGCCCAAGGAAGCATCAGCATTTGTAGGGAAAAGAGATCATCCCCACTGACTCTCAGGCTTAGGAAGTGCTCAACAAACATGGCTCAGACACCTATTCATGCCCATTAATAAGGACTCAACCAGCTGGTGTCCCTCACCTAGAGTTTCCACGATGGGCAGCTTCTTCACAATGACCCTCTTCTTGGCCATCCGCAGCACTCCCAGGACCAGTGTAACCATGACAACGATGGGAAGCCCTTCTGGGATGGCAGCCACAGCCAGGCTGTTTTGAGAAGTCAGATCACTTTTAACACGCACTTAAGGGTGACATGAATCTCAACAGGGTCTGGCAACACTTTTACTTGGGGAAGTTATTCTCTGGTGTCCCCATACTGTTCTCCACTCCTAATCCCATGATGTACCTGTCTCCTTCAGCAACCATTGCTCTGAGGTCTTCCCCTGTAAAATGCTGGGAAGGAACCTCTCTATCAGTCCCCCACACTTTAGTGTGAATTAGTCCTTTTGCATACAAAGTGTTCTCATTTATTAGAGAGGAAAGCCTCTGGCCATATGTGAGCATATTGAAGATGCAAGGTGACTGTGTACAAAGCCAATTAATGACACGGGGCTTTCTTATCATATCACTTAAATTGATTTTTTCCCCCACTCCCATCCCTCCACTCCAGCCCCTTCAGAGTTAAATTGTAAAAAGGAATGTATGTCTTAGAATCAAAATAAATATGGTGTATGAACAGCCAGCAAGGGCTCTTGGGCTTCTATCCAAAGAACGTGAAACTGTCAAAATGCAATGTTTATTGCAGCACTATTTGCTATAGCTGGGCCAGGGAAGCAGCTTAAATGTCCACCCACAGATGACTAGATCAAGACGATGTGGTCTGCCTACACCATGGGGTGCTATTCACTATAAGGGAAGAAAAAATGCTGCCAGGTACAGCCACATGGAAGGAGCTGGAGGGAATGACGTGCAGTAAAGCAGGTCAGAATGAATGACAATGTGGGACATTCACAGAGCAGACAATTTGACCAATAAAATACTTACAAAAACTAGTGGACATTAACAAACATAGTGAGGGCTCTGAGGTTAAGAGGAGTGGGGTAAAGAAAGGGACAAGGGGAGGGGCCTCCCTGGTGGCGCAGGGGGTTAAGACACAGCCTATGAAACTATCAGCAGCCACTGTGGCCTGAGTTCGATCCCTGGCCAGGGAGCTACCCACATGGCACAGCAGACCTCTCCTGTCTCCCCGCTGCTCCCCTCAGCAGTGTATTTCAGTAGATCCACCTGTTCTGCTCCCCACTCTGTCTCTGGTGAATCCTCTCACACACACCCCCTGCATTTCTGGCCTGCACCCCAGCTCTTGTATGCATAAATAAATCTTTTAAAAAGAAAGGGACAAGGGGATATAAGGGATGGTAGTGGGAGAAAAAAACATTATCAAAAAATATTTTTCAATAACTATATCCAGAAACCTACCACTTTTTAGCACATCAACTACTCACTACCAGCCAGATACAAGCAACTAACTTGCTTACCTGGATTATTAACTTAAGACAATAAAGAGAAATGAAAGTAAGTCATGCAAAAAAAAAATTATATATACATATTATATAAGTGGTAGCCTTTCACCCAGAGACAAAGGGATATTCAGGGACAAGTTATACAAGCCAAGGTCACAGTTTGGGCAAGGACTGAGCTGGTTATGGTGACAGCAAGATGGCATCTTTGTTTTGTTTTTTGTATTTTTTTTTTTTAGAGATTTATTTATTTATTCATACAAGCACTGGGTACAGTCAGAAGTGCGGGAGAGTGAGAGAATTCACCAGAGCCAGAGCGGGGAGCAGAACAGGCAGACTGACGAAATACACTGCTGAGGGGAGCAGCGGGTGGCAGGAGAGGTCTGCGCGCCATGTGGGACCCTCCTCCAGTGGCCGGGGAGCAGCTGGGGATCAAACCGGCACTGCAGAGGCTGCGGGCAGCTTCGCAACCCAGCGCTCAACTGCTGCACCACCGGGGAGGCCGGCATCTTAGGTTTTATGGCTCGGGAGACAAGCCTCACTAGACAAACATTTGCAGAGGGCTCTGATGGGGACCTACCCCACAGGGGAGGACAGGGTGTGTCTGTGTGTGCCTGCGTTTCTCTAATAATAAAAGATTAATCCGCAAATGAACAGAGACTAGCCTGTACCAGGAAATGTGTTATCCTGACCCTAGCTCAAGGCAGCAAGCTCCAGTTTTTGATAAGAACAATCCTCATTTGTTCTGGAGACTCTTCTCCCGGGCTCTGCTGTCATTTCTACCTTGATTTGGGAGTTTTGAGGGACTTCAATTCTGTTAAAAACCGAAAAACCTTTTGAAGTCACAAAGTGAAACTGTAGCCTTTTTCCTCAACCACACATTTTCCCTGGTATGGGGGGGTGCGGTGGCTGGAGGAGAAGAAAGGCAAGGAATCAGAATGATCTTGGGGAGGTGGGGTCAGAGCGGGCAAAGGGCCTTTTCATTGTTTACCTGGAAACATCTAGTAGTTTTAGCTCATGGAACTTTCCATGCTTTATGAGAGTGGAAGTCGTCATTATTTGGGACAGGGTCCTGAGCATGTGGCTAGAGTGCTCTGCTTTTTCTGGGGTCCCCAAGGTCCAGGGGTCTCCTTTACTGCACCCTCCAGCCTGTGAAGGCCTGGCCGACTGAGCACTCTTGGAGAGGGACTTAGCCTCGTCCCTTGCCCTGCCTCCTGCTGGAGCCCACAGGTGGAGCAGCCGCAGCATCTGGCTCCTTGCCTGCTTCCTGGCCCTCTCCATCAGCACCCCGGCTATAGGAGGATGCAGAGTCTCAGGCCCACCCAGCCTGGCCGAGGCAGGGCACTGGCCAGCTGTGTCCACCAAGCTCTCCCAGGACACTTCTGTCTCAGGTCGAAGTCGGGGACCCCTGCCCTAGGGGTTTCCTCTCCCAGGACGCCCACCCGCCCCATAGTCCTCGGTGCAGCCAGCTGCCCTCTCGGACTGCTTCCTCCTTCTCACCTCTGATACAAGCCCAGCACACGGCCCATGGCCTGCAGTCTCTGCCAAGAACTGCTCATGCTTTCCTTTCTCTGCTCCCAGAGAACAGAGGTGCCAGCCTGGACCAGCAAGGATTCTGGTGACCTGATTAGAATCAGGAGCAAAAAGTGTTCCTAGGCCCCGTGACCTGCCCCTAACTGCTCACGGGCTGGTCACTCCTGGCGCCACCATCATCCCCACCGTCATGCCTTGGCCCTGCCTGTTCGTCTCTTAGCAGCTGCCTCCTCATCTCTCCTGCTCAGCTCCGCAGAGAACCCTGCCCGGGCCACCTCCGTGGGGCGAGACCACGGACCTCCTTTTGGGCCTCTCAGCCATGGCTTCCTTTGCAGCATTGATCATATGTCATCATTATTAATGTTCACTTCAATTGCTCCTTTTCCCCCGCCAGCCTGCAAACTCCAGCCTCTGGCTCCATGAGCGCCGAGTGATGCAGGTACTCAGTGCAGGTGAGGGATGACTCCTGGCAGGGCCCGTGGACGTGACTCCAGGAGGGGCTGTCTCCCACTCGCATCCCACCAAGGAGAAACTGAGGCACAAAAGGCTAACAAGCTCACCCAGGACTACACGGCAAATGTCTACACCAGCATTTAAGGCAACACAGGCCGGCCCTGGGGCCCACACTCTTACAGAAAGACCCAAAGCCCCAGGCTGGCAGAGAGCGATGGGGACTAGCAGCGTGTGCTTTCTTCACCTTGTTAGCACCAGCCAGTGCCCCCGTCTGTCAGACGACGTGCTACAGGCCGGCTGTGGCATGGGGGTGCAGGGTGCATGCTCCCACACCGTTCCTGCTCCCCGATTGCCCCAGCTTCTCTCACGCCCTGACGAGGGGCGCCAGTGCCTTACCTGACTCCGATGGTGAACATGCTGCGCAGTGGCTTCCCCTGCAGCCAGCCGGTGAGCATGATCACACCTGGGAAGAGACACACATATCAACGTGCACCCACACGCTTCTGTGTCTAAACTTGTGAACTCACTTCCTTAAAGAGCTCGCAGGGAAGAAAAAAAAATCTTCTACCAAAAAAATAATTCTTTTAAATTAAAAAAATAAGAGCTCACAGGAGCATGCACGCACACACACGGGGGAAGGAGTAACTCAAGGACGTGCCACTGCACTCTGTTGTCTCTCTGAGGAAGATACCACAAGACTGACTGACTTGACTGGTTCCAGAAAGGAACTAGTCCATTCAGGTCAAAGAAACAAGCAGCCAGCAAATTCCAGGCTATTAACTGAGGCTTAGGGATGATGACAAAAGAGTGTGCACCCATGACGTCCCTCACAGCATCTGAGGTGTCCATGACAGCTGCTCCCAGGATGAGCAGATGGGCCATTGTTTTTGAAAAGATTTCACCCTGCAGAGTCACGACTCAATATGGTCCCTGTGCCAGCTTCTCCTTCATCAACCGTTAGCAGGCACCATTAACAATTCCTCTGTCTAGAATTTCAAATCTCTTTCTCTCTTTTTTTCAACTTGGTAAACTCCTCTGCATCCTGCAAGACCCAGTATAATATCACCTTCTTCTTGGAACCTTCCAATCTCTAGCAAGAAAGCTTCACATTTCACATTTGTTTTCTCCCATATCTGCTGAGGGCCCTTCCAAAAGCAGAAGTTGTATTTGACTTATCTTGGTGACCCTAGAGCCTAGCATAGGTTCAAGTGTATCATAAGACACTAACTAAATGTTCCTGTATTAACTCATTCGCTCAATAAGTGTTTATTGATAAATCTACCATGGGTTAGGCAATGGTTGACCCTGATGGCTGGTTCTGAAGAACACAGAATCAAAACCAAAGCTGGAGACAGCAGAAAGGGGAAGGGTGAGGGCCCAGTATGTTCAGGATAAGACCTCAAGTAAGGTCTGCAATATCATGTTGATGCTTCTGGATGTACTGCCAAAGGGCAGGGGGCATGGGCTACATTTCTATGCTATTGAGTAGCATAGAAATAGGGCTGGGCACACCACTGAACTACATTTCCCAGTCTCCCTTGTAGCCAGGTAGGCCATGTGACTCCATTCTGGCCAACAGAGTGTGGGTAAGTGATGACTTCACTTCCTGGTTATGCCTTAAAATTTTCCTACACAAACCCTCCTGTTCTCTCTTCCCTAATTGCTGGTCAAATAGAATTATGCCCCCCTCCACAGAGACTCAACAATACTGTAGGAGCCTGGGTCCCCAAGTCTGTGTTTGGAAGTGAGCTATTTGGGAAAGTGACTCAACCAGGTACATGCTCATGGGCTGAGGTGTGAGCAAGATATAGCCTTAAACATATTAAGCCATTAAAATGTAGGGGCTGCTTGTTACAGCAGTGAGCCTGCTCTGACTAATCCAGAAACCTCGTGTTGCTGTCAGAGAATCTCAGATCCCAACCCCCAATCCTCTCCCAGACTAGCAGCAAGACAGATGAAAAACATAACGCAGGACCGGTGCAGAAACCGCCTCACTCACCAATTATGCCAAACGAAAAAAGTGTCAGTTGTTTCCCCAGCTTGTCCATGCTCTTTTGCAGAGGAGTCTTAGGAGTCTGAGAGGATAAGAAAATGGATTTGTGAGATAAGACCCCAGCAGTGTCCTCAGCTTCTATTTGGTTTTTATGTACCAGCTGAATGATGACTCACAGCCTCACATGTTTAATAATGCATAGACCTCTATACTTAAGACCTGTACATGTTACTGCCTGTAGGTTATACCCAGATAAAATTCTAATGTTCCAAAAGTAAAGTTCTTAATTTTTAAATTTTTTATATAATTTATTTATTTATATATATTTCATATCATTGTTCTTTTTCGTACAATGTTTGCTTTCTCCTCTCAGGTGTAGTCCCCATAGAATTCCCACCACCCATTCAGCCCTGCACCATCACCACAGTCCCCTGTGCGCCTCCCTCTTCTCCCTCCCCCTCCCCTGCAAAATGTCTCTGACTTACAGTTGCCTGTTAATTTTGTTTTTTTTTCCCCCTCAAAGTAAAGATTTTTGGAAGTGTATTCACATTAACCACATGATTCTCATTTCTGAGACAGAGCTGAGCAGGCTAAGAGATACCACTAGCCTAGGATGATCTCAAACACCAGCCCACAAGAGAACCAAACCCCCCACTCGTCTTACCTCTTCAGCCTGCATCATCTTAAACACTTCTCCGAACTGAGACCTTTCCCCTGTTCCAATCACGACCCCCTGTGTTCAGAGAGAGACGTGTGAGAGGGGGCGGGAGCCTGTGGGGCCACAGAGATAAGGCCTCAGGGTGCCCAGGCTCACCTGCCCCTTCCCATACTGCACCAGGGTCCCCATGAAGACAATGTTGCTCAGAGCGGTGAGGTCCCCCCCACCTGTCAGTGGGGTGTCCGTCTTGCTACAGGGCTCAGCTTCTCCAGTGAAGCTGGACTCATCCACCAAGAGGTCCGTGACCTAGGAGAGCAAAGGGAGAGACGGCGGGACTGTCCTCCAGCCCTGGGAAGTGTGGTGGAAACACAGAATGGTCTCCAGCACCTTAAAGTCACTTGCCCATGAAAGCAAAGAAGGAAGATGTGGAAATCAGGGGTCAAGTGTCAGAATATGGCCTGAGGTGCTGCCAGGAATTGGGAAAGCTTCGAACTTGTGGACCCTCTTGAAAAACATAGAAGGCTCAGACCTTCTCTTAACATGTTTGTAAATTGTAGGTAATGTTAAGAAAAAACGTAGGCAATGGTGAATTTACAAAAGACTTTCAAAGCACTCGTGGCTTTGACCTAACTTTCCATATGTCCTACCCCCGACCTGGAAATCCTATACAATGTGTGCTTGGAACATCAGGGAGCCTGGACATTCAGTGACAGCCACACCCAGGCACACTCAAACACACGCCAGAAACACACACCAGAACCATATACAGACACAGGTTGATTGATTCTCATTCTCTAGGAAAGGAGCAGGGAGGTGCTACCAGTTCTAGAGTGTCTGCCATGCGGCAGGCTTGGCGCTGAGTGCTCTGCAGGGCTGATTTCTTAATCTTCACACTCCCCCTGAGGGCGGTGTTATTTTCCCCCTTGCACATATGGTGAAACTGAGGCGCAGAGTGATTAAGTAACTTGCTCAAGGTAACAAGCTAGTTAGATGCAAAGCTGAGGTTTGAACAGAGGTTCTGCACTCTTAACCATTTTGCAAAACTGACCAGATTTGTAGATATCACTCAAGGGGTGAGTCTCCTGTGGCCAGTGCTGTGCCAGATACTGTCGAGGACATTATGGGTGGGGTCCACCCTCAGGTCCTTGTCACGTAAGCCTATGTGATGAGTTTGGAGAGAGAAGCTTCTTTCTAACTAACTCATACTAGATCTGTGTTTCTCAAATGGAGCCTGTGTGCTCTCTATAATTTCGAATATTTAAAATTCAGCAACGATCTTTTTAGAATCTGTACACCGCCAGGGGATCCCCGTCCCCAAGGATGATAGAGACTCCCATTCACCCACAGCCCCAGGCAGCAGAAATCAGCACCCACTTGCCCCTGGCAAGCAAAGAGCACCATCTAATGGGGTGTGACAGTGATTTCAACGAGCTGTGCTTAGGTTTACAGTTGTGTATACTGGAAGCACATGGAGTTGGACCTGACTCTATGTCTGTTTACATTTCAGTAATGTTGCAATAAACATGACAAGTGAACCCTGGGAAGGAGCCCACGATTGACTGAGAGTGAGAGACACAATCAGAGCAATCGTATGTTCTAATCAAATCTCATCCCCAGCAGAGGGGTGGGGCATGGGAGACGGAAGGCTGGCATTGGCACGATGTGCCAGAAGAGTGGGAGATGGACAAAGCCCTCCATGTGGAGCAATGGCACGGGTCAGTCACCCTCTCGGGGGAGGGAGTGGGCATGTGTGGGTGCTGTCCTGGGTGCTGAAGTCAGAATGGAAGGAGCGCTGCCCCTGTCCTCAGGGAGTACTGAATGGAAGACGGGACTTAATTAGGACGAGAGGGCATAGCCATCTGTGGACACATAGGCAGGACCAGCTGGACTGGCACAGAGCACTTGTGCAAGGTGTGGGTGGCACTGGTTGAGAGTAACAAGGAGACATTAAAAGTCTTGAGCAGAGATAGAAGGGATGTGGGTGAGATAAGAGGTGGGCCATCTGCATTAAGGGGTAAGCCTACAGTTGGAGAAATACAGCCCTAGCGAGGTGCAGTGAGACTCTCAATGTGGGGGACCAGCAGTGGCAGAGCATGGAGGGAGTAGCCTGGCATACAAGAAAAGAGTTGGCAGCAAATGGAGCTAACTGGGCACATGGAAGTAGAAAGAGTCAGATTTGATCCTGATTTTTTTCGTTAAGGTCTATTTGGGCTTGCAAGAATCTAAGAGGTCAAGGCTGCGTGAAAACCCCACCCTTCCAAGCCAAGACATGAGTCTTAACACTACCTCAAACTTTCTTGTTCTGTTTTTCATTTCAGTCTTTACACTTCTACAAGACAATTTGAATGTTCCTGTTGCATTTCCACTCTGGTCAGCTCAAAAGCTGCTGTTTCCAGGAAGCCCTCTGTGACTGCATTGAGCTAGGCAAGTTTTTCCTGTGTGGGAAATCTGTCCCTTTTGCTCATGCTCCTCCCCCATGATTTGTCTCTTACTCTAGGCTATAAACCCAGGACCATAGGACCTGTTTCCGCCATTGTATCCTAAGCACCTAAGCACAGATCCTGGCACACAGTAGGTACTCAAGAAATACTTCTTGAAACAATGATGAGGTTATGGGGAGTGGAGCAGGGCAGAGGGAGAGCCCTGAGGCAAGAAGGGTTACTTATTTCAAGGGCTTTCTTGAACCTGTTTCCTGGACATAAATGGCTTTTCAGATGTATAGAAAGATCTCCTGATCTCAGGGCTTAAGACCTGATAAAATATTCCACTGTGAATAAACAAAGCTATTTGATTGTTCCACGGAGTTGCAAAATACTACCCAGCAGGTTTGCAGCTGGAAGCTGTGGTGGTGTTCATGATCAGGGACACTTGAACTTCACATAAACAGGAGGAAAATGAGCCCAAGGAGCAAGGGAGTTATTTGGGGCTTAAAAAAAATTATCTCAAAGAGCTGTGGTCAAGGCTGGAAGGATAATTCAATTAATGGCAATATATGGTGCCAAGCGGGCTATGGGTCTTAGCCAGCTTAATCTGCCTAAGAACCAGTGAAATGGAAATGAACATCACCCCTCTGACAGAAGAGACCACCAAGGTTCAGAGAGGCAGACCTCTTCCTCAGAGCCAAACATGGGAGCTGCAGGTGAATATTTGAAACCCAGGCCTTGGCCTCTGACTTTCAATACATGCCCACTCCTCACTGCCAGGCTGTCTGAGTTCTTGCACCAATGAAATCATTTCACCCTTACAACCACCCTGTGGGCACCATCATCCTGCATGTTACAGATGAGGCAGTATAGGCACAGAGAGGTTAAGTAATTTGCTCAGATCACACAGCTTGTCAACAATAGGCCCAGGCTAATTCCCAGACCCAGGGCACTAACCATCTTACACACTGCCTCTGCACAGCACCTGTAGGGGGATCGTGTCCTCCTTACTGGCCACCCAGCATCTGAACCCCCACGCTGTACCTGGGAATGCTGTGTTGGGAAGCAGACCATGTCAGGCTGACTTCCCCTCTTTCCTTGTGGACCACTGCACAAGGGGCCCTCTGAGAGGATCTGTGTACCTGGACTTGGGGTGAGAACTCAGTGCTGCCTCTGGGAGAAGTGGACAGGGCAGAATCCATTCTGGCACAGGAAGGGGGCCCCCACAGGAGCCTGGGAGTGAATGCCCTTCTACTCACTTAGCCCCAGCCTGGCCTTGAGATTTACAGCCAAGGGCAGAGGGGCCTGAAGCCCTAAGTGCCACACGGAAGACACCCTCTGGCCCTGCCTCTAGTTCAAAGACATGTCACGAACACAGGTCCAGGGGCTGGGCACCTCTCTCCATCCCCCCTGTAATTCCCCCTTTTACTGATCCCACAATTCCTGAGAATGCGGAAATCAGTCAGCAGGTGTGCTTAATCCCTTATCACTGAATGCTTTGAAGGACTCTTAAGCAGTCTTGGACAGGATCATGAAATAGATCAGCTCCATCAGCAGAGCTCTGTGAACTTGATTCAACCTTTTCTCAAGACTCCAGGATCGTGGCAGGAGAGAGCCTCAGGGACTGTCCTGTGAAGCAGGGACACCCGAGAGCCATGAAGGTCGGGGAAAGAGCTTGCTCCAAACACCCCTGCTGTATGAGCGGGAGCCCCAGTTTCTCTGTGTGTTGGCTGTTTCCCTCCTGGCCATTAAGCCATCTCCTATCACTTCTTGCTGACATCCGTGTGGCGGTCTCTCACAGCCACTCTCGTTCCCCACCCTGCCTTGTTTAGTTTGCTACACAGGCCTGGCAGCAAGTGGGTCCCCAAACTTGACCCGTGGCAGGGTCGGACTTAAATGAGAAGAACTCATTCATAAAACAGATTGCGGAGCTTTGGGCTAGAAATTAATCTTCCTGATTTGTCTGTGTGCCTGTATCCTCCCGGGAGCCAGGAGGCCCTGCCTTCAGCAGGGAGGGGGTGCATTTCCCTGCCCGCAGGGTCAGGACGCTGCTCACCTCGGTGAGCCGGATGTCTGCAGGGATCCGGTCTCCAATCGAGAGAGACACAATGTCGCCGGGAACCAGGTCTCGGGCAAGCAGATGCTGGAGTTTTCCATCTCGTATGCTGCGTTCGAAATGGTACAAAAGCAAAAGTGCCCATTTGGCATCATGTCTTCACACACTTGGAAGAATTTGAGCAAAGGTGACAGAAACCCACTTTATCTTTCAGTAATGGATGAGCTCTTGTGCCTTTATGGTTTCACTACCTTCTAAAGTCAAGTATCCTAAGTAAAAAGGGGAAATACATGACTTCTAGAAGCCCTGGGCCACAACTGAAAAATGGGGCTATGACTGTTTACGCTGCCTAGAAACAAGGCCAGGCTGCCACAGGCTGCCTCGAGAAGTTCCTGCGGGTCTAGGTCAGTGGTTCTGAAACTTCTTTAATGGAGCTGGCAGCTAGCAGCCCTCCTCAGAAAATTTATACCACGCTGGCCTGCAGAACCCTGTCAGAGCCAGGAGGAACATCTCAAGGGCCCCAGAAGTCCGGCTCACCTTCCAACATGCCCACAACTGTTCTTCATGGTTATAACCCTCAGACAAGGGGCAGGGTTCCTTCAGCACACAGGGTCCAGCTGGAATCCCACCGCCCTACCACCTGTATGCTGCCACAGCCTCCCCTCTGGCAGCTCCTCA
The DNA here is from genome assembly GCF_014898055.3 of Talpa occidentalis. NCBI lineage: Eukaryota > Metazoa > Chordata > Mammalia > Eulipotyphla > Talpidae > Talpa > Talpa occidentalis. The sequence goes on along the minus strand of NW_023601754.1, from coordinate 20,209,000 downwards.
AACCCCAAATCACCTCCCCCAACTCCAAACCAACCGCAGGCTCTCCAATGACCTTGGAGTCAAACCCAGAGGCCCTGTTAAGGGTCCCCTGGAACCGGGCCTGCCTCCTTCCACTCCTGCAGCTCCTGCCTCTCACCTTATCAGCCCTTGAACACACCCAGCTCTTTCTAGTCTCAAGGACCTTGCTGACCTTGAAAGCTGGAGTAGAGACATGTCCCTCCTCCTGTTAGCAGAATTCGATCTTGTTCCAATAGCCACCCTTCTCTCCAGTCATCTGCTGTAGGGCGTGGTCCTAAGTGAGACCAGGGTGACCCCAACCCCTGCCTGTGGCTGGTTTGGGCACAAGCACCTTCTGTCACCCTAGCCTTGGAGACATGAGTGGAGATCTGCTAGGGGCTCCTGAGAGAGTTCCTTACTACACACACACACACACACACCCAGAGAGAGAGAGAGAGAGAGAGAGAGAGAGAGAGAGAGAGAGAGAGAGAGCCAGCCTCTTCTTCTATTATGTTTTCATGTCTTGCTGCGATGTCTGGTGCTGTGGCACCCTTCTTGGGACCATGAGGGGAACCAGGCTGAGAACAAAGTCAACAAGTTGAGGATGGCAACATAAAGAAATAAAAGGGCCAAGTCTCTGGTGCCCTCTTGATGAACTCACCCCACTGTCCCCCAACCTCACATCCTTTGTCAGGAGATAAGACAGTTCCTTGTGGTTTGTGCAGCTTTTTCTGATCTTTATAAAGAGGAGTGTTGATCAGATATACACCTTACTGTTCCTTCAGCTCTTCCCAGGGCTGGCTCCTTCTCTTTCTCGGGCCTCAACTTAAATGTTAGTTCCTTCTTAAATGTCAGATCAGGGTGTTCTGATTGTCAGCTATTTAAAGTTGTCCCTATTTCTCCACCAGCTGCAATTGTATCTCTGAGATTTTTTGTTTGCTTTGGTTTTTATGTGGCTTTGGATTTCAGGGGGGTCTTTTTGGCTTCCATGTACCCGGCACATCCCAAAATCCCCTCACTTCTTTGCTTTATTATCTGCCTCCCTGGGGAGAAATGTGAGCACCCTAAAAACTATTGCCTTCCCATCCTCCTCACCTGTGTAACCTTGAACTCTTTCTCCTGACATGAAGTAGGACTCAGTAAATATTTAATGGCTGTGCAAAGAATGGAGGTGACTTGGGAGGATCCACATGGGGGGTATTTCTCAAAAGGGTTAAGATGGGTTTTGGAGACACAGAGAGCAGGGTTTTCTGTTCCAATGCTCTTTCATCTCCACCAGGATGCCAGTCAACAGTACTCTTGAAAATAAAATGGTCTTTTAGAAGAGACTTCTGGGGACATCAATAATGTATATGGCTCACCTGAAAGGCCAAGACTTGATATTTAAACTTAAGATCCAATCATCAAGCCACATAAATCATGTATGCTTTCGGCTGCACCTCTTATTACGTCATACATCTGGATTTCTGACAGCCTTGCACATCCACCTGTTCAGCCCAGATCTTCTCTGCCCCATTAGCCCTTCCAGAACTCTCTAACGCTTTCATCATGTTCTCTTTTTGTCTGTGTTATTATTTTCTACTTTGTATCTCTCTCTCTCTCACACGCGCATGCACACACACACACACACAAACACACACACACCCTGTTATTGATTCATAGAAAGGCACGACTATCTTGCTAGATCTTTCTGTCCCCAGTTCTGTGGCTCGACTGTGCCATATCTCTCCAAATAGATGATAAGACTTGTCCCAAATATTGTGCTGCAGAAAACAAAGACTTGTCCCATGTTGAAGTCCTTCCAAAGTACCTCAGTTCCTGGGAAGTTTCCATCACTTTCTTTTGAGTAGCATGTAGACACGGGAAAGACCCGTGACCCTCAAATGACCTCAATCCATGCAGTGGGGTTCAGCGGGAAGATTTTGACCTTTTCTGAAATTATTTCATTTTTACAAAGAGAATAAACTAATGGGTTACAAGTAGTTTAATAATTAAATCGAGAAAAATCCACGGCTAAACCATCTTCCCTCTGAGTGTGCTGGCTTCCTCTCCCAATGACAGAGGCCCTTCCAGATGTGCTAGGCTTTAGTTCTCTAATACAGAAGTCAGTATTTGAATTCTTAATTTTCTTTAGATTAAAATTAACTTTAGATTAAAGAAAATTAAGAATTCCTCAGTCTCCCTAGCCATATCTTGTCCTGATAGTATATCCATAATGGGCAGCACAGATAGAAAATTCCAGAAAGTTCTATTGCATAGCTCTGCACTAAATAACCAGAAATGCCATGAGGTACTGGCAGATGTTCCTGTCTTTTCTTTTTTCTCTTTAAACATCTTTGGTTGGGACTGTGTGATACCAAACAGTGCAACATTGGGGCAGGAAAGAGGGTGGTGGTAGCTGAGTAATTACCCTGGTTCCTTCTCATGTTGTCCCACCTTTAACCAACCCTCCATTGCCCAGCCTTGTTCCAGCCCTCAATCTTACCCTCTTCTGAGTTCACCCATAAGAACTCATAGAGGCTGCTCCTGAGGCAAAGGCAGAGTTTTGTATCTGGATCGGTCATTTCACAAACCATCTCTTCCTTTCCCACCAACCGTGGCTCCCAGGCCAGGATGATTGGACACTGATCCGATTAGAAACCCTGGCTAGACACTAATGAGGCACAGAGAACTCCCATGACAGGCCCAAGGACACACAGCACTGCACTGGCAGAGCAGAGACCAAGTCTCCTGACCACCAGCAAGACACGGTTCTCCTAGATCAGCCTGCACAGGATACAGTGTCACCAAAGTCACCAATCCACTAGTTCCTCCATAATCACAAAGCCCCAGGGAGGTCTCTGACTCACCAGTTGCATTCAGGAGGAACCAGCTTGGTCAGCTCTTCTAGAGATTTCTCTGACCTGTACTCCTGGCAAGAAAAAGAGCAAACGTCATGCTCAAACGTGGGTACCTCATAAAGCTGCCGTCATGCCAGGGCAACCTGACCCATTGGGAGGGATGTCGGGAAATAAATATACACACCTGGATGAAGGCCACGGTGACCACGATCAGCACGGCCTGGGGAGCAAACAGGAGGGGGCGTTAACACCCAGCATCTTTCTCAATGGATTTCCTTTCTTCTTCCCAAGTAAGTGCACCATGCAGAGATTTAGGAATGAAGTCAGCCCAAATAAAAAAGAGCAGAGACATTACCCCCAAGTCCACCACCCCACCCAGAGGGTCACATTGTAGAGTGCCCAGCTCCTTTCTGCACAGACACACTTGCAACCCAGGGTGATGTAGCACAGACACATTCTTCTATAAACTGCCTTTTCACTCAACACCATATTGTGAACATTCTTGCACATCAGGAAATGCAGCTCAACCCTGGGCCCTGGGCATCGAATTCCATGGTGTGGAATGAGCCAGCCTTTGTCTGTAAAGAGTGCATGTCAGATAAAAAGCAGCAGGAAGGTGAGCCAGGTGTTCAGCAGCAGCCAGCTCTAGAAGGCCACACAGTGCAAGATGCCATCGACGTGGACTATTCAGATGAGACAGAGCCAGAGAGACAGAAAGGAGATTGGAGGGCCTCCCTAGTTGCGCAAGGGGTTAAGCACAGCACTGTAAGCTGTCCACAGCCTCTGCAACAGGAGTTTGATCTCCGGCCAGAGAGCTACCCACATGGTGCAGCAGACCTCTCCTGTCTCCCCCACTGCTCCCCTCAGCAGTGTATTTTCAGTTAGTCTGCCTGTTCTGCTCCCCACTCTGCCTCTGGTGGATCTTCTCACCCCCTGCACCTCTGGCCTGTAGCCCAGTTCTTGCGCGCATAAATAATCTTTTTTTTTTTAAAAAAGGAGATTGGGGTGGCTGGGGTGGTGGGAGATTGTGGGGGTGCAAAGTGACCAATTTTAACAGGGGATGGGATTTCCTTTTAGGGCAAAGAAAATATTTCAGAACTGGCTGGAGGTGGTGGTTGCACAGTACTGTGAAGACACTAAACACCACTGCAGAGTTTCCTTTAAATGGTTAATTTTTTATTATGTGATTTTCTTTCACTGAAATTAAAAACAAATTCTTTGTATAGGGAGGTGCTCAGTGGTTATCTGGGGTGACAGATGACGGGCAGTTACTCTCTGAGCCTCTTGTGTTGCCAGGATTGAGCATGCCCTCCAGGGGTCACAGGAAAGCAGTTTTCGGTGCAGTGTTCCCAAATAGCAAAGAACTGGAAGGCACAGGGCGGGGGGGTCGAAGGGGGTGACTGGCCAGAGAGAGCAGCAAGCAGGACCACTGTCTGCGGGGGTACAGCCGGGCGTGGACTTCTTTCCTTCCTTACTGCTGTATTTTCCTTCTTTTTTTCCCCCTCTATAGCCAAACTCTTTCCCCCTGCCTGATGAAAATAAGCTCAGCCCGCAGGCCCCCGCGCTGGTCCAGGAGCCCCCGCGCGGCACACTCACCAGGGCGATGCTCACAGCGTCCTCGTACTCCCGGGTGAGCACGCTCACCAAGGCCGAGGCCAGCAGCAGCAGGATCAGCGGGTTCTTAAACTGAAAAAGGCAAGAGAGGAGGGAGGTTCTCCTTGGTGTCACCCCGAGAGGGCTGCGCTTCCTGCTGCAGTCACTCCTAGGTGGGCGCCACAGTGACAGGGCTGGGGGAGGAAGGCCGCCTCCGCGCCATGCTCCTCGCCCCTCAGCAAGCCCACCGCTGCGATTTCAGGGACACCCGCATCTTGGGGTCACCACAACACCATCGCTGTCAAGACACGCAGGCCAGTCCTGCATTGGAATTTCTGGCCTCACCTCATCATGTCTCCAAGATGCTCCCGGCAGGACCCAGCCTCCTGATGGGGCATGAAATTAACTGCAAGAGGTGTCTTTGAGGCGGGGGGCAGGAGGGGCTGGGGGCATTATAGTCTCTCTTATAGTTTGGAAACGTTTTCCTAATGACAGGTTTCAAAGGGCCAAGGGCAGAGAAGTCCCACTGTTGGCTGTGACAATGGAGCTGGGTGCACTGGGGGCAGACCTTGGGGAGCAGCAATGGGAGACCTCGGCACCAGAACCAGGGGATTGGGGGCGGGGAGATGGAGTGGTGAGCAGAGGGATATTCAGGCAAGGGAAGCCCCACAAGAGAGTAATCTGGTCCTCGGGCTGATGTACAAGTCACCACAGCCTGGGGGCCTTCAAGCAACAGAGACCGAGGACAGAGGCTGAAGTGAAGGTGTGAGCAGGGCCGTGCTCTCCCCAGAGGCTCCAAGGGAGACTTCTGGGCTCTTCCAGCTGCCAGAGGGGCAGCCAGCCATCCTTGGCCTGAGGCCACTTCCCTTCAGTCTTGCCTCTGTCCTCACATGGCCTTTCCCCGTGTCTCAGTCTCTTCCCTTCTTTTAAGGACACTAGTCATGGGATTTGGGGCCACCCTAATCCGGTAGGCCCTCATCCTAACAAAGCACATCTGCAAATAAGGTCATAATTGGAGGTTCCAAGTGGACATGAATTTGGAGGACACTACTCATCCTGGCAGAGGGAGGAAGCACCCCTCAGTCCAGTGGAGCTTCTGCCTCAGGGCCTTTGCACACACCCCCTCATACATACACAGCATCCTTCATGCAGGTCCTTAGCAGCTCCTTCCCTCCATCAGTCAGGTCTCTGCTCAAACATTTCCTCCCTGGGGTGCCAGTCATACACTCCCCTCCAAGCACCTGTCCAACACCCTGCTGGCACCCCCTAACTCTGAGTTAGGGAGGCTTATCATGTGTGATTGACAAAATTTCATTTCTGGAAAGACCCTGACTGGAGGAGAGCCCTTGGGATGAGGTTCTGACCAGGCAGAGTGAAGGATGGGGGCAGGAGGGGTGGGGAGGGGCGTCTCAGTGGAGGGGACAGGGTGGCCAGAGCAGAACAAGCCCAGGCCCCTCACCAGAAGGGACATGGGCCCTCACACTCTCCTTCTCTGAATTCCTACTTCCAGGAGCCCCTGCTGCCTCCTTCCAGCACCCGGGTTCCAGGAAGCTTCTGGGTTGGCAGAGTCACCTGCACACCCAGAAGCTCATTTTGGTCCCCAAATGTGTCAGTGAGTTACTTCCCCAGTGCAGGGACACCAGGAGGCCGAGGATGCTGCCGGAGCACTGTGATTGGCCCCTGAACTGACGAATCAGGAAAGCCCACTAGCTGTGCCCCTGAGCCTGGGGCAGCAGGAGCCCCAGACAGGAGAGAGAGAGGGACCAAGGGGTACAGAGGGGGTACAGCAGGGTAGGGGAACTGCAGCCATCTGAGAGGCTTCAGGATGTGGGAAACCCTAGGGCTTTCTGGCCTGGGGCTGGATAGGTGGAGGTGGTGTTGACATCCAGACCTGAACTTGCAGTCACATTTTTTTCAAACTTTTCTTCCCTCTCCCCAGTGGCTTCCAGGCATCCGGCATGTGCACGAATGACAGCGGCCCAGAAGGGCAGGGGCTCTGGGGCCAGCAGCCTGGCCTGACCTCCCAGAGATGCCACTTGCTGCTGGGTGACTTTGGGCTTCAGGGGCCCATGAACTACACTGGGTCACTGGGTTAAATTTGAATTTCCCACACAAGAGGAATATTCTACTTAAGGATGTCCATGCAACAACTGGATAGCCTTCTATTAGACAATTGCTCCTGTTTATCGGTCTGAGATTCAAATCTAACAGTCATCCTCTAGCTTTCTATCTAGCTTTCTATCTGGCAGCGCTACACCGCCTGGGGAGATGTTTCAGCTTCTCTGAATTTAACCTTCCTCATCTCAAAATGGAGATTAGGAGGAAGATTAAGTAAATTCATGCTTACTTATCTACTTACTCGGTTAGCATGGCACCTGGCCCGTGGTAAGCCCTTTGTGAATGCAGCAGGAATTATTCATGACCCCGGCTGCTGGGGGCAGAGTCACACACACACACACACACACACACACACACACACACCCCTCCCCCCACCCCCACAGCCTGAATCTGGGAACAGGGAGAGTTGCTTTTATGTCTTCAGTTTAACCACACTCCTGGGGACTGGTGCAAGGACACCCTCAATCAATAGGGAAAGGGACTGCCCTCCCCTCCCCCGCTCACCCCATCTAATGCAGGGAGGGGCAGTTCTACCTGATCCAGGTATTTCCTCCACACAGGTTCAGTGTTGTCAGCGACAAACTCGTTCCAGCCGTGCACCAGCCTGCGCTGCGTCACTGAGAACTCCGACAGCCCGTTCTCTAAGTCCACCTGGACCGGGATAGGGAAGCAAAGGCTGTGATGGGCCCAGGAGCCATGTCACAGAACTTGGCCTCCGGAAGCCTGGGCTGTCCACCAGTAGAGAGAGGCCTGTTCAAAGACCCCGAGCACACAGGGGTAGGGATGGAAGAAACCCAAGTCAGCCTCATCTCAGTCACTGGGAGGTGGAAGCAACCCACATGCCCATGGATGGATGGAGAAGTTGGCCCAAAAAGACAAGCACTGTACTGTTCTGCCTATGTGAGGTGTCCAGAGGGGTCAAAGACACTAGGGGAGGGGGAGGGGGAGTGGAGAGGGGGGTTCTGGTTTAATGGGGATGGAGTTTCTGTTTTGCAAGATGAAAACAGTTCTGGAGACGGTTGCACAATCCCCAGAGTGCACTCGGCACTGCTCAAGTGTGCACTTATAAACAGTTAAGAGGGGAATTGTTCCGTTGTGTTCTTTACAATGAAAGAAACGAAAAAAAAAAAAAAAAAAAAGGCCAGCCCTTCAAAGCAATAGCTCAAACCACTCCAGGGTGCCAGATGCGATTCAAGCTCTTTACATAAAATAACACTAAGTCCAGCTCACAGAATAGGCCAGTGGCCAAGCTGACACCCAGGAAACCCTGCTAATAGAGGAGGTAAAGCCAAAGATCCAGATTTCTTTTGAGTAGAATAACACTCATTTTCTAGATAGGGAAAACATATGGGCGACTAAATATATGTCCTTCCCCTCTGCAGAAGCTCACAAGCAGGACTTGAATTGAAAGAAGCTTCTGGACTATTCTCAAGGAAAGAACAGCCTGAAACCCTGATTTCCAGCTTGAAACTGTAGCCCGCTCCCTTTCATTTGAGTTTTATTTGCTTTCCCCAAGTGTGGTGGGTTAAGAGTGAACATACACCTCATTCCATCTGCTCGGTTGTCTAAGTAAAGACATCAAAACCAAGGCCAACGACCTGCAGCCTCAGGGACAGCGTCATGGGGAGAGAAGGGTGTCGTTGTTTTCTCTTACACTGGCCAAGAATTCAAATTCACTGGAGACACCTGTGAGGATGGGGTTTGGATAGTTGGCAACACCATGGATTATATGTAAGTAAGAGTGGGGGTGTGCGGGGCGGAGGGGGATTCACTTTGAGCTCTAATGTCAAAACCCCTAGATTCAACCCTGCAGTGCTGCTTTCTAGCTGTAACCTTTGTCCCTGTGTGAGTTACCTTGTTTCCTGTCACCAGTGCAGAGAAATGCCATAGACTGTGTTGGGAAGGATCCCCCCTGCTGCCCCAATCAGGACACTGTGCCACGGACGACAGTGATTCAGATGCTCACATCAACAGCATAACTAATGGCGATGATATAAACACATTTTAACCCTGAGGTCTAAAGCAGTTTTCAGCTTTACACACTCCTTTGTGTGTGACCTTCTTTTCCATCTAAAACCCTCACCAGAGTTGGCACCAAATGCAAATTCAATTCTTACGCAAAATGCTTTGGCCAAGTCCTCTCTGTGGCATTTGCTGGCCTCTTTGGGTGGCAGGGCTACCACCGCCTTCTCTTTTTCGATATTCTTCACCTCACATTGTTCATCAATCTGGGGGGAGAAGCACAGTTGCTGTTAAGCAAACTGAAGTCTTATACCGACACCATCTTTTTAAGCACGGAGAAATAGCATATATCTGATATGCCCAGCTTGAATTTTTGCAAACTGATGCATATAACCAACCTCCAAGACAAGAAATAGACACAACCAGCTTCCCAAGGCCTCCTCACGCTTCCCACCTGCCTGAAGGTAATGGCCATCTTCGTGTCACCATAGATTAGTTTTGTCAGGGTTTCAACCTCGTATAAATGGTAACAAGCAATACACACTGATTTGTGTGTTGTTTCTTTCATTTGATGTTGTTAGTGAGATCCACATGTGATGGTGTGGGTAGCAGTGGTTTGCTAATTTTCATGACTGCATAATATTCCACTGAATGAGCATATCACGATTTACTTATCCATTTTACTGCTGATGGATATTGGAGTTGTTTCTAGTCATTCACTGTTGCTAATATATTTGTTTTTAAAGCAAACATTTAATACAACGGGGACTCACAACTGGAACCTGACAGAGCAAGTTAACACTTGACACATTTAGAAACTTGTGACTTGAATTCCCCAATTCTCAATCAAGTGAACACTGTACCATAACAAGTGCCCCTGAGGATGACAGATAGCATGACAGCCTGTTCTATGAGATGTTGGAAATAACCCAAATGGGGGAAAGCCAGCTGTGTTCTTCATGGCTAGTGTAACAAGGAAACACACTGAGATCTCAGAATTAGGAAGGCACTAGGTAAATATGCAAGTTTGTTCCTAGTATTCAGATACCCAGGACATGATAATGATCTTTTCCTTTTTCACCAGGTGGTTTGGCACCGGGAAGCAGGGTAGTGACTAAGCTCTTCCTTCAGCTGGAAGAGAGATGGCAAATTCCTCTTTTCCTTCTTCCCAGCTCCTCCCCATCACATGTTCTCCCAAAGGCTGGGGTTGCCTAAAAATGCTCTGTAGGCCACACCACCTCCCGGGGCTGCTTCCCACATGTGCTCTGGCCAGGAAGCTGGCAGAGATGTAGAGATTACGCCTATCATTTACCAGGCTCCTGTTCTTGGGGTACGCAGCCTCCTAAGACAACTTCTTAAGTCAGCGACCCCTTCTTTGCTGCAAGAGACTCACTTTTTTTCTTTTTTTTCTTTCTCTCTATATATTTTACATCACTATTCATTTTTGTACCGTATAGACGAGACTCACTTTTAAGGGAGATGTGAGTCACTGCATGAAACGGATGTATTTCCTTTTTCCACAGCTGTCCACATAAAGTTGGACCAAATAAAAGTGCTTAATTCCTGCTCACCCCACAAATGGAGGCAGCCCTGGGCCTAAGGACCTGCCCCTGGCTGTTCTCTAATTTGCCACTGCTTTCTGGCCAATGATCCACCTAACTCATATTTTACACAGTGTCAGGAGGAACCATGAAACACAAATCCAGTCATGTCTCTCTGCCCTGCCCCCCCACACCTGCAGCCTATGCTTGAAATAATTGGACTGATTGCAGTTGCTTTTAGGAAAAAAAACCCATACCACACTTTAAAGCAGGGGCCATCTTGCCCCCAGGAGACTTCAGCAATATCTGGGAACTCCTATGGTTGTCAGGCTGGGGTATGGTGAGTGGAGAGAGGTCAGAGATGCTGTCAAGCCCCCTGCCATGTATAGACCAACCCTCTCCATCCCCCCCACCCCCTGCGACAAAGAGCAAAGGGATACAATGATTATTGTGTCTCAATGTCTCCCCAGACCAGATTAGGGAAGGTACCCAACCCTAATCCCACGAGGACTTCATCACAATGATGGCCACAGTTAGTGGGGTCAACTCGGCTGGAGAAGAAGAAAGTAAGGGTCACAGTTACCCAGGAACCATCAGATGGATCTGGTTAGGGAGATGACATGTGAGGTAAACAAGCCCCACTTAGTGCAAATGCTACCTTTTTTCCAAGACTTCCAAAGCAATCATCCCTAGGCTTGTATCTAGCAGTCACCTAGTGACATCTTAGTCTAGAGGCTCTCAAGGTATGGTCCTCAGTTCAATAGCATGTGGAACTTGCTAGAAATGTAGGTTCTCAGCTCCCTTGGACCTAATGGAGAAACTCTAGTTGAGGTTGGGTTCTATAGTCTGTGTTCTAACAGGTTCTTCAGAGGATTCTGATGCATTCCCAAGTTGGGGAACCACTCTGGTCTTGTAAAATCACACCTGCCCTAGCTGAGGAGTGAGGACCAGCCACCATAAGTCCTAAAAGCCCCAGTGATGCTAATATGCAGCAGGAGCTGAGCTGAGCTGCCAAGTGCAGCCAAAGAGGGACCCCATGGGCTTCTGTTCTTTAGGGGGCACCATCTTGGAAGACAGCAAAGGCCATGGCCAACAGGTCAAGCTCCAGGAGGGGAGTACCTAGGTGTTTTACTAAGCTTCCTGGAAGGTCTCCCTGTCCTGGGGTGTTGGGAGCCACAACAGGATGCAGGAATGGGGGGCTGAATGGCTGACAGGTTGCCAAGGATCACTGCCATGTGTAGACCAGACAGTGCAGTTGTGGGTTACAGGAACAGGATTTCCTAACAACATACTGCCTTTCTCTGTGGTGTGGGGGTGCTGAACAAATGCCCCATGGTGGTGGTGGGGGGCAGTGCTGCCTAGCACAGCATTCTCTCATCAAATTATTCTTATTGGCTCATTCATCCAGCAGACATGATCCCTCCCCTAAATGGAGAGAAGACACAGCAAGTTGACTTAAAGGAGAGAAACGGGCCTGGTAGGAAAGAAAAGAAAGCCCAGACATACTAGAAGAAACTGTGACCAATGTTAATTTTAACCTCAGAGAAAGAACTTTCCACATGGAGTACAAAACCAGACACCACGAGGGAAAGGCTGATACTTTCATGACATAGAGATGACCTTGGCTGTCTTCTGCGAAAAGCACCATGGGACAAATCTGAAGATAAAAACCACTGGGAGGTAATGGTGGGGGCTGGGGAGGATATCTACAGCTCTTAACACTAATGAAGAATTTCCCAAGTAAATGAAGACTTCTTACTTCTGAAAAAGAGAAAAGCTCAGGCTTTTAAAAATGGGCAGATGATATGGACTAAGCATTCACAGGAAGCAAATGAATAGCTTTGAAACACAGGAGGATAAACTCACTTAAAATCAGAGATGAACATGGAAATGATGCCAGTAGACACTCTTCACCTATCTGAGAGGCAAAGTTCAAAAAGTCTGTAACACGCAGTGCTGGGGAGAGCGAATGTTGGGGGATGGTGTATCAGGACAAGCCCTAATGGGGCTAATTTGGCAGCATCAAAGTTGAAAGGGACTTTACTTTGATGGTAATTTTTTTTCAGATATTCTTGCTGAAGACTAACATCTGTGGCAAGTCATCCATTGCAGTGTTACTCATAAAAGCTGTCTACAGGAAACCACACACACCTCCACAAATAAAGAACTCATTAAATTGCTTATGGTACTGCTGTGACGTCGAAAACCATGCTGCCATTAAAATAAGGCATGGAAGGCTTTTATTTACCTTATGGGAAAAGTTCGCTGTGTAATGAAGCACGATCTATACACAGTGATATGCATGGATCTGTGTCCTGGGATGCACTTTCACACCTGCATACATCTGAGTACCCCGTGCCCCACCCTGCCACAACATAAAATATCACCCCTGGCAGGAGCTCCCTTGCATCCTCTCAAGGCTCAAAGTCCAAATGTTGATCATCTTTCCAGGGTCTTTGAGCCTTGGAAGACGACAAACATTTGGATTCTGTGCGCATGGATTTGTGTTGCTGTGTCCGAGCCCCACAAATGTGAAATCACACATCCGTTCTCTTTCTTCTGGCTCCCCCTCTCAGTGTCATCTCAGCGAGATTCCCTGCTGGTTCCATGAACGTGGACTTTTGACTACAGATCCCCCTAGGGTGCTGATGTGTGTTTCCAAGGACCCCACCACATGCATACCACCCAGCTCACGTGACCACCCAGGTGCTGGGCATGGGTCACATCCAGTTTGGACAATTATACAAAGCACCCGTAGGGAGATCCACAAGCTGGTGTTTTAACAGAACCAACTGCTCTCCTCTCCTGGGTGCACACCCAGAAGCGGGACAGCCAGGTCCTGGGTGTACACACCTTTGGGTATAGGAGACTGTGCAAACAGTTTTCCCAAGTGGTGGCACCATTAACAATAGATTGAGAAGGAAGCAAAAAGGGCACGGCATTTGTCGGCAGTGAGCGAGCCTGTGCAAAATGAGAAAAGGAGGTGTGTTTGCTTGTGTCTGCAACCACACCTCGGGCAGGGCCCACAGACACTGGGGTGGGCCAGTGGCTGGCAGACAGTTCCGTGAGAGACTTTTGGTGCACATGCCTTTGTACCTTCTAGACCCACAAGTATAATCTGCTGATTCAAAGGGGGGAAACCCAGTGTTTACTGAGCCTAGTGGCAGAGCCAGTGCAGGGTGGAAAGGGGCTTCCTGGAGAAAGGGACTTGGGAGAGCCTCCCTGGTGGCACAGGCGTTTGAGCGCTGCATTGTGAGGCTGTCCGCAGCCTCTGCAGCATGGGTTAGATCCCCGCTGGCCAGGGAGGAACCCACATGGTGAGCAGATCTCTCCTGTCTCACCTGCTGCTCCCCTCAGCAGTATATTTTGTCAGTGTATTTTGTCTGCCTGTTCTGCTCCCAGCTCTGTCTCTGGTGAATCCTCTCACCCTCCCGCGCATCTGGCCTGTATCCTGGTTCTTGTATAAATAAATAAATCTTAAAAAAAAAGAGAAAAAAGGGACTTGGGAGAAGCAAAAGCCTGGTAGATGTGAACTGGGGAAGGGGGCAGGAGGAAGGGCTGGGTGTACAAGGTTGTGACCAGAGATGAGGCCAGCAGGGCGGGCACAGAGCCACAGGAGCTAAGAGCATTGCTGATGAACTCAGGGGGACCTGCTAGGCCTCCTTTAATGATGGGGGAATACCCTAAAGGTGGAAGACTGGGTAGGGTGGGCATGGCCAGACCCACAGCTCATCGATCCCTGCTCCAATTCTAGTCCCCGGCTACCAGCTGTGCAACCCTCAGCAAGTGCCTTGACTTCTCTGAGTCTCAGTGTCTCCTCTGTAAAATGGGAATAACGATACCACTCTCCTCGGACTGCTGAGGCAGCTTCAGTTCCAGCCTCAGGTCCAGATGTGTTTCAGAGGTGTTTGCCAGTCCCCAAAAGGATATCTAGGAAGTGTTGAGAGACAGACAGACAGACACAGAAAGAGAGAGATGGGAAGGAGATGGCAGTGTGGTGCCAGGGAGCAAAGAACTACCCACCTACGAAACAAGTGTACCAAGCACATATCATGTATGGGGGTGCCACTGTGATCAGGGGCCAATAGGAGGTTGGCAAGGTGAAGAGAATGGTTACATTTAGGGAGATTGTGCAACAAGTAAATACACTGAGGATAAAGGGCTTCCTTCTCACTCAGGGGAAGGGGTCATAACTATAGGAAGAGCTGGAACTCACCTGTGCTTACGCGCGTGCACACACACACACACAGATAAGACTAAATTTTTTTTAAAGATATTCATTTACGCATACAAGAACTGGAGCACAGAACTGAGGCGTGGCAGGGGGTAAGAGGATTCAGCAGACAAAGTGGGGAACAGAATAGGCAGATTGACTGAGGGGAGCAGGGGGTGAGTCAGGAGAGGTCTGCTGCGCCATGTGGGTAGCTCCCTGTCTGGGGATCGAACTTGTGCTACAGTGGCGCGGACAGCTTCATAGGTTGCATCTCAACCCCTTGCGCCACCAGGGAGGCCCCAATAAGGCTAAATTTGGATCTAAGTGTATACACACACCTACACATATTATGTACACACAAATACACATACACACAGGTGCACACCTTTGTGAACACCCTGCCCTTCCCTTACCCACTGAGGCGTGGAGCCATAGTCCCGGGTGTGTGAAAGCACTGGGCATCCTGTCTTGATTCCTATAAAGAGCTGGGAACCCTGGGAGGCAGGGCAGAGTCCAGGCTGGGGCAGGGAGGCACCAAGGGAACCTGAAATTTCTTGTTAAGTGAGAAAGTAGGAACAGGTTCCACTGTTCCCTCGGAAAAATGTCAAGGGGACACGGAAGTTACTTCGAGGGGCTGCCACTGGCCTGATCTGGAGCATGCTGAGCATCAACGTGAATGATAATGGCAACAGATAACGCACTTGGCAAAATCAGAGGCATCTATGAAGAGGGCAGGGGCACCTCTCTTGGATGCCAGAAAAAGTAATCAACGAGGAGGAATGATAGATGTAGAAAATCCCAGTTTGGCAAATATTGACAGAGAAACAGATTAGGGCAAGAGCTATCGACGGACACAAAACTCAAGAGCGGAAATGGTTTGAGAAACAGGCTGCTCATCTAGTGTCCGTGAGACATTCTCAGAAAATAGTGACTACGGAAGCAAAACCCGGCCAGGCAGACATGGGCCTGGGTGTCCGGAGAGCGCAGTCACTTCACTTTTAAAGTCTCGTGTTTCTGCAGGACTTTTGGTGAGGACTGGATTCACTGTCATGCGCATAAATGTTCACTGGAACGTTGTTCCAAAATGTTGTGAGAAAGGGAACCAAGAGCAGGGGCTCCAGCTTGTTCTGGAAGGAGGCTGGGGAGGGCGAAGGAGCTGCCCATGGATGAGCCGTGGAGGTGAAAGAGGATGTCCCCGCTGTTGTACCCCACTAACAGCTGCTGTGATGGGGTGCTGCTCCACACACCACACACATAGTGACTCACCGCACACCAATGTGCGTCCACAGAAAACACAGACATGGAGAAAGAAGAGACTCATGGCTGGGAAGAGGCAGAACTAGAGTTTGCATCGGTGGCAGGGACCATGGACGCTGGTGCTCCACCCTGAGTCTCTCTAGAATAGCGCAGAAAGGGGGTCAGGAATGCCCAAGGGAAGCTCCATCTGATGACTGCAAACTCGGAGCAAACGGCACCTCCCCTGAGGCCCTGCAAGCAAAACCTTGGGGGAGTGAAGGAGTTTCAGAGAGTGAGAATTTTTACTGTGGTTTATGAAAAAAATTCAAAATTAAGGAAAAACCAACTTCCCTTCTTTAAGAAAGGAAAAAGAGGGAGGCAAGGAATGAAAAATAGGCCCTGGCCCATAAAAGAGCAGACACAAAAACAACTATTACGAGCATGATTCAAAGGTTAAATGGAAGGCAAAACTCACTCGATGTTAATATGCTGGTATTTGGGGGAGGAAGGTACCCAGAGAAAGGCAGCCCAGGGAGGTGATTTCTGAAACTGGAGACAATGGACTGCTGAGTGAGACTAGCCAGCTCTGTGACATTGCCTTGCCAACAGGCGCTTCCCAGACCACAGGAAGGAGACCAGCTTGGCTTGGAGCAATTTATGCTTCAGGCTGTGATTGAAAAGCGGCTGATGGAAAGGATAAAAAATGACAAATACAGGAGCATGTGCAGCTTGAGTGCAAGTGTCAGTTTGCCAAGCTACCTCGCCCAGGAAGTCCTCCCAGATTGCAACCAGTTTGCAGCCACAGTGTCTCTACTGCTCCCCTTCCCCTTCCACCCCCTGCTCCCCTCCTCCCTCCTGCTTTCCTGACACACAGGCTGTGCTCAACTCCTTTCTTACCTGTATTGCTTTCCTGCATGGGGCTTATCTTGACTTGCAATTGTATACTCACAAGCATAATTATTTGATAACTGTCTTCCCCACCAGATAAGCTCCACTGGAGAGGATTAATGTTCTGCTCTATTTTGCCTCTGAAGGGTCTGGCAAACAGGAGGGTGCATGTCAGAGGAACTGGGAGCATCTGACTGTATAGAGCAGAGGCTCTCGGACTCAGTGGGCTTGTTAAAATTCTTACAGCCGGGCCCTTGGGAGAAAAGACCACTTTAGGAGAAAAACTGACCTAAAGAAGCCATCGACAGAGTCTGGGAGGCTCAGCAGAATGGTCTGTGTGCAGACTGAACAACAGGAAACCAAAGAGCAAGAAGCTGCCAGCCTCTCCATGACTGACCGTGACCATGACCTGCCTTGGAGGTCCAGCCTCCGATTCGCGGTCATTCTCGAGAAGCGGGGACCTGCATTTCCATTTCACACCAGACCCTGCAAATGATGTAACCTGCTTCCACCACTGAGTGCTTCTCTCCGCACAAGGTCAAGAACTCGAGTCAAGGTCAGAAAGGAAGGGCAGCGGTGGATTCTTAACAAAGATGATCACATTGTAAATGAGGCATTGTCCAAACAGATTCAACACATTCGCTTATGTATTTTTTTTCATTACTACATTCATGGGAGACTCACACACAAAGAACTGCACTGAATATTCACACACATTATCTAATGTGCAAAAAGCCAGACATGGGGGAGGAATTGCAAGGTCAGATGGGAATTTCACTGATTCTTACAACAAAGCTCCACTTTCAGACGTGGGTGTAGGGATATGGGGAGATTTTGTGTATTTGCTTAAACTCACATAGCAAGTGATGCCCCCCCGGCTCCAATGTTGGCCCCATACCAACACCTCCTGCTTAGCAGTGGTCTCCAGGACAGTATTTCCCCTACCCCCACCAGCGCCCCCAAATTCAGTCTAGCTGGAGAGGCAAAGGCATGGGATCTTGAGAGGTATCTGGGGCCCAGCTCAAGAATAATCAGATGTACTTAATATGGCAGTTTGCTTTGAACAGTTTGAAATGTAAAGAATGATGCTGGTCTGTCCTAGATGTTTCAAGGCTCCCTTCCGCCGCGGGGCCGGCAGAACCTTTCACTTGAGTACCTCCTCCATGTCATGCACTTGAGCTTCAAGTTGGGCCCAACATATGTTCTCTGTGCTCTTTTTCTATCAGTAGGGATGGGGGTGCCCCTGGGGAGATGGCCACACTGGGAGGACACATCCCTCTACTTCCTACCTGGGGACTTGGGGTTAATAAACATGACTTCCCCATGTGGCCTACAGTCCCCCCACCCAGAAACCCTTCAAGATATTATCTATAGGGAGCAAGGGTTAGGGGCTGAATTGTGTCCCCCTCCAAATTCATATATAGAAGATCCAAAACTTAGAGATAGGCCCTTTAGAGGGGTGATTTGATTAAAATAAGGTTACAAGAATGGCCCTGAACACCACGACTGGTGTCCAGCAAGCAGAGACTACAGAGCCACGGGTAACATGAGGGAAGACCACAAGAGCCCACAGGCAGCGGACAACCAGCACAGGCCCAGAGGAGGGGCTGAGAGAGGCCAACCCTGCCCACCCCTTGATCTTGATCTTGGACTTCCAGCCTCCACCACTGTGAGCAAAGACATTTCTGTGACCAGGCAGCCCTATTGCTTTGTAATGTTTAAGTGTAATAAAGACATGCTATTTAAAGGTGACACAAGACCTGGACAGCAAAAACATGATGAACAGGACAGAGAAGCTCATAGCTACCAATGGGATGGATGGCTTGCAGACTCAAAGTAGAAGTAGTCTTCTGACCTCTTTTTGGGGGTGGCCCTGAAGAAGTCACGTGCCCTCTCAGAGCCTGCATGTCATCCCCTGAAAAATGGGGATAAGAGGAGCTACTCCCGGAGTTGTGAGGCAGACAGGAGTTAATGTGGTGACATCTTAGACCTCTAATAAACACCAATCGTCCGCAAGGCCAGGCTGCCTACTGTAGCACAGACTGCATCCTCCAGCCACGAGAAGGCAGGCGATCTCGCCCACAGCCCCACACCTTCCCGCCCTGGACATCTGCCCTGGCAGCCAGCATTCTCTTACTTGCTCATGTTCTCATCATGGTCACTCACAGTGACTTGGAAATGGGCCTTAGGAGCCCAGGCCTCTGAAGTGTCCACAGGCCCAGGCTGACCAGGGGACAGGCCAAAGAACCGCTAGCACTCCAGAAGAAAACCTCACTGCTCTTTCTCTTTCCCACTGGACAGGAGACCAGTGTGGTTGAAAAGGGTCCGTCCATACCCAGCAGGGGTCTTGCATGGGGTTTGATGCTTGGTGGTCACCACGTTGACCCTCTTCATCTTGAACCTGAGGTTCTTCTAGGTGGTTGATTCCCAACAATGTACAGTGATGAGACACCAGTGCCCACACCTGCATCTGGGACAACAGTCCCTGACATGCAGCAGAGCTCCTGGTGCTACTGGTGAACTGTGTGGGAATCAACACCACGTGGAGACAGGCCCTCACAGCACCCACTGCTCATCTGTGCTCAACAGCCTGGGCCGGTGGGATAGTTACCCAGTGGGGTCTTGAAAACCAGCACCCACAGTGCTGACTGGCACCTGGAGTCCCACCCCAATTCTGAACATGTTGAAATGCCTCTCTGGCCCATATACATGTCATCAGACATCATCCCCATGAACAAGAGCGGAATCAAAATTCTGAGTCTAGACTAGAACTCCAGACTAGCAATGCTAACAAAAACAGGGGAGCAGACAGTGTGCATGTGTGGTTCTGGTTTTTCTGTGAATGATCTTTTTTTTTAAAAGATTTATTTATTTATACAAGAACTGGGGTACAGGCCGTATGCGTGGGAAGTGAGAGGATTCACCAGAGACAGAGCGGGGAATAGAACAGGCAGACTGACGAAATACACCGCTGAGGGGAGCAGCGGGTAAGACAGGAGAGGTCTGCTGTGCCATGTGGGATTCTTGCCGGCAGACCGGGATCGAACCCATGCTGCAAAGGCTGCGGGACAGCTTCACAGTGCAGCGCTCAACCTCCTGCGCCACCACAGAGGCCCTGAATGATCTTTTTTAAGGAACTATTTCTTCTACCATGTGATGCACAGCCTCCAAACCAGTCCCCATCTTGTGCCAGCCCATCCACGTCAGCACAGCCACACTTGCTTCCAGTAGCCAGATCACAGCAGGAGCCCAGGAGCTCTCTCTCCCAAGACTCGTTTAGCAAACACCTGTGGCTGCCAGGCCTTTATGAGTGTTCCCTCACTCTCTCTGAATTGTTCACCCTTGGGGAGCCCTGAGGCTGCCCGGCGAAGAGGCCCCTATAGCCAGCATCAGAGGCCTGCAGCACGAGAATGAGGTTGCGAGTGGATCCACCCCCTCCTGCCCAGCGAGCCTTCTGATGAGACCACAGCCCAGGCACAGCAGTTCAGTCTCCTTGAGATAGGCCTTGCCCCAGGAGTGTCCATCACCAGACCCTGAGCCACAACCAGACCCTGATCCACAGAAACCATGCGATAATAAGTGTTCTAAGCCACCAAATTTTGAAGTGATTATACAGCAATAGACCACAGGTACAACCATTCACCATCACTGGTGGAGCTTCAATAGAACATTGCCAGTCACGTTGAGATGCTCCACTTGCACTTCATAATTTTATTATAAACCGGGCTTGATTTTATTGAGTGGGGTTAGACACACAAGCCATGCTTACTGCAAGTTTTATGCTCCTACTTATTTAAGTCATATTTTGATACTGATAAATTAACACTGGGCATTGGGTTACTTTCCAGACATCATATTTTACTAAATTTTGAGAAACAGTAATGTTTTGTGTGTGTGAGTGCAAGTCACCCATTGAAAAGTATGTATGTGTAATACATACATACAGCAACCCAGGTTAAGGATGTATATGTGTGTGTGTGTGTGTGTGTGTGTGCACGCGCCCAGGTTAAGGAAGTGTGTGTGTGTACCTAAGTCTCAGAACTCCCTCCTGCACCTTCCGCTGCATCCTGGGCGTGGTCTCTTACAAGCGCCAGTGCACCGCCCATGTCACTCTGAGGGCAGCGCTCCTAGCATCTGGCACACCTGGCACAAGTGGAGGACTGCTGTACTCTGACCAACGCTCTCAGGATAAAGCCCCACTTCTGCCTGGAGGCCACAGACTCTGAGCAGCTCACCTCTGCAGCCTCATCCTTCACCAGCACATCCTTCACCTGGCCCCCAGAACTTTCCATCAGCTCTGCACTTCACCCAGCAACGGCCCCCATCCTCCTACGAGCCCTCAGCATCCCTTCTCCCTGGCCGCTGGGACATGCAAGTCACCAAACAGCTGGCTGGGATCTCCGGGGCCTGTCTCTGGCCCCAGGACGGGGCATCTTCTCTCCCCCACCCTTGGCATGCAGCCTTGCTCCACACACAGCAGTGGCTTGTGCAGGGGTGCGCGTCCGCTGGAACTCTGGCTCATCCTGCAGTCCCAGGAAGGTGAATCAGTCACCAACGGGGAAGGCAGTTTGAGGTGGAGGCGTGGCCGTCTCAGCCCAGAGATGGGAGCCTCCCGGTCAAAGACAACTTGCCTGGAGCTGGCACCAAGTCATCCAGGCGGCAGGAATTTCTGGTCCGACACTCTCCTTACCCAACTCCAGGTCAGCAGAGAGCAGCCTTTCCCCAGTAATTAAAGGGTCTCCCCAACACCTGTCTTATTATACTGGAAACACAGCGAGATCCAGTCTTCCAGCTGTGAGACGCTTCTCACGCAGGGACCTCCCTAGCGTCGTCTCAACCACCTGTCCCCTGCTCACTCTGCTCCCCTCCCTCCACCCAGGTGTACAGCTGCACCTCAGTGCCGGGTCCCACTCCAGCCACTGCCCCCCTCTACCCCGTGATCACAGTGAGAAAGGTCTGCTCCAGTGAAGAGACTCAGAAGCCGCAGCCATGACCGGTACTATAACTGGGCGACTCCGCAGAGGGGCTGGGAGCTTTTGAGGTACCGAGGATAACGAAAACCACCAGCGCTCACAAAGGACAATTGCAACTCCGTGGTCTCACCGGCTGTGAGTGAACACGGCTTCTGCTAAAATTTTCTGGAGAGCGGGAGTTCAAATCTTAAGATGTAAAGAGGAGACAGAGGAGGCTGGGCTGAGAGCTGCGCTGGCAGGAAGCAGGCAGGCTGTCCTGGGGGGCCTCCCAGGACACTTCCCATTCACCTTGACGGCCACTTCCTGGACTTGCTCAAGGTTGCCTAGAGAGACAGGACACTTTGTTTCTCAGCTTGCCTTCGCTGCTGGCAGCCTGGGTCACCAGTCACGCCATCACTCCACACTGCCAAATGATCGCACACCCCTGTGGGGTGTCACTGAGAGCTCCAAAGTGCACAACCAGGCAGAAAAGCCCACACACTTTACAGACCAGTGAAGACCTGGGCCCGGTGAAGGCTGCTTGGAAAAACTTGGGGGAGTGATGCCCACCTGGATGCAGAGATTAAATTCACCCTAGGTCACCTCACTATTCATGTTACATCATCCCCATACCTGGCACACCTGGATATCCTATAGAAGTGACTGTAACCCACACACACCAGAAGTACTTGAAAAGCACCCAACTTGTAAAAATCAAAAGATAGAACGAAAGATAGGAAATGTAATATAGAAGGGCAACCGTGTTGGCAAACCACCTCCAAATGCCCACGACGCACCACATTGAGCGAGAGAACTGGATCTCAGCAAAATAATCAAACTCTATCCCCCGACCCGTTTAACACACAGGTCACTCAGAAAACGAGATTATTTGAGAACTGCCAGTTGCACAGTCCATCCCACTGTAATGCCAGAAATCTCACATCAACATCCAGGTATAAAAGACTATTATTATTTAAATATGCACATATTTAACAATCATATAACCAAGCTGTTTTGACTGTTGTCAGGCTTTGGGAGAAAAATTAAATACCTTTAGTCAAGTTTTTTCAGCTGATCTTTTTCATCGAGAAGTAAATTTAATGGAAACTAGACTTGTGACAAGCATAAAGTATTATATACAGATGTTGATATTAAAGTCCCCACAACTGAAACCAGTACATTATAAACCAATGTTATGTCAATTAAAACAATATTAAAGTAAACGTAAGTTTGAGGTTTCCCTGCTGAGGCCACACGGCAGGGTAGTGTTCTCATGAGCATCTCCAGGGGATTACTTCTGGATTTTATTTTTGAACCTCTGATTAAGCTTAAAAGTAAAAGCAAATGCAATAGGAAGAGGCTTTAGCAGAAATTCCATGCTCTTTGCTCCTTCACGCAAGTTCTACCTAGCAAGTTGAGGTTTCAGTGGTTGGCTCTGTCACCTGTCACCTCTGCTGTCCCCCCTGCCTTTCCTAGTCAGAAGGGCTTTATTTGACAACTGTCTGTTTTTCTGCCAGTAAATATCCCCTGTCCCAGAACCCTGTTGCTTTTATCCTAGATGGTTCCCTGGAGGCTGCAAACACAAATTTGGGAGGCTTTAAAAGCCACACTGCAGCTGTGGAAAGTAAAGCTGGGAGGCGTGGTGACTTTGGCTTGCTTTTCACCATTATTGCTACTGTTATTGCAAAAGCCTTTGCGCAACAGTTTTTTCTTTTTGCTTTTTACATAGTTTTCATCTCTCCCCCTACCCCCACCCCGGCCCTTTTCAAGGAGCTTTTTAAAGTTCATACAGCAGTCTGGGTCTGGAGAACCAGGAATTTTAGTTCCCTGGAGTGGAAGAAGCCTAGGTTAAGTTCCCAGTTCCGTCCTTTGCTAGTTGTGTGCCTCTTAAGAGACACAGTTATCTTCGCTGGACCTCAGTTTCACATCTGCAAAATGGGCTATCTTATTCGGGTTTAATGGGGACACCTCAGCCCAAAGAGACAACAGCAGTTGTCGGTTGCTATGAAGGCGGCTTCTTTCCAGAGCCAGGGGGCTGAGGCTGGCTGGCCGGGACAGCCCATTGAGTGCACACGTTTTGGCGGCGGGATGGGGGATGGGGGTCAGTTCACAAAGCCCGGCGCCCAATCGTCCAGACTCACCAAGGTTTCCAACTCGCCCCTCTCCAGAGACTCGTACTTGTGGCCCGCGCGCGAGAAGGAGAATTTTTGCAGGAACTTGGAGAAGCGTCGCTCGACCATGGTGACCGGACGGAGGCCCCTCGCCCAGCCTCGCGTCCAGTCGGCAGCCGCCTCTGCCTGCGGCCCTCAGTTGCTGGCGAGGCCGGGGCTAGAAGCGCGCGCCCAAATCTCCTGGGCCTGGCCCAGGTTACCAGGTAGCCGCCTACCTGCCCGCCGCAGGTGAGCCCGCCTCCAGGGCGGGGCTGCGCACCGGGCGGCGCCGCACGCACCTGGCGCCTCCCCGCCCCGCGAGCTCGCCAGGGACTCCCGAGCCCTGCGGGCCGCGGGCGGCCCAGGGAGCCTCAGACGCCGGCCCGTTCCCAAACTTGCAGATCATGAGAATCACCTGGAGGCGGGAGGGGGAGGGGCGATGTGAATGAGCAAACGCTGGCGTATTCTCAGACCGCTCCCTACCCTGAGTCACTGCTCTGGGGCAGGCAGGAAGCTGAGTTTTTAACAACACCCAGGTGAGTGTGGCCAACTTGAGGCGCTGGGAGCACGGGACCTGGAACTAAATCAGACTCCTAAGTGCTGCCGGACAGCTCTGGACTGGGCTCTGTGGGCCAGGGTCTCTGAGATTGAAGAGGGTTAAAACTCACCCCTCCAAACCCCGCATCCCGCACCCTGCCTGCAGGCTGTGCAGTCTACATGCTCTTGTGCACTGTCCTCTGCAGCGAGGGCTCCTGCACTTGCCAGTGTGGGCACAGGGCCTAAGTTTACTATCCTATCAAGTGACTTGACCATGTAGCACCTCCTTCACAGTGAAATCCAGAAGATTCCATGAACTGTGCTGATAGGAACAGTTGGAGCAGAGCTGGATGGCATCGGCATTATCATCATCATCAACATCTCTTCTCAGGGGTGTTGCCCCAATAGCTCTCTAGTATGCGGGTGAGTGTGCAGTGTGGCTGGTTCTGAACATCCGGGTGCCCATGTTCAAAGGGTAAGGGCTTGGGCTTCAGGGGGCCTGGCCTCCGTAACAAGACCCATCGCTTCATAGAGGTGGCTTTGAGGAAGGTTGAATCAACCTCAGGGCTATCGAGCAGGCTATTTGAGTGTGTCCACTTCATGGTGCCACCCCCTTTTTGTTAGGGGGAAAGGATGTCCTGAGATAATTCCATACAGGCTTTGTGGACTCCACCCGCACACTAGACTGGAACCCTGGAAAATTTTCATCTGAGACTGTATCCCAGCATCCATATGTTTGATCTTCATCACCATGGAAATGGTGGCAAAAAGTGAAAGGGGGGAATTGTTAGGGGGAAAGGATGTTCTGAGCTAATCCCATACAGGCTTTGTGGACCCCACCCCCACTCCAGACCAAAACCATCAAGACATTGGGAAAGACAAATCCCGTCACCACCAAAGGGAAGGTGGCTGGGACCTGAGGGTGGAGTTGGGCAGCCAGGTTGGGTATAAAAACCAAACACGTGGGCCTTGGGGCTCTCGCTATTGCTCACCTCCTGGCTTCACAGCTCCTGGCTGGCGGCCAGCTCTCAGAGCGCCATTTTGGGATTCCTGATCGGCGGATCGGGTAGGACTCATTTAAAACTTTGTCTCCCACTTTTCTCCCTGAGCTGTACATTTCCTCATTTCCCCTCCCCTTGTAAATAAACCTTTTATTAACCTTTCGTGTGTGCCTGCAGTAGAGCATTGATAAGTCCTTATAAGCGCGCGGGTGAGGACCCACAGTCAGGCACCCTGTTTTGTATCGGGGTTGCTCTACAACATTTTGAGCAATTATTTGCCCCCAGTCTCAGCTGTCCCTCCAAAGGTGGCAACTCCAACCAATGCCAGTTTCTCCTGCCTCTCTTCCCTTTCCCTAAATAAGTGGCACCACCCACCAACTTCACCAAAGTCCCAGGGACAACAGAGAAAGCCAGACTCCGGTGAGTCACTGTGGATTGGAATCCCAGGCCTGCTCCTTCCAAATGTGTGACCTTGGGCACCTTTCTTCCCCTCCCTCTACCTCAGTTTACTCATCTATAAAATGGGGTTGACGCTACCTACCGGTGTGGTTAGGGGCCTAGCAGACAACAGACGTCACACTCAAACCCAGTGATTTGGGAGTGTTTGATAAATAGATTGTTTACAAAGGCATGGGGCAGGGTGCAGAGAAACCAGATGGTGTTTGTGCAGTTAGCCAAGGTCAGCAACAGCAAGGACAAAGCCTGGAGGAAGGGGAGAGAGCAGTCACCAGGAGAGGGAAGTTGCATGGAGCCGAGAACTTCAGTGGAGAGGAATGGAGGGGAAGCCACAGGTGCAGACCCCAAAATGAGAATCCCAAGAAGGGAGTGGGCTTGGCAGTGGAGGGGTGATACGCAGAACCGACCACAGTCCTGCCGTGCAGGCCTGAGATAACACTGGTGTAGACACTGTCTAGTGATGTAGTAGGTCCTCAGGAAGTCCTATTATTAATACAAAGGATAGGTGGGAACTAGGCTCAGATATGTCCTAGGCCCTTCCTCACTGGCATGCTGGGACTGTAAAATAGTACTGGGTCCAGGAAGAACGCCTCGTTGGCAACGAACCTCATGCTTTTCCAAGGCGTTCACCAGGCCTTGTTTCTGCAGAGGGTGCTGGAGCTGCCCTGAGCAGAGTGTGATGTAGTGGTCAAATGCCTCTCCCGTCAACCCCAGCCTCCTAGACCCCATCACTGTGACCCCTGCTCCAGTTCAGAGAAGTCAAGGCTGGAATTCAGGGATCAGCTTGAGAATGTCCAGGTCACCCAGGAGAGAAGTGGATGTTGTGAAATTGTTAGGGGGAAAAGGATGTCCTAAAGCTAATTCCATACAGGCTTTGTGGACTCCACCCCCACCCCAGGCCAAAGCCAAAGACCCTGGGAACTCCAAATCCCATCACCACCAAAGGGAAGGTGGCTGGGACCTGAGGGTGGGGTTAAGCAGCCAGGTGTGGTATAAAGCCAGACACGTGGGCTTTGGGGATCCCCATTTTGGCTCCCCGCCAGCTCGCAGCGTATGGCCAGCGCTGAGAGTGACTTTGGGTTTCCAGGTCGGCGGATCGGGTAGGACGCATTAAAGACTTTATTTCCCTATTTTCTCCCTGAGTTGTACATTTTCCTTATTTCCTTTTCCCTTGTAAATAAACCTTTTATTAACCTTTTGTGTGTGCCTGTAGTGGAGTATTAATAAGTCCCTTTTAAGCACGCGGGTGAGGACCCAGAGCCAGGCAACCTGTTCAATATCGGGGCTGTCCTATAACAAAACAACAGACTGGGATGAAAACAAAAATGAAGTGGACCACAGAGAAAACAGTTAAAACATCAGCTTTGTGAGTGGGAGCAGCTGAATGGGCACTCTTAGGCTTAAACAGCTTTGATTTTTGATTTTTTGTGTGTTGTGATCAGAAAATATAGCTTGCACGCGTCTACTAAATTTTGTTTAATTTATCAAGACTTAGTACCTGCTTTGTGTGCAAATTCTGTATTTTAATGGCTCTAGAAAAGTTAGTACATTCTTCTTCTGAAGCGTATCGATGAGCTGAACTCTTGCTTGCAAGTTAGTTCTGTGTTTATTCAAGGTTTCTAGTTATAATACGTTGTTCAAGTCATTATTTATTTTTGACTACTTGATCTGACAGAGGAAGATAATGAAGAGTCTAAAATTCCCCAGTCTAGTGACTTTCCTGTCCATTTATTCCTTTTATGTCAGCATTTTTTGCTTTCCATATTACACAGCCCTGTTGTTAGTGCACGTGATTTACCTTTTCATTATAACATTTGTAATTGTTGAATGCCATCTCTAGCTTGTTAAAATGTTTTAATTCTACTTTGCAGAGTTACTATTTCTTCCCCACGGCGTAAAGCAATGTGCTCTGCTCTTGATGTCTCCTTTGTCGTTGCTGTGTCTCATTCTCCCCCAGATCACGCAGTGTGCGCGGGGGACACTCTTCCATCTTCCTCACTGTGCATCTGTCCAGTGTCTGTCGTGGTAAGTAATATTCCTAAAACTTGGTAAATGCCCAAAGGTAGTTACTGGATATATCTCATAAAAAGCAGATCATTGGGCCTCCCCGGTGGCGCAGCGCTTGAGCCCTGGGTTGCAAAGCTGCCCGCGGCCTCTGCAGTGCCAGTTCGATCCCTGGCTGCTCCCCGGCCACCGGAGGAGGGTCCCACATGGCGCGCAGACCTCTCCTGCCGCCCGCTGCTCCCCTCAGCAGTGTACTTCGGTCCTTCTGCCTGCTCTGCTCCCCGCTCTGGCTCTGGTGAATTCTCTCGCCCTCCCGCGCTTCTGACTGTACCCAGTGCATGTATAAACAAAACAAACAAATAAATAAATAAATAAATAAAAACATGCCTCTATTAAAAAAAAAAAAAGAAGTTAAAAAAAAAAAAAAAAAGCAGATCATTGACATTTGTTTCTAACCTGAGCGCATCTGCTGTTTCATAGGGGATGTACCATGTCTTTATTGTTACGGCTGTCACCACTCATCTGACTTCTCTCGCCCTCGTTCAGGCTGTTTCCATGCACTTTGAGGCAAACACTCTATTTGCTGTCATCTTTATCTTTGATATCAGAAAAAACATTCCACTGAAAATTCTGTCAGGAAATATCTGAAAGCATTTCAGAAATACAAATATTTATACTATCTCTTTTTTCTATATACTTTTTTATTAATTAATTTTTTTTTCTTGGGCCTCCCTGGTGGCGCAAGGGGTTGAGCACCGCACTATGAAGCAATCTGCAGCCTCTGCAGCATGAGTTCAATCCCCAGCCAGCCAGGGAGCAACCCACATGGTGCAGCAGACCTCTCCTGTCTCGCCCGCTGCTCCCCTCAGCAGTGTATTTCGGTCAGTCTGCCTGTTCTGTTCCCCGCTCTGTCTCTGGTGAATCCTCTCACCCCCTGCACCTCTGGCCTGCACCCCAGCTCTTGTATGCATAAATAAATAAATCTTTAAAAATTTTTTTTTCTTACATCACTGTAGTCCTCACAGTTCTCCCGCCACCATATCACCCGTGAACCATCATATACTATCTCTTTGATTCTCTTTTGCAGATGTAAAGGAATTTTGTTTGTGATGCTCATTTTTCTAACTTTTGCTCCTTTCAATATTCTTATTAAACTAATTACCCAAATTCTTTTTTTAATGTTTTTATGTTGTCATGTTTTGTTGTTTTTGTGTATTCTCCATTTTCTCCCAGCAAAGCATGCTTGCGATTGATACTTGTTTTCACTATCCTTTCCGAGTTCTGCCACTTTATTTGGATTGCATGGTCATCACCAACTTTGATATTTTTTCCTTCAAGATTTTTTCCCCTACCTTCAGCCTGCTGAATTCTAGAGTCCATTCTTAAGAGCCAATTCAGACAAGATAGATTGCTGGAAACTTTCTGACGTTTGCACAAAGGGAGCCTGATGTTTTGGTCATAGAGCATAGAGAGTCAAGGGCGGGACTTGGCCAAAAGCATCCAGCCTTTCTTGAAATATCTGCTCTGCATGTATACTTTGAACAATGAGGTCACACTCTTCAACTCCCATTCACTCTCGGTAGGAAAGTGGTGTCACTTCATTACCCTTAAATGATCTCCCAACAATGCACTCTGTCAGGAAGTTTTGATGCAATCCCAAGGCACCTGAAGTTTATTTGGTAACCTCACTTGCAAATTATAAAGCTGGCATTTGAAGGCATTCTTTTCAGGAAGGGTATTGCAGTTGCCTTTTTTTTGGTTCGAAGTTTGACTCTTAATTTGAAGTTTTGGCTCTTTACATAAATCCTCAATCCTATTTTTTAAAAATAGCTATGCACACAAGCAATGACAGAACCATTTTAGAGATGAAGAAATTGGAGTTTAGGGAGGTGAGGCCACTGTCATTCATCTTGCAAATATTTTAAAGCACCTGCTATGTGGCACTAATGATAAGGCCCTGAACACAACAGATTGTATCCTATAATCTCATATCTTATCTCCTAGTGGGTGTGAAGGTGGCAAACAAATCTTATGTAATGCACATGTGCAAAGTCAGGCAATGGACGCAGTGGGCTGAGTAATGGCCCCTCCAAACAGCTGACACATCCCAACCCCCAGAAACTGAATGCAATTTTATTTGCAAAAAGAGTCCTTGAAGACACCATTAAGTTAAGAATCTCAAGATGAGATCCTTCTGGATGAATTGGGTGAGCCTAAATCCAATGGCTGGTGTCTTTATAAGAGACAGAAAAGGAGACACAGACATGGCAGAGAAGGCTTGTGTAGATGGAGGCAGAGGCTGGAGAGGTGAAGCTATGAGCCAAGGACACCTGGGTGACCAGATATATAGGACAGTCCCCTGGAGCCTCTGAAGGGAGCCTGGCTCCACTGAACATTGATTTCTGACTTCTGGCCTCCAGAACAGTGAGAGAAGACATTATTGTGGTTTCAAGACTGCCCAGGGTGTAGCAATTTGCTGGGGCAGCCCAGTCCCAGGCACCCATAGTCTGAGCAATGCCAAGAAGACAGTAGACCAGACAGGGACTGGAGTACATGGCTAGAGCTGTCAGGAGAGATGATATTTGAGCAGGAGCCTGAATGAGGTGAGACATGACCCTGGTGGCTCCGTGACGGGGACACAGAGGCAAAGCCTTGGGTGAAAACTTGCTTAGTGGGTGTCACCATAGTAACACAAGACCTGCTCTGTGCATCAATCCACAAGTCTGTACCAGAGCTGTGGCCATGCACACACACTCACACACCCATACACACTCACACACACAGCCTGCTTCCAGGCTCACTGCAATGCATGTCATCCTCTTGTCACCTGGAGGAAGGGGGCTGAGCCCTTCATACAGCTCCGGACATATTTGGCTTCCAAGGGACTTCATTCTATCAGGAGGACAAGGCTCTGCCCCCAGGAACACGACACCAGGTGCTAAATGGGTGCATCTTGGGACTTACTCAGTGCCCGAAGGTGAACAGATGGCACAGCAGACAGGGGTGCCTCCTCCAACACCGTGGCAGATACCACATTCAATCCTTTGGGGGCATTTTCTCATGGGCCAGGGCAGGCCTGGCAATCGTCGTCACACCTCATACAGCTACCAACAATTGCTTAGGTCCAGCCCATGAATAACTATTGCTTAGGTCCAGCCCATGAATATTCAGCCCATGAATAACCTATTGCTTAGGTCCAGCCCATGAATAACTCAGTTAACAAAATGATCAGAAAAGGAAGGAGAGCTCCTGGATGGGAGAGTGACAGAAGCCTTGTAGGGGGGGGTGATATGGCTGAACAAGAAGATTTCTGTGTTTGCAGGAGGGCTCGCTCTTGGTGTGCACATCCCGTGGGTCTTAACACAAGCACAATGTTGTGTCTCCACCATCACATTATCACACAGAACAGGTTGGCTGGCTACATAGCCCCTATGTGCCACCCTCCGCCCCCCACCCCGCCCCCATCAACCACAAATCTGTTTGCTTCTCTAGAGTTTTGCCTTCTCCAGGATGTCCTCGTGTTGGAAATTCAACTCCCTCTTAAAATCTACTTTCATTTTAAAAATTCAGAAGCACCCAGACTCATCATCCAGAGTCAAGGGAATTCCAGCCCAAAGCAGAGTTCCCGAGACATCCATCCACAAGGTCACCAATTCCTGCTCCTGAAAAACGGACATCAGAGCAAGTCTCTGCCCTGCCAGAAGCCCTCGAGGCCCCACCACAGGTGGAGTGCGTGCACCTTTGAGTGGAGGTGGCTGGCTGCGCTCCATACCCTGGGCCACAGACACAGCCTTACAGAGGGCTGGCTTTCCAAGATGTACCATGGTCTGAAAATATTACCTACAATCAGCTTTGAGAGACCACAGTCACATAGCTTCTCTTACAGTCTATTGTTACTATTGTTCTATTTGGTTACTAGTTATTGCTAATCTCTTGCAACAAGTTCTCACTAGGGTTGGGTGGTAGCCACACTTCAGGATCCACTGGGGGTCTTTGGAGGTACCTCCATTGGACAAGGAGGGGTTGTAAGGAGTTCGTGCACCCACCCCACAGTCATGGATCAACTTCCCTAACGCCCAGTGTGGGCGGGGAGAGAGGGGGGTGCAAGCTCTGAGACCTGCTCCTCCCTGTTTCCCAGGGAGCTCCCAAGTCGGGACCCAGCTCCCAGGGGTAAGCACAGTGACAGCACCCCTTCCCCATTTCACTTCCCCACTTTCTCCTACTCTTTCCTGGGATCACCTCCAGGAAGCCAGCATCTCACCCTAGGGTGGGGAGCGCGATAGCAAGATCAGCCCTGCATTATCTGGCCCCATCTGCCACCCCACTCCTCCTGCCCTGGCAACCCCACCTCCTGACTGTTTGCAAAACCACCTGAGCTCAGTTCAGCCTCCAGCCTTTGAACTCCACAGGTCCCTAGCCAGACATGATCCCCCCACCCCCAGATTCACAGGGCCTGCCTGCCCCCTTCAGGCCTGGACTTCCATGTTCCTCCCATGGGTGTTTTCCTGTGCACCCCAGTGACAGCATCCTGCCACTATGTCCTGTCTACCTGTCAAAGCTGGCACTACGTGTATGCTTCTGTGGGTAAATTTTGCTTCAATAAAAAAAATTTTGTTTAAAAGAGAAATATCAGTTCAATGTTGGATAAGAAAAGGTATTTACAGTCTTCAGGTATGTCCCCAAGGAATACAGACTCGTCACCAAGGGAAAAACAGTCACTTTACAGCCAGGAGACCGGCAGAGGCACCCCAACTCAGGGATCAGCCATGACCCGTGATGGGGCAGATGGCTTGGGGCATGCAGACTGGGGAAATTGGTGAAGACTGCAAATCTCCGAGGCCCCATGTGGTATGACCCCATTTCTAAAGTCATCTTGACCTGACAAAGGCACCAAGACAGAGAACAGAGCAGTGGCTGGCAGAGCTGGGTGGAGGCAACCAGCCAGTTGCTGATGGAGCAGTTCTGGGTCCCGATGGAACTGGCGCTACCACGAATCTACATGTGAGATCAGATGACAGGAACCCACACGCTCACGTGCAGCCCCAACTGTGTCCTGACGTTCACGTGGCCCTAGAGTTACATAGGATAAAGTTATGAGGGTACCGGGGGGCTCCTCTGTGCAATCTGTACAGCTTCCCATGCACCTGAAATTTTCAGTAAAAAGCTTAAAAAATAAGAATATAACTTCTGTTCTATTCACTGACTTTATGGATTTGTTCAGGTTCATCCTTAGAAGCCCCTCCACCTGCCATGAGCCATGAGCTCCATGACAGTAGGCAGGGCCTGTGTCTGTATCCTTCCTGCTTTTTCTCCAGTACCCAGAAGAGTGCCTGGCACGCTGCAGGTGCTAAACATTTTGCTGAGTTGATGGTCTAATAAGGGCTCCTGAGTGTTTTGGCCGGAGTGAAACTGAAGGGAGGCGACACCCCGAGAATGGTAGTTATACCCAGGCACCAGCAGGCCCTCCAGAGGAGGAGATGGGTCCCCAGGGCCTGCTTCCAGGGTGGCGGGGGGTGGGGAGAAGCTGTGGTTGCACCCACAGAAGCCTGCTTCCTCCCTCAGTGGGGCTCCTGCCACCTGGACACAAAGGAACCTCTGAAAACCAGCTGGGGCGTCGCCATGCACCGGTTTAACTAGTAGGAAAGTTGGTTCATTCATTAAACAAATATTTATCAAGAGACTACAGAGAGGAGAGAGGATGCTTGCACAGGGTGATAACTACCAGTCAACAGCTCTGCTGAATTAGGGCCAGGCTCCATACTCAATGATGCTTGTAATATCAGCTTATTTGCTCTCAGCATCTGTTTTCTAGAAGAGGAAGCTACAGCAGATGATGAGGTCTCCACCCAGATCTCCCCTCCTACCTCCTTTTCCCCATTTAGGGGTTCCCTGTTCTACTCTCTAGCACCTGTGAGTCTCTGGAGGAAAGAGGCTGGAGTACAAAGTACTTGGACATGTTCTTGATCCTGGGGCGTCCCTGACCAGGATTGGGGAGCTGAAAGCAGAAAATGCAGCTTTGGGGCTCTCCCCCACAGACAATTCACATCTACTTCCCTAAGCTCCCTGCAGCCAGGCTGAGCCTGGGACTTGGGCTGAAATCACCCGCTTACCCCCTCACCAGACTCTGCCTCCTCCCTGACAAATCACTTGCCCTTGAGTCTCATCTCAGGATCTGCTTCTGGGAAACACGATCTGGGTCCGAATCAGAGGTGCAGAGCTGCTGAGTGACTTGACCACAGCCACACGGTTAAGAAAAAGGGAAAGTCAGATCCCATCCCTGGAGTCTGACCTAGAACCTGCACACCTGGTCGTCATGCTGGCCTCAGACTAGGCTCATTCATTCATTCATTCGTTCATCCATTTATTCACAAACCTGCTTGGACCACCAGGTAAGGCGCCAATGAGGACAAGGAAGAACCTCAGGCCCCTCTCAGAAGCTCTCCATTCATTTTGGCATAGGATTCAAGGGTCCTGTGGTGAGTAACTTGGGGCCAAAGCCAGGCTGTCCTGGGATATGCCGAAGTGGTAGGCTGATCACGTTGAACTGGAAGAACTTAAGAGACAGAAGATCCAAGAATGAGGCCTTTTTGGCCTAGTTATCTATCTCCCTAAAAATCAGGGAATTCTATCGTGATCTGGGAGGTGAGGGGCAGCCTGCTCTCCCTGGACTGAAGGGTTCACAGGTCTGTTTTCAATGTTTACACAGCTAGACCCTGTAAAATTCCTTCTTTCTTTCAGTTGGAGGCTCTTTGTTCTGTTATCCCACCTAAACCTATTGCCCTCTATGTAGAGACTATATCATCTCACTGGAGGGACCAGAGGCAGAGTTCATTGTTCTAAGAGTGGGCCTCTGGGCATATGTAATTAAAATTTATCTTTTCTCTTGCTAATCTCTCTTGTATCAATTTTAGTTATTTTGTGACCCCAGGGGCCTGGAAGGGTACAGGAAGATTACCGTCCTTCCCAACAACTTACTGCGCCTGCATCCGGTGGGGTGTCGGAAGAGATGCGTTAGACACAGACCCTGACCACCAAGAGCCCTTCAGCTGGTGGAGAGGGAGCAGACCACATGGCCTGTGACAATGTCACTCATGTGGGACCATGTCACTAAGGCGCATGGATCAGTCTGCCAGGGGGCGGGGTTCAGAGAAGACACCCCCCACCAGGCACTGCAGAGGCAGGTCTGCAGAATAAGATGTCCTTTGGAGGAGGAGGGTGGGGCCAGAGTCTCCAGCTGTCCAACCTGGGCTCGGGTGGGTGCTGAGAGCTGGCCATGTGATCCCAGCAGCCAGCACTTGGCTGTCTGGGAGGAAATGCCTGTGAAAGGGCGACTGCCCGACACCCTCCGTGAGGGCCCCTCAGGGAAGGCCAGTGCTCAGACCCCTGCTGACTCTTCTGCCAGTGCTTGGCCCATGGATCAGCCCCTGCTCTGCCCCTCTCGCATCTCTGAAAGAGCCTTGTAGGTGGCCATGAAAGTCAAGTAGGAATCACCTGGCCCTGAGCAAGTCCTGTAGAACCCAGGGCTGCCAGGGAGGCTGGTCAGAGACCCAGGGAGCACCAGCCACACTCCGAGGGGTTCACAGACACACACAGCAGAGGTTTGGGTCTTCTATGGAATGGTTACTGCTCCTAGGTCTGCTGCTGGGGCCTGCTTGGCGGCGGAGCACCACACTGAGTGGCTGGTGGGAGCCATAGTGTCAGACCCAGCCTTGGGCAGTGAGAACCTGGGGTTGGATTGGTGGCCAACGGCAGGATTGGCATAGACCCAGGGAAATAAACCCCCTCTGGGCCAGTTCTCCTTCTGTCACTGACCACAGACATCTGGGTGTCTTCCACACATCACCCCACTTCGAAGCTTCTATCTTACAAGTTACAACAGAAAAGTAGTGATGCTCACCACAGGAGCTGCGAAAGAGAGAAAAGCAGGCAACAGTGCCCAGCTTGATGCCCGCTGGTTGTGCTAAGTGGAATGGCTAACCACAAGCCTCCCCTCGGGAAACCCATCTTCCCTAAGTCGCTGCCCTCATCTCTATAATTTGTTGTTTTAATGAAAAACCACTGTTTCCATTTATTCATTCAGCTCCATGAGATAGAACTTCAAAAGATAAAAAGCAAGTGAGCTCGTGTCTCTCTCAACAGTCCACTCCTTCACACTGACTTCCTGTTTGGCTTGGTTCCCACCAAGCCTCACCCGGCTGGACTGTCAGAAATCACGTGACTGCAAACAGAAGAAGCACATCCCAGAAGGGGGCTGAGAAGGGCAGAGGTCTGTCAGGATGGAAGCCTGGGAGTGCAAGATTGGGCAGCCAGGAAAGCAGGAAGCACTGCCATGGTCCTGCCTGGGCACCAGGACTACCCAAGGGGCAGGGAGAGCAAGCTGTCCTCCTTCTCCCCATGTTCCCAGGGGGGCAGGACACTGTTCCCCATCCACCCATCCCATCAGTAGCTACTGACACGATTATGTTCTGCTTCTCGTAGGAGAGAGGATGCTGAGGATCCAGGGGCGGTCACCCAGGTAACTGCCAGCCTGGGTTTTAGTGGCATGCAGGAGTAGTCCTTCCATGCCCTGCATTCATTGCGTTGACAAGTCTCCTCTGCCCTGGTCTGTGCGTAATATCAGCTGTGAGCTCCGCAGACATGCCCACGTGCCCATCTCTTGAAATAAATCTCAGCAAGACCAGGAGAAAATGTCCCCTCCTCTACACCTGCAGCTGCACACTCTACACCACTCGTGGTCCTTCCAATTCTTCTTGTCTTTCCTTCTTGACTGTACGAGCAGTCTCTGGAAGCCACACGAAACAAAGGACCAGCTTATCTGAACTGTTATCAGGTGACCCCTTTGAAACCAGCAGCTGGGACAAAAGAGGGCTCTGACCTTCCTCCCACCTAGGTACCCTTCTGACTTGCGTTCCCACACTCCTCACCTCCTTGCACACCTAGTCGCTCTCGCCTGGTCTTGCCTGCGTTTTTAATGTGAACATTCTTTACATTTCTTTACCCTTCGGGGCTCCATCTGCATCCATTCCCCGTAGTTGCTGGAACAGAGGCTCACAAACCTGCTGGCTTATAACAACACAAACGACTGTCTGCCAGTTCTGGAGGGCGCATGTGGGAATCAGCCTCACGGGATAAAATCAAGGCATCTGTGGGGGCTGCATTCCTTCTGGATGTTCAAGGGCAAAATACATCCCCTGATTTTTTTCAGCCTTTAGAAGTCATCCAAATGGATTCCCTGGCTCGGGAGTCCCTCCTCCTGCTTCATTACAGGAATGCAGGCGAACCTACACTCTGACCCATCAGCCTCCTTTTTATGAGGATGCTTGTGAATCCATTACACCCACCTGGGTAATCCAGGCGCC
The DNA here is from genome assembly GCF_014898055.3 of Talpa occidentalis. Taxonomy (NCBI): domain Eukaryota; kingdom Metazoa; phylum Chordata; class Mammalia; order Eulipotyphla; family Talpidae; genus Talpa; species Talpa occidentalis. The sequence goes on along the minus strand of NW_023601754.1, from coordinate 20,172,153 downwards.
TCTCCGCGCTCAGGAGCCTTAACCCAATCACAGCTGCAAAGATTGTGGGGCCACATGAGGTCACCTAGTCAGAGGTTCAGGGGGGTAGGATATAGATGTTCAGGGGCTCTGATTCTGCTTAATGCTTCCCCAATTCTCCCTTCCCCTTAAAATTTGAGAAGCTGGGGTGTGTTGCCCTGGTGTACCCCCATATCCTGACCGCAGGTGGCACCCTCCTGATGCCCACCTGCCTATTTCTTTGTCCCCAGAAGCCCCTGCAAACTGGCAGTGCCGCTGCTGCTCTTGTGTTCTTCCTGCAGGGGGCTCTGAAATCTGGTTGTCTCTACTTGCGATGTGAGGATGTGAGCACTTGTTGGATCTAAAGTCTAGAGCCATTAGCTCCCGGGTGGGGGGAGGGGGGAGGTATTGCAAAACTGTGATTTTCCAATTCCATCATATCCTTTAAATTTGCTAGTTGGAATACTTTCATAAAATGATGGTTCCCTGTGTCTACCACTGGGTCACCAAGCGGTACCGGAACAGCAGGGCCCTGCTGGATCCCTTTCTCTTACCTGTTTTCATGATGATGCCCCGGCTCCTCCTCATCCTCTGAAGGTGAGCCACTGATCCACTCATTTAAAAAAATACTTTGGTGAATGGGTTTCAATCCATTGGATAGTATCCTTTCAGCCCCTCTAACTGCCACACCCCTGGCTGGGGAACAGTCCCAGCAGTTCTGCTGGCATCGTGCTGGGGGCCTTCCTTGACGGAGCCCTGGCCACCTGGGAGAACGAAATAGTCCAGTCTGGTCTTATACATTTGCAGCCCTGGAATCGGCTATTACTCCGAGAAAGCCCGCATTTTAATTTTTTTTTCAATGGGAAGCGGTATTTCACGACCATAAACTTGGGTTAGGTTATAGAGGCAAATGCTTTTTTCTACTCCCTTTTCAGCAGGTGAAACCAGCAAACATAAAATATTTTAAAAAATGAAATACCCTTGGATCTCGTACCTTGAACACTACAACATTGACACGTGCACTGTCCACTCCCTTTCGGGGCTGGTGGCGGTGCTGCGACTTGATTGGCAGCTCTATCTTCCCTCAAAGGATGGAGGAAGAAACAAGATTCCAGAGTATGAGCTCTATTTAAATGAACAATATGTAACTCATGTTTCCTGAGCCTTAGGGACAGGCAGACCCAGGACAATCACATGGGTGTTTGCTCAGAGCCCAGCTGTGCCCACCAGGCCCCTCAGCCTTCCTGGGATCCAGTCCCCTCCCCCCCCTCCCTGATTATCCCAGCCTCCTGTCTCCTGCTGGTGACAAGAACCTTCTTGAGGCTCCCAGAGGCTTCCCAGCTGAGGCAGCTCAGGGGCCCCTCCAGCCCTTCATCTGGGACTTCGGGGAGCCTGTCGTCCCGGGCAACCTGGGGCTCCTCCCTCACCATCCCTTGCTGCTCCCTGCAGCCTTGATGCCTGGAGGGGGGTGGGGGGCAGAGCCAGACCCACTTAATCCCAAGAGTTAGAAGGGGAGCCCCCAAATCTCCACCCCACTCTCTGCAGAGAGGTTCAGCCAGGCCCTGCCCAGAGAATGAGACTCCTGGTGACTGGCTTCGAGCTCATTCCCAAATCTGCCTTGTCCCTGCCACCCCATTTTGGTAACAGCCGCTGTGTTTTGTTAAGGAAAGAAACGAAGAAAGTTGTCTTTGGGCAGCACTAGCTCGGCACCAGGAAACATCTGAAGAGCTTCCCAGCTTCATATCCCTGCCCATATCACTAAGGGGCAGGTGCTGTCAGCTGAACAATTTACAGAGGAGACTTTGGCCCCAGGGTCACTTAGAAAGTGAGGGGAGGCCCAGGTCTCACCCACTGACTGGGCTTCAGAGTCACTGATGCAAACTGGAAGTGGGTGCCGCTGCAGACTCACACCTGGGCACCCTTCAAGAAGGAACCAGAACCTGCATCAACCACAAGCCCACCCAGGGCAAGAATGGCACTGCCACCTGTACCACTGCTTCCCAGGGGCAGCATGGTGCTGCCAGAGCCAGCATTGGAGACATGGGGGGTTTCAAAAACTGCTGGGCCCAAGCCAAGTTTCTGACTCAGTAGGTCTGGGCTGGGGTCTGAGAACCTGCTTTTCTAGGGAGGTCCCTGGTGTTGCTGATGCTGCTGGTCTGGGGACCCCATTTTAGGAACCGTTGCCCTGTGAACAATGGATTTTCGAACAGGTCTTGGCTGGGACGGTCTGTCCCCTCCCAGGGCGTGAGGCGTGGTGGTTTCACGAGCACAACCTTATGGTTACCTTAAAAATCCATCAATCCGCAGGTACCTGAGAAGCCTCTGCAGCCCTCATAAGTGATGTATAGGACGTCTGGGATCTACTTTGAAATAAAGTCAAAAACTGAGCCTCCCCACTCCCTGCCCAAAGTTGAGAATATAGACTTGGACTGGTTAAGTCCAAAAAGCTGTGTTTTTATTTGGGAGCAATTCGTTTTTATTTGACAGCTTGTTGGTTTCACGGAGGAGTAGAGGCCTGACTCCTCCAACTAGCAGCTGTGCCTCCTTGAGGGAGATACACCCCCCTGACCCCATGCAGAACCTGGGTCCTCTCTGCTATCCAGCAGGCAATGGGGTCTTTCCAACCCAGGTGTTGAAGAAACAGCAGATGCTGGACCCATAGCACTTAACTTGGAAAGTCATAATGACTCCAGTTCACTCTGCTCCGACATGTGCCCAGGCCCAGCCTGGCCAGGGCAGTGCCTCATGGGCAGGGGGCTCACCCCTTTCAACCCACTCCTTGGGTTCCTGGCTTGAGCGTGTATGTGGGGATCATACTACTACTCAGGGGCATGCGGGCGTCAAATGAGATGAAGCCCAGAGGTGGCCCACTGTTTTCGGGGACAGGTTCAAAGATGTGAACCGGCTTGCACCTGATTAACTTTCTACCTATGCCTCCTCCTCACCTCCCCACATTTGCCTCCCCTCACCCGCCAGCACCCATTAGTCCAGCCAGTTGGAAGCTTGCAGTTCTGAGACTGTCTCTGGCCCCTGACTCTGCACACATGTTCCCTCTGCCTGTGGTGCCTGTCAAGTCTGCGTCTCCAACCTAGTCTGGCTCTCCTGCTCCCCCCAACTGTGTCTCCCCAAAAGACATGTCAGCCTAACCCCAGAAGCAGTGAGTGTGCACTGACATGTAAATGGGGCCTTTGCATGGCCACCAGCTCCCTGACCTTTAGCCGCCCCTTCACCCCTGGAATGTGCATCTGCCTTCGTCTACCTCTTATTTCTAGGGAGACCTGGACGGGCTCCTCCAAGTATCCCACTGTCTTCACCCCCCACCCTCATCTGGTGGAAGGCACAACAGGAGTTACTCCTGTTCCACAGCAGCAGACACCAAGACTCAGAGAGGCTGAGCTCTCAGTTCAGGGGCACACGGCTCTGACCAGCAGGGCTACCCCCAGGCCTCTGCTCCAAGCCCAGCGCTCTCTCCTGCCCTTGCCGGTGGAACCTCTGCTCAGACCTAGCTCAGGTGAGACGTACCCACTGTCACCTGCTTTTCAAGCCCATCAGGTGCAGGGAAGGGCTGGGCCAGCTCCCAGTGAGACTCCCCGCTGGGTTCAAAGCCAAGACACGCAGCCACCTCAGATGGGCCTGTACCTGCTCCCCCACCCCCATCCCCAGCCATCAGGGCATCCCCCTTCAGACAGGGATGGTGTGATGTTGAGTGCAGTTCCCCACCACACAGGCTGGAACCGTGACGGCCAGCATACCTTACAGCTCACGCATGCCATCTGTAGCTGAAAGGAAAGCCAGGCTGATATGATGCTTTCATTTCTACTTCAGAATTATTGAAAACCCCACCTAGAATCACCTGACATAGGCTTTGACTGTGGGTCGCTCTGGTGCCCACATCAGAAAGAAAACATAAAGGAAATAGATGGGGCAAGGAAATACCCAGAAGGCGCTAGAGTTTGGATCAACTCCACCCAATCCCTTCCCCTTGGAGTCTTCAGTCTCTCGGACTTTCCACGGGCAGGGCCCTCTGAGTCCCCAGAGTGCGGTGACGCAGCCTTTCTCAGAACCTGGCTCCTCTGTGGGGCCTGGAAGTTTCCACCTGCGCAGTTGATGCCTCCACTGCGTGTGCTCACAGCCCAGCATAGGTCCTGTGATGTGCCACAACTCCAGGAACATGGAAGGTGAGGAAAGCATTCTTTAGAGATGCCAAGAATCTAAGCATACCTGGTAAAGCTTTCTTGACAGGACGGAGGGATGAATGTGTGAGTGAATAGTGAGAGCAAGTGGGGAAGTTAATTGATTAACTGGAGCCTAAGGGAAAATGCCCCACTGGAACGTACTGACAGATGAAGTCACACAGATTAGAGGCTCATTATTTAGGCTCCAAGCAGAGTTTCTCAAGTGGGGGTAGCTGTGGGTCCAGGGGTCATGTGGTGAGGTCTGGAGACTGGGAGGCAGGTGCTCATGGCACCTAGTGGGTGGAGGCCAGGGATGCTGCTCAACCCCCAACATGCAATAGGACACCCCCTGTCCCAAACATACATGCAAAGAATGATCTGGCTCAAAACATCAACAATAAGTCTCCCTGGGTAAAAACCAAACAGGCAGTGCTCTCCCTTACCATGCAAGTATTTCCCAGACTGTTCAGATAGTAAGCATGATCAGCTCAGATCACCACCTCCAGGAAGCCTCCCTGAACTGCTTCCCCCCATCTTCCGTCCAGGCTGACTCTGCTTGTCTGACTCTCCAGTGGCTCCCTGAGGGCAAAGGCAGGTCTTACTCTTCTCTGAGCTTCCACTACCCCTCCCTGCTCTGATATTTGCATCTTATTCCATAATTTACTCCCACCTGGATGATCTTAAGTTCACAATAACCTTGAATTCTCATCGACACTTTTGAAATATGAACCCCAAGCCTTAGGGATTTTGGTAACTTGCTGAGGGTGACCGGCTGGGCCTAAGACAGAGCAGACACTGTCCTCCTTGGCTTGGGCGTCAGCAGCCCTGGATTTTAATCCCAGTTCTGCTGTTTTCTTGCTGGGTGATTCCTCGTAGCTTTCCTAACCTCCCTGAGGCTGAATTTCCACAACTGCAAAAGGAGGATGTCATACTCTCTTTATCAGGTCTTGTGAGGGTCATACTCTGTGCCACGCAAGTAACAGAAAAGAATCAGAAAATCATCCACTGGTTAAAATGGTGAAGCAGGCATGAGTGGGTTTTATTTCTACTTTGTGAGTAATAAATTTATTTTGAAGACATTTGGGATAGGCCTCCCACAGTCAGATCTAGAGAAATCTGTAAATAACCAAAACATTGAACTCTGTCGCAGAAAGGAGTTTCCTCAGCTGACATAGGCGGTGCCTTCTTCCAGGTAAGATTTAGAAGTGGAGCTTCAGGGCCAAATGGGGCTTTCAGGATGTTAAACAGGGACCGCGCGCCGGTTAGTGTCTCCCACAAAGCCCCTGTCAGGTGGGGCGATGCTGGGATTAAGAATCAGGTGTCCTGTCTCTAAGTACCTCTGGGGTCCTGCTCTGCTGAGCTGGGCATGTGGGGGTCAAATCATTTTACCCGGCTGTTTCCAAGGCTTAGCAGAAAAAGAAGGGATGTTCTTTCAGAGTGGCTAGAAAGGAATCAAAGATGGAATGAATGTGAGCCCAGCTGATGCTGGGGCAGAACATGGGGTCACAGAGGTGTCACCCCCCCTCTCCTCCCCTACGAAACAGCAGAGTAAATTCTTAACTGACTTCAAGTCTTCACGGGCACATGATCCTACATACCCTTCACCATTTCCATTTCATAGATGAGAAACTGAGGCTTGGGGAGGTGAAGGCATTTGCCTGAGGCCACATGGGGGTGGCAGAGCAGCACTTTAAGCCGGACCTGACTGCCCTGAGGTCACCCTCGAAGCGCTCTCCTCCCCAGGGCCAGAGTGTCCAGGGCAGCTTCCCAGTCCTCGGGGTCAGCCCCTCGCCAAGGCCCGCGCTGTCATCAGCAGGTAATAGACACTCTGGCGTCGAGCCCCACGGGCTCTCGGTCTTCTGGAGGGCGCCACCTGAATAACCTGGCATCTGAAACCTGAGCTTTGCCTGAGGGCGGCAGTCACCTGCTCTTGCCGGTTTCTGTTACTACGCAGAGACGGCGGCTGGCACAGGGCAGGTGAGCACCCAGGTTTGCCCAGTTGAGACTCCTCAGTGGCTCCTGTCCACGGCCCTTTGCATCTCCCTGCACCTTGGCCTGCTGGAGAGTCTGACCGCAGAGCCTCCTGGTTATCTCGTGCCGCCTCCCCTCCTTCGTCGGTGCCTCCCCGTAGCTCCTCAAAAGCAATCTTTCCTGCCTCTAGATTTTGCTCTTCTGGCTGCTCCTGCCTGGTCTTCCACGACAAGCCTGTCTCACTGTGGGCCCTAGTTCCGCCGTCACCTCCACAGCCACTTTCCTGAGCCCTCTGAAGCAGCTCCCTGCCCACCTGCTACTTCCTTTGCCCACCCGTCCTGCTCCTTCACGACAGCTGCGTCAGTCGGTCACTTTCCTGTGGGTTCACTTGTTGACCTGCTGAGTCTCCTACTCAGATGTCCACCCTGGGGTGGCAGTGGGGGTGGGGGGCGGGAGGGTGGGGAAGGGAGCAGGAACTCTTATTGTTCACCGTTTCACCCCCACTCTACCCCCGCACACCACAGGTGGCTGGAGACGCAGCTGAGTCTGGCCCTGCCTGTCAGAGACCTGGCACTCCGGGTGCTGTCAGTGGAAGGGACAGACCTCACAGACGTGGAGGACGTGTGTGCAGAAGCTCTGAGACCAAGTGACAGGACAGATAGAAGGGAAACCACAACACAGCCCAGTGTTTCGGTGTGAATGGAGAGGTCTAGAAACTTCCCACTTCTGCTCACATACATTTCTCACATAGTCTCCAGGGAACGAGGCGACCTACCCGTCTTGCCCATGATAAAAGCCCTGCCCTTCCTCTCCCGAACCTACCCCCACGCGGGCACATCACGCCTCCTGCCGATCTGGCGGTCCTCTCTTTACCGAGACCACCTCTGCGGTCCTTTTCCGTGTTCTGCCACGTTCTTGGAGTCACCCTCTGCAAAAGGACGGGCTCGGTCAGGCAGGTGTGCCAGCTCCCACTCCAGGCTCGCCAGTCCAGACCTGGCCCCTGGCCGCCTCCTCCCCCAAGTAGGTCACCCCACGCCCACTGCCGGCTCCTCCTTGCCGTGCCTCGCAGCCTGCAGTCTGGCCAGGACTGCACTCCTGGCTCATGTCCGCACACTCTCCCCTGCTCTGCAGACACTGTGCTGCGGTGGTGGCAGTGCGCTCCTGCCTCAGAGCTGTACACTTGCTGTGTCTCTGCCCCAGTCCCTGACTCTTCAGATTGGGCTTAAATGGTTCTCCACTGGGAAGGCTTCCTTAATGCGATAGTCAAGGTGTCCTGAAGGTGACCTTGATCAGCCTTCACTATTACCACAAAATAACCACTTCTGCTTTATTAGCATTAGAACTACCTGCTTGTTGTCTGTATCTTTGCCCTTTTTAGTACTCTGCAAAGAAAGAATGGTTTCTTCTCTTACCCGGATATTCCTTGAAAAATTTGTGCTGTAGGAATCGCCCATCTGGAAAACAAGGAAGAGAAGTTAATAATATCAAGGAGTTATTTCATTTTTCACTCTCATCCTCACGAGTTTGCAGTGGAATTTTCCAGAGGGTGCATGACACGTGATGCTGCAGTCGACCAAATGCAGAAGCAGATGTGAGGATCCAGTTCTCATACTAGAATTGCAAAAAATGTAAAACAATGCCGCTCTTCTCACGTTTGTGTGTGTGTTGGGAAATGGAGTTACTTTTAAGAAAAATGTCATCTATTTGCTATGTGAGTTTATCCTTGCTGTTTTTCATTAATATTTTTAATGCCTCAGCTTTAGTCTCAAGCATGGTAAGCATAATAGCCACAAGCCCCGGAGGAGAGCTTTCTGGCATCCTCAACATTTTTTGAGTGTAAAGGGGTTCTGAGCCTGAAAACATTTGAGAACCAGTGTCTTCACAGATGAAATGTCAGTAGCATTTGGCCTGTTGTTGGACAAATGTCATTACACGTGTTCATGATGGTCCTGAGAAATTGAGGATTCTCTGACAATTCAGATTTGTCACCATTTTATTTATTTATTTATTTTCTTTCTCATATATAGGTTTTGTGGGGTTTTTTTAAGATTTATTTATTTTTATATAAGAGCTGGGGTACAGGCCAGAGGTGTGGGGGGTGAGAGGATTCACCAGAGATAGAGTGGGGAACAGAACAGGCAGACTGACTGAAATACACTGCTGAGGGGAGCAGCAGGCAAGACAGAAGAGGTCCGTTGCGCCATGTGGGTTGCTCCCTGGCAGGCCGGGGATCGAACTCGTGCTGCAGAGGCTATGGATTGCTTCATAGTGCTGTGCTTAACCCCTTGCGCCACCAGGGAGGCCCTTTCTTCACCATTTTACACAGACATACAGATGGATATAAAATGTCCTGTTTATCAAGCACTGTGGTTGCTTGATTCTGCTCTGAGAGCTTCACATGTATGATTTAAATGAACCCTTTGGAAGCCCCAAAGTGACTCAGATTTGAAGCAACTGATCCCAAGGATGGCCCACCAGTGGGAGGGGAAGGGCTGGGGTTTCTGTCATCGCAGCAAGATGGAGCCAAAGTGAGGACTGGAATGGAGATGCAGGGCAGTGGCAGGGGTGGGGGTAGGAGGGGCTCTCGGCCAGGCTCAGGGGCTGTGGCTTTCTCCAAGGGTGAGGGTTTTCAAGGTGGTGGTCAGGGAGAGTGGGCCAGGGAAGAGGCCAGGGCCAGGGCCGGAAGCCCACACTCACCTGCCTGCTGGCGCTGCCTGACACACTGCCCGCGGTTGGGGATGCCCTTGGCCACGTCACCAGGGCTCAGGATGAGACACTCATAGCCTGTGGGACAGAGGAGTGGCTCCGCCCCATCCTCTGTAGTGCTGCATGCCTCTGCTGGGGGAGGGACACAGCCAGGGTCACCCATGCCATCCTCAGAGAATGCACCTTACCCAGAGGGGCTGCCTCTCATCTGCACCCCTAGTTCCTTGGGTCTTACTCACAGTGGAATGCTGTCCACACACATGGGCACACACAGTCCAAAGTCGCCTACTCCCAAATACCCCCTCACACACACAGGCATGCACATGCACGGTCACCCACGCATCTTGAAACACACAGGCACACACCATCACGCTTATGAACACAGCTTCACAAACAAGCCCTGACACCACATGTGCATGTCACACGACATGTTCACCCACACACAAATCCTGTACACACAGACACATGGCCAGTTGTGTTGTGCACAAATCCTGACACACACATTTCACAGCCCACAGATGCTAGCATACACACATTTGTGTGCATGCACACAGACACACAGAAATTACAACACACAGCCACAGCTACACCCACACAGCTAAACCCCTTCCTTCTGGTAATAGAGCCTCTGAGTTTCAGTTGGATGCTGAGTGGCCAAGCTGCAGACTATATTTCCCAGCCTCCCCTGTGCATCATCGCTGCACACCCCAACAGCCAGAGCAGGATCACACATGCCCACAGAGTTGCAAGCACAGCTGCACACACTCAATGTACTCACTCACACCCCTGCAATTCTCCAGGCCCCTGGACCTGTCATTCTCTCAGAAACTGCTCACCCCCGGAGGCCTCAGCATTAGGGTGCAGTGAACCCCTTATTATGATTTTAGAGTTGTGAAAACCAGCCACAAGCACCCTCCCTTTCATGTCTCCACCCAGGAAGGAGACCCCATTCCCAGGACAACAGTTCTGTTATGTTTGAGGGATGCTGAGGGCCTGGCTTCCCCCTTATGTGTTAAGGCTGGGAGGAGCCAGAGGGCTGAGAATTTGGGGAAAGGCAGCCTCCTGGGGCAGACACAGCCCTGGGTATCATTGATGTGCTAAATGCAGAGAAGAGGGATCCTGGCTCAGAACGGATTTGGATAGTACCTTGAAGTGTCTCCTCGGGGCCATCCAGGAGCCAGCCATTGCCACCCAGCCATCGAGGTTTCGGCTGCACCAGCCAGTCTAAAACTAAACCATCCAGGGTTAGATCCAGCCCCTTCAGGCTATCCCTGGGGGTGGGCGAGCTTATATTTCACAACAAACATGGAGGTCTCTGCAACAGGAATGGCTATGGTTTTCCAGCAGACATGTACCCCTTCCTTCTGGTAATAGAACCTCTGAGTTTCAGCTGGATGCTGAGTGGCCAAGCTAAAGACTACATTTCCCAGCCTCCCCTGCAGCAAGGTATGACCATGTGATCTCATTCTGGCCATTGGGGTATGAGCAGCAGTGAGGCTGCAGTTTCCTGTCTGACTCTGGCAGCCATGCCTATTTGCTCTCCCCCCTTGTTTCTCTTCTTGCAGGTGGGAGCCACTTGGACCAGGCAGAGTAACAAGATGGGGTAAAAACGGGTCTCTGATGACTGTGCCATCCACCACCTGTCTCCTCTGGCCTAGTAACCACAAGAGAAGTAAATGCCTGAGAGATTGAGCCCCTGGGTTGGTGGATCTTTTTGTTATTTGTGTAAGTATGTTTGCTAACCAATGCACATTTAGCAGGAAGAGTGACCTATGCAATGGGCAGCAGGGTCTTCAAAAAATGAAAACAGAGGCCAAAAGTCCAAATGCCTCCTAGGTAAGGTAGCTGAGAAAAGCTGGCCAGGTAGGAGAGTGTTCCTGCCTGCATGGGCCACCTGGTGATCAGTCCTGGTCAACCATGCCCACTGGTCCCAGAGCCTCTGGGTGCTTAAAAAATTTTTACTTCTATATTTAAAAAAAAAATCAATTACTGGGTTTGCAATGTTGGCAATTAATGTTTTAAATTTTAAGCACTTTGGAGATCAAATAAAAGTGGTCTGGGATCATATTACGTATGATCTGTGCTTTAGTTTGATTCCAAAACATGACAAAAATAAAGAGGGAGATGTGCTGTCTACCATGAGTGCATAGGTGGGTACTGGTAAAAATGCTGGCTGGGTCTGGCTTTCACAGAGGACAAGGCCATGATAAGCTGGTGGCTCGGGCCTCAAACTGAAACAGCAAAGAAGTGAGGCAGCAGTTAGCAGCTTCCAACTCAAGAGGTGACATGACCAGGTTCTGCAGCCACTATTCCCAGTCTTCTGAGTCTTCCCTTCTCCTCCCCATCACCTTGAACTGTGGGTGAGAAAATGCTGTCCGTGCTGTTTTTTTACCAAAGAGGAAATGTACGAATATTGGCTATTTCCATCCTTCTCTGCATTGACCAAAGGTTTCTGAGCAGCAGGAAATAAAACACATATCTTTCACTACATTGTAATACTGAAATGTGCCCCAGGTCCCCCCATCGACTTGCAGGCTGCTAGAGGCCTGGAGACCCAAGGCCTCACTTGTCTGCTCCCTCACTCAAATTTTCTCAGGCCCTGCTAAAAAAAACTCCCTGCACCCAAGTCCTTGTCTCAGGTTCTCTGTGGAGGGGACCCAAATGAAGCTTATGACATGGATCAGCACTCACGATGGAGCCTGGTACAGCTCAAGTCACCTGCTCACCAGAGATCTGGGGGTAAGGAAATGAGTTTGTGGGTGTCTGGGGGGAGGATGTTCTGGGCAGCGAGGGATCCTACAAATAGCCCCAGGGCCCCAACATCCCTGCACTCAGGGCCTTAGGCAATAGGCACTTCTCCACAGTCAGAAGACTGCATTGAAACTCCCACAGTGTGATTGTGAGCAAGCGAGTTATCGTCTTGAAGCCTCTGTGTCTTCAGCTCTAAAACAGGACAGATCACAGTCTCTCCGCCCCATGGGGCTGTGTGAGCATTAAAGGAGATGGTCTACGGAAAGGCTGTTAGGAATGCTGTGGATAGTTGTACAATGTACACACTGCTCAAAAGCACATGGCTAGGTATATCTAACTCTGTGTGTGTGTGTGTGTGTATCAATGTGCAAGCCCTGCCCTCCATAGCTGAGTCTGGAATTCCTAAGCCCAGACAAAGGCCAAAGGAAGGGACACCTTTTTTGAAGTGCCTGCCCTGAGGGAAACACCTTTATGTGCTTTTTCACCAGGAGGGGGCGCATTTTGTTCTTCTTATAAAGGGGCTGGTGGGACTCTGCCCGGCCAAGAGGCTGAGCGCAGCACAGTTAATGAGCATTATTTAAGGACCCTGAGTCCTTTGTCATCACATGACCAAAGAAAACAAAGTGTAGTCATTCTTGCCTCCACCTGGGTGGAGGACCCGGGCTGTCTTGTCAGAGCACCTGCAGTTACGAAAGCCCAAGGGTCCCTGCAGCCTCCTTGGGGAGGCACAGTCCATCAGACTGCGGTTTCTAAAAATTCAGCCCCAAGCAGAACTGAGAGTGGAGGAGACTTTACTGACATGCGCCCCACCCCAGGGAAGGTAGATGCCCATCCCCCTCCGTTTTCCCCACTGCCCCTTCCCTCCCCTCTCTCCAGGAGGGAGCTGGCTCCTTCTGAGGACTTACAGGAAGGGCCTGTTTTCTCACTGCAGTGGGCTTTACAGGTACAAGGATGTGAGGCAGCCAGTGGATTGACTAGGAGTCTGCGTGGCTCTGACCTGCTGCCGCACCCTCTCTGGGTCTCTAGAGAGCCGGTACCCCCAGGGCCAGGCATCATGAGCGAAGGGAGCCAGGTGGGTGGGAAACTGAAGGAGTCTGGGCATCTGGGGGCACCTGAAGCTGCAATGAGTATTGGTCCTGGGAGTGTGGTGGTCCATTTATAAATAAAGTCATAAATGGATTTTCTATGAGAAACCTCCATCCTCAGAGGAGGAGTCACGTCCAGGAATGGGGAGACAGTGAAGTGCTGCGTCAGCAGGGGGCACTCAGCACAGGGACATGCTGGTGACCTAAATTCCCATTTTACATGTGGCCTGCCCAGGGGTTCCCGCCCAGGCACCCCACCCAGAGCACCCTCAGTTTCAGCTCAGCTCTGTTTCTTCATCTTGGGCACTTACGGGCAGAGCAGGAAGTTCACTTGTGGTGCCTGCTGCCCACCTCCATCTCCCCAAGCCCCGGGGGCACCTACCTGGGGGGGGCAGCACAGCCTCCAGGCAGGCATAGGTGCACCCGTTGTAGCAGCAGCGCCGGTGCTGGGGGCACTCCAAGTCGGCATGGCAGCGCACGGCCTGGCAAGCACCGGGGGGCAGCGATCGAGGAGGCGGAGGGCAGCGATCAGCATGGGGCTGCCGGGGAGCGCCCACTTCCTCGGCCTGCAGGAAAAGGGCACGTGAGCTGGGTGCGGCTGCAGCCTGTGGGTCTGGAGTTCTCACCCCTGAACTGTGTGCTGGGGGCAAATTGCTGGGCCTGTGTAGGCCTCTGGTCCTGTCATGACCACAGCCGAACCAGCCTCAGTGGGTTGCTCTGAGGATCAAAAGATGCTGTTTCTGTTTGTAACAGCCTCCAAATGCAAGGAATGAAAAGCCATGAGAGGCAAAAAGGATCTATGACTCTGAAGGAAAGTTTGTTCGGTAGTGTCGCTGCCATAGACAAGTGTATATGTACAAGCATATATGACAGGGTATCTGAGTGTCTATACAAACACACGTATATGCATGCACAGACATTCCTATAAACATATTTGTTTCTTATCATCCATATGTTTATATAAAGCTTTGGGATTTTATAAGTCTCAAATAGAATGGATAAATTCACACAACTTGAACAAATCTCACAAACACCATATGGAACAGACAACAAGCCAACTCACAAGGGGACACAACCTGATGCCATTTGCATTTTTAGTTTGGAAACAGGCACAGCTGCTACCTGGAGTGTGAAGTCAGGACAGCAGTGAGTCACCTGATGGGCAGTGAGTGGGAGGGACAGGGGTCTTGGGGGCTGGCCCTGGTCTCAGGGGCTGCTTCTGGGTCCAGGTGCTGGCTACACTGTGGTCACTTTGTGGAGGTTCACCTAAAACTTGACCTATTTAGCCCCCAGCACAGTTGCCCTGAACACGAGTACATATTTCTAAATCCTGCCCCCATGTAGTGTCTGCAGCCCTTACCACCTCCCCCGGTGTGTGAACCAAAACATGAAATAAGACCTGACGTGCTGCTGCTTTGGGCAGAGCACAGGTGCACTGGCCCGGTAGGAAGTGCAGGTGCAGAACAGTGTGCTGGGCCCCAAATGTTCCAAAACATACACATACACACACCGTAAGAGGCATTTGTTTGCAGGGGATTAGAGACTTTTGGGAGGATGCATAAGCACGCACAAGAAACGTACCCATGATTTCCTTGGGAGAGAAGTATTCAGTTTTGAAGCCAAGGGAGATTTCTCCTCATGATAGTATATACTTTTACACCGATTAACATTTTTTTTTAAACCATGCACATGTATTTTTTCCATTTAAAGGCCATGAAAAATTGTAAAAACAGTAGAAGTGCTTATGAAGAATTTTGAAAGACAGGAAACATATTTCTGATACAACCTTGAGTTATTAAAATAAAAAGGCAAGACATAAATGGGCCCATGGGGTCTGGTCTGCCATGAGTAAGAGTCAAGGATGCTTGACCGTGGCTCTGGCGGTGCTCCCAATGCCCTGCAGGGGGCGTCTGCTCACCAGGCGAGCACCGGCTACACCTGGCTCATTGCCAGTTGGAATCCAGTCCCCCAGAGAGACCAAGGCAGAGGGGCTGGGGTGGTGAAAGCAGTGACTAAGAAAGGTGGGGCGCCCATCCTGGCAATATCCTGGAGAATTTATCATTTCTCCCCTATATTAAAATATAAGTATAAACATAAATATATCCTTACATATTTATATATAATACATACATATTAGATATGTATCTTATATATGATTTAATCTGTGAAAAGCAAACGAACACAAATCAACATTTGGCAGATAAGAAAATGACCGCCTATTCTCCCCCAGAGGGGTGAGACCAGAACTCGGTCTTCTGGTCCAACTCCTGCTTCAGCCTTTTCACCATCTCCTCCTCAGCCCAGTACATTTATGAATAATTTCCAAGCTGCTAGCAGGGGACATAATCTCCCACCACTAGCTCTTAGTTCATTTTCTTCAGAATTAATGACACTGGACCCCTGTGGGGTCCGCACCGTTTTAATCCTGATCAAATGCGGCAGCTGGCCCGGCCTCCATGGAGGGCACCGTTGATTTTCCCACCCAGCCTGCTTTTACATCGTCTCATTTATGAAATTTAATGGAACTGGGAGATCAGCCATGAATCACTTTTCACCCACCTCTGCTGACTTCCCAGTGACGCCCCCAGCAGGGGGGCATGGAGCGAGACCAATTTAAATATGAGGTTGCTCTGCCAGGAATATTCAAATGTCATTTCTTAGAATTTGGAGAGAACAGAAGAGATAAGCGCCTTAGAAGTCCAATCTCCCAAGTTATTTACGGGGAGTGGAAACACCAGATGGTCGTGGGTGATAAAGAACTGGTTTCGCCCAGGGACCCAGATTAAAGGATTCAATATTTTGAGAAATATTTTATGTCATGCAAGGGGATGTTCCAAGAGGGTTTAAACACAGGATGTTCCCTGGAGTTTTGAAAGGAAAGTGACTTTTACTAAAAAAAAAAAAAACAAAAAAACAAATAGACTCCCAGCCAATGGCTTCCCAGCCCACCAGGTGAGAGGGTCACAGGTCAAAGCTTTCTCTGACCTCACTCCCATCTCTCTCTACCTTTCTGACCTTGAAGCTGCGTCGACCCTCACCCCCTGGACCCTGAGCCTCTGTACATTGATGAGGATAGCACCCCAAATCCCTGAGAAACGAGACAGACAACATCCTTCATGAAAATCCCAGCATAACCACTATGTCCATCTTTTATCTTCCTTCCTGCTCAGGCCTCCGTGGGAAGTCTACTTGCTTTGACAGGCATCCCGGGTGCCGATCGGATGGGTCCCCAGTCTGCGTGCCTTCTGTGGCACTAGCTACTCCCTGGTAGCTATTTTCTCTCATTCTTCAGATAAATACTTTTGGAGGCCTCGGAAGATTTACACCGCCTTCTGCTGTGACATCTCAGGAAGCAGCCAGGGACAGGCCAGTTCTGGGCCCCTTCAGTGGAAAGTCCACGCCTGCAAGCCCAAGTCAGATCCCAGGGAAGCAGACACTGGATGCCAGTCAAGGCAGGCTGGCTTGGTAAATAATGGCCCCGGGTCATCACAGAAGTCTCTGGAGAGAGGATTGAGATCTACCACCCAGCCATATGGCAGACAGATGAATTCATCATATACTGCTGGATGAAGAAAAGCAAGGTACAAAGCAGCACAAAGCAACCACACACACATTGTCTGATCCCATTATTACGAATGCCCAGGGTGCACCAGGCCTGGGAGGGGGCATGGGGAGAGACTGCTAATAGAGGCGGGGTTGCCTTTTGGGTTGATGAAAATATTCTGGAACTAGACAGAGGTGCAGCGCACACCACATTGCAAGTGAACCAAATGACACTGAATTGTACGCTTTGAAATGATTTTGACGTCATGTGATTTTCATCTCAAAACAAAAATTTAAACCAATATGAATAAAATTAAAATTAAAAAATGTATGCTGTGCTTAACTACACCACAGAAGAATTTAGATACACCAAAACGTAAACAGACCTGTGTCTTGGAGGAAGAATTTACATCCTTTTACTTATTTATAACTTCTGGACTGTCTCAGTTTCTTTTACTGTAAACATCATTATTTTTATGATCAGGGAAAGAAATTTAAACCATTTCCATTTAAGGAGAAAGAATCCAGTCTCCAAAGCTGCCCCAATTTACCTCGTCCCTCCTCAGCACTCCCGAGACCCTTCACTCCCCTGAAGAGCTTTACCCTTCTTTGGAATGTTCCAGAGAGTCAATGGCCAGACCAATAAAAATGCATCCCAGGACTGGTTGGCTTGGTGCAGGAAGAAAGCCAATTTTCCTCTAAGCATTGCTAATTCTTCCTCTGGAATGTGGACGTCAAAGTTCTAAAAATATGTCTCTCCTTGGAACACAGAGCTCAGAGTTCAGAAATCCATTTCCTGATGCCCTGGGACCTCAGCCTGGCCTCTGGCAGCAGAATTGGGTGCAGTCTAATGAGGCTTCCTCGGAGAGTTACTCAAAACCCCGGGATCTCACGTCCAGGCAACCCCATCACAGGGCACAAACAAGACCCCAAACTCTATCAGTTCCTTCAACTATCATCCCCCAAGCACCTCTGTGCACCTGAGAGTCTTCTGGAACTTTCCATCCCTCCTAGTCTGACCTAGTGTAATTTATTCATTCATTTAATAGTAATCCATAGCTCAACTTTGAACAGTGATGAATACTAAACCAAACATCACACAAATACAGTGAATGAGTGATTTTGAGGACTCATCTGCAAAAGTAGTTAAAGAAAAACTAACCAAAGCCACAGTAAAAGAAAAGCAAATGTGTGGATAGTTATAATGACAGAGCTAAATGCTGTGAAGAAAAAGGCAGGATGTTATGAGATGTCTAATGGAAATCTAGATGCCCTGAGGGGAGAGGGGAGACCTTGAAGCTTACAGGAAGCATGACCTGGAGCACCAGGGAGCACCTTGGGGGCGCTGGGGACACAGTGGGGACCACCATCCACTCCCCCCACCTTCACAGAAGTTCCTTGGGTTCCCAGTATCTTTTCTATCATTGTGGTAAAATATAATATAAGGTAAAATGTGCCCTTCTTAATAACCCACACGGACGGCTCAGGGGCGCTGACCACTTCACAGTACTGCAGCGCAGCACCTCATCTCCTTCCAAGACGCTACGTCACGCGAACACAAACACTGTCCTCATCAAGCAGGTCCTCCCTGTCCACTCCCGCCAGGCTGGCAACGGCTGGCCGCTTCCCGGCTCCGTGGATCTGGCCTCTTGCTAATTTGTTTCATACAAATAGCCTGTGAAATGTGCCTTTTGGTGCTGCTGCTCGGCAACAAGTTCGCAGGTCCGGCCACACTGCAGCAAGGGCAGGACCCCCGGCCTTTTTGTGACCACAGGAGTCACTGTGGGGATGGCCCGTGTCTCTCCATTCTGAGCTCACAGACACTGGGCGGCCCCACCTCTGCCTTCGTGAGTGGTGCTGCGTGAGCCTTTGGGAAGCTTCCCGCTGCCGTGCCCCACCCCTTGCTGCAGCTCCCAGATGGTAAGCACATGGGGATGCGCCCGCGCCGCCTCTGCTCGTTTCCACCATGCAGTCACTGCGGCACTGAGCCTCAGATGAGAAGGCAGGCCCCGAGGGGAGACAGCTTTGTGTCCCAGGTGACCCCACGCCCGTGCTCTACTTTGCCTTCCTTCCACCCGCTCTCAGCCAGCCAGCTCGTTCCCTGTTCCTCAAATGTCGCTGTGCTAGACACAGGGGTGTGGCCAAGCCTGGGGGTGGCTTCTCATAGCAGGCCACTCCCCTCTCCCAGCCTCTAGGTAGGGCCCCCGGGGCCCAGGGAGCGACCTCTGCTCACAGGGGATGCAACTTGGTGGCTCTGATGATGGACCCCACGGGGGTGTCATCTCATAAGTTTCAAAGAGTAGGGGAAGCCCACTCAGGAGTGTCGCGCAGAAGGGCAGGAGGCAGAGCTCTGGTGTACGTACCGTGCCTACTCTTAGGTCTTAGCGAAATATGCAAGAGATGCCTTAGAAGGTTCTTGAGCTCCCAGAAGTAATGGAGGAATAGAGAACCAGGGTGGGGAGACAGAGGAGCAGGTGGTGCACAGGACGGCTCCTGCTAGGCCTTTGTGCCCAGCAGCATAAGGTGGGGGGACTATTTGCAAAGGGTGCCCACCTGGCAGGGTGCAGTGCAAGAAGGCACCCTGTTCCCCGCTGCTGCAGCCCCCTGGCTGGGCCGGCGCTCTGGGCAGAGGGCAAAGTGCATGACCACTCCCAGCTGCCCCGGATGGGAGCTGAGAGGACAAAGCAGACCCAGAGCCACAGTGACACATAGGAACCTTCAGATGTCCCGGTCTCCAGGCATTGGCCCCACCCCAATGGGTAAACTTGTCAAGAGTTTCCTGAGCCTCAGTGCATGGCAAACACCTGCCCTGGGGCGCAGTAATGCTCTGTGAAGAAGAGTGCTTAGGGGACAGCAAGTGCGAGGAAGGTGGAGTCAAGGACGCCTGCTCCTCCCGAAAGCCTACGGGCTATTTGCAGACACTCTGCTTGTCCTGTCCAGCCTTGCAAATATTTGGTTCTGTTTTTGTTTTGTTTTGAATGGCACATATGTAGCGCGGGTGGCTCTGCACCAGGCACGGGGCTGAAGATCTTTTCATTGGACTGCAAAGCAGACACTGCTGTTTCCCAGGCTGTGGATGAGGAAACAGGCTCAGAAAGGAGAAGCCTCTTCCTGGCAGCCTCCAATAGGCCTTCGTGGGACTATAAAACCAAGTTTGTCTCCCGTGTTTCCTAGTCCTCAGGCAGTAAAATGTACGCAGCATTAGGAAACTAGCCTGGCTCCACTCCAGTTCATACTTCAAAGCCCTAGGTTCAATGTCCACAACACCAGCAAACCTTCCCCAACTCTCCTGGGACAGCACTGCACACGTTTTTCTGGGTTTCCATACATTTGCCCATAATTCACCCACAGGAACATACTGGGTGCCCACTTACTGGCAGGCACTCACTCTGCAAGGGGATCCTTACTCGTTGCAATGCCATAACACAGATACCAGAGACATGACCTCAAGAGCAGAGAGAACAGTAAGATATAACAACATAATTAGGAAGTGATGCATTTCTAATTTTTAAATGTAAATTATTGAGCTCTAAGTTAATATGATTTAATTTCTAATAAGGGTCAGCTTAACTGTGCAAGGTGGTAGAGGCAGCTGCTGTACCCTCGCCCTCACCACAGCTCCCAAGGGTCCTGGGCCCAGGTTGAAGGGTGTGTTGGGAGCCACACGGGAAGGTCTTGTCTCTGAGTGTGTGGGGGCTGCTTCCTGTGACTCTGCCATTCCCTGCTGGGCATCTGCATGGAATTAGAATCACAGCTGCAAGGGCACTGGAGGTCATCTGGTCTCAGCCTCATGGCCAGCTCACCACCTGAGGTCCAGAGAGCGGCCCAAGGTTGCACAGCTGACTGCGTTGTGATCCTTGGCCCGGAGCCCTACCCAGTCTCCCTACCCCTTTCTCTCCGTGGGCTTTCTCCAAGGCTTGTTCTGGCACAAGCCTCTCCTGAGAATGGGTGCTGGGGAGGACGAGAGGTCACTGATAACTGGAGACTTCAGCAAGGGGCAGACCCGGAGCACCTGCATTCTGACAAAAGTTTGCCAGAACTAATCCAGTTTCTGTACTACACCCCCAGGCCTGTGTTTTTAAAGATCCCCCAGCCCACGTGCACACGGCCCCCAACCCTCCCAGCTAACCCATTCCTCTTAGTGAGGAAGTCACAGCTTCTTTTTTTAGGACTCTTAGGAGTCAGGGGGAGACAAGACCAGATGCTGGACTGGAAATCTCTTTGGAGTGCTAGAGCCAAAGAACTGAACATCCTGCGGAGCTGGTGTAGAGCATGGAGGAGTCACACCCAAGAGGGTCTCCTCCTTCCTGGCATACATCAGCCCCCTCTGAGGTTTCTGGCACATATCACTCCCACCTTGGGGCCTCATCACCCACCAAGTCTTCTTCTAAGAATGCCATCCCTCCTCCTAATTATTTTTTTTTAAGATTTTATTATTTATTTATACAAGAACCGGGGTACAGGCCAGATGCGCAGGAGGGTGAGAGGATTCACCAGAGACAGAGCGGGGAACAGAACAGGCAGACTGACTGAAACACATTGCTGAGGGGAGCAGCAGGCGAGGCAGGAGAGGTCTGCCCCGCCATGTGGGTTGCTCCACAGCCAGTGAGAATTGAACCAGCACTGCAGAGGCTGCAGACAGCTTCACAACGCAGCGCTCAACCGCCTGAGCCACCAGGGAGGCCCCCTCCTCCTAATTCTTAATTGCTCTTCATGACCTGTCAAGGGTCCTCACCTCCTCCAGGAAGCCCTCTGTGACTACACTGTCACGTGAACGCTCCCTCCTCCAAACACCTACCATCATTTCACTCTATTGCTTTTTTCCAGTCCCACATGGCCTCCTGTCTCTTCACGTGAGCAGCTGCCCTACTAGAATGTGAGCCTGGGAGGTTCACATATAAGCCTCCATGCAGTTTTACACAGCCCCCTGAGTAGGGTATGTGTAGGGGGTGTCATTAAACATTCTTTTCTTCCCTCTCCATCTGGAAAACTCCTATAGATTGGTCAAAGCTCCAGGATGAACGTCTGAAGCCCTGGAAAACCCTCTCTGACTCTCCTGGGGCAGAGCTGCTCTCATTCTGGCCTCCCATTGTTTGCCGCTAAGAATGTCCTGGACACAGACTTAATGGCAGGCACCAGGAACGCTGCGCTGAATGAGACCAAATCAGACCCCATGCTGAGGAACCCACATTCTACCCAGGGAGGCCAGCACCAACCCATCTCACAATGATTTAATTAAAAGTCACCAAGATGCACTGACCACCTGTCTGCACTATGTGCTTTCTGCATTTGGAGTCCTTTAACTTCACACGGTGCTCAGTGCTTCCTCCTGCACCCTCTCTGCCTGCGGTCCCGGCCGGAGACCTCCCCTATCCCTACCCCCTCCGCTAGACCCCTTCTGCTTTACTTCTCGCCGGCACATGCCACTAAACAGTTTCCCAAATATTTCTCACTTACTCTCAGCCATCCCCAGGTCACAGGAGTAAGGTGAGCTCCCCAAGACAGGCGTCTGATGTCTGTATCCCCACAGCCCAGGATGGTGCTTGGCAAACAGTGATGAGCAAACACCTTTGTTGAAAGGAACTCATCTCTCTTTTTTGGATGTGATCACTGGTGTGCAGAGATGTCCAGCCACTTGCCTGGAGTCACACAGCAGAGGGGCAGGAGCGTCTGGATTCAAACCCAGATGCCTGACTCCAGGCGCAAGCTCTTCACCACTGGCTATGCAATACTGCCCATGCGTCTGTGCTGCCACTTGTCACCCAGCTGCCTCTCCCACGGGACCATGCCACCTTCAGGGGGAGGCGCTGTGTTTCTATCTTGTTCCCACAGCGCCTGGCCCAGAGAGGCTTCTGCTGAATGTTTACTGAATGAATAGCTACATGAGTGCCTGATTACATTTCATAAATATTTGGCTATTGATAGTGGAGACAAAACACTTGTGGTAAGTCTGTGGACTCCACCTGCGGTCCACTCTGGTGATGCAAGAGGCACAGCCGCCCTGCATGCAGTTGGCCCCCTGTGCCTCTTCACTCGCAGGCAAAGCACCGCAAGACCCATCTGTCCCACCCACCCACTGACTCCCCATGAGGAAATCCACCTGCCCTGTGTGCTGGGAGCGCTCACAGAACTTCACAGCGCCCAGACCCACTGCCTGTCTGCCCCCGGCTCCCCACCCAGACACTTACGTGGGATTTCTCGGCCAGCCTCGAGTGCAGTGCCCGCTTCCAAACATTCTTGGCAGAACTGGCTTCGAGGAGAAGCAGCAGGAAGTACAGAGCCCAGATGACCTTCCTCCGGCCGCTGCCCATCCCACGGCTGGCAAGAGGCATTTCCTCCCAGATGTCCGGAGAAGAGGTGCTGTAAGTGGGGAGCAGACGTGTGCACGCTGGCTGGACTGTCTCAGCTCCCCTCAGCCGGGTCCCGGGGATCATGTGTCAGCGCCCAGCACATGCCCCCACCCTGCCCCCACCCCGACGGCGGCCGGCCCGCCTGGTTTTAGCTGGCCCTATAACATCTGGCCCCAGAGACTCCAACTGAGAAGTCCGCAGCCCAGGCGGCTCAGATGGAGGCGGTGGCAGGAGGAGGGGGCACCCGCTGCTTGGGGACGTGGCCGGGAGTGGCTGCTCACTCAGGGATAATGAGTGCTTCCTTGCAGGCTGGGGCCGTCTCCTCCCGGAGGTATCCTGGCCGCGGGGCAGTGGGGACTGCACGCCAGCCAAAGGGGGGAAGGCCCCGGCGGATGGGTGGGGGCCGGCGGCTGCTACCTCCTCCAAGTTTGGAATTGGGCTGGCCAACGCCGTCTGCCCATAAAAGCTTCCTGGGAAGATGCTGCTGAACAGGCCTGGCTGAGCATGTGGCCGTGTGAAGAGATGTGGTCGTGTGTCTCTTGGGGGAGTTACAAGAAATCGCAAAGCACTGCACGTACGTCACAAGAGCACTATAAATGGCAGTCTGCACCTTTGATACGGGGTTCAGCATTTCACACAGTTTCTATCCCATCCCTGTTCTCAGCAACCCCAAGACAAGGGACTGTTTTGACACCCATTTTACAGATAAGGAAACAGAGGAATGACCCCGCCTGAGGTCAGGTGGAAGTGGAGGTGGTGGGGGAGCAAGGGCTGTACCCCCAATCCATGGACCAAGGGAAGGAACCCAAGCTCTACTCTTCGGTGCCCTGGACAGAGTCCCAGCCCAGCCTCCATGTCTGTGGAAGGCTGGGAAAGCCTCATGCCCTCCTGAGGACACATGTTTCCCACCTACCGGCCAGGGCAGCCTCAGGACTTCCCAGGTGGGAGCCACCAGCACTCTCGGCCATTTGGCAAATCAACCTGGTCTGTGCTCCAGGTGCTGCTGGAAGCACCTCCCACACCCGAATGCATTTATGTGCCGCATCAGCCCTGTAAAGTGGGTGCTGATCACCCCATGAACAGACAGAAATTCAAAACATGGGGAAGTGCTCAGGGCTAGTCCTGCCGGGGCACTTGAACCAGCGTGAGAGCCAGTGTCGCTTCAGTCCTGTATCTCGGGGGCCTTCCTTGCCTTACCCTAGTCCTGGCTTGACTGTCACCTTAGGCTAGATTCTAGAACAGCCTCCATTCTTTCATCCTGGAGATGTTTGCCGAGCCCCGCAGGGGTGGTGGTGAGGCAGGCCTTATCAGGCCAAGGGCTTTGCAAGCTGCCCAGCACTTCTAAGGTCGTGCCTGTTGACGTGCCTCCATTTCCTCATCTGTAAAATGGGGACGGAGCTGCAGCCTATCCTGCAGTTTTGCCGCGAGGATCAGCTCTGCTTGCAAGAGCAGTCAGGGCTAGAACAGGCTTGCTGGCAGGACATCGCCGCTTTTTGGGTCTCATTCATGTAGCTGCACTCGGGTCCAACCCAGGTTCGTCAGGGAAGCCGCTTGCTGCTGGCACCTGGCATCCTGGGCTCTCTGGGAGCAGCAAACACCCCCCAGATGGCTCCGCTCACCCCACTGCTTCTACCCCTCCCCGCCACGATGCCATTATGGCATGCATGGTCACTCTCTCCTGGAATGCCATTTCTGCCAAGAGCACCAACTCTTCTGCCAACAGGGGGACGACGCCCCAGTGACTCCCCAGCTCCACTGCCCTCAGCCTCTTGGCTACCCCTCACCTGAATGCTGTTTCAGCATTGGCCGCCCGACCCACCCACCCCATCCTCCAGATCTTTGTGGAAGGCTGTCTTCTCAGCGAGGCCTTCTGCAACACCGGGATTTATTTATTTATTTGTTTTTATTTTAATTTTTTTTTATTTATTTATACAAGCACTGGGTACAATCAGAAGCGTGGGAGGGTGAGACAATTCACCAGAGGCAGAGCGGAGAGCAGAGCAGGCAGAAGGACGGAAGTACACTGCTGAGGGGAGCAGCGGGCGGCAGGAGAGGTCTGCGCGCCATGCGGGACCCTCCTCCAGTGGCCGGGGAGCAGCAGGGGATCGAACTGGCGCTGCAGAGGCTTTGGGCAGCTTCGCAACCCAGCGCTCAACCGCTGCGCCACCGGGGAGGCCCAACACTGGGATTTAAAACTGCAGCTTGACCACTGTTCCAGCGACCGTGCGAGTCACTGACGGTACTTATTAGAGACTGCCCGTCTCTCTCATGGTAGACAAAATAGTGCCCCCCTTAGGGTGCCTGTGCCCTGACCCTCAGAACCTGGAACTATATTACCTTACCTGACAAAAGGAACTCTGCAGATGTGATGAAGGCTCCTGAGGTGGGGAGACTAGTCTTGATTCTCTGGACGGGTCCCGTGTAATCATAAGGGCACTTGTATGAGGGAGGCGGGAGGCCAGAGTCAGAGAAGGGATAGCGAGAGCAGCGAGAGAGATGGGAAAGTGTCACGTCCCTGGCTCTGAAGAGGGAGGGAGGGTCGCCACCCAGGAAATGAGAGTGCCTCTAGAAACTGGAAAAGACAAAGAAACGGATTCTCTCCCAGATCCTCCAGCAGGAATGAAGCCCAAACGACACCTTCATTTTAGCCTATGGGACTCATTTTGGACATGTGAGCTACAGAACCCCTAGGCAATAGGTGTGTGTGCCTATGCCACTGAGTCTGTGCTCATTTGTTACAGCAGCCGTAAGGAAGCTTGTTCACTCCCAAGTGGGCTATAGGCTCTGCAAGGTCAAGTATCAGGCCCCTTCCTGCCTGATCAACACTCAGGACCAACTCTGGGCACACAATGAATATAATTATCCTGATGACCCCACTGGGAATCTTCCATCTACAGACATAGTTTCCCAACTCAAAAGTGGTCCCCTCAGAACATGGCACAGGGCTGAGCACACAGCAGGTGCTCAATGCATGCTCGGCAACTGAAATATCAGCTCCACATCAGGGTTGGGACCACAGGGACCCGGGATGCAGAGATGTTCCTCATCTGTTAATTTCTTGCAAACATAGACTTATAAAGACTTCAAGATGGGAGAAGTGGCCACTCCAGAACACAGCAGCCCTGGAGGCTTCATGTGGAAGGAGGAAAGATCAGAGAGGAGAAAGAAACAGAACAAATTTACCGGAAAACCAACCTGCCTTTGATCAGTGACAAGGCAAGATCCTGGCCTGACAGCCAGCCTCAATACTCCCCACTGGTGCCGAGGAGACAGCCAGGGTCTAGGGCCCATCATGATTTGGGGGCCGGCAATTCCTTCTGGGCTCCTGCCAAGCCTCAGAACTACATGTTTCAAGTGGCGGAGGCCCTTCTCGTTTATCTGCATGCTGGGGGTCTGGGCTTGGGCCCCAGTTTGGTGGGCTGGCCTCCTGGGACTTCCTGCAGACCCGTGGGTGAGGTTTCCTCTGAGAAGCCTCTTAACTAGTGAGGCCTTTTATCTCTAGTTCCCAGGGGCCTGCTGACTAGGGTCTGACTAGGGTCAGCTGCCTGCCAAAGGCCTCGCCCCTCAAAAAAAGGAGGAAAACATCTCATTTAAAAATATAAAGGGGCACAAATGCTCAGGCACTTCACTTTAGGAAGCAGAGGATGTAGAGGATATGGCTCACAATTTCAGAGTGAAGAAAGAAATCCTGCCCCTCCAACCCTGAAAAGCTCCCCAACCTGATCACATTCCTTCCCTAGGGAGACAGAACATTTCCTTCCCTGGTGACCAGATCAGGCAAAAAAGTACTCCAGGAAAGGGAACAGGGTAGTATTAATATACCAGGGTGGTATTAACTATACATTTAGTACTTCGTACTAAAGTGTAAATGACTTCCAACAGAAAGTAACATGAGCAAAAAAAGGAGGACTGAAATACATTCATTCAATCATTTGGGTGTCTATCTACTATGTGCCAGGCCTGAGGATACCCGGGAGACTAAGGCCAGTCATAGTCTCTGTCTTTATGGGGTTTACTGCTAAGTGGAGTAAGATATTGATCAAACTGCTTTTAATAAACCCTTAGATGGAACTTTGTGGTAGGAGGCATGGTTCTGGGTGCTTTAAAGATACTTATTTAGTCTATCACAACTCTATTGCCATCCCCATTTTACAAGTAAGGAACCTGAGTCTCAGAGGATAAGGGAAGGAGGGCTTTAAAAATACTCAAATAATCTGTTAGAACTCTGTTAGGAAGTTACTTTTACTACCCCCATTTTACAGACAAGGAAGCCAAGGGTCAGAGAAATGACCAACTTATCCAACTGTACATGGCTGACCGTTGGTAGAGCCAGCTTTCAAACCCAGTCATGGACTTCCAGAGTTTGTGCCCCCAAAACACTCCACCATGTGTTCACTGAAAGCCAGATGCCACAGGGCATATAAGAGGGTGTAACCTGTAAGAGGGCCTAGAGAGGTCTCCCTGGGGTGTGACCACACACCTAAGAGGTGAAGGATAGGCTGGAGAGATAATGGGCTTTAAATACATTCAGATGGGCCTCCCTGGTGGCGCAAGGGTTAAGACACAACCTATGAAGCAATCCGCAGCCACTGCAGCATGAGTTCAATTCCCGGGCAGCCAGGGAGCAAACACACATGATGCAGTAGACCTCTTCTGACTCGCCCGCTGCTCCTCTCAGCAGTGTACTTCGGTCAATCTGCCTGTTCTGTTCCCCACTCTGTCTCTGGTGAATCTTCTCCCACCACCCCACCCCCACACCTCTGACCTGTACCCCAGCTCTTATATGCATAAATAAATAAATCTTAAAATAAACAAACAAACAAATAGACAGACAGGTTAGAAGGGTGGGGGGAGCAGGCAGGCTCCCCCTTGACTTGGGCCCTTCTTGAGTGACTTGGGCCACCCATTATAGCCCTCAATGCTTTTGCCTTCTGGTGTCCCTTCCACTATTAAAAAAAATTAATAAGGATATGTTACAGTTGCAATGATATAAAATCATCCAAACTGGGTTATAATCTTTTCTTCTGATTGTAAGAGAAATTGAGACACTTTCCAGGGCTTCTAAAAGTCGCGAGGCCCAGGTGTGTATCTGAAGAGTGGCCCTAGTTCTAAATACTGTGCTGTGTGACCTCAGACTAGACTTTGCCTTCCCTGAGCCAGGAAGCCAAGATTAAATGAGATAGTACATAAAAGCCCAGTGGTGTGGTCACTGTGTCCTTTGCCAGAGAAGGAAGGCCGACGGAAAAGGCCCTCAAATTGCACCATGGGCCTTTAAAAGCAGGCCAGCCTGGCTCTGAGCCAGGCCGTGAATGAATCCAGATGGCCCCTGGACCACCCTGTTCTTGGAGAGCTAGTGCCTGACCTCAGTTCACCCCGCCGCCCGCGGTGTTAGTGACCTCCACTCATTGTCAATTCCCCCTTAACCAGAAGTCCGAGTCCTTCCTGCCAGGGAGCTGTCTCTCACCAATTCCCAACAGGCTGCTGGCCTCCTCCCCGCCCCACAGAGGTACAGGGCCAGGTCTAGATACTCCAATAGACACCCCAACTCTGGCCAACATGACCTCCCACACTTCCTTTTGCCATCAGGCACTGCAGCAGGAAAAGGGTCCCTTTCAAGTAGTAGGAAGACACGTAGCCAAACCAGTATGCACTGGGTCGAAAGCTCAGGCACGAAGGCTGGCTGGGCCTCACCCTGCCTCCCTGGCTCAGGCTGTCAGCAGACTCAGCCCCTCTCTAGCTGCAGGCCTAGCCTCTGTTGGGCTGCTCTGGCTATTTTCCCCAGAACTGGAGCCTCCTCCAAAGTAGGGTTCCTGACTGAGCCACTTGTTTTCACTTCCCCCCAACCCTGAAAGCAAATTTGATTGTGATCTCCTCCTTGTTGCACCTCCAAAGCCAAACACCTTGCCGTGGTCTGTTAGGAGGATGACACACATAATCCCACAGACTTGCCAGTCCAGCCTAGGCCTTCTCAACCTGGCTGCAATTAGCCTGTGTGTGTGTGGAGGCGGGTGTGAGAGGGTAGAGGGCCGGGTAGTGTTAGGGGGGATTTCATCAACACCCACACCCAGGTCCAGCCCTGACCAAATGAATCAGTACCCCCATCCATAAAGTCATAACCGATTTTTCCAAAGTTGCCAGCTGATTCTCAAGAGCAGCCAGAGCCATGGGTCCTGACCAATTTGGCCTCACCCCCACTGCCGCCCTCCCCACTCCAACCCATACCTCCCACATGTCCTACCAGGCTGCTTCTCTTGCTGCAGCATGCTAGCCTTCCCCTGACATATATCCTCACCATGTGCCCTTTGCCACGGGCCTTTGCACATGCTGCGCTCTCTCCCTGACACTCGTCTCTGTTTCCTTAGCTGAGTAAACTGGCTAAGGCTTCTTCACATCTCAGCTAGCAGCAAAATAGTCAGTACCTTCCTCCCAAAAATGTTCTCTGATCTCCAGGATCACCCATCCCCCTCCAACAGGTTCTCACAAGTCCACAAAACCTCCACTTGGTAAGACCCATGCATCAGACAGCAGAGAGGACATTCTTTGCGGAATGTCTAGCAGGGCAAATCCAGAGAGACAGAAAGTAGGTTAGTGAGGGCTGGGGTGGGGATGGGGGGAGGGGAGTCATAGTTCAGAGCCCAGGGTCTCCTCTGAAGAGGTGAAAATGTTCTGGAACTAGACAGAGGTGACAGCTGCATAGCAATGTGAATGTGTTAAATGCCACTGAATCAAACACTGAAAGATGTCTACGGTGAATTTTACCTCAATACAAATAAAATAGAAAAGCAAATGAAAATAACCAGGTGAGCTGAATGGTATTTGAATTCTCAGTGCACCACACGCTCCACACTCCACAAAACCTGTGCCAGACACCCCCCCACCCGCAAGGTGGTTCAGGGGTTAAAGTCTCAGCATTATCAAGCTATCGTCAACTACTGGGCACAAGTTCAATCCCCAGCCAGGGAGTTACCCACATGGCGCAGCAGGCCTCTCCTGTCTCTCCTACTGCTCCCCTCAGCAGTGTATTTCAGTCAGTCTGCTTGTTCTGCTCCCCACTCTGTCTCTGGTGAATCCTCTCACCCTTCACATCTCGGGCCTAGACCTCAGTTCTTTTATTCATGAATAAATAAAATAAATCTTTAAAAAAAACCTGAGCCAGACAAAACCATCCAGGATATTGTTTGCCAAGGATTTCATTAAATAATAAAGCTCTGGTTCCAGAAAAGCTAGATACCAGGATGTTCCCCGGTAATCCACGGCCTGGGAGGTGACGGAGATCTCATGATCTTTTCCCACAGGAGACTCAGACTTTCTAGGGAGGTGAATGCCTCCCACGTCCCTACACACCAGCCTCATCTTGCGTGTCTGTGGGGCCTGAGGGACTGGGAGGTCCAAGTCAAGAGACAAGGGCCAGGGTTCTGCTACATGTGGGGACTGGATCAAGCTGGAGAGACCATCACTTGGGGAGACACCGATCAAGAAAAGAGATGGACTGTGTTAAAGGTTGTAAGACACAAAAAAGTGAGAAAGTGACTGGAGCACCCAGTGAGATGTGTCCCCATTCCCGTGGAGGGGACAACATCCACAGGGTGATGGCTAAGCCCTGAGATGAACAAGTTGAGGTGGGAAGTTATCTTCCAGGCAGGAACCACCTGCCTCCAGCCCCAACCCTGCCGGGTCGCTAACTCGGGATAGTATTGAGGGGTCAGAAGGCGGCTCTTGCTGTATAAGGAGGGGTAGAGTCAGAGAAGAGGATGGTGGGAGCAGGATTTCATGGAGAGGTCACTTGGTGATGAGGGCGGATGACTTCCCTACAACCTTCCAACCCCAATAACTGACTGAAGCTAATCCCACCCCCACCTGATGGTGACTGGTTCAGCAAAGGGTCTGTCATCTAATGTGGACCAATGAGGTATGAGGGGAAGCCAGGTGAGGTGCTTTTGGAAAATGGTCCTCATAGCTCAGAGATATGCAGGAAAGTGAAGGTTCCTCTGTGCGCCTCTATGACTCTCTACCCAGTCATAACTGATATTGCCACTTTGCCACCATGAGGGATGCCAATTGGAGGGTGAGACCAATGCTAAAATGACAGCAGGGAAAACAGCACCTGAGTTCTTGGTGACACTGCTGAACTGTTGGACTTACCCAATCCCAGAGTCAACCTGCCTCTGGACATCTTGTTATACAAGATAAACTAATCCTCCTTGGTTAAGCCAGTAGGGCTCTCACTGATCACCAAATATATCCTGACTGATACTCCAAGTTCACATCCGGCTGACTGATGGGCACCTATGAAAGCAGAGGCTAAGAGCAAACAGAGAAGAAGAGACCCATGTTTCTTGAGCACCTACTATATGCCACATTTTATACTACGCCTTTACATAGCTCTCCCCTGAATCCTCAGACTAACCCTTTGAGGTGGCTACTATGTTACCCCCACTTAGCAGAAGAGGAAACTGAGGTTGAGAGCTACAGACACTTGCCTGATCCCAAAGGGCAGGACCAGGATGTGAACCCAGTTCCGAGTGGCACCTGGCCACCTGCTTCCTAGCAGAGTGATGGCTCTACCCAGCAGGGAGCCTCCCTTGAGCTGCACCACCATTTTCTGCAAACATCCATCATCACCTAAGCACTGAGGGCACAGATCTGCCCTCCAGAGCCGGGAGTCCACCCAGGGGACCTGGAACATGGGGTTCCACTCTGCCATGGGGACACACACACTGATAATTCCACAAGGGACCCCCCCAATCACTCCCCTTCCTTCCTCCTTCCTGGAGGTCATGGACTCAGGCCACTTGGCTGGGTATGATCGAGGGGGACAGCAGTACACACTGAGCTTCCTGCTGCCTTCTTGGCACGGACCTCGAGGACATTTCAGCTTGGCAGAGGTTTAAAAAAGAAACGCAGGAATTCTTGACCCTCATTATGCAGCGCCTGGTGCAAATAAATCTATCACTTGGCAAAAACAAGCTGTCCTGTCATAATTCACAGCGCAACGGGTGCATAAATCCAGAATGCGATTTCCCCCTGGCTGGGCACGCAGGGCCCCTGGCCCAGAGGATGGGGTGCCAGTCCCCACTGCTCCAGCCCACGGGCCTAGCCCCTCTTTATCTGTTCCTCAGGAATCAGCTCCTGATTGCTCTCCTAACTAATTGACTTTTCTTACACAAAGGCACAGGTTTTGTATTTGAAGGAAAATGAAAACAGTGACAGGTACTTGGTTACACCAGCTATGAAAGGTTGACAACCAAGCAAGGGAGCTTGAGGCAACCAGAGACTAATAATAAGAGTCCTCTGCCCTGCCCCAAGCGAGGGCAGGCAAGGAGAAGGGGTAATATTTCTGGGGCCCAGTATCTGAGGTCACCCAGAAGAAGCTGGACCATAAGATGGCCACCTGGTGACACTGGAGCCACCAGGAGACAGCTATACTTGAGGCCCTGTCCACATGCAGAGGCTGGGAAGGCCCTAGCTTTGGCCTCCATCGGGATCCACTGGCGGATCCCGTGAGCTGGGGAATCACTGCCTGCGGGAGTCAGTCCCCCAGGGACATCCCCAGAGAGAGAGAGCAGGGTGCATCTAGGGGTGAGCAGGTCCAGGTCTGGCCCAGGAGGTCACTGCAAAACAACGCCCCCAACGCAGGAAACACTTCATTTTCTCCCTTCCCTTTCTCCGCTTCCTCCAACTGGATCAAAAGTACCGAGGTGATGGCAGAAATGTCCCATTCACTTGTCAAACATATTCACTGAGCATGTGCTATGTGCTGGGGACTCTGTGGGGCCCTGGGGGTCTGGGAGCGTGCAGCTTCCAAGAGAAGGGGTGTTGGGTCAGAAGCAAGAAAGAAATGAGCGGACAAGATCAGCGCCAAGTGGCGGGGCTGTGACGAAAGCAAGATAGCTGCATTGTGAGGAAGAGCTGGGTGGGGCAGGGAGGTCCACTGTGGCAGGTGACACCTTAGCAGGACAGGAGCGGTGAGAGGGAGTCCCCTGTGCAGAGAGAAGATCAAGGCACATTCAGGCAGAGGCTCAGCAGGTCAAAGGTCCATGGGGCCCACCAGCTTTGCTTTTTGCAAGAATTACAGTGTCACTGATGAGCTTCTGTGGAGCCCAAATCTCTCCTGGGGACAGTCTAGATTGAGGCTTGAAGGGACCAGAGGCCAGGTCTGTCCCTCCTCCACCCCCAGGTCCTTCATCCTCTGGGCTAGCTCTTCCCTCCCCCCACACCCCAGAGACCCTTGTCCCCCTTCTTTCAACCCCAAGAGCATTAACCCATGTGCAGGGAGTGGGTGGGGTCGAGCACTGTGGCGTTAGGAGTACCTGTCTCTACTGGCCAAGACAACTTGTCCACAGTGTGTGGACAGGACGCAGGTCCCAGGCCAGCATGAACTGCGGACACCATCCACTCCCTTGTCTCTCCCACCGAAAATGCTCATGGTGGTTTCTCTGGAGGGTAGAGCCGGGGTGGATTTTATCTTTACTTATCTGGTTTCTAACTTGTCTACGATGATCACATATCACTCAACATGGATGGCTTTGGTTTCAAATCCCAGTTCTGTCACTTCCCAGAAATGTCCTGGGGGGCGTGGAGGGCAAAGTTTTGTGAGCCTCGCTCCTACCCCATCCAGGGCATAATAAAGCACCTGCCTTGAGGAACTCTTGTGCAAACTTAAAAAGAAAACCATGGAGAACACTTTCCCGGGAACGCGGCACACACCCCATGCTCCTACCCAGCACAGAGCTTGGGGATCTCTGGGCAGGACACCGGAAGTGAGTCTAAGGAGCTGACAGTCCCTGCGTGGGCGACTGTGCAGTGACACAAAGGACAGTGGGAAACAAAAAGCTGAGGAATGACCTCATGCCACAGACCAGCCAGAAGGAACTGGAAATCCGACACAGTGACTGGATGACGAGCACGGCTGGGACACAGAGACAGATGTCAGCGTCAAAGGCACAGCCCTGAAAAAAGCCCAAGGAAGCTTCCTATCCAAAGTATCCCTGTGCAGAGGGCACCCGCCCCCCACCCCCATCCAGGAGGATGGTGGTGGGGAGGGGAGGAGCATGGAAAATGGTCTCCTTCCAGGAAGTTTTACCCCCTCTGGGGAAGTTGTGAATTCTGTGACTATCAGGTTGGAAGCAAGGCACAGGACCATGATGATTAGAATAATAACCCTTGTAATAAAAACAACAATACTACACTCACATGGCCCCACTCGAAGCCAAGAACTTCAAGTACTCAAGCCACACAATGGCCAGCAAGGACAGAAGGAGACCATGACATCATGTAGCTGGTGCAAAGAGGAAGGAAGGGGGAGGGAGAGAGGGAGGGAGGGAGGCAGGAGGGGAGGCTGGGTAGAGAGAAGTGATGGCAGGAAAGACAGGATCGATGGGTAAGTAGGTGGATGGGGAGAAGGATGGATGTGATTCCCCAAGAGGGAGCTCCCAGACTGAGCTGAACACACACAGCTGCTGCTGAAGACCCCGTCCGCGTTCCAAGGGCCTGGCTGCTCTCACCTTTCAGATCAGGACCTTGGTTGCCAAGTGACAGACGTCAACAGGCTGTTTGCGCCTCTAATCCTCTGAACCAGACTCAATAATCACCTTAACTCATCAGCAACCATCTATATTTATTTTTTAAATATTTATTTATCTATGAATATAGGAGACAGAGTGGGGAAAAGAACAGGCAGATTGACTGAAATACACTGCTGAGGGGAGCAGTAGGTGAGTCAGGAGAGGTCTGCTGCGCCATGTGGGTAGCTCCCTGGCCGGGGATCGAACTCATGCTGCAGTGGCTGCAGATTGCTTCATAGGTTGCATCTTAACCCTTGTGCATCTTAACCCAGGGAGGCCCAAACATCTATATTTAATGAACTCCCTACCTGATGCCCGGCTCCCAGGCGTAGCTACTGATTTAGGGGCTTTATCACAGAGTTTGGTAATCTGGGTTCAAAGCATAAACACTCACTTCTCCCACCACCAGGGAATCCCTGTGTGCTCTGGCCACCTTCCAAAAAAAAAAAAAAGAAAGAAAGAAAATGAAAACAAAACAAGATCAGTTCATACCGATCCTCTGCTTAAAACCCTCAGAGAGCAGACTGTGGCTCAGCGGCCAGGAGCAAGGCCCAGCCCACTGAAGGTCTCCATGAGCTCCATAAGCAGGCCACAGACTGACTTGCGAGTCACATTTTTCCTCTTGATCTTGTCCTGTCCCTTAGTCACCACCAAAGGGCGTTAATATCTATTCAGGGGACAGATGCTGCTCCCCAGGCTTCAGTCATGCGAGCCTGCTGTCCTCCAGTGCCCGTGTTGCTATCCACCCCTTCTCACCATTGAGTGGCATTCAATGAGGCCATTCTTGAAGCTCAGTGGTCATGGTTTGGAGGCCCCACTGGTCCCTCTAACACAATACCTTCATGGCTATAGCCATCTTCATCTCCCACCCAGAGCAGGGCCTTCTGTATTGTCCATGTCCTTGAAGGATCCTCTAGACCAGAGGCCCAGGATGGGTCAAGAATGCTGACACATGTCAAATGCCAAGTGTCAGCAAGGCTGGCATCCGTGGCTCTCAAGCCCTCCCAGGCTTCCCAGGTCCCTGCTACTGCCACGTCCCCCTCATTGGGATGATGCAATTGCCAAAAGCTCTTAGCAATTGAAACTGGCAAGAAGTCTGCCCACACTCTCTGCCCCATGCCCAGGCCTGCTTCCTCCATCCACCCCCATTGGGGTCAGCCAGACCTCAACAGCACAGTAACTGGTCCCAGCGAGACTCTGCTCCAGGAGGCCTCTGTTACCCTCCAAATAGAATTCCCCAGTCCTTTTCTAGCCTCACAAAGGCTTTCTGGTCTCCCCAGAGCTTACCTTTCCAGCCCATGCCCACCATCCCCCTCAAAATCTTCCTGTCTGCTATGCTGGCATCTTCTCAATTCTTTCTGGCCATCAGGTTCCTTCTGCTCCTGGCTTTAGCACAGGCTGTTTGCTCTGCTCAGAACACACTTTCCTATCTCTTTCAGACTGGTTAATCCTACTCTCCATCCATGTGACACTATCACCATGGTGTTAACCACAATAACAGCAACAGCAGCTAACAGGCACGAACTAGCCACGTGCCAGACACAGGGCTGAGCACTTTAGGGGAAGACCCCTCTGGGTCCTTCTAGCAGCCCTAAGAAGCAAGGATGCTTGTTGTCCCCATTTCACAGATGAAGACACTGAGGCAGAGAGCTCAAGGAACTGGCCTAAGCTCTTGGCAATTGAAAGTGGCATGGAGCCTGGCTCCAGTGTCCCTCTTCCTCTTAACCACTGTGCTCCAGCGTCACCCAAGATGAGGCTCCACCTCCTCAGGAAAGCCCTCTCTATACCCCCAGTCCAGGCTCCCTGCCTCTTCTGGTAGGCTCCCATGTAGCTGAGGCTCACTCCAGATGTGAATCCACATCCAGGAAGTATGGTGGGTGGGGACAGAAGGAAGGTGGTCTACTTCAACATCTGGTTGTAAACCTCATCCTCACTGGATGGTCTGATTAAAGAAGATTTGACCCAGACCTCCTCCCAGGAAGGAGCAAGGACAGACAAGGAATATTCCAGTTGGAAAGATCACCTATTCCAGAACTCACAGATTTGAATACCTCAGGGGTCTGGGGGACGCTGTACATATGCAGCAGGGCAAGTGTGAGAGGACAGGAGTGAGGGACACAGTACAATGCCCTCCAGGGGCACTGTGGTTCTTTCAGGAACTTTCTTTTAAAAGATATGTTTCAGTGGGAAACACATCTTTATTCACAGGTAACAAAACTGTATGTCAACCATCTGTGGGAATCTCCAAACAATCTCCTAAAATATAAGATGAGCAAATACAATGTCAGTATATTCACAGTCACAGGAGTTCTAGATACTTCTAATAAGCAACAGGAAACTGCAAGTGTAAAGTACACACTATTTACATGATCATCACAACATGAAATAAATGTGACAAAAGGATAAAACTTATGCTCTGTGAGCTGCATTGTTGCAAAAAGAAACCAAAGACCTAAATAAAAGGTAGAAACAACATTTTAATGGCTCAGAAGATGTGAAGATGTAAATCTTTGACAGACTATTCAAAAGACTCAAGACTGTCTTAACAAGATTTCCAAGCAAAGTTTCCAAGAAATTGAGGAATAACTCTATAAATTTTTTTCGTAGACAACAAAGAACGTATTACAATCCAAATAATTCTGACATGAAAAATCCCATTTGAAGAACTACGTCTTCCTTGATGACAACTTTCCACACAGGGACACAGTCAGGTTGAGTGACAGACACGCAGTCTCATCAAACAGGATAATAACCTTTTTGGCAAATGGTGTGGCTATAACTAGACACAGAGATGCAATAAAATAACCACAAACCTTATTTCATGCATATGGAAAAACTGGTAGTGAGTCATGGGCCTAACATGCAAAATCATAAAACTTCTTCAGGAAAACAAAGACTGTAATCACAGTCCCATCCTGACCTTAGATTCAGAAAATATTCATTTTAAAAAGATGCAAAAACCACAAACTATAAAAGGAAAACCAATGACACAATTAAAAAGGAAATAAAAATTGTTTTCCTGAGACACTCTGAAGAAGTGAGAGCAAGTAACAGATAGGCAGTGACATTAGTAAAATATTTATTTGATAATGGTTTCATATATTGATTACATTTTAAAAAATTCTTTCAACTCAAAAAGATTTCCCTAAAAAATAATTATTTGAAATATGGGCTGAAGAGTTGCACAGACTTCAAAAAACATACATTAATGACCAACATGCACTTGTAAAGATGGTCAAAAAACCTCATTAACCATCAGAAAAATACAAATTGAAACCATTAAGATACAAAGACATCTACTAAAATATTTTTGACAAAATGCAACTTACAATAGTAAATGTTGGTGAGGATGTGGCACAACTAGAACTAGAACTGTTATACAGTAACAACAGGGCAGATAGGTCTTGCCACTTCGGAAACATCTGGCAACTTCTCATAAGTTACCATCAGACCAATACCACCACACTTGCTAGTATTTGCACAAGAGAAACTAAAACCAAAGTGTACACAAGACTTGTGCTTAAACTGTCATGGCAGCTTTTTTTTTCCAAACAGGAAAAATCATAAATAACGATCAATTGGCATCTTGATGCCTAATTGTGGTGTGAGTCACACAGGAATACTACTTCGGAATAAAGACAATAATGACATACACCACCACTACCCCCCCCCCAAAAAAAAGCCTGAATCTCAAAGATAGGTGAAAGAAGCAAGGAGAAAGAGGAAACACTCTATGAGATACATAAAATTTTAGAAAATGCAAAGCTATTGCAATGGACGTAGCTCCGTGGTTGATGGTCCAGGGTGAAGGGTCGGGGGGAAGTGTGACTGCCAAGAGCTACAAGGAAATAAGGGGTGTCAAATTATTTGCCCCAATATCTGGGTGGTGGTCCCCACCTATAAACATTACTGAAATGTACCAAATTATCCCTTTAAAATGACTTTTCCCTTCTATAAAGTCCGCCACGATGCAAGTGATTTAGCTATCAAAAGTGAGAGAGAAACAAGCACCTTCTAGAAGGTGTCATAGGCAAGGTCTTCTCACCCACTGGGCCAGCCTGCTGTGTCCTCCCGCCTCTAGTCTCTCTGGTCTCCAGCTGGGATGGCGCTCTGCCACCCTCCTGGGTGGGTCCTGCAGCCCCTTCCTCACACCCCAATATGCTCCTTCTCCACTTGGGAGAGCGGAGAGGACTAGAAGGTTCGGTGGGAGGCCTAGGAAGGACCTGCAGAGGTGGCACTGCCAGGGAGGGCATCCACGCTGCTGATTTTCCTCCTGGATGTGTTGCAAACCCGGGTCCTTGGATGAGTCACGAAGCGCAGTTCCAACCTATTTAAAGCTTCAAAGCTTGCAAGAGGCAGCAGCTGAGAACCATGAAAACCCTGGGTGCGCCATCTTTGGGGGCTTCTGGGTAGATGTCAGCCAGGTCACGACCGTGACAGCCACGTGGAGAGGGTCACGGCACCCCGCATGACCCCTTCCCTTTGTGTGTGTATATGGACACACACACACTCCACATTTTTTTTATTCATCCATCAATAGACCCTTGGCAGGTTTCCATATCCTGGCTACTATAAATAACCCTGCAATAAACATGAGGGTACCTCTATCTTTTCAAGTTTTTTTTGCTTTATATATAAATACCCAGGAGTGGACTTGCTGGGTCATATAGTAGTGCTATTTTTAGTTTTTTTATGAACTTCCATACTGCTTTCTATAGAGGCTGCACCAATTTACAAAACACCCCCACAGAGCACAGGGCCCCTTTCTCCACATCCTCACCAACACTTGCTATTTCTTATCTTTTGGATGATGGCCATTCCAGCAGGCGTGAGATGACATCTCCTGTGGCTTTGATTTGCATTGCCCTGAGGATTAGTGATGCTGAGCACCTTTTAGAATGCCTGGAGCTATTTTTATGTCTTCTTTGGCAAAATATCTCTTCAGATCCTCTGGCCATTTTCTACACGGGTTTGGTTTTTGTTTGATTGCTTTTTTGCCACTGAGTTGTATGAGTACTTTATATATGCTGGATATGAACCCCCTAACTAGATATAGATGATTGGCAAATATTTTCTCCCATTCACTCAGTTTCCTTTTCATTATTTTCACGGTTCCCTTTGGTGTACAGAAGCTTTTTAGTTGGACAGTCCCACTGGTTTGTTTTGCTTCTGTGGCCTGTGTTGACAGAAATGAAACAAAAGTATTCACCCTGCAAGGCTCTGAAACTCATAAACCCTGAGTTTAGTGGTGGCGTCCTTCTGCCCAAGGGTTAATGTTTGGAAAACATGTCATTCTAGTTACATTTTGAAATTGTCTCAAGTGCCATGAACCACTTTGTGGAGGACTGGATTTTCCCAGGGCACCATTTTTGCCACGGGGAGTGACGGCCTGTGAAGGGAAATTGGAAACTGGAGGAGACAATGGCCCATAAAACCCAGGTTTCATAGCCGTGGAGAAGCTTCAGCTTCTGTGCACCCTATTGTTCATTTCAAGTAGTTTTGGGAGACACCATTTCATCTCCAGGTGAAAGCTAATGATCCGGAGGGTGATAACATGCAATTGTGTTCCAAATGGTCTGGAATAAAAAGCAGGCATGGACCTGATGTATTGACTTTTTTTTTTTTTTTAATTCTCTCTGGTTTAAGGCATCTGATTAGGACTTAGTGTAATTAAAGTGGTGGCGGGGCGGGAAAGAAAAACAGCTCTTTGAAGGAGGGAATTTTTCTAACTGAGCTAGGGGATCAATTAAATCCCTGGGCTGAGAGATCTCAAATCATTAACACCTCCCTAATCCAGAGGCAGCTCAACCATGCCAGGAGGGAGTGTGTGTGTGTGTGTGTGTGTGTGTGTGTGTGTGAGAGAGAGAGAGAGAGAGAGAGAGAGAGAGAGAGAGAAGAGACCCTAGGTCTGATGCTGGCTGACAGAGGTCACCAGTCAGGCAGGGCAATTGGGGTAGGTGGTCCCCAGGGGTCCCAGAGAGGTAGGTGGCAGGAAACAAATGGGATGAGTCTGTTTAAGGGGGTGGTTATGTGAATAAGCTCCTGATTTTGCTTATTGCTGCAAAATCTTGAAAGTGCTATCAAGCCTTCTGAGGCTCAGTTTCCTTATCTGTAAAATGGGGGCAAATAACATTCCCAATATAGAAGTGGGAATGACATGAATAATATAGCAAAGCTCCTGGTCTAAGTCAACACTCGGGATTCATCTTTCACCTTTCATCTTAATGGTGGATATGTTTTAATTTCATTAAAGCCAACGTGGGTTGGATAACTCAGAGGTTAAAGGAAATTGACTCTTTGGATTCTAAATGAAGTCAGTCCTTTCCTTGATCTGAGAATTTTCTACATCTCAAGCTGATGTGTGGGCTGAGCATTCCAAAGTAGCCGTATAGCTCATTAAGATATTGAAACCTCTCCAAACAATCACCTAAGTCCCTCATCTAGCTTCTCTCTCTCTCTCTCTCTCTCACACATACACACACACACACACACACACACACACACACACACACACACACACACTCCCTCCTGGCATGGTTGAGCTGCCTCTGGATTAGAGAGGTGTTAATGATTTGAGATCTAACCCAGTGATTTAAATGATCCCCTAGCTCAGTTAGAAAAATTTCCTCCTCTCAAATTCCCCACTTCCAGCAACTGAAGGCTCACCTGAGACAGCGGGGGCTCTGGGCTCCCCTCCAGGCCCACCCCGACTAGTCACTCTGTGCAGTAGAGGCTGCGTTGACCTGGTGGTGGTTCAAGACAGAATTTCAGGCATTATCTCCTCCCACCATTTGTAGAGTGGAAGAGACTGGGGCATTGAGTGGGTTGGGGATGAGCTCAAGTCGATTTTCCAGTGAGTGGCAGAGCCAGGGTCTGAACACAACAGCTGCCAGACATGTGGAGAAGAGGGAGCTGGAGGAAGACCCCAGTGAGTGCGCCCAGCCTTGCCTCACGGTGCATGCCAACCATCTCTCCATCAATACTGAGACTGCCAGGCCAGAATCCCAGCTCTGCCACTTACACACTGTGCCTTACTTACAAAGGACTTACTCCCTTTGACTACAACTTCCTTATTTGTAACAAAAGAAAGAAACAAAAGCAGAGCTTTACAACCTCAGTAGCATTAAAATTTGGAACCAGATTCATTCTTGTGATGGGGGCTGTCACTGGCACATAGGATGTTTAGCAGCCTCCTGGCTTCGACCTACCAGGTGTCACGAGCACACTGCACTCCTCACTCAGGAAGATCTCCAAACAGGCCTGATATCCCTTGGGGGTTTGAGGAGGGCATAAATCATCCCCAACTGAGAACACCTATTTTATTAAGGTTGTTCTGAGGGTCAACAGTTCATAGAGAGGATATGACATAGAGTTAGCCACTAGCATGACTGGCTCATCAGCCAGGACTGGATTTGCATACAAGCAACAGTGACTCCAAAATAACTGACTTAAACCAGACAGCCGCTTGCTTCACCCTCGCATCAAAAGCTAAACATTAGCAGTGCAGGGTGTGTGGTGGCTCTGCTCCAGTCCTCCAACCCTAACACTAGACCATGTCCTCAGTCCAAAGTGACAACTGCAGACAATGGTATGGAGAAAGGGATAAGGGAGAAATGGGAGCAGAGGGGACGAGAGGGCCAGACATCACCGAAAAGAGATTCCCAGAGGCCACCGTGTTGACTGTCCACAAAATCCCATTGGCCAGACCTCGGTCACATGGCCACACTTCACTGCAAGGGAGGTTGGAAAACGTAGTCTTTGTTCTGGGTGGCCATGTGCTCAGCGGATATTACGGTAGAAGAAGAAAATTGGCTCCATGGGGTCATGGATTCTCTCTGACCTGCAGCAGTTGGGAAGCTGATTAAAGTCAAAGGCTATGAGAGCCGCCAGGCCATGAGGGCAAAGTAATCCTGGCAACATCTGGTCCACTACATTTAATAAACCACTAGACAACAAATATCAGCAGAGGGGACATAGGCAGTTCATCTTTAAAAAGAAGTCCTAAAAAATGCTTTTCCCCTAAATCTGTGTTTCCCCTAAATCTGTGTTTCCCCAAAGAATTAAACAGAGCATTGCCATAAACCCCAGCAATTTCCCTACTGGGTATACATCCAAAAGAACTGAAAGCAGGAATACAAGTAGGTATCTGTACACCCGTGTCCACAGCAGCCAAGAGCATTATATTGGCCTGGAGTTATGCTGGTTCAAGGTCACAAATATAGGCTGAATCCAAATCTGATGCTCAAACAATGTTGTTTGAGATGTCAGGTATTTACATTTTTCTTTTTAATTAGTTGCCGACATTTAAAAATGGCAAACTTTTCCATAACAATCCACATTCATGACTTCTCTTGGACCAACTGAAAAATTGGGTAGTATGGAGCCTGTTTCCCATAGGGTTGCCATTAGCTGTTCCTAAGTAGGGGTAACCCCAAAATAAGACTCATCCTCCTATATGCACCACAATCCCCTCTAATCCCTATTGCCTCCCATTTCCACCCAGCCAATCTGTGTTTGTGACCAGCTCCTTCTCTATTGATGAGAATAATACCATTGGTATTATTTGGGATAGGAATTATAGATTCTAAGAATGTCTTAAATAAGTAGGAAGTTTACAGATAATCTAGGTTGAGCCCTTTCTATTGACAGAGGAACTGAGGCCCAAAGAAGATAAGCAAGTTTCCCAGGATTTCAGAATCATCAATGAACTGCACTACAATGAGAAGTGGGTTCTCTGGCATCCCATTCCTAATCTCTAACTGATCTTGTGACCTTAACAAACACACATGTGTGCAAGCACGCACAATACAACCTGTTACCTGGCACAAGGAAAACAGCAGTGAATGTTTACTGATTACTTGCTATGCACCCAGGATGCAATGGCAGGCCTCTCTGCCACAACACTGCCATGTTGGAGACACATGTCCCACTGGGACGACGAGGCAATGAAGACTTAGCTGGAAAGGTGAAGCATCCAGCCGGAAACCATACCACTCGGAGGAGCTGTGCTGGTGCTTCTGTGTGGGTTTTTCCAATTACCCAGTGCTTAACCAAATTGCAAATGCTGCCCCATTAAACCCCAGTTACCAGCTCATCCTCTCAAAATTACATCAACCCCAGGCGTCTAATAACTTGAAGCCAGGAAGACAATCAGACTTGATGACTTTGAAAACCAATGGAAATCTGGCTTCTCCACACACACAGGATCAGAATTAGACTGTGCAGCCCATTACATCGCCTCATTACCATGCTGTCATGACCAATTGATTCCGTAATTAATAGCCCATGTTCCACCCAAAGCAACAGTGAGTCTTCTGTGAAATTTCTGATAGTTGAAGTGACCCCATCAACATCGTGGGATTTATTTTTCTTTCTAAATCCATTTGCAAATGGTTGCTTCTCAGCCTCAAATCGATAAATCTTCAATAGGAAAAGTGAGAGTTGGGGGCGCCTCCCTGAATGCCTTCCTTGGGAATGAATATATCATGCCTAGAATCAGCCCCAACATGGAGGAACAGTGGACCTAAAAGACATAGAGAATTTGAACTTGGGTTCAAATTCCTGCTCTAGTCTTTTGAAGCTGTGTGACCTCAGGCAGGCCTCTCTGGGTCTGGGCATCCTTACCTATAGGACTGGATGCTATACCTGCATCAGAGAACTGCCGATTCAAGTTAGACTGAAACACACATCTAAATGACGTGTTATGCTGACATCAGCTGCTTCCATCTGTTATCAAACATAAAGAGTTTGCCACTGATATTCCACAAGTTGGACCTCCTGGTTTTGCCATCTGTCTCAAGTTAAGGTGCTTTTTCTTAAATAATTTATTTCTCTTCATGCTTTAATCTTCAAAGGCCTTGACACCTGCAGTCAGAGTACAGGGGTACCACTGAAAGCAATTAAATTCCTACCACAGCTAAATTGGATTCTACCCTCACTGATTGGAGAACAGAATTGGAGGTTATCAAAATGACTGCTGTTCCTCTGGAAATGACAAATGACAGCATGGACAAGCTGTACATTGGGGTCTGGAGTTAGGAAAGCGCTGCTGTTCTGCTTGTTAGCTGCCTCAGTATACTGAGCTAACAGCATTCCCTAGCCCAGTCAAGTGGATATATAAAATTAAACATCACAATTATATCTTTGCCTTCTCCCTTCCAAGGCGGTGCTCTCAACTACACTTTTGATTTCTCAATAGCTTATTTTCATAGTATTTTTGGAGAATCTGTATTTAAGTATATAGATAGACA
The DNA here is from genome assembly GCF_014898055.3 of Talpa occidentalis. NCBI lineage: Eukaryota > Metazoa > Chordata > Mammalia > Eulipotyphla > Talpidae > Talpa > Talpa occidentalis. Next base: position 20,127,761 of record NW_023601754.1, on the reverse strand, counting down.
TAACCCATATTTAAAAAACCTTAACAAATCTGCTTAACAGATTCCAACCTTCTCATTCCAGAAAGATTTCACCTCCTCTCATGTCAAGACATATTCAGTTATCTCAATTAGCCCAAAAATGTCCAAGTCTAGTTAGTCTAGTTATTGAACAGGTCTTGGAGCTCGCAAGAATACCCAAGACTCAAGATCCTCAGGCAGCATTGGGTAGTGAAAATAATGCTAGAGCCACTATTCAGGTGTCTACCTAACTATGGATCCATGTACCCATCCAAACATCCCTTCAGTCATTTACCCATCCGTTCACCCAGCATGCATGCTTCCACTCATCCAGGCATACATCCATTATCTTTCCATCCAAATATCCATCCATCCATCCAAATATCCATCCAGCTATTCATCCATTCATACATACATATACACAGCATTCCATCCATCCAATCCATTATCCATCCATTATTCTTATATGCAAATATCCATCCATTCGTCTACCCATTTACACATGCATGCACACATTTATTCATTAATTCATACAGACACATAGCAATCCATTCAACCCTTCATCCACCCATCTTCCCATCAATCCATCCATCTGTCCATCCATCCATCCATCCATCCATCCATCCATCCATCCAAGCATCCATGCATTCATCCATCTACTAATCCATCTACCCAGTGTTAATTCTTTTTTTTAAAGATTTTTTATTTATGCATACAAGAACTGGGGTATAGGCCAGAAGTGTGGGGGTTAAGAGGATTCACCAGAGACAGAGTGGGGAATAGAACAGGCAGATTGACTGAAATACATTCCTGAGAGGAGCAGCGGGCAAGTCAGGAGAGGTCTGCTGTGCCATGTGGGTAGCTCCCTGGCCAGGTATTGAACTCATACTGCAGTGGCTGTGGATAGCTGCATAGGTTGCGTCTTAACTCCTTGCACCACCAGGGAGGCCCTACCCAGTGCTTATTCTATGACCATTCTGTGCCAGCCCTCATGCCTGGAGCATAACTGACAAACTTCCAGCTCTGACTAGGGCACTATAGCTAGACTTGAGTCCACCTCATCAGACCCAGGCCAGCCCTGCCCCCACGACAGTGCTGTCAAGGTCTCCATCTTCCACTCTACTGAGATAAGACCATCACTCCACTTCGCCACCACTGTTTGCTCATCCAGACTTGCTCTGTCTATACAACTGATAGTCTGTCTGTCCTTCCTATTATTCAGCTAGACAGAGTATTGGGTACAAAAGCCAGAATTTCTGCTGATAGCCAAAAAAGGCAAACAGACATTTCCTTTTAGGATAACAAATGTTTTTGTGTTCCAGCAGAGGAGAAACTTCTGTATTTTTTTTTAACCAGGTCAATTATTCTGTTGCTTTTAGCTTCTCAATCTTGCCTGATTAAGTGTTCTCTCTGGAATATTGAGGATCCATAGGATGGTGTACTTTCCTGGTGACCTTCTCGCTCCCTTCTGAGGAAAATCACTGCCCTAGATTCTTCCAAATCTTCATGAAGGCAGAATATGTCTGGAGTAAATAGCTCTTAAAGGGTGTGGAAAGCAAATTATGGGATTTTTCCAGCAATAAAACTGGGTTTATGCTCCTGGTCAAACACACACAAACACACACACACACACACACACACACACACACACACATACTCTCTCATTCACTCACTCAAGAAGCTGTTGTCAGGATATTAGAAATAGTTAAAAGCCAGTTTATCTCTTAAGTTATATTACTAATTCCATGAGAATAACCCTAACCTTGACTGCTTCCTTTATGCAGGACATGATGCTAAATGCTTTACAGGCATTGTCATATTTCATTCTGACAACAATCCTACCTTTGAGGAAGTTACTATTGGTCTATGTTTAGCCCCATTTTAAAGTTGAGGAAGCTGAGTTTTCAGAGAATCAAAATAATCGTGAAAAAAACTGAGAATTAAACACAGGCACTCAGGCTCCAGAGCTTGCAAGATTAATCTCCATATGATACTTGAGCTTTGTATATTTTTTAAAAATCATTTATGCATCAACATGATAGAAGTCCAGACAGCATTCAGACGTAACTGGCCACCTTGATGGATATTCTTCCATTGATTTTACCCAAGGTAGCAGGAATCGTCTTTTCTTATTGAATTTTTCGGTTCATGGACTCACCTTACCAGAAGCTCCACCCCACGACTGGAAGAACAACAAAAAGATGATATTGAGACTGGATGAGTCCCCAAGGGCCACCTGGGAACAAAATTGCATCCAGAGGCCTACTCTGTCCTGGACTTCTCACAAAGCCCGGCAGCTTATTATGAGATGTGAGTTGTTCTCAGTCATTAGAAGTGACCACAGAGGTAGGAAATTGTGCAGGAACCCGGCACTTTGTCATGACTGCAAGTTAGGTGACATCCCTCCCTTCCAGTGTTGGCGGGGAATTGGAGCCATCATATTTGGGGTTTCTTTTCTTTTTTAATTTTTTAGCTTAGAAAAACTGGGGTGTAGCCCAGAGGTGTGGGGGGGGTGAGCGGATTCACCAGAGACAGAATGGGGAGAAGATCAGGTGGATTGACTGAAATATACTGCTGAGGGGAGCAGTGGGTGAGACAGGAGGGGTCTACTGCGCCATGTGGGTTGCTCCCTGGCTGGGGATTGAACTCAGGCCAATGCAGTGATGATGCTGATGCTTAACTCCTTGGCCACCAGGGAGGTACCATTTTGGGGGTTTCTTACCAACAGAAATTATGTTTGTCTCTCCCAGACACAAATTTGCAAGTTAGCATGTTCACTTCAGGATGAATGAATAGTAATGAACAGTAAAAAGACAATCAAACAAAAGCATGCTTCCTTAGAGAATGGAATATCAGTACCACCCAGGCTGGCCTGGTAGTTGAAGCCACAGTGAGACACTGAAAGGACACACAAGCACCCACTGTCTGACACTCCAGTGCTTCACCACTCAGTGGGCCTCTGGCAGGAGGATGCCAGCATCACCCAAGCCCCACCTAGGGGATGATGGGAGTCTTGGTGGTACCGCGGCCTCATGGCAGGACATTATCCTGCAAGAATGGAGTCTCTCCAGGGTTGAAGGGGCAGGAGGTCAAGATGTCAAATGACATGGGTGAGGATTGCTGAGCCCGAGCTCAACACTCTGGGGGTACTCAGACACTCCTGGGAGACACAGGGAGGAACCCTAGTCACCTGGGCCACACACTGCCAGAGGTGCTTGGGACCTCAGCATTTCTAAAATTGTTCCACCCAACATCCTGAACTTGAACCTGGTCTCTGTCTACCCACCTGGGCACTGCCTCCTGGAGACCTGAGGCTCTCCGCCCCTGCTGGCTCCCACAGGCCCATCCTCTCCTGCCTCCATCAGGCCCCCAGGGCCTCCAAGACGTCAGAATCCTTAAGCCCACTAAAAAAAGCATGATTCTGAAAACGAATCTTCCAAATCATGAGCAACAACAACTGTTATTAATATAAATCTCAGTGGTTAACCTTTCATCTGTCCATCGGCCAACTTTACATCCAAACTATTTCATAACATTTAAAAGCGATATGCCACTTTATTGTCTCATTTGGGAGTCCAGTGAGCTGAGGAGCCGTGCCAATTATCAATTAAATGAGCTCCTCACAGCCAAACGAATTCATAAGCATAATAATAAATAAATATGTTCCCATATCCTTGCAAAGCAAAATACTTCTTATCTGGGATGGGGTGCATTTGAGAAACAGGGTATTTTGGGAGATGAGGTCTCCAGAGTGAGGAATAGGCTTGCTTTTCTTCTTGCCTGTGTCTCCTGGGAGGAGTACTCCGAGCACTCCAGCACCAGAGGGCTGACCTCAGGCTCAGAAAGTCTCATCCCCTGTTATTTGGAGTTTTGACCTCCTGTCCCTTTAACCCTGGAGAGTCTCCACTCCTGCAGAAGAATGTTCTGCCACTAGGCCATGACAACACCAAGACTCCCATCACCCCCTAAGTGGGGCCTGGGTGAAGGTGCAGAGACGCACTGAAACCAGGCTGAGCTCCCCCAGAATGGTGTACAGAGCTACCTTTGAAATGGGGGATCCAGGAGGCAAGAAGTAGAGCAATCACAGCTAGCTCCAAGAGCCAGACCTCAGTCTCAGGAGGCACGTCTCACGTCAGGCTCTGAAAGGAGATATGGGATCTGAGGCGCCCAGATTCCTGGCCTTGGGCTCAGTAATTCTCACGCCCTGCCTGGAGAGGAGTCTACTTGACTCACCCCCAGATTTATCTGGAATAGCACCCTTTCCCTGGGACGTGTGCAGAGACTTGTGCTTCTTGGGTTTGGAGGGATAGGGTGCTGGGGTGACAGAGGACTGCTGGAGATGAAAAGAGTAAAGAAATATCAAGTGCCATAAGTGGTCCCTAACTGGATCTTGGTTTTTGAAAAGCAACTATAAAAGACATTTTGGAGACAGAGAAACTTGATTATGGACTCAGTATTAGACACTACTGGGAAATTATTGTTAATTATCATTCATTGTGTTAGATGTGATAGTGGTTTTGGTTTTGCAATTATGTCGAAAATTATTTTTCTGGATGTCTATACTAAAGATCTCAGAACCACAGACACTATAGTTTACTTTGAAATGTTTCAGAAAAAAAGCATATTCCTATAGAAAGCCAATCTGATAAAACGTCAGTCATCACAAGCCTGGGTTGTGACTAGGGTACTAGTCTTGCAATTTCCCCTCCTGTTTGAAAATGTCATAATAAAAAACTAGAAGCCCTAGGGTGAGGGAGGGCAGGGAGCTGAGTCCCCAGTGCATTTTTCTGCACTGTAATCCCCCAATTGGAATATAAAATATTCCAGTCACCCAGGGGACCCTCCTCCAAAGAAAAGATGCGGCTGCCAGAGCTCAGCGGCCAGTGTTCACACACAGCAGCGTGTCCCCTTGTAGCAGGGCCTCTCCCGGACAGTCTCCAACTCCTGCAAACTGCCCAAGGGCAGATGCTTTCCAAAAGATCTGGGATCTTTCACGAGGGAATTACAGCAGAAGCAATATTTTTAAACAGAAAGCTAAAGCAGCTCTAAGTGGTTCAACCATCTATCTCCTCTGTTCCAGAAACGGAAGGTTGACGGGAGGTGGAAGGTAGCAGGGCAAACCTCTCCGTGACTCTCTCCCCCAGCACCTCGGGAGCCATGAGGGAGGGCGGGCAAGCTGACCCGGTCCAGGTAAAGACCAGCTCCTGCAGATTTCAGCGTGGTGGTCCAAAACTAGAGTTCTGAACCTGGAACAGCTTTGAAAGCCTGCCAGATTCAACCCATTTGAAACCCGGAGCAGGAGCCCAGGCTGTAACCTCTGAGACTGGGGGTTGGAGGGACAGGGTGTGGAGGACAGATGCTGAAAGCAACACCACTTTTAAAATTTAAATATAAGATAATGCTAAAGTATGAGTCACTTGCATGTAACACACTGTAATCAGCCCCCAGAAGAAATAGATGGGACAGCACAACCAGCCCCCAAAAGCCACTGTGCACCCCCAAAGTGTGTTCCTGACTTTCATCAGCATAGATTTGTTTTGCTGTTTTGAGAATCACTGGGACCAGGCTGCGTCTGGCTTCTTTCACTCACATTAGGGAGAGTGAGATTCTCCCATGTCGTAACGGCGCCATTCTGGCTACGCCATGCACCCTTTTGGGTGACTTCCATGATTTCCTTTCTCCTATGGGTGGACATTCCAGTGTGCAGCTGTAGGGAGTGTTGGGACAAGCCTTGTCACCTGTGGCTTTTGTGCAAGTACTTCCCAAGGGAATTCACCTAGGAGAGGAATTGCTGGGTCTCTTAAGCGTCCCTGCATTTAGCTCCATGGTGCTTTATAAATTTAGTTTATATATTTAGTTCATAAATTTAGTTACATAGTTAGCCACATTTACAATGTGGGAGCTTTAGCATAAAAATCAGGTTTACAGCTCTTCTTCCAAAGTGCAAAGATGCCCTAACATGGACCCACATTCCAAGTTTGAGTCTGGGGTTTGCGTTCCTCATTTTGCCCACCCTTCCTCACCCCATACACACACACACACACACACACACACACCTGCTTTGTGTCATCCTCCTGGAGGCAACTTGACATTGGGACTCTCAGTGGTAGATGATATGAGTGTGATTTTACTTCAACTCCATAATGGAAATTACTGAGATGCCTCAGTTTCCCCAATCATGTCATTCTGAATGACCCCATGGTCAAGGACCATGATCTGGTCACTCCAGTGGGGCCCTGGGCCTTGGACGCTAACCTGACCTCCCTGATATCTTGTGGTTGGGGCTGAAATAGCTGAAGGACGGGCAGGACCCACCAGCTGCCTGTTTCTAGCCCCTTCCCCCTGTTTCCTGATGGGGCGCCTCTCCCACCCTCCCTGCCTTCCAGCCCCACCGCCACTGTCTTAGTCACTTCCTTATCTCCTCCAGCCAGGTCTGATAAATGATCTCTTTCCTCCAGGTTGCCTCCTCCTCCCACTGCTGCCAAGATGTCTTTTAATTTAACTTAAAAGAAGTTTTGAATCAATAAATGCCATCCCATAAAATGTGATGAAAAGGAAATTTTCCTCTCACTATTTCCCAAAGTCCCTTGGGTTCCCTCCCCAGAAGCAACCATGGATTCTAGTTTTTTACCCATTTTTCAGCAATAAACATTCCTTGCATGCACACGTATGCCCCCTTCTTGTCTATTTTTATACAAACTGGGGCATTCAGTGTGACATGCTGAGCACCCTGCTTGCTGTGGCTCTTGCTGGCCCTTCTGCCTCAGTGCATATGGATCCCCCTGTTTCTCCTTAACGGCTGCAGAACTTCCTTTTGCCTTTACAACCTTTATTTAACCAGTCCCCTGATGAGGATATTTTGGCCATTTCCAATCTGCTGCTATCAAAAACAATGCCATAATGAGTATCTTTATACAGTCTTTGTGCACATGTGCAAGTGTATCCGCAGAACAGATTCCTAGATGTGAGAGTGTGTAGGTCAGAGAGTGTCTACATACCTGATTTTCAGCACGAGTTCCAATGACCCTTTTGAAGGCTTGTGCCTAGTTACACTGCCTCCAGCAGTAGCTGAGTGAGGTAGAATGTGCTCTGGAAAATGCCCTCGCATCCCATCACTCACTCCCTCCAGCCACACATCAGAGTCACCTAGGGAACTTTCAAAGCAATCCTATGTGTGGATGCCAAACCTTGAAGTTCTGATCTGAATGTGGCCCCATCACTGGAGTTGGTTGGGTTTTTTTTTGAATCTCCCAGGGTGATGCTACAATGTTCCAGGGTGGAGAACCTCAACTTTAATCTTCAGTGGCTCCCCCGTGCTACTGTAAACCTAGTTGCCCTCATCAAGGTAGTGAAGCCCATCATTTCTGGTTCTGATTTGCCTGTCAGGGTCATTCCTTGCCCATCAGGATTTGCCCTTCCCTGGCCTCCCACGATTGCTGTTTGCATAGATGGACTTGAACCTACTGGCACAGTCTGCAAGAGTCCATCATTAGCATCTCCTCCTTGCTCTGCTTTCATGTGGTTTGCAAGAAACTGGCCATGGCGGAAGTATTTTCACCACAGTTATTGGCAAATATTAAAAATCAAGAGTTACCTTTGCTCAGAGAGTTAGCTGTAGTCATTTATTACCACACCGTAGTTTCTTCTTCACCTCGGCTGGCTCACTGCACCTGGGGATGGATCTACACCAGCTCTTCTCATGCTCTGTTATCAGGAGACTTCAAGCTTCTGTAATGGCAGTGATGAAAATAATAATTTATTGGATGGGAAAAAGGTATAAACTTCTAGTCCCAAAATAAATAAGCCCTGGGGATGTCATGTACAGCGTGAGGACTATAGCTAATAATACCATATGCACATTAGAACATTGCTAAGAGCATAGATCTTAAAAGTTACACACACAAAAAAACTTGTCACACACAAAAAAACTCTTTGTCCCTACAGGTGGGGACGAATGTTAGACTTATTATCTTGGTCATATGGACTTGTAAACAAATAGCAAATAATTATGATGTATACCTGAAACAATGCAATATGTCGATTGTACCTCAATTAAAACAAATTCTTAGCCAGATCTTCCTGTGTACCCAGCACTGGAATCAGCGCTTCAAGTGCATGAACTTGTGGATTCCTGACAACAACACTGGATGATATCCCAGAACTAGCATCCCCTGACTCTCCTGCAGCCCACAGAGGAAAGTTGACTTCCCAAGGTCACACAGCCACCATGTGACAGCCTTGAGAGCTTCGGTCCTCGATAAATGTTTGTTGCATGGATGGCTGGATCCTACTCTCTGGAAGCAAGCGTGGGGACCTGGCGCACAGACAAGGCAGGAGCTTCCCCTTGACATTGTGCAAATATTTCTCCTGGTTACTTGCAACCTGCCTCCCTTTCCCCAGCCAGGCTCAGCTCCATTTCCCATGGCTGTTCGTATCCCATTTTGGTAACAAATACCAAAAATTCAGCAACCGAGTGCAGCACAGATGTATATTCTCTTGCAGTCCTGGAGCTTCTTGGTCTAACATAGCTCTGGCTGGGCTAAAACACATTCACTCCTAAATCCTTCACACAAATGTGCCACCTTACATGGCAAGAGGGGATTTGCAGATGTGATTGCATTAGGGCCATCCTGGATGATGCAAGAGCTCAAGGTCATACCAGGGTGCTTATCAGAGAGAAGCAGGAGTTCAGAGACAGAGGTGAGGACAGAAGCAGAGGTCAGAGGGGCACAGCTACTAGCCAAGGACTGCGGGCAGCCCAGAGGAGCTGGAGATGGGATCTCCCCTGGAGACCCCACCCAGAACACAGGCCAGGCTCTAGTGCCACAGACCCACTTCAGATTTCTGGATTCCAGAACCACAAGATGATACCTTTGTGTATCATCCAGGCAAGAGTCTGAATCGGCAGTCCTGACCGAGCCTGGCCGGTCAGAGAAAGTTCCTCTGGGGGTTCCAAGGGCTTATACTAGATCAGTGTCCATTTTCTTTTTTAAATTGTAATAGCTGTGAAAATACTGTTAATGCATTTCTTCAAATACACTCTTTCCTGGGTGACTTGGACAAAATTGTGAACAAGCACACTCACAGAAGCACTTAAAGGGGACTAGTTTCTCGCCTCACTCTCTTCAAAGTGCCTCCTGTGTTCAGTGCTCCTGGTACATCAATAGGCGGGTGCGGTCATCTTCATTTCACAGATAAAGAAATTGAGGCACAGAGAGGTTAAGAAATTTGCTTGAGGTCATCCAGCAGGGAAGTAGAAAATTCCTGATTTCAACCCACACACTTCAGATCCCAAGAGAACTGAGAGGCAGGGGGATAAAACTGGGGGAGGGTGGGATTTAGGCAGGCAGTTTACGTCAAATAAATAATAAAGAGTTGGAGCGGGGGAGGGAGTGAAGAGACAGAGAGAAGAGGAAATAGCATGAGCTGGAGAGATAATTGGGGCATCTAATCTAGGACAGGTGTTAGATTCTGAGAGAACTGGGGGTCAGGGGACAGGGCATGGCATCTCCACTGCTAGCAGGTACCCTGGAGTCTCTGTGTGGAGGTGGTGGGTCTGTGCATCTGTGCATCGTGGCATTTGGGATGTTACACTTATAAACTCACTATGGGAAACAGATCAGGAGGTGCTGTCCTGGGGAGGCCAGGGTGGCAGGCAGGGAGCCTCATGTGTCTGTCCTCCCTCTGGTAACCCCCCACTCCAGAATTCTCAATCGCCTCTACAGAACCCTTGGGTTTCCAGCAATACCACTTGAAAAATTTCATTCTTTTGGCTTCTCATCTCCTGCCTGGGTTGCTCAGGACATAGAACGACCCCTGGGGCCAGCAGCTCCTGCACCCCCTCCAGGAATCTGCGAGGAAGCTCAAATTCATAACTTCCTCACTCCTAGATCCTTTCATCAGAACTCAAAGTTACTGTTTAGTTGCTGTTTAGTCCACCCCCAAGGAGACTCTGAGGGAGCCTCTCCCTTGGACCGTCAGGCCCCAAGTAAGGATAACTCACTTGGGAAGCCAAGAGACTGGGCCTCAGTACCTCTTAAAAAAATTAAGGCATGTACTCTGAGCGCCTAAACAAGAAGATGGCTCTGCATCTCCAGCCATCACTGCTTCCTCAATCTCCTTTGTGCTCTGAGAAAACAGGCCCAGAGAGGTGAAGTGACTCACCAAAGACACACAGCATGGCAGCGCAGAGGAGAGGCTGGGACCTGCCTTAGAACTATACCTCTTCCTTGTCACATCTATCGCACAGTCAAACTCACAGAAGGAAACTGCTCTGTGGCTTCCGCTGGGAAATTCCCCTCATTCCTATATTTTTCATAAACAAGGATACTGAGGCTCAGAGGCACTCAGAGGCACAAAGTCACCTGCTCAAGGTCACCAGGCCATTTCCCCCCAGCAGGTGAGTCAGGTGTGACTATAAACTCACACCCCTTCCTGGTCCATCAGCGTGTCCAGAGCTCCCTGCTCCCACCCACCAGCACTCCGAGGCTGGGTTCTCTGTGCACCCATTCCGGGCCTGGGCTGCTTAAAAGCAGCACAGAGTTCCTTCTGCAGCCTCTACCTGAGCAGTTCCCCATCATCAGCACACCCTGAGCTGCCTCCAGGATGCCAGGAACAGTTGCTGCAGATGCCCCGTCCCCAAGCTGGCCTCTGCTTCTTCTGAGAGTCATGCACCTCTTGGCGGGGAGTGAGGACAGCTCTCTATGCCTTCCAGGCTGTTGGCAGAGTGCGGCTGCTGCTGCTCCTGCCTGCTGCCTGACTGATGGAGAGATTATTTCTAAGCCCTTCCCATTCCCGCCCCCCCCCTTGCAGGACCACAGTGGCAGTCCCGTGGGGCTGGGAGGGCAGAGCCCGCTGCTGAAGCAGGACAGCTGTCCGGCTCCCTCCTGGCATGAACCCCTTAGATCCTCACCTCTCACGGGGAAAGGAGGGTCTTTTTAACACCCCCTCACCACCCCCCCAGACACACCTGGCTGTTCTGCAGCTACTGGAGAGGGAGATGCAGAGTGAATGGACTTCTGGTTTCTGGAGGAGGCGCAAGGGAAGAGAGGTTGGAAACTAACTCTGCCAGAAACTGCTGTGTTGGGGATTCTTCTTTTCTTCCCTTTCATCTCCACCACAAAACTTCCTCTTCCCTGGGCATGGAGACATGGGCTCTGCCTGGCAGAGAAACAGCTCCCTGAGACAGGAGGGTGAGTCAAACTTTGGGGAAGAAGTTAGCATTTGCTGGAGGGCTGGGGTTTTGCAGGGTGATGGTAAACAAGGTTGGTCAAAGTGCTGTTTTGAGAGGTTCCCTCACCCCAACCCCCAGCTCCAGAAGGGGCTCTGTGTGTGAGTGGTTGGGGGTCAGGCAGCCAGTGGATTGTAAAGTGGGGTTTGTGCAGTGACTGCAGAAGGGGCTTTTGGGGAGGGGGTTGGAGAAAGAGTGGCAGGCTGGGAAACAGAGTGCTGGGTGGATTCTGAGGCACCGTGTGACCTTGGACAAGTCATCGCCTCTCTTGGGTCTTGTTTTTTTTGCATTTGGGAAATGAGAATGCTTGGGAAGGGCTCCCCAGATTTCAAAATACTCCTCTCTGCAGGCTGCTCATTTTCCTGGGGCCCGCTGTTGTCAGCGAAGTAACGCATGCAGAATAACAGAATGGTGTGTGGTGAGCAAGTGTGAAGTACATGAGCTGTGAGTCAACCCCTCGCCGTCTGCCGGAATCCAGCTGGCTCTGAAATTGAGATGAACTTTTATTTCCATTCAGCCACCGAATTTTACTCTTGACTGGAATGCATCCTGGGATGTAAGGTTATAGATACTTTGGAAACCGTTCTGGCTAGAATGCATAGTATAGGAAATGGCTGCAGGATGCTAAGGATGCGAAATATTGTGGAGTTTTTTTTTATTATTGCCCGGGCTCAATCTAAAACCCTATTGTAAGTCAAATGCCCCCATTGGTCTGAAATGTTAGACAGCTGTGAGGCCCCTTCATTCTGCAGAAAAGACTGAGACCCAGAGAGGGTCAGTAACTGGCTCAAGGTCACACAGCAAGGGAGGCTGAGGTAAGCACCCACAGAATACAGAGGAGTGCTGTCATTGGTAGCAAATTCTTCCAGATGAGGAAGCAGAGGGTGGTGGGGGTGGGTTGGAGCAATAGGGAGAGCTATTGTCACATTCTCGTTTCCTTCAGCCCTCCTCAATAAATGAGCCTGCTGGGGCTTCACCAGATGTCAGGCATTTGCTAACAAGGGGCAAGTTACTTTGCCCTTCTGTGCCTCAATTTCCTGATCTATAAAACAGAGAAACTAATATCAACCTCATGGAAATGGTGTGATGAGTTGTTAATATAGGAAGACCAGGGCCTGGCTCATCAGAAGCATCTAAGAACATATACCTGCATGTAACCCTTTCCACACCCAGTGAGGTGAGCACTCAAAACACCCCAGCTGCACAGATGAAGGAAAAGGCTCAGAGAAGCTAAGTGACCCACCTGTGGTGGCAGAGTACGGGGATCCAGACCTGGCAGTAGACTCGGAGCCTCTTCCTTTCTTACTGACTATACCTTGCAAGGTCAGTACAAGTCTTGTCATTGGGATGAACCATGCTGAGATCAGAGAGGTTAAGCCACATGCCCAAGACCACACAGCCTGGAAGTGGGACAGCTCTGGACTGAGTTTCCCAAGTCCCAGTTTACCTAATATCCATTCCAGGGAGATTCTTCTGAGATAAAAGCATATATTCCACCAGGCAGGGAGTTGGGGAGGTGTCGTTGTCTCCTTTTGTTCACTGATGGATCCCAAAGTAGGTGTTCAGTAAATCTGACACCGATGAATGAATGACACAGATGCAGGAAAGCAGACCTAAGGAAATGTCCATGATGTATAGAAATCTGCCCTGAGACTGGCCCTTCCACCCCTTCTTCTTGCTCTTTTCCTTTTGGGTGCCAGGACCTCTTCAAAGATGCGGGTGCCTTCCAGAGGCAGGGGCCTGCACCCAGGACACGGTTACTCCTGCTCGGGCAGCGCCTCAAGTCGGCTCCTGTCCGGCCCTGTGAAGACCTCGTCCATCAAGGGCCTTTACTACCGCAGAGCCCGAAGGGTGGGCACCCTGGACGCTTCCCCGACTTCAGACCTGAAGAAGGAGATCCTGGTCAACGTGGGGGGCAGGAGGTACCTCCTCCCCTGGAGCACGCTGGACGAGTTTCCCCTGAGCCGCCTGAGCAAGCTCAAGTTCTGCCGCAGCCACGAGGAGATCGCTCAGCTGTGCGACGACTATGACGAGGACAACCAGGAGTTCTTTTTCGACAGGAGCCCCAGTGCCTTCGGGATGATCGTGAGCTTCCTGGCGGCCGGCAAGCTGGTCCTCCTGCGGGAGATGTGCGCGCTGTCCTTCCAGGAGGAGCTCACCTACTGGGGCATCGAGGAAAGCCGCCTGGAGAAGTGCTGCCTGCGGACCCTGCTGAAGAAGCTGGAGGAGCTGACCGAGCTGCGCCGTGAGGAGGTGCTGCAGAGGCAGAGGGAGGCCTGTGGCCCGGCCGCCCACACCTCGCGCTGGGGGCTCTTCATGAGCAGGCTGAGGGAGATGGTGGAAAACCCACAGTCGGGACTTCCCGGGAAGGTCTTTGCTTGTCTCTCCATCCTCTTCGTGGCCACCACGGCGGTCAGCCTGTGTGTCAGCACCATGCCCGACCTGAGGGCCGAGGAGGACAAGGTGAGTGGCCTCTGACCAGGGGACTTTCCTCTCCCACGCACAGCGCCCAGGGACCCTGAGAATTAGGGTCCATGAAAATGTTTTACTGGCTTTTGAAACAAGAAGGGAAAAAATGAATATGATCCAGCACGAGTTATGTTCATATTTAGCCCCATGGAATCATAAAAAATTTGTTATTTTTTTTCCTTGGAGGAAGGGGTACCAGTCCAGCCTGGCAGTCCAGCCTCTGAAAGCGAATCCTGGAGATTGACAAAGTCGCCTCTGGTGTTAGTGAGCAGGACAGGTCCAGCTCTGCTTCTCCCTGCTGTGTGACCACAAACAGATAGCTTCACCTCTCTGAGCTTCAGTTTTCTCCCCCTGTAAAATGGGTAGCAGTACCATGAAGGGTCACGCATTTGACACACATGCATACTGAGTAACTACTTTGTTCAAGTACTAGGCCAGGCATCAAATCCTGCCTCCCGAGCCCACATCCTCATGGGTATACTAGCACCATTTTCATATAAAGAAACTGAGGCACAGAGCAGTTAGCGTCCTCAAAGTTGCAGAGTGAAGATCCTATAGACGGCAGAAATTCTCACACCTGTTTCCCGGCTTGCAGCTTTGCTCCTGAGTTGCTTCTGCTGCCTCTGTGGATGGGGAAACACAGATGAGTTGATTTATAAGTGATCCTGCCCCAGAGGCCAAATAAAAATTTTTGTTTTCAGGGAGTTAAGGGAGACCCCAAGACCCCTCAGGGGGCAGATGGTCTGAAAAATGAGATAAGAACCTAACATTTTGTTGGGAAGATTATTCCAACTGAAATCTGGATTGTTTAATAATTTTTAATATTGGGGCTCTCCTCTATTTTTCTATGGCTCCCCATCACCCTCACTCATGAAACTTATGTTATGGCAGATGGAGAGAGTCAATGAACAAGACAATGCACCTTGCAAGTGGTTCATAACCATTGTCAGTCATCGTGAGTGCCCGTCCCTGAAAGAAATATCCCGGGGCAATGTGGTAGGATCAGAGAACTTTCAAGATAGAAAGATCTTAGATGGAAAATCACCCCGAACCTCACACAGAGCAGGTTCTGAATCAATATTTGTGGAATAAAGTGTATCTTGTCCAACCTATAAGTGCTCTGTCCTAAAGCACACCGACCAAAATGTTTGGACTTTGGAACAGCTCCCCGACCCCCAGCCCCCACCTTCCACCCCCCAGCCCCTGTGGAGACCATAGCTCCGATCACAGGCATTTTCTCATTCTGTAGCGCAGAATCACATGATTTAAAAGCTTGCTGATTCACAGAAATATTTACATGTGATCTCTGCAGTAAAAAGATCAGGACAAAGTAATTGGCCTCCAATCCTACCCCACCAGGGACCCCCTGATTCCAGGGGCTAGGGACCCTCACATTTCCACATGCCAGTGGGATTTCCAGGCTCCTAGCCTGTGCAAGGAGCCAAGGTCTTGTCAAAGCCTAATGCTTTGGCAGTTATGAAGGGTATGAACCCAGGCTTGGTTTAATGTGACCCAGAAAATCACATGAGAGTGAGAGGGGTGGCGCCCAGTGTGAGCTGAGGACTCAGACCGCCATGTCCACTCCTGGGAGGACTGTGCCCACATGGAGAAAGCACAAGTCTCTGCCTTGCCTTCACGAGGCCGCTGGATGTGCTGCCCTGCAGGCAAGAGGCGCGTCCCTCAAAAAAAAAAAAAAAAAACATTTTCTGTTTAGATCATAATTCAGAGAGTCAGGAGGCTGAGGGCAGGGCGGTCTTTGCTCTTTCAAGTCTGTGTCCATCCATTTACTTTACAAAATGATGCTCTCTCTGCCATACCTGCCTGGTATTTCGAATTCGCCCTCAGCCATCGGCAAGAAAGTGATCCTTCAGTCCTGCTGCTCTTGGCACAGGCTGTTTCTGGGAGATGCAGGACTAGTCCTCCCCAGGAACCCTGGCAGAGTCCCAGGACTCCCACCCACAGGACGCCTTCATCAGACACGGAAGAGGTGTGACCCTGGGCTGGAGAGTTAGAACACATGCGAAGGAAAAATTCCTTTTTTCATCCAACTTTTCACAGCAGTGTCCCTTGGGATGCAGCTGGCAGTCGGGTGAAGGTCTGTGTCCTAGACACAAATTAAAAGGCAAGAGGAGGCAGCACAGACAGAAAGAACCGAGCCAATAGCCTCTGCACCTTAAGACTCATTGAAACTCTGCTGGATTCCTAGGGGGAGCTCGTTCCTACATCAAAGAATGTAGGTTTATTAAGCCCCCCAGCCCCTACCCTGAGGCTGTATTCAAAGGCATGAGCTTCCTTCATCCTTGCCCAGCACTGGGAAGTAGATGACACCACTGCCCCCATTTTACAGATGAGGAAACTGAGGTCAGGGAAGTGTGACCACTCTTTTTTATCTCGAATTCATAAGTGGCAGAGCTGGGTTTAAGCTCACCTCTGCTTGGCTCCAAAACCTGACCTCAGGGCAATGCTGAGCCACCTGCCTGTCCAGTAGAACACCTGGCAGCAGAAGCTCTCTTCTGCAGGAACATTCAGAATGCTCATACTCCAGATTTGAATCTTGGCCTCCCCCTTGGGGAAGTCCTTCCACCTCATTGAGCCTCAGTTTCCTTGTCTATAAAGTAGGGACCCTATTAGCCTTTTCCTCCAGGGTTTATGGTAAGAGTTGAAAGTAATTCGTGTAAAGCCGCAGAACAATGCCGACACATGAGAAATGTTCAATAAATGTTAATAGTCATCGTCATCATTTGCTAACTAGGTACTAGCTAATGGGAAATCACAACGTTTATTTATTTGTTCCTTCCATAAGTTTTGGAGTATACTCCTCTGGGTGTGAGGTAAGAAGGTTTCTTACCATCTTGGACCATTTTAGAGTGAACTCTTCAGTGGCACTTAGTTCATTCACAATGTTGTGCAGCTACCATCTCTATCTGATCCAAAATAAAACCCCATACCCATCAGCATTCACTCCCTGTGGCCCCCACTGCAGCAGCCACTGAGCTACTTTCTGTCTCCATGGATTTCCCTCTGCCAGACACCTCACCTAACAGATTCCTATAGTATGTGGTCTTCTGTGTCTGGTTCTTTCAGTTGGCATGATGTTGTCAAGATTCATCCATTTTGTAATGTGTGTCGGTGTTTTATTCCTCTTTATGGCTGAGTAATATTCCACTGTCTGTATATGCTACAGTGTGTTCATCCATCCGTTGATGAAGGCTTGGTTCTTTGCTTCCTGTTGCCCATGGCTTCCTCTGTGATAGTCAACCCTGTCAGTCATCCCTGGCACCCTTTCCACACTGCTGGTCAGAGTACTTTTCCCTCCCCCTGGAAAAGGTTGAAGGTCACAATCAGCTGCAGTGTAACACTCACTTCTCCTTGACTTCTCCCTTCTGCTTTACTGCAACCAAGATATCCCCAGTAACTGGACAGCAGCACCAAGTCCTAGGAAAAAGCCAGACCCTCTAGTTTGCTAATCCTAGGTCTGAATTCCAGCTCAGCTGCTGCTTATCTCTACCGTTGAATACGCCCCTTGGTTCTCTCTGCCTCTATTTCCTCGATTACAAATAACACCTACTCAGGGTGACAATAAGGACTGAAGGAGGCTATTTATCATGTGCTGGCTCTGAGCAAACACCCACTATGCTGTTACCCACCCTTGGGACTGAACCCACACCCCTTCCACCTGCTCATTTCCTGTGCTCATCAGCCTTTCTCCCAGCTCCATTGAACCCAAATGGCAACAGCTAGATGACTCAGATGTCCTCTTTCCTTTCCAGTGGCTCTCATCATCCTTCACTCCTTCGCCCTTTCTGAGCATCTCCACCATGCTGGGGATGCAGTGGGGCCAAGAAGAGGCACAAATCTGCAAATCCACCTCCTCTCCTTTCTTACCCCAACTTAGATACCGCTCCTGCCCCAAGGGTTTGCTGGGGGTCATCAGCAGCAAGGGATGTTCCTCCCTGAACTGCACAGTGTAAAGTGCCCCAGGGGCTGCAGGACCTCAAGGGTGCTGCCTCTCGCTTTTTCTTCCATCCTGCACTGTGGTGTCAGCATCTTGCTAAGGTGAAGGGCTGGTGAGGGAAGTCACAGAGAGATTTATTTTTTAAGAAAAGGTGAAGCTATGGGGGACCCTTCGCTGGAACAATGTCTTCACGCAGATGAAGCTCATCTTAGCGGCTGCAATTTCCACCTCCACCTCCCTGCCTTTCATAAGCCTCATCCCAGAGTCAGCTTCCCCGCACCCCCCCCCCATCCCTTTCTTGGATCACAAAGCAGCTCCGAGCAGGACTGCCGAGCTCTCGGTCACTTCTCTGTTCATTGACATTTGGTAACAGCTCTAGGGAATTTTTCTTAATCTAGTTTTGGGTTTTGGGGTTTTTTCTCCAGCTGAGTCTCCCTCTTTGCTTATCAAAAAGAACTGTTCCAAATTTCTTGGATCCCTACCTCATCTAACCATGAAGCTCATGCTTTCCTTCTGCCATTGTTGCTCCCCTCTTTTCATGCCCAGTGCCCTGTCCCCCATCTTCTTAGTTCCACAGTATCCCCCATTTTGGGGGGCAGGTGAGGGAGGACTGCAGCTTAAGGCGAGGGCACGTCAGGAGAGATGTAGAAGGGGCATGGGTGGTGGTGTGGAAGAGGTGGCAGAAGGAGAAGCCAGGAAGGAATGAGTCAGCAGACTGGAGGAAACAACCCAGCCGAGACCTGAGATCAGAGGTACAAATGGAGGAAGTTGCCAGGCGGCGGCTGGAGGCCCAGCCGCTGAAGGGACAGGTGGGGCCAGCACTGGGCTGGAGGAGAGAAGGGCTGCATTCCCCAGAGGGCACTGGCAGGCAATGCTAGGAAAGGCAGAAGGGTACCAGGCAAGCTCCAAGGTCAAGACTTTGGCCCTAATCCCCTCCCTGATGGAACTTCTAGAACCTGCCCGTGTGGTCATCTGCTGGGCAGCCTGGCCAGGTGGACCCCAGAGATAGGACTTCATCCTCTGACTCCAGAGCCTCTTGTGCAGGTTTGCTCCAGAGCGCTGGGAAAGGGGCGGGGGATACTTGTGAGAACCCATCGCCACCTCACCCGGACTGATCCTGCCACCTCAGATTCCCATCCTGGTCTTTTTTCAACTAAGATATAATCCACATTATAGTATTCACCCTTTTAAAGGTGCAACCACCAGGACCTGATTCCAGGATGTTTTTGTCACCCCCGACGAAATCCCACATCTACTATCCATTACTCTCCCTTCTCCCCAACCCAGCTACCCCAGGCAACCGTGTGGACTCTACCTCCAAGGACTCCCCTTTTCTGGCCATTTCATATAAATAGAACCATCCCAGAGCTGACCTGCGGTGTCTGGCTTCCTTCACAGAACATGAGGTCTTCAAAATTTCTCTAGGAAGCATGTGTTGATGCTTCATTCCTTTTTTATGGCTGACTAATATTCCACTGTGTAGACAGACCGCATTGTGTTTATTTGTTCATCAGTTGCTGAGTACTTTTTTTTAGGTGGTTTCCATTTTTTTGGCTATGGTGAATCATGTGTTATGGGTATTGCTGAACAAATTTTTGCATGGATGGATGTTTTTGCTTCCTTCTGGTATATTCCTAGGAGTGGAATTGCTGAGTCATGTAACAAATGTATGCTTAACTTTTTTGAGACACCACAAGCTCTTTTCCACAGCAGCAATATTATATTTCTACTAGCAATGTTTGAGGGCTCTACTTTCCCCCATAATTTTTTTTTTTTTTTTTGTCTTTGTATTCACAGCCACACTATTCTGCATGGAGAGGCTGTGACTTCCAATGCGGAGTTTTTTAAACTTTTCATGATGGAAAATTTCAGGCATTTACAGTGTAAACAGAATGATAGGATGAACCTCCAAGTATCCGCTTTTCACAATTGGTCACAATCTGCCATTCATGATCTCTCCCCCCACCCCCTCCTCATCCAATCACTTATTGTTAATATCATTAATTTTATTTTTATTTGACATCTTTATAGGTATATTTACATACCTCAAAAAGCACAAATCTTTGTGGTACAATTTAACCAGTGGCTGTACCTGTGTAACCCATACTCTTTTTAAGAATATTCTCTCCAGGCTAGAAATTTCTCCCATGTCCCTTCACAGTCAATCCTCTTCCCCAGGGAGAGGCAGCTACTGTTCTGCTGATTGTATCCAGTGTAGGTGAGTGTTGCCTGTTCTTCAACTTCACGTAAATGAGAGCACATGTTGGGCATGTTTTGCCCCATGGCCCATCTGAAAGGCATCTGTGTCCCACTATCCACTCGGCCCACCTTCTAGGACCAGTCCATCCATGTTCTTCTTCACTGCATGTGGGCACCACCAACAGGGCAACCCACTCTCCTTGTTTGCCCAGAACTGAGGGGCCTCTGGTGACCTGGGACTTTCTGTGCTCAAATGCAAAAAGCTCTAGGCAAACCAGAACTAATGGTTCACCTTCCCTACAAAATACAACCAGAAACTCCTCAGCAGGGAAAGAGCAACTTTTTTCTTTCCTTCCTTTCCCCTTTTATCTATTTTTCATCAAAGATTGACTGCCCTGGGGATTATATCCTCAACTCAAGCCCCGTGAATTCCCACCACCCCGCTGCCAGCCACTATCCCACAAAGGGTGGTGGAGGCTGGGGAAGGATGCAGAGTGGAGCAGCAAGCAGGTGGGTGATGCTGCAAAGCCTGCTGCAGTGCAGAGAGGCGGCCGGTGAGGCAGGCTGTGGAGCAGTACATGCCTGGAATAGTCAAACGCCAGCAAGGAGGCACAGGGAGGACCCAGCTGCCTTCTTCGCCTGTTGAGTCACCTTCCCCAGCTATTGTGTCCCATCTTTGCAAAGGTTATTTTCAGGCTACAAGAGTCTCCTTAGTCAAGGGGAACTTCCAGAATATTGTGACAAAAGAGGCGTTGTAGTGACAATCTGGTACAGTGTCTGAAAAACTTCCAGGATCCTCCCAGTCAAGTGGGAGCTTACAAAATGCAGATTCCTGGAATCCACCTTGAGGTTTGGACTTTGTGTTTGGGGCCCAGGAACCTGCATTCGTAACACTGGTTACCCTCAGTGATTCTTACACTGGAGGTTTCTGATTCAACTTCGAGGAAAAGGGATTCTGTTCCAACCTCTTCAGTGGAAACTGACACAGAGAGAGGAGTGACTGTGGCAAGTCTGGAGCAAGATTGGCAAATTGGAATCCCAGACTCCCGAGCACTCCAGGATCCTGAAGCAAATCCCTGACAGGCATAGCAAAGACCTCTCAGCATGGGTGAGGTCCCCAGGAAAGTGAGACCTTCCTCAGCTTCCTGAAAAATCTAGTGATAGGAGCAGAGTATTGTGACCCTCATCCAGACCAAGCAGGCCTTGTCTGGGAGCCGTGAGTCAGCTCATAAAGGTGCTGTGAAGAATCTGGCACCCGCAGGAGTGCAGCCCGCTAGCTAGTGCGCACATCATGACCACTCGTGTTAACACGCACGTTACTTTTTATCTCTCCCGTTTATCACAACTCTCCTAGAGTTGAGAACTGGAAGTTAGAGGGGACAAATGTTCTGCCCAGTCAGTGATATTGAACCTGGTCACAATCACTCTGGCCCACACATACACCACAGCACTCCCGCCACCTCCCACCCTTTGCCGAGCCAGACAGACGTCCAGGGAGGAAGGACCCAGACTTTATAGAGGTTGGGTTGAACCAGTCGATTTCTCCATCAGCAGCAGTCAGCCAGAAAGGACATTTCAGTTTAGTATTTTTGTGAGCCCAGCCACTGGAAATAATTTCTTTTTCCACTTCAGAGCATTTTAATCCAAAGAAAACTGCAGTTGTCAACGTCTTGCTTCTCAGGGAACTGGCTTTGGTCATTCATTGAATAATCCATCATATGTACAATCATCACATAAATATATACACACGCACATTTAGAAGCAGGTTCTCAACTCTGGCTCCACATTAGAATCATCTGTGGGGCTTCTGGAAAGTTCTGCTGTTCAGGCTAAAACCTAGAGCAATTAAATTAGAATCTCTTGTGTCTCAAGCAGGACTTCAAAATTTCCCTGAGCCCCCAGGTGAGTCTAATGTGCAGCCGAGGCTGAGAGGCACTATGCTTCACAAGAGCTGCTCAAACATTTTTGTGTGCATACCAGTGACTTAGGGATCTTGCTAAAATGTAGAGTCTGATTCTTCAGGGATGGGTGAGGCCCAAGATTCTGTGTTTCCTTCCAGGGGAGGCTGATGTTTTGGGTTTAAGGCCCACTTTTGGAGTAGTGAAGGGGCAGGGAGCGTGAAGGACAAAGTAGAGAATTCACAGGACTCCTGTACCCACCTCCTCCACATCGCTGGGCTCTCCTGAGGGAGACAGATCCTTTGTGAATAGTTGTGATCACACGTCACAGGGCTCTCTGGGTGGATGTGGGAGTCTTCTCAGCCCCACCAGTCTGCAAGCCCCCAGAAGTGACATCTGCTTTACCACCTAACCTGGTGCCAGGCACAAAGTATCTTCAATCTATCTTTGTGGGATGAAAAAATGAGGGCTGGTGGGCAAAAAAAAAAAAAAAAAAAGATTACAAAAGAGCACAGTGAAACTGAGAGAACTGGGCAGGGGTCTGGAGTTGGCCATCTACTATGTCTGAGAACTCAGGTACATCATCTCCTCTGGGAACCGCTTCCTAAGCCATGAAATGATGTCGTGCTGCCTGTTCCAGTAACACTGGAATGTGGAAGTGGTGGCAGGAAGGCAGTGCATGGAGCACAGAGGAGTTTGCATTAGGTAAGGTGAAAGCTGGCTGCTGAAACAGAGGCTCCAAGACGGAGTGGCTTTCAACAGAGCAGAAGTCGATTTCTCTCATTAAAAGGAATCTCGGTGGAAAGGCAGTCCTCATTCTGAGACCCAGATTTTTTCCACCTTCAAATGCACTGGTCTAGTCTATCAGTCCTAAGCTGAGCTGCATGACTTCCATGTTGTAAGGGCCCACGGGAAGAGGAGGAAGTGTGTACAGGGACTCACACTAGCACCTAAAATCCTAGAACTGGAGGTGGCACACTTCACTTCTGTGCCTGTTCTGTAGATGGGGAC
The DNA here is from genome assembly GCF_014898055.3 of Talpa occidentalis. Lineage (NCBI taxonomy): Eukaryota > Metazoa > Chordata > Mammalia > Eulipotyphla > Talpidae > Talpa > Talpa occidentalis. The sequence goes on along the minus strand of NW_023601754.1, from coordinate 20,105,002 downwards.
TTAGTCATATGGCTACACCTAACTGCAAGGGAGGCTGGAAAGTGTGGTCTCTGATGTGGCTGGCTGGTGTATGCTCAGCTGCAGCTGTACAGAGAGGGTTTGAGCGGACAACTAAGTCTATGGCACAACTAAGTCTATGGCACAAGCTTAATGGATACAGGTGACAGATAGATAGATAGATAGATAGATAGATAGATAGATAGATAGACAGATAGATGTGATAGAGAAAAAAAGAATAAAGGGAGAATACATCGTTTAGCATGTAGACAATATATAGATTCCTCTATGGTCAGGGAGCTCCACATGCAGCACTGTGTCCACTCTCCAGCCTGTGCTGTGTCGCTCTCCTCCCCCAGGGTGAATGCTCTCAGAAGTGCTACTACATTTTCATCGTGGAGACGGTCTGCGTCGCCTGGTTTTCCCTGGAGTTCTGTCTGCGGTTTGTGCAGGCCCAGAACAAGTGCCAGTTCTTCCAAGGACCCCTGAACATCATCGACATCCTGGCCATCTCCCCATACTACGTGTCCCTCGTGGTGTCAGACGAGCCCCAGGAGGACAGCCAGCGGCCCGGCGGGGGCTCCTACCTGGAGAAGGTGGGGCTGGCTCTGCGCGTGCTGCGGGCGCTGCGCATCCTCTACGTGATGCGGCTGGCGCGCCACTCGCTGGGGCTGCAGACGCTGGGGCTGACCGTGCGCCGCTGCACGCGCGAGTTCGGCCTGCTCCTCCTCTTCCTCTGCGTGGCGGTCACCCTATTCTCCCCTCTGGTCTACGTGGCCGAGAACGAGTCCGGGCGGGTCCTGGAGTTCACCAGCATCCCGGCCTCCTACTGGTGGGCCGTCATCTCCATGACGACGGTGGGCTATGGAGACATGGTCCCACGCAGCGTGCCGGGTCAGATGGTGGCCCTCAGCAGCATCCTGAGCGGCATCCTCATCATGGCCTTCCCGGCCACATCCATCTTCCACACCTTCTCGCACTCTTACCTGGAGCTCAAGAAGGAGCAGGAGCAGCTTCAGGCGCGCCTCCGCCGCCTGCAAAACGCCAGCTCCCTCAGTGAACATGAACTCCTGGGTGATGTCAACGACGATCTGGAGGGGGCTGCCTCGCCCATCAAATATATGTAACTCAAAACCTTCGCAGAAATGCAGGGGTCCAGCCCACTGGCTGAGACTGAGAAGAAGGGCTCAGAGCACTAGGCAGAGACTGGTGTGTTATGTCCCTGGGGGAGTGTTCTAGAAGCCAGAAGTGTCTGGAGGGCAAAACTGTTAGATCCTTGTGATTCTTGATGCTTCTGGCCACTATGTCCCAGTCACTTGCCTCTTTCTCTCCTGCTCATTGCCGAGCAAATCCAATTTTGCTGGCTAGGTCAAATTCCCTTATTCTCGTTTCCTTCCGAGGTGTCTTTCACACCTCAAGCCCGGTTCCAGATACCCTAAGAACCAAGCATCTAGAATTCCATTCCTCCCCTAAGGCCCTCTTTCCTGGACCACCCCCTGCCAGGAGCTGGAAGGCCCAGTCAGTGCAAGCCCTCTGATTAGCCCTCCCCTTCCAGCCTTCTCGTGGGAACTAGCTGGGATGGTCCTTTTCTTTCTGCTCTCTACCGTTAACGGCATTTTCTGGACAAAACTGCCTCCCCCACCCCAGCTCTGGAAGCTCTTAGCCAAGAAGGCATATAATCTTGATACAGCCCATGTTGGGGTCTGGTGTCCACAAACCTGTCCTAATCCTCCTGAAACACTTGGACCTGGGCAGGAGTGGCACCTGCCAGCACTTGGCACATTGGGAGGGCGTTCTCCAACACCTGGCCTTGGTCTTGGCAGAGACAAACTCTTGCAAGGCTCCGCAAAGGACCCCTCCTGCTACCAGCTCCCCAGCAGTGTGGAGACCTTGACATTTCACCTTCAGCTAAGCTGCCACAGGCACAGCATAGCTTTAATGGGGGTTCCCTCCACCAGGCCCCCTGATGCAAGAGACTAAAGTCCCCAACTTACATTTCAATATATTCCTTGATTTAACCACCCATTCACTAACAGAGCTGGCTTATTGCTTCCAGCGTGGGAGGCAGCTGTAGGACCAAGTCATCGGAGAGAAAGCAGTGCGGTCTGAGGAGAAAGAGCAACGGCTCCTGAGCAGTTGTGAGAGGCTCCTAACGGGCATTGCAGAAACGCAGGAGGGGTTGATGCAGAGGGAGACAGGCAGAAAGGGGGTTGGGCTGATAAGGTGGTGGGCCGTAGGTGCTGTGCGAAGAGCTGGGATATTTTGGTAGATGGAGAGGACATGTAGGAGACGCTAGAGCAAAGAGTGAGGTGAAAGGGCCATGGTGTGGGTCACCACAGTCAGGGGTGAGCAGGGAGACCTGCTCGAACAAAGAACAGATGAGCAGTTCGGATGAGATACAAGCGTCTTCCTGTCAGAATGACTAATCATACGTGGTGGCACCAGATTCTGGCAGCAACTTTGTTCCCCAGCAGAACAAACCAGGGAGGGGGAGAGGTCTTGACGGCCCTCCCATGAATGACATGGCTGCACAGGACTGCTTGCCACGGGCTGTGAATCCACTGGAGAAAGTGTCCTGGGTACAGATGGGGAACACTGAGGCTGGCAGGCAGAGACCTGCAGATCCCAGAGTTTACGTGCAAGGGAGTTAGCGTTTTTTATCACAGGGGACTTGCAGTTCCTTCACGCTGCTGCTATTTCGCGGGGTGCGCTGTGTCTGGACAGCCCTCCCCCTGACCTCAGTGCGCTCTGGGCTCCAGCCCAGCCAGGACTCCAAACCTGCATCTACCTTAAAATTGCCTTGGCTTCGTGGGGAGCCCTCCTTTCCTTGACTCCTCTGGATGCCCGCCCAGCTGATGGGGCCACGGGTTGCCATCCCCCGGAGATGCTCCAGAGTTCAGGGGAGTGCCCCCAGCCCTTCCCACAAGGACATTGCATGAGGTAAGCTCTTTGCACAGCGGCACAGTAGCCTTAACTCCCTTTCCCTCTGCCAGCTGGGGGTGTGGAGGGCTTGGGCTGATCTCTGAATTTCTGGCTGGGGTTCCAGGAGGCATTCTTAGGGCAGCCATGTGGGTGGAGAGTGCTCTATCCCAAGATGCAACATTAACACATAACATTTTTTTAAAGAATGTGCAAAAATCTGGAAAGCCTCCCCACTTCCAGTCAGTGCCAGCCCACAGCCCCCTGAATGAAGGGGATGAGCTCACCAGGGAAGCAGAGTCCTGGGACCCACATCACTCCCCCCACCCCTTGACCCCATCCCCCCTCCCAGGGCTGCACAGTGGCATCTCCGTTTCACAAGCCAGGCTGAACAAAGGGGTGCCGGGACTAAAAGATAACTAGGGGAGTCCCTCACTAACCTTCGCGGGTTCTGTGGTGTCTCACTACATGCCCAGTGGAAATTCTCTACTAAATGAGAAGTGGAAAATTGGAATTGATGGCTGGTATGTGGGGCTTAATTAAACGTCCTATTTTTTTCTCCCTGATGAAGCCCCGGGGGGTGGGGTAGTCCAAGTTGTGTTAGTCTGGCCTTGCAGAGCTGCCTTTCCTGCGTGCCATCGGAAGAGGTGGGGATGACAAGCAGTTTGCAAGGCATTTTCTTTATCCCTATTGACTGAGCGCTGGCGTGCGAGTCCCAGGAGGGCTTATTTCTGAGGCTAATGGTGGTGCCTGTCACCAAAAGGCAGCAAATGGCTCTTTTCTTCAATTCATCTTCATGTGGCTTCATAGATGGGGCCCCAGAGGTGACTTTAAAATGGTGGATGAACATCCCTCTAGCCAGAGTTGAGCCCAGAAGTGACTTGGGGATAGCTGGGTTTGTTCTTCTTTTCTGTCCATCTTGTATAACCCCATAATTAGATCGAGGTTCTTGACCAGACTGCACGGGGGCTTGTTTGTGCCCCTCTCGTGAAATCATATCTGGGGGTGATGTGCTCTTCATTAATATGATATGAGCCCTCTATTTGGGAGGTGACCCCAGGAATCACTGAGAGGAAGGTAGAAAATGCAAAAGGGAAGAGAAGAAAAGCTGGAAAGTACTGACAAGGCCCCCAAAGGTATTCAAATACAAAACAGAATTAACCCTGATCCCACGTGCAGGCCAGATGGAACATGCTAGAAGGTGGGGCATGGGGGCATGAACAGGCCACTCAAACCACCTCTTTTTTTTTTAACATTTAAATTTATGCATGCAAGAGCTGGGGTGTAGGACAGAGGTGGGGAGGGTGAGAGGATTCACCAGAGACAAAGTGGGGAACAGAACAGGCAGATCGATGGAAACGCACTGCTGAGGGGAGCAGTGGGAGAGACAGGAGAGGTCTGCTGCACCATGTGGGTAGCTCCCTGGCCAGGGATCGAACTCGAGCTGCAGTGGCTGGTGATAGCTTCCTAAGGCTGAGACTTAGTCCCTTGCGCCACCAGGGAGGCCCCCAAACCACCTTTTTGAGGAGGAGCAGTAATGTCCTTCTAGCAAATGAATTAGTTAGTCCATGAAGCTCAGAGCCAGTCCTCTCTCTCCACCTGTAAGAAGGAGGGGCGTGTCCCATCCTTGTCAGCCCTGGTCAGCTCAAGAGGGCCTGCTGCACAGATAAGCACGAAAGGACTTTTACAGTCACTGAGGCCAACTCGCCCGTTTTCAGCTATGGGCTTGAAGGCCCAGGAGTGGACATAATGAGATGAGTCACACGGTCAACCACAGCAAAGCCGGGACAGCCAACTGGTGCCATCCACCCTGCACCCCCATCCTTGCTTGCCAATCCAGCATCGGACACCTAACCAAGAGTCCCTCCAGGAGGAACACTGTGGGAGCTAAAAATGAGATAGAACAAAGGTGACTATTGTCCCTGTGGCCCTGTGGCACCTTGGTCTGCTCGGGATGATATATGGAGGATGAGCTGTGACCTTCAAAATTCACCTTTGCTATAAAGGGAACAAAGCTGGGGAATGCTGGACTCCACAGGCCATGGCTCAGAAGGAATTCGGGCACCCTGAGCTAAAATTAGCCAATCTTGCTGATTCCAAAAGCCTCCAGTGTACTCAGCCAGCGACCAGCTTGGAATAGGATCCCTGGGAAGCTCAGCAATTTCCCCTTCCTAAGCTTTCAGGGCTCCCCACTCCCTGTAACTCCAAGAGAAACAATAAATGATAGTGAAAGTGATGTTGTGACTTCTGTGGTATTGGGGAGCTCCAGCCAGCGGGCTGAGGTTGGGGTTGTGTAAGAAGGTGGGAGAGTCCCCCAAGTAACAAAAGTCAGGGGTCACTCACTCCTGGCATCCAAATTAGATGTTGGGAGGTGTACTGGCTGGGACTGGGAGCGGTATTTCTTAGTACTCACCAAGTACCAGCTGTTCTAGCATGGCAGAGATAGCAGTAAATAAGACAGATGCTGGCATGGACATGGTGAAGGGGGGTGAGGTGAGGTCAGAAGGTAGATCACAGATAAGCCAAGAAGGAAACTAAACAAAACAAGCTCAACTCGTGATACATCCCAGGAAGGAAGAGGGCATCATGATGAAGCGAGTAACCACAAGGGGCCTGGGGTGTCAAATTTGGACAGGATTCTGAGGTCTATCTTGGTTCTCCCAGATCTTTGGCTCCCCCAGAAGCTGTTTATTTGGGAGACAACCCCAGCAAACACTGGTTGGGGAAAGAGAAGTGGAAAAGGGAAGGGAAGCAGTCAATCCGTGGTATAGTATCAAGCCTGTTGCCCCTGTGGGCCAACTGCAGCTTTGATGTGCCTGGGAAAATGCCAAAGGTTTATTGTACAAAAGTAAACTTTACCCTCACACTAGATCCCAGTTCCCACTTTTGAGGACAGACCCATAAATATCAGTTAGAAATGGTTTTAAGTACAAGAAACCCTAAACCATATGACCCAGCAATTCCACTCCTGGGGATCTACCCATAGAACACAAAAACATTGATTCGAAAGGAAACCTGCACCCCTATGTTTATCGCAGCACTATTTACAATAGGTAAAACCTGGAAACAACCAAATGCCCAAAAAATAGATGACTGGATCAAGAAGATATGGTATATTATTATTATTATTATGGAATATTATTCGGCAGTCAAAAAAGATAAATTCATGCCATTCGCAGCAACGTGGATGGAGCTAGAAGGAATTATGCTCAGGGAAATAAGCCAGATGGAAAAAGAAAAATATCAGATAGTTTCCCTTATAGCAGGAATATAGGGGAACCTAATAAGACATCAGTGCAAAAAATAATAACAGTACAAAACACAACAAAGCAAAAATGGACAATTATAAATCAGAGACATCCTGCAGGGGAGGAGGAGGGAGAGGGATCAGAGGGAGGGAGGGAGGGGAACAGGGGACTGAGGTGATGGTGCACGGGAGCATTGGGGAAGGAAATTCTATGGGGATACACCTGAGGGGGTGGGGAGAAGCAGATGTTGTTTAAAAATGAACAACAATGTAAAAAAATAAAAAATAATAATAATAAAGGGGAAAAAAGAAACTCTAATCAGATTTCATTTAACAAACAGAAGGAGACTTACTGGCTCTTATATGGAAAATCCAGATGGAGTTCAGGTGTGGTTTAATCTAGGTGTTCAATAAACATCAAAACAAAAAAATTCAGATTCTCTGCACCTTCCCTCTGCCTCCCCCAAACTCTCATGGCCACAAGATGGCTGCACAAGCTCCAAGCATCACACCCTCATTCCATCAAGTCCAAAGAGGAGAGAAACCTTTAGGTCCCCAGAACCTCAAGCATGTGTAAAATTGGGTCATTCTGGCTCTGAGTGAGTTGTGTGCACACACCAAACAATGTGGCTACACTGATTTACATGAGTTGGGCACACCCTGGAAGAGAAGATAGAATCCATTCCACTCAAGGCATATGGCTAGGAATGGGGAGGGCAGAACTCCAGAACAGGGCACTATTCAATAAGAGATGGAACTAGGTCCCACACAGCAACACTATCTGTTCAGACAACCACAGCATCTCTCTGGTGTTGGCTACATGCCAGTTCCTGCCCCATCACTTCATCAGCATCCCTGGATCTTCACAGCTACCTTCTGAGGAAGGTACTATTATACCCATCTTACAGATGAAGAAACAGGGAAGTTAGTTGAATAACCCAAGGTCAGCTGGTGTTGGTGATGGAGTCAGGATTCAAACCCAGTTGGTGTGGCTCCAGACTCTATGTTCTTAACCACTGCTATTCATTGTTATTTCCAGAAAGCCCTGTATTATATATGTGAAATATATATATATGCATATGGCCAATGGGTTATTTGTGGTTCTTTCTTTCCCCTACAGAACTACAGAATGATGCTAAGATCTAATTCACTCTCTAAGAGCTACAGTATTTGTTTTTTGGAAAGATGTCAAATATCCATCAATTGATGAATGCATAAACAATGTGGTCTATGCCTGCAATGGAATATTATTAAGCCATAAAAAGGAATGAAGTATTGATAAGGCTGTATGATGAATAAACCTTGAAATAGTAAGCTCACTAAGTCATATATTATCTGATTCCCTTATAGGAAATGTCCAGAATTGGCAAATCAGAGAGACAGAAATTAGGTTAGTTACTCAGTCTGAGAGGAGGGGGGAAATGGGGAGCAGCTACTAATGGGTGCAGCAGAATGACACATCTGTTGCAGAATTTGGTGGTGGCAATGGCTGTACAATATACTAAAAACAATGGATTGTGCACTTTTAAGAGGTGGATTGCATGGCTGATTCAAAGGGTGATTTCTCAAAAATAGTAAGAGGAGGAGAAAGTGGGGATATCACAGCATCTGCAGTGGGAGCCTGTGGCCCTGGGAAGGGGGAGCAGAGCTGCACAGCCCCCATCAGTTCCACCTGTTCCTCCCGTGAGGGTCAGGCCAGGTCACAGTCCCAGGAAGGATGGCCCTGGAAGAGGCTTTTCTGCTTTCTGGATGGAATCCTTTGAAGCACAAAGGTGTTTAATTTTGATGAAGCCCCAAGTTATTTCTTTATTCTTTTGTCCTTGTGCTTTTGGTGCCCTATCTAAGAAGGCTTTGCCTAACTCAAGGTCATGAAGTGTAACTCTTACATTTTCAATAAGCTTTATCATTTTAACACTTACCTTTGGGTCTGTGATTTGTTGTGAATTCATTTTTGGGTGTGGTCTAGAAGAAAGGGGTCCTCATGGTGTGTATTTGGGAGCCTGGGGCACCTGGGAGAGGGTTGCGTTTTCCATCTTCACCCTCTTCTTACTAGGTGAGGTGCTATCAGTCATGTTCCTGCCTCCCACGTTCTCCCCTCCCCATCTTCTGATTTTGGGGGCTTGGTGGGTCATCTGCCTTTGTCAGAAGTTTCCTCACCCCACTAGACCCACTGGTCTGACCAAGACAGGGTTGGGGGGATCTAATGGGGAGTGTGGGAGTGGGGGTGACATAAAAGACCTCAATAGCAATCCCCTTATTCTCCATTTTTCTTTTCCTAGTTCAGGATAGGCTGAAGGGTGAATATTTTCCATTCTGTTTTCAGACCTCAGATCATCCCGCAATCTCTCCCCTCACCTTCCCAAGAGCTTGCCCCGTCCTCTTCACCCATGTCCCATAAATGGAGTTGGGGCTCAGAGTGAAGGAGACAGACTCTGATATGGTTGCTGGTGTGGCTGGATGCAGTGGTCTCCAGGGCGTCCCCCCATTATCTCGAAGTTTAGAAACTGCTGCTATTGCATTGCTTTGTCTACAGGGGGCGCTGTGTCTGAGGTCCTGATTCTGTGGTTTCTGCCAAGCCATGGCTTCTCTGTGGGCTCCTGAGTGTATTGGCTGCGCCTGAGCTCCAAGACAGCCACTCAGAACCTTTCTGCTAAAGGCAGGGCCCAGGTACCCTGCAGTATGGCTGAGGGAACCCCTTCCCAGAAAGGCTGTCCCAAACCCCACCGCAGGGGCCAGGCTTCGTGCCATCTTTGTCTACAACAGGTAGATCAGCACACACCCCCCCACACACACACTCCACCCCAGTTATGAAATCTTAAAGAAATTCCAGGGGATTCTCCCTAGTGCCAGTGCCTTCATGACATGGTACTTGGGGTGCAGTGGGTGGGTGAGATCTGCCACTCTCCAGGCCTTTATGTGTATGTGTGTGTCTGTGTTTGGCGACTGGGGTACAGGGGGTGGGGTGGGCGTTCCTGGAGCTTCTGTTTCATTTTAAAATGTATTCATTCACTCCCCTGACCCACAGATGGTTCATTCCACACTTTTTGTTTCCATCTCTGTTTCCTCAGATTTTTTTGCTCCTGCTCCTGTTGCCTCACCCCGCTGAACTCATCCGCTGCTGTTGCCTCTCTCCTGGTTTCTTTCCTACTGAGGATTCCCCCACCTTTGCGGTTGGGGAGGATTGTGCCTCTCCTCCTCCCTCTCAGTCCCTCCCTTCTTAGATTCCAGTCCCAAATAGGTTTTCTTCATTTCAGGCCCAACATTTCTTTATTTGGGGGGGGCTTCGGGGGCCAATGGGACTGAGCCTTGGAGCTTGCCTTGGTGCTGTTCAAAATCTGGCCAGCAGGGAGCAGTAAATGACCTTGGCCTTCCCCGGCCCTTGGCCGGGTGGTCTCACCTGAAAGTTCTTTTGAGATTGGGGGTTTCATTCCGTTTCTGACCACTCCTCCCTTGACTCTCGTCTGGTAAGTTTAAGTTTAAGCTTTCTTTTGTTCCAGACTTTCTTCTCGCCGGCGATTTCTCCTCTTTCCCCCAAACTTTATTTCTGGCGTCCAAGCGATGACTGCAGTTCTCAACTGGCTTTTCTTTCCTTTTTTCTCCTCTGGAATACACACAGTATGTGTTTAATAACTCACCATCTCTCTGCTTGCTCAAAATGTGGAAAATGCAAAGGCTGTGACCCTGGATGGAAATTAAACTTGGTTTGTGGGGAAAAAAAAATGTGCATGTTGATGCCCAAGAAAATGGAATTTCTTAAGCCATGATTTTGAAGCTGTCGTTTCACGCTGGACCATGGAGCATGGTGACAATTTCCCGCGCAGAGATCCCCTTCCCCGCAGCCCATTAAGTTCTGTCCAAGTCCATTGACTGCTTTTCTGGGCCAGAGAGAAATGTCTTCAAAACTGTATTTTAGAACAGAGCTTCAGCCCTGTCCCTCTACTGATTCCTGTTAAGAGGAGCTCCTATGAATCACTTATTTTCGATTAAAGGCATGTTTGTTCGGTACCTTCTATGTGGGAGACTGCAGGATGGAGAGAATGGGGGTAGAGAGGAGAGAACAGTGGGGCCGCCTCAGGCTACTGAGAGCAGACAGGCCAGCGACAGCCCAGAGTGGGAGCCAGGGACAGTGCTGGCCCACTTCCCATCCATCGTTCGTCTCACTGGATCCCGAGGGCCGTGCATTTGTCGCTTGGTGGATCCTTCTCATTGGCCAGAGTGGGAAACTGAGGCTGGGAAAGGCTAATGGCCCCTTGGCTTCCCAGGTCCACACCCATGGAGGGGCAGCCTGATACAGGGGGTGCCCAGGGTCCCTGGAGCAGAAGCTGCAAGGGAGGATGGAGTGATGGGAAGGCTTCCTGGAGGAAGTGACTGTGAACTGAGTCCGGGTAATGAGGTCACCTCTCCATTTAAATGTGCCGTTGTTGGCAAAACTTCACTAGGAGGGGACTAGGCCAAGAAAACGTTAACAGACTCCATTTCAAAAGCTGAGTTTGTCATCACCCTGCAATAATAAATAAAATGAATCAGAGGAGCTGAGCGAATATTGTATAAGGACTGTCTTGGGAGGAAAGGACAGACAGGCGGATTTATGCAAATGTTACTCTTTGGGGAACACAGCAGAGTTAATGTCATTTTGAATGACTTGTTTACCCAGTGATTATGGAATTCATGAATATCAGAAGACTTATTGCATAAAACTGCAGTTTGGGATGACTGGCATATTTTGGGAAGTCGCTGCGGCAGTACAAAAAGTAAATCAACTTAAATGATCTCCTGGGGAAAACAATGCAATAAATGGGCTGATTGATAGACTGAGGTATTTTAGAAATCCTTCCCATCCCTAAAAAATAAATCGCTGGGAGAATTATTTCAAAGTTGGCCCGAGAAGTTTTCTTTTTTGAAAATATTTAATGGTAAATAACCTGTTTTCCAAATAAAGCAAAGACACACACACACACACACACACACACAAATCCATGTTGACTTGGTTTTGGGAGCCCCTCCCCTGCACATGCGCATTCCTGCACACAGCTCCCAGCTTCCTACCTCACCCCCTCCCTGCCTCCCACCAGCCACTCCTTCTGTCCCCAGCTCCACAGCCTGCCTCTCCCACTTCCTGTGACTATTAAGACAAAGCAGAGATGAGGGCAAAGCGCAGAGGGGACTTTGAGGTGATACAGTCCAGGTCTCATTCTGTAAAAGAGGTTTGGTGTCTTGTCCAAGCAAGGTTGGTGGGGGGATGCATCCAGCAGGAGCTGGGCGGTGACCAGGACTGAGGGGCAGGTTGTTGAGCTGCCTGCAGGTGAAGCACAGCTCCAGCCTGACCCCACCCTCTCTCCAACTTCACCTTGTGAGTTGCCTTGCCTGAGAGCTGGGAAAAAGGAGCGTCTGTTGTATAGCTGGCGGGAGACCAAAACACAGCAGTTTGTGTGAAGACCTTTGTGCAGGCCCTGCTGGAGTCTGCAGCCCTTCAGCTATTCTCTTCACTGCCAGGGCCCTGGGATTTCCACCTGGGCAGGGGTGTTGTGTGAAAGGGAGACAGCGCCATGGACGAGTAGGGCGAAAGCCTGGGTCTGCAGATGGGCATGCTGGGCAAAGTCATTTGCACAGGTTCTAGGTGGAGGTGAACTGGCAGGACACTTCACCCCATTATACCCACGAGCCCAATGGGAAGAACACCGGGTCTTACCCACTCACTGCAGCAGAGACCCACAGGACCTTCTCCCAACCTGGGACTGCTGATGCCCAAACCTAGTGCTCCCTTCAGCTCTGGGCAGGGTATGGGGTAGACTGAAGACTCTGCCCATTGGGACCCTAAGGCAGTGGCACCTTCTACCACTCCTCCCAGGTCTAGGGAGCCCTGGGGAGGAAGGGATGCTAGGCAGCAACCAGGCCAGCAAGAGCAGAAAGCCTCCCTCTGAGCTAAGGGCCAAAAAGAGAGGTGGGGGAGATTCTGTGAGGAAGTGTAACAGGGTGGCCCAACTATTTTACCCACTCTTTACTTCTCTTTATTGCACACTAATTGTATTAAAGTTCTTTTCCATTAAAGGTCTTACACACTATGGTATGTTTTGTCTTGGTGCAGTGGATGGCAGAACATTTAGAGCAGGCAGGTTTGGGGATCCTGAGATACCCCTCACCCTATGCTGTAACAGAAGGATCCTGCACCCCAGGTCTTCTCTCTTCATGAACCAAACGCCTCCAGACTACCCTTCCCCCAAAGTCACTGACAAGCACTAGAGGCACCAGAAACAGCTTCTTTATTCAAACTCAGCTATGGACCAGGGTAGGCCCCTCCTTCCAATCCCCATACACCCTGTGTACCCACGGTGCTCTACACCCCCCACCCCACCCCAGAAAGGACTCATGTCCCGTGGGCCTCAGAAGGTCAGCTTTAGTTTCTGAACTTGCCCACCAATGACTTGGAAGGCCAAGCTCCCAGGCCCTGCTGGTCCAGGAGGAGAGACAGCTGCTGGCGGGCATCCTGGTAGGGCCCAGCCTAGGGAGAGAGTACAGGGTGAGCCAGGTGCTGGCAGCGGTGGAGAGAGGGCTGAGGTGGGGAGGGGCTCACCTTGGCCGCCTCATAGGTGCTCAGGGCCAGGAGGTGGGGCTTCCCAAGAGCCTGGGCGGCCTGGCGGAAGGCCCGAAGAAAGGCTGCTTTGCAGAGGCGGGAGGGTGGCCCAAGGGCCACACTGGAGATGAAGAGGCAAGGACAGCAGATCAGAGATGGGGAGGCAGGCCTGAAAGACAGGCCACTCCCCCACCTCCCTCACGCCACGACCACCCGAGAGGGTACCACACAGAGGCTGATGGGGCCACTGGCCAGACACGGAGCTGCCAGTGGGCTGAGCTGTGGTGAGAATGCAAGCCCAGACCAGGGGCAGGGAGATGGGGACCCATCACCCTCCAACCCCCTCCTCAGCCGGTCCCGGGACCCTCCTCACTCTTCCTTCACACGCCCAGTGACCACGTCCACAACCTCGACATCAGAGTCCCCCAGGCTCCAGTTGAGGCTCAGGCCTTGGCAGGTGCTGGGGATGGGGTCAGAGGGGGCCACGAGGGGCCCCGCAAACAGGTGCAATGTGGTGCGACTGTAGGGAAGTGGCAGGCCTGGCCCTGACACCCTGTCTAGGGTGGGCCGAGTGTGGATGGCCCTTTTCAGAGTGGGGGGATCGTGGCAGGGGTCCGCTGTGGGGCAGAAGGCAAAGGACACAGTCTGAGTTGCTTCCAACCTCTTCTACATCCCACCTGGAGCCCACCTCCCACTGCCCCGGCCCTCGGGCCCTAACCCAGGACCAGGCTGGTGGCGTAGAGGGGCGGCAGGAAGTGGGCCAGCAGGGCACCGCCGAGCCCCAGCACAGCCCAGCGTGCCAGCTTGTCACTGGCCGACAGGCAGCCCACGTGGGTGTGAAGCAGTGCAGGGGCCAGGTAGCACACGGGCTTCAGCTCCCCAAGCACATGGGCCTGCAGGCGCAAGGCAGGGCTTTGCTGGACGCTGTCTTCCACGGACAAGGATTGTGGGAGGCTGCAGGGGAGGAGCAGGGGCACGAGAGTCAGGGCCACTTCTCTGACAACCCCCACCCTGACAACTGCCCTTTGCCATCTAGGGAAGCCAACATTGCCGTGGGGGGCCTGTCACATACCAGATGTCGTGGGCAGCTCCCTTGGGGGTGTTGCTGATGTAGAGGTGCAGGAAGATCCGAGGCTTGAGGGCAAAGGGGGGTCCGGGCCCGGGCTGGGGGGCCAGCACGGACCGTTCCTTGCCCTTAGGGCCACCCTGCGTGACCAGCAGGAGCTGCCTGAACAAGAACCTGGGAGGGGCGGTGGATGAGCAGTTGGGGGCTGCCACAACCTTAGGGTGCTATGGCAGAGCACCCACCGGCCTACCGCTCACCTCAGCAGGGCCCGCCGGGCCACCACCAGGGCGTGACAGTCATGGAGCTTCCGGCCTGAGAATGCCAGTCGGCCGGGACAGCTGCTGCTGCCTGTGCCCAACGCCACCAGCTCATAGATCTCCTTGGCATGGCCCTTGGCACCGGGGACCTCTGTGAGGGAAGGGGCAGAGAGGGCCTAGACTGAGGCATAGGGCCCCTGTGGCCTTCTGAGCAGGGTCAGGGCAACCCCTACCTCTCTCCAGGATGACAGCGGCCACGGTCCCCTTACAGGCCCGGTACGGTGAGCTCTCTTCCACCAGGCGGTCAAAGCCGGTGCTGACCACAGCTGCGCAGCGCTGCTCGTGGGTCAGGATGTTCTCTGTTTGTGGGGGAGAGGGCAGCAGTTGGGGCCCCACTGGCTATGCTCTTCCTCTCACCATGGGGTCAGAGAGGGGTTACCTACCTACACTCTGGGAGGTGAGTGGAGGCTTGCTGGGGGTCTTCAGAGGCTCTGGAAGAGAGACAAGGGGTGGACAGGTGACCAGGGGTGCTTGGGGAAGCCAAGTTCCACTGGGAGGGTGAAGAGAACATTTTCATCCCCGAGAAACCCAAAGCCCCTATGCCCAGGCGGTGTCCTTCAAAGCCCACCAGGACAGAGTTCGCCTCACGTCCCCCACCCCAGCCCCCTGCAGGCCAGTCCTGATGTCCAGATGGTCTCTGCCGCACCAGGCTTCAGTTGCGGCTCAGTTGGGGCACCTGACCCCTCTTACCTGGGCTCTCTAGCTGGCTCCTGACATAGCAGAGGGCAGAGAGAGCAGCCTTCTGTTTGGCTTCTGTCTTGCTGTTGGCAGTGCCCGTGGAGCAGACGACCCCATCCAGCTCCGCATACACCGAGAAAGGGAAGGCAGGATCTGGGAAGGAGAGGGCCGGGAAGTAGCTCCCTGCACTTTATCCCCATCTTGTGCCTTTGATACAGTAACAGACAACCTAGCGTGCATTCCCACAGCTGTCAGACACCATGCCAACATTCCCTGTGTCCTAAGTCACCCCACGGTCACGTACAGCGAGGAACTACCCCTAGAAGCCAGAGCCCACCAAAACCATTCATACTCGCCAATGCTAAACTTACTCAGCACGCCAACCTGCCCTTGCCTAGCCCCTGCCAGGAAAACCTCAATCAAGGTTCTGGGCCCTGCTCTCCCCTCCCTTCTGTCTGCACCCTCCCCGGTCCTTCCCCAGTGGCACTGGGTGGTGGGCCCTGCCTCCTGTCTCTAGGGATCTGCGGGTGTAGACTACTTTCCTTCTTGACAATCACTTCCACATCTGCTGTTTTACCAGACCTGACTGAAACAGATCCTGGGGACATTTTTAATACCTTCTCTCTTTTTGAACCATCCCTTCAGGGTACTCTTAGGTAATTTTACACAGGCTTCCACCAGCTTGGGAAATGATTCTCTTGCCGTCTCCATGGAGGCTATGACTGGTCTGGCTTAAGGCTGGGAACCCAAATTTAGATTCTGGTGTATTGCTGCGCGAGTGAGGGGATGCACTGAGAGGACACAGTCAAGACGAAGATCTGTGTAATGTAACATCATCAAATTGTTAGGAAACATCTGCGCCAAGGGCTGGCCCTTGCTGGGGTATCTCCAACAGGCATGCTGCTATAATTGCATGTAATTGACCATCAAAAAGAGCAAGCTGATGAAAGTCAGGTTCAGAAAGGTCGGATGACCTGTTCCAAGGGGCGAAAGCAAAGTTAAGACAAGGTCAGTGTTCCCGACTGCTATACAGAAAGACCTTGCAGATATAAATGTTAATCATTTCCCATGCCCTTTTAGGTACTGTGAAGAAGAGGAACGACACTTTGTAGAGAAGAACACAAGGGCTGCAGAAGGAGGGTATTTAACAAAGGCAGAGATACAACCAACTTTCTGCAAGTTGCGGGGATCTCCATCCCTTTGGAGAGACCCATGATCCTGGAGGAAGGAGGGCCCTTTTCTAACAGAGCAGGTCTATTTTGCAATCGCTTGATCTGCAAATGGAAACGTTCCAACTCACACCAAAGGGATTCTGGTTCTAAGGATCCAAGGGGGTGCGGGTGGTGGTTATACTTGAAGGCTGGGTAGCCTGGAGCATGTCTTTAAGGGCCTCTGGCTTCAGGTGGGGCCGGCTTTCACCTTGCCATGACCTGCTACAGTTGGCTGTCCGTAGCTGACGCTCCAGCACCAGCCTGCTCACCACAGGGGTGGTCCTCAAACCCCACAGTCAGGTCCAGACACAGTCCCCTTGCTTGGTCTGGGGTCAGCCCCAGGAGCCCAGGCCCCCTGGTCTCACCTGTCATCTGGTCCTCGCGGAAGATGAGAGAGACGCCCAGACTGGCAGCGTACTGCACCAGCAAGGCTTCTGCCTGGCCTGGGGGCGGGTCTCTGAGTTGCAGGCTCTGCCCTCCGGCTTCCTCTGCCCGCTCGTCCTTCTCCTGGTCCTCCTCCTTACCCCCCTCCTCGGGGAAGTCTCCCAACGGCCCTACAGGTGGGACAGAGACCGTGAGGGGCCTCCCCATCCCTATGCCTGCCTTCCCGTCCCCAGGCCGCCCCCAGTGCCGGATGCAGATCCCCACCCCAGGCCCACCATCCCCCGCCGCCAAGGCCTGAGGCTGCCTGTCCCCGCTGTGGTCCTCGGCTCTCGGGGTGGACACCGGCTCCCAGGGGTCTTGGCCCAAGCTGGCCGAGGGCTTCCAGGGAATGGGTCCGGGGCTGATCTGTAGCGAGGCTGCCAGGCGGGGCTTCCTACGGCAGTTATCCTCTGTGCTTGGGGCTGTGCTGACCGGAGAAGCCATGGCCACAAGTGAGGACCCCGAGACGGCGGGTCAGATCTCGCGGGACTTGTGCCTTTTTACGCGTGGGCTACTCCCGCGTGGGAAGCACGTGGCACGGGCTCTAGTGCTTAGCGAGCTCCACCCCTACCTCGCTCTTGGCCAATCAGAGCCCACAAAGCTGTGACCGACATGAAGCCCAGCCAATTGAAAGACTAGAAAGACAAGTCCCTCCCCTCCCCTCCCTCCACGGACCCCCCACCCCTCCTCACCCCTCCCTCACCCCTCCCCACCCCCCACCCCTCCCCACCCCACCCCTCCCCACCCCCCACCCCTTCCCCACCCCCCCACCCCTTCCCCACCCCCCCACCCCAAGCCACCCAGCGGCAGCCTGGTGTGGACTTTTGGGATGAGTGGCTGCAGGGCTAACACTGCATTTCTGGGGGCCGAGACTTCGGATCTGGTGTCCGGGTAAGAGGAAATGGGGGTGCTTCTGGGATCCTCTTTACCTTCAAGTGGGCTGGGTCTTGGGGACACGATGACCAGGGAAAGGGGCCTGGGACCCAAATACATGCCACACACTGGCTCCTGCCCTAGGAAGCCCCCCAAGTTCTCCATCTCACCCACCTGCCCACCCTCCCCCTGCCACTTAACTGAGCCTGGGGGTCCTAAGTGCATAAATGGAGGTGTTGTCTGTTGTAGCAGTCCTCCCTCATCTGTTCCCCTCTCCCAGGCCAACCTGAAGGTGCTTTAAAGCCAAAAATGAGCCATTTGGCCCCCTAACTTTTTTCTTTTTCTAGAAAGAATTTTGAGTTGGTTCATAAAATCGGGGCTGCTCCGTAACAGTACCACAACACAGAAATTCTTTAAGATGAAGGGCTAGTGGTGAAAGAGAAATAAAATTAAGACAAAGTTAGGGCCTCCCTAGTGGCACAAGGGGTTAAGTCTCAGCCCTATCAAGCTATCAGCAGCCACAGAAGCATAAGTTCAATCCCCAGCCAGGGAGCTAACCCACATGGCGCAGCAGACCTCAACTGTCTCCCCAGCTTTTCCCCTCAGCAGTGTATTTCAGTAGATTCACCTGTTCTGCTCCCCACTCTGTCTCTGGTGGATCGTCTCACCCCTGCACCTCTGGCCTACACCCCAGTTCTTGTATGCATAAATAAATGAAAATAAATCATAAAAAAGAGAGACAAAGTTGGAGATAAGGACAATTTTCCTAGGGCCAGCTGTGATGCAACGCGTAACTACTTGAAGTGGCCTGCAAATTAAGGCTCAATTAACTCAATCTCACAGGAGCCGAGAGCTGGAAAACATGCCATTTCTCACTGCTGTGCTTGTAGACACAGCTGCTGCTGCTGCCCATATTTGGGTCTGACTGTGCTAGCCAGGAGGGTAGCAGTGTGGACACTGGGGCTTGGGAGGAGCAGCAGCAGATTCAGCCTCCCTCCCCAAGATTTCAAATATTGGCATCAAGAAAAGTGATTCTGGTGTTTTCGTGTGTAGCCCAGCAGCAAATGAGACTCCTGGGATAGAAAGGACAGCAGGGGTGTCCACAAATGGAATGAGGGCTGCACATATCCACAGGCTTGGACGAGTCGCCCAACACAGAAACACTCCCTCATCAGGAAACTGCGTAAATGAATGGTGACATGTTCATGCGATGACCTCTAACTCAGTCATTAAAAACAGAAGCAAACTGCTGTTTCACACCAACACAGCCACATCTCATGACTGAATACTGGCATCCCAGGTGATGCTGACACTGGGTAGAATTTAAGAACCACTGCCTAAAACTACAGGTGCCTGACCACTGGGAGAACTTCATGCACTACTAGGGGTACTTGCACCCCTATTTATAAAACATGGGCATAGGACATAAAGACAATCAGTAACGCAACAGTGCTGTGAGATAGGAAGTTACTTAAGCAGACGTGGGGTTCGCACCTTGTTAAACTGGCACTCACTCTTGGAACTTGATGGGCTTTGCTTCTAGGAATACTAATGACGGCTTTTCTTCCACCGCTATTCCCCCTCCTCCCGGGAGGTGGCGCTGTAGAACACCCGTACGGCCAAGCGGGGAGGCGGAACTTCCGGTCTGCGTGAGCGCGCTTCCGGCCCTGCCCGGAAGACGGTTAATAGCTGCGTCCATGCGCGGAGCTCAGGTGGAACTTTCAGGCTCCTTCGTGGCGCGAGGGTCAGGCGAGCGTCACGCCGAGGTCAGTTGCCCAGAGGAACACGTCGAGGCCCGCGTCACGTAAGTGAGGACGGAAAAGAGAAGGGGCTCCCTGCGCGTGGGCCCGCTGTGTGACTGTGACTGGCGTCCTGTTATAGGGCAGCCCCGATACAAAACGGGGTGCCTGACTGTGGTCCTAGCTCAGAACATCCTTTCCCCCTAACAGTCCCGCCTCTGAGAAGGCGGCCTTGAGCAGCCCCTCCTACGGTGTGGTGAGGCGCCCGCAGATGCAAGGCACTGTGTGCCACACCGTGCTGGATGGGAGACCTGCGGGGGACGGCGTGCAAGTTGGTGGGGAGGACGTGGCCCGGTGGCCGGTTGGAGGGAGGACTCTTCCATCCCTTCTCCCATCCCCTGCGACGCGCTCGCTTTTGCTGTTCCCGGCCTGGCCTGGCTGCAGACCCCGCGGATTTGTTCATCCTTGGAGCCTAAGGGGCCTGGAGATCCTACAGCGAGGACGCTTATTCCACCACCACCCTCCCCCCGGCCCCCCGGCTGCTTTTTAAGACCTTTTCTCAGGTCTTGGGTTCCTCCAGTGCCCCCAGCCTGCGGGGTTGGTTTGGAGCTGTATGGTTCCTTTCTCCTCTCATTCATTTGCTCATTCCTAGATTTGTTGTTTCACTTTGCGTGTATGTATTGTTAGGGTGGATAACTACCAAGGCACTGGGGATAATGAAGGGCCTATTCTTATGAGGACTGTTGATTAGAGAAGTTCTTAGTCAAACAGCTTAAATTTAAAATTTAAAATGTCATTCGTTGTATTGCATGCTTTGAAAGATGCAGATATTGTGGGAGGGTACAGTCAGGGGAACTGGGAGAGGCTTCCCTGGCTGGGAACCTGAAGGATGAGCTGGATTTTTCTTGTGTTTGGGGAGCAATTGGCCCTCATCCTAAGCAGAGAGATGTGCAAAGCCCCTGTGGTGAAAGAAGCATGATGAGAAAGAACCCAAGGGAAATGAGTGTGATCGGAGCCTAGACACAGAGGTGAGCTGTGTGCGTGAGCAGGAACAGGCACCTCTGGGAAGTTGGGGTGCTGCTAACTGATTGAGTACCATCAGTTCTGTGGAAGAGCATTTTTCACAAGGATTTGCTGAGCACCCTGATCCCTGCCTCTGTTCTCCCCTGTTATGGAAAAGAGAATAACCACAGCAGCCAGACACTGGAAACATGGGAATGGATTCTCAGTCCCTTGGAGAGCGCAGTCTAGTGGAAGAGGTGGAACTAAGAAACCATAGATGGAATGAGGTTGACTTGCCCTGAGATACACATAACCATTCGTTTGACAAGTATTGACTGGAATTTACCAGGTGGTGGGCCATTTGTATAGAGCTGAGGTTACAAGGATGTCCAGAGTTGAGGGATGGGGAGGCAGAGAATTAGCTGATAAAGTGCAGTGGGGTTCCAAGGGAAAAGGCACTGCTTATTCTGTGAATGCTTATTCTATGAAAGCAAATTCTGGTATTTGGGACGCACACGAGACTAGTGGTTCAGAAATCGGATTTTGGATGGCATGGGAGATTACACTCTTGTCCATGAACAAGTCATTCTTTACTGACCTCTGTTTCCTGAACTCCAAAAGGGGGGAGAATAAAGCCTGTAGTTCTTGGTTTGCAGATGCTGCTCTAAGTCAACATTGTTGCTGTGGCTAGTTGAAAAACAGAGGTGATGTGTGTACCTTTAGCATACATTTATTCATTTGGGGGATGGTACTGTACTTGACAGTGGGAAGCGAGGTGAGTAAGACTCAGCCCCATTTTAGGGGAACTTAAGTTTAATCTTAGGTGTGAAGCCCAGGGTATGAGGAGTATAGTGTAGATGTGACTATAATAAATGTAAAATCTGTGACAAAAGTTGACCCTTTACCACCTGTCAGATTTCACTCCCTACCCCCTTCTCCTCCTTGTTCATTCTGTGGTCTCCCAGTTGTTTCTCAAACACTTACTGCCCTAGGACTTGCTGTTCATTCTGCCTGGAGCCCTCCTCCCGGTTGTCTGCATAGTGCTCCCTCACTGGCTTCAAGCTGTGCCAAGTACCACCCTCTCAGCGAGGCTACCCCTGGCCACCAATACTAGAACCACACCCTCAGTGCATCTCCATGGCCTCTGTCTTGGCTTGAATATAGCATTTATTAACTGGTATTGGGCTACATGTTTGTTTCTTAGTATCTACATCCCCAAAAGAAGTGTACCACTTAGGGTACTTTTCATTCTCCCCAGGAGCCCTGGATGCCACTGGCAGATTCAAGTCTTACCGGCAGAATGTGTGATGTGTGATTCTTGCTCTACACGATGGACTTCCCGAGTTGCCTCCACCCCACGTTGTTTGTGTCCGGCCCTCTTGGTCTGAGCAATGTTCCTGATTTGTCCTTTATGTGCAGCTGGAGAGACCAGCTCTCCCTGCCAGAGTCCCCGTCCCAGATCTCCGAGGTGAGAGTGAGAATGGGGAGAGTCCTGCCTGCTCCAGGGTGGCCCCTTATACTTGGCACCCCCCTCCTTTTGTAGCATTCAAACTAACCAGTATTGGGGGGGGGTGTTAACAGAAATCTATTAAAACACAGGCTGAGTGAAAATGTCTCCTTCTTGTAGTGGGGTTGGGAATTTGCCGCAGCCCAACCCCAAACCCGCTCACTGTTCTGTTGTTGTCTTGGCTGTTTCTTCAGAGCAGGGCGCCACACTTGCCCAGGAACCTGCTGTGGGAGCCAGAGATGCCTGGGCCCCTTCCCTTGCTGCCACCTGGTCCTGGTAAGGGTTTCATTCCTTGCAAACTGCTCCCCCTGCTTTTCTCCCCACCTGAAGCCTCCCTTCTCCCTACTGATGCCCTGTCCCCCAGCGCCCAGTGTCCTTGGATAACTCATGTCAGCTGGAGCACCTGGTCCTACCTCTGGCCTCTCCTGGTCCCTGGGACAAACTCCATTCCTTCTCTTACTCTTCCCTCAGATCCCTGGGATCCAGGCATATCTGCCCGGGACCTGCTTTTCCGGGGAGGCCATCAGTACCGGCGGGAGCCCCGGGCTGTGCTGGATGTTACTGAGCAGGTAAGTGGCCCTCCAGCCATAGTGTCGCGGGGAGGGGCTGTGCTTAGTGACCCAGCCTCCTCTCCTTCCCAGCTCAGCAGCTTCCTGTGGGATCATGGGGACATAGCCTTTGCACCCCTGGGGAAGCTGATGCTGGAGAATTTCAAGTTGGAGGGAGCACGGGTGAGTGACCCCTGCCAGCCACGGGAGGGAACTTCCTACTTTGCATTGGGGGTGAGCCCTAGGTGAGCTTGACAAGGTCTTTCCATGCAGAGCCGCTCTAAGAAGAAGACGGTGGTCAGTGTGAAGAGGCTGCTCCAGGACCTCGGTGGATACCAGCCATGGGGGCAAGTGCTAGTGAGAGAGGATGGGCAGGGCAGGCCTAACTGGTGGGGCATGAGGAAGGAACCAGACGTGGATCCCCACTTTGCATTTGCAAACCCTGCTTCCCTATACAAAATGACAAACTGCACTAGCCTAAGAGAGGAGGGACTTGCAGGGGCTCCAGGTATGACCGCATCCAAATAGTCAAATAACCTTAGTATTATTTTTTCTTACCTGCCTCTATCTGACATGATTCCTTGATAGAAATCTTGTTTCCAAGTCTGTTTTCCAAACCAGCAAGATGGCTTATGACTCCTGGGAAAGAGCCCAGGTTCTTCCTGGGGTGCAGGAGAAGTCCCAGGAGGTGGTGGGCGTGCATGTCGTGGCTGTCACGCCCTCCTGTGGACTAGTCACTGTGGGGATTGATGGAACAAGGGGCTGTTCCCGGCCAGGGGTGGGTACCGCAGCTTCCCAAAGGAAGACATTCTAGGTAGATGATCACATTTGCTTTGCCTGCCTCCCATGGGATGGTGCTTGGGCCTCCTTCCCACCACTGCCACTGCCTCACCTGCCTGCTGTTCCCTTGTCGTCAGGTGTCCCTGGGCTTTCCTGAGCCATCGACAGCGTAGGTTCTCAATCCTTGCGGGCCAGATCCTGGGCAGGTCAGTGACCACTCTCCTGGGAGAGCTGCTGCATGAGGAACTGGCCACGCGGTGGAAGCAGCTGCTGCTGGATGATGCTTTCACAGGGGGTGCGCTTGCCTGGCTACCTGGAAGGACACCCCATGTTGGGCAGCTGGTCTATCCTTCAGGTGGCGCCCTAGACAGATTGTGTATCCTTGGCCTGGGCTGCTCCCCGACTGGCTCCCTCTGGTGGAGGAGGGTGATTTTGTTTCAGGAACTTCCAGTGACCAGGGCTCACATGCTTATCCTTAACTAGATGCCAGCTTTCCAAGAGGTCCATCTGACCCAAGGAGGTGATACCCAGGTCCTTGGTGACCCTGGCCACATCCAGCTCCGAGGACCTGTGCGGCAGGTAGTGACCCGCACCGTGCAGGGAGAATGTAAGGCCTGTGGCACCTCCTTCCTCCCATGACAGACCTGCTGCCTGACCTTGACCCTAACACTCTACATCTCCTCTTCAGCTCTGCTAGCGGTTCGCTCTGACTACCACTGTGCCCTCTGGAAGGTCAGTAAGCAGGGGCAGCCGGCTCCTCTCCAGGTGCTGCAGGTCAAGAAGGGGGCCACAGGGATCAATCTGAGGTAAAGGAGGCTGAGTGGGCTCGTCTGCAGGGAGATGGGTCGGGGAGAAGGACGCATGCCCAGTATAGACACACTTGTGCCCTGTAGCCCTCACCTGCCCGGGGAGCTGGCCGTCTGCAGCCGTTCGGGAGCCATCTGTCTGTGGACCCCCCAGGATGGGTAATGTCCCTTCTTCACCAAAAAACCCTCCACCAAACCAACATCCACCCCCACTGAACTACAGCCCCTGCTTCTGAAACTGTCCTGCACCCTAGACCAGGCGTCCCCATCTCTTGTTCCCCTCAACCTGTCTCCCCAAGGCTCCAGCAAGTCTACAAAGACCCTGAGACCCTTGTGTTCCGGGACCCGTCTCCCTGGCGTTGGGCAGACTTCACTGCCCACCCTCGGGTGCTGACTGTAGGCGACCGCACAGGAGTGAAAATCATTGACACTCAGGTGAGGGGCAGGACTGTCATGGGCACGGCAGCAGGAAGGAGCAGGTCCTGGGGTAGGTGAGGTCGGAGTCCCGAGGGCCCCAAAAGCAGCCAAGCCAGTGAATCCTGGGCCTATAGGCAGACTTGAGCTTCAGGAGGGCTGACCCTGCTTCTTCCCCAGGGCCCACCGGGCTGTGGCCTGCTGCTCTTCCGGGGCGGGGCAGAGGCATCGTGCCAAAAAGGGGAACGAGTGCTACTAAGCCAGTACCTGGGGGAGCCCAGCCCCGAGTCTCTGCACCCTACACTCCATCTCGTCTGTACCCAGGTGAGTGACGCCTCGTCCCCAGCCATCCCGTGCTGTCTTAGATGTTGCTAGAGACCGTCCCCAGGACAAAACTTTTGAGCCTGTGGCTGACTAGTCACCGAACTCCACCGTCCAGGCTCACTGGCGGGTGGGAATGACCTCGTGAGGATGTGACATCTGCATGGGGTGGACTCAGGGAGCGAGGAAAGGCTAAGCTGGGATCGCCAGTGCAAAGGTAGCCAACTGTGCTTAGGAGAGGGGAGGAGGCCTGAGGACCTCCTCCTAGGAGCCTGGGACATAAGGGGGTCTGTCTCACCTTGGTTCTGGGGCCAGGTGAGCGTGGGGATGGCTGGTGAGAGCCAGGTGGCTACTATGTGCGAGACCCCTCTTCGGCTTTCCCTGTGTGGCCATCAGGACAGCTGAGGTGACCCATTGGACACGCCTCCTGTGCAGGGTTGCCCGGTGACGCTGGGAGAGGCAGTCACCACTTGGGCTTTGACCTCTTTCTGAGAGCCAGCTGGGGCTCTGGAAGGGGCCATCCTCGGAGGCTCGTCCCATCAGTTACTGCCTAGCCAGTGCATCAGACCCCTTTCTCTTGCTTCTTCCTCGGCCCCAGTTCTCGCTCTACCTGGTGGACGAGCGCATGCCCTTGGTGCCGATGCTGAAGTGGAACCACAGCCTTCCCTCTGCTCCCCTGCTGGCCCAGATCCTGCCTGCACCCTGGCCCGGCTGCCCACGGCCGCTGCTCCTAGGCGGCCAGGGTGGGCAGCTGCAGCTGCTGCACATCGCAGGTGAGTCTGGCTAGCTGGGCATGCAAGAAGATAGAGCGCCTGGCCTGGACAGGGCCTCAGCTAGCCGTTCTTCCCCCAGGAAACTGGGCCTCCACACCCCATCTGGCCGGGCCCCCCCAGTGTCTGCCTTCCCAGAGCGATTCCCTCTCCGCCTTTCCCCTGCTGGAAACCAAGAGTCATCGGCGACTGCAGGAGCGGCTGATGGCACCAACTATAGGTACGTGGAGCGGGAGAGCAGGTCTGGGTCACGGTATTCCCTCAGACCTGGGGGTCACTGTCGTTACCTTTTCCAGGTCTCACTGCCATCATCCCACCCTCTACATCCACTCCAGTCTTGTCACTGTTCCAACTCTCTGAGGCTGGAGATCTCTTCCACCAGCGCTTCCGCTTCCGGAATGACCCTGTCTCTCAGGGAGATCCGGAGCCCAGTGCCTCTGTGCCCCCGGTTTCCTGGAGCCCACAGGCTCTGGCCTCCTGCAGCCGGTGGTTGAAGGAGTTGCTGGAAGTACCCATGGCTCCCCCTGTGTGGGCTGCACCCACCTTTTCACACCGCCACCTGCTGAGCTGCAGGGAGCATCAGGAAGTTGAGAGGAAAGTGCCTGAGGGTCTCCGGGCTGCCATGACTGCAGGTCGGATCCTGCAGCAGAGTGACCTGGGCTCTCTCCCTACCTCAGAGCCACCTCCTGCTCCTGACTCAGGTCCTGAGGATGAGCTCAGTGAGCGTCTGGAGGCAGCCTGGGAAGGCCGGGTGGCTGCCTGGTGGCAGAGGCAGCAGGGTGGGAGCTTGGGGCCTGGAAGACAGACCAAGCGGGCCAAGCGCCGGACCCAGCTGTCCAGCACCTTCTCCTCACTCAGTGGCCGTTTGGACCTTTCTGACGCTGTCAGCCCTCCTCACAGCCCAGACCAGACGCCCCTTGAAACCAGGCCTCAGCCCCCACTGACCCCACCCTCTCAGGAATTCACCCAGGAGCTGTGGGCCCGGGGTGTGCCATCAGAGCGGCAGCAGACCCTCCGGGACTATATGGCCAAGCTGCCCCTCCAAGGGGACATCCGGGGTGATGCCTGTACACCCTCCTCCCAAACCTCCAGTGTCCGGGGCCCTGCTAGGCATCAGACCCTCCAGGACTACACACCTCAACTGTCACTCCAAAGAAACACCCTGGAACGTGCTTCTGTGCCCTTCTCCCAGACCTCCAGTATCGGGGCCACCCGCTCTGGGCAGCAGACACCAGTCCCACCTGGCTCTCAGACACGCCGGAAGAAGGCCCGAATGGGCTTCTGAGAGCCTGGGCCACCTCTGAGACATGCTGTGCACTAGCCATGCCTGCTGCAGGCCTTTCTCCTCTGAAGGTCTCTCTGACTGTGGAAACATCTAAAACGCCAGGGTGAGGAGTAGCTCAGGACAATAGGATGGTCATTTCTCCCTTAGTTTATCTTTTTACCTAAAGATGCTTCTGAGAGGCATGTTGGCAGGGCCCTAGCAGTCCTGAAGGTCAGTGTCGGGCTGTGCCTGAAAGTGGGGGCTTGAGTCAGGCTACGGGGTCACCACAGAGCCTTTGGGGTATCATGGTGCCAGGGGTTTGCCAGCAGTAGCTGCTGCTGCTTAACTTGTGTTTAAGGAATTTCTACCAGGGTCTAATGTTTTGTATAGATGCTTTGAACTCACATTTAGGGATTAAATAAACTTGTCAGGTGCACATGGTTTGGGATCACCAAGTTTCCAACTAGGGTGCCCTTAGCTAGCTAAAGCATGGTCTTCTCCAGGGTTCTGCAACTGCTCTCCGGGGAGGTGGGGTGTGATGCCCACTTGAAGGTGTCTGGGACCCCAAGATCTACTAGGTTTCTGAGGGTCGGTGTTTCTGAGGGTTGGTGACGAGGTGGTCTTCTCGGGTAGCTGGTGGAAGGAAACCCCACAATGGTACGGATATTAAAGAGTCCTGTAACACATTACTTACAAGGACTTGGGGTGTTTATAAAGCTCAGGGAGACAGCCAACATCCTGCTTCCTACCACGGGGAAGGCGGTGGCTATGCTTGGAGCCCAAGCTTGG
This sequence comes from Talpa occidentalis, assembly GCF_014898055.3. Classification (NCBI taxonomy): domain Eukaryota; kingdom Metazoa; phylum Chordata; class Mammalia; order Eulipotyphla; family Talpidae; genus Talpa; species Talpa occidentalis. The sequence continues at coordinate 20,077,760 of NW_023601754.1, read as the reverse complement.
TGCTGCTGTCACTGCCTCTGGAGGTGCCTGGGCGTAGAGCTGTCGAGGGGGCCTGCGCCCAATGCTAGTTCCCCGTCTGTGTGAGTCCGAGGCTGGAGGCCCACCTTGGGGTTCAGTCCAAGCCAAATTCAATGTCCTCCTGGTGCTCTCCTGCCTCGGGCTCTGTGAGCTCTTTGGGCTCCATCACGGGGCATACTCTGTCCCTCTCGCTGCTGTTTCCTGAAAGAGAGGGAAGGCAGTGTTTTGGGGGGTCACTCCCTTTCTCCCTGGATATGGGTCTTGAGTCAACCACCTGAGGTGACATTCAGAAAACCCTGGTGCCACCAGTGCTGGGCAGGAACAGGAGGGTTTGGGCCCCACAGTCCCCGCTTTGGGTGTGCACAGGTGGCTGCTGGACAGATCCCAGCCAGCTCCTTCTCAGCACCAGGCAACTTGGCCCACATGGGCCTGTTAATGCCGGGTGGGGCCAGTGTGCCGGTTTGTCCACATTTCTCCACCCCCCCAGGCGCTTTGCCCACCTGGTGACCCCCTTCCCTGCCAGCAGTGTCTCCATGTGCTTCTGACCTGCACCTCCACCTGGAGGGCCCTCCTCTTTGGGCTGCTGTTGGCTTTTGCCTTGTCTCATTTCTAGGCACAGTGTTCCTGATGCCCTTTTCCTCTGGTGCCTTGGCCCAGAAAGGCCACTGTTTGGGATAGTGAGAATGGGGTGACCATGCAGCTTCCTTTGTCCAGCACTCCTGAGCCAAGATGGCCCAGAGGTGCATGGCCAGAAGTAGGCCAGGGTACCGGCTTGAAGCTTCCAGCACATGCCCACACGCAACAGGAGAGGCACAAGCTAGGCACAGGCATCACCTGGCGACTGTGGTAAATGCCCCCTCCAAGCACATAGGGTTCTCAAGGCAGAGACCCTGTTGCTATCCCTCTGGTTTAGGGAGTTAGTTTACTTCCCCACTCTCCAAGCTCCCAGCCCTGTGACCTTAAACATAGAGCCACCTTACCTGAAAGGGAGGCTGAAAGTGGGTGACTGTCCCTGTCTTTGCAGGAAGTGGGGGTTGTAGCCTCCCCATGGCATGGTTGGGGCACTGGCGGGCCTGAAGTCTCGTCAAGCACCTGAATCAGTGGGCGTGGGTGCTTTGGGGCTGAACTTGGGGATTCCAAGTCCCTCTTTGCGGCTTCTTGAAATATGTTTGTGAAGGGCGTCCCCACCTTCCTGGAGGTGTCCTTGGTGACTGCGAATATGTTTGAAAGGCTGTCTGTAGGCCCTGGCTCCAGCACTGGGAGGGAGGTATAGTCCAGTTCAGGGTCACTGTCGTCGCTCAGGCTCAAGATGGCTGTGATCTTTGGGGAGCACATCTGCTAGAAAAAGGAGGTAGGTGTGTTGGAACCTCTGTTTTCACAGTGGTCATTGAAAATTTATGTGTTAATGCTGCTTTTTAAATCTGTCACAAAGTGTCTCCTGTTGTCACACATAGGAAAGGCCAAGAGTACCCAGCACCCAAAAGTCAGGCCTCGGGATGACACCAGGCAGCCATTCTGAGCCCCCAAAGTTGCAGTGAGCTCTGTGGCCAATGTCTGCGCTCCTTTGCAACCTCTTTGGGTCCTTGCTTGTACCCACCCCACCACCACCACCACCACCACCACCACCACCACCACCGTCCTTAGCCCTCTGCTGGTGTCAGCTCGCCCTGCCAGCAAGCACGGCTTTGTTCAAAAACTGCAACTGGGCCCCTTGGAGGTCAGATCCCCTGGGAGCTGTGGTCTGTGCATCTCCATCCCACCATGATGCATGCCTCTCCCTCCCTTTGGCACACTTGGCCTCCTTGAGGCCTAAGGGAGGGGCAGGTCATCTGGGGAGAACTCCCTGTGGAGAGCCTCCTAGACTGCTCCTTTTTTCCCTGCTGTGGTTCCCTTCCCCCGTCTGCATGCCGCTCTGGTGCAGGCAATCCAGGAGGTGAGCAGAACTACATCCCGGGGCAGAAAAAGGGCAAAGTGTGGTTGTGCTCAGTGCAGGTCATAGAAACCACTGCTAATGTGCTAAATCACCAGGCGTGAGCAGCAGCTCACAGACCCAGTGACACCTCGAGACCATGAAATGCAGTGGCGGTAGCGGTCATGCGCTCATCACATGGAGCACTTCACGTCCAGGTCAGGCAAAGTCCAGGGTAATAGGTGCTGTCAGTGACAAGACCGAATGTGAAAGTGGGACGATGGGGGACGTATGGGGGAGGGATTGAGGACCTGGGCCTGGTCCTCCAGTGATGCGCTGGTGTCCACCTCTTCCAAATCAGGCAGGTCCTGAAAGAGCAAAGGAGCAGTGTCACCATTAGGGAGGGGCCCACCACACCCACCCTCCTGTAGCAGAGCATTTATTCCTGGAGTACAGTGTGGAGAAGCCAGGAAGGACCGGGCAGCTCATGCACACAAGCACACAAGCACTGCAGGCGCGTGGATCCCATCAGGCCCAGTGTGACACGGGGCAGCGTGCTGGGACAGTTTCCATGTCTTTCTCCTCTGTCATAAGTGACCCAGTCAGCTCATCGAGGGGCGTGGTGTACCTCTTCCTGTACACATAAGTCATGGGATCCATGTGGTATAGACCAAGTGTGTTCTAGACCTCTCCCACACTGTGGGGCTCTTAATATTTTGTGGGTTTTGGTACCTTTATAGCCACCTGCCCAGAATTAAGTCCAGCAGCACTAGCAAGGGGAGATGGCAGGACAGTCCGTCCTGTCCTGACTGTGTAGCTCTGAGCAAGCTGTACAACCTCTGGTCCTCAGTGTCAGCTGTTGGTGGTGGCATCTTACTTGCAGGTTCTAAAATGTTAGAGATTAATCTCCCAGTCCAGTGTTCACAGGCCTGGAAAGTGAGAGACCTGCTATGACAGTTGACCATGCTGCCGAATTCTTCCTGAGTCACAGGAAATGGTGCAGTTAGAAATGAGACTTCTTTTAGAAGTTCAGCAACGCCAAATGTGCATGTGGGTTCAAACTCAGGGAACCCTGTGGACAGGGATGCAGGGCGCCTCCAGCCTAACAGTGAGCACCAGGTTGGTGGGAAGCCAGGGGTGAGAAAGAGCTTTCCACCTGGAACTGTGCAGCTCCCGGGGGTCAGGACACCAATGGGGAGGGGTCCCATAGAGCTCACACCTATGCCTAGAGCACTGGACACTTATCCCAGTGGGGAAAGCTTTGGAGGAGAAGCCTTTGAGAGGCCAGCATCAGACACAGGGTGAAGCAGCCCCTCTTGAGTCAGTTGCATCTGGAAGCCTGAGGAGTGACAGGCCAAGAAGGTGGCACGAGCCTTTGCTTGGCGAAGGATGAGAGGCTCTGGTGATAAAATGGAACTTTTCTCGATTGTTCTGTTTAAGACTAGCTGACAGTGGCTTTGCAGCATAGCCTCTGTGGGGAAAGAGTTTTGTAGACAGCTCAACAGGAACCACTGAGGCCTGCGAGTCTCTACCCTGAATACACATACATGCCAACCGGGTGGAAGGGGAGCTTAATAAAGTGCAGTGCCTGCTCAGGAGATCTGGGTGGGGCCTGAAAGTCTGCATTCCCATGATGCCAAGCCTGCCATCCAAGGCCCACACTGGGTATGGAGGGTTTCAAGGTTTTTATCTGTCCACCTGTGTTTTGCCAAATGGAAAGAGATACTTGTCTGCAAGTACGGCTGGTTCCGTACATCGATGAAGAGTTTCTCTGTCTCCAGCTTCACGGCCCCCATATCCACGGCTCCCTCCAGTTCTGCCCCTGAGGCACCCTCACTGGCCACAGTCTGGGGAGCTGATTCTGAAGAACAATAAGAAGTGATCCATCTCGGGGTTCACCTCACACATGCTCAAATGACAAGCCCCAGGTGAAGGTGTTTCAAAGATCAAAGGGACAAAGGCCTCCTCGGGTCTGAAGGGCTGGCTGTTCCTTGTGCCAAAAGCTACGAGAATCCCCAGCGGGATGGGTGACATCTACACAGAGATGGCAAGCCCGGGGACAGAGCCGGCCCTACTGCAGCCCGGACGTGCAGCCGATGGATGACTGCACAGCAGGATGGACACAAAATAATCAGGACCAGTAGAAAAGGCATGATTGATAGGAGCACTTTGGCAGGTTGCCACCTGCTTGGAAGGGCGGCCCCCTCACTGCCTGTACTGCTGTACTTCAGGCAGGCCCCCCACACACACACACCACTCCCCCACTACCACATGCCTCAGGGACCCCATTAACTAATCTCAAAGTGGTCTGGGGAATGTGGACTTGAGAAGGAGCTCCTTCTGCCTTGAGGTCCCTCAGGCTGCACCCCAGGGCCATGTTCCGCTCTTTTCATTCTGGCCTCAGCAAGGGTGAGGGGATGGCCCTTATTCACACAGGCCCTGAGCAGCATCTGGCTGCTCACTGTTCCGTTACCTTCCCAAGCAGCTCCGGGGGTGGCTGGGGCTGGGGCCTCAGTGGGCAGTGTTCCCCCTGGTTCCTGGCCTTCCATCTCTCCATTGACCTCCGCAGACAGCTCACCTCCTCCACCCTGCTTTTCTGGGAACAGCTCATCCTTGGCCTCAAAGCTTTCTTTGACAAACAGCTCTATTTTCTGCTGTGTTTCCCCACCTTCATGGGGCTCTTCCTTCCCCTCTACTTGGGCATCTCTGTTTTCGTCTTCTTCCGGCGGTGCCGCCTGCCCTGAACAAGAGAAATAAATGGTAAAATAAAGAAATTATAGATAAAGGGCCTCCCTGGTGGCGCAGCGGTTGAGCGCTGGGTTGCGAAGCTGCCCACGGCCTCTGCGGCGCTGGTTCGATCCCCGGCTGCTCCTGGCCACCAGAGGAGGGTCCCACATGGTGCGCAGACCTCTCCTGCTGCCCGCTGCTCCCCTCAGCAGTGTACTTCGGTCCTTCTGCCTGTTCTGCTCCCCGCTCTGGCTCTGGTGAATTCTCTCACCCTCCCGCGCTTCTGACTGTACCCAGTGCTTGTATAAACAAAACAAACGAACAAACAAATAAATAAATAAAACATGCCTCTATTAAAAAAAAAAAGAAATTATAGATATGGATATAATATAAGTAACATGGATATACATGAAGGTGTGTATTGGTCCCAGAGACGAAGAAAGCCTGCCTTCACCGCCCAGCTTTACTAGACCGCCCAGCTTTGCGAGGCTGCACGGAACTCAGCATCCGCCCCTCCGTAGCGTGTACCTTCCTTTCGACTTTCTTTCTGTCGTTTCCTCTCTTCGGCCTGCTGCTTGAGCCTCGCTAAGGCCTCAATGCTGTCTGTGATCTTCTTCCGCTCTCTGCTCTCCCACAGTTCTCTCTCCTCCTTCTCCGCTGCGTACCCGCCCCTGGCCCAGGCCTCTGCACAAGCTCTGTTTGGAAGGAGACAGTTGAGGAGGACTGAATTTTTTACAGGATACTATTCAAAACATGCACTGTCTTACCAAACAAAAGGGCCCTTAAGACCAATGGGAAATAGAAAAGTTGCACCTGTACATTTTAATCTTTATTTGCAAGGCCTTCTAGCTATCAAGCTATTGCCGGCCACTGCAGCCTGAGTTCCATCCCCAGCCAGGGAGCTGACCCACAAGGTGCAGCAGACCCCTCCTGTCTTGTCCCCTCCACTGCTCCCCTCAGCAGTGTATTTCAGTAGATCTGCATGTTCTGCTCCCCATCCTGTCTCTGGTGAATCCTCTCACTCCCCACCCCTGCCTCCACCCCAGTTCTTGTATGCAGAAATAAATACCGGAAAAAAAAAAGAAGGGGAGGAGATATTTGCATATCATATACCTGGTAAGAGACTTGTCGCTAGAATATATGAAACATTTTTATAACTCACGAATACAAAGAACACAATTTTTAAAAGGACAAATGTTAAGAGCAGGCAAGCAGTACACTGGGAGAAAATACTCGCAAGAAAGCTAACTGAACAATGACTTGAATTCAAAGCATACAAACAGCTATCAAAACACAAAAATTAAAAAAACAAAAAGCACATGAAAAGATGCTCCACATTCTGACACTGGGGAAATGCGGAAACAGCAACATTTCTAAAGTGCAAAACACCATTAACCAGACTTGAGGAGGTGGAGCGACGGGAAGTTGCTCTCGTTGCTGGTGGGAATTCAAAGTGGTGCTGCCACTTGGAAAGAGAGCTTAGCAAACACGAAACCAGCCTCACCATTACAGCCCAGCGATCATGCTCCTAAATAGTTTCCCACATGAGCTGAAAACATTCACACAACCCCTGCATGTGAATATTCATAGCACTATTCAGAATAGTAAAAAAAAAAAAAAGCAGGAACCACCCAAAGTGTCCATCAACTCATGAATAAATAAAATGTGGCCCGTTCAACTGGAGAGTCACTGTGCAGTATTGTCATGAAGTATTGGCCTGTGCTGCTGTGGCAGGGACCTTGACAAACATGCTGAGTGAAAGAGGCCCCTCAGGAAAAACTGCCCATTGTATGATTCTGTTCCTCTGAGACATCCAGAACAGGCAAATCCATAGAGATAGAAGGTAGGTTCCAAGTAATAAAATGGCTACAAATTTTCTAGAAGGTGTAAGTGCCTTTAAAAAGACTCAACCTGAGGGCCTCCCCGGTGGCACAGCGGTTGAGCGCTGGGTTGCGAAGCTGCCCGCGGCCTCTGCGGCGCCGGTTTGATCCCCGGCTGCTCCCCGGCCACCGGTGAGGGTCCCACATGGGTTTGATCCCCGGCTGCTCCCCGGCCACCGGTGAGGGTCCCACATGGCGCGCAGACCTCTCCTGCCACCCGCTGCTCCCCTCAGCAGTGTACTTTGGTCCTTCTGCCTGCTCTGCTCCCCGCTCTGGCTCTGGTGAATTCTCTCACCCTCCCGCGCCTCTGACTGTACCCAGTGCATGTATAAACAAACAAACAAACAAAAAAAAACCAGCAAACAAACAAATAAAGCATGCCTCTAAAAAAAAAAAAGACTCAACCCACAGTCCTTAATCCAGTAATACAGCTCCTAGATTTCCATCCCAAGGAAGTAATCATTGATGACGTCAAAGACTTCCCAACAATATTTATCAAAGGATTTTGAAAAATAAGTGCTCTCTAAATAAGTGTTCAAACACAAGGAATTTCCTGTTAGAGAAAATTAGCCATTACATTTCAACCCAGAGAATATTTAATGATGTGTGAAAGTGCTTAAAAATCACACTATGCATTTAATGTTACCAAAGACTTTTCCTTACCTGTCCTTGGGAAAGACTGGTCTGTCATCCAGGTATGTTAAGTGTTTTAGTCGAACAGTAACTGTCCGCCGATAACTGGGGATGTGCTTGATGACTGGGTTTCCCATCAGATTCAGTACCCGCTGGAAGCAAACAGGCAGAACCACATTCACACCAAGAACCTGACTCGACCAGATCACTTCACATGTGCTGTGCTCTAAGAATAAGTCGGTAAAAACAGCCAGCACCAGGTCCTGAAGACCACAGCAGAGAAGCCAGCAGGCTCCCTGTATTTGTGCCACCACAACTGTCCCGATTGAGCAGCTGCCCTTGTCCTTGAACTTCAGGTCCTACGTCCCATTGTCCTTCCAGACCAACATTGGGAAACATTTCTGAGACCTTGTTCCAAGTGTGATCACATTAGTTGTGCTTGACCAATCTCTCTTACTGAAATTAATCTCATCTAATGGATAGTTTTCTTGCCTTCCTGGCCAGGATGCAGTGACAGGGCACATAGCATTGATGAAGAGAGAAGGCGTGTGCCCTTATCTATAGCCAAGGCCTTTCTCACCAGGCTTCCAGGTCTCTTGGATGCCAGGGTAGGGCCAGAGTTGAGAGAGGGCTATAGTGGTGCCCGAGTGCCAGGCCCCCTGTGAATCCTGCCACCTCCTCAAAGTGCAAACTCAAGGAAAATGGTCAGGTGACTTGTGGGGGAGCCATTTAAAATTAGTCCAACTAATGAAATACTTTTCATACCTAAAGTGGTGGTGGGAGAAAAGAAACACATTGTGACCTGGTTAGCTTAGTGTTTCCCAGACTTCATTCTCACCCCGCCTTCACCATCCTTGTCATCTTCTCAAGTGACGGATCCCATGGAGGTTGGGGTGGTGGGAGCAACAGGCCACAGGGACAGACACTAGAGGGGTGCGTAGGGCATGAAGGATTGGCTGTGCTTGTGAAGGCTAAAATGTGTGCCCTAAATGGCCTGCCTTGACACCCTAACCCCAGCACCTCAGACTGACTGTATCTGGATACGAGCACTTTAAAGAGATGACACTGACAGGCACAGAGAGATGGTCATTTGCACGCCAATTTGCACAGGGAGAGGGCTCAAGGAACCAGCCCTGCTCACACCTGGATTCCAACTTCCTCTTCAATGATCAAATTAACTCCTGTTGTCGAAGTCCCTCCCCCCTGCCCCCCCCAACTCTGTGGTGGTTTGTTATGGCAGCCCTAGCCAAGAAAAAGGAGAGAAATATGTTTTATCATGTATTAAATATGTATTAACACCTGCTGGTCCTTCCTGACAGTTCATGTACTCTGTAGATGGCTGCTTTTACTTTAAATTGGCTGGCTTTGTCTCTTACAATGCCCTAAGCAGTGAACAGTGAGCTCAAGAGTTTTATGTGCTATCATTGATATTTTTTCTCTGTACAAATGACAACACAGACACACTGAACAAGCCAGGACATCAGCAAAGATTTAAGAGTTAATGGAAAAGGCGCAGGAGCAGCCAGGAGCAGTTGCCACCAGCCAGCAGTGGGCCCACTGGAACATCCCAGATGAAGATGACAGCAAGGGGTAAATCACATCTAATTAGGGGTTGCTAGGGTCTTAACTCGTTTATCTGAAACCCGACACATGAAAAAAAAAGAGCCAGACATTTCTCCTGGCCTTTTCTGTATAGATTGTCTATTAGGGCATCCCCAGCCAATGAAGGAAAGTTCTCTGGAAAAGCATGCCAGCTAATACATGCAGAAAGAAGAAAAGAACTGGAAAGTGGCCGTTGTCCAAGTCCTAATGAGAGAACAAAGCTAAGCCCCTGGCCATGGCTGCTGGTGGATGGGGAGCTCTGTAGTGCCTGGATTAGACTGACCTCACCCTCTATTTTACTGCAGCAGAGAGACAGACAGCTGGACTTTCCAGGCCCAGTGATGTGCTGCACCAGCCCACCTTGGAACCTGGATCTATGGAGCTCTGCCTCCATCTGTCACTGCTAGAAGTCCTGTATACAGCAGGACATGTTAAATGACACCACAAGGGGACCTCCCTGGTGGCGCAGCGGTTGAGCACTGGGTTGCGAAGCTGCCCGCGGCCTATGTGATGCCGGTTCGATCCCCGGCTGCTCCCCAGCCACCGGAGGAGGGTCCCACATGGCGCGCAGACCTCTCTTGCTGCCCGCTGCTCCCCTCAGCAGTGTACTTCGGTCCTTCTGCCTGCTCTGCTCCCGCTCTGGCTCTGGTGAATTCTCTCACCCTCCCGCACTTCTGACTGTACCCAGTGCATGTATAAACAAAAACAAACAAATACAATAAATAAATAAATAAAACATGCCTCTATTTAAAAAAAAAAAAATGACACCATAGGGTGGCAGCCAACCAGGTCCAGGATGTGACTGACTATCCAAGAAAGGATCCCATTTCATTGACAGATTACTGGGGTGGGGAAACCACAACGAAGGGGAAGGGCTTCAGATCAAAAGAGGTTTATGCAACAAATAATCCACATGCCAAGTGTGGGCCTGGGGTAGATGTGAACAACCCAACTGTCTTCATATTTGAGACAGACTAAACTTGGGGTGGATGTGAAATAGTTATAATATTTTAGATACAATAATAGCACGGTGACTTTTTTTAAAAGTCATCTTGGAGACACAGACTGAAATATTTGTGGGTCAAATGATATGGCATCTGGCATTAAAGATAGTCCACCTAAAAATGCAGAGAGGGAAAAGTGTGAAAGAGGGTGAAAAGAAAGGAGGGAGGGAAGTGGGGAGAGAAAAGATCTGATATTTAGCACCAAATAATAGAAGTTATATGCATTACCAAATCAGGCATGCTCTCGAGAACGCTCAGGATCTCTGGATCACTCAGCTTATTGTGGGACAGGTCAAGGACGCAAAGTTTCAGACACTCCTTTAGATGCTGAATGTCTTCCACAGTCTCTAGATGGTTGTGGGCCATCTGAAGTGTGTTTAGGACCGGCAGACAGGCTGGCAGGGTGCGGGAGGGGGGAGGGGGAGAGGTCAGCAGAAGTAAACAACAAAGGTAACATGTCTGTCTGCCCCATAATATAAATTCTTCCAGCCTCCCCCAGGGGAGAGCACTAGAAGCATCTACAAAGACCCCTGGTGCCTTACTCTTACCTAGGTTTTCAATGGTCTTAATGTAGTTATTGCTGAGGTTAAGAGCATCCAGTTTCTGCAGAGGTTCTAGGTTCTCAATTTTATGAAGTAAGTTCACTTGCAAGAAGAGGCAGCGCAGTTCGGTTTGGGCCTCCAGGTTCTCGATTTTCTGTATTCCGTTGCACTCCAGCCACAGACAGCGAAGCCCTGTGTACTCCTCCAAGTTCTCAATGCGATCAAAGCCTGACTCAAAGGGAGGGGGTGTTATTAAGCTACCCCCCCCACAAACTCATACATGGGGTAGGGGGCAGGACTTACCCTTCTTTTTGTCTGCCTGCCTAAAGTCCCCACTCCTTCCTCCAGAAATGCCACTGCCACTTTTGTTGGAGGACCATCCCCTTCCTGCTACTGCACCATGGAGCTCTGGGTGGCTGCTCAGTTATACTCCAGCCACAGCTAGCCAGGTGGGGCCAATGGCCATGGATCTTGAGGGGCTTTGCTGACTCCACTGGGAAAAGTGGTTTTTCTGCTAGAATTGTCAGCCTGCTCAGGAGGAACCTTGCAGGTTTGCTGTTGGAATCAGGATACAGAAAAAAGTCCATGCATTGCTATTAGTTGAAGTCTGTTAGTCACTTTTAGCCTATAGTCTTTGTCCCTTTCTTTTATTTTTTTTATTTTTTAAAAGATTTATTTATTTATGCATACAAGAACTGGGGTACAGGCCAGATATCTGGGCGTGTGAGAGGATTTACCAGAGACAGAGCAGGGAACAGAACAGGCAGACTGACTCAAACACACTGCTGAGGGGAGCAGCAGGCGAGACAGGAGAGGTCTGCTGTGCCATGTGGATATCTCACTAGTCAGCCAGGCTCGAACCCATGCTGCAGAGGCTGCAGATAGCTTCACAGCGCTGTGCTCAACCACCTGCACTACCAGGGGAGGCCCTGTCTCTCTCTTTTACTCACTGCAATTTTTTTGTTGAAGTAACTGGGTTGTTTCTCTCTTGACTTTGTCTTGGCCTTGTCCTCTCTCTAGCTGTCTTCCTGCTTCACCGTGGAAGGCCTTTTCCTCATTGTCTTCTCAGATTCATTCCTTTCTTGGGTCTACTATTACTGCAGCCACCAGCGAAGGTGTCAGTGACATCCAATTTACAGTCCTCTGTGCACTGAATACAGATACCAGGTGCTCGACCTACTGGGTCCTGCCCTCCTTCTTCAGTTTCCTCTTGGGGCTCTCTGGATCACTTAGCTTATTGTAGTGATCATTGTCTCCCGGTATTCATGCCCTTGTGTTAATGATTCAGTAAAACCAGCCTTAATCTTGACACCAACAGAATATGGTAGAAGTGATGATAGTTACTTCTGAGACTTTGGCTTCCGTCTTGGCCTGTCTCTCTTTCTTAGGTAACTTGCTCGGAGGGGGGAAGCCAGTTGCCCTGAGAAGCTCGTGTGTGAGGAATTGAGGTGTCCAGCCAACAACCAGTGAGGATTTTAGGCAGTGAACCTGGAAGTGGATCCTCTCACCCTGTGGACTCCAGACAACTGAGGTCCAGTCAACAGCTTGGCTGTCATGACTAACTCCAAGTCAGGACCTCCCAGCAAAGTCATTTCCAGATTCCTGGCCCTCAGGAACAGTGGGAGATCATGAAATTGTTGCTAAGTTTTGCAACAGTCTGTTCCGCAGCAGTGGACAGTAGAGGCACTTCTGTCTCCCGGATCTTCTACCTCTTTGACTCTTTCTGCTTAGTCTAATCCGCCGGGTTCTCTTCTTCCACTCACCTCCTGAATATTGGTCTCCTGGGGTGTGCTCACCTATGTCATTTTATTCAACACTACATCTAAATGTTGGATGGAGAGGATAGAGAGGACAAAGCGGAAGCGAGGAAGCCAGCTAGGAGGGGTTCCAATGCTTTAAGGTCAGTGCTGTGGGAGCCGTCCTGTACCTTCCCTGCCTGGCCCAGCCTCTGGCCTGGGTGGTTCGTCATAACCATCTCTGTGTTTCCAGGACTGAGTACAGTGCCAGGCTCAGGAACCATTTCTTGGATAAATGAATAACAGAGGCCTGAGGAAGCTGGTTGGCTGACCCACAGTCAGCACACGCTGAGAACTATCACTCTTCTCTGTCACTGCTAGGAATAGTCTATGACTTGGAACTTAAATTTCTGTGCACCTGCAGGGATGCCAGTGTTCACACCTCTCTGCCCTGAAAGGCACCCGGTATCCCTCACCTGCTGTTTTCTATGCCCATCTTTGATCCACTATTGCTCCAAAGCTCAAAGTATTTCCAAGCCAGCTTTCTGGTGGCAAACATGGCTTGGAAAGCGGGAATATAATATGCCAATGTATACTTATAATCCCTTTTTATAAACTCATCAGGTGAGACTTTCTTCAACGAAATACTGCTTTTCCATCAATCTTCAGGAAACTGAAATTTCTACTTAAATTTGAGAACTCTAGATAATTCCCATGAATAGTTTTTTAATACCACAGTCTTTCTGCCTGACAAAATCCTTACCTAAAAAGCTTATCCTTACCTTTAAAGTGTAAATACAGTGTATCATTCAGTGATGGGGTAATATAAAGTTTATGTTGCTTGCAGAGTTTTTGCAGGAAACGTTTAGTCATTCTGTTAAATGAAAATATATGAACAAGAAATTTCAAAAAAAAAAAAAAAAGAAATTTCAGTTTCTGTATATCCCAAAATTCCATACCATATGCATTCTTCCCCAAATTTCACAACATCCTAAATGCCTGATAACTATTTTAAGTTGTTGTTGTTGTTGTTTTTGGTATAGCTTCCAGAGCCTCATCCAATATTATTGCTTTCAGCATTCTTAAAAGTTGCAATGTATGTTCTAATAAAAATACTTTTAATAGTGTCATCAAGAACTACTGATGTTTCTTTCTCTAGGACTGCCATTAAAGTTTAATGGACTGTGGGATGGTGGAGGAGGGTTTAAAAAAAAAAAGTTTAATGGACTGTGGCTAGTGGTGCCATACATGCAATGCAGTCCTGACTCCATGACTAACTCTCAAACATGGGGCCAACTACTTACACTCCATGAGCCTCAATTTTCTTATCTGAACACAGGGGTGACTGCAAGGCTACCTTACTCAGTCAGTGTACACTGATTAGCAGTAGCATGCCCACAGACCTGGGGCCACCGTCTTCCTTGTCATCTCTCTGGTGTGCTAAGCAGCCAGCTGGCCAGCTGTCACCACTCTGCTTCTGCTCACTTTGACAGGATATGTCAGGAGGACTTGCTGAGACTGCCTCAGGATCGTTTACTTCTGTAAAAGAAGAGATTTGTTCTATAGAGGTGAAGAAATGTATACAAAATTCCTCCAGTTTCAACTTATTATGTTTTTAGTACGGGATACCAGTATTCTTTAAGCGTATGAAATTTTTTCAAGCTTTGCTAAAGACTATGGAAATTTCGGGGTCTCCCTGGTGGTGCAGCAGGTTGAGTGCAGTGCTGTGAAGCTGTCTGCAGCCTCTGCAGCGCTGGTTCAATTCTTGGCCAGCCAGGGAGATACCCACATGGCATAGCAGACCTCTCCTGTCTTGCCCGCTGCTCCCCTCAGCAGTGTTTTCAGTCCATCTGTGAGTTCTGCTCCCCACTCTGTCTCTGGTGAAACCTCTCACTCTCCCGCACCTCTGGCCTATACCCCAGTTCTTGTATAAATAAATAAATCTTAAAAAAAAAATAGAAAGACTATGGAAATTTCACTTCCAGGCAATTCCTTTCTAAAAGCTCTTGTGAGGCACACACAAAGATACGTGCTAGGATATTCAAGACTGCCAAAAACTGTTATCAACACAAATGTCCATCCATAGGGACTGGTTAAATAAAACAATGGAGAACTTTTCTGCCTTGGGAAAGAAGGTACTGGAGCTCCACCAATCAATATCCTAATTCTCAGAAACATCCATGGAGTAAAAAGCAAGTTTCATACTAAGTGCAGAACACCATTTATAGAAATTAAAAACACGACCCCAAGCTAGGCATATTTAAGGACACAGTCTATAGGGAGAGAGAACTAATTGGAAGATTCCATATAAAATTCTGAAAGGGTGGCAAAAAGAACATTCACTTTATCTGAAATGGCTTCTGTGTTTTTTATAATCTCTGTTCTTTTTTTAATCTCTGTTCTTAAAATATTTTCAAAAGAAAAATCACAGGAGAAACAGGCAGGGTGAGGGTGGAAATATCTTTGGTAAAAAGAAAATGAGACATTCAAATGCACTTGTTTTTAAGGGTTTTTAAGCTGGTGCTCTCTGCCGAGTTTTAGGGGGGGGAATCTACCGAGGCATATTCCATGTGTTGAATTGGCCTATGCGTCCCTATTTCTCACCAATACAGTGCCATCACAAGAAGTACCAGATAAGCATTTGTGGAATAAAGAATAGGTGCTCAATATACACAGTCACTGATTATATCAATAACAAGAACTTCCATTTATTAATGGCCTACTGTATATAGGAAGCTCTAATTGTATTATTTCTGTATAATTATTGCTGCTTGTGGACAAGGAGCCCATGGCTTAGAGAATTAAACAGACTTAAGGCTGGAGAACTGCAGGGCTGCACTCTGACCCAGTGGGAGGGACTCAAGCCCTTGTCTTCCCCCTGAGCAGCACTGCTTCCCTACAGCTCCTCATGCAGGCTTGTTTGGAGAGTCCATGATCAAGATACATTTGTTGACTAGGTTGGAAAAATGAAACACACATTAAGTAGTTTGTTTACCTAGTCATCAAAAGGTTTCCCTTAGGGACTGACACCAAGCGGAAATAAGAGACTGGAAAACAAAATTCTGGGAAACTTTGATGAAGAGTCACCCACTGACCCCAGAACCATCAGTTCTTCAGTCTCTCCGCAGATCACTGCAAACGCAAAGGGAATGCCCTACCCTGACATAGCAGGTAGTGGAGGTGGAAAGCTCTTCCCTGATGATAGCAATAAAGGGATAAATTCAGAACATTAAAAAGTTGGGAGAATGTTGTGTTGGGTAAGGGCCTGGGCCTGTCAAGGCTGGGGAAGTGTGAAAGGAGAGAAATGCCTACACACAGAGCGGCTCAAATGCCATTAACACTTGCCACGCACGGTGTAGTGAGTGCGGGCCTCAATTGTTATTATCACTGGCTGTGAAGATCAGGTGTGGGAACAGGCTGTAGCGCCCAGTCAGCTCGGCCCGTCGCCCCCCTCGCCTCCCTGGGGCGGCGGTCGGCACCTTCCTTGAGGCCCCCTGGGCCTGCGTTCCCGCGGTCACCCGCAGACTCCTCCAGGTCCAGTTCCCGCACGCAGTCCAGCTCCACTCCCCCGTCGACCGCGGGGTCCTTGGGATGCATTATTCTTGAAACACTGAACACCTCGTAGCAGTGAGGAGTCGGGTTCCGCGGGGTCGTTAAGGCCCCCAACCCCGCCAGCGACGCCCAGCTTTTCTTCCCTGCCAGCCACTCGCGCCCCGCGTCTTTTCCAGCCTAACGCTTCCCAGGTCTCCACGACAACCGCCGCGCACGCGCACTGGGCCGCCCCGTGCGCCCCGACGCCGGGGGCAGCCCCTGGCGCATGCGCGGGTCACGTGGGGGCGCGGCCCAGCGGCGGCAGCAGCGGCGGCCGCGCGGGTCTGGCGGGAGTCGCTCCGGAGACTGCGCTGCCTCTGCAGGTACCGCGCCCCCGCGCCCCCAGTTGGCCCCTAGGCGGTCGCCCTGGCCTCTAACCGGCCCCTCCTGCGCCCTGCCACGCCCCCTCGGGCCGGCGCCCTCCGCGGCCCTGTACCCCCTCGTCCCTCCCTTCCTTGGACCCCGCCCCCGTCCCCCTCCTCAGGTTGCGCCCCCTAAGCCCCGCAGCGCCCCAGCCCCAGCCCCACCGCCCCCAGCCTTGCATCCCCAGAGGTTCCCCTCTCCTGTGCCTCCGGCCTCTTCCAGACTCCGGCGACCCCACCCACCCAGAGCGCGGGCCCCCGGCCCCCTAGTCCTAACCCCGGGCTCCCCAGCGGCTCTGACAGTCACCCCCTTTTCTGCTGTCTCCAGACCCCCCTCTCTGATAGATCTAATTGGCGTGGGGTTTACCGACGTTGTCTTTGTTCTGAATTAGAAGTAGTTCGGCGTGGAGCTCCGGGGGAAGGGGCACCACTGGTTCCGAGGCCGGGGCACCGCTGGTTCCGAGGCGGTGGCCTTTGGCTGGGCCCGCCAAGCGCCGGAGGGGAGGGGAGCAGAGGTCTGGTGCTGCTGGCTCTGTTCCACACCAAGCCTGCGGCCCTCCAGCCGAGGCCGCCACCTTGGGGACCCGCTCGGAGCCTCCCAGTGGAGCCTCCCAGTCCAGCCTGGGCGCTGGACTTGCTTGGACCTTGATGAGTATTCCCTCCAGCCGCTTCACAGCTGTGGGGTCTTGGGTCTGTCACGTTACCCCTGTAAACTGGGGGTGATTATAATGATTATAACTCTGCCTCATAAGTTGATGAGAAGAGCAGTGAGGCGATGGGAGTAAGCACTTAGAGTGTTTTGTGTAAGGCCGGCTTCAGTTTTAAGCCTGACCTCTACCCTAGCCACTTGCCAGCATTGGACACAGAGTGTCAGTGGCTAATAGCTGGAGCTCTTCTGTTCCAGGCCGGGTTCTAAGCACTTTATGTGCATCACCTCATTGAATTCTCATCTTAATTTTACACAGGCACTTTTATCCCCATATTTACGGATGATATAAGGAAAGCTCAGAGGTGAAGTAATTTCACCTGCACGCAAGATGAACAGCTCTTAAATGGAGACTGCTCTCCTACCCAGGACATCTCCATGGTGGTTTAATCACTGTAGTTATATTCCAGGGGCATAGAGTTTCAACAACTTGGTATTTTTTTAGATAAGATTCATATAACATCAAACTCACCATTTTAGCCTTTTAAAAGTGTACTGTTTATAACAGCATCCATAATATACAACCATCTGTCTACTTCTAGAACATTCCCATTATCCTCCCAAGAACTCGCACTCCTGTTAGCAGTCACTCCCCTTTTCCCATTCCCCCAATGAACTGGCAACCCTAATGGACTGTCTCTATGGATTTGCCTTCTGGATATTTCATTAAATGGGATCATATCATAGGTGGCCTTTTGTGTTTGGTTTCTTTTATGTTTTCAAGGTTTGTTCATGTAGTAGCATGTCCCTCTGCTTCATTCTTTGGGTTGAATAGTGTCTCTTTGTATGGCTAGGCCACATTTCATTTATCCATTCATATGCTGATGGACATTCGGGTGTTTTCTGCTTCAGGGGGTTACAGTGTCTTTAGCAGCAGAAGTCAGGGTGAGAAGATGCTAGGCTGCTGCACATGAAGATGGAGAGAGTGGTCTAAGTCAGGGAATACTGGTGCTTCCGGAAGCTCCCCTGAAGCCTCCAGAAGTGAGCGTAGGTTTTCAGTTGCCTTGACTGTATACCTGAGGATGGGCTGCTGTTAAAGTTTTAATTCCTGCTGCACACGTGAGGAACTGACGCTGCAGAGTGCTGGACCCGGGGTGAGCGCTCCCATCTTCTGCTCTTTGTAAACTGCTCCAACATTAATTCAGATTAGTGGCATACCAAGAATTTGCAAGGTAGGTAAGGAAATTCCATAGACAGCAATAATAACTTAGTCACAGTGCTGATGTAAAATTTGAAAAGCTTTTGAATTTTTTTCCTCCTCAAGAGTGAAATTTGAGCTTTGAATGCCAAACAATATTTCATTCTGTTTATTAAGTTGTGTGTACACAGCACCACGTCAGGTGCTGAGGAGGAATGTTGAAGATGGAAGGAGTGAAGCTTCACACCATCTGGAAACTGCAGGAAATTTTGAGGACTTAAATGTGGAAAGCAAAATTAAAGACTTTTAAAAATAGGGAAGTATCTTTTGGACCTGGGGTTAAGATTGGATTTCTAAAGCAAAATAGAACAAGCACACCACAAAGGGAAAAGGATGATAAATTTGGCAACATTGAAATTAAGATGTTTAGTTCTTTGAAAGCATGTAAAGAGACAAAACATACAGAATTAGTTAGAGTTCGGTTTCTTTCATGTTTCCTATATGTAAACATATACGTTACTGTAGTAAACAGATTCGTATCTAGAATATAGAAAGAATTCTTACAATTCTGAAAGTAAAAGAAGACAGCACAATAGACGAAAGGGCAAAAGCTAGGAACAGGCTTGTCACGGAAGAAAAAACCCACCCTGGAAGCATCACAAGTTGTTAGTCAACCTCATTACTAGTCAGGAAATTGAAATTCAAAGTTATATTGAGGTCCCATTGGACAGACAGGATAACCAGTTGTGTGCAGAGGGTGAACTGGGAACATGGCCGACCTCAGAGGAGGCAGAGCGAGCTCGCCCTTGTGGAAAGGTCTGGCTGCGTGGATGTGCTGTGGCCTGGCAAATCAATGCGCAGGCACATCCCTCCCTGAAAAGCCTGCATGTGTGCCCTGGGGACGTGCACGAGTACTCGTTGGACACTGTTCATGATTGTAAGAGAAAAACAATCCTGCGCCCATCATTGGTAGAATGAATATGTCAGTGTTGGTGTGTTCTGACCCTGAGAGGAGATGGCCGCGGCGTGTGCGTTCGCAGGCTTGCCAGCCGCAGGGAGGATGTGAACACGGCTGCCCAGCTCTAGGAAACACTGCTGGGTGAAAGGAATATGTTGCAGTTTGGTCCAGATCAGGCAAAACTAGATATTGCTATTTTGGAATCCATGCTGGTTCCAGCACAACTATTTTTTAAAAAATGTGATTCCATCGAAATTTAGGGGAGCGGTTACTCTCAGGCTGGATGAAGCACAGGGAGCTTCTGACACTAGTTTTATTTTTGTGAAGATAGGTGGCTGCCAGGGTTTTTTGTTTCCATATTCTTTGAACAGAGCAAAACAGATTTCATAGACTTATTTGTGTATTTTTCAGTTTCCTTTTAATTACAGAAAAATTAGTGTAAAATACATTTCCTGCCCTCAAGAGGCCTGTGCTGTTTGGGGAGCCCAGATAGAGACAATGTTAAACCCTTAGAATGCAGAGCAGGAGGGGTAAGAGAACAGCTTAGAGGCAGGTGGGTGTGATGACCCAGGAGTAAGAGGAGGATCTGTGTATCCCCAGGGTCTGCCCTGTCATATGTAAGTGCTGGGATTGAATTAGGAGGACTGGCGGAGCTGACCTCTGAGAACAGGGGATTTGGCCCCCAGAGCCAGTGAGACTGCTGCTGAAAAGATGGACAGCTTTGTGTTGGCGAGGATGGCAGGCCCTCCTCTGGTCTGCTCTGGTCAATCCAAGATCATGGAAATCCCTGAGACTACTTTCTGGTTCCTGAGTGTACTTGGCTTGAGGGATATTGTAAGATTTGCAACTTGCCTCTTCACTATGCTAAACGCTAGACTGACTATCCCTCTGGCCAGCGGGCTAGAGTTTGTCTGGCAGCTGTAACCAATTACCACCAACTTAGTAGTTTCAAACTGCTCGTATTCTCCTACGTTCTGGAGTTGGAAGTCTGCAGCCCCTCTCATTGACATGGCTGAAGTCAGGGTGTCGGGGTGGTGTCACTTCTGGAGGCAGCAGGGGAGATTCAGGAGGCACTGGCATTCCCTGCCCTGGATAACCTCGGTCTTCACGTCCAGCAGCCTAGGTCTTCTCCCCCGCCTCTGCTGCCTGCTCATGTCTGCTCTGCCTCTGCCCTCGCTCCTCCCTTGAATAAGGGTCTGTGTGATCTGTTGGACCCACCTGGAGAATCCAGGATCGTCTCCCATCTCAAGGTCCTTATTTTAGTCATGTCTGCAGTCCCCTGGCTGGTTCAGGTGACACGATCACAGGGTTTGTGGATGAGGATGTGGGCCTACAGGTCACTCCTCCACCACCCGCATCGCCTGGTGTCGCGTGTACTTTCAACATCTTCCCCATCTGCTTGTGTTATTTTCTTTGAAGGCGCGTGCGGCCCACCCCTCTGAGGTCCTGGACTCCGCTCCCACTGTCACTCACTTGGATAGCTTGGCCATGTTTGTATGTCAGCGAAGACTTTTCTCCTAGAACCTTGATTCACAAAGGTTTTCCTGTTTGACTCAACTGTCGTTTTCACAGCTAGGTGCAGTCAGCGAAACTTCAGTCAGGATGATGTTACAGCCGCAGCTGGTGCTTGGACGAGGAGACTGCTCCTTACAGGGCTGACCATAGTGTCCCCTCCTGGCTTTTATAGTGGTAGTGTTACTTTTAAGGGTTTTTTTTTTTAAAGACTTACTTTTTTAGAGTAGTTTGAGACTTACAGTACAATGAAGGGGAAGGTACACACATTTCCTGTATACAACCTGCTCCCGCTCCCCCACGAAGAGCCTCCCCATTATCAGCATCCCTCATCTCGGGGGTTGATTTGTTACAATTGCTTTACCATGTGGACACATCTGAGGTCCATAGGTGACCTCAGAGACCTGTAAGTGTCTGAACACTCTACCCTTGTTGCGTCGGGCAGCACCACACTGACAAAGACATGGGAGTTGTGGAGCAGGCTGCCCAAGGCAGGATGCTGCTGAGAGCAAGATCCCGGTTTTTATTTTTGTTTTCTTATTTAAAGATTTTACTTATTTATGCATACAAGAGCTGGGGTACAGGCCAGAGATGTGGGGGGTGAGAGGATTCATCAGAGACAAAGTGGGGAACAGAACAGGCAGATTGACCAAAGTACACTGCTGAGGGGAGCAGCGGGCGAGTCAAGAGAGGTCTGCTGCGCCATGTGGGTTGCTCCCTGGCTGGCTGGGGATCGAACTCATGCTGCAGAGGCCGCAGATTGCTTCATAATGCGGTGCTTAACCCCTTGCACCACCAGGGAGGCCCAGATCCTGGCCGTTTTTATTGATAGAATAATCATAGAGCATCAGCTACATGCGTTAGGAGGACAAGGAGAAAAGGATTGGTGAAACTCAGGAATGTTATCTAGGGCTTGGGGGACACGAGTCTGCTGACCCTGTTATCAGCCTGATGACCAAGTGTTGTAATCGAAACTAGACCCCAGACCCACAGCCATGGTCCTAATCCTATCAACAAGGCATTCCACTGATTAGCTTCTGTTCCTTGTCATACATCAGTCCTCCCCCCCCTCTCCGCCGCGTTCCCGATCATACCTCTTGATGTATACCCTTCCCAGAGTGATTAAGATTTCTCCTCTTGATTGATATAAAAGGTACCTTGTAAGGTTTGGCTCATATGACTGACTGGACAGTTCTGACCTTTGTATGGAAATGCAGAACTGCAGGTGACTGAACAAGCCGCTTGTCTAGCAGACCCACATACCCTCACCTTATTACCTAACAGACAGGAGGAAATTACTCTCTTCTTCCTATTTTGGGGCCAGGTCTCGTTGTTTCCCTCCACTTGTTTCTCTCATTCACTGACTTCTGTTTTCTACAGACTCAAGAAGACAAAGCATTGTAACATTTTTTCAGGTTGGCTGTTCAGAGATTGGAAGTGAAAGACAGATTGAAATCTGTTCCTATCTTGGCAGGTTTCTAGGCTTAAATGGGTAATAAACTGCTTAAAGCTGTGTTTCTATGAGATTTCTTAGAACTTAATGGCTTGAGAGAAATCCTGATCTTTCCTTTCATTAGAAAGACTGTTTTATATCATATACTTAGGGGTGGGGAAGAGAAAGAAGAGGATAGAAGGAATTTGTGCTTTCCTATTAATTTGTCCAGGTTTGGACAAATTTGTAAAATGTCTGGTTTTGTCTGAGGAGCAGCAAGGGGTCATGAACCATGTGCTCTCAATCCAGCTGTGGTTAGTCATCTTGTAACAGGGTGGTCCCCAGGAAAGGGGGAGGTTCCCTGCCCCACCCAAGGAAGGGTGGAGCTGAACAGGGAGAGAAGAAGCGGAAGAAGAGACTGAGGAAGGAAGCAGGATGGAGCCAGGAGACCTGGAGGAGGCGCATGGAGCCTAGAGACACGTGAAGAAACTGTGCTTGTCCTTTGGTCGTGGACTGGGTGACACAGATGTGGGTGAGACCCGTGGGGAGGTGACAATGGCAGCTTTTATCTTGATGTTGATTTTGTTCTTTTTCTTCCGGGCTTGTCCAGTTGTTTGTGACCCTTTTCTGTGGGTCCCCACTGGAAGATGCTTTAGACTTGTAGCAGGCTTTGGGGCCTTGCTCTGGGCCAATCCCATTTGGATGGACTTTTACCCACGAGGGGACGGGTAACTCTGGATGCTTCATTTAGAAACTAGACTAGAAACTAGACTCTTTGCCTTACCTGTATTGTTTCCTAGTTTTATTAAAGTTTCTTCCCATTAAAGTCTCCTATGTTTTGTGTTGATGCGGCGGATGGCAGAACCCATGTAGAATAGGCAGGTTTGCGGGGTTTGGGCTGCCCCTCTCCCTGTCCTATAACAGATTTGGCGACCACGAAGATTTAGGACAGAGCCATCCGTGGTTAGTCAGCCCCATGGGGAAATTGGGCTTCCCTATGGCACTGGCTACCATAAGCGCAAATGTGATGGGCGCCAAGCTGTTATAGAGCAACCCCGATATTAAACGGGTTCCTGGCTGTGGGTCCTCACCCGCGCGCTTTAAAGGGACTTATGAATACTCTACTACAGACACACACAAAAGGGTTAATAAAAGGTTTATTTACAAGAGGAAAGGAAATAAAGAAAATGTACAACTCAGGGAGAAAATAGGGAAATAAAGTCTTTAATGCGTCCTACCCGATCCGACGACCTGGAAACCCAAAGTCACTCCCAGAGCTGGCCGGAGGCTCCGCGCTGGCCCAGAGCCCAAAATGGAGAGAGAGCCCCCAAAGCTCACGTGTCTGCCTTTTGTATCCACCTGGCTGCTTAACCCCACCCTCAGGTCCCAGCCACCTTCCCTTTGGTGGTGATGGGATTTGGAGTTCCCAGTGTCTTTGGCTTTGGCCTGGGGTGGGGGTGGAGTCCACAAAGCCTGTATGGAATTTGCTTTGGGACCGCCTTTTCCCCCTAACAATCTGGCTGTACCAGGGTACACCAGGGTTTGAGACTGACCATCTACTTGCACTCCTGCTGCTCCAGCCTGCCCCCGACTGCCCTCCCCACAGGTCAGACCAGCACCTGCTAAGGCATCATGGCTGTAACCCTGAGGATGTCCTAACACTCATCTGCCACAAGGGTACTTCTGATGGCCCTTCCAAGCCCCCTGTTGACCCCAAACAAAAAGCTGTCACTCCACCCACAAAATGGGTTTCTTGGGAAACCACAACAAACAGGCCTTGGATATGTGCTGTCTCGTGTGAGACTGGCCTGCAGTCTCTCATCCAAGGCCAGCACTTTTATTGCCTTTGGAGGGGCTGCTGGATGAAGATGCTGCTTCCTTCTTACTTTGGGGCAGAGAAGTAATGTCACGTCCTGTTGGAGATGCAGGCCAGGCTGGGAGCTGAAGTTTGCTGACCAAGCATAGGTGTGTGTCGTGGCCTCCCCACCTCATTTAAGTAGGATTTCTGTGTATTAAATGTCATGCTTTTTCTACCTCTCCAGTCCCTGTAGTAAACTTGTTCCAGTGTCCTGGCAGGCTGGGCTCTTGCTCCTCCCTGCCCTGAAGGGTCTGACTCACTGTGGTGGGGGATAGGGGGAAGGGGCTGAATGCTTGTTTAGCTCTCTGAGCAGCTTGTGTACACGAGCCACCGAGACTCCTGGCTCTTGGTGATCAGTCCTTGGTGTCTGACACTGATGTTTTCTTCATGGGTGTTGAAGTAGCTTGGTTTTCTATGTAGACTGTCCTGGAAAGTTCGGGCGTCTGGGCTCTCTTATTTATTATTCATACAGGAATTGGTGTTTGCATTGATCAGTTTCCTGTGAGTGTGGGGAGTGTGAGTCAGACCTCTTCGTCTGGAGCTGCCCGGAAGAATGATGGGGTTGCATTTATGGGACTCAAGGCTGACGACCTGATTCTCTGATTTAATGAACTGCAGCGATAATGATGCACCGTTAAGGGGTGTGTCAAGGGCAGAACTGTCCACTGATGGAGGTTTTCCCTTGACAAGGGTCCTCTGATGGGGAACATTGAGAAACTTGGCCAAACTGGTTTGGGGACCCCTGATGCTCTGGACACTGCTGTGCTCAACTTAACACCCAGTTGGGACTTCTCTTCTGGACCTGAGCTGGGGTCTCTGGTGGGTTTTGCTCATGAGGTTGAGGTTTTTCTTCTTGTTAAAGCTCACTGGAACTTTTCTGGTGGTCGCTCTCCTCCTGAGGAGGGAACAAGATGGATTGTGGCTACAGAGCTGGACCGGAGGAAGGAGACCAGTGTGGGGGGCTCAGCCTGTGCTGGGCTGCTGCCCATGCCCAGGGGCAGACGGTGCTAGAGGAACTGAGAGCCGCGAGCGTGGGCCTAGGTCCTCAAGCAACAGCCTCCAGGTGCTTCAGAAACTGAACTGTCCTGGCATGTGGCTAGGGTGCAAGGAGAGGGAAACAGACTCAGGCTGTTCCTCCCTGCACCGCAGTGACACGGGTGCTCACACCTGAGTGCAGGTGGGCCCAGGAATAGAAGCCAGGTGGCTGCAGTCAGGTGATACTCAAAAGGACCGGCAGGTGGGTGAAGGTAGTAGTTTGCAGAGAGATAGACCAGGTAACAGTGGGCTGACACAGGGAGAAGGGAGAGGATGCCCTGCTTGTCACCTCCCACCCTACATCCCGGCGCCTGGTGTCCATGTAGAGCACCATCTTTCTCAGAACTATTTGAATGGGTTTTGTCCCTTTTATGTTCCTTAAGAAACAAAGGTCACGAATCAGGGTCATACCACAGCTTGGCCTTTTTACCAGATGGATGCTGTGCTTCGCTGTCTGGACAGGGATTCATGACATAAGAATTTTAGCGTTTTCTTAATTTTTATGAACTTCGTTCTTCTTTTATGTGACATTGTCCCAGTGAAGCTCTGAGGATAAAAGAAAGGACTTTGTTTCTTTTGGTTTTGTTCACAGATTGACCTGAAGAGAAGAGAAGGCAGTGTATCCCTGGAGGCCCGTTTTGGGCAGACAGAGGTAAGAGGAAAGCTGGCCATCCATGAGCAGAGCATCCTGGAACTTGGTCATCACGCACCCTCCCTCACTCCAGTGTCTGGAAACTCTGAGAGGTGTTCGTGTTCACCTAGAACCCCCAAACCAAACACAAGCAGCAAACATTGAGACAGGCAATCCTGGCTGAATGCATTTAAAAAAGGAGTGCTGTCACATGTGGATCCACCAGGAAAAGACCCGGGTGATCTGGAAGCTCCATATTGTAGATGGCAGCAAGCTTGGCCCACGGAGGAAAACATCCCCAAAGGAGTATTTACTTGTTTTTCTTTAGGATCTGGTTTGTGTACTTAGTAACATTTGCAATGTTTTCTTTTCATGATCAGTTTTGGCTTCGGCTTTCTTATTGTAGGAGCTGAGCTTCTGTGAACCGAACCCTGAATAGACAACATAAGGCAGCTCAACTTCAGTCATTTTCTCTATTGCTGTTGGAGAAAAACATTCCTTTAACTTACTTAATGCTCACTGATAGCTTAGTTAGCAATGTGGCAGCAATTGCAAAATGCTGGTTGGAGAGAAGAGGTCCTTATTGTGGACCTTCTGGGGGTCCTGCTGCCCATCCATGTCTTCAGTTTGCTGCCATCATAGTCTTCGTTGCTTTTTGATTTGGACAAGGTCTTCCTGTAGATCACACTTGTGTATTTGACACATACTCAGTACATTCAGGTGTGGTGTCACCCTTCCAGGTGCCATCTCTGTGGTTCATTTGTTCTCTCCTGCGACTTGGTGTTTCACACTGCAAAACCTGGTTGAGCTCAAATTACATTTCCCTGGAGTGGGAGGGAATTCTCTCATTCTTCCTTAAGCATCTGACATTTTTTGTGGCTTTGGTGGGCGTTTTCATAGTTTCAAGATTTTAATGGGAGTTTTTTAATAGGGTTCCCTTGAGAAGTTCATTATTTGGCTTAAAATCAATTTTCTTTTATGTAATAAATGCCCTGTGTGTGCTGTGCGTGCACTCTAGCCTGTCCTGGTCTTACCGATTTTTGTACCTTGCAGGGAGCACACAGGTGGGTCAGGCGGCAGTCAGCGGCTCCCCAGGTCTAGTCTAGTATGACGTTCATAAACCTTGGTCGAGTCTGGCTTTTGTCCACCTCTGGGGTTTATCTCTGATTGCAGGCACGTATATCAGTTCATGTTGCATTTAAAAATACTACTTTAAATGTCCGTCTCTTCTCCTGGGCACAGTTATTTAGTTCATCTTGGAATCCTTTGTATCAGTCACAGTACACGGGGCCTGCTAGGCTGGAATGCTGGCTGTGTGGATATGTATCATTGTCAGGGTCAGGCAGTGCTAATGGTGAGCAGATTCACTTAGTAAGAGAGAAGACTGTTCACTCCATTGTCATCTGAGAAAATTGTTTCTTTAAGTTTGGGGATGTATCTCTTTTTTAATGTACACTTATGTATATTATTCATGCATAATAGAATTTATGCTAAAGTTTAGTTTATATAAAGTTTATTAAAGCTTGATTTTGTCTCAAGTGGTTTGTTAGCTCTGTGAGGTCAAGGCCATGTCTTAATATTAGCTGTTTCTTCTGCTTGGTCTCTGAGGGGTGGTAGGCTCTTTGCACTGATGATTATGAATAAAGAAATGTCCTTCTTAACTATTGCATGAACTCAAAAGCCTGTGCCTGTCATTACAGGAGTCTTTTCAGGGAACAGAGCAGATTGTGTCTATCTCTGTGGCTGCAACATGCAGCCTAGTGCTTGGGTTTTATCAGGAGTTTGGTATCCATTGGTAATTATGTTGACTAGTCTCAGTGGAAGGAAAGAACTTGATAAGCTGCAGATGTTGTAGCATGAGACCATTTGACTGGGCCTGTGACCTGCATACACTCAGGCTGGGACTGATATCTGAACACAAACTTGTCAGGCTTTGATATCCTTAGTTTTCTTTCCTCAGTCAGACTTGTTCCTGTCACTAAGCGAAGAACACCTGTCTCTCTCCCCTTTCCTGCAGGCTGCCATGGCTGCCGTTGACAGCTTCTACCTCTTGTACAGGGAGATTGCCAGGTCTTGCAATTGCTACATGGAAGCGCTGGCCCTGGTTGGAGCTTGGTATACAGCCAGGAAAAGCATCACCGTTGTCTGTGACTTTTACAGCCTGATCAGGCTGCATTTTATCCCTCGTCTGGTCAGCCGGGCGGACCTGATTAAGCAATATGGAAGATGGGCCGTCGTGAGTGGTAAGAAATGAGACTTCAGTACTTACCTAGTTTAAAATCCAAATGATCTTCCCTCTGTCAGTTGTATTATTAAAGGCGTTATAGAATTTAATGTACATTTCATGATAACATGCTGATTTTAAAAATGTTAACTATTATATGATGACGTTCGCAATTACTGTCCTCTTCTTACGAAGAATTTTCCTGTGATTTGTATTCTTCTAATGCTGCCCTCTCCTAGTCCAGGCCTCCTCCAGCCCACCTTGATTTTCCTTGCTTTTCCTTTTTGCTCTGTTTTGAAATTGTCTTTAGAAATTGTCACCACTTTCAGAAATGTTTCCCTTATTTTAAATGTCATATTAATTTATTATCATTTCCTAGCAGAGTACCTCTGGGCCTTCCCTTTAGCCAGATAGATGACAACTTCCCCTGTTTCTCATGGTCAGCGGTCTGCATGGTGAAGCAACTCCTCCTCAGGGTGTCTGAGGGAGCATGGGGCCTGGGGCAATAGTGATTCAACAGTACCTTCCACCTATCATTGTTCAATCTCAGCTTATTTCTAGTGCAACTCTTGCTCTGACTCAACCTTGCATGGGTGTTGAATGTCCACTGGCAAGGTTGCTCCATGACACAGTTCTGCCCCCTCTCCCTGCCTTGTACTGTAGGTGCTACTGATGGGATTGGGAAAGCCTACGCAGAAGAGTTAGCCAGCCGGGGCCTCAATATCGTCCTTATCAGCCGGAACCTGGAGAAGCTGCAGCTGGTAGCGCAGGACATAGCCGACACCTACAAAGTGGAAACTGATATCATCGTTGCAGACTTCAGCACTGGCCGTGAGATCTACCAACCAATTCGAGAAGCCTTGAAAGACAAAGACATTGGCATCTTGGTAAACAATGTGGGGGTGTTTTACCCCTACCCCCAGTATTTTACCCAGGTCTCTGAGGACAAACTCTGGGACATCATA
This sequence comes from Talpa occidentalis, assembly GCF_014898055.3. Classification (NCBI taxonomy): domain Eukaryota; kingdom Metazoa; phylum Chordata; class Mammalia; order Eulipotyphla; family Talpidae; genus Talpa; species Talpa occidentalis. The sequence continues at coordinate 20,049,297 of NW_023601754.1, read as the reverse complement.
AATGTGAACATTGCGGCAGCTAGTCTAATGGTCCACATAGTGTTACCTGGCATGGTGGAGAGGAAGAAAGGCGCGGTGGTCACCATCTCTTCCGGCTCCTGCTGCAAACCGACCCCCCAGCTGGCTGCATTTTCTGCTTCTAAGGTACTGTATCCCTTCCTGGGGAATGAAGTCATAATGCAACAGGACATTTATTACTGTGTGTTAGTCCATTTTGTTGAGCTCTTGGTCAGCAGCTCCAACTTGCTGATGCTCTGTGTTTTCCTGAATGGATAATAGCAAATTTTTTTTTCTCCCGATTTTCTTCCTGATTCCCCAAAATGAAAACCTTTTCCCCCTGCTCTCTTTTAACAGGCTTACTTAGACCACTTCAGCAGAGCACTGCAGTATGAATATGCTTCTAAAGGGATCTTTGTACAGAGCCTGATCCCATTCTATGTGGCTACCAGCATGTCCGCTCCGAGCAGCTTTCTGCACAGGCTCCCCTGGTTGGTGCCATCCCCGAAAGTGTACGCTCATCATGCAGTTTCCACCCTTGGCATTTCAAAGAGGACCACTGGGTACTGGTCCCACTCGATTCAGGTAACGGTGGACACAAAACCTACATGAATAGGTCCGCACACCCCACCCTCTTCTGAATCGTCCCTGGGAATTTGATTGAAGCCTAATGGTGAAAGATGAGAATTGTAAATGCTGATTCTTTAGCCTGACTCTCTTGATGATTCAGGTTAAGTCTGTAAATACTTTTGTGGAATTATTGTGTTAAGAACATTGAAAAGTTCAGTGTTTGTGATGCCCAAGTAGATTGTATAGTATAAAAATTCTAAGTATTTATGTAGGAATTTCAGAGTAACAAAGTTTGTAGTACTGCTTTGAGGGGGTTCCTTTAAGTCCATGGTGTAATTCAGAATCATAAAACTGCAAAACAGGTGTGTATTTCATGTAACCCTTATGGCAGGTGCCTCAGCATATTCTTGGACTCATTTGTTCAAGAAGTTGGAATTTTTTTTTAATGTTTATTCATGCATGACAATGATTTGAGTCTTCAGTATTTTAAAGAGTAACTTTGTTAAACAATTCAAATTTTGATTCTAAGTATTGGATAGCGAACTTGTAGTGATTCTTCATAATAGATTTGTATTTCTTCATCATAATAGATTTGTATTTATATTTCTTTACCCCATGTACTGCATGGGAAGTAGATGTGCACTAGTTTAGAATTGTTTTTTTCTTTAATATGTGGAGTTTTATAATTATCAAATCAATGGTTTTTCAACTTTTTGCATTAAAATGATCCAATTTACCATTGCCAAATAAACAGATAAGTAGATTTACTGTTTATTTTTCCTTTTATCAGAAGAAGTCTTTTTTTTTTTTTTTAAAGATTTATTTATTTATTTATACAAGCACTGGGTACAGTCAGAAGCGCGGGAGGGTGAGAGAATTCACCAGAGCCAGAGTGGGGAGCAGAGCAGGCAGAAGGACCGAGGTACACTGCTGAGGGGAGCAGCGGGCGGCAGGAGAGGTCTGCGCACCATGTGGGACCTTCCTCCGGTGGCCGGGGAGCAGCCGGGAATCGAACTGGCGCTGCAGAGGCTGCGGGCAGCTTCGCAACCCAGCGCTCAACCGCTGCGCCACCAGGAGGCCCTTTCTTTTTTTAAAAAAAGATTTATTTATTTATGTATACAAGAGCTGGGGCGCAGGCCAGAGATGCAGGGGGTGAGAGGATCCACCAAAGACAGAGTGGGGAACAGAATAGGCAGATTGACTGAAATACACTGCTGAGGGGAGCAGCAGGCAAGACAGGAGGGGTCTGCCTCACCATGTGGGTTTCTCCCTGGCCGGCTGGGGATCGAACTCGTGCTGCAGAGGCTGTGGATTGCTTCATAGTGCAGTGCTTAACCCCTTTTGCCACCAGGGAGGCCCAGAGTTGTCTTTTCAGTAAGAAACCATTTTATTTAAGTGACTATTTCTAGGTACTTGATTACTAGAGAAAAGTGAAGAAACCTCAAAAGTATTTTTAGAAACCACTGACTGTGATGTTCTCTTAGAAATGAGAATATAATGAGGATGAGCTATAGGGGCAGATGATATTTTCACTGCATTTATAAATGTTAATGTTTCAATTATAATTAAGTTTTGTTCATATCGAGGAACTTTTCTTAAGAATGTACATTTTTCTGCCAAGAAATTCTATGAGGCTAATTGAATTCTTCAAGTAATTTTCTATACAAAACTGTTAAAACTTTATTTTGTCTCCTATTTTCATTTTTATTTTACTACTCAAATTATTTTGAACATTATCAAATTGTTCTGTTTTACACAAGATTTGATTCATTGGTGGCTATGTTGTTCATAGCAGATTTTTCTGGTAGCTTTTGCCCTGGTTTCTTATTTTTTGTGATCATCATTTCTTATGAATGTAGTTTTCTCAGGTGGCAAAGATCCAAATTCTGTACCAATTTCAATCTTCTCAGTCTTCAGTCTATGAGAAATTTACCATGTGAAGTTTGAGGCACCAAACATACTATATATAGTTTTCCAGTTATTCTTATGTGTTGTGAATTAAATAAGAATGAGGGGCCATATTTATGCCTTATCATCCTACCCTCAAACACCGATTTTCTCCTGCAGCCCTAGCCACATGGGTCTGTTTTAGCTGCCTTTATTCCTGGGATGACTTTGTAATTCTTAACCAGATGAATAGTCCATTCATATCCCGCTAGAAAGGGTAAAGCCTCTTGGTTTCATGTGGGCACGTGCAGCCCTTGCAGAGAAGGGGTGCTTGGGGGCTGTACTTGTGTTCCCCAGGGAGACAAGCCCACCTGAAGCAAACATACGTGCTCAGGACAGTAGCACCAGATTGTATTTAACGTGATTGGCGATACTTGTTAGATTAAGTCACTTGATGCCTGGGCTTCTTTGTTGATGACTGCGGGATCTAACCTTGTCACTTTTTTCCCTTTTGTTTTTAGTTTCTTTTTGCACAGTACATGCCTGAATGGCTCTGGGTGTGGGGAGCGAACATTCTCAATCGATCTTTGCGTAAGGAGGCCTTATCCTACGACGCATGAAAGCTGGTGATGGTTCTGGAAGTTTTGCCAGCTCCTGGGAACCTACAGTATTCTGACCTTGGAGATACATATTTCATTTCTCTGCTGTCTTGTCTTTTGTTCCTGATTACTTAGCATACAGTGGACTCACCATTTGCAAAGCAAACATAAGTGTTTTACTGAAGGCTGTGGAAAACTTCAAGGGCCATGGAAATGGCAGAGGCACAAGGACCGATTGAAGAAACTTAAATGTTGATGCTTCCCCCCACACCCCAAACTGTTAAAAATTGTGTGATTTATGTTATTCTAGGAAGTACAGTGATCTGATGCTGAAATATACTGATAATGTGAGTTGTCAGCTCTTTCATTTCGGATACTGTTTTTTTATGGACACTGACCTAATTCAGTAGGTGAACTTCTAGTATTGGTTTTCAAATGTTCACCAGGAAAGACTATGTAAAGGTGTTACTTTGTGAGTAAGATTGCTGTGTGTGCTGGGAGTATTAGCAGTAGATCTGTGTATGTTATATTGTGTAGCTCTATTCGTCTGACCCTGTGTGGAAATGCTGCTCTTCCACTGACACTTCCGTAGAGAACAGCACGTGCGCGATTGTGGTGTGCATTAACGACTTTATTTATGGGTAAGTTAGTCAAGATGGCTTAACATGGAAACTTATGGGGTATTAAAGTTCTAGATTATTCCTTTTCATCTTAAACAAGCCTCCCCAATTTTGTGCTATAGGTTTGCTCTGTATGATATTACTTACTACATTCTGCTATTCTTTTTAAGGTATGGTGGAAATCATTCCTAGATTTGAACATGTCATCTCTTGATTTATAATTATCGTGGATAAGTAGTGATTTCAAACCTGTGATCCATTTTATATCTAAAATGTAGCCCTTTAGAGCTCATTGTAGCTGGTGTTCATACACTTTTCTATGTAATATTCCATTCTAGTAGTGTTATTGGTGTTAACATCAAATGTTTATGGATAGTAGTTAAAAAACGGACAAATTATGTGTACTGTGATCTATTGTATCTGTTGACATAAGTTAAAAGATCATTCTTGGTTTGTGTCATGAGATTCTGCCTTGGTATGGACTCTTAACTGCTGCGCAGATAATTGTGTACAACAACCATGACATGGTTAGCATTGAAACCAGCTGCACATGTTTTGGGTTTGGGTCCTGTAAAACCAAGCAGTTTTGAGGACCACATGCCTAGTGCTTTGAAAGTTATAAATCACTATAGGAATATGACAATATGTGCAAAGTAAAATTTCAGTTTAATACTGTGGCACTGATGCAGAAGCAAGTAAATGGATTGAAATCAGGACTTTTGTGGAATTGTTTTCTCCTGGAGTGATAACCCATGGTGAGTAGGCTCGAACATGCCTTTATGTTACATACAATTTTGCCAGTGATATCGCCTGTGCCTTTCCAGGTATGACTTGGATTCAGAAGGGCATGGTTACATTCAGAAGCTCTTCCACTTCCAGCTCAGGCCTTACCTTGTGAAAGTGCACAGCACTACAGAGCACGGACATGTTAATGGGGTTAGCTTGGAAGCCTTTAATTTGTCTGATTTGTCATTTTCTGTCACCCAACAATTATAGTCATTAAGACTAGGAAAAATGTGACTTTGTGCCACTGAACTCAAATTGATGTATAATAAGAAGCAGCAACTTTATGTAAAAATACTGTCAGATGATTATTTCTGAGATGTTGTGGAATGGTTTGTGTTCCTAGATTAGGTATTGAATTGTTATATGATGAGAAAAGGAAGCCACGCCAGTCATGTAGACTTCTCTCTTGGCAGGATGCATACTGATGTGCTCATTGTGCCAAGTTAGTGAAAGATCACAACCAAGACTCTTCCCTTGCTCTCCTCTTTCACAAGACACTTCTTGTGAGAGCTCATTTGAGAGTCCTCACTGGGCCACTGTAGATGCAGCGTGAAATAGGAGGGTTTGAAGCAATCTGTGAATGAAAATTTAACAATCAAAGCAGGTGCTTCTGCATCCTTTAGAAGGGGTGTTGCTCAAGATGTTTTTGGCTGTTGTTTATAATAAGAGACACATTTTTCCCTCATAGAAAGTTAAAAAAATTCCAAAAAATAAATCTTGTGAACAACTGAGGTAGTAATTCTTTAAACACTGATGATTCAGCTTGTACAATACAGGTGACCATAGAGTCCTTGAAAGTACTAAGTTGATCTCTTGGTCTCATTCTCTTGATAGGGTGAGTGAGATGAAGGTTGATTTTGATCATTGATTTTGGCAATGTGCAGATCACTGGTAGTTTTGCCACCACTATTTCGTCAGTGGTGGGGATGAAAAGTAGATTGTAGTGAGTTCAAGAAGGGGAGAAAGAAAGGGGAAACAGCAAATAGAGACAGACTTTTGAGGAGTCTATTGTTATTTTTAAACCTCAGTTACTTAAAATTTTGTCACATTTGGGAACTGGAGGACTCAGTGGTGTCCTTAGTCTTGATATTGTGTGTGCCCTCTGAAACCAAGTCCAGTATACTCGTGTCTCTGTCTCAGTATTGGCTCCGCTGTTACCATTTAAAATAGTATTTACTTTGAATAAAGATTTACCTTCCCATGGACTTGTGAATGCTTTATTATGCACATGAACCATGAGTTGAGGAAGTGATTTTAGAACCCGGAGTTGTGGAAAACCGGTAAACCAGGATCCTGTGGTTCTTGGCTTTTCTTGGTAAAATGCCAGGCCACCTCTGTGTCATGCCCCAGGCCTGTGCTGTTTGTAGGGCCCCCAGAAGCTGGCAGTAGTCTCTGTTCACGTGGTACTTACAGTTCAGCAGGCTACGTGGGCTATGTATTCAGTGGCATAGGGACTTAAGGGGCTGTTAACTCTGGTCTACACCAATTTACCCCACATTAGACCAACATGGCTAAGATGAAAATCAACTGCATTAAGGGGTGACAGGAGGAAGTGCTTATTTAACTGAGACTTTACAAATGCAAGAGAGTCAAGAATTCTCTAAAGCATGCCAACATTGGATGCCATCTCAGACTGGGGGAAGAAATTAATCAGGTGTGGGTTAGATGGCACCACCATAGTTTACTCAAGAACTACCTGTGTATATTTCACTTAACCCTCATCCAGGAGGTAGGCACTGGTATTTCTATTTTTCAGGTGAGGAAGCTGAGATACATCTTGCCCAAGATCACAAGGCTAGTTGGATCATTTTATCTTTGCAATACCTGGTATCACGTTTCAAATGATCTCAGTTCCCCCCCATTCGGGATCAATGTCACCTGTATGCCAGTTGGCTGTCGTGTCTAAATCGCCCACTTTTTTGGGGAGGCAAACTTTCAAAAAGTGTGACACACAAATCCTTGTTTCTTAAACAGACTAGCCATGTGGGGTCAGACTTGCAGGGAGGCCCAAGGAAGCAGGAAGACTGCATTAGGGGCAGAGCTGGAAGGCTGCGCCAGCCGGCCCCGCCCCTCGCCTCCCGCCTCCCGCCACGCCCCCGGGCCGCAGACCTCGCGATACCTCCTTCCACTCTCCGGGCCGCGGCCCGACGGGCTGGGGCGTCCAGCGCGCGCACGCAGGGCACGCACGGCCGGCGGGGCGGGCGCTCCCAGCTGTCCGTCTCCCGCCTCGCGGGATTTCGCGAGAGTTGGGAGTAAACAGCCCCGAATGGAGTCCCGAGGCGTGTTCGCCGCGGAGACGCCGTTATCCCGGGGCCGCCGAGCCTGAGGCAGCCGCAGGTACGTCAGGCGGCTGGCTCTCCGGAGCCGCGCGCCCCGGACCTGCGCGGCCGCTCGCGCGTTCGGCCGCGCCCGCCGCATCCCAGGCCCCGAGGGCGGGGGTCCGCGCGGGCCGCGGCCGGGTCCTCTGAGGGACCCTGGACCCGCCGGGCGGCAGGGGCGGGGCGCGAGGCGCGGGGCCGGGCGAGCCGCGGGGCCCGGGCGAGCCGCGGGGCCCGGGGCCGGGGGCCCGGATGTGGGGGCGGGGCTGGGCGGCGCGGGGCGCTGGGGGCTCCTGTGGAGGACACCGCGCGTCCCCCGCCGCCCGGCCGGGTCTTTCTCCGAATTCACGCGCTTTGGTCGCTTGCTCCAGCCCATCACTTGCTCCTTGTGAAATAAGCGTCTTTGGACCGGGCGGAAGACCCGGTTCTGGTCCTCGGCCGCCGAAGGGACCCGTCCTCCCGGGGCTGCGCCCGAGGGGTGCTGCGAGCAGGTCTTAGGTGACCTCAGTTCTTTGCCGTAGCGCGGTCTGTGTGCGGCTCCCCTGATTTCCAAACTACAGATGAAGGAGATCGATGGCACCTGGGCCCGTGACACTGTCAGGACCGGGATGTCTCACACCTGTGGGATCTTAAGACCTTGCTTTGCCCTGTCTTGTTTTTGCCATCCGAGGCCGAGGTTACGGATCTTCAACAAAGATCATTTTTATTAAGATCTTTACCCCTTGTTCTGGGCAGAGCCCGCGAGAATTCTGCCCGGTTTGTCTTCGCAAATCAAATATTTGCATTTACTGTAGATTCTGACTGACACTTCCAAATGAGAGCGAGTGGCCTAAGATCTCAGAGTTGATTTCTGGAGCCTTTACTTTAGTTTTTATTTTAGCTATGCTATGATGAAGCGCTGCTCTTCACAGTTTTTCAGTTTGCATAAAAGTGAGCTGCTTGGGGAACTGTAATTCTTCCCCAGCATTTTTCTTTCTTTTTTATCTGCAACACCCACTTTGTGTGTGTGTGTGTGTGTGTAATGTAAATAATACACATATATAATGTAAATACTTTAAGGTAAAACCATAAAATTCATTTGCTCAGTGATTTTTTTTTTTTTTAAAGAAAATTTACAGCCTTGCACAGCCATTACAGTCCACTTTTAGGACCTTTCTATCATTCCCAAAGGAGACAATCCCTGCCTGTCCCAAGTCACCACTAATCTGCTTTGTCTCCCTAGACTTGCCCTTTCTGCATGTTGTGTATTTGGGTGGAATCATGGGTAACTTTTGGTTCTGCCTTTTATTTTGCACATTTGCAATTATTTCCCCCTATCTCATTCCTTCTTATGACCAGCAGTGTTCCATTGTATGGATGTAACACATTTTGTTCATGCAGAGTGCTTTTTGCAAATAAAATTTTGCTTTGCCTTCCCTTGTATGATGGTGATGGCAAGAGCTGATTAGGGGTGCAGGTGGCCCATGTTCAACTCTTGCCTGTGACTCCTGAGGTATCCATTATAATTAGGAGTTGGCCCTATCCATGAAGAAAGTGACATTCTAATACAGTGTTTGTGGAGCCTTTAAACATTTCGCTTTCACAGGATCCAGCAGGGTCCCTTCTTGTCCAAAGGCTTTTAGCTAGTGGCAACCACATTAAGTGCCACACACACTTTTACTAGCAGATGCTGGGAGGTCTGGGGCTTAGGCAGACTACACATGGTCCCATTAGTGTTGCAAGGAGGGGTTTGGGGGAGATTTGCAGCTTGCTTCTTTCCACCAGGAGAGAGTGAAATATTGGTTATATTCTATTGAAAACTTGACAACTCCAATCCTTGGTGACTAGACAGGTTAAGAATGGAAAGCTGGACCTTGCCTTTGTAGGAGACCTTGGACTCTTGTATTGCTTTTCCTGAGGCAGATAATGTGGTGGTAGAGAGACTTAAGTTGATGACCCCTTCCCTGAAGCTTGAAGGGTTTTGATTTAAGAAATTTTGACTGAAGAAATCTGTTAAGATTTATTAATCTTAAGGAGTGAATTTAAAGTAAAAATGAAGAAAGTACTGAGTTTGGAGGTGCCTCCTGTGGCTCAGCAACACTGGACGGAGAATTAGTTGATTTGAGCACCATCTGTGTAGACTGGGCTGTGAAAGAAGTTTAGATCAAGATTTGTTGGTTTTGGCCCTTTTGACTTGTTGGGCTGAATAATCTGTGTTTTCTCCCCCTACAAAACCTATTGATGGACATCATGTGCCCCAAGGAAGCGTTCACTCAGGCTTAACAGTACATCTTTATTTTAAGATGGTGTCGTTTGGTGTCTCTTAGATGTTAGCTGTTAAACAGTGGTAATATAGCCAAGGATGCAATTAATTACAAAAGTGGTATTTTACAGCCAGATTTTAGTTCAACTGAATGTAACCTTTCAAGACCTAAATACAATTCCATTTTCTCTGGATCTAGTTCAGTGAAATAATTCATTAAAAAGCGTTGTATATCTGCATGGTCAAAGCACTACCAGGTGATATAAGGAATTTCCTTGCACCTGAATTATGTTTTTTAATTATTTGCAAAGGAATGATTTCAGATGTACTTAATTATACCCAGAATTATCAGTCGTCTTAGTGATGATATTTTTTTTTATTTATTTATTTATTTATTTATTTGTTTGTTTTTTTTGTTTACACATGCACTGGGTACAGTCAGAAGCGCAGGAGGGTGAGAGAATTCACCAGAGCCAGAGCGGGGAGCAGAGCAGGCAGAAGGACCGAAGTACACTGCTGAGGGGAGCAGCAGGCGGCAGGAAAGGTCTGCGCACCATGTGGGACCCTCCTCCAGTGGCCGGGGAGCAGCTGGGGATCGAACCGGCGCCGCAGAGGCTGTGGGCAGCTTCGCAACCCAGCGCTCAACCACTGCGCCACCGGGGAGGCCCCTTAGTGATGATATTATATAACGCAGTGTACCAGTCTCAGAGCTGCAAAGAACTTAGCTGTTAAACCAAGTCATAACTTTTCCTTTGTCTTTTCTCCCATTTACATGTTGTCTCTTTAAATCTTACTACTGCATACATTATTTGATCTGTTTATTTTCCATTTAGTGTTTGATGGCAAATTTTTTTGACTACACCTGATTAAAGATGTAATTACTATGGTGCCTTGGTGGGTGCAGTGTGGTGACATACATCTGAAGCGATGTGAACCTACACCACTGAATCACACGGTGCTGTATAGCAATGTCAGCGTGGTAAAAATTAATACAATTAAATCTGCTCAACCTTAAAGGCAATAGGTAACTATACTTTTGGAAAATCTATAATTGTGTAGATACCATCTTGTAGGATGCACTTTGTATGGAAAGGTAGCCAGGTTTTCTACGTAAGAATTTATAGAAAGTAAATCCAGTAAACACTCAGTGGATCAGCCCTAACTAGGCCCTGTGAGTTAAGTGATATTATAAATATTGAGCCTTTTCAGAATGAACTAGCTAGAAGCTTTATCTTAGCCTAGAAGGTAGAAATCAATTTTTGAAAACAATTTCTAGGAAAAAGTTCCTTTTTAAGCACTCCTATTTGTACAAGTTAAATCTTTAACATATTTTGAATCTTTGTGCCACTGTCTTGCCAGAAGATTTGTTTCTCTCTACTAATTATTTCAGATTTATTAAAGTATTTAAATGTTTTCTTTAATTATAGAAGTATACCATATGCTCTTTGAAAAAGTGAAAATAAAATAGAATTTAAAAAAATCTGAATTCATACCACTGAAAGGTAGAACCACTGTTACCATTTTGTTGTAATCATTTCTTTTTTTCCTATATATGCAAGTACATATTTAAAAATCAAAATTTGGATCACACTGTATATGAACTATTTTACTTAATATTTCAGTAGCTTTCCTTCACATTCTTTGGAAATACATTCGGTTCCTACTTTTGCTTTGAAAAATTTCTATGCAGGTTAATAGTCTGAAATCAGTCTCAAAATTCAGGGCATCAGTGGGCCTTCATTCCTTCTGGACTTTCCAGGGGAGAATCTGTTTCTTCCCCTTTTCAGTTTCTAGAGTCGCCCGTGGCCCCTTCCTCATGTTACCTCCTGCTTTGTTCTTCCATGGTCACATATCTTACTGACTTCTCAGATGTCCTTTGTCCCTCTTATAAAGACTTGTAATTACATTGGACCCACATGGGTAACCTAGAATCATCTTGAGATCCTTAGTTTGATTATGGCTGCTAGATCCTTTTGGTTATGTAAAGTAACATTTACAGGTTTTAGGGGTGAGCATGAGGGACCATCATTCATCCTCCTAGGGGAACATAACTTGAAATTACTGCATAGCATTTCATTATGAGGAAGAATGCTAATTATGTAGTTCACCCCCTATTGCACATTTAGATGGTCTCTAATTTTTCCTACGTAAAAACCTTATAAATGTGTATGCTTTCAGAGTCACACTTACATGGAATAATTTCTGGGGGAGATTTTAGAAACATAGTGTAACTATCTCCTGAGAGCATTATGACCTTAAACTAGACTACCCAGGTTCCCAGCCTGGTTTCCTTTTCACTGATTGTGTTGCCCCAGGAAGAGTGCTGGCAACTTGGACATTAATTTTATAATCTGCAAATGTGGTAGTAATAGGTTGTTATGAGGGTTAACTGAGTTTACACATGAACATTATTGAGAGTATTGCCTGCCTTGTGATAAGTGCGCAGTAAATGTTAATTTTTGTTATAACTGGATTTATAGATCAAATATTTTCATATCCATTTTTAAGGCCTGTAATACATATTGGCAGATTGCCATTTCAAAAGGTTATGAGGTTTTTTTTTTAAACATCAGTTTAAAAAAAGAGTTTATATTTGGTTTGGTGGATTCTTAAATGTAATTGGTATTATACATTGGGTACTTCATTTTTTTTCAAAATGTTACTTGATATTTATAATATAAATTGTAGAAACACAAGTTAATTTTAGCAGAGTTTTAAGGAAAACCTTTTCAGGAATTCTCTCAATTCCTTAGAATGAGAAATGCTTTTATTTCACTTTGACTAACTCAGTGCCATCTGTGGAGATGCTGGGATGTCGTGCTGTGTAACGGTTGGTGTGTGTAAATCTGTTTGACGTGAGATAAGTTCTGGTTATGCACGAATTGAACAGAACACATTATAGTCTAATATAAGACTTGTAATTGTCCTGCATCCCCGGCCCCACTACTTTAAAAATTTTATTCTCACCCTGATTGGAGCATTCCAGGCAACTAAATGCATTATTTGTACTTTGTAAGTCACCTACAGAAAGGGTTTAACAATGGCACACTCCTGTTTTCCTCTGAACTATTTAAAAGTCAGGTGAAAACCTGATGTCCATTACCCGCAGGTGTGCTGGTAAGCGTTTCCTTCCCTGCAAGCGGGAGTCTTGGCATGTAACCACAGGGCAGCCTTTGAGTCAGAAAATGGGTCCTGCCCCACCACTGCAGTCTGTCACCAACAGCCCCATTCAGGTTTGCTAGTTGTCCCTGTCCTGCTCCCGCAGCAGAGGGATCCAGCTTAGAATCTGGAGTCCCAGGTAGTGTTGTGTCTTTTATGTTTCCTTTAGTCCATACCCTCTGTCAGCCATTCCTTGGCCTTCATTTCCTTGTGCTTAGGAAAATCGGAGACTGGTGCTCTGAACTGTGTTTCTGGGTTTCGGTTCTGCTGCTTTCTCTTGATCTGATTCAGGTGGAGCATCTTGCCTTCCACTGCTTGATGCCCTGGGTCTGTTTGCCCTGTTGCTGCTTAGCTTGATGATGCTACTCCACTGGCAAGTCATCCCTTTTCCTTTGTAAAGCAGCGTTTGTTGACAGACATTTTGAGACTGTCAATATTTCTTTTTCAAATACTTTGATTTATCTTCTTCATACGTCATTTTTCATGTTTTCCAACTTTATTCACTGATTAGGATCTGTCACTCATGATTTATTTGGATGCCCAGATTGTCCCAGGCTGGCCTTTGTGCCCCTCTGACACAGTGCCTTCGTTCTTCCAGCGTGTCCTCACTCTGTGATGACAAGATGTTCCAGACTCATTTGTTCTTACCCTGCCTGTCCTGGAATTAGCTCCTCTGCAAGGAGGTTGGCTTATTTTAGTGGAGAATATGGTATTTGGGAAATCAGCTCTAGCACTAGGTAGACGCTCCCTAATATCCGGATGTCACCGCTCCCATGCCCTTGCAGCAGAGGAGGAAATGTATGTGTGCGCACACGTTCGCCTGTGTCTATAGCTCTGTCTACATTGTGAAACCTTGAGTTCATACCGGTACTTCTAGTTTCAGTCTGATCCTAAATGGTTCATTCAGATTTTCTACTTTTCATACCTATAACTTCCTTTTCTGACAATGAAAAGGTTGCCTCCTGTTACCTCTAAATTGTTAGCTCAGATCAATTTCCTTCGTCAACTGCTATCACCCCATTGAGGCTCTGACATCCCTAAGCAGGTTCCTCCCCATCCCACACACCTTCCCTCTGTCAGACTCTCATCCTGCTCTGGGCCACCTCACCTGAGTTACTCAGAAGGGGAGAAGAGGAAAATGAGAACTCTTGTTTCAAAGTATTTTTGTTCTCATGTTCCTGGGTGTGTATGAAGCGTACTTCATGTTCCCTATCTGCCTGCTGCTAGATGGAGCGTGCTCATCACACATGGGGAGTGCTCAGCAGCCGCACCTTGCGTCATGAGGGTGGGCAGGGTCTGCTGTGGACCCAGGTGCCTGGGAAGGGGTGGTGTCGGCTTTCAAGTGCTGGTACACAGGGTAGTGTCTGTTGGCATTATTTTATGAGCCATAGGTCCTTGAAAAGAGTGTCCTTTTAGAATCTAGATTTTAGTTCACTGTTAAAGCACAGAAGCTGGGTAACCAGATCCAAAGAAAGTAGAGAGATGTGTCCCTGTCCTTGTCATTTTCAAGCCATTCTTATCCTCAGGGAGTTTTTCTAGTCCAGGGGTTTGGAGACTAGAGCAGGCTGACTGGAGGTAATGGGCAGTGTACCGAGGCTGGTGGCCAGCCTTATCCATCACTGGGACAGCATCCCTGACCTTCTAATGACTATAAATCAGAAGTCTCTTCCCGTTGACCATCCTTCCTTATGGAATCTTTTTTCCACTGATTTTTCTTGCGGGGGTTGACCTCCCTGTTCTAGTCTACTTTTTTCCTAACCGGTGGCCTCACCACCCCACCATTGCAGACATGCCCTCCAAGGTTCCTCCTGAGTTCCACCTCCTCAGGACTCAGCTCCTGCTTGTATCCCCCAAACCAGCTTTTTCTGCAGCCTTTTCCACCTCAGTTAGGCAGCCCCCATCTTCCATTGGGCACAAGGCCCTGGGCACCTGACTTATACCCTCTTCCCCCCGCTCTTCCCCAACTTTTCATAGGGCCTTTCCTAACCCAGGCCACCTCTTCTGTCCCTTGGGTTCTTATAGGTGCCTTTCATTGCCCCTTGTGTCCTGAAATTTGAAACCAGAATGAACCAGTTCCTGTGCAAGGTAGACCAGTGGTTCCCCTGCTGGACTCCAGCTTCCCCTTCTCTCTCTGCTCTGCGCATGCTGAGGTCCCGTCTGCCCTGCAGGCCCTCCTCCGTGCCCCCTCTGTTACTTCTCGCAGCTGCTGCCTGCTGTCCTCTTTGCTGTCTGCACACAGACCAAGTGTGTGCCTTGCCACTGGGCCTTTGCACCTGCTTGTTTCTGGTGCTGTAGCGCTCTCCTCAGATGATTTGGTGTGCTTCCTGCTTCCAGCAGGCCCCTTGTCAAAGACTTCTGCACTGCTTTGTCTAAAATCTCATCCCTTACCCTGACGAGTTACATTCCCCATCTTTTTTCTCCTTTTAAAATAAGGCGTTTCTCACTAAGGCGTGTATGCTTTACTTTCTGTTCCTACCTGGAACACACTCAGTGATTGGGTGCACTGGGGAGCAGAGGTGCTCAGCAGTCCCCCAGCTCTTAAGCTCTGCCTAGGTGTGCATGGATCATTGTTGGCTGCAGATGTTCTGTGGTTCCTGTTGTTTGCTGGATGTTCTGCTCAGACTTCCTACTTCCTAGCCCCTGCCATCCCCCACCTCTGCTTCTCCTGAGTGGCTTCTCGCTGTTTCCCTGTCAAACTGGAGCACTTGCCGAGCCTGTGCAGGGCCGCCTGTGTTTCCTGGTCTCTTGCTACTCTACCCAGAACGCCCCACTTCTCTCTCCTATTTCCATGTTTCCAGCCCCACCAGCTCAGATTCCACCAGAGCCGGGTGTCCTCCCTTTTGTCCCCCCAAGCCCCCTCTTGGATCTGGGAGAACCCTCTCAGCGAGTCCCTGGCGCTGCATGTGCCTCTCCCTCAGCATTTCCTTTCTTGCCCTTGGTATCCCTGTCTAGTGGCCCCTGATGGATCCCCCCAGAGGGGGTCCCTCTCTTAGAACAGTTTGTGTTTCCTCTGCAACCTGCAGTGTCTTAAGCTTATGAAAATGACTGCAGAGAATGTCCACAGTGTCCTGTTTTCCAAAAAACCTAAAAAGTTTCATTTTTCTATTTGGGAGGATAATTACTTAGGCATTTTTAAAATGAGAAAGATACCCAAAAATCCCTGATCCTTTTTTTTTCATTTCTCTTCCTTAAAATCAGGCTCCTGCCTCAGTGGACGGTGCATCAGCCCTCACTTCTGCAGAGGCTACATTATAAATTCACTCTCTTTACCTGTGTGTAAATTGTTTTAGAACAAGTTTAGTTGGTCTATCCCAGCAAGGTCTAAGATTTGCTCTCTAATATTGTCACTGCTGTTTGTCTTACATATATAGTCCAAGTACTTTATAGGTTCTTTAACTTGAGACAGAAGAGTTTTATAGGGTTTTTATTTCTTCATTTTTTAAAAAACAACCTGCCTTGAGGTAGAGAGCTGTTTAAATCTTTGAACTGATAGATTAGCTTAATATAATAGGACAACTCATTAGCAGAGAGTAGCTCTGTCTTTTTTTGACTGGTAACGCTATGATTAAACTAGATAGACATAGGTATAATTACATTCTGTGATACCCCATTGCTCAAAGTTTTAAGTATAAACAAAAAAATTGGGACTCATGCCCAACAAGATTGCTATCAGATATGTTAGAGTGGCTTTAAGTGCCTTTTGGGGCCTTCTCTTCTGTGCTGACCTTTGTTTTTAATTTGTGTTTATGGTTGACATTCTGTTTGTTGGTCTTAAATTCTTTCGGGTGAGCGCCACCAACTTGGGTCTTCAGTTCTGTAGATAGACTTGCATTTCAGGATCGTGTGCTGTTACAGTCCTAATTATTAAGATTTAAAAGTTCTTTAGACTGTCTAACCCCATTTTTCAGTAGTAACTTATTAGTGTTTTCCTGTTTATAGACTTACATGTGAGTCGTTTCAGAAACCAAACACTCCTGCTCTGGAGCCTCAGTTTCTGCCGGAAGAGTAGCTTTAGCAGTTTGGCAGCCTCTCTTGGAAAGGGTAACTCCTTGTCTGGAGGATTTTCTTCTTAAAAGCCAGCAGCCATTAAAGCCTGTGTGGTTGCTTTGCTCTGACTTCCCCTCGCTGCATCCTTAGGTTTCCCGGGTGATGTGCAGTGATTTCTGGGCATGCTCCGCAGTGTGTTTCCCCTGCTGCTGCTTGTTTCCACTGTGAAGAATGATCGTTTTTCTGACATCCAGTTACTGTGTAAGGGATCTGTGCCACATGTATTTAACACTTTTTCTTTGGCAATAACTCACATTACAAACTGCCCTCTCGTATCATTTCCAGTAAAGAGATAATCAGGTAAAATAAGGTTTCAGGTAAAATAAGTTTAATGTCAGTACAAGCCCTTCTCTGCTCTGTTCATAGAATTGGCAGAACATATTTCAAAATCTGAAAGGGTACAGCTAGAGTAACTTAAAGCACTGTGTCCCTCCTAAGATACACTGAGTACATGACTTCCATTGGAATTAGTTTGTCTTTAAGTAGAAAGTTGGAGTGCCTTCTAAGCTTTTGCCCGTAAAACTGGTGAAATTTATGAAGAATGTACTGATTTGGGGGTATACCCAGTTGCAAATGATAGGAAAGTACAGAATCCGAAATTAACACCATCAAGAATCAGAAGCACAGGATGGTGATTTCTCCTCTTTGGCTGCTTGGATGCTCAGAGCCAGTGTGCTTAACATTCCTGGTTTTACTTCATTATTGTAGATTTTCTCTTTTTCTCACTTGTTAATCATTTTTTACTTTTTTTTTTTTTAAAGATTTATTTATTTATTTACTTCATTATTTATTTATACAAGCACTGGGTACAGTCAGAAGCGTGTGAGGGTGAGAGAATTCACCCGAGCCAGAGCGGGGAGCAGAGCAGGCAGAAGGACCGAAGTACACTGCTGAGGGGAGCAGCGGGCGGCAGGAGAGGTCTGCGCGCCATGTGGGACCCTCCTCTGGTGGCCGGGGAGCAGCCGGGGATTGAACAGGCGCTGCGGAGGCTGCGGGCAGCTTCGCAACCCAGCGCTCAACCGCTGTGCCACCGGGGAGACCCCAATCATTTTTTACTTTTGAAGCTACCATTTTTCCAGAAAGAGGTGAGGAGCGACCAAATAAAAGCAAAATAATAAGCTGTTTTGTGATTGCCTCATACAGTCATTGTGTCTCATAAATGAGGTATCTTTTTGACTTTCTGATCTTAATTGCACTTATAACTCAGTCCTGCCTGGCTGTAGCAGTGCACTACTAATGCCCACACTGGCGGCGTGTTTTGTTTTGTAGATTGGCTGGCAGAGTGATTGATTAGCCTCTTTGGACTTTGGTTCTGTGGTGCCAATGGAGCACAGGACTCAGTTGTCTGGGCCAGAGTGAAGAGAAATCTGATGTCCAGGATGGAGAAGAAACGAAGAAAGAAATGAAAGCCTCTTTTCAGGCCAAACCACAAAAGACCATGAAATTTAACTTTTATTTATGTTGGACCGGACAGTAAAAATGGCTCATCTGTACTGTTTCAGCTTTAACTGAAACAAAAATGAACTTATAATCAAGGAAGAAAAAAGTGCGATTTGAATTTATGCGATTTTTATGACCATAGTCATTTGTGACCATGAAGCTTGTCAACATCTGGCTGCTTCTGCTAGTGGTTTTGCTCTGTGGGAAGAAACATCGGGGTGACAGAGTGGAAAAGAAATCTTTTGAAAAAGTTCCATGCCCTGGCTGTTCCCACCTGACTTTGAAGGTGGAATTCTCCTCAACAGTTGTGGAATATGGTAATGATATTATTTTGAATGTTAGGGATTGCCCTTATTTTTTTTGCTATTAAAAAAAATCCTTTTTTCTATAATAAATATCGGATGGGATGAGTGTATGACCCTTGGGCTTGACTCAGTTGACATTTGTTTTCCCAGTATACTTAGCGTAGATGAAGCATGAAAGATGACTTTGAGTTATTTCCTTACAACTTAATTCCACAGAACAGACACCACTGTAGAAGAGGAAGGGGGGAGGGAAGTTAGTGGTGCTGAATGTTAATGTTCTGAGGTTCAAGTAACCAGATGTGAATAACTGAGCAAATAGTCCTATATGATCCACTCCACATTTTATTGTTTTCAGTAAAATGACACTGAACATTTGCTTCTCTGAATTCTATTTCCCTATTTGAAGAGCTTACATGTATTCTTTTTGTCACACATTTAGACTTGTATTGATGTTTACTTTTTAGAGAAAACACAGGTGTCTGATTTTGAGTGATGTATTCTGTGATCAGGAGATTTATAGAGGTCATTTTATCTCAAAGTTCTGGGTCCTGCTGTCCCAGACATTTAAACTGATGTATGTCCTTACTACTCTTTGTATTGTAGGTTTTAAGACATACAAGATTTCTTTTACCAGGGAACTTAATATCCATATAAGTATATGAATATAATATGTTGTAAGATTATTTGTGTATGTAAATTATTTTTTGTGGTTATTGGTTTCAGAATATATTGTGGCTTTCAATGGATACTTTACAGCCAAAGCTAGAAATTCATTTATTTCGAGTGCCCTGAAGAGCAGTGAAATAGACAATTGGAGAATTATACCTCGAAACAATCCATCCAGTGACTACCCTAGTGATTTTGAGGTGATTCAGATAAAAGAAAAACAGAAAGCAGGACTGCTAACACTGGAAGATCATCCTAACATCAAACGGGTAACACCCCAACGGAAAGTCTTTCGTGCCCTCAAGTATGCAGAGTGTGAGTACTATGTCTTGGCCCATCTAGATCAGTTTCTGTTTCACTTGGATTTAGTGAGAGCATGTGTATATTCATAATGTGTTCCACACACCCTCCTCCCTAACACCCCAACTTTACTTGGAATGTTTTAACTGCAGAATGGTTGAGAAATAGTACAGTGAAGGATGCTATGTCCCTTCAACTAGTTTCATCAATTGTGAACATTTTTTAGGCAGGAATTTAAGGAACAAAAAGAGACTATTGCTATTCTGGTGATTTGGATTAGAGGATGATAGTGATCTTTCCTTCCATTGGAAGTGATTGTCAACCAGCTTCAGTCTCATACCCTTTAGACTTTGGAGCCATGACTCTCTTTCCCTCTTGGAAATGAGAAAAGGTATCTTTTAATTTCCTGTTAAAATTTGCTTCCGTCTGTAGTTCTGTGCTTCTGTCACTATTTTCATTTGTTAAGGCATCTTGCAAATTGTTTATCCCTTGGGATTCTTTGAATTTATCTCAGAACCTCCTGACCACTTGTGACCATGCCTTCCTGAGCTGGGCTTATGGAGGTTAGCAGCTGTGTAGGTGTGGGCATGGAAGGAATTTGGTTCTTCTCTTTCCAACTCACAGGTTTATTCTGCCCTACTTCTTTTCTTTACACTTTGGGCTTGTCAAGATGGAGTTTATTCTCAAATGATAAATTGTGTATCATGTATTTCCAAAGCACATGCATATTACCGAAGGGAGAATATTTTTCCTATTTATTAGAAACTGGGGTAACAAATTGCACCTTCTTCTGTTTTCTTTGTTATTTCTTTCATTGGATGGTTGCTTTTCTTCCTTTGTCTTATACTAGATCTGAGAGTTTTTGAGGTTTTTTAAAACAAATACACAGGGGAAAAGGCTAATGTATTGCATAGCACCACTCTTGAGTCAGCTGTGAATTCAGGTGTCTGATTTCTTCAGAGCCCTTTCTGCCAGTCTGCCTGGTTCTTACTGCTTTTTCCCTTTAAAAAGTAATAACCACAAAATAATCCAAGAAGGTAAAACACATCAAAGCTTGTATAGTTAGCCAAATACATATATGTGCCTTTTTATTTTTATGCAAAATCTTGTATTTTTCATTTTTATGGAAGACTGTCAATGCAGCAGGAACTGGTATGGTTATAAAAGATATAAAAACAATCAGGAGGATGTTAGCATTCACCCACCAATAAAACCTGAGCTAGAGACTGATCAGAATGACTCCTGGCTCCATTCCCATCTGTGTTAAGAAACATGTTTGCTTGACTTCATAAATTTGCACATCACTCAAGAAAAAGTTAATCTAGATTTTGAAGGCTACACAATGCACTACATTTGACTTAAATGACTTGCTGCTGACAAACTTGTTTAAGAGAACGAGGGTGAACTAAAGCTCTCAAAGTGGAAGGGAGGGAGACCTGTATCTTGTATAGTTTTCATTATCAAGTTGAGATTGTTTTTGTAAAATAAGATTTATTTTTGTTCGTGTAGATCTAAAAGGCTAGCTCAGTTTGTCAGAGCCCACAAGAATGAATGCTAAAGAAGTGAAAGGCAGGAGATGGAGGACATGAATCTACCCCCACTTCTGGAAACATCAAGGCACCATCACAATAGTCAGAATGAGGAGCAGGAGACAAGGGGTCTAACTCCATTCCCATTTGACTGCTGGAGCATCTCTTACTAAGAATTTGGTGAGAAACAGGGAAATTCTGCTTCTTTAGTATTTGTCCTACAGCAGGGGAAGACAGAAAAGAAAGCTAACGTGGAGTGATGGGCCTTGTTGTTTAGAAGTCTGTGAACTTGAGTACACTTTAGTATATTGAATCTTGAGTCATACTTACAATCTAATGGCTAGTGTGCTATAGAACTTTACAAACATAGAGTCTCATCTGTTGCAGAACTCCAAAACGAGGTTCATTTCTTCTCCCTTTAAATCACTTCTTACACGGAAAGTCCTACAACCAAGCAGGCATTGGTATTCCTGCACTCTCACATGTGTGTCTTCACTCATGGTTGTTTTTGTCAGAATGATGCATGAAGCAGATTCAAATGAGGTCAAAGATTTTAGATTCTCTCAAGACTTCTTTTTAGTTCTTTGTACTCCTTGTGACATAAAAGAGAAATGAGACAGCTGGGTGCCTATCATTCCTTTCAGCCCAGTGTCACTGAACTGGCAGTGTTTGCCTGCTCGGGAAGGATGCACTATGTAAGGGTTCTGTTATAAAGTATCTCTGGCTCTAAAAGAAATTGCTTTTTTTTTTTATCCCCGAGTGTGCCACTGCCACCCACCCACCTTCCTTCCCCTTTTAAAGAGGACTGAAGAGTGCCCTTTACTTAGCAGAGACCAGCCTCTAATTTCACTCCTGTACCAGCTTTCCAGGATGACACCCAGTGAATTTTTGCCCTAACATTTTTGCCCTGGCTGCTGAGAGGCTCCTCTTCTCTGCACACCTCCACGTCCTAGCCGAGCTGGGAGCTGTGGCTGGAGCCTTTACCTCATTCGTTGGGTTTCTCCTGGTATGTGTTCTAGATGTTGAATAGGTGGGAGCTCTGAACCATGGGCCACACGCATCACACTGACAGGGTTAAGATTTCTCATGCTGAATGGGATGAGCTCTGTTGAAACAAACTCTCTGCATTCTCATGTTTATAGAGCTGACTTGTCTCATGTTTATAGGCTTGCCTTGCTGAATGGGCGTTGAACTCTGAGAGAAACTTCCCACGATCAGCACATTGATGGGATTTCTTTCCAGTTTGGATCTGGTGGTGTTGAAAAGGAGTTGAGCTCTGACTGAAACACTCTTCCTGTTCAGTATCTTTATAAGGCTTAACATGCGAGCTGCTTCTCAACTTGCTCACGCAGGAGCCACCCAATTCTAGTCGTTCCTGCTTTCTGCCCCAGCCAGCCTGTTTTGTGCTGATTCCCGTCAACTTGCTCTTGATTTATGGTGTGAGAAGTGCTTTCCCCAGTTGCATGGTCAAGAGTCAGGTGGTTCTTGAGTCTACTCTTTTCTCAACGAATGCCTCTTCCTATAGCTCCATAGCTCCGAGTTTCAACTCCAGCTGCCACTGTCCTTGTTCATGCACTCACTCGACTCTCTTTGTGCTACCCTTTTTATTTTCTTGAAGAACTCCAAAATATTTGAGGAAATATGGAAATGCCTAATTTTGGTACAGTGATTATAGAATCTCACAGTTGGGGTTTTTTTTTTTTTTGAAGATTTATTTATGCATACAGCAGCTGGGGTGTAGGCCAGATGTGTGAGGGAGGAGAGTGAGAGGATTCTCCAGAGACAGAGTGGGGAGCAAAACAGGTGGATCTACTGAAATACACTGCTGAGGGAAGCAGCGGGTGAGACAGGGGAGGTCTGCTGTGCCATGTGGGTAGCTCCCTGGCCAGGGATTGAACTCGTGCTGCAGTGGCTGTGGATAACTTCATAGTGCTGAGACTTAATTACCCTGTGCCACCAGGGATGCCCTGGGATTTCTTTTGATAGAATCTCCACCATGGTGTCAGATGCTGTATTTGACACCCATGAGGAAAAGTTCATCTCATGAAGGAGGCCTTTTTACCTGTGACCTTCTGTAGCAGGCACCTTTTCTTTAAACCAACTTTTCCTCAACCATAAAATGGAGATAATACCACCTACCTCAGAGGGAAACAGTGGCTGTGGGAAGAGCATGGTGTTGAGGTTGTCATAGGTATACATTCAGTGTCAGTCATTTCTGTGGCAGGCTTTTTTAGGAGGCTTGGCTTTAGTTGGGACCAATGCCGGTCTTGCTCTGGATCCCAGCCCTGGCTCCATCTTGTGGGCTGTGAGACAGAGCTACCTGTTTTCCACACCAAGATAATCAAAGATACCCTTGGCACTCCGTGTGCTCCCCCCCCCCCCGTTTCTTTCCAGGAAACTAAAACTCTCCAGTTTCTCCAGGGGTCACTATGCCTTACTTGTATAGTAACTGTCTTAATCACCATCTTAACTGCTTTCCTTGGATAATGTTCCCACTTTTCTAAATGACTTTTAAGAGTGAAGCTTAGACTGACTTCATTGCATCAGGTGTTACCTGGGCTGTTTAAGGAAAGCGGAACAGACCCCTCCCTTGTTCTAAATATTGTTCTTCATTTAGAACTTACAGTATTGTTCCACATTGTTGACTTAAAGAACAGAGTCAGCAAGGAAGTTGGGTACAGAATAATTTCAGTTAGACTGTGCAAATAGTTACTTAATGGAATTGACATGACTGTATATTTTTCCAGGTTGTTGTGCTTTCCATGGGTGTAGCCTGGTTAAGACTGTAATAAAAGTGACCATAATTTTTAGCTTTAGAAATAGAACTTCAGTAGTGTT
Source organism: Talpa occidentalis (assembly GCF_014898055.3). Lineage (NCBI taxonomy): Eukaryota > Metazoa > Chordata > Mammalia > Eulipotyphla > Talpidae > Talpa > Talpa occidentalis. The sequence continues at coordinate 20,025,994 of NW_023601754.1, read as the reverse complement.
AGAGATTTTCTCATAAAACTGACTTGAAATAAGATGTTCTTCTTCATTATAGCTTGGTCTTTGAAAGGTAAAGGGAAAATGCTTATGGTATTTTTCTTTTTTCTATCTATTTTTTTAAAATTTCATGCATTTTAGTGCATAGTTTGGCAAGTTTTGATTATGGTGTGTAGTTGCGTACTAACAAGATCAAGGATATAACATAATTTTTCACCCTCAGACATTTCCCTGTCTCCTTTGTAGTTCCTTTGCTTTGTGAAAGGTGCAGTTCTCGTAGATAGACATGTTGAGAACACTGAGCGGGTACAGCTGGGAAAAGGTCCTGTGGATGGGTAACATGGCTTCTACCTCAGTGGCCATTGCTTCATTTCTCTGACCCCTTCTGGTGCAGTGAGAACAAATTGCTGGTGAAAAACCATACATTTCTCTGGTTTTAGTATCATTAAAATTATTATAAATCCTCCTCTCTCGTACATTGGTGAGAAAATTCTAGGTAAGGAATTATTTGGTAATGAGAAGATAGCTGCATGACATCCTGTGATTATAACTGCATTGAGAATGTCTTTCTGGCAAAGGGAGGGGGTCCCCTTTCCTTCAGATAGGACTTCAAGGTCATCATTGCTGTGGTGGGAAGGATGGTTTTCCTGCAGATACGGACACAGAGTCACTATTTTCCTTCTTCTGACCTTTCTCTTCCCTATCTCCAGCTGACCCTGTCTTGCCCTGTAATGAAACCCGATGGAGCCAGAAGTGGCAGTCGTCCCGTCCTCTGCGAAGAGCCAGTCTCTCCCTGGGCTCCGGGTTCTGGCATGCCACAGGAAGACACTCAAGCAGACGGCTGCTGAGAGCCATCCCGCGCCAGGTTGCCCAGACGCTGCAGGCGGATGTGCTCTGGCAGATGGGGTACACAGGTATGTCCCAAGAACCAGGAAGCCACCTGGAAACAGCCTGGGCTGGTGGGTCCTGGAGCCTGTCCTCCTGAGTGTGTAGTGCCCGAGTGGGCGACCCCAGGCAGTTGACCTCACTCCATTGAGCTGCGCGTTAGTCAGCTGCCTCTTACCTTTGACTCCTGTTTTGCCAGGTGTCTATTCAGTGGTTTCTGTTGTTTAATCCTGTTCACCATTTGTGACTTTCCTCGACCATTTCTGAGGTTAGCAGGGGTAGAAGGTGGCACATCTCTTCTCTGTTGACATACATCCATGAGACACACCCTGCTCACAGCCAGAGCTGCCTGGCAGACCAGCAGAGTTCCTGTTTTTCAGTGAAAGAGATCACATTCAAAGATGGTTCCCTTGGTTTGGGTGATAACGTGAAAGTGAATTGCTAATGACTCACGTGCAGTGCTGAGGGCCTAAGTAACTGGCTGTTGTGCTGGTAGGTAATTTGTTTCAGAACAGGAAATGGTGTTAATGATCAGATCTTATGAGAGAAAATAACAGCCCCTAAGGTTCTTTACCTTGCTAATTCATCATGTCAGAAAACTCCTGATTTAGCTCTTCTGCAGGTTTCTGCCTGACTTAAAGGTTGGCCTGTTTTCCCTGGCCCCAGCACACCCCATTTTGTCTCATCGTGTCTGATTATTCTTCTGGACTTGGAGACCCTTCTTCTCTGGTTTCCTCAGCCTCCAGAATGTCTATTGGTAGACAGATATTTTATTATGACTGTTACCTGTTATCTTTTTAGGGTGTTCACAAAACAAATTCTCTAATCACCAACCCCTCCCCCCAGCCAGTGTGTGTTTTTAAAAATTAAACAATACATTTTGGTCCTTATCTCGGTGTAATTATGTGGCATAGTGTATGTGTACACAGCTCTCATATACAAAGTCATTGCCTTCATATACTTGTTCCCTGTTAAATAGTCCAAGTAACCTGTATTTTTTTCTAGGTGTTTTTTGAGACTTTCTTGACCTGACAATATTTCACATTGGTGCACCATGCCTTTTCTGCTGGCATCTAAAATAGATTTCACTACAGAAAAGTGCATATTAGCGTAGTTTCCCTGAGATGTGGTCATCCTTGTGTGGTTGACAGCCCCTCTGTGGAGTTTGTTCTTAGTGGGCAGTACTGAGTCACTGTCCTTATCCTGAATGGGAGCAGCTCCCCATCTCTGTGGGTGAGACCTTGTGAATGTTTCTCCCTGTTGGATCGCTGAGAGGAGATGAGGGCTTGAAACCTGGAATAAATTGCCAGAAGGGGAAAATCAATCTAAGGTGACAACTGTTGCGTTGCGTAGAGGGCAGGGTGGTTCTGTTCCTGAGCATTAGTGGCTGGTAAGTGTCCAGAGAGATTTTCTGTTTATCCTCCCAGTCCGTTCAGCATTGAGGATGGCCTTTCCACAATGACCCCCCACTATCCGTCAACCAGGGCACCTGCAGCACCTGGCCTCCTTGTGCCCTCTGCTCAGATGTGTTACTCCATGATGTGTGTTCTTTAGGTCCCAAAGAGGGATTTATTATAGCAACACAATTCAAAAAGGATTTCTCCAGCTGCGCCTGTGCTTCTTTCTTTTTGGAATAAGGTGCTAATGTAAGGGTTGCTGTTTTTGACACTGGGCTGAGTGAGAAGCACCCCCACTTCAAAAATGTGAAGGAGAGAACCAACTGGACCAATGAGCGGACACTGGATGACGGTAGGTGACAGTGTGGCAGGGAGAGACCTTGGGGTGCATCTTGTACCCTGCTCTCACTCAGTGTTTCACCATGTGGTAGGGACCAAGCAGTCCTGTACAGCAGTCACTCAAACAAACCCATGTGGTGCCATTTCGTTTTGGCAGAAACTTTTTTAAAATGTCTCAGGGGGTATAGGGAAAGGGAATCTGAAGAGGGAAGAGGAAGGGGTGGGGGTGAAGGAGCACTTCCTTCCCCATCTGGGAAGGAACAGGGTGGCTCAACCTGGAATTGGAGCAGGGCATGTGGGCTGAGTGAGGACAGCAGAGGCAGGGGGTTCTTCTTCTTGGACTTGGAGAAAGTGGCTATCTGATGTGAGGGTTTGGGATGTTGTCTGGGTGCACATTATCAGTGGTGTTTTATGACTTTTTCCCTGATGGGCCACAGGGCTGGGCCATGGAACGTTCGTGGCAGGTGTGATTGCCAGCATGAGAGAATGCCAAGGATTTGCTCCAGATGCAGAACTTCATATTTTCAGGGTTTTTACCAATAACCAGGTTGGTGTTGTTAGGACTCCTGAAATCTAAAGAGTTGATATTGCCTGTAAATACAGACTCAGTGGTACAAGCTACTTGTAGCATCCCCAGTGTGTCCTGCTGTCTCTGTACTGCCCCTTCTGTGTGATTTTTGCTCTTTCCCCATAACCCCTTTCTGGGCCTGACTTCAGCCCTGAGCCAAGTCACTGTATACACAGGGATTCCTTATTCTTCAAGAGGTCCTGTGCCACCACATTTTTTTTTTTTTTTTTTTTTTATAGAGGCATGCTTTATTTATTTATTTATTTGTTTGTTTGTTTTGTTTATACATGCACTGGGTACAGTCAGAAGCGCAGGAGGGTGAGAGAATTCACCAGAGCCAGAGCGGGGAGCAGAGCAGGCAGAAGGACCGAAGTACACTGCTGAGGGGAGCAGCGGGCGGCAGGAGAGGTCTGCGCGCCATGTGGGACCCTCCTCCAGTGGCCGGGGAGCAGCCGGGGATCGAACCGGCGCCACAGAGGCTGCGGGCAGCTTCGCAACCCAGTGCTCAACCGCTGCGCCACCGGGGAGGCCCTCACCACATTTTTGACTTATATTTTCTGCATGAGAGAATAGTCGCATGTTTGTCTGTTTACCCCCTCCTGGATGGGACCACCTTGGTGGTCTTCTGTGTCCCAACACCTAATGTCATGTAGGATAAGTGGATCAATAAGCATGTTCCTTTATAGAAAAGAAGAGTCCTAGAATGTGCTTATTTTTTTTTTTTAATTTTTTTTTTTTTAATAGAGGCATGCTTATTTATTTATTTATTTGTTTGTTTGTTTTTTGTTTATACATGCACTGGGTACAGTCAGAAGCACGGGAGGGTGAGAGAATTCACCAGAGCCAGAGCAGGGAGCAGAGCAGGCAGAAGGACCGAAGTACACTGCTGAGGGGAGCAGCGGGCGGCAGGAGAGTTCTGCGGGCCATGTGGGACCCTCCTCCGGTGGCCGGGGAGCAGCCGGGGGATCGAACCGGCGCCGTAGACGCTGCGGGCAGCTTCGCAACCCAGCGCTCAACCACTGCGCCACCGGGGAGGCCCGAATGTGCTTATTTTTAAAATTGAGTTTTTGTATAGGTGATACATAGCTCTTGAATATCTAAAGGCAATACAGTGACAACTTTCCTAACCCTGCCCCTTCCAGCCCGTTCTTATCCTTCTTCCCCAGGTCTCCCCTGTGATAGTTTAATAATTTTTTATACCCCTTCCTCCTGGAGTTTCTTTTGCGTGTGTTAGCAAATAATATGTGGTCTTATTTTTATAGCCTTTTAAAAAACATTTTTATTAACACTAATTCTGTCTCCAATGTAAGTTTAATTTTGTATTTTATAAAGACACCTAACTGGTGATACTCAAAGTAACTTAACTTCAATAAGGAAATTAGGAAGAACTGTATCTTAGGATAAGTCCTTTTACAAGAGGGGTTGTTAGAAGTTTGGGCTTTTGTCAGAGAATGTGTACTTGATGGTAGGAGCTGTACTTTGGATTCAGGCAGATAGGCCACCCACACAATCCAAGGTGCCTCACTTGAGTCTACTCCAGGCCTTAGAATTTCTGACTGTGGTTTTATGCATTTCAGAGCATTATTTCTTCTTAGAGTTTGTATCTGAAATGTAAGTCAATGCTTCATGCTGATAAGAATCCAGACTTTACCCTTAGAAATAAAAAGTCTGTTGTAGCACTCTGAAACTTTCACAGAAATACCTCAGGGACTGTTTTAAAATTCACCAGGTCTCGTACACGTCTTGGTTCTTGGATGCCTTCAACTATGCCATCTTAAAGAAGATTGATGTGCTGAACCTCAGCATTGGTGGCCCAGACTTCATGGACCATCCCTTTGTTGATAAGGTGAGTCATGTCCCTGCACAGGAGGAGGTTGTGTCTGGTGACAGCACCCCAACATTAAGTGCTTTATAGCTAGTGTGCTGTATGTCACCCATGCTGTGCCAGTTTTGTTAACACAGATGGGCTGACTTGAGCTTTTGTGATTTGTGTCCAGGGTGGCCCATGGTGTCTCATTTAAGAGTATGGCATGTCTTTTCTGAATACGCATGTACTGTGCACTGTGTGGACTTGTGTCCTGGATTTTTTCATCTCACAATGTAGTTGTTCGCATACATACCCACGCCAGTGATGCTCTAGTGTTATTTTATTTCATTTTTTTAAAGATTTATTTATTTATTTATACAAGCACTGGGTACAGTCAGAAGCGTGGGAGAGTGAGAGAATTCACCAGAGCCAGAGTGGGGAACAGAACAGGCAGACTGACGAAATACATTGCTGAGGGGAGCAGCGGGCATGGCAGGAGAGGTCTGCACACCACGTGGGACCCTCGCCGGCAGTCAGGGATTGAACCGGCACTGCAGAGGCTGCTGGCAGCCTCGTAGCCCAGAGCTCAACCACTGCGCCACCAGGGGACGCCCTCTAGTGTTATGTTTTAAGGAGGACTCCTTCCTTTTCTAAAGGGACTCTTTAGAATTTGTGGTTATTTTTGGAAAATTGTATGTTGATTGTTTGAAAGTGGTATATTTTCATAAATGCTTGTTAATTTTGTAGGTTTGGGAATTAACAGCTAATAATGTAATCATGGTCTCTGCTATTGGCAACGATGGGCCTCTTTATGGGTAAGTATTCTCAGTGTGGATGACTTAAGAGGTGTTTTTATCCTGAAAAGTTGGCATCTCTGTATCTGTACCTGATTATACCTGAAACTTTGCATTGATTTTTCAACATATGAGAAATAGACTACCTAACAACCCCCCACGTACCTTCAGCAGCTGTCACCTTGAGGCCAATCCTGTTTAATTTTTTCCCTCCCTCCCCCTTTGATAAAAACATTAATGTGAAAGCTGAAAGGTTTTATTATTTTTCTCAAAATCAGTCAGGAAAGTGAATCTATTGGGAATAAATGGATTCTGCAGTATTCATTGAGATTCACCATATCTGAGGCACTGAAGTGAAGAGGTAAAATGAAGTGCCTCCTTTTCTAGGGACCATCAGCTGCAAACTCTTGAGGATGTTAATACAGAGGTGAAAGTGCAAGGAGGCAGAACAGGCAGAGAGGTGCTTTGGGGATGGGCAAGAGTGTCAGGTAGGCCAGCCAAGAGAAAGTATCAAAGATTGGCCTTTTGTGCTGGGTTGCCATGCACTAAAGCAGTGGGAGCTGTGGAGTAGTCACAGAATCATGGACAGTAAACCTCGGTCTGGTTAGATAGAGACCCCAGTTTCCTTCTACTATAGCACCCATTTGTAACTCTAGAAAACATGTAATTTTTTTGTGTTGAGTGGCTTTTGCTGTAGGATATTTATCACCACCTTATTGGGTAGCCAGGATGAAGGTATTTCTGTACCTTAACCAAGGGTTTGAAGTCACCACAAAAAAAAAAAGGGAAAATATGCCCTGTTCTCAGTGTGTCCTAACCCAATTGAAGAAGAGAAGTATATGCATGTACCTCCTGTGTGTGTGTGTGTGTGTGTGTGTGTGTGTGTGTGTGGTGTGGTGTGTATGAGTTGTGCATGTGCGCCCTGAGAAGCACAACTCCCTGCATCTTTCTATGACATCCTTTGGTGTGTCCGTGGGGAAAGCAAGTGGTCTTGAGGACTGACTGCCCATGCAAAGGGTCCAGAGCATAGGATTAGACTGAATTCTTGTGAAACTCATGCTTTTATAGATCAGAAACTAGGCCTGTTGGCAATCATGCGTTTTTAACTGATTAGTGTTTCAGTCATTGATCCTTCCCCTGTGCAAAGTTCTGGATTTTGCTGTGTCATCCATAACATGTTGTGACTCATTGGATTCACCTCACTATAACTATGCCATGAAAAATACCAGTTCCTGAGTAGTCTCATCAGCTATTCCTGTTGACCCTTTCAAACATTCTCACATCTGCCTCTTCTCCCTGGCTGGTGTCATGCCTACCCTCATCACTTAACACTCGGTTTCTAGTCTTTCACCCCACCCCAGTCTTTTCCTCCCAGCTCTTCTACACATTGGACTATGGCACCAGATGGGTGGGACCTGCCCCCCTGAGCCTTAGTTTTCTTGCCCATCCCCTGGTGCAGGTGAGGATGAAATCAAACAGTGGGGAAGCCTTTGCCTAGTCTGAGCCTCCAGAGTGGTAACAGTTCTTTCCTTCCTTTGTTTCTGCTGTTAAAACATATCTTCCAGTGGTTTTCATATTCAGGGATCTGCAATAGATCATTATCCACAATTTTCCACAGTTTTCTTCAGATTCCTCTATATTCCAGCCTGAGAAGGCAAGCTTTTTCTGTAAAGGATCAGATGATAACTGTTTCAGGCCTTGAGCCACCTGGTGTTGGCTGTGACTACTCAGCTGCCCTTGTGTGGAAGCTTCCTTGGCATGTATAAAGGCGGGGGCATGCCTGTGTACCGGTGGAACTTGATTTACACGGGCCGGTGGTAGGCCTGATTGGGGCCTTGGCCGTTGTCCAGCAGGAGCCGGCACTGTTGCTCGACTTTCTGTCCCACTTCTGTGTGTCTTCCTGGAAGTCGCCTTCTTGGGCCTCCCTTTGGAAGCTGTGTTTACTGCCGTCTCAGTCACCCTTTCTGCTGCCCACCCTCCTGTGGGCCTTTCTATTCAGACCTCTCCAGTCTTGCTACGCCATGTGTTGTTCTGACCCAGTGCTCCACAAGAGTTGCTCTTTTGAAATCTTGTGCTTCTGTGGACCATGCCAGTTGACGGCCTTTCATCAAAGAGTTGTTCCTTATCAGGATTAGAGGAAAGTGGAGAGGAAGGCTCTGTCTCGGCCTTGTGTCTGCTCCTGGAGCTGCATGGAGAGCTGGCAGCTGCCTGCTGCCCCTCAGCATGCTGGGAAAGGCTTGCTGCTTGGGCCTAGGGAGGGCTGGTCAGGGCTGAATCTTCCTGAAGTGGTTCATGGGATGTAGGTGTTGTGCTGCCAGCTCCTCGGGAAATGGTACTGGCACCCCCCACCCCCAGGGGTACTGGTACCCCTGCTCTGAACTCTGTGGGTCCTACACTCCACACAGGCCTTGTGGTGCTGGGGAGTCTCAGTTGTAGCTTCCCCCTTTGCAGCACCCACAAAGATGACCTTTTTTTTTTTTTTCAGGCCCAGCTCTCTGAGCTCTCCCTTATTTTGTCAATATTTAAAGGACACTGTTACAGAATTGACAGGTAGAGGGAGCTTGGGAAGGGTGCAGTATTTTATGGCAATTTCAGTGGGAAGTTCTGTCAGTGACTTCTGTGCTAATCTCTGCTCCTTGACTTCAAGGAAATGTAGACTTTTAATATCTTTGTTAGTGCTTCTTAGCTGCTACCTGGTAGCTAGTTGCTGGGTACTGAGCAGGGAAGGCAGTGTTGGGGCCAACTTGACGTGGTATCAAACAGTTGGTTAAAAGCACATACTCTAGAGACCTTGCTCTCTTGTTGCTAAAACCACATGGGATCAGTTGTGGTTCTTAACTTGTCAGGTAGTAGAGTTCAGTTTTCAGTAGTAGAGCTGTAATAGGTGAAGATGAGAACTGCCTTTTTTTTTTTTAAAGATTTATTTATACAAGCACTGGGTACAGTCAGAAGCGTGGGAGGGTGCGAGAATTCACCAGAGCCAGAGTGGAGAGCAGAGCAGATCAGGCAGACTGATGAAGTACACTGCTGAGGGGAGCAGCGGGTGGCAGGAGAGGTCAGCGCGCCACGTGGAACCCTCGCCCTGCAGCCAGGGATCGAACCGGCGCTGCAGAGGCTATGGGCAGCTTTGCAGCCCAGCGCTCAACTGCTGCGCCACCGGGGAGGCTCGAGAACTGCCATTTCTTTTTTTTTTTTTTTTTTTTTTTGCAGTTGGCTTTCACATTTTTATTGGGGATCCAAGGAGAGGGGTCTCTCCCTGTCAATGGAGGTTGCTCACAGTTTCTTCAGCCACTCCAAGCTGCGGCCCTGGGGATCCTGGGGGTGGCTGGGCACATCGGGCATGTTCCCATCGTCCCGGATGGGCACTGGGTAGGTGTAGGGTGTGACCTGGTTGATCATGATGGAATACTTGGTATAGGGGCTCAGAGGGGGCAGAATTACAGCGAGGCCCGCAATGGTGAAGGACGCGACCAGCACCGGCTCCTTGGCCCAGGCGTTCTTGAGGAAGGCGGCCAGTCTCCCAGCCATCTTGGTCTCGGCGGCGGCGGCGGCGGCGGCGAGGCGCGGAGCACCCTGGGAGTTGTGGTCCCTGCGAGCCAGGCGCTGCCGTCCGGGTCCGCGTTGAGAACTGCCATTTCTTAACGGTTGTTTTAGGCTTTCAGATCGCTTTGCCTCACCTGCACTCATAGTAACCTGACTTGTCCGCCTCATTAGAGCTTCTTGGCAGGTCTTGTGTACTAGAGGCATTGACAGGAGTGATGTGCCTTTTCTTTGCATCTGACCTCTCTCTGAGGGGCTCGAGATTGCAGAGATGGCCGTTATTCTCAGTTTCCCGTGAGGAAAGTGGTGTCCTGCCAAAGATCAGGCAGAACTGTTCTCTTCCTGACCGTGGCTGACACAGGTGTGTGGGTGCGGCTCCTTAGAGATAATGGAGTTTGGTGGAGAGGCGAGATGAATGTTCTTGCAGCAACTTGAAAGTGATGTGAGCATGTGTAAGTCAGTGGTGAATTGTGACTGGGTCAAACCTTGTGATGTTCAGGGAAGTGAACCTCTTTCAAGCCTGGAAGAAAGAGGAAAATGTGAATCTTAGACCAAGGTATTGTGAGTTGACAGGGAGGGAAGGAAAAAGATATTCCAGGTATGAGGGGCATGTGAGCCTGGCATGCAGGTGACAGTGAACTGGCCCTTAACAGGACATTGTGGGAACAGAGCCTAGCAGAGCTGCACACACCTGGTCATGGAACCGCAGCTCTTAAATCTTTCTGAGGTATTTGCTTTTAGCTGAATTATTCATTTTAAATTGTTTCTCTTCCCTTGTGTTTTTGTGCCTCAATTTAGCACTCTGAATAACCCTGCTGATCAGATGGATGTAATTGGAGTAGGTGGCATTGACTTTGAGGATAACATCGCCCGCTTTTCTTCGAGGGGAATGACTACCTGGGTAGGCTTTTCTTTATTCATTGACTGTGCCTAAGGAACCACTTGTATAAGAGCCCGGTGTGTGTGTAACTCACAGAGAACAGTTTGTTGTGAGCCCGACCCTCCCCTGTGTGGGTGGCGTGGCCATGTGGACCAGAGACTCCTCCACGGTGCGGCGGGCAGCTGCTACTTCTGAATGGTATTTCCCATTCTTTCGAACTTATTTCTGTGTAACCCATTGTTCACATGCCCACTTCTTCTAACTAGTAGGAAGGTGGCAGTCCTCCCAAGTGCTGGGCAAGATAATTTGTTTTGGCCCCAAGAATCAGGAAAAACTAGTGAGAACAGCTTAATATCAGCTCTACTACCCTGGAAACAATTGCATGTAGCTGTACAGAATCGAAATAATCCCAACAATGAACTCAGCTACATGGGGTTTAATTGTGCAGAATTGGAGTCCAAGTTAGGTGCTCTCTCTGGATCTTCAGGGTCAGATCATCTCGTGGGTGCTCTTACTCTAAGCACAGAAGTCATGGGAAGTCTCAAAAGAGGGCATCACAGCTTTTTGAGCACCTGTGGCTTTTCCAGGTGGTGCAGCTTTAAGGGATAACTTTCTACTGGAGCCTTGCTACCTGGCAGTGCCACCTCTCCTGGCACCCCAACAGGGGTCCCCACACTCAGATACCTTTTTCTTGAATCGATGCCCACTGAATTGACACGTCTGTGGACCCTCTCTGAGAAATCAGTCTTGGTAGTACATTCATATCTGTCCTCTGCCCCTTAGCTCCTTCCTTGAACTGCCAGACTAGGGAACAGTGCCTCTCCCAGCACACATGGCTGGCTTCCTCACAGCATACATGCTGTCACTGAAATACCATGCCATTTCATGTCCCTGGTGATCAACACTGTGGTTTTCATGGCATTTTAAGAAATCTTCCTGAGCAATCTACAGAACTACTGAAAAATACCTCTCCTCTGTCTCCATATACAGATCCAGAGGTTCCATTTGTGTTTGAGTGCCATAAAAGAGTTCTTTGACTTTAAGTTGGTATACTTCTTTTTTCTAGAATATAAAACTATATTGAGATTCTGATTTTGTCCCAATTTCCAGGAAGCTTAAGGGAGTGCTCAGTTAAATGCTTATACCAGTTATTCATGCAGTTCATTTATGTTCTAAATGGTTTCTTATTTCTTGAAATATCCAGTCATGTACATATTTCCTTGTAAGGAAACATATTTTATTTTTTCCCCTAATTTTTTAGTTATCTAGAGAAATTGATTTCCAGTTTCTAGTCTTGCATGTTAACAAAATTAAAATACTTTTTAATCTCTTATGGCATTATTGTTGCTATTATGAAACACAACAAAAAATAATTTTTTTAACATCATTTAAACTTGTTTATCACAGTGAATTTCAGACTAAAACTAGTACCTTACTAAGGCGACACTATACTTAAGTAACCCATGTTTCTGATTTGGTTTGCCCACTCATAACCACATGGCAGCTGTGTGCCAGTGTGTGATGTGGTGACCAAGCTGCTTTTGTTCCTAGGAACTACCTGGAGGTTACGGCCGTGTGAAACCTGACATTGTCACGTATGGTGCTGGAGTGAGGGGTTCCGGTGTGAAAGGAGGGTGCCGTGCCCTTTCAGGGACCAGTGTGGCTTCTCCAGTGGTGGCTGGTGCTGTCACCTTGCTGGTCAGGTAAGTGTCTCTCAGCAGAGAGAAGGTGTTCCCAGTAGCCCAGGAGTTGATCCTTGTTGGTCACCAGTGAGTTTTGAGAGCTAGGAATGCATCATGTGACCTCTTTGCTTCACCCCATCCTTTGACTCAGAAATCCGTTTTCATCAGGGTTCTTGTGAGAGTTCATGGGGTGCATGGACTTACTGTGCACTAGCCCATGAAACACTGTACAAGAACAAATTCCTAGTGACTGTTTTTATGTTTAAAGTCTGGGTTTTTGGCTTCATTTTATTTTGACTTTTTTTTAGGGCAATTTTAGGTTCATAAAATTGAGAGGAAGATACACGGATTCCCCATATACCCTGTGTCATTTTGTTTGTTTTAATGTGCTGTATTGTGGCATAACAGATGTACTTATATCTCAAGTATTAAGCAGGGAACAAAAAGTAAACTGTTTCTTTGCCATGTTCTCTGTTTCTTAATGTGTTCTTTTAGTTACAGATCTGTAGGGCCAGGCAGTAGGCCTTAAGTCACCATTCCTATGTGAGACAAGTTCCTCTGTGTGATGTATTTATTTTCCTTGGCTCCCAAATACAATTGTAATGTAGCTTAGTGATCCACCCTTAATTTTGCAGATAATGAACCTGGGAGAAAATTCTGGTCTACTAGGATTGATGACTTAGTCGATGGGCCAGGATGCCTTGTTCTCAAAGTTAAGAAATGTCTTTGGAGCTATCACTTACCCTTCCCCCCAATAACTGTTAAATTTTTTCTCTCAGTGAGGCTTCAGTTGAGTTATTGTTATATTACAAAATTCTGGAAAATTTTAAAATAAAACAGGAAATAATAGTAAATGTTTTTGTATTTAAAATTCTCTTAAAAAGAAGGTAAACTTATGTTGGTTTTGTTTGTAAGGCAAGAGACCTATAATAATCCTTGATATAAAGGTGGATATCTGCCTCCTTCCTCCCTTTTCCAACCTCCCCTTAGAGTTTAGAGCCAAATTCTTGAGAAGATTGACTGGTCAGAAATGTGTTCTCCTCTCCTGAGTGTTTTCCTTCCCTGTGTCACTGCAGTGAAAACAGAGGAAGGGAAGGCCAAGTTGGGGTTAGCTGTTCACGTAGACATTTCTGCCAGCTGGGGAGAGCTCAGCCTTTGTGTCCATTCTTGTACGGAAATAAACCTCCCTGGGTCCTTGTCCCCCTTGCCGGGGATTGTTAGCTGGAGTGAGGTTGCAGGCTCCGCACATGAGCCTCTCAGTATGTCCCACTGTCAAATGAGGGGTGGAAGAGGAGGTTGTGTTTTCCATTCCCAGTAGCATCTGTATCAAGAAAACCTTTCACTTTCTTGAAAGGTCAGGATGCTTTTATGGCATGACAATAGCTCCCGGCTCTGGGAGGAGGGACTAGCCCTAACCTTTGGTCTCCACCTTTATCCTCAGGAAGAGGGGGAGGGTTGTTGACCTGTGGGTGAGCTGCTTGTAGTTGTTTTAGTCTATCCTGAGACCCCGTCCCACTTTCTCTCCTCCCTTACTTCTCCATATGTCAGATTTCCAGTCTATACCTGTTAGAAAAATACCTGCCCAGGCCAGGACCAACCCACCACCTCAGAAAGCTATTTAGGAACTTAGAGTAAGTTTTCTTTTTTTGCTTACTGAATTACACCCTGCCCCTGCGTCTAGGGATTAAAATGTACTTGTACTTATAACACAATTAAGCAAAAATGAATGTGATCATGCCAGTGGTTTTATGCGACTGGTACTGCTGTACTGCCCTGGTGTTGCTGAGTCAGTTCTTAGTCAAGTAGAGCTTGTCCAGAGGCATTTTGGTGCAGGCCTCAAGTCTCCACTGTCTGTAAGGCTTTATCCGCCCAGGTAGTGTGTCACACATAGCCTCTAAGACAGAAAAGGCCTGGTTTGACTGTTTCTTGCCTGTCTGGTGAGACCTTTTTCCAGGATGTGTTTTCCTTCCTCATCTAGCCAGGTGATGTCCCAGGTTTCACCTGTATTTTTGGCAGTTGGCTTCCCTTCCCCTGAGGAGCCAGCACCTCCTCTGTTCTTGCCACCTCCAGCCTCTGAGGTTGATTTAGTTGAGTTAGGGAAAGTAATGTGCTTCTGATATATTTCATGGAAACAGCCACTAACCTAAAAGTGACTGTTCACACAGGCCATGTGGAGGTGAGGCTGAGAAGTGTGGATCCCAAGCAAGTTCATACTCATCTGGCCTGGGCTTCACCCCAGAAGCTCCCTTTAGATACAGAACGAGACTGAGGCTCACATGTATGCACATCTACATGTTAGGGACAGCTGGTGTTCACTCTTAGAGAAAATGAGCAACTATGTGATTCCCCCTAGCACGGTCCAGAAACGGGAACTGGTGAATCCAGCCAGTATGAAGCAGGCCCTGATTGCATCTGCCCGGAGGCTTCCTGGTGTCAATATGTTTGAGCAAGGCCATGGCAAGCTGGACCTGCTCAGAGCGTATCAGATCCTCAACAGCTACAAGCCCCAGGCAAGGTGGGTGTGCTTTCCTTTTGAATAGGCCTTTTTTTCTTTTTCTGGGTTCTGGGGTACTTTTCCCTCTACACCAAGCATTAGCCTCAAACCAGGAGCTGATCACTGATTACCCAGCCCTCGGGGCTTTGGGGAGAACCGCACACAGCTGTTCCTGCCAGAACATACCACTGTTTCTCACCTCCTGATGTTCTGCTATTTTTAATGCAGGGAATTTAAAAGAAAGATTTCCCCACTTTCCTTTTATTTTTTTAAAACTTCATTTTCAAATCTTAAGTTTACAGAAATTTGCAAAAATCGTTATTGTGCCCTCATATGCCTTCTGCCCAGCGTCCCCTAATGCCAATGTCTTAAATGATCATAATTCTGTTAAGACTAGCAGCTGAGCGTGGCCTGTACTGTATGTCTCCTCTGTAGGCTTCACGCACACTGGCCAGTTCTTGCTGGGACCGAGGGTCCAGGCCCCAAGTTGTCCCATTGTTGAGGTCTCCTCCAACTTGGCAGCCCACCGGGCTTGTCTTTCATGACTGATTCCTTGGGGAGTTCTGGCTACTTACTTTTTAGACACTTCCCATGTGAGTTTGATGTTTTCTGCTAATTAGTTTGAGGCTGTGTATTTTTGGTAAGAATTTTTTTTTACTTTTTATTTTGCGGTAATTTTAGATTTATAGCACTGTTTTTAAATTGGAGCTGAGAACCCATAAATCCTTCACTTTTTCCTGATCTTAGCATCTTATGTAACCATCCTTCAAACCCCAGGGTCTGGAACATCGCATTGATACATGACCATTACCATTTCTGCAGACTGTACTCAGATTTTACCAGTTTCCCCACTCGTTTCCTTTTCCTGGACTGGATCCTACCCAGCATCTCTCCTTGATTGTCTCCAGTAGGGCACAGTCCTTAGTTCTCTTCCTCTTAGTGCTGCTGGTGTTTGCCTGCATCCTGTGGTTGAGTGATGTCAGTCTGGTCCCTCTCAGAAGCAGGCACCAAGATGGGATCGGCTGTCCAGGAGACCTGCTGTGGGGAGGGGAGGAGGCTGGAAGAGACTGGAAGTGTCTTAGGATAGCCATGGCGATGTGATGTCTGTGGAAACAGGCCAGGGGAGGGAGGACTGGGGAGGAAGAGCCTCAGAGTCCTTGAGCTCAGCTTGCCTGTTAGAGGAGCCATGTCTCACGAGCTGGGCTGGCCCCAGTGCCCCTCTGTGCTCCCTCTAGCTAGGAGCAGCTGAGGAGTGTGGCCTTGAAGCAGGCACAGAGGGTCAGTTGTGGCCCTGCAGCAGCAGCAGATCCAAGCAGCATGGTGTGTGGCACCAGTCTCGGCATTCAGTTGCTGTTTGCTCCTGTGTGATGACCAAGTTCAGTGGGGATGCTCCTGGAGACGGTCTTGTTCCCTCAAATGCGTCCACGCACTGAGTGTTATCTTCAGTGATGGTTCTTGCTGCAGGGTTCTTCCTGTAGGGATGGCCCCATGGTGATTCTTTGTTTCTCTTATTCCTTTTCGTTTGTTAATTAGAATTCTGCTCTAAGGTGAGCTGTCCCTTCTCTCTCTCTTATGACTTCATTCAGTTGTGTATGTCAGTGTAGACATGTGGCTGTTTTACTCTGTGGTTCATATCTTAGTTTGTAACCTGTTCATATCTTAGTTTATTTTGTTGGTCAAATTGCCCCGCATGCGGCTGTTCAGGAGCACCATCCAGCCGTCTCCATGTCTTCACTATTTGTCAGCCCCTTTTCCCTTGCTGACAGCACAGCGTTTCCTTGCCCAGACTTGGCATTGGCTGTTTCTCCAAGCAGCCCTGCTCCTTTTCTCAGAGTGAAATTACAAACCAAGACCTGGGCATTTGGTATGCTCCTGACAGCTGTGCTCATAGAGGTTTCCAGCGGACGAGCCGGGAAATACCTATATATATACATACTTGTCCCCAACTGACAAGCTGGGAAATATCTGTATATATACATACTTGTACCTGTTTGTGCGTCTGTGTATATGCTAGTATCCCTGTCCTTGCTGCCTCCCTGTTCCACCCAACACCACAACTCTCCTTCTAGTCTTTCTCTGTTGAGAAGCTGACTCTCTTTGTCCACAACAGATTTACTTATTTGCTCAGTTCTAGTGTATACAAAAAATAAATTTACTAACCTGAGTGCATTACGTGTAGTTTTTTCTATCATTACCTATACAACATATAGACATGGTGTTCTCCAGAGTTACTGGGTTCTCTCTCCTTTCTTGCCACCATTGGTGTTTGGTTTTGCTATTCATTTTTAATACATTTTATTTGGGTTCCTTTGTTAGTATTGATACTTCTTTTTGGATTTCCTCCATTCTGGTGGATTTAAACTCATTAGGTGTTAAGTATGTGACACATTCCCTTGCCTGGAAAGTCACTATACCTGAGAAGAGTCATTCCTCCATCCTGCTGTCCGTCCCTCTTTCTACTCCTCATTTGTTCCACTTCCCCATGGATGACAATCACATTTGTTTTTGCTTTATCCTCCTTGTATTTCTCTAGTGCATTTACATTTTCTTACGTCTCCTTTGTTGCATGAAGGGTACCATTATTATAAATAGTCCTTGTACTTTGCTTTTTTTCACTTAACAGTATTCTAGAAATCACTGTGTCACTTCAGAGACCTTCCATCTCTTTTGTACAACCACATAGTATGGATGTACCATTGTTTATTTGCCCACTTAACTAAATACGGACATTTAAGTTATTTCTACTATTTCATAATTAGAAGTTGTCTAGTGAATCACCTGAGATTTTTGTTTTGTTGGAGGTTGTCTTCAGGGGAAGCTCTTGGAAGTGGGGTAGCTGGGTCATAGTTCAGTACATAGGTGGCTTTGTAGGGTGTGCCCTCAAGAAGTGTGTCCACTTGCACCCCACCTGCAGGGTAGAAGGGGACTGCCACACCGAATTCTCACCAGCTGCTTGTTCTGTAGGGTCTGTACTTCTGTCAGTCTGGTGGGTGACAAATGGCATCCTGGCTTTGCTTTTCTCTGGTCACATGGTGAGGTTGAACATTTCACTTAAGAGCTGTGTTTTTTTTTAAGGACCATTAAAAATCTTTCTTAAAAAGTGTTCATTTCTTTTTCCTATTATTCTGTGGGTTTTCACCGCCACTCCTGAGTTTTTAAGATTTCTTTGTATATGAGGGTCAGAAATTCTTTGTCAGTGATTTATTTTGCAGGTAGTTCCCCAAGTTTGTCAATTGTCTTTTGACTTTATGTATAAAGTAGTTTTTGCCATGCAGTTTTTTTCAAATAGCCAAATTTATTTGCCTTTTGTTGTTGTTGTGGCCCCTGAGTTATGGAAAGCCTTTCTCAGCACTGACGTGATAGAAATTTACCTGTGTTTTCTTCTTGTACTTGTTTGCTTTCTTTTAATTGAGACGCCATGGTCCATTTGGAGTTTCTTCTTGTGTGTGGTGTGAGATATGGGTCTAATTTCTTTTGCCAGTTGGTCATGCACCTGTTGCAGTTCCATGTATTAAAATATCCATCTTTGCCCCAGTGATGAGATGCCATGATTTGAGACTCTGGTTCCAAGGTATTCATTTGGGCTGGTCATGCATTCACTGTCTGCCTGCCACAACCAAATTCCAGACTTGCAGGAGGTGCCATTGTTCAGACAGGCAGTTTAGGCAGGCTAGCCTGGAGACCTTAGTGCAGGGAGCATTCTGGAGCTGAGTTCCCAGAGCCAGCCCTCCCAAGGCCCAGGCCCACCAGCTGATGTCCCCGCACAGCTGCACTGCTCCCCTGTCGTTTTCTAACCACCGGCTCTACTCTAACACTATTCTCTGTTTCAGTTTGAGCCCCAGCTACATAGATCTGACTGAGTGTCCCTACATGTGGCCCTACTGCTCCCAGCCCATCTACTATGGAGGAATGCCAACAATCGTCAATGTCACCATCCTCAATGGCATGGGCGTCACAGGAAGAGTTGTAGACAAGGTGAAGCTGCTGTGCCGTGGTGGGGAACTGAGACCTGGCCCAGACCTTTGTGCCTAGTTCTTTCTCTTGAAGTTCAAACAGGAGAGTTTCTGCCTCTTGGGGTGCATTGCAGGGTATCGAAAGCAGTGATATCTTTTACCCAAAATCTTCTGCAGAATAAATTAGGGGATAGATTAATGAAATCCATTTGCTACCTTTACTTTGGCATGTCGAGTTTGGCTGAATGAACTAATTACATTAGATTCTTCATCTTTACAATTTGTAGTTATTTTAAGGTATGGCCTTTATTGAATATGGCTTTACCATTTTCTAGTGCTTACTGTGTAAACATTATAATAATAAAGGATAGGGAGAGAACAGAAAAATTAGTAACAGCCCAAGCACACTGGCATAGCCACTAAATTTAAAATATTCTTTCTCATCCCTTACCTGAAGTACATACTTTTTGTTATCTTTGTGTGGTAGGCAAAAATTCAGTCTATTTTTCAGTTCTCATGTTGTAAACATTCCAAAATGTAACTGTATACAGAGCACTAGTGTACTTACTAATGGTCATTTAGTATTACATAGAAGAGCCAAATCATAATGTGCTTACTGCTTCCCCTTAAGCACTTAGGTGGTTTTCATCTGTAGACATTTCACTGAATATCAATCCATATATGTCTTCTTTTTTCCTGCATTATTTTATTAATGTAAATAGCATGGCTAGGACCCTGAGTCAGAGGACATAAGTATATGGCTGTTGGTACATACTACCAATTCTTTAAAAGAGGAACGTCAGGGCACCTGAGCTGCCAACAGTGGCCAGCATATATAGAGGGACCAGGTCTCCAAGGTGCCTGCACTGGGTGGTACCTTTTTGTTTTTAATTCCATGGGGTTTTTAAAAATTGAGGTAAAATTCGCATATCATAAAATGTACCCTTTTAAATTGTGCTATTCAGTGTTTTTTAGTCTATTTACAAGTAGTGATGAACCGTTGCTGCTATGTAATTCCTGAACATTTCAGTCATCACAAGGAAGAGATCCCCATTGCTAGTCACTCTCCATTCTCCCCTCCCTCAGCCCCTGGCACCTGCTAGTTCATTATCTGTCTCTATGGATTTATCTGTATGGGCCTTTCATATAGATGGATTCATACAGTATATAGTCTTTTGTGATTGGCCTCTTTCACTGAGCATAATATCTTTACGTTCACCCATGTT
The DNA here is from genome assembly GCF_014898055.3 of Talpa occidentalis. Classification (NCBI taxonomy): domain Eukaryota; kingdom Metazoa; phylum Chordata; class Mammalia; order Eulipotyphla; family Talpidae; genus Talpa; species Talpa occidentalis. The sequence goes on along the minus strand of NW_023601754.1, from coordinate 20,006,435 downwards.
ACAGCATGTGTCTCTCATTCCTTTTCATGACTGAGAAATATTCCATGGTGTGGAGTGGACCCAATTTTTATTCATGAGTTTATGGAATTTAAAATGGTTTATTTCTGGGTGGTTTATCTTTTCATGTTAAATTTAGAGGGCAAATAGCTGGTTCACTCTGTAGTTCTTCCATTATTTGTGAGGTGGGTGTTGCCAGGCCTGTTGACTAATTTTTTCCTGTGTGAACCAGCTTTTCATTTCCTTGGCCCGTCTTTCTATGGGAAATTAGTTTTTTCATATCAATCTGAACAAGTTCTTCATATAGAGAAATTACCTGTTGTGTTTTATGCTGAAAGCTCCCTCAGGTTTTTGTTTTCTCTTTAACACTAGTGGTGGGTTTTATTTATTTTTTGGTTCCATGGCTGTTTTATGTTTTCACGTAGTTGAATTTTCGTCTTTTATGATTCCCTGATCTACTCAGAAAGATAATAAAATCTTAAGTTTGTTTTCTACTAGTTTTCCTTTCATGCTTATTAAATATTTAAATTTTTTGTCTGTATTAATCGGGGTATGTAAGAGATGAATGAAATTAGCCTTTTTCTCAATTGCTATTTAATGTGCTCAAGAACATTTAAAAAAAATCCCTTTCTTCCTCATTGTGATGCTGTATCATGTGCATTTTTTGCCTTTTCAGAATTTGTTTTAATATGCTGACTCACTTGGGGAGTATATTTTTGCCTATGTGGGAAGTGAGTGATTTAGGTTACTTTGAAATATTGGTTAATTATCAGAGCTAGATTATGTTTCTTCCGGATGCTTCTCTCATGCTCCCTTTAATGTTTTCCTCAGATATGGGGGAGATGGAGCAGACAGCCAACTTTGCAGCCAAGCCAGTTCTTCCTCTGGGAGCCTTGTAAACCAATCACTGTCCCCAAACTCTGATGGGTGGCATCTTGTATCCATGTCATTTACCATCCTTTCCTTTCAGTTATTGGCATCCTTTAAGCAGACGAACAATTGTGATGTACCCGCACATCTGAGTTGCCTTTGTCAAACCACTTGTCTCTCTTTTCAGCTTGGCAGAAAAGTCTCTAAAACAGGAGGCTATCAGAAATAGTGGTTTCTGTCAGATGATGTTCCAGATATTCTATAGGCTACTTGGTTACCCCTTGCTTCATATCTCTGCATAAATTTCACTTTGTTTTATTTAATGAAATATTTCTCAGAAGTGGATCTAGAAATCGAGCATTTCACCTTAGCCTTTGCTTATTTACTTTCTCCTGCAGCCTGACTGGCAGCCCTATTTACCCCAGAATGGGGACAACATTGAAGTCGCTTTCTCTTACTCATCAGTTTTATGGCCTTGGTCAGGCTACCTGGCCATTTCCATTTCTGTCACCAAGAAAGCAGCTTCCTGGGAAGGCATTGCACAGGGACACGTCATGATCACCGTGGCTTCCCCGGCAGAGCTGGAAGTAAGTGCACACCGGGAAGGGCTAGCTTTCCTGATCTTCCCTTGGCACCTTCTAGGACCAGACGGCCAGGTGGATGCCTTGGATCTCAGGTTTGAAGGCAGCTGACTCACTAAGCTGAAGGCTTGCAGAGCAGTAGAGAGAAGCTGTCTGTAGTGAGGAATGCTGCCTCCCTTTCTCTGCCTGAGAAACGGCAGCCAGGATTCGGTTGTACCAAATTTCAGGCTCAAAACAATTTGCAGAGAGCGTGCATTCTCTAAAAAGGAATGTTGGGTTAATCCTAAGTCTAGTAGTTTTCAGGAACATGTGTCTTGATTTTATCTTAAACTCTTAAGAGTTTGCCTAGAAGAAATTGTGGAAAGTAAATGTTCCTTCTGATGTTTGTTATTATTTGAAACTCATGGGTTCAGAGTATTTGGATTGAGTTGATAATAGAAGCTACTTTTTTTAGCCCCAAATCTGAACATTCTGGGCAACTGGGGCACTTCAGGTTAAAAAAAAATTTTTTTTTTTCCCAGTCAAAAAATGGTGCAGAACAGACTTCGACAGTGAAGCTCCCAGTTAAGGTGAAGATAATTCCGGCTCCTCCGCGAAGTAAGAGGGTCCTGTGGGACCAGTACCACAACCTCCGCTACCCGCCCGGCTATTTCCCCAGGGACAATCTAAGGATGAAGAATGACCCTTTGGACTGGTAAGCAGCCACCAAGCATGACGCCCTTTACCCTACTCCTTTCTCAGCAGGGCTGGGGTCTCTGCCCCCCTGAGGAACAGACCTGGCTCCACTTTCAGCCTGGATTCCATGACCTCTGAGATGTGGCAGGTCCTGCTTTAGGGTACTCTGCTTTTCTCCTTTGGAGCGCCTGCAACTGTGTCCTAATGCCTCTTCAACTCTCCGTAATTGCCTGTTTCCCCTGACTTCTGTAGAGTTGCTCGGCAAGTGCTGTCATTTCTGTCTCCAAAACAGCTCCCCAATGCTTACCCTGTCTGACTGCCCCCTACTCCTACCCCATGCAGACCTTCATCATTTCTCGTCAGGAGTCTCACCGCTGCCATTCTTATCCCTCATTTCCATTCTCTATGTAGCAGCCCTGGTTATCTTTAAAAACATAGATTTTGTTGCAATTTGCATCACACTCTGCAATGGCTGCTTCTGTGGACTTCTTCATGGGACAGACTTCCTGGTATGTCCTCTTCAGCCTCCATGACAGCTGAGCTGACTTGCTCTTCGCCCATCAGCCAAGGTCATTTCTATCTTAGTGTGAAGCGAAGGAGTTTGGACTTGACCTGAAAGCATATACAGGGAGGGGGATGGTAGCATGGATGAATTTGAGGAGAACACTTGTGATGACAGACTGTTCTTTATAACGATGTCTCCAGAGCAGGTTGGAGGGGCTAAGACCAGAGGCAAATAGACAAGACATGGTGAGAAGTTAAGAAACTTAGGTCATGGCCATGAGTTCTTGTGGTTTTAGTCCTGCTGTGAAGGTGGACTCTGGAGGCCTGCGAGGTGGAGGCTGGCTGATGGAGTGACCCTGGTGTCCTGTGGGCTTACACTGTGCTGTAGGAAGATGAGCATGCTAAGCAGGAAGGAGGACGGAAGGTGGGGGGAGCTGTCATGCAGGACTTGCTGTCTGGCACTATCTGGGTTGATATGCCCTGCCTGAGCAGGCCTACTGGCCACTTACACTTGCACCATGCTACAGGATGCACCTGCACTTTACAGAGCATTTCTTCTCACCATGTCATCTGCATTCCTGTGCCATGTGTGCAGTGTCCGGTCACCATGACAGATAGGAATCCAGAGAAAAGCTGGTCTGGAAAGGCTGCCTTCTGTGCCCTTGGCCTCTGCTGGTAAGGGACTGTGCTCCCTCGTTTCAGAAGTGGCTCTGTCCAGAGGAGCCTTTATTGCTAGTAAAGATGGGTCATTTCAGGGCTGGCACCTTTTGTCTTTCAGGAATGGTGACCACATCCACACCAACTTCAGGGACATGTACCAACACTTGAGAAGCATGGGCTACTTTGTTGAGGTTCTCGGCTCCCCCTTCACGTGCTTTGATGCTAATCAGTATGGTGAGCAGCCACATGGCACTAGCTGAATATTGTGGCCACCATGTTGGGGGCTGGTGAAAAATTTTGACAGGCCTGAAAAGAGAGCATGCAGGGTCTCCCGATCATAGGGGAGGCTGGGCAGTGAACTTGGTTCTTTTGTTGGTGGTTGTAACTTTCAGCAACAGTGTGAAACCACCAGAGGATGGGGGACATTTGTGTGTTTGTATGTAAATAGCAAGTGAAACCATGATGTCTGGTGGCTGACAGGTGGGAATTCTCACGTGGCATTTTGTTCCTCAGGAACATTGCTCCTGGTGGACAGTGAAGAGGAGTACTTCCCTGAGGAGGTGGCCAAACTGAGGAGGGATGTGGACAATGGCCTTTCCCTCATTGTCTTCAGTGATTGGTACAACACCTCCGTTATGAGAAAAGTGAAGTTTTATGATGAAAACACAAGGTACTTAGGGAGCTGGTGTTTGGAGAAGAGATTTTCCATTTTTGGGATTGCGTTCTATCCAGCAGATACTCGGGTAGTGTTGGTGGCTTTTGTGGTTGTCAGGGGTGGGGTCAGAAGGCTTGGCTCCAGCACTCCCTCCTCCTCTGGTAGAGAGGTGAGATGGTTGCTTGAAAACATGTAAGATGCTCCCTTATTCTAAGCACCGTTGAAGGTTTCATTGTCCTGCCTTGTTAGTCTTAGGTAGCAGAGGCATGAATTTTTGTTAAGCTCTATTTCCCGTACTCTAACTGGGTAGAGCTTCTATCCTCCCATCTCTTTATCACTGGATCTGTACACATTTAAATGCACAAAGGGAACTGTTACTTAAAGACAGCTTTCATTAAATCAGTTATTGATCAAGGATTCCCAGAATATTAGGAATATATCACTCTTACAGTATATTTTGAATTTTTTTCAGAAGAATCTTTGACTTGAACTGTATAAGCCTCTTTCTCTTGTGTTTCAGTGACCCTCTCGAGGTCTAAGTTCAGTTTATAAGCAGTGCATATCGTGAAATAAATTTACTTTTATTTTGCACACGGGTTGAACAAACCGGATTTAATCAAACTAAATTTACTTTGAGCATTACCCATAGCCAGACAGTTAGTTTCAACTGAAACCTTAGAGTGGACTTTAGAGTGGATCCTAGGATTCTGGCAGGAGACATTTAGCTTTGCCATGAGAAGGTAAGTTGTTGTATGGGTTTCGGAATCCTTCATTCTTAGTGTCTCCTAATCACTCACAGGCAGTGGTGGATGCCGGACACTGGAGGAGCTAACATCCCAGCTCTGAACGAACTCCTGTCTGTATGGAACATGGGGTTCAGCGATGGCCTGTATGAAGGGGACTTCACCTTGGCAAACCATGATAGTAAGATTTTGCATTGGTTTTGTTATGGAGCACATGATTCCAAGAGATGGAATAATAATATATGTCTTTGAAGTCTGTGTCAGAGACAGAATGAGGAGATTCCTAAATAAGTTCAGGTCTGGCGAACAGCTAGCTGTTCAGTGTCTTCAGAAGGACATCTGTGAAACTGGGGGTTAACCTCTCTCCTTTGGTCTAGATTCATTTTTCTTTCTAAAAGATTTATTTATGCATACAAGAACTGGGGTGTAGGCCAGAGGTGCTGGGGTGGTGGTGGTGGTGAGAGGATTCACCAGAAACAGAGTGGGGAGCAGAATAGGCAGATCGACTGAAATACACTGCTGAGGGGAGTAGCGTGTAAGACAGGAGAGGTCTGCTGCACCATGTGGGATAGCTCCCTGGCTGGCCGGGATCGAACTCATGCTATAGTGGCTAGCAGTAGCTTGATAGTGCTGTGTCTTTAACCCCTGCACCACCAGGGAGGCCTTGGACCTAGATTCTTAAAATGAAAATACTATATGCAAGCATTCCTCATTTCAGCACCATCTGTAGGGCTTATTCTGTATGTTCCCAAGTAGGAAGTACCTCATAGATTCCTGGTTATTTAAAAAATTTTGTTTATGAAATAACTGGTATATCCTATTTAAAAAGTCTCCCTGTAGATTACTTCGCATCTTGGGCATTATTATTGCTCACTCTGCCCGTCCTGACTTAGCTTGTCCCAGGTCTCTGCCAGCTTTGACTTCTGAAGTTTCTTCAGGAACCTTATATCAGTAGTGATATTTAACTTGCATTTTGAGGTAATTACTTATAGTTTGTGTGACCAGTTTCTAACAGCAGCTCTTCTCTCAAAATTAAAAACAATTTTAGAATATTTATGATGTCTAACAAAGCATTTCAGGTAAATGGGCAGCTACTGATGCAAGTTTGCATTGTTTCTATGTTCTCATAACTTGGAACAACTATTTTCTAGTGTATTACGCGTCAGGGTGCAGCATTGCTAAATTTCCAGAAGATGGCATAGTGATAACACAGACCTTTAAAGACCAAGGTAAGGAATGCTACTCATGTGCTTTTAGATCCCCCCCTTTTTTAAAGTAACTATTACTGTATATAATGCATGTGCCATAGCCTTTATTCCTTTGAAGTGTAAAGTTGTGTAATCATCACCATTATCAGCTTCCAGAATGCCTTTATGAACCTTGAATTGACATCCTGTACACATTAACAGGTTGTTTTTTTTTTTTTTTTTTATTACAGTATTTGTATGTTATACCTTCTTTAGGCAAGACTTATGAGCAGTGGCTCTGGGCAATGTAAAGTAGATAAGATAGTTTTTTGTTGATAACTCAAATATATGTGACTGACCACTGCAAATAAAATTGATTTTCCTACATGGGAAGGACTTTGTGAATATTTGTAAATTTTTTTTTTTTTAACTACCTTCAAAGTTGTCTCAAATTTTTTTTTTTAAACATTTATTTTTATACAAGAATTGGGGTACAGGTCAGAGATGCACGGGGGGGTGAGAGGATTCACCAGAGACAGTGTGGGGAATAGAACAGGCAGACGGACCGAAGTACACTGCTGAGGGGAGCAGCGGGCGAGACAGGAGAGATCTGTCCCACCATGTGGGTTTCTCCCTGGCCGGGCGGGAATCGAACTTGTGCTGCAGTGGCTGCGGATTTCTTCATAGGTTTCATCTTAACCCCTGCGCCGCCAGGGAGGCCCATTTGTCTCAAATTTTTATTAATGTTTATGAATTACCTATGCTTCTATGATTTGCTAGAGTACTAAAATACTGACCATGTTTTGAAGTTCTTAACTGTGTAAAGGTAAAGATGCTAATTGTGGAGTCATCTTCTGAAATTCTTTGAAGAATTTAAAGGAAAGAAAGGTCTTCCCTTTCAGTTTTGCTTCTTTAAATACAGAGAACCACCACTCATGAAGGCAAATGAGGACAGTGCTCCTGGATTTAGTATCCCTGACACTGTGCTGAGGATCTGAGCAATAGCTGGGAGCAGGAGGAGCCAAGCCATCCCCCGCTTCCACACATCTCCCCACTTCTGCTCCTGCCTCCACCCTTCCTGAGGTGGGAAGTGGTCCATCTGCTTGGTGTGGGACTATGGGCTGGGCATTCCAGAGCCGAGGTTTGGGCAGCACATCTCCCATCATGTCCTGTGCCCAGCATGACAGGCTCAGAGAAATTGATGGGATGGATCTCTTTCCTTGTACAAACTGCTGTTATGTATTTCAGAATGGAAGGTTTCTTCTATTGTTAAGTTTGCTGTTTTCTGTACTTGAAAGTTGGGACAGTTTCAGTAGTCAAATAGGACAAGAAGGCAGGATTTCTCACTGGTCTGTTTGTACCTGCAGCACAGAATTTATTCTTGTGTCCACTGGAAGCTGCTTTTTCAAGTCAGTGGACAGGTCTGTGTCCTTCCAGAGCTTCTGCTGTGTGTGTCATCCCACCAGGAGCTGTGAAGGTGGGAAGAAAGCCACCATAGGGTGAAATGCAGGTTCATGCACCACTGCCTTCAGCTCCAGGTTTCACAGAATATTGTTTCCAAAATTTTTTTTGATCAGCATGACCCAGGTTTGCAAAGTCCAGTGTTTGTATTTTAGGCACAAAAGTGTCTCACCGTTACTTGGCCATTTCTGGTCTCTCAGGATGGGTGGTTCCAGGTGGACAGGTGAGAGCCATGTTCTCCCTGATGTCTTCCCGTCTGGTAGTTCCTTGCTGCTTTGCAAGGAGAGGGGACCAAAGGAGGTGTAAGCGTGCATGCTTCAGCCTGGTGTTTTGCTGGTTAGAACACCAAAGTGTATTACCTTGAAATTCTTTCAAGGGTCTTTCTATTTCCACAGGCCTTACATTGAGTAATCTTTTGGTACAGAATTGGACTTTGTGAACCTGGGTCATGCTGATCAAAAACAATTGTTAGAAACAATACTCTGATACCTGGGGCCAAAGTCATTGGTGTGTGAACTTGCATTTCACCGTTACAGTGGCTTTCTACCCACCTCTCAGCTCCTGGTGGGATGACACATACAGAGCAGGAAATGCTCTGTTTTTGTAGCCACAGATTTCTTAGATGTTAAATTCTCAGATTTAGATGTTACAGCAGACATTTTAGATGGTTCCTGAGAAAGGCTTGCGTCATCCATCGAGCTGGGTACAGTACTTGCTTCAGGGCTGGACTCTCAGATGTTTGACTTGTAATTACTGCCTCAGGCATTGATATGTGTTTGACTTCTTGATTCATTAAACACTGTGAGTTGTGGCATCTGTTTGGGTGAAGATAACAAAGGTCTAATGTCAAAACATTTGTATCTGTGAGATGAATGTAACAACTACCTTAAATCTAAATTTAAACAATATATTTATGGTGTGGGCATATGTTGTAAAGTTAATTATGTTTGTTGTAGGTTTTGACAATGCAAAGTGAAGCCTGTGTGTCTGTGTACTGTCCTCACAGAGGCGCTTTGGTGTCTAGTGGGAACCACCTAACTGGAGACCCCCGTGTATGTGGTCGAAAGACATAGCCTTTCAGCATCATCAGAAGAAACAAAAATTTGTGGTTTTAGGATAAAAAGGGAGACCTCCCTTTAGGATTATAAATATTGTGTGGCACCATTTCAAGTGAAAGTACCAGTGGAGATGGAAATAAACACCACATGTATGTGCATTTGGCACATCCTAGACAAGCTGCATTTAAGACATTATCTTCATATCCTAAAAGTTTGCAGGCTTGAGGGAATGAGATTTTGAGCGATGTGTGCTGGCCACATGGACTGAGTGTCAAGGTGAGTAACAACTGGAAAACCATCCATCCGCAACTAGAATCCTCATTGCTGTTTTGTTGTGTTGCTTCAGGATTGGAGGTTCTAAAGCAGGAAACAGCAGTGGTTGAAAATGTCCCCATTTTGGGGCTTTATCAGATCCCTTCTGAGGGCGGAGGCCGGATTGTGCTTTATGGAGATTCCAACTGCCTGGATGACAGCCACCGGCAGAAAGGTAAGGCGCATCCTTGCCTCCCACACTCAGGCTTTGACTGCTTGTCCCTGAAAAAGCAATGAGAAGGTGCTGCAGATGCCAGATTCCTGCTCTTGGGGCCTGAGAGTTTCCAGTGCTTTGGTTGCTTGGAATTCTGGATCGGTATCTAAGTCTGGACGCTGATGAACAAAGCAGGACTGGTTCCCAGCAACACTGCCCTTGATGGCATGGCTGTAGTCCTAAGACCCGGGGATGCCAGGCCTACTGTGCTTCTATGGAGAGACCTGTGGCCCCTTTACTTTGGGCTTGTCCCGGGCATCCTCATGCAGTCTGTAGGTCACTGGCTGTCTATGACCATCCCTTCTCCCTGGCACTTAGCTAGCCTTTCAGACTTGAGCTGCTGTGGGCCTGTGTCAGTGAGGGACTTTGGTACATCACTGAGTATGAAGGGAGGTAGGGGAATAGTCTCAGTACCCTCCTCTTTCTCACAGTGTTAACCTTTCCTCTAAAATGGGAGGTTTTGAACTTGGACATAGACCATTTATTTTCCTCATTTCGTAAAGGGGGAAGTGGGATCTAAGAGTTTCCATTTTTGTGCCTGGCAAGATGATGACAAGACCAGAACTAGAGCCCAGTCTTCTCCCAGATCACGGGGAGGGATGGTTAACTGGAGAGAGGAGCCAGCAGGCATGTCTGGGGTGCACTGTGTGCCCCGCCCTGATGGAAACTGAAGCCGACACAGGTCCTAGCATCTTATGTAAATCCTTAGAATGTGATTGGTCATCAAAATCAGAAGTGAAGGTTAAAGTCACAGTTGAAAGAAGGTGAATGTTTTGTTTCCATAGAGATTTTCTTTTAAGACTTGAAATCTTCCGTTGAGAGTCTCTATTAAAAATTTAAATGCCCAAGAGGACTGCCCTGGTCTTTACATTTGTTATTGCAGCATTCAGGATCTTTCAGGGGCTCTGAGCACTTGACCACAAGTGCTCTTTAATGAGAGAAAAGTATTTACCAGTGTTTTCTCTTTATGAATCGTGCATAGTCTGATTACTGGGATGTGGAGGGCCTGCCCTGGGGACAAGTGCATGGAATTAGAAAAGGAGGCACACAGTTGATCTCCCAGCCTGTGCCTGTGATGGCAGCTGTCAGTTGCAGCCCCTGGGTGCCCAGCGTTGACCCTCCAAAATAACTGACCACCTTGTGCTTTTTTTGTACTTTATGGTTGGAAAGCACAAAGGATGAATGTTTATTTCTACAGAGGTTTTCTTTTCAGATGTCAGATCTTCTGGTAGAGAGCCTGGGGTGCTGGGGATGGGGGTACGGACTCGAAGGGCATCTCTGGTTAGCGCGTACTTTTGTGTTGATTTTGACCCACTTCCCTTTGGAGGGCGTGTGTGGCCCTGCTCTGCCTTCGCAGTGTGTATCTCTATCCTTGACTGGCCAGCCTCTGGTGTGGTACAGTGTTGGGGCCCCATGCTCTCCCCTTGCCTGCTGCCCCTTTTCTCTGGGTTCTTGTCTCCCTGGGTGTCACTTGGCCTCCCTGTCCCTGAATGGACTGTTCTGTCCTCTCTTGGGGTCCAATGCTCGTCCAGCTCGGCATTTAGTGCTCTTGACCTGCTTGTGCCTGGCACAGCCAGCTCATGTCTGCCTTGCTGACCCTTGTGATCTGGTGCTGAGTGTGGAGAATGTATGTTTCTCAAGTGTGGGGGTTCATTTTGAACTAACATGTCACCTGTTCCCCACATTTTGGTGCTACTTTCATTTTCCTGGAGAGGTTCCTTAAAAAAAAAAAATGGAATTTTTAAAATCTTGCTTGTTGAACCCACAGACTGCTTTTGGCTTCTGGATGCTCTGCTTCAGTACACGTCATATGGGGTGACACCTCCCAGCCTCAGTCACTCTGGAAATCGGCAGCGTCCTCCCAGTGGCGTGGGCTCTGTGACTCCAGAGAGGATGGAAGGTAAGTAGGCCTGGGGTGCTCTTGGGTGTGGGGGATCAAGCCTGAGGTACTGCTTGGAAAACCATGAGCCTCCAGACATAGAGCGAGGCAGCACTGCCTCCCATGATTTCCCTCATGACTGCAGGTGGGCTGTCCTCCCTGAGTGAAGGCACAAGTCCTGGGGGCCTCATGTGCTAGATGCTGTTCCACACTCAATGCCTAGCAATCCCACTTGACACTTACTGAGCCACTAACTAACAAAGACCCTGGCTCTCAGGTCTTCCAGAAGAATAGCCCACGCTCACTGGGTACCGGGCAGGGTACCAGGCACTAAGTCCACAGAATCCTATGAAATGGTTATTAATCCCCATTCACAAATGAGAGAAGTTAAGTAACTGCTCAAGTTGGTGGGGCCTAAAGAGTAGCCCCGTCAGAGAGATGCTGGTGCCACGGTGACCTGCAGCCTAGCCTGCTGTGTGTGGCAGAGCTGGTCTGCACTCCAAAGCCAGAAAGTTCTGAGCTGTCCTTGGAAGTGTGTTCTGAGCAACAGTTGTAATTCTAAATTGTCCAGTAGCCATGTTAAAGAAGTTAAACTTGTGAAATTCATTTAAATAACTTACTCATTTAAATATTGTGCTTTTAACCCAGTACACCAAAACATTACACTCGCCCCATGTCAGTTGCTCACGCTCCACATGAGGCTGGTGATATAGAGTTGGATGGCACAGATTTAAGAAATAAAAGAAAAATTGACTCTTGAAAATGTAGGGTTTTTAGCTTAAGAATTAAATAATTTAGGAAAGGAAGATTTTTCCATGTGGTATCTCTTCAGTTGAAGCCTTGTGCCCATAGTGATGGTCAGTAAGGAGTGTGTAGCTGCTGTCTGCGCAGTGTCCCCACTGTGGAGGCGTGACTGACAGTTCTGGGTGTGCGTCACCTGTTAGACACAGTGGGCCAGCTCCTGCACTCCTGGTACACAGACTAACAGTCCATAGTCCCGTCAGCCCAAGAGCAGACTGACTAATGAAGCTTTGTTTTCCCTTGCTTTGCCACATGATGTTTCCTGCTGCCAATGTTGCCGTCCAGGGAACCACCTGCACCGATACTCCAAGGTCCTAGAGGCCCGTTTGGGAGGCCCAGAGCCAAGGGCCCTGCCAGCCTGTCCACATTTGTCATGGGCCAAGCCACAGCCTTTAAATGAGACGGCTCCCAGGTCAGTGTCTCCCTTTGCTATTTCACCTCCTTCCATAGGGTTCATGATGCATTATTTTTAATAAGAGAGAGGGGAATTTTATAGACATCATTACCAAATCACCATGTCTTCTAACTTGTCATTTTGTGGTGGTTATTTAAATGAGTGAGCCCCCGCGTTGACTTTGAGAATTACGCTTTCTGGTGGGATCCTGTATATATTATCTTTGGGTAATTAGCACTTTGTTAGGCTTGGTTGGTTCGTGCTTTAAAAGCTGTGATCCAACCAATACCACTTCACTGGAAGCTCTGACTACTTTGGTGAAGACTTTGGGAGTTGAGGACTTCTGTTTGTGATGTTGATTCTGGAATATAGACAGGTCATGGCTGAGGGCTAGGACTGCTCCAGTGCACCTGGGCTCTGTGGCATAGCCTGGCCCTGGTGTGTGTCTGTGCCCTTCCCCCACCTAAGTGTTAACAAACACCTGTGGAAGTGTCCTCACACTATCACTGTCACCCTGTGTGCTTGTCAGTGTCCTGACTCTGCTCTTTTGTCTCCATCAGCTACTAACTTGACCTCAGTGTGTACCATTTCCTTTCAGAACAGGATTTGTGCTGCCCTGCTCTTTCTCTCGGGCAGAGCAGCCAGCTCAGCAAGCTGTTTTCCACCTTGTCTCCAGATAGCCACTCCTCCTGCTTCTCTCGTTGGCATTCCTTGCCTCAGTGGGATAAGCTTCCTCAAAGAGAGTGGGGGCTTTTCCTGATCTGGGAACTAGGGAAGCAGTGGGAGTAGCCTTCCCACGCTGTCTCCTTTGAGGGGTGCTACAGAATCCATACTGATCACAGGCAGGCATGCCCAGCACTGTTCAGGCACAGGCTCCCACTTAAGGGCTACTCCTGGCCACTTTTCCTCTTGATGACAGGCTGCCCACTCTGTTTGCGCCTCAGCCTGTACAGGTGTGGGTATGACGAGACAGGGCCATCGACCATGCTGTGAGCCTTAAAGGGCAGGTGCCAGCAGGAGGGCCTCACAGCTTCCTTCTGTGTGACTGTTGTCACAACCAGAAAGCGCTCAGCACACTGATCATTTCAGATATGTTGACTGGAAAACAGTAGAATTGTAGAATTTTGTTATCAGCAATTTTCTTCCTGAAACTTTCAATTAGTGGGTACTTTTCTGTCCCTGTTAACATTCCATCATTTAGAAATTTCTAATAAGCTTTCGTTTTTATATCTCAACTTATTTATAGCCCTCCATTATCCTAGCATTTGGACCAGACTTCCATTACAGCTGTGGTCAGCAGTTCATACTCTGGACAGTCAGAGTTGGCTAAAGTTCTAGCAACTTGATTACTCTCCATGGTGCTGGTCAGGACTCTGAAAGACAGCTAACAAGATCCTTGGTATCTGCATGGCTACATAAAAGAATCCCTCAGATAGTGACCTGTCCGTTAAGAATACTGATTGTACAGCTCCAGGAATGTGCTTCTCACCAACACACTCAGCAAATCCTTCATACACCAACCAGCTTTATTTCTCATTTTACATCTTGTTGGAATTGTCAGTCCTCAAATATCCAGACATATTATTCAGACTCTCTCAAAGAGGTTTGAGTGCATTGTTTGCTTCCAACAGTGCCAGAAGGACCCACTGTAGTGCCACATCTCTCCATGGAGACTGGGGTCTTTGTTGGGCAGCAGGCGTCCATGCTCAGAGCCGCTGCATAGCATCCAGAATGTTGGGATCTTCTCCCCCCGGTAACGCTGGTGCACCATTACTGCCTTGGTGTAACCAGGCCATGCCGTCACCAATCATTGAACTCCAGGATGGGGTGGAGCCCACTGAGGGTTCAATGTAACATGTTCATTCTGCTGCAGGGTCCAGAGGCTTCAGTGCCATTGCTTCCATGACCTAGCAGTCTAAATTTCAAGCTCATTAAATCTGCTATGTACAGTTACAGCATGTAGAAGAGAACAGGCCATCCTCGCTGACATTTCCAAGCAGTCGCCCAGCTGGAAGTCATAGTAGTCATTTATCTCTTTCCTGCACAGAAAGCTTCACACACTTACCAAGTTGCCTGGCTTCCTGTTGACCTTCTCCCTGATTGCTGATAGATCTGAACTTCTTTGCTTTCCCTTGACCAAAATAAGAGACAGACCAGCAGTTTCCAAACAAAGAGCAGATAAACAGGGAATTACACATACTTTATTCCTTTCCCAGACAGTAGCAGAATGGTGTTCAGATTTTCTAGGCTCGTGGCTTGATTAAGGCATCCTCCAGTCTGTCTTCTACTGTTTATAGCCTATCAGCCGCTTCTGTTCTTGGGGTGTGAGTTGTATGAGCCTGAACTAGTTCTCCGGGTCTGGAATGCGGAGTGCTTGTGCCATAATGAACAGTACATTTCACAAAGCATATGACTTCTTTTCTTGTCATTCTGGCCAAGCGAGCAAAGCAGATGCTTATCCCCATGATCTGCCTCTCGCTTCTTGGGTGATTTGTCTCCCTCCTGCTGGTGGCATCCTGAGTACGTAGATGGCTTCTGGCTCCGGCACAGTGTGACCTCCTCTGCTCTGTTGGTTTGCAGGCCTCAGAACACGGGCTCTGTGCTCCAGACCCCACATGCCATCCCCATGTCCACCCACCAACACCCCTTCTGTGCCTGCAGGCTCAACATGAGGTTTTCTTTCCTGCTCCTTGGTGACATTCCAAGTACAGACGGTCTAGTGTTGGCAGTGCTAAAACGCCATGGGACTCACCCTAATCCATATTGTTGAGATCTCACACACGTGAACTTGACTTGGACTTTTCTGTCTCTTGGGATCTGGATGCTGTCACACAGGTGCTCTTAGGCAGGTTTCAATGGGAACAGCATTTCACTTTTCTGTCAATAACTCCCTATTTTTTTTTGTTTGTTTTGAAGATTTATTTATTTATACAAGCACTGGGTACAGTCAGAAGCACAGGAGGGTGAGAGAATTTCACCAGAGCCAGAGTGGGGAACAGAACAGGCAGACTGACGAAATACACTGCTGAGGGAAGCAGCGGGTGAGACAGGAGAGGTCTGTCGTGCCATGTGGGACCCTTGCTGGTGGCCAGGGATCGAACCGATGCTGCAGAGGCTGCGGGCAGCTTTGCAGCCCAGCACTCAACTGGTGCGCCACCAGGGGAGGCCCAGTAACTCCCTGTTGTTTAGATGTTGGCTAAACTTTCTAGGCCAATACAATTGTTTATCTTTATTTTGTCTTTATCCATTTTCCTGAAGTAATCTTTGGAAACATCAGAAGTTACTCTCCATTGACCTGGATAAAGTGGTATTACCCAACTTTCGATCGAATCGCCCTCAAGTGAGACCCTTGTCTCCCGGAGAAAGTGGTGCCTGGGACATTCCTGGAGGTCAGTTTGTGGAGGTTTTCCTATTGTGCCCAATCGTGGATTACATGTCAAAGGAGTTTCTCTGCCTCCCCAGGGGGGGCCTGACTGTTCCCAACCTGGCCTTCCTGGGACCTTGGTGGTTTGGGTTTTCTTTGTGTTATGAATCAACAGCCTGGTATTAAACCTAAAACTTTTCCAGTAGAGTGACTTGTATATTTTTATAAAAGTTCTGGAGAGAAATGTGTTATGTACCCCAGGGGATTACTGTCATTTGCTGGGTTTGGTTCCAAATAGTGGCGACACATGGCCCCTCAGCCTTCAGAGGTCTCTACCTATGCTCCGCCATATGTTGCCCAACATAGGCCTTCACTGGGCTGGGATTTTTGGTTAAATTCGGGTATGTGCCCCCTAAGTGATCTGATTCTGTCCCCTCTACCCAAATGACATAAAATGTCTGCTCCCCAGGTGATGGCTTTGATCTGTTAGACTATCAGGAATCGGTTAGCCGTTATCTGGGATAAGTCATTCCTGCAGAGAGTGGGCAGTGCTTTCTCTGGAAATCCCTGTGGTTTTCCAGGAGTTTCCAGCTCCCTGGGTGGTGGTTTCCTGGCTCTGGGAATTGGCTTGGAAATTCTGAGTATTAGAAAGGGGCCTATGTAGTCCACCTCTGAGGACTGTGTGGTGACACCAACCTCCTGAGTACCTTCCTTGTCTTCGGGTCATGGGTGCAATGATGATAGTACATTATTGAACCCAGTGTCAGCTACAAAGTCACACTGCAGTAGAAACTAAGGGTCCTCCAGTGCTTACTTAAACACTTTCCTACTGAGGAAGGGCACTGGGGCCCAGTTATGGGGGCTTTCCAGAAGGATAAGTGCACAGCAGCAGTCCTTATCTCCACACCTGGCCTCCCTCTTTACCTTTACTCTGCTACTCATACCCCCAGCACCCGCCTCTTGTCCCTCATTGTTGTCTTTTTTTTTTTTTTAAAAGATTTATTTATTCATTAACACAAGCACTGGGTACAGTCAGAAGCGCGGGAGGGCGAGAGAATTCACCAGAGCCAGAGCAGGGAGCAGAGCAGGCAGAAGGACTGAAGTACACTGCTGAGGGGAGCAGCGGGTGGCAGGAGAGGTCTGCGTGCCATGTGGGACCCTCTGGTGGCCGGGGAGCAGCTGGGGATCAAACCGGCGCTGCAGAGGCTGCGGGCAGCCTGGCAACCCAGCACCACCGGGGAGGCCCCCTCATTGTTGTCTTTATGGGAACAGAAAACAGCATGTGCTCCTAGTGTGGATTATTTGTGACAGAATAAAGGCCAGTGCTTGTTTCTGAGGTAAGCACAGGGAACAGAGAAACGCACCCTTCCTCCCCCCCCTCCCCCCCATATACGCCATAAGGAAAGCCCTAATCTGAGCTAGCTCAGTGCATGGTCCTTCCCTGGTAATGGCCTGTGGCCTGAGTTACTCAGCTGAGCTATAAAAAGTGCATTTGCCCCACAAGCCCAGCTGATGAGGTAGCCAGAGTTTCATTTTTGATGAGTCCATCTCTCAGAGGAGGCTGTGTTGTGTGACTGTGTTGTATTGACCGTCACGCGCTGTCCTATTGCAGGGATCATGCCTGGCCGCTACAACCAAGAGGTGGGTCAGACCATTCCTGTCTTTGCCTTCCTGGGAGCCATGGTGGTCCTGGCCTTCTTTGTGGTACAAATCAACAAGGCCAAAAGCAGGCCGAAGCGGAGGAAGCCCCGAGTGAAGCGACCACAGCTTATGCAGCAGGTTCACCCCCCAAAAACCCCTTCAGTGTGACTGTCACACCAGCTGACCATGAGAGCCAAAGAACCTTGGCAGTGGCCTCGGCAGATGGAGCTATGAAGTTTCAGGGGGCCGCCTGTGTAAAGGGGATGGAGTCTTCAGTGGTGGTTTTATCTAAATGGGTCTTCCTCCTCTGCTATGTGGAGGGCCAAGGTCCATCTTGAGTGTCCCCTGGCTAGGGCCCACAGAAGGGATGCAGTGGAGGGGCCTGGGGTCAGACTCCATCCCCTGCTGCGTGCACTGAAGACTGAAGAGCACCGAGGCTGTCGGGCCTTCTCCCTGAGGGGAAGGGTGTCCGTTCAAACCAGCGAGACAACTCTGACCAAGCTAAAACATGCTCATTAAAGGCTATTTTATATATTTATTGTTGGGAAAAGTCACTTTAAAGACTTGTGCTCTTTGGAAGCAAAGCTATTTTTTTTGTCAATGGAATGCGGTTTTTTACTATTACATCATGAGGAATAACACAGATTTTGTGACCTCCTTTTTGATGGAAGGACAGATTGAAATTTGAAGGAAACGTGCACAAATCTGTGAAACATAGACCTTTGCTTTATTTTTGTATCAACTGCCATCATGTTTTGTAATTTGGGGTCTTGATTTCACCATTGTCGGTGAAGAAAATTTTCAATAAATATGCATTACCTGTATGAAGTTAACATGAATGTGTAATGGGCTCTTTTTCTACCTGCCTGTTTCTCTTTGATGACAGCCTGGAATGGGTTCTGAATCAGCCCATTTAATAATGATATTTTTTGAGATGTAATTCATATGCCATAAAATTTTGCATTTTAGGAGTATATACGGTTCATTGGTTTTTAGCACAGTCACAATGTTGTGCAAGGCTGTGCAACATTCACCACTGTATTTCTGGAACTTCTTTTCACCCACCCTCCCGCCGCCATGCCTAGTAGCTAATCCAACTCTGTCCCCTTGCTACAGTCCCAGCAAGCATTCATGAGCTCATGAGCTGTCGCTCTGGACATGTCTACGCAGTACGTTCCATGTACCTGGAATCACGCAGTGCCTGCCTTTTGCAAATGACCTCTCTCTTGGGCACGTGTTCAAGACTCACCATGTTGTAGTGTGTGCCCAGTACTTCGTCCATCTGCATGTGTGACGGTCCATTGTGTGGCTGGACCCCATTTTGTCCATCTGTTCTTCAATCAGTGGGTTTCAGCCAGTTGCACTTTCTGGTTGTTGTGGATAGTATTGTGGTGGGTGCTCATGTACAAATGTTTGTGTACTCATGTACAGAGATTTTCCATTCTGTTTACCTAGGAGTAAAATCCGTTCTGTTTACCTAGGTTTACCTGGGAGGTAAAATCTTATATCTGTGTGTTCAACCTTTTGAGGAGCCGCCAAACTTTTCCAAAGTGGCTGCAGCACTAGGCATTCCCAGCAGTAGAGTGGGAGGGTTCCAATTTCTCCACATCCTTGTCAACACTTGTTATTATCCATTTTCTTGATTCTAGCCAGCTGGGGGAGTATGAAGTGGTGTCTCATGGCATTGTTACTTTTCCCTGAAGACTAATGATGTTGAGCATTTTTTCATGTGCTTATTGACCATTTGTATATCTTCATATGGCAAAATGTCCTAACTCTTTGCCTGTTATGTAATTAGGTGATCTTTTGATTATTAAGAGAATTCTTTACAAATTGCAGATATAGGTACCCTACCGGTACTTTTTTCATTCTGTTAAGTTTTCTTTTCATTTTCTTTACGGTATCCTTAGAATCATGAATGTTTAAATTTGATGAAATCCATTTTATTTGTTAGGTGCCATATCTAAGAAACTGGGCTAACCCAAGATAGCTGGTTCATTTTGATCTCCCAAGTGACTGGTTGGTTTTCTTTCTGCCAACTGGCCGAACATCAGAGAACTGTCTTCACATTGCAGGTGAGGAGGACTGAGTGGGAAGGAGGGAGAGGCTGTATCTATAATCCAGATTCATGGTGGCTCCCGGAGAGGGAAGGGGAGGTGGGGAGAGCTGCTCATGGGCTTGTGGCCACCGCACAGTCAATGAGAATTTTCTGGGTTAGACATGGGTGCTGGCTGCATGGCATAGACACTGTGCTGAATGCTGCTGTGTTGCATGTTTTAAAATGGTGACTCTTACATGAATTGCAGCATGAAAAAACATCTCCCTGGGCAATTCTTAACAACTGGCAGGGCTGGAACCTGAGATTCTCTGACTCTCCAGATGCCAAAGTCAACCTGGATCCAGAGGTCAGGACCCAGCTGACGACCACACCTGCCAGAGATATGGATGGTCTTGCTCCCTGCTGGCCCTGTGCCCTATGATTCCCTCTCTGGTCCGATGTTGAGCCCTCCCTGGAGCTTTATCTTCAGGATGCCACAGGTGGGAAGAAGTTCAGCACTTACTCTCTGCCAAAGTGCATGCCCCCTTTCTTCACCCAGACTGGGGACTCCAACAGAACTCGGCGCTGGCCCTTGACTAGAGGGAGAAGGGCGCAGGACTTGGCCTGGCCCCTGCTCTTGGCCACATTTCTCCTGATGGCCCAGTTTTGCTCTGTACAAGATCCTGCTGCAGGGCTTACCTTTAGAACTCAGGAGGCCAAGTCCATTCTATTCCTTATTGCCCTTATGTTCTCTGACAGTTCTGGAGGTTGTAAGTCACTCTGCAGGCTAAAGTCAGTTGTCAGCGGGCTAGTTCCTTCTGGAGACTTTGGGAGAGAATCCCTTCTCTTGCCTTTTCCAGCTTTTAGAACCCCCTCATTCCTTGAGCTGCGGCCACTTCTTTCACCTTCCAGCTTCTGCTTTGGTGGCCACATCACTTCCTCCTCCCTTATCTCTCACCCTTCCTGTGATAAGGACAGTATGCTGACTAATGTCCCTCTTACAGTCAGGACACTCCCATCTTAAGTTCCTCAATCTCACTGGTAGATGTCCTTTTTTTCCTGTCAGGTCACAGCTTCCCCGGCTCTGGAACCAGGGTGAGACATTTTTAGGGCCATCTTTCAGCTGACACTCTGGGTCTCTGCCCCTCAGTTGTCATTTGTTGCCAGTAGGAGGTTGTTCCCTGAGAACTCTAGAGAAGAAAGGGACATATGGCTGAGATAGTGACCCCACCTGCCCAGAAACGTCTGGCGCGTCAGCAGCGCTTGAGCTCTACAGAAAATTGACCTTCCTTCCACCCTAAAAGAACTTTATCTGAAGCCTGGCATCGACAGTTTGAGGTCCTTGGGTATTCTTGGGGTAGCCAAGGTTCAGAACAGTTATAGAAGCTAAGAGTCCAACTCAGGTAAAGACACATAAACCATAAACGTGACCAAATGAGGCGTGTTCTTGCTTCAGCGGTGGCAGCAGCTCACGAGCACTGCACTCTCTGGGTCATGGAACCACCTGATGGCCCTGTGTCTCTCCATTTTACAAGGGAGCCCAGCTGTTGCCAGGCCCAGAGCCAGCAAGTGGCAAAGTTACCCTTCAGATCCAAGCTTTCTGGATCCTGAGAACTGTCCTCATCTCTCTCCCAGACAGGGGGTGTGAGCACATAGGTCCAGGAGAGTGAGCCCCTGTGGCTTCTCCCTGGAATTTCCCAACTTGGTGGGTGACCACAACTCCCTGAACAAAGGATGACGGAACCCTTGGGAATAACCTTAGTGCTGGGAGCTCACCTGGTAGGGCAAGATGGGAGAAAGCTCTGGAGCGTGTGGGGGCAGGTGAGTGCCCCTGCTTCTTCCACCTGGGCCCCTGTGTTCCTCTGCACTGTGCCCCTGGGGACCCAGTTCCTGCCAAGCTGGGGCCCTCCCTGCAGGGTGCCTCCAGCGGGAAAGGTCAGCAGAGAGTGGACATCAAAGGCCCTTGATTTAAGAGGCTTTCCCATTGAGTGGAATTTCACAGCCCAGTGGCCAATTTCTAAGCCATGCGTGTTAATGGGCAGCTAATGAGGGATCCAAGGGGAAAATGCAGGAGGCGCCCCAGGTCCCAGATTAAGAATTACAAAGCCAAGGCTGCTGGGAGGGCTGTGTCTCCTTTCTCACTGCCTCAGGGTTGCTTTGGGGGGTAGAAGACTGGGAAGGAGGGATCCTCGGGGAGGGGTGCCCCTTTACCACCAGGGCCATGTAAATTTCCTGGACTCTGTTCATCGGTTCATTCACTTAACACCTGCCCTGGACTGTGAGAGTTGGGGTGTGGGCGGCAGCTCGACATCACAGGCTGTGCATGCATCTAGTGCCATACTTGTTGGTCAGGGCATTTTTAACCACCTGCTCCACTGGCCTGAGCACATCGCTGTCCTGGACCTTGACCCCTTTGGTTCCGTGTGAGGATTCAGTGGACACAGTTCTCCTCCCTTCTTGCTGCGTTGAGAGCCTGGCAGGGCAGCTGGTCAGACACTGGTGACTGCTACCTAGTCTGCACAGTAGTCACGCCACCAGGTGTTGAGATGAGGAAAAACCTCTGGAAGCTCAAGTCTGTAGGGCTGACCTGTGTTGGACAGAGGAGAACTTGGTGGGTGAACACTGAGCTTTGGGATGCCTAATTATAGCAGTGCTTCTCAGCATGGGGTCCCCAACCCAGCAACAGCAACTCCCCACTCAGATCCATGAGTTGGAAACACCAGGATGGCTGGGCATCTGTTCTTACGTGCCTTTGAAGGCACCAGGAATAAACAGGTTCACATTTAAATTTGAGTTCTGACCTTTGTAATCTGCTTTTTCCAGAATGGGTTCAATCTTGATATTCTGCCACCTGCACTGATGATATATCAGGTCAGATGGGATCTCTAATCAAAGTGTGAGCCCAGGACCACCTCTTGGAGCTTGTGGTTAAAGTGGGATCTCTGCTCCACCCAAGGGGGATGAACCCAAAGCTGCATTTCAACAAGACCTCCAGGGCATCCGCATGTGCAAGGAAGCAGCTGCTGACTGCCTGGCCTTTGCACATGTTTGCCACTTCTGTAGCCCACTTTGCAGTAGACAGACAACCCGCTTTTGCTCTACGCTGTTTCCACTCTCTCCTTCAGACTGGGGGCCTCAGAGGAGCATCTGAGGGAAGAGGCAATAAAAAAACTGGCTCAGGTCACTGCTTGAGCCCCCTTGATCTCTCCCAGCTGATCTCCCTCCACCCTCTCTGAGGAGGGGCCTGCTCTGCTGCAGGGGAGGTGGGAGCCTTAAGATTCCTTTCACAGGCCAGGAGTCTCAGGCACTGCCAGTGCTTGGGACACCTGCCTCTGACTACTTGTCCCTGTCTGCCCAGGCTTTGGGACATGATCACAACATTCACTAGGGCCCCCCTAATTTATGACTTGTGATTCATCTACCCCAGGCAGAACTAGAATCTTCTACCCAGGTATTTGGCCCCAGAAATGAAGCTGAACCATGGAGGGAGCCCGAGTTCCTGATGACTGAGGACAGTCTGAGGTTTGGAGTCAGTGGTAAGGACTGGGGTGGAGCAGTTAGTGCAGAGGTGTGGTTGGAGGTGGGGGTGGCAAGGATGCTGGGAGAGAGCAGTGACTAGAAGGGGGGTGAGCACCGGGAGTCATGGCCATTGGATGTAGGTTGCTTGAGAAAGGGGTGGCAGAACACAGGGAGAGGTGGCTGGTGACTTGTGGAGGGGGAGGCATTGGTTCTGATGGGACTGTTGCAGCTCTACAACAACTCTGAACCTGAAGTGTGAAGACAGCCCTTGCCTGCCCTCTGCTGTTTCTATTCATGGAGGGTGGAGCCCCACAAAGCAGAGGCCTTTTGGAAAAGCAGATCCCTATGGCCCCAAGCCCCGGCCTGTCCTCACTGGGTGCCAGCTTCATTCTCCTGAAATCTGCACTGGGGGCTGGCCTACTCAACTTCCCCTGGGCCTTCCACAAGGCAGGTGGTGTGGCCCCTGCCCTCCTGGTGGAGCTGGTAAGCAACTGGCAAGCACTGAGTGGGGGTGTTACTTGGGGCAGGTGGGGTGCCGGGATTGCTTCTGTCAACCAAATCCTCAGGATTTGGTTTTGTCTCCCTGGGCTCGCCAGGGGAGAATATGGTGTGCTTGGTGCTATAGAGGGTGACCTCTGGGCTGTGGGGGCTGGCACACATCTAGGTGTACACGGAGAGCCCTTGCCAAGCTCTGTGAGTGGCAGGATGCCTACACCGAATTACCTAGCACTGTTAGCTGGGTAGGGCCCACTCTGAGCAGCTGACTGCGGTCTCAGCGCAATGCCTAAGAATCAGTGCTGTGTGCAGGTGGGATTAGGGCTAAGACTGCCTGTGACATTTCCATATCCCGCTGGGTCAGGTCTTCTGTGGTGTCCCAGGGGATTCAGCCACTTTGTGGCTGCAGGACCAGCCCAAAACCCCTCCAGAGTGCCTGGGAGCTGAGCTGTGGTGGGGGGAGTCAGCAGCACAGCTTTACCTTACTTGCAAAGATTCCTTTCCTCCGGCTGTTG
This sequence comes from Talpa occidentalis, assembly GCF_014898055.3. Lineage (NCBI taxonomy): Eukaryota > Metazoa > Chordata > Mammalia > Eulipotyphla > Talpidae > Talpa > Talpa occidentalis. Next base: position 19,982,872 of record NW_023601754.1, on the reverse strand, counting down.
GGAACACAGTGTTTGTTTCATGGTGAGCTCACAGACTCTTACGGCTGCCAGCTGGTATGACTGTGTTATAACCATCTTTGGGGCCTTTTGTGTCCTGGAAACTGGTGAATCTTTCCTGTGTAGTGTCTGGTGTGGCCTGGCATCCCCCAGCATGGTTGGAGGGCCAGGGCAGTGTGGTGCTTGTTGCCATGGAGCTTGTTCTTATGGGGAACTCCTAAAAGACACAGAAGCCCAACATAATAGTTTCAGGTGGTGGGCAGTGCCAGGAGGCATAAGGTGGGATGATGTGATGCAGGGTGGTCAGTGAAGGCCTCACTGAGGAGGTGATGTTGACCTGAGCCCCAGCAGAGATGAACGAGGTGTCCAGGTGCATGTGAGGGCCAGCATGGCTGTGTCTGGACACATGCAGCAGAAAGACCGACCTTCTAGAGCCCCGGGGAGGAAACTCTCTCTCTAACCACGAAGGCTCAGTGATAAAATAGGTGGGGCTGAGGGTGGGAATCCATGGTCAAATACAGGTGTGACCACTCTAGGGCAGCAGGCTGTCCATCGTGTCTCACTTTGCACACAAGCCCCAGGCTCCCTGTGAAATGACATGCTGATTCGGCAGGTCTGGGTGGACCTGAGGTCATCCATTTCTGACTAGCTCCTCAGAGACAAGGTTGCTGCTGGTGTGGATCGTGCTTCGCCTGGGTCCCCATATGAGAACGTGGACCAGTGGAAACTCCCAGCAGGGGAAAGAATCAGTTTGGTCATCAGCAAACACTGTCCCCCTTCCTCCTCTAGCTGTTCATTTTTTCACGCAGAGCTGCCTGAGAAAGGGGCTGCGTCTGGTGGTGGCTCAGTCTGGGTGGTGGAAGAGACTGTGAAACCTGCCTCCCTCCTTACCTGTTGAGGCTCTGCCCTTTCCCAGGGCCCCACTGGTCCAGCAGCGTGTAAACAACCCCACTCCCGGGGCACAATGGTGGAGGGTGTCCTCTCTATCAACCTCTTAGTGGAGGCTAAATGAGATTGGATGAACCCGGACCCTCCCTGAAGCTGCAGAGAGGAGGAACCCAAGCGTGGGGGTGGGGCAGAGGCAAAGGCTCTTTGCTGCTGTGCTGCTCAGCGTCTCAGCTCTCTCTGAACTTCCTTCTCTCCCTTCATCCACAAATGTCTCCTGAGTGCATGCTGTGTGCCAGGCTCCTTTCTGGGGTCAATCGGTAAACAAAACCCAGACACGATCCTGGTCTTCCCAGAGCTCCCAGTCTGGTGGGTGAGGGACTGTATAATGCATGTGCAGGCAGATGTATCAGTGCCCAGGGCTGTTGGGCCATAAATTGGCCTAATGACCGTGGAGTTCTCAGTGCTGGATGCTAGAAATCTGAGATCCAGCGTGGCAGGGCCATCTCCCTCTGGGGCTCTAGGGGTCAGTCCTTCCTGCCTCTTCCAGCTCCTGGGGCTTCAGGTGTCCTTGACTGGTGGGTGCCTCCCCCAGGCTCTTACACAGTCTCCTCTAATGTCTCCTACAAGGACACTTGTCATTGGGTTGAGACCCACATGAATGATCCAGGGCCTTAATTATACCTGCAAAGACCCTTTTTCATTAATTACATACTCATTATTTACATCTGCAGAGACTGGGCTCACTGAGTCACTTTGACAGGTTCAGAATGTGGGCTTACCTGTCGGGGGCCCACCATTCCACCTACTTCTAGAAGAAGTGTGCCTAAGAAAGGTGTGGCCTACCTCTCTCGGGGTGGAGTGTCACTGACTGAAAGACTTTCCCTGCTGAGGAGGTGTAGAGTGAGAGGAGGGGGCTCCAGGGAAAGGAACTGGCATGGGCAAAGGTCCAGTGGCTAGAGGGATTGAGGTGTCCTGACTCTGAAAGGTTGCTCTCGCAAGGCTTAATTAGAAACTGCTCAGCAGCTTCAGAGCTGGCTTCTGGATAGTACAGAGCAAATCTGCTAGTCCAGGGGCATGAACTATGTCTTAAGACAGCCATTCTAGCTCCCCTGGGCTTTCCAACTAAACCTCTCCTGGTTCATGCTTACTCCAAATAAATGTGGGCAAGGAGTTTGGGCCTGGAGACTAGTTCAACTTAGGGACGTGTAGCGGTCGGTGCTGGAGAGGCTCAAAAGCATCTCATGTGCAGCAAGTCCAATGTACCCCAAATTAAGGGCCTCCCAGATGCGCAGAGGCATAATTGCTTGGCTGGAGCTATGGCAGAGCAAGCAGTGATGCGCTCCTGGGGAGTGCCAGCGCTGCAACCTGGACACCTCTCTCTGTGTTGAAAAGTGTTTGAGAACATTGAAAGAATAGGCTGAAGTGGAGAGAGCATTAGAAAAGGGTAGAATGCTCAGTATATTCTGAGCACTTGTTGCGTGCGGGGCACTGAGGTAAGTGCTAAGTCACATGCTTGTTTAGTCTGAATGCCTCAGCACCCCTGGAGGGGAGGGGAGATCAACCTATTTCACAGATGGAAGAGCAGGTGGATGGTCGCCCTCACCCCACTGAGCAGAGCTAGAATCTGAACCCAGGTGTGCCTGGATCCTGCCCACTCTGCTTTCCTGCCTCTCCATCCACAACACAGGTGATTTCAAGAGACTCGTTGAAATTTTAGGTTTCTGAGGCCTCATTTTGTCAATTGGTCCATATTGGTGACAATCTCAGATACACAGACATGGAACCAGGGGTCCTGGACCATGGGCCTTCTTTGCAGCACTGGGTTCAGGGCTAGGACTGGTGGCAAGTGGGAGAAGTCCCTAGTCTGTAGGCAAGCATGGCCTCTGCTGGTGACAGGCCTCAGGGGGGAGTGATGTCAGAGTCCCCAGGGGCAGCTGGCTGGACAGCGAGCTAAGGGCATGCCCTGGCCCATGCTCCTGCCCTGCAGGTCTCCTTGGTCTTTCTGATCAGTGGGCTGGTCATCCTGGGCTACGCAGCCTCTGTCAGCGGCCAGGCCACCTACCAGAGCGTGGTGGGAGAGCTGTGTGGCCCCACCATTGGGAAGCTGTGCGAGGCCTGCTTCAGTGTCAATCTGCTCATGATCTCCGTGGCCTTCCTCAGGGTGATTGGGGACCAGCTGGAGAAGTGTAAGTACCTGCTTGGCCCTGGGCTGCCAAGCCTGATGAGTGGGAGGTAGACACGGCTGGGCGACAGCAGAGGCCATGACCACCTCTGAGCCTCCTGGCAGTGCAGGGGAGGGAGGGAGGGCATTCATGATTCTCAGCACCAGGAGATTCTTGGGGAGAGGCTGTGGCTCTGGTGGCTGGGGGGCACTCCACTAACAGATGGCTTACGAGCCTGCTCAGTGGAACCACCAGCACCTTGACTTTTGGGAAGACAGGCTCAGCCCCCTGCCTGCAGCCTTGGTCTCTAGTCCAAGGTCTCTAGTTCTCTAGTAGAGAAACTAATAGTTTCTCTAAGCATTGCTTTAGTTGCTTCTATCAATTTTTATTTATTTTCATTTCATGCCATCCAAAATAATTGCTGTTTTTTGCTATGCTTTTTTCTTTGACTTGTGGAATGTTTAGAGTGTTAGAATGTTTTGTTTGATTTTCAGTTTAGGGGTAGTTTTCTAGATCCCTTTCTGGCTTCTGCCTTAATTGCATGGTAGACTCACTGTGTGGCTGCTCACTGTGCATTGGAGACTTGTCTCGTGGCCTCTACATGGTCTGTCTCAGTCAGCATTCCCGTGTGTTCTGCAGTGGCTGCAGTGTTCTGGAAATTTCCATATATCCAGGTGGCCCACAGCTTTGAGCAGCTAGAACTTTCATAGTGTTATTGATTTGGGGGTGGGGGTAGAGTGAGGGTCTAATTATTCTATCAGCTTCTGAGGGGAGTGAAAATCTCCAGCTGTGACTGCAGATTTGTCTGTTGTTCCTTCTATTCTGCCTGTTCTGGCCTCATGATTTTGGAAGCTCTGCTGTTGGACGCACACCTGTGAATTGCTCTTTGCTGCTGAGGACACATCCCTTTGTTCCTGCAAAGCTGTCACTAAATGGACCCTCTCTGCTGCGAATGTTGTCTCTCCAGCTGCATAGATGAGCGTTCCCACATTTCTCTCCCCGTCCTTTCCTGTGGAACCTGAGATTTTAAAATTTGCGTTCTTTGTACACAGCAGATGGTCGGGTCTTGCTTTTTTGTCATCTTAATGCTCTCAGACTTTTAATTGGAATGTAATTACTGATGTGGTTGGATTTCGGTCCAATGTTCTGCGTGTGTTTTTCTGTCTCTTGAACCATGAATGAAAAGGCCCTGCCTCTGGATAGCGCAGGAAAGGTTTGCATGTCTTGGGGAGCACCATTATCCCCAAATGTATCAAGGCTGGTAATCTGAACCTCTCGGGGGGTACAACACCCTGCCTCCCTGTGGCAAGTCCAGTGGGAGTGTAGCTGTGTTGAGAAGGATTCTGAGCCTCTGTAATGCAGTACTGGCTAGGGCGCAGCCTCCTGGCTCTGACGGGTGACTGTGGGGGGAGCATGCCAGTGTGTTACCAGTTAGTTCTTGGGATAGCAGTCCACGCTGCTTGGGAGGAGGCCTAAATAGAAGTGGTGTGCTTGGGGGTGTCACTGAGCACATAAGTGACGAGCTGAGGACATCAAGGAATGTTTTAGAAAGTACTGGCTCAGAAAACAGCTGGTGTAACCTGGCTGCAGGAACCCTGTGTCTCGCGTCACGTGCCACACAGGGTTTAACACTTAGCCAGACCTCTGTGCACCTTGCGTGCGTGTCTCCTTGCTGGCCCGGAATGCCGCCTATCTTCCCATGTGAGTGCCTCTGTCTAATGACCTTGATGTGGAATTCTTTGTCCTTTCAGTGGAAACAAGCTGTTCTCATGAGGTATTTATTTCTTCGCATGACTGGCCATATTATTTGGTGAGAACAGAGCAGGGTTGAGTTATGGCAACACAAGTGGGCGATGGGCCAGCGCTCAGTCCACCCCCACACTCCCAGGGGCCTGCAGGGCCACCCTGCCCCAGCAGTTCCGGCCTCCTGCCTTCTTGCCATCTCCCATTTGCTTCCCTCTCCCATCTGTCTTGCCTCTTCTATCAGCTACAAATTTTCCATCTTGCTGTGACAGAATAAATACTGTGTCAGATTCTTTGATGTCCTTTCCATTGAGAAGTTGCTGGGGTGTCTGTCTCCTTCCCCCGAGTTAGGGTGGGCTCTGTGACAGTTTGGCCTGAAGAGTAGGGCAGATGTGACACAGGCCAGTTCCAGGCCAGCCTCACCGAGGACGGGCACTTTGGTATCCAGGAGTCCCCGAATGACAATCCTGTTATAGAGTCCATGTAGGAAGACCCTGAGAGTGCAGGGAGGCCCCTACTTATTTCCCCCTTTCTCAACAGGCACTAGACACGCTCCACACCAGTCCTTCTTCCAGACAAATACCTTTAAGTTACCTTACCTGATCCCACCGGGAACAGAAGCTGCCCTAGTCCCATCCTCATTCTGCACCCACAGTTCGTGACAGATAATGAAGTGGTGTTTCTCAGTCACTCCTTGAGGTGGTGGTGGCAGCCGCAGGGAAGCACAGTCCTGATGCTGGGTAGCTGCAGGCCTCTGGGGACGCCACATGCCTCTTGAATTCCTGGGAAACAGGATCTTTCTTTAGAACTTGAGGGCCAAGGTGCCTCGGGCAGATGGCTCCCTCTTTCGTGGCTGGGTTTCTGCACCTGAGCTATGTCTGGCTGGGGAATGAATTTGTGCGTGGAATTTCTTCTTTGGTGGTTGGATGTGACAGCATCCCTGTCATGCTTGTCATCCCCGGCCTTTATGCCCAGGGGACTGACTTAGCGCCGGTAGTGAACCCATCCAGGGACGACTCCGGCACTCTGGCTGGGGTCTGACCTGCTGAGCACCTTCCCTCCTTCCCACCAGTGTGTGACTTCCTCCTGCCCAGCACCCCGCAGCCCTGGTACGCAGACCAGCGCTTCACCCTGACCCTGCTCGCTGTGCTGGTCATCCTGCCTCTGTCTGCCCCGAGGGAGATCGGCTTCCAGAAGTACACAAGGTACGAGCCTGCAGATGATTAGTGGGGCGGCAGGGGGGGAGTGCGGTAGCGGCCAGTGTTTGTGGAGAGCTGCCAACTTGGGCTTCCCATTTGGACAGGGCAGGATAATGAAAAATGCCACCAGTACTACATGTGTGTGATAGGAAATATGGGTAAGCAATCAGGAAAGTTGCTGCACGGCCTCACCTGCTGCTAGCATTTTACTGTTTGATCATTACAGACTTGTTATGCACACACGTACCAGAAGGGACACAGACACACATCCTTGTTTTCTCATTTTGTGGTCTGAGACGCTGAAGAAAAGTGGCATAAGCGTTGGTACAAAGTATGTGCTGCCTGCCTTCCCCTCTTTTTACCTTGGAAATGAGGGAGGGAAACGTGGGCAGGAGACCAGAGTGTCCCTGCCTCCAGCCCTGGTCAGCCTCTCTTGTTCTCTTCAGCGAGTTGGGGCCTCTTCCCTGCTGCTGTGAGGCTGAGCAAGCAGTGTCATGACCTGGATATTTGGCTTTTGTTGTGATATGCAGGCATCTGTAGCTGTCACAGGTTCCAGCCTGGTGAGGAACTCAGCAAATCTGACCCCTGGGTGGAGAACAGCCCTGCCTCCCTCAGATGGGCTGCCCACTGTGCTCATTGTACAGACAGGGAAACTGAGGCAGAAAGCAGTGAAAACTTGGTGTGGTATCTTGCTATCTTGGGCAGAGCTGGCATGCAGACCCCTCTGTAGGACTCCCTGGTCCTCCTAGGGGGCTGGTGCCCCTGTGCTTGCCTGGTACATGGCACTCACCTGGGAGGCCCCTACCTGCGCCTCTGTCAGCATTCTAGGCACACTGGCCGCCTGCTACCTGACCCTGGTCATCGTGGTGCAGTACTACCTGGGACCCCAGGCCCTTGCTCGGGAGCCCCGCACTGCACTCAGGTGAGTCTGATGGGGCGCCTTTTCATGATTTCCCAGGGGGCCAAAAGTTGGAAAAGGAACCTTTCACCCCCATCAGGGTTGCCCAGATCCTTGGCTCCTCCCCAGAAATCCTTCTGTCTCCATAGTGACACAGCCAAGAGCTGGCCACTTCCCTCCTCTAGGACAGACACAGGGATAGTTCCAGGGATATAAAGGCACAAAATGCCATCCCAGCCTTCTGGACTGCCCACATGTGTCTCCCACACAGTGGAGGCAGCAAAACTCATTTAAAGATGGAGGTGCCTGGACAGAAGTTCCAGAGATGCCTGGATGCCAGGGGGTGGGGATGGAGGGATGGGCTTGTCCTGTGGGGCTTGGGCTAAGGTGAGCCCTCTGCACCCCACAGAGTTTTGAGCACAGCAAGGCTTGAAGTCACTTCTACTGGTGGCAGGGTGGGCTCTAGGGGTGTGTGACTGGTGCAGCCATCCATGCCCGATGCCCGGAAGGGCCCTGCATGTGGTCTAACACGCTGATGCTTTTCATTGTTGTTAAGGGCCGCAGCAAGTTGGTTTTACACTAGCCCCACAAATGCTGCAGTGGCTCCTGGTGATGGGTCAGAAATGGAGTGTGAGAGGGAAGGGTCCAGGTGCCTCTGAACTTTGGGAAGTTCAGAACACTGGGAAGTCACACCTACCCTTTCTCAGGATGGATGGAGTGCAGAGGTGCTGGAGGCTGGGGACGTCAGCGGGATGTGACAAGTTGGAGCCATCCTTGAGACCAGGTTGCTGGCCAAGATCTGTGTGTCTGCGGAGAGGCCAGGGAGGAGGGGGGGATGTGTCTGTCTTGGCTCGAAGGTAGCCTTTAAGGCTGTGAGTCTGGTGAGAATGGTACCCTGAGCCTGTGGTACTCTGCCTGCCTGTTCATCAGGCACTGGGAGGCCAGGGGGGAGGAGGAGCTGGGGAGGATGGGGACAAAGTGAGGAGTTAGGAAGGTGTATTTGCTTATTGAGCCCCTGTAACAAATGGCCATGAAATGGTGGCTGAAAACAGAGATTCTTCTCAGACCCGGATACTTGAAGCCCAAAATCAGAGTGTGGGGGGCTGGCTTCCAGGCTTCCTGCCTTTTCCAGCTCCTGGTGGTCCCAGCAATCCTGGGTGTTCCTGGGCCTGGAGACACTTCCCTCCATCTCTACCTCTGTGGTCATGTGGCCATCTTCTCTGCGTCTGTCCCTGTGCGTTTTCTCCTCCATGACACCCTGCTCCACTATACCTTCCTCTTAATTTAACTAATTACACCTGTGAAGATCCTAGTCCCAATAGGGCTTTGTTTCGAGGTTCCCAGTGGAGATAAATTTGGGAGACAATATTCAACCCAGTGTGGACGGTGACTAGAAGGAGGGGCTTAGAAGTTTCAGGAAGGCTGAGTGATCCGCTGCCACACGCTGCTCCCATGTTCCATGTGACCGAGTCTGGGCATCACATTGGCTGTGAAGGTCTTTGGTGGCATGATGAGCTATGTCAGGGCAGGAGAGCAGGCTGAGGCTGTGGGTAGGGTTCAGCAGAAAAGAGAGGAGACAAAAAAAGACAGCTCTTCCAGGAGGAGAGGAGAGGAGAGGATTGGGCAGGACTGTGGGGCCAGAGGCAACAGCACGTGTGTATGGTGATGGGGATAATCCAGTAGAGAAGGAAAAATGGAGCCGGGGAGGGCCAGATTCCCACTAATCCCATCAAGTGGGCAGGAGGGGAGGGCGCTGTGTGCTGGAGATGGGGGCTGGGGCTTGGGTCTCCGCCATAGGAAAGTCTCGGCTGAGCACCTGAGGACAGAGGATGTAGGCTGGAGACGGAGCAGCGAGAGCATGGGCACCCTGCTTCTGACTCTGGACCATCCCTGGAGGCAGGAAGGGGAAGCCAGAGCAGGCTAGAACGAGAGATACCCTTATTATCAGTTTCCTGTGGCTGCTGTAACAAATGACCACCAATTTTGTGGCTTAAAACAGCAAATGTGCTGTTTTAAGAGCACATCATAGAGTTCCAGAGCTCAGAAGTCCAAAATGAGCCTGGGGGTCTAAAATCAAGGTATGGGCAGGACTGTTCCTTCCGGAGGCTCCAGGGATGCACCATTTCTTTGCTTTTCTACTTCTAGTGGCACCTGCATTCTTGGCCCGTGGTGCAAAGTCAGCATCATTCCCTCTCCCCTGGTTCTGTAACCACAGCTTCTCTGACCGCTGCTGGGGAAGCTGCTCACATTCCAAAGATTCATGGGATTCACTGGCTTGGGTCGTCCAGGATGTCTTCTCAAAGTCCTTAACTTTAATCCCATCTACAAAGTGAAATTTTGCTATGTCAGGTTACACGCTCACGGGTTCCCAATATTAGGTCGTGGATCTTTTTGGGGACCTTCATTCTGTCCCAACCAGCAAATGGTACTTCTGGTTATGCCCCGCTCTGCTGTATTTCTCCGACGGTGCTGCAGACTGGCTCCAAGAGGTCCCCGTCCAAGGGAGCTGGTGCCATCAGGTGGGGACCACTGAGAGGCCTGAGCTGAAGATTCAGCTGGTTCATGCTCAGATGTGAGCTCCAGCCCCTAGCCTCATTGCCGCTAGGCAGCCTGCCTCAAGAGGGAGGTCGGGAGTTTCTTCAGTCTTTCCCTGCCCACCTCTGCCAATGCAGGGAACGTCAAGTTAACTTACCAAGGGTCAGTGAAGACACTGAAGATGTATTTAGATAGTGCAGCATTTAACCTGCATCCTTTCCCTCCCCCACACCAGACCCGGTAGTGAATGCAGTAATTAAAATGTATCTTACAGTCACACTTACATCTTCCTGGTATCATTTAAACTCACATTCAAGCTGAAGGTTCTTTAGAAAATAACTTTGCATAATAAGCACCTGTTCTGGTGTATTCACAGCTCTTCCTCCTGGACCTCGGTGTTCAGTGTCTTCCCAACCATCTGCTTCGGATTCCAGGTAATCTCTGCGCCTGCGCGGAGGACAATGGCATTTGCAGGTGATGGAGGACTCCCTGCTCCCTGGGCAGCCCGTCACTGGAGTGGATGGGCCCGCTGGCCGTCTTCCAGGGACTGTGCATGTGGTTTTGCATCTGTGCTCCAGGACTTGGGAACTCAGCTGCTGACAGCCAACAGCAGTACCATGTCTGTTGGGTTCACAATAGAACGTGGGGGTTCAGGATTTGTCCCCCTCCCTGTACAAAATCCTTGCAGGGCTGTGATCATGCTGGAGAGCAAGAGCTGCTCATTTCACTGGGGTCTAGAACTGTGCAGGTGGGCTTGGCCCAGAGCCCTTGGAGAGGAGAAATGTGGTGGGTGTGCGGGTGGCGGTGGTACAGTGGTGGCCGGCACTACAGGCAGAATTTCTGACAGGGTGTCTGTGTGAGACAGATTCTGTGTGGCGTCCTAGTGGATGGACTTCTGAGGTAGCTCTGGGTGCAAGGAGGTCAGAGCTCAGTGCAGCTAGAGGGGACAGCACAGGCGAGGGTCCTAGGGTGCTTGGAAAGCGGCCATGGTCAGCCTTGGCGGGCCTAGAGGTACTTTGTCTCTCTTGGGGGTCCCAGTCTCCTCCCAGGTGCCGCGGACTCTATTCCTTCATTGTTTACTTTAGGAAAGATTTGCCTCTCTCCCAGAGATGCCCACCTGTCCTCCCCATGCCACCCCCCCCAAAAAAAAAAAAACCACCCCAAAGTAAAATCCCATTGGCCCAGGGCTGACAACAGCACCACGGCATCCAAGCATGGGCTTTTTCTTTGTCACTCAGCTAGCGCCCACTTCTTTTCTTCTTCATATGTTTTCTTTGGAAACTATTTTTGAACAGAATCTGAAACATCTCCATTTCTCTTCCTTATAAAGGAGTCGATTTTGGTGCCTTAGCAAGCCACTTACAGGGATTTCTCACGTTGCTTCTCACACACCCAATATTTTGAAAGATCTGAGGCTCTGATTTTGCTGTCAGCTGTGCGTGGATGTGGAAGCCAGCCCGCTCGCCCGTGCTGGGCGCCGTGTGGTGTGGCTGGTGCGTGCCGGGCAGGGGCTGCTTTCCAGTTGCTGAAAACCAGGGGCACCCCTCACCTTTACTTTGCTCCCTTACCAGTTCTCCTAGCAGCCTAGGCCTGGGCCGTGTTTCCAGGGACACGAGAGAAGATGTGAATGGCAGGGTGGGTGGGCTGAGGACTAGTGGCCAGCTCTGACCATCAGCAAAGCTGTCAGGTTCCTGTTTGGACAGTGGGAGGGAGGGAGGCCGGGAGAGATGCAGGTGAAGAGGGTGGGGAACAGGGTGAGGGAGGGGCAAGACCGGAGGGAGGGATGGAAGTTACCTGTTGTCATCAGGACTTCTCACCTGGGTCAAACACACCTTCCCCCTCTTTTAGCAGAGGGCCACCCCCAGCCTATGCAGTTGGCAAGGGGCCAGGGAGGAGCAGAGGTGGGGTGTGGCCTCTACTCCTAGCCCCCCTGGCTGCACTTGCCAGCCCCCCTGGCCACACTTGGGGTTTCATTGGTGTTCACTTCAATTTAAATTTTTACTTATTTTTTATTTTTTTAAAGATTTATTTATTTATACAAGCACTGGGGTACAGGTCAGAGGCGCGGGAGGGTGAGAGAATTCCCCAGAGCCAGAGCGGGGAGCAGAACAGGCAGGATTGAAATGCACTGCTGAGGGGAGCAGCGGGCGAGACAGGAGAGGTCGGCTGCGCCATGTGGGTATCTCTATGGCCAGCCAGGAATTGAACCCGCGCTGCAGAAGCTATGGACAGCTTCACAGCACTGCACTCAACCCGCTACGCCACTGGGGCGGCCCATTGGTGTTCCCTTTAAACAGCTTCTTTGAGAGTGCCTCCTGTAGCAGTCTGCTCCCCGTGTCACAGGTACAGCTCAGTGGTTTTTGCATAGCCAGAGCTGGGCAGCAATGATCAATTTTAGAATATTTGCTTCACACCTAAGGAAACCCGTACCCCTTGGCAGTCACGACCAATTCCCCACCCCCAGCAACCAGGGATTTAATTTCCGTCTCCGTGGACTGGCCTGTTCTGGATGTCAGGACTTAGCCTTTGGTGATGGGTGCCTTTCCCATAGCTGGTTGCCGAGATTCATGTGGGCTGTTACCCTTGTTGCTTTTGATGGCTGCATCAGGTCTCACCACATGGACACTGTTTACCTGTTCCTCATGAGTGGACACTTAGGCTGTTGCTACTTCTTAGTCATCTTGTGGTCCTTGGCCCTGCTTTCCATACCCCAGTGATCAGAGAGCCATGGCTGAATTTCCTCTCATAAAGCCATGCACTTTGCACCAACCCAGGGGGGGCAGGCATGGCACCATCCTGCCCACCCCCCAACCCCTGCACCCAACCCCGACAAGCGTCTTCTTCCTCATATCTGTACTCAAAACTGTGGTGCTAGGACCCCAATGCATGTTGTCATTTGGAATCCCCTGGAAGCAGAGCTTATGACAGGGCTGGTGTCCACTTGGGAGTTGGGAACGAAATGTCATGTGAGTACAAGAGGTAATGTTGATCAAGGGATCACTGCCTTTGGTTGAGGGCCCCCAGGCTGTTAGCCGCCCCTCCCTGGTTGAGCTGGTCCATAGGCTGTTGGACACTTGCAAGGTCCGAGCAGTACTTGCCAAGAGCCTCTTTGCTACCACGCAGAGAATTGGCAGACCCTAAAGCAAACCTCTCACATGGGAGACCCGGCAGCACAGAAGAACCTGGCCCCGAAAGTAAGTGGTGATGGTGGGAATCCTGTCCTGGGAGCCTGGGAATATCCCGGCTCCCATGGTTGCATCTGGATACAGTAGCACCCCTCAACCCTGCCTCAGCATCAGGTGTCCTAGTCTGCTTGAGAAACACCACTGCGAGGCCCTACCCTACGTAAGTGACGTCTGTAACACTGGGGGCTCTTTATCTTGGTTACATGTACATATTTCCTGTTAAATTTCTTAGGATGAGGCAGTACTATATGTATGTAAATCATAATGATTTGTATTCCCATGTGGCCATAACCCCAATTATATACAGAATCCTTCCCCTGGAGGGGACACTGCACGATGTCTGTAGATGTTTACCATTGTCTCCACTGGGGCTGCTCCTGACTAGTTTGAGGCCACAAATAATCAGCTTTCTACAACACGCAGGGTATCCCCTTCCCCATAAGTGACAGTAGTGCTGGGACTGAGAACCCCTGTCTTGTTTGGTTTGTTACTTGAGACTTCATGTGGATGGAAACCTTTTTGTGTGTCTGGTCTGTGAGTCTCCACACTGAGGTGTACAGCTGTGTCCATGCTTTTCCATATAGAATATACAGATAACTGTGCTCCTGTTCTTGGTGGACATTGGGTTCTCCCTTATCTTTTGGGACATTGACATTGTGTCGGCTGCTCCAGGGGACTCTGGCACCTGCTACACTGTGTTCCAATGGTCCGAGTCCACTGAGGGTGCCTCTGTCTTCCAGTGCCACGAGGCTGCTGTCTCCATCTACTGCAGCATGCACAACCAGGGCCTCTTGCACTGGGCCCTCGTCTCCGTGATGTCATTGTTGACCTGCTGTCTCGTCTACTCACTCACAGGTACGGCCTGGGTGTGGGGAGTGGCAGGAGCATGGGAATAGGGAGTGTGTACAGAGGGCTGCCATGTACTGGGGACAGCACTCCGTGTTTTGAGTACCATGAACCTGAGGCTCAGAGCACTTCCATGGCTTGTCTGTGGTCTCTTGACTAGATGAGGCAAAGCTGGAGATGTTTCAGATTCAGTAGCTGGTCAGCAGGATTATGGGACCCCTCAGAAAAGACCTGAGAGAAACTAAAACAGCTGGAGATGGATGTCCAGGACAGGGCAGATAGGGGTTCCCAGAGGCACCATTGTAGTAGAGCAGGGGCTACTGGTGCCCTGGCCCTGTTCCTGCCATAACAGGCTGTCTGATGCCCTGGGTCTTGGTTTTCCCATCTGGAAAATGGGTTCATTGCCAGCTGCTGGCACAGGTACTGTCAGGTGGGATGCACATGGCAGGAAGATTATGTTGCAGTTGCCTAAGCACTGCCTGACCCCAGCCCATGCTCCATCCCTGCCCAGGTCCCTCTCACCAGCTCTGGGAGCTCTTTCAAAGAAGTAGCCACGGTTTTGCTCAGCGGGGAAAAGAAGAACAACTGAGTATCATGTTGACTTAGGACAGGAAAGCCTTGGGAAATAGCAGGGGGAGACCCCTTCCAGAACCTTCTGTTTCCTCCTAGGGAAAGCCTCAGAGGCAGTCGTGGCTGGGCGCTGTCACCATGTTGGGTTTGAAGGCGTGCATCCCATTCTGGCTTCTGCCCTCTCTGCCTTTCAGGGGTTTATGGCTTTCTGACCTTTGGGAGTGAAGTTTCTGCTGACATCTTGATGTCCTACCCAGGCAACGACATGGTCATCGTGGTCGCCCGGATCTTCTTTGCCATCTCCATCGTGACCGTCTACCCCATTGTGCTCTTCCTGGGGAGGTGAGGCCTGGCTCGCAGGGACATGGGTCAACATTTATCGCAATGCAGTGTCAGCCTGGTGCTGCTGTGCCCATGTATTATAAGGCCCGTGGAGTTGTTTCATAGAGGAGGAAACTGAGGCAGAGAATTAAGTGTTTTGCACAGAACTGCCCAGTTATATATTAAGTGTCAGGGCTGGGGCCTGGCTCCTGAGCCTGCCTTGAGTGCCCTCCTGGGGCTCTCTCTGTAGGCCGGGTGGGGACTAAACCCCTGAGCATTGGTGGGATCCCCAGGGAATAAGCATCTGATGCATAGGTACCCCGCTAGCTTGCAGGACAATGGTAGGAAATCTGGGGTGCAGAGGCGGCAGAGTCCCTGGGGACCTATGGTGCCTGTGGTGCTTTGATCTCCAGGTCGGTGATGCAGGATTTCTGGCAGAGGAGCTGCTGGCTGGTGTGTGCGCCCCGGGCCTTGGCTGACCCCTCAGGGCCATGGGTTCGCATGCCACTGACCATCCTGTGGGTCACCGTGACGCTCGCCATGGCCCTGTTCCTGCCCGACCTCAGTGAGATCATTGGCATCATTGGCGGCATCAGCTCCTTCTTTATCTTCACCTTCCCAGGTGAGATGCTGGCTCTCCTCCCCTGCCTCTCATCCTCCTTAGCTTGTCTCTGCAGGGAGTCCAGGGTCTGGAGGTGGGAGTTGGGCAGGGGGCTGGGGTTCCTTCTCTAAGCACCTGCCCTGGATGGGTGTACCTGATGGGGGCCCTGTCCCATCCTGCTGAGGGAAAGGCCAAGGCTGGTGCACAGCAGGGGCGAGGCACCTCACAGCAGGTTGCTTTTTTTAAAAATGTTATGTAGTTCAAATGCACCCCAGGAAGTCCTCTTCTCACCATGTCCCCTGACCTCAGAGGCAAATGCAGTTTCTGTGTTGGGTGGCCTCCTGGGATCCTTCCCGATGGTAGTGAGTGATGATGCCCAGGTCCGTAGACATGGCCTGAGGGTTACCCCAGCCAGGATACCCAGTGAGACTGAGTTGGGGAAGGTGGAGGGGTACCCTGGAGCAGGAGCATGAGAGTGGCCAACAGGTGCTCAGGCCAAGAACTCCAAATCTGAGGCGCAGGGTGTTCAGTACCTACCTACCATATACCTACATCTGTCAGGTGCCCTGCGCACAGTAGGTGCTCTGTCCATACACATTCCAGGGTGGTCTGGTGTGAAGTGAGGCTGGAGATGCCAAGTTTCCCCCGCCCCTGTAACGCGGGGCTCTGTGCTGTGCTGTGCGACCAGGGGGTGGAGCAGGAGACAGAAGGGCAGAGGGTTTGTGGTCTGTCCCTGGCCTGGGAAGAACTTTTCAATGAGGGTGTCATTTCTTCCTTTGGCCCCTAGTGTGGGGCTGAGGTTCAGCCCAGAAAAGTTGGCTTCTTCCTGATGTCCTGGGTGGTGGTGCCTTTTAGCTCTGCTATTGCTTGAGCTGGAAAGGAGCAGCCAGGGCTGGTTTGGGCTGGGGAAGGGGCCGTGGGAGTTTTAGGCATAGCTGTCTAGTTTAGAATCCCAGCCAAAGAATTAAGAGATTAAAAGAAAAAAGAGAAAGGTACAGAGAACAGCAGCAGCTGCCAGTTGCTGAGCCATGCCAGGCCTGAGGCCCCATCTCATCCCAGGGCCGCTGCATGGAGGAGATGGTGTCCTTGTCATCGGAAAACAGACCTGAAGAGGCCAAGGTTTCAGGGGGACCTTGAGCTGGCACCCTGCAGATGGCCTTTCACCCCTGAGCTGCCGCACCAGGGGACTCCTGGGGTCAAGGGCTTGGTGGCCTCCCAGGTCCCAGGGAGGGCAGGTGTGAGCTTGGCTTTCTTGGGCTCAGGGTTTCTTGGGGCTCTGTACTAAGTGCAGGGGTGTTCTGTGTTTCCCCTGCAGGTCTGTGCCTCATTTGTGCCATGGGCCTCGAGCCTGTTGGACCGAGAGTCAAGTGAGTATCTCCAGCTCGGGCATTTGAAGGGGTTTGTGGGTGGAGGGTGTGAATGCTGGGGGCCAGGCAGGAGGACGTCTCAGCAAGCACTGAACCCAGGCCAGTACCCCAGCTTGTGCTCTGCCATGCTGCACGCTCTCCCTTTCCCTAGGAGGGTCCATGGTTGGGGCTCTCTGGGGATTATAGGTCTTGGGCCCCAGGTGGCACGCTGCACCATCTGCAGGGCAGGTCCCATGGGGTGCCTCCCAGACACCGGGCCCCACGCTAGGCTCCTGCACCCCAGCAGACACCTCCCGACCTGTGTGTCTTCAGGGTTTCTACTCCCTCATTCTCCTCCTACAAAAAAAAAGGGAGACAGTTTGAAACTAGTGTCCCCTTCCCCATATCATTTCCTTTGACAAAATATTGGGTAGGAATGAGGTTATGGAGTGAGATGGATGAGCATCGATTTAAATCCTGTCTCAGAAACTCATCCCTGCAGCAAGAGAGCCGACTAAATTGTTTCCAACTCGGTGACCCTACTGGCCTTCGAGTATGTTTTCAGGGTGTCCTTGACTGACAGGGCAAAAACCTTGTGCTGATGCATATTTATTGGGTTGGCAGGTGCTGCCTGGAGGTCTGGGGAGTGGTCTCCGTGCTGGTGGGCACCTTCATCTTTGGACAGAGCACAGTGGCAGCCATCTTGGAGCTCTTCTGAAGGTTCTTTCTCTGTGGCTGTCTGTGTCCCGCCTTAAACGTCCCCCCCCCCACTTGTCATTTCATCATGAAGATGCTAGAGACCCTGATACCTTGTCTTCTCAGGCTGCTTGTTTGGGCTTCTAGTTCCAGAAGTTTCTGATGCAATAGCAAGGAGAGGGGATAGATACTGCTGTGGGCTGCCATAATGAACAACCAGCGACCAGTGCTTTAAAGCAATATAAATTTATTCTCATGGTTCAGGCTAGGAGTCCCAAGATCAGGTTGTGGGCGGACACTGGTTTAATGCTGCCCCCAAATCAGTGTGATGGTCTCTTAATTACATCTTCTTGTAACTTAGGCTCTGCAGAGATCCTTTTTCCAAGCAAGGTCAGAGTTGTAGGTTCCAGGGGCTAGAGGACACAGTTCAGCCCATAATAGAGTTGGGACTGAGACCCAAGATCCCTGCTTTGGAGCATCAGGGTCAGAGTGGCAAGGAGCGGTCCTCCCACAGTGGAGGGGGACCCAAAGGAGGGTGGTCCTGAGCCGGGCCTCAGCATGTACTGAAGTCCTGTCCATGCGCAAGGAGCGTCATGCTCGCAGCTGCCACACAACTTGCCCTTGGCCCACATTCCAAAGTGGGGTGAGTGGAGCGCCCCCTTTCCCTCCCTCTGGCTGGATCAGAATAGCCTAGAAGCCAAGGGAACTGTTTGTTCTATGGCTTCTTCCTGGCTCCTCCCCAGTCGAGGCTTAGGGGACTTGGACAAAGGTGGGGAGAAACGTGGGGTGGCCTCCCTGTGCTCATGGCTCTGACCCTGCCCTGGGCTGGGCCATCCTGGATGCTGCTGGAGTCAGCCCACAGTTCCCTCCCTGGAGAATTACCCCCCCCCCCAAAGAAGTGATGCCGCAGCCAGGAGGAGCTGATGTCTGAGGACCCTCCCTTGAGGTAGGTCACAGCCAGGCTGCTGTGGGTGGGAGGGTCGAGATAGGGTATTAAGGGTCAGGCTTGGTGGCGTGGGTTGGGGCGGGGCAAGGGGTGGCGCTCGCACCACACACACACAGACTGTGTTACACTTTATTTCTGCCCGTCGACTGTTTCTACCACTAGGGGACTGCAGCATGCATTAGAGGTGTGCTGGAGAGTGGGTCTCTGGCTCCTGGGGTGTGAGGGTTCCCCTTTAGTCACACAGCAGGAGGACACATTCTTATTTGGGAGTATTTTGAAAACACAGTTGTATACCAAAGTTTCTAGAAACTGGACCTCTTTTTGAAGAGGCCGAGGCCTGCAAGGCCTTGGACAGCAGGGCTTCAGGTTGGTGCTCAGTCTCGGCCCACCGTGCACCACGCAGCTAGGGAGGGAGAGGAGAGATGCTCAGCAACTGGGTCCTGGGAGGCAGCGGCAAGGACAGCCTACGAGCACACCTGCGCCACCCAATGGTTGAAGCCCTTGTGGGCTGCCAGCCACAGAGGGCCCAGCTGGTGACCCCAAGCTCAGAGAAGTATGGTGGACCTGGCTATGTGTAGAGGGTTCAAACATAGCAGCTGCCTTTGACTTGGGTGACTTTATGGACCCCTGGCAGCATCTTCTGAGGCTTCCATTTTGGGGGACCAATGTGACTCTGGTCCTGCCTCATGCACCCTCTGAATCTGCAGCATGACCATGACTGCTCAGGGAGCAGAGCAGAAGAGTTGCTCAGAGATGTGGCCCTGGTCTCCACTCAGCCATTTGTCCCTGGAGCCCAGGACGTTGGGGGGGGGGGGTCTCCCTGATCCCCCTAGCTTTTCCCGACTTTTAGCACTGCCTTCCCTCTAGCTACCTGGCACTGAGATCCTGGAGAGGGCCTCGGGCTGGCTCAATGTGTCCACCTTCACATGCCGGAATGCCTTGCACACAGGGCTCTGCAGGTGCCTGCAAGTGGGGAACCCCAGTTAGCTTTGGGGCTGAAGATTGTGGGAGTCTGTGGGTCCAGTTCCACTCCCGGTCCTCCCCAGGATGGGGTGTCACCACTAGGCAGATGGGCTTGGGTTCTGAGTGTGAGGCTGAGGGTCCCAGGGAAGCTGATAGCAGGGCCAAAGGGGAGGCCATAGCAGGTTGGGGGGAGCAGTGGTTTCAAGGGATCACAGCAGCTCACAGACTCCAGCAAACCCCACCTGCTATGTCCTGTCCCCATGTGGGGAGGGGCTCGGACCGCTGGTGAACACTCAGTGGTACCAGGCTCATGGGGATACAGATGTGCCTCTTCTGGGGTGCATCTGAAGCTATAAGGTGGATGTGACAGAGCTTGGCAAGGGCAGCTCAAAAATGGACAAGATACTTGAGACGGGTGCAGCCAAGGGAAGGGAAATACTGGCTGGGGGAATCAGGAGGACTTCCTGCTACAGGAGGTGCTTAAACCAGACCTTGAAGGGGGAGCTGCACCGGGGACGACAGGAGTGGCAATGGGACCTCTGAGGCTGGGGGCTCAGACCCACCAGATGACCAGGGACTTGACCAAGGCCCAGCTAGGTTGGGGAAGGGGTCACATCCCTCGCTGACCAACGTGCCTGCACCCGGGTCTGGGGCCACAAGAGGCCAGCATTCTGGTAGGCTGGTGCTGCTGCAACCTGGACGCCCCCCACCCCTTCATCCTCTCCAAGGAGGTGGTTGGGGGAATCCGTGAAGTATGCAGGGGCAAGGCAGCCCACCTCCTGGCACCTCACCACCTCACCAAGTGGGCCTGGTACTCTGTGGGGCCTACCTCTTCCACGCCTCCTCCGTCTCCCAGAACTCATACACGACGAACGTGAAGCCATCCGAGAGCCTCACGGCTGTGATGCTAAAGGGAGAGAGGCCAGGTGAGTGTGCCATCCCAGGTGTTCCCTGGGGCGGCCTCAGGCATGCCCACATGACCACCTTCTCCCACCATTCTCTGCCCTGGGCAGGACAGGGTGGGTCCAGAGCCAGCCTATGAGGTGCCCCAAGACCCTGACAGGACACCCACCGGCGTCCTGAGGTGCTCTACAGGCGGCTGCTGCCCTCTGACAGTTCAGAGCCTCTCCCAGCACCTGTGGCTACAATTTCTTGGAAAAATTATAATGAATTGGGCCTCCCCTGGTGGCGCAGGCTGTTGAGCGCCACGTTGTGAAGCTGTCCGCAGCCTCTGCAGCGCCGGTTTGATCCCGGCCGGCTGGCGAGGGTCCCACATGGCACAGCAGACCTCGCCTGTCACTCCCGCTGCTCCCCTCAGCAGTGTATTTCGTCAGTCTGCCTGTTCTGGTCCCCGCTCTGTCTCTGGTGAATCCTGTCATCCTCCCGCGCATCTGGCCTGTACCCCAGTTCTTGTATAAATAAATCAATCTTTAAAAAAAAAAAAATGAAAATCCCTTTCAAAATTAGACCCGAGGCCCTGCCAAGTGCTGCCCATGGGCAGGGCCAGGCAAGGGGCCCTCCTCCCTTCTGTCCTGTGGTGTGCACGCTGCTCCCCAGGCCTTAGCTGCCATCCACACGCCATGCCAACCACAGCTGCCCTGTCCCAGGGTCACGCTTCTATGTGGGCACCCCCACTGGCATCTTGAATTCAGCATGGCCCCAGAGGCCTGCATGACACCCTCACCCTCTCCCAACTGGCTCAGCACACTGCACCATCCTCCACTGGGGTTCTGATGCCTAAGATCTTGGAGTCCACCTAGTTTGGCTCCACCCAGCTGCTCTCAAGCCAATCAATCAGCTGCCCTGAGACTTTCACTGTGCACCCCAGGCCTTCACACACACAAGAGCAAGCTGCAAGACCTTCTGCCTGCTGACCATCTCTAATGTGAGGGTCCTGCCCACCACCCCAGGTCTGTTCCTCCCAGTACCAGTCTCCCACACACAGCTGCTGCTCTCCCCAACATGGTACCTCACTGTCGCTAGCGGCCGTCTCCCCCAGATGCCCTTCTTCAGCTCTGGGCTGGTGGGCTCTTAGATTGCAAGCACCGCCCTCCTGCCCCGGCCCTTCTTTCCAGGGCCCTGGCCCCACGGCCCCATTGTTACACACACAGCGTGAGAGCAGCAACCCTGCTGGCCTGGTTCAGGGCTGGGTCCCCAGAGAGCAGGGTAACTGCTGTCCTCTCAAGGGAAAAGCCACCAAGACGCCCAAGATGGGAGGCAGGAAAGGGCATGGAGTATAGCCACTGCCCTTGAACACCCAAGGGTGGGCCTAAGACAGAGCACCCAATGGTCTGTGCCCACTCATGCTGACCCCAGCGATGGGCTGTCAGTTTGGTGCCCCGCTCAGCATTGCCGAGCAGCAGCCCCGTGTCTGAGGCCAGGGTTGGCCGCGGCGGCGAGGGACAGGTGCCGACTGCGTAGTGCTCGGGCCTGGGCCAGGATTCCAGGGATGTGGGGACTGGCTCCTCTGCGACCAGTCAGCGGAGGTCTGGGGGAGAGGTGGAACCCCATGCTTGCATAGCAGGAAGGGCCTGAACCAAGTCTGGGACCCGGCTCTTAGGCACCACCAGGGCACCCCCTGGGGTATGGTTTGTTCTCGGGGGTGAGGCTGGTCCCACCCTGCCCTCTACCCCAGGCGGAGCGCCCCAGCACCCGCCCCCGGCTTACTCACTGGAAGCAGTTCCCGGCCCCGGCAGTGCCCCGCAGGTACGGTCGCAGGGAGTCCAGAAACTCGTCCAGCTGATCTGGGCACACGGCCATCTCCTGGCGGACCAGCTGCAGGTGCTGCGGGCCACAGTGAATGGATGTGGGCACCTGAGGGCCTGGCAGCCACCTCACCACCACCCTGCTCCATGGGCACAGCTCCCCCAGTACCCCCAGGCCTCCCTTCAACAAAGGTGATGTGTTAGAAAATAAAACCACCTCACGCCGGGCACACGTCTTTCTGGCCCGTGCACATTGGCTACAAAAGAACTAGAACTTGGGGTCAAACGCAGGCAGCAGCTCCCACCTGCGCGGAAACACGCAAGGGCTCTGCGGGTGGGACGGCCGGAGCCGAATGTCCGAGGACGAGGCCCATGACCAGCAGACCCGTTGTTGATGGATCGGGTCGCTCTGGGCCGTGCTGGTTCTAATAAAGACTTGCTGTCTCAAAGGACACCCCGGGGGAGAAGGGTGGCCATGTGTGGGGGTGCCCGTGGCCACCTGCCTCTGGAGCCCTGGCCCAGGTGGGGAGGAGCCCGCAGGAAAGGAGTGGAAGGGGGGCCCGGGCCTCACCATGTTAGTCCCTTCTTCATCCGACAGGCGCTGCTGCAGGTCAAACCAGAGGGTCTGAAACCACAAATCACAAAGCCATGCTGGAGATGAGCCACCTCTGCCAGGGACGCCTCCAGAACCACCACCACACACCACAGAAGCTAGGATCCCCTCCCCCAGAGTTCCAGCTCCTCTACCCCAAGGTCCCAGTGGCTCTCAAGTTCCCTGGAGGCCAGGCCTGCCCACCCACAGGCACAGAGCTGGCTCAGAGGGGCCCTGGGAAGCTGGAATGACCGCTGCAGTAAGTAGCAGCAATCCCCTCTGGCCCTGGCATGGTGGGAGAAGGGGGTTGGCACTGGGCATCAGAGGCCAAGCAGACCTACTGTAGAGGGCAAGGAGGTGCCACTGTACTGTCTGTGTACATGTGTGTCCGTGCACGTGCACAGTGGGGTTCAAGAGTTCTGGATCCAGAACGCTTTATTGCCACAAGTGCTGGCAAGGGCCCAGAGATCAACTTGGGAATCACCCCCAACCTCCCCCCCAGCGCCTCATGAATCCAGTGGTCTGAATGGTGTGTTTGTCCTCTCTGGACTGTCACAGGCACTGAGCCCAACGCTTCCAGAAACATCCTATTTAACCAGCTCTCTGGGACAGGTGAAGCCCTGTCTTGTGCTCCAGGAGATCAGGAACCCCCTGGACGCTGCTCACCACCACATTCTGGTGTCTGGAACAGGGCCCAGCGCTGCCCGGAAGCCCCCTGCGTTCCCTGTGCCACAGCAGGACCCATGGACACCGATGGCCACAAAAGCTGATCCAGGGCAGGGCTGGGCCCAAACCCGGGCCTCTCCTCCTGACAATCACGATTCTTCCTTTACTGGGCACCCCAGTGAGCACCACCTCCGGTGGTGGAAGGTGCCTGCCACGAGGAGGATGCAAGCTTCGAGCAGAAAAGATGGAGTCTCCCAAGGCTGGAAACCAGAGCGAGCAGAGAGGGCCGTCCTCACAGAGGGTCAGGCCATGCTGACGGGCCCAGCCAGACCCGAAAAGCGATAAACTCCACACTAGCTAAAATTCCACAGAGGAGCGACTCTCCCAAAGACCAGAGTGATGAGAACCTCCCTGCTGGGGCAAAACGCAGCTGCCCGCCCGCCCCCAACCTCCCCAGAACTGCCAGTGGCCCCCAGCATTCTTCTTTTTTTCCTTAATAAACCTGCCCTTTGAAAATACGGCTGTTGCCCATTTGTCTACACACACGTCTTTCTCCTCCTTTTAGCAACACTGCCGCTGCACGGGGGGCACTCCGGAACCCGTTCCCAGAGACGCAAGGGCCCCACTCACCCAGCCCCAGCAGGGCCCCGGGCTTTGCTCTCCCGGAGGAGTGCGTGTGTGAGGGGCCCAACAGCCCAGTGGGCGGGTGGCCTGTGGGGGATCCCGACTGCTCGGGCCAGGGCCTGGAGCCTGCAGGGGGTAGGAGGGTGTGACCGCCAGGTGCAGCTCTGCTTGGGCCTGCTGACAACACAGAGGTGGGTCCACGGAGGAGGGGGCTGCAGCTGGTTCCCTAGGCTTCTGTGGCCAGCGGGGGAGGCTGAGGGGGGGGGTAGGGCTCAAGGTCGCCCTGATCTGCCTGCTCCCCTCTCAGCTGCACCCCACGTGCTCCATCCCCCAGTGAGGCTCAGGTACGGGTCCTGGGTGGGCAGGGCCTGGCGTTGGCTCCTGCTCACAGCCCGGGCCAATCAGGGGCCGCGAGGAGGGTCCCGCCCG
Organism: Talpa occidentalis; assembly: GCF_014898055.3. Classification (NCBI taxonomy): domain Eukaryota; kingdom Metazoa; phylum Chordata; class Mammalia; order Eulipotyphla; family Talpidae; genus Talpa; species Talpa occidentalis. Next base: position 19,958,960 of record NW_023601754.1, on the reverse strand, counting down.
CCCGTCTCCAGGACGCCCAGGTGCTCTGAGGCTTCCAGCCAGCTGGTTGTTAAGGCGACAGGCGCTAAAAATAAGCTTCAAAGAGCCTCCCTCTGGAGACGCCTGCAGAGTTGTTATGACAACGGGCAGCAGGGTCCCCAAGTAGCTGCTCCCACCGGCTCCCACCGCAGCAACCTTCTGGGGAGGGGAGTGGGGGCGTCCCACCTGGCCTCCCCCTGCAGGTGGCATGGCAGCCTCCTCCCCGGGACGCCCCTCCAAGTCTGCCCTCGGCCTCCTCTGCGGAGTCCCACCCCTGTGCCCACGAATCCCTCGGAACTAGCCCTCAGACCCACCCAGCTACTAATTATCCTGTCCTTTTGCAAAAGATGTAAAAGATCCAGAAAAGGAGAAATGTAAAATCCCTGCAGCCCCGAGGCACCGGGATGCCAGCTAGGTTGGCTTGTGTGGGTTCGTGGGTACGGGGTGTGTGTGGGTTTTGGTGTTAAATGTCTAATAATTGCTAATATTGGATGCTGACTACCCAGCAGGCCCTGCGCTAAGCCATTGAGCCATCATTTTTTTTACCCCTCCCGGCCACCCGCGAGCGGGTCCGGTCTGCCTGTCCGCGCTCGGCCTCCGCGGCGCTCGGGCACTGCCCAGAGTCACAGCCATTAAGTCCATGGCCAGGGAGTCTGAAACCCGAGCTGATGGAAAGCCCCAGGGAAGCCGGTTTCCTTCCTTCCAAGAAATGTTGTCATGGGCGCCGGAGGACGCAACTGAAGTCAAGACAGCGGGCCCTCCCCGGCCATGACTGCGGAGCGTCGGGGGAGAGGCAGACGAGGCGCACGGAGCAGCGGCCGCGGGGCTCGGCGCAAGGCCAGAGGAGCCCGCCCTGTCTGGCCTGACTGCAGCCCTCTGGCCTCCGGCTCCAGGAAGGGAGGCTGGGGAGTGTGGGGTGTGTGGGTCCGCGGCGAACCCAGCCCGGGCCGGCAGACCCCGGGCCCCGAGTGCTCTCCCCAGACCTGAGCGCTGAAGGCCCAGCGCGTGCCAACAGCGCCAGCTGCGCGCCCAACCGAAGGGATTTCAGGCCGCTGCTCCTCCCCGCGTGCCGCATCTCTGCTGGCACAGCCTCTCCTGCTCTCGGCCCTGCTCTGGCCCTGGGCACCCCTGCTGGCCGCCCACCCCCCGGGGCCGGGGAGAGGACAAGAGGACACACAGAAGGGCGCGGGGCCGACCTTGCTCTCCAGCCGTCCTATCAGCTCTGCCAAGCGGCTGACCTGGGCGTCCAGGCTGTCATCCTTGGCGTCCACAGGGGCTGCAAAGGGACACAGGGACCCGACGGTGCGGCGTGCCGGGGAGGGGAGCCCCAGCCACCCAGGCCCCCTCCAAGGTCCAGGTCCCATCTGGCCCCTCTCAGAATTCCTCCGTGGACCCCAAGCCAGTGCCCCCCGCTGTGGGTTAATGCTCTTACCAGGTGGAAGAGTCCTCCCCGGTTCTGTGGCCATGAACTTGTGGTTGGGGGCATAGGGGGGAGCAGGGCGTCTGCACCAGGTCTCTGCTGCATCACGGCTGGGTCTGCTGTAGTTGTGTCTGCAGGGGAGTGAGGGCACAGGCTGTGAGGGGGCTGCAGGCCCCTGACCCCTCAGGGCAGCTCCGACGCTAACAAGGCACCGATGGTGGCGTCCTTGAGGGCTCAGCTGTGCAGACACCAAGTTGGCTTCCCCCTGCCAGCCCGACTGGAGGTTGGTGTGCTGTCGGGACCCTATGGTGTGTGTGGTTGGAGCGGGAAGCAAGAGGGTGGGTTTGCACCACCCGGACAACTGCCCCACCCAAAAGGGAGTCCTCAAGAGACTGTCTCGAGAGTGAGCGAGTAGCAGGAGAGAGAAATGTATGATGCTGATTTCAGCCAGGCTGAGGAGGAGGGCTGGGTGTCCCCGACACCCCCACAAGCATGCCCCTGTGGGCCCAGGCAGCTGTCTAGGCAGGGTGTCTGGCATAGGTGAGGGGCTGCACATGTGCTCAGTGAATGCCCAAACCCCCATGTGCAAGATGATGCTGGAAAGTCACCACAGAAACAGACATGCGCGTCCACCTCAGGCAGGGTCACCCTGTCCCCAACAGCCGCTGGCCAGGGCAGTGCTGCCTGGTGCCTTCTAGCCTCTCTTTCCTATGAGTCTGAGAGCTCAGCCCACCTCCCAGGGTGCAGAGGGAGCAAGTCGGCTCCCCCGGGGTGGGGGCAAGGCTGGTGGAGTCTCTGAGGTTTCGATCTCCTCGGCTCAATGGCAAATGAAATGTGGCCCTCAGACCACGAGGCAGCACAGCGCGAAGCCGCCCAGGGACAGAGTCCGACCAGCGCTGGGCCTGGCCAGGACATCCCAGAGCTGGGACACACAGCCAGGGCCGGAGCAGCCAAGATTTGGGGTGGCTGGAGGGCAGTGGTGTGGAGCAGACGCGTCTCCCGTGGTGACATGATGTCATCCCGCCACCACCTTCCCCAGTTCAGGTCCCAGCGCAGGGGTGGGCGCCTGTAACTCTGGACACGCGAGGGAACTGGCCCGGGGCAGATCAGCGGTGACTGTCGTGAGCAGCCCCGTCTGTCCTGCAGGTTAGAAACGTCCCTTTCTATCCAGAGAGTGACAAGAAACGAAGGGAACGTCAGTGTCTGCTTCCAGGGCCTCGGGACGCTCAGAGCCACAAGACTGGCTACGGATGCAGATTCTGGGCCTAGCTCTGGGGCCCCTGGTTGAGGGGCACAGACCGGGGCCCCCGGAATCTGCAGGCCTATCTCCCAGGTGACTGGCTGCAGCGGCTCAGCACATTCGCATCTTCAGAACAACGTGGAGCAGCTGTCACCGTCCTACTGACTCACCTACCCGAACACATGCTCCAACCGCCTCCCCCGACAACCCGCATCGGGCCACGCAGGGTCCCTCCTCCTGGGAAACCCAGGCCGTGCAGAGACTGGGGCTCTGAGAGGCCTGGGCGGTGCCCCAGGCTTCACTCCCTCGCTCTGTATTTTTTTTCCCCTTCACACCAGGTGCACGGCTGCTCCCGAACAAACTAGACAGCACGTCTCAGCTCGGGACAGGGAATCGAGGACCCAGGGGCAGGGGGTGCTGGCCCTGCTGAGATGGGGCCACCCCCTCAGCCCTGCACACCCCCGGGCCCCCCGCTGCTTGTCTGTGCCTCAAGCACAAGCGCCCTCCATGACACTAAATCCCCTGAGAGACAGTCACTCCCAGCGCACCCTTCCAGCCTTTCGAGCGTCAGGATTTGGGGCCTTTCTGACAAACAGGGGAGGCCTCGGGAGAAGGCACCTCCTTCATCGTTAGGGCACGGGACACGCTTGCAGGGTGGTGAGCAGGGACAGCTTCCTACATGTCTGCCCAGTTTTCAAAAATGAGTCAAATAGAACATTCTAGGGCGACAACACGCGAGTTGCATGTGGCTGTGGTAAAATCGGCCTGGAACAGTCTTAACTGTCTACACGGCGCGTGTGGTCAGCACACGCCCAGGTCACCAGCCCGCCAGGGGAGTCTGGGCCCCCGGCCCTTCGTCTTGCTGCTCAGGGAATGACAGGAAAGAATCGACGCCTCCACCAAGTAGAGGCTTGGTGCGCGGGCCGTGCCCCCCCACGTGACCTCCCGGGGCCCCACAGACCCACCGGATCTGGCTGGTCTGCTCCTCGATGGCCTCCACCGCGCTCTCCACGGAGCTCAGCAGCGACTGGATCTGGCTGGCCGTCTCCTTCAGGAGGAAGCGCGTCACAAACTGGTCCACGTTGGTCCCGCCCTCGTACACCTGTGCGGGGAAGGGGCACACGGGAAACAGGTTGGGGGGACCTTGGGCAGGGGGTCTGGCCCAAAGTCGGGGGGACACCCGAGTTCAGTGCCCCGCACAGGAGGGGGACCCCCCCGGCCTGCTGCCTCTTGGGGGCTGTAGAAATCCTGCACCAAGGTCAAAGCCGTGGGCACCCGGGGCCCAGCACCGCGGCTTCGGGCTCACTGGCCCCGTGACCTCTGACCTCACGGGAGTCGCTGCAGAGCCGCCCACGAGGCTGGGGACGGAGGACAGACGCGTGCGCAGGGCCCGGCGCGGTGCCCGTCAGCAGGCGACACGCGGTCGGCGGCAGCGCCATGAGGGTGGAGATGAAGATGGCGCCGGTGCAGAGGACAGTGATGTGGGCGGTGGGGGCGGTGGGGGGTGATGGGAGTGGTGGGGGTGGTGGGGGTGGTGGGTGGCGGTGATTTGGGAACAGAGCTTGCTCGAGGGAGAGCGCACGACTCCCCTCCCGCTCGCAGGAGGGACTCTGGGCCCCTCGTTCCTCTGAAAATGGCAGGAAAGCCTCTAAAGCAGCCGGAGAGGTGAAGCTGGCTCCCCGAAAAGCGTCCTAAGGAAGTTCCCCTCAGTCCTAGGAAGGGGCTGGAAGAGGTGGCAGGGCTGAGAGGGGGCTGGGACGCCCAGGGAGGGGAGTTCCCGGCTCGAGACAGAATCCCCCACGGTGGAGAGACGCAGCAGAGCTGCTGCTGAAGGTTTCTGGACCAGGGTCAGTTTCTTGCGGCTGCCAAAGCTTTCCAGGGAAAGGAGCGGCTCGGCCGGCAGGTCACTGAAGGATGCTAAGAGCCAAGGGATGCTGTGTTGAGGGGTGTTGGTTGCCCAGTCCCCACACTGCTCCCCATGTCCTCTGCCAAGACCCCACTATCCTGAGCCACCTGCCCGCCCCATGGAACTCTGCCCAGTCCCTGGGCAGCCCAGGGAAAACCGGGCTCTCAGGGAGAGCAAATGAACGTGCCTGTCACTGTGACTGCGACTCTGTTAGCGGCAATTGCACGGTGGGGACCAGGGCTGGAGAGAGGCAGAGACGGGTAGGATCGGGGACGAGGACGAGGTGCAGAGAGAGGCAGGGTACTCCTGTGCCAGCACCAGACCGGGGCACCCAGAGACAGACCCCAGAGGCCAGGGACCTCGCTCGCGGCAGGGTAAGCCAGGTTCCCGGAGCCGAGAGCCTCCCACTGCCAGATCTCCTCCGCAGCAGAGCGAGTCCACGCCCAGAACAGTGACCGACGGGCTGCGCACAAATGAATGGCCAGACACGGACACGACGACAGAACGTGGTAGGGAAGCGAGTACAGAGGAAAAGGCCGCTGGGAACTAAAAGCAGAACCAGGAACTGAGGTAAAATCACCCGATCAGTGACCAAGACTGTGGTTGGGGGCCCGTAAGTGCAACTGGTTTCTGAATTCCAAAAATGTCAAATGATCGCCGAAGGGGTGAAAAGGCAGCCCTTACTGATGTCCCCTCCACCGCGACCGGCGCCTCGGTCAAGAGGCAGCTGCAGGGCCCGGGGGCAGCACGCGGACAAGTCGTGCCTGCAGGAGGATGGGGTGCCAGTGGGAGATCCACTGATCTCCAAAATTTTACTGGGTGAGCACCTTCCTGCAAAGAATGTCAAAAAGGTTCCCCCCAAATGATCTAGAGTTGATTTAGAAAAAGAATTTTTGGATAAGGGGGTTGTGAAAAGAATGATGATAGTTCAAATTAAAGTGACGGCAACAGAGGCCGGGACACAGGCACATTGATCTCTACCAGCGGAGCCTCAAGTCCCCTGGACTGAGCCAGCATGTGCAAGCATGGAGCAGCCAAGATTCCTTTAGTTCCACCACGAGGAATAGAAACTGTTGTTTTGGTTTTGGTTAGCTGGGTATAAAAATAGAATCAAGCATGTTGACAACAGCTGACCCCTGAGCAATGCGGGTTTGACCTGCCTGGGTTCACTTATCCACAGACTTTTCTCAGTTAATATACTGGAAAAAATTGGGGAGATCTGCAACTATTTGAAAGAAAAAAAAAAAGCAGACGAACTCGCCTCGTCGAGAAACAATCATTACGCCTGTAAATAAATAGGAATCGCTCTTTGGTGTTATCTTTTTGCCTTTGACGCCTCCGTACAGCACCCGCTGCCCTTGTGAGGGATAAGACACCAACGTGGGTACTGAAGACAGGACACGGCTGCCGTAGGGCATGAACTCAGCGTGGTGACCACCACGCCCAAACCGCGATTGCAGCTTCTTGACCTGGTTTTCTTAGTGACATTTTCTTTTCTCTGACTTAGTTTGTGCGAGAATTTAGAATGTGACACATATAACACGCCGGATACATGTGAGTCGATGATTTATGTTATCTTAAAGTTTCTGGGCAACAGCAGGCTATTAGAAATTTTGGGAGGAGTCAAAGGTAATGTTCAGATTTTCCACAGCATGGTGAGGAGGGACTGGCGCCCCGACCTCATGGTGTTCAGGGGTCAGCTGTATGTTTTAGAAGCCACCAGTGAGATCTGCCCTGGAAATCATAACCAATGCTATAAGCAAAGATCACTGAAAGGTAAATTGCCAAAAAGACAGAAGCAGCATAAAAAATAAGCATGAAAAAAGATGTCAGCGGCCACACCAGACAGAGCATGACGATAAAAAGTAGCCTCTCTCGGGGCCTCCCTGATGGTACAAGGGGTTAAGTCTCAGCACTGGGAAGGTATCTGCAGCCACTGCAGCACGAGTCTGATCCCTGGCCAAGGAGCTACCCACATGGCGCAGCAGACCTCTCCTGGCTCACCTGCTGCTCCCCTCAGCAGTGTATTTCAGTGGATCTGCCTGTTCTATTCCCCACTCTGTCTCTGGTGACCCTCTCACCCCCCACACCTCTGGCCTACATTCCTGCTCTTGTATGCATAAATAAAATAAATCTTTACAAAAAAAAAAGCAGCCTCCCTTGCCCTGTAAGACACACCCCTGATCTGATCAAACGTGATTCCAGCACCTGCACAGCTAAACCCAAAAGGCGCCAGGATTGTGAAGACAAGCCCACGTGGATTCTGCACCCAAATGGGGTCAAATGAACAGGATAAGCTGCCATGTCACGATCAAGGTAGATTTAAATATGTTAAGAGGGGAAGGATGACCAAGGGCTCAGCAAGGACATGAGCTCACTGGCGCTCAGTGGTGGGAGCAGATGTGGCGGTGCACGTGGGATTCAGGTGGGTGCCCCCGCTGCGCAAGGCCATGCTGCCTCCCATCGTGAGCCTCCCTCTGCTCATGCACTTAGACCCAGTGACTCTCCACTTCTGATAATCTATCCTTATGCAATAATGCAGAATGCGGGCAGCTCTATGCCCCAAGGCAGTTACAGTAGCATTCCTAATGGCAAAAACCTGGAAATAATCCAATATGCCAGACAACAAAGGAACAGCAATTTTTAAGACTTTCAAATGATGCTTCTGGACGGTTTCAATAACATGGGCAAAGCGTTTGTTAAAATAGATGAAAAAATATTGTACGCGGCATGACACTAAGTGTATTAAAAGCACCTACGCGGGGAAAAGGTCAAAAACAATGAAGAGAGATGAAAGCAGTGGCACGGGGCAGCGCGGATGAAAGTGACTTGAAATTTCTTTATGCTTTTCGGTTTCCTCTGTTTTGTATATTGAATATGTACCAGGTGTATAATAAAAATGTCAAAACAAAGATCTATACGGCTAAAGCATGGAAGGCAAAAACATTAGCAGCACAATGATTGAATAACAATTTTTTAAGCAATTAAAGGTTTTTTTAGTTTTAATTTTTTAAATATTGTCTTTTTAATTTGGGGTTACATTTTTTGCTCTTCCATATGTGCACATGTTCTACTCATCCTCCACCAAACCACTGTCCCTTACCCTCTGCCTCCCTCCCCTATATCTTGTGCCCTCCCCTGCTGCCTCTGGTAACCGTTAAGTTCTTTCATTGAGTTCCAGATTTATTCCTGCTATGTTTTGCTGCTGTGTGTTTTTCAGTTACTCCACCAATGAGTGAAATCATCCAGTCTGTCTTTCACTTTCTGACTTATTTCACTGTAATAATCAGTGGGGTCTGTTCATTGTGTCTCAAATGCCACTATTTAATCTTTTTCACAGCTGTGTAGTACTCCAACAAAACACAGTCTGAGAAATTAGCTCATTGCTGCCCCATGGGACAGAAACTACACAATAACAACCAGCAAAGGTGCAGTCAAGAAAATGTGACTGTCCCTAAAATGGGCAGAGGTCATGACAGGTTGGGGCTCCTGTGCAATGACCACTTGGGGCAGCAGGGTCTTTCCTGGTTTGGGAGCCACTTTTAAGACTCGTAGGCACAGAAAAGTGGTCAGGTGAATGTGGTGGAGGAGGATGCATTAGGCTGTTGCTGGGGATGGTGGCTACTTCTGCCTTTATTCATAAATCCACAGCAGAATCCCCGGCTGCCACCTGCGTGACACACCTGTGCTGTCTGAATTGTCCCGGGAGCTCACAGGGGCATGTCACTGCTTCTCACACTACTCGCCAACATCTTTGGCACACACACCTTTCATATGGTCCAAGAGATACAATCTGGCTTTCTGCAAAGCTGTCATTCAGCAGCACAGGCTTTGAAACTAAGAAAGGAGAGCTGTTTTCAATGTTCATATTCTGAAAGTCTGAGCGACGTCTTCTCACGCAACCAGGAGACCATGACAGAAACCAGCAACACAAACAAGAAATCTCCACATATGAAAACAGCCGTGGAAACCTCACTGGCCATCTGCTTTAATCAACTCAATTAAGTGAGAACGGAGAACAGAACGAGCTGGTGGAGAAAGAGCAAGAGGGGAAATGCCACACAGGAAATCTAAGGTGGCCATAAAAATATCAAAGACGGCTTTTTTAATCCAAAAAAGGGAAGCAATCCATCTCATCTGTGTAAAGCATTAGGGACAACAAGAAACCTAAGTCAAAGGGGATAACAATGATGAAATCTACACTCTGGGGCCTCCCTGGTGGCGCAAGGGGTTAAGACGCAACCTATGATGCTATTTGCAGCCACTGCAGCGTAAGTTCGATCCCCGGCCAGGGAGTTACCCACATGGCGCAGCAGACCTCTCCTGACTCCCCTACTGCTCCCCTCAGCAGTGTATTTCAGTGGAGCTGCCTGTTCTGCTCCCCACTCTGTCTCTGGTGAATCCTCTTACCCCCACACCTCTGGCTTGTACCCCAGTTCTTGTATGCATAAATAAATATTAAAAAAAAAAAGAAAAAGAAAACTACGCTGTGGGAAGCATGTTGTGAAATTTTATTAAAGTGTCAGGAGCTAGTTATTAGAAACTACTAATTAAAACAGGCAAAAGGCTGCCAAATAGAAGGCATTAAAATGAAGCAAATGGGACAAGTGTTAACCTGGGCCTGAGTGAGGAGCGATGTCTCATCCCATTTAACCTGCACTCAGTGCCTGGGTGTGTCAAGGCACGTCTGAGATTTTTTTTTTTCATTTTAACAACCTACCATGCAGAATTGATTCTAAAACTGAACATGTCTGCGGCCATTTTACCTACTGAGTAGACTAAAATAGCCTTAGTAAAATGGACAGAAAAAGGCAAAGTCTTGATTAGGATGGATCGTTCTGTTCCTGGCCCCAGATATTATGGAAACATTTCATTTTTGAAGAGAAAAATGACTATGCTGGAGAGGTCAAATCACGTGCAGAAAATACTCAAAACCACCTCACAATTCAGCCCCAACTACAATTTAGCCTCAACTCCCGTTAGGGACCGCAACGAGAGGCTTCTGGAGGCAACGTGATGAAACGGTAATGCGACAATTAGGGCTGATCACAGGAAGCTAACGGTTGTTCAATTGGAGAGGAGCTAATAATAGAATCCACCCCATCAATAGCTTAAGAAAAATCATATGATCATGCGAAAATACCAGAGAGGCATTTTGGGAAAATTCACTACCACCTCCTAAGAGAAAATTTAACAAAGAGAATGCAAAAGTATTATTGTAACGGGCTCAGAGGACTCTGAACTAGGAGGTGATATTAATATTGTCATCGGTGCAGAAGCGTAAGAGTGAGGCCTTGAGCGTCGGGAGCCAACAAGGAGATCCCCGCCGGGGCCGATGTTCTAATGTTCTAGAACTTGAGAAAGTTCTAGAACCTGAGAAGTCAGGGTGACAGGATGCTAAGGGGACCTCACAGTCGCCTACAGCCAAGGCGTGCAAGGAGAGCATCTGAAATCATCACCCACGAGCTGCCTTTCTACAAAGTCAGACTAGCTAGAAAAACAAGTGCTGACTTCGGTCCACCCAGTGAGCCCTGCAGCGCAACACGCATCCCTGGGGGTGAAGGGCACCCCGGTTTGGGATCACAAGTGTGAGATCTCCAGCACAGGCCCAGGGCCGGGAACCCACCCCCTCCCCCACAGAGAAGGTCGCCTCTGACCAGCCAAGACCTGAGGCCAAGAAGCCAGCAGAGAGGCTGCCGCCTCTGACCCCTGGCGGGGAGGCCGCTCAAGGAGGGGAGAACAGGCTCAGGAGGGAGGTTTCAGGTGGCAGAGGCGCCTGCACACCCGGGAGTGGGGCTGGGGAAACCCTGTCTGGGCCATTGCAGGCTGGGTGCGCCCTGGTCCCTGCGAAGCCACACCCTCACAGAACACCCCACCGTCACCTCCAGAGGGAGAGTCACAGGAGACAGTAAATCTCCACAGCAAGAGGGGAGGGCGGAGGGGGAAATGTGGGCTCTTGAGGCAGGGCCGGGGACTGCTGGGCGCGCCGGAAGGTTCTTTACTGCGGGGCCAGGCTGAACTGAGCAGCATCTGACGCTGCCCACTTGGCCTGCCCTGTGTCTGGACAGTGGAGTCTAATAATTAAAAAAAAAATACCAAAAAAAAAAGACCTGCCAGTGAGTCTACTTTGGGGGACCATGCTTCGGGATGGACAGACCCCACCCTGCCACGTGGAGGCCTTTGTTTTTCCCACGTGATTTTTTTGAGAAGTCCTCACGGGGCGGGACAAGAGGATGAAAGACTCCTCAGCTTCGTCCACGCGGCTCGGCGGTGTCTGTCCATTTTTAATGAGTTTGGTTTGGTCTGGTGCTGCTCTTTGGCTTGCTCTATTCGTGTTTGAGGTTTGTGTTCCTGGCAACATTTTGGATTCATAATTTTAAACGAAAAAAAAAAATCAAGGACATGAACTTGTAAAAATTTGTGTTTGGTTTCTTGGTTATTAACTCTCATTGGGGGAAGGAGAAAACAAAACCAACTTAGCAGCGCACTGGCTGGGTCCCGGCCCTGTGCTAAGCAGCTTAGACTGCACTTCCTGTGCGCCCCCTCAGGTCTGTAGGTGAAGCTCCCACTCCTCAGATGGAGAAACTGAGGCTGAGGCAGGGAGGGGGTGTGGCAAGGGGTGTGGGTCCTGCAGCAGGCCTGGCTGACCCTCCTGGATTTGCTGCCTGAACTCACCCGGGGGGCTGGGCAGGCCTTCTCGCACCCCGCAGCCAGGCCTGAGAGAAACAGTGGGCATCGAAGAGGCCCACTCCCAGTCCCTCCGGTGTGTCCCAGCAGCTGTCCCACTCCTGGCTGGCTGACGCCAGGCCTGACGCAGCTCCCCCCTCACTGCAGCTGAAGGCTATGCTGTCTCACTACAACTTTGCAGGGCGCCCCCGAGCCTGCTCCCATGTCTGTGAGGTGGGGGTGGGACAGAAGCCACTACGGCGTCTCCAAGAGGATTAAACAGCTATGTCACCTGGGACACCTCCTGTGCCTCTTCTCTGTGGACGCCGAGAAGCCATGCCTGCCCCCCGCACCCCAGAAGCCAAGGCCCAGTGTGGGTTGCAGGCAGCGGCGGATGGGCTGCCTGCCGGTGCAGAGGGCACACGCTGCCGACGCCAGGTGCCAGCTCCCGGCCCCGAGTCCCGTCCAGTCTGAACGCACAGAGGTGACGTCACGCCAGAGACCTCTCTCCAGGACACTAAGGGGGTCCCTGCATGGGGTCCCCACCAACACTGCTGAAGGTTCCACCGTCAGCTCAGGTCTGCCTGCCTGGCGGTCTCCCACAGGCACCAGCGGATTCCTCTGTCAAGGTCAGGCCCACCAGCCTGCCCCCTCCCTGCCCCAGCCGACTAGTGGCCTCGGCAGAGGATGTGAGCTTGGCGGGCACAACACCTGTCCCCGGAACCCCGAGGGCTGCCGCTCTTTCTAGAACTCCACTCCAGGATCACAGCTGATTCTGGGAAAGGCCTGCCTGCTCCGCACCGGGCACCGGCCTATGGGGCTGTTCACATGGATCCCCGCTTTCCTCTAGGAGCCCCAAGTAAAGCCCAGCCCAGGCCCACCTGACACTTATCACACATCCAGGCATCCTTGCAGTGGACGCCCCCGGGCAATCTGGAACCAAATCAGCCCTCAGGCCCTGACCCCCGGGGCGACCCACACCTGCTGACCTTCTTGGTGTAGCCCATGGCCTTCAGGACAGAGTGGTTCAAGGTCTCCAGGGAGGCCAAGACGTCCTCATAGTCCCCCATGTGGTCCACAAAGTAATCTGGGGAGGGGAAAGCAACGATCAGGGGTTGAAACTGTGGCCCCCCTGGGCTGGCCCTCCTGCCCTCCCGCCCCTCTGGCCTGCGTTTCCTCCCCCCAGCCCCAGCTCCCCGTGACAACCCCCAAGCACGGCCCCTGCAGAGCCCGGCACCTACCACACAGCTCCTTGGTGTCCACGTGGCTAAAGAGAGAGAACGAGGGGGACTCAGGGGCAGGCTGGCTGACTGCCCCCCACCTCATGCCCCTCTCACACAGCCCCCCACAGGGGATACAACCCGGCTGTGCCACCTTTTATCGGGCCATTGGTGCCCCCAGCCTTGATTTACAGATGAGAGCGAGGTGGGACAGGGTGTCGCCCTCGTAATGTCTGCCTGACCCCATCACCTCGCCACTGACCCCGCTTTCCCGTTCCCAGGGTCTGCCAGGCTCATCGTGAGGAGCAGCAAGGATGGGGCTCAGCCCGGGGCCCGGGAAATGAGACAGAGGGTGGCGTCAGGCCGTTAAAAGAACTCTCCCCCCACATCCCTGCCTGCTGGGTCTTGGGAGCCCAGAGACAGCCCCCCTTGTTCCTGCCCCAGCCCAGATTCTAAATCTCCCTTCCTGCAGCGTGGAGGAGCCAAGTGCCAGAGGGGTGCCGAAGGCCCCAGAGCAGATGGATGGTGAGCTGTGGGGGGCAGGCACCCACCAAGGGACCTGACCCTTCCGAGTGCTGGTCCCTCGCTGAGAGACAGGGGCTGGCATGTTGGGGGGATGGCTCCTGGGTTCCGCAAGCTGCCTCTGGGAAAAGGCCCCCCCCAACCAAATAAATCTGGGTTCTGAGGCTCTGCAAGCTCAGCTCAAAGGGCTCCCGACACGCACAGCACAGGCGCTGATGCCTCATTTTGCTGAAAGTAGCGTTTCACTGACCTTCCCGAGCTAGGTGTGCTGAGGCAGGCCAGGCCGCCTGCCGAGGGCCCGGGGGCTGGTGTTTACTGCCCACACCTGGGGACGCTGGCCGAGCAGCCCCGAAAGGATTGCTGACCTTCTGAAGGCCTCCCTCCCCGCCCCCACGCCCAGATGCTATCACTTGGCTCTCCCTCCTCCTCTCCTACCCAGCAGGCCCCACACAAAAGGCACCTAAGGAGAATGAATAGATCAGTGACTAAATCCAGGGGCACCTGCTTCTGCCCTTTCAACGCTCCCCAGGGGGCCGCAGGAGCCAGTCACAAACCTCCATCTGGCTCCAGAAATTCCTTCCTTCAAAGGAGTATGGGGGAAGCTGTTTCTCCCCAGACAAAGCCTCGTGTCCCCCACCCTGTGCCCCATCTGAGCCTCCCAGGCCTCTCTCAGGCCCAATCTCTGGCCAAGGTGCCTCCATGTCCTTTGTACCCAGGCCTGGGGGCAGCCTAGTCCAGACCACGTATAGCCAGTCTCAGGGACCCCAAGGTATCAAAGTTGCTGTGAGTCCCCCATCCTCCTCACCTGAGAGAACTGAGGAAGGTACCCGGATGTGGGGTGGCCAAGGGGCCTAGGGCAAGCTGGAGTAAGGTTGGGGAGGGTGGCAGAGTTGGAATAGTTTCAGGGTGGGTAGAGCTGGAGTTTTGGGTTGACCCAAGGTGCAGAGCAGGGTTTTGAGGCACAGTGAGAAGAGGGGTTCAGGTTGGGGCCTGGTCTGCTAGAGGCGGTACCCAGCTCAGAGAGGTGGGGTTAGGACCAGCAGGAAACTCAAGACATGGGGGAAGCAGCCTGAGGCAGAAGGGAGCACCCCATTTTCATTTCTGTATATACTCTGCAGAACCTGGGGTTCTGCTCAGCCACGGGGGCTCAGAAAAGACAACTTGTCATAAAGGCTGAGCCAAGGGGGTCTCCCCGCACTGCCCCCACCCGTCCGACATCGCCTGGCTGGCGGGGACTGGCGAGAACTGATGTTTGGATTCAAGAGTTTGGGGTTTGGGGAGCAGAACGTGCAGACGGGACGCTGGGCAAGAAGGGAGGCGCCGGGGCGGGCTCACTTGGTGTTGTCCGAGTCGATGGTGTGGAAGAGGTCCTCCAGCTCCTTCTCGTTGAGGACGCCATCTGCAAAGAAGAGCTGGAACTCCTCCAGGGACAGCCTCCCGTCGTCTGCAAGGGCAGGAGCGGGGCGCTGGACTCGGGGTGGCAGGGAGGGCGGCCCCGACAAGGGCGACTCCCCAGCCTGCGGCTGAGCTCTAGTGGGGTCCCCTCTGGCTGCCGGGCCAGGGCCCCAGCGAAGGGATATGCGGGCTCAGGTCCATCACCCGGGCCTGCCCTGCTCCGCCCCCAGCTGCCAGGTGCACCCACTCGCAGATAATGCCGGGGCGCGGCTAAGGCCCGCACCGCTCCAGGGCGACCCCGGCGAATTCTCACAGCTCTTCCCCGGCCCCGGCGCCAGGTGCGGCTCGTTATGGTGATGACCGGCCCACCAGCAGGCGCACCTGGGCCTCCTCCCTGCCCCACCCTCCCCGGGCGCTGCCTGCGGCCGGCCCCCCTCAGGCGCCGCCGGCCTGGAAGCGCGGGGTCCAGAGCCGGCGAGCGCAGACCACCCCTCGTGCCCCCTGCCCGGAGTCCCCTGCGCTTACCCTGCGCTTACCCTCTCCCACCCACCCCGCGGCCCTCTCCTGGCCGCCTCAGCTGCAAAGCGAACTGGGCCCACCCAGAGGCCACAGCTCGGCGCTCGCAGTTCTCAGCTCGCCACGGATGCCAAGCCGCTGGGGAAGGAGGTGCCAGGCGCGGCCGGGGCCCAGCACTGCCCTTGCCCCTGTGCGCCGCGGAGGGAGCGGGCTCACAGGATGGGCCTCCCCGCTGAGGCCTGCCCCCCCACGCCCCCCACGCCTCACCTCTCCACTCGCTCCCTGCTGGGCCCCAGGATCTGCTGGGGAAGAGTGTCCTGGGTCGTGGAAGGGGGGACCAGACCGGCGATTGATGGGGTGCTCCGAACACGTGACTTCAGGGGAGCAGAGCCCGGGCTGGCAACTCAGCTGCTCTCACCTGGTTCGCCCCGGGCTGGGCGCCCTCCAGCCCCCGCCCCCCGCAGCCCCCGCCCCTTCCCGAAGCCCCTAGGAATGTCCTTAAAGGCGCCACCTCGGTGGGAGACGGAGGTGGGTGGGGTGGGGGGGCTTCCTGGCCAAGCACCTTCCATTGCTTCTGTCATCAAAGCTCCTGCGAGCCCCCAGGGCGGGAAGCCCCTTCCTGGTGGGGGTGGGAGGGGACGCGGCCCGGGTCGGGGCACTTAGGCGGGAGCGGAGCGCAGACAGCCGCTGAGGGGCCCCGTTCCTGTCTCTGGCGCTGCCCCTGGGCAGGGCGCCTCAAGCTCTGGGCGGGAGGCCTCGTGCATTCCGAGGGCCCCAGCAGCTCAGCGGGGACTCGGAGAGGCACGCGAGGAGCAGCTCCCGACTGGGAGACGCTCGCCTCTGTCCGGCTTCCCTCCCAGCAGCTGGGAGAGGGAGGGAGGGAGCCGGGGTGTGGGGGCGCTGCAGGCGCCTTCCCACCCTGTCTCCAACATCCAGGGTCAGGTTTCAGTGTCACAGAAGGAGAAAGAATCTGTAATTTTCAAAAACAATCTTCTCCCCTCAAGCCAGCGCCCCCCCCAGCCCCAGCCCCCCCAAGGCACATGTTCTCAGCTGTGACCCAGGGCAGCGTCGAGGCCGACCTGCAATTCAACCCTCCTGCCGTCACAGGCAGCGCGAGCACCCCCATTTCTCAGAGGGGTAAACTGAGGCACAGAGCGGCAGTGTAAGCCTCCCAAGGCCATGTTCTCAAGGAAGCCGGGGAGAAGGGAGGTGGATGCCGCAAGGCACCGGCATGTCTGGGCCAGGGAGTCCGGCCCCGGGCCCTGCTGTCTGCGCGCAGGAGCAGCAGAGAGGCCAGGACTCCCCGCACAGAGCCACAGAGCCGCGGCCACGGGGACCTGGATTGCGTCACCGCAGACCAGCTAATGAGCCAGACAACACCTCCGAGCCAGGCCTCTGTCCAATTAGTCCAGCTGCCTGCACCTCTATTTCCGCCCAGGACCCCGAGCCTGGCCTTCGCAGGGGTCTCCGCTAATTGGCCTGAGCTCAGCCTCTGCGCGACCTTTCAAATGCCAGGAGTCTGTGAGTGTCCGCTCCCTGGAGGGAAACGCAGCCTGGCACCCGCCTCCTCGGGCACCGGTGCTGCCAGGGGGCCCTCGCTCAGCTGCAGCCACGCCGGCGCTCCACCTGCGGGGGGTCTCTGTTCAGGGAGCCAGCAGGGCAGGCCAGTCTGGGCCCCTGGCCAGTGATCACACGAGAGACCACGCCACCTCCCCCCCCACCCCCGCCTCTCCCCCCACCCTCCGGCTCCTGTGGATGCTGGGGCGGGGCCGGCAAGTAGAGGGGGGGGTGTGTATGTGCACGCCTCAGTGCAGCTGTCCGTATCCACACTGGCTCCTGGCTCCCCCATACTGTCAGCTGTGCTGTGCTGAACCCGTCTGCACCGCTCCCCCCCTGGGGGTCTGTGATCTCTCTGCCCCTCCTGGCCTTGCTTGTCCGCTCCAAAAAGGGGGTGCTTCTGCTCATCCCTGGAGGATCACAGTAAAATCCAACCAGAGGGTCTTGCTAAGGTGCAGGGGTGCTCAGGACTCAGCAGCTGGTGGGGGGGGGAGGGGTCCTGCAGGCCAGCCTGGGGCTGCACTCCCTAGCCCTGGCTGCGGGGGGAGTATTAGCCCCACTTAAAAATGGGGAAACCTAGGACCCTACTGGCTGAGGTCAGAGCCCATACATGACTGGGTCAGACCTGGGTGCTTGGGGGCACGCAGGCAGCGGCCGTGACAGAAGGCCTAGTGTCCTCCCGCGGGCCAGGGCAGCTTTCCCGGAACCTGCATGGAAGACCCGCATCCACCCCGGTGATAACCCCACAAGCCCACGGCCGCTCAGAGGGGGCTGGACTGAGCTAAGGCTCCAGGAAGGGGAGCAAGCTCAGCCGGTGTGGGGGCCGCGGGAGCAAAGCTGGGGTCCTCCCGCAGCTGTGCTCAGGGGCAGGCATGGAACAAGACGAGGGAACCTCCTGTGTCTGAGGGGGTCCCCACCCGCGCAGGAGCTCATGTGCACACACAGCAAAGGGCCCCACACAGCCCGCCGCCAGGAACACACCCACTCGTGTGCGCAGCGGCGGGCACAGAGGCTGCCACTCGGCACCATGACCAGCACACAGGGACAAGCCCGAACTCCCACCCGGAATGACCTCCTGGGTGAACAGAGACTCTGGGAACCCTCATGGGGCCCCCCCACGCCATGTCCTATCTCTGTGCTGTGCAAACCTCAAAGCCCCAGCACTTCTCCAGCACCAGGAAACCCCGCCTTGCTCCACACGGAGAGCCGCGGATGGGTCTTTCTCCCTCACCCCGGGGATGAGGGTCTGAGAGGGAGACCCCTGGCATTGACTTTCTGCCCAGGCTGTAAGCCCCTCCGTTACCCCAGCCTCACTCTCCACCCCCAACTCCGTGGGGGAAGAAGGGCCCACAGTGACTCCCAGGGACAAGGAGGGAGGGGAGGGGCTGCAGGCGCCAGGGCTAGAGCTGCCATCTTGAATTCCTGGCTCCACAGGAGAGCGGCTGGGACCCAAGGGCCCCAGGGGTACCAGGTCATCTGTTCCCCACTCCTTCCCCAGCCTGGGCCGTGACACTCAAGCAGTATTTTCTCAATGAACGAAGAAACGCTGACTTCTTGATTCTTTACAAAGCTTGTCACCCACATCTCCCTGGATTTTTCCCAAAACCCCAGGGAAGCAGACAGATTAATATTATTACCCCCCTTCACAGATGGGTAAACTGAGGCCTGGAGAGGCAACGTTTGCTTAAAGTCCACAGAGAGTTGCTTTGGGTGCAAGAGTACTAGACACACACAAAGAGGCATGACCGAGCACATGCAGAAGCCTGTCACCACCGTGAGGCCCACGCGGGCCTTCCTCACAGGGTGGAGCCTTCCTAGGAAGTCAGGAGAAGCATGTCATGAATTCTCGGCACAACGACGACGTGCTGTCACGTTGTCAGATGGCTGCCTAGCATGGGGCCAAGCACGGTGGGCCTGCAGCACAGCCTCTCTGGCCATCCTGCTGGGTGACCTTGGGCAAGTCACCTAACCTTTCTGGGCCACTGTGAAGCTGATAAAACAGGATCAAAGCACTGCCTGAGGCTGCTGTGCAGAGGAAGTGTGCCAGGGGCTGGAAGGGCCTAGAGTGAGCTTGGGGCTTCTTTTAAGGGGGTCTCTGGGCCCCCCTGGGGTGCACTGACCCAGTCCTGTTGCATGAGGCTAAAGTGCCCCACGCAGTTCCTGCACAGCCAGTCCTGTCCGCACAGACGTCAACTCACCGACCTCACGGCAGCCCTACTATGTGGGATCTGCAGGAGTCCCACCTTACAGATGGGGAAACTGAGGCACAAAGTCTTCTGACTTCAGACTCCTGTGCTCTTGTCCCTCAGGTCCAGGGTGTCCTTGTGGCTAGTGCTGACCCTGCCTACTGATGCCTCAGGACAGGGAGAGCCAAGCCCTCACTCGAGCGCACAGCCCGGAGGGTAACTCACCATTTTTGTCTGCCCGGCGGAAAATCTGCAAAGAAGAAAGGTCCTGTCAGCCGGGGGACACTGAGGTCCCACCCCGCTGAGCCCCCCTTCATCCTCCCCAGAGAGGAGCAGCCCCCCCCCCCACCAAGCGGGAGGCAGGGGTGGGGGAGGGATCTCCAGGCAGAGGCCCTGGCAGCTGCCCGGCCGCAGAAGCAGCCGCCCACTCTCCCTCTGCGCCGCCACCTGCCCACGCCGTGCTGACAGACACACAGGGACGCCCGCTCATGCGCTCGTCCAGAGCCCTGGGCCCCGCGGCTTCACCCGCCACCCGCTGAGATTAGTGTCCATGGACATGGCCACGAGCCTTACACTGCCGCCCCAACCACAGCCCCTGGGGAGCCCCAGTTTTCTCCAGGAAGGTGGGTGTCTGCTAAGGGAACCTTGGGGGCTGACCCCAGGACCATCATGGGCAGCACGGGGTTACTTTGGGGTGGGGGAGTGGGTAGAAGCAGGAGCGCAGGGAGCCAGGTGCAGACCAGGGTCGGGCCGGGGGAGGCAGTCCCCCCAACCCACAAACTGAACTTGAGACCACAGAACTGCTCGTCCTGGCATTTGGGCACCAGGTCAGCCACGCTGATGGGAAGAGGGAGATGCCACCCCTCCTTGTTCCTTCCCAGACCCCTCCAAGTGTTGGGTGGCACCTGGGGGTGCAACAAACTGAAGCAGCAGCTCAGGGAGGGCTTCGCAAACAGGACTTCGCTCCCTTCGCTGAAATCCCACCTGGGGAATCGGAGAGCGCCTCTGCTGGGGCAAAAGACCACCTCAGGTCCCCCGCCAAGACCCGGCCCAGGCACCCCACGCTTCTGCTCTGGATGGAAATGCTCCTTGAGGGGCCCCCAAGGGGTGCTTTTCCCCCCGGATGCCTGCCCTGGGAGAGTGGCAACCAAGTGAACAGCAGGACCTCAGCTGGTGGGGCGCTGAGGCCGCTGCCCATGGGCACATTTCACAGATGAGGACTTGGAGGCTCAGGTCCCGCGCCTGCCCGCCTGGTGGGGGGGGGCCCACCCCCTCCTTCTCTGGGACAGTCTGGACAGGGCTGCCCTGCAAGGGCGAGCCTGGGTCTACACACCCAGCAGCCCGAGCATTCAGCCCCGAAGTCTGCTGGGGCCTTGAGAGAGGGTGCGGCTGTCCAGGTGTCTGGCGACCAGCACCCACAGCACAGCCCCCTGCCCTGGCAGTGCCCCGCGCCCTAGGGGTTCCAGGAGAGAGGCAGGGAAGAGAGAGGAAGTGCTCGCTCGCCCACATCCCAGGGGCGTGTGGGGAGTACACACACACACACACACACACACACACACACGCACACATGCGTGCACACACCTCTCCAGGAACCTCTGACATGCGTGAGCCCCCACCCCACCCCGCCCTTCATGAGACGCTCACGGTGACATGCACCTCCCACCCTCCCGCTGTCACTGGGGGCAGCCAGGACGAAGCCCCTCCGCGCCCCCCCAGCCTCGGCTCCACGGGGAAAGCTTCTCCCGCCCTGGGGGGGGGGGCGGGGGGCGGGGGGCGGGCTTCTCAGGGGGCGGTTTAGGGCGGGAAGGGCCGGGAGGTGGGGCAGGGAGTGGACAAGCAGTGAGTGGGGCTGTTGGTGGGACCCCGGGCGGGTCCAGGTTCAGGGGGGTGGTAGGTGGGGTCCAGCACCGTGGGAAGGGAAAGGGGAGCGAGGGGGGGCGAGGTCTTCACTTTCAAAGAAGGGGAGGCGAGGGAAGGGGGCTTCGGGGATGACACGACCAGGCTCCGCGCCAGGAGCGAAACGCGGGTGTGGGCTGGGAGCCAGTGGGGGGCGGGGGGTCAGAAAAGTAGCGCTCGGGGCCCGCAGACCCCGCGGGGCGGGCGCGCGAAGGGCCAGGGGCGCGCTGGGAGGAAGACGAGGGTTTGCCCGGGACCAAAGTAGCGGGCGGCGGCCGGGCGGGGTGTCCGGGTCCCGGCTCCGGAAGGCGGGGACCCCGGGAAGTGGAGCGCGGCGTCGGCTTCTCCGGCCGGGGGTGGGTCCTGGCGGGCCCCGGCGGGAGGGGGCTTGGCGGGTCGCCGCGCAGGGGTCTCCGCGCCCGGGCGCGCGGCGGCGGGTGGGCGCGGGCGAAGCGGGGCCCGGGGCGCGGGCCGCGTACTCACGTCCAGGATGACCGCGGTGCCCCCGTGCGGCGAGGCGGGGCGCGGGCCCGGGCCGGGGTCCGCGGCGGGGGCGGCGGGGGCCGGCGGCTCCCGGGGCTCGCCCATCCTGGCGCCCACCCAGCGCAGCAGCCCGCCCAGCGCCCGGCCCTGCGGCGGCGGCTCCCGGAGCAGCCTGTGCGCGCCGGCCCTGCACAGGCGCGCCGCCCGCTCGCACATCGCGCCGCGCCCGCCGCCGCCGCCCGGAAGCCGCCGACCCCCGCCCGGCCGGCCGGCCCGCCCCCCGCGACCCCCTCCCCGCGCCGCCCGCGCCGCCCGCGCGCCCCGCCTCCCGCCGCCGTCCCCGCGGCCGCGGCCACCGCGGGGACGGGCCGGCGCCGGGGGAGCCCGCGGGGGCGGGGGGCGGGGGGGCGTCCCCGCCCGGACCCCGAGCCACGTGCTGCGCCCGCCCCCCCACGCCCCGGGGCCTGTCGCGGCGCGGGGGGCTGCCCGGGGGGCGCGGGGCCTGGGCCGGACCCGTCCGGTCCGCGGAGGCGGCCGCGCAGCTGGCGGGGGCCGGTGGGGTCTGGGCCCAAGGGAGGTGTCGTCCCCGGGGTGTGCCCACCCGGAAAGTCTCGCGCGGCCCCCCTCCCGCCGAGGTCCCCCCACTCACCCGAGGCGCCGCTCCCGGGGCCGGAGCGCGGGTGTCCGGCGAGCCCGGAGCGCCCCCTGCAGGCTCCATCGCGCTCCGGCCTCCGTGCCCGCGCGCCGCGCTCCCCGTCCTTCCTGCGGGCACCCACCCTGCCGCCCTTCAGGGCCCCCCACCCCATGACACCACCCCATGACCACAGCCGTCTCTGCCCCCAGGCACCCTCTGCCCCTCCCACTCCAGCCATCCGCCCTCGGTCCAAAAATGTCAGTCTAAGAGCTCGCGGGGCGCCAGGCCTGAGCTGGGGCTGAGCCCAACAACGGGCAACTCAGGCGGGCCCCGGGGCCAGGGCCAGACCCTGGAATGACTCCAGTAAAGGAACAGTGGAAACCGAGCTGCTGTGGAGAGGTGGTACCTTGGGCCGCCAGAGGGGGTTGACCCCTGACCCAAGGAGGAGTTCTGAGAAGCTTCTTGGAGGAAGCGATGTTTATGCTGCGAGACCCAGGGATTATGCCAAGAGACGGGAGGGAACTGGAGGAGGTAGAAAGAGGGAAAAGTGCCCTGGGCCAGAGGCCAGCCTGCGCCAGTGTCCTGTGGCAAGTGTCATGGAGAGCTGGAGGGCCTGAAAGGAGACAGTAGGGGGAGGAGAGTGGGACAGGAGCCAGGACTAGGCTGGAGGGGTGGGGAGCAGGGCCTGGGAAAGCCTTCCCAGCACCCCATTCCTGGCACACAGCTACCTTCAGAGCTCCCCTTTCATTTGCTCACATTCAGCTTCCCCCACTTGGGGCACCATCCCTTGTGTCCCAGGTACCCCAGATGGTAGACCTACTTGGCCCTGCGCATCCCTGCTGGCTCCCAGAGCAGGGTCCTGGGCGCCAGGCCCCCTCTGCAAGCAGAATCCTCAGGCATGTGAGTGGAGGCAGGCTCTGGTTTTATTCAGGACCTATCCTGGGAGGATGGAGCTTGCAGTCCTCCTGGCTGGATGCTCAGCTGGCCCTGGCAACCTTGCTCGCCCTGGCAGCTTGCCCCTCAATGGCAGTTCTAGGCCCACCCTGGCCCGAGGCTGCTGTTCTGGCTCTGCACTCGTCTGTGAGCCGTCGGCCAGGGTTCCCCACGCCTCTGCAGCTAAGAGGCCTGCGGTGTGGGCCTGTACCCCACCGTCTTCTGCAGGAGAGGATTCCTTCCCTTGTGGGGGTGCCTAGCAGGGCGGCAGTGATCTCCCCTCTTCTTTAGGGTCTGGGTGCGAGGATGCTGGGACCATGGGCTAGGGCGGCCTCTGGGCCTCCTTCTGTTGCAGGGAGCTGGCCACGGCCAGGGCACCGCCCTGCACGAACCGCACGAAGTTGTCCCCAGCCAGCGGCCCCATGGCATACAGGCCCTCCTGCTGGGTGCTCTGGTAGGTAAAGGGGTGCACGTCAACGGGGTTCCTCTTGGCACTCAGAGGCTGGTCAGGGTCCAGGGCCAGGTGGGCACCGGCCCCCGGGAGGAAGGAGAGGTCGGGGTGGGAGCCGATGAGGACCAGCACCAGAGAGACGCAGAAGCCCTTCCGGAGGCCCTGGGGGTTGCAGAACACGGCCTGGCCGTCCTCCCGGCAGAGCAGCAGCCTGTGCTCGGGGAGGCTGCGGTAGCCCTCGTAGGGGCTGGGTGACAGGATGGACTGCTCGCGCATCATCTGGTGCACCTTGTGGTACTCGGGGTACAGCATCTTGGGCAGCTGGTTGAACACCAGGCCGGGGTCGTCCACGGGCCGGCGGAAGGCGTGGATGACGGGGAGGTTGTAGTGGCGGGCGTAGAGGACCGCGTCGGCTGCCGACAGCCCCGCGCCCACGATGAGCACGGGGTCTGAAGTTGGGGTCACAGTGCCCACCCGCCTGGCCGCCTCCAGGGCCGACAGCTCGTGGTGGACGAAGGGCAGGGCCTCTCCAGGGATGCCCAGCCGGGCCGGGCTGTCAGACGTGCCTGTGGCCAGGACCACGTTGCGGGCGTACAGGGAGAAGGGCTCGTGGCTCTGGTCCTCGGTGGTCAGGAAGCCCCGCACATGGAAGAGGGGACCGGAGTCCTGGGCTCCGGAGCCGCCGGGCTCAGGCGTCCTCCACTCCACCGCTGTCACCACAGTGCCCGGCATGAAGTTGCCGTCCAGGCCCTTCTTGGTCACGTAGTCCCTGTAGTAGTGCGCGATGTCGCCGGCGGTAGCCCGGCTGTTTCGAAGGCCTCTGCGGGGAGGGATGCCGGAGGGTGAATGTCAGAGCCAGGAGGGGATGTGGGAGTGTTGAGGACTCGGGGGCAGGGGGAGCCAGATAGTGACTGTGCCACCTACCGGCCATGGGGATTGGCCACATGGGTTAACCTCTGGGACCCTCAGTCTCGTCTCTGATAAAACAGAGGTGATGAGGGCGCCTGATGGGGGTGCGCTTTACAGGCGGCCCTGGCTCAGATCCTGGCTTTGCTTCTTGTGAGCTAGGTGCTTGAAACTCGGCCTCAGTTTCCTCACTTGCAGGGGGAGGGTAACGATGGAAATGGTGCCTGTTTACACGGCTGTGGCGAGGACTGGGCAAGGCGATGGGAAAGAAGCACTTAGACAAGAACCTGGCACGCGAGGCAGTGTGTGGCACGCCGCAGGCGCCCCTGCTACGATGCCCGCAGAGGACTAAACAGCGCTGCAGGTCAATACGGCGGGTTCCACTGGCATAAAGCCTCAGAATAGGCACCACGGCCCTGCGGACGCAGAGTTGAGAGCAAGGTTCCCCCTGGGGGGGTGGGGGGTGGTGGTGACTGAAAGAGTTCCAGGGGCATATCTCGGGATGGGGGATCTATTTCTTGGTTGTGGTGGCTGGACTTCAGGGGTGTCCGCTTTAAGAAATTTCCCCAACACGTAGGGGTTGTGTCCGTCCCTGGATGGAGGCTGCATTTCAGTAAATAAGTTGATCGACACCACCAGTAACCATGCGGTGCCCTCGGTGTCCATCACCACCATCCTATCACCATCGTTACCACCATCACCATCATCACCACCACCACCCACTGCTCCTGCCGCCCTTTCTGGGGTGATGACAGCTGGGCCAGTGTTGCTGGTGGCAGAGGTACAGGCTTGGCCTGACCTCAGCGCCTCCCTCTGGCCCCTGTGTGACCCGGCTGAGTCACTCTCCCCACCTCTGGACGCTTGTTGAGGGCGAGTTCCCTTAACAGAATCCCTGTGACCACAGCATGACCAGCCGGCACGAGCTCATCCCTCATCGCCACGGCCATTCCGGCAAACCCAACTCCTCTGTCTCCTACTGAATGGACACTCTGGGGCTTATTTCTGTGGGTTTCTCCCTTTCCCTTCTGTTCTACTGAAAGCTTCTCAAGGACTGTCCTGGAAAGGCTCCGGGAATCTGGTTACTTATGACGGTGGCACACTGGAAAGAGCGGAAGCCCCAGGACAGGCAGCACCTTTGGAGTGGTGTATCCAAGGTCATGTTCAAGGGCAATGCTGGCCTTCCTGAGGGGGTAGTATGTGGCCATGTCAAAGGATGGCTGCCATTTGCAACAACACGGATGGGCCTGGAGGGTGATGCTAAGTGAAATAAATCAGGAGAAGGACAAAAACGAACGGTCTCACTGGTGGAATGTGAAGAGGACAAAAATAACCAGCTCAGATTCTGACAACAGAGTGGGGTTTCCAGAGGGGAACGAGGGGGGGCAGTGGGTAGAAGGGAACTGTTGGTCGGTGTGGGGTGGTGACTGGACATTTGCTGGAGGGTGTGGTGACAAAATGTACCCCTGGAACCAACACAGCTATAAATTCATGTTACCTCAAAAAAAAAAAAGTCCAGAACTGTCAGGCCGGCATGAAATTGCACGGCCACAAAAGGAGGAAGCAGGCGAGGATGCGCGCGCGCACGGGACGTGCACATTAAATTGGAAAAGCGGAGGGAAAAAGGGCAGGTGTACACGGGCGCTGCACCTGTCTGCCGGGAACCCATCACACGCAAGCCTGCACGCCGTCCTGCCGAGTTAGCAGGGACAAGAAGTTTCTGAGTCAAAGAGACTGAGCCCCGAGGGGGAGACGGGTTTGTGGCCAGGGCAGGTCTGGGCTCACTGCTGGGGGGGGTGGGGGTGGACCTCACAGATGCAGGGACTCTCCTCTCTCTCTCCAGGGGCCGGCAGGGGGTGCGGTGCGGGGTGTAGTGCTGGTGCCACAGGAAGAAAGGGGGAGAGAGATCCCGAGACGCACAGCAGCGGGCACAGGTGTGGGGCGGGATGAGCTGTCTTAACTGTCAAGTTTCTGTGGTGTAGTTGTGTTTCTGGTGCAAAAGTGTGAAAAAGAGGAGGAGCATCCTATCCGCTGACCTAGAAGGAAAAGGACTGTCCGGGCCCAGCTCCAAATCAGGGAGAAAAGAATACTGGGGAGCCTGAGCCAGAGGAACCAGGCACCCCAAGGAGGCTGGACAGGGAGTCTTGGCCAGCCCAGCTCTGCCTCTCATACCCCTGAGGCCCTGGACAAGTCCTTCCCACCCCAAGCCTCAGCCTCCCCCACCCCCAGAGCAGCAGGCCTGCGGCTCTTCACCTCTCGCTCTCCGGCTCAGCCTGGGGGCGGGCGCGGGTCTCCCCTACCCTGCTGGGCGGGCAGGACCACTTTACCTTCTCTTGTTGCACATCCAGTCCTTGACCTGCAGGTCAGGGAGCCCCATCCACTGGCCTTGGCTCAGGGTCACCATGGAGCCTTCAATATTCTGTGCAGGAGACGGGCGTGCGTTCTAGGCCCCGCTGAGCCCAACCACGCGGGCTGGGGCCGGCGGGGCAAGGGGAAGTGGGCACAGAGGAGGGGCGCATGGAAGAGTCCCGACCCCACCTCAGGGGGAATAAGAGAGGGAATCTGGGCGGGACTGGCCCACCCCGCTGCACCACCTCGGGGCCACCACTCACATGCCAGGCTCCCCCAGGCAGGTTCCGGCCCAGGACCACATGTGGGATGGCCCGCTCCTTCTGGAACTTCCAGGTGAGCACAGACTCCATGGTGCCCCCAAAGTCTGTGTCCGGGCGCAGGAGGGTGTCGAAGAGCAGGGCCACGGGGCTTTGGCAGCGGCCTTCCAGTCCTTCTGACAGGTAATCCAGGTCCTGAGAGGGGCGCAGTTCAGGAGGGCTGCGGGCCTGGGACCCTGAGCTGGTCCTGCTGGTCCTGCTGGTCCCGCAGCCCAGGAAGCCTGCCACTCTGCACGCAGTGCCGTGGGCCAGTTCGAGGCTGACGTGCCATTCACCTGCCTGATTCTGCCAAACCCAGTGTCCCCCCGACTTGCCGGTAGGAACCTTTCTGTGCACCTTCGACCGAGGAGCAAAGGCCCAGAGAAGGCATTTTTTAAACCACCTTTTGGACCAACGGCTATCTGCCCGCTGGGGTGGGTTTAGGGGGTGGACACGGGTGGCCTCCCGGGGCTTGGAGGGTTGGTCAGCTTGTGGGGTTGGGGGAGTGGAGCTGATTCCCTCAGCCAGGTCCTGGGCCCTGCAAGCTGACTAGGTGCCCTGGCCTTAGTCTCTATAAGCCAGTGGTCCCACCGCACTAGTTGTGACACCCAAAATTGTCTCCAGCTTCCAAAGATCCCCTGAAGAGCAAAATCCCCACCCCCTGTCCCGGTTCAGAAGCACTGGTGCGGAAAACCGGTGGGGCCAGAGGATGGGGCATCAGCCGGTTCTCTTTCACCAGCTCTGTGGCAGATAACTCGGCCTCCTGCCTGCCATTAATAAACGTGGGTGTGCACTTTTGTCTCAGGAGGCTGGGAGAGAGTCCCCGGAATGGGGCGCACCTGGTCTAGGATGGAGACGCCGGGCGCCTCAGCCAGCTTTCTCTGCAGCAACGGGTGTGGGTGGATGGTGTCAGGCCTGGCGTAGGGGGTGTAGCCCGAGAGCAGGTAGGACAAGCAGATGCCCGAGGGCCCATTGCCTGGGGAGAGAAGGTGGGCGTCAGAGAGAGCAGGGCCCCGAGTGCCAGAGATCACTGCCTCCTGTGGCTGTGCCAGGCAGGGAGCATGTGAGATCAACCCCCAAGGGCTTACCACGTGTCTGGAGCTGAGCTGCTTCACCAACAAAAAAGTGGTGGGGATGGCAGCCAGCACTTGCCGAGGGCTTCCTAGGTGCCAAGCTTTTGGCTCAAGTACTTTTAGTAATAGAATAATCATGAACTGAACTCGTGGTTCTGTTGCAGGCCCCACCCAAATGAAGGCCTGGGGTGCACACATTAGCCTACTGTGCGTTCCCAATAATTAGTCAGGGATCTGCCACTTGCCACTCTCTTTTCCTCCTTTTACACTTGAGGACGTGGGTGGCACAGAGAGGTGAAGTAACCTGTCTGCAGTCACACAGCAGTGCAAAGATCACTAGGAATTGGTCCAGCCCTCCCAGAGCCTACAGGCCCACTGGTCAGACAAGTCAAATACTGCAGTCCAGACGACTATTGCTGACTGTGTGCTGGGGATCATGGGTGCTCAGGAGGGGGCTTACGCCACCCTGGGGGCCATCTGCCTCTACATCTAAGCTAACCGTGCTGCTTCCCTCTGGCCCTTCCAGGACCATGAGGCGCCTGGCATGGCCTCTATTCTGGTCAGCCTTTCTCTACTCCCCTTACTTACTTTGTGCTGTTCAGATTATTATTATTATTATCAAGTCGAATAGCATCAGGATGAGCCACATTTGCAAAAGTGGGGCAGGAGCCACGTTCTTTGGCTGTGGCCCCTCTTGTGGGCACAGAGTCCAGTGCTGGGCCCAGGTAAGCGCAGGCTGGCTCAGGCTTAGAACAGGCCCCCCACGCCCTGCTCGCTGGGCAACCTGGGCAGATCCTCTGTTCTTGACTGGCAGGCACTTGGCAGGGTTTCGTGGAATATTTTACACATCACTAAGCCAGGTACACAGTGAAGGCTCAAGGGCCAATTTCAAAGATAATTGTGAAGAAAGACTGGGCCTGGATCCTGACCCTCTAATCCCCAACCCCAGGAGCTCAGAGCTGCCCCAGATCCCCCATCCTTACCCGCCTGCCCCGCCTCAGTAGCACTCACCGATGATGATGACATTGAGGGGCTTGGAGCTGCTGGTGCCAAGGTGGTTCTTCCTCCAGAGGCTCATGGCTGAGGCTGGGGGGGCGCTGGGGTCTGGCAGCCGGCCTGGGGCAGAGGGAGGAGGGCGAGTGTGTTGGTGGACATGTGGCTCCAGCCGGTGGCCTGTTGTGGCCCCGAGGGCAGAGTGCAGCTCCTCCGGAGGCTCTCAGGACACCACCCCCTTCTCCTGTGCGCACACCTATCCCTTCCAAGCAGGCTGTCTCCTTATCTAGCCCTGCAGGGGCCCCGCCCTGCTCCGGTGCCTTCCTCTCTGCACTCTCCCCGTATTGGCCATGGGCAGTAACAACAGCTGAAGCTCATGATGTATCTTCCAGGAGGCCAGCCAGGGGGCAGGCCCTGCTCAGCCCCCATGCCTGATTCAGCCCTCTGGTTCCCTATATGGAGGGCGACTTCTGTGCCACCACCTGGCCCTGGCTGGGTGCTTCCCAGCTGCTGACCACGGGCCCGCACCTGGACCTCTCTGTGTCTCAGTTTCCTCATCTGTAAATCGGTAATAATGCTCCCTTCCCCATAGGGTTACTGGGGGGCTCAGGGAGGTGAGATGTGCAGAAGTACCTGCTGGTGGGTCTGGGAAGGGACAGGAAGGCCCATGTCCAAACATGCACTTGGGAAAACTGAGCGCTCGCTCTGCACGCCGGCGCCCCCTGCTGGCTACAAGCCCGAAGCACTCCCAGGGACCCGCTCCCATTCTCAAGGCCGCGGGCGCCAGGAGAGTCCAGACCCAGCCCCGGGAACCCTGCAGCCCAGCAAATGCCCCTGTCCTACGCCAGGCAGCCCTGCCCTACGCCAGGCAGCCCTGCCCAGTGCGTGAGGCACCGCGGGCATTCTGCGCTTCCTGTGGGCAGTGTCTGCCAGAGGCTTTCTCGTGTATTTTCCAGGTCCACATCCCACTCCCGAGAGGCGTGCCGGGACTCAGTGTCCCACAGCCAACTCTTTGGATCCAGGGTGAGCCCAGGGCGAACTGACTTTTAAAGCCCAGGCTCTGCCTGTCAGCAGCATTAGGCCACGGCGGGGGCTCACTCAGGGTCCCACAAGCAAGGGGTGAGTGGGCACAGGGCGAGATCACCCAGAGGGCCAGGGATGTGGGCCCAGGGTCACCCGCTTTCAGAATTCTCCCAGAAAAGGCAGACACCTGGGTTTTTACGTGCCTTCCCTGGTTTGGAAAAGAGGCCACTGGTGCACATTTTTGGCAAATCTTGAGGAGGCCAATGGGAGATGGTGGGCCAGCGTGGGACCACCTGATACGTGCAGACAGCCGCACAGACAGGCTGGAGAGAGAAATGGGGTGTCACCCCCACCGTGGCCACACAGACCTCCCACAGCACTTCACAGTTTGCCAGGAACTTACATCTATGCGATAACATCAGGTCCTCTCAGCGATCTGGAGAGGGAGCTGAATCCCTTCCCTTCGGCAGGTGAGGAAAGGGGGGGCTCAGAGGGTGAAGGGTATGCCCAGCACCCCACTGTGTGAGGTAGCATATTGGGGCCTCCCTCCTCTTCCCTCCTCTGAGGTCCCCTGAAAGCAGCCTTCCTTGCCTCAGCTGCAGCCCGGGACCACCGGCCCTCCTGTCTGGGTAAGTCCTGTGTCCCCCCAGCTTCTCCCCAAGGAACAGTGGGAACCTCAAGGCCCTTTCCATGCCTGGTTCCCCACAGGAGCTGTGCTTTCTGCCTGGAGAGCACATTTTGGGGTGACACCACCTCCACCGAAACCAACAATAACCAGTGGCTCACATTTCTGGGCTCCGGAGGAGTTGCTAGGCGCCACGCAGTGCTAACCCTTGGTGCACGGCCGCTGAGGTGACCCTGGTTTAACAGGGTATTGTACGTCCTCGACCACGCGCCCTTGTTACAGACGTGGAAACGGAAGCCATGAGTGTCCCACAGCCCTGCACAGTCTGTGAGGAGCTTGACCCAGCTTGCCAGGACCAAGCTGGCCTCCATGGTCCCGTCGCCCTGCCCCAGAGTCTCCTCCCAGCCCCCCGACAGCAGGGTGGGGTGACAGCTCCCGCCAGGGCTCCCTTCCCCTGATCAGGCTGAAAGGCCCTGTTCATGCGCCTGACCCTTCTGTCCCAGCGCTGCTCCCAGTGGGGAGGGGACAGTTGCTCAGCAGCGACCTGGCCCTGGGTGTGCCTGGAAGAGTTCTCAGGGAGCTCTCTTCAGGCACCATCAACCCCCAGGGCCCCCAGGCCCTGTTGTCACTGCCCCCCCCAAACAGCAGCAGTATCCTTGCTGGACGGACCCTATGTGTTAGCATCTCTTATGCTTGTGGGGACCCTCTTTATAGATGAGACCACTGAGGCCTGGTAGTTGAGGCCATGGAGCCAGTGCAGGAGGAAACTGCCCCCTGAAATGAATGTCCCGGGGCGCCTGCTTTGCCTCCTCAGTCCCTTTGAGCCCTCCCGCCACCGTGAGGAGGCACTTGCCCGGCCCTGGTCCAAAGGCGGGGTCAGGACCAGCCCTCACCACATGTGGCGGGACCTGCCAGGCTCCACTTACCACCAGGGCTTGGGGACTCTGAGTCCAGTGCTCGCTCCCGGAAGTCACCAGATGCCACATACATGAGGTCACCACCCAGAGGCCGATGCAGAGGTCACTTCCTGTGTGGCAGTACAGTTGTCCCCAAGTCCCGAGCAGCTTAAAGCCCCCACCTCGGAAGGATGTGGCTGCCTGCCTGCCACCGAGAGCTGGAAAGGGCAGCTACTTCCGCTTCCCTCACGCTTTGTTGTTCTGTCGAGATGGGACAGTTTTTCACGTGAGTCCCTCTGGTTGAAGATGCCAAATGTCGACTGGAAGAAGCCAACATGCAAATTCACAAACTCAAGCATCAGAGAAGTGGAAATAACTGCCCCGGCCAGGGTGCCCGCTGGGGTCTACGGCATCTGTGCCTCTGCGGTCCCTGCGCTGAGGCCGCCGCGGGGCTCCGGACACCTGGCCAGCGCCGGTTATGGGCAACTCTGGCGGCCTTTGCTCCTTTCACTTTGGCGTCACCCGCCTCCACCCAGGAGTGTCCTCACCACCAGTGCTGCCTCTGGAGACGTGGTGGGCGGGTCCCTCCCAGGGGATGACATAACAGGCCTTCAGGAAAGAGACACGAGGCCGTGGAGGGGGGAAGACAAGGAGGCGCTTGGTCACACCAAATTACCAGCCATTAGTCACCAGGTGAGCCCGTGGCCCAGTGCCTGCCCCAGTGATGATGCTTCACCTGCCACTGAGACCTCCCTACGTGGAGCCCCAGAGCCCCAAGGCCCCCTGGCTAATCTGACACTGCCCTCATTCTCAGCACCCTCAAACTTTCTATGAGAAGACCGCTCCCGAGCCCCCGGGGCAGGGACACCCGAGCAGGAGAGGCAGGGCCCTGCGGCCTCTGGACACTGGCAGCACGCCCGGGCTGGCCACACCTCTTTCCTGCCAAGAATGCCATCACGTGGGCCAGGGTGTCTGCAGCCAGCGGGGCAGCTGTGGAGCTGAGGGTGCCAGGCACCTGGAAGTGGGCACCGAGGAGAGGTGGAGGATGAACCTGGGGGTGGGAGAGAATGCTGCCAGGCCCCTGGGGAGCCAGCATGCACCTCTGCCTGGGGCCACCTGTAAGGCCCCCTGCCTGGCTCCATCGACCTGCTGGCTGGCCACCCTGCCAGGGGTGAGTCACCTCTTCCCCTTCATTCCCCCCTAACCGCCCCTTGCCTGGTTCAGGCCACTCACCTGATGGGCAGGGGCTCGGGAGACTGGTAAGCCTGGACTAGGTGGGCGCGGGGTGGGCCAGGGGGTCACGGCGCCTGCAGGAGCAGGATGCCCATTACCCTGTGGGGATCCCAGAGGCTGTGAGAGGCCAGGGGAAAGCGAGGGTATTTCATGGGCTGGGAAGAGGCGGGCGGTGGGCGGGGCCGGGAAAATCACTTTCATAAGCGTGAGTCAGCAGGGCTAGGATGAATGAACTTGCACAATCTGGGTGGGGGGAGCAGTCACCCCGCAGTCCCAGGGCCAGCCTTAAAGGGGCCCCTGTGGGACGGGACCAGGCCAGCCCCAGTCCTGGGGCACAGCCAGTGAGCCTGGGTCCCTGGGTCCCCTAAATGAGCCTTCTCCTTAAGGAGCTGGAATCCCCT
The DNA here is from genome assembly GCF_014898055.3 of Talpa occidentalis. Lineage (NCBI taxonomy): Eukaryota > Metazoa > Chordata > Mammalia > Eulipotyphla > Talpidae > Talpa > Talpa occidentalis. The sequence goes on along the minus strand of NW_023601754.1, from coordinate 19,926,122 downwards.
CTCTCATTCCACCTGACTCCACTTGGCAGCAACCTTCTCCATGCGCCCCCCCCCCCAATAAAAAGCCCTCTGGCACCAGCTTGCCCCTTCCTGGGCAAGACACCTCGTGTTCTCATTTGAACAGCGTGGCTAAGCTGCAGCTCTCGCCAGGGCACGCGTGTGGAGAGGTGGTGCCCTGGCTATGCTGCCCAGAAGGAAGCCTCCCCCTGGCCTGGGCCTCTTTCCCCACATTTTCTCAGCGCACAGGGCTGTGCACCTCATGTTTTGCTTTTCTTATTTTATGGTCTCGCTCTCCCCACAAACCAGGACATGGGCTTCTTTGTGTAGGCAGGAGAATGTGCCCGTGTGTGCTTCATCCTGCGTCCCAAACGAGCACGATCCAGAAAGGGGGAGCTGGGGAGGAGGCAGGGGCCTTGCTAATCCAGGGGACCTTTTCTTTACTGGTGACACTGGGGCCCGGCGCCCTCTCGGGCCTGGGCCATCTCTGGCAGACCCTCTGCGGCCAGGCCCCAGGGGTGGCAAGAGAGGTGCTGACCTGGTGTGTAAAATTTCAGGGAAGGGATGCCCCCAACACCCACGGCCAAGAAAATAATGGTTTGACGCCATTGAAACAGGAATCAAAATGAATGCCTGAGGTCTGGGGTCACCAGAATGTTAGCATTTCCAGCGCAGCCCGAGGTCTGGGGTCACCAGAATGTTAGCATTTCCAGCGCAGGCAGATCTGCGAGAACGCCCTGCAGAGCCGACCTGGTACCTGATGCAAAAAGAAAAACCGGAATCCTGCCACCACCTGTAGTTCCCCTCCCCTACGACTCCTGGCTTTTCAAACACAGGGCCCGAATGCTCCACGTGCCTTGATGGAGGATTCGCTGCCTCTGACAAGGACGACGTGAGCCCCAGGAAGTGTGTCTCTCCTGGCCCTGGCTTTGGCGGCCCAAAGGATGCAGGCCTTGCCCTCAGGCATGTGCAGCACAGAACACGCAAGCACAGAACACACAGCATGGAACATGCACCACACAGAACACCACACAGAAGCATGGAGTTCAGCCACCAGGTCTGACTACAGAGTTCCTTTCCAGGACAGGGGCAGGGCATGGGGCCTCACTGTGAAAAATGCCTGTGAGGATGCAGAGACCTGCTGGGAACTTGAAAGGGGGTGGTGGGGAGGGAGGGAGCAGATGGGGATGGGAGGATCAAAGTGCTGCCCTAGGGAGGGGCTGGTAGCTGGGGCTGAGTGCACCAAGGATTTGGGGCAACAGGAGAAGCTGGAGTGAGAAGGGGGCGCTGGGGTCGCCAGGTCCTGGGGATCACATGATTGGTCCAGGAGGGGCTGCACCTAGGTGTGTTGTGGTGGGTGAGTGGACCCTGGGCTCAGGCCTGCGGACTGGGTGAACTAGGGTAAAGCGCTGCCCCAGGAGCCTCCCTAGGAGCCCTGGGGTCATGTGACACAGTATGGAGCTCAAAGTGGGGGGGGCTTCCTGCCCCCCCCCCCCCCCCCCCCCCCCCCCCGCTCTGGGAGGCTCGGGCCCCACTGGCTTCTAGTCCTGCTGCAGGAATGCTGGGTGACCGTGGGCTGCTGACCGATGTCTCTGGGCCTCTGTTCCAAACGGGGATTTCTTACCACCGCTCCCTGGGTGTGGGTGTACACCCCAACAGGGCCTCGCCAGGGTTTGGAACACATGGGGAGCAGGGGAGCAGTGACGGCTAGCAGTGCAGCTTCCGCTGGACGTACCTCTGGCTCTGGCCGTGCCACTCCCCTGCAGCCGCCTTGCTGGTGCCCCTTCCCCATCCTGGGGCTCTGGTCTGCAACTTCCCGGTATTTTTTGGATGTAAACTGAGGCAGAGAAAGACATCCAGGGTCAGAGACTCCCGCATGAACGTCTCAGCTCGTGGAGGGCAAGACTGAGGCTGGGGATGGGGTTTGGGAGGGCCGGGCCCGGGAAGGAGGTGGGCTTCCTGGACCCCCGTCTCTGGGCACTGGCTGTCTTTTCTCCCTGGCCTGCCCTGCTGCCCCTGCCGGCCCTGACCCCTTTCTGGATTTTGAAAATTTGCTGACATGGAGGATTGTGGGAGAGAAGTGGACTTTCTTCCCTGCTCTCTGTTTACCTGCCAGGAGATTATCAGAATAGAGTATGTTGGGTTGCTTCCAGAAAGCTCCACTAAGACAAAGATAGATAATGCCACAGGGAGATAAGAGGCAAAGGTCAGTCCAAGCTGTGGAGAGGGAAGGAGCAGGGGGGGTGTTTGTGGGTTGACTTTGGGGGACGGGCTCTCTTGGGCTCCACGGGGTACGCCGACTCCTCTAAAACTGTCCTCTTTCCCTGTCCTGACCGAGAGTTCAGGCGGCCACCTAAGTACCTGGAATCTGAGCCTCTAAATTCAGATGTGTTAAGTGAGGCTGCAGATGCAGCAAATAAAAACAGAGGTACCCAGGTAGCTTCAATTTTCAGATAAACAGGAAAGCAACATTTAGGCTAAGTGTAGCCCATGCTATACTTTTACTGAAAACTTTTGGGGATAAACTCATACTAAAAGCTTTTTCCATTTTCTGAAATTCACAATTACCTGGGCATCCTGTATTTCATTTGGCAAATCCAGCTGTACATATAAAATACACGCGAGATTTCAAACAGTCATACGAAAAACCCCAGCAAAAGGCAATAATTTTATCTGGATTATACAGAATGAAAATATTTTGGACATCTTGGGTTAAATAAGACATATTGGTAAAATTGATGTCGCTCATTTCTTTTTACTTGTTTCATGTGGTCACTGGAAAATGCAAAGCTCTGTGTACCCCTCTCTTTATGCCCCCACTGGGCCCTGGGCAAGCTCCTCCCTATGCATACAAACCCGACATTCCTGGGCTCCACGCGGAAAGCCCCGCTGTATTGCAGGAACTCCCACGCTCTGCCAGGGCAAAGCCGGACGGCAGGTCACGCTGGGCATGGCAAGAGGCTGGGCAGTGTGACTTGTCTGGGTTTCCCTATCTGTGCACTGCTCTTGCCAGGTGCAATTGAGAGAAGGGGCCTGGCTTGAGGTGGGTGAGGGGCACAAGCCTGTTCTGCTTGGTATGACAACCCCCGCTCCCCCAAGGGTTCTCCCCACCCCCGCTGCCAGTGCTCAGGAGCTGGGAACCAATGCAAGACAGGATAGGGGAAGTTCAAGGTGCTTCCCTGCGGGCCCTGGTGCGGAAACAGATCAAACCACCATTCCTCTGTCCCTAAGATCCTGGACCATTCGAGGGGTTGCCTCTGTTCCCCTACCACTTCTTCCTTCTGTTCCTCCTCCCTTCTCCCTTGTGCTGCTCCCACAACTCTGCCACTTGCTGGGGTTCTCCAGGCACTGGGAAATGCCGACCCAGCATTCTTTACACACAGTTGAGGCTCAGAGAGGCCAATCTTGAGCCTGAGGACACACAGCACGAGTGGCAGAGCTGGTGCTGGAAGCCAGGGCCTGGGCCCCTCCTGGAGAAAGGAGGACAACCAACCAAGGAAGCCTTCTTCCTGCCTCAGACACAAAGGCAGGCTGGGGGCCATGCTGCCGGCTTCACAGGGTGGCCATACTGTAAAGCATCTCCCGGACCGATGCATTTCATCCCTATTACGGCCCAGCAAGGAAGGCGTGAGTGCTGCTTTTCTATTCTGCGGGCAAGGAAGCCAAGGCCGGAGGACATCTATTGCGGACCCTCGTCACAGCAGAGCTGAGATGGCGACAAGTTCTGCTGGGTTTCCCGCAGGACGAGACAGGGCCCTCCCGGTGCCTGGCAGGAGCTAATATTTGCCCTGTGCCTCTCGTTTACCAAGCACCGTCACCCACCTTATCTCATCGATTCTCTAGACAGCCCAGAGAGGTGGGCAAATATTTTCAATGACAAGTTTAGTTTGCAGATGAAGAAACCCAGAGGGATTTGCCAAGGCCATGTGGCAATGAAGTTGGGGGGCGGGGTGCTGACTGCAGTGTGTCTGGTGGCTGAGCCCTGGTCACCCCAGGACAACGGTGGGAGCTTTCGTTCCCAGGAAAGAGCGGAGCTCAGCGAGGTTCATGACCGGGAGTCACCCTAGAGCACTGAAGGAGATGGTGTCAAAGTTGGCATATACCCGGCATCCCACCTGGAGGGAAGGGGGTTCAGGGCCAGAGCAGGAGGATGGGGGAGGCCCCCAAAGGAGCATCTGCACAGATGAGAGGCTCTCCAACCACATTCTCTGCTTCTTTATTCCCCCCACCTCAGCAGCTTCTTGTCCTGTGGGTCCATCTCTTCCAGCTGTGTGACTCTGGACAAGAGACTTGACCTCTCAGGGCTTCCATGTCCTTGTCTGAGATATGAATGGATAATGGCTTCTCCCTGTGCCCCTCCCCCCACCCCTCCTTGCACCTGGGGATCACTTGGGGAGAGTTTCAGGGTACACTGGAGCCCAGGGCCCATCCCAGAGGTTCTGATATCACTGGGCTGGGGCGCGGGAGACACAGGGATCATCCTGGAGAGTCCCATGAGCAACAGGGCAGGTGTCCCCGGGCCGTTGGATGAGCTGAGATGCTGTCTGGAAACAGCCTGGCCTGTGGAGGTGCCCAGCACATCAGGCCCCCTCCACTGGCACCCTCCTATTATAGCCACATGCTTTAGGAAGTTGCAGGAGCTACAAGAAAAACCTTTTCAGGTAAAGCCAGGCCCCTAAGAGCCAGGGCTGAATGGCCAACCTGGTCTGGCCTCACGAGGAGCCCCAAGGCCACCAGCTCCACCGATGGACGGACCTGGAACACACCTTGCTCATTTACCACCACTCATGACAGTGACCTTCAGGCTTCAGGGTGGACCTGAAATTGACCTCCAAGCCCACCCCTTCCCCCACTGTTTCTCTGCATGGCCCTTCGCAGGGCTGGAATCCTATGTGCACCCCCGGTCCCACCAAGAAATAGCAACAGTGAACAAGGACGCGCCCACCACAGCCTTGACATTCAGAGCAGCTGCCCTAAGCAGCTTCGGCGCCAGTGTGGAGGCCACGCTGTGAGAGCAGAGGGGAAGCGCTGGCTGGAACACGGCCGCAAGTGGACTTGGACGAAACAGCAAGGCCAACTGCACAGAGCTATGCCACCCCCACATGTGGGCCGGAGGGAGGAACTGCAAAGGAGTCAGGGGCAAAAAAGGGGAACCTGGACAGACTCATTTTTACAATTCTAAGTTCCATCTCTGCATAATAAGCGATCATCGTCACAGCTGAAAACCAACGGGGCAAAGCTTTTCTGTGCTTTGCTTCACTCACGGAGGGAGGGCCAAAGCCTGGCCTGGGACACAGCAGCAGTTGAATAAATATTAATCGAATGAGAGAGCGGATCTCGTTGCTGGACAGCGCATGCGGGTGGCCGGGGCACCTTCCAGCAGTCATGCCCGAAGGCAGTTCTGGATGCAGTGGTTGGTGACAGGGCCCTGGGGCACCGCCTCACCGACCCTTCCTGCAGAGGGGCAAGTGCACTGGACTCAGACTCTGGGCCGGGTCTCAGCTCTGGACCTCACTAGCTGTGTGTCCTTGGGCAAGTTACAGTGACAGCTGTTCCTGGGAGAGTGTTGCCCGCTCCCCCCTGCCCCCACCAAGTAGTCTCTAGAGCAGTGGTTCCCAAAGTAGAGTCCCCAGACCAGCAACATCTGGAAAGTTCTCAGAAATGCAGATTCTCAGGCTCTGCCCGAGGCCATCGGATCAGAAATTCTGGGCCTGGGTCTGTATCTTCAAAGGCTTCCTGGTGATCCTGTGCTCTCTGAGGTTGAGGACGCCTGCTGTCCATGTCACGCTCACAGACACTGCAGCAGGTGATTCGTCTGACTTGACCGTGCCAGGGAACCTACACTAAGTCTCCGGCCCTGCTTCTGTGCCCCAACTCACTCCTAACCCATCAGCACGTGCCTCTGGGGCCCCTCGGCACATGACAGGGCTGAGAGGTGGTTTTGCAGCATTAGTGGAGGGCTGGCTGGCCAGCCCCTCCTCCAAGCCTCCTGGCCTCCTAGCAGGCCTGTGGCCCTTCTTACCCAAGGTCAAGGCCCTGGGAGCCGGAAGCAGCCCAATTGCCTGTTGGCCCTGGGAGCAGGGGCATCGCTTTCTTTGTTTCCTTTCCCCCACATGCGGCTAAAAAAAGCAGCAATGGCCCCTGTTTCGCAACCCCTTCCCCCCCCCATCCCCCCCACCCCCTGCTGGGTTTCTGGGGCAGGCAGGTCAGTGACCTCATTTGCTGTCACATGACAGACTCCTTTCCCAAGGACTGGAGGGCGAGCGGCCGCACGAGCATTTGACCAGGGGCTCTGCGGCCCACGAGCGTTCCTAGCATGGGCTGTGCTGGAAGTCCCAGCCAGAGGGCTTTGGGGCTACGGGTCCGATGCATGCGGGACGCAGGGGTCTGCCCTATCCTTATGCCTCCTGGCTTTCATAAACGTAGGAGCTGCCAATCAGACCCTGTGCATCCCCCTGTCCCTCACTAAACCACTTCCAGGGGTGCCTCTACCCATCTGGCTCTAGGGAGCTGGCAGGCCTGGCAGACAGGCCCCAGCAGGTGCCAACCTGGAAGGGCCTCACGCCCGTTGCCTCCTGCTCGGCCCACACCTCCTGCCTGGCTTTCCTCCAGCTGTGGGGTTCTGGGCAAACCTCTTGAGATCCATTTTAGATTCTCTGCAGTTCAGACAAGGGTGGGGGTATCTGGACCTTGCATTTCCTGGGCCTTACTTGTCTGTCCAGTTTATTGTACTGAGGACTTAGCAAGTTCATTCTCAGCCCCACAAACCAGACCTGATAAACCAAGTGCTTCAGGTCCAACTGTCTTGAGTTAGGGGCAGGGCAGAGAGTCTCACTGTGCATCCCCAGGGTGGGAAGTGGGCAGCTTTGAAAAACTGGGGCCTGAGGGAGGGGCGGGAAGAGGCTGAGGGGCTGGCCCAGGCCTTGCCAGGCTGAGCTTGGAGGTTGGACACAACCTTGGATGGCATCATTGCAGAGGGAGCTTCCCCAAGGCATGGTGCTGTGGGGGGGTGGGGCAGTCAGAGGGAACCAGGAGCGGGCAGCTGTGGCAGCTGGTCAGAGAGCTGGCAGCACCTTAGACTGGGGCACTGGCGGCTTGAGTGGGACATGGAGGCGGCCTGGGTCTGCTTTGTATTCAGCGTCAGTGGGACTTGGTGATGGATCAAAACTAGGGTGTGAGCAGCCCTGTCAACTGAAAAGCAACATACTTCCAAAAACAAGAGCCTTGTTGGACAGCAGGGCCATTTTGATGGTGCCCAGCCACTGCCCATTTCAAACTACCATCCGGGCGGACTAGGGAAGAGGCGAGCATGCTGGGGTCTCCCCGTGTAAGTAGAGTGGATCTGGTGACCTAACCGCTGGGCTGGAGCCCAGGAGGCAGCCATGCTCCGCCTGAGGACATGAGGGGTGGGACTGGCAGGTACTGGACTGGGGGGATTCCTGGGAAGGGGACAGATGAGGCAGGGAGCCCAAAGGCGAATGTCCATGTTGGGAGGCCTGTAGACTCCCCAGCTGGGTATAGAAGGTTGGGCTGTGGGGACCCCAAGGGGTATCTGTTATAGCATATGTGTGGGTGCTGCTGGCAGAGATGTTGAGAGCCTGGGATCTGAGAGAAGAGGCGGGGGAAGGGGGCAGCAGGGGAGGGGAGGAGAGTGGAGAGAAGCTGGGGTGGCGCTGAGAGGGTGTCACCCTAACAGCCGACCCGCCCCCAGGGAGCCTGCTCTTCCTCAGAGCTCAGCAGCACTTGGCAGAAGCTTCACCCCAGGGCTGGCGACTTCCCCCTTTCAGCCATGGCACCAGCCCCTCCAGCAGCGTCCCTGAGAGAGAACCAGCGGCTCAGCTGGGGGCCAAGGTGCCCGGGTGGCTCCGGGGAGGGAGGGCAGCTGGGGTGGCGGGTGAGTCAGAGAGGGCAGAAGGGCTGGGGCAACAATGGTAATGATAAGCTGTGCTTTATGACGTCCCAGTGAGACGCCCGAGCGCATCCTCGCGCCCCGCTGGTTACGTGTATCGGCCGCGTGTGCAGACAGCACAGCAAGGACCGAGCCAGGCAGGGCGATGGTGGCGCTCACCCCGCTCTGCCCCATGGGCTCTTCCTGATTTTGCCCAGTTCCTTCCTTCCCCAACACAAGACAGAGTTTTCTCTGTGGGTGTGTTGAGGAAATGAGACCTACCTGATCTCCTTGGTGCTCCCTGGGCATCAACCTGGAGCACAGCTGACCCCTAGCTAGGTGCCATCATCACCGCCGTCCCCTCGCCACGCGCCTTCTCTTCACCGGCTTCCACAGCGGCAGCACCGCTGGGTCCTGAGATAACGAGTCGTTCTTCTCTGCATTTCCATGTTTTCTCCCCTGACCCTACCCTGCTTGTACATTTGGGAGGGGAGCAACCCGCTGGCGGAACCGGGGCACGGGGAGAGTGCTGGGGGAGGGGCCGCCTGTCTGAATAGACAAGCGCCCCCCTCACTCCAGGGCTGCACCCAGCAGGACCTGACAGGCCCTTGGCTCCTTGGACCAACCCACGAGCCAGCATGTTGGGCAGCCTGCCATCTGACCCCCCATGGCTGCCTGCCCTTCGCAGCGCTGGGGTGCCGCCAGCGGGCACGGTCAGGCCCAGGCAGGGACTGGGAAGCTCTGCGTGTTTGCCGCATGGCTCGAGGTGGAGCGGAGCTGCTAAGACGCCTGCGATGCGAGCTGGGGCCCAGTCGCTCTCCTCTTGGGACAGTCCCTGCCAGGCCGGCCCCGGTGTTTGAGTGGTGGACTCCCAGGCACCGAGGCTAGAACGTCAGCAGGCTGGGCCTGGCTGTGCTCCCCTTGCTGGGCAAAGAGGAGCATCCCCACATCTTCTCTGGCCAGAGCCAGGCCAGGTTACACAACAGGCGGCCCAGTGCAAAATGAACCGCAGAAAGTCACCACCTCTTGGGGGTGCTGTGACAGAGTCGGGGTGGAGGGAAATTTTTCCAGGTCGGATGGCTCTGTGCCCTGAATCCTAGCAGTGGGGTTCCTAGACCAGCAGCCTCGGTAGTGCCAGGGAACTTAGAAATGCATGTCCCTGGGCCCCAGCCCGGCCTCCCCGTCTAGGCAAATCACATTCTCTCCCCTTCCCTCTCACACATGGGCAGACACCGGCTGCAGCAGGGCGTCCTATTCTCCCACAATTCCATCTGCTCAGACATTAGTCGGAGTTGGCATAGACCCACGAGACCTTCCGTTTTGGCTGCCAGTCTTGCCAATAGCAGGTCCCCAGGTCTCCCACACTTGTGACCAACAATGGCTGCACATCAAAGGCCCCCAGGACCCCCTCCCCAGGTTCGCTGACTTTTGAGAGCGGCTCAGAGAACCTTGGAGAACGTTTACTTATTATTTGTTGCTGACGTACTGCAAAGGCTAACCTCACAATCCACATCAACAGCCACATGAAGAGACACACAGGGGGCTTGGAGGAGGGTCCCCAGCACAGGAATTTCTGTCCCCATGGGGTTGGGGTGCATCATCCCTCTGGCATGTGGACAGACATATTCACACATTTGGAAGTTCCCCAATCCCTCCTCCCCCTTTAGGCATTTCTATGGCGGTTTTATTAGGGTGACACCATCAATTATTATCTCTCTGTAGCCTCCCTCCCTTCCTGAGGATGAGGGGGTGCGGTGGAAACATCCAGATTCTAATTATTTTCTTTCTAGCGAGCAGCCCCTACCCTGAAGCTGCCGGGAGCCCAGCAAAATTGGCTTCCTTAGAACAAAAGCTGCTGCTATCACCCAGGACATGCGAAGGGGTTTAGCTCAGGGTCAGGAACTGGACTAGAGATCAACGCCAGAATCCCCGATGTGCCCAGCACCTTCGTAGGTTAGGAAATGACAAAGGTTTGAAGAGCTCTGGCCAGGAGCCAGGGATGAAGACCGAAAGATGTTATTTTTTAGTGCACCGCACCAGCACACCCGCCCATTGGAATCTTGAGGCCGGGGACGCAGCTGGGTTCCCACCAGCCCCCCAAGGGTTTGGATGAAGCTGCCCAGGTCGAGCAACGCTGACTCCCTAAAATGGCGATGGTTGATCAAGATGGAGGGCCACTTTCTTTGAGTAGAAAGATGTCATCATTACTCTAAGAAACCCAGGGATGTGGTACCCGGGCCGAGGTGGCTGCCGGGTGATCAGAGCGCCAGAGGGAGTCCTTGCTGGGCAGCTGGTTCCCAGCTGGCTGCACTGCTGTGCATTGACACCAGGGGGTCACCTGCCCCTGGCGGGGGGGTAGGGGGGTGGTGGGGGATGAAACACAAGGCTTCTCCCACATCGGCTCCTGCCCCTCTGCGCTGCTTGGGTTTCCCGGAATCCCCTCCCTGGGCACTGCCCTGCCAGGTACCCTGGCCAGCTGGAGCAAGCAGGCAGGAGGTCAGAGGGCAGTAGGTGAGAGCGGTTAGGACAGACATCTCCCTACCAGCTGGCTGGGGTATGGTGGAAAGTCCAGGCAGTGTTTTCTGGGGTGTGAACGCTCCCACCAAGGTCAGTTTGCAGTTAGCACCATGCCTGCTCTGAACCAGGCTGTGGAGTGGGAGCAGGGGTGTCCCTGTCCTGACTCGCCCCTCACAATGGGGGTCTAGAGCAGACAACTTATCCAGTGGAGTGAGGCCTAGTATGGCTCATCCTCTTGGCTTTAAATACAATTTATTAATTGTCATTTATATCATTTAATTTCTAGCAATGGTATGTTTCATCGCTGGCTCAGCCAAACCCGGAAAAATAAACGACTTGACTCTGCACCTGGGCCTGGGGTGGAGGGCTTCTGTTTTGTCCAAGGGCTTCCTGACCCCGCTCTGGTTCTGTCCTCACCCTGCAGCACTGGCGGTGCCCACAGGACAGGGAGGGGCTGCACTGGAGATGTGGAGCCTGTGCCCAGGGCCTCTCGAGGGCGCTGCATCTGCCTGGTCCACCTGGCACGGCAGGCAAGCCACCTGCATCTGGGCACTCAAAAGGCTGGAGTCGCTCTTTCCATTAGTTCTACAGGAAACCTGGTTGCTGGTGTTTCTGCCTTCCTTTCTAGGAGAGGGGTTTCTACCCTGACTCACACGCCGACCAAGTAGAGCAGGATGACTTTAGAGTATCACTTCCCAAACATGTTGACTGCACCCCCTTTCTTTCTGGAGCTCTTTGCAGAGATAGTGTTCCTTGGAACACACTTTGGGAACTCCAGGTTAGACGCGTGTAAAAATAGCACTGTCACCTTTAAGAGTCAGGAGACCAGAGATTTTGAGCTGGGTGGGATGGATGGAATTCAGAGTACTGGGAAGCCATGAGATACCAGCACCTCCATCTCTTACTCCTGAACACCTGGAATAATCTCCCCAGGGTTGAATCCAGAGATGTTGATTTAATTGGTGTGGCATGTGGTGCAGGCACCACAATTAAAAAAAAAAATTCCTGGGCCTCCCCTGGTGGCGCAGGCGGTTGAGTGCAACGCTGTGAGACTGTCCGCAGCCTCTGCAGCGCAGGTTCGATCCCGGCCAGTCGGCGAGGGTCCCACATGGCATGGCAGACCTCTCCTGTCTCGCCCACTGCTCCCCTCAGCAGTGTATTTCGTCAGCCTGCCTGTTCTGTTCCCTGCTCTGTCTCTGGTGAATCCTCTCATCCTCCCTCGCATCTGGCCTGTAACCCAGTTCTTATATAAATAAAGAAAGTAAATCTTTGAAAAAAAAAAAATTTCCTCATGTGATTCCCATGCACAGCCAGGGAAGCATGAGAAGGCTTAGGTAAACCTAGGGTCAGTGGGAGGATTAATGGGTGGGCTTTCTGATCTGCATTCTCGGGTCACATTATCAAGGGTATCAGCTACAAAATGAGGGGGGGTGATGGTCGTATTTAATTTTGCATTTATCAATGATATTTGATTCTGAACCCCACATCTTAATAGAAACACCTGAAAATTGGAAACTGTTCAGAAAACGAGCCTGCAGGTGGGAAGGCCTGTTCTCTGGAGAATTCCATAAACAGTAGGCACTCCTTAGAGCAATGGAAACTGAGGTCAGGGCTTGTCATTTGGCACACCTGCCCTCCCCTCTTTCAGTTCCAGGCATGCCCTGCTTTCTCTGGCTACTGCTGAGGAGCTCCCGGGAGAGTCTTAGGGGGGTCATAAGTTGTGGATGTGCAGCAAGGTGGAGGGGCCTCTGGGAGGGGCAAGCAGAGTTAATTTACACCTATCCATGATTCTCCAGGGTCACATGGGGAGACCTCCGAATTGAAGGCATAGTTCTGCATATTTAAGAGAGTGAGAGAAAGGAGCTGGGCAGGAAGCAGTGTGTGAGGGCACGGGGCCTGAATGTTGAGGAGCGACCTTGCCCTCTGTTCATGGCTGGATTCCATGCCGGGAAAGGCCTGGAGCTAGAGCTCAACTGAAAGCCACTGACTGAATGAACAAAGTCTGAAGTCTCCAGAGAGAACAGAGAGGTCTGGATTTAGGGTAAGAGAAGTGGTCAGGGAAGGCCTCTCAAACAACATTTCCTCCAAGACCTGAAGAAGGTTGGGAACCAGCCTTGGGAAGAGCATTCCAGGTGGGGAGAACAGTGCATGCAGAGGGCTGGGGCTGCAAAGGCCTGGGTGGGTGAGGGCAGCGGCAGGACCCCAGGGCACCGATTACTGGAGGTGAGGAATGGGAATATCACACAAGGCTTTGAGAGGCTGTGAAGTTAGGAAACTGCCTCAGGGGCTGTTTGCCAGCTGTGCTACCTGGAGCAAGTGACTTCACTTCTCACTTTCCTCCAGGCTAAGATGGGGATAAAAACAGCAAACACCCCACAGGACTGGGAAGGATGCAGAGCCCTGGGAATTGCGTGTGCACACAGTATCTTCTGCAGCAACGCCAGCTGCCACTACTGCCACTAGGACTGCTACTATTACTACACCGCCATCACAGAGGCGCCCAGGAGACGGCGTGGGCACAGAAGCCAGGTGCACTGGCTCAGGGTTCTGGGTCTTTTCCATTCTGGCTACTCCCTCCCAGCTCTCCCTGCACCTCCCTGCCGTTGCAGAGGGCCAAGGCTTTTGGATCCTGTCCAGACCCCTAATTGCGAGTTTCCGTGTAGCCAACTCTGACCACATTCCTGGAAAGAGGGCCTAAGCGCCTGCCTGCAGGCTGCCTCCTGCTGCTCTGAGCAGGACAGAACTAGAAACCCAGGTGGCATGCCAATGGCTACAGGGCTGTGTGGGGTGTTGAGGGGGCTCGGACGGCCATAGGGTGGTGTCCCAGGAGTTCAGGGTCATGCTGTCCCTCTGCAGGAGCCTCCTGGCACTGGCAGGGAATGGGTGGGGCTGGGCCCTGGGCAGGCACCAGATTCCCTGCCTAGCAGACTGGCTCTGGGCAGGTAGAGACAGGCAGAGGGAGGTGCAGTGGGTTGGAGATGGGAGACAAAGCCAAAGCCTTCCGTTGCCCCTGTGCCCTGTGGAAGCTCCCACCTCTCCTGATAGGGCGCCAAACGGGTTCCCTGACCACCCTGCTGCCCCGGCCCCCAGAATCACTCTTCCTTCCTGCCAGCTGCCTAGAATCCATCCTGACTCCTCCTTCATTCACACCCCCATCCCTCAGCAAATTCTACCGACTCTACCTGTAGGCACACACAGGTGGGGTTTCATTACCACACAGGGCCCCTGCAGACGCCCGTCTCTGCCCAGGAGGGCTGCAAAGCCTCCCAACTGGGCAGTGTAGCTGCCCCCGTCCAAGTTGATGGCAGCCCCTCCTCCATGCAGTCTCTGGGATAATCACACCAAATGAAGACTGGGGTGCCCCAGCTCTCTGGTGACTTCCCTTTCACTTAGGGTACAGACCCAGTCCCTCCTGACCTCCTGTCTCACTTCTCTGCTTTCCTGGGCTCTTCACTGCTGGCCTTCTCATCCCTGGCCTTGGCACATCCCCAACACCGGGCCTTTGCACTCGCGGCTTCCTGGGCCCAGAATGTTTTCCCCTCCTGTTCATGTTCTGCGGGACTGTCTTTGTGTAAATCAGCAACTCCCAGCCTCCTTCCCAAGCTGAGTCTGTCCACTGCCCTCACCACCACTGACACACTTCCTTGATTTGATTGTCTAAATCCCCACACTGGGATCCGAGAGCTGGGAGCACAGGCTGCTTTCTGTTCCATTTCCTGGTGGCTCTCAAGCCTCTACAGAGCCTGGCACGTAGTAGGCTTTCAATCAAGGCCATGGCATGAATGGAACCCACAAGCATTCCTCAAGCAAGGGAGCACTTCTTCTGGGGCTGCCCTTTCTGTCCCTGGAGGAGCTACATCAGAGGGCTCCACTCTACGAGGTGCCTTCAAAGCCCCCCGCTCTCTGAGCGACCTCTTGGCTTTCCTCTGGCTGAGGCCATGCAGAATCCTGGGGGGAGGCTGGAGCTGGCTACTTCCTGGCCACAGGTCTGGGGCTGGTCAGGGTACTCACACGGTCAGAATGGGGCTAGCAAATTGTGCGGGAGGACTGGGAGCTCGGGGCACCCACCAGGGCTCCCTTCCTGTGGAGCTCACACCCAGCCTTCAAGTGAGGAGGTCCTGGAGGGCAGGAGTGAGGGAGAAGGCAGGGAGTGGGGAGGCAGAGCTGGGAGGGCACAGGGACTGAGGCTGAGTATGGGTTCCTGCCTGGGGAGTGCAGAGCTGGGGGGCGGCTGGGAGAGGGTACCTGGGGCAGGGGCAGCCATGTGGGGGCTTAGAGTGGGGTAGTGGGCTGGAGAAGGGCAAAGCTAGAGGCAGGGAGATGTGACAGACTGTTGCCAGGGCTGGCGAGAGGTCAGGGAGTGGGCCAGTGGACAAACACAGTGGCTTTCAGATTGCTCTTTTGGAAATCCTGGGTTCTCTCCTCGGGACTTTCCATCCCAGATACTCTGGCCTGTTCTCCCAGCCCCTTGGCCCTCCCAGCACGCGGCGAGGCAGGTGTGGCGCAAGAGTTCTTGCTAACAGAAGAGCAGACGCTTAGCCATGGGGTCATCCCTGTTTACATATCATCACATATGAGAGGGGAAATGGAGTGGGGGGTGAAATGTAGCTCCCCCAAACATAATGCTCCCCCAAACGTGGTTCCCCTAAACATAGTGGATACGGCCTCATTTGGGAGCAGGGACTTTGCAGATAGAAATAAGTGAAGGATCTTGAGGTGAGCCAAGTCCAATGCCAAGGGCGCTTATGAGAGAAATGGCGCAGACACACAGAGGCCATGGGGCCGTGGGGGCAAGCCTGGGCAAGGTGGCCCCAAACCACGAACAACCTGGTTCCTCCAGAAGCTGGAACAGGCACCACCCCCCTCACCTCAAGCCCCTGGAGTCAGCATCGCCCTGCCCAATACCTTGATCTCAGACTTCAGGCCTCCAGGACTGTGAGAAAAGACATTTCTGTTGTTTTAAGCCACCCAATTAGTAGGAAGCAGGTACAGCCGGGATTGAGGAGGATTAAACTCTCACTGAGAGATGATCTTGCTTAGGATTACCTCTCCGACCAGTTTCAGGGACCCACCCAGCCACGTCTTGGGATTTGGGGAGGCAGGCTTGGCCCAAGGAGCCAGAGAGGCAGTTCTGGGGTGGGGGCATTGCCATCTCCCGGCACCTGCACCTTGGTCTCCCGGGAGGACACCCAGGCACTGTGGGTGAGGCCAGGGGACAGCGGGGAGCATGTGAGGGGCCCGCTCTGCTGGGCCTCATCTGCGGGTGGCTGTGATCGTGAAGTTGAAAGCTTCGCTGTCAACCTCAGAGACCTTTCAGATGGAAAATCAGACCCAGTGGGAGGATGTCCTCCCAGTCATGGCGGAGGGAAGACATGTGACTCTGAGGTTGGAGGTGGGCGGGAGAACGTGCCAAGACCAGGGATGCAAAGCAGGGGCACCATTTACAGCCCATTCACCCAGCCCCTGGAGCTCGGCATGTCACCTGCATTGCATACGGGCCCTCAGCTTCCCCACCGGGTGCTGTGACCATCACCTTATAGACCAGGAGACTGAGGCCACACACCTTCCCATGGTCAGTGCCCAGTAAGTGCCATCCTTGCCAATCTGTGGTCCCTCTGCAGGACTCAAGGCCCACAGGGAGGACCACGTGTATGCGGGAGGGTGCACTGAGTCATGGATGTCAGGCTCTGGTCTAAGCCCAGTCTTGGAGTCGGGAGACCTATAATACTGTCACTGGGTGCAGGGTAGGGGTCCCACCACAGAGGCAGCCCCTATACCCCCAGAAGCCCAGGGCAGGAGGGACCCACTGTGGTTAGCCCATCTTACTGCTGGGGTGATTGAGGCTGGGGTCAGAACTTTCCAGAGATTGCAGGACACGAGGTAACAGCTGTGCTGGGGCTCCCACCCAGGTCCCCCAACTCCACAGCCCACATGCCTGACTTTGCTTGTCAGGACCAGAGGGCCTGTCTGCTACCTCTGGACTCACCTCCTCCTCTCCAACCAGGCCAGGCCCCATGGCTCCCCTGGGGGCCTCCCCTCCCATTGCTGTGGCCCCTCCTTACCTGATGATGGACAGGCTGGGTGCCTACAGGTGACCAGTGCCACCTGAGGAGGAGCAGGCACAGTGGAGCTGGTCCTTCCCTGGGGTCCCCCCCTCCCCCCACTTGGATGCGGCAATAGGGGAGCTGGGACAAGAGGCCAGTCTGGCCTGTTTGTTGCATCACAAAGTCCTGCCCTGGCAGGTTGGAGGGGAAGCCTCAGAGGCTCTGCCCCAGGGGCCTGGCCCAGCTTCCTCCTTCAGAGCCCTGGCACTGAGCATTCACAGCCCTGGGGCACCTTGGAAATGGGTACATCTTGCCAGGGTGACCCCACAGTGGGCTTGCCCCTCTACCCCACCTGGGCCCCGGGAGACTCAGGGAGCAGCCTCAGCATGGGGAGGTGGGAGAAAGTGGGAGAGCTCCAGACCCCATGGGATGGGTCTTCTCTTCACTGGAACTTTCCAGGGGATGCTGCAAAAGGAGAAGATCACAGCTCCTCCCAGGAGAGAGCTGGGGGCCAGGGAACCCAAAGTCTTCCAGGCCACGCACCTGCCAGGACAGCAGGGATGGGAGAAGATGCTCAGCCTGCCTCTGAAAGGTCCTCCAAATCCTAACTTTCTCTTCTGCAGCCACAGAGCTTTTAACAAACAACAAAACCTGACCTGGAATGCCAGCGTGAAAAATTCTAAATGATTCCACCGGCTCCCAACTGCTTTATCAATTAAAATGGACATATTTACTTGATGCAAATTGAGCCCCACAGCACAGCATGAAAGGGGTACCTCCAGGAGGAAGCAGCACCACGTCTGGGTTCCCAGAAAACCAGCCCGGGCTGCTCTGGCCTCACAGGTGTGCTCTGTAAGGGCAAAGTCCAGTCGCAGTGGAAAGCACGGGGTGTGGTGCCCTCAAGCCTGCTGTCCTCAGCAACACAGAAAAGCCAAGGCAGTTCTGAGGGGCTCTGCAGGGGCTCATGTCATATTCCCCCCCCCCCACCAGTCCTGCAGGACTCCTTGGGACTTCTGCTGCTTTGGAAAAGGAAGGACTGGATAACATAAGGGGTGCACTTTCCCTCTCACCTACTCTCCTGGATGCTCAAACCCTCATCTGCTCTGCTGCAGTGTCCCTATCTGAGGGGGAGTCTCCCCCTGCTCACCCCCCTCCCCCCAGCCTTCTCAGCGTTGGGCACAGGAGCCTTCCTCTCAAGGACTAGGATGGAAAGCAAGAGATAGGGAGTGTTTTTCTGGGGTTCCACTGGGGTTTGTGCAAGAGGGGATGGTTAGTTTGGGAGGGACAGAAGCGCAGCCTGGCTATTATTGTTCTCTTTAATCCATCACTCTGCTATTCAGAGGTCCAGCTGTAGTGGCAGCTGCATGGGCCTGAGGTCTTGGGTGAAGGTCATCTTTCCTTATGGCTGAGGAACGTTCCATTGTGTGGCTGGCCCACGCCTTCCCGCCCCGGCCCTCTGTCAGCAGGCCCTGGGGGGTTTCCAGGTCCCGGCTGTTGTAAATAGCGCTGTGGCAAACACTGTGGAGCAGGTAACTTTGAGTTGATGGTTCCACAGTCTGCGGATAGGTGCCCGGGAGCAGGATCGCTGGGTTGTACGGGATTTCCACTTCCAGTTTTTGAAGATAAATCCAGATGGCTTTCCGCCATGGCCGCACCGGTTCACATTCTCACCAGTGATGTGATGGGCTCCTCTCTCTCCTCGTCCTTGCCAGTACTTCTTGTTGGGGGTCTTCTTATCACGTGCCCTCACAAAGATGGCTCTACAGTGAAAGCACAATGAAGTGGTCCGGAGCTCTGGAAGGCCCAGAGCCTGCACGATCCCAAGACAACACTGAGCCGCGTGGTCGCTGGGTCACACTGGGAGACCCCAGCCACCGAGGCCAGTTCCTGGGGCCAGAAGCCGAGTTCTGGGTCATGCCTGCATGCAGCTGTCCTGGCTGCTGTCCTCCTGGCATGTCCTCCCGGTAGACATCACCACTGAGGAGCCCACCGGGTTATGCCTGTGGGAAACGTTCACTGTGTCCAGAGAGTCCTGCAGGCCTCTCCCTCCCTGAGGTGTGCGTGTCTGGTGGCTCTTGGACAGAGAATCATCTCACTGAATCCTTTCGCAGCCCTCAATCTTTCCAAAGTCCCTGTGGGATACTTAGAGTCTTTGAGGAAAGCGTCTGTGCATCTATCCAGTGCTCAGCCCATCTGTCACGCTCCCTAACGGAGACTTTCCTCTTTTTTTTTTTTTTTTTTTTAAAGATTTTATTTATTTATACAAGCACTGGGGTACAGGCCAGAAGCATGGTGGTGGGGTGAGAGGATTCACCAGAGACAGTGCGGGGAGCAGAACAGGCAGAAGGACCAAAGTACACTGCTGAGGGGAGCAGTAGGCAAGACATGAGAGGTCTGCCCTGCCATGTGGGTATCTCCTTGGCCGGCCGGGAATCGAACCAGTGCTGCAGAGGCTGCAGACAGCTTCAAAGTGCTGCGCTCAACTCTCTGCACCACTGGGGAGGCCCCTCCTCTTTTTTTTTTTTTTTTTTAAGAGAAGATAACCCTATATAACTAGAAATTCATACTTACTGTTGTATTATTTTCACTCTTATATTGATAAGAAATACTCATTGGCAAGAAACACTGAGTTTTTATTTATGGCAATAACACAAAAAATCATGGTTACCAAATGAATGATTTGGGGCCCAGGGCCCTAAGTTAAGGGGGATTTGAGATCTGGGCTCCAAACCTGATCCAAAGAGCCCGAACAGAGCTCCATATGGGGGACTACAGCAGGGCCCTCAGATATGTGGCTCCATTCCTGCCCGGCCAGCTCTGAGTGGTGGCCAGGAAGAGCGTGCGGAGAAGCTTCATGCACTCATGGCTCTGAGTGACCCTGAGTGCTGTTACTTGGCCGGGAGAGAGGAGGGCCCAGCTGTGCTGGCTGTGGCTCAGGGTTTGTGGCATTTGGGCTTCTGGCCTATTAAGAATTTACAGCCAGGGCCTCCCTGGTGGTGCAAGGGGTTAAGACGCAACCTATGAAGCTTACCGCAGCCTCTACAGCACAAGTTCGATCCCCTGCCAGGGAGGTGACCCACATGACTTGCCCGCTGCTCCCCTCAGCAGTGTATTTCAGTCGATCTACCTGTTCTGTTCCCCCACTCTGTCTCTGGTGAATCCTCTCACCCCCCACACCTCTGTTTATTTATTTAAATAAATAAATCTTAAAAAAAAAAAAAAAGAACTTAGAGCCAGTGGCTCCCAAGCTTGGGAAAGAGGCAACACTGCCATCTAGTGGCCAGTGGTGGGCAGTGTGTGCGACGCTGTTGAAAGCATTTTGAGCATCAGGAGTCCTGACCCCGCAGGACAGTGTCACTGGGTGGGAACTGGAATTGCAGCTGTGTTCACAGTCCGGTGGGCGGGCAGCCCCACACTGTCTGGGGGACATATGGGGACACTGTCTGGCTCGGGAGAGGTGAGAGGAGGGCTAAGGAAGTGGATCTTTCTAAATTCCCTTTTTGTGTTGCAAGGGATGGTCCCCGACAGTCTCAGGTTGTCGTGCAGCCGGTGCCCCCAACTCTCTGCACCTGCATCTCCACTATCAGTTGGGGAAGGGCGCTCTGCAGGTCTCTGTGAGCTCAAGCAAGCCTCCACTCCGACCATGCCTGTGTGGAACGGTGTCCAGTCCAGGGCAGCTGGGATTACAGTTCCTGGGAGGGAACTGAATTTAGAAGCAGTGGAGACCTGTATATTGGTAGGGGGTGCCCCATACTCACACAGCACCCCTCCTCTGTGTGGGGAGAGAGCCAAGTCAGAATGACCAGCCTGGAAGCAGCTGTGGGGCTTAGGACTCGGCAAAGCTCACCAGGTGGCATGCAAGGTCACAGCAGCAGAGCCTGTGCACGGAGAGGTGGCCCTCGGGTTCCTGTGCAAACTGCAGCCCAGTGTGTGCCAGGGGCTGTGCCCTACGGGGACAAAACCCAAGCAGGGACCCTGTGCTCGGGGAGCCTCTGTCTAGGGAACATACTCACACACATGCACACACACTTCACACTTACACACACCTCACAGGCACAGGTAAAATACCTTCTGAGAAGCTACCAGAAGGTCAGGAGCACAAACAATGGGGCCTATCAGGGAGGCCAGAGCTTCCTGAGGAAGGGAGTTGGGAGGATATGGAAGAAGACTGGGGTTCTTGGAAGGGGGTGAAGAGCACTTTTAGGAGGGCAGGGGAAGCAAGCATGGTGAGATCCAGGAGCTGACAGAGGTGGGGTAGGGAAGAGGGCTGGGGAGGTCTGGAAAACCAGAGGAGGGTCAGGGACGCAGCCTGGGGAGGCCACCATGGGGAAGGCTGTGTGTGGGGAGCGGGGAGGACTCCAGAGGTGAGAGGGTCTGATCTGCAACTCTAAGTGTTAACTGGCTGGCTGGGGAGGACTTGGGGTCCAGAGGGGACTTGCAGGCAGACCGTCTTACCTGAGACCAGGGGAGAGGGAAGAGGCTGGTCTAGTGGGCGTGGGTGAGGAGCTTCCGGCTGGGTCACAGCTGGAAGCTGGGTGGCCTCCGTGGGCTGAGGGCCTGGTTCTGGGGGGAAAGCACTGTGTGTGCAGCCTTGGCTCCTGGGAACCTGAGCTGCTGGAGACAAGGGGAGCCCTGGTGGTGGACAGTGTGAAGGCGAGTCGCCTTGTCTCCACACTGAACATCACTCGTGGGGCAACCTGAGAAGTGACTGTCCAAACCAGGCACTGAGGGACTGTCCCAGCCAGCAGGGACAGTCCCTATGGTCATCCGTGAGTAGGTGTCAGGTAGAGATGTGGGCGGGGATGAGGTCCTCTGGGGGGAGGAGGGCTCCTGGGGCCAGGCCTCGAAGTGGGGGGCGGGGCAAAAGTAAGGGGATGAGGTGTAGGGCACGCAGCCATCAGGACGCCCACAGTTCTGCCCCTTCCCGGAGCACCTCCTAGATTGAGCCCCTTAGAGGTAGGTGCCTGGGGTCTGGCCAAGCTGGCAGGGAATGGGGGAGACTCCAGCCTGCAGGAAATGGGGTGAGTGCTGCGACACTCCCTCTGGGGGCAGCTGGAAGTCTAAGTCCATCTAAGTGACAGTGGAGTCTGGCCAGGCGGCTCTCTGCTCTCCCCTCCTTCCTGCCAAAGCCAGCAAAGACAAAACCCTGTGTGGGACGTGTGGTGGGAGTGGACTCATCAACCTTCTTGGAAAGGACCAGCCAGGGGCTATAGCCCACAGACACTATCAGGACTGGTGTTCTGTGGGCCAGGCCACCCCTCCCTCCCTCTGAGAAAGGACTCCGGCCATTCCTCAGTGGCCCATCGCCAGGAAAGTGGCGGAGCTGCCTCAAGAGGGGTTCACGCCTCTAGCTGGATCACGGATCGTAGCTCACAGGACTGCCCTGGCCAGGGCTGAGTCTGTGGAGGCAGGTGGGCAGGCGGGAGCCAGCTCCAGTAAGACAGAAGAGGCTGAGAGGCAGAGATTGTGTCTAGAACAAACAGTGGAGGTGGCGCCCAGGTAGGCGGCAGGCCCAGTCCCAGGCAGGTCTCTCAGGCTCCACCTCTAGTGGAAACGCTTTTGTTCCCATGCCCACCTGCTGGAGCAGCTGGGATCTGAGAGGCACTGGATGCTTCTTCCCAGGCCCTGACCCTGGTCGGGCTTTATCAGGATGTACCCATCCAGGCTCCTCTTGCTGTGCCCCCTGCTCAGGCCAGGGCCAGCACTGGGGCCCTCTCTGTGACTGCCTGGGGGGATGCGTGGACAGGAGGCAGGTCAGGCTGAAGGAACATGGAGACTGTCAGACCTGGGCCAGGTTCCAGCCTCACAGCTGCTCAGCCCTCCGAGGCCTTCTCCAGCTGTGAGCAGAAGCACTCACTCAGGCTGCAGGGTTAGGAGGGGCGTGACCTATGGACCAGAGCTGAGAGGAAGGCTAGTTCTCCTTTCCAGAAAACTGCAAATGCAATTTGAAAAAAAAAAAAAAAAATCCACAAAGCAAAAGGCAAGAAAGAGACCTAGGGTTACCTCTACCCATTTTACTAAGCTACAAATAATTGTGGTGGATAGAAATCCCTGGGCTGCTTCTGTTTCTAAGAATAAATCAAAATGGACTTCGTATTGATTCTGGATTCACTGGCCAGCCTCAGAATCCAATTAAAAGGAGGCTCACTCCGTTTAAATTTAGAATTACTTCTGCTCAATTCAAACAAAGCCCAGAATCAGCTGATGCCTGCACAAATGTTAGGGCTCCCCCTGATTTAAACAGAACACAGAGAAAGCAGTCCCTCGTCAGGAGTCGGGACCACCTCCATGCCCAGGAGGGCAGAACTACGAAGAGAAAGGGAGGTGCGGTAGGAAAAAAGACAGAGCAGGGAGAAGGCGAAGGGGAGAGGAGTAAAGACAGAGCAGGAGAGGCTGTGGACAGAAGCCAGAAAGCAGACTCTCTGGTTTCCAAATAAGGGGATGCTGGTCCCAGAACCCGCCCAGGGTGAGTACAGGGCGGTCCCTAATCCACAGCGGTCCCCACACTACAATGTGTAGGTGTCTGTAGTAAAGACAGCAATGGTGTGCTTTGCGGGGGTGCGGGGGTGGGGGTGGTGGAGGGGTGGGGGTGGGGTGGAGGAGGGAGGTAAAGTAAGGGTGGGTGCCTTCCTTCAGGCCACCCAGCTGGGAAGTGGGGCACTGGGATTCCCCCCTGCAGGGGAACAGGGCAATAGTCGGAGACAAAGCCAGTGGCCTCAACCAATATGTCACTCGGTATTTCAGAACAAGAGGGTGTCCAGATATGGAGTGTGAAGTGAGGGGCTCGGGGTGGGGGTGGGGGCAGGATCCATGGGGTGGGGGGAGCAGAAAACGATGAGGGGTTTCCTGTAACATGAGGAGATGGGGTTTTGGCTCAATGCAGTATCCTGGAGGTGTCACAGATGCTTTCCCTTCAGTGATTTGGACTGAGGCATCGAGAAGAGAGACCCATCCGTCCGTCCATTCATCCATCCATCCACTTATCCATCCACCACCCATCGGGCTTCATGAAGCACCCTAGTACATGTGAGATACTGTAAGAAGTGATAAGGTTTGACAAAAAGGGAAACTTCCTGATGACTGTGGAAGCTGGGTGACAGCTATACGGGTTCATTATACTCTTCTCTACTTCTGTGTATTTGGCTTGAAAGTTTTGTATTAAGTGGGTAAATGTAGAGACCAGACATTTTAAAGTGGGGACCAGCAGCTGCTGCCACAGGCAGCTGACCCTGAGGAGCAGCCGTGCTCCTCCTCAGGGCAGTAGTGTTAGGCCTGTGCGGAGCCCTGGAGCTCAAGGACCTTCAGATGAGCCCAGAGCAGGGCCAGGGGCCTCGGTCAGCTTGCAGCAGGATTCACAAAGAGCAGAATTTCTAGTGGTGGCCCCGGCACACTGTTCTCAGGCAACAAGTCACAGGCAGAAGACGACAGAGATCAGGGGACGGACAGGTCTGGCAGACGAAAAGCACAATGGGGAGCACCTCGCTCACCTAGCTGAGAGCACTGAACACCCCCTGCGAGGCGAGACAGGCAGACACACAGACATGCGTGCCCACGAGCACACACACCTTCCTGCCACAACACAGCCATCACCGCTGCTCCATCTTTGCTCTCTTGCCACACCCCGGCCCTCTCCACAGAGCCCCTGACACGCCAGCAGGCTGGCCGGGGACCAAGGGCACAGCTGATGTTGCAGCACAGGTCCCAGCTCAGGTCTGGATTTTAAAGACAAAGCCACACGACCTTAAATAACCACGTTTAATGAGTCACAGAACAAACTTGTTCTTTAGCATTAAGTTCATTATGAACTTGAATCACTGTCATTTTAAAGTCTGTCACCCTATTGAAGCCCCAAGCAACAACACCCTTTGTGTTCAATGGTTGAAGTCACGAAGCCCTTATACATTCATGATTCTCGGCGATTTAGCTGGTGGACGTAGAGAGCTGCCAACCCTTCTATGTGCTAGGTTCAAAGGAAAAATCTGCTCTCACCGGCCACCAGGTCCTTGTGAGGCTGGTGGACCCACCCTGGGACCATGGCCCACAGACACTAGGGCTTTCTAAAGGCAGCGGTGCTACAGCACCAACCTGGGCAGGGAGCCAGGCCGAAGGCAGAGACAGAATCTTCTGGAGAGAGCACCGCCTCTCCGCCCAGTCCGTGTCCACCTGTACCCACCACCACCTTGCTCAGCTATGTCTGGGCACAGCCTCCCAGTGTGGGAGGCTGCAGAGTCCTTTGGGTACAGGCCCTCCCGCGCCCTACCCATGTAGAGTATGACTCCTTTCTGGGCCGGGGCACCTGCTTCAGGAAAGGTGGGCTTTAAAGCTTGCTGTTCTTCTGAAACTGGGCCACCAGGCTGAGCACCTGCTCAGAAGCTTTGATGTTCTTGGAGCCCAGGTAGGCGGTGCTGTTGGTGGCCGTCTCCTCCAGGAAGTACCGGTAGTTCACCATCAGGCCACAGGAGCCGGTGATGCCCTTGAGGCTGGTGTCGGCCATCCAGTTGAGGCGCCACATGACGGCCCCATTCTGTAGGTGGAAGTTGGCCACGGGGTTCAGGGCGTAGCCCCGGTGCTTCTCTCCATACAGGTACCAGGCACAGAGCCTCATCAAGGGGGCCTGGAGTGCCCTGACCAGCTTCTCAGACTTCGCCCAGTCACTGCTGCTGAGCAGGCCTTTGAGGGTCTCGTGGGCGGGCCCGCCCGTAAGCTCGGAGATGTCCCTGCACTCTGGCTCTGTGAGCAGCTCGCTCTTCCCTGGCTCCTTGGCCTGCGTGCTCAGGAGCCCCAGAAGCCACTTGGTGAATCCAGGTATAGGAGACAGACTGGAAAATGCCCCCAGGTGAGGAAACTCTTTCTGTAAGGCAGGGGTGGGGTAGGAAAGGAAGGTAGAGACAACACACAAATTCAGCAGGCCCGTCACCAGCCCAGGAAACCTCTGTGTTTCCCACCTGTCTCCTCAGCCTCAGCAGCCTCAGCTGCTATGATTTGCAGAGTGACAATTGAGTTCAGGGTTTTCTTCCTGCAGGGGGCATTTATTAAGGGCCTCATGGGTGCCAGGCCCTGGAGACACCTCGAGTCTCCCAGGCCCGCCTTTACAAGGTGTCTCCGTCTGCACCACTGCCCCCTCAGTCAGAGGCACTGCTTCCAGGGGGCACTTGGTATGCAGCCTCTGACCGCAGACCTGGTCCTTCTGGCCCACCGTGCCTCTCTCATGGGCTTCTCTGTGGCCACAGAACCTGGTTTCATGCTTGGCACTCATGTACCCAGTGACGGTTTGTTGAATAAATAATCAGCTGCCCAGCTATATACCACAGGGGGTGCAGAGGAGAGGATAGAGGGGTAGAGACAGGTATTTCTCCACATCCGTCAATACGGTGCCACCATCACTAATTACAGAGAGAACTCAATGTTCATTTCCAAAACCACAGTATTTTCTGACTATACACATAATAGATACTTACTAGAGATTTTTTTTTTTTTGGAAAATGTGTGATGGAAGCAAAGAAAACCTCCACACTCCGCACGCTTCTCCTACTTTCCGTAGTTTGGTAAAGTCCACTTCCTCATCAGTCGTTGCTCAGCAACGCGTGAGTGGGTTCCCTGCTTTATGACCCGTGTCACGCTTTATGACCCGTGTCATGCGCCTTTTCTCATCATCATTCAAAATTCAAGGCCAACGCTTTTAACAACAGAACGTGACCTCCCCGTGTTCTTCTCACGAGGGCGGCTCTCCGGCTCGGGTTCTACAAAACCCACCGGCGCCCTGGGGCAGGGAGCACTCGGCTTCCTTCCAGATCCCCGCTCGTGACTTCCTGCCGTGTGCCCTCAGGTTGGCTGCGGGAGCGGGACCTGCTCTGACTGGTCCAGAACCAGAGCCTGTGGGTGGGCTGCCCTGACCAGGGCCTGCCCTTCCTGTGAGGGGCTTTCTTACCCTCCTACACCCTCCCTGCCCGTTCATGTACACCTTCAGCAAAGAAGCTGCAACGGAGAAAGCAGCGGCGGGCATGCATCAGACACGCTCTTCCCCACCTCCGGGAAAAGTCACTGCAATGAAGCCGACTCCCAACCGAACCCTGAGATCCCCGGTTGAAGAGTTGATTACGAATTTAATAGGGAGCAGCCAATACTAGAACCCCCACTCCAGCTGCCATTCCCCTGGCAGAGCTTCTGCGGCGCTGTCCATGCTGAAACCACGCAAAGTGGAGCGCCGGGCTCTCGGGGTGGTGGGGGTGGCTGTGCAGTCTGATGATTTTACCTGATCTTAGATTCTACTCACTCTATTCAATGACACTCCTTAGGAGAAAAAAATAAAAGGCCTACACCCAGAGCAAACACTTTTGTTGCAGGAGGGCCGAAGTTTTCCCCAGGGCAACAAAGAGAATGGCGGGACCATGCCTCACACTTATGCCAGGACAACATGGGAAAACCACAACAGGGTCCTCTGGAGAGAGGCCCCTGGCACACACTGCATCTGGAGGCCACAGGAACAGCCAGAACTGGGACTGTCTTTGGCACTGGTTCCAGCTCCTGAGCGGTCCCAGGGTTCCTGGGAAGCACCTCACCCCACCCCTGAGATGGTTGGCAGGGGTGCCCCATCACTCACCTGCAGTTCCTTCACCACCCGCTTTATGAGGAAGGTGCCCAGCTCCACGCCCTGCAGGCCTGGCTGGGTGAGGTTGATGGAGTAGAACACGGCCGCTGCGATTCTGTTCTTCTCTTCGCTCTCGGACGGAGGGGACTCCTTCACTATTGCCTGGAGGACATTCACCACCAGGTGAGAGGCGTGGACGTGCCCACAGCTGCACTTCACCCTCCTTTCTGGGCCATGAGCTCTCCTCTGCCCCCCGGGACCCTGGACTTGAGGTCACGGTGATGAAGATGGATCTCCTGGCCTCTGTTCTGTTTGGAAACCTCTCCAGAACCCCAGGGTTTGTCCCTGTGTGGATCCTTTCCCTCCCTTTGAGATTCTTTGTTGAACAGCAATTTATATCCCTTTCCTCTTTTTCATGCCTTGGTATAAACTGACACTTGATCAACCTGCTCCCCTACAATATCCAGAAGTTTGATGATGTCAAAATCCTAAGCTGCCTCTACATTTAGGTGTGTGAGAGCAATCCAGGGCAGAAGCTCCCGGGCGCCCTTTAGTATTTCCAGCTCCAGAAACGGGAGCCTGCGCAGTGTGTGACAGTCTGCTCTCAGTTTGGAGCCTCTCCCGGGACAAAGTCCTCACAGTGCAATTTTTACAGCAAGAGGAAGGCATCTTTTCTGTGTTAGTAGATGTTGCCCAAGTGCCCTCCGAGAGGCTCAGTAGCTCTGAGTGTGAAATACCCCTGCACCAGCAAGCTCTCCCTGTGACCAAGAACAAAGGCCCAGAACCTTGACTCCATGGCTCTTCTGGTGACCTTCTGATGGAGGACACGCTGCGTGTCTGTCCTCTCCCCACAGCACTCCCAGGGGCCTGTCATATCTTCATCTCTCCAACCTCCCAATGGCTTATTGGGTTGGCAGCCCTCCCTCACTGGCTGTGGGGTCTTGCTCCCCCTCACCTGTCCTTATGTTTCCTGGCCTGTGCCCCCAATCCCAGGCCCAGAACTGGTGGCACTGGCTTATCCATCCCCAGGCCAGCCCTGGAATGAGAAGCGATGCTGGCCAGAGGCGGGTGGGGCACCCATGCCCCAACTGCAGGGCTCTGGGTCCAGCTGGCATATAACCTGGGCCCTTTCTAAAATTTCTCAATCATGAGTCTTTTAAATTCCCCCCAAGAGGTCTCCCCAGTGGTGCAGCAGGTTGAGCGCAGCGCCGTGAAGCTGTCTGCAGCCTCTGCAGAGTGTGGTTCGATTCCCGGCGGGCCAGGGAGATTCCCACATGGCACGGCAGACCTCTCCTGTCTCGCCCGCTGCTCCCCTTAGCAGTGCTTTCGGTCTGTCTGCCTGTTCTGTCCCCAGCTCTGTCTCTGGTGAATCCTCTCACCCCCCATGCCTCTGGCCTGTACCCCAGCTCTTGTATGCATAAACAAATAAATCTTAAAAAAAATTCCCCCATACATTAAACAAATGCTGCAAAGTGGAACACAGGGCCTTTCTGGTTCTTTTCACCTCACAAAAGTGTTGTGCAGCAACTCAACCACTCCTCAGCTAGAAGCCAGCAGAGACAAGTGCTCTCTCCTTCCAAGTCTGCAGCTACCAAGTTGGAGATTTTATCCAGCCAGTTCCCACATCTGCACAAGCCTAACACAATCGATCTTTCAAGAAGGGGTTCAGCCAAGGTGAAACCACTTAAGGGGCCCTGGAACGCTCGTGGTGTCCTGAAGCCCCACTCTGTACCTGGATGTTGCTGGAGATATCACTGGTCAGCGCCACGTGCAGGACCACCAGGGGCTCCCCCAGGGCTGAGCAGTGGGAGAAGAAGTAGCACCTCCTGTAGGGCCCCACGCGCTGCTTCATGTCCATCCAGCTCTTCACCGGGTGCACAGCCTCTGCCCTGCCAGGGGGTTAGAGGGAGACACGTCCAGTCAGTCCCACGCCTGCGGCGTTTCCTTGGAGCCATTCACTAATGCAGAGAAAGTCCTCGAAATCAGCTTCAGTGGCCACTTCAGGAAAATTCAGAGAATATCACTTTAATGTGAAACACCACTGACTTTGAGAAGAAATTAATGACCATTTTACACAAAACTGTGCTCTGATTCTCAGCGCCCAGTGGATTTGGGACACCCTGTCTCTCGTCCTGCTGGATCTCTGGGTGTGGAGCCAAAGAGGCAAACACCTGCGGGATCTGGTGGCCTCACCCAAGCACTGTGTCCTCAGCATGGGCCACGGCAGGCGCTCGGCCCTCACACAGCACACAGGACAGCACCAAACACCTCCACCCCACGAGACAATGTGGACGGCAGGAGGTGGAAGAGAGAAGTGGTGGAAAGAGAGTCTGAGGGTGAGGACAAGCCTGGCACCCCAGGGGTATCTCACTGTGCATGGCACTATTAGGGTTGGGTTTTTTTTTTAATTTTCTAGGCAGTCCAAGTTTTAATTCTGGTCCTGCTGGCTGAGCAGCCTTAACAAAATTACTTAGCTTTTCTCTCAGCCTCAGCTTCCAAATCTGTGAAATGGACCCAGTTATCTTTGTTTCCATTGCTTCACTGGGAGGATTCAGTATGACAAGAACTAATCAATAATAGGCCTGTGCTCAACTGCTTCATTCAATTCAAATGCATTAACCTTTCTCTACCAGAGATGTAGCCTTCTGGAGGAAATATAAAGGACTGTGGGTCCTTCCCAAGGCTTTTAGGTTCTCGATGCGGCAGCTCTTCACTTGACCTGCTTTCACACTCCTCCCCCCCCCCCCCAGTCTCCTTTCCTCTGCCTTGGGCTAGGTGTAAGGCTGGTTCAGGGCCCTTTATGAGTCACATGGGAAAAAGCCAAACATGGGCTGAGGAAAGAGAAAGGAAAAGATAGATTTTCCTGTCATCTATAAGAACTTCTGGATTATAAGAACTGACAGATTTCTTTATAACAAAATTTCCAAAGAAGGAGCTGGACTGGCTCAGGAGTGGTAGAGGACCCAAGACAACGTCTTTCATTCATAAAGGTAGGAAAGGCCCTGGACACACAATTTTTTTTTTTTTTAAGGAAAAAAAAAAAAAAAAAAAAAAAAACAAAAGCAAAGTAGCCACCACCATCCCTCTTACCCTTAACTCTTCTCTCCTGCCTTGTCACCTCTGGAAATCTCAGCTGGATTATCAGGGTCCTCTACTTGACTTCAATTTTTCTTTGTCAGTTCAGCCACTTTGTTTCCTTACTATTACCCACATGAGTGAAATCATCCAGCCTTTGTCTTTCTGACTTCACTTTGCATAAACCCCTCAAGTTCCTTCCCTTTTGCTGCAAATGGCAACATTTCATCTTTTCTTATAGCTGAATCACATTCCACTGTGAGTAATACATACCACATCTTCCTCCAACCCTCTGCGGATAGGGACTTAGGCTGCCTCCATGTCTCAGCTGTTATAAATAACGCAGCAATTTTAGGGATTTTATCCAAGGGAGAAAGTTTAGCAGCTAGCTCATCTAGTTAGCTGCTACCTGAATGAATTACTAATGCAAAAACTTGGTCCAGTGACTTCATACAGCTCTACTAATGAGTCTTGGGAAAAAGTGGGCCTGTGCATTTGAAATGAGACCCTATATTTAATGAGGACAGAAATGAGACCCCAAATTTAATATGAGGTAGAATAGAGGCCCCACATTTAAAATGAGATCAGAAACGAATGCCCACACTTACTGGGGACAGAAATGTCTCTGTGCCCTTGTCCACTCAGTGATCCGGGATTCACTTGCCTGGACAACCACCACAGCTGTGAAGCCCTTGTCTGGGCTTTATCAAGCTCCAGATAAAGTGTACATAAGAATGGAGATTGGCTTTCAGGGGAAAATAGGAAAAAGGGAAGCCAGCAACTTACTCGCTGATTTTCTGTAGCACTTCACAGGGTGAATGCCAGGTGACTCGCTCCAGGGTCAGGAAGCCAGAGGAGAACCATTCGGACAGCATGCCTTTCAGCACTCCATTCATTTCCTGCAAGGACAAGAGACAGTTGTGGGCCTCCCCAAGAGAGAATGCCACCCACCTCGGCCCGCCTCCAGCACAGTGAATGCAATGAACCCAGCACAGAAGACTGCCAGAAGATTCTCCAGCCGCCTCTTTCTGAGTCTGTGCAACTGAGTTCTTCCCCCACATGAAGACCGAGTTCAACCTTTTGAGCACAACCACTTCAACCTCAAGCCGTCTGCATGAGTGTTCCATGGGGACCGAGTTGCTCAAGTCAAATACCGCATCCGTACTTGTTCACCTAGTGCACCCAACTGGAAATTCAAAGCTGGCATCACGCGGCATGGCCTATCGCAAAGGACAAGAACACCGAGCTCAAGTCCTCCTCTCAGGAACATTCGATTTGCCAAACCTTATTCCTTGTTTCCTAAGAGAAACAAGCACTGGATCCAGGTCCCCTATTTCTCTAAGGAACGTATTTTCACACTTCTGGAGTCAAGGGGCACCTCTGAAAGGATGGCGGGTCAGTTTCACTGGTACCATTTTTCCCCTCCCTTCTCGGGACTTACGTTACTAGTGAATCTGGCAATCAGTGCATTTAGGTTTGATGAATCTCTTCTAATTCACCTCACAATAACTTCATTACTTTCTAAAAGGATTACTATTCCAAAATACACTTGCACAGAGCCCTCTGAGGCAAGAAAAGCAAGAGGCGTGTGTGTTGGAGCAGAACCATCGGGGTTTAGCTGACGGTGACCCCGCTGACCATGTAACAGCAGTGACCCGAGCGTCAGAGCAGAGGGGAGGCCCCAGGCAGCAGACCCGGATCACAGGGTAGCCAGACATTAGCAGAGCTGTCCTGAAACAGCTGTGTCCTTAAAGCCTGGAAGCAGTGTGTTCTTTGCACCCATCTTTTTCTTTGTCCTTCCATTCAGCTGGAAGGAGGTGTGATGGCTAGACCTAAAGCAGTCGTTCTGGGCCATGAGGTAATTTGGAGAATGAAGGTTTTTCGAGGGAGAGCAACAGGATGGAAGTCGGGTCAACTGAGGGCACTGCAGAGCAGAATCAGTCCTCAGTGGCCTCGCTGCAAACTTTTCCATGAGATAAATTCTGTTACTCAAATCACTTATTTTGGGTCTGTGTTACTCATAGACAAATCACATACTAACAGATACACTGAATTGAGTAACGGTAAACATCTGGTATAGGACTGACCTTATGAATCTTTGTCTAAGATTCCAGAGACCCTGATGGATAACTCCGATAACTAAGAGTGGAGTTGTAAAAATGTCACAGCATCATTTCACATTTTAATCCCTGGTAAAAGGTCTCAAGACTTTGTCACTGAAGGGTAAGTTGCAGTTATGGGTTTGTGGCTCAGAAAAGGCTTTAGAATGAAGTGAAATCTCAATTTAAATACTTCAAAGAGAATTAAATTTAAATACTTAAGGCCTGGAGCACAGAAGAGGCTACAAATTTGTTCTGTGGGATTCCATGAGGGAAATAAAACTAGGATCAACTGGGGGAAGTCACAGGTAGTCTGACTTTGACAGAACTCACTGTAAAGAAGGACTTATGACTGGCTGGGGCTGCCCAGATGTCTCCTGGAGGAGCGACCTCACTGGGTGCCAAGTGAGCGCAGGTCCACAGGACTTGGCGGTGCCGCCTGAAGAAAGGCAGCTGTACCAGATGACCGCGGCAATTCCTTTAACCTTCGATTCCATAAGCATCTAGTGTCCTTTGCCTGGCTCTACACTCTGTAAGGGCAGAAGTCATTTCTGATTCATTCCTCTAGTGCCCAAAGCACAGAAGGGGAGGGGGGCGGTCCCTGTGGAAAGTGGTTGATAAATTGGTAGCAACTGAAAAAGAAAAGCATTAGGAGAAGGGAACAGGGGAGGGGCAGGAAGGGAGGGGCAGAGCTGTCATTTGCTAGGCAACAGAACCTGCTCTTTATGAAACTATTGATTGCGCTTGACCACAGTGGTTCCTGGTCTTCCTGGGGGCCTCACACACTCTTGAGCATGTGCTAACAACCAGGGATCCTCTCCCTGGAAAAATGCCAACCAGCCAAGTTCCATGCTCTGGCATCTCCATTACATTCAGGAAACAGGAAAAAGCCATAACTATCTAGTTTTAGTACTGATCATGAAAGAAACCCTTTGGCTGGTGAAAACTCTCCCTCTAAATGTCTCTTCATTCTATTCCGGACTGCTGGCTGCTCTAAACTATATGCTGGTGCAGGGAAGAGGGAATCCAGGTGAAAGGTTAGCAGTCTCCACTGCTTAGCCCACCGGGACCACAGCTGTCCGGCCAATATCAACCACCCAGGCAACACGCTGCCGGGCCACCAGGAACAGGAGGAACAGAAAGCAAAAAGCTGTGCGTTCACGCGGTCATTTACCAACAGCCCAAGCCTCAGAAACGCCACTGCTGGGGTGCCGGCGGCACTGGAGTCCGCATTCGTTCAGCTTTTTCCGTCCCGTGCACTGCACCCATCTCGGATAACAGCTGAGAAGGCCGGCCAGCTTGCCCTCTGAACAGAGAAACAGCTAGCTCCCTCGGTCCCTTCTGAAGTTTGGGGCTCTCCAGGTCTCCTTGCTTCTGGTATGTGAAGAAAAAGCTCTCTTCATTGTCCAGGGGCCCTGAAAGCCAGCGGAGGGGCTGACAGTGCTGAAGCGAAGGCATTTCAGTCCCATTCCCATTCACTGCAGCCCTCGGCCCTCAGGGGACCAGGGCAGACGCTAACAACAGAGAAGCTAAGCACAGAATTTAGTAGAAGCAATGCCTGCTACTCTCACTTAAAATCAGGACAAGTCCACCAAAGAGGCCACACAATAAAGCATCTGGCATGGCTGGGAATCAAATGGAGTGGACGGGCCCCGTGTTTGTCCCTTGTGTGCAGTACCACCCATGCTGCTGTCTAGGCCCCCACACCCCCCATTTCCATATCCCACCTCCCAGCAGACCCTCCCATTCTCTAAATGCCAACTTCCTTCCATCACCCACAAACTGCTGATCTGTGCTCCGACCTTCTCCCACAATGGAGACTCAGCTCCATTTCATGGGGATCTTGTCTGGAAAAAAAAATCAAACTCTTCCACCTCTATGGGTCTTTGAAAAAACAAAAAAAAACAAAAAGCATATAACACCCCCACCCCTACATTCAGGCCCACACTCACACACATAGCCCACAGGTGAAGCTGGGTAACAGGGCATTTGATTCGGGGAGCGCCAGTTGGCATGCATTCTGTTCTGCTAAAGACAAGGCACTTGGCGGGAGTCTGCCAAGGTTAGCAGCCACCTCTTACATTCCTTTCCTGCACCCCATGTTTAAGCAGAAAGCTGAAGACAGGAAGGAGTATGGAGCGATAGCGATTGAGATTGCCAGGTGGATTTGAACCTGCCCCTCTGAGCACAAAGCCCTGGCATCTGTCTCAGAAAAGAACACGCAGAATGGGACTTCCACCGAGGGTCACACACCCATGCCAGGACCAAGCCTCTTCACTCACTTGGAACTCTGACAGAGGAAAAGAGCATGTTTTGCAACAAGAACACTATCTGGTAACCAACAGGACTGTTTAAAACCCTGGCAGTTTCTAATCACAGAAGGTAGGGATATTGACCAGTGCCTTTTCTACTAATTCTTTAATTATGGAACCAGCTAAAATTGCTTCCTGGAAAAAGTTCCTTAAGATCAATTTACGTATAGTAATTCAGAGTTCTGAAAATGACATCAAGAGGCCATACCATGCGAGTGTAGACTCAGTATGGGTGCAAAAGCCCCAGGCTGGGCTCTAACAGACTTAGGCTTCTGCTGACCTTTGAACTCACTGTGGGGCAAATACCCATCCTCCCCACATGTGGGACCTGCTACCTTGAGAAACAGCACAGATCTGTGACCTTTGCCAGTCTGTAAAACCTTCTTCCATGAAAGCACTAGTATCTTCCCAGCAAAAGACTTGTTATTGACTCTAAACTTCCTATGAAAAGGATTAAGCATGCCCCACTAGAGAGAAAAGAAACCTTATCTGATTAAAAACATCAAAGGAAAGCAAATCAGCCCTGTCTGGGCACCCGTGTTTGGTATTCATGCACGGCTGCACGCAAGACAGAAATGTCAGTCTCCTGGATTCTTTCCAGGCTTCTGATAATCACCATCCCTGATCTAAGAGCAAGGTCTTCACGATCGGTGCCCACATTTGTAAACTGTGTAGGTAGCAAAGCTTCACCATATCCCTCAGTGCATTTCTCAGAAGCAGGCTGACCTTCAACATACTGACCACAGTCTCACCTCTAGCACAGAGCCAACTGGCCCAAGGGTTAAGTGACTTGGCTAGTACCCTCTAAAGCCACAGCAATGGGTGGCATTCAGGACAGTCTCAATGGATGGCAAAGACAGTACTGGGCATTAGGGCCTTCCCTCTCCACTGCTGCTGCTTCTGCTGCTCCTGTCCTCTAAGACATCTGTTTGTGGCCTCCCACTTGCCAGTTACTTGAGCCCTAGAGGACTCAGCAAGAACTTGTAATGGGCACGTGGATTGGACTGGCCTGGAGAAATGCACAGGCCCAAGTCCCCAGTCACTCTCCTGTGAAGCACTGCATGTTCACTTGACCTTCTCTTTCAAGTCCAGAGGTTGGCAGGGGCCAGTCTGGGTAGTGTATTTGTATGTCGGGCTGTCCCAGGCACAGGGTGACACCAGCCAGGGGCAATCCAAATGTCTGCTGTCTCTCTTGGCAGGCAGAAACCTTCTGGGCATCCTGCCAGGCTCAGAACTCAGAGTGGAGCTGTGTGATGTCCAGACAAATGGGAATGGTCAGTGTGCCCACTCGGACTTGGTCATCTGGTGGGGCACTCTTCATTCGAGCTGTTCATTTAGTTGGGGGCGGGATACGGTGGGGTTGGGAGTAAAATGCTCCAAAAGCTCATCCTGGGGCTAATGCATGGAATTCTAGTGAGGGGGTAGACAATAACACGTGCCAAGATGCTGGAACCTGGGGGAGACTACTTGAAGCTAGAGTGGTAGGCAAAGTAGAGTGAATGAGCAGAAGCGGAGGTAGCCCTTTTAACAGGCCTCCCCATTAGCTCTGGGTTCAGGAACTTTCTATCCAAGAGCCGACTTGGCTAGGCAGGAGGGTCGGTGGAAGGGAGTAATGGATATTCCCAAGCTGGAACTGTCACCCAGGACAGTTGACTCTACACCAAAAACGCTCAAGGAGAGACACTAAATGCCACACTGCCAGCCATGTGAGGTGTGATGAGCATTCCTGGGACGTTCCAGACCACTGCTAAGATGGAAGCTCACGCTGCACCTCAGGAGGAGGAAACTGTCACAAATAAAGGCTATTAAATACTTGATTCACTGAAAGTAGGTAACACAAAGCCATTAGTTAGCTGGGTTGTTTTAGCTTGCCCTTGACTTTACAGAAAAAGACAAGTTATAAAAGAATAAACGCGTTTTAGATGTAGTTAAGCTGTCAGCTCCAAGAGCTGGTAATGAGTGATGAAATACAGAGCTATGGAGTCACTGAGCCTGGCCCTGGATTGCAGCTCTCCCCAGCTCCGTATACTGGGCAGCTGCACTTGACCAGGACAAGCTTTAGTCATCTACTTCCTCTGTTCCTAGGGCTAAGAAAGGATGAGGATGAAATGAGCAAGGACACAAAAAAGCAGTCATCTCCTACCAGATCTGCTACTAATTCTCCCCACAGAGACAGAAGTTTCTGCTCTTGGACCAAGTGACGCTGGCACCCTGAGCATGCCTGGTGCAAGTCAGTCATGCAAAGATCATGTGCTGAGTGGACAGATGGATGGATGGATGGATGGCTTCATTCAGGGAGAGGCGGCATTCTATGTCATTCTCAAGCCTCCTGTGCAATAACAATCAATGCAGCCGTGGCTCCTGCTTCGAGGAAAAAAAGCCTACTGAGATTGCAGATAAAGCCAACTCTCCCTCGAGAGGAATTGGAGGGACCTTTGGCTGACTTGGGAATGCAGGCGGTATATAGAGCACACAAACCAGCCATTCAGACTGGGCCTGAGCCGGAGCATGGTGAATTCAGATTATGGCTCTGTGTAATGCTTAGCATTGAAGGTTAACCAGCTATCAAGAGCAATCAAGTCATACTACTGCTACCACTGAGATAAACCCCACCTTTAACTATAGCCAATGTTTATGCTTCTAAGACTAAGTAGTCAAAACAGTTTCTGACCAACACCATAATTCACACAGTAGGACGGGGACATAAAATATAGTGCAAAGAACACTGGGTTTGCATGGGTGATTGAACACATAACTATTTGCCCTGAGTTCTTGGTCAAGTCACACAACCTCACTACCAGTTTCCTTTACTGTAAAAGGGGACATGTATGCCATGCATCTAAGGGTGAGGCAATGAACATTAAAAACTATCATGCCAGTGTTAGTAGTTCATAAATGAATTGGGACCTCATCATCCCACTGGTGAATTTTTTTAAGCACCTACAAATGTTACCATCTGAAACATTTACATCTCCCCCCCCCCCCCACTAAAAGGGCAAGTCACTCCTCTCCATATTCAAAACCAACAGTATGAAAGGACCATATTCAACTATCAGCCATCAAGTGCTCATTATTTAAATCTCAAAGTATATATACACTTGCATTCAACG
Organism: Talpa occidentalis; assembly: GCF_014898055.3. Taxonomy (NCBI): domain Eukaryota; kingdom Metazoa; phylum Chordata; class Mammalia; order Eulipotyphla; family Talpidae; genus Talpa; species Talpa occidentalis. The sequence continues at coordinate 19,888,492 of NW_023601754.1, read as the reverse complement.
TGAGCTCACTTGTACTAAGCATCTGGCTTAGTACAAGAAGTCAACTTAGAATCATTTTAGGGTTTAACTTAGGAAAGCGAACTGCTCAAAGTTCTGTGGCAAAGAAAACTTGAAGGCATCCGGACCCATACACAGTGGCCACTGGTGATTTGTCTTTCTGCACATTATAGGACTTCTTAGGACTATGTCACACGCCCTCCAGGTTTTCAGAAGGCTGGCTGACTGAGTTCGGAGCTCACTCAAGTATACCACACATAGATGAGACCTCTTGGCTCAAATAAGAGACATCATGGACCACGCTTGGCAAGTGCCAAGTTTCTAGCAAACACTACATGTCTAGTAAGGACTGCAGCAAGGTAGATTCAGAAAACATAGGGTTTCGGGGGGCATAGCGTCGGGCTGGGGAAGAGGGAGTGTTTGGGCCTTGATAGACGCAGAGGGTCCTCCCCTGGGGCAAGGTGGGGGCGTGGCCCTGGCTGACCCCGCCGTCGGGGGGAGGGGGGAGCGGCCCGGGCGGGGCCTTACCCGGACGTGCGGACCCTCCACCAGCTTGAGGGCCTGCGCCTCGAGCAGGTCGGCCCGCAGCCGCACCAGAAAGCGCACGCCTCCGTCCAGCTTGCTGATGTGGTGGAAGAGGCCGCGATAGCGCGGCACCAGGGCGTAGCGCAGCCGGTCCTCGGCCTGCAGCAGCACGGCCGCCTCCCGCGGCTGCTGGCGTAGCTGGAGCACGCCCGCGCTCTGCTCGGCCACCTGGCCGTGGTCCACGCCGAAGCCCTGCGCCAGGCGGCCCAGCAGCTCGGCGCGTTCGGCCGCCTCGGCCAGGCCGCCGTAGAAGCTCACGAAGTCCGCGCACTGGCCCTCGGCGGGCGCCGGCGTCTTCTCGCGCAGCTCGTAGGCCGGCGTGGGAGGCACGGCGCGGCGCAGCAGCTCGTCCATGGCCCGCTCCAGAGCGCCGGCCGCCCGCCCGCTCGCCAGCCGGGGTCCGGGCGGCCGCGACGGCCGCGGCGGGAGCCGCAGCGGGAAGAGGCGCCGAGCCTGGAGGCTTGGCCCGAGGCCTCGCATGGCGCCGGGCGACAGCTGCTCGGGGGAGCTCCCGTCGCCACCGCGGCCGCCGCGCTTCCGGCTTCCGGCTTCTGACGCGCACCGCGCGCCGGCCCTATTGGCCAAGGCCGGGGGATGGGCGGGGCGGCAGCCAATCCGGGAGTGGCGCCGTGGGGGCGGGGAGAGGGGAGCGGAAGGCGTGGCGAGGGGCGGGGCGCGGGCGCGGCCAAGTGCAGCCAAAGGTCCAAGCCAGCCGCCCAGCGCGCCCAGCGCGCCTCCGCGCCCCGCAGCCGCCAGTGACCTGGCCGCCCAAAGTCACCGTCTCGGCCCCCGTCCTCTATCCCCGCCGAGCTCTCCAACCTCATGGGGCATGCAAGGACCTGGGCTCCACTCCCTGAGATTCTGATGCAGTGTGTCTGGGAAGGAAGGAAGGAATCTGCGGGCTTCTCTGCAAGGGGCTTTTGTCTTGACCCCTGCCTGGGCGCTCTCAGTTCGTTGTCAGGGTCTGACTATAGCGACAGCCCGCAGAGCTGCAGCCTGCAGCTTCAGGAGCTCTGACGCACACTTCCAGCTGCTGGCTGCGACCTATTCATGCTGTCTCTCCTTCCTTGGTCTTCATCCATCCATCCAGCCACCCATTCAACAGGGATAAAATGATGAAACAGACGGACCTGATCCACCCCTATGGAGCTACAGTCTAATGGTGGAGACATAATAACTACAACATTGTGATGAAGTGGTGTAAAGGAAATAAACACAGTGCAGTGATACGGTATGGCAGGGTTGGGGTGGACTTTCCAGTGTGGACAGGGTGATCCAGGCAGGTCTCTGAGAAGGTGACCTTTAAGTTGAGACCAGAATCTAGTCAAGGGGTGGGGAAAAGGAGAAAGATGGGGGGAAGCTACTCATGCATTCTTTCAAGTTCAAAAGCAGTTTTTATAACCTCTGCCTGCCATTTATCCCAACATCTAAGTTTTATTGATTTCCATTTTCAAAGAACTCCTGATTCCTACCTTCTCTTTGGCCTACTGCCCTAAAGCCCTGCTACTTCTCACCAGGACCACAGCGGTAACCTCTTTGCTTCCAGGCTTGGTCCCTCCAATCCATTCACAACATTAGCTCTGAGTGAATTTCTGAATCATCCATTTAAACATGCTATTCACGGGCGCAATAACCAAATGCTTTTGTGTAACAGGCAAGACTCCCCTCTCTAGCCTCTGTCTCTCTGCTTCTCATGTCCCTCAGTATAAGGCATGATGGCTTCCTAATTTTTAGATTTTGGGATCAGTTTTGAAAACACTGGGAAGACTGGTGGAGGACCGGCACAGGGATGGGGGAGAGGCACTGGTGTTGACAGTGGCTGGCATCCCCAAGTCTGTAGCCTTCTAAACACCCATTTCAGAGTCTCTCCCTACAGGACTGAGATTTCTGTCATGGTCAGTGAGATACTACAGGGGGTTGGCAGGACTTGATGTCAAATTTTTGCAAAAGAAAACCTAGCTAGGAGCTCCCTGTGCTCTTTGAAAAAGAGAAGCCTCATGTAGGTACAAAGCATGAAGGCAGAGCATTGAGGAGCCTACTGCTCACAGACGGTGAACAGCATGCCCAGGACTGGTGGGCTCTGAGGGCAGGGGCTTTCTTGTTTGAGGATATACAGGGCAGCTGGTAATGGGTAGGAACTGGAGGGTAGATACCCTCCCTTTTTTCATCCATGGTGGTCAGTAACTGATGCCCACAAAAAGCCCCTCCTGCGTCTTCTTGAGGTGCCCGTGATGGGAGGCAGACGGGTGCTGGTGCTGACTAAGCCCTTTACACCCCTCTGTGTACTAACAACACTAACACTTACTGAATTCCATCTGAATCCTTGGCACTTAAATGCACCGCCTCGTATAATCCTCACAAGAACAAGAACTCAGAAGGAAAGAACTAGTGTTCCTATTTTGAGAAGGCACAGAAAGATATGAGGACTTGAGCAAAGCTCACAAGTAGTAATGGCAGCTTCCTAGTTCTCCCCAGAACTGGAGTGCGGAAGAGCTACTGGTACCCAGGCTAGTCTCACTCCCAAGTCTGCTCTTCCCACCCTGTGATGCCACCTCTGCTAAAATGAGGATTTCAGTAATATTTAGAGCTGAGTGTATGTTAGTGTTGGAATGTTAAGAAAAATAGATACAGGAACAACATGCCAAATCCCTCCTACATGGCACGGTAAATCTCACGTTAACTCTGCCGCCTGGTTGTCCCCAATGACATAAGGCTTGGAAAGTCACCCTGTTAGTAAATAGTAAAGTGACTCCAAAGCTTTTGCTTTTTCTACTCTCCTGAGTTAGTTTATAGACAGGTTTCCTTCCTCAGAGGCCATTTGGGAATCACAGATTTGCTTCCCAACTCAATCCCAGTGATGATGGGAACCAACAGGGAGGTGACAGCTATTACTTTATAATGGAGAGGGCACACTGAAGGAGGGAGCTTCTCTAATATATATTAGAAATTATGACTGTCCAATAATTAAACAGGAATGAATAGACAATATCTTGAAACCCAACAGAAAATCTAGAGCTAGATCCAGAAGAGCTCAGTACTCAGTATGTGCTAATGGTGGCATCTCACATCACTGAGTGAAGTGATGGTTCTTAGAATAAAAGAACAAAGACAAATCCTAACCTCAGGCTGTATAAAATGAATTCTCAATGGCTAACGGATTTAAATTAAAAAAAAAAAAAAAAGGAAACAGAAGTGTTAGAAGAAAATAATCTCAGAGCAAGTTTTTTTTTTGTTGTTGTTGTTTAAGATTTATTTTATTTATGCTTACAAGAGCTGGGGAACAGGCCAGAGATGCGGGGGGTGAGAGGATTCACCAGAGACAGAGTGGGGAACAGAACAGGCAGACTGACTGAAAATACACTGCTGAGGGGAGCAGCGGGGGAGACAGGAGAGGTCTGCTATGCTATGTGGGTAGTTCCCTGGCTGGCTGAGGATCAAACTTGTGCTGAAAAGAGGCTGTGGATTGCTTCATAGTGTGGTGCTTAACCCCTTGTGCCACCAGGGAGGCCCAGAAGGTCTTTTAAAGTGTGACACAAACCCAGAGTCCAAAGAAGAAGAGATGTTTAAATATATAACATCTTTAAAAAGCTTTTTATGATTAATAACAACACAAAATTTTTAACTATAAAGCTAGTTTGGAGAAGTACCTGCAAGTGCTACCACATACCAACGGCTGATTCTCCTGATACATAAGTAACCACAAAGCCATATGGGAAAAAGACTGTCAATACCACAGAAAAATGGAGAAAAGACAGCATCAGAGATTTCTTAAAAAAGGAAAGAATATGATTCTTTAAAATACGAGAAGTGCCCAACTTCACTCATAATAACAAGATAAGATGCAAATTAAAAGCCCAGAGGGCTACCAGTTTCCATGACTGGGCTGTTCTGGACAGAATGTTGGCTGACAACCCGTGCTGTAAGCATTCCTGGAGGGCACAGAAATTGGTACAACCCCTGTGAAGGGACCATCACAAATTAACCAACAGTACACACTGGCCTGACAATTTGTATAAAATGTTGACTGAGAAAAGCATAATGTGGCTAAAATAAAATATAAGACTTATCTAGGGCTGTAGACTTGCAAATCAAGGCACACAAAATCAGGTATCTGCCCACACTGTGTCCTGCTGTTTAAGGGGATTTTAAAGGGGAAAGATAAGGGCGGGGGGAAGGATAGAATTGCCTAAGATCCAGGAGTGGTTACAGATCATATTCCTTCTAGTCAACTGGTGGTCAGTCAAGCTGGCCTTGGTTACCATGGAGGGAAGACAAAGAACGAAAATGATCTTTGCAAGTTCCTGGAGACGTTGTGTCTAAGTGGGAATCAGTTCTTGTCAATCAGTAGTTTTTCAAGGTAAAAGTTGAATAAGATAAGAGTTTCCGCAGAGGTTGGAGTCAGTTTATTCTACCTCAAACATCATTGTGCTTCACAAAATACTTGATCTGCTGAATGGCTTAATGACAAGGTAGGTCAGATTCGAGAGCCTGCTTTTCTCTCTTTTCAGCCTTTGTAGTTGTCAACTGTCATTCTCTGCTTCTCTTTGCTCAGGCCTTAGTGCAAGACTGCCCTGATCCAAAGTGAAATGAAGAAAAGCAATCCCATCTGCAACAGTATCAAAAAGGAAAAAATACTCAGGAACAAATTTAATACCAAGGATGTCTGAGACTTGTTTACTGAGAACTATAGAGCATTATTGCAAGAAATTGAAAAACAGAGATCCAAACAAATGGAAAGATGTTGTAGTATCATTAGGATGGCAATCCTCCCTAAATTAATCCATAGATTAATTTGTATGTGATGATGGTAGCATCTCACATCACTGAGGGAAATGATGGTTCTTAGAATAAAAGAGCAAAGATGAATCCTAACCTCAAACTGACCCTCAAACTCATATGGAAATTCAAGGGGCCCTGAAGAGCCACATGGTTTTTTTTTTTAAGATTTATTTTTTATTTATTTATGCATACAAGAACTGGGGTGTAGGCCAGAGGTGTGGGGGGTTAGAGTATTCACCAGTGACAAAGTGGGGAGCAGAACAGGCAGATCTCCTGAAATACACTGCTGAGGGGAGCAGCAGGTGAGACAGGAGAGTTCTGCTGTGCCATGTGGGTAGCTCCCTGGCCGGGGATTGAACTCATGGTGAAGTCGCTGGTGACAGCTTGATAGTGCTGAGACTTTAACCACTGTACCACCAGGGAGGCCTGCCACAGTGGTTTTGAAGAACAAATTCCCAGATTTCAAGACTTATTACAAAGTGATAGTCATCCAAACGACATGGTCCTGGCCAAGAGAGAGCAATATAGGTTGACAGGACAAAATTGAGAGTCCAGAAATCAGCCCCTGCATGTGTGGCCAACTGTTTATTCACATGGCTTCATACCACTCAATGAGGGAAAGAGCAGACTTTTCAAGAGGTGATGTGGCGCCAGGTAACCTGGGCGTGCCCCTGCAAAAGAATGGAATTGGCAATCAAAAAAGATAAATTCATGCAATTTGCAGCAACACAGATGGAGCTGGAAGGGATCATGCTCAGCAAAATAAGCCAGAAAGAAAAAGAAAAATACCGGATGGTCTCACTCTTAGCAGGAATTTAGAAAACCTAAATAAGGGACCAGAAAAGAAACTAATTATAATAAAGTAAAAATCAAAATCAACAAGCAACTATAAACTGGAGACACACTACAGGGGGCAGGGATTGGAGGGGAGGAGGGAGTAGGGTCAAAATAAGGGGGGTGGGAATTGTATGGGGAATATAACCAAGATGAAAATGCATACATTGTGCAAAAATGAAAAATGATGTAAAAAGTATATAAAATAGGGCCTCCCTGGTGGCGCAGTGGTTGAGTGCTGGGCTGCGAAGCTACCTGCAGCTTCTGCAGCGCTGGATCGATCCCCGGCTGCTGGGCGAGGGTCCCACATGGCACGCAGACCTCTCCGGCTGTGCCCGCTGCTCCCCTCAGCCGTGTACTTCGTCAGTCTGCTTGTTCTGTTCCCTGCTCTGGCTCTGGTGAATTCTCTCACCCTCCCACGCTTCTGACTGTACCCAGTGCTTGTATAAATAAATAAATAAATCTTTAAAAAAAAAAAAAAGTATATAAAATAAAATTAAATTAAAAAAAAAAAGAGGGCCTCCCTGGTGGTGCAGGCAGTTGAGCGCTGCACTGTGAAGCTGTCTGCAGTCTCTGCAGCGTGTGTTCAATCCCGGCCTGCCGGTGAGAATCCCACATGGCACAGTGGACCTCTCTTGTCTCGCCCGCTGCTTCCCTCGGCATTGTATTTCTTCAGTCTGCCTGTTCTGCTCCCCGCTCTGTCTCTGGTGAATCCTCTTACCCCCCCACGCATCTGGCCTGTACCCTGGTTCTTGCATAAAAATAAATAAATCTTTAAAAAAAAAGAAAAAGGGCCTCCCCTGGTGGCGCAGTGGTTGAGCGCTGGGCTGCAAAGCTGCCCGCAGCCTCTGCAGTTGCCGGTTCGATCCCCAGCTGCTGACAAGGATCTCACATGGTGTGGCAAACCTCTCCTGCCATGCCTGCTGCTCCCCTCAGTAGTGTATTTCATCAGTTTGCCTGTTCTGCTCTCCGCTCTGGCTCTGGTGAATTCTCTCACCCTCCCATGCTTCTGACTGTAGCCAGTGCTTGTATAAATAAATAAATAAATCTTAAAAAAAAAAAAAAAAAAAGAGCAGGCTTGGATTCCTACCGCACACCAAAAATGAACTAAACATCCATGGGAGACCTAACTACAAGAGCTAAAACTATAAAAGTCCTAGAGGGAAAAATAACTTCCTGACTTTGGCTTAGACAATGATTTCTTAAATAAGACAGCAAATGCACAGACCAAAGGAAAAACAGATAAAATGGACCATCAGAATAAAAATATGTGTTTAAGGACACTGTCAAGAAAATGAAAAGTCAACCTACAGAATGAGAGAAATATTTGTGAACCATATATCTAATATGGATCTGGTTTCCAGAATCTAAAAAGAATCCCTACAAGTTAACACTAGAAACCAGCCCAAATGAGAAGCAGCTCCTCAGCAGTCATGAGGGAAATGTAATCCAACCCACGATGAGACCCCACCAGGAGTCCATTAGGATGGCAGTAATAAGTAACAACAACAATACTAAAAACAAAGGGGAAGTAAGTGTTGGTGAGTCAAGGGGCTGTTCTGAGTCCAAGGGCAATGGGGAGGTTCCAACAAGCAAAATTCCAGCTACTATTCAGTGGCTGGAGTCCTATAATTCAACTCAACTCTGACCGCACGCAACAGCATCAGATAGCACAGGTTAAGCATCCTGCTGCCAACCCCGGGACTCCAGATGCCCGTGCCGGCGGTACTGGTCAGAAGAGAGCAATACAGACTGACACAACTATACCGGACTTCCGACCATGTGGATATACACAGAGGTCCCCACGACCCTTGGGTTCCATTAATTGACTGGAGGGGCTCACAGAACTCAGGCAACACATTTACTCTCTAGACCGCCCGCTTATGACAGAAGGATGCAACTCAGGGATGGCTGAGGGAAGCGAGGCCTAGGGCAAGGTGTGGGGAGAGGGCTCAGGGCTTCCAGCCATCTGTGCAAGCCAACACATGTCCTTTTGGGTTTTTCTGGAGGCTTCATTACACAGCCGGGATTGGTCGAAATCACTGCCACTGGCAATCAATTCACTCTGCAGCCCCTCTCCCCTCCCTGGAGGTCAGGAGGTGGGACTAAGTCCCAACCTCTAATCCTGCGGTTGGTCGAGTCCCTCTGGCCACCAGTCCCCAGCCACAGGGCTTTCCCCAAAGCCACCTCATTAACATAACAAAATTCACCTCTGTCCTTCTCAACACATAGGAAATGCCAAGCCAATTTGGAAGCTCTGTGCCAGAAAGAGGGATGGAGACAGAATAGATATATAATCTTATAATAAATCACAACACTGCAGTAAAGCTGTTGAGAAACTGGAACTCTCACTCACTTCGCACCCCCATTGTGGAAATCACTTTGGCAGCACCTCTGGCAGTGAGAGTGATCTTGAAGCCCAGCAATTCTACTTCTAGGGTCCCAGGAGAAATGTAAGCAGGTGCTCACACAAAAAAATGTGTACACGATGCTCATGGCAGCATTATTCCTAATAATCAAGAAGCAGAAGTCACCCAAAAGTCCACGAAGGGAGGATGGGCTAAGCCAAACATAACCTAGCTCTACAACAGAATGTTATTTAGCCACAAAAAAGAGTAACAGTGCATGGACCTTGGAAACAGGCTACCAAGTGGAAGAGGACAGTCACAACACGTCACATGCAGTGATTCCATTTACGTGGAACATGCAGAATTAGCACATGTTTAGAGACCGCGGGTAGACTGAAGGCCGAGGGCTTGGGGAGACTCGGGAGTGACTGCTAATGGGGCCAGAGTTTCATTTTGAAGGATAAAAATATTCTGAAATTAGAGAGTGGCGATGCTTGCACAACATTGTGAATATATTAAAAACCACTGAATTCTATGCTTCAAGTGGTTAAGATGGAAAATTTTATCTAAAAATAAAACCAAAAAACTACCCTGGAGGGCTTAGCGTTCTGGTAGCCAATTTAAGTAGTAAGAATCTGACGGTCCATCCTGGATCAAGTGCTCAGGGTTGGGGTACTTGGTGACGGTCAAGTGGGAATTGGGGAGGGAGGGAACTACCCTTCTGAATGGGAATCCAGTGTGGAGAGGAGCGGGCATGAGCTGGGCAGTTATCCCCTAAGATGTCTAATTTAAGTATAAAAAATAGCATTAAAGAAAATCTTGGGGAAAAAATAAATCACCCATAATTCTAGCATCTTAATTACGACAGATTTTATTTCTGCAAATCCTTCCAGTATTTGTCCACAGGCTAACATATTTTTCCGAGTTGTAATCACTGTGTTTGTGCTGTTTATTTCCTGTTCTTTTCACTTCCCATCATATCATAAACATTTCCCATGTTCTAAATCACCTTCATAATTATCCTTTTTAATGGCTACGTAACATTCAATTGAGCTGATGTACCATAATCTCTTAATCACTTTGCCATTTCTGGATATTTACACGGTTTCTAATTTTTCTTTGGCTGTGATATATATCATGTATATATATACATGCCACACTGCAGGAAACACTTTCATGCGTACTGATTTTTTCCTTTGCTGAAGTTGCCCAAATTGAAAAGACCAAATAGGATAGCATTTCCCATGAAATGTCAAGCTCACCAAGAAGCCCAGAAAGAAGACAGACTCAGATCCTGAGGGGTGGGGCAGGATGACGCCACAGACGGGACAGTCTATTCTCTCCCCTCCCGTAGCTCAGGGAAGTTGTCTGTGTTGAATATACTGATGCAGATTTCACTCTTCACTGGGTGGCGCCTAGGTTGGCTGTTTTGCTATTACAGCTACCATGAACATCCTTAGCTATGACTCCTGGTCCCAGAACACACTTGCAACTCTCCAGAGCAGGTTCTCAACCCTGACACCACAGACATTTTGGGCTGGAACAGTCTTTGTGATAGCGGCTGAGCTGTGCATGGTGGCATGGTTGGCAGCATCCCTGATCTAGAACCACTAAAAATGTCCCTGGACATTGCCAGCGTTTCCTGGGGGCGGGGGGGGGGACACAAACCTCTTGTACCTGCTATTAAGAATCTCTGCTCGAAGAGCTAAAAAGAAACTTCTCTGAAGAGGAAATGCAAATGGCCAACAGGCATATGAAAAAATGTTCAACATCACTTGTCATCAGGGAAATGCAAATCAAAACTACCATGAGATACCATCTTACACCACTGAGAATGGCACATATTAAAAAAACTAGCAACAACAAATGTTGGCGAGGTTGTGGAGAAAAAGGAACTCTTCTGCACTGCTGGTGGGAGTGCAAACTGGTCCAACCACTATGGAAAGCTGTGTGGAGATTTCTGGACCTACTAAACATAGAACTTCCATAGGATCCAGCAATTCCACTCCTAGGTATTTACCCAAAGGACACAGAAACATCAATTCCAAAGAGCACCTGCACCCCTATGTTTATAGCAGCACTGTTTACAATAGCTAAGCTTTGGAAACAACCCAAATGCCCAAAAATAGATGACTGGATCAAGAAGATGTGGTACATATACACCATGGAGTATTACTCAGCATTCAAAAAAGATAAACACATGCAATTTGCAGCAACATGGATGGCGCTGGAAGGGATCATGCTCAGCGAAATAAGCCAAAAAGAAAAAGAAAAATACCGGATGGTCTCACTCATAGCAGGAATCTAGAAAACTTAAATAAGGGACCAGGAAAATGAAAAACTATAAGAAAGTGAAAATCAAAATCAACAAAAAACTATGAACCAGAGACACTTTTAGGGGGGCGGGGGCGGGAGGGGAGGGATTGGGGTCAGAATGGGGGGGTTGCAATTGTATGGGGAATATAACAATAAAATTTATTATTAAAAAAAAAAAAAAGAATCTCTGCTCTAGGCCAGTAGGTCTCAAACTTTGCTGCTTTTTAGACTTCTGAGGGAAGAATTAGAAAAAATTCCACTCCCAGACTGTGCCGCGGCCCAGTGAAACTGCAGGAAGCATATTCTTATGCTGCCTGCACAATAAAATCACCTGCAATCTTTAAAAGATACTGGTGTCCAAGCCACACACCCAGAGGCTCTGATTTAATTGGGCTGGAGTGGGGCCCTGGCCAAGTCTTATGTCTAATATGCAGCCACATTGGAAATCACTGGGCAAATGCCTGTGAGTGGAATTTTTGGGCTATAAAGCTCCACCTGTTAGGTCATGGCAAACTCTTTCCAACTGCTTTTTTTCACATGTCTTCCCCCACCCCATTCATGCTTCCATCACTGAACTCCTTGAAGGCAGGGTCTGTGCCTCCCTGAATGTTAGATCCTCTGGCTAACCTAGCAGCTGGACATAGTAGTGGCTTAACGTACATCTGTTGTTGAATGACTGGAAGTAGGTTATAATTTTGCTGCAGTTTAAAAACACCTCACTGCTGAAGTCAACAGAGGAAGAAAAAGAATTACAGTGACAGGAGGTGGGAGTCAGTACCCCCAAAGAGCCTTTAACACATGGCTTAGGGTCAAGCTAAGGAAGGAAGTCAAAGATTGTGGACTTGTGGATGCTCCATTCTGATGAGTGAGGTCCGCAGAGAGCCAGGAGGTTCCTCATTTGTGTCTGGAGCGGGTGCCAGGAACACGGGGTACTGGATGCTGGAAGAGGGGCTGTGATGGAAAGGCAAGAGGTGGAATGGAGATGGGGGTCAAGGACCCCAAATACTATGCTGTGGCGAGCAGGATGATGTCCTCTCAAGTATGCCCAGGTCTGAATTCCTGGAACCTGTGAATGCTGGGTTACAGGGCAAAGGGGAATTAATATTTGCAGATGGAATAAAGATTGTGGTGGGGAGATTATCCTGGGTTTTCTGGGTGGAAGAAGGAGGCAGAAGAGTCAGATTCAGAAGGAGACTGGAAGCGGCTCTGCTGCTGAAGAAGATGGAGGAAGGGGCCACAGGCCAAGGAATGTGGGCAGCCTCTAGAAATTGTTAAAGGTCCAGACACAGAACCTCCCTTGGAGCCTCTAGAAGGAACCTGTCCAGCCCACACCTTAACCTGAGCCCTGTGAGAAATGAGTTGAACTTCTTGCCTCCCAAACTATTGTATGGACCTAATATATCATCCAAGATTTGCTTTGTTTGCTCCAAAGGGAATGCAAAGGGAAAGGTCTATTTTTTTTAAAAAAGATTTATTTATTTTTATACAAGAACCGGGGTACAGGCCAGATGCCTAGGAGGGTGAGAGGATTCACCAGAGACAGAGCGGGGAACAGAAGAGGCAGACTGATGAAATACACTGCTGAGGGGAGCAGCGGGCGAGGCAAGAGAGGTCTGCTGCGCCATGTGGGACCCTCACTGGCCGGCGGGGATCGAACCCGCACTGCAGAGGCTGCGGGCAGCTTCACAGTGCGGTGCTCAACTGCCTGCGCCACCAGGGAGGCCCAAGGGAAAGGTCTATTTTGTATCAGACTCTGGCCTCTATTCATAGTCATAGCCAATGCTTGGCATTGAACTTTTAGGGGCCAGGCATGGTCCTATGCCCATGGCACAAATGCATTATTTAGCGCTCACAACAACCCTGAGAAGTAGGGTTCTATTTTCATGTGCATTTTTACTGCTCGGTTGTATAAGTCGTTCAAGGTGACACAGCTAATCAGAGGAGGGGTCAAGATGAGAAGCCACCTTGGGCTGATTTCAAGGCCTCTGGGGCTCATTTCTAGGTACACCACCTTCCCAAGCATGCGACGTTTCAGGCACAGTGACAGACTGCATGTTCCAAAAATGGCGGAAAAAACAATTCCTGTCCTCATTGTTGTTCTAGAATCTTGTTGATTCCCTACGAAGGGGTGGAGCCTTACCCTCCCCTTGGACAGAGTTACTGATGCCTCCAGCTGTCAGCACCTAATGCATGCAACTCAGCCTTCCAGTTAGGGCCAAGTTCTTCTTGGGCAACCCAGCCAATGACTCAGCAGGGCAGGGGGTTAGGCCTGACCATGTCTGTCCAACAAGGATGAGCCCTTAATGGTTGATCTTTGCTCTAGAGCAAGCGAAGTTGAAGCTGGTCCCTGGGTCCTGGTGCCAAGCTCACTCGGGATTGTTTCTGGGCATGGCATGGGGTCCCCAGAGACCTCTGCCTTTGGTGGGACTAGTGGAGAGTGGGTTCTCCCTAGGGTGCTGACCCTGGGCGACCCTGCTCATTAAATATAAGTTCAATAAGGCTGAACAAAATACAGGTTTCTTGAGCTGAAACTTATTGGAGGGAGGATTTTGATGCCCGATGTGCTCATCTCCATCTCTCCCCCACCTGCCTTGCCCCGTTCAGAATCAGCAAAATCCTCCTGGGAGTCGGCATGCAGCAGACTCACTGGAACAAGCAGGAGTGGGGGCTTCAATGCAGATCTTGTCCTGCTGCTCCAGACTTACTCATTTTAAATCTTAGGAGGCAAGCATGGGGCACTAAAAATCTCCATTTAAAAAAAAAGCAACAACAGTATTTCCACAGATGCTTATACACGTGAAAATTTAAGAAGCCCCGTGTGGATGCAAAACATATCCCTTCTTTTGATTTTTCTTTCTTAAAAATAGCCAGCAAAATGTGAAAGTTCCAGCAGAGGGGGATGTTACTGCACGAAAGAAAAGGACTTTATCGGAGAATGGGATGGACAAGCCTGAGTGGCCCAAGCAGGAAAATGAAGATGTTGCCGTAGTGATGTCCACCTGGGAAGGGGCTTCTCCACACCCGCCCTCTTGGAGATCTCAGATGAGAATCGAGTCATCTGGAGAACAAATGTGGGCTGATTTTGCTCACGGTCTGAGAACTTGGGAAATTGTCAAAGCACAATGCTGTTAAATGAATAAGCTCTTTTTAAGGAAATTACGTTGAAGCCCACTGCCCTGCCAAGTGTGTGCTTCTTTCCAAGGTGGCTGACATGCATGGTCATGCTTGCTGCTCCTGAGGAAGCCGGGAATGAATCTGCATGTTTCTTAATAGCCTGGTGCAACGAGCAAGCCTTGCTAAGTGGCACCCAGTGTGGGCTCAACTTGCTCTCGTGTTTCTGCATCTTAACCGATGAGGCTTGCTCCCTGGGTGCAGAACAGCCCAGATGGAAATTTGAACTTGAAGAGGGAGGACATTTATTCAGCAGTCTCCTGGACAAGGAACTTGTACATTAAAGCTGTAGTGCTCCCTGCCAAGTCAGCTTCGTTTCTGTTTTATTTTTATTTTTTTTTAAATAATAAATTTTATTTTTATATTCCCCCATACAACTGCACATGCCCCATTCTGACCCCAATCCCTCCGAGGGCAGCTGAGGATCTGAGGGGTAAGAAAGTTGTCCAAATCACCAGGGTCCTGAGCCCAGATCTGGTCTGGAAAGCAGAAGAATGAATCACCCCAACCTCCTGTTCCCCCAACAGGAGATTTATTACTGTGAGCCAAAAGGTTCTGCCCATCTCCTGAGGAGCTCTGGATGTTTTGGGGTTCACCAAACTGAGTGCAACCAGTGGCACTGATGCCTGGTATGCCTCTGACCCCAGCAGGGGTCCTCTTCTCTCCCTTCCTCTTGTCATCTGCTTTTCTCCTTGTTGGCCTTGGGTCGAGAAAGTTATGCCTACACCATCATCACCGGTGCACCCACATATTAAAGAAATTATCTGAGCAGCCTGGTCCTTCAATCCACAAGCAGCCCCAGGCATGTGTCCACGCATATTGTTCTTATATAATGTGTGTAAATGATGCTTTGCCTTCTCTCAGGACTATTTCAGACTGTCAGTTTTTAAATCCATTCATACTGCTGTGTATGCATCTAAACTGTTCCTTCTAACTCCCTGCCAGGGAACACAAAGGTGCATTTTCTCCCTTTCTCTCCCAGAAACAGCATCCAGTTAGCCTCTGACTCTTCGCCATTACAGAAAATGACAATTTGGACACCCTGGTCTCTGTCCCTTCCTAAAGCTGTGCGCACCTGTCTTTGAAACAGCCCTGAGGCAGCCCTGACCGACTGGGTGTGGGCACATCTTCTATGTGGTGGAGTGCTGGCACCCTCCGCCCAGATCAACTCTGCTGTTCAGTCTCCCACGTACATCCACGAGAATCCCACACACCCATATCCTCGCCAACACCGGACATTACTCAGCTCTCACTGTGGTCAGTCTAACAGGTGTAAAGGATGCTTCTTAATTTCCACAACTACTAAAGAGTTTGAGGATCTTTTCAGATGTTGGGAACTTTTTTGGGTTCCTCTTTCATAAGTCGACTGTTGATGTCTCTTGTCGATTTTCTTATTGGGATTGTTCTCTTGTTCTGATTTCCAGTTCTGTGAAGTCTATACTTGTAGTGTCTGAGATGGTGGCTACTAACCACGTATGGCTACTGAGGCCCTGCGATGTGGCTGGTCCAATTGAGATGTGACTAGAGGAAGAGAGTCTTAGAATTCCAAAGACTTGGTGTGAAGTATTGATGAGAATTCTCATTAGTAACTTTATATTGATTACATGTTGAAATGGTATATTCCAAATATATCAAGTTAAAGGAAATACAAAAAATGAACATTATTTGTTTCTATTTCTCATTTTAAATCTGGTTTTATTAGAAAAATTTTAATTATATAAGTGGCACCTTTTATCTAAGTAAAAAGTGCTGGGCTACTAGATTTTAAGCTTTTGTACATTTCCAATAATACTGATGTCTTCTCTCACTCTGCCTTCTTTTAGTAAAAAAGGATGCCTTTATGCGAGGCATCCTTTATTTTTGAGAAAGACTGATTTTTGATGCAAGGCAAAATCAGTGATTTTGTTGCCTTATGGTTTACACTTTGAAATGTATTTTGAGATTTTTCTCCTCCGTTCTGGTTCCAAAAGATATTTTCCTAAATTTGTTCTATTAGCTTTATAGCTTCCTCTTTCACTGCTAATTTTTTAAGTCCTTGGAGGCCACATTCATGTAAGGCATTACATGGGGATCTTGTCTTAGTGAGGTAGTTTTCCTGACACCATCTATTAAACAAACTACTACTAATTTATGGGACTACCTTTGCTGTGTGTTAAATTCTTACACATATACAACCACCCCTCCCGCCCCCCCCCCCAGGGATCTGAGATCTCTCATCTGGTCTATCACTAGTTAAACCTGTGCAGCTTTCCCATAAAACATTATTCTTATTAAAGAATAATACACTACTGAGGACATAGATTCCCTGGTACAACTTACACTTAATGGCTCACAAAAAAGTGGTCTTTTGTGTATTCTTTATTGAAACAAAATCTTGCAAATACCATTAGCTATGCCATGCTTTTTCTAAAAAATAAAAATCTGTACTCTCACCTAGCTATATAGAAACTAGCCTCCCACACTGCATACTTTCTTCTAATTCCAGTTTGTTCAAATCTTCAGTGTTTTTATGCCTTTTCTAATGGTGATACAGACAAAGAGATGGGTTGTACTTATTGCATTTTTTTTCATATTAGTCTAACCATTTTTAATGCATCAGGAAGAGCGAGCATCTTACCAATGGCAGATGTCTCTTTTGCCTTTTACTAAGAAATCTAAAGAGATGTTTCCATATGTATAATTATGTCTGGGAAAATTTTAAAAATACTAGACTGCTATTTGATTTTACATATAACTGGGGAAAAACTGTAGGGGCTGGTGTTCATGTCCTGAGTGTTTGGTTTTTCAAGGTCTTATGACACATGACACTTTGCTTTTCATTATTAATTAGTGTCTCTTGCATTAAGATCAGGTAGGCAGGCTGGGAAAGAGCAGGTTTGCTGCAGCATCAAACCCTTTTACTGACACCAGATTAGGTGATCCAGCGGTGTGCCCAAGACCTGCATCCAGCCAATCAGACAATGGCATCCTCCTGGCCCCGACTGGCTCATGATGGGCATGTGACCAGGTCAGACCAAGCACACTCAATTCTAGGGTTTTGTTGGACTCTTAGAAAGAGGCTGCTGAGTCTTCAGCTGTCAGGCTGGGCCACCCGGGAAGTCAGTCTGCCAACAAACACAGGAGGCCTACTGGCAAAGTGCGAGTTCCGCCTTCAGCCTGGTCCACCCTGCATGATGTCAGCCCAAATATGTCCCCCTTTTTGTTTATGGCTATGTGGGTTACTGATGGTCATTTTCAAACTATAGAAAACCTGAGGAAACACTACACCCTGTTCTTTATTTTCAAGGCTGCTTTTCTGTTTGTAACAGTCTCCACTGAGGGGAGAGGGCTGGGTCAGTCTAGGATCTCCTAGGAATGATATTTTGCCCCAGGCTTCCTGACGCCTGAAGGGAATCACCCTTGTCAGAGTCACTCTCTAAACTAGAGCCCACAGGCCTCAACAAGGAGCCCACCTCCCAAACTGTGTTAAGTGTCATGACTGTGAACAATTGCCACTATGTGAGGTGACAGACATGCCAATCAGCCTGATTATAGTCATGGTTTCACAGAATATACGTATGGTAAAAATCAAGTCCTATGTTTTCATATATATATATATGTATGTGTATGTGTGTGTGTGTGTGCGTGAAAGAAAAAAAAAAACACAATGCTGAGGCGAAAGTACCTGTTTCTTATTTCTGATCTTTGCGGATGTTCTGGGAAAAGGGAGGATTTGCCAACTCAGCAACCTTCTGTGCACCTAATTACCCAGCAAGCTTTGTGTTAGAAAGAAACAGTGACACAGGGAAGCAGAGCCCAGACTTCAAAGAATCTCAGGGATTCTGACTTGCAGCCTCATAATCAGAGTACTTGTGTCCTCCTAGCAGAAATCCAATGCTCATGAACAGTTCTATTGTTAGGGGGAAAAGGATGTCCCAAAGCTAATTCCATATAGGCTTTGTGGACTCCACCCCCACCCTAGGTCAAAGTCAAAGACACTGGGAACTCCAAATCCCATCATCACCAAAGGAAGGTGGCTGGGACCTGAGGGTGGGGTTAAGCAGCCAGGTGGATATAAAAGGCAGACACGTGGGCTTTGGGGGTCCCCCATTTTGGCTCTCCGCCAGCTCGCAGCGCCCGGCCAGCTCTGAGAGTGACTGTGGGTTTCCAGGTCGTCGGATCGGGTTGGACACATTAAAGACTTTATTTCCCTATTTTTTCCCTGAGTTGTACATTTTCCTTATTTCCTTTTCTGTTGTAAATAAACCTTTTATTAACCTTTTGTGTGTGTGTGTGTAGTAGATTATTCATAAGTCCCTTTAAAGTGCGCGGGTGAGGACCCACAGCCAGGAACCCGTTTTAATATCGGGGTTGCTCTATAACAGCTTGGCGCCCAACGTGATTTGCAAGTTTCACCCGTGGTTGACCAGCCCAAAGTAATTTTTCTTGCGTTGGTCACCATAAAAGCGCATTAGGTCTGCAGGACTCACAGTGAAACTCTTTGTTTCACGTCTTGAAAAGTTTTTTTTCTGCGCATACGGCTCTTGTGGGTGTGGTTTTGACCTCAACCATGAACTTCAGCAGTTGCTCTATAACACTATGGCAAAACTCTTTAGAAAAAGGTCTTGAAGTTTCTTTGGAAACGAAATGTTCATCTACCCTACAACCAAACATTCCTAGATTTCACTCAAGAGAAATGAAAATGTGTTTACACAAAGATGTGCAGGCAATTGTTGCCTTAGCTTATTCATAATGGTCCCCAACTGGAAACAACCCAAAAGTCCATCAACAGGAGCAGGATTTTTTTTTTTTAATGACTTACTCATATAATGCAATCCCACTCAGCCATTAGCAGTGAACTACTAAACAAACAATCTGATTAAAAAATAGGCAGAGGAACGGCAAAGACATTTTTCCACAGCAGACATACAAGTGGCCAATAGGTCCAGGAAAACATGCTCAGCACACTCACCATCAGGAAAAGGCAAGTCCAAACCACAATGAGATACCACCTCCCACCTGCCAGGATGGTTATCAGCAGAAAGCCAAGAGCTACCAAGTGCTGGCGAGGAAATGGAGAAAAGGGACCCCCCATCACCCCTGCTGAGACTGTAATTGGTGCAGGCCCTGTGGGAAACAGTATGGAGGGGCCTCAAAAAGTGAAAGTAAAACTGCGCCGTGAGCCAGCAATTCCACTTCTGAGTACTTATGGAAAGGGAAGGAAAACTCTCACTTGAAAAGATTTCTGCAGACCCAGGCACTGAGCCGCCATTGAGTCTCAGCAGCCTCCCTCTCAGGCTACCCTGCCTCCCCTCGCTCCCTGCTTTCCCCTCTGCCGGCCGCCTTCAGCAGGTCAGTTTTCACCACAAAAAGGAATCATACCCCAGGTCAGCTATGCAGAAACTTTACTCTTTTGATCCCTTTGCTGATGCAAGCAAGGGCAATGAACTGGTTACTGCTGGCACTCAGGATCACATCCATTAAGAATTCAACAGAGAAACGGCAGGAAGACCCTTGCTGCTGTCCAAGGATCACTGAAGATTACAGTAAGAAGAATGCAGTGAAGGCGTCTAAGAAATATGCCTGCAATGGTGCTGTGATTGAGCATCCAGAATACAGACATGTAGTCCAGCTACCTGGCAACCACTGCAAGAACAGATGCCAGGTCCTCGTAGAGACTGGACTGGCTAAGGACCACCAGTAAAGGATAAGGGGGTGTAAGTGCTTTTGGCTCACTGAAGCTCAAGTGAGATTTCCTTGCAAGGAGCAGAATTTCCCTTCGGTCCCTTGTCATAAGTTTAAAAACCTCACAGCTTGTGTCATGTAACTATCTGGGGGTCTGCTTTTAATGCAGACTAGTGTAAATCCTGTATGGCATAGGCTGAAAATAGTCATAAGAAATATATATCTCCCCTGGTGGCGCAGCGGTTGAGCGCTGGGCTGCAAAGCTGCCCATAGTCTCTGCAGCAACGGTTCAATCTCCGGCCACCGGCGAGGGTCCCATATGGCGTTCAGACCTCTCCTGCTGCCCGCTGTATTTCATCAGCAGTGTATTTCATCAGTCTGCCTGTTCTGTTTCCCGCTCTGGCTCTGGCGAATTCTCTCACCCTCCTGCACTTCTGACTGTACCCTGTGCTTGTATAAATAAATAAATAAATAAATCTTTAAAAAAAAAAAAAAGAAATATATCTGTATTCACCTGTTCATGGCATAGACAAGAAAGCAGCCTAAGTGTCAGGCAAGGCAAGAATGGCTGAGGATGTGATGTATATGTACAGTGGAATATTACTTGACCATGACAAAGTCAGTTGCTACTTGGAACAAGTGAATGGATCTTGAGGGCATGGCAGAAAGACACTATGTGATTTCACTTGGCTGTGGAATCTAGAATGGTGGTTAGGAGGGCCTGTGGGTGCAGGAGAAGGGGAGAGGCAGATGAGAGAGCACCAACTTTCCACCCTACCACGCGTAAGTTCTGGGATCTAAGGCACAGGATGGTGAATGTGGTCAGTGACGCTGCAATATGTACTTGACAATGGCTGAAACTGTCAAATGGCTGAAACTGCAAATCTTAAATGTTCTCACTACACAAAAAGGAGTGGAAATTGTATGACAGAACCTGTGGTGTTAACAGTTTGTAACATGTTAGGAGAGCCACACAGACACTTTCAACCCACACCATGTCATACGGCAAATATATCAATAAAGGGGTGAGGGGCAAGAATTACTGATAAACACAAAAACAAATGAAGCTCAAAAACACGATGGCGAGAGAACGGCATGGTAGACAAGGGCACGTGTATGACTTCGGCTACCTGGAGCCTCAGACCCACACACTGACCTGGTTAAAAAAAAAAATCAGGACAGGCGCCCTTGCAGCTTGGGCGACACCAAGTTGGGGGGCCCTCCAGGCCCAGCCCCGCTGAGGCCACCGCGTGCCCCTGCTCCGGAGCCGGGGCCAGAGCTGGGGGGACACACACGGACGGGCGTCGCGTCTGCATATCAGGTAAGCATGATTTTAAAGGCTGTTTCTGTCCCGCAAATGTCGGGGCACACTTATCTAGGAATTCTGTCACCGAGCTGACATTCCAGTACCGCGCCCTGAGCGGCCCCCGGCGGCGCGCTGGGGATGGGGTTGGGGGTGGGGGCCTGGCCCTGCCACCAGCTCGGGGCTGAGGGGGCCGCGCACCCGCACCCGCCCGCGGGACCCACGGGCAGGGGGACCGTGGCCGCGACCCAAGCCTACGGAGGCAAGAAAGGCCGCGCGTCAGCGGACAGGCTAACCTGGGCGAGCAGGGGCCTCCGCCGGCACCGGCGCTCCTCTGGGGTTGCTCCTCACACTCTGGGGGTGCTCCTCAAGTCGTCGGGCCTCACTGTGTTCGGGAGTGGCCCTGGGTCCCAGCCAGACATTCTCCACAGCCCCGGAGGGGCGTCCTCGTCTCTTCAGACCTGGGGCGCAAGGCCCGGTCTGCGCGCGCCTGGGACTCGAGGCACCGAGCGCAGCGCACCTGGGCGCCCTGCGCTTCCGGCGCATGCGCACATGCTTGCACGTGCCCAGACCCAGGTGCGCCCGCCCCGCCCCTGACGAGGGGCGCCGCGCCTCCTGCGCAAGGGCGGGGTCCGCTGCACTGTCCGCCACCAAAGCCGGCTCGCCCAGCCCAGCGCGTGAGTCCGCACAGCGCTTGGACAGCACTGGGTCTGGGACCGAGCGCTCCTGAGTGCAATGATGTCACCAAGATGGTGCAGAGGTGGGGCCAGCTGTGCCCCCCCACCCCGCAGCCTTCCCCAGGTGCATCCCAAGCACAGGGCTTTGAATGCTTGTCCCCTGCTGACCCACCGAGCCAACTTTCCCATGTGCCCCCTCCATAGCCAAACCCTAACCCAAGACAAGGCCAGGAAGTGGTAAAAAGAAGGATCTCGGGTTTCCTTCAACCTTTGGAAGCCAGAACAGGCAGCTTTTACATCTGGAAAATAAGCTATTATATTAATATGTCTAATCTGATTAAGGCTTCGCCAAATGCCTTTCCTTTTTCACTTAAGATGTTAAGGTAGAGGTTTCACACCAGATCTTTGTGCATAGTCAACAGTAACGAACTATTAGATACTAATTGATCTGGGTTGTAGCCACCTCTCTAAACAGACAAAGTTCTCCATTTGCAGAATTTAAACTATACCAGCGTAATTTGCCTTCCTTAATAGCTACAAATTTGTTAGCTTGACTCAGAACCAGTAAACCCGAGGAGCTATTATGTAAATATAGATAATGCAGCTCCAAAGATGGAAATGAATGCACAGATCTCCAGAACAGTGTTCTCTTTATGATGAGGTTTCTAATGGGGAATCTCTGAAAGCCTTGGGGAGGCACCAAACCTCCCCCTCCTCCCCAGGCATTTCGCTGGTGCTCTGGCAGTTGTCTCTGAGTATGAAGAAGCCCTTCGGCTTCCTTAGAGGGAATAAGAAACAGAATGAAGACTTCTCTGGGGCCCCAAAGCTAAATGTGGGCAGAGTGGCTTTAGAGGCTGCGTGTAGGTCTCTCTACTTCTAAATGGCTAGTTTTGTTTAAGAATAGTGTGCTGTCTTCTAATTTGTATTGAAATCAGTGCCATTAAAAGTAGTGTTTACTCTTATGAAGGCAGGGATTTGCACATTTCGGGAACTCTGGGCAAGGAGATTCAACTTGCCTTGCAGGAAGGGTCTTCCTAATGCTTGCATTTTATGGGAGAGGACACTGAGGCCCACAGAGAGGAAAGAGTGATCCAAGGGCAGGTTATGAGAGACCCAGGATCCTAGATTGCTGCCCACTGTCCTGCCCTCCCACCACAGGGACTGGTCTTTATAGTATCTCCTGACATCAAGACAATGGAACTGATTTTTTTGCCTGTGAACTGGGCTTTGGTTACGGAGCAAAATGCTATGAAGAGGGCCTCCCCGGTGGCGCAGCGGTTGAGCGCTGGGTTGGGAAGCTGCCCGTGGCCTCTGCGGCGCCAGTTCGATCCCCGGCTGCTCTCCGGCCACCGGAGGAGGGTCCCACATGGTGCGCAGACCTCTCCTGCTGCCCGCTGCTCCCCTCAGCAGTGTACTTTGGTCCTTCTGCCTGCTCTGCTCCCCGCTCTGGCTCTGGTGAATTCTCACCCTCCCGTGCTTCTGACGGTATCCAGTGCTTGTATAAATAAATAAATAAATAAATAAATAAATCTTTAAAAAAAAATGCTATGAAGAGAGTGACGGGAAAGAACACGATCTTGACCTTCATGATGCTTTCAATCCAGTGTGAACATCACACCTGGAAAGAAATTAGTAAACAGTATAAGGCAGAAAGGGAAAAAACAGTGGTCTCTACTTCTCTACTTGCCACATGTGAGCCTTTCCATGTGTTTTCTCTGTCTGGCTCACTCTGTCTTTTCTCCCCACCTGGTGAGCTCCTAGTCATCCTTCCCTGCCCCACCATCACTTTCTCAAGGAATTCTCACCCATCCCTCCTACACACTCTTCATTCCTTCACCACACTGAGGGTTCCTGGAAGGTTTCAAAGTATCCTTATTGCTCACTTGGTACACACCCACATACTAATGTAACTGGTAAATTCTGTGCATGCAGAACACGGTTTTGAACAGTTTGCATGGGCCCACTTACAGGCAGAGCTCTTGCAAACATACATCATAAACTTACAGTATCAATAACAGTCCCATGCTGTAAATGCATTTCTTCCTTATGATTTTCTTCATAACATTTCTCTTCAGCTGACTTTACTGTAAAGACACACACAGAACAAACAACATATGTTGACTGTTAATTGGCAAATCTGTCAGTCAATAGCAGGTTATTAGTAGTTAAGTTTTGGGGAGAGTCAAAAGTTATATGTGGATTTTCAATGACATGGGGCCGGTACCTCAGCCCTCATGCCGTTCAAAGGTCAAGTGTATGTTAACACTGAGTAAAGGTGAAACAAATTTATATGAATGAATGTCCACTGATAGCACAGATCTCGAAGGATAGGGACAGTCTTTTTGGGGGGCTCACTGCCTTGTGCATTGCAGGTTAAATATCAACAGCATACCTCTGAGGGCCACAGCCCATGTCAAGCATCATAACCAGAGCCCCCCACTTCCAGTGTCTCCTCCCACTCCAGGAGTGACAGCTTCCCCACTCAAGCTCCCCCACTCTAGATGCCCAACAAAATCGGCAGCATCCACAGGCACTGGCCTGCTGGCTTTGCTGGCACTGCAGGCTGGTGGGGAGAGGGAGCAGCAGTGTTGCCTCATCTCTTCACACTTTCCTTCACACTTATTATGTGTACACAGGCAGGGTATACTGGGGAGTCAAAGAGAGTAAAACCTGACCCATTCTCTGCCTTTATGGGGTTTGTCCAGGATACAGCATAGGCCTTGGGAAGGTCTTCAGCATTTAGATGGACAGGAGCTTTGCACCATCACTGTGTAGCTGTGCCAGAAGGCAGAATCAGGGGGCTGGGCAGGATGGTGCATCTCTTGGCTGACAGCTGGTGTGGTGCAAAGAGGCTCCGGTGGTTCAACTTTATGTACACCTTCCTCTGTCAGCCCATCTCAGATAAAATAGAAGGCATATTTATCAGATTTGGAGGTGAGAACAAAGGAGGTGGATTGACATTAGAAAAGTGCAACAGGTTGAAAGAATGGAGAGCCACCTGAGTAAATCAAATCAATCAGTCTTTTAAATTCCCTGTTCCCACAAGTACAGGACAAAGGGGATCTAGCTTAAGAGAAATACATAGGGAGAATGCTGGGAAGTTTAAGAGAAGTACATAGAAGGAATGTCTGGGTGGTTTAGGTACCACCAGACCACCAATGTGATATGGTAGCCATAAAGTAAATGCAACCATGGGCTATACTAAGTAAGGTATTGGGCCCAGATACAGGGAGGGGATAGTTCTGCTAGTGAGGCAATTGTTACTGCTCTGCACATCCTGCTAATATTATTGTTTCTTCCCCATTATTACTGCCCCTCCCACTCTGAGAACACCTTGGTGACATCACTAAAATATCAGAGTTTGAGAAGAGCTGGGATAAAGCATGGTAGCAGGGGAATGTGACCTTCCCAATCAGCTGTCATTTTGAGTCTCTGCTCCACTGGTGTTAGCTGAGGGGCATGGGTCAAGTTAAGTCACATTTCCAAGTCTGTGCCCCATCATTTGTGATAATGAGGAGTCTCTATGTAGTCTAAGGTAGATCCTCAATTATCTGAGGTCCCTTCCCTGTAATTTTAAAGATGGGCATGATTTTATTTCTCCTTTCTTGTTCAACTACATTTGATGAATGCTTAAGAGTGAGAGCGAGGGTCTTGTTACCAATCCCAATTAGACATGACAAAAGCCCCATAAATCTCGGTGAGTATGTTACAGGGAATTGAAAGCGAGAGTGTATAGCAATCCCTCTCAAGCGCTCCAGTAATTTCTTCAGACTGCTTAGCAGTGTGTGTCTATCAATAATTGGTCTGTTATCGATTTCCTAACCCTGAATAACACAGCTAATAGCTCCTATTTTTCCAAACCAGAACTACATGAGCAAGCCACGTGCTCTGAAAGATGGCTCGTTGGGGTATTATTCGGGAGCATGTTAATCCAAAGCTCGAGTGACCTATACGGAATTCGGGTGTCGCTGGCTGTTGAGGATGGAGTTGACTACTGATTTCTATACCCCCCTCTTATTATTTAATTAAACAAACCACGGCTCATTATGTCTTTAAGATTACCCAGCCACTCAACCACACTCCTGCTTAAAGAAAACCTTTCCTTCTGGAAGTTTTTTTCCCTTTTCAGACTTCTCTGATTTCCAATTATGATTTGGATGAATTATTTGTAGTTCTGCCACCCAACCGTGACCTTGAAATTTGCTGTGACCTTGAAACAAAGCATGGTAGCACTGGCCACCAGGACGTCTCTCACTCATCCACAATCTAAAGGAGAAGACCCAGTGCCATCACGCCCATCACGGCTCTGGGTGCGTGGGAGCCCGTGGCTCCGTGGCTCCGTGCGGTGGAATCTCTCCCTCACCTTCCACTTCCTGTGTGAGACCAGCCCCATTCAAAGCCTTGTTGCAGATCGGCAGACTGAGGAACACGTGACTCATCTAATGTTAAACCTGACACCACCACGGGGTGCCCACATGCAATGAATTCAATGACAGTCATGCTTTGGCGAGCCTGGTCGCGACGCCTAGAATTTTAAGCAGCATTTAAAAATAGTTTAATTTGAAAAAAATGTGGAACCTACGGGACAACTTGCAAGAACAGAACAGTGAACGCCCACATGATATACCCCTTTCCTAGAGCCAGCGCGACCTAAGAAGTCGTGTCTTCTAATTTCCTCAGGGGGCCTCCCGCCACCTCTGCTGCAGGGCTGGACCCCTGAGCCTTCACCGCACCAGCTTGTCTCCCCTGGAACACGGACCTCGTCTTCTGTAATCACAGGTCAGGACCCTTTCCACTGGCCAATACCATCATTAATAATAACCCTTATCCTATTCCCCAACACTATGATTTCTCTTCCAGTTCAGGAGCCCATCTAGGGTCACTTACAGTACTTTGGAGTGGTGCTAAATTGCTTCTTAATGGAACAATGGTTTGTGCTTTTTTCAGGTTTCTTGATATTTTCGAGATTCAATGCTTGGGGAACCTCGGCTAGCAAAGAGGAACTGACTGCCCCAACCTTACCTAGCCCTGCCCCAAACCTACCTTCCTTGTGACAGGTCCCAGCCCAGGGCATCCCCTCCATGTAGCTTTTCTGCAGCAGCACTTCCTCCCAGCTGCTCAGGAGACCTGGAGGACGGCTTCCCTGGGCCTCTTGGCACACAGAGCCTTGTGCTCTCACCATAGCAAAGAGTGAGGGGCCTGCGCATGCCTGCTCCTGCTACACGACCTGGACCTCGCCAGGGTGCTCGGGCATGCACAGCTGAGCTGGGTGGGCGCTTGCAGGCATATGTCCCTCAGGTTAACTGGAGGTGAGTACGATGCTTTGAAGTCCCTTGCAGATGCCCCTCACTGCCTGCCCCACAGGGCGCCCCAGTGTGCCTGCTGGAATTGCAGGGCAGGAGCCCCTGGCCTTTGCCCCAGGTGCCGGGGCCAACTTCCACCCTCAACTACGCCTCTGCTCCTCTGTCCAGCCTCTACCCAGAAGCAACTCTGGGGAAGTCCCAATGTCTATGCAACATGCAAAGATGCTTCAAGGTTTTGATAAACATGTTCCCCCATACAACTTCACCATTTCCACGTGACATGCAGGGCTAATTCAACATCTCTTTATGAAAAGTCCTATTTGTTCAAGCTACTGTTGACTTACTGCTGTGTGTGAGTCTCTCCTCAGTGACCCCACTGGTCCTTCCTCCTGCTTATCTTGCAAGATGAGCAGGAAAGGCCAGAGAGAATGAGCTGATGGGACAAAAATACTTCTACCCTTTTTCAATGAGGAAAAACCAGGTTATTTGTTAGCACTCACTGTCCTCGAGGCGACCTCATGTCACCCAGACAGAAAGGTGACCATGGCCGATGGATTGAGATGCCTGGCTTGTGGCCAAACATTCAGAAGTGAGGGCTTCTGGCTGTTGTCTCAGGTCTGCACCCCAATCTGAGTTTCACCACAATGTAGAAAGCAACCAAGCAGGTGCTGCCATCCTGCACCTCGCAGTATTTTCCTTGTCCCTCAGCCACATCACACTCTCCAACACCCACCCTAGAATACTGGCTTGAGATACGTGCCTGAAGCCTCCTGCCATGTTACCTCAATTAAACTGATTCTTCTCACCAGGGCTGCAGGCAGGGTTATTGGCACTTGTGCTGCTGGGCCCATAGTGGGCAACACACAGGTCTGTAGGCAGAGCTGGGGAGCACAGGCTTCATGGTGACAGATGTGCAACTGGCCTGCTGCTGTGACTCCACCTGGGAGCTGGATTCAGGTCCTGGAGACAGAGGTGTGGGTTAATGCCCTTGACACAACGGTAAAAAAAAATGCTAACAGACATAAAAAATGTTCATATTTCTTGTTCAGTGAAAACAGTTTAAATAAAATACTAGAGATAATCCATTTTTTTAAAAGATTTATTTATTTATACAAGAACTGGGTTACAGACCAGAGGCATGGGAGGGTGAAAGAATTTACCAGAGAGAGCAGGGGAGCAGAAAAGGCAGACAGACCAAAGACCCTGCTGAGGGGAGCAGTGGGAGAAGCAGGAGAGGTCTGCCACGCCATGTGGGTTTCTCCCTGGCTGGCCAGGGATCAAACTTGTGCTGCAGAGGCTGCAGACAACTTCACAGTGCAGTGTTCTACCCGCTGCGCCACTGGGGAGGCCCGAGATAATCTATTTTGGTAAAAAACTGAACAGGATATTTATGCAAAGGACAAGTGTTTAGCACAGGACACTCCTGAACTTTAACAGTGGTTACCTTTGAGTAGCAGAAGAATGGGCTGTTTTTATTTTCTTTGAGTTTTCTAAATTCTATTTAATGTTATAGGAACATTTACTATTTAAAAATGGAAATGAGTTCTGATTACCTGCAGGGAATAAGACTGGACAATTGTGGGTGAAATAGTTTTTAATATACCTTGTCAAAGCATGGTAATAACGGTAGCTTTTCTACTTCTGCCTGGAATCATCTAATCTTTCTCAAAACTAGAGTACGATCCAGTTGTAAAAGGACTGCTGTCAAAGCCTCCAGGAGAGTCAGAGACCACCAGTGAAGACCCTGACTGGTGGAGCCGGGTTGTCTCCAGACGTCAGAGGGCTTCAGTCTTTGTCCTGTCCTGTGTCCACCAAACAGTGAAGCCATCTGCTTTGCCGTGTATTCATTACACAATGAGTTGAATGCAGCCACGGAGAATATTCATGCAAATATCTTCATTAGCAAAATCATGCAATTAACCTGAAATATGTGCTAAATGAAGCAGCCAAATTGTTGCATATTTCCCCAGCTCTTAATTATAATTTTGGTAATCAATTTTTCTCCTGATTACCAAAAAGAAAAAAATAATTCTTCAGCGCACGCCTGATCTGAGGCTGCGTTGGAACGTGAGATAAAATCCAACCCGTTTTAGCAAAGAAGGCCATTAACCTTTCCTGTGTTTTTGTTCATCGCAGGCATTTCCTGCTAATGCTCATTGCTGAAGATGATTGGATTTTAACAAGAGCTTTTTGGATCAAGCGCCAGCCCTTCCTGAACTATACATTTTGCAAGGGCCACTGTCATTAAAGGTTACCAGCACTTCCATTATCATCTTCCCTGTGCTGATTTCTTAAATGGCTTTTGACTACAGTGTAAGAATGATCCCTAAGTGGAAGCTGACATCCAAGCTCACACCCTGGGGACTCAGGTGGCCAAGAAGCACAGCAGCCACATGGAAAGCTGGGGGAGGGGTATGGTGAGGGACCCCCTAGCAGTCAGGAGATTTGGGGGTTGAACGGACCGCCCCTGGAGATGCTGCCCCTGGAGGAGTCACTCAGCCATGGGAAGTCTCGCTTCTATGTCTACAACATGGAAGAAAGTCGAATTCAGCAGCTAGTGAGGACTGACGCCCCACGAGTATTCTCTAGTATGCGTGAAAAACAACAACATATATCTGCCAGTATTTATGCTGACAACTTTTAACTTCCCCCTTTTAACATCTTGTAACACTCTACCTCCTAAGTCTAAGGAGGAAGTTTTCACCTGGGGGAAGGACAGTACAGGATAGAACAGGGTGGTGCTTTATGTTTCTGGCGAGATGCTGGTTTTAACCATTTGACCTCCAGTGTCTTCCAAGATGAAGCAGTGTCTAATGGTCAGTTAGGGGAGTAGACTTGGGAAGGACACATTCGTGATAGAGATCTAAAAGCCAGGAAGGCAGGTCTGGGAGTCCAGGTTGTGCACTGCACAAAGACGCTAAGGGGCGCACCCTCCCTCCATTCACGGCAGAGGCACTGCGGATTTGTGTTTCTGTCTAGATACAGACTCTTACGTTTCAGTGGTTTTCTGCTGAATGGAAGTAGAGGATCCTGAGGAAAGGGCACCCCTTCTCAGTGTCCCCTGCTCCTCGGGGTGCCCTCTCCTGTGGACTCTGCGCGCCTGTGGAGAGAGCAGGAAACATGCACGAAGCAGAGGGGGAGGCGAGATTCATGGATCCTTCAGAGGAGACCCTTGTGAGGGAGTTCAGGGGAGCCTGAGGTGGAAGGCTTCTATCCTGGCTCCTCTTTGGGGTGAGGGAGGGGGCTGCGCACTTATGGGGTGAAGGGGTGTGGCAGTGAGACTGGGGGAAGAGGTCCAAGTATTGGTAGGCTCCTGCTGGGAAGGATTAAGGCCTGCGATGAGGCCCTTGCCAAGGATGTGGGCAGGGCCGGTACTGAGAGGCAGCAGGGCCGGTTATGCAGGGTCTGTGCCAGCACAGGCAGGGAGCCAGGGAGCTCCTGGGCTTGAACAGTAAGGAGAGGGAGCTAGAGGGACGGGTTGTCTCCAGGGACACCCCAAGGGACAGGGGCCTGTGAAAGAGGACCCAATAGGGAGGAACTGGAGACCGAGTTCACCCCATCTCTCTTACCTGCCTTTGTGTCGGTATGTGGTGTAAATATGACTTGTGGGCTGTGTTGACGGCATACCTTGATGGGTGTGTAGTGTGCATGTGGTGTGTGTCATATGTGTGTGCTGTATGAGATGCATGTGTCATGAAGTCTGTGTGTAGTGCGCATGTGCACTGTGTTGTGATGTGTGTTTTATGTGGGTGAATATGAGTTTGGTGTGGTATATGTATAGTGTGTGTGTGTGTGTGTGTGTGTGTGTGAGGGTGGGTGGGAAAACAAGAGAGTAGAAGGAATTGTGAAGAGACTATTAATTCAGAAATTCAGTTTCTGTTAATCCCAGAAACTTAGTTAAATGATTTTGGTACTTTCATGATGGAATATTCTAGAACCATAAAAAACTCCTATTTCTGAAAAATATTTCAGATCAATAGTACTTGTAATGATAGAAGCAGAAGTCTTTGATAAAGAGGCATAAAGCAACTCATTAGAGAAAAGTCACCCAAACAGGCTTTGTTCTTGATGTAATTTATCACCAAATAAGAGAAAATGTTGAAAAGCATTAATAATTGAAGCAGAAAATTTAAAAAATGATTTGTGCTCCCTTTTCATAAAGCCTGGAAAAACAGTAGTTCAAGGAAGTTTTCCCCTAAAACAATGACAGTTTGTATTTGAAATTCAAATCCCACAGACACATAGGAACCAGCACACACTCTGAGCTTGGCCCCTTGCCAGGGCATTGCTAGCCTCCTGGTCCACAGGGAGGTGCTAAGTCCACTCTGCTTGGCCCTGCACACCTCTTTGGCCTCACCTCCTCCCATGTCCCCTCTTGCTCACTCAGCATTCACCTGACTGGTCTCCCTGTGCTCCTGGCACACACTAGCTTTGTATCTGTCACAGGGCCTTTGCACTTACAGTTCCCTCTGCCTGGAAAGCTGCTGCCCACCCACCTCCACCCCAACTCAGATCTCTCTAGGGTTCTCCCATTTCTTTGAGGTCTCAGCTCGAGTGTCACTGTCTCCTTAGGAATTTACTTGAGAACCATATATATATATATACACACCAACACACACATACATACACATACATAAACACACACATATACATATACACATGTACATATATATACGTAAAGTCCACTCCTCTTCCTACCAGTGCCCTGTCTCCCTGCCCATCACTTTGCCTCCATCATCCCCTTCACACCATGTGTGGATGTGGTTATTGGCTGTCTCCTGCTGCCAGAATCCAAGGGCTGAGAGCAGGGGCTCTATTTCCTTTACAGAGGTCTCCCTAGTGCCCAAAGCGTCACCAGGCTCAGTAGCTGCTCACAGAGTAGGTGCAGATGCATGAATGAGCAGGTCAGAGAGCTGCCTGCCGGGTAGGAAGCAACATCTGTCTATGTCCATTTTAGACCTCTTTGCTTAGGAGCTGTCTGCCTGCTTGCATTTGAAACATTACTTTTGAAAAGGCAAAATATGCAGCCGGTATAAAATTTGCAAGGGACGTAAGACTTAAGTGTACACAGTAAATGTTAAGTTCCCCCATCCCTGGCCAGTCTGATAGCTAAGTCACAGGTAGTTTCAACTTCTCTTTCTCTTTTCCCAAGTGAGGCTGAGCTCCTTCTTATAGATGTAGGAGCCATTACTGTTTTTTGTTTTTTTGTCCTGGAGGTTGTCTGTTGCCTGCCTTGCCCATTTTGCTATTCACCTGTCAGTCTTTTCCTTATTGATCCCACGCAGCTCTTCTCATATTAAAGAAAGCAGGCCTTTGGTTATACAAATAGTTTTTCAGTTTGGCAGGTCTTTTGACTGTTGATGGCATACCTTTCAATAGAGAGGAGTTTCATTTTCCCGTCAAATGTATTGATCCCCTTTATGGCTTCTAAGTTTTCTGTCACTCTTAGAACTAAGTCTTCCTTTCTCAAATGCTCCTGCCTCTTCTGTGGCCCTTTTCCTTGCTTTCTGATAATGTATGTAGTCCTACAGACTAGAGGAGACCTGTCTCCTTGTGTTGCACTTCACAGACAGGAAGTTACAGTTCCCTTTTACCAAGAACCCACAATGCCTGTACCAGGGAGAACACCAAAAACCACAGGAAGCACCTAGAAAAGCTGGAGGTCTTTCTGGTGGTCTCTATAAGGCCTGGGAACAGAGGAAGGCCCAGCGAGGGAAGATTCCCAGGCACAGGGAGTCTCCGGATGTTTCTTGACGTTGCATTTGATATAGAGAGATACTAGGAATGCAAAGCCCTGTGGGAGCTCTCTGGTAGTGTCTTGGAATTTCCATTTCCCTGTGATTCAGAGATGTCCAATGTACACTAAGTGGAACCCACTGGAGGGTGGAGGACCCTCTAAGTCCCCCTTTTTGGAAAACTCTGTGCCCTTGACTTTTGCAGGGTCTGTTTTGTGTCCTCTCACTCCCCCCCCCAGTCTTCTGATAAAGGAGAAGCTCTTCTGGGGCCTCCCTGGTGGCGCCAGGGGTGGAAACGCCACCTATGAAGCTATCTGCAGCCTCTGCAGCATGAGTTTGATCCCCAGCCAGCCAGGGAGCAACCCACATGGCACAGCAGACCTCTTCTGACTCACCCGCTGCTCCCCTCAGCAGTGTACTTCGGTCAGTCTGCCTGTTCTGTTCCCCACTCTGTCTCTGGTGAATCTGCTCACCCTCCCACACCTCTGGCCTGTATCCCAGCTCTTGTATGCATAAATAAATAAATCTTAAAAAAAAAAAAAAAGGAGACGCTCTTCTGTCCTGTCTTCCACTTCTTACCTTCTCACCCTTGGGCTGGTTTCTTCTCCCCTGGCCCCTATGTGCCCTTAGCTCTATGCTTTTAAGGCCAGAGGCCTTGAGGCAGAGGTGTAACTTGGAAGAAATGAGGAAAAAAATTTTAGTTGTTGGTTCTTTTTTTACCCCCCACAATAACTTTAAATTTTTTATAAAATGATACATAGTTATGCTGGTGAAAAATCGAACAATGTATGAAAGTGCAACTCCCTTGAAGGGTCACCTTTATCGGAAACTGGTCTCCATTACATGCATACAAAACCCAATAATCTGTTTTGTTGAAAATAGGAATTTTACTATACAGACTACTTTTAAATGAGAAAGCATTTGATTTTACTTAGGTTTGAAAATAAAAAAATCTGAAGTTCAAGTAAGGAAACTACCAACCATTGGAGACACACACACACACACACACACACACAGACACACACACACGTTTCATATCCCTGAAAAGTGGAAAAAAGGATTATAAATACAGAAGCTGAAGTCATTAACTTTTCCTTAGATCCTATGTTTTAACTAGAGATGGTATTTATTGACCTTCTGACATGAAAAACGAGAAAATTGGCCCATTTATTGTTCCTTCATTCTGCCGTCCCCATTCGCCTCAGGAAATCTTTTTAAAAAAGAAAACTAGGTTTTATGGTAGCTGATTAACCAAATGTTTCTGACTTACATATAAATCCTCAAAACTTAACTATTGACTGAATTTAAAATATTGAAAATCTGGGGAGTAAAGCAAATTAGATAATTACAATTGTGACACTTGAATCAATTAATCTGCTTTCTCTCCTCAGCTCATCTAACAGCTGAAATCCGAGAAGACACGAACACAATTCAACGGCTTTGAAGCTTTTTTGCCTTCTGGTTTTGCCTCGGGAGTAAGAACTTAATACCAGTGGAAAATTAAGATTTCTGTTATACACGATGCAGATAAACTAAAGAATTCCTTAGGGTTCAAATGGCGGTCCATGTTCCCAAACGGTACTTTTATCTGTGGTGGAGGGAGGGGGAAGTATCAACCTCGCTAATAACTGAGATAACCAATTTGAGTGTCATTTCCCGAAATGCATTAATGGATGGTTTAGTTTTTAAAGCAGTCAGGGGACCTGGATGGGAAATTTGGATGTTCTTTTACAATCCGCAGAAAAGACATGACAAGTTGTTCTAATGCGATTAGGAGATTACAACGTCTGATCACATTTCTCTGTCTAAGCACATCGTCTATGAAATCAACAATTAAAGAGCCTGTGTTTGTAGCATGCTGCCCCTACTCTGTGAAATCAATCTGTCCCACGGACCAAAAAGGTTGCATCCCTCAAATTTTTCTTCATTCACATTCATTTATTCATCAA
The DNA here is from genome assembly GCF_014898055.3 of Talpa occidentalis. Classification (NCBI taxonomy): domain Eukaryota; kingdom Metazoa; phylum Chordata; class Mammalia; order Eulipotyphla; family Talpidae; genus Talpa; species Talpa occidentalis. The sequence goes on along the minus strand of NW_023601754.1, from coordinate 19,853,831 downwards.
TTTTTTCTTTTGCTCATGGACTCATTCATGCAACAAAAATTTATGGAGCCTTTACTAGTGTCAGCCTTATATTAGGCAGGCAGGAAATGATGGTGAATGTGTCAGGGAGTGCTGGCTGGGCAAGTCACCCCAATATTTAGCATTGAAACTCGGTTTGAAAGACCAATTTTCTCACTCATGATTGGTGCGCTGGAGGGTGATTCTGCTGGCCTCACTAGGCTTGTCCTTGTGGCTGTATTCAGAGAGGGTCAGCTACATTCACGGGGGTCAGGGATAGAGGTCAGAGGGGTGTCTGAGTACCCTCCAGGAGAAGGATAGGTTACACTAAGTAAGTCAGACTGGTTTTGGCAGAGGGTAGCATTCGGCCAGAATTGGAGTCAGAGACTTTACAGCCTCACTTGGGGGACTAGTTGGGGGGTCCTTTCTGTGTTACTTATCCTCTGAGCAAGTGGACGCCAGGCCAGACTCAAGGGACATGAACCAGGGCTCCATGTGTGCGTGGGAGGAGGGCAACATCACACTTGAAGGGACCACCAGCCAGGACACAGGAAGCTGGGGCCCCACTTGCAATTTCCCTTAATGAAGGCAGGCTGGGTCCCTGCCTTGAAGCTGGAGGACTGGCCTCAACAACTAGTGACAACAGCACCACGGCCCCTATTTGTAACATCAAGAAACAGAAGCACAAAGGGGCTGTGGAAGAGCCGTGGTTCTAGGAGAGACGGATGGCAAGTAAAGGAGACACGGGCCAGTCCAGACCATCTCTACTGAGCCTGCTCACACTGTTTCTGCAGATGAGGACTATTTCTTTTTTTAAAGATTTATTTATTTATTTATACAAGCACTGGGTACAGTCAGAAGCGCGGGAGGGTGAGAAAATTCACCAGAGCCAGAGAGGGGAGCAGAACAGACAGAGTGACGAAGTACACTGCTGAGGGGAGCAGCGGGCGGCAGGAGAGGTCTGTGCGCCATGTGGGACCCTCACCCGGCGGCCGGGGATCGAACCAGCGCTGCAGAGGCTACGGGCAGCTTCACAGCCCAGTGCTCAACCGCTGCACCGCCGGGGAGGCCCAATGAGGACTATTTCTGAGTCCTACGTCAGTGGCGTTGAGTGTGAAGGTGTGTATGGCAACACCGGGCATGTGTCCCAGGTGACTAGTCCTACGGGTTGGGGGTCACGGGAGGTGCCAACACAGCAGGGGTGTTCAAGGGACAGGAAGTAGGGAGGAAGTGGAGAGGGAAGGATGAGAGGAAGAGGAGGCCGGTGCTGACACTGGAGTGAAGTCTGGGCAGTGACATTGCCCTGCTGGGCACCGAGGGGGCTGTCCTCAAGAGCACCGAGGGACACTCATTCACCTGGCCTCAGGGAGGCCATGCCCAGATGCTGCGAGAGGTCCACTGTTTCAAACACCAAGAAGGCAATTTGAAAAGAAATCATATGAGCAAGTTCCTCACTGAGGAACTACCTAAAACAAACAGCCAAGGAATTGGAGGGTGTTATCCAACCTCAATTCAAACTGGACCCATTTTTTACCATGTCTCCCCCTCAACGACACCTCTTGCGGATCACCAGTACCGACTGTCCAGCTCATTCTTTGTGAATGTATATGCACTATTGGTGAGTGAAATCTTCATGGATTTTATAATATTCTCCCACTGCAACCAATGCTACTAGAAAATCTTTTCTTTTGTCTTCCTTTAATAAGATTTTCTTCCTTCTACTAGCTAGGAATGAAACTGTTACATTCTAAACATATTAATAGTTACAGTTACAATGTCTCCCAATAAGACTGGACCCACTGGGGCCTCCCTGGTGGCACAGGGGTTAAAGACAGCACTATCAAGCTATCACCAGCCACTACAGCATGAATTCAATCCCCGGCTGGCCAGGGAGCAACCCACATGGCATGGCAGACCTCTCCTGCCTCGGCCGCTGTTCCCCTCAGCAGTGTGTTTTAGTAGATCTGCCTGTTCTGCTCCCCACTCTCTCTGGTGAATCCCTGCACCTCTGGCCTGTACCCCAGTTCTTATATGCATAAATCTTTTTTTAAAAAAACTGGACCCATTTGTCCAGTTCTTATATGCATAAATAAATCTTTTTTTAAAAAACTGGACCCATTTGTATAACATATTATAAAAGCATCCACCCCCCTGTCAATACTAGATCTCCCCAATCATTTAAACTGTTAATCTGGAAGGTACCCTCCCGCCAACTAACTCAACAATAAAAAACCACACTAAAAAAACCAAAACCCCCATCTTCCTTGAGTTAGTCTGCATTGGGATTGCCCTAATTATCTGCTCAGCCCTTATCAATTTTAAAGTGGTCGGTTTCTGAGACACGAGCTCACATTTCAGGACTAATGTACTGTGGGAAATTGCCCAGTTTCCTTTCAAAGTTTGTGGATAAAATGAGGGTTAAATTGCCTCAAAATGAAGCCAAAGGTGTAAAGAAAACGTCTGGCTCTGAAGGATGTCAGCGGTGGCCTGGGGCAATCTCAAGTGCTTCCCTGGCCGGGGTCAGGATCAGCGGCATGGACAGGAGCCCAAGACTGGTCCAGGGCTGCCTCATGACAGAATTCCTTTCGGGAGAATAACACAAAAGGGCAGGTCACCTTTCCTTCTGAGCTGATTAAATGGGCTCATGCTCCACTCCTTGTACTCATCCAGAGAGGGCCTAATACCCTTGTTAGTAAATGAAGGCATTTCAGAAGTTGTTTATGAAAAGAATGAGTCAGCAGGAAGCGCAGATGCCACCACATGAAATCCAAACCCGCTTCTGACTGGAGCTGGCTTAATAAAAGCCATTATGTTTTACTTTCTACCTAGACATTTATACTTTAAATCTAATCAAGCTGAAGGCTTAAGTGGCCTAGTTTTATTAAATATGGAACTGACTGAATACATTTTTTTTTCTTTAAAGTCTTCCAAAAAAAAAAAAAAAAGTCTTCCAAATTGGGCTGAGTTGATTCTAAGGGCTCAGGACGGGAATATTAGATGGAGTCATTGTGAAAGGGACTGAGACCAGGAGGACTCGGGAACGGGAAAGGCTGAGACACGGACAGTGATTTTAAACAATACAGGAACTGAAGGCACAAAAGAGCTCCCAGGAAAACAGAAGTGCTTCACTGAAATGTGGCTGAGCTAGCCACCACCCCGAGTAAGATCCAGTTACAGGATAATTAGGGAACAGAAAAACAAACACCACGAAACCTCCCGACCACCCAGTGCCTAATCGATAGTCCAGCACATTGGATGACAGGAAGTCTGACAGGATGTGGTCATGGACAGGGCTGGAGTAAACGGGGATCTCCCTGGGATCCCCTCCTGCTGTCAGGGGGTCTTTCCTCTTGCTTCAATAAACCCACACTTGCTTGCTCTCACGCGTGGGGTGGTGGCTGTTATTCTTCAACGGGTGCAGACATCTCCGCCCACGAGCATCCCTTCTCCTACCCGGTGGTGAGGACAGAACACATCCCTGGTGAGCTGGTCTCTGTTCTCATGGAACATGAGAACATCACATCCCATTATTTGTGGACAAGGGGAACACCCCCTCTGCAGGCTCACATTTAGAAGAGAATAGTGTTTTCGGTGCTGATTTTGGGGGTGTGATTCCAGGAAATTGAATTTAAGAAAACATCCATGTGATATTTAACCAATACAACATATTTCTCTCTTGGCCCAAACTATCCAATCCATCAGAAAGTCTATCAGTAAATCTCACCTTTCAAATACACACCACGTCCCCCACGTCTCTCACTGCCTTCTGCTCATGCAAGGTGCCATCACTGCTTGTCCAGGAAATGCACGGGTGCCTGGTCCCCCCAACAGGGCAAGCACAGCTGTGGTGTTATCCTTCTCTGCACCAGGAGAAAACCCTAGAAAATGACTTTTCATGATTGGTTTTCCAATCATATGATTGGAATCTTTTACATTGAAATTGTAAACAGAGGGTGTGCTCCCCCACTGTGGTTGGGAGGACTGGCAGGGTCACCCATCAAGAGCACCAGGTGTTCCTCCCAGGATGGATGGCATGGCGCGGGGCTGCCTTGGTGTCTAACGCCTGCTCCAGCACTGGCTGGGCCCCCCTGGCAAGTGTGGTCTCGGGACAGATGCAGCTGATGGATTTCAGGTGGTAGCAGTCACCCTTGCTGCAGTGGGGCATCACAGGCAGTGGCCACACATCGTGTGGTGACACTCCCAGCCACCCGCCAGTGCCAGCCACCAGCACACGGACACGCGGCTCGCAGCCTCCTCGCCTTCCCAGGCAAGGCCGGAACATCACCACACCACACGGCTTCCGGCCGCGGGCTCTCCGGGCCCCTGAGCACACAGCAGAGGCACTGCAACAGCTGTGCCGGGGTACTAGGGGTCCGCAGCACTGCTCGCTGGAACTCTTGCCTCTGCCACACCTGCCTGTCTCCGTACAGTAAACTCCCCCATCCTGCCTGTGGCCCTGCGGCTACTGCGACATCAGACATCACTGGGCAGGAGTCAGCAGATGCTGCTGGGAGAGGTGCTGAAAAGAACACTCGCTTTCCACAACAGCGAACCCTCAACCACCCAGGCTTTTCTGAGCCTGGGGCCCCGTCCTCCCGAACCTGGGCCCTGGCGCCTTTTCTCCTTGGTAGAGGTTACTTACTATTCACCCTTGAAATGGCTTCCATGTGGAGGAAGGGGCAGAGCATTCGAGAGGAAGAAGCCACTTGGCAGCAGGCCAGGCCCACAACAGCTCCCTCCGATTAGCCGTGACTTCCCATTGGGATGGGATGTTTTCTGAGCACTGCAAATTGAAACACTGAGACCAACCCTTTGACACAAACAGGCTCTGGCAAGGACATCAGAGTGGCTATTTTCTGCTCCTATAGAGAAATTAAAGCATGATTTTACGCAAACAAGATTTGCTGATCTCTAATGCCTTCCTGGCTGTTTATTCACCACCTTTTGGAAAATTAGAATTTCTGTTTAAACAAAAGATTTTCTTCGCGTAATCTATTTATGGCTGACATTGCAAAGTCATTTTATAACCTGAATCAGAGAGCGAGAAGTAGAAAGTGAGAGGAAAGGGCAGAGGGGAAGAGCAGGGTTACAGAGGTGAGGCAGGAGTAGGGCGGGGTTTGAGCTGGCGTCTTCATGCAGACACAGCCCCAGGGGTGGAGGGAGACAGGGTGAGGGGCTGCTGAAGGTACCCACTCCTGGTTCTATTTCACTCCAGCATCTATCGAGTACTGAAGCAGTCACCAGGCACCCTTGGGAGAAGCGGCCCTCACCCCTGGCGGCGGGAGAGACCACATCATCCAAGGGTGCCAAGAGGCAGCTAACTGTGGCTTCAATTCTGGAGTCGGCGGCTTGGACTAAAATCCCAGCTTTCCACTTACAAGCTGTGCAACCCTGACCAACTAACCTAACCTCTCTGGACTCTCCTTTTCTCATCTGTAGTCAAGTGCATAATAATTACCCATCTTACAGGGCTGCCAGAGGAATTCAAGCATTGTGAAGTGCTTAGGATGACACTTGGCACAGAGTGTTTTGCTACACAAGTAAAGCCAATCCCACCCTCTTTGTCCATATTTAGCTGAGATATGTGACTGTCCTAGCCAAATATACAAGAGCAGAATCTGCCCTCCTTCCAGGCTTCTGGTGGCGAGAAAAACACCCCCATCTGTTTGGCCATGCATGGAGGTCCTAATTAAATGATTTCACCATAAGTAACTCAGTCATCGGCTGGCAGTATGTCTCACATTCGTGGTAATCCTGACTACAAGAAACAAAAGCTGCAGCCTACTGTCCGGCACAGTCACAACCCATGAATGCCATCTGTCCCCTTACAAAGCTGGCAGGATGATACATTTCATAGACACTTCTTGAAAAATGTTGATCTTTGCAATTTCCCTTTTGTCTCTTGGAATCAAAACCATTTTCCAGACCTCCCTGGTGGCAAAAGGGGTTAAGTCGCAGCACTAGGAAATAATATGCAGCCATTGCAACATGAGTTCTATCTCCGGCCAGGGAGGTGACCCACATGGCTCAGCAGACCTCTCCTGCCGCCCGCTGCTCCCCTCAGCAGTGTATTTCAGTCGATCCGCCTGTTCTGCTCCCCACTCTGTCTCAGGCGAATCTCTCAACCCCCCCCCACACCTCTGACCTACACCCCAGCTCTTATATGCATAAATACTTAAACAAAAAAAAACAGAAAATCATTTTCCTGCAAGTCTCCAGTAGGCATCTATGCTCCGGGAAGTTCATTGGCACCTAAGTCTTGCTGCCCTGTGAATACAATGGCTTCGCCTACCTCATCCCCAGGCGTCCCACAAAGGAGAAAGAAGGCTGCAAAAGGTGCCCATTATTTCCCAGAAAGGAATTGTGCCCCTTTCCAGCCCTTACCAGCACCTGACAGCAGCTCCGCTGGGCCACCTCGGAGCCGGGAATATTCAGGGAAGGGGCTGTCATGGGACCGGGGGCTGCGTGGCCAGGGGTACCCCAGCAAGCTCCTCCCGCAGCCAGGGGGATTCCTAGCGGGGGTTCTAGGGGTCAGCGGCCAAGGAGAGGACGGCCGTGTACTCACCTGCAGGCGCTCGGCGCCGCGGGTCTGGCGAGGCTTGCTCAGCCCAAGTGCGTGGGAATCGCGCAGCACCAAAGAGGCGGAAGCCGGGCTCACTCGCTCCCATTGGCCGAAGCATGTCACGTGGCCCAACTGGGTTGGCCACCCCTCACTTCCCATTGGTTGAAGCACATCATGTGCCCCCGGCTGGTGGCTAAAGTGGGAAATGCGGCACCCACCACGAGGAACCAGCCCCCTGTCACGTGACCACGCCCACGCTGCAGGGAGTGAAGGGGCGCTAACCCGCCCACCAGGCTGTTCCTGGTGGTCTGTTGCTTGCGTCTGTGGCCTTGGGCTGCCCTTCGAGCAGGGGCCAGGTCTCCCCGAGGCCCGGTCGAGTGGAGCAGAGTTCACCGAGAGGGTGCACCTTTAAAATATGACCTCTGGGTCCTGGAGGGACCTGGTACTAAACGCTTTCTTGGCTTCCCCGCCTGGCTAGTCCCTGCTCTTCTGATACCCAGCGCAAAGAGCAGGAAGGGTGGGGACACAGGCCATGGGACTGATTATAGAGTAAAGCATGATACGCCCATGATAACTGACAAACACTAGCGAACGGGGAGAATGCTGTCCCCATTCATTTACATGGAAAAAAGGGAGCATTCTCGAATCAAAAAAAGCCTGTACCAAATCATCCCTTGTAGAAACTTTTCTACTTCCAGGAAACCTGGGGAATCCTGCCTCTTTCAGGTATTTCCAAATGAGGTCACTCTCGGAGGTAGTCCATTTAGGAATTCCCAAACCTTTTGGGGGACACAGCTGTGCTCGATACAGTAACTTCCTCTCCATTGTGGGCACTGGGGGAACCCGCCTGGCCGGAGATCAGCACCTGCAGTGCTGTGCAGCTGTGAGACATCCTGTCCTTCATTAGCTGCTCTCCTGCCTCTGCCTCACTTTCCAATTCCCTGAGAAGTGTTTCTTTCACCTCTTATACATACACCAGGATCCTCAGTCAGGGGCTGCTTGTGGGCGAACCCAAATAAGGCCACAATGGATATCTACTGTCCTTCCTGTGGATGGGGAGCAGAGAGGTGGCATACCTGTGTAGGGCTTAACTGAGCAGGCATCTCTCTGAGCTGCCCAACAGGCATCAACTATAGCCTTTGGCTGCAGACACAAGCTGGAAGGAGTGTATGTCTGGAAATACATTTGCATTGGACTAACTAGCTGTGTGTTTTGGGGCAGACCACATAATCTTTGTGCCTCTCCTTTCTGCTCCCTTTAGAGCAGTGACGGGGGCAAGGTGACCTGTAGAAGCCTTTGTGCCCCTGTGGCTCTAGAGTCTTACAGCCTGCTTCTCCCCACCCCTGGTTTTCAATACCTGCTTTGTCTGGTTCATCTATTTGTTATAGTGTTTTTTATTTATTAATGCTTTTGAGGCCAAGAGCACAGAAACTGGGTGTGTCTCTGAGGGGTTATACTCATGTATTTTGTATGGGTTAAAAAAAAACATGACATGGTAACATGGCAGGAAGTTTTAGCATTGAAAAAAAAATGGGTTCTTTTATCCTGTTTGTAACTGACATTTGCTCATATTTGACAGAATAAAGTGGGAGGTGGACTTTCTTAGGGGTCAGGTGATCTGGGCTGAATGCCAGTCCTGCCTCTTCCTAGCTGCGTGATTTTGAGCAAGTTTGCTCATTCATTCAACAAATGCCTATCTGGGGGCGTGTGCCAGGCAATGTCCAGGATACCAGAGACTCACTGGTGAGCACAACAAATAGTTTCTGCCCCTTGGGTGCTTACGGAACAGTGTGGGAGAAACACTTTGATCAGTTGATCACACAGGCATGCGTGTACTCCATGATGGCAGCTCTGAGAGATAAGGACAGGTTCACAGGAACCATTCACAAGGGTGCCAGGCAAGGGCTGCAAGATCTGAAAAGGGCTGATGATGTGATGTTTGAGCTGAGATGTAACGGTGTGTCAGCCAAGGAAGGAGTGGAGCAGAATAGCATTTCTGATCAAAGACACAGCACATGCAAAGACCCTGGCTGGAAGGGATCAGCACATCCTAGAAATAGCTCGCACTGTGTTATTTACTTCTCTGCTTACAAAGAAAGGAACATGCAAGAATGCCTATCCATCTGGTCTTTGTGTGTATCCTGGGAAGTCCTATGTGGGAAGTGCCAAATCAGTCCTGGGAAAGCAAGGCAGGGTGCTGATTTTGGGGAGAGAGTGGGGGATTTGTTACAGGTCCCAGGAAAAGCCAGCACTTCATCCTGCCTCTAATGCATGCAGGTCACATGTCTTTTGCTTCAATTGGCTTTTTATCCTAGTCTCCTGTGAAGGTCACTGGTTGGCATTACTTCTTGGGGCTTCATTTGCTTTAGTTTTGAGAATTAGGAGTAAAGTACACAGGCTCCCTGCCTGCCATACCATCTTGCTCAGTCATTCTCTTGAGTTTGGGGACTTGTGGGTTGCCTGGGGCCTTAGCTGTGCAATGCTGCACTCTGCTGGCCAAGTGGGTGCTCTGGGGGGGTCTCTTAAGCAGAGGCAGGAGACCACGCAACCCTGTTGGCTTTCATCTTTCAACTTGTGGTGGAGAGGGGTCTTCACACACACTGGATGGTGAGTCTTTCTCCCTTCCCCTCTTCTCTCCCCTTCCTCTCACTCACTAAATGGCACTAACCCCCCACTAGGCATTGCGCAGTCATGATCTTGTGATCTGTGCCATCTGGAGGGGAGTCAAGTGACATTCTCAAGTAGGTGAGCACTCCAACGGGTAGACAGGGCCCATTAGGGGCCTGTGACCTGCACATAAGGCTTTGTGCTCAGCCCCCCACCCCTAATTCCCATTAGTGCTCTGCTATTACCATCTTTAATTCTTACTAGCTTTTGGACAAAAGGTCTCCCATTTCATTTCGTACAAGGCCCGCAAATGACATGGTCCATTCTGCTAGAATAGGGCCTTCACCATACCAAACTCACCGTCCTCTCACCTGCCCCAGGCTCTTTCTAAAATCCACGCTTGTATTCTCCAGGACAACTCTCCAATGGAGAGCGCCATGGCTGTGGCAGAAAGGGGCTCAGTGTGACCAGGGGGGTCACACTGAGGGTGGCCTTTATCTCAGGGGGCAGATGAACTTGCACCTTTCCAACAAAGAGCCCTGAAGAACTTGATCACCATCCAATTAAAACATGAATGCTCAGGTAGAGAAGAGGGTGTAGATAGAGAGCAGAGATGGGACAGAGCTAGGACAGGTACGTGGTCAATTCCTAGTGCTGCCTATACATACACATGCTTTGCCTTATGAAAATTTTCATAATAAAATGTTGGTGAATATGAACTCCTAATTCAAATTTATTATTTCCCTTTTTCTTTCGCGAGGCTCAGTTTTTCTTAAGCTTCTCTTTGATTACTGAAGTTGCCAGCCCCAAAGCAATTACTTCCTGCAAACACATTGTCAGGAGCCTCAAATGAATTTTAGATCTAATTTAATTGCCAATTTACTTGCTTGTAAAAAAAAAAATCTTAATTTCTCTAAATCAAATCAACCCTTGATATTCCAGTTATGCTTTCTTTTTTAGAAGATGGCTGTAAGATGCTAAGCTGGTCACTCAGAGGTAATCTGAAGGAAGTAGTTAGGACTATGAAGAGAGGTGTTAGAAGCTCTGGGACAAATGGAAGGTCCTGAGCAAGAGGGAGGCAGCCTGGAGTGTTTGTGACCGTGTCCCTGTAAGAGGGGGAGATGTGGACACAGACACAGAGAGGAGAATGTCAGGTAGAGAGGAGCAGACAGACATAGAGTATTGGCTGCTTCCTGCTGGGACACTTGGACATTTGTGTCATGATGAGGGAAAGGCACGAGCAGCAAAAAGCAGGTGGCCTGGAGTCAGGACAAGGTGGACATGATGGAGGAGAGAATAAAAAACCTAAAGGAGGCCTCACAAGACTAAAACCTGATACACACAAGGAGGTGGGGGTAGAGGGCATTAACATGACCATTAACCCAGCTACAACAATCAAGATCCTTAGGTGCCAGTGCCTTATCACAAGGCTTAAGACCCAAGCAGGTGTCAGATGCTGTAGGGAGTATCCGGAGCACTGACCTGAGGGTAAAGATATAGAGATTGGGCCCATCCTGGAACCTCCAGTCCCTATCCTGGAATCTCCCGTCTGGATTCTCATTGTTATGCAAAATCTGCAGCAAACAGATCACTCCATAAAGGAGTGAGCCCCTCCCAAAGAGAAAAAGACTACATAAGTGCAATCTCTGCACTGGCACGGGACAGCACTCCGTCTGCCCACCTGTGACTATGCAGGTGCTTCCTTTCACCAACTCTCTCCCTCCGCAGGGCAGTAGCTTCCTGCCTGCCCGTGACCTGTACCTGCCGGGGCTTCTCTTCACTGACCTCCCTCAGTGGAGGCTGCTCCCCTCAAGGCTGCCCGCCTGCAACCATGCAGGCCTCTCTCAGCAAACCTATCCCTTGCGGGGCAGCTCTTACTGCCTGCTTATGTCTGTGCAAATGTCTTTTACTCGTTCATCCCTTTCCCTAATAAACCTGCTCTTTAAACATAACTACGGTCTCTGTCTCATGGAGAAACTTGCCCTGGAAACTTGCTGCATGCTGCTGAAACAGGAGCTCTGGTGAAACCTTTCCCAGAGTGAACCCAACGACCCTGCGCTCCAAACCCACTGACTCCAAAAACCCCATCAGACAAGTCTAATAAACCTCCCAGGATGGCCTTTTCTGGACTCTTCCCTGTGTGAGATCACCACTGTCCCTCTTGGTCAAAGCCATTTATAGTCATTGCTTGCAGCTAAAAGTATCCTATTTTTTTCTTTTTTAATCATCAAAATAAAATACCTTAAGTACTTGCAACTAGTGCCTGGATTTTTGGGTGCGGTGACAGTGCAGAAGCCAGCTGCTGCAGGAGGAAGGACACGCGGGGGTGAGCGGCTCCCGTCTCCTGCTGAGAAGAGAAACAAGTTCCGCATTGTTATTTCCCTGAGGAAGGAAGACTCAAAAGATAAATGAGAAACTGGTTTTTTTCCTCAAACTGGCAAACACGATTGCGTTTTAAGTACACAAAACTGTGCTTAAAACCCTATAAAAGTTCTTTTAAAATGTGATTTTACAGTTATCTTCTTGTTATTAGTAAAATCTTCCCTTCAGAAGTTAAATTACATCTCAGGACATTTATGCATTACAGAATCATCAACTCACAGCTTAACCGGGTGTGGGAATAGAAAAAAACTGCCCAGATGAAAAGAATGCACTTCCATGAAAATAAAGAGAAATGAACTAATAAATTACTAGTTTTTAATAAATAATCTCCTTATTGAATAACTTATCCTTTTGGTAAAATATTTACTGTGCTCTTTAAAACCTTTTTAATCAACTGAAATACTCAGGAAGCTTTAAATGATTGGATAGCCTTTTGTGGCTGAAGAGTTGAAATGATTTCTTATTGAAGTACATTTTATTAAAAGGCAAATTGATTTAAAGTGATTCAAGTTTTCATGGCGGGAAGACTCTTCAGGCTCAGCTCCTTGGGCTGGAGGGTCACCTCCTCATTTCACGGGGCTGGAAAGGTCAAGCCCGAGCTCAGTGCTCAGATGTTCTAGGCAATTAACAATCAATTCCTTTTAAATTACCTTAGGACTGACCCAGGCTGCAGTGACTCAGTGGGAGATATCTTCCAGCTATCTCAGTTTTCTCTCCAGTGTTTTCCTGCAAAGTAATATATAAAATAATAAACTGCAGAGTTGATTAAAAACATAACCCCTCCCCCCCATATATACTGTGTCAGCATCTAAAAAGAGCCCTGGGAATGTGCACGTCAATCCAAGCCCTAGGGGTGGCTTATGTTCAGACTAGGCTGACCTCCCAGACTATTGGACAATCAAGGTGACACACAAAAGCCCCGGCTGTCACATCTGAGATCAGAATACCATGGAGGGTGCTGGGTCCCTTCTGCTGATTCAGTGGTGCTGGCAGGGCCTGGGAATGGGCATGGCTGACACATTCCCAGAGGATGCTCAGGGGCTGGCATGGGGAGTTGGGGGGGGGGGCACATTTAATGAGCCACTGCGGCAGTAACAAGATTTTCTAGTTGTAGGTTTTGTTTAAATCCAAAGCAGAACAAATGCCAGTTTTCAGGGCAAAATATGGCACACAGAAACAGTAGAATGCAGAGGAATGGATGTTGCTGGAGCCTCGGTGATTCTGGCCAGTGGTCTGTGCCGGCCTCTCAGAACCAAGACCAAGTACAGGGACATCCGAAGGAGCAGTTATAAGATCCAGGAGAGGACTGTCATTATTTCCCCAGGGAGGAAACGTTTGACATTTCAATGGTGTTAAATAAGGCACTGGACCAGCCAAATTACATCAATTTCACTTTAAAGAATTTTTACCCAGTTGATTGTTAGTGAGTACAAAAAGAAGTTCAGAACTTGCCAGATAGTTACTGCTAAATCATTACCCACAAATCTTGTCCAGAATTGCCCTGAAGTACAGATTAGCGTGGATAAATATAAGAAATGTCTGGCAGAGTTCATGGCGAGGAAAATTTTCTGTGTCAGTGATTCTGGAAAGCCTGGCTCGCCTGTGCCAGGGGGTCCCGTGGGGTCCTGCCTTTCATTATAGGGGAGACGAAGTTGGGTCAAGGATCACTGGTAAGCAGTGCCTGAACTTGAGAAATTGAGACTGACTCAAGGGGTCAGAGAAGTGGAATGGCTGGGACTCTTTCCGTATTTCCTTTCTGTGTGGCTGGCAGCCTTTCGAAGGATTCTAATGGAAGGTCTGGCCATTGGAATGAGGACTCTTTGACCCTGGCACTGACCTGTGGTGCTTGGAAGCCTTTTTAAAATTCTGCTGCAAGACAGTAAGACTTGGTTTCAAAAGACTCTTTCCCTTTAAGGTACTAGGTTATGGGCCTGAAGCAGCTGGATGGCATAGAGCAGGATCTTGGAGAGTCCTGGAGGCCTTTGTGGCTTTTTCAGGCTTTTATTGAGTTTACCAGGTTTCACAGCAGGCAGGTTTGCCGGGGAGCTGGGAGGCTGGCAGGCCTCCCAGCCCCCGCGAGTCTTTACTCTTTCTGGGCTCTACTTCTCTCTCTCTTTTTCTTCTGGTAGTTCCGTTTCGTGGCAACACGGCCCATATAAGCCCCGTCTCAGCCCAGGTGAACCCACCTATGTATGCCAACACCCTACTCCAGGTGCCTGCCATCAGGCATACATTCAGGACTTCAGGGATCCATCGTCAATCCTGATGGTGGGAGGGCAAAGCCTGATGATTGTTTACCCTACAGGGCCCAAGGACCACAGATCATACTAGGTGACTCCTGAGTTTTGCTCATAGCAGCCACATATACCAAAGTGGAAGCCTGATTTCTTTCTAGAACATTGTTTATGCAGCCTTCCCAGCTTAGCATTCCTGCCCAGTCCCAGGCTTCTTTTCCACAAGGAATTCAGGCCCATCTTTTGCCACAAGGGGATTCTGGAGCAGAATCAATAGGTTCCACTAGTCTTTATGTTTTCAAGACAATGTATCATTAAATTTCCAGAAATGACTCTTCTGAGAACTACGCATGGCCCATCAAAATTAACTGGGTTTTCTTCATTGTAAAAGGCATTTACTTTAAGATACTTAGTAATTAAAGTTTCTTTCTGGAACCAGTCACTGGGTTTTGATAGCAACTTCAAAACACCTATCAAAGGTAAGAGGTAATAAAGCTACAGTGTAGTTGAGGAATAGGTTTTTGAGGGCTGATGAGAGAAAAATTGCAGCTGCAAAACTTTGATAATGTCAACAACTTTGGAGTGCTGTGAGGGTGCCTGAGAGGATGCAGGTGCTGGCAAAGGGGCAGGCTGCCAGAAAGGTCAGGCCATCCCAGGCTGGTCTGCTTCCCAGGATGTCCCCTGCCAGCGAGTGAGAAATGCTTTTATTTTAGCAGTGAGGGCTCTACCCCGTCATGGCAGCAAAGTGACACATGAATTGAGCTGATTCCCAGATAATACTCACTGGTCTCCAACGTCCACGTAGGTCGGAGTGTCAGCTGATCGGCAGGAGGCTGGCAGGAGCCCATTTAATTTGCTTGCTGAACTAAGTCACTGAAGAGTAGCAGTAGATGGGCCTCACGAATGCAGTTCCCAGCCTGGATTGCCCGAGAAAGCTGAGACCAGCCCTGCAGTGGGGCCCACCTGCTGGGAATGACTCCCCAGGGGCCTGGGGGTTTTGACAGATGCCCCAGGAGATGCCTAAGGGCAGCCCAGGTTGAGAGCCAGCTCTTTCCTCATCTATCAGTCCAGGGAATAGCTTCCGACCTAGAAGCTTCACTTAAAGGCACAGAACCAAGGTGGTAGGTTGTGTACCCCACATTCACCCCCTTCCTTTCTAGTGGAAACCTGGCTTTGATCTTGAATCACCCCCATGGTGACAAAGAAAAGATGCGAACTTGCCAGGACTGTGTTCGGCAACCAGGCCTGGGTACAGGGGCTGGGACACCTTAGGAAAAATTTTTTCCTTCTGATGGTCTCTTTCTGTGGCATGCACCAAGAAGGGAGGTATAGGCAGTCGCTCTGTAGCTGCTGAAGCTCTTCCCACCTTCTCCCCCTGACTGCTTGCCCCAGGACATAATGCAGCCCCCTTTTTGTTTTTATGGGGTTGTGCTATTTGCAGTTCAGTGTTTCCAAATGCTTGATCCTGAATTTAGGTTATTCTTAATTACTGGGAAACTGTTCCTCTTGGGAAGGTGCATGTTTTGTCACTAAAGGTCGAAGTGTGCCTTTGAGGTAGGGAACGGTCAGTCCACATCTAGGTTTACCACCAAGGAGCAGGGAGCAGCTGTGGGGCCTGTGTGTGGTGGCTACCAATGGTCTGTGATGGGGCTTATTTTTGGAGGGTAATGAAAATGTTCTCAATTCTAAAATTATGGACAACTTTGTAAATATACAAAAGCCGTTACATTGTACACTTTAAAGTGGATGAATTAGATTCCATGTGAATTATGTCTCAAGAAAATTAATTTTAGAACAGGAAAAAAAAAGGAGGAAATCTTAGCTTTCAAAACTGGTAGATGAAACACAGCTGTGGAGCTGGGCCATGCGGTCGGCGATGGGGGTCCCGGTTTCCAGTGGTGTGATCTCCGGGCACTGACGCCACCCTTGGGCTCCTTCCGTTTTCAAACCCGCACTGAGGAGATACAAACCTAGAGATACAAAGCTGGCGGAGGGTGGCGTAAAAATCAAGCAAGATAAAGGGCCACAAGCCTCAAGCACAGCCAAGTTATGTTGACAAATGCCCCCATGGGTGCTGGCTCTAATGGCTGACCAGTGCATTTCATATTCAGAGCCAGATCTGACAAGATTGTGTAAATCTCTCCATTTTAATCTAATTGTAAATATATAAACTACAGAAAATAGAGAAAAGAAAGAGGATAATCACCCATTTAAAAAAACCTTCAATGTACAAACAGGATGTTAAAATACATAGCTTTTAAGTCAATTGTCTGGAGGACTCTGTTGCCATAGCAACGAAAGCTCTAAGTGGTTAGGATTCCAATGACTCACAAAGGCCAACTGACCTTTAATTACCACAAATATTTTTTATTTGTTGTGATGGGGTCAAACGTAGTAGTACTTTACTGGAAATGAAACCATAGAAAAACAAAATTTGTAAGAAAATATGATTAAACATATCCTGAAGTCCTGTGGTTAGAAGGAAGTCAGGCCTAACTAGGGGCTGAATAAGCTGATGGTTCTCTGGGCTTGGGAGACAAGGGATTTATTTAATCATAAGAGCCTGGGCAGGCACCTTCTACGGGGTGCATCAGTCCTCAGGACTTCCATCAGCTTTCAGACAAAGAAAAAAAAGTTAGAGATTAAGAACAGTACTGGTTTCCTACATAAAAAAATGATGTCCAGAACTAGATTAGGGTGGTGCTGATCCCCACACTTGCATGGCCCAACCCTCTGCAGAGGTCACAGGAGGGGGGTACATCTCTGGGGGTACCAGTTGGAGGGGAAGGTAACTGTTTCTCCCGTGAAGTCAGGCTGTCCAGAAAGGCTGACACTGGCCAGGAGACAGTGGCTGTGAGAAACCAGTCATGAATACTGGGGATGACCGTGACCGAGCAGGCAGCCCCATCTCTCACTTCATACAGGAAAACCATCCTTTGGTACAAATGGGAGGCCTCACCAGGGTCTTCAAGCCTATTCCTCCCCAGGCTAAAGCTCTGCTTGGAGGCTTATGGGATGGGTCAAGGGAGTACTCAATTATGCAGGATTTATAAACTGAACCCAAAGTATTTATTGGATTACTTTAACTGCTATCTCCCTGTGTGGATTTTACACTACACTAGTTAAATGAAATGTTAATTAGGTGTTCAGTATAAAATAGGAGCTTAGGCCAAGTAACTTTCAAAATTGGTAGGAGAGAAGTTAAATCACATCTCTCTGCTCTGGAAGAAGTTAAATCACATCTCTCTGCTCTGGAACGTAAGCCCTTAAGCTGCTAATTTGCCTTGTGTGTGTTAAGTGACTCCAGCGCTTAGGCAGTGTTCTGAATGTAATAGCCATAGCCCTTCTTTTGTGGAGCTTCTCTAGGGACAAGTGTCCTGGGGAACCTACTTGGAAAAGACTCACCTCTTGAACATGGAGAGGACAGGTCACCCCACACCCTGGAGCTGGTGCCCCCGCTACCCACCCCCCTTTCCCCAACCCTCCCTCTGAGTAGCCTCTTTGTTACTTCCCTCCCCATTTTGCCTTGCGCCATTTATATGCTGCAAGGTTTAGCTGAGGAATCTGAAATGGTAACTGACAACCAAACAAATCATTTTCCACACAAAGGAAGCTTCAACAGAAAGATTTCAGGCACCTTTATTCATGGCAGATCATTGGGGCAGAGGAGCTTGCCTCTGAAATCTTTCCATTACTTAAAGGAAGCCAACTTCCATCTAACTGCCCACTACCTTCCCATCAGCAGCGGGTCTGCGGTTCCCACCTGACATTCACTGTGCTCCCAGACATACTGCACCTAGACTTCTGTGGTCTGTGACAGTCTGGAGGCGCTGGACCAGTCTTTCCCAGGCCTACTGGCCCAAGGGGAATTTCTGTAGTTGGTAATCACAGCAGTCAATTCACTCTATCCCCCACCAAGTTTACACTTTCGTGTTCCCCACAGAATTTATGAGGATGAATTATTTATTACTATTATTATATATTTGTAAAACAACAATCAAGGCTGGCTATAGGAAAGGTGAAAAGAACATACCATGTTCACTGAGTGTTTCCCTCTCTGAAACACTATACCTTGTTTCTCCACTTGCCCACTTTTGTCATATAAGATCACCGTGCTTGACAATGGCCCAGAACACAGGCCTCAGGCACAGCCTCCTGAGGAGAATTATCCCTGTCCTCTCTAATCAATAATATAATCTTTACTCTGCACCAATTTAGGTAAGAAATAGTTTAAATAAACAGCCTTTCTTAAAAACTTGAGTCTACTACAAATCATTGATCATTTTCTAGCCATGCAACTGGGAAGAACTTAAAATGTTTCCCTTTCCTGCTTCTTTTCTCAATCCATAGCTCAAAGAAAGGATGGAGTAACTGAGTTTTAGAATCCTGCCAGCTTTTCTATGGTAACTATTATAGGTGAATAATGCAGGGCCTTATGGAAGTATTCTGACTTCATGCAAAACTCTTAACTAATGAATGCCTCATTACATTAGGCAATTCTGTTATTTTCCATATTTAAAAATTCTAACACACTAAATGGCAGTGGTGATTCTTTGTGACTTCAGCATCTGAACTCAGGAAATTAAGACATATAATAAGGTTCAATTCTGAGTTTTGGCAACAGAGTAGTACCAGGTGTTTCTGAAGAATTTTGAAATATTTTTAAACACTTGAAAAATATCGCCAAAACACTATTTGGGGTCAGTTCAATAGTCACTCAGGGCTGAGAATGAAAGAACCCCACACAAAGTCTTACTTCACAAAGTCTAATAATATTACAAGGAGCTACTCTTTGTCTAATAAAAAATTCCACAGCAACTTTTATCAAACAGTAACCACTACAAAAGGAACAATAGAAAAAAATGACTTCACAAAAATACACTAAAAAATTTGACAATTTTATGCAGGAACTGCCAAAGTTTTAGTGTTTAATATTTAACAGCACAACTGACCAAGGTCCAAGATGTGAAGGTACCATGTTCAAGAAACTGAGAGGGTGAAAAAATCACTATAAACTACCTGTGTAGTATATGTTAAGAACGTACACTTTATAATATAAAACCTGTCGATACATAGAAGTTAGTTGCAAATAGCCATTCAGTGTTCTCTTGGCTTGTGAAAATGGTGTTCCTGATTTCAGTGTAAATTAGCAACCTGTTGAAAGAGGAAAAACCATCAATTAATTTTCCATTATGGGAGGACAAATAAAAATAACACATAGAATTATCACAGAATTATCACCAAAAAATCCTTTTAGAATCCTCTACTGAATTAAACTTTTCTTTGCAGAATATTATAGCAAAAATGCTATAGGTTTAATTTGAAGTAGTTATTAAAAACCTTCTGAATCTATTTCTGATTCCCACTCCTTTTTTGGCATTATCTTTGCTACTTAAGTCTCCAACCTTGAACTCCTCTAGTTGACAGTTTGATTGACCTGATTTTTGACTGCCATGTAATATGAGACCCAGAGAAGTGTCTAAAACTGGCAGGACACTTTCCTAATTACCTGTATTTAGGAACAAAGATGAGAACCCACAGAAAAAAACAAGACAGGGAATCAACCTAATTCACTGTTAACAGCAAATTTAAAGGTCTTTTACCTCCCAAACCTCTTTGTATTCTCTTGGACTTCAAGGCCAGGACATACCCGGAAAATAAAATAGTTATGTGGTAACCTTAGCTGTTTTTTCTGCTTCATACTCTCATTTAAAAAAATTCTCAGCATGGGCCTCCCCGGTGGCGCAGCGGTTGAGCGCTGGGTTGTGAAGCTGCCCACAGCTTATGCAGCGCTGGTTCGATCCCCAGCTGATCCCCGGCCACCGGGAGGAGGGTCCCACATGGCACGCAGACCTCTCCTGCCGCCCGCTGCTCCCCTCAGCAGTGTACTTCATCGGTCTGCCTGTTCTGTTCCCTGCTGTGTCTCTGGTGAATTCTCTCACCCTCCCGAGCTTCTGACTGTACCCAGTGCTTGTATAAATAAATACAATAAATAAATCTTAAAAAAAAATAAATAAAAAATTCTCAGCAAACTTAATTTTTATAGGGAATTAAAATGCTAAAAATGAGGAGCCGTTGAAACTGGCTCTGGTGAATTCTCTCGCCCTCCCGTGCTTCTGACTGTACCAGTGCATGTAGCCTCTAAAAAAAATAAAAAGATGCTAAAATGAGATGTGAGAAAGTGTTTAAAAATGCTAAAAGGGCCTCCCTGGTGGCACAAGGGGTTAAGACAGTCTGTGAAACTGTCTGCAGCAACTGCAGCATGAGTTTGATCCCTGGCCCAGCCCGCCAGGGAGCAACCCACATGGCACAGCAGACCTCTCCTGACTCGCTTGCTGCTCCCCTCAGCAGTGTACTTCGGTGGATCTGCCTGTCTGTTCCCCGCTCTGTCTCTGGTGAATCCTCTCACCCTCCACACCTCTGGTCTGTACCCCAGCTCTTGTATGCATAAATAAATTAAAAAAAAAAAATAAAAATGCTGCAAGTTTGCAATGAAGTAAGAAAACCATGACAACTCATGAAAAGATGTGCTATGAAGAAACCCACTGTGGTGGTGTTATAGGACAAGGAGAGGGGCAGCCCAAACCCCTTGCTCCATCCTGCTTCCTTCCCCCGTCTCTTCCTGCAGCTTCTTCTCTTGCTGCTCAGCTCCACCCTCCCTTGGGTGGGGCAGGGAACCTCCCCCTTTCCTGGGGACCACCCTGTTGCAGTGGGAATAAGGCAGCTAACTGGGCACTGATTCCTTATCGCTCACAAGTATTTCTGAGTCTTTCTGCTGACATCTGAGACTATGCAGTAGAAATGGAAATCAACTCTGGGGTGCAGGCTTCAAGGCCATAATCTAGTTCCTCTGTATCATAATCAGTCAGTCCTGGCATTTACCTAGTGCAGGGGGTGCCCCCCCGTGAATCCTTACAGCTTAGAGCATTTTGAAGTGGCCATGTGAGTGTCTGAGTTATCTATAATAAACAGACAAAAATCACTGGATAAATAAATACCTAAGAGTGAAATAGGTCTAATTAAAGAACTGGGAAAACAAATTCTACACAATGAACTCAATGAACATGAAAAATTTCAAAACATGAGTCCATGGCAGCAACAATAAAAGGAAAGCCTGCAGGGCCACCCCTATGGTGCAGCAGTTGAGCGCTGGGTTGCGAAGCTGCCCGCAGCCTCTGCAGTGCCGGTTTGATTGCCGGCCGCCGGCGAGGGTCCCACATGTCGCGCAGACCTCTCCTGCCATCCGCTGCTCTCCTCAGCAGTGTATTTCGTCAGTCTGCCTGTTCTGTTCCCCGCTCTGGCTCTGGTGAATTCTCTCACCTTCCCACGCTTCTGACTGTACCCAGTGCTTGTATAAATAAATAAAACAATCTTAAAAAAAAAAAAAAAAAAAAAAAAAGGAAAGCCTACTGGGATGGCAGCTTGGAACTGATATGAAGAAGGTTCACGTGAAAATGACAGACACACCCACTGGAAGTGTACAGTGCCCTCCCTCACCTTCAACTCTTCTGTGTGGCAGGTATCTTGTTTTCGCCTTCCAGCTCTTCCACCCCGGCCTGGGTCATGAGGTCTGCAATGTTTTTCTCCAGGTCGTCAATGCGACTACTCATGTCATCAAGTGGTGAAGTTAAAGAGAACAAGCACACACCCCATCATCCACCATCCCTCCTCCTCTTCCTCCAGGACCTTGTCCAATCAGGCCCTGAATGCCAACGGTCTCAATGAAAGCAGTTTTCCAGTCTCCCATGGAAACTGCTATCTGTTGGTGGCTGAGAGCACAAGATTCTCCTGCAGTATCAAATTCCAGCCCTGCCTTTCACAAGTAATGGGAGCCACTGTAGGCCTCCATTTCTTCATCTGCAAAATCAAGATAACACTTTCACCTTTTCCTCAGTTATGGGGAGATACACATAAACTCCAAGGCTCACAATCAACAGCCAATCACACTAGACATTGTTGGTAGGCACTAAGTTTCTTGCAACCAGGGACCTGCACAGCTCAGCCTTATCCCCAGCTCTACGCACGAAGTGTGCATTCAAACTCAGAAATGTTTTTTTGGAAAATGTCTGCAGTTGCCACACATTTATCTACAGCGCTAGTTAGAAAAAAGGATCTGAAGGCCCTTAACCAGGCGGACTACAAGTAAAAAGGATATTTCGTCCAATGATCTGGTCGGACATGGTCTGAAATTTATCCTGCATCTGTTGCAGAAGAGTCTGCACCTAAGAAGCAAGATAAAACACACCCCCCGTGCTTGCCCTGGGCCACCTTCAGGGAGAGGAGCCCAGGCTTCAGAGGAGGCTAGGATCCTGGGTTCCAGCCCCATACTGTGTCTCTGGGCAGCTCTGTGACCCTCAGCAAGAAATTTCCCTCTCCCTCCCGGGCTGTTTCCCCGTCTTTCAAGGGGCCGAAGCCCCTTGTCGTTTGGGTCCGCTGGGACTCAAAATTCGGAGGGTCTTTGGTGGTTCTGACAACGCCGGGCCGGGGCCTGAGAGGAGCTGAGGGCGGGGTGCGCGGACAGCTGAGGGGTGGGGAGTCAGGGACAGGTGAGTGGGCTAGGGGTGGGGTCTGGGGGTGTCGGCAGGCGGAGCGGCCCACGCCCAGCGGCGGGGGCGGGGCCCTGGGGGCCGGGAACCGGGCCGGCGAAGCCTCCAGAAAGCCGGCCTCCGGAGACCCGGCCCGCGCGGCCGCTCTGGGGACGCCTCGGCCCGCGGGCCTCGCCGGCGCCGTCCGGGAATGTCGTGGGCTCGGGCCCGCGCAGCCGCCCCTTACCACTGAGGTGAGATCCTGCACGGTCTTGGGGTCGGTCTCGGCCATCTCCCCGGTTCCCAGCTTGGCGGCGATGTCTCGGACCGTCACCTACACTTCCGTTTGTCCGCGCAGACGCCCC
Source organism: Talpa occidentalis (assembly GCF_014898055.3). Lineage (NCBI taxonomy): Eukaryota > Metazoa > Chordata > Mammalia > Eulipotyphla > Talpidae > Talpa > Talpa occidentalis. The sequence continues at coordinate 19,831,159 of NW_023601754.1, read as the reverse complement.
CGGCAGCGCCTTCTCGCGACGACAGAGCCCAGCCACGGGAGCGCGGGGCATTGTGGGAGTTGTAGTTCGCGTCGCGCACCGGCAAGGCCTGGCGGAGTAATCTTTGCTCCGCCTCATCCAGAACGTTCCCGCCCCTTACATAGCCCCGCTCACGACAGTCCCGCCCCCAACAGCCTCTCCTGTTGGTGGTTTTAACTGAACTTAAATTGTTTTTAATTGAAGTCTAGTGCTTTGCGCAGAAATCCTAAGGTACTTTTCTCAGCACTTACATCCATTTGAAACCTCCCCAGGTCAAGAAGTACGACCACACCCTGAAGTCTCTCAGTGTCTAATCACCCTCAATCACCCACCCACCCTGTCAGGGTGACCAGTGTCCTGACTCTCTGACCCCCTCGGCTATGGCCTTGTCCGTGTATGAAATCCCTGGCGCTGGAGTCACACATCATGCCCTGCTTAGTGCCTGGCTCCTTTCATTCAACGTGAGTCCCATGGCCATAGTGGGGAGGGTTTCTGGTTTGGTCAAGGAGCCCTGTGCCAGGTTAAGAGGCCGTCTCTGGGTACTTAAAGAGAGGGCCGCTGCTGAGCTGGGACCTCAAGGTCCAGTCCCACAGGTAGTATTGAAATTGGATCAGCCTGGAGGCCCTGCATGATCCAATAATATCGAATGCTTTATCTCATTTAAGCACTATGCTTGGGGGTCACTCACAGCTTGAGTTTAGCTACAGAGAGGTTGTAGGGAACCTCCTGGCATCTGTAACAAAGTCGGGAGCATTGGTGATGGAGAGCCTGTGGCCCCCCCCTTTGCCCACACCGTCACCACTAGCTTCCCTCTATTCCCCAACACACACACATACACACACACACACCCCCCTTCCTTCCTTCCTCTGCCAAATGTGCAAAACTTGGTTTATTTGTTATTTGGCTTGTGCTTTAGCTGACTACTTAAAATAAACCTCTCTCAGAGTTTTGACTTAATCCTTAGAACGAGCCTGTGATATAATCATCACTGTTTTACAAGTCTGAGAAAACAGATATAGGGGTGGGGGGAGTGAGGGGTGGGCTTCAACAAGGTTATCAGATTAGGAGGCAAGAGAATGCACCTGTGCCCAGAACTTTCTGACTCTACCTCTTCTTTTCCTATCATTCTAGAATTCTCTGAGCTGTTTGAGTTTACAGTAGGGTTCTCAACAGCGGCATTGTTGGCATTTAGGGGCAGATAATTCTTTGTCCTACTGGGTGGTGCTCTGTACAAGGTAGGTGATTGAGTAGCATCTCTGATATCTACCAATTAGAGCTCCCCCTTACCCAGTGGTGACAACCCCAAATAACTCCAGACATTGCCAAGTATCTTCTGTGGGTGGCATCACCCCCCAGTTAAGAGCTGTTGGATTTAGAGGGATCTATGGATTTCACCTAGAATTCTATTCACCTGTTCTGCAAATTAGGATTTGTTTTCGCCTGATCCATGTCTTGAGAATTTCCCCTGTATATATTGAGATGGAAGATTGCTATTGGTGTGTTGATGTAACAAGGGACCACAAACTGGGGAACGGAGGCTTAAAACAACAGAAATGCTTCCTCTCATCTCACAGTTCTGGAGGCCTTAAGTCTTCAAGGCATCAGCAGGGTTGGTTCTTTCTGAGGGACATCGCATTCTGTGTCCCTCTTCCAGCTCCTGGCCATCGCGGTGTCCTGTGTTCCTGCGTGGGAGCATGCATCATTCCCAGCTCTGGTTCTGTCCACACACTGTCTTCTATGCTTATGTCTGGCTCTCCTCCTCTTACATAGACACCAGTCATGTTGGATCAGGGTCCATCTGCAAAGACCCTCTTTCCACAGAAAGTCACATTCTGAGGTAATTAGGAGGTAGGACTTCAACATGTGTTTTTTGGGGGGACATGTTTCACACCCTAACAGTGAAGTAATATCACTTTAAATTTGTATCATACTTGTTCTTTTATAAAATATTCCAGAAATTTCCAGAGTCGTCTAGTTAGTGAGTAGCTGAGGCTGGGCAGCATTTCAGGTCTTTCCACTTTGGGTCACTCTCTGGGTTTCCCACATTCAGCATGGAAGCCTGGATCCCCATACCCTGAATTTCCAGGCAGGTCTGGCTCATGGCATGAGCTGCACAGAACATGAATTAGCACTTGGACCTTGAATTTTTTTTATTTTACTTTGTGGGTGTATGTGTTTCTGATAGGGAACTTAAGGATTTTGTATCCTAATTGAAATTTTCTTTACATCTTTAGAGCAAATGAACTTGACACTGTCTTTGTGGTTTATGCTTCTCTCCTCCGATTGTGGCAATTTCCTATATCAATGTTTCCACAACTTACTGCTAAGGAATCACTTATTCCTATTTGTTTATCAAAACTAGCACATTTAAAATTCCTGGACGGAGATTGTCCAGGGAGGAAGGAAATGTTCATATAGATTTGATTTGCAAGTTTGGCTGACTTGTTCTTTGCTTAGCTCAATATTATCAAATTGTTTGTCATCCATTTCACATATTGTAGGTGATGATACACAGTAGGTAGTTTATTTCTGGTGGTACATGTGGTGGAGTTAGGGTATAGTAGATAAAGTACTGACGCTGAAGCCATGCATTCCACTAACGAAGTGTGAGGCCAAATACAGGCACACCTTCCTTTATTGTACTTTGCTTTAACGCACTTCACAGACATTGCATTTTTTTTTAACAAATTGGAGGTTTGTGGCCCCCCCGCATTGAGCAAATCTGTTGGCACCATTTTTCCAACAGCAATTGCTCACTGTATGTCTCTGTGACATATTTGGGTAGTTCTCATAATTTCTCAAGCTTTTTCATTATTATTTTATCTGTTAGGGTGACCTATGACCCATCAACGGCCATCAACACCAAAGCAAGACCCTCCACTTGCTAAAGGCCCAGAGGATGGTTAGCAGTTTTTAGCCAAAAAGTACTTTTAAGTTAAGGTATGGGCATTTTTTTTGACATAATGCTATTGCACACTTAACAGACCACAGTATAGTCAATGCAACTTTTATATGCACTGGGTTGCAATATTTCTCTTAGTGTGGTAGTATGCAACCCAACCCCAATATTTCTGGGGTGTGCCTGTGTAAGATAATTTTCATGGTCTAAGTTACCTTGTTTTCTCATCTACACAGTGGAGATGTTGATTTCATTATTCTGTGAACTGTATGAATTACACATATAAGATGTAATTTTATATTACACATAAATTACAAATAGTATTGTTACAGGGCGGGGAGAGGGGCAGCCCAAACCCCGCAAACCTGCCTGTTCGATATCGGGTTCTGCCATCCACCGCATCAACACAAAACATGAGACTTTAATGGGAAGGAACTTTAATACAATTAGGAAACAATACAGGAAAGGCAAAGAATCTGAATTTCTAAATCAAGCACCCAAAGTTACCCGTCCCCTCATGGGTAAAACTCCATCCAAATGGGATTGGCCCAGAGCAAGGCCCCAAAGCCTGCCACAAGTCTAAAGCATCTTCCAGTGGGGACCCACAGAAAAGGGTCAGAAACAACCAGACAAGCCTGGAAGGAAAAGAGCAAAATCAAAATCAAGATAAAAGCTGCCATTTTGTCACCTCCCCACGGGTCTCACCCACATCTGTGTCACCCAGTCCACGACCAAAAGGCAAGCGTAGTTTCTTCACGTGTCTCTAGGCTCCATGCGCCTCCTCCAGGTCTCCTCCTGGCTCCCCATCGTGCTCCTTCCTTCTCAGTCTCCTCTGCAGCTTCTTCTCTCCCTGCTCAGCTCCACCCTCCCTTGGGTGGGGCAGGAAACCTGGAACCTCCCCCTTTCCTGGGGACCACCCTGATACAGTATGTATGATGTAATATAAACATATATACATATATAAATTTGTAAAACATGTGGCACTCGGGGGTACTTATTAAATATTAGCACTCTTCTCTTCCTCTTTTTTAATCTCACTAAAGTAATTTTCTATCTATCTATCTATCTATCTATCTATCTATCTATCTATCTATCTATTAGCTCTCTGTTTTTTTCAAACAAGAGGGGCTGAACTATTAAGAAAGAAAAACAAAAGAGTTAATTACTAGGCAGGCAGCACTTGGTTTTAGTCTAAGTCTTTAAACATCACAGGCTGACTGAAGCACCATTTGAAAAAAGATCTCTTTGCTCTGTCACTGTATTTAGAGTGTACTCAAGATGGGCTAAAGTCAAGTACATTAAAAATCCCAGATAATCTTTGTTTGAATGTTTCACAATCAAGTTACAAATGTCTTGGCAACTACATAGTCCATCTAACGTTCATTTACAGCTCAAAAACCCTAAGTAATTCAGCAACCAGGGCCCCAAAGAGCTGCATCTGAAATGAAGGCAATATTTTAAAACGATCAACTTTTTATCCCTTTGGAATGTTAATGGAAAATCCATTCAAAATTTCTGACCCAGGAAGGTGTTGATATGTGCATGACAAAACAGCATTTGTTTCCACATAGCCTTCATTTTCAACTCTTTAATACTCTGAATGCATATATATTCTAGATAAAAAGACTATTACTTGCTAAAGGAAAAAGATTTTTGAAAACGTAGCAGAAAATGAGACACTTTTTCGAAGGCTTCCTTGCTTCTTAGTGAAAATCACTGCAGTCTTTGTGCAGTTTTTGCTTCTCCTTACATGCCTGTTGCCCAGCCAGCAAGGGAAGCAAAGAGTTTCCAGGCTTACCCCATAGTGCAACCCTTAACCATCAATATTATAACAGTGATGGAGCCTGAATGACAGGAAGAGGCTTTTCTGCCATGCAACTTGAGATCTAAATGATTTCTGCTTCTAGGCTTAATGTACAGAGTGAAAGTTCTTCTCTGAAACCCTTGTTTACACATTCATCCTTATGCTCCACACACCTCATATGTGTTTCTATCTAAACACAGTCAAAAACTAGAATTTTTTCAGTAGCAGGCTCCTCCACTAGCCATAGGAAATGTGGTCAGGGTAAGCATTTACATAGTAATAGAGTTGTTAACTGCTTTAGAGAAATAACTAGGAAAGCATCTTATTACCAGGTGATGAGCACCAGCAGATCTCAGCAGTCAGTGGAGGAGAGAGGAGGTGCTGCCTTATCTTTGAAAAAGACGTAGCCAGGTTGTGAGATGATGATGATGATGAAGATGATGATGATGATGATGATGTAGCGAGTAAACAGAAAAAGCAGTTCTTTCCCAGTGCTCTTCTCTTGGTGTGCTGTACCTGTTGATTCATATTTAAGTCAGCTACACTGAGTAGATAAGTGTGCTACATTAAAAAAATTAAAAACCACTTGGAGATCCTTTAGAATTTGTCTCTAGCCAAGCACAGACTTGTAAAGATCCCATTCCACTTTGTCTTTTAACTTTTCTTCCCCTTAGCTGGTGTGGCAGTGAATGGGTACTTGTGTAACAGGGTGGTCCCACTCAGGAAAGGGGGAGGTTCCAGGTTCCCTGCCCCACCCAAATGGAGGGTGGAACTGAGCAGGGAGAGAGGAAGCTGCAGAGGAGACGGAAGAGGGAAGGAAGCAGGATGGAGACCAGGAGGAGACCTGGAGGAGGCACATGGAATGGACAGACATGTGAAGAAACTGCGCTTGCCTTTTGGTCGTGGACTGGGTGAACACTTGGAGGGACATGAATGGCTGGGATAGCTACATAATCTGGTAGAAGTCCTTCACGTGCCTGCTAATAAGTCCTGGAAGGAAGGAGGGAAATACTTAAGGATTTATGATGGCTTGTGCAGAAAATACTTTTAAGGTTCTGGTATTAATTTAGAAGTGTTAACCGTTCTTAACAGAAAGCGCTTAGGATTACGACAGTCTAGAAAATCTGTTTAGTTGGTTCGGACAGACATGCTAAGTAAGGCTCCAGACTAGGATTTTCTGGTCTGAAGTTGACACTTTATCGGGTGGATTTTCTGGTTGGCTGTAGAGCTGGGAGTCCCACTATGATCCAGGGAGAGCCCAGTTTTCTAGATCCTGGTTCTGAATGACTTACCTTGGATACGTCATTTGATTTTGGAGCCCAAGCTTACTTTATCTCTAAGTTGGAGAAGATCATCTACTTGCCTCAGGGTTATTGGAAGGATTCAATGAATTCATCGGTATAAAATTTGTATTGTGGGCACATAATAAACAATCAGTAAAAACAATTCATGATTATTATTGCCTGTTCTCTTTTTGTACCTTGCTTAGCCCCAGGAGATGCTTTCCTGCAGAAGCCCCTGCTTGGCTTGTGCATGGTGCCATTGCACTAACCTCAGCACTGAATGTGGCCTTGGTAGTGACTTTGTAGTTTCCAGCTCTTAAGGTCAAGCCCCAATATATTTATTTTGGACAAAATGTAGTCTGACTTACTATCAATAATTGGATGATTGATTATTGGATAAGTCTACTTATCAGGCTGTTTAAAGTGACAGTTTGAAAACTTGGCATGAGTTATCAGCATATCTAACAGTGCTCTTAAAGTATAAGCTCAGCCTTATTTGATACCTACCTTGGCATGTGGCGGGTTTATTTTGCTGCAATGCACAGATTTGCAGGTGTTGGCCTAGAGTCAACACAGGACAAACATTTCAAGTACGTTTGCCTCAAGCGATGTTCATTTGGAGAGAACTGGCAGCATTGAAGGTGATGTTCATCAAAATAGAAAGCGTTTGCTACTTCTTGTTAAAACAAATGATCTGAAATAACATATCATGTAAAATGGGAAGAAAATGTAATTTGTAATCAACAAAAGTGGTTGATGTAGTCACAAAAAGAAATGAAGAAGGTGTCAGTCACTTTCAGTCACCGTTCAGTCACTGGAAATAAAACCCTCTGTCTTATGCTCAGTAATTGGGAAAAGCAATTTCAGTGCTTACTTGACTTGTTTCCCCCTGAAACTTGGACTAAATTAAAATGCACTGGTGTCTTGAAAAAAAAAATGAACTGGTGCTTTGATTCTGCTTTTGCTTTCAGTAAACAATGTAAATGTAAGTTAAAAAAAATCCTATGATTCACAAAATGCTCCCATTTTGGCTTCTAAGAAATCGTCTTTTTTAAAAAATTTTTTTTAAAGAATAAGAAAGAACAACATGATGGAAATATCGCCGTCCCTACAAGAACTCTGGGGTGAGGGAGTCTACTTCAACAAGGGCAAATGAAGGCATGTTTTACTTGTGAATGAAGAATGCATTTAACACCATTTCCCCATTCTCAGCTAAGTTAATCTACTGGCTTCATCTGCCAAGTGCAGGACTGACTATGAATGAGCGCAAAGGAGTCTTGCACTGGTTTCCTTAGCTGAATGAATGGGCCCCTCGGTGTCTCTATTTTCTTCTCAGGGATGGCCTGGTTTGTGAAGGAGAGTGAGCTTTCTGATGGTTAGCTAGCCTTTGGGTCGGGGGCTGACCACCCGGCCACCTGCAGCTGCTCCTTGGTTTATTCCAGGATGAGTTTTCTCCCCCTGCGTTGTAGGGAGAGGAGAGAGAGGGGCACCAGGGAGCACAAAGCTGCATCCTGTCAGGCCAGAAGAGGAGACCTTGAAAAGTGTGATGCGCAGGCTTGGCCTTGTCTGGCCACGCAGCCTGCTCCGTGCAGTTGTGGGGAAGGATCATGTCACTTTCAGGAGGTGGCAGGTTCTGGTTAAGCACCAGGACTTGTTCAAAATTACCATGTCCTGGAACTGTAGACAGATGGCCGTGACTGTGTGAATGCAGGCATCCCAATGAGGAGGTGCTCACTCCGCTTTGGGGATGCAATCACCGTCACAGCCAATTGTGAAATGCTCAGATTGTTCGTAAGATGAGCGCGTTGCCCAAGCTGTGAGCTTCTAGCTTTACAGACTCACTCACCTAACAGGAGATGAACAACGGACCCCAAATGGCCTGTCAGAAATGTGACCTTGCACCAAGCAAGACCCAGCATCATCAACATTAGACACAACATAGAAACCAGAGAAAAGCTATTGTCCAGCCGTTTCACCACTAACACCCATTTATTTTAATGGAAAAAAAATCTCTGCATTCTGTATGCTCCAAAAAGATTTACTATAGAAACAAATACAATATATGAAACTATCTGTGGAACTTCACTACAGTAAAGACAACATGACTTCTACTTCCTACAGAAGGTGAACTGAAAGCATAGATGCAAACAGAGATTGCATAAGGAAGCGTGTGTGTGCACACGTGTGTGTGTGCATGGGGTTAAAACCTTTTGTGAGCAAAGGCATTAAAATATGCTAAGACACTTACCTTCCCCTAGTTCGTGGCTGTCACTAGTTTCATCTGGTAGAAAAATTTGGTGTGAGCTTTGATGGTTCATGTACAGTTTATCAACAAGAAGATAATCTTAGTACTAACTTTCCTCTTACTTTTACATGCTCACAGAATAAAAATCGATTACTTTTCATACATAATGAACATCTTTTATTTTCAGGTTTGCAAACAACGGTAGTCGATTCACACAAAAGGGTACTTTTAAAACTACCTGTATTTACTCTAGTTTATGCATGTATATATGAAACAAACAGAGTGTATGTGCATAAAGGTATGTCTATACATGTGGGCAGGTATGTGTATACGCGTGGTACCTGCTGACCTCTTCGTATGCATGTGTGACCCCCAGGATGACACGTGCGACGGGACGTGTATCGAGGAGGGAGAGATTTTCTACTGCGATGTGAGTACCCATAGGAGCCAGTGGGGCTGTGGGTTGGGACACACATGGATGCAGATAGATGCCCCCGAAAGAAGCTTCCAGGCCTGTTCTCAATGTTTGATGGCAAAATTTCCTGCTCTGCTGCTTATAGCTTTTGCTCAGATCCCGACACACGATGGCAGTGAGAACTGGCTGCAGTCCTGCTAACGAGAAAGGATGTCTCTTTCTGTGGACCTGGCTGGCTGGTCTGGGCAGCGTCCGGGCTGGACGGGCTGGTGGAGAAGGTCAGCTCTGTGGCCCATGCAGGTGCCCTCAGGCCAGTGGGTGGCGAGTGGCCCCAGCTTCTATCCTTTCTTTGTTTAACCTCTCAGGGGAGAATGAGACATATCAAAAGTAGGCTTATCCTGTATCTCTCTCTATAAATACTGTGTATATACACATACAGATACTCACACATATACAAATACTAACCCACAGACACATGTAAGGGCGAGGTGCTGACTAGCAACGTGGCAATACATCAGAAGACGCCGTCATTGTTCCTGCACCCAGAAGGTCAAGTTATAAGCTGTGATCTTTAAACATTCAGGGGAAATTCAGAGGATCCCATTGATTAAAGGAGAAAGGAAGAGGCTGTCAAAATGGCGAAGTACAGACTAAGTGAAATCGCAAAGAAAATGAAAATCGGGAACCATTGAGGCCTAGTTGTGAAGTTGGAGAGCTGTAAACGGCAATCTTCAGATTTGGATTTTTTTCCTGTTGCTATGGAAACTTGGTAGTCAAGCCTCAGATGTCAGGAGTTCTCACAGACCTGAATGGAAAAGACACAGAGTTAAGCCAAGGAGTCTCACAACTCTCTTCCAAACAGTTCAGCTAAACCCCAGAACAATGGCTGACAAGTCAGCTGTAATAAACACATTTATAAATACTGCAGTCCCTTGGGGAAAGGTGTTTTGATTTTTTTCCCTGAAGCATAATGTTGGAAGAGAGCGTGAATTGTCCTGCTGGTTCATATCTTAAAAAGCGGGGCCTCTAAGAAATGCTATCGCCAAACATCTCCTCTCAGACCAGCAGCAGCTTGGCTGCGGCTGCCACCACTGGGCTGTCTCTTGTGTTCACCCATGTTGTCTGGAGGTTTTTGTGGGCTTTTTGGTTGCAGAGAAGAACTATTGCTGACTCTTTGGACGTGGTGTGAGTTTCCTGAGGCTGCTGTCACTAACGACCACAGATGCACTGGCGTGCAACCTCACACTCATTCTCTTGTAGTTCTGCAGGTCAGAAGTCCAAAGTGGGTCTCGCAGGGCCAAAATCAAGGTGTTGGCTGGGCTGGGTTCCCTTAGGAGGCTCAAGGAAGGATGCTACTTCCTTGCCTTTTCCAGCTTCTGGAGCCTGCAGATATTTGGCTCCGGGTCCCTTCCTCCGACTTCATGGCTTGAGGGTCTTGTCAAAGTTTACTGAGGTTGCCCGCCAGCCTGCGGGTCCACTCTGCCTGGTTATAGTGTGAATGGATATTGGTCAATGCTGGTTTTGCTTAGTTATTATTGTATCTTTGAGTTGTATGAAGAAATGGCCCACTAAATCTCATGTTATGTTTTAAAGAGTTAAAAACATGTAAAAGTCAGCTTACCATTGAATAGAAGTTTGCTTTGCAAAGAATTAACGGCTAGAACTATTGTGGGCTACTCTGTAAAGCTTGGACCTTCCTGTAAGAAATATGCAGAGGACAGATTATGTAAATTCACCTACTCCTTGGCATCCTTTGCATCTAAAGCTTGATCCTGTCACTTGTCTGCTTGGAAAATTTAAAGCACCTCCTCTAAACTCTACATAAAGAGTCTTTAAGATGTGACTTTTAAGTTTAGCCAAAATGATATTGAGAAGGTTAAGGATTAAAGCTGTTTTAATAGAAAGAACTGTGGAAATTAATACACTGATTCCGGTGCAATTTTAGGCTGTTATTTTTTATACAAAGGCATCTTTATATTGTTTGACAAGCGAGTTCTTTTGCAGTTAGGCACCTTCTGAACTCATTCAATGCCTTTATTTCAGGTGACTTTTTCATTGCTTTGTCACCACTGCCTTAAACTCTTTGGTTACTTGGTAAACTATCCACTACGGGTTCACCTACTTTTGAGGGACGTGAAAAGAACATGCTACATGGCATCACTCTACCTATTTAAAAGTATTTTCCAGAGTGGTAGCAATAACGTGAAATAATAATTTTGGTCATTGTGAAATACAGAAAAAGAAATGGATGAATAAAGCTATTGAATTAGAAAGTCTCTAATTGATTTCTAATGAGAAATTTGCCAATCCCTGCTTTAAGTCAATTTAGGCTAAAAATTAAACATTCTTCCTCCTAGGGCTGCTGGGTGGATGACATGAGTTCACCCATGTAATTTATGTAAAGTTCTGAGCTTTGCATGTGCTCAGCACAGAGAACCTTGGAGGTCAACAGTCGCCGTCCCTGAAGCTGGGCTGTGATGAGGGGCCATCTGCAGTCAGAGGACAGCCTGGTCCACCTGGGCATGCAGCTTCTCCAGGCCCTGTCTCTGCCCATAACACACATCACCACAAAAAGGAACTAAATATTGATACACCTGATGGTGTGGATTGTACGTTTCCATTTATAGAAAATTCTAGAAGGGGGAAGACTATAATCAGTGAAAGCAGATCAATGGTTGGATCAATTGGGTTTGGGGGGAGGGGGCTAATAGCAAAAGGGTACAAGGCAACTACATCTTGATTATGGTATGGCTACACCACTGTTCACAGTTACCAAAAATCATCAAAAGACCTTAGAATGGAATGCAGAGAATACTTTCATAAGAAGCATTAGAATTAAAAATATTTGTGGTAAATATTTTTTGGCTCATCTTCTTCGGTGTGATGGAAGCCATGATTCAACACCTTCTCCTTTCCAAGGCAGAGACATTTAATTTGGGTACTTGTTAATACGGTTCACCAGATCTGTCCTTTTATATTCCTCCTATTGCTGATTAAGCCTAAAATAATGTATAAAAAGATTTCAGGATTATATTCTTCCTTGAGTTGCCTGTGACATTCCGTGCAGAGCCTAAAAAACCCCACAGACACAGCATAATGGAGATGCCAGTTTGCTTCATTGGGTAGGTCCTAGGGGGAGAATTACCTTCCCCTTAGTGTCATCAACGCATAATTTAAACAACAAAATTGGCAGTAAAAATAATTTCATTTACATTTTTTATTACTTTCAACGTCATTAGTTTTATTTCCTTTATTTTTAGCTGTCAGAGAAGGAAGCACAGCTTGCTGGTGCCATAGTCACTATAGTATCACAACACATTGAATCACTCCATGATCTTTCCCACAAGGAAGACAGTGTAATGGTGGATGCTTTGTCACCCAGGACCTCTCTGAGCACCAGCTTCCTCATCTATAAAGTGGGACAAAATCCCCAGACAATGAAGGAAGCAGAAGTCACTGAACATCAGGGTGGGGGGTGCATGCTTATCTCCTTGGGTCCCAATATTATTGGAGGGGAGCAGAAAAGGCTACTTGTCTTCCCATGTTATATGAGGTGGTTGTGGCAGTTTTAGGTACTTTGTTTCAAGGCAAGAGGTGGTGCGCTTTTATTGTGAAGGGTGAGGTAGTAAATATTTTTGGCTTTATTGGCCATCAGGTCTCTGTGACAACTATTCAGTTTTGCCACCACAGCAAAATCAGGGCCTGATAATGTGTAAATGAGTGGGACATGGCTGTGTACCAATAAAACTTTATTTACAAAAGCAGGAGGTGGGCTACATTTGGGCCCTTGGACATGGTTTGTCAAATCCTGATTTAAAGAAACATCAAATTCTATCAGCTCCCAAAATTCTTTCAAACTATGCCTGAGTTGGGACATTATCTTACCCTTGCATTTTTATGATATAATTTCAGTTCTTTTATGATATAATTTCAGATACAATTCCTGGTCCCCACCTTGAATAATGTTTTAGGCCCATTGTTGGGCAGCCCCTGGTCAGTGTCCTGTTAATGTGGATGGACCACCTTGACTTCTGCTTTCAGGAGAGAGCGCCTGGGCCAGGAGGCCTGTGGCTACCTAAACCTGCTAGCTCTAACCCAGCTTCTCACATGTTTGCCAGGCACTTCCTTGTTTTGTGGGGAAGAACATCTTGGGGTAGGTGGATAATAAGATAAGAAATATTGTATATGGTACAATGCTCAAACAAAACAATATTACATAATATTATTTCTTTTCTATAGGGCCAAAATAAGGTTCATTCTGAGGTCACACAGGTGACTGGTAACAGCTCTTTTCAACTGTTTTGGGACTGAAACCACCTGCCTTGTGGCATAAAACATTGGAATGTCTTCTGAGTACTTTTCCAACTAGGTAGGGAGTTTCAGAGCTCCTTTTGAGGATGGTTTTTGCTTTACCTACCAGCCCCTACCTACAGTGAGTTAACCACGTGATGGCTCTCCATTTAGGGGAGAACATAAAGTACACTTGAGATCTCAAACATAGTGTATGTTCATCTTTTTTGTGTGTGTTTCTTAACCAATGATGCCGGATGTGCGTTCTTTAGGACTGAGCAGGCAATTCTGACTTAGGTTAACTATGATCCAGGAGCTCTGGTGAGAGAGATGAGAAGTGGGCAGTCTTTGGAAACTTGCTCATTATTAGTATCTATAGGCTGTGGGTCTCCGATGTAGGGAGCTAATTCCTTGTTGGTAAGAAGATGTCACATCTTTGAATCTATATTTATATTTATTCTTTTAATTTAAAAACAGATCAAGGCTTACTGTTTTAATTTATAGTCTTTGGGAAGAGAGGGTAGGAAATAAAATTGTGGATAGGAAGAGGGTATTTCATCTTTACCTGTAATGTTTTTTTGAAGAAAAAGAAGCCAAAAAAAAAAAAAAAAGAGAAATGAATGAGAGAAAGAGAGGAATTTATATTTCCTTTCATCCATCCATTAAACCACCCACCCATCTATCCATTCATCCATCCACTCACCCACCCATCCATCCATCCGTCCATCTGGTGAGACACTGCAAGGTCTTCTCCTCCATCAGGATGCTGATCCCACACAGAGCTCACACCCAGAATATTCAATGTTGGAGTGTGTGACTTACTATTGACCCCACTTAACACTGTCGCCAAGATGTAATAACTTTTACTCTTTTTTAAATCATAAGTTTTCCAATTTCCTAATTCTCAATTATACCCATAATCTCAAAATATTAGTACCAAAGGCTTTTGAATGGCATTAGTTATACATGAATAATTGCTAAGGATTAGTATAAATAATTAAGTAAATAATAAATGCCATACATGGGAAATATTTGAAATACATACCTGTTCATTTTATGTTCACATTAGATTACTTGGCATAAGGACCAATTTGCCTAAAATGCTGCTTCATGATATTATAGTCATTACCACCAGTTAGTGGGAAACGTGTGAATTACGCATTTCTTTCTTTCCACAACCCAAGCTCCATCCATGAATTTTCATGGCTGTTCTTAAAAAGGCACAGTATCTACTTTGACCTTGCAAAAGGTTATCTGCACAATGCAGAGAGCAGTAAGGTCTTCGCAGACCGGTCAGTTATTCTGGTCTTAATTTTATTAGCTCCAGTTTAGGAAGTTTTCTTATCACCTTGTCAGGGCAGAAACCAGTGCTCAGACTGGCTGGCAGGGGTGAGTTAAGGGGCGTTTAAACAGCTGGAGCACGTTTACATGTAGTACCTTCTGTCAGACAGATGCCAGCTAAACATGAGTGTTTCTTCTGGGATCACTTTTGTTTTGGAAAGCTCCATGGGGGGAGACAGCTGCAGGGAAGTTTGTTTTTACACTTGGCGTGCACACAGTAGGGTTAGGCAGACTTACAGGCTAGACTGAAGAGTGAGACCAGCAGGACCACAGTGAAGCTGATGTGCAGGGCCCCTGCTGCGTTGCAGTCCACTTTGGAGTTCTTGCAGGAGCACACTTGTACCCTGAGGTCTGTGATGTTCGTCATGGGTGGCTTCCCTGAATCTGTCACCATGATGGGCAGCTGGTAGTTGGCTTTGTTCAGATTTTGAAGAAGGCTTACCAGGGCGTGCGTGTCTGTGAAGACAAGGAGCAAGGAGGGCCTTGGTGAGAGAGGGCTGGACATTTCCAAATCGAAGGGTGGGGTTTCCGTGGCTCAGCCCTTGTGAAACCTGCATTGAGCTTTAGTTTACGACCCTGGGAGGGCTTCAATTAAAAATTGTTAATGTCCAATAAAAATAAAAATAAAAATTCTGCTCTGCTCTTCCACTGGCCACATCTCGAGTATCTAGTAGCCGCACTTGGTGTGGCTACCCTATCAAACAGTGCTGAACAGAAGCTTCCCTCCCTTGTCCTCCCAACCACTTTCGTGAACATGATTGATTACCAAGAACTCCTCCCTGCAAAGTTATGACACAGATAAAGTCATCTTCACAAAGACCAAGTTCGACATCTAGGAAAAAATCATTGAAAAATCTACTCTAGGTCGTCCCTTGTGGCACAGGCGGTTGAGTACAACACTGTGAAGCTGTCTGCAGCCTCTGCAGTGCAGTTCGATCCCGGCAGGCCAAGGAGATACCCACATGGCACAGCAGACCTCTCCTGCCCCGCCTGCTGCTCCCCTCAGCTGTGTATTTCAGTCAGTCTGCCTGTTCTGTTCCCTGCTCTGTCTCCAGTGATTCCTCTCACCCTCCTGCACATCTGGCCTGTACCCTGGTTCTTGTATAAATAAATAAATATTAAAAAAAAAAAAGAAAAATCCACTTTATCATCATCCTGTTGTATGTCTCCAGCATGTTTCATTTTCATTATCCCTTAATAAAGCTGGAAAAAAAAATTAAAAGAAGAGAAAGTATCAGCTTAGGCCATCTTTATGTAAGAATCTAAATGTAAATAACCAAAATAAAGTCTGAGACTTTAAAAAAAGTCCATTCTCTCTCAATTGGGCAGCACCCCTGTATGTTGACATGGAGATGGTTCTACCATCTGTATCCTTTTTTTTTTTTTTTAAAGATTTATTTATTTATTTATACAAGCACTGGGTGCAGTCAGAAGCGCAGGAGGGTAAAAGGATTCACCAGAGCCAGAGCGGGGAGCAGAGCAGGCAGATTGACCAAACACACGCTGAGGGGAGCAGCGGGCGTGGCAGGAGAGGTTTGTCACACCCATGTGGGACCCTCGCTGGTGGCCGGGGATTGAACCAGCGCTGCAGAGGCTGCGGGCAGCTTTGCAGCCCAGGGCTCAACCGCTGCGCCACCAAGGGAGGCCCCAATCTGTATCCTTTTCAGTCTTTCTACCCTGGATTTGGGTAGGTCCATTGCACTGTCCATTGTGACATGGAGGCTGGATCTGTAAGTGGTGCTTAGTGGGGATAGTGGCTGTGACCAGGCCACCCACCCAGCAGGGCTTGAAGTGGCCACTCTGCCTGGCTGCTCTGTTCAGGCTGGGGTAATTCTCTCTTCAGTCACTCAGATGACTAGGGATTTTTTTTTTTTAAACTGCCCCCTTTTGGGCACAACAATGTTAAATATTCAGAAAAAAAAATGGGGGACAATGAAAAGAATTTAGGGGGCCTTCCTGGTGGCGCAAGGGTTAAGACACAACCTATGAAGAAATCTGCAGCCACTACAGCATGAGTTTGATTCCTGGCCAGCCAGGGACCAACCCACATGGTGCAGCAGACCTCTCCTGACTCGCCCGCTGCTCCCCTCAGCAGTGTATTTCAGAATATCTGCCTGTTCTGCTCCCCACTCTCTCTGGTGAATCCTCTCACCCCTCACACCTCTGGCATGTACCCCAGCTCTTGTATGCATAAATAAATAAATCTTTAAAAAAAAAAGAAAAGAATTTAGAAGGCATCTGATCTATTAAATGAAACCAGAAGGGAAAACCAAATGTGATGACATGAAAACACAGGCGAAGCGTTATCCTAAACGGAAGGCAAGAGTTACAGAAATAGCCCAGATAGGTAGTTCCCCTGACAAACTGTAGATCATGTCAGGGAGCACCTCACTTCCCTCCAGGAGGGGGGATGCTCCACCTGGAAAGGGATGGTGAGGATAACTCAGACCAGATAGATACAACCACAGAAACTAGCAAATAAAGCCCTAACCCCTCAAACAGAAGGGGTTTTAATTTTAATTAAAAAGTAATTACTGTAACAATTCATTCTTTAAAAAGCAATAAAATAGACAAACAGGCAAATAGCATCAATAACCAGGGAAGGGCCCTAATGAGATGAGATATGAGATTAGGCCCTAACAATAGAAATGAGATATTTTTAATAGAAAATTTCATGCACAATTGTACAACACACTTTCAAAACTTAATGAAATGTGCTATTCTCCATCCCTTAAAAAAATCCCACTGCTGATGTTAGAAGAGGGGTCAGCTGAGTGAGACAGTCACGGGTCACGTCATTGCTGGATTTGAGAGGACGTCTCTGTGTGAGTTCTGGGTTATGGTTTGGCAAGGCAAGGTGAACTTGGTGAGTTCACGTTTGCCAGGGGAAGCAAGTAGGTGAGGTACTGTGGATATAGGGGTTCTTCAGAATTCAGTGGACTTGTGGCTCAGTCTTAAGCAGGCAGATGATAAATGTGGGGCTGAGTTTTGAGTTCCACCTGCCCATGTAGCAAGACTGGTCGGAAGGGAATCGCTTGCCAGCTTCATACCTGAGGGACAGGATAGATGGAAGTAGATACCCAAATCAGAAATAAAATCCAGAGTTGAAAGAAAAGCCAAGGTCAGGAAGACTGTGGCAATTTTGGGGAGGTCTGCAGCATACAGTGGAAGATGCAGGAGGAGAAGTTAAGATTTTCTGAAGATCCCTGTCCTGGTGCTTCTCTTTTCTTTAGTCTTTTATGAAAGCAAGCAGAGCATGGAAAGTCTCCATAGTGTGGGTGAAAGTGAGCTGCAACAGGGGGCCACTGAGCAACTT
The DNA here is from genome assembly GCF_014898055.3 of Talpa occidentalis. NCBI lineage: Eukaryota > Metazoa > Chordata > Mammalia > Eulipotyphla > Talpidae > Talpa > Talpa occidentalis. Next base: position 19,813,548 of record NW_023601754.1, on the reverse strand, counting down.
GCAGAGGGTCAAAGACTAGGTGTTTGTTCAGTACACGGAACACAAGGTAGTGTGTGGGGTAGGGCATGCAGTGCAGGGTGTACAGCATACAGTGTGCAGTGTAAGTACAGGGTGTACAGCACACAGTATGCAGCAGTGTAAGTGGAGGATATACAGCACATGATGTGCAACAGTGTAAGCGCAGGGTATACAGTACACAGTGTGCAGCGTAAGTGCAGGGTGTAGAGCACACAGTGTATAGCAATGTAAGTGCAGGATGTACAGCACAGTGTGTAGCATGTACAGCACACAGTGTGCAGCAGTGTAAGTGCAGGGTGTACGGCACACAGTGTGCAGTGTAAGTGCAGGGCGTACAGCACACAGTGTGCAGTGTAAGTGCAGGGTGTACAGCATACAGTGTGCAGTAGTGTAAGTGCAGGGTGTACAGCATGCAGTGTACAGCAGTTTAAGTGCAGGGTGTACAGCATGCAGTGTGTAGCATGTACAGCACACAGTGTGCAGCAGTGTAAGTGCAGGGTGTACAGCACACAGTGTGCAGTGTAAGTGCAGGGTGTACAGCACACAATGTGCAGCAGTGTAAGTGCAGAGTATACAGTACACAGTGTGTAGTGTAAGTGCAGGGTGTAGAGCACACAGTGTGGAGCAATGTAAGTGCAGGGTGTAGAGCACACAGTGTGCAGCATGTACAGCACACAGTGTGCAGCAGTGTAAGTACAGGGTGTACAGCACACAGTGTGCAGTGTATAGTGGAGTGTGCAGAGTACAGTGCAGTGTGTGGTATACAGTATAGGGCATGCAGTGCAGGGTGTAGTAAACCATGCATAGAGTACAGTACAGGGTATTCAGTATGAAGGGTATAGTACACAGTGCTCACACTGCGTGTATGGTGTGCAGGATAGAGCACATCATAGAGACTGCACTATAGTGTATACAGTATAGCATATACAGTTTACAGTATACAGTGTAAGTATACAATTAAGGATATAGTACGGGATGCACAGTATGGGACCTAAATGGCCGTGTATACAGTATAGGGTGTATAGTATAGTTATACAATATGGGGTACAGTACAGGGATATGGTGTAGGGTATACAGTACAGTGTGTGAGTGCACATGCAGGGATACCATGTAGGGACACAGTACAGGGTATAAGTAGAGTGTATAGCATAAGTATATAGTCAAGGGATATAGTGTCAGGCATACGGTATGGTGTAGAGCAGAAGTGTACAGTGTGGGGCAAAATACAGAGTGCACAGTAGAGCATATATATGTGTGCAGGACAGAAAGGAGAGGAAGCCGGAGAGCACTTTTATGCTTGCAATTTATCGGGAAGTGACCGCCAATACTTCCACCTGTTGTGTCTGTGTGCTGGCAGCCATGCTGGAACGTGTGCGTCAGGGAGAGAAGGCTGTGAGAATGCAGGAGAGGCCCCTGGGGGACAGGGAGTCTGAGTCAGGGCCCAAGGGAGCTGGTACGCTAGTGGGACTTACTGTTGATCTTGGAGATCTTCCAGACTTTATCTGCTGCGTTTTGTTTGTGGATTTCAAATTTGAAAGGATCTGTGTTAGGGTGGAGGTCCTTGTCTGAGGCTCCCAAGATGACCACGCTGAGGTTCTTGGCGTCGTCGCAGACTTCAGCCGTCGTGGGGTAGATGACCGGGGCATTGTCGTTGACGTCCTCTAGGGTGATGAGCAGCGTGCCAGTGCCAGTGGCGGGCGGGTTGCCTGTGGGAAGGGGAAGGTGTTAGCACACAGCTGCGGGACAGAGTTATCTCCATGCTGCTTTTCCCAAAGAAGGTGCCAGACACCAGGGTCATCACGGCAGCTTTCCACAAGGAATAATGGCCCTGGCCCACGTGTGGTGTAACAGTTAGGGATTCACCCAAGGCTTTATCTTAAATGAGACTTTGGATTGCTGTCCTTTGGGCTTTGCCTTCAGACATCCAAGCTTCTAACGCAGTTGTTCTAATGCATTGCACTCATGGAAAGCCACTCAAGGAACAGAGCTATTCATCGGATTTTTCCTTGCTTTTTTTTTTTTTTAAAGATTTATTTATTTATACAAGCACTGGGTACAGTCAGAAGTGCGGGAGGGTGTGAGAATTCACCAGTGTCAGAGTGGGGAGCAGAACAGGCAGACCGACAAAGTACACTGCTGAGGGGAGCAGCGGGCAGCAGGAGAGGTCTATGCACCATGTGGGACCCTCACCTGGTGGCCAGGGATCGAACTGGCGCTGCAGAGGCTGCGGGCAGATTCGCAACCCAGTGCTCAACCGCTGTGCCACCAGGGAGGCCCACCAAATTCAACCTTTTATAGAATTCTCCGAGTCTGCACATAGCTTGGTGGTATAGGGAGGATGGAGAGTCCAGGAGGGAGGACCATGCTGTCTCTGGGATGACTTGGCTCTGACTGGGTGGTCGACTATAGGGAGGAGGGTCTAATCCAGAGGTCTGGGGTGACTGATGTGCCCATGGGGGCTGGAGGGGTTGGGAGCTAGAAAGGGGGGCTAGTTGTGAGAAGGAATGCCCCACCTGGCTACCTGCGCAGTTGAAAGCAGCCATTATCATGGGACCTTATTACTAAATATTTTAATATTTTTTCAATATTTTGGCTCCTTCCTGAAATGTTTTGTGGATTAGGAAGCATTATTTTAAGAAGCCCTGATAAGCACCTATCCAATAATGTCTTTCACTTCAAGAAAAGTGTATTTGGTTTTAGTGAGACTCAGGCTGACTTTATGTGCCTTTTCTCTAAATGTGTCTTTTTTTACCTGTGCGCTAGAGGTTGGCTCTTGGGACAAACTGACTATGCATTAACACTTTCCAATTTTCTGTGAGAAAAGTGAGAGCCAAATCTTCAGCCCACAAGCAGTAAGTAGACAGATTTGCCTTATTCCAAAAAGGGTCTGATGCACTTCTAAAATGAGAGTACCCCAGTTTTACAGATGACTTCATCTTACTGCTCCTACCCTCATTTGCGCTTAACCACATTTCCCAGCTTCATTTGATTTTTATTTCAGACAGTGTTTAATTTCTGAAAGGCACATTAAGTTTATAAAGTTAAATTAGGGAGTCATGGAGGGGTGAAAGGGGGGTAAATGTTGGAGTCTGAAGGACAGGCGACCAGGGCACGGCCGGGCCAGGGATGCCATTCTGCTAGTAAGGAAACAAAGAGCCGTTTTCGCTTCAAGAGGCTTATGACTTGGACAGCGAGGGGAAGAGCAGGCAGAAACACCAAAAAACAGGGACCAGGGGATTGCCACGGGGTGAGGACTATCAAGTAGCATTTTCATCGCCGGCAGCTGCACCATGAAATAGGTGGGTGGGCTGGTGGGCAGATGGGTTCATGCCTCATCAGAACCCAGAGGGTGAGGAGGCACCATCTGGTGACAACCTCCAGGGGACGCAGGGAGACAAAGTGGAATGGACCACAGCAGCTCCCCACTAGCCTTCCATGCCCATAGTTCCATGGGGCCAAGGCAGTGGAACTCCTGTATTGGGCTTATTTTTATTTATTTTATTTTATTTTTTTAAAGATTTATTTATTTATACAAGAGCCAGGGTACAGGCCAGATATGTGGAAGGCTGAGAGGATTCACCAGAGACAGAGTGGGGAACAGAATGGGCTTATTTTTAAATTCATGAGGTGGTTTGCCAGGAAGTGCTGGACTCTGGAGAAGGAAGACCAGTAGTACAGGGAGAGGGCAGCTTGGACAGGAAAGAAACATCTTGGCAATTAGGCCCTTGATGAGGCCTCCTGAGGGAAAGCAGAAGGTGGTGGGGAGCAGCAAGACAGTAAGTTCAATCACCCTTTTGTTGTGCCAATCACCCCTTCAGTTCCATGTCTGCATGGAAGAATGCAGCCGGGGCTGAGTTAGTGGTTGGGGACTTGTCACCCCATATACTTTGAAACCTTCCTTGCAAATTCTGTTAGTGGAGATAAAAGTACAGAATGACATAGGGGTGGAGACTGAGGGAACCCCAAAGTTTACAGTTAGCAGAAGACATAAGGGAGAGGAACTGGAAGAGGAAGCCATGTGTTGTGACCCCCAGGGGTGGGACCATGCGGGGATACTGTTACTGGTGACTTTGGGGGGAAGGTTTCCATTAATGGGGAAGAAACCAGCTTGCAGGGAGCTGAGCTTTGAGTCAGCAGTAAAAACAGGTAAGTCTGAGGGGGGCCTGCTGGAAATTTACATATATCAACACCCAAGACAGTTCCAGAGTAAACATTCAAATAACTATCTGCAGAACAAGAACTCATGAATCAGCAACGGATAGCGATTTCTAAGGGTGGATAGGATTAACTTTTGTTAGAACGACTCAAAGGAAAATTGTCATTCCTCTGAAGCTGGGTTTTCACTGTCAGCTGCAGTCATTCGGTCGAATTTCTTTATCGAGAAGTTGTTATTGAACTTCTTGAGTCCAATTGAATTAATTGATTATCTCAGGAATCCATTATTTTCTGTTCCCCCTGAACATAGGATGAAATTATTTGGTGCAATGGACGGGAAGGTATCATGAGCATTTGAAATACGGCCGGGAGAACGGGCCTTTTGTGAACTAAGTCCATTCCTGCCTCCAATTCCGCAAGTGCTGTCCCCAGGCCACGTCTTTCTCTGAAGTTGAGTGAAATGAGCTTAACTTACTCAGTCAAGCTGGTAAATAAAATTCTCAAGATTCAGGGAAAGAACCTCTCCAAATTTGTATGCACAGGTTGGAGAACATCACCATCCGAAATTCAGGTGCAATTAAAACGGTCCTGATTCTTCCTCACTAGGCCATTTGGTTCCCATAGTTCCCAGGGCCCAGGAGATGTTGTCCAGAATCCTCCAGAAATCCCTCCCCTGGTCGCTCCCCCTCCATCAGCACCCCTCCCCACCAAGGACTACTCTGCGTCACCAGATGCCAGAACTAAGCATCCTGGGGACAGTGTTTTCCGTCGTGGGTTTGCTCTTTCAATAGGAAAAGCCTCAACTGGAGCAAAACATCTGGGATACGGAGCAGAACATTCTTCCTCTTCTGTGCAGCTTCCTCGAAAGGCCAGAGGCATGATTTCAGAGCAGCTGGTATATTTTAAAAATTAATTAATTATATGATATCCTATCATTTTTGAGAAAATGTTGGTTAAGTCCTCCTCCCCTCCCCTCCCCTCCCCTCCCCTTCCCTTTCTTTTCCTTCTTTTCTTTTCTTTTTTGTTGAAAAAAAAATTTTTTTAAAGATTTATTTATTTATTTATACAAGCACTGGGTACAGTCAGAAGCGTGGGAGGGTGAGAGAATCCACAAGAGCCAGAGCGGGGAGCAGAGCAGGCAGAAGGACCGAAGTACACTGCTGAGGGGAGCAGCGGGTGGCAGGAGAGGTCTGCGCGCCATGTGGGACCCTCCTCCGGTGGCCGGGAGCAGCCGGGGATCGAACCGGCGCTGCAGAGGCTGTGGGCAGCTTCGCAACCCAGCTGTCAACCTCTGCGACACCGGGGAGGCCCTTTTTTGTTGAAATTTTTTAGGTCAGTTTACGAAGCACAATGATGCAAGCTATCAGAAGAATATTCTCCTGAAAATTAATTTTTCTTAGGAGAAAAGAAAGGAAAATCAATATCCTCTCCACTCAAGCCAGAGGAGGCATTTTCTAGCTGATTTTAGCACCCTACAGTGGAGCAGAGGGCTCCAGGTTCCACCCTTTCCCTAGAAAAAGGCTCAGATCACTTGGTCAGATGGCATTTGATGGTTTGCCTCGGGCACTGATGGTTTTTGTGATAAGCTTAGAAAAGCTGTTTGTAGCTCTGCTGAAGTTGGTTGACAAATATTTATGAGGCATTTACTGGGCGCCAGGAATTTTGCATTCACGATTTCCAGTGCTTACACCCACCCAGCTGGGCCACCCACCCACCGCCCTCACTCTGAGGCTGCCGGTCAGTCCCAAGTCCCTGGTGGTGTGGCTAAGACGGGAGGCTGGCTCTCCTCTGTGCTGGCTGTGGGCTTGGGTGCTGCCCCCAAGTGTGTTATATCACAACTGCCTGCTGACCCACCTTCAGAGTTCTTTTATTGGGCCGTTTTGTCAGTGACAAAATTGGAGCTGGTATTTTTTACATGATTGATATTTTACTGCTACTTGAAATAAGGAAGAATGATGGCTGGGTCTTCAATTTATTTTTTCCCTCAATTACTATAATAGCGAGATAAGGGACGTTAAACTGGCTTAATTGGGTTGCCATCATAACTAATGGCTTGATTTTATCCAAACTAGCATCTTTTAAGTAGAATTAATCTAAATAATCTTACTCTACCCCCCATGCAGTCTAGAGCTGGGTTGGTGTACAAAAAAGAGAAAGAATAAAAATTGAGGCATCTTTTCCAAGTTCAGAACCCCTGAAGCCCCCACTTTGGGGGCAGCTGTCATTCACTAGGTCTGCAGTCATTTCACTGGGAGACTGATCCCCTCCCCCTTTAATCAATCTACATATACTTTGCACAATATTTCAATTTCAAATCAGCAGGCATTATCAGCGCATCTATCATATAGGGGGCTGAGGGAAAAGACAGGTTGGGACATGATATATCTCAGCCTACGAAAAATCATTACCATAGTCTATTCCACTTAACTTTTACAGCTGTTATGCTTGGTTCTCTATCTCTATGTCTTCTGGGTAACCCACATCACATTTTTCACTGACACACTCAAACACAGTTTATGCAAGCTGCTAAGTCATGAAAACGTGCAGTTGAGTTTAGTGATCATGGGCTTGCTTTTATGTTATCATGCCCCCCACCTTTTATACAAAAATAGATGGGGAAGATGACACTTTTGATCATCATATAAAGACTTCATATGGACTCTGGACAGCAAATGAACTTCCTGGTTCAAACTATTTCATATGCACGGAGGCTTAGGAAGAACGAAGAGATCATTTTCTTTAAACTCTGCAGTGTGTGGGTGCTGGGAGCGAGGAAATTTGAACTTTTTGAAGCAAAATATTTGTCTTTGGTGTCTGAAGTCACAACTCAGCCCTTCTCTGGTGAACCTTGAACCCTCTGAGATTTTAGACCAGGAGTGAGGGGTTAGGGATAGGTGAGAAGAAGAAGAGAGAACACCAGCCTAGGTGAATCCTGAGCAAAAGACAGCAAGCCAGGGAGCAGCAGCCAGCTACAACTTTGCTGCCCACGACATTCCCTAGGGGCATTCTAGAGCTCCTAGTGAAAACTGCTGGTGACAGTTTTCAGCCCTCTTAAGACAGAGAGACTAACATTTGACCTTTCTGGTGATTACCTGAGCAGGAGGGGATTTGCCCAGTGCTAATTGGTGCAGCTTTGCTCCATTGTCAGCAAATCTCCAAAGGGAGTCAGAGCTACTGCATTCAGGAATGTTCTCTTTCCATCTTGGCATCTTTCTTAGTAGTTATTATAGTTTTTTTCTTTCCTTAAGTCAGGCCAGCTGTGTTCGTTGAAGTCTTTAATAAAAGAGTTCCCGTCCTCTGAAGGCACTATTTTAACCTTTTCAGAAAATCTGGACCACATACAGTAAATGATGATACTCATCTCTGAAGATAAAAATGCTCGCCAACATTAAAGGTCATACCTTATTAATCTGTAGGATTAAAGGCTTTACTCTCCCAATCATTTAACTACAGTTGGTCTTGCTTTAGCAAAACAAAAGATTTCAGATATAATGAAACAACGTTGGTAGGTAATTTGTAGCTCATTAAAATTGATAACAGTTTTAAAAATGTGCCTGTACATCCTTGGGTGTCCTGTGGGTTATGATCCAGCCTCTCTCCACAGAAAGTAGCTGAACTGTCTTATTTCTCCTAATCATCAATAACCTGGACTTTATCAATATTATTATGAAACATTCTAGAATCTATCCAGACTAGCTCTGGGGCCCCAAACAAGGCACCCCAGACTGACGGGCTTTTTATTTCTATTTAAACTCAGGTTACCAGTTGACTTTTTACTCTGTTTTTTACATTCCTCAATTTTGATCTCATACTTTCCAGCCTCTAAGACATGACAGTTTTCTTTTGGTGTTGTCTTATCATTGTTCTGAGCTGACTAAGTAGAGCTGTGAGCAGTACGTTATGATGGTGTCACTTCTGCCCTTGCCAAGTGTGCTAGGGACTGCAGAATGCATGCGTAGCTTTGTCTCCTCTGCAGACATCTATCACTCTCCATTCCTGGCAGTACCGGCCCCTCAGCAACTGGGGATTGTTCTTCCTTAGAATAATCAGATGCTGAGTCTACCTCTAGGGTTGACAGATTCTGAGAGATGATTGAAATGGCTACAGCCATCCCAGGAAGGCTCAGCGGAGCTGTGGCTATACATTCTTTGTATAGCCATGTACTTTTTGGTTAAGTGTTTCCTGAATATGTAGTTTTTGGTTAAGTGTTTACTGAAATATAGAAATGGCCATGTTTCGTAAATACACAGTTTGGAGAACCTTTACAGTCAGAAAACACCACATAGTCCAGTATCACAGGGTCAAGAAATCCATTCCCAAGGTGATCTGGTAGCTGTGATTAGTTTCACACGTACACATGGTTAAGTGCCATCAGAAGATGGATGGATAAAGAAGACATGGTATATATATTTGATGGAATATGCCTCAGCTATAAAAAAGGATGAAATCTTGCCATGTGAGGGCATGACGCTAAGTGAAATAAGTCAGAAGGAGAAGGACAAATAACATATGATTTCACTCATATGTGGAACATAAGGGAACAAAGCAAACCCTTAGATTCTGATACCAGAAGGTTAGTCACAGAGAAGAAGGGGGTAAGGGGTGGGGGGAACAGTAGTGGCCTCAATAGGATGGTTGTGGATGGTTTGTGGGTGTGGTGTGGTATCTACATTTGTCTAGGTGTGAAGCTGTATCCCGAAGCTTAAACAGCATTGTAAACCAATGTTACCTTAATCAAAGGAAAGGCATCATCCAGTGGGTGATCTTCTTTTGCAGCCTCTTCAGCTCAACATGGCACTATGAGAGCCATCCATGTGGCTGTGAGTGGCGGTGCTCCCAGCATTTCTATTTAGAAGGCAGCCATCGGTCATAATCTTGCTCCTGTGTGGATAAATGTCTCCTTTTTTCCTTAGGCTGACTTTAACATTTCCTCTTTGGTTTTGGTTTTCATCAATTTGAGGTGTGCTTTTTTTCTTGGAGTTTATCCTGCCTGTGGTTTTCTGAACTTCTTGAATTAATAAATGGATATCTTTCATTGGGTTTGAAAATTACTGGACATCATAGCTTAAAATATTTTTTTCTGCTCCATTCTCTCGGTCAGCCTTCTGGGATTCTAATTTCACATGTACTGAATATCTTTTCTTCAAGCTCTACTCATCTTTTATCTGATTTTTTTCATTCTTTATCCCCCCTGGGCTTCATGTAGGGTGTTTTCTATAGATTTATATTGCAGGTCCTGTGTTGAGCTGCTAAATTTCCCTACTGAGTTCTTAATATCAAATGATGTGCATTTCAGTTCTGGAACATCTATTTGATTCTTTCTCATATTCTAAGTCTCTGGGAAAATTTCTGTGCTTTAATATATCTTTTATTTTATTTTTTTTGAACATACTTATCATAGTTGGTTTAACCACAGCTTATTTTTATCAACACAGACTGTCCTTGCATGTGAATTTAAATATTTGGATCCTCTTCAGGTCGGACTTGATCATCCATTACACATTCTTGCTTCTTTATAGGCCAGTGATGATTCTTATTATAAAATGGGTATTATGTATGAAAAAATGAGAGATTTCAGATGACAATCTCTCCCTCTCTGTGTGGGTCCGATTTTCTGAGGACTTGCTGCAGGGAAGGGAATGGGCCAGGGTTGGTCTGCAGATAGAAGACTTAGTCAACTTCTGGTTTCCCCCTGCTGTTAGGATCCACCCTCCTGGGATTTTGATGGTGAGTCTAGAGTCTCTCAGGCCTGAAAGGCAGGAGAATCAGTTCTGCCTGTAGCAGAACCCGGCTCTCTAGTCTTAGTCTCTTTGGGTTGCTTTTGCAGAAATAGCATGGACCGGTTGACCTAGAAATAGAAATTTGTTTCTCACAGTTCTGGAGGCTGGAAGTCCAAGATCAAGGCACAGGTGGCACCAGTATCTAGTGGGATCCTACTTCCTGGTTCATGGTCGCTGCCTTCCTGTGTCCTCACATGGAAGAAGGGGCGAGGGAGACCTCCAGGTCTCTCTCATAAGGGCACTAATCCCACTCATGAAAGCTCCTTCCTTATGACCTAATCACCTCCCAAGGGTCCCACCTCCTAACCCACTGCACTGGGGATTAGGATTCAAGATTTGAATTTAGGAGACTACACACATTCTGTCTATAGTATCAGTCACCCCATCCTCCAATCTCTTGTTCCTTGGAAAACTGGTAAATGCCTTAAAGAGAGAATGGTTGTGTTGGTAAGGTGAGGTTGGTCCCTTTGTTAGCAATCCCATCATTCATGTGAGCCCCCAGGAGACTAGCTATCCTTTCAGAGGCACTTCGGGGGTTGGGGGTAGGTGGGTGAGGTGGGGACCGGGTGTTAAAGGCCCTTCAGATTTTCACTTTGTCATCCCAGATCCACAGGGCTGGCACAGAGTTTCTGATTTCTTTACTTCCATCATAGATCCTCTGCCTGGGTCTGACCTTCACCCAGATCAAAAAACAGTTGTGGAGGAAGACACGCCGACTGACCTACACTTTTTCTAGAATCTTTTTCCCTTTTTAGGCTTTACTTGATTTGGGTCTCATTGCTTTTGATTTTGGGCCTCAAAGCTGTCTTATGTCTTTACACATAGATTTTTTTTGTAATCCATCCAGATTTTTCTAGTGGGGACATTGGTCTATTACCTGGAAGTTTCTACAGCCATATATCTTATCGACGTTTTGGCATAAATTCCTGAGCAACTCATTGTTTGGAGAAAGCAATTTATTTTGCTTTAGCTCTCATACTGTTGTGTGACTAAACTTTTATGCCATCAAAGATATGATTTTCTACAAAATTAATAAAATCACAAGCCTGTTTGGGATAGACATCAGTTAGTATACTAACTTTGATCTAACAAGTAAGTGTTGGTTTTTCCTGATTAGACATACTACCTAGAGATGTTTTCAGTGAGGGAGAAAAAGGGACTTCAAACAAAACTTACTTTGATTTACAAGTTCTTTTTAAAATTTATGCTCTTTTTGCTCAAAGTCTTTTGGGCCTTGTTCAAGATTATCATCACTGATGATGATTCTGTATATTAATGCCAACCTGTTTTCTAGTTACCATTACCTCTTCAGGGACACTTCCATACTTCTGGAAACATCTGTGACAACAGATTTTGAATTTCCTTGTCTGATATTAGTATTAACAGAGTTAGACAAGAGGCAGTTTTCAAGCTGTATTTTTCTTGAAGACCAGTTTTTCCTTTCTATAACCCCCATTGGAGTAGGATTAACATTTATTGAACACTTAATAGGGCTTTTGATGGGGAGTCTGGAGGGCACCGCACTTCACTTACTCATTTCTCATGACAACCTTATAAGTAGGATTTATCCTTCTCATTTTATAGAAGTAGAAACTGTACCTCAGAGTCTATAAGCTGCATGCCCAGTTACACCTGCAGAGCAGGCGCTTATTTCTGACAAAGATTGGAGTGTACTTCAATTCTATTTTCTTTTTGTTGATTAATAATTGCATGAAGTATTCCATGAGGCAATGGCAGGTATAATATTGGCTGGATCTCAACACTCCTCTCTGGTGTTCCTAGTTAGGATTTTCTCTACAACTACAGGTACTTTAGGTAGTACAGAACTTAGAGAAATTTACTGCAGCAGATCTATCACTGATACTTTTCATTTGTAGTGTTTTAAACATTCCTGGCTTACTGTCATCTGGTGTTTATGCCCTGGACACTCCTTTCTGCCCTATTTCTTCAGCAAAACCTGTCTGTTCTGATGGTCCCTGACTGTTTTGCCTACTGACTCCCCAGGAAAAACCTGCCCCATCCTGTGTTGTTAGCTTCTCATGGAAGATCATCTCGTCATCCATTCATAAAAGTTGGTTGGGGACAATTCTTTGAATTCTGTTTCATTTCAGCTGATGGGATAATCATTCCTGTTTTCTGAACTGGAAAGTGTCATGTCATCTTTCTCTACTTTATGTTCAGTACATGTTTTGTTTCAAAGTCTGGTCTCGACAAATGTTAGCGAGCATGTGGAGAAAAGCAACCATCACCTATTGTTGAGAAACCTGATGCAGCCTCTAAGGAGAACGGCGTGGAACATCATTGAAAAGATTTATATGTGCCTGTGTTCACAGCAGCATTACTCACTGTAGCCGAGTCACGGAACCCCCTAAATATCTACCTGACAAGGAAAGTGTGGGATATGCACTCAATGGAACACTATTTAGCAGTTATGAAAGATAAAACAGTGCCTTTTGGAGCTAAGTGGGTGGACCTTGAGGTGATGAAGCTAAGTGAATTAAGTCAAAAAGTGAAAGACAGAGACGGGATGGTTTCACTTATCTGTGGAATAGAAATAGCCAAAGAGAACATCCTGGTAAAACACAGCAAGAAAAATTTATAGACTGTGAAAAATGTAGTGATTCCCAGGTGGGATGGGGGGAGGGCGGGGGAAGGGGATGAAGGAGAAAGGGCAAAGGCACTGGAGTTTTGGTGGAGGGTGAGTAGAGCACATGCACACATGGAGGGGTGAAGGTGTTCTCTCCAAATTTTATAATTATGTACACGACTGGAAAATCAATAAAATACGAGAACACAGCAAACCAATCTCATCCCCCACTCTGCGCCTTGTTTCTTTGATTCAGATGTTTTCTAGATCCATCCTTTCTGGTCCCATTCCTATTGCTAACAGTCAATTAGACACCTGTTTTCAACCTACTTCCTGGCCTGGCCCACATTAGGCTCAGCCTTCTGTTACTATAGTCTCTGCAACCACTTTCCAATACCTCCTGCCTCACAGCTTGTGATCTTGTGATCCATTTTCTACACTGCCATACGAGTTATATTTCTCAAGCACCAACTTATTCTGGAGGCATGGAAGCAACATAATCAAGTCAAGTGCACTGCATACCACATTTTATGACCTACTTCATGATCAGCTCCACACTGTGTGAGCATCTGCTCCAGTGAGGAGCTAGGCATTTGCACAAGATCCCCTTCCAGTCTCAGAACAGTCGGGAGGGCTGCCACTCCTTGCTCTCATCTTTGCGTCCACCAAGCTGGCCTCCAGCAATGCTGACTGACGCTTCCCTCTCCCATGTCTCTATTTCTTTCAAGCATCTCTTAGGACACCTAATCTTTTCTTGTCCCTCATTATTTGCTGAGAGGTCAGCTCAATCAAGAAGCTCCCGTGACTGCCCCCTGAGGCTGGACCAGAAAGTCCTTTGGGTTTAGCTCCTTCAGAACAGTCCATTCAATTGGGCCCCCCTGTTTACTTGTCTCAAATAACTCTTTAGCTCACTGAGTCTGAGGGCCACCCATCGCTTACCCATGAGTCTGTGGCACCAAGTACAGGGGCTGTTCCAGTTCTGAAAAGTCTACACACTGTCTCATCATGCCAATTTCCTTCAAGAACTTCAAACTTGCCTGCTCCATCAAATGACTCATCTGGATTTGCACATGCTCTGAATGGAGGACTTTCCCACGTATATCCAAATAGATCTCCGCATATTCACTTACAGGGGATGCAGCTCTTTCCTTTTCTTGCCTCCTGGGCCACAACCTCTTCTAGTTCTGATGTCTCTGTCTTATAGTCTCAGCACCTCTACTCCTGACCCTGCCTCTAATCCAAATCCTACCTGTTTTCAAGGTAAAGGCTGACCACATCATGAAGCCTTCTCTGCTTGTCATATGCCACATGGGTCACTTACTTTTTGGACATTTGCTCTCCTGCTTGGTTTGTATGCGATAACCCAGGACTCAGAGGCTGGCTCCAAGGATCTTCCTTTACCTCTATTTACTGAGTGCAATGAAAGGTCCATAAAAAATCCCTATAAATATTCATCTTGACATATAAGACTCACAATTGAATCTTCCCTTATGAACAACTGACTTTGAGGAATAATAGAGTGAGCAAAACTTCTGTGTGATTGACACAACAGATTCCTCAGCTTAACATACCCCCCAGACTGACTCTGATCACCCTGTTTTGGCCAGAGTTCAATCCTGTTGGTTCTGTGTTTGAAATGTATAGAAAATCTTCAGAATCTGATCTGATCTCATCCTCTGCCCTGTAATGGTGCCACCATCCAGGCTTGATGGTCCTCAGACTCCTGAGAGGTATCCCCACTGCTGCCCTTGTCTCCCCTAGACCGACCTCAGCAGAGCTGCAGAGTGACCGTGGCACACCAGACTACTTGGGACTCAGAGACAGCCTCCTATTTCCCACAAAGCCAGGGCCCACCTGACCTGCCCCAGCCTACACCATCTGCATCCCACCCCATCTGGTAGCCCTCTGCCCCAGCACCCTGCTGTGCCATCAGAGAACCCCATGTTCCTTATCTCCCCCATATAGCATGCGATGCATTTTACTCTATTTTCTTCCTTTCTCCATGAGTGTGTCAGGCGCATGGCTTTTGTTTGTTCACAGCTGTGTCTCCAGCTTCAAGAACCGAGTGCAGTATGTGGAGGAGCCTTTGAATGAACAGTGAGAGTCTGCGGTTGGGGAGGCTACTACCAGAGTGCGCCCATGTCTCCCTGGGCCGACATGTCAACAGAGGAGAAAAGCCGTGAGAATGTTGCAGTGATCAGACTGGGCAACGTCTTCTGGGACTTTTTATCATCTTGCATTAAGTAGAAGGCCCCTTTCTGCACATGGGAGGTGCACACCAAGAGGAGGCCACCAACGTGGTTTTCTAGCCTCAGGGCCTGTCCAGATGGAGCACGGTGAGCTCCCTCCTCTGAACTCCAAATGGACATGACTCATCTCACCAGCTCCCACAACTTCCAGAACTTGGGGTGTTACCAACTTATTGTGTGTGTTTAAGCATTTGTTTCCCCTGCCCACACCCCCATGCTTATGTTCTTCTCAAGAACACCCCTGGGTATATCAGAAGAAATGCAAAAATATATTTATAACCAAAAAGTACACATTTGGTGGCATTTTCAAAATGACTCACCACTGTCGATTGCCAGGAAGAGGGCCGTGTACACGCTGTTGTGGACAAATGGGGACTCCCGGTCCAGCACCGCAGTGGTGTCCACGGTGCCATTGATGGGGTTGATGTTCAACCAGCCTGCTGGGTCCTTGTAGACAGAATACCTGGAAAAGAACGTCCATCCATATCAGATCACATTCAAAATAGAGTCAAGAGAGGCTCCCAAGCTAGGTGCAGACACTCTTACTGCAAATCCAAAAGCATCATTCCCCTACGGCTGTTCATGCAGAGCCTGGCTGACCACCAGCTCTGGGCCTGCTCCATCACTGCTTTCACCGCGTCCTTGCTGCTCAAGACCAGCTGCGAGGAGGGAGCGCTTCTCGGCCCAGTCCTCACAGAGCCAGGCTCCTGAGTCCTTGTCTGTTGTTGCTTTTCCAATGCCCTGGATGCACACCTTGTCTGCATGCCAGGAAGGATGCATGGGGGGAAGAAGTCAGTGCCTCTGATGGAGGGAATCCCAGGGGCCTCTCCGAGGATGCCGTGTCTGCGCTGAGAAGGACGGGTGAGCTGCCATCAGAGGATGAGCAGATGGACAAACCCGGAAGAGAGAACATGTGAATGAACATGAGGAGGAGAATAGAGACAGTCCCCAGAGGGCCAGCTCCTCGAGAGCAAGGGCGGCTGTCACGGGCTATGCTTTTAGCACGCACATCGCTCAGCGGATGGTCACTGAGTGGGTGAGTAAACTGTGCCCGCTGGTCCAGTCCACTGACCCTTGTTTTACATGATCCACATTATCCCCTGGAGTGTTTCTGAAATACAGACTCAGTGAGCCCTGGAATGAAGAACATTCTGGAGTAAAACAGTGCTGGGGAACAGATGGAGAGAATGAGCGAAGCTAACATGGGTTTTCCCACACCCGGTGCCACCTCAATTTCTTTCCCATATTTCTTCAACACAGAAGAAATGTGTTGCTCACGAGAATGAACAACTTAAAAAATACCTGACTTTCATTTTGGTGGTAATTCCCTCTTCTGCCTGGCAAAGTCCTGCTGTCCCCTAAGGCCTGGTTGAAGTGTTTTCTGTCGGTCAACCATATGAGGTCCCCAGGAAAAACTAATCCCACCCCCTTGAGGTCCTTTGGGCACAGGCATAGATTAAAATGCCTGTTTGAGCATAACATGCCTTCACCACACCCCAAGCCTCCTGGTGTCGGGAGGAGGTTGAGGTTGGCTGTAACTATAGAATGCTTCTTGTGTCTACTATGTTCTGAACACTGGCTTTGGTGACTCCCAACAAACTGATGAGGCTGTTGTCATCCTTGGTTTAAAAGAGCAATAAACACGATTCAGAGAGGCTTAGCAACTTGTCAGATGCAGCACAGCCGGAAGGGGTGGAGCTGGAAGTGAACCCAGCTGTGCTGGGTTCTAGGCGGTTGACTTTCCCGGCTCCAGTCTGTGGCCCAGCTGAGCCTCTGGCCCACGAAAGTCGACTCATCTCTTCTCTTTCAGTCAGGACAGTCACGGAAACAGAAAACACAAGGAAAGGCAGCACTTGTTTCTCCTCTCATCTGGTGGCAAATTCACTGTTTGTCCAGGAATGATTTGTGGTGGTTCAACATATTTCAAATAATGAGAAGTTGAAATGGACCATAATTTTTTCCCCCTAATTACTCAACTCAGGGTTTAAAATATAAATGAAAACAGAATGACATAATCTAGCTTTTTACGTTGGCAAAGAAATAATGCTCTCGTCGAGGTTTTAGTCTTGGGCTGCTGCGGTTTCGCATGTGGTGAACATGTTGGCTCCTGCCCTTGAATATGGAGTAGTCACAGTCGGCGAGCAGCTCACAGACACTAAGTGGGGAGCTGTCTCCTGAGACAGCGCCCAGTGCATCCAGCTGGCGCACGTCATTTTCCCAGCAAGAGCAGAGACTTGCAGACTTCCTGCCAGCATTTCACTATTTTCATTCCTTGAAAAATAAGCAGCTAGCCATGGCTGTGCTATTTGATTGTGTTTTCACAGGACCCTTTGTTTCCCTCTATTAGCTTATCTTATTTGGCACCCCTTCCACTGGGGACTTTTGGGAGGTGAGTTTGCACCCAGATATCCCTGACGCCAGTTCATGCTTCCACTAAGAAGCAAGGCCCTGGACGGAGAAGGACAAGGCTCTCCATGCACTCATGGATGTGCCCAGCTCTGGGCTACCGTGCACTCACGTAATCCAAACCAAGAGTGGGTGGAAGACCTCCAATGAAGGAGATCCTTCCCGACCCAGGAGCTTTCTACTCCGGAGGGAAGAACAGCTCGTGACCACCAGCAAGCCTGCTCTTCCACCTCCTGGCTGATGGGCCTTTTTGTCAAATCAGCCCTTTTGAACAACTGGTCAGGCGCTCTATGTAAATTTTTGGCATTTCCAAAGCTGTCTTTTTAATAAACCTTTTGGTATAAAAATACCAGCGTGCAAGATGTTTTCCATGCTTGGAGGCCTGAAAAATGCATATGCCTTATTAAATTGGAATTTCCGGGCAATTTATCTGTAATGTGAACTTTGCTTGTTATAGGGGAAGAAAAATCAAATTAAAAAACAAGACTCATTTCAGTCGGTAATGCAGCTTCACGAGAACTGCTTGAGTGCCTGCCGGGATAGGCCTCTTCTGGGCGTCAGCGTGGGCAGGCTGATTCGCAGGATCAGACAGTGTGGGGAAGTGGGACAGGGGCCTGTGTGCCTCCTGGGAAGTAGGTTCACTCTTCCCAGTGGGACCACAGCTGAGCCAAGCTGAAGGACGCTGCCAGGCGAGAGGCCAGGACCAGGTGTTGACCAGGAAGGGCTCCAGAGCCAGGGCTGTGGGTTCGGCCCTTGGGGGGCAGGGGTCACTGAGCAACTGGTGGGAGCAGGAGAGGGAGATACAAAGGTTTACAAGTCCCTTCTGCAAGCATCTGGGGTTCACTTTCTTTCTGTGATGTACGATCTGTGTTTGTTCAGCACAGATACCTTTAACCACATGGGTGAGAGAGCCTTCTTTTACTTTAGACATCACCATGCTACAGAGCAATACAGTGCTGCCAGCGCCAATGAGCTACGTGATCAGTGCAATATAATGGAGCACATATACATCTATATACATCGTGGGATAGATATAGGCATATATGCAAGTACAGACTCTACTATACATCAGATTACCTTAGCTAAGGAGCGATCTGTCTAGATATTTTAGCTATAACTATATATATGCATATGCAGTATACGTGTTTAGAGATTTTCTGTTAGAGATACAGGGCATGGAGGATTATTTGGAGAAGCTGAACCATTCGATAAATTGTACTGACTCATCCATTTGGAAAAAAAAAAAAAATTGGTATCTTTGGGCTGCCTGTGCCCTCCCGGTATATTAGAATAGCTGTAATGGGTGAGAAGAGAAGATGATAGTTGCCTGTTCACACAAGCAGCATGGAGAGGGCTTGGAGTTGGGGTTGGGGGAGGTTGGAGGAAGCTGGTCTTGGTTCCCTGGGGCTTTGTGGTTATCACACTCCAGTTAGAGAGACCTATCTAGAAAAAACACTATCCCGGCACCAGCAGAAGTTTCTGGGCCGATGTCACATAGTGGAGGGAAAGCTCTTTTTATTTTATTTTTTTCCTGACCCACAAAAGGCCAAGTGCAAGTCATTTTCAAAGAGGAGTCCTTAAGGAGAGAAAAGACAGAGCCTGGGGGGAAATACAGAGTAATTTTACATTCCTCCTGAAGGGAGCAACAACCCTGAAAACCACGGGGAAGAAAGGAAACAGCAGGTGTGTGCTTAGCTCTCCACTTAATTTCAGCCCAACGGGCCCCCATGCTGTATGAAATACCTGCCTGGGTGATTCAAATCAACCACTTTACTTAAAAGCAACTCGAAAGTTATAGAATTCCCATCTGAAGGAAATGCAGTGTTTTAAAATAGCTCAAGCAGCTGTGGCTCTGAGTGTAAAGGAAAGGACGATTCCAAATCTTTTGACACAACAGAGAGGGAAGGACCAGTGAATTCTAGAACACTCATTCCGTGAGACAGCCACAGCCTATCACTGCTCGGGGCTGGACTCAAGCCTGGGAGCCGCGCTGTCTCCTTCTTTCAGGGACCCAGAACCCAAGAAAGCAGACTCAACAACAGAAAGAACTTCCCCGGGGTAGAGAAATGCCACAACCAGTGATGCGGACAAGAGGAGCTGTGCAGAGAGAGACCTGGGCAGGACAGTTTCAACTGGCTCCTCAGGGACTCTCCTCAAATTCTAGGCACAGGGAGGGGGTGTGGGGCCACTCCCATGGTTCAACTTTGTGGAGCGTTTCAGTCACAATGGGCCTGCCTGTTCCCATGCTCATGAGCCCTGCCCTAGTCCTGGGCGCGCCTCTGCTGGGCCAGGGCAGGTGGAAGCTGGTGCTCGGAGACAGGATTTCCAGGGCATGTTAAGGAACAGCTGCAAGCAAGGAGGCGGCATGGGGTGCAGCATGGGGGCCTGAGCTCCTGACAGCCACTGGGGGTGTCAACTCTAAATGAAAGCAGTCTCTCTAACTTCCTCCCCTGCATGCCTGTGGGTGCTCTCAGGCCCACAGCCTCTGGCTGCTGAGGCTACTCTTTATCATTCCCATTTGGTCAGTGGATTACCAAACTTTACTACTGGCACTTATCACAAGATTGAAAAGCCAGATGAGGTGAAATAAGAGTCTTGGTATTTGAGAACTTGGAAAGGGCAAGCCTCTCTGCAGCATATGGGCCAGGGCAGGGCTGCCCTGCCCAGGTCTCGGGCTGTATGGCTTATAGGTCAAGTTCAGCTGTTGCCCACCGGAGCTGGTGGCGTGGTGGTGTCATGGGAGGCTAGTATGAGGAAGCATACTCAGTGGGCGAGCAAACCGGCCTTTGGAAGATGAGCCTGGGGAAGTTAATCCACCACACCCGCTCCCCCTTCCCACTGTGTTTCTTCTCGTTTACTTCTATTGGATGATTAATCAACATATGGTGGTCTTTGCTCTGGCACCTGAGTCTTTGAGCCCAGCTCAGAACAACCTGAACAGAGAGGTATGGGAGCTTCTCGGAAGAGGCCGATAAAGGGGCCGGCTGGCATGGGGACCGCGGTGAGAGAGATGGCTGAGCCCTGAATGATACTTTGAAGGTCAGTGAACATGCCCTGGCCAGCTGCCGAGCAGAGGTGGTTCTCATCACAGCTGCACTGGGCCTTCTCCCTCCAGTGGAGTCTAAGCTCAGAGATCGCAGACCCTCACCTTCTGGAGGCTGGGCTACCGGGAGAGCTGCAGGGTGTGTGGGAGCCAAGAGACTGGGCTTCATGTGGAGTGACTCAGCCCAGAGCACATGTCCAGTGTTCTTAGCCAGGGTCAGGGTCTAGGGCAGCCAGGCCCCAGACGGGAGGTTTTGCCGTGGCTGTGCGGGAAGGGCTGGCGGTTTGCCCCCAGGCAGCACCCAGGGCCACACTCACAGCCCAGGGTACTGATTTCATACACTCAGTCAGTACATCTGTTTTGAATACTTGCTCTGCATCCAACTCTCTGTTGGGGACTGGGGAGGTGGCAGAGACAAGTGGGAGGCCCTGCCTTTCTGGGGCTCACTTTTCACCAAGTGCTTGTCATCTGCTGTTGGGCCTGGCATCCTAGGTGGTGAATGCCAGGGTGGGGTTGCTTTCTTCTCTCCCTACGTCCAGTGCCTATTCACACGTCTGGTCCGTTGCAGGCTTTAGTCAACAGTGGGTGAGCAGAACTGGTGGGTGGGTGAATGAACAAAACATTAATGTGTGAAAAGCAGAAGAGGGAGTTATGCTTGGCGAAATAAGTCAGGCAGAGAAAGGCAAACACCGTATGCTCTCATTTGTGGGATACAGAGCAAACAAATATGTATTAATGAAATAAATCAAAAGGAAATGTTTGGACTATGAGACCAACTAATGGTTACCAGAAGGAAGTAACCACGAGGAGCTGGGAGAGTGGAGGATAAATCGGGCAAAGGAGACAACCAGAAGGTGAAGGATGGAATTAGCTCATGAAGCTCATGAGCAGATGCACATGCTGATTGTCAATGACACACACCTAAAACTCATACACATATAGCACTGTGTGACTTCAATAAAATAAATTAAAAGTAGTAAATGAAGGAAGACCTACAGAATTTCAAGGCGTGGACATCCCTGGGGATCTGCAGGGCTCTGTGAGGACAGATATATGCCCTGTCCACCTGGGAGGCAGGTGTGCTGGTGCCTTGCTGTGGTCAGGTGTGTAGGGCACAGATCTGTTGCCATAGAGACAAGACACAGCCTGCATATCCAAGCCTCTAGCTATTTCTGCTTGCTTCCCTCCCCATCACCAACTCATCCTGCTCTCCATACATGAAACCCTGCAGGTCCATCGTCCTCCCAGTCTTTGTTGTAGCTGACATTGGTTTCTGTGGGCGATTCTACCCCCACCCCTTGCCTGGCTGCTTCATCATTGCCCTTCAGACCTCAGTTCAAGTGGCACCTGCCTGCCAACCAGACCACCTAGCACCGTGTCTCCTGGCGAATCTCTGTCCCGCCATGCTGTCTATTTTCCTGTGGGAATAGGTTGGACTCCATCAGCCCCCGACTGTGGGCTGTGTGTGCACTGCTTATTCACCGCCCCTCTCCCCGCTGGAATGTAAGTTCCATCAGAGGCCCAGGTCTCCTTCACTGCTGTGCTCGGGGCCCAGGCAGGGCCTGCTCACAGTGGAAGTGTAGCAGGTAGTTGCTGAATAAATAGAGCAGCCAGTATGCCTGTAGTCTTTCCTTCTGCATCTGAGTAGGTTGGAAGTTGCTCCCTGAGCACCCCCATGAATATGGTGGTCCAGGGTACAGATGGGTGGTTTTGTGATAAGGCTGGTCGCATGAAATGTTCATGATAGAATCTAGGTGAGGAGTGAATGGGTGGGTGTTCACTGTAGGTCTTCCAATATTTCTGTACATTTGAACATTTTAAAGTTGAGAGGAAAATAGAATGATGAATGTGTCTTTTTTTGAGATGGTAAGAGGCTATGTTTCCACATTCGTGTCTTTCTGTGGTGGGACTGTGAGTCTTTGTGGAAACGACACGTGGTATGACTGTGTCCATAAGTCCAGATCACGGAGGAGTGGCTGCCTCTGGCAGTGGGGAGAGGGGACAGAGGTGATGCTAAGGGGGATGCGGTTTCTCTGTGGTGTGGTGATAATGTTTGGGGTGACGGTTGCACAACTCTGTGAATAGACTAAAAATCACTGAAGTATATGTTTTAAATGGGTGGATTCTATGGCGTGCAGATTATGTCTCAATAAAACTGTTAGAATAAAAACACCTTTCAGGATGTGAGTTCCCCATGGATTCCAGGGTAATTAAGGGGAAAAAAAAAACCCTAAAACCAAATGCCCTTCCATGATGGCTTTCAAAGTATTCTACTATTGAACTACAGAGGGCCAAACATGACAGAACTACTTTGGTGTCCTTTCACTTTTGCTTGAATGAAATAGGCTGAGCCAAAGAGATAATCTGAGTGTCATCGACAGCATAGTCATCGTTGTAATGACGGCAGCAGATGGGTCAAGGATAAAAACCATGAGTCAATTAATGAAAAATGAATGAGTTAGGAATGAATAAATGAATGAAGAAGGAATGAATGAGGAGCAATCACCTTTCTATCAATCCCCCCATTGCCTTTGATTGAATCTTTCACTTATTCGTATCCGTGAAGATTCTAGCTGTTTCTTCATGAGATCGAGGATCCTCATTTCTCGTGAACCCAAAGGGAAGCCCTGATCCTGTCACAAACTTGGCTCGTTATGTTATTTTCATGCTTGGGCCTCAGTTTCCCCATCTGTAAAATGAAGGGCATGCCAAATGATGGTGTCTCAGGTTCCTTCTTATTCTAATAAATTATGACAGTCTTTACCAAAGTGATCATTATTCAAGGATGTGCAAAAAGGTTATGAAATGATTTCTGGGGAGATTTTCCCCAACTGAAGTCCTGGTAGTTTTTTCTACATGCTTTGTGACATTTTACAACATAGTGTAAGTGCAGATGGTGAAAAGGCAGTCATTAAAGGTGAGAAAAATAAACAGCCAGGAAAGAATGCCTATATAAATTGCTCACTCTGACTTCAGGGGGATAATTTTTTTAAAGTAAGATCACGAGAAGTAGATTGATGTCTCCAGATCCAATGCAAATGCAGTATTTGTACAATAACCATTTATCAGCTCCCAAAGAACTGATTTATGGCCCGACCGTTCTACTTTGTATTCTGACGGGCTCAGAAAGTTAACTGACAACACAGGAAGAAATATCCGCTGACTCATTGCCAATGACGGGTTATAAATGAGCACAACTTGATTTTCTGCTCTGGAAAATTAGTGTTTTGAAACTCTCATTAGAAATTAGTCGTTAGAGCTGCTCCCAAACTTGACTGTTTGGCCCATTTCTTTGTTGTCATTTAATTTCCTGATGGTGCTGGGCCTGTGCTTTCCTACAGCATAGGTCGACTTCTTGGTTTGGATTTAATACCCAGTTGCCAACCAGACTGTGTGTGAGCAGACAGTTCCACTGTTATCTCCACAGAGACTTTGCAGTCCTGTTTGAAAGGTGGTGATGTTGGACAAGTACCCACCTGTGAGCAAGTGGGATGGGGGGGTCAATCAGGCCAGGATGGGGCACTGAGCCCCCACTTTGTCTAAGGGAGGCACCACACTGGCCCGGAGTGGTGGAGAGACAGGGACAACGTGGATTTACAATCTTCTTCCCAAATGTTAGTGGAGACAATTGAATGAGTGCTTCCCAAACTATGGGAGAAGAGCTCCAATGTAATCCTAGGAGGCTTGAACTAGGAAGGAGTCTTCAAGGCCAATTTGTGCTTGTTCAATTCCATCCACCCATCCAACCGCCTACCCGCTTCTCCCTCCCTCCCTCTGCCTATGTGTCTAGGCATTTATCCATGTATACTTCCTTTGATCTATCCATGCATCCATTTATCCATCCACATATCCATAGCCACACATTCATCTTAATCCATGTATTCTTCCTTCCACGCATTCATGGGTTCAAATCCATCCATCCATCCTCCCATTTTTTTCACTACTCACTCTATGGCTACTATGCAGTGGACACTCTTGTATATAGCGCAGATGACAGAAGAAGGAAAGAGAACAGAAGCAAACATGTGAACAGACAACACTCTAACTTTGGAATATGACACATGCGCTGAAAGGTATCATGTTGGCTAGTAGTTTAGGGTGTGACTAGTGTCTGGTGAGGGCTGAGGGCTTCTTTAGTGAGCAGGACCCAGAAAAGCTCTCAGAGGAGATGGCAGTTGAGACCTAAATGGAAAGGGGACCATCAAGGGGAGATACAGTGGAGAAACATTTGAGGCATAGCAGACCAGGGTGAGCTGGTGAGTCAGGGAGGAGCCTCCACCTGGGAAGTGACTTGGGGGAAGTGGGTAGAGCAGAGGCTGGTCAGACGGGCCACAGTCTAATCTGGGCCAGTGCATGAGATCTGTGGGTCACTGGAAGGGTACCACAAAGGAAGGTTTTTCTTCCCTATGTATAAACTGGAGATGCTAAAATCTTACTGGGTGGTTGCGCAGATGAAACTGTAGGTGGAGGCTGATCGTGGGCCTAAGGAATGTGCTCAAGTCTAGATATTTCGAAATCCTCCGCCAAGTGAAAGTCATTGTGCTTTTCACATCAGCTTCACAAGACAGGAGAAAAGATTGATTACCTTGGTTCTGGGAACTGGTTTCAGACTGACACCTCGATGTGATTTCGGTATCATTTCATATTTTAAAAATGCTCTATGTACTCCCTTTATTATGTATGTCACCCAGTTCCAGTTACTGTGAAACTAGAAGGTCACAGCTTGGCTCTGGGCTCAGAAATATGGCTCCTGTCAGGCCCATGATTTAGGAACTTGGCCTTCCTCAGTAGAACCCCAGTGTAGTAAAATCAAGTCAGTGATTTAATCCGTTGCTGCTGAATAAAAGCTGGGGGGAAATCTTAAGCTTCTATGTTAAAACTAGACTTTCGTTGGTAAGTGTTTTTAGTAAAATGGCATTGAACCCTCATCCCCCTGCTCCCACCCCAAAACCCCGAGTCTCCAAACTGCTCAGCAATGGAAGGAAGGTGCAGAGAATCAGCACAGAAAGCCAGGACTCTTCCAGATTAAAACAGACAAATGAACAAAATAAAAATGAAACACCTTACATGGATGTGGGCTAAAGGACACAGAAGCCCACCTGCTCATCTTGCACCTCTAGCCTTATTTTCCTTTTCTCCTGCCAGATGTGCACTGGTAAAGGTTTAATGTCTGGTTCCTAAAGGGAAAAAAGCAGCCCAGGTCAATAGCATTTGCCCATTGCCATGGTGAAAATATTTCCACTGTGGTCAATTCCAGGTTATTCTTGATGCCACTGAGTTTGGAGTTGGGAAGAGAGGCAGCAACTGGCTCTTGCAAGTTGGTGTGAAGTGGCTCCACACTAATACCCCAAGGCTTGTAATGGTCCCCCACGCTGGTTGGGCTCTTGCCACAAAGAGCAAGAGAAGGCAACTTCTCCATGGCTGGATGTGCAAAAAAGGTGAGTCTTTCCTTATGTGCTCAACTCGATTCTGCTACCCACAGTTTTGGAGGGCAGTTGGGGAGGCCAGCCCCACTTCAGGCCCTGTGTACATGATGCTCCATATAACCTTAGCCATTATGACTTTGGACAGGTATTATTACTCTCTTTTCAAGGATGAGGGAATTTGGGCTTTAGAGAGAGATTGTGACCAGTGTAGAGTCACATCATTAGAAATACAGGCCTGAGATTCCACACAGGTGGAATGCAGAAATGCAGGTGCTACCTGCACCTCCCACTGTGTCACTTTTCTTTTCTTTTTTTTTTTTTTAATAAATTTTATTGTTATATTCCCCATACAATTGCAGCCCCCCCATTCTGACCCCAATCCCTCCCCTCCCACCCCCCTAAAAGTGTCTCTGGTTCATAGTTTTTTGTTGATTTTGATTTTCACTTTCTTATAGTTATTCATTTTCCTGGTCCCTTATTTAAGTTTTCTAGATTCCTGCTATGAGTGAGGCCATCCGGTATTTTTCTTTTTCTTTTTGGCTTATTTCGCTGAGCATGATCCCTTCCAGCGCCATCCATGTTGCTGCAAATTGCATGTGTTTATCTTTTTTGAATGCTGAGTAATATTCCATGGTATATATGTACCACATCTTCTTGATCCAGTCATCTATTTTTGGGCATTTGGGTTGTTTCCAAAGCTTAGCTATTGTAAACAGTGCTGCTATAAACATAGGGGTGCAGGTGTTCTTTGGAATTGATGTTTCTGTGTCCTTTGGGTAAATACCTAGGAGTGGAATTGCTGGATCATATGGAAGCTCTATGTTTAGTAGGTCCAGAAATCTCCATACAGCTTTCCACAGTGGTTGGACCAGTTTGCACTCCCACCAACAGTGCAGAAGAGTTCCTTTTTCTCCACACCCTCGCCAACATTTGTTGTTGCTAGTTTTTTTAATATGTGCCATTCTCACTGGTGTAAGATGGTATCTCATGGTAGTTTTGATTTGCATTTCCCTGATGACAAGTGATGTTGAACATTTTTTCATATGCCTGTTGGCCATTTGCATTTCCTCTTCAGAGAAGTTTCTTTTAAGCTCTTCTGCCCATTTTTTGACTGGATTATTTTCTTTGTTGTTGTTGAGTCTCATCAGCTCTTTGCATATTTTTGTGATCAGTCCTTTATCATTAGTGTTGGGTGCAAAAATGTTCTCCCAGTTGGTGGGGTTTCTCTTTGTTTTTGTTATTGTCTCTTTTGCTGTGCAAAAGCTCTTTAATTTGATGTAGTCCCAGCTGTTTATCTTTGCCTTCACTATCACTGCTTTGGGTGATGTGTCTGTAAAGATGTCTTTGATGTGCAAATCACGTAGTGTTTCGCCTATATTTCCTTCTATATATTTTATGGTTTCAGGTCTTATGTCTAGTTCTTTAATCCATTTTGAGTTGATTTTTGTGTATGGTGTGAGGTGGTGGTCAAGCTTCATTCTTTTGCATGTAGCGACCCAGTTTTCCCAGCACCATTTATTGAACAAACTTTCTTTGCTCCAATGCATATTCTTTGCTCCTTTGTCAAAGATTAGTTGACCATAAATCTGTGGGTTTATTTCTGGATTTTCTATTCGATTCCATTGGTCTGTATGTCTGTTCTTGTTCCAATACCATGCAGTTTTGATGATTATGGCTTTGTAGTATAGTTTGAAGTCTGGGAGTCTGATGCCTCCATTCCCTTCTTTTTTTTTCAGGAGAGCTTTGGCTATTCGGGGTTTTTGGTGATTCCATATGAATTTCATCAATAATTGTTCTATTTCTTTGAAGAATGACATTGAAATTTTGATTGGAATAGCATTGAATCTGTATATTGCTTTGGTAGGATGGCCATTTTAATAATGTTTATTCTTCCAATCCATGAGCAGGGGATGTCTCTCCATTTCTTTGTGTCTTCTTCTATTTCTTTTAACAGTGTTTTATAGTTTTCTTTGTATAGGTCCTTTACCTCTTTTGTTAGATTTATTCCCAAATATTTGATTTTTTTTGTTTCAATAACAAAAGGGATGGTCTTTTTGATTTCTTCTTCTTCAGATTTATTGTTTGTGTATAGGAAGGCTACTGACTTTTGCGTGTTGATTTTGTATCCTGCCACTTTACTGAACTGATTGATGAGTTGAATTAGCTTTTCTGTGGAGTTTTTGGGGTTCTCTATGTATAATATCATATCGTCTGCAAATAGTGATAGTTTGACTTCTTCTTTTCCTATTTGGATTCCTTGGATGTCTTTCTCTTGTCTTATTGCCCTGGCTAGGACTTCCAGTATTATATTGAAAAGCAATGGTGAGAGTGGACATCCTTGTCTTGTTCCAGATCTTAATGGAATTGCTTTCAGCTTTTCACCATTGAGAATGATACTGGCTGTTGGCTTGTCATAGATGGCCTTTATGATGTTGAGGTATGTTCCTTGTATCCCCAGAATTTCAAGGGCTTTTATCATGAATGGGTGTTGCACTTTGTCGAAAGCTTTCTCAGCATCTATTGATATTATCATATGGTTTTTATATTTCTTTTTGTTGATGTGTTGGATAACGTTGATTGATTTTCGGATGTTAAACCATCCTTGTGCCCCTGGAATGAATCCAACTTGGTCGTGGTGAATTATCTTATGGATACATTGTTGGATTCTGATAGCTAAAATTTTATTGAGGATTTTTGCATCAGTGTTCATTAGGGAGATTGGCCTGTAGTTTTCCTTTTTTGTGTTGTCCTTGTTCGGTTTTGGTATTAGTGTAATGTTGGCTTCATAAAACGTGTTTGGTATTGTCCCTTCCTTCTCAATTTTTTGGAAGAGTTTGTGAAGGATAGGCACTAATTTGTCTCTGAATGTTTGGTAGAATTCATTTGTAAATCCATCAGGTCCTGGGCTTTTGTTTTTGGGGAGGTTTTTTATTACCATTTCAATTTCGCTAATTGTAATTGGTCTGTTTAGGTGTTCTATTTCTTCTTTATCTAGCTTTGGGTGATTGTAGAGTTGTAGGAATTTGTCCATCTCCTCTAGATTGTTAAACTTGTTTCCATATAACTGTTCATAGTAGTTACTGATTATTCTTTTGATTTCTGCTGTGTCCGTTGTGATTTCTCCTCTTTCATTGATGATCCTGTTTATTTGTGCTTTCTCCCTTTTTTCCTTTGTGAGCCTGGCTAGGGGTTTGTCTATTTTATTGATTTTTTCAAAAAACCAGCTCTTGGTTTCATTGATCTTTTGGATTGTTTTTTTAGTTTCAATTTCATTTATTTCTGCTTTGGTTTTTATTATTTCTTTTCTTCTACTGGTTTTGGGGTTTTTTTGTTGTTCTTTTTCTAGATCTTTGAGCTTCGAGATGAGGTTGTTTCTTTGCGTTCTTTCTTGTTTCTTGATGTGAGCTTCTATTGCTATATATTTTCCTCTTATTACTGCTTTTGCTGCATCCCATACATTTAGGATATTAGTGTCCTCCTTGTCGTTCAATTCAAAAAATTTTTTAATTTCTTCTTTGATCTCCTCATTAGTCCAATGGTCTTCCAGTAGTGTGGTTTTTAATCTCCATGAGGTAGGAAAGTTCCTCGCCTTCTTTTTATGGTTTATTTCTAGTTTGATGCCTTCATGGTCAGAAAAGATGGTTGATATGATTTCAATCTTGGTGTATCTGTTGATGTTTGTCTTGTGCCCCAGTATGTGATCGATCCTGGAGAATGATCCGTGTGCGCTTGAGAAAAATGTGTACTCCGTTTTTTTGGGGTTTAGTGTTCTATAGATGTCTGTTAAGCCTAATTGCTCTAGGTCCTTATTTAGAGCTTTGGTTTCTTTACTTATTTTTTGTCTTGTTGATCTATCCATTGTTGATAGTGGTGTGTTGAAGTCTCCCACTACGTATGTGTTTTCTCTGATGTCTGTTTTCAGAGAGGACAACAGTTGTCTGATATATTTTGGTGCTCCTTCGTTTGGTGAGTATATGTTAATGAGTGTTATTTCTTCTTGAAGTATTGTCCCCTTGATCATAATGTAGTGACCATTGGGGTCTCTTTTTATCTTTTTGAGTTTGAAATCTGTTTTATCTGATATAAGTATAGCTGTTCCTGCTTTCTTTTTTGGTCCATTTGCTTGTAGGATTGTTTTCCATCCTTTAACTTTGAGCCTATTTTTATCTTTTGTAGCTAAATGTGTTTCCTGGAGACAGCAAAAGGTTGGGTTTTGTTTCTTAATCCAGGCTGCCACTCTGTGTCTTTTTATTGAAGAGTTTAGTCCATTTACATTTAGAGTTAATATTGATATGTTAACATCTGTATTTGCCATTGTGTTTGTCTTTCCTTTGATTTTATTTATTTATTCTTTTAATAACTTTTTTTTTTTTTTTGGCCTTCTTTCATTGTTATTCGTCCCTCTGAGGTTCTGGCTTTAGGACTCCTTGTAGTATTTTTTGGAGTGGGGGTTTAGTTGCAATGAAATTCCGGAGTTTCTGTTTGTCTGGGAAGGTCCATATTCTTTCTTCAAAGAGTAAGGAGAGCTTTGCGGGATAGAGTATTCTTGGTTGGCATCTGTTTTCTTGGAGTCTGTTGACTATGTCCCTCCACTCTCTCCTTGCCCGTAGTGTTTCTTCGGAGAAGTCTGATGTCAGCCTGATTGGCTTTCCTTTGAATGTTATCTGTTTCTTCCCTCTTGCCAGCTTCATTATTTTTTCCTTGTCCTGGATTCTTGGGAGCTTTACTATTATGTGTCTTGCTGTATTTTTCCTTTCGTCGTGGAAGTTTGGTGTTCTTCTTGCTTCTTGTATATCAATTTTCAGCTCCTTCTTCACATTTGGGAAGTTCTCTTCAATTATCTCTTTGAATATTTTCTCTGTTCCTACATCTCTCTCCTCTCCTTCTGGTATTCCTATAACTCTTATATTTCCTTTCCTCATGGAGTCAGATAGTTCCCGAAGTCTTTCTTCGTTCTTTTTCCTTCGTACTTCTCTTTCCTTTTCTGTTTTGGTTCTTTTTATTTCTGTGTCTTCAAGATTACTTATTCGTTCTTCCATTTCATCTATTCTGCTTTCATTGCTTTTCCCGGAGTTCTTTAGTTCTTCCATTAATTCTTTGATCTCCTGCATTTCTTTTACTTCCCTCTTTAGGGACTCAATTTCTTTCTTCTGACCATTGTTTTCCCTCTCTAGGGACTCAATTGCATTCTTCTGATCGTTGATTATTTTTCCCTTATCATTGTTTTCCTTTATGACTTCTGTCAGTTTTTTAATCATGGCAATTTTAAATTCTCTTTCTGGAAGGCTCAGAAATTCTTCCAAGTTATTGTCTTTGCAATCTGGGGGCTGGCTTTCTTTTTGTGGTGTGCTTTTTCTCTGGAGAGTTGCTAGGTTGCGTGTGGTTCTTCTCCTCCCTACTGTCTGTTTTCTAATTTGCCGTATGCGTTGGGACACTGTGTTGTTGGGACTGGCCGGCATCTTGGGTGGGCTTCTCTGTTCCCCTCTGGTTCTTCCAGGAGTCATCTGTCAGTTTCAAGCAGCCTTTAATGGAGAAAGGTCCCTGTTCTAAAATGCCGATGTGGGGACACACTCCCCTGTGCGCCTGGTCTGCCCGGGCGGTGGGTTCCTGCTCCCCTCTGGGCTTGGACTGCAGGCCAGAGGGGGTCTGGCGTGGGCGAACTTCCCCCGCTCACCTCTGGCTCCTGAGGAAGCCTTCTGCAGGTAGTCTTTACTGAAGAAATGTCCCTGTTCTAAAATGGTGATGTGGGACACACTCCCTGCGCGTCTGGTCTCAGGCACACTCTTCTGCGCGCCTGGTCTGCCCCGGCTGTGGGTGCTCGCTCTCCCTGTGGGCTCAGACTACTTGTTCGGAAGGAGCCAGGTGTGGGCTAACTCCCCAGCTGGCCACTAGCTCCTTCAGTAGCCTGTGCTGGGGTCAAGTCGCTAGGTGGCGCCAGAGATCTCTCCTAGAGCCCTTGGGGAGCTGATTTTCCACCCCGTGGGACAGGGAGCAGAGCGGGGATGGTAGGGTACACCTCAACGGCTTTGGGGTGCTATGTCTGCCTTGTGCCCCACCGTCGTGGGGAACCCACGCCCCTAATTTCGTGCCCCGGGTCTCAGTTCCAAAGCCCTCAGTTCCAGGACGCGGGCTGTAGCCCAGATCAGTGGCGCGGGAATGGCGCCTTTTGAATCCCGCTCCCCTGCCTGGGCGCCTTGTTCCTGCTCACTCAGGGAGGGCCTCCGCCGTCTCCCCGCAAGCCTCCACTGTGTCACTTTTCATGTCCCCATTCTGTCCTCTTTTCTTTCCTTAGGAAGCATTTTGCTTCTTAACAGGCTCTGTGACTGCAGTGTCCCTGGGCTCTTTTTGCATATAGAAACACCCATCCCACTTGAGACAAAGTCCTATTTACTTGGCTGGGCTCCAGTAAGCTTATATTTCCTATAATCCCTCCACTCCAGTGAAATGGTTTCCTTACTGTACCTGGATGAGCCTAAAATTATTGACCTTTTTCCACCAGCATTTCCTTAATCTACTCATCCATCATGTTCCCATTCAAATCATTTCCCCTCCCATCAGCCCTCCCGAACTACCTCAGCCTTGTCTGGACCACCTCAGTCCTGCCTGGAACATCACTCTTCTTTTACACCTGGACTTGCCCCTCAGCACCAGTGGCTTTCATAAAAACTCGCTTGCCTGCTGGGTTGGATTTCTTACAGATCTCAGGACACCACGAGCTACTTGAGGTATAATTATACGACAGTCACAAAGAATCACTGGCTCAGACAGGTGAGCCCAGAGCGAATGTACCTGACTTCCCACAGTACGGGTCACTCACTGATGGAGGCTGTCATTCTAGGACCTCGACCCAACAGTAGCCTTATGAGTACAAACTCAATCAATTATGAAAAATGCTTTCAAAAGAGCACATCTCATTCTCTCCCCCTACTAAATTATTTTTAATTGCCACAAAGAGCAAGAGAAGGCAACTTCTCCATGGCTGGATGTGCAAAAGAGGTGAGTCTTTCCTTATGTGCGCAACTCAATTCTGCTACCCACAGTTTTGGAGGGCAGTTGGGGAGGCCAGCCCCACTTCAGGTGACTTGGGTCAAGTGTCAAAGGAGCGTGGCCACCCAACTCTCACTGTGTTTTAAGTGTGCTGAGTGCTTATAACTGAGAGCATTTTTGGCTGCATTTAACAACCACTTCAGGGAGAAGCCAGATGACATGGAAATACCACATGGCATTGATACAGGTGCAAAGGTGAAAACTTGCAGTGGCAGGAAGACAGGAGCCTGAACAAGGATAACCCCCACTCCCAGGAATGTGCCTCTGGAGCCCACACCATCTCCAGGCACTTAGGGTCCACACAGCAAAGGCTGTGCAGGGAGGATATGATGGACCTTGCACCATAGAAGAGGGAGTCTCAAGGCCCGAGGGATGTACCTTCCAGAATGACTGCCCTAGGTTTGGGATGGCATGGTGGCCATGCCCAGCTCCTCTCTGGGTATGGAAGTCATTGAGAGCAAAGCTTGACAAATGGTGAATCTAAATATCAGATGTGCCTGCTTAACGGAAGCCCACGTGACCACTTGCCTTTACTGCTAACTTGTCTGACAAAGAGGCAGAGACCAGAGGAGATGAGTTAATCTGAAGAGACACCGACAGTCGCTGGCACCCTTTCTTCTGTGTTTGCCAGGCTAGTGCCAGATTCTGCACCTCCATTTCTGTGCCTGAGAACTTACTCTGGCAACCAGAGTCCTTCATTCACCTGCGCAGCAGCCAAATATGCTGGGGAACTAGTCCCCTTGGGAGCAAGTCCCCAACAATGACTGATGTAGGTGGATGCATAAACACCTCGGCTCTGCTGCTTCCAGGAGGATTGAGGAATGAGCCTCCATAGCTCCTGGAGTTTCCCTGGTAGGAGAGGGCTCCTGTGCCCACAGCGGTGGCTGTCTAGACGATGCTGAGTGCAATGACTGTGTCCCCTCACCCTTGCTGGTGTTTCAGGACATCACCTCCCAAAGAGACAGTTTGCACTCCTGCCCCAGTGTCTACTCCCGGGGCAACAAAAACTAAGACAGCTGTGTTGACAGTGTTGCTATCAGACAGTGGCCACTTCTGGAAGCCAGAGCTGGACCAGCACAAGATGACATTATCAAGGGCAGTGGTGAGTTAATTCCAATGGGCTCTGAACAACATGGGTGCAGGTAGCATCCAGCAGGGCTGGAAGGGGGTTTTTCTGTGAATGGAAACCCAGGATGGTGTCTGGTGGACCTGAAGACAGAAGTTTTAAAGAGCTGCCTATAGGGGGTCATAAAGAGACAATAGGCTTTGGGTGCAGGGATGCTGGGTAATTGTCCAGTATCTCCCAGACTAGCTCCCTCAGGCCTCACCAAAGTGGTAGGCAGGTTCATTACCACGTACAGACACTATGACCTCTCCATCCCATGAGAATTCAGTGAGAAAACAAATGCTGAGATCCAGCGCTTGGCACACAGTAGGCGGTCACTTAGTATTCTTTCTGTGATGGGAGAAAGAATATCTAGTAAGAGTGAAGTAGGCAAGTCAGGCCAATCTTCCCACTACATAGGGTGTAAGAAGTTGGGAAATAAATATAAGAAGAGAAAGGAAGAAATCAGGACAGGTTACACTATTCCAGGATGGCCATCAGTACAGGTCTTTGTTTTCCTAAACTTGGGTGGTGACTGCCCCTCTCAAGGCCCCGAGGGTCTTAGGAAGTTTTTCAGGCAACGACGGCAATCTGAAAATCCAGCAATTTCCAAAGAGTTTTTGATTTTGGAAAGAATGAGCCAGAGCAGAAGATGAGACTTAACTGAGTGAACAGTCACTGAGGAGGACAACCAGGGTACGGGGGAAACGTGGGGCTCAGGGGTTGCTGAGGGCTGGATGGAGGGGAGCAAATGGGTGGAGCACAGGGGGTTTGGATGAGATGGGATTTTTCGGGCAGGGTAAGTTAGTCTGTAGGAAACTCTAGTGATGGATACATGTCACTTCACGGGTGTCCAAACCCCCAGAGTAAGCAATTACAAGAGTGAGCCCTGAGGTGAACTGTGGACCCCGGGTTCACAGTGGGTTCAGTAACTGAAACAAAAGCACCCCAGGGTGGGAGACGCTGATGCCTGGGAGGCTGTGCATGTGTGAAGGCAGGATCATGGAAATTCTCTGTATCTCCTCTTGGTTTTACTGTGAATCTAACATTGCTCTCAAAAAAGTCTATTAAAAAAAAATACAAAACAACAAAGACTGTCAAGTCTAGGTCTTCCCAGCTTCATGGAGAACAAAATGAAGGCAGCAAAATGAAAGATTGTATCATGACAATGATGTTAAAGGTAAATTGCATAAGCTGGTAAAAGATTTTTACACTATCTGATAGAACATTCATCAAATGTAGAGGGAAAATAATCCCTAGGTAGGAAGGGGGGAGGGTAGTGGCATCTTCTCTCACTCCTCACCTAGCAAGGCCCCTCCTCTCCCTTCATTTTGGCAAAAATGCCCTGAATGCCACTGCCTGAACTGCAGGCCCATCTGTCATCAAGGTCAACGGCTCCTGGGTAAGGGGCATTCCCTGAACCAAACCAGGCCATCAGAGTCACCCTCAAATCTCACTCCCAGCCCCTCCTTGGCACTTGCACACCCTCCCCTCCATGCACCCTGGATACCACCTGTAGTGGCATCTGCTTGTCAGTTTCCTTCCATTCTGGGAGCCTCCACATAGCCCCTGTGAATTTTGCTTTTTACTTATTGTCCAGAGTTAGTTTCTGTGGCTTGCATGCAACTCTAAGAAATAAAAAGCTCATCTCAGAGACATGCCCCCTTGGGTGTCTGGCAGCTGCAGCTGCTGGGATGAAGTGGGGTTTGGTGGTGACCAGCCCCAGTCTCCTGGCTAAAATCCTATGCCCCTGCTGTGACACAGAAGCAGCAAGAAATGATCAAAAATATCCAAACCAACAGCTGCCCTAAAGGCAACTCTGGCACTGCTGCAGGGTCGAGGCCAGCAAAGACGCGGTGGATGGGTTCTTGAAACAGAAGAGCAAGTGGGAGGGAGGCCGTCCCCAGCCCGATCATGTAAGTGCGAATGTTATCTTCTTGTGGGAAAATAGACTCTGTGTTAGCCGTAGTAATTGTGCAAAGTGTAGGATTGCCCAAGTGATTATGACACAGAATTTAATATTTATGCCAGCATGAACTCTCAGCAATAAAGCTCCATTTCATTTCTTTTGTAGAATGAGGCGGGGCATTTATGAGCGCAGGCGTGCGTGGATGAATGGAGAAATACGCTAAATGATGGCAATAAAACTCTCCCTCTCCAATCTAGCTGGCTCTTCACCCAGTCCTGGCTGCAAAGCCCTTGCTCAGCAAATAACTACCTGAGATTACTGATGATGTGCAGAAACCGATGGGCGCAGGGAACACACGGATGCTTCCCCTTCTCTTGAAACACCAGGGAAATGGAACAAGGCAGTTGGAAAAAATCTAATTAAGAATTAAAGATAAAGATCCATTCTCATGGAATATGAAAATAGCTAGTTATCATCAGACCCCTCCCCTCCCAGGGGAAGAAGAAGGCCATTATTAGTTGTGTGTTGTATTAAAAAAAAAATGCTGAATGAAAACAAACAGAAACCATCTCCAAGCTCTGAGATGGCCAGCACTTCGCCTAGTTAACTCATGAATATTCAACAGTTCCCGCGTCCACTGTGCAACACTAATTTGTGTGGCAGTCTCTAAACAATGTTTGAAAACGGTCTCTCCTTGGAGTTCAGAATCTTTATCCATGGTCGAGGACTCCCAGCTGGGAGATAGCTGCCCCAGGGCTGCCAAGCACCCCCACGAAGCACCCCTGATATGGCACGAGCGTGTTCAGGTCACTGGTCACTTTGGAAGGAACCCCGACACACTGGGGTTTGCAATGCTAGCTGCGTACAACCGAGTGCAGCTTCACATTTGCTCAGTCTGTCAATAAGGAAAGCAATCTTTTAAGACAGGAGGTTAATGGTCCTCAATGCAAGTCCTCAGAGCTCCTCTACACATTTCAGAGCCGGAAGACAGGGCCCCGGCCACGCACCATCACGTGACTTGCTGCGCCAGATTCCCCTTCTGGACAGACCCGTCTTCGCTTTGGGCCACCCACTCTGCCACCCTGACCCAGGTTTTGGGTGGGGCTGCTCCAGCACCAGCTCCTGGGGGTGGCCAGTGTCAGTTGGGCCCTGGGGCGGTTCTGGGCTGAAGGGAGGAGTCTGGAGCTCCCACTGGATTCCTTGGCAGGAGCTTGCCTGGGAGGCAGAGTTGTGAGCTGAAGACCCAGAGCTCTTGCCGGCTTTTTGCTGCATGAGGCCAAAGTCTGTTTGAGAGTGAAGTTGACAGGTAGGAGAGCTAGCGAGCTGTCTAGACTGAGGAGATTCCAGTGCTTCCACCTCTTCCCCTGATGCCCCAAAGGTGCGAGGGGGGCTGGTGTCACTGGGAAGCACTGCTCTGCTGGACGGGTGCCCACTGCTAACAGTTCTGACCTGAACATTTCCATGAAAACTCAGATCTGGCTATCGACTCCTGGATTTCCCAGCCTTGTGGGTCAATCAGTTCGCTTATTCCTCCCAGGCCTGCTTGAGTTAGTCTCATTTGTACCTTAAAAAGCCTTGACTGCCAGGAGAGTCCACCACTTCTGAGGGTGTGAGTTTAAACAACAAGCCTTTCCAACTGCCTATGAATTTGGAAATTAAATCTTTTCTTGGGCAGGGGTGGGGAGGCGGGAGTGGGGTGGAGGTGGGCATCCAATTCAAGAGATGCCAAGATCTGGCAGGCTTGTGTGCCCCCTTTTCAAGTGCCCCTATCTCCCCAAGTCCCTATAAAATAGCAGAGCGCCTGTCAGCTTGCCTTCCTCTCTCCACCTTAGCAGCCCTTTCCCAGCGGCTTAGAAAGGCATGGTTATTTGAAAGCTACTGAATGTTTTTACTACTTAAATGAAATCCAGGGAATGCGCCAACACACTTAATAGGGCTGAATTTGTACAGAAGTGACATTCTCTTACATACCTCTCTATACTTTCATTCTGTGTGTTTAACAGAATGCATGGCAGATATGACATACGGTGAACTGAAGAGTCTAGTTGCCCAGGGCAAAGCAATGTCTATAACACTGAAAATCATGTGGCACCGGGCCAATTTTCCAGAAAAGGAGATACCTTGAATAATGGGCCTCATGGCCTTGC
The DNA here is from genome assembly GCF_014898055.3 of Talpa occidentalis. Taxonomy (NCBI): domain Eukaryota; kingdom Metazoa; phylum Chordata; class Mammalia; order Eulipotyphla; family Talpidae; genus Talpa; species Talpa occidentalis. Next base: position 19,775,676 of record NW_023601754.1, on the reverse strand, counting down.
TGGCATGATCATAATGGGGCAGCAGCTGGGCCTGCCACACGCCGAGAAATACAGCTGGAAACACTAGTGGTGGGGGTGCAGAGGACTGGCCCAGCCTGGGATCTCTCTCTGTTTGACGTACAATGACTTAAGGCAAAGCTCAGGGGCTCTTGTGCTGCGGCATCTTTTCTTAGCTCCATGCTTTGGCGTGCATCATAGACCCCATTTCTGAGTCTGTATCAGGCCTCCCACCTCAGGAGCGTATGGGCTAGAGTTTGGTTTTCACAAGGTGGTGAGAACCACACAAATACTGTTGGTGACCAAAGTGAGTGAGACAGCCCTTTAACAGGCACTGCCCTGAATGCTAGTGCTGTTGGTGATGGGCTGAGTTGGGTCTCCCTCAAGTTCCTACCCCCAGGACTTCAGAATGTGACTGTATTAAGAGACAGGTGTTTTAAGGATGGAATTAAGATGAGGTCACGAGGTGGGCCCCTATCCAATCAGACTGGTGTCCTTACACAAGAGAGATCAGGACCCAGAGACACCCAGAGGGAAGGCCACGTGGGGATATACGGAGAAGATGGCTATCTGCAAGCCAGGGAGAGACACCTCAGGGTAAAAGCAACCCTGCAGACACCTTGATCTTGACTTCTGGCATTAAGAATAGTTAGAAGATACAACTTTGTTGTTTTAGCCACCCAGTCTATGGCACCACCAGCAAACTAGTGCAATGTCTGCTGATGTGCAGTACCAGTGTGCCTCTGCACCATTACGAAAGTTTGCAAACTAAGCCATTACATTAAAATAGAAGCCCCTGCAATGCACCAACTCCCATAATGCCATCTACCTGCCCACACCAGCCTGCCTGGCATTTGTTCGAGTATTGTTTGTTCAAAGCCAGGGACCAGAGGGTCTCTGTGTCATCCTGTGACTTGCCACATTAATGACCAGTACCACACTGCTGAAGATTGGTGCCAGCTCCATTGGAAAATCAGTCGTCTGGGATCTCCCAGTGCCTGAGTTCTCAGAACCTTGTAAGTGGAGAACCGCAGGAAGACCCCTATGTCTGTTTTCTACCCAGCCTCCTGTATGGTGCTATGGGCCTTGTCCCAAGTGGGTTGTGTGCCACAGGCCCTCTGCTTGTTCCCAGGGTCCAGGTGTCCGGGTCTGTGGTCCAGCCATCCAGAAGAGAGGGCCTCTCCAATCTGAGCCAAAACCCATCCCCTAGAATCCTGCCCCCAGTGCACCCCTTTTGGAGACAACATCCCCCTCCTCTGAACACTGATGTAGGTGACAGCTTGTGCCTCCCTCAGTCCTTTTGCTATCCTGGCTTCTTCCACTGGGCCTCACACAGCCAAGTTTTCAGCGCTCTCTAGTTCTTAATACAGTGATGGAACACTGAGGTGGCAGATGCTCTGCGCACTGAGCTTCTACTCATTATGAGCTTGCGGCTCATCCCATCCAAGATGAAGAAACTCAGGTTCAGGAGGCAAGTCAGCTTCCCAGAGGCTCATAGCCACTAGGTGGCTGGAAAGTCTGGTTTTCTGTGATTCCAAGTTCATATCCTTTTTTTTTTTAAAACTTGTAAAATGTGTGGTAGAAATAGACCTAACAAAATTTATCTTCTTAACCATTTTAAAGTGTACGGTTCAGTGGTAGTGAGTATATTATACAATGGAACCATAACTCTTTCCATCTTGTAACATAAACTCTGTTATTAAACAATCACCCACCATTCTGCTTTCTGTCTCTATGAGTCTGATCATTCTAGGTGCTTCATATAAGTAGAATCATACAGTATTTTTTTTTTTGTGCATGATTAAGTTTATTTCACTTTGCATAGTATCTTCAAGGTTCATCTGTGTTGAAGCATGTCTTGAAATTTCCTTCCTTTTCAAGACTGAATAATATTCCTTTGTTAGTACATACCACATTTTATCTATTCATCCATAGGTAGACACTTGGGTTTTTTTTTTCACATTTTAGTTATTGTGAATAATGCTGCTTTGACATGGGTGTACAAGGATCTCTTTGAGATCCTGCTTTCAATTCTTTCAGGTTGCTGTAACTGCTAGATCACGTGATAATTTTTTTTGATTTCTTGAGGAAATGCTGTATTGTTTTCCGTGGTGGTTGTATCACTTTACATTCCCTCTAACAGTGCACAAGTTTCCAGTTTGTCCACAACCCCATCAATACTTGTTATTTTCCCTTTTTTGACAGCACCCATCCTCCTGGGTATGAGGTAGTCTCTCATTGTAACTCTGATTTGCATTTCTCCAGTGACTAATGACTTTAGGTTCTCTTCATGTGCTCATTGGCCAATTACGTTTCTTGGTTGGAGAAATGCACAGCATTCTTTAAGTGCCCACAGAGAATCTTTTTTTTCCAGGTTTCCTTGAACTTGAGTTCAAGGAGGTCACCCATCTCTCTTAAAAAGAAACATCAAAAGGAACACAGAAGCACAGCCAGCACTGTCAGGCTCATACGGATCAGATTGCCTTGAACTGGTTTTCAGCCAGATCTCTTGCTTTGAATCAGTGGTCATTTGGCCAAGTTTCAGCCTGTGGTCCTAAAACAAGGTTTCTTGACCTTGGCACTGACACTGGGGCTGGATAATTTTATTTTTGCATTGGGACTATGCATTCCTATGCATATGTAGGGAGTTTAGTATACACTCTGACCTCTGCCCATTTGAATCCAGTTGTACCCCACCTCTGCCCCGCAACACACACAAATGCCCCAGACATTGCCAAAGATCATCAGTGGTGCAAAATCACCCTTGGTTAAGAAGCATTGTTCTAATATATTTTCATCATCTAAATGTGGGCCAATTACTTTAGACAGTTTGGAGCAATGCGAGATTCTGGAGGAATGAGAAATGCTTCTTAAAATCTCAATTCTTTCTGTGAATCCAGACAACTAAAGACGGAGGTAGATATAATGAACTGAGAAACAGACAGGGTCAGGAACTGAGACGTACACATCAAATAGATCGGCTATATGTCTGACAGCAGACACAGTGCAGAGGGAACACTGGCATTCTGTTGCATAGGATGGTATGTCCATGAATAAAATGTTTATTTCCTTGTAGCAAAAGTGAAATTATTCATTTCATTCTCCTTCCATCATGCGTGACTAGCTCTGGACAAATATAAATGGGTCTGGTGATGAATGTGTTTTAAGAGGCTCACCTCGGGTGGCAGAGAAACACTAGCTCCCTAAACAATTAAAGATTTTTTTATATGCAGGTGTTTACTATGTAAAAGGCCCTTGTGGCCCCATGGGAGATGTAAGGATGGTTAAGACATAATTTCTGTGTGGAGGTGGTGTCCCCCAAATGCGGCGCCTGCAGTTCTGTTGGTGTGAGAGGCTTTAGGTGTGCGTGGATGAATGCTGAGTGGGCAGTGCTGATTACAGGGGGATTAATGGGGAAACTCTTTGACTGGAATAGAGAAACAGATGAGGGTTAGTGAAATGGTTTCCTATGACTGTTACTGCTGTAACAAATTTCTACAAACCTAGGGGTTTAAGACAACCCAAATTTATGATCTTATGGTTCTGGACGTCAGAGTCTAAAAATTCGTCTGGTAGCTTCAGGGGGGAATGTTTCCTCGCCCTTTGCAGCTTCTAGAGATGGCTTGCATTCCTTGTCTCGTGGCCCCTTCCTTGCATCCCTCCAACCTCTGGCTTTGTTTACCACATCTTTCTCTGACCTCCCTGCCACCCTCCTATATGGCTGCCAAGGATGGCCCTGGTCCATCTTGGGTAATCCAGGGTTCTCTTTGCATTTCATGAGCCCTGATTTACTTATATCTGCAAGGTCTCTTTTTACCATTTGAGGTGACATGTTCACAGGTTCCAGGGATTAGGAGGAGGGCCTCTTTGGGGCACTGTACAGCACAGTTTGTAGGAGAAGGCTGGAAGGCTATGAGTTCAGGGACAAGGACACTGTCACAAAGAACTTGAGAGAAGCAGCAAGTTGAGGTGTGAGCTAACTGGAACGGTGGGGGACACAGCAAGGAGGGGGATGGGACTATATTAACCTTGTTTCCAGATGTCTGGGAAACCAGGCCATCCTGACCCTCTCCCCCACAAATGACAGTGTATCAAGGCTCTGACCTGATCACTCATTGCAGTCATCTTGTGCTTATACAGCCTAAGAGTCAGATTCCCTCACGCCACGAAGCTATTGAACAGTGCAGCTGTGGTACCAACTCTGGTCCCCCTGACCCTGAACCTGTCCTGTATTCATGTGGACTTTGGCCTCTATGGCTGATCATATCTTCCATGAAAGGGCACAACGATAATTCTGATTTCAATACTCCTCTCACTCAATGCGGGTCAGCCTTGATGAACACGAACAGGGTGAGGTGACCCTGCATGACTTCTGAGGCTAGGTCAGAAGAGGTGATATAGTTCCCGTTGGGCACTTGCTCTTGGAGTGCTCACCCTTGGAACACAGCGCCATGGGGTGAGCAAGCCCAGGCTATGTGGGGGGGGGGTCACGCGCAGGATCCCTGCCAACAGCAGCAGCTACTGCCCGAGGAGCTGGGTTTCCAGCTGAGTGGAAGCAGAGCTGAGCCTTGCTTGTCTCTCTGTGTTTTGTCTATCATCCTGACCCACCAAAACCATAGGAGACAATGAAGGATGTTGTTCTAAGACTGAATTTTGGGGTGATTTGTCACTCATCAGTGTAAGCTAAAAGAGGTACTCAGCCCTAGGACAGATTGGCCCACTCCCTTGCTCAGGAGGGCTCTGGGTTTTTATTTATTTATTTATTTATTTATTTATTTATTTATTTATTTATTTATTTATTTATTTATACAAGCACTGGGTACAGTCAGAAGCGTGGGAGGGTGAGAGAATTCACCAAAGCCAGAGTGGGGAGCAGAACAGGCAGACTGATGAAGTACACTGTTGAGGGGAGCAGCGGGTGTGGCAGGAGAGGTCTGCGCGCCATGTGGGACCCTCGCCAGCAGCTGGGGATTGAACTGGCACTGCAGAGGCTGCGGGCAGCTTTGCAACCCAACACTCAACTGCTGTGCCACCAGGGGAGGCCCAGGAGGGCTCTGGTTTTATAAAGTTTAGGTGGGATGAGAGTCTGAGCCTGGGGATCCCTTGGCTCAACCTTCCTCCCTCTTCCTTCTCCCTGAGGAGTAGGAGTAGAGCACAGGGGGTAGGAGCAGAAGTGCCTGATGGTGCCACGCTGTGCGGGACCTGCATGTCCTGCTGCTCAGGCGAGTGACAAGATGAGAGCAGCTGTCCCAGGGCCCATCACTGGCCAGGGGACTGGGCATGGATGAGAGGGCAAGGAGATGAGCAGGAGGCTGTTAGGCCAGCCTAGAGGAGAGAGGTGGATCTGGAATCAGGAAGATGTTTTTGGGACTGGGAAGGAAGGGTGGTTGGAGGGTGTCTCCCTCCAGGCATGGGAAACGGAGTGAGCAAAGATAGAGCCGAGGCCAGGGACAGGAGAGAGATGGCCGAAGTCTCCTGAAGGATACTGATGGATCAAGGGCATGAGCACCTAGGGGTGGGCGTAGCAATTTATTTAATAAAGAAATATGCATTGAGGAAAGTTTGCTGAGATCTTAGAAATACCAATGCTCCGAGCACTTGGGCAGAAGTGCATTGACTTGGGCCTACATACCATTCAGACACATTTCTTGTCCCTTGTTCTTTTAAACTATTATTTTCTTAGCTGCACAATTTTGAGGAAATGTGTTATAACCACTCAGAATAGCTGCATTTTCTGTGATATGGGGATAGTAAGACCTGCTTTAGAGTTGTTGGTAGAATAGAATGTAGTTTATTTTCCAGGTTAATTCCACAGTATGATATTTTGAAAACACAAAAGAGGAAAAACCAAAACTGAGTAAAAGCATCCCTTTGGTTCATTTATCAGCCTATAAGGATGATGACTTCAAATAACCTTAAATTCTACTATCATACTGTTTAAGAATCAGGAAAGCATATAATTTAGAAACCTAGTCAAAATAGATAACACTATGCTTTCTGAAGGGGTGAACTTCAGTTTAGATAATGCTGGAAAAATCTAGAAATTTCTAAAATAATGTTGGCCTCCCAGAAAGTTCAAACCCAGTGAGTGTTGGCATCGGTCATGTGTTGGAGGATAGCCTTGATGGTGCTATATAACAAACAGTGTGATTTCACTAACTTGCTGAAACTATTTTCTTGAAATTGGACCCTGATTACTAAGTTAACAGAAAAAAATTCCAATTGAATTTTGGAAGATTTTTTTCTTTTATGGTTAGTGTTACAGAGTTCAATTTGGTGAAAAATAAGCACTGAAAGCTTTTAACAATTTTCCAACAAAGTTTAAATTCAATTTTAAGAACAGTTGTGATCTAATTGGCAAGGAAGGAGTGCTTAATTCCTGGAAATACACTGGTGGGGAAGTGACCCTCTCGCCACCTTTGAGGCCAGGAGCCTTGGGATACCTGGAGGATGCTAGGGCCACACACAGGGTCCATAAGAACATTTCCTTGAACCCCCTAAACTTTCCTACCTGGGGGGTGAGTTTAAGCTTCCAGTGCATTTATTGTACCTTGTAGGGTAATTATTGTTATTTTTGCTCATTATATCTATTGTCTTGAACTAACCACAGCTGAATGAAAACGCTACCTAAGAGAAAACATTTGCAACACATAGCTATTTCTTAATTATCTCCAGGCAGTTTTATTCTGGCAGACCGAATTGGAAATCTCAGCTCCAGGTGAAAAGGGGAAATGCTTTTTAAATCCCCCCAAACATTTTTGAATCGAAACCAGGGTTAGGGATGAGTGTGCTGTGAAATCTGGGTGAAGGGTCCTTGTCATTTTTCAGATTTCAAGAAAGGTCTTTATAGAACTTACAAAGGAAGAAAGCTTTTTCATCTCTTCCTGGTAAAGAAAGTGCTGTGCTGAGGGTTATCTGAATGGGGTTTTAGATGATATATTTTGTAGCACTAGATGGATATTGTGACAGCTGGAAGGGCTGTGTCCCTGGCAGCAATCTTGAGCCTGGGCCTATTAGGACTCAGGGTCTGGTGTCTGGGCCAGGATTTAGGTTCCTATAAGAAGGATGCAGAGGCCCGCAGCACTGCTGAGGGAGTCTGCAGAGAGAGAGGGGATGGCTTTCCTACACATTCCCTGTCCCTGTTTAGCCTAGGAAACTTGACAACACAAGAATATAAAAAAATTAAAACCATTAAGGCCAGAAACCTGAGACAATCACTACTAACCTTGGGGGGAACCTCCAGGTCGTCTCTACAGGTGACTCATGGGATTGGGATCAGTTTACAAATGTTGGCAGCCTGCTTCCCCCACTGCGGCCTATATCAGGAACAATTTCCCCTGACTTAAAAATTGTTTAAAACACATATTTAGTGACTTCATGTTATCCCATCATAAGGCAGCTTCATAATTTATTAATGTGGCCTCTTCTTGTGGGACATTGAGGCTGTTTTCCAACTTTTTGCTGTCACAAATAAGGCTCCCGTGAAGAACTCTGCACACAAATCTCTTCTTGAGTACATAAATCTTTGACACTATTTCTGATTATTTCCTTGACATAAATTCCTAGAAGTGGAATTACTGATATGGAGGAGTATGACTGAGCAAACTTGACACATAATAGTAGGTTTGTACCAATTTGCATGCTGCCACTCTTTTGACAAATGTGACTTCTTGCCCAGGAACAAGGCTCTAGTCAAAGAAATGGGAGGTCCATGGAAGAGAGCTCTGAGCAGCCTTGTCCTAGGAACCCTGGAGATGCGGGATCCACGCAGATGGGGGGCAATGCTGCCCTCACTCTGAGGTGGTGGGTTCTGCTGTCATGAGCTGCCCTCCTCATCCCTGCCCACCCTCACAGGCCCCCCTATGCTTGGCCACCCATGCACTGCTGTTACATGCATTTCTTGAAGGGGGGGGGCTCCTGTACCTCTGTGTACCTTCCATCATCTGGACGTGGAAAGCCCGTCCCCACAGTGCCACCTGCTCAGGTTGAGTCCATTCTTAAGACTCAGTCCAAGGGAAAGTGGAAGGTGGAAATGAACAAACACTGGACAAGGGACCCAGGGCACAGTTCATGCTCTCGAGTGTTTCCTGTCCTAGTGGGAAGGGTGAGAGGCACTTCCATGGCAGAGACAATTTTATTCCCCATCTGGGTATACAGGTAAGCTATATTTCTCGGTTCCCCTTGCAGTTAGGTAGTGGCCTGTGATGATATCACTTCTGTGTCTGGCCACAAAGCCCTGGAGGTAGCTCCTCTCCCTCCCCCTCTTTGACTTCCTTCCACAGCAACCCTGGAGGCCATCTGGAAAAGGCAGCCTCACCAGATGGAAGGAGCCAGGGAGCTGGGTCCTGAAGCTCTGGAGCTGAGCCATCTCTTACCTCTGCCATGGACATGGGTGAGCAACGCATTTCTGCATTAAGCAACTGAGATTAGGAGATTATCTATTACAGAAACTTTTTCTTGCTAGGATGCTTACTGACAACGGCAATGTAAGGGTGTGTGTGTGTGTGAGTGTGTGAGTGTGTGTATGTGATGAAAGTTATGCTAACTCTGTGTGTGTGTGTGTGTGTGAGTGATGGAAGTTATGTTAACTTTGTACCAAGGACATGCAGTCCCATCCGGGGTTGGAGTGGGTGAAGAGGGAAGGCTTCGAGGATGAGGCTGTGCTTGGAATGATTCTCGAAGGATTACGATAATAGCGACTATGCTTTGGGGTCTTCCTACATTCCAGATGCTGTGCTAGGAGCTTTGCCAGATTAGCCGATTTAATCCTCCCAACAATTCTGGGTATTATCTCCTTTTACATCTGGAGAGAACGAGGCAGGAGAGGTGAAGTATCTTATCCCAAGTCCCTCAACCTCCAATGGCAGGGCTGGATATAGAATTCAGCATATTTGTGCGCTCCTCAGTGCACAAGCATGGGGGAGGGGAGATGTGGGGGGAGGGAGGAAGGGAATACTTGGAGGAAGAGAACAGGGAAAGCGTCATGGGCAAAGACAAAATTTCTAATTTTGCATTAGAAATGCAAAATACTTATCATCCTAGCTAACCCAGGATTGAGGAATCTCTGGGCGCTGATATGGAGCTGATGTGGGGTTGAGCCACGGTGTGGTCCAATGAGCTCCGAGGGACATGCTGCGATGGACGAGGGGTGGCACCCAGGACAGCCTTCCCAGCACAGAGGTGTGAGAGAATGTGACACATCTGGGAAACCAGCAGAGATTGGTGAACCCACGCCAAGGCATGGACATTCTTAAATAATTGTACTCTCAAAGGTCTGTTTGCTAACTTTGTGGGGAGAACAGCTGCCCTAGGGGTTCAGTTTATGGCCTGAAGCCTGGCACATAACACACTCCATGGATATGTCCACCAGATAAGCTGCAGAAAGGGACATGCAGACATATCATTTAGGAAAGGAGAGGCTCAGAAGCGCCACGTCCACCCTTGGGTTCCCTTAGGCAGCCACCCCCTCACCCCGTTCAGCCACACCTTTGCCCTTTTTGTTTCTAGGTATCCTGACACCGGGACCCTCATCTTTCCAGCCACTGGAACTTTCTAACCTGGCTTGGTAACTGCAGCCATCACAGAATTAAGTAATGACAAAGTGAGTTATTATCCAGCCTGGCTTCAGCGGGGCTGTAACCTGCAGCTGAGATACCTCACGGTTGGAACACTCACACGACTGTCTAGGCAGTGACATGAAAAATGGCCCCTATAGTCCCCCAGCTCAGAGCCATAGATCCTCAGAGTCTGGACTCCACACTTGGTGGGGGAATAATGTTGTTTTGTTGAGAAGGGGAAGAGGGTGTAATTAGATTCCTCTTAAATGTTACATTCATTCTTGTTAATCAAAAATTAGTAGCTCTTAAAAAAATAAACACAAGTCAGCTCCCCAGGAAGCTGATAGCAGTTCCTATGGCCTGTTTAATTACACAAAATGAAACAAAACGTGTCCCTCTGCCTCTTGCCTTTGGAATTAACAAAATGGAATATAACAGTGGGCATGTCTTGGTGGTGGGATTAAGTGATTTTTAACTTCCTTCTTGATTCGTGTGTGTGTGTGTGTGTGTGTGTGTGTGTGTTAGGTAACATTGGTTTATAATGCTGCTTGTGATTTAGAGAGATAGGACCTCCCCCTTTAGGTGTTACACCACACTCACCCTGCCAAAGCAGGTATCCTGTGAAAAACATGGACAAATGGCAGAGAGAAGAACGTACAGTCAAGGCCCAGTAGGACTCAGAGTGAAAAATGTGATGTGATGTTACTGCCTCCAAACACCCTCAGGGAAGTGAACCACATGCACCAATTTCTGATGATAATAGTGACCGTTTGAGTGTGCCTTTGTGTGCAGGGGGCCAGTGAGACAGTTAAGAAAGTAACTTGTCGTCTGTAGAAATCCAGGGCTTCATTTTTCCACTCTGCGGAATGTGTACAAATCTTGGGGAAGCCTCAGGTGTGCTTCAGGGCATGGAGTCAGGATTTACTACAAGTTTATTCAGGTCTCAAAGGCAGGCAGAGCCCAGCTGAGATCTGGATGAAGCCACCCCTCTCTTCTCTCCCCTCCCCTGGGGCTGTTTGTTGAATGAGTATAGGAATATTATTTTGACTTATCTATTTTGAGTATTGGCAACAGGAGGCAGGAAGAGGATGGCTGGGCTGTCACTGAGTCTGGTTGTTACCCTTCACCTGTTGGGCAGGCTTTTCAACACCTGTGCTTTGGGGGTGTGTCTTTCAGGCCATGCATTTAGCAAATGTTGGCTGAGGCTTGCTCTGGGGCAGGCACTGTACCAGATGCTGGATGAAGATAGCAAATGAGCCACAGGCCTTCTGCAGAGCCCCCAGGGCAGAGTGAAACACAGACAAATAAAGACAAATAAATACAGGAAGGACTACACAGCAGGGGCTGGTGAACTACACCCTGCAGCCCAATCTGGCCGCTTCCTGAATGTGTAAATAAAGTTTTCTAGGAACACAGCCATGACTATTCATCCATGGGATGGGTTTTGCATTCTAACGGCAGAGTTAAGTAGTTGAGACAGAGATCAGGTGGCTGCAAAGCGTACATTCCCTATCTTCTGACCATGGCAAATATGTGCTGACTTCTGTTTTAAAAGGAGAAAGATTTATACCATCTGAAGAGAAACTGTTACAGGGCAGGGAGAGGGGCACCCCAGATCCCGCAAACCTGCCTGCTCTAAATAGGTTCTGCCATCCGCGTCATCAACACAAAACATATGAGATTTTAATGGGAAGGAACTTTAATACGATTAGGAAACAATACAGGAAAGGCAAAGAATCTAATTTCTAAATCAAGCACCCAAAGTTACCCGTCCCCTCATGGGTAAAAGTCCCTCCAAATGGGATTGGCCCAGAGCAAGGCCCCAAAGCCTGCCACAAGTCTAAAGCACCTTCCAGTGGGGACCCACAGAAAAGGATCAGAAACAACCAGACAAGTCTGGAAGGAAAAGAGCAAAATCAAGACAAAAGCTGCCATTGTCACCTCCCCACAGGTCTCTCACCCACACCTGTGTCACCCAGTCCACGACCAAAAGGCAAGTGTACAGAGTGTCTGACTGACTCCTGCTTTAAAAGAAAGTGCTGTAGAGCATGAAGCAGTGGCCCAAGCAACAAGTCCAGGGGTTACTGACCCTGTTGCCATCCACTGCAGCCTTAGGGTCTTAAGGGTGGGCTACTGGGGGCAAAAGTCTTGGCTGTACTGCCTGGTGAGAAGCGATGCGATGCGCACCAAGGGAGGAGAGGTGGGGAGACTCTCCTTTCATCCTCTCCAGCCCAGAGGGGAGGCTCAAACCAAGGGAGAACATTAGGTGATAATGAAGTAAAGATATTTAATTAGCACTCATTCACGCTGTTTATTAAAGTCAGACTCTGATGTAAATCCCTTTCTAGACTTTGCAAAGAGGTATTATATATTAGCCCAGGAGACACTAGGCTAAAGCCTGGTTTAAAATTGGCTTTGAAAATCATTATTTACTTGTAATTTATTCATCAGTTCAAGAAAAATTGATTGAATACCGACTATATGACATTCAGAACTCAAGACCAATACGGCCCTTGCCGTTGAGGGGCTGGTAGACCAGGCACAGGGGAGACAGGCCATCAACATGCAGCAGGGGAGTGCGCCCCATACTCCTAGTCATGTTTTATGAAGTTACCTCCAATGCTGAGTTGGCCAGTACTGAGCTGCTGTGCCAAGGAAATGCAGGACTAGGTTCCAGCCACCCTCTGGCCACATTGTCATCGACCCATCAATATATAGCATGGTGTTATGCATATTTCTGGCTAAATGCATATTTAAATCAACACATATCATTGGCTCCTTTATGCTGGGCTCACCACGGGAAAGAGCTTATCTAACACAGAAGCTTCCTCCTTCTTGCACTCGGGACACCAGCACTTGGGGGCCATTTTAAAAAGTGAGATCACCAACAAGAAGCACAGAACTGTGAAAAATGTGGCACCAAACACACAGGAAACACAGCAGCTTGCCACTAGAAGCAGTGGTGTTCCCTTTGACCTCATCTGTGATAGGGCATGTTGGGCGGCTCAAAGGTTTCCCTGTTTTGAGCTCATCTGCAAATGACCTTGAGAGTGTTGTGGGTATTTTGGGGTTCCAAATAAGTTCAGCAAGTAAGTGAACTTGGAGATGCAGAACCCATGAATAATGAGGACCGACTGTGATTCAAGGCTGGAAGAAAGCTTTCTGTTTGGTTCTCCAGTAGGGGGGACACTGGTGGCAGCCACGTTGTCTGGGCAGAGACAGATGGGAGGGAGGAGAGAGGGGGCAGGGGGAGGGGAGAGAGGGGAGAAAGGAGAGAGAAGGAACAGAGGGGACAGAGGAGCACTGTGGGTGTGGTAGGGGGGTCTGGACTTTATTCAGGGTGGACTGGAAGGAAACAGAAGCCTTAATGGGGAAAGAGGAGACCCGAGTTATGGTTGAGCAGGATCACTCTGGCATTGGGTTGATGGTGCGTTTTAAGAAGGCAAGAGTGGACAAGCCAGAGCAGTTGGAATGATTGATGTCCTGGAGACAGACAATGTTGCTTAGAGCAAGCTGGTGCAGACGAGGGGGGCTGGGGTGATGACACAGCTGCAGCTGGACCCTCTAGGACTAGTCAGTGTGCTTGACCTTATGGCAGTCTACCTTTTAAGTATTTGTGAAATATTTGCTTTTTGGGCATTAGATGTTAAGTTTTAGATATTCAGGGTTAAACATCAAACAGTAATCTCTTAGCCACAGCAGCTTGTTGGCAGCTGCTCAGAGAACAGGGAAGAGCTCATCTGTGGGCCACCCAGGAAGGGTGCCGTGGGGTCTCGAGAGCTACCTCTTCATGCTCTACTCACCCTCCTGGGTGCCCAGTGCTCCCGCATTCCCAGATTTCAAAGGAAGCCCCAGAAACAAAGAATCCACGTGAATGGAGAGCAGACACGAACTGAGCCCCCTCCTCTGAGCCTCAGTTAGCTGATGGAATAAAGATCCCACCTGAAATAGCAATTTCATGGGACCTTAAAGAACTTGTACTTTCTACTAGGTGCAGATAAAAAAAGATAGATAGTTTCTTCTCTTGTAAAATAAATGTTTTCCTGTTAAAAAATCCTTTGACATAAATGGATCTGAATTTCAATTCCATCCCTTCCCTCACAAGCCATTCAATTCTCTGGTGCCTGAAATATTAGCAAGATGATGCATGATCAGATTTGTAGACGTTCCACTGAGTTACTTTGTACATTGTCCATTTCTATTTCTTTCTGTTCTAGTCTTCAATCATGGTTCCTATTCTTATTCTCTAATCATTTTAAACATAATTAGTTTATAGTCTAGTTTTTTTTTTTTTTTTTTAAACCTACAGATTTTCTTCCTTTGCTGTTGAGCCCAGCGATGGCTGTCCACCGGCCCGGGTGCAGTTCACGCAGTGTGTCTGTCTCCCTCCCTGTTCCTCCAGGGTGCAGGCTCGTGCCCAGCACAGCTCTGAAGATCACCTGGCCCATGCCTTCCTTAGAGAGGTGCTCCCAGTGTAATAACTGGATGCGCTGATGCCTGCCTCTCACGTCACAAGCACCATTCTCACTACTGGGGGCAGCTGTGGAAGTGTGAAAGTGTTCTATGTACACTTTCGAAGTCAGTGTGGGTCATCCCAGGCACTGTGCACAACTCAAATCTGCAGCAGGATTGGAGTGGACGTTTGTTATTTCAGGGTGCTCACCAGCCCTCACCGTCCTTGTGGCAACCTGTCTTCCTTTCGGACAAGGGGTGGATGCCAACAAGCAACACAGAGTCCAGTGGGTGGACAAGATTCAGTGAGCAGTATGGGCAGTGGAGCTCATCTTGGTGACTGGGCGTGTGACCCCGGACCCAGGACAGCTCCCTTTGTGTCCACTGTCCCCCCTCTGCAGCTCTATTTTGTGGACATCCATTTTCTCTCCCCCAGTGTGTCCTCTGGCCTCATGTCTACTCTCTGATCCTCAACATAGTAAATTCTTGTTTTACTTAATTTAACATAGGTGATGCAAGTCCCTGTTGCTTGTGACCATGGATTATGACAGATACAGGACCAGAAAAATAACTGGAGGTTCTCAATTGTTAGGTCCTCTTTTGCTTACCTGTGACATCATGTGACATCACCCTGGCTTCACCTCATTGAGATATTCAACCAGATCCTAGGTGTGTTTGGATCACAGAGAGTCATAAGTCATGGTGTTATTTGTGTGACATCATGTGCTTTGCAGAGGGCCTTAAAATGTTGATAAATTCAATCCTGGGGCCCAAACAAGGAGCAGTTTTACTAGCAGAAAACACGGTTGTTCTATGTGCACTTTCAAAAGACTGCAAAATCAAGCATATTTGTCCACCAAAAAAGCCAAACAGGTAGCCTTCAAAAACCCGTCATTTGATTCTTATTTTTAGTAATGTTCATGGTGCACCCATTTGCACTGTCCCTTCTAAGTCTTGCTTGCTGGCAATCAAACAGCAGATGACAAAATTCCACATCTAGAAATTTCCATCTGCTCTTGCTGATTTTGCCAGGAATAAGGAAGAGATTTCCATCATGAGGAGCAAAGGTTCAAATGCCCCATCATTCTGGGCAACTGGTGCTGACTTCTGCTCACATCCTACTAAGCATTTCCATAGACTTGCTTTATTACATAAAGCAGGAAAGCCATGGATTGCAGAAACATTCCTTTCATTCTCAAGAATGAAAGGAGAGCCTCCTTTAGAAAATAGCTAACTTTCTTCATTTTTACTAAAAATGATAATTGATTAATTCATCAACTTTGTGGCAGGCATTATGATCTAAGCATTTTCTCTGAATTATCTGGTTTACCCTTCACATTGATTCTAGAACCTAGATATTATTTTCTCTGTTGGATAAGCCCAGAAACTGAGGCACAGAGTAGCGAAAGGTTATCCCAAGGTCACACATTTGGAAAATGGTGGGGATTTGCATATGGGAAGTCTGGCGCTAGATGGGCAGTCAGAGCCACTGCACTAAACTATTTCTCTCTGCAAGGCCTCTGTGACCAGGGCCGCTCCCCTTCTATGGAGACAAGAATGAAAAGGCAAGGTCTGCTTTCTGTGAGTCCAGTAAGAGGAGGCATCTTTCAAGTCTGAGATCCTCACCCTGCCACCCCTCTCCCCAGTCCTCCCATGGTCCTTTCTTTCTATTTTCATGTACTTCTTGGGGGGCCAAGGAATTTGACTTCCATCTGAATTTTGATGACATGCAGTCTTTGATCTCTAGCCAGATTCTCCCTGCAGCCCAGGTCCCTCTCCCTAATTCTTCTCAAAGCGAATCTGATCAGAACCATGGTCCTGCTGGTCTTCTCCCAAGTCACTTTTCTGGAGAGCTTGCCTAGTTCCTGAAGAGCCCACCGTACTCTTGCAATTATTCTGGAGGGAAAACTTGGACCAATCTTCATTCCTTCTTTCTTCCTCCCCACTTCCTCCCCCTTCCCCAGGTACAAATGATTAGCAGATTCCTGCTACCATCACCTTCAAAACACATCCAGCATCTGCCTGTTTCTTACTGCTTATACCCACTGCTACCACCCAGTCCAAACCCACTCCCCCTCCTACCTGGATCATGGCAGCATTCTCTCCACTGATCTGCTCTGTTCCCTCTGCCTCCCCCACCTTATCTCTTCCCACTTCCTCTTTTCTAAAACCACCAGTGTTTAACACCTTTTCCCATCTCATGCAGAGCTTCTCTTCTGAGCACCTCTGACTTCATCTCTCACCCCACCCCCTGCCCCCATCCCTTGCTCCTGCTGCACCAAACACACTGACCTAACTCTGTACAACCTACCACAGGGCCTTTGCGCTTGTTTCCTCTTCTTGAATCACTATTCCCTAGACATCTATCTGCATGGCTCACCCCTGGATTCCTTTGGTTCTTTACTGAAATGCCATGTCATGAGAAAGGACTTGCCTGGCTGCCTATCTAGAGTTCTAGATACTTCTTGATTTTCTACCCATCACCCACTACTGCTAATTATTGCTTGCTCTCTCTTCCAAGCACTGGAATATGATCTCTGTGAGGATAATTGGATCTATTTCTGCTGCAGTTGCAGTTCCAATGCTTAGAAAAAGGCTGGCGTACTCTAGGGGCTCAGGAAGCATGTTTGGAGCCAATGAATGACTGAATGAGTGGAAAGATGGCTTGTCCCACCCGACCCTCCTCCAGTGCCAGAGGCCCCTCACACACCGTGCAGCCTCATACAAGGGTCCAAGGCTGTTTATAGCCGACTCTGTAAATTCTAATCTAATTATGAGATTCCTGCCGCCACTGCTAGGATTTATGAGGAAAACCCCAAATCATACATAAGTAGGAGAACTGTAGTTTAGAGTCTCGTCACTTGAAAATACAAGCTTCAAGTTTCATTTGGGAGGCAAACTGGGAGCAGATGATCAAACACGTTTCTTGAATTAGTTACAAGACTCACTGCCTGAGGTTTCATTACCCTTGTTAGTGCTAATGCCGTGATAAGCCCTTCGTGAGACCCTGAGATGTGTTCGTTGTCTGCCTGGAGCTGCTGATTGACAGACAGACCAAGATAATAAAATAAATCAGCTCTTTCCCTATTAGACAGGCTTCTGTGGCGCCCCTGAAAGGTGTGACGATCTCCATCAAGGCTATATTGGTAGTTTCTGTGGCAACCCTTGTCTGTTTCAAATGCTCTTATTAAGATTAAAAAACACAGCTAAGCAGATTTAACAGTTTAGGATTCAGAAGGCAAGAAACAATATTTATCAACATTTTCTTTGTTGGTTGTGAGAATAAGCGTCTCAGTTTGACAAGAATGACTGCCATAATTATATTCAAAGATAACCAACCGGAAGCCATGTTTTCATAATAGAAGTCTGGCCCCGGGCAAATGTATAACAACATATGCAGATGGATGTTAAAAAAGGTGGTTGCATTGTTAAAAAAAAAACCCAAAAAACCTTCAACTGTTTATCCCAACGGTTAGCGGTTCATGTTAACCAAATCCAGTATCTTTAATTGAAGCTAATAATGAAAATCTTCCCTTTCCCTGGATCATTATAAAAGCCAGAAACTTATTTTTAGCCATTGACGATGTTAAATCTTTAAAAATTCAGTTGTCTATTAGGCCTTGTTTCACACGGGGCATCTTCATAACAGGAAATCTGACCAGTAACAATAAGCTCAGCTGTGCTAATATATTTACATAAATAATTAACAATTCTATGGCTGACTAGACAATAAAATATATTGCCACCATAAACTTCCAATGGAAGAACGTGACTTTAATTAAAAGTTACAAAGGCTCTACTGTAAACAACTCATTTACATTCAAGGCCTGTGTTTGTTGACTCAAAAAACAAGTAACTCCATTTAAAAACACAAAACAAAAACGACCCCACCCTAAATCCTCTTATTGAGGTCAGTAACCACATTTAATTAAGATGAAGTGGAAATAATATTATTCTAGTAGATGCAGGCTCCTCTTAATTTCCCCAGGTAGAAATGTTATTGTTTGGCCTTTAACTTCTGATTAAAATTTAAAAGGTAGGAGTCATCCCAAATTAAACTCTTAAATCTGGTTTTGCAATTTTTTCTTTTTTAAACAGGAGTCTGACCCTTTCTTTCCCTTTCCCATAAATGCTAAGTCACTACACATTTTAAACTCCATTCACATTCTGAGAATGACAGTGATGACAAAATCCCAATTGTGATGCGAACTGATTTTGCTGTCTATGCTCAGAGGTCTTAGAAGATATAGAACAAAATGTTCTATAGCCAGCTGACGATTTCAGCTTGATTTTCCATCATTTCTTGTGATTTCCTCTGAATGGGTTCCAATATCAGATTAAACAAAGTGTTAAAGCAAAGGGCTTGATAAATCACAGGAAGACCAGCAAAAACCGGAAGTGGGCATTTCAACAGATCCTGACTGAATCTTCATTAAGGCAGCTGCATTCTGTCCCATTGTGAACCCAAGTATGAATGAATTCTCCCAGGGACCTACCAAGCTTCCACATCCAAAGGAGAAGAGGAAAATGACATTAAAAAGAGTGCCAAAGATACCAGGACAAAGTAGGTTGTAGTTTACAGAGAGATGAGCATCTAATTTGGATCTGATTCAGGTATTCTTTGTTCAAAGAAGAGGATCAATGTAGAGCAAGGTTTTGGGAAGAAGGGCCAGCTGATGGAAGTGGCTCTTTAATGTCACCTGCACGGGGTGTTTAGTAAGAGGTCCGTCTGTGGCTTGTAAAGGCCTCCTTCAGGTGTTGGTTTAAATTGGCCATATGCAAATGTTTCATGTTGGGTAATATTAGATGTTTGAAGATGAAGAATAATAGAAATAAGAATCGACTGTCTACGTAGGCACACAAACGCTTGCAACAAACTCTCCCAGCCCTAGGCCTGGTGCTGGCCTCTGGCTGTTTTAAGAGCCTTGAGCCTCTAAGAATTTAGTATCTATGCTGGGCTCAACCCAAATCACATTAAAAATACCCACACATCATATTAAATGGATCCACCCTGCTAATATATTTTTTTCCTTATAAATTATTTGAAATGAATTGTACACATTTATTTTGGGAATGATTTGGGATATTCCCTTAATCATGGCTATGCTTTCTCTGATGGTTACTCAGATTTTCTTGCAAGTTGAGATCTACATCTGTTTTGCCGATGTGAAGATATCTTTGCAAATATTAATTTCAACCTGCCAAAGTTGTCATGGTGCTATGCACACTTGATATTTATGAATTTCAATTTGCTGTTTTCTCTTTGAATGTTGGCAATGATAGATTATGTTTTCTGGTCCCTGACACTTTTGTGGGCCCCTGGAAAGGTAGGAGGTCGTGGGGCTGGACCTGGAGAACTCGCTTGACCTGATGGAAGACCCAGTGATGTATGAGGAAAAGAGATGACCATGATGGCTCCCTCATAGAGCTGGCAGTTTAGTGGGAAGACGGGCACTTAAGTTGGGACCACAATGACGTGTGGTGAGGTCCTGCTCCTGGCAGCTCCAAGTACTTGGCAGTGTTGGAGGTTAGGGGAGCTGCTGGGTAGGGCTGCCTGCACCCTCATCACAAGGCTCCTCGGTGCTGGGCACGGTGGAAAGCTGGAGAGGTTACACCTTCCTCATCAACAAGAAGGGAGTCTAATCATTTTTCATTGTCAGGGGTTTGCAAGAAGTAAATACCACTGTGGTGGCAGGGCTTTTGATAAACTTTTATACAGAAATGTTAGACATGTGAGTCATAATACTAGCTTCTTATTATCATCAGCATTCTCCAAACCCAGGGCCTGTGGAAGTTTTGGCTCATTTGTTCTGCACCCAGTTCTCAGGAGCCAGAGACCCTCCTAAAGGCAGGGGGACAGCAGGGTTTCTGGGCAATTCAGGAATCTGTTGCCAAATGAGACTGTAATGCTGCTTGGAAATAAGTAATTGCTGAGGCCTGACCCTTTCTCCTCATCTGGGGATCACTTATTTCTTATTTCCCAAGGAAACAATTTATTTCCTTCTGTCCCTTCCATTTCTGTTTCCTCTTTCCTGTGGGCTGATCATTAGTAGAAATGCCTTTGCTCTTGTGACTCTGAGCCCCGGAGGCCGGCAGCAAGGACTATTTCCTTCATGAGTGAAGACACAGCAGCTGGCACAGAGTCAGGCCCGTGGTGGGCTCTAAATAAATGCCACTGAATGAATTCAATAAATGAAGAATGGATAGCTACACTCAGTGAGCTCTTTTCTTCCAGTTGGCTTTAGGGACACAACTATCTATTATTTTGATTGTGTGAAAATACAGTATCATCGTACGTTTTCATCTTTAAAAATTTACCCTGTAGTTTCTTATTAAATGGAAAGTATAATCCCCACTTTTCCTTTCTTCCTTAGTAAAGAATCCATCCCAGTTTCAAAAGCTGGTTGCTACCCAGCCAAATGACCGTATTTTCTAGTGTCCTATGCAGCTAGGTACAGACGTGTGAATAATTTTGCTCAATAAGAATTAAAGAGAAATGTGGTTGACTTCCAGGAGGTTTTCTTAAAAGACAGAAGATACGTTCCTTCTTCCCCTTTCTCTAATCTGCTGTCTGGAATGCAGACACGAAGGTTCATGCATTAGCAACCATAACGGTCCAAGAGGAAGAGGTTGTCAGTCTAGAATGGTGAGCAAGAAAGAGTCTGGGCCCTTGGCAGCTTTGTAGAGATGCCCTATAAGCTGTAGACCTTTTTTTCAGGACTTATTTTATGGGAGGGAAAATAAACTTCTATATTCTCTGAGCCTCTGTCATTTTGCATTTTCCTCTTACATTCAGCCCCACTTAATCTTCCCAGATGCAGTGCTTGACACACGCTTGCAGGGGCCCCCTGGATGAATGATCCTTTCTAAGAAAACGTTGAGCAGTGATAGGTAATTTTACATGGGGAGGGGCAATATTTTTCCTCAACGCATATCTTATATATTCAATGTGCAGGCAGAAATCTCCGCCACGATGTGTTTACTCAGACCCTGGACAAGATGAGTTCTGTCTGAAAAATGTTTGAAATAGGAATTGCTCCTTGGCTGCCTCAACATAAATCCCTTGATTATTAAGAAAATGAAATGAGTGCTCTCAGGTCACTCAAAATGATGGCGATGCTGGTTGCATCTCCAAAGTAACCGAATCAACAGATGCAAAGGTTAGTCCTGTTACTCATTTCACTGCTGGGCAAATGCAGTCATTTTATTTAGCATAATTATCACTGAGCTGCTCCTTCTGACAACAATTAGTCAACAAGTTCAGCCGCACTAGTCTGATCCTCATTAGAGACACTGAAATGTCACCCAGAAATGCCTGCTTCCTGTCTTGTGTTCATGGAGACCTGGTGCTGCCCCGGAGGCTGAAGTGACTCTTAGAGTCACCTGAACAAAGGGAACCTGTCCCCTTTAGAACATGGCAACATTTACATGATCTTATGAGGGGGAAAGGAGGGGGGGAGTTGTGAGGAGGGGGGTTTTCCAGCCAAGACATCAATCCAAATTACAAAGGAAAATATAAACTTGATTGCCAAGGTGTAGAAACCAAAGAATTCTTTATATGACTAAAAGCATGAATGCTACCAAAATTTCTTTGCTCAAAGAATTTTCAGAATATTCTTCATAAAATTAATGATGCATTCAATAGTTTAGCTACAAACATGTCCGCTGACCTTCAAAAAAAATAATTGCCAGCCATTGGAAACAATCTAAATGAGCAACCATGAGGTAATGAATAAGGAGTGTTTCCAGTAAGAAAATCACAGATCATTCAGCAATGGAAAACAATGGCTATTTCTTGACCTGGGAAGTTGTTTGCCACACACTGAGGAATAAACACGGAGGTTCCAAGAGAGGATGATAGTGCCAACCAACCTTGGTAATAAAAAGGAGGCGTCACCCCCGAGGCTGAGGTGATGTGGTAAGAGGGCATTTCCTTAGATGGGATGATTACAGAGTTTTAATTACCTTCTTTATTCCAAACTGTCTTTTCAAAAGTTTCCTCCATGAACTATCTTAACTTTATAATAAGGATAAGAAGATACATTCAAAGGGAGAAATTCGTCTGTCCCCAGACCACAGCTGCCCGTTTGGATTTAGCTAAGAGCATAACGCGATGGACTTTTTAACAAGTTTTAATAACCCAGGCTTTTTAGTGAGAACATCCACTCTGAAGCCGGGACACCTCCTGTCTTTAGAGTTATAGGCTTCTCAGAGATCAAGGCGCCCTTTGCTGATTTGAACATTCCCTGGTGAGATGAAAGAGAGCGGATCCGTGGTGGGCTGGGCCGTGGGAGCGCTGGGCCTGAGACGTGCTTCCCATCTCAGCAGAGCCTGGCCAGGGCCAGGGATTAGTTAGCGGCAAGTTCCTAGGTGCCCGCAGGGGGGTTGTGGGGGAGAGGAGCCTTCGCTTTGACAGGGAAGGAGCCTACCCTTACGGAGGTGGGCAGGGTCCAGCCAGCCTCTCACAGTCCTGGTCAGGTGAGCATCCCTTTGTGCTTTGAGTCCGGTGCCTTGTTAATGGTGTGAGATGAATTGGGCTCCAGAGCTGGTCGCAAAGGATCCTGGGATGAGATATTGCTAGAGACAGAGACGGTGGGAGAGGAGAGACAGAAAGGGAAAGGAGGAAGAGGAGGATGAGGAAGGGTAGGGAGGAGGCAGAGGAAGGGGGAAGAGAGCAGAGGAGGCGACGGGAGAGGAGAGGAGAGGGTTAGGAGGAGAAAAGGCAAAAGAGAGGAAGAGAGAATCCAGCAGACAAAGAAAGACAGATGGCCGGGAGACAGAGAAAGATGGACATGGAGGGAGGAGGAAGGATGGTGGGACACAGGGAAGAAATGGACTGAGCGACAGAAAGACACACTGTGTGGACACACACAGTCACACACTGGAACGGGGACTCTGCTGAGCGGCAGCCTGCAGGGACGTAAGCCATTGGGCACATGGCTGGGTGTGCATCGCCATGTGTGGGACCCTGTCAGGCAAGCTCAGAGCTCTCCTTCAGACAGGGTAAAGTGGCTTTACCCCAGGGCGATGTTCTCCCCACTTTCATGTCTGCTACCCAAGGAATTGTTAAGGCCACAACAATCACAGCAATAATAACAGTCACAAGGTCCCTGATTCTTTCTGAGGTTTCTGGGGAGCCAAGCACAGATGATTAGGAAACCGTGCCCCAGCCAGGCCCTCTTTGCAAT
Organism: Talpa occidentalis; assembly: GCF_014898055.3. NCBI lineage: Eukaryota > Metazoa > Chordata > Mammalia > Eulipotyphla > Talpidae > Talpa > Talpa occidentalis. The sequence continues at coordinate 19,752,482 of NW_023601754.1, read as the reverse complement.
GCTGCTCACCCTCTGCATACATGCCTCCCGGGAACAGGGCCTCTCAGGGCACAGGATCAAAGGCTGCTAATAATGAAAGCGCCTTTACTCCCCAAAGAGTTCTGTGAGGAGAGCTAGGCCTGTCAGGATGCTGCGTCTGTCCTCCAAGAGCTCAGAAGCAGCCCAGAGAGGAGGAGGGGGAGGGGCAGAGGTCCAGACTGTGCCAGGCAGCATCTCATCACAAAGCAGAGCCCCTGGTGGCCTAGGGGTTGAGTCTCAGTGCCACCACTGCAATGACCTGGATCCAATCTTTGATCCTCGACCAGGGAGGTGACCCAAATGGCACAGCAGACCTCTCCTGTTTTGCCAGCTGCTGCCCTTGTCAGTATATTTCTGTGGATCTGCCTGTTCTGCTCCCTACTCTGTCTCTGGTGAATTCTCTAGCCCCCCATCTCTAGCCTACACCCCAGTTTGTATGTGCAAACTAATAAATAATCTTAAAAAAGACAAAGCCTGGTTTAGCACCGCCAACCCCATTTAATTCACTTTTATTCCCCCAGAAGTTGCCTCTTCCACCTCACTGCAGGACCACGGGTGACAGTCGAGTTCCCCAAAGACATCCAAAACATGGGCCACCTTCCAGTGTGGCCAGCTGCAGCCTTCCCATGTCAGTGCTTAGGGAGGCTTTCCCACTGAGGTTCATGGTGCATGTTAACACCAAACAGGAAAAAAGGGAAAAGGAGCACCTATTTCAGAATCTCAATATCACAGAGTTTGGTATGATTTTGCACCTTTATTTCATTCATTTGGCATTTCAGAAAGTTTGGCAGTGAAAATAAATCCGCTTCAGAGACTGGGAAATATTATTACTTGGGCTGCTGCCTGCAGCTCGCCCCATGGGACGGCAGCCGTCCTCCTGCAGGGGTTTCACACCCGCCAAAGATGACACGTGTTAGTTAGAAGTGTGTCTAATACTTGATTATCTGCAGCTCATGTGAGAAGATTAGATTTTGGAAGAGAAAGATGAATAACTCCCTCTTGCAGGGACAGGGGTGCATGTGGACCTGCGTGCCGATTTTATTTTACTATGAAATGGGGAGCCAGCAAGGGCCTCTTGTCTTCTTGAGTACTGGGGGGGGGGGGGGGGCGGGGACAGTCACTGAATTCAATCTCATGAAAATGCCTGCTTTGTAAGTACTGGACAGAGTTTAGCAAATGAAGACAGAGATTTTTGCAGACTTTTTGGTTTGCATCCGTCACTCGAAACCCAACCCAAAGGGTTCCCTATGGTCTCTTCCCTTTCTGACAGCTCAGGGCTGCAGCACTTAGTGGCAAGCACAGATTTTTCAGACTATCCTGCTTCCATTCCACTCCCTCAGCCACCAACCTGGGTGGCCATCAGCAATCTATGGAGCCTCTCTGAAATCACCCTTAGCTGTGAGTGCACGTAGCCAACACCTTTCTCCTAAAGTTGTTGCAATGTTGAAGTCAGCAAGTGTCTGAGCTGTGGGAGGCTATACATGGTGGCTCCTTACAAGGTGGACCTCCCCAGTTACTGGGAACACAGCCCTGAAACCACTCCTCTTGGCCCAAAATCAGGTGTGGCGCTGGGGGGCAGTGGCATCACGTAGCTGGCCCTGTCCTGATTACCCAGATCATTAATAGGTTTAATTGAATGCTAGTTGGCTCCTTACAACCAAGTCCTGCAACCAGAAAAGGAAAGCAATTTCTGCCTGCTACGCCTCCCGGCCCGGAGTCGCTCACCCACCTGATGGTTTGGTGCTGCAGGGAATCCGGGTCCGTGGCGTTCGCCGTCAGCAGCACGCTGCCCACGGAGATATTCTCCTGCCGGGTCACCATCATGGGGTCCGGGTAGAAAAGTGGACCCTCGTTGACATCCAGGACAGTGATGTGGACGGTGGCCGTGGAGCTGGGGCCGTAGGAGACGTCAGGGACGAGCGGGTCCTCGTTTTCCACTTTGATCAGCAGGGTGTGGAAGGCAGAAATCTCATAGTCCAGGGGCTGGAAGCAGAGAGAGGGGTCTCAGAATGTGACCCTGCTGCCAGAGGCAGATATTTTTGCACAATGCCCCTCTGACTCTCCACTGGTAGGGCCGGATCCAGGTTTTGTGGGCTAAGCTTTACGCAATTTGGGCTGCTCTTTAAGAAAAAGAATACGAAATAAACAAATACAAATTCAGGGAGGGGAGTGAATACCTTTCATGTCGAAGAATGTTGTAACATATCACGTGAGCCTGGAACAATCACACAGTACGGCGAGCGTCCCTCTCCCGGGGCCATGTCAGCCCTGAGGAGGCCTCTCGAGGATATTGGCAAAGGCAGCTAATAGCAGCCGCCTCGCTTCCTCCCCCGCCCCCACCCCACAGACTAAGGCAGCTGACGTCAAGGGGACCCCATCAGGAATACGGCAACCCTGCCCACCACCAACTGTCATGGATGACACTCACTTGGCCACTCTCTTTCTAAACCCCGAGAGGCATGTGAGGCAGGGGAGGGACACCTCCTGCGTGGGATGACAGGTGAGACGAGACACACTTGTTATTTCAAGTTATTTCCTAATCTGGGTCAACGAGTGGCTACTCATCGCGCCCATGACATAATGGATATCCTTGCTCGGAGGACAAGACTAGAATGAACGGAGGGAGCTGATTTACGCTCAAGCAGAAGCAAACAAACGACAGGACAGGTTGTAAGAGGCTACGGGGAAGTGGGGAGGGGGTCAGAGCCGCTGAAGGCAGGGAAGAAGCCCCGTGGGTGCAAGAGAGAGAGAACTGGGAGTCAGCGGGTCGGGGTGGAATGGCTTTAGGCAAATGAGCTTATCTTTCATAATAATTACAGTTAAGGTGCACATGGTGCACTCCCCACATGTGAGGGTGCATGTGGGGATTTTAAGAGCTAAGAGAAGTAGAGCTGTCGGTATTTAGTAGGTACCCAGTTACATTCTGGTTCCATCCGTATAATGCAAGAAGTAGTTTCCACCCCACCCTGCTCTCCGGGGCTGTGGATTCTAATAACAGATCTTCGTGCGGCCCGAGTGACGCCCAAAACATGCAGCTGGGTAAATCAGTTTCCAACAAGGGCCAGGGAGCCGCCACATTTAGAAAACAGAATTGTTCACCCCAACTAGGACATAGGAGGGTACAGACAGCTTTGGCTAGTGGGCTGTGGCGACTGTGGGCAGGACTGAGACCTGGCGTGCCCTTGTCTAGCACTGCCTTCCCCTTCTCATGCCCGGAAAATACCCCCGGGGTGTGGGGTTTCGTTTGTTAGCTCAGGAAGGCCCTCAACACACAGCAGAATTTGAGTCTGGTTTTGAGGCCAGCATGGTGAGCAGGAGGGTGAGTGACTCACAGCAGGCTGGAGAGGAGCATACCTGGGGAGAGAAGGTGGGAGAAGACCCCAGAGAAAGGGAATCTGACCTTTTCACACATAGTTTTTAAATACCTATTGGTAAAGTGTGTGTGTCTTTTTATGTTGGATCTGTATGTGAGCAAACATAAGCAGATGTGTGTATTTCTATTGAACGTGTGTGTGTATGTGTCTGTGTTGGAAGTGTAGGTGTATATTTTTACTTTAGTTGGGGTGTATATGGGAGGGATGTCCCCAGTTGGGTTCTCCAAACTGCAGGAGAGACTGGAAGCAGAGCCCGAGGCAGGTATTTGGGTACGAGGGATTTACCGGCATGAATTCTCAGAGGAGAGGGGGTGAGCAAGGATGTAGAGTCTGCTTACCCTGTTGGTTTGGGGAGCTCTGGAGCTACTTAATTGCACCACAAAATTAGTCTCCCAACAAGGCAAGGGGCTGGCCTTTTGCAGCCTGCAGTCAGGCCCCTGCTCTGGGCTCTCTCCAGGAGGTAGGCCAAACCTCCCTGGCTAGGAGTCTCCCCTTCTGGGGTGGGAACTCTGTGGAAAAGGGGGGCTGCTAGCTGTTGTAACAGGGTGGTCCCCAGGAAATGGGAAGTTCCAGGTGACTTGCCCCACCCAACCAAGGGTGAGGCTGAGTAGGGAAGAGGAAAGCTAGAGAAGAGACTGGAAGAAGGAAGAAAGAAGATGGAGAGCCAGGAGACCTGGAGGAGGTGCGTGGAGCAGAGAGACGTGTGAAGAAACTGTTCTTGACTCTTGGTCTTGGACTGGTTGAAACAGATGTGGGTGAGAGACCTGGGGGGAGGTTAAAAATGGCAGCTTTTATCTTAGTTTTGTTTTTGCTCTTTTCCTCCCAGACTTGTCTGGCTGTTTCTGACCCTTTCCTATGGGTCCCCACCAGGAGGTGGGGCAGGTATTCGGGCCTCAGTGGCCCTGCTTGGGGCCAACCCTGTTAGGCTGGGCATTTACCCATGGGGGATGGGTAACTTCAGGTACTTGATTTGCAAACTTTATTCTTTTTCTTAACTTTGTTGCACACTAATTGTATTAAGGTTTCTTTCCATTAAAGATCTTACGCACTAGAGTATGTTTTGTTTTGACGTGGCGGATGGCAGAACCTATTTAGAGTAGACAGGTTTGGGGATTCTGGGGTGTCCCTCACCCTGACCTGTAAGACTGCCAGCACTCAGGACTAAGATATGGGTAGAAAGGATCTGGGAGGCATTAGCTTTCTAGGGCTGCTGTAGCCAGGGCCAGGGGATTTCTCACAGTCTGGAGACTGGGCGTCTGCAATCCAGTCATCAGCAGGGCCATGTGTGCTCCCAGAGAGCTCTGGGGAACCTTCCTTGCCTTTTCCCAGCCCTGGTGTTGCTTGGCTGGCAGTGGTGTAATTCCTACCCCTGTACCCAGTGTCACAGGGCCTTCTCTCCAGGTGTCTGTCTCATGAACTTCTTATATAAGAAGTGCTCAGTCTCAGTGAATTTGGGCCCCTTCACCCCCTCTCTGACCTCAGTTCATTATATTTGCAATGATCCTGTTTGCAAACAAGTCACATTCACAGGTTCTGGGGATTTGCCTTCCAATGAATTTTTGGGGGAGGAGGCACAATTCAACTCCCAACAGTTGGGCATCTGAAGTCACACCCCACGCCTTACATTATATAGGTATTTGATCCTTAGTGTACACTTGCTCTGTGCCAAGAATGCTCTGTCATCTCACCTGCTTCTCTCTTTACCCTCATGACAGTAGGTGTTTTAATTCCTACTTTACAAATGAGGAAATAGGCTCAGAGAGGTTAAGTAACTTGGCCAAAGTCACACAGCAAAGTGGTCCAAAGCCGAGTTTTTGACCCAGGGAGTCTGATGAGGAAGCCTGGCCTCTAACCATAAATTGCCTTTGGTATAAATGTTGTTTCCAAAAGTGATGCTGGCTGGGACACATCCCTGTGCTCCTGATGGGTGCAGGAGGGCCATGAAAGAGGCTGCAAACTTTGTTATTGTCTGTGTTATTAGGGAAGATGAACCTGGAAGAGCTTTGGGCTGCTCTTCTCCGTCAGATATTTGATGCTCAGTTTAGATAGGCTCTGAAAGGGCAGGGTTGGAAAGAAACCAGTCTCTTCCTCCAGAGCAAACCGGGTATGGCCCAAGGCCTAGGTCTGCCGTCTCAGCAGCACTGGGTTCTATCCTCAGGGGCTATGGAATTTTGTTGGTGTAGGTGTTTGTGTGACCCATGTTGGGTCCATTGAAGCCTTCCCCCACCCCCAATGTGTCCAAGTCCTTATCCCTGAATCTAGGAATATGTCACCTTCCAGGGCAAAAGGGACTCTGCAGATGTGATTAAACTAGGACCTTGAAATGGGAAGAGGATCTTGGATGATCCAGTTGGGCCTGATAGAATCACAAAGTCCTTCAAAGAGGGAGGTGGGGAAGTCAAAGGGAAAAGACAGATAGGAGCATGGAGGCTGAAAGCTGTTTGGCTGCTGGCTTTGCAGATGGAGGGAGGGGCCATGAACCCAGGATTGTGGGTGACTTTAGAAATTTAATTTTAAATTTTTAAATTTAAATTTAAAAGACAAGGAAATTGATCCCCACCCCCAGTCCCTACCCACTCCCCACCTCCCACCCTCGGCTTCCAGAAGGAAGCAGCCCTGCGACACTTTCACTTGAGCCCTGTGAGACCTGGGTTGCTCTGTAAGATAATAAATTCATGTTCTTTTAAGCCACCAGCTTTCATTCATTCTCACAATTCCTCCTGTTTCCACACTTAGCCGCAGCGCAGGGCATGCTGCTCAGCAGTGCTCACGAGTTTCACACAAAGAATTATCCCCTGCAAGTAGCTACCTCCAGTTTTTAAGAGAATTAACTGAGACTTTACTAAGAAGGATGAAGCGTAATAATCCACAATTTGAGAGTAGATATTTATAAAACCTTCACAATTTTTAACTTAGCTGTGATGATTCCTTATCAAACGTATGAAGGATTCCATTTAAAAAGTAAGCTTGGTACTTCTAAGGTAACATACAGGTTTGAGTTTGGTGGAAACTGTAAAAAATAGGTTGGCTCCAGGGCTGTGAGGCCACAAAGACACCCTTAGCCCCAGCCTAGGGCTGATAGTTCCTTGATACCCCCCCTCCAACCCCCCCCATCGCCCAGGGGTGAGGGCATGCACCAGTCTCTGGGCCTCAAAGCTCATGGGGTGAGCAAGCAGGTGGAAGCGCCCTTACTTTGACGACGGAGAGCATCCCCTCATTGGTCTGAGGGTTGGTGTGGATCTCAAAGCTCTGCCCTGGGTTTCCGTTGATGATGGTGTAGGCCGCCCTCCATGCGCCGGTGGTGGGGTCGTCCTTGTCTTCTACTGTCAAGTTGACAATGACCCCCACGGCTCCTTCCTCCACGGTGGCTTGAAACTGCAAACAAAGCAGATGGTCACGGTCACTATTTTGAAGAAACTAAGCAGCTCTCCCCCCAAGGCCTGTGGTTGGGCACGTTATTACTTGTGTCACCTCAGTGCTTAACGCATAGGAACAGAGGAGCCTTCTGCTCCTCTCAGCCCTCCCTGCACCTAGATGAGGCCCACAAGATGAAACTTTTCTATAGCATGTGGGCAGAAGTGAGGCTTGCTGGGGCTGGGCTGCCCACCTGCATGCAGATGACCCCCCAGATCGGGGGCCTGAGAGGGAAGAAGCCTGGGTCATGAGGCACTACATGTTGGGGAGCAGCCTGGTGGGCAGGAGACCCATCTGGAACTGTTGTTGAATGAGACACAAACCTTCCTGAGTGGCATATGTGTTTGTGCTTGTTTGGGGCCTCCCCTCCCCTAAACAACAAGATAACCAGATAATAAGAGCCCCGCTGCTGGGAGACAGGCACTGGGGTGCACCCAGAGCCTCTGCTCAGTCGTACCTCTTCTCTGATGAAGAAAACCAATTTCATCCTCCCACCCCTGCCCACAACTATTAATGGTATGGCTTCGAAGAAAACATTTGTTAAGGAATCATATAAATCAATTGTGTGGCATCTTGTTGCACCTGTATTTTCATTGTAGTACATCTCAAATACTTGTTGCAAGTAGGTGTGGTGAAAATAAATCAAGAAATGAAAAATTGGTTTCCCACAGATGGAGAATTCATGAGCCATCATTAGCACATTCCTTTGAACTGGAAGCGTAAAGTATGATTTTGGTGCTTACCTCTGACATGCTACAGGTGAATAGTAATCTGTTTGCAAATATTTTATAAACAAGCAATACCAATAAGCTGACAAGAAGAAGAAATATCCTGGAATTTCAATTAGTGGGAAAGTGAATCTAGAGACAGTGAGACGATGTCAAAAAGCCTTCGTGTTCAAAGAGAAGTAATTTGAGAAATGAGGTTTCAGAAGCAGGGACTGATTAATTGACTTGCAAATCATTAATCATAAGATTTGCTCTTGATGCCTTGGAGGGAATGGGGTGGGGACAGGAACTAATTTGTCTATCACACCTCAGTTATTTCCCTTCCATTAAAGGGGCGCTGGGAAATTCTTAAGCATGCAGGGTGGGAAGTGGCTGGTGTGTGAAGGGACAAGGAGATGATGTCACAGATAGAAAAGCTCCACAAGGTCATTGGTTTGACCGGACTCCTCTGATTGCTGTTGGAGTAAGTGCTGTCTTCTATTTTGCCCTCCTTCGCACAGAGGTTGGAGAATTCCGGAGCTGGGAATCTAGACAGGAGGTTCTCAACCCTGTCTGCTTGTGAGAATCTTTTCAGAAGCTTTTTATTTCCTAACTAAAAATTTTTCACATTGGTTCTTTTGCCCCTCAAATTGATTAACTTGTCAGTCATTTACAAAATGACATAAATTTGGGAGTACACCTTCACCCCACCATATGCTCACATGCTTCACTTACTCTCCACCAAAGCGTGAGGGCTGACATTCCATTGTCAGGGGCATTTTAAAAACACTGCTGAAAAAAAAAGAAACTGGTTCCTATTACAGTTCAGGTGGTTTGGGACATGGCTGGAATTTAATATTTTCTTAATTTGTCTGGAGAATTCTAATATACAGTTCTGGATGAGGGGCAGGATTGAGTCACGTCAACAGTGGGAAGAGCAATGAAAGAACCCAGCCCTGCCCGAGCTTCAGTTGAGGAGCCTGAGGTGTATCTGGGCTCGGCAGGAAGGCGTTCTGTGATCAATTACTTCTGTCTGCCATGTGTCCTGGAGCAGACTTAGTGGCACAAGTGCTATCTAATCCCTTAGGGCTGCAGATGAAGAAGTAGACACAGAGCAGGAAGGAAGGCAGGGAGGAAGAAAGGGAAGAAAGGAAGGCATTTTGTCCAAAGTTGTTTTGTGAAATAAAGGTCATAGCCAAGTCTGTAGGATTATAGCCATTTCTGCTTTCCAGAAGTTTCGTGACTCATGCCCACTCAAGATCCCCATTACTTCACCCCTTGCCACAGTGCAGAGCTAGAGACCAGTGCTCTGATCCCACAGGTCTCAGTGGACCTCAGCTCACAACCTGCCCTCAGGGCTCTTCTCACATCTGTACCTTGGAGAGCAGGTGGGCGATTATGCGAATGTGGCAAAGGCCAAGATGTGTGGATGTAGGGAACTGCCAGTCAGGCAGGAAGGCTGCTACATTCAATACAGCATGAATGAGAAGTTGCTTAGTTAAAGCAGATCAGTGCCACATTGTTAAGATGAAGAAAGACTCTATAAGGACAGTTGATGACTTGAGGAGGAGGAATGCTCTTTGTGCATCTATCTTGTTCATAGATCTAGCACCAGCTTTTTCTCTGAGAGCAAATGTGAAGGGATAAAGTTATATAAAATTGAGACTAATGAAGATTGGCTCATTAACTGATGCCTGGATCAGCCATTTGCCTGCATGTTCCAGAAGAGTAGGGATGGCTTATTCCCCAGAACATCCCCAGAAGGTCACATTATGACTTTTGTGGACCTTAGGCAAGTTTACCTTCACTGGTCTCTCCCACTATAGTTGATTTTCACAGCCTTTAAAACTTTCATTTTTTTTCTGGCGTGAGGACAAATATCAAAATTTTCTTTGATACCAAAGTGATTTAAAAGATAACTGATTTTAGGATGGATGGATGATGAGTGAATGAATGATTTTGTAAAAGCAATACTTCAGCCAGGTCCAAGGGATATAAATCTGTGCAATTTTTCATGTCTGCAACACCTACCAAGAGGGCTGGCACAGAATACATTTTAGTGTAGAGCAAATGAATCCAAGTGAAATGAGAAGATGGTATTGCTTTAGGAACTTTCAAAGGGTGTGTTGTGGCCACGATGTACCTACCATCCATCCACCCACTCTCCATCCATCCATCCATCCATCCATCCATCCATCCATCCATCCATCCAACTAATATTTGGTGAGTGACTTCTGTGTGCCAGGCACGATGCAGTGTTAAGTCCTTGCGACACACTAATAAACAAAACAGATATATCAATGTATAATTATAAAAATGTGTTAAATGCTAGGAAAGATATAACACAGTTCTTGAAGGGGTTAAAGGGGGAGGGTACCTGACCCAGGTTGGGGAGGTGATTAAGGAAGAATTCCTTGAGAGCTTAAAGGAGAGAGGATTGAGCAGTTAAAGGGAAGACCGTGTATCTGGCATCTGCGACACTTGTGCAAAGACTGGTGGTGGAGAGGGCGTTTGTGTAACAGGGAAGGGTTGTGACTAGATGCAGGAGTGGGGTTGTTTGCTGTTGACTCCTGGGGAGTATAGTATCCGGTCATGCAGGGTGTTGTGGATTCTAGAAGGGCATTTGGAATTTACCTTGAAAGCAAAGTTGAGTCTAATCAAGGAACTGGATTATGTTTAAATCTACTCCTGAGAGAATTCAGAAAAAAAATCTTTAAATATAGAAAACATTCAACACAGTTATTGCAGTCTTTGTTCAGATCATTATTTGATTCTTGCATAAACTATAAAGCCAGTTTCCTTGAGCATCCATTTAGAAACTCATTATTGCTTAATTAAATACTCATTCTATTAATTCTATTCAATGTTTTAACCCCATTATGTAATTCAAGAATGGAAAATTAAATAGATTAAAATGAAATAGTACCATTTTATATTTCTGTTGCAATGCTCACTTTGTGATTTAAAAACAATAGACAGACATTAATTTACCACATGAGGGGGAGGGAATTATTGATTGCAGCATTACTTTCTTTAATTGGAAAAAACAGATAAAGTTACTTTTCTGTTAAACCGTGTGGCAAATCAAATACCAGAAGCAAAATGTATTTTCACACAATCAGTATGGGCGATTGGCTTGGGACATGCCGAGGCTCACTAGCTCTCTCCTCTAAATTCAGAACTGGGCTATTTCCTTTGACAAGGTGGGGTGAGTTCTGTGACCTACATTTGGGAAGAACCTGCCTGGACTTGCCACAAGGTTATGCATCACCAGGGGAAGTGGGCTTGCAGCCATCACCAGGAGAGAGTGCTCGTTGTCTTAGGGCAACAAGTTGGTATTTAGGGTAAGGTTAACCTAGAAGATGGATGTAAGGTTGATGTTCAGGGTAAGATTAACCCAGAAGATGGATATAATCATCAGGGGGCTAGGAAGCTGCTGGTGGGGAAGAAGCGATGGCAGGTGACTTTCAGAACCCCCCCATCCCTGGCCCCCCTCCCCCCAGCACATGCAAGCTCTCATGCTGTACAACTGAGTCCAGGCTCGTGGGCTGCCCAACCTGAAGTCCTGAACTGTTTCATGGAGAGCGAATGCTGAACCTGTGAAGCTGGGATATAGTGATCCAGACCCTGGCACTGGAATATCAAAGAAATTGCCAGAAAGTCATATAGACCTGACATTTCTGTTTGGGAGGATAAAAGGGCAAGGAAGAGATGACTCGCAGACTTGCAGAAATTTAACTTGGCAGACACTTTCATGAGTCATATTTATGTATAGGACACAGATTAGGGGAACAGTCTATTCCCTGGCTGATAGGCTAGTGGGTAGAAACTGTGATTGATATAATACATTTAAGGATCTTGGCACATTGCCTGGCATGTAGTAAGGACTCAGTATTTGTTAGTGTTGAGGAGGAGGAGGATGGATTTCATCATGTATTACATGAAATGCTTATTAATAAATGAGAGAATGTGGCTTGCTTTCCCCCTCCCTGCCCTGTAGTGCCTTTTGTTCTGATTATAGTGATCTACGTAGAATCCTCACTTCCCTGGGTAGGTGTGGAAGAAGCTCCATTCTTAGGTTGTGTACACCTACTGTTCACACACTGGAATTACCAGAGAAATCCAACATGCATAGAGAAGCAGGAGTGGACACACTAAAAGACAAACAGAGAAGAAAGAGTTGGGGCCCTCAGAGAAAAAGACATATTAGGCAGGGCCCCTGGTCTCTGACTGGCTTCCTGCTCCTGCCCCTGTGAGCTTCCAGGCCATTAGCAGCCTCATCATCACTCCAGTCATCACGGGGCGGGGGTGGGGGGTGGAGGTTCCACATCTCGCAAGCAGTGGAGCTCTGGGGAAATAACTCTGGAGGAGGTCTGCCCTTCTCAGTAAGTAAGTGTGGCCTTCTGATAAAGATTTGGGTTTCATAGGTGCTTCCCCTCAAGTATTTCTTTTTTTTCCTCTTTTATGTTGTGCTATGGAAAATTCCAAACATTTATAAAAACAGATAGAATAGAGCAGTGAACCCCAAGAGCCCGCCAGCAGGCTTGATACATCTTCCATTCATGGCTGTGCTGTTTGAGCCACACCCCCACTTCTCTCACTTCCTGTGCTGTTTGGAGCAAATCCCAGACATGTCATCACATCTGTAAATATTTCTGTGTGCATCTGGGAAGAATAAAGGCTTTTAAAGAAAACATAATTACAGTCCCTTCTTGAGCCAACTAACATTTTTTTTTTCCTACTGACAATTATTGTTTTTCTTTTGTGTCAGATGCTTTGCCAGAGGTATTTGCATGTTCTCTCTGCTCTGGGAAGAGAGCACCTATTAGCCCTGGTAAAGGCCCATTCTGGGGGTGGGGGGGCGGCTGTTAGACTTCTCCATGTAGTACCAGAGTTTTCCCAGTTAAACCTTTCAAGCCACCCACCATTACAAAAGAGGTAAGGAAAGGCAAAACCCAAATGTGGAGATAAAGAATAGTAGCTCAGCAATCCGGAAGCATGCTCGTGAGTGAAGGTCACTGGCCTCCTGGTCAAGGTTGTTCTTGATCCCAGAGAGCTGATCCAGAAGCTCCTCATCCTGTGACCCACCCACCCACCTGGGAAGCCCTGTTGGGAGAGCAGCTGCTGCTGGAGTGCTGGCACTTGTGGCCTCCTTCACCCGAGAGGAAACCAGGTGTCCCCGCCTCCCAGGGCCTGTGGCCAGCGGCAGCATCCCTGCTTGTTCTTGCCTCATTGGGCACACTCCTGAGCCCGTTGTTTTCCTACCAGAAGCTCCCATGTGCTGGCTGCAGCCACGCAGGCATGCTGGGGAGCTGACTCTGGGGAAGGTGTCCAGCCAGGTTTTGCCTCCCTGGATCCTTGTGATGCCTGTACCCTCAGGACATGACCTTACTATTGACTTTTCCCAAATCTGCCAAAAACAGACACACACATTTGCAAAACTAAAAATTGAACAAAAAAAGCTTTCAGAAAATAACAAAACCTATCATTTTCTTGACAAAACAAAATGCAGACACAAAGCCAGTGACAGGAAAAATAATGCAGTTGAGCAGAGGTTCTCAAACTGTGTTCCTGGGAACCAATGTCAAGCATTTTCCTCAAAACAACGAAAATTTAAACTGCTTGGGGAATCTGTTAATTATATTCTGTTTTGTATATTAGGGTTCTTACCTAAAATTTTGCTTGAAAGAAAAAGTTTTGCTGCTAAACACAAGTGAGGAAATCTCTGCCCTAGGGGACTGATGAAATTACTATTGCATTAGGTGGTGAGAGAAAACTAAAACCAAGGCGCAAATATGCCTGCGTTCTTTTTTCCTCTAAATGTCAGGTCTGGACACTTTATTTTATCTGACATTAGCATCTCCCCTTCAGTTGAGTCTCTCTCTTTAAAAAAATAAAAGAAAAAGCAAAAACACATTTGTACATCTGATGAGATAATTGGAAATAATTTAATTTTGAGATGCAAAGAGATTTTCTGCAGAGATACACATTTGGCTATAAACATTTGAATCTGGATGAAGAATGACTGTTTCAGGAACAATAGCATGGTGTGCTCTAAAGAGTTTGGGATTTGGTTTGTGCAATTCTACAAATTCACAGGAGTGGCACATTCAAGGAAAGGAGCACATTCTGACCAGCCTTTAACTAGTAGGTAAATTCTGTGAATTCTCTGCATCCCTGTTTTCTTCTAAATGTCAGCTATCAGAGTAGAGCTGGTTCTGATGCTGAGTACACATTAGATTCACTCAAAAAAACTTCAAAAGCTACTGACAATCTGGGGTCCCACATTCAGAGATTTTTCTTGGGTGGGATCATGCGTTTGTATTTCTAGAAACTCCCCAAGATGATTCTGATGAACAGTTAGGGCTTGGCCCCTGCTTGTTATGATCCATCATTATGAAAATCTTCACTGCCCATTCTAGCTGATGTGGGTGCTTGTGGGAACTTGTGGGTAGAGACCTGGGGTTGGGGGTGCTGAAGGATGCCCCTGGTCTTGAACCTTCTTACAGTTCTGTGCTCAAGGAGTCCATGCAGTGCCTCTGCCAGTGAAATCAGAGCTGGAAGTCATCATTTCCTTTACTTTTACTACTGCAGGTGCATCCCGTTCCCCCCTAATCTCTGTTCTCCCACCTTTACAGCAAAGAAGGGGTCTGCTGCAGAGGCAGGCAATCCACTTGGGGGAAGGAGAAATCAGTGCTCTGAAGCCCCTTCAGTGTCAGTGTATTTGACTTCTGTCTTGGAGGTTAGGTGGAGTCTATGCCTAAAGAAGTTCAAAGAACTCAGGGGCTTCCGCCCAGCCTTTCCTGTAAACTGTCCCTAGGTGTTCAGAGTAGAGAGGCACTAAGAGAAGCAGCATGGCTTCCTGAGGACCTATGAAGATGTCTTATTGGTTTCAATAATGCCACTCACTGCCCAGAGATGTGAGGCCAGGACACCTGTTCTATGAACAGTGACAAACTATTCTGTACTGAGGGAATCAACACGCTTTAAATCACCTGTAAGGCTGTATCTATACAGGGTGCCAGAGTCACAGCCCAGTAGGGACATCTTTACAAAGCAGCCTCCACCTTCCATTTTGCCATCAGTACAGTTTCTGTGGCTGTAGTCTTTCTGAAGGCCCTGAGTGTCCTGACTTTACTGTAATGCAAATTCAACTTTTACCCCTGTGAGCTTTGGTGTCTTACCTGTCCTTGAGTCATCTCTGAATCTGAGCTAGCTGGGTCTGTCCCCATCAGCTCTTCCACAACTGCACGCCAGGATGGGGCTGGGTGCTGGTGATTTTACAGATAAGCTGCAGTTCCTGAATCTAAGGGCTACATAGGAAGTTTCTAGAGGTCAGGCTCCACCTTTTCACCTTTTGAGAATTTTTTTCCTCAGAATTCAGATTTTGCCTCATCTGGTTTGATTTTCTGAGCTACGGAGAAAAGAATTGTATTCTCATTCTTAACTACACCAAATGGTGGTTTTTCAAAGCCTCAGAAAATGTCCAGATCAGCCTGGGAAAGTGAGCTTTTGTCCACATCACGGGTGGTCTTTAGATGTAATGCTATGTGGGTTATTTTTTTGGTAATGGTTTTCTTGAGAACCGTTTAATTCACAGAACATACAACTCACCCTCTGAAGTACAATGGAATGGATTTCAGTGAATTCACAGTTGTGCAGCCATCACCTCGATCAACTTTAGAACATTTCTATCACCTCAAAAAGAAGTCCTGCTCCCATTAAGCAGTCACCCCTTCCCCTCCCATCGTTGGAGACTTGACAGCCACTGATTTGTCTCTGTCCCTATGGATTTACCATTCTGGATGTTTCACATAAGTGGAATCACACACCGTGTGGTCTTCTGTGTCTGCCTGCTTTCCTTAGCATATTTTTTTCAAAGCTCGCCTGTGTTATAGCAGCGATCCATAGTTTGCTCCTTTTTAATGGCTGGATATTATGACATTGTGTGGATAGGCCACAGTTCATTCATTCATTCCTCCATGGATCAGCTTCCACTCTTTGGCTGTTGTGAATAATGCTGTTGTGAACATATGGGTACCAGTTTTTGCATAGACATACATTTTCATTCTCTCGGGTAGATATTTACGAATGGAATTGCTGATGGGGTGACTATATGTTGAAGGTGGTGGGACTTAAGTCACTCATCAACATGTATGTTTTGTGTCTGTTGCACATGCAGCATGAGGCTGCTACTGTTTCCTGGCTTTCTAGCGCACACTGGCTCCTGGCTCCCAGGTGAGGAAAGGCGATGTCAGAGATGAGTTTGCCTCTCACAGTGGTACCAGGGGTCAGGAAGGAGGGGGATCTATGAGAATCTTTCTCTTTCAGCTTCTTTCAGCAGTCTCCTTTCCCAGGTTGTGTGGGTTGCTGCTCAGGTGAATGCGGAACCTAAACGTACCCCCTGGAGCTCATGGAAAGCAAGCCCTCCTCCCTGCATGTCACTTGCAGAGTTTCTAACTAGAGAAAGTACATTTTTAATCTCTTGAGCTGTAGGAAAATCGACGTACTTGGTTAGGCTCCTGATGCTAACACCCCAGTACAAATAAGGACAAGAGAAACTTTCTGCTTTCATTACAAGGGATTTGCACAAATTCATACATGGAATTGACTTACAGTTTCTAATTTATATTTAAATCCCAAATGTCTTAGTCAGAAGAAACTGCTCTAAATCCATTGTCTCTATCTGCACCATTGACTCCTGTTTCAAATAGACCCACGGGCCTGATTGCAATTCCCACGGGCATCCCCATATTTCTTTCCAGAAGTGGCTCATGGAATTTCTGAGAACATCTGAATCCCACAGGGAGAAGAAACAGATGAGATTCACTCCTTTGGGTATCAGACCCCATGAGAGAGGAAGGATTAGGACAATCATTTCCCATTCCTTCTGGGCTCTGATCCAGGATGAAGATAACTGAAGTCTATGTGGGGGAGAGAGGGGGCCCAATGGCACTTGTCACATTCACATGTGGAAAAGTTACTAAGTTTAATGCCACATGAGACTCTGTCACCTATTGGCAAGTCATTTAACCTCTTGATACTAGATTTTCTCATTTGCAAAATGAGAGGGATGACAGTATCTACCCTTAGAGGATTGTGATGATGATAAAGTGAGAATACTTGTAAGTGCTTAAATGAATGCCTGATACATGATAAGCAGTATCTATCTATCTATCTAGCTGTCTGTCTGTCCGTCCGTCCATCTGTCCGTCCGTCCGTCCATCCATCCATCCATCCATCCATCCATCCATCCATCCATCCATCCATCCATCCATCCATTCATCCATCCATCTATCTGTAGTTAAAACGAACGTGGACAAAACAACCAATGAGATGAGTTTGCTATGGTACGGGTCTTCAGAAGAAATAAGGTCAAAGAAATACTTTGCTCTGTTTGGGTGCTGTTTCCTTCAGTAGCCCAGTCTCTTGCTGAACACTGTTTCTTGTTTTCTGAACTACTTAGAGTCAGGTGTCAGTGTCCTGGGCAATGCCTTTTGATGTAGTTTAGGGTGTCTCAGCCTGAGCACTACTGGCATTTTGGGTTGGATAATGATTTCTGGGTGGGGAGGCTCTGCGCCTTGTAAGATGTCACGCAGCCCCCCCCCCACCTTTACCCACTAGATGCCAGCAGTGTTGCCCAAGCCGTGACAATCAGAAGTGTCTCCAGACCTTTTCAGATTACACGTGTAATCCCCCCAGTTGAGAATCCTAATCCAGCTAACTCATGTCAGGGGGCCCTACAGGTATGTGCCCGGGCATAGTAGCCATAAGCCCTCCATCCATCCTGTAGAAGCAGATTTATCAGAAAGTTACTCTGAGATTCAAGTTTCACAGGAAAGGCACTGAAACAGCAGAGCAACATTTTCTGAAGTAATTGAATCAGACAGTGCCAGAAAAACATTCAAGGGTAAAACTAAAGACTGTAATTATTATGAAAATTATTGATGTAGTTTTCGTTACTCTACAATTTTTGAATTAGCGACTGATAATCCCTTTTATAAAGGAAGCAAGGCAGTTTTTCTTGCTTTCTATTCTTCCTGACACTTGCCTGCCTCTCATTTTTCAATAAATACATTTCAGGCCTGCGTGTGCCAAGTGGACTCAGGTGCAACATGCAGTTCTGGTCCTGCAGCTGGTGCCTTGCAGTTCAGGTCCTGCAAGGAGGGGGCTCAGAGGAGCAGGCCCATCCCCAGGGTTGTTGAGATGGGCCTCAGAATGTGAGCCAGGCCATTTGCTGTTTTGTCCAATTAGCACTGTGATCAGGCTCGAGATTACTCGACAATGAAGAATCATTGTCTGAGGTCCATTTTGCCCTCAGTTTTCTAAACCTTCACTATTCAGAGCGAGGCCCCTGTGCCAGCAGTGTGAGCACTGCCTGTGAGCAGTCAGAAATGGACCCCACCCTGGCCCCTTGGAATCAGATCCCAGGGGAGTCTGTCAACATTGGGAAGTCTGCGATCACCCCCTTTCACCGGCCCTCGGGAATAGACCTTTCTGCCTGGCCCAGAGGGGCTGAGAGTCCAAGAACCCTTTGCATGCAGCACCCTGGCCTGGACCCTGCAAATACCCTCTCCTCTCCCAGTCTAGAGGGGTTTCGCTCCAGGCCACGTGAACTCCCCTGCCGGGTCCTCCCCTTCTCCTCTGTGTCTTGCCCCATCCTGTCTGGCTCCTCCATCCTTCTTATCCCTCTTCTCAAGTCTGTAAACACCTTCAAGACACTCTAGTTAAAAAAAACAACAAAACACACACCACAAAGAAAAAACAACTCTTGATCCTAGTGCTCTCTCATTCCCTTCACACGAGGGACCCCCATTTCCTCACTTCCCATTGTGTGATTAAAGGGTATTAAATAGATTGAAAGTTGCTCTGAGGACTAGCAGCACAAAAATAAGCATTGTAAATTTATTTGCAATCAAGGAACAATATAATTGGTCATTGTTCAGAGGTAATTACAGGAGAACACATACTGCTCCAGAAATCTCATAGGGCGGTTGAGCAGGTGCCAAGGAGGCTTTTTGTGAAGCCCACGTGTAGCAGGCAAGACACCCTCCACAGCATGGCAGGGCGGCTCCAACCCGGGCAGCCCCACCTGCAGGAGCGGAGGGGAGGGCCGTGAGGGCGGCCCAGAGCTGCAGTGTAGATAAAGGAAACAGGAGGGCCTCCCCTGGGGGCTCAGCAGTTGAGAGCTGGGCTGCCCGCAGCCTCTACAGCTCTGGTTCATTCCCCGCCGCCGCGGCGAGGGTCCCACAAAAAAAAAAAAAAAAAAAAAAAAGGGAAACAGGAGCTGTTGCCAAGTGAAGGAATTTTAAGTAAAACCATGAAGTTTTTCAGCTTGTTTTCCCCTCCCTAGTGACAAGGTGGGAGAGAGGGGACGGAATTGAATTGCCAGGTAGTTTGGAGAGTGTGTGGGCGGCAGGGCGAAGGAGAGGAAGAGCATCTTGGAGACAAGGAAATGTATCTCTATATAGAGAGAAGGGAACTGCTGGGCGAGGACAGTGCAGCAGAAGACAAGACAAGAGAGTCAGGAAGAGAGACGGAGAGCTGGAGAGGAACCAGCCCGGGTGGGAGAGGGAAAGAGGAAGAAACCAAAATAAGGGAGAAAATAAGGACTGAAGAGATTTAACCAGAGAAGTAGTGAGAGATGCGAGAGATGAGGGAGATGGGGTGGGGGGTGTTCAGGGCTTGATTTTACTTTTTCTTAAATAAGAAAATCTGGGCAAATCGGGAGTGATGTTCCGGCATTTTCAGTATCCCCAGGGTCTGTGCCTGGAGACTGTGCCTGGAAATTTCCATATCAAAAACCCAGTAGCTGAGGCCTCTGTCCTCTAAGGCCTGTGCATAGCTGCAGAAGGGGAGACTGAGGATTCAGTGACTAAGCCCCCACCCCTGGAAGGAGGGGCAACAGCTTCCACTGCCACCACCCACACCCAAGAGAGATGCTGGGGGTCTCTGGTGTTGGGTGCTGCCTCTACATTTACTACCATGAAGTTTAATCTAAAAATCAATGCCCAAGGGAAAATCGGGTATAATCAAATAACGCTTAAAAGTCTGCAGCAGGGCCCATATGGAGGCCGTGATGCCTGGGAGGGTGGCTTCCCTCCCGCCTTGCGTGAAAAATGTACAGGCACCCCAAGGCCTTGCAGCCAGGCTTGTGTGCACCTTGCTGTTTGGGGGCTGGTTCGTCTTCCTTTCATTAACCCTGTATGTGTTGCACCTGGGTGTCAACTTGGTTCCCCTTAACTCATCCTTTTCTAGCCTTACCAGCATACTGAGTTTGAGGTACTTTGAGGGAACGTTTAAGGAGAGGCTGTGAATCACTGGCCTCCAGGTTCCTTACGTGATGCAGCTCAGCGCGCCCGCCTGTGGCCGGGGAACTGGAACAGGGATCCTAACAGGGATGATGGCTGATGGTTTCTGCGTCGAGGTGGGGCTGACCCGACAAGGAGGCACCTAGACAGAATCTCCCCCTCTCAGCCATAGGGCTCCTCTTAAACATGGTGGAAGAGCACCTTGCTGGTGTCTATGAGTCTCCACCGACTGTCGATCACCTGTCACAGATGTGGTAATGACCGAGGGTGAAAAGACGGAGCATTCATAAGGAATACACATCCTAAATAACCCCCCATGTGGAAAAATCCATTCATTCTTCTCCTCTGTCGATTTAGCAACCTCTGGAAGGAAACAGCAGCCCTTGACCTTAGGATTCAAGGAAGTTCCTAAGCAACTTGATGTAACACACAGCATGCACAGGCACACACATGACACACACGTGCACAAATAAATCTGTCTATGCACACACCTGTACACATACAAACATACACATGCTTTTTTACAGGAAGAGAGTGTTTCTAAAGCAAGTCAACATCTAGCCTTGTTGCTATGGTAGCACAAGTGAATGAGGAAGAAACCTTTGTAAGGTGAGCTTGCTCTGTCACCTCTGGGCAACCTTATCTTTCCTAGCATCAGGGTGCGGGTGGCAGGTTAGTGCTACTTAAGCCCGCAGGAGGAGGGGGATCCTGAAGTCACAGTGGTATAGGCTTCCAGTGTGATATAGGCTTCCAGAGAAGCAAAGCAAAGCAAAGCAAAGCAAAGTGAAACTTGTCTTGGGCTGCAAGTTCTGGGGCCGGTTTGCAGGGAAAGTTGCCAGGTGGGCACTTCCTTCTTCTGATATAACAAGAGCTAGAAAAGAGGGCCTCCCCGGTGGCACAGCGGTTGAGCGCTGGGCTGCGAAGCTGCCCAGCTGCCTGCAGCCTCTGCAGCGCCGGTTTGATCCCCAGCTGCTGGCAAGGGTCCCACATGGTGCGCAGACCTCTCCTGCCGTGCCTGCTGCTCCCCTCAGCAGTGTATTTTGTCGGTCTGCCTGTTCTGTTCCCCGCTCTGGCTCTGGTGAATTCTCTCACCCTCCCGCGCTTCTGAATGTACCCAGTGCTTGTATAAATAATTAAATAAATCTTAAAAAAAAAAAAAAAAAGAAAAGGTCAGCAGGGGTTTCATGGCTCCAAAGTCACTAGAACCAGCAGTAGGAGGGGATACAGCTGAATTAGGTGAAAAATGCACTTAAATAGGAACTTAAATAGGAAGTCGCAAACACATCTGAAGAAACCCACACTTAGCTGAATCACAGTAACAGATTCTTAGCAAAACGGTAATATACAAGCAAGTAATATGCATGTACCTCTTGAATGTCACCTGCCAGCTGGTTGCTTGGCCAGTGAGGAGGGGTATATTATGGGCTCCAAATGACAGGTGGGGGGACTGAGGCATAAGAATTCCAATCGCTGGCCCAGGGCCCCAGAGTCAGGAAGTGGAGAGGCAGGACTCACACCCAGGTTTGCTGAGTCTAGAATTTGTGCACTGTCCCATTTGGGCAGCTTCCACAGAGGGTTCCACATTCCCAGGGGGACAGTGAGAAAGCTCAAGTACCCCACACTGTTCCTGTCATCCCAATGTCATGCCTTCCTCCTGGCTGAGCAAGTCAATCACAGGCATTGCCCAGGTCACATGGCTGTGATTTCAGGACAGGAAAGGACACATCATTAGTCCTCTAAGGAATGACTGAAAGGTTTCAGCTCCAGTGTTGCTTCCCTTTTCCTTTGGAATGATGGGGGGTGGGTGGGTCCTTTTGACTTGTTTATTATTCTGGTGGTCTAAGCCTACCAGCCTTGGCTGGATTTATTGGAAAAGATGCTCCCTCCTGTTTCCTCTGCTCCATTCCTTATATCCCACTATCACATCAGCACCTGCATCACTGTCCCCCCATCCCAATCCATCTCCACCCTCTGATGTCCTAATTGGGGGCAGCTGGGGAACAGGGGCATGAATGGCAAACGGGTATGACTGGTACTTTGGCAGTTGAACTGCTGGGGATGAGGGAAGCCATCTGAGGCTTTGGTTTGACCTAAGAGCGCTCAGTGGACATTATCTGGGGTTTGATAGATGACATCTGGCCACGTGCTGGCAATTTTTCTTTCTTTCATTCTCCATTTTCCCTCTCCTCACTTCCTGTGTGTTTCTATGTGTCTGCTTTTGGATTGTGTCCCTGCATTCTTAAACGCTCAGGTAAGGACCCACCAAAAGACACCAGGTAAACCCCTTCCCTGTCCACTCTCCTGCTGGTTTGCCCTGTATTTCGAGCACACTGTCCTGCACATTGTCATCAACACCCTCACCCTGGAGGTGAGGAGAGGGAGGCCAAAAGAATCTAAGATGGAACTGAAACTAAGAGTCATCTAACACCCAAACTATCTCCACCATCCTGCCCTGTGAGCAAAAGAGTTCAAAGAAAAAAACTGGGATGTTGAGGTGTTAAAAGTGGACCTAATCAAACCAACAGAATCAAAACTGGGCACAGGAAAATCAATCCCTAGTCCTTGACTCATCCCTAGATTTTATCTTCTGAGGCTCTGTGGTCAAAATAATTGGGTTCGTTATTTTTTAAAAATCCTGAACTTTCAAATTATGACCTTCCTGCCAGCAGCGTTTGCTTCCTTGCTGGAGATTCAAAGCCCCAACACAGCCTTGAGGTATGGATAGCTTATTACTTCCCCATTCGGGAAATGATACTTTTAAATCTTTTTTAGGGATTTAGGATCCATGACCTTGACACATGGTTTGGTCAAGCGGAGATGAAGGAATTGCCTAGGGCCCCATATTCCACAACAGCCTACAAGTCACTCATTGGTGGCAAAACGGCCGCTTCAATCAGGGAGCTACTGACAAGAGAGCCCTGCCAGGAGCTGTTACGGGTCACCACGGCTGGCTCCCCTCAACAATATTTTATTGTGCGGACCTGACAAACAGCGCTTGATGGCTCCTGGGGAGCCATCTCGCTGGTCCATTCGACGTGACTTCCTCTCTCTTCCCCTCACGAAGCGTTATTGCTCTTTGGGGAGCTCGCCTGGTTGACACTGTCCATGAGAAGCTCCATCTCTGCTAAATGAAAGAACTCCATCATTTTTATGCTGGTCTTCCAGAGACTACGAGAAGCTACCTTCCCTTACCAAATGTTGCGTGGGAAAAAGACAAACTGTGTTTGCAATGACTGGGTGGTCACAGCTCAATCAAGCAAATGAAGTTAACATGATATTTCCCCCCCACGTCCCCTAAGCAACAGGGTCATGGAGAGAAAAAAAGACCAAACACTCAGGATCTTATTGAAGTCCTAAACCCGAGATGCATTTTCAGAGGCAGGGCAGATTTCCACGCCAAACTAGAAACTCAGGCAAATTTTACTGCTAGGTTATGGCAGAAATCTCATAAACAGAAGTTTTTGGGTAGAAGTCTGTCAGATAACCTAAGGGCTTCATTCTGTGTTTCCAATGTATGCTCATTGATTGCATCTGCAGGCTCCAAAACGCTGTTCTCACATTTCCCTTGAACCAGCAGCAAAGTCAAGCCTGGCGAAGGGTGCTCTGTGATTGCAGGGATGCGTGCCGGGATGCTGCACTCACCATCATGGCTCCCTTCTTGAGCCCATGCCAGACACTATGCTGGCCTTGACAGGGAAATGTGCCACTTTATTCAATCCTTATTACAAAACGGGTCCATTTGTTTCCATTTTATGAATGAATAAACCAGATCTGAGAGGTGAAATACTATGTCCAAGGTCACTCAGACACAAGAATGGTAGTGCGGGGATTGAAAGCAGTTATGAGCTCAACACATGAGTCTGGATCTTGGCTAAATGCCCATTAACACAGGATGAACCTGTTAATTCCTTCCTGCTGCCAGCCAGACAAAAGGCACATAGAAACGAAGGGGGAGCTGCAGTTTCCATGAAAGATGGGAGCTAAAATACATTTCAGTTACTGACACCAATGGTTAACTTTGACGGTCCTAGATTTCTTGTCCACCTCAACAGACTCAAGGGTTGCTGCAAACCCTGCCCCCGCCTCATGGAAGTGTCAGCTCACATGACTCAGCTTGTCAGTCTCTCACAGAGATGGCCGAGGGGTTTTCCAATTGGATGCTGGGTTGTTCCACTGCCTTGCTCTCGTTGAACAGCCTTGAAGAGATGGGATTTAAATTGTGTCGAGGATATTAGTCTAAAGTGAATGAAGTGGAGAGTAGACTTCTCGTTTATGTCCCCAGAGTGATAAATGAGGGAGTGTAATTTTTTTTCTAAAGCAAAGAAAATGGGAAACCAACGTGGATTTCAGACACATGAGAAATAGCTTATGAATTTAGATGATAGCTCGGCAGAAATAAATTGTACATCTGTTCATTCATTTTAATAAAGTGGAGAGATGGCATGCTGCTGCAGCCCTTAGAGAACCCTGAGTTTTTAAAATTATGGTCCTATAATAGTAGCATTAAAATTTGTAATGCAGTCGGTGGTTTCTGAATTGGAGGGAAAATTCATTTATAAAATAAGGGTTCAGACTTTGGAATGTAAATGGGAACATGCAATTTTTCCTGGCCAGATATGAATTAGTCCTGGGAGGGTATGGCAACATCTTGACCATAAAATATATTTTTTAAATCTTAAGAGAAAGTTTTCAAAATGCTATGAAACTTCTTTGGGCAATCTCTATTTAGGTAAATCGTGCAGGTATGAAACATATGGTTAACTGGCTCTGTTATTTT
The DNA here is from genome assembly GCF_014898055.3 of Talpa occidentalis. Lineage (NCBI taxonomy): Eukaryota > Metazoa > Chordata > Mammalia > Eulipotyphla > Talpidae > Talpa > Talpa occidentalis. Next base: position 19,727,881 of record NW_023601754.1, on the reverse strand, counting down.
TCCCTTGAACTTGGTGCTTCTTGTACAAGGGCAATTATAGATTAATATTTCCATTTGAAATGGGTTTAGTCTGTTACAAATACAAAAATCATTTTTACTCAATAGCAGAAACATAAGGAAGAGAACTTTTATAGACCAGCAATTACCAGTTACCATGAAAATTTACTCATTCGACAAATAGTATTGAGTTTCTTATTACATGTGAGCCCTATGCTGGGTACTGGGAAGTACAACAATTGCGATGCTAGGTTTCCTGCTGACTTTAAAACCCAGAAGCATTATTAAAATTTCTTCAAAAATAGGTATTAGGGCCATAGAAAGCTGTTTAGACAGAGTAAGCAATTTCAATTTTATTTCACAAATCGGCCACTTTAATTTTCAGGTGGGGAAAAAGGTACAAAGAAACCAATAGTGTCGACTGGCTATTGAGAACACAGCCCCAGCTAGGAAAACCCCAGATCACCCCCAGTATATTTAACTTGTCTCTTAACAGAATACTGAATGGATACAGATTTCATACTTCAGCGAATAACCTTGCAAATGACAAATAAAGACTGTGAAGGGGCTGAGTTTAGTCTTGCAAATAGTTTATAGCGTAGGTCAGCTTTTGTCCAGAGATGGAAGTCTTTCTCCCCAGGTTTGTGGGAACCAGGATCGTATTTGGAGGGCGCATGGATAAAGAGTCTGGGATGTGACACATCCCTGGCGACAGAGAGGCGAGGCAAAGGCACAAACTATTGTCCAGGCAGGACGATGCTATGGAACTGGGCAGATGCAGGAAGACAATAGATCCCAGAAAGTCCTGCAACTATCTGTTGTGACTAATGCCTAGAATTAGAATGACACAGGTCAGAGGCCTCCTGGGAATTCTGTTTTTATAGACCTATGGGCATCTATGTCTAGTTTCTTAGGCTTCATTCCTGGGAGTGGGATAGTTGAAACAATAAATAGGAATTTTCAAAGGTGTCTGGTGTTTGAAGGTGTTTGGATTCAGAGCCCACCTTTGAGTGTGGCCCTACTGTTTCAACCACTGGGATCTCTTTTGATTTGGAAATGGGGCACATTATCTGCTGAGAAAGAGATGGGATGAGTGGAGTTTTGAAGGCAACAGAGAAGGTTGAGATCAGCCACCGAGAAGTAGCAAGATTAGTTAGAAAGAATGGAGACACCTGCCCCACCAGCCTCCCCATACACAGTGGCCTGCTCTCCCTGCATTTGAAAACCAAGTGTTCATGGATGCACACAAATATCATCTATTGGTCCACTCATCTTTAAGAGGCCCCATCATAGTGCCTGTGTTGTAGGTGCTACTGGAGTATGGGAGGTTCAGCTATGTCCTAAGCACTTTCAGATTCCTACTTTGTTATCCATCCTGCAGGAATCCTGCTAACACAATCACCATTGCATTCTTCACAGAAAGTTCCCAGGACAGCTCTAGGTCCTCTCGCAACCAGATGGCCGGTGCTCTCCAGCACTCCTTGGGCGCTCCGGCATTGAGTCCAACCTCAACACAGTAAGGAGGACGATTAGGCAACAGCCACATGCTGGCTGTGTGGCAAAATCAGCTGAAGAAATAAAACAGCCCAGAAAGTGGAAGCCAATCTGTTCCCTCACATTTTTCCCGGGGTAGAGCTGCTCGGGGGAAGGCCCTGGCTCAACCTGACTGGAGATGCTGTGTTTTCTGCCGGTCATCCCATCACCTGTGCTTGTCTCCTGCTACCCCAAAGCTCATGCACACACGTGCGCTGACCTTGTCTTTTCAGGTTCACAGGCCCTCGGACTGAGGGGCCTCCAGACCGCCTCTCCCTTCCAGCTAACGCCAACTCAGCCGCCCCCTCTGCGGCACAGAGGATGAAGTGCCAGCTGAGCTCCAGTGTAACAACAAGTGAACTGTTTCAAAGCCTAAGAAGGGGGAGGAATATAAGGGGTGGAAATTGCAAAGAGAAAATAACTGATTTTTCACAGGTCTGAGAGATAATAGCAAATCCCAGGACAGACAGAGAACGGGGACAGTTCTGTCTGCACGGAATCCTTTCATCGTAGTCCTGGCATGTTTTATATGAACCAGTGCCAGTTTCCATGATATAAATCCTGCTCACCAGGGCTGATTTCAAGGTACCAGCATGAGATCATCCACACAGGGTTGGGAAGTGGGGGGGACACTCAACCAACTCTTGCAAAATTTGGGCTCCCCAGCTCGTGGTGACCAGGTGAAGGTAACAGATTCTCTTTCCAGCAGCTTCTGGAGTTGATGGAAAATACAGTTTTCATCTGTGGGCATTCCTTTCTTCAGGGAATTATCTTAGCCCAGCCCCTGGCGTCGGTTGGTACTGCTGACCATGGGCCTCGTTTGTCATCCTGTTTCCCAGATGTGTGCAAGTGACCTGACCGGGGTGGGCCAATCATCATTTCATTCCCTGGCACACAGTGTCTTGTCTGGCCTTGATGACCCAGGACAATCTGCCCAAGTCTTTCCACAAGATTAGTGTCTGGGTAGGGGAGAGTGTGTGCATCTTGCATCTTCCTTTGTACATAAACCATGAGGACATAAGCTTAGGGCCACCAGAGGTCACCTTACCTGCCTTAAAGAGAGAACCTTCTAGAGAATAAAGCCAACATGGAATGATAGAGCTGAGAGATGGGGTGGCCTCTAAGAACATCTTGGAGATGTTTGAGCCCTGAATGCAGCCATTGCCAGTGGTGCCAGTGCTTTACCCAGTGATGAGCACCAATGCATTGCCCACTGCAGAGTACCAATGAATTCCATGACTTGCTCATGGTAGTTCAAAGTGGGATGTTTACCCTTGACAACAAAATGAGTGTAAGTAGAGGGTCCTTAACTCTGGAGAAGCCAAAATCGGATTGTCCTAAGAAGAGTGGCTTCTGGTCTCAGCCTTGCTCTTGTCTTTTCAGTTTCCCAGAGCTGGAGGAAAAATGAATTTTTTGGGCCGTTCTACACAAGGCTGGTATAAATGATCAATTCAGTTTGCTGGGGTTTATTGAGACTTTTCTCTGAGCAACAGGGCTCACTGCCCATCAGGTGGGAAGCCAATGCTTGGCCCTGACAAACCAAATAGATAACCAGTTTCTGCTCTCAATACAGATTTACAGCGTGGAATTGAACCCGGGCTAGACCACATATCCAGGGGCAATTAGCAAAGGCATCTGTTCCTATTCACAGAGCTGCCGGGAAAGAGTATTGCTATTTAGATTTGATTTAATGCAACAAATATTCTTTGTGTTCCCTGTGTGGACATAGCTCTGTGACGGAAGCAGGAGTCTGACAAATGAAGCTGTGTCTGCCCTCAGGGAGCTCCTGTGTGGAGAGGAGGCAGAAATACATATCCATAAATGCTGATCCAGTGCCTGCTGGGGAAAATGCTGGGATGGAGGCAAGAACAAAACGCCGGAGAAACACAGGGGACAGAGAGCCAGTTAATTCTGACTGAAGGGCTTGGGGGAGTTTAAAGGACATGCAGTTTCCTAAAGTCTGCCACTGGGGGAATGGACTCAGGTGGGCCAGCTCTCCTCCCCTTCCCTGCACCCCAGCTCTCTTCTCAGCCCCTCAAATGCCTCTTGCATGCCTCAGGGCATTGGCACATGCTTCTATCTCTGTCCAGAAGGAGGTGCTCTTGCACCACCTCTCCTTATGTCACTTCACAAAGCCAAGACTTAAAGGGGAACCCCAGTTTTCCAGATCCTAGAGTAGGTCTGTTTCCTGAATGTTCTGTTGCCAAAGCACTCTGAATTTAGCTGTGGATGCAGCCCACTTACAATATTTTCATCTGTCCTCCCTGCTAAACCTCAAGAAAACAAGGGTTTCCTCATCTCATTTGAACCTTCAGCCTTCAGCCCACTGCCTGTGTTTGATAAGCCTGGATGAACGGATGCATGAGGGAGCTGGGCCTCCTTGCCACTCTGCTCGCTCAGAACAAGTCCATGAAATGTGCAAACTTGTGGACATGGAGGAGCACATTATCTCATTAATGATTATGGAGCTGCAGTTAGGACAGTCATAAATTGAAAAGACTTAAAAATGGTTAGCAGAGACAACAGACTACTGTAAAAATGACCCTAGTTAATGAGCCAAGTTTTTCTTGCTTTATAGGCCTTTGCCCAATTTCTCCAGCGAGTAAAAGCTGGGTTTTAACCAAGATATCTAATAATTGGTGTATCGTTATAGGGTTTGATAGCAATGCAGGGAGAGCTGACATTAGCTAGGCACGTGGATGAAAAGTGGAGACATCAAAATCTTTTGGGAATGTTTCTGTGTGCTGACTAGCCTTTTTGATGTGTTTGTTGTGGTCTCCTGGAAGAAAGCAGGCTAGTCGGGATGCTGGCTTCTTTAACTTGTGCGTCCTGCGGAGCAGGAACAATGTAGTAACTGTGCGAGGGTGTAATGGAGAGCTGGCTTCTGGAACACCCTGAGTTGTTAGTCCTGCCCACCCCCAAATGCACGTTATAACTTTGGACATGTTCCTTAATTTCCCTGTGCCTCAGTGTCCTCATCTATGAGTTGGGGATAATAAGCTAGTCATGGCCCAGGGCTGTCATGAGAATTTGGTGTGCTGTGATACTTAATACACTAGAACAAAGCCTTAGCCAGCTGAGCCCTTAGTTACTGTTGGTCTAAAATAATTGGTTTTCTGGATGAAAATGTTACCATTTATTCACTGTTCATAAGAAATTATTATATTTGTCTACTGGAGGTATCCAAAGATCATACAAATGTGCTCATCAAGTACATTGGCTATTAAGAGACCGCTCCCCTTTTTGCCTTCTGAGGCTAGTGTGGAGGGAGAGAGAGTAGCTCAGTTGTCGAGGTGAGCCCAGCAGAGAACTTATTTGGTACCCGGGTTCTATCAGGGCCTGTGCCAAACACTGTCCTGACTTGAACCGGGAGGCAGGGGACGCGTCAGCAAGGTAGGAGGCAGTGGGTTGAAGTTTGAAAAGTTCAAGTGGAACTGAGACTGGGGGTCACCAGCCTGGGCAGTTTTGGCCACCCCTGGTGCAGAAGTGTGATGAGGAAAGCTGGAAGCCATTCCCTGAGGAACAGCCCTGGCACAACTCACGGAGCAGGAACACAGCAGCTGGGTCTGAATTGGGCAGAAACGCTGAGACTTGGTGCCTGGTGCTGGGCTCAGTGAGTGGGTCCTCTGTTGGGGTAAGTGCCTTAGCTCTCAGAGGGGTGTGGCCCATGAAAGGGGTGATGGTTGGCAGCAAGGCTGACTTGGGTTGGCAGCAAGGCTGAGCCACTGCCTGGATGCAAAGCTCTTGGACCCTGCCTGGCACAGAGCAGAGCCTTTCAGATGTTCGCATTGACCTCTGGGTGTTTATTCAAGGACAGAGGACAAAGGAGCTGGTCTAGGGAGACTTGGACAGAAAGAATGTCTGATCAAATAATATGTCTTGCCTCCGTCACAGCTCATTGCATCTTGCTGTTGTTGCTGGGATGCTTGCAGCGTTAAGGAGAGTCCATGCTTTGCGTGTGCAGGGGAGATGCGGGGCTCAGAAAGCTGACAGCTAGCTCCCCAGGGAGCTCAGGGAGGAACTGACCCCCTTCACTGAGTTGTTCAAGTATTAGGAGAGCATGTGGAATGTGGAAGGAGGCCGTAAGCTTGAAAATGATGACATCAGTGTCTACTGACGTTGGGTCCCGGCGTGGGTCTGTGAGGGACGTCGGTCCCTCCAGGTCTGTGAGGGACACAGGTGGCTGGGTCGCTTGTGACCGTCCATCTCCTGAGCAGTTGCTCACCCTGAGAAATCTCAGGGCTCCCCAGCAGTGTGCAGGCTCTCTGCTTTGGGAGGTTTTTAGAATCCTTTTTAGTGTCCATCAGTGTCTTCCCACTGCACTTTGCTTTGTCTGCATGTCTGGCCCCTGCCATTGTCTATGCTGCCAGCCCACATTCTCCCACGCTGCTCCAGCCACAATGCACGGCCCTTGGGCCCTTGAGCAAGGCAAGCTCTTCCAGCCTCCTGGTCTTCACACCAATCCTCTGCAGTCTACTTGTTCTCATTGCCATGGGGGCTTTGTATCTCCGCAAAAAGATATATTTGAATCCTCGGCTGCAGTACCTCAGAATGTGACCGACCTTCGAAACAGGGTCTTCACAGAGGTGAACCAAGTTCAAATAAGGTCATCACGGTGGGTTCTAATCCGATATGCCTGCTGTCCTTACAGAGAGGGGAAATTCAGACAGATGGGCACAGGGGGAGCAGGCTGTGGGAAGCTGAGGGTAGAGCGGGGTGTTGGATATACAAGCCTATGCATGTCACAGCTTATCGCTGGCAAGCCAGCAGGGGCAAGGACCATGTTAACTGATTCTCCCTCAGAGGAATCTACCCTGCTGACCCTCTGGATTTCTGACTTCCAGCTCTGAGCTCAGCAGTATGAGAATAGATGGCTGTTGTATGAGCCCCATTGTTACGGCGACACCCTACAATCACTGAAAATGTCACCTCCTCCAAAAAGACCTCTGAAGGCCACAGTAGATGCCCACATACAGAGTGAACTCTCCCCATTCTAGTGTGTCATCAGGGCCATTATGTAGCTATTTGCTTGGTTGCCCCCCACCCCGCCCCGTAATTTCATGAGCCCAGGGGCATGTTGGTTGAACGTGGTGCTCCGTATCCCAGCCTGACACTACCTGGCAGAGCATGGGACACCTGTCAGGGCACGGGGTGATGATGAATGAAGGAATGAATGAATGAGCTCCAGAAAGCAGCATTACGGTGCTCTGATGTATAACACACAAGCACAGATGCACTCAGGTACAACAAGCTGGAGAAGGCACCTCTCGTAAAATTCTACCCTCTCAGATCTGGGCAGTTCACAGCAAAATTAAATGCTGCCAACATTGGAAAAACTGACACTGGGTTTGTATCTGGAATAGATTTGGGTTTGGAAACAAATGGATATATTACAATCAATTCTGGATTATTTTGTTTAATCCCGCTTGGAAGAATGAACCCACACCGACCTCTAGAGCTGTGGAACATTTTCTTTCTTATTTTTTAGTTCACAGGATAAGTTGAGCCTGTCTCCACTCTAACGATCCCTTTATGTATTATTTATTAACATTGAGTTTTCTTTTCTATTTTTTTAACGTGACTGGTAGGGAAGTAGATTTAGGGCTCTCCACAGTTTATGTAGATCGGTTTATTTATTTCTGGAAAGGAATTTAACTCCAGCTCTCTCGGTTCTCAGAGCACCACTGTGAAATGATAACTCTCACTGCCCTCGTGACTTTCGTGTTACTGTGGGGCCGTGATTTTTCACTGGCTGCAGTGCTTTGTGCCACAATGAGACAGGTCTGGGATCTTCTATCTGCCTTGAGCATCTGTAAAAACCAGCAGATTGAATGATATTCTTTCTAAAGTCCCTTTCAGCAATGGGACTCTGTAACTTTTCAATTGCCTCTGCTGTTTCCTGAGACATTGGTTCATCAACCCGTTATCTGGTCACATGCTACAAGCCAGGTGGGTACTGGGCCAGGGCGGGGGACAAATAAGACAATGTTTCTTTTTCTCATGGAGCTTACATTCTAATTTGGGAAGAGTGACAATAAGCAAGTAAATAGCTTCATTATTTGGTACATTAAAAGGTGAGTATTACCTGCGACATATTAGAATGGACTATGTACACATTATGAAAAAAGGTGCAATTGGAGTACATGTAGAATATTACATCCAACAGAAAGTATGCATGCTCTATTGTCCATAATATGGAACAGAAGAATATTCAATTGTATATGAAAAGCTGAGACACAGCAGGCTATAATAAGCATTTACTGCCTGAATAACAAATTGCTTTCGTTTAGACATGTCTGATGAAACATTTGGGGACACCCCTGTGCATGAGCTGTAATGGAAGTGATGCAGAGAACATGCCCCTAACTATTGAGGCATCCCAATGATGTCATCGCCCAAGTAAAGGGGGATGACAACAGGCCGCCAGACCGCCTGGCATGGGTAGGAATGAGCAGGAAGAAGCAGTGAACTGCCTGGAGGTTTCATAATTGGGGCAGTGAAGGGTACATGGATGCTTTCCAAGTACAAAAGGAGGGAACAGCAGTCCAGGGAAAAGGGAACAGAGTGTGCAATGACACAGAAGCCCACCTGAGCTTGGGCGGTGTGGAGAATAAATAGACCATCCGTGTGGTGTGGGAGGAAGGCCAGCTGTGACCAGGTGGACAGTGTTTATCCACACAGAAGACCCCATGATCTTATTTTTGACAGTTTTAGTACAAAATTATTTCCAGCTGCACAGTGGGCTTGGCTGCTATGATTCCCATCATGTTCCATGTTTGTTGCTCTTAGTTTTCTATTGCTGAATGCTTATGTTCTCATCCCACAAGGTGCGTTACACAGATGCAGTGATGAGACATTCTCAGTGCTAAAAAAAAATTAGTTGCTTTTTAGCTTGGTGGTTGTTGCGCTCAGTGTGAGGGCTTTGTCTTTGAAAAGAAGCAGATGGAGGAAGTCTTCAGAGGCCACTGTGTTATGGAGTGGCTCAGTGGTGAGAATCTGCCATTTGTAGTAAAAAGTGGCTTTTATTGCCACTGAGTAGCTGCTGACACTCTGAGTATATCCGGAGGGTGAGCAGAGGCCCAGAATTTGCATAGAGGTTCACACAGGGAAGATGGGGATCAACACATCATGAATATGATTATAAGAGAGTGATTAATGCAATAAATCATCTGGCTGTCTGGTCCACCTCTGAGAGACCTGAAGAACCAGTCACAGCTTAAAGCATTCTTTTTTTTTTTTTTTTTTTTGCACTTAAAAAGCTCCAGATATTTTGACATCGCACCAGCAGGTTATAGTCAACATGAGGATTTTCAACAACACGAGATTTCCCACCCTGCTGTCTACAAACAGTGGAATCTGGGGAAGCTCAGGTCTCTCCTTTTCCTGAGTTGGAGGACTCTTCTTGGGATGGTGGTTTCTATTTATATGCACTGCTTATATTTCTACAAATGTTTCCCTTCACTCTCTTTTAGTCAAGACATCCAGCTGCAGACCTGTTTGTTTCAAGTACTTCTGAAATTTAGTTGATTCTGTTGATGATTTCATGTTTTTCTGTGATCTTAGTGCTGGAGAAGAGGGCAATGGACTCACTGCATCCACGTGAAGATGAATGGGGAGTGTGCAGCAAAGCCCCCATCAGTTGGATGATAGGAAGCTGGCACTGCAATTTGTACTAGATACTCCTTAGAGTCCTTGCACAAGGTGTTGGTCTGGACAAAGGTAGACTAGGAGCTGATGTCACTGGGAACGATGCTATTATCAGCACAGTTGGAAACTGGTAGTACGTGGGCACTCAAACCACACTGTCCTAGTCTCACTAAATATTCCATTTCTTTGCATATCAGGATTCCCCATCACACTCTATAAAGCACTATGATCCTAGAAGTATATGTTTGGTTTTATTTGAAACATCAGCTAGAAAACAGTCAGATATGTGATTTCACAGCATCGCAGAAAAAAGTCTCACATATTTCACCATAATGGCTATAAAAAGCCTTGTGGGAGAAGGGTCTGGACTATGCAGAATAACATTTAATCATCTTTAAAGATTTATCTGGTTGTTAAAATGTCTTGGGCTCCACCCTCCAGAAAAGTCACTCGAGTCAGATAATTGAAATGGGTTCGATCTTCTAAGAAATATGTGGTTGGCTTTCTGGATTAATCTCTATTGAGCAAGGAGAATGTGTAATTATGCAGTCATTATTTAGACATAGGCACATCTGAATTTAAAGGACCCTCCTAAGGCAAATAAACTCTTATGGAAGAGGCTGGTGAGTGGGAACATTTACTGAAGTTACATTTCCTAACTACATTCCTGGATCTACCAAACTACCAAAAAGAAATGAAAAGATCCAAAAGAGTTGTGAAAGCTCCAGCTAGTCATGTCAACTCAGGAGTAAGGGAATCAGGAATGAATATTGCTTCTAGCTACATAGCTACACCCCCTTGGAGTTAGAGCCATGTCTTGATTATCAACATCAAGGAGGATATACTTAAAGGAGATTTGACTTTTTTTAACAAAGATTTATTTATTTATAGAAGAACAGGGGTATAGGCCAGAGGCGTGGGAGGATGAGAGAATTCACCAGAGATAGAGCGGGGAGCAGAATAGGCAGAGGGACTGAAAACACTGCTGAGGGGAGCTATGGGTGAGACAGGAGAGGTCTGCTGCACCATGTAGGTGTCTCCCCGGCCAGCTGGGAATCGAACCCATGCTGCAGAGGTTGCAGACAGCTTTACAGAGCTGCGCTCAACCCGCTGCACTACCAGGGAGTCCTGAGATTTAACTTTCTTATTAAAATGACTTGATTTTGAAGCAAATGGTATGTGAGGGGATAGGCACTTGAAACATTAAATTGTATTTCTTCCATATTTTTAATGAAAGTGTATGTTTTGCACCACAGGGAATTCCATACACATTGCCTACTGCTTCTCTTTGATATTCCAGACTAAAAGCAAATCCAAATTTTTTTCTTTGTTTGTGGCCATTGATGCAAGCTTCTAGACCAACTCTCAAATCTAGAATAACTCCAAAACATGAGATTAATGTAAAACCCGCATCTATCTGAAAGCACTGGAGAACTGACAAGGACCCAGAACTGGAGGGTCCTGGATCCTGTCAAGAAAGGAAGTTCATTGAGTGAAGTCAATAGTCAATGGGCTTTTTATCCTTAAGGAGTTTTCTAGATTGTAACGCTACAGGGGTAGGAAGACAAGAGTCTGAGCAGAAAGTACTGGCTAAGGCAGGTGGTGGCCAAGCGGAACTTTCAGAAGTCTCATGGGGCTCAGAAGGCAGCCTCTGTAATTCAGCACTTCCAAGAGGGAAGCGCCCTTGCACAGATACCAGACCTTCAGTTAGTACCCCAAAAAGGCTGCACTGTAGAGTAAGAGGTAAATTACTCCTTAGGAAAGGCTGGGATCTAATTATGAACCAACTCAACCACAGACTGACTTACAGTCATCTTTTTCTACTCATATTCATTACAGAAAGCAAAAATAAACCCTTTCTCTCAGGATAGACTCTCTGCCAGATGCCAAATTAGCTCTAAAATTTTTCACGTATGTTGCTCATAATTAAATTTAAAATATTTCTAGGCATTCCAAGGACCGTAAAAAAAGGCCAAAAACCAAGTAAAAATATTAAACATAGAAATGGACTTAGAAGTGATCTAGATGTCAAATTCAAAGTAACTCAATGACATTTTCAAAAAATTGCTAAAATGGAAAATTATGGCAGAGATGTTTAATCTATAAATGAATAGATTTATATCATCATAATGAATGATATAACCTAAAATATCACAAGATGAATTAAGAAATCAATAAATGGGACTGGTATCAGGAGAGAGGACTGGTGAACTGGAAAACAGGTCAACAGAAGCATAGAAAATAACATATAAAACTAGTCTGTGAAGGAGAAAAATGGGCTAGAAGAAATAGTTGAAAGGGTATGATATAAATTGAGCTGTTTAAAGAACAAGTATGATAAATACAAGTTACTCATACCTCAGCATGCCACAGAAAAACTGTTGAAAAGTCAAGATAAAGCAGTGTTATTATAAACAGCCAGAGGAGAAGAGCCACATATAAAAGAATGAAATCAGACACCATCTAATACTGTACACAAAAATTAATTCAAAATTAAAGACTTGAATTGGAGACCCAAAACTGTAAAATACATAGAAGAAACCACAGGCAGTAAAGTACATGACATCAGCCTTAGCCCTTTCTTTGTGGATTGGGCACCAATGGGAAGAGAAACAAAAGCAAAATTAAACAAATGGAACAATATCAAACTAAAAAGTTTCTGACAGTGAAAGAAACTACCACCAAAACGGAAAGGCAACCTACTGAATGGGAGAAAATATTTTCAAATCATACATCTGACAACAGGTTGATATCTAAAATACATAGATGGGGCCTCCCTGGTGGCGCAAGGAGGTTAAGCACCGCACTATGAAGCAATCTGCAGCCTCTGCAGCACTAGTTCGATCCCCGGCAGGCCAGGGAGAAACCCATAAGGTGAGGCAGACCTCTCCTATCTTGCCCGCTGTTCCCCTCAGCAGTATATTTCGGTCAGTCTGCCTGTTCTGTTCCCCACTCTGTCTCTGGTGGATCCTCTCACCCCCCGCCTCTCTGGCCTGTACCCCAGCTCTTGTATGCATAAATAAAAAAATCTTTTAAAAAAATATAGAGAGAACTCGTACAGCTCAACAGAAAAATCCTCCCAAACAACCCAATTAAAAATGTACAGAAGACCTGAATAGACATATTGCCAATGAAGACGTGCATATGGCTAGAAGCACATGAAAAGCTGATTGTCATTACTTATTAGTAAGAAAATACAAATATAACTGTCAAAAAGATAAGAAACAAGTGTTGGCAAGGATGTGGAGAAAAGGGAACCTTCATACACTGTTGGTGGGACTCTACAATGGTGCAACCATTAAGGAAAACAGGGTGGAGGCTTCTAAAAAAATTAAGGATAAAAATATGACATGATTTACCTATTCCAAAACTGGGTACTTGTACAAAGAAAAGATATATGTGCCCCTATTTCATTGCAGCATAATTCACAATAGTCAAGATATGAAAACTCCCACCCATGACTGAATGGAAAAGAAGGTGTAAAAAGAGATGATTTTTCTTGCCAACTATAGACCTAGAGGGTATTATGCTAACTGAAATATGTCAGACAGGGAAAGACAAATACCACATGATTTGACTCTTGCACTATACAGATGCAAAGTAAACAAAGAAATAAAACTAAAACAAACTTTTTGATACAGAAAGAAGTAGATTGGTGTTTTTCAGAGGGGAAGAGGGCTGGGGGTTGAGTAAAATGGACAAAGAGGGTCAAGTGCATGGTGATGGATGAAAATTATACTGTGGAAATAAGATGATGATCCTGATGTAGTGTTTATACTACAATTACAATGTTGTATACCTGAAACTTGTACAATCTTATAAACTAATGTTACCTCAATACAAAAATTATTTAAAAGAAAGCAGCCAGAGAAAAAGAGCCACATTTCTTTCAATTGAGAAATAACATTGACAGCTGTCCCTTCATAAAACATTAATAGATGTCAGAAGTCAAGGATAGGCATCTTTAAGTGCTGTAAGAAAGTAAATGTCAACTGAGATCCTGCAGTCAGTGAAAATATTATTCAAAAATTCAGGCAAAAAGATATTTTTAGGTAAAAAATGAATGAGCAAATTGGTCACTAACAGACCTGCCTGTGCTATTCTTAAAACAAAATTTCTTTAATAAAAGAAATCTTTAATCAAAGAATTATTTAATTTTGATTAAATACGTCATCCCACATGGAAGTACAGAAACATAAAAATATAATAATGTAAATGATAAATGGGCAAATATAGATAGGTATTTATTAAATACAAATAATTTTTGAAATTTAAAATATATGTAGAATCAAAATATATGACAACAATATCTCAAAAATAGAGGAGGGGATAAAGGGAGTCAAATGTTCTAAGGTCTTTGCAGTATCTAGAAGTGGCAAAAATGCTCATTTAGTTTTACAAGTCAAGGATGCATATTTCAATTTCTCAGAAGTTACTACATGAACATGATAATGATATATAACAAATTATTAGATGGGAAAATAAAATAGTAAAAATACTGAAAAATTCAGAGAGGTAGGAAATAAGAAAGGAGAAATATATAAAAATGCAACAAATAGGAAAATAATATTAGGACTAGTAGATTTGAACCCAAATATATGAGACTTGCATCAAATGTGAATGGACAAAATAATGAAAGAAGACTAGGATTATCAGAATTGATTTAAAAATATTAAAACCTAAGTAGACATTACTCATAAGAGACATGTTCTATATATAAGATTAGATTACAGAAATCTTGGGAGAAGAAAGGATAGAAAGAAATATATCATGAAGACACCAACCAAAAGAAGTCTAGCATAGTTATTCTAACACCAGGTGAGGTAAACATTAAAGCAAAAAACATTTACAGACACAGAGAGGTGAGTTTTAGAATAATCAAGTGTTAATGCATTGGAAAGATAAGACAATTTTTAGTTTGTATGCCCTTAACAACACAGCTTCAAATGTTCAAAGAAAAAGCTGATACAACTAACAGGAGAAATAGATGTATCTACAATCACAGATATCATATCTACTACACAGATACTTAACAAAAGAATCTAGAATATTCGCACAAGAATATTAAACAACTGCAGAATTCATATTATTTTCAAGTGCACGTGGACAATTTATCAAGATGGATCACATGCTGGGTTGTAAAGCAAGTCTCAATCAATATCAAAGGACTATAATTATATATGGGGTGCTCTCTAACCACTGTGGAATTAAGCTAGGTATCAATAACAAGGAAATAACAAGGAAACCCCCAAATATGTGGAATTAAGCAATGTGCTTCTTGGCAGTGGTGACTATGGGAGGTATTTTAGGAAACCTCTGAGGGGGTAGACCCAGCAGGCATTTGCCAATGTAAAGTGAATGTTGGTTGATCTCAGCTTGTTGGCTTCCAGCTCACGCCATTTACCTTCACTGTTTTGTGAAAATTAGAGCATTTACCCATCCTTCACATTCTAGCTGTAGGACAGGACCTTTTAAGTTTATACCATTTTTACTATAGGTATTGTAATATTATAGCTTCAAGACCAAAACATTTACCTTGAAAAGAATTCATCAGATAGGCAAGAATAAAAAAACCTAAGCTATTAAATCTAAATTACCAACTGACATTTTAAAGTAAAAATTGAAGATGCAATTGAGTGAATAAATGGAGAAAAAGCTCAATGTCTCTTAAAAAATCTTCTAATAACACACAAACACATTCTTTAAAATTTAATAGGGAGTTCATTAATCCTCATGACCTAGGACTTAAGTGAAAACATGAGTTATTCAGTTAATATTTGTTGAGTCAACTACCTTGTAGGCAAAAATAAGAAATCTTTTCTAAAAAGATAACTTTCGAGAGAGGAATAGATGTCACTTTGCAATAAATGGGACTGAGTTTCTCACCTATAATTTAAACTCTGGGTTTGGAGAGTTTAACTACATTTCCTAAGATCATTTCAAAATACCTAATGTGGAAATTCATCACATGAGGAAGCAGAGTGCTGCAGCTGAGAGTATGGCACATGGGTGCTGTGCTCACATCCCACCTGCCACTCATCTCTCACACTGGGGAGTAGTTATCCAGAGTCGTCAGACTAAGCACATCCTCCACTACCAAACTGCAAAAAGGGGTTAATGAAACTACCTCCCACAATCAAATGTGCAACGAAACAAAGGTGGAGCATCCAGCTGATAGAGGTGGGAGGATAGTAAAGACCCAGCAAAGGGCAGGACTGTCATTACTGAATCTAGGTCAATAAGAAAGGCCATGGTCCTGACCCCCAAAGAAACCACGACCACAGCACATTCCGCCAGATATACTCCTAAATTGAATACAAATTCAGCAACTGAATGTAATGTAACCTTGTGCCCACAGACCATGCCCAAACCTTGCTCCCCTGGAATAAATGAGAAAGGACAACCATAATCCACAGTCATAAAAGCAGAGTTGCTGAGAACAAAGGATCACTCTCCAGAATAAACTAACTTGGTTATTTATAAGCTCTTGTACCACCTTATTGTTGCCAAGAAAATCTGCTTTGCCTTTTGCTGCTGTTCTGTTTGGCCTCTCACTCTGTACTTGCTGGAAAAAGGTATTGTTATGCTAAAATAACCATGGGACGTGCACAACTCCACACCAACTAAGGTTGAACTATGAAAAAGGCCCTTTAGCATGAAAAGTTATTTTCTTATGGGTTTTAACAAGATTCAGTGATTTTGTTCTCACAATGCGCTTGTATTTTCAGCTTTCCAAAAAAAAAAGAAAAGATAAAAATGTGAAAAAGTATTATGGCAAAATACCTCCCTTGGGCCTCCCCTGGTGGCACAGGCAGTTGAGAGCAGTGCTGTGAAGCTGTCTGCAGCCTCTGCAGCGCGGGTTTAATCCTGGCTGGCCAGCGAGAATCCCACATGGGATTCCTGCCTGCTGCTCCCCTCAGCAGTGTATTTTGGTCAGTCTGCTTGTTCTGTTCCCCACTTTGTCTCTGGTGAATCCGCTTACCCTCCCATGCATCTGGCCTGTACCCTGGATCTTGTATGCATGAATAAATAAATCTTAAAAAAAAAAAACCACCACCCTCTCTCCCATGAAAGAGCATTTTGATTTTGCAGATAGGGAGCCAGCAGGGGCTGCAGTACACAGAATTAATATTGATCAGCAATCATGGCTATGACCACAAGGGTCATGTTCAGCAGGGGATTACCTCTTTTTTGGTGAATTTTGGTGAGTGATCATTTTTGTCATCGATCATGATTGTCGCTGTGGCTGTGCCTGTTAATCCAACATCCATTCCAGTCATATCTTGAGCTTCGATAATCAACTCATACTTGGGATTTTCCAGGGTCTACAAAGCAAAAAAAACACAACAGAGGACATGGCATTTAGATTCGGGCTACACTTGGGATGGGTAGCAAGCATGTGGCCTGGCTGCTCTACATCCCCCTCCAACAGGTGTTTTTACCAGTCATTGCAGTTTCATTGATTATGTATAAATATGGGAATCTTTCCAATACAAGGCAGTCACTACTCAAAGATTGGATTTGGCCATGGGGTGGGATCTACTCACTGCCCTTATTTAAGGGGACATTATATGCATTCCAGAATGTTTCATATCCTGGGTTTGAGCAAGCATTGCATGTTTGATACCTACCTGTGCCATTTCACTTGTGAAAGTGATCTGGAAATAAGGCTAAAGCTGGTGATGAGATAAAGACAAAGAAGGAAGCTCTAGGAATTCACATTTACTGAACACTTTGGATGGGCCAGGCATTGGATCCATGTTCATTTCAGAAATCATTGTTAACTTTCCCAACAAGCATGCTAAGTTGCATGTATTATGCCCATTTTACAGGTAGAAAAATACAACTGAGCTTTAGAGTCACTGGTATTTCACTTTTTTCTATGTTTTGGGGGGTCATTTTAGTCTTTTGTGTCATGTGAAGTTTGGAAGATGCATTTTAATCTAACCATGATCTGTAGGACTCCACTATTGTCTCTCAATGTACGTAAGCTTTTCATTGGGATATTGACAAGTGTTCTGCCATGTCTAAACTTATAAGCAATGAACCAAATGACCCTGATCCCAAGATGGAAAGTGCAGGGGTTGGTAAACAAGGACCCCTGTATTTAAATTGCCTTTTGTGGTGGATTTTCTTGTTGTGGCCAACAGCATGCCATTCTTTGGTAGGGCAGCATCCCACATTTCCTTTGGGGACCTACTATCCCTTATTCTCTGCCTACAGGGTTTAGGTTGGATTGCCTTTCCCACCCTCCAACTTTTGGAATGAGCCTAGGTCAGAAGCTAGTAAGAACATGCCAGTCCAGGGGTATGATGGCGAATCCAGGCCCAGGTTCCCTAGCTGGGAAGGAAGTGCTGATTTTCTGTGGTGTGAACTTGGAAGCATTTAGCACAGGATCTAGAGAGCCACCTCATAAGCACAGCAGGGGTGCGTGGGGTGAGGAAGTCTGTCTGAGAAGGAAGCCAATCTACAGATAAAATTAGTTAGACTTGAATCTTGGTGAAGAAGCAAGGCTTCCACAATTGCACAGGATCACTCCAACGTGTCATGCCCGAGACCATGCTGTGCCCAGGGGCTTGCCAGCTAACTAGAGTATTTGTTTGCTTTTTCTGCTTAAGCCTATTAGGATTGGTTTCTTAATCTTAAATTCACACAGTGAATTTGAATTGAACTACCTTCAAAAACAAATCTAAATGGCTTTATTTTTGTTATGGAAGGTTATCTTCAATTGCAAACTATCTTACTAGTACCACAGTATCAAAGACCACTGGCTAGACAACCAATAACTAAGAAATATCCTGAGAAGCAAAGAACAAAAACAATGGCGGATCTCTAATTCCCTCAGAGAACATTAAGTCCACATTTAAAGTTTAATGGCTCAATGCTAGCTGTCCCCAAAACCTTTATGTAATTTTATGGGGTAGTGAGCTGCTTGTTCTCTGCAGCACCTTCAATTGGTTGTTCCTTTAACTTCTGAGATAGTACCTGAGAGTAGAAGCTCCGCTGGATGGTTTGGTGAGGCTTTTAGCTCAAATTCCAGAGGAGGAGTAGAGGCTAATGTTGACGTACTATTGTGACAGGGTTACTCACAGGGTTTTTGTCTGCAGCTTTTTTGAGATAACTTTGACCCATAACAATGTACAAGTTGAAGGCCTGCCATGTGATACTGGAGACGTGTATATATTATGAAGGAAGTAGCACCAGGAGTGAAGGCCACAGTCTTCTCTAACTGCTTGACATGAAATCTGGCTCCCGGTAATTCTGGTTCTGCCTGGTTCAACTGGCATCTTTCTGCAAAGGTGCTTGAAATGCCATCTACCCTCAAGCTGACGGGGCAAAATCATCAACCTCATGTAAGTAACTTTCTACGTAGCATTACTGACAAATTGGATTGGATTTACTATTTGCTATGAATTTTGTAGCTACACTATATGAAACTAATAAATTGGTCTATCTTCAGAATCTTCCGGAGTACCTCTAGACATCCTAACCTCCACCTCAACCTAATTTTTCAGATAACATTTTCACTTTTGTAATAAAACATCACACATTTTTGAAGCATATTATCATAAAAATAAAAAATTATGTACATTTTTTTGATACATTTTTTGAAGAAATCATGGTAAGGTTAACATCACTTTCCCCATGTAATATATTTACCAACATAATTCCTTGACATTTATTTTATGGGTTACATAAAATATAATTATGTATTTCATAATTTACTTCGCCATTTTTATTATTAGGACTTTAGGTTATTTCTAGTTTTTTTTTTTTTAATTTTGCCTATGTTAAAATGACACTGCAATGAACATCTTTATTCTGGAAGCTTTAATATACTTTCACTTTCTTTTTGAATGACAGATGCTAAGAAGTGCAATGACTAGGTCAAAGCTATGTACATTTTAAGGCTCTTTATTCATATTTGAAAATTGCTTTCCAAGAAGATGTTAATGATTTCCATACTACTAATGCTACCAAATTTCTCAGTATCCCAGGCATGGCTCACCCAGGAAGAACAGCTCACTTTGTCCCATGATGCAAACTGGCCAATGAGCGGGATTCTATGATGACCCCTAAAGAGGATGCAAGTTCCTCCCAACATCTCTCTTCTCCAAGCCCTTACACATCACAGTGTGGTTCCCAGCACCAGCTGCAGTGGACACATTCCCTCCTTCCTCGGGTGCCTGGGCTGTCATTCCTTCAGGTGCTGTGTCCCTCCCTTCCTCATTCTCGGCACATGTGTGTTCAGGGAGGATTGATCCACCTGATCTGGGAGGGGGTGTGTCACGTGGCTCCCTATGACCCAAGTAGGCTGCTGAGATTGAAACACAATTCTTGGGCATATATCCTGCAGGACTCTTAGATGAGAGTTCTCAGGTGGAAGGTGGTAGGGCACAAAGTTGTAGCCGCTTATGGCCATTTGCAACCACACAGAGAAAGTCAGTCTGAGAAGGAAGATAACACGGAGATGGGAAGATCAGGAGCTTTAATACAGTCTGAGCCTCCTTAAGAGGCATCTTTGAAGCCAGATTTTACCCCTCAGATTTTGTGAGTTCTGTGAACTAATAAATTTCTACTTTTCCTAAGACACTTAAATTAGATGTTCAGTGAGTAGCAAGGGGAGTTCTGTCTAGTATTACAGCTAATACTGTCATCAATTATTTGGTTATTTGCAAGGAAGTATGAGGCTATTGTTTCAAGCTACAGTATCATAACGGCTCTTCACAGTAGCATAGCAATCATTTCACGAATATACTATTTTTCCTTTTAACATTGTTCCCTCTGCAGAAACATTTTTTTGGGTCAAAGTTACTATTTTTTTATGCATTAATTTAGTTGGAAGTTATTGAATGTCTAGTCTAAATATTGTGCTGGGTATTGGGGATAGAGGAGTGGGAAAACAGGGTTCCTTTCCTCAAGGAATTGGAAGAGATTTAGGGTTGAGGAGAGGCATGTCCATATGTACCTGTAGCAAAATAGCGTCATGGCTAAGCAGAGATGTGTATTAATTCTTATGACAGCACAAAGGGTTTAACACTCTGGTAGTTCAACAAATTTCACAAATAATAATAAAAAAAATGAACCCTCCAATTCCTGTCTCCTGAAGTAAATAAAACTTTATATGATTGCAATGGAAATTGATTGATTAACCTAGTAGAAAATCAATTAGACTATTAAGCAGATAAATTGCAAGATTTGGGATGAGATGTTCCAAAAGGCTCCATTTCCTGGCAAACTTAAGGCTATCATTAAATTTTTTATTATGGAAGAGAAATGCAAATTACAGTCATTTCTAAAGGAGAAAGTGACTAGCTCTTCTATCCAAATCCAAGAGGTAAAAACCATCTGTAGTCTGGTGTCTCCTTCCCTCCAACCTTTGACATACACACTTATATGCAAGTATGCTTACATGTATATGTTTGCATTATTATGCCTTCATATATTTATATATATTTATATAGGGACATTTATACATATATACATATATGATTTGCTTTACCATATCATTTTCACTTCAGCACTTATAGATCTGTCTCTACATCTCAAGAGTTGTGTAACAATCCACCATATGGATTTATCATAACTTATTCAATCATTCCCTATTGAATGGTCACTTATTTGACTTATTTTCAAGTGTTGTTTTTAAAAAGCAGCTCTAAGATAAAAAGTCCACCATCTGGACTCCATTTGGGATTTTTCTGCAGCACACATTACTGATTTCTCAATGAAAACAGCAAGAACAAGAAACAAACTAATACTGTCAGCACCGGCTGTAGTGGACACGTGCACACTCCATTGAAGTGTGAGACTAGAAAACACCCCACATGGATCCCCTTGCTCATGCATAAAGAATAGCTCCCTCTTCTCTCCGGCCTACTTTCTCCTGTGCAGCCAGGCTTTCCAGCACGTCTTCCCTGAAATCCCTAGCTCCTGCGGTCTTTCTTGCTGGAAATACACACACACACTCCTGTTCTGGGCTGGTGGCTCGGGGCTTGTTACTCTGTGGGGAGAAATTCTTTGATGCTGCCCACAGCCGCCCCCTAGTCCGGGGTCATGCTTGTCTCCCTGCCCAGATGCACAGATCACCCCCTAATCCCTGGGACAATTGGATTCTGGAAATAGGTAGGGTGGAACAAGGCATCCCGGAGACAATGCCCTGCCCCTCTCTTGCCTCTCTGCACACTGCCGATCAAGGTAATGTCTTGAATGCTTTGAGAGGAAACTTTCCACATGTGCACTCCTCTCTACCTAGGGAGAAGGCATCTGCCCCTGGGGGCTAGACCTCCAGTTGTCCAGCTGCTCTGTCGCCTCAACAGGTGTGTGTGCATGCAGGTGTGTTAGGAAGTCCAGTGTTTTCTCTCCCAGCAAGCTGCATTCCCTGTGGCCCCTACTTGGTTCTTGTGTCTGTTTCTTTCAACGGTTCAAGTGCAGAGGGAGATGGCCACGGTCAACTCCAACAGAAAGAGCTGAATGCCTGGAAGGGCTGCCCCAAGCAGGATGATGCCTGCCCTCCTGCCTGATTCTGGGACAGTGCTGGCTCCTGACTTCAACCCCTTCTTCCATTCTAATACACCCCCCTTTGTTGAATCAGGAATTTTTTTCCACTTAAACGCCAGCCAGAATCAAGTATCAATTGCTTGCAGCTAATCTTAACCTGTGGTGAAGGTAATGTTACTAGTTCACACCGTCCATTTCTTCGGTCTCTGGTGCAAACAGCTAGACTGGATGTTGCACTTATGTGAATGTGTTGGGCCTCAGAAATATGGGCAGTAGTGAGGCACGGCGAGGCCCTGAGGATCGCACTCAATCCTCCATGTTTTCTCTTTTCCCAAGAGGCATGGGGTCTCTGATGACTCAGTGGCACTGACCTGCTTTTAATGGTGACATGAACAAGAAGTAAGCCATTCTTTAGACTCAGGGAAGCTGATTACAGAGCTTACCCTACCCCAATTGATGGGAAGGCTTGTTTCCTGTTTGGTTCTATTCTAAATGCCCATTTGCTGTTTTCCCAAGTAAAAGACAAAATTTTCACGGGTGAGAACCATGCCTTTGACCCCAGCACCTAGCCAGGACTCAGTCCACATGGTGGGCGATTTACTTTCATTATTGATAATGAAGATATATTACTGTTTCCCTGAACTAAATTATATCTCAAAGGTCTGAGAAGACCAGTGGCATTTCTAAGCCAGAGTCATTTATTCTCAGGGAATGGTTTATACTTTGGGGAGCTCTAGCTCAAGGAGATAGGATTTTATTTTGACCAAGAAACGCAGTGTGTCAAAGCTTGGAAAATTAAATTGGCTGCTCTGATTTTATTTGAAGCTATCTGATCTGTAAGACACATCTAAGTAAGTCAAGCCATCCTCCTGGCCTGGATTCTGCACTCATGCATTTCTATTGCACGGTGTCTCTTCGCTACCAGTTAATATATATTCTCAGAACAAAAAGAAGATAGTATGTCTTTAAAAGAAAGCCTCGGGTGTATCTTCACAGACACAGACTAGGTTCACCGATCACGCTGATTTGAAAACCAAACATATCATCTTGGAAAATAAAAAGAATCAAGTCACGTCATTAAATATGGCACATAATCAATCACCGGACCCTCCGTGTTTCACACAGCTACAGCGACTTCCCTGCGAGTGTGCCTTTAATGGAACATTTATCACTAATAACAAGCATAATGGTAGCTGTGGGGGAAAATCAACGAATAAATGTGATGTGGAAAGGTTCTGCCATTAACCCAAACAGGGCCCAGCCTCTCCTGCCTTGTCTACACTTCTCTCTCCACACTTTGTGCAGGAAGCATTTCTATCAAGGCCACCCTGCCTTTTCTTCCTTCCCATTTTCTACCTCTACCTCTTCCTCCAGGCCAGTTCCTGCTCACTTGCTGATGGACATTCTTCACTGCACTTCAGGGACCTCACTGCATAACAGGGTGTCTAATACTAGGGAGAAGTGGTCAAAATTGGGTTGATCATTATTACCTTGGCTCCACCACTTAGTAGCTGAGTGATCCCAGCTGAAGTATTTAACTCCTCACTGCCTCAGTTTCCTCATGTATAAAATGTGGAGAACAATGATACTTAGAGGGTGAGTGAGGATTAAAATGGGTGATGTAGACAGCGAAGCACAGAGCTGGCATATACATGGGCTCAGAGGACGGCTGCTGCTATTGTTTAGTAGATGCTTTGTACTGTCTCGTAAAGATGCGGCAAGAAACGGAGGTGGCCTTTTAGGGCTGCCATGGGAGGTGGATGCTGCAGCAAGCACTGACTGGGCCTGGAAGTGGCCCCCACTACCCCCATCAAATCTTCTGATGCGTCTGCAGGTTCTGAATCCATGGATGGCAGCTTGTGAGCGCCCATTAAGTGAGGTCACAGCGGACCCAGGTCTGGATTCTTGAGCACAGAAGCTGTGAGACAATACATGCTTACTATTTGAAGTCACTAAGTTTGAGGGTAATTCGTGAGGTGGCAATAGAGAACTAACATAGTTTCCCCCAGCACTTATCACAGCATGTCATGTGCTTGTTTATTGATTACTTGCATCTTGGTTTTCTTGATTCTCCATGAGGCTAGAGAGGTTTCCTTGTTCAGAGTTCTCTGTCCCAATTACTAATTCAGTGTCTGGCATGTCATAGTTACATAATAATTATTCAGTTCCAGATATGTTTTCATAAAGAATGGATTAATAGAGGGGTTACAGGATTAATGCTCCTGTAAATGTCTAGCAACAGATTCTCCTGATTTGTTATATTCATCAATTTTGTGTGGCTTAAATCCTCCAGCTATGGCTGATTTCAAGCTACCAATATGAGGTTACTGAGTGCAGAGCTGGACAGATAAACATAACCAGTTATTGTGAGCTGGTGTAAGCTGATTCCAGCTCATAAAAACTGTGCTTTAGGAGTCAAGGAAAGCTGTAAGGAGGCCTTTCCAATAAAACCTTTGCTGTGTAACACTTAAGGTATTGTTTGAGAAATATTAGCACAAGATTTACAGCAAAGACAGAATGTCAGTCATTTCTTTATTTAATCATCAGCTTTGCCCAGATAGGCTGGGAAAAGCAAGACTCCTGGCAAGAGCAAGACTCCTGGCAAGATGGCAGCTGAGCAGGGCCCACATTCTTCTCCAGGTCTGCGGCACCTGACACCTGCTCTATAAATATTGCCGACAGATCAGTGAACACATTATCTGGAGCAGAACGAGTTGTTGTCTGTCTGGAGTGTGATTTATCCACTCTGACCACCTAGTGTGGGGGATGGCAGTCCATAAATCTGGAAAGAACTGCACACTGTCCCTCTTAAAATGCACCTTATTCCCACGGCGGAGGTGTGGGACCTTCTTCCATTTTCCATACGATGGGGGAGTCTGGCTGACTTGTGTTTGTCTTCAGGCCCCCCTGGCCTTGCAGGTTGGAGCTAATGTGTGTACTCGGGTTTCTGGTTTGTTGACCCTTAAGTTTTCCTTCCTGGCTGGGGGCTGGTGGGTAGGGAGAAGGCAGAGCTCATTTTCCCATATATACTGGTTGCTGACAGAGCCAGCAGGGTGGGGAAGCAACAGGGGAAATAAACACTGCCTCTTAGACATATGCAGCTGGAATAAGCTAAGTGATAGATTTTAGGTTGAGGGCCACCAAAATCACATCAAACATTTCCAGGCGAAGTGTACATCTTGCGACGTTACTGATGAACTAACGTAAATAAACTGCCGGCGGTGTTCAGTGCAAACCTGGAAAAATCAGCCCCATCAGGCCCAAGGCAGCAAATATTTGACATCCAGTTTGATTCCATGGAAACATTTATATAGTGTCTACTAGGTTCCAGCAACTCTGCTAGGATGTGATAAACGATGCAGACCCAGCTTTTGGGGCCGTTACAGTCCAGATGATTAAATGGAAAGAGAGTCGGTAAGGTATAAGGAGATCAGCGATATGGACACAATCATGGGAAGGGGGTCAGAAGGTGGGGTGCTCATGGAGGTGTACGGAGCTTATTTAATTGACAAAACATTTACTGGATACTTACTACACTAGATGTCATGCTAGAGAGTAGGGATAAGTAAAGAGAGCCAAGCCTAGTGGGAGGGACCCATTCCCAGATCACTCTAGTGGAGAGAGCCATAGTAAGAAGGGGTGCAGTGGAGAAGCTTCCTGACTGGACACGGGTAGGGTCAGGGTGATGGAGACTTTCCTGCAGAAGGGACTTTCTTCTGCAAGGTTTGAAAAGGAAGACATTTAGCCTAGAAGTGAATGTTTATGGAGGAAGATGGGAGGCTATTAATCCTACAAAGCTATTCAATGAGGTTATTGGGTAAGAAGTGAAGGCTGATTTTGATTCTGGCCAGGACACTGTGGGAACAGGAGGACACAATGTATCCCCTAGCTGGAAGGAGCTCACAGCATGGCTGAGGGGCAAACACGGGAGGTGTTGCATGAGCGTGTGCCAGTGAGCCTGCCCTCGTGGTGGGTCAATGCCAGGCTGGGACTGGGCTTTGCAGGGTGGGTATGTGGAAAGAGGATTTAGAGGAGGAGGAAGAAGAGCCCAGTAAGCAAGTGGGGGCTGCCAGCGGAGAGGCCACGGGGGTGGTTGGGGTCAGGGTTGGGAGGTGAAGAGACAGCCTACCAGTTCTTGAAATCAACTGAGAGGTCATCTAGCCCAGCCCCACATTCAGGAAACTGCTTGAGTGGACAGAAAAGGGCATGAGGCTGATTAGGGGCAGCACTGAACACACTTAATTGGAGTTTTGAGATAAGCAAGGGCAGACCCCAAAAAAGTTGAAATAAAATAGAAAGCAATTAAGGTGCTTCTTCGCTACAGTTTTTATATATTTTCACAATACATTCTTTACCACACTAGCTTATTTCTTCAAAGTATTTGACCCTGACCTTCCAGGGCCACATCACGTTCCATAGAGAAGGCACCTGTACTAGGAACTGAAGATGTGGTCTGAGTTGGCACTTCTTGAGCTTGCCTGGATTAGCATCTCCTACACGGCACATTCAGACCTGAGGATGTGCATTTCTGACATCAAGTTTCTAGATATTGATGCTGCCTATCTGGGGACCACACTTTAGTTATTTTGTTTTTCTCAAATTTTATTAAATTGTTAATTGTAGGCATTTACCCAAAGGTATTTACCAAATATGAAAACTCTGTAATATAAAAAGATTCCTATGTTCCTAACAGCATCATCCACCACAGCCAAGTCATGGAATCCACCTAAGTGCCCAGTGTCAGGCACCTGGATGAAGAAACCACAGGACGTATGCTCTGTGGAATACGATGCAGCCTTTAAAAAAGACACAGCAGTGCCTGGTGGGGACTCCACAGGGACAACACTGTTCTCACAAGCACTTGACTGAATGCAGGTCAGCATATACCCTTTTAACCTATGGCTATGTATGACACACTTTAAATGATGTGGCTTTTACATCTTTACAGACACATCACCCAAAGCAGTGATAGTGAAGGCAAAGATAAACAGCTGGGACTACATCAAATTAAAGAGCTTCTTCACAGCAAAAGAGACAATAACCAAAATAAAGAGAAACCCCACCAACTGGGAGAACATTTTTGTACACAACACTAATGATAAAGGACTGATCACAAAAATCTGCAAAGAGCTGATGAGACTCAACACAAACAAAGAAAATAATCCAGTCAAAAAATGGGCAGAAGAGCTAAAAAGAAACTTCTCCGAAGAAGAAATGCAAATGGCCAACAGGCAAATGAAAAAATGTTCAACATCACTTGTAATCAGGGAAATGCAAATTAAAACTACCAGGAGATACCATCTTACACCAGTGAGATACCATCTTACACCAGGAGATACCATCTTACACCAGTTTTTTTTAATATGGCACATATTAAAAAAACTAGCAACAACAAATGTTGGCGAGGATGTGGAGAAAAAGGAACTCTCCTGCACTGCTGGTGGGAGTGCAAACTGGTCCAACCACTATGGAGAGCTGTGTGGAGATTTCTGGACCTACTAAACATAGAGCTTCCATATGATCCAGCAATTCCACTCCTAGGTATTTACCCAAAGGACACAGAAACATCAATTCCAAAGAACACCTGCACCCCTATGTTTATAGCAGCACTGTTTACAATAGCTAAGCTTTGGAAACAACCCAAATGCCCAAAAATAGATGACTGGATCAAGAAGATGTGGTACATATACACCATGGAATATTACTCAGCATTCAAAAAAGATAAACACATGCCATTTGCAGCAACATGGATGGCGCTGGAAGGGATCATGCTCAGCGAAATAAGCCAAAAAGAAAATGAAAAATACCGGATGGTCTCACTCATAGCAGGAATCTAGAAAACTTAAATAAGGGACCAGGAAAATGAATAACTATAAGAAAGTGAAAATCAAAATCAACAAACAACTATGAACCAGAGACACTCTATGGGGGGTGGGGGGCGGGGAGGGGAGGAATTGGGGTCAAAATAAGGGGATTGCAATTGTATGGGGAATATAAAAATAAAATTTATTTAAAAAAATAAATGATGTGGCTTTTCAAAGGTTCTTTCTCTCTGATTGTGTAACTCCCCACTCCCCACCAGTTCAAGAAAATCATGAACTCCCTCCAATACACTAAACAGCTTGCTTCTCCAGCCTGTCTTGACTGTTCTTGTAGGTGCCTCTATGTGGATGTCCTCCCTTGACTTTTGTGGGCCAGTAATAGAAGCTTAACTTCCCCAGGACATGGCCCTCCTTCCTGGAGGCGCTGCCTCCAGCAGGGCTTGTGAGAGTTTTGGCATCATCACGTGCTGCCAATGTCACCTCCCCCATCACTCTTGGGTCTATTTCCTTTTCTTTATCATCCCTGCTACCCCGTGGCTCATAGCCCTCCTCTTCTAAGTTACTGCAGTAGAGTCCAGGCAGGACCCTCTGCTGCCTGCCACACCTCTCTCCACCCCAAGGTCATCCTGAGTGAGCTGACAAAGCTGCCTCCTTTCTGACCACCCACCTTCACAGGACAGAACCACTGTTTTTCTTCTGGAAAGTATTTCCATCTCAATGCTTTGGAGTGGAGTGTCAACCAGACCTTTCCCACACATTCTGTCTAATAGGAGGATGAATTTCCTCCCATCTACCTGTAAAGTGGTAAATGCTCAGTTTATTGGTGAATTTTCTGTTCACCATACATGGTTTCCATTATGTCCGTCACTTCCCAGGTATCCAGACAGCCCTCCATGAGGGTACAGACACCATCTCTGACTTATTCCTGCTAGATCTCCCAACTGGCCTGTTGAGATGCAGAGGCCCCAAGACACTTACATGGTCCTTGGGTGATACTCTTTGAAAATAAATTCAACTAATTCTAACCCATCCCTCCCACCCCTGACACCGGTTGGGGGAGAATCACACAGCCAGCCCAGTGTCAGGCACTCTCTGTAGATGTTGGATGAATGAATACGTCAACGGGTGATCACACCAGTCACTGCACAGCATTGCCATCCTGGGCTACAGTGGTTATGCT
The DNA here is from genome assembly GCF_014898055.3 of Talpa occidentalis. Classification (NCBI taxonomy): domain Eukaryota; kingdom Metazoa; phylum Chordata; class Mammalia; order Eulipotyphla; family Talpidae; genus Talpa; species Talpa occidentalis. The sequence goes on along the minus strand of NW_023601754.1, from coordinate 19,699,201 downwards.
CCAAAGCAGAGCCTGGGCCAGGCTGTTAGGCTAAGCTGTCTCTGAAAGGCCAGCTGATGTAGAGTGCTAGCTTTCCAAGAGTGAGCTGGGAGAGTCCTCTTCCGGAGGGGCGTCTGTACCAGGGGTGTCTGTGCTCCCACTGCTGGGCTGGATTCTCCTCTATCTCATGCCAGATGCCCCATGGCCACCCCCCATGGCCACCCCCCATGCTCAGCTCTGGCCCTCTGCACATCCTGATGGGTATAAGATGGAAGTGGCAATGATAAAGGTGGGGCAATAGAGTCCTCAGTGGTGGGGTTTGCATGGGAATCACCTTTTGTATCCCCACACCAAAAAAGGGGACAAGAGGGGCTCCCACAGGCCTAGCTGGAGGCTGTCTCGGGAGACTCTGGGGTGCCATAGTCGCCACAGTATAAAATCATCTGCCAAGCTCTCCCCGAAAGCAAATAGCTTTCCTTGGGTTTCAATTTACTACCATTGAAAATGTCATTCTCTATATGGGTAATAAAAGATAATACGTTTTATGGTGGCTCCTTATGTTAAGGTTTTACAAAATCTGTTATTAAATGATCTGCGTAGAATCTAAATGAATCTTACCAAGTTACATGGAACAGCAAGGTGGGGTTTTTACCCGCCTCTCCACTGAATGAAGTAAACTGAGAAGGGTGGGCCTTTCTGCATGTTTGCTAATCACACAGAGAAGGTGATGCTTTTAAGGTCAGACTAAAAACTGTGTTCTGCTGTATAATTGGCTTCACAAAGTTACATACTGGTGGAAACGTCCAGAAAATTCAATTACTGACTCTCAATGACAAAAGCACATGAGCCCACCAAGGGGTGGAGGATGTTTCTAAAATTAGGTTCTAAATGCCTGCGACTTGGAGCAATTTTAGCTTTACAACCTTTGCCTGGTGTCGGTCCTCTGCATGTTAATGGCCCCTGTCTATTAATTTCAGTCATTTCATCAGTCTTATATCCTCCACTTAGAAAAAGCTTGGTCTGAGTGGACTCCGTCAAGCCTCGTTCGTCCACCGTTTCTTAGAAATCACTTCCATTCAGATGTGATAGAATCAAACCTGCACCCAGGGTTATTCTTAATCAGTATTTTATGTGTTTCCTTACGTCAAATGCATTTTTATGCAAAGCTGGCTTTGGTTTAGAGTTCTATTGTCGGTAATAATTCCAGGTAGCTCTCGGAACAAAGGAGCATGCAGAGGGAGTAATGAATCAGCAAATGACACCCACCCACTCTACCCATGGACGGGAAAGCAATTCAAGACTCTGCCTTTATGTTGTCATTGGGCTATACTCTTTGAAAATAAATTGAACTAATTCTAAATCATCCGAGGAAAAATTGCCCAAGATGGATTCCAATTATGCCACTGCTGTTGTTCCAAAAGCTAATTCATACAGCAGGCAGAAAAGGTGATGAGAATCACCTGGCCATGTGTTGTTCTGAAAGGTTCTCCTGTTGATTCATGCCTGGCGCAGTCACACGGTCCGTACTTTGGATCACCTTCCTCAGCATGATCTGGACGGGACCACCGAATGCACGGGGTCCCTGCCCTGCTTGCACGAGGCGGTCCTTTTGTGGTCTTGGCTCCATTGTTCATTTTGTCCTTGAAATCGTCTTGGCTCTGCTGACAGGACTAAGCCTATTAACACCCTTGAATGTTAGTCGAGCAAGGAACAAGAAGTCAAATGTTACGGCTTAACATTTGGTCTTGCTCTTGGCTGGCTCAGCCTTGCAGACAGAGTGTTGATAAAGATGGGTGTTTTTCTTTTCCACAAATAATAAAACCTACAAACATGCCCTTGGAGGGCTCCTTTTCATTTTATTTTTTACACATACACAATAGATAGAGTTTTCTGCATTCTTTCCAGCTCCTCTCCAGAATTCTTTTCAAAATGGAGGGGCCTGAACTCTATTGTCAGTCTTGGTGGGAGGGAGTCTTAGTGCCTCAGCAACTTGTGTGCTGGGCTTTGGGGGACGTCAGCATGCAGATGAGAACAATCCCTGTGCCTTGTGCCTTCTCGTGGCTCTAACCTCAACCAGCCAACCTCTCCACTCTTGTCCACATGTGCCTGAACTTTGCCAGTCCAGCAGGTTCTGCTCAGACCCTTTGTTGTGATAATAATCATGGCTACATCTATTGGGCGCTCACTGTGTGTCGGAAATGGTGCTCAATGCTCCATGTGAATTACCTGAGCTGATCCTTGTGATGCCCTGTGAGCCAGGTAGGGCTGCTGCTCCATTTTACAGGTGAGGATACTGTTGCTCAAGGACACACAGTGCTTACTCGGTGGGGTTGGAGTTGGCACCCAAGTACGTGGCACTACTCACTGCTCTACTCTGGAGTCTCCTTGTCAACGGCACAGTAGCCCAAGCTTCTATTAGTGGCAGCAGTAAGGAGTCCCTGGGGGAATCTTTTCTAGCTTTTCGGTGAGCCCTCTATAGGGTGGGTATGGGAGGAAGGGGGCTTTTTTTGGATAGGTCACCAGTTGTGGGCAGCTCTTGAAGACCCTATTTATCGCCAAGGCTTTAGTTCTATCCACCCCTATTGATTCTGACAGCTTCAGTTGCCACCTGTCTCTTTTATGTCTGCACCTCTCCAAACTCCTAGACCACACCTCTCACTGCTAGCTGCACAATGCCACCTGAATGCTGTACAAGCAATGCAAATGCAGAAGACCCAAGACCGAATGGAGCACCTTTCTGGCCAAGCACAGTCCTTTCCTGTCCTGGTTAATGGTGTCTCCCTCCACCAGGGCCACCAAACTGGAAACTCTCAATACCCTCTCCCCCCACTGATTCTCTTGAGAAGGAATCACATATTATCCCATCTTTACTATTCCCAGGGCCCTGGCCTTCATTTGGGTCACTGTCATCTCTCAGTTTGACCACTATTTCCTGACTTGAGTAGAAAACCTGGGAGCAGCTTGGGAAGGGCTTGTGAAGTACAGGAAGGGAGAGAGGTCCTGGGTTACCAGCATCTGTCATCGAGGGTGGAAAGACAGCCAGTCTAGCCAGGATATGGTGTGCTAGAAGCTGCACATTGGCCACTGGGAAACTTCTCAGGTTGACTTCCTAGGTGTAAAACACTGGCCCCAGAGCCAGCAACCCAATACCCTAAGACTTCACCCTACAGAAGGCCCTGGGATTACGTGGGCAGTTCATTCATTATTCCATTTTTTTCCCCCCAGATGCTGCTACCTTTGCCCAGAATGCAATTCTCTAACTGCAAACCTGGCAGTTCCTCCTATCCTCAAATGCCCATCTTAGATGTCCCTTTATCTTTGAAGCCTTTACTGAAATCTCCAGAGTAGGAAGATTGCCCAGCCCTTTACACAGCTCCCTTGTGCATTCATTGCACAGTATAACAAGAGACCACAGATCTCTGTCCCTCCCCTCCTGCTGTGAGATGCTGGAGGCAGGGGCTGTGTTTAATTACTTGCTTCTGTTAGCTCATGGCACAGTGAGAATAGCATGGGCTGTAAAGCCAAAACAAAGAGACACATTTAAGTTCTGCTGTAACAGCTGTGTGATCAAGGAGGATTCACACCCTCTGAGGCTGGTTGGTTTGCTGGTTCTGCAAAAGCTGCAATCTCACCCTGCTCTCCAAGACTCTTACGAGGGTGGACTGGGAGAACTGCTATACATCACCCACCACGAGACCTGATGCACAGAGAAGACTGAGCAAGTGGAAGCTGCATTGTGCTCAGAATCACAGCATTCATGCTCAGTATATCCTGGGCAGGTATATGAACTTTTAAATCAAAGCAACTAAGAATGGTGGCTCCTCAAAAAAGAGTTATTTCTTAGGCCTGGACTAAGTTAAACGATAGCCCATAAAGAGTTATGTACAAATTCTAACCTTCTAGTTCCTGTGAAAGTGACCTTATTTGGAAAACAGGTCATTGAAGACCTAATTAAAGGATCTCAAGATGAACTTACTGTGGATTAACAGGGTGTGTCCTAAACCCACTGCAAGTGTTTGCTAAGGAGCAGAGAGGAGAAGGTATTGTGAACACAGAGGCAGAGACTGGAGTGATGCTGCCACAAGCTGAGGAAGCCAGGTGCCTCCAGAAGCTGGAAGGAGCAAGGGAGGATAACCTCTGTTTCCCAGAACCTTAGAGGGAGCACAGCACTGCTGGTAGCTTGACCCTCGACTTCAGGTCTCCAGGACTGTGAGAGAATCACCTTTTCCTGTAGTAACCCTATTCATGGTCATTCCGCAGTCGTAGGGAATTAACAAGCTGGTTGATATATGTTACCAAAGACCATTCTGCTCAGGGAAGGGAGCACGTGCCTTGTACACATAGAGTTCATGATGGACATCCAGCTTCACTGAGGTGCTTGATCTGGTGTCTAGTTGGGGTCCTGGGAATTTCACATTTTCAAGAGAAAGCTCTGTCTTCAGGGAACTCTGTTAACTCTGAATTCCATTGGCATCGGCTGTCTGCACTGTGTATGTTAGTGGTGGTTCTTCTAGGTGTTTTGGGCAAATGTCCCCTGATGGGGAGGTGAAGCATCTCCACTCCTGAGGGGCTCCCTGCTGCCCAGGCTCCTGTGTGTCCTGAGGGCCCCCCACTATGCAGAAGACCGTCTGGTGGCAAGAATTCACTTTCCTTCAAAGGGAAGGAAGACCGGGGAGAATTCCAGTGGGGAGAGCAGAATCCTCATAAGCTGTCTGTCTCACAGATGCTGAAGGGAGAGGCTACTTCAGAAACCTGCAGGTCAAGGGGACTGGTCTTACTGGACTTACTGGTCTTACTGAAATCCACTCGTCTTACTGGAAATTCTAACGACATGGCTCCTTAGTGCTGAGCATGGAGGCTGGGTCCTAAGTGGGCTCAGAGAATTTGTGTTTTGCAGAAGATTGGTGTGAACTTTGGGAAAATGGAACTCAAGAGCTGTGTGATTTTCAGTCATTCAAGTTTTTGAAGCTCTTGGCCTCAGTTTACCCTTCAACAAAAATTGAGGTAGGAGTAATGAAGTGAATTCCAAGGTTGTCCTCCTGCTTTAACGGGATTTGGCTGCGATGAGGACATTCAGCAGAAGTTCATGGGCATCATATACTATACTCACTGCCTACAAGAGGACAGTATCTCCCCTCCCCACCCCATGTTTCTAATGAAAAAAAGACACATCAAAAAACAGTGTCTATAGTATAACCTCGTGTTGTGTGAAAGGAAATTCCACGCCTCTTGCACTGTGGCAGAGGTAATGCTATGTGTGCGCTGAACCTTTCCAGTTTTTCCTGAGTTCACATTTCACAACTCCCTTGCAACGTGGAATGGCCATTTTACTGAGTTCTGGCCAGCGGGATGTGTGCAAGAGGGATGCATGCAGCCTCCAGGCTGAGCCCACAAATTCTCCCAGGCTCACTCCTATCTGTGACTGTTCGCACAGGTCCCCTGTTGAAGATGTGGTAGTTCCATGCAAGCAGCTCTGTAGAGTGTGTTGGTGCCTGACCAGCCTCATTGGATCATGACATGAACAAGCAGTGTGCACTCAGTGGGTTGAGCCATTCATATTTGAGGCTATTTGTTACAGCAGCTAATTGCTGACTCTAGGAAACACCGCCACTACCCAAAACAGCTATCTCTACAAAGACACCACATTCTCCTTGGGTTTTACTCTTTAATATTAACTATTATGTATGAACAGGTATGTAAGATCTCTATCCCTCTAAATCTATCTACAGAAATATGTATTTATATATAGATATTGTACATACATACATATCTATCTATCTATCTATCTATCTATCTATCTATCTATCTATCTATCTATCTATCTATCTATATATACACCTAGATATAGTGGTAACTCCATATCTACTTATTTAGGTTATACATTACTGGGAAATATAGGGATACTGAGATAGCTGTCTGTCTGTCTGTCTACCTGTCAATATCTATCTATCTAAACTCTCACTATATCCATGTAAATATACATATATGCTTAGATATTTCTATATTTATTTATCTATAGAGATACCTATCTCTGTCTACCCACACACATGTTATCAATGGTTAGCTCAGTATGATGGAATTACAGATAAATGTTCTTCTTTTTCCCTATTTTGGGTTATCTATATTTACTGTTTTTTGCCTTCTAGAGAAATGTATGGTTTGGGTAACAAGGCAATTCCTTACATCTTAAAAGACACAGTATTAGAAAGCAAAACAACAAAACGAATAGAAAAACCTCTTGAAAGTGATGCTTATTAGATATATAATTTTAAAACATTGTTCTGGTTTCTTCTAAATTATATTATGGACCTGATGGAGAAAAATGTCCTAAGCCAAGGGTGGTAAAACCCAAAAAGCATCTGTGTAAAGCAAGGCAGGCATCTTCCTGTGGAAAGAGACTGACCATGCCCACATTGCTGCTGGTAGTCCCTGTGGAGCCAGCAGCCCAAACTCAAAACTCACTGCTCAGCATTCACTCACATTCCAGCAAGTCTGTTACCAACACCCAGTCTTCAGGTGCGGTACCTGAGGTCAGAGAGCATTTGTTTATTCATTCCATAAACATTCTCTGGGGCCAGTTGAGATTCAGGTGCTTATTTAGGGGTAGGGACAGAGTCAAATACAGAAATACTCTCTTCATGAAGCTCACCTTCCAGAAGAGGTCATAGATTGTAAGCAAGACCAACAGAGATGAAGGCCACTGAAAAATTAAAAAAAGAAGGTGGATAGAGTTTTGGGGGTGAGGATGGAGGCTTAGTTTTAAATAAGTTGACCTGAGAGAGTCACATCTGATTAAAGCCATGAAGGAAATAGGAGGATCCAGATAGACATCCTGGGAAAGAGCCATCCAGGCAGAGAAACTAGCAAGTGCAAAGGTCCTGTGGTTGAACATATGGGATGGTTCTTTAAGTCTGAAATGTAAAAAAAAAAAAGCACTGAAAATAATTCTTGGGGACTGATTCTCACTACGGGTATTCCAGGCAGTGAGTACCTATTTAAAACAGGAGAAAATACTGAGGATGTACTTTTGGATAAATCTCTCAACTGTAAGCTTTACGAGGACAGAAACCATATCTGCCTTCCAAATGTTCCACATTCATTTGTTGGCTAAATGAACAAATGTAATTGTAATTTGTAAGAGAAAAGATGTTCATCATTCCAAAGAATATAAAAAGCATGTTTCCTTCAATGCCAGCTGAAATGCAATCTGCCCAAATTTCATTATAGATATAAAATCAAAGGCTGGGATTTAAAAACAGAAAAGTATTTCAAAAATAAACAGAATAAATGGTACCATCTATGGGGAATGCACTTTTCTTCCTTTCGTCAATATTGACTCCCACAGAGATTTGTTATCTAACAGGGATGCTAAGTGTTCATGCTCAGCCCAAGCAACCAGCACAAACATTTGGCAGTCCTCAAGCTTATTATTGTCAACTCAAGCATCATGGAACTTTTAATAAGAAGGCAGAAGAGAAATGGTAAAGTAATGAAATGGACAGAAATGGAAACCGGGAGATGCATTGATCTTAGATGCAGAACCTTCTGGACCCAGTTGAATCAATTACCAAGTTGATCAATTCTCCCTCTGTAAGTTGTTCTCAGCTGTCCTCTCCTTTCCACTCTCATTACTTCTCTTTTAGTCCAACGCACACAAAAAAAATAAATAAAAAAATCAGGCTCTGTAGTCTCCCTGAGTTCAACTTCACCATCTCAAGTGCATTTTCATGAACATTATCATCCTAACACTAGACCTGATCACTCTGCTACTTTGCTCTAAATCCTTTGTGACTCTGAAATGCTACCAGGATCCTGTACACGCATTCTCTGTGTGGTGGTGGTGGTGGTGGTGGTGGTGGGGGCACCAAAGGCCCTTGGAAATGTGTGGCTGTCTGCTTGCACTTCCCCAGCTCCCCTCACCCACGCTGCCCCAGCAGTACATCACCACTGGATGTGAGTTCTCAAGCAGGCCGGGCTCCCTCCACCTCTTGCGCTTGCCAGCACTGTTCCCTTTGCCTCCATCCACATGTCTCCCAGGTGAGCTCCTACTCATTTTCAAGTTTCAGTCCCCATGTCTCATCCTCTGTGAAACCCACCCAGATTCTGCCACTTTTGGGAGTTCCTTTTCCACACTGTGCCTCATCTGTGCCTGGTTTAATGCATACCTGGCTCCCTGCTGGCCTCTGGGGTTCTCATGGGCTGTGACTCTATTGACATTTGTGCAGTTCCTGGACAATGTAGCTGCCTGATAATATAGTTCTGACTGGAAGGAATTGTGGAGTGTGGAGTGGGGTGGGGAGGGTTCTGGTTCTCTCTTGGTGATTTGCTGTCATCCCCTAGACTAGTCAGGATCCCCCCCCCCCGCCCCCGCCTGAGGTCATAATTACGAGCTGTAATGGCACTGGAGTAGGCTTTGCAAGCAGAGAGCATATGTCCTTGCTCCAGCTCTTACTCCCTGTGTGGACCTGGACAAAGATTGAACTTTTGCTGCTAGTATCTCATACTCTGAGACTATTTCCACCTACCTTGAAAGGTTGTCTTAAGGGCTAAACAAGATGATACCTGCCTACTGCTTAGCATGACACATAATGAATGCTCACTCCATTTATAAAAAGCATTAGGAGATTGGCTCCACCTCCCAGTAACTGAATATACTGTCTGGGGCTGGGTTCACCACAGTTGCTTGTTAACCAGGAGGGATGAGTATCCACCGCGTGGTACTGAGAGGACTAGATGAACAGATCCAGGCACACATCCGACAGGAAGCCTCTGCTGAGCACTTGCAGTGACTAGTACCACACCCAGCCTTTTCTTACTGGACCAGTGATCACTCTGAATTGTGCCCTGTGTTCCCAAATCAAGACTTGCCCAGGTCAGGTCTTTTCACGGCCATACACCTTCCACCTACTACTGGATCGGACAACATAGAGTAGAGGCTCACTTAACACCAGGGAACCAATGCCTGAGCAAATCTCTCCTCTCCACCTCCACTTCCCTCTCTACCTGCCTGTCCTCAAGGGCTGAGCATGAGCTTTCCTTCTCTGGAAAGCCCACTCTCCTTGCAGTAGGACACTGTCTGCTTTTGAACAGCCACACCATTTGTGTCTCTTACATGTCTGTTTCCCTGCAACCTAGCTCAGTCCGGGACCTGCTGCGGCTATTTAAATTTCAACCAGCCCCAGTGATGTGGTTGTGCATGTGTCCATGTGTCTCTCCACAGAGCTCTCCACCCACTAGCTGCTCACTGCTGGACTGAACCCTGGAAGCTGAAGTCCCAGCACATTTTGCCACCCAGGACAATGCCCCGGGCCTATAAGAAATGGATAATTTTACAGGGGCTCAGCAAGTCCAAAAATGGCTGGACATTCCTTCTTACCCAGGGATGCCTGGCCACAGTATTCTCACAAATGTGCCATTTTAATATCCTCATAAACTCAGAGGGGGAAAAAAAAATCTCAACTCCACTGAGCATAGCTCTTTGCAGCACTGAAGATTGCTGCTGTTTAAGCCAGAGGCACCCACATTAAAAATAAATGCTTAGTCGGAGAATATTTAATGACATGGAAAATGTTTCTATTACATTGTTGAGAGGAAAAGCAGGTTACCAAACCCCACTTTTGTAAAAAATGTATTTACATCCACGCTATTTCTAAATAGAGCAGGAGAGTTCTATATGGCAAGACATTAACAGCAATTATCTCTGAATGATGGGGTTATGTGATTTTTGTTTCATCCTTGTGACCTTTTCTAATTTCTTACTCTAGAAATGATTTATTCAGTGGTCAGAAAAGAGTAGGTTCTATGAACAGAACCCAGATGTGAGAGGTGAGGTGTGTGGACGTGTGGAGGCGATTTTAACGGGGATGTCCCACAAGGTGTGTGGTTCTGGATGTGGCCTCCTAGTACCCCCAGGCCCAGTGCCAATCTGGGAGTGCAGAGACTCAGGCTTTGCTTGAGAGCACATATCCATTTCCTTGAACGGAGATGTGATGGCCATCAGTCATTCCAACAGGGGCATGTGTGAGGACTTTACGTTATCCTAGAAAGAACATGTTAAATAAAGAACACACGCCTCTCGTTGGCTTTCTAAATGTCAGCATGCAGGCCTGCACATTTATATCTCAGCATACACAGCCTCCTCCGGAGAGCAGCCCGACAGCTGACTGGGGTGCCAACCAAGAGTTCTGCTAAATGTTAATTGGCACAGAGGCATGACACAGGGGTCCTTAAAAGGCTGTGCCGGGAAACTTTGTCTTCTCCGTCTCCCTTCTTGCTTTCTTTAGCTTCCCATAAACCACAAACAGGGCCTGGTCAGTGAGCCTGGGACTGTTTAACTCTTTTCTGCTCTCAGACTTCTGCTACCCACGTGATGTTCTGTGACGGTGACTGCACACGATGCTTAGGGTTTAGGTGGAAGTTAGTCAGTTAAGCTGCAGTTAGTCAGCAGGCCGATGCCAGACAACTGGGTGGTCAGAGAAATAAACAATGATGGTCCAGTATGGGAGGATTTGAGTGTGTTGTCTACTCGGGCCATCTATTTTTTTTTTTTTTAACATTTTATTTGTTTATTTATTTATACAAGCACTGGGTACAGTCAGAAGCGCAGGAGGGTGAGAGAATTCACCAGAGCCAGAGCGGGGAGCAGAGCAGGCAGAAGGACCGAAGTACACTGCTGAGGGGAGCAGCGGGTGCCAGGAGAGGTCTGCGCGCCATGTGGGACCCTCCTCCGGTGGCTGGGGAGCATCTGGGGATCGAACCGGTGCAAAGAGGCTCCGGGCAGCTTCGCAACCCAGCGCTTAACCGCTGCGCCACCGGGGAGGCTACTTGGGCCATCTAAACGTGTGCTACTGGGTGTACCAGTCAGTCACTAAGATGCAAAGAAGATAAAAGACAACTTACAGTCTGGAGAGAATATTTGCAAATCATATATCTGATAAGACTCTGTTCTTTATATATTGGGGAAAGAGAGTTGGGGAAAGAGGTAGAATGTACAATGAGAATGTCTGGGAATCATGGGAAGGCAGCACAACCTCCCACATGCAGAGGATGGCATCGAGGGTGTAAGGGCAGCAGAGACTCACGTGTGCATGGCTGGGAAGTGGTAAGGTCAAAGTTTGTGCCTCTGTCTAGTGCAGAGCAGCCATAATTGACTGACTTGGTCTAGACTGTGGGGTTTGGTTGTTGACCTGGGGTCACAGCTGCTTTTTCTTACTAGTATTTCTGAGGACAGGCTCCCGAGAGAGCAATGCCACTGAGGGCTGGTGGGTCCTCCTGCTCAGAGCTGGGAAGTCAAACATGTCAATAATGAGGGCGAACTTGAGGCTTCAGACTTTGGATGCAGTTCACATACAGGAGGGTGGCTGCTAAGTTCAGGGATCTAGGTGCTCTCTAACCCATGGGGGGTGTGCACCAAGAGGAAGGGTAGTGGCCACAAGTGCAACGTCTCCATGGTGACAGCATCTGTGCCTTTTCTAAGCATCTTCACTGATCCAGCACCTGTGGCCCTTGCCTGGATGCTGCTGATGACTCTGCAGCATCTGTAGCAGTATTACACCCATTTCGCCACTGGAAAGTTAAGGGCATGTGCTGGAGGGAGTGTCTTGGAAAGCTAGGGCTTGAACATACTCTTGCACCTGCAGATTGGGCGGGTGGTCTCAAGAGGTCCCTATCTCTCCCTTAAATCCAGGAGACTCAGTTTATTTGAATCTGGGGCAAGATGGTACAGGCTTCCCTGTCCCAGGACTCAGCACAGAGAACTGCCCAGACAGAGGGCAGCTATGTAGTCAGCATGTATGTGTCCAGCTTGTGATAGGTCTTCTATAAATGTTCATCAAACACGGGGGGGAGCTGAGTTGACAAAGGCTACAGTAATTAAACACACCTGGCCTCTTTGAAAAGACTCTGCTGTGTGATAAGACTTCCCCAAGTTAAAAAAACACAGCCTCATTTACAAATTCTAGAACTCCTTCTGCATTTTTTTTTTACTTTTTTATACTTTAAGGAATGCTATTATTTCTAGTAAAATGCCAAATCAGATGAAATGTGCCCACCTCACCCCACACCCCAGGTGCTCTCTGGCTAGGCTCTGAGGTTGCATCCATTCTCAAAGGGCAAGAGTCCCATAACTGATTAGTGATGCCTGTCACAGGGGCAGGAAGGGGTGGGGAGAACATGAGCATCTCAATGGCTGCCTCTCTCTACCCCCTCCGTGAGTTCCTTAGCTTCTACAATTTCAGTGGCTATCTCCACACTGACAGACGGTTGGCCTGGTCCTCATGCTGAAGTAGTGCAAGTCTCAACCCACTAAATTCTGACCAGGCTGAACTAAGCCATACCCATTGGCACTAAATCCAAGGGATTTAGGAAATTTAGGAAATAAGCATGTTGGAAATAAACAGATAAACAAAGAAAGAAAGAAAGAAATAAACTTAGGAAATAAATGTGTTGGCTTCAGTTCATTGGCTGGAAACCCTGTAATCAACTGCTAGTCATACTCCAACCTTCTCCTCTACCTCTCCAAATTCAGTGATTCAAGGTCCTTTCAGTGCCTAAATCTTTTTTATTCTTTAAATTTCTCAGTAGCTCAGCAATGTGTCACTGCATTGTGCAGTCATAAAAATAATATTAATGTTACGTGGTGCGAGACGGCGCTCGTACTACATTCTGTGGATGAAAAATATTGTGTATGTCAACATGTTCAAGGCCTAAAAAGCGAGCGCCATCATTCAGCCTGCAGTCTCTGTAAGCACTGTATACATTTCAATTCTTTATGTGTGAGACTTAATGAGTTTGGATTCCTTGCCTCATTGGTCATAGTGCTAGGAAATAAAACAAGGGAAAATGCATAACTTTCCTACATTTAAATTTAAATGCATCAAATCCTTAAAATAAACTAAACAGAAATGATTACTGAAATTTACGGGAGAAGTGATGTATGATTTGGGGTTCGTTACAAATTCTTCCAAATCAGGAATGTCAGTTTTGGCTATGGATGTCTTCACTAGCTTTTCCTCTGCCCATGGTCTGGAAAAAAGCAGGAACAACCCATATTAACTGGCAAGTGAAGACTGGAATACTCAGTTCACGAGAACAGGGAGGAACTGAGGTTCTCCAAGTGCCAGGCTCTGTGGGTAGCAGTGGAGACTTAAGACATAAATCAAACTGTCTCCATCCTGGGGAGGTGAGATGGTGCAGAAAGGATGATTGGGGAGGAATGAAAGGAAATTTTAGAAAGTGGAATAAAAAACAATCTAGTTATCAGTTACAGTTACGGTTATGAAGATGGATAGCATTTATGATCACTGACGCTGTGCTGTGTTTTGTGAGTCCCCTGGATGCTCTCTTGTTTGACCCTTGCTACATCCTGGGACATGGATATCACCATCATACCCCCCATTTCACATGAGAAAACTGAGGCTCAGAAATGTCACCTGCTGTCTCCGAGTTATTCCAGAAGGATGAGATGGTCATGCTCTGCACCTCGAGGAGGCTCTGTCGTCATGTGTGTGTTTGCTGTGACAGGCGAGGGGGAAGGGTGTGAGAATGGTGGGCATTTTGTCCATTTCAGGCCTCTGGGTCGACAGAGTTGAGACCAATCATGGAATTAGGAGGTGAAGGAAAAGTGAGTTTGGAGGACAAGAGGGACAAATTTAAGGATGAATTAAAATTGAGAAGAAAGAAGAAGAGAGAATTCATTATCCAATCCTCCTCAGCAGCAAAGCTGGGCACCAGGGCAGACACCAGCCTCAGGATAGGGAGAGTCAGTGTTTCTAGATGTTGGTGGGGGAGAGGCGTCTGTTCACCATTTCCTTAAAGCACTAACTTGTGGTCAGTCATTTTACTGGCAAGTACATTCTTTTACATTGGCTTAAATTTAGATTAGAGTATAATTCAATGTAGAGATCACTGAGGCAATCGATATCTATTGCTTTAAGGTTCAGAATTAAAGGAGCAAAATACAAACTTGGATCCATGCCAAGCTAAGGAACTGAGGAGGAGGCAGCGGATACTCCCCGGCATGTGGTGGTCAGTGCGTCTCGTCTATGAACGGTTTTGCTGTTCCTCCACGGCTGCATCTGTATGAGCTGCTAGAGAGCGATAATTTTCTGTTTTTGAATTCCCTTGCAGGCAGTACATTTACGTTGATTTCTTGGTAGCAAAATGATATAGAAAATCCATATGGAGCGAAGTGGGTGATGATTTCCCTTGGGAATTACTTCCAAACATTTTGGTAATTACACAGAGTGAAAGGCTATTATGATGTCTGTGGAAATACGTCTGTGTTAACTGGATCTGTTGAGTTTTCTTTGGTAGCTGTGGTTCTCCTGTGCTGGCGAGGATGTGTTCCAACATCCAGCGTATGTTGCAGCCACTGGGTTGGGGCCAGAGTGTTATAAAAAAAAAGACAAAAAGGAAAGTTCTAGTATTCTAGGTGGGCTTTGCCTCTCCTGCTGAGCTCTCCAACCATTGGTTCTGGCTATCTCACAATGTTGTCTTCATTTTTCCTTGCAGCAGCCACATGGGAAGGGCAGGCCGCTGACAGCCTTGGCTTTGTCCCCACCACCCGGTGTGGCACTGGGACACAGTCAGCACTCAGGAACTGTTTGCTGAAGTGGTGGATTAGGATATCATGGCTCAGTGGCAACACAGAGATGTATAGTGGAGCCCTGACAATACACAGGAGGAGGTGGCCAATTCTAGAAGTTGGGGTACTGGGACAGAGAAGACTCCCTGGGGGTTGCCTGCCACCTCTCCAGGTGGCCTGTGGCCACAGAGGGAAGTGGAGACTCTGGTATACAGGATGCAGGATTGTGTTAGTTCGACTCTTGCACCCCCAGTTTCCTGGAACTTCTTCCCCCACACTGGTATATTTGTAAAAAAAAAAAAAAGAACAACAATAAAAAGAACTCAGGCCACCCAGAACCAGGTACCTAAGTCTGTGACAGGGAATGGGTCATCAGTTTAAAATCACTGGTTACTACAGAGAGGCCTCACATAGGTCAGACGATCGGACATCTCTGAGCACAACCTGAGTCAACATGGACAGAGAACAGGGCTTGCTGTCTCAGGAGAAAGGTGGTTAGGAATCTGGGGTGAGAGGTAAGTCCTTTGGACCTGATGAAAACTGGGAAGTGGACTGCTGGAAAAAGTAGGACCAAGAGTGTTTGCTAAACATATTACTTCATTCCTTCAGATATCCTGTGCATCACTTCTAGAGAAACAACAACATCAAGTCCACAGCTCACCACCCCCTGCAACTTGCGTAAAGTTGGTCTTTGGGGAAGGAGGCCACCCAGGTTCATCAGAGATGAACCAGCCGTTAGCAGACTGGCTTACAGACTAGGTGGGGCCTGCTGTCGCGTTGGGCGGACGCCTCTAACTGCAAGGGGCAGGGATGACTTGCCAGGGCATGCCGGCTGGGTCTGAAAGGATGCCTCAGAGTTCCTCAGGTAGATGGAGAGGAAACAGGCCGAGGAACAGCATATGCCAAGGACAGGACAAGCAAGGGCCTGGTATGTTCTATGCATGTTACATGTAGCTGAATCTAAAGTCTGCAGAGGGGGGATAAGAGAGGAGGCTGGAAGAGTGGTGTGGAACCAGGTTAGGAAGAATTTGGAGTTGAGGCACTAGGCAAGATGGAGCCCTCAGATTTTTAAGTGGATGAGGGCATTTTAGAAAAGGAGAATGTTCTGGAGGAAGTGGGCAGAGATGGATCTGGGAGGGAAGCAGGTATGAGACTGCAATGGTCCAGGTGAGGGGCAAAGAGAGGTCAGCAGTCCCTGGTATAGGGTCCTGTGTGCCTACAAGAGTGGCTGCGAGCATGGACAAGTGTGAGGGAGGAGAGGGGCTGGGAGGACACTCTATATCTGCCTGATACAGACCATCTCCCTCAGTCTCACCAGCCAATGTCAGCCGACACCTTTCCTTTCCTGATGTTTTCTGGTGCCTCCCTGCTGTTAGCATGGATGCATTCTGTCTTTCATTATCGGTGCCCTGACAGGAGCCCAAGCCCCTGCCCCAGCCAGGAGTCAGGCAGATTTGCTTCCATTGGCTTAATCACCACCACCCTTGAAAACAACAATAAGACCAAAGCCATCGGATCACATCAACTCAGCTGAGAACAGGAGGAAAGATTCATTGATAACTGGGCAATCTGGGTGGACATTCATTATGCTCAGAAACCTCAGAAATGAACTGTGGACAAGTAATCACTGGATTTGGAAATGCCATACAAGACCAGGACGAGGGATTGGAATTTGGTCCTGTCTGCGCCTCCTAGGAGATAAGGGGCTTTTCTCTCTCCCACTCTCCAGTTCACCTTTACAAGAAAATTAATATTTTTAAAGGCCAAGCTCATGGCTTCATTTTTCATCTTGACAGCTTCTGAAATGCAGATAGATTTTGCATCAGCTCGGCTTCTTCCCTTTTGTTTTGTGGTGAGTTTCATTTCGTTCCACCAGCACCTGCGTGCCTTTGGAATGAGTGTGTGAGGGGGGATTCGACTAAAATGTGAATCCCCGCTAGATACCCGGACAGTGGAGCCTGCTGCTTGTCCACGAGCCGAGTTTGTGGGCGAGGAGATGGGGTACAGCTGGCAGTGCTCCGGAATGAGGGCGCCTCTGGGCAGACCGGGCAGGTTTGTGGGTTTCATAGTGGCTGGAGGCAGTGGAATTTATAGAATGAGAACTTGCGTCTTGGCACTTTCCTTTTTTTGTTGCTTTTAGATTTAAATAAGTACATCTTTCTGCCTTAGCATTTTTCAAATGGACTATCGCTGTCATTTAGTAGCCAAGTCCCTGGTGAATGGCTCTTCCTGTGCCTTGGTTTCCCGGTCTGTATTTGTGTGATCAGATGTTTCCTGCTCTGGATTACAAAGATGCTCATTAATCTCCAGTTTAGCGCTTCGTGCCATTATTGGCCCCTCTCCAAGTCCTGGGAATAAAGCTAACTTGTCAAGGCATTTCCTTCAGCAGGCTCACAAATTACTAGAAAAAGGGGGAGTAAATCCAAGTTTCTAGAGACCATGGCGATAAGGGCTGTGATTAGGATGGACTGGGCTTCAGGAAAGCACAGAGGGGCAGCCTTGCCAGCCAGGGAAGTCTGAGATCTTCCGCAGTGAGTGGGGTTGAATCTGAGTTTTAAAGGACAAGCAGGGCTGGCTGGAAGGTAAATGGGTGCTGGATGGAATTGCAGTGTATTGCAGGGTGCTGGAGGAGATTGCAGGTGGAGGTGGGAGAGAAGCCCAGAGCCTACGCTTACCAGACTGTAGGGAACTGCAGGGGGTGTATCCTGTAGGGATGGAGTAGTGTAGGAAGTAGAAGAGTAGAGGTGAGAGGAAAGGGCAGGGGGCAGCATGAGATGCAAGATAAGGACATGGGGGGGGGGTCATGGGTTTGAGGTTCCTCTGCTCCTCTAGGATTATGCTTCTTGAGGTGACAAGCAAGGAACACAGGCAGATGAGAAATGTTGACATTAGATTATTAATATCTGAGTGAGTGACTGATAACTCTGCAGGCAGAGTGCTAGTATAAAAAATGGAAGATCAGGGCTTCACCAGATCCCAGTCCTGCCTGTTCAGGTAGATGATGCAGGCAAATCCCTCAGTGCAGGGATGTGCCCAGGTCCCAGAACAGGAGTTACAAAATGGATGCTACATCTGGAGGACAGTGTGAGGGAAAGAATGAGGAATGGAGTATTGCTTTTGAGATGCAAAGGTCGTTTCTAATAGTAAACATGGCTCATTTTGCAACTCATTCTCCTATAAGAATGAATAAGAGGTTCAAAGGTTGGGCGTGGGGGAGGTAGCCAGAAGTTTCCATCTCAGCAGGCCATCCCTGTCCCATGGAGAAAAAAGGGCAGACCCTCTGTGTGCAGGGGGTACATGTTGAAGAAAGGAGAAAATTGCCTCTCCCTTCCCAATAAAGGGTAGGTATAGGGAGCAATGTTCGCATTTCTCTCCACTCCAAACAGAAGAGATCTTTGGGCAGCTGGCTTTTTCTCCAGAAATAAAAATGCATGGTGGTACTGTCTGGACTATAGGGAGATGCAAAATTTTAATTTTTTTTTTTTATATTTGAACATGTAGAAACTCTCAGAGTTCACACCAACAGAAAGACAGATCAGTTCTCCAGCCCTACAAAACTTCTCACACATAAAACTCAGCCAAGGCCTAGTGTCAAACAACATGCTTCAGATATACTATAAAAGCTACTGTATAAGAACTGGGTGCTGAAAGAAGAAAATCAGCCAAGCTACATGAAAAAGAAAAGTGATAAGCCAGAGAGGAATAAATCAGCTGAAAGTAGGAGAGAGGAGAGAGAATGCCCAGAGGTTTCATGCAGCTGGAGAAAGTATAAGAAAGGAGAAAATCCATCACCTTCACCCACCACATAAAGATCACATTTCTCAGATGTCTCACTAGCCCGTCCTTCTCTCAGGGAGTTCCCGAGTCTTCATGTAAGCAGAGAGCAGGAGATGAATTAAACATCACCAAATGTCCTCAAGGAGTGAAATCATTTGTGATAAAGAAGCACTCTTGGGGAGGGAAGGGGCTTGGCAATCAGTCCTCCAGGAAAATTCTCTAAGGAAGGAAAAATGAGCAATGGGCGAGGGCTGGGAAGCCCAGGGAGGGATCAGAGATCAGGGTTGTGAGGCTGAAAGAGCAGTGTGTACTTGCAACAGAGAGGTGGGCTTGGGGAACTGTGGTGGGTTATGCCGAGCAAGAGTCTCTGTCAGGTTACTTTAAAGAGGTCAAATTTAGCCAGACACCGAGTAAGTTTTATGCCAGGTTGTGCTTCTCACAGGCCACTGGTTGAGAAGGGTCCTTGGGAGAAGGGTGTTGTTGAACTGCAAATAGTCAAGAATACCTAGACACCTGACAGGTTCAGGGCAAGGGAGCAATGTCAGCAGAGACTTTGAGAACTAACAAACAGAAACAAGAGATTTTCTCTGCCAACTCCAATAGGTGACCCTATTTGGTACTCTGTCTGCATGTGAGGCTGGAACAAAGAGTCACTGCATTTCCATTGGGACTCCAGGAGAACTGTGCTATGCTGGACATGATGGCCATGTTGCCAGCAGGGGAAGGACTGTTCCCCAATCCTTTATTAGTCCCTTTGCACATGGACCTAGGGTTCCCCAAATGTGTCAGACAATATTGTCACCTCTTTGTCACTCAAGTTAAGACTCAGTCCAAATGTTACCTTTTCTAAGAAACCCTCCCTCACCTCAGTGTACCCCTCATTTGGGTTGATGTCAATGCTTTGTTGTCATGGCCCTTTCTGCAGATCCACAATTATTTATTTACCTGCCATTCTACCCCATTAGGATTTGAGCTCATTGAGATCACAGACTGGGTACAAGTTTGCATCCCTGGGGATTTGCAAGGTGCCTGGATCAAGGCAGACACTTGATAAATGACATTAGTAATAATTGTACCTACCATATACTGAACATATACATATACCAGACATGTGCTAATCATTTCACATATTTGACCTCATTTAACCTCATAACTGCCCTGCAAGAAAGGATCTACACCCCCATTTTATAGAACAGGAAACTAAGAGTTGTATAGGCAGGATTAGAAGGGGTTGAGATTCAGATCTGGATCTCATATTTCAGGTTCACATTCACAGTCACTTCACTGAAAAAGTAAACTGACCTATCTCTCTTCTTCTCTGGTTGCTTGTGGTGCCAAGTTACCCAGACAGGTGGGGTGGGTCTCCCCTGGCAGAGGTAGAGGGAGACAGAAGATAGGACAGGACAGGAGACTTTAGTTTGAGTCCCAGTGGATTTGACTTGTTCTGCACAGTCTTACTGTTCAGGATATGTGTGGCTTCCTAAAGGTGTTCCTTTCTAGAGGAAACCTACAATCAGTCAAAAGGATTCATAGAATGACACTATGATTCCCATCATTCTGTGTGATTCAAACACATTAATTACCAAGAGAGATGGGATAACTGTCACTTCCCTCCCTCTCTTTAGAAGACTTCAGTTTAACCAGTGGGTAGATTTGACAGCAAAAAGTGAACATTTAAAATCTGATGAATACATTTGCTCAGAGTCACATTTTCTCTTTGAATACCACTTCAGAGTCAGTCTTCTTCTGGGTTAGAAAAATATTGCTTCAAAAACTTTTGTTTTAATCAAATTGAGTTTGAGATGAGTAAATATAGTGTCCATCCCAGAAGTCCATCCCTGTCCTACGAATCCTGACCTCCCCCCAACAAATAACCATCACCTCAAACTAGTAATACTGTACAGTCATAATTTGACAATGCTTGCCCACATGACTGAGATTTGTTGGGTGACTTGACTCCTAAGGAAAAGGAGAAATCATTGCATTCGCCTTTTTTTCTGAAAATCCATCAACCATTTCTGGAACATGGCAACAAGAAACTATTAGTTCTTCAGCCATGCATCATTCCTCTACTTATTCTGCACTCCTGATACTGAAAGGGACCTTAAAAATCAGCTAATCCAACCCTACTCTTAGTACAGAAGGGTAGGAAACACCCAAGGAGTAGGGACTTGGCCTGTTGGATCCTCTTTCCTTTTGGCTGTCCCAAGTCTAACAAGAAGTGCAGGCCTCAGGGCCACGCAGGCTTCTGGCTATGTTTCGGACTTCTGGCTGGCTGTGTTTGGTATTACTAGTTCTGTTGTGTAGCACAAATATGATTTATCTCTTAAGGTCCTCATCCCTTCAAGATTACTTTTGTTTTTTTTTTTAAACTTTTTTTTTTTAGATTTATTTATTTATTTATACAAACACTGAGTACAGTCAGAAGTGCGGGAGGGTGAGAGAATTCACCAGAGCCAGAGCGGGGAACAGAACAGGCAGACTGACGAAATACACTGCTGAGGGGAGCAGCGGGTAGCAGGAGAGGTCTGCGCGCCATGTGGGACCCTCGCTCGGCGGCCGGGGATTGAACCGGTGCTGCAGAGGCTGTGGGCAGCTTTGCAGCCCAGGGCTCAACCGCTGCGCCACCGGGGAGGCCCCAAGATTACTTTTGTTCTAACATCTACCCAAGATGCACAGGGTCTGCGTGGGTGTTAGTACACAGACGGTAGAGAAAATGCTTCACCTAGACTATGTTTCAAGAAGCTTCACTAAGAGAAAAAGACTATTCATTCAACCAAGATCCATTTTATCCAAAGTCTTACATATGCAGGACTATTTATTTTCATGGGCTTCTTGTGCAATTTTACATGTGGATATCTACTAGTCTTCATGAAATAGGTCAACAGAAAATAAACATGTAATATTAGAGTATTTACCTGAGCCTAATTAAGATAATTGCTTCTTATCTGTTCTATATTACATAAGAAAGACTTGGTCTCGTTTGCTTTTTTGTGTATGTGCTAGTTTTTCCTCATTTGGGTTATTACAGCTAAACTCCCCAGAAATGGAAAGATAGAATGCCTGTAAAGTTCTTACTCCCTAGAAAGGATTCTGATGCCCCTTCTAGTTCAATCAAGAATTTGGATGCCCTTGCCGGGTCAGAAGATGCTACTTCTAGACTATATTTTCAGCATCTAGAATTTCAGTCATGAGGGCCTCTTCATTAGACAAACAAACAAACAACTAGGTCCTGATTCAGAACCTGGCTGCAGTTCTGAATGCAGAGATTTGCATTTGTTTGAGCAAGGCTGTAGAAGGCACTTGGAAGCAGAGGTGAGCTCTCCAGGTCCTGACTACATTCTCTGGGCGTGGACTTCCCAGTATTCTGCCCTGGGATCCTGGCTCTGCAGCACTACAAGTCTCCTGGATTCCAGTGTGACTTACCTTTATTATTATTGTTA
Organism: Talpa occidentalis; assembly: GCF_014898055.3. NCBI lineage: Eukaryota > Metazoa > Chordata > Mammalia > Eulipotyphla > Talpidae > Talpa > Talpa occidentalis. The sequence goes on along the minus strand of NW_023601754.1, from coordinate 19,677,418 downwards.
TTATTCATCTCTCACCCTTTGGTTATCTGAATTCCCATCACAGTTTGATGCTCTGCCTTCAAACAATTTAGACAAAGGCAGAGCAATGATCTCTTTTTAAGAACTACAAGAGAAAAATGCCATTGAGCTGTTAGGCATTATTGTTGATGACGCCATCATGGGAATTACAGGCTCCATTTATTCAGCACATACCACGCACAAATATGAAATATAGCTCTATCATCTCTCAAATTTTATCATCACTTTGTATCTCAGGTATTATCATCATTTTACAAATGAGAAAATGGAGGCTCATTGGGGTTAAACAACTTTCCCTAAGATCAGAGTAGAAAATAAATGAATTTAAATGTGTGAAGGGCTTAGTACCTTGCCAGTAGCCTAGTAAACACTCAATAAATGATAACCCCAAGTACATTTTCTTCGTATCCTGTGTTGCTATTGACTGCTTGGTACCACCCCTTGTCTTTCTCTATGTATCTTTGAAAGGGTGAGGAACAAAGTTGAATGGATTTGTTCAAGGGAAGAAAAGAAGAACAGTCAATCAAGAGTGGTCCATTGCTTTGGAATAACAGCTTGAGAGGAGACAATATAGACTCTAACAAGTTGTAGCAGGAGTTTAGAGATGATCGTACTTTGTGGTTGTACTGATTTGCTACACATGTCCTTCCCCTACTGGGTGAATCTGCTTGACCCTCAGCTCCTGCAGGAGGTGAACTTCTGCAGTACTAATCCCTGCTGTGGGGGCACAGCTTTCCAAAACAGAAAGGTTTCCTCAAAGGGAAACCAACTCATCATTTAGGTTGAGCCCATCATAATTACTTTTTGTAAATTTAGTTTTGAGACTTTAAAAGACTGAGTAAGTTGGTAGCAAGGCAAAAAGATGTCAACATCTTTTTTGCGAGAAAGCAGGCAAGTCACAATAACAGCAAAACACACAGGTGGAAGGCTGAGGGACCCTTGTTGTTGAGCTCCTTGGAGCCATGCCAACTTGCTCCCCCTCTTCCTACCTAAGGCCAGTGGCCAACTTTTCCCTGAGTTTCAGGGATGCCAATCAGTGTTTCACTTGAGTTGGTTGACCAGATTTCCATTTCTTCCAATCAAATAACTCTTGCCAAAGTCTCTGGTTAATCCAACCAACGTATATTATGATATGACAGTGGAGGCCATGTAACTTCTAGCTTCTTAGCTTTAGCATCAGAGCTAGGAACTATGGATAAAGGCAAGAGGAAAAATTTTAGCTAGGTTAGAGATATGACTGGAACACTGGAGTTTTACCCAATGAGAGGAGGGATGTTGTCTGTCTTATTCTTGACTTTGCTCAGCACTTTACCCTGGGACTAGGACAGAGAAGCCACTCAATAGGTACTTTCCATATGAATAGTTGGGAGGTGGAGGGATCCACTCAAAGGAGGTGGAGTGTAGTGGGAACTTGAATGGGTGAGAGTTTCATGAGCTTAAAAACCTCAAATCCCTGAGGGCCAATGTTTCTTACATCTTCATAGAACAGAATATGTGCCCCTCACTGATTGGAGTAACTGACGTGTATACTGGTTTATTGTTTGTCCTACTTTAATCTTCAAGTTTTATTTTTAAAATTAATTCCCAGCCAGAGAATTTGGGGAGGCACAAAAATATTATGTGTCTGAAGATGCCGTGGGTTCAACTCCTTGGCTTCAAAACCCTGCTGTTTGGCAGTAGGAAAGTTTCTTAACCACTCTGGTCTTTTTAGCTGCAAACATGGATATAATTAAGTTTCAGATCTCAGGGCTTTTCCCTTTTTAAATACAGAGAAAATAAAATAACATATAAGGACTAGCACAGTGACTGGCTAGTAACAACTCAACATTATTATTCGCTATCATTACCTATTAAATTGCTTCATTAGCTTTTTAGGATGAACTCCTTGCATGTACCTCTTGCCTCTCTGCCTTCCTAGTTCCATGCTATGCTTCCTATCAAAACTGCAGTGTTTAGAATGGGCACTTGTCCCCTTTTGCCTCTGTGAGCTCTGTGACGGGGCTCCTGCTTCTGTGCAGACTCCCACAGGACTCATTTATGAGCTACTGACCCCACGAGGAAGCAAGTGTTCGTTCCTTAGTGGTGTTGGGCACTGAACCCTCAACTCTGCTGCTGTTGCTACGAAGGCCCGGCATGACTCTAGGTGCTGACTTGGGACAACAGCATCTGCAATGCGACCACCTATCTCCCTTTCTCACTTACCCACACAGGTAATTATTTAAAAATGGACCCTTTCCCCAGAGCATTTCCTCTGTGGCTCTCACGACGTCATAACAAGGCCCAAATCACTCACAATAAGCACAGGGGGTTTCAACAAAGTTGAAATGCTGCCAACTAAGTTAACTCGAATAATAACATTCAGATAAAGGCAATTTAAGCTTTGAAAAAAATAGAAGTTTACTTGCATTCATAAATGTTACATGCAGGCTCAGATTACTCTCCGACGGATGAAGATTTAAAATGTAAATTATTTAAAGTATTGGAGACCTGTGGTCCACGTTGCTTATTCTAAGGCAGTGACACATGCATTATGCATCCATTATTCATGGATTCGTGCCCGTTATACACATAGCGATGGTGCCAAAGGCACAAGCAGCCAGCAGAGAGGCTGCTACGTACAACAGATAGTGTAGATGCTCTTAAACCCCTCCTCTTTTTCCTTTTTTTTTGCCCTTAAGCTCAGTTTTTGTTGGAAATATCTTTCATAGGTATCACATGCATCCCTGTCTTCTAAGTTGCTTAGAGTGTTAAGGGGGTCTCTTTGAAAGTGCCCATTCTCCCAGCTAGAGCAGACAATTGTGTGACCTATGATCTACGGCCCTTGAACATGCCAGAAGACAACATGAGTTCACTCTGAAATCTTAAAGGCTTGCAGGGAGCACATAATGGGCCTGAAGTCTAGTCCCTTTAGGGTGGTGGTATTGTGCCCAACCAGGACTGCTACTGGTTCTGTCTGGAAGAAATGAGCCCGCAGACTGGAGCACAGTGGCAGGCAATGCTTCTTATGATGCTGGAAATCACTGATTGTCCAGTGCCAGAAGCTCCCCAGACCGGAGGGAGGACTGATGTCACTTGTGAGTGATCACTTGGATGCTGGAGCTATTTCCTGAGGTTCTCCATGACACCTGATTTGTCAGAAATACTCAAAATGAAAAGGGGAAGTGGAAGGTAAGTTCTGGATTCGAATCCTGTCTGAGCCACTTGATGGTTGGGTGATTTTGGACCAGTTGTTTGACCCTTCCATGATTCAAGGAGCCTGTGCATCCTGCCGGAGTCTGGCAAGTACTCAGGTGATGGTGAAGGCAGTGCTAGGCTTCTTTATCTCAAGATCTCTCTATCTTAGTATCTGTTTCCTTCTCTTCTGTTATCTTAGCTTTGCAGACTCCCCCTTACCATTAAAAAACACTAGCAGTGATTTGTAGGGTGGGCTTACGTTGAAGCCTACGGAGTCTTTATCATAATAATAAAATTAAAAATGTGACTTTATCTGACTTGATACCAAATTGTCTCTACCTCCTTACTAATATTTAACTTGGAACAGTGCTGCTGGCAGAAGCAAAATGAAAAACAGAAACTTTTGCACTGTGCCTATATAACTTTTCTCATTAAATCTCTTTGTAATTACATTTAGAATGAATATTGGTCTGCGGGTTGAGTTACTGAGGAAGGTAGGGAACACAGTTAAAACATGCCAAGTGCTAATCTTGCATCCCCAGGCCATAGCTTTGCAGGCCTCCGGGAAACCCAGGGTTCTAAAACTATTTTTCATTGAAGAGGCAAACATAAAACAATGATATAAATAGAGTAGAAAATCCTTCAAGGATATTTTACATACAGTGCTTGGAATTGCAAAATGTTTTACTTTCTAGGGTTGGGAGCTGAGAGGACATGTAACATTGGTCAACCTGCCATCTTCTGCTTAAACCTGAGAGAGTAACAGTAATCCTGATGGTCTTTGGAAACGATTGGCAAAGCAGATGCCTTTTCTCAAAAAGTCAGAAAGGTTTTCATGCAGCCTTGGGCTCACTGACGGGTTTTGCCACCTATGCCAAGCTTGTAACACCGTGTTTTAACTTTCTGTCTGGCAATCACTCTCCTAAAAGCATACCTGATTCAGTCAACCACTGACTCTCACATAAATCTCTGCTTTCCCAGTGAGCACGGAATCAGAGAGATCAGCACTTTTAAACTTAAACTGCAGCAAAATTTGAAATCTGTTTGAAAAGATGCCTTCTAAGACAGCACTTCCCAAATTTTCGCATTTATGTGCATCACCTGAGGGGTCCTGTTAGGGGGCAGATGGCTGCCACAGGAGTTTACTGCTTTGTTTTTTTCTCTGCTTACATGTTCACCTTCCATTTCTACACCTGGCTGAGAAAGATTAAGGAAGAGACAAACAGGAGTGGCACTATTGCATTGACATCTAAATCTATAGCCTCTTAAAATGATCAGTTATTCCATTTCCAGGGATTTATTAGGAAAACATGCAGAGATACAGGGAAAAATATTGGTATGAGCATGTCCACTGCAGAACTGTTTATACTGGCAAAAGAAAAATAAGAAAGGAAGGAAGAAAAAATATTGTCTAATATAAACTAGTGGTTAATGAGGGCATTAGGAAATCATTCTGGTACCTACTGAATAGGTGAAAAGCTCATGAAAGGAAGCAAAAGAATATGAATAAGTAGACCATGATGCATATATTGCCATTTCCATGTTTTTAAAGTATGCATGGTAAAGAACTAATAAGAAGCACATCCAATTGTTAATAACAATTTTCTTTGGATGATGGGGTTACAGAGAAGTTGTTTTTATAACTTTTGCAATTCCTGTGATTTTTTCCCCCAATGGAACTACATCCCTTTATTTCACTGAGGAACAGAATCTTAAATATAAGAACTGTTTATTAGGTAACCACTCACGGATAATCGTAACTAATTGAACATGAGGACGATGTAGAACTCACATTAGAATTTCCACTGGATGCTGGATAATACTAAAATGAGTAACTGAAATAAATGCTTCCTCAGCAAAAATGTTCACACACAATCACAGGTTCCAGAGAAGGAACTAGCACACGTTCTCTTCCTGTTTTTCCCTTGAATCTACAGTGATCACTTCTGTCATGTTCCAACATTCAATCTCTCATGAAAATTCATTTAAGATGTGATTCCTCAACTGGCTGGCAAACTCAGCTGACTATTTTGGGCATAATTACAGATAATTAGACAGTTTGTAACAGTAATGTGACTTTCCACTCAATGCAAAGAAAGTAATTTGCACTTTCAGTGTGAGTCTCTCCTGTCTATATTCTGCAGCATCAACAGTCTACATGTCCCCGATTACTTGATGCCTGACTAGGGGCTGAGTGCTGTGCCGGAGCAATATCTTGAGCTCTGAGCAGTTAGTATGGGGCTCAAGCGGTCACTGGATTGGCTAAAGTGTTGGGGTTTCCTTAGCCATGTGCCTTCAATGTTTTCTGTGAGATAATGCCCATAGACATAAGCAACTGGGGCCAGTGCCCCATGTGGCACACTTTAGAGGCGCCGCTCTTATTCCCCTTGTCCATAAAATTGCCATTTTTCTTAGTTCAAAGAGTTCCCAGAACCAAGGAAATGTGCCCACGTGGGTCCCATGAGTTCCCTTTTACATCACACTCTGTACGCAGAGCCCCGTAATTCCCAGTGCAAGTGGAAAATGTACATAAAGGACACTCAGCCTTCCTTGGACAGTTTCATATCATTTGTACCATAGTGAAAGGTGGTTGTCAAATTGTTTTATTGGTGTTTCCCTGTAATACATTTATCATCTAATCCTACCATGCATTTGCCACATATCTAACTTGGCTATCTACAAACTCATCCATCAACCTACCCATCTATTCATATCCTCCTAGCCAGCCACATATCTATTGGTCCATCCCTCCATCCGTCCATCCATCCATCCTTTTATTTTCAACTAACATGAAGCAATTATGTGCCAGGGACTATACTGACCACTGGGGCACAGGAACTGCGATGAAGATTCTATAGCTGCTGGCTCGATGCTGGTCAGCAGGTTTGCCGGTACACACACTTATAGTAATTCTCAAAGTGATGAAAAATGGAAGAAAAGGGAGGTCATTTGATTTTACCAAGGGAACTGAGGGATCAGAAAAGGGTCCCCAGATGACATGTCTTAAAATATGACAGTATATGCCAGGCAGGGGAGAAAGGGTGGAGGTCCAGGCCGAGTGAACATGAGCAAAGGCCAGGAACCATGAAGATGCAGAGTGTGTGTGTGGAGAGGTGAGAAACACCACATGGAGAAGCACCGCTGTGGCATAGGGGGAAGTAGGCAGGGAAGGTAGGAAGAAGGCCCCACAACATATCTTATAGCCAAAGATTATGTGTTTGGTTGTTTCAAAGCAAGGTTGTAACATGATGGGAGTGATATTAAAAGGACTAAGGGTTCATGGAGCTAGGGTGGAGGTGGAATCTTTTACCAGGGAGACCACTTGGAGGTGTTGGCCAGCTCAGGAGGCAGATGACAGGGGCATCAGAGATGTACCCCTGGGTAGAAGACATGGCCTTGGTAGGGAAGGATGAGGGGGAAATTCAAGGCAATTCAGAGACTTGTATCATGAGTGGAAAAGGAGATTTCTGGAAGTGAGACAGTCTAGCTTCTAACTCATCCACAATTTCATTTATTGGAAGGATACTGATGTTGAAGTTTGTGTCAGCCACAGAGGTGATGATGATGAAGAGGGACATGGCCCTGCCCTCATGGAGTTTTCTACCTGGTTTCAAAAGGAAAACATCACTCTCTCTTTGTCAGAGAGATGGGCAGCTTAGGGCTGACAGCTGCACTCCCCAGGAATGTCTCCCTAGCCCATCTGCACACCCGGGCCAGCTTCTCCAATAACAGCAGTCGTCCATCTGATAAACTGCTTGGCACTTGACCTCCTAACCATCAACGTCTCTGTCATTAACACACAGCCGTCAGCAGCGTTCACTCAGCAAATGTTACTGATGACTCCCAACCTCATGTAGTGTAAGACGGTGTCACTCCTCACACACAGATTAAGACATCAGAGCAGATGCAGGGAGGCTTTGCCAAGAATGTCGACGACTTCCACCTGCACCCCCGGGATGTAAGGGGCTTCTTACGGAGATGTGCTGTTTCTAGTTCACCCTGGCTTTAAGTTCCTACTAGGAAGCTCATCAAAGGGTACAATGGGTGGTTTTTGTTTGTCTCGTTCTAGCACTTGGGCCTTTACTGATATCGAGCATGAATGCACTAGGAATTTTCTGGGAATTGCATCCTGGGCTGCAAAGTTCTTAAAAGTCAGAAAAAAAAAAACTATGACCCCCTTCTCTAGAGACAAATGTGCTTTCGACCCTGGGCAACTGGTGCTAATCAGTATTTTCTGCTTGTTCAGCGAAATGCCCTTCTTGTATATACAACCCCCACGGTATCAGCAGGCTGGTGGGACGTATACACACGCACACGCGCACACACACACACACATTCTTAAAACCAACCTGTTTTTTCCCCTCTCGGGGCCTCTCTCTTTCCCTTTGGTGCCACCAACAGTTACAAATGCTTTGATTACAGTAACAAGCTTTTGTATCACTCCTGCTTCCACTTCTCCTGTAAAGGATTATAGAGAACGCCTCTTGCTTTAGTTGACAAGTTTTGCTTTGCCTTTTTTCTTATTGGAAATTCAATGTGGTAGTGATTTCATTAACTTGATTTCTCAAGCTGTGCAGAATTTTATTTTATTTTTTTGGAGTGTGGACAAATATGATGTGAGAAGTGGAGACAGTTACAGTGCGGTGGGGTGAAGGAGGGGTGTGCTCCAGGCTGCGAGATTATCAGAAGTCAGACTGGGGACTCCAGAGGGGGGCACTTGGGGACACACGCTAGAATGTATGCACACATCACGGTACTCTGCAGTGGGTGGAGGGCTGCCTGGGGGTTCATGTGCTTTGACTATGCTCCCCACTATGCAGAAGCTCAGCTTGCGCACAGCTTAATCCATTCAAAATGCTGATGTGGTACTTTCTCCTGAAATTCCTTTCCTTTCATTTATTTCCAAATGTTCACTTTGCACAAAGGAAAGAAAAGAGATGGGAAGAAGCAGGGATGGAGGGCCAGGAGAGGGGGCTGTTCAGGTGCTCCCATGGGCCGTGATGGGGAGACCCAAGGTGGGGAGACCCAAGGTCTCCCCATCACAGCTTGTCAATAGCCTTCCCTTCAAGGAAAGTTCCCAAGGCTTAGAGACTGCCGTTAATGACATGTGAGCAGAGGTTAAACTTGGCTCTCACTGGATCACTGCGGCCTCTTCCTGTTCCTCTGAGCTTTCTGAACAGCTCTTGATCCGCCGGCGTGCTGACAAGCACTCAGCCAGACAGGAAAGGAAATTATGCAGACGGGAAAAATCACACTTCTCCCCTAATTTTCTTAAGGAGAAAATGACACATGGGAGGCAAGTAAAATACTGCAATGAAAATGCTATTGAAGCATTTGTTACTTTTTGTCTATTTAGTTATAGGAATGGCAGTCGACTCTTATACTAAAGAGACTTTAGTTTTCTCTTCAAGGGCAGAAAGATGGGGGTGAAGAAGATATTGGAAGGCAGGTGTGGGGAGGTGAGAATGAAGAGCAGGGTGGCTAGACAAGCCATCAACAGGCTGCTTTCTCGTGAGTCATGAAAATCTAGAAACAAAAATAGGACCTCTCCCTTCTTGCCTCTGAGATGCCTCAAAACCCATCTCCTCACTCACCCCACAGTTCCCCTATTCAAGAACTGGTTCTTCCAGGGTCCGCAGTTCTCAAGCATGATATCACCTGTTAGCAAGACAAGACCCAAGGGTCAGGGGTGTTGCTGTTTCTCTGAAGTGCCTGCAGCGAAACGGGGTCACTTAGCCTCATCTCTATTGACACGTGGGGTCAAGAGAATCTTGTGGGGGAGAGTTCTCTTCTGTACATTGTAGGGTATTTAAAAGCATCCCTGGGCCTCCCCGGTGGCGCAGCTGTTGAGCGCTGGGCTGCGAAGCTGCCCGCAGCCTCTGCAGGGCCGGTTCTATCCCCGGCCGCCGGGCGAGGGTCCCACATGGCGCGCAGACCTCTCCTGCCGCCCGCTGCTCCCCTCAGCAGTGTATTTCATCAGTCTGCCTGTTCTGTTCCCCGCTCTGGCTCTGGTGAATTCTCTCACCCTCCCGCGCTTCTGACTGTACCCAGTGCTTGTATAAATAAATAAATCAATCTTAAAAAAAATGAATAAAAGCATCCCTGGTCTCTACCTATTGCATGCCAGTGGCATGCCCTCTGCCCCTTCATCTCTTGCCACCGGTTGTGACTATTAGAAGCCTGGGACCATTACCAGACATCCCCTGGTATACAATGTGACTGGTTTAGGGTCTCTGGTCTAAAGTAAACCACCATCAATCCTGCTTAGCTTACTGCCTAAACCTGCCTCCCTCTCCCCACCCAGTCCCCATCAGGGGGTTTAAATGATGTATCATTCTCTATCACCTGCTCCAGCTGTGTTCCCAGCCTCATACTGCTTCCCCTTATCCACTCTCCAGACAATGGTCCAGGGATGCTTCCAGAATCAACTCTGCTCATATCATCTTCGCACCCAGAACCCTTGAAAGTTTTCCTGTACTCTGAGGACATAGGCGGAGAGGCCTAACAGTACATGAACAAAGAGTGGGAGGCGTAGCATAAGACATTGGTTAACCCAGATACCCTCAATTTGTAGAAATGGCATCCATCCCAAGAGGCTATCATTTATATTGCATTCCCCATGTGGATTTCCAAAAGTTTGTTTCCTGAATGTGTTGAACCCAAAGAAATAAAGAGCAATAGCTTTTTTTCCTTATTTGATTAAAAAACAATTAGTGGCAAGGCAACCAGATAGATAACTGGTACAATTGGACATAAAGCTTTAAATGAAATTAAATCAAGTCAGTTGAGCAATCATCTGAGGCTACTTGCTCCCTGCAGATTCTTTGCTAGCTGCCACAGATGGCAAGATTCTGAGGATACCAAGGTAAGGAAAGCAAGAGGCCTGCCCCAAGGAGCTCTCAGGGAGTCCCGCCGACATCTGCAAGGATGTACCAAATGCTATAGTTGGTGTATAGTGCTTCCCCCTTGTTATTCAGGCTTCAGTCCCACCCTCAGCACCAAGTGCCTTCTCTGATCACCTTATCAGATGCCACACTCTCCTGTGCGACACTCCATCTCCTCACTCCATCTGTCTTCCTCATAACCCTTAACAATTTGTGAATGTAAATATCAGTTTATGTTTTATTTTATAGCAACTCCCCAGCTAGAATGTAAGCTCTATATTTCCTTGCTCACCTCCATATCCTCCTCCATTTAATAGCCAGGTAGGATGGATGGACGGACAGATGGATCTGCTCTAAGAAAGGAGCAGTCAGGTCTCCCTGAGGAGCTTGAGGAAAGTTGCAGAGGGGAGGCAATATTTGGACTGAGTCTTGACATGGGGGTTATCCTGGCAGACAAAAGGTGGGTGTGTAGGGAGGGACCAGTGGACACAGATACTTGTGAACTTGCAGGTGGCAAGAAGAGGGACAGCAGAGTTGGAAGAGACATGATGGGACTGAGCAGGTTGTGGACAGTTGTGAAGGCCACGTCCGGAGGGGGAATTTCCACCTCTGAGGACATTTGCGGATAAGGAGACTTCCTTGTATACGAGAAAGATGGGGCCAGATCTCTAGGCCACGAATCCTCCTCTGGTGGCTCAATAGAATGAGGCTGGTTATAGTGAAAATTAATGAATCTTTCCCAGGAGGGAGGAACCTAATTTGTAAGCATCTAATTTAGCACATCCACAAAAATGTTTTTTTTTTTCTCCCTCATTGACATCAGAAATCCTTAAAAGTCCCCCAACCTTTATGGTAAAATCTTCTTAGGCACTGAGCATGTTGAATTGTATTTGGAAGGTTTCCACATATTCCCAAGTAGGGTCATCTGGGATTTAACACTGAGCAACTTAGAAGAAGGGCTAAGATGCTGAAGGACTAATTAAGTCCCAATTGGGTAAAGAACATGGGTTTCTAACAGTGAGTCTGAGTTATTTTTAAGTACTCCCTGAGGGAGGTGAGCAGAATAAAAGCTACATCATTAAGTGTTTCCAGTAAATGGAGCCTCCTAGTTAGTTTAAAGAAAGTCCCATCAGTGAAAAGAATCACATATAACACTTATACATTCCCCTTTCTTAATACCTGTAAATATAATGGCTGATAAGAAGAGAAGGACTCACATACATTGAGCTCATACTGTGGCCAGGCATTACTAAAGGTATTTTATATCCTTTAATCCTAATAGAAATTCTTTGAACTATTATAATCCTCATTTTGCAGATGAGGAAACAAAGGAAACAAAGAGGTGAAGGATTAAACCCACTGTCCTAGACCACACAGCTAGTGAGTAGCAGAACAGGAATGTGAACCCAGGTTCAAACACTGAAAATGGAAGAGGGATGAAAAATACAGACACGGGAGTCCTGCAGACTAGGTTGTAGAAATTTATCACTCAGCGCTGCTTGATGATGGATTAACTATTTAGCTTCAAAGTTGGAGCTTCCTTATCTAAGACAGTTCCTACCTCAGAGACATGGTGAGCAGGGGCACCATTTTGGCATTCAATGGGAGGATGCATGTGAATTATTTTGCACAGAGACTGACACCTAGAAACCACTCAATGCAGCTCATTTGCCACATTGCAGTAGGGATTGAAAGGTTCTGTCTTAATCTGGGAGACACACAACTCCACTCCAAGGATCCAGCTACTAGAGGGCAAAGCTGTGCTCTCCCCAGTGCCCCTGCCAGTGGCCACATCAAATGTTGTCGGTGGGGAGGTTCAGAAGTCATGGTCTGGCCCACCGAGGCAACGTCATGTCCATTTTCTCTTCACTTAGGTAACTGTTTCTCAACTTTGACACGCTTGATCTTTGGAGCTGGATCATTTTCTGTGCTGGGAGCTGAGCTGTGCATTATAGGATGTTGAACAGTATCCCTGGTCGCTACCCACAAGATGCCAGAGGCATCTCCCTAACTCTGATAATCAAAAATGCCTGCACACACTGCCAAATGTCCCTGGGGGGTATATTCATCCCCGTTGAGAACCACCGACTTAGGTGAAAATTCACTTAATGTCTGAGGTTGAAGATCAAGCTAGAGGTCCCTGGGATTCAATGAGGAAGAGCCCCCGTACTCTAATAGTTCACGGCACTTGCTAAATAGAGATGAATTCTCACTAGGGAACCAAGGCAGGGCAATCAACAAATTACCATAGCCAGTTAGCTCATCAAACTCCTGCTACCAATCCACAATGTTTTGTAGATTGTTAATTTCCCATTAAAGGAGCCATGTCATTTAATAAGCATTCTGTCATTTGGCTCCATAAGGTGGAATGAAAGCATGAGGATCCAATGAGGTTCTATTTTACATTTTTAATGAGGAGTGACAGCTATGTTCACTCATCCAACATTTATTGAGTGCCTGCTATATGAAATGCCACATATTAAGGCTCTAACAGCATTAAGGAAAGATTGAAGACTTTTATGCATGCCAAATTGCCACATGGAAGGAATATAAATTAACTCAACCTAGAGTTATTGAGAACCTACTATGTGCCAAGCCACAGACTAATCTCTGGGGAGAATGTGCTGAAAGAAATGGATATTTTCTTTCAGTGGAAAGGAAGTGGAGTGGAAACTTCTGCATTCTTGTAACCCACAGAAACAGCAGTTCTCAAAGTGACAACATCAGTATCATCCATTAGGGACTAACTGGGTCTCACCAAAAATGTATATTGAAGTCTTAAGCCCCTTTTGGGTCTTAACCTGTTGACCCTACTGGCAGTAGGGTCTTCAAAGAGGCAAAGAACATAAAATGAGGTTGTTAGAGAAGAGTGGCTCCTGGCCCACTGGGACACAGGGTCAGCGTTTATGGAGGGAAGACTATGTGAAGACATAGAAAAATGTGTGCAGACTGAGGACTGGCAGATACAACTACAAGTCGAGGACTCTCAAGAATCCACCAGAACCACCAGAAAGCGCATGACCCAGATCTCTGATGATACCTTCATTTTAGGCTCCTTGCTTCTAAGAGAATACACTTCTGTTTTTTTGACACCTAGTTTTGGAGAATTGTTATAGAAGCCCTAGGAATGAATGCTTGGAATTCTACAGAAATGCACATTGGTGCTCACCCAGAGCTATTGAACAAGACAGTGTGGTAAGGACAGAGATCCAGCAATCTGTCCTAACAAGCACTTGTGGGGATGCTGCTGCATGCCAGAGGGCACGTTTAAAAGACAAACAGAGGTAGCATCTTAGGGTTCTCATAGGAATCCTGATAGGATGATTCTAATGTGCAGCCATGGCTAAGGTCAGCTGGCCTTGAACAATGTCTCAAATGTCAGCATGCTCAGAGAGTGGGAAGGGCATCACCAGGGGTCCTGTGAAAATGTAGATTCTGATTCAGTAGGGCTAGTGTGCGGCCTGTGACTCTGCATTTCTGACATACTGTATCTGGGCGACGCCTTGCTGGTCCAAGACCTACACTTTAAGCAGCAATGGTCAAGCAGATAGCAATAACAGTTATCTATTGAGTGCCAGCCACTGTGCCAGGGAACAGGATGAAATAACGGATGCAAAAGACAGACCTCTACCCTGTCTGCAGTGAGAAGGGCCTGAGCAAGCCGGGAAGAGGTCTGAGAAGGTAGCGACGCTTCTTAGATGGGCAGGGCAACACTAACTGCTGTGCAGACAGACTGCTGCATCTCTGTTGTGCTCCTTGGCCTGGGCCATGCTTCCTAGGTCCTAGAGTGCTCTCAGTTCAACTGGTAGATAGGGAAAGAAGGTGAAAAGGCCTAGGATGCTCTAACGACTTCTACCAAGCCCACTGTCTCTGTAACATGGCCCTGCCTCACAGTAGCTAGGAAACCAAGAATAACTCTACAGCCAGAGAAAAAGGAAATAGCATTTGGTAAACACAATCTCTCTATGACCTGTCTTGAAAGGGAGGAAGTGGTAAGAGTGTGCCACACCAAAAATATATAGTGGATGTTTGGCAAAGATCAGAAACTAAATCAAATGTCCATAGCTTCTCTGGTTACCTTTTTCCTCACAAGAACAATGCTGGTAATCCACCTACGTCTTCGCACTTCAGTAATATGAAATGTTAAAACATTTCTAAGGGCCCTGAGTAGACCCTTCTCCAAAGAAGACAAACAAATGGCCAATAAGCACATGGAAAGATGTTCTACATCACTAATCATTTGAAAATGCAAATCGAAACTACAGTGAAATGCCAGCTCATGCCCGTGGAGAAATTGGAACCCCATGCACCGTTGGTGGGAATGTAAAATGGTACAGCTGCTGTGGAAAACAAGATGGAGATTCTTCGAAGCACTGAAATTTTAATTACAATATAGCCCAGCAGTCCTAATTCTGGGTACCCAAAAGAATTGAAAGTAGGGTTTCAAAGAGATAATTGTATATCCATGTTCATTAGTCACAACAGCTAACATGTAGGAGAAGCCCACATGTGTAATGAAAGATGACTGTCTGAGCAAAATGTGGTCTAGACATACAATGGAATGTTATTCAGCCTTCAAAGGACAGGGAATCCTGCTCTGTGCTACAACAAGGGTGAATCTTTTTTTTTTAATTTCTTTTTTTTTTAAAGATTTATTTATTTATACAAGCACTGGGGTACAGGCCAGAGGTGTGGGAGGGTGAGAGAATTCACCAGAGACAGAGTGGGGAGCAGAACATGCAGAAGGACCGAAATACACTGCTGAGGGGAGCAGAAGGCGGGACAGGAGAGGTTTGCTGCACCATGTGGAAATCTCTCTGGCTGGCCGGGAATTGAACTGGTGCTGCAGAGGCTGCAGACAGCTTCAGAACGCTGCGCTCAACCCGCTGCACCATCAGGGAGGCCCAACAAGGGTAAACCTTGAAGACACTGTATGGAGCAAAATAAGCCAGTCACAAAAAGACATGTTCTGTATAATTTCACTTATAGAGGTACTTGGAATAGTGAAATTCATAGAGATAGAAAGTAAAATTGCTGCCAGGGGCTGGGGATAGGGAGAAACAACTGGGGAATCATTGCTTAATGGGTATGGGATTTCAGTTTTATAACATGAAAAGAGTTATGGAGATAGATGGTGGAGATTGCGGCACAGCATTATGAATGTATTTAATATCACTGAGCTGCACACTCAGAATGGTAAAGATGGTTAATTTTATGTTAGGCATCTTTATCACAATAAAAAATAATTGAATATGCATGTCTAAGGCACCTCCCTGATACCCAATAGGCAAATGGGTTAGATGTTTCTGCACTTGACTCCCATCATCTTGGGTCACTACTGGCTACTAACATAGGCCAGAAGCAGCAGCCAATGGCTGGGCCTAGCGTCTGAGGTAAGACTGGCCTATGAGCTGGGGAATGCGTGGGAGTGAGACAGAAGATTTCTTGCCTTCCAGAAGAAGGCAAGGAGAACTCTGCATATCCTTACCATGGTCTTCAGAGTCACCTTACCAAATAAATTGGTGTTATGGTGTGATAATAACATAATATATCTAAATGGGTCTTGTCCAGGACAGTCAGCTAAATACTTGGCAGTTTCAGAGTCAAGAGTGTTGTCAAGAGCATTGTTTGAGGTTAAAAGATGAGTTCACTAGAAAAATGAGCCACAGACAGAATGTTAGATAATTCTGTGGACACTTGAAATGTGCAAAAATTCTCTTGGATGATTCTAAGAGGCGATGTTCAGTTTTATGTTGCCTGAGCCCTCTATCCTAAGTTGAATTGAAATCTCTTTCTCTGAACCCCATCCTCCTCTGGGCCCACACAGAAAGAACAAGTCTAATTTATTGGCATGCATCAAACTACTTCACCATTCTCCCTAGAGTTTTGTAACCTAGAAAATGAGAATAGTTACAGTACCTCCTGTAAGGAGTTCTTGGGAGGACTAAAAGATACCTCATACATAGAAGATGCTGTGAAAACAACAGCTAGGGTTGTCATTAATACTGTTAACAACCTTCCAGAACAGTGCTCATGCCTGCTTGCATGTGTTCTCTGTAGATACCTCCTAATTCTCTGTCTCAGACTTTCCTTTTCTGAGTCCCAAGCCTCTCACTTGTATCTGGACGATCATTTCCCCAGTGGTGTTCTGACAATGGTAATTCCTCAAGGAATTAGTAAAAGTTCCTTGAAAAACAAAGTTGGGGAAACACTTTATCAGAGCCCTCCCTTGAAAGTCTCCCTTGGTGTAATGAAGGCTCTGATAAGTCCTCAATATAGGAAGTTGTGTATACAGGTCCTGGTGTGAGCTGCCAGTGGAAATGGAAGAGGGCATGGCACTTGTGATGGACAATCAATCATCACCTGACAGAAAGCTTTACTAGACTGTATGTACCCTCAATCTGCAGTTCCACTCTAGGTATCCAGCCTTAAAGTAGCCACAAAAGGTAACTGCAGTGTATTATGTCTTCCAAGACAGACTGTGTGTTCTAGCTGGACAAGTAATTGGACCTTCTAACCTTGCCTCATTTGCTGATAGGATAGTGACACCTTCCTGTAGCTGTATTCCATTCGCTAGAAAAAAATCATCACAGGATGGTACCACATGATACCAACCCATCAATCTACACTCTTCCTCCGTGGCCTATCATCCACCAGTTATGGCAACCATCCACAAGGATACCAGATTATCCGGGGATTGTATTCCCTCTTTAAAACATTCTCTCAAGTTTCATCTGTAGTTTGCATATAAATTTGGACGCATTGGCCTGGGTGAAATATCACAAAAGTCTGTCCATTTGAGACTGCATCTTATTTTTCTCTACTAGATCAACAGATTGTTGGTCTGTCTTAAGTGGTCATTTCAGTCTTGAGATTCTGATTGATTGTCTATGGAGATGAGTAGAGTGTACATGCTTTGGGCAACACTGATGACTAATGCCTGGGAAACTGTGTGAACCAAAATAAATCTGGGAAGAAACAACCTACAGTTACGCAGAAACAAAGGCATTTGTGCAAAATCCAAGCAGCGAGAGCCAATGCTCCCCAAGCCCCCTCCTAATCTTTATAAATGATTTTCTCCTGAGCCACTTGGCACTTTTCCATTATGGCCTTCTGAATATGTATAGACACAGCAGGTAATTTAAGATTGCTGCGAGTCTCTGACAAAAACATAGTGCGTATTCAACTTGTTTAGGAAACATCTTAATGACAAGCAAAGCAATTTATAAAGGACATATTTTTATAGCACAGTAACATCAACATTTATTATTTGGGCCATAACTGGGAAGGAAAACAGACTTCCCCCATTTAGGCAACAAAATTAAATTCCTGGGAAGGCAATAGAGAAATAGGCACGATCTTGAATATAGTTATGGTTTGAAGTAATATTCTGTTAGAAATATGATGGAAAACACAGGGAGAATAGTATAGTGGCCTGATCTGGTATTCCCAAAATATAATTTTGGAGTACACTCCCTTCCAAGAGGCTAAAATTTGACATTATAAAATTCAAGGCAATCTATTACTATAGACTTATTTTTTCCCCTAAAATGACACTATATTAGGTAGTAGTTCTATGTAGCTATTATTTGCTACTTCTGTTTCTCCTATAGAATGAATAATGTCTAAGAAATGTCTGTTTTAGGATTTCCAAGGTTCTGAGAAGTCCTGCACCTAACCTTTTAGGTTAGGGAAGGTGTGAGCGAATGGTTACTTTTCTTTTCCTCTTTCCTTCCCTCATATTCCAATTTTTAAGAATTAAACAACAGTGTAGCCACCAAATTCAGTTTCTAACACATGACATATTCAGGTCTCATGGATAAGGAAAACATTTAAATAGGATATTCGAGTCAAATGAAGTGTATTTCATCTTTCAGGTTGCAGTCTGACGTTACACATGGGATCGTGCTGAGAGAGACACGGCAGGACAAATTAAACTTGTAATTGTCATGAGTAACTTGGGCAAATCATGCAAAATTGCTGTTTAGTTTTATCTACTTGCTCAACAAACACTTATTATGAACCTGCTATGTAGACAGAGCATACTGCTGGGCCTTTTGAGACATATCAGATAAAATACCTATTATAAATCTATGCTTTCTGTTTCAATTTGATTTCAATTAAGTCATCACTTCTGCGAGTCATTTTCGTTGCATGAATCCCCACAGCTGCCATTTGAAAATGTTTGCAAGCCCTTAAAAACTGCACTTTCCTTCAATATCCTCTTTCTCAGCAAATGAGCCAGGTTTCTGCTTTATTGGGACAATCAAGGATGTGAGACAAGGGCTCCCTCCTATGCCCTATCTCAATTTCTACTTGTACTACCCAAGAAATGTCATCCTCGTCACCTGCCCCTTCTTCAACCCTCATGTCCAATTTATCACAAGTGCTGATGACTTCATCTCCCAGATAGCCCTCAAAGTTGTACCCTCCCTCCTCTCTGTTTTCACTTGCAGGCTAGCACATGTCATTATTATCTATTGTTTGGTCTAATGCAGCAGTCTCCCAGTTGATGTTTTTCTTACCTACTTTTCCCTCTCTTCTTAATCTCCATCATTCAAACCAGCGAATTTTCCAAAATGCATCTCTGATTGTGTCTCTCTACCACTTAAATAACTACAGGGCTTCTCATTTCCATTAAGGCAAAGACAAAAGCCACACTAACTTGGCACACAAGGGCCCTGCCAACCTTCCATCCTCATCTGCACCCGGTCTCTGTTCCTGTCCATGCTCTACTCCATGGACCTGACTTCAGTCTTTCATACTCATAGTGCTCACAGTGACCACAGGGCCTTTGCTCATACTCTACCATCTTCCTCTTCCTGTAATGTTCTTTCTGTCCCTTCTTGCTCAGTGAACACCTGCTTACACTCTTGGAATCACTTCCACAAGGTCTTTCATGACTTTCATGGTCAAGTCAACTTACCCTTCTGTAGACCCCAAGAACCATGCCCAGATCCCTCTTAACCTCTATTACCTTGCCTTACTAGATTGTAAACTCTCTGAAGGCAACACCTATTTAGTTTTTGCTAATTTTTCTCTCAAAGAAACCAATATAGTTTTGGTTCATAGTGTATACTCAATGGATATTTATGGAATGAATTTATGCAAATGCTTTCCTGGGTGTCTTTGTTCATTGACCCTGCTAAAGAGAGGTGAGCCAAAGCTGGGTGGTTGTTTGTAATCTTTAGCTGCTCTACACACTCCTGTGTACCTGGCATTGTCCTAAAGTCTTTTCCTGCCTTTGCTCACTTAGTCCTCATGGCACTCTAAAAGGGAACACTATCATACCTCATTTTCTGGAAAGGAGAACTGAGGACTAGGTGCTAATTAACCTGTCCTGAGTGACACAGCTCAGTATTGCATTCCTAGCACCCTGCATACCACCTGTTATATGCTAAGGGCTCAACACATTTTTGGAGAATGAACAGATGAATAGGTGAAGTAGGAAAGCTGGTCTCTTATAAGCCACAGTTCCTTGAACACTTTTCTTTAGAGTCTGCCAGTTCTTTCGGTCCTTGCTGTCACACACTCATCTACAGCTTGGCCACTGAGCTTCCTAACTCTTCCCTCTGCATCTGCTATACCTTGTCCAGCTCACCTACCTACGAGGTGGCCAGACCCATTACTCCCTTTTTGGATACTCTTCAGTGGCTTCTAACTGTCCTTTGGACACTGATCCAAGTGCTTAACTTGGCAGACGAAGATCGGGGTACCTCCTTTCAGGCTCATCCCCCAAATGCCAGACTCCTTCCTGCCGGGAGGTCTTCTGTCTGCTATGCTTCTTCCTGGAGCACCCTTGAGCCCTGGAGTACCCTTGGGCCCTGGCCTCAGAGTTAATTATTAATGGAGCTTCAGGCCTCAGTGTGTGCAGGAGAATGAAGAGTGACCTCCAACAATACTCAGCTCCTAACCCTGGGGCCTGGAAAATTATCTTAAATGGCAAAAGGGTTTCTGCTCATGTGGTTAACTTGACCATGTCTGCACCCCCTGGGGCTGCTGCTTTATGTCCTATGTGTTGTCTTCAAATGATGTCTGTGCTTTAAAAAACTGTGAAAAGCAAATGCTTAATCACTGTTGGTAAAATCATGGGTTGGATGTCCAGCTGCGTGTGTGCATGTATATTTAGAATCTACTGGTGCACTCAATTGTATGCACATACATGCTCACAGCAGCACTCTTCACAATAGCCAAAAGGTGGCAGCAGCCCAAACAGTGGACAAATGGATACACAAAATGTGGTCTAATCCAGACAATGGATTATTATCCAGCCTTAAAGGGGAATGAACTTCTGACCCAGGCTACAATGTGAATGAACCTTGAGCACGTTATGCTGAGTGAAGAAAGCTGCTGATTGAGCGTATTGTCCCATTGATATGAACTGACCAGAATAAGCACATCCACAGAGACAGAGAGCAGTGACTGGGGGAGAGAGGGAGGGGAGCCACTGCCAATGGGCATGCAGTTTTCTTTCAGGTGATGGATATATTTTGGAACCAGATGGAGGTGGCGATGGTACAACATCGTCAATACACTACAAAAATGTCACCAAATTGTTCACTTCTAAGTGGTTAACTGTGCATTTTACCTAATAAGACAATTAAAAAACAACTACACTACTTTTCTTTTTTAACTGATGACACAAATAATGTTTAAATCCTCTTAGCTTCCACAGTTGAAGAAGCAGCATACTCCATTATTCTACCACTGCCTTAGGTTGGGGTCTTTTCTGATGCACACACATGAGCAGGGGTGTTCAGAAATCTGCCAGCTCTATCTGGAAATACCAAGTGAAGGTCTGACTCTGTGTTGGCTGGCCTCAGGAAGGCACCTGCCAGCCAGGCGGGAGGAGGTGAAGGTGTGGAGGCCCCCTCTGACCCATCCCCTGGGCAGGTGCCCTGTGAGAAAGGTTTCCCTCTGGGCATCAATATTTATCTGCAGCTCAGCAGTTCCCCTGGGAGCAGAAAGTAGCAAGTGTTTCTGAGCATGTTTCAGCACAACAAACATGGCCATGAGTGTAAAATCACATAGGCACGAGTTTTCCCTTTTCCAGGACAACACCTTCTGCTGTTGGCTGCTGGCCTTTTGGTAGGAGAGAATCAAGGTAGGGTTGACTGCTCTGCTCTCTGAAATAAGAGTGGCTGCTCAGGCAGGCCCTAATAGGAGCTGGCAGAAGAGGACAATGATGGGGCTCCTTGCAGTGACACCTGCTGCTTTTGCATATGGACAGGTGTGGCTAGCCTCGCTCGCAGAATGCTGTCACCATGGGTTTGTGTTAGACACAGCTGGTGGCTGTGGAACTGGGACTAGTGAGCTACACTGCTCAGAGGAGGGAGAGGCCATTGGCTCTCCCCTGTGGCACTGCTGGATGTCATCTGCCAGGACATTGGCACAGAGCATGGCTTCTTACACAAGACCAACCAGAGTCACCAAATCGCAACTCCAAAGGGAGAGAGGGGGTAGATGCTCAGTACCTACCAGTTCAGGTATCCTGACCTGCAGGGAACTGTGGAGGCCCCACTGGCTGCCAGACTGTGCACACTGCTGCAGAGGTAGCAGTGGATTCTCCTGGCATGGTGAAGGTGGAACTGCAAATATGGGAGGACAGTGGTCATTTGCTTACTCTGCAGACCCCCAGGTCTAGTCCAGACCATGGGGTTTGAAGTCAGGACTATGCAGATTAAAAACAACTACTGTGAAGTTGGTAGGGAGAGAGGTTGATGTGAAAGGTGGGGTGCAGGGCAGCAGAAGTAGATGCCCAAAGGACAAGCGTCCCAATTGTGTGACACCAACTTCATGCAGCTAGATGGGGGTCTGCAAGGAGAGACATGCTGCCTGGGCTCACAGCCCGAAGTCTGCTGTCTGTGAGGCAGCCCGACTCACGGATGGCGGGGTGGCTTCAGACCCCTGTCTGAAAGTGCCATCTGAAGCTTTAAGGAAGTGCCCACTATGAGACTCATAAAACTCAGCACAAGGTCAGCTTGCTGGTGACTCCATAAAATTCCAGCAATGGAGACCAACAGAGACTGACATTACAGTCTACTCAATTTCAGGATATTTCTCAACTGAGAGCTTCACTAGCTTAAGCTTTAATTGAAAGTATTTAACCTATTACAAACGATCATGAATAGCACTGAGCTGAACACCCCCAAAATGCTCATTTCAAATATATGAACCTCTTCACAGGCTGGCAGGAACAAGTGGGCAGAGCTCTGGGTTGGATGGAGGACAGAGACAATCTTCAGAGAACCTTCCTCACGGCCGACTCTGCTCTGGATCAACCATCCTTGCTCACGGTGCCAAGAAAGCGTGAGTTTCCTCATCCCCCTTTAGAATGACCTTGACTGGGCCTATGCCCTCCTGTTTAGCCTGGTTTATATTTTCAACGTTCTCTTTATAAGTGCTTTCGTAACGCTATCATGTTATAAATGCAATTAAAATAAGATATCAAAGCAAAACCTCAGCTACGCTTTCCTAGTCACCCAATCAAATTGATGTTTTGTTTGTTGATATTCCTTTTAATCTTTTTAAAATATGTATATTTCTTTTTGCCATATATGTGGCTGTTCTCTAGACAGATATTATATTTGCAGCATTGTGTCATATTTCCCCCTGTCATCTGTATTTAAAATCTCCATTTCCTTTTATACTATTCAAAGGCAACAGTAGTGCATGTCATCCTTGCCTTTTATTATCCTCACCAAATCCTGCAAAAACACATACAGGGGGTTTTTATGACTTCTTTTCACCAAAAAAAAAAAAAAAATGCACATTTCTCCACTCAAGTCACATACAATGCTCTGGGTCAGTAAATCAGATCTATTACCAGGTGTTTTAAAAAGCTACATAATATTTCATGGAATGGATGTAACAGCATAATGTGGAGCGACATTTAACATTTCCCTCTATATTTTGCACTTACAGAAAACAGAACTTCAGCAAACATTCCTGTACATCTATTTTCAAGTACTGAAATTTTATTATATATTTTAGGGTAGTTTTTTCAGAAGTAGGATAGCTAGATAAAAGGCAATGACTGCTAATGATTTGAGTATATATTGTCAGTCTACTAGAAGAGCTAGGATTCTAATCCACATACATTGCATGCATAGTCTGAGCTCTAGACCATGAAGACCACCCCTCTGAGTTCAGAGAGTCCCGCATCTGGGGTTGTCAAGGCTGCAAGCTTGCCTTGACAAGCATGGGTAATGCTTCCAAAGGGCAGAGAGGTCATGGGGTGGGGTTTGCGTGGAATGGCCTCTGACTGGTCTTCTGAGATTTTCATATTCCCTGCAAAGAAGCCACTGTGCTTCAGGCTGGTGGCTCAAGCCACATAGCTATGACTGACCCATTTGCAACTGAGCATGACCACTCTTGGGACATCTTTTAAGGTGACCCCTGCCAATTAAACAGCTACACAGTCATGAGTCCTCAACCACAACAAATAATAAAGAAAAGTAAAATCTTGGAAAAGCTGTACTAAGATGTCTCTATCTTGACTGAAGCCAGTGCGGAGCCATAAATGCATTATTTAGAAATAAGGATGAAAACAAAAGCACGTCCGGCACGGTAAATGTTTTGTTTTTTTTGAAAATGTTTTTAATATTGTTCAATGCAATTATATCTAAGCACTATTTGGGATACCTAGAAATAGATGATTTTCTATTCACGGCAGCAAATCCCTTTAGGAATTAGGTATCTGCAATCTATATGTGAATGTAAGTGCTGTCACAAAGGACTATCGCAACGAGGGCCCATTAGCTATTATTTTTCAGCACCTGAGAATGAGCCTCATAGGAGCTGATGTTTCACTATAATCCCTGCAGAGGGGTAACGAGCCCATTCAGTCAGTCCAACGGCAGTAGAAGGACACATTTCCCTAAAGAGAAGACATTCACGGAAAAATAATTTCACGTTTGCATTTTTAATTTTGCAATTTAAAATCTCTCTCTATACACTTTCCCCTCTAAAATGTGATTAACCAAAATTTCCCCATCTTTATTAAAGCAAATAGCCAGTTATAGTATTCCTTTTGGAATAGCCGCAGAGGCATTATTTAGATTTAAGGGAGAAGGCACACATGAAACCGTTATTAAAATGGAATATGTTTAGTTATCACAGCTATTAAGTAGATTATTAAGGAGTTTGTGTGAGCTGGATATGTGGATGGAGCTGCGTGTGTGCACGTGTGTGGAGGGGCGCGTGCTTGTGGCATGTGGTGTATGCCAGCAATGAAATCTGGGGCGAGTCTAGCCCTGTGGTTCCCCAATAAACCACCTCAGGTAAATCACCAAAGTTCATCTAAGGGAAGAGCCTTGAGATTTCTTCTCGTTCTAATATTGTGTGAAGTTTTGTGGGTACTTAAAAAATATTAGTGAGAACATAGCCCTGTTTCCATGTTACAGTTGGGTGCTGATACCTGTGATCTCAAAGGTACTTAAACAGGCAAATGCCATTGTCACTCTAATGACATCATGGACAGAACAGGACTGAGTGTTGTTGGGGTCGTCCATTGGTCCCAAGGCCCTACCGAGTATTGTCTCAGCATTTGCTTCCTGGGTGCTTTAAGGTGTAAGGATAATTCCTCCCTTACAGGTGAGGATGTGGAACCAGGTTCCCAGGGTCCTTTCTATAATGCTAGGGTAGATGAAGTAAAAAAAATGACTGACCATCCTCAGTTTTTCTCCTCTTATACTACAATGAAGACAAAAAAAACTCCCTTTGCCTCCAAATTCCTACTAGGTTTTATTTATTTATTTATTTTTTGTGGGACCCTCGCCAGTGGCCGGGGATCGAACTGGCGCTGCAGAGGCTGTGGGCAGCCTTGCAACCCAGCGCTCAACCCCTGCGCCACCAGAGGAGGCCCTAGGTTTTTCTTTTTAAGATTTATTTATTTTATTTATTTGTACAAGAACTGGGGTACAGGCCAGATGCACGGGAGGGTGAGAGGATTCACCAGAGACAGCCGGGAACAGAACAGGCAGACAGAAGAAATACGCTGCTAGGGGAGCAGCGGGCGAGACAGGAGAGGTCTGCTGTGCCATGTGGGACCCTCGCTGGCTGGCTGGGATCCAACCCGTGCTGCAGAGGCTGCGGACAGCCTCACAGCACGGCGTTCAACTGCCAGTGCCACCAGGGGAGGCCCCCGACTAGGTTTTCTGCTTTGAAATAATTGGGCTACCTCAGAAGTTTCAATACCCCCTAAATCAGGAAAAAAATGTCAAAGGAGAGAAACTTGTGCTGGCTGGAGCTGAGGAATGTCTTCAATCTGGAAAAAATTGAAAGCTGAAAGTAAACTTTCAATCTTTTCCCAGGGTTCCTACCTGACTTATTAATTTTGATCCCTAACGCTACCACATGATGGCTCTGTGACCTTGGTTTAATGATCTAACCTCTCTGAGTTATATTTGTAAAGTAGACATCAAATGGTCCCACATCACAAGGTGTTGCTATGATGAAATTAGTCAATACTCCTCTAGCTGTGAGATGCTGGGCATATGTTAGTTGTTACTATTCCCCTCATGTTTGGGGATGAAATATTAGGGGGAAGGGGATGGAGAATTAGGTAGTGTATGTAGAATGATACTAACAGCCTCTGGTAAGAGTGCTTACTATGTGTTAGGTTAACTTCTCAGTATTTTGTAGCAGCTACTTAATTCTCAGAATATTCCAGAGAGACAGGTAATATCATCAGCATTACCATAACCATCAGCATCATCAGCATCATCATTGTCCTCCTCCTCTTCCTCCTTATTTTACAGTAAGGACACCAAGGAGAAGAGAATTTAAATAGCCTACTCAGTGGGTTGGTTTCAGGGCCAGGATTTGAATTAGGCAGTGTGAACTCAGAACTGCATTCTCTCCCCTTCACCCCATGTCACTGACCCCTTCTGAGCAGTGAGAGTTTGAGATACAAACAATAGAAGTAGAAGGTATATATTCCAGTTCCTTTATGGTTTGAGTGGCAGCAGATTTCATGATCTAGGCTACATTTTTTTGCCTTACTTTGAGAGTGTCACTCTGTAGTGAGAAAACAAGTCTACCCTCCTCCTACTCTGCAAATCCCCCCAACCTAAATCACAATCCCATAAACATTCTCCCCCTACATCAAGAAGTCTCTGATGACTGGTTGACTTTCAAGGGTGGTGGCTGTGGCATTTGCAGCTACATTTGGTTTTGCCTTAACACATATCAGTTCCCTACGTCTGCTGTAATAGCTCACAAACATGTAGTGACTTGAACATACATATGCATTATTTTACATTTCTGGAGGTCAGAAGTCCCACATGGGACTTGGCTAAAATCAAGGTGTCAGCAGAGCTGATTCCTTCTGGAGATTGTAGGGGAGGATCAATTCCCTTATCCTGTCTAGCTTCTACAGATGCCCACATTCCTTGGCTTGTGACTCCTTCCTCCATCTTCAATGCCATCAATGGTGGCTGTGATATCTGGTTCTCTTCATTAATCCCCACAACTTTCCTGGTCTATCAGGAAAGGTTCTTTGCTTTTTAAGGATCATTTGATTAGTTTGCACTCACTAGAGGACCTGGGTAATCCCTTCATCTCAGCAGCCCCTTCATCACCCTGCAGAGTCCATCAGGTAAAGTAACATGTTCTTAGATCCCAGGGGATTAGGGCATGGGTCTCTATGGGCATCACACTTCTTATAGTTATAGCTGTGACACCCAAATGGAGGTTGGCATCAATAGGATTTGGGGAAGGAACTATGCTTATGTCAACAAGGACTTGACAACAAGCAGGTGCTGTTTGGGACACCCTCCCTGCTGGAGAGTCTGTCAGCTATATCATTTACTACTGTGGATCCTGGAGTCTCAGAAACCTCTTGAACAAATTCCAGCTCCACTGCTTTTTAGCTGTGTAGCCAGATTTCACATCGTTCTCATGGATGTAGCTCTAGAACTTCTTTTATGCTGTGTTCAAAAGTTAAATAAAGTAGGGGAGTGGAAAGGAACTATTGCAGCCACCACACCCCGTGAACGGGAGCTGAGGCGAACCCTGCAGGATTCGCCGCGGCGGCGAGTGAACGGCTCCGGGCGCCATTAGAGAAGAACAAAGACCCCGGGAGACGCGCACACAGCCCGGGCTGCCGGTAAGCTGGCGCGGGAAAGCGGCTCGCTCGGCGCGCTTGAAAAGCAAGTGCAGACCTGGATCGCGGCTGCCCAGGTCCCCGCGCCTGCGACCTAGGCTTGCGGGGAGACGCGCGGAGGTCCTCACTGAGGTGAAGGTCCCTCCCTGAGTGAGCAGGAACCAGGCGCCCAGGCACGGGAGCTGTGCAAAAGGCGCCATTCCCGCGCCACTGAACTGGGCTACAGCCCGCATCCTGGAACTGAGGGCTTTGAACTGAGACCCGGGGCACGAAAATTTGGGGCGTGGTTTCTCCACGACGGTGGGGCACAAGGCAGACACAGCACCCCAAAGCTGTTGAGGTGTACCTTACCATTCCCGCTCTGTTCTCTGTCCCACGGGGTGGGGGGAGGCGAAAAACAGCCCCCCAAGGACAATAGGAGAGATCTCTGGCGCCACCTAGCGACCAGGAAAAAAAAAGTCACTAACACCCTATAAAACAGGACATTTCTTAAGACTGCTTGAAAAGGGCAGAAGGTTTCTGGAGGACCCAGTGGCCAGCCGGGAAGTTATTCCACGCCAGGCCCCTTCCGACCAGCAGTCTGAGCCCACAGAGGGAGCAGGCACCCACGTCCGGGGCAGACCGGGTGCGCAGAAGAGTGTGCCTGAAACCGGAGGCGCAGGGACTGCATCCCGCTTCGCCATTTGAGAACAGGGACATTTCTTCAGTAAAAACTGCCTAAAACCAGCAGAAAGCTCCCCCAGAAGACAGAGATGGCTCCTGGAAGAGCCAGAGGGGAGCGGAGAAGTTCACCCAAGATGTCAGTCAGTCCGAGCAACACAGTGTCCCAACGCATACGACAAATTAGAAAACAGACAGTAGGGAGTAGAAGAACCACACGCAACCTAAAAACTCCTCAGGAAAGAAGCACACCACAAAAAGAAAACCACTCCCCAGATTGCAACGACAGCAACTTGGAAGAACTTCTGAGCCTTCCAGAAAGAGAATTTAAAATTGCCATGATTAAAAAAGTGATAGATCAGAAGAAGGAAATTGAGTCCCTAAAGAGGGAAGTAAGAGAAATGCAGGAGATCAAAGAATTAATGGAGGAACTAAAGAACTCTGGGAAAAGCAATGAAAGCAGAATAGATGAAATGGAAGAACGAATAAGTAATCTTGAAGACACAGAAATAAAAAGAACCAAAACAGAAAAGGAAAGAGAAGTACGAAGGAAAAAGAATGAAGAAAGACTTCGGGAACTATCTGACTCCATGAGGAAAGGAAATATAAGAGTTATAGGAATTCCAGAAGGAGAGGAGAGAGATGTAGGAACAGAGAAAATATTCATGGATATAATTGAAGAGAACTTCCCAAATGAGAAGAAGGAGCTGAAAATTGATATACAAGAAGCAAGAAGAACACCAAACTTCCACGACGAAAGGAAAAACACAGCAAGACACATAATAGTAAAGCTCCCAAGAATCCAGGACAAGGAAAAAATAATGAAGCTGACAAGAGGGAAGAAACAGATAACATTCAAAGGAAAACCAATCAGGCTGACATCAGACTTCTCTGAAGAAACATTACGGGCAAGGAGAGAGTGGAGGGACATAGTCAACAGACTCCAAGAAAACAGATGCCAACCAAGAATACTCTATCCCGCAAAGCTCTCTTTCCTCCATGAAGAAAGAATATGGACCTTCCCAGACAAAGAGAAACTCCGGAATTTCATTGCGACTAAACCCCCACTCCAAAAAATACTACAAGGAATCCTAAAGCCAGAACCTCAGAGGGACGAATAACAACGAAAGAAGACCAAAAAAAAAAAAGTTATTAAAAGAATAAATAAATAAAATCAAAGGAAAGACAAACATAATGGCAAATACAGATGCTAACATATCAATATTAACTCTAAATGTAAATGGACTAAACTCTTCAATAAAAAGACACAGAGTTGCAGCCTGGATTAAGAAACAAAACCCAACCTTTTGCTGTCTCCAGGAAACACATTTAGCTACAAAAGATAAAAATAGGCTCAAAGTCAAAGGATGGAAAACAATCCTACAAGCAAATGGGCCAAAAAAGAAAGCAGGAACAGCTATACTTATATCAGATAAAACAGACTTCAAACTCAAAAAAATAAAAAGAGACCCCAATGGTCACTACATTATGATTAAGGGGACAATACTTCAAGAAGAAATAACACTCATTAACATATACTCACCAAACGAAAGAGCACCAAAATATATCAGACAACTGTTGTCCTCTCTGAAAACAGACATCAGAGAAAACACATATGTAGTGGGAGACTTCAACACACCACTATCAACAATGGATAGATCAACAAGACAAAAAATAAGTAAAGAAACTAAAGCTCTAAATAAGGACCTAGAGCATTTGGGCTTAACAGACATCTATAGAACACTAAACCCAGAAAAAACGGAGTACACATTTTTCTCAAGCGCACATGGATCATTCTCCAGGATCGATCACATACTGGGGTACAAGACAAACATCAACAGATACACCAAGATTGAAATCATACCAACCATCTTTTCTGACCACGAAGGCATCAAACTAGAAATAAATCATAAAAAGAAGGCAAGGAACTATCCTACCTCATGGAGATTAAAAGCCACACTACTGGAAGACCACTGGACTAACGAGGAGATCAAAGAAGAAATTAAAAAATTCTTTGAATTGAATGACAAGGAGGACACCAATATCCTAAATGTATGGGATGCAGCAAAAGCAGTAATAAGAGGAAAATATATAGCAATAGAAGCTCACATCAAAAAACAAGAAAGAACTCAAAGAAACAACCTAATCTCGAAGCTCAAAGATCTAGAAAAAGAACAACAAAAAAACCCCAGAACCAGTAGAAGAAAAGAAATAATAAAAACCAAAGCAGAAATAAATGAAATTGAAACTAAAAAAACAATCCAAAAGATCAATGAAACCAAGAGCTGGTTCTTTGAAAAAATAAATAAAATAGACAAACCCCTAGCCAGGCTCACAAAGGAAAAAAGGGAGAAAGCACAAATACACAGGATCATAAATGAAAGAGGAGAAATCACAACGGACACAGCAGAAATCAAAAGAATAATCAGTAACTACTATGAACAGTTATATGGAAACAAGTTCAACAATCTAGAGGAGATGGACAAATTCCTACAACTCTACAATCACCCAAAGCTAGATAAAGAAGAAATAGAACACCTAAACAGACCAATTACAAGCAGCGAAATTGAAATGGTAATTAAAAACCTCCCCAAAAACAAAAGCCCAGGACCTGATGGATTTACAAATGAATTCTACCAAACATTCAGAGACAAATTAGTGCCTATCCTTCACAAACTCTTCCAAAAAATTGAGAAGGAAGGGACAATACCAAACACGTTCTATGAAGCCAATATTACACTAATACCAAAACCGAATAAGGACAACACAAAAAAGGAAAACTATAGGCCAATCTCCCTAATGAACACTGATGCAAAAATCCTCAATAAAATTTTAGCTATCAGAATCCAACAATGTATCCATAAGATAATTCACCACGACCAAGTTGGATTCATTCCAGGGGCACAAGGATGGTTTAACATCCGAAAATCAATCAACGTTATCCAACACATCAACAAAAAGAAATATAAAAACCATATGATAATATCAATAGATGCTGAGAAAGCTTTCGACAAAGTGCAACACCCATTCATGATAAAAGCCCTTGAAATTCTTGGGATACAAGGAACATACCTCAACATCATAAAGGCCATCTATGACAAGCCAACAGCCAGTATCATTCTCAATGGTGAAAAGCTGAAAGCAATTCCATTAAGATCTGGAACAAGACAAGGATGTCCACTCTCACCACTGCTTTTCAATATAATACTGGAAGTCCTAGCCAGAGCAATAAGACAAGAGAAAGACATCCAAGGCATCCAAATAGGAAAAGAAGAAGTCAAACTATCACTATTTGCAGATGATATGATAATATACATAGAGAACCCCAAAATCTCCACAGAAAAACTAATTCAACTCATCAATCAATTCAGTAAAGTGGCAGGATACAAAATCAACACGCAAAAGTCAGTAGCCTTCCTATACACAAACAATAAATCTGAAGAAGAAGAAATCAAAAAAACCACCCCTTTTATTATCGAAACAAAAAAAATCAAATATTTGGGAATAAATCTAACAAAAGAGGTAAAGGACCTATACAAAGAAAACTATAAAACACTGTTAAAAGAAATAGAAGAAGACACAAAGAAATGGAAAGACATCCCCTGCTCATGGATTGGAAGAATAAACATTATTAAAATGGCCATCCTACCAAAAGCAATATACAGATTCAATGCTATTCCAATCAAAATCTCAATGTCATTCTTCAAAGAAATAGAACAATTATTGATGAAATTCATATGGAATCACCAAAAACCCCGAATAGCCAAAGCTCTACTGAAAAAAAAAGAAGGAAATGGAGGCATCACACTCCCAGACTTCAAACTATACTACAAAGCCATAATCATCAAAACTGCATGGTATTGGAACAAGAACAGACATACAGACCAATGGAATCGAATAGAAACTCCAGAAATAAACCCACAGATTTATGGTCAACTAATCTTTGACAAAGGAGCAAAGACTATGCATTGGAGCAAAGAAAGTTTGTTCAATAAATGGTGCTGGGAAAACTGGGTCGCTACATGCAAAAGAATGAAGCTTGACCACTACCTCACACCATACACAAAAATCAACTCAAAATGGATTAAAGAACTAGACATAAGACCTGAAACCATAAAATACATAGAAGGAAATATAGGCGAAACACTACGGGATTTGCACATCAAAGACATCTTTACAGACACATCACCCAAAGCAGTGATAGTGAAGAGAAAGATAAACAGCTGGGACTACATCAAATTAAAGAGCTTCTGCACAGCAAAAGAGACAATAACAAAAACAAAGAGAAACCCCACCAACTGGGAGAACATTTTTGCACCCAACACTAATGATAAAGGACTGATCACAAAAATCTGCAAAGAGCTGATGAGACTCAGCAACAACAAAGAAAATAATCCAGTCAAAAAATGGGCAGAAGAGCTAAAAAGAAACTTCTCTGAAGAGGAAATGCAAATGGCCAACAGACATATGAAAAAATGTTCAACATCACTTGTAATCAGGGAAATGCAAATCAAAACTACCATGAGATACCATCTCACACCAGTGAGAATGGCACATATTAAAAAAACTAGCAACAACAAATGTTGGCGAGGATGTGGAGAAAAAGGAACTCTTGTGCACTGTTGGTGGGAGTGCAAACTGGTCCAACCACTATGGAGAGCTGTGTGGAGATTTCTGGACCTACTAAACATAGAGCTTCCATATGATCCAGCAATTCCACTCCTAGGTATTTACCCAAAGGACACAGAAACATCAATTCCAAAGAGCACCTGCACTCCTATGTTTATAGCAGCACTGTTTACAATAGCTAAGCTTTGGAAACAGCCCAAATGCCCAAAAATAGATGACTGGATCAAGAAGATGTGGTACATATATACCATGGAATATTACTCAGCATTCAAAAAAGATAAACACATGCAATTTGCAGCAACATGGATGGCACTGGAAGGGATCATGCTCAGCGAAATAAGCCAAAAAGAAAAAGAAAAATACCGGATGGTCTCACTCATAGCAGGAATCTAGAAAACTTAAATAAGGGACCAGGAAAATGAATATAAGAAAGTGAAAATCAAAATCAACAAAAAACTATGAACCAGAGACACTTTTTGGGGGTGGGGGGCGGGAGGGGAAGGATTGGGGTCAGAATGGGGCGTTTGCAATTGTATGGGGGAATATAAAAATAAAATTTAATATTTAAAAAAAAAAAAAAAAAGTTAAATAAAGTAAACATACTTGAAGCACAGGTCCCAGTATAGAGAAAGTGCTCCATAAATCTCAATGACCAGGAAACAGGCAGGAGATGTCTAGATCTCAGATGCCTGGTCAGTCCCAGGATGCCCCATTGTTAGCCACCGTGACTAGTCCAAAGATCAGGCATGTGACCTAAACACAGCCTAAACACAGTCATTCCCTGTGTGTCTCATTCTCATTCTAAACCAACTGCCATCAGATTCCATTGTGCAGCTATCAGGCCAACAACTTTCTTTTATAGAAGAGAAAATCAAGACTCAAAAACACTTAAGTATTTTGTCTAAGTTGACACAAGAAGAATCTATCAAGAGAAAAACCTTAGTCTACTGACTTCAGCATCTCCTGTTCGAGTGGAATTTTCAGCCGCCAAACCCCACCACCTACAATACCTTGTCTGAGTCTCATGTAATGTTAGTGTTGTGGTCCTCATTTAAAGACAAAGAGAGGGCCTCCCCTGGTGGCGCAGGCGGTTGAGCACCACACTTGAAGCTGTCTGCAGCCTCTGCAGTGCCAGTTCGATCTCGGCAGGCAGGTGAGGATCACACATGGCGCAGCAGACCTCTCCTGTCTTGCCTGCTGCTCCCCTCAGCAGTGTGTTTCATCAGTCTGCCTGTTCTGTTCCCCACTCTGTCTCTGGTGAATCCTCTCACCTACCTGTGCTACTGGCCTGTACCCAGGTTCTTGTATAAATAAATAAATAAATCTTTAAAAAAAAAAAAAAAAAAGACAAAAGACCTGATCTCTACGCCAAGGTCTCTCAGCTAGTAAGACTGTGTGTTAAACATGAAACTTGTGCCTCTTTGGTCTGCTCACTATGTTGAATGGAAGTCATGTGTGAGCCCTCTGCTGTAATTGTAAAGGACTCATAATAGTGTGGTTACACATCTTTAAATCTATTTCTGTATAAACACACTAAATAAGTATCTACTCCTTCACTAGGCCTGGTATGAATACATTACTCATGTATATTATATGCTGATTTATTCTTCTAATAATGCATTATTCATTCTTCTAACTGCACATAATGCAAATGCACAAGAATCTCTATGAAAACAAATCTATTGAGTGGTAAGGTCGTGACAAATATGGTGACATTTCAACTCTTTGAGTCTCTGTTTCATTAATTCATACAAGTGAAATAATACCCACCTCCTGTGGGTGGGCTGCTGGGTAAGTAATTAGTAATGATGATCTGAGCATCTTGGTTGGAAGGTGCCAATTACACTAGTGCCTTTGGGAATAGGGGCAGAGAAGGTGACCTTCACATGAAGGCCCTGATAAGGGTTCTGACTGTGTCACCTACCCTGGAACAGGAGATGTATCTGTTCTGGGAGCTGTGTAACATGGGACTGGAATGTTTGGAATGGAGTTGGGACTTTGGCTTCCCTCTGTACCCTTCATGGGGCTGAAGAGCAGGCTGGGGGAAAGGGACAGGGTTAGGTTGTAGAATGGTACATGCACTTAACCGGGGTAGAACTGAGGGACTAGGAGGTGACCTAGTTAGCTATAAGAGGTGGCACTCAGAAGAGAACCTGGGTGCAGAAGGCAACGGATATCAAAATTTCTCTGGAGGAGGCCCAATTCAGAAATAGGGAGTTTAGGAGCACTTGGGCCTGCTGTGGGGAGCTTTAGTTGGTGCGGTTTGAGACACCACAGTGGATTCTAGGTTGGATTGTAAGCCTCTGGCAAAGGAAAATGAGAGTAGGGAAGATGATGTGATGGGGCTGGGGTTTAGAAATCCCCTAAAGAGGATTCAGTTTTCCAGCTCCAAGGGCCACAGCCCAGTCATGAGGAGGGGAGCTTGATGTTAGGCCAGAGAGACGACCAGGCAAACTGGCTGGCCGCCATGCAGCTCCTCCTGCCATGAAAGTGTCAGGCATGGGGATGGTGCAGGAGCTACAGGGTGAAGACCACAGGTGGGGATCCTGACTTGCTGCACGTGGCTGGGGAGGCCAACACCTCACTGCTCTCTACTCAGCTATGTCAGGGACAGTTACAGGAAGGAAAAGCACCCAAGAGAGGGAGCTCGAGGAACGTGCAGTAGGGACACTGGAGGTCCAGAAAGGCTTCTTTGAGAAAAACTGTTTCAGCCAGCACCTGAAGGGTGATTCTATGCTAGCCAGGTGAGGATGCAAATGAAGGAAGTCCTAGGTAGAGGAAGCATGGCTGCTAAGGTCGAGTCTGAAAGGAGGCTAGTGGAGGTAACAGGGACCATGCAGAGGACACCACTAGGTGCCAGACTTGGGGCTGAGCTCTAAAGTGTAGGGGGAAAAACTTTAAGTCACTGGGGTTGAAGAAAGTTGAACCTACAGGTGGGACCAAACGCTTCCCGGGGAAGTCTGGGAAGGATGCCTGAGGTGGGAGTCCAGGCCAGCCTGATGCCTTGTGTCACCACCTGAGTTTGGAGAAGGGCGGGTCATAAAGTCAGCACCAGCCACCGCTCATGATGGATGGCTCCACAGGTGTTTACAACCTGGTGTGCTAGCTACTGCGCTGTGCTTCTTTATTTTCATTTATTGAACAGTATAAAACTAGACATTTATTGGCCACAGACCATTTTTGTGTTCCTGTAACTCAAAAATGGTTCCATTTTTTAAAATGAAGTATCACCCACTTCACGACTGTAATAGAGACCAGGCCTCGTTGACACCATGGAATGATTAACATTTGAAAGTCTGCGGTTGCATATTTTGCTGTAGAACTTTCTTCCCCAGTATGCTTTATTACATAGACTCGCTTTAACTTTTGATGGCCCATAACACGAATGGTCATGAGATGCAATTGTATGCCCCATCAGGTAGAGAATAGATGACTTAAAAAAATGGTAGGACTCATTTTGACGCGATCTATTATCAAGAAATGGAAGCAGCCATTATGGCCCATCTATAAAGATTGGGTGAGAACATGAAAGCTATGATGGGGGTGGCTAACGTGGCATGCCAGCGCAAGTCAAAGCCAACCCCTAAGCAGGCAGCTCACAGAGGGGAGGGAGTTGGCTCAGAATCTCTGCAGCAAGGGCAAAGTGGAGTCCCCAGCTACCACAGGAGGAAGGTCCTGGCTTGGAGCAGGCTGTCGTGGCTGCAGGCGCATCTTAGCTTCATCACGTGGGGATGCTCAAGCTCAGAAAATGACTTGCAAAACACCCCCACTTTACAAGCACAGCCTGCCTGCTGTTCCATTTAAGCTTGAACAGTCTCATAGAGAAGGGCAATTAGTCTCATATCATAGGTGAGGATACTGAAGATCTCAGAGGTCGATTAGCACAAGGTCAGGGGCAGAACCAGCACTAACTAGGCCCATTGGACTCCGAAGCCAGCTTGTGTCCCACGGGTAAATCAACAGGCCTAGGAAATGCTCAGTTGTGTTCTTTTCAGTAGCTGGCTGGTCTGTACGTACATGGTTGAGATTGATTTCTCTAATACCCAGTGGCATCAGTCAATGACCACGTCAATATTTGTAAAACTCTTATATTGCTTTACACCTCTCAAGGGGCTTTGACAGTACTGTCATCAGCTAGCACAGTAGACCATAGGATAAGCTGTCCTTACTCCATATTTTATTGTGGCTGTTGACACCATGAATTTCAGAAACCTGCTGAGGGTCCCCTGGCTATTACTACTAATATTAACACAAGAATTTTGTTTTTCCAAAAAATGATTGCCTTTTCCATGTTTGTTTGGTTTTGTTTTTCACCCCAAAGAAAAAAAGTTACCTTCGTTCTTGGAGACTTTACAGTCATATGTGGGGGACAACTACTTTATAATTTAAAGCCATAAAGCCTCCAAGAAAGAAGGACTCTAAGAGAACTAATTACTGGTAGCTGCCACATGAGGTAGCAAACAATAATTTAAACTGAATATGTGCTAGGAAAATGCTGCCTTTGTATTTGTAGTGGCCCAATAGAAATATGGCATTTCCTACCCAAATATGTTTCCTGAAGTAAAACAAAGTATCTTGCCAGTGAAATATTACTCAGTCATAAAAAAGATGGAATCTTCCCATTTATGACAATGTGAATGGACCTTGAGGGGATTATGACAGTGAAATAAGTCAGAAGGAGAAAGACAAATATTCATTTGTGGAGCATAAAGGGAAAAAAAGGAAACAGACAAACAAACGCTTAGACTCTGACAACAGAATGGTGGTTTCCAGAGGGGAAGGCAGTGAGGGAGTGGGGCAGACAGGGAGGGGCAACTGGTAATGGACATTTTGGGCTGAGGGTGGTAAGATAGATGTAGTTGCTAGGGGGAGAAAATGTACATGTGGAAACTATACAGTGTTGTAAACCAATGTTACTTTAACAAGAAGAAAAAAAGATAATTCTACATTTAAAAAATACTGGGTTTTGTTAGTCTGCCTGTTCTGCTCCCTGCTCTGTCTCTGGTGAATTCTCTCACCCTCCCGTGCTTCTGACTGTACCCAGTGCTTGTGTAAATAAATAAATAAATCTTAAAAAAAAATTGTTTTTTTTTTTTTAAAAAAGGGAGTGTGTTGCTATAAAAAAGTATGAAGAAAATATGAGAATACGTGTTAGATAGATATGGCAAAAACTGTGACGATCAGACCTAAAAAAATTTAAGTTTGGGAGACAATGGTTGAAACCTTAGGAGACACACTTCCTGAAAAAGCTCCCTCGGTGGAATGGAAGTGGATGGAAGCATTCGATTCTCTCAGAGGCCACAGAGGAGATAAGTTGCTGGGTCATGTGTTATATGGAGATATTTTCAGTGTGCACTGTGAAACATGTCCAAAGTGATTCACTGAACACTCCTATCAGCAGCAGGCAAAAGTCCCAGTTGTTCCACAAGACCTGTCAGTCTTGATACTCTCAGCCATTTTCATTTTATCTTTGGTCAAATAGATGATTTAAAAAAAATGGTATATCTTGAAGGTGCACACGCCTAAGCACCCAGACCTGTCCATTTTCTTGAATTCCAGACCTTTGTCTGCTCTCACTTGCTGTCTGTTCTCACCTGACTTCTTTTCATGTATCTTTCAAATTCAACATGGCCAGCGAAAGGACCTCATGTCTCCTTGCTGACCATCTGCATTTCTTCCTTTGTCCTCCAGCTAAATTTCTCATGCATTTTTCTCAGGTAATCAAACTGGGGGGATTGTAACTCTGTATTGGGGTGCCTCCTCTGTCCTTTCCCCCCACCTCTGTTCTGGTTCTGCCTTCACTGTCTCTTGTCTGGACTATTTTAAGTTTTACTAAATAGGTTTATTTAAGCAGCTCTATTCAAACATTTTAGGAACAGCTTTAATTCCTTTTCTCGGCAACATCTCTGGCTCCTGATCAAAGGGTCTATAAACTTGTAACTGGATTAGTCTAATTTTCAAGGCACTATAGTTAAAGTGGCTAATTTTCTCTTTCTGTTAGCTCACTGACATTCCTTCAAATGAGCAATGTAAAATTGTGATGTGAAATTCATTTTGATTTTTTTTGGTTGAAACATTAGCCCCTTTTATATATCTGGAATGTTACTGAGGCCACTCAGTTCTTCTAGAGACTACACATTGGAGGGAATATGTGTGTACATATTGCAAATTCCCTTGCTCATCACTGGGCTTTGATGCTAGACCCAGGAAACCTATTTTGTGATTGCATCCTTTTGAAATTTTTTTTAATTTTATATATTTCTTATATCATTTTTCATTTTTGCACAATATATGAATTTTCATCTTGGTTATAGTCCCCATACAATTCCCACCCGACTTGTTTTGATCCTAATCCCTTCTCTCCCCACTGTAGTGTGTCCCTGGTTTATAGTTGCTTGTTGTTTTTGATTTTTACTTTTTTATAATTAGTCTTTTTCCTGGTCCCTTATTTAGGTTTTCTAAATTCCTTCTATGAGTGAGACCATCCGGTATTTTTCTTTTCCTTTCTGTCTTATTTCACTGAACATGATCTCTTCCAGCTCCATCCATCCTTTTAAGTCATCCTGTTAGGCTGAGGCAAGACAAGATTCCTAGCAGTTCTCCTTCTGTGCCTATGTCGTAAATACCTCCAACCTAAGCAAATGTCTTTGGATGTCTAAGGTGTAAACTATTCCTTTAAAATTCCATTCTCCATTTCACTGGCTCTGATAGATTTCCAGGCCATGGTAAGGCTGGTGGCTCTGGGAACAGGTGAATCTTGGGGCCTGGGTCCAGTGAATCCTAATAGCAATGGTCTGCCTTAGTCAGTTCACTACTCTAGGGCTTGGTTTCCTCATCTGTAAAATGGAAATAACCTATAATCCAGGATGGTTGTGAACATCAAGTGTCATGTTCTAGGTAAAGCCCAGATCTCATACTTAGTGGGTGCAATCAACATGTTGACTACTATTATTACTATTATTATTTATAAAAGAACACTTCCAATTCATATCTTACTTTGTTTTTTATTATATATGTTCAGCAATTCTTTCCCTTTGGAGTTTTTGCCCTTTGGGTCCAGCTTCAAGCCTCTAAACCAGTTCACCTTGTTTCCCAGACCACAAGTACAACAGAAAGTGTCACTTCCCAGGCACAATCCCCGAGCTCCCTCCCACTTTCCACCCCCTTCAGTAGATGGGGTTCAGAGCAAGTTCTAGCTAGTGGCACATGCCAACTTCCACCCCATCCAAGTCGAGCTTTCGAGCTGGTCTCTAATACCTCAGCTCTTTCGTCCTCTGTCACAGTTGTGTGCTCCACAGTACAAGCTGTAGATACTCTGATAGTCCAGGCTTCTTAATGATGGTGTGGAGCAGAGTTCCCCAGGAGACCCATGTTAGATATATACCTGGAGCCAGAAAGGACCTTTGTTCATTAGGCCTACTCAAGTGTAGTAGTTGGTACTGCAGTGTACCTAGTCTGGTCCTGACCAATATACCAACTTTACTTTTAGATTGACCATCTCTCAGTGAGCCTCTTTTGGCCAGCCTGCATTCCTGAGCTCTCCTGGAGGGATTCCTCAATTGAATACAACCCCCTTCTGAGACCCTCTTAAACCACCCTCTTGAGCATCCTCTTCTGCAAGAACCGACGGTGCCAAGAGACAGAATTGGTCATGATCAGGGACCTATAGACTCTTTCTGGGGTCAGGAAGAGATTCTAGGAACTCAGTTGATTTTCTCCTTTGCCAGATGACTAGACACTCATCCAGAAAAATATGATGGTCAATGCATC
The DNA here is from genome assembly GCF_014898055.3 of Talpa occidentalis. Lineage (NCBI taxonomy): Eukaryota > Metazoa > Chordata > Mammalia > Eulipotyphla > Talpidae > Talpa > Talpa occidentalis. The sequence continues at coordinate 19,637,176 of NW_023601754.1, read as the reverse complement.
TAGACAGTCTTTCAAGTCTGTAAATATACCAACAACTTCTTACAATCATTGGCTCCTCTTGCTATATTATTTCTGGCTCTATCCCTTACCCCTTTAACTGTTTCCTGGTTAACAATATTCAAGTCTCAAAATAAGTGCCACTTCTTCCAGGAAGCCCTCCTTGTTTTGCCCAAGTAGATAAAGGACCTGTCTGTTGTATATTCCAAGTCCACCCAAACTTGTGGGCAACACTTACAGGATTTGCATTTCTGGTTCAGTGTTTTCTCTGTTAAGCTACAACTCTCACAGAGAGAGGAGCTGCAGCTGGCTTATTTACCACTGAGCTCTCATTTCTAAACACTGACCCTGGTAGAGAGTAGGAGCTTAAAGATTATCTTCTGATCAATAAAAATGACCTGCTTTTATAAATAAAAGGAAGGACAATTCAGATAGCCACTGTTTCAACACGAGTAAGCAAGCTCTCACGCTGAAATTCCCTATCTGTGATGAGATGACACTTCCAGTAGTCTGTAATTCATCCTACTGTGAAGATAGTTTCCTAACACAATGGTACATTACAATATGTAAATGTGTCAAAGTCACACCCTTGCAGTACCTTACATGTATGCAGTGCCACATGTCAAATTCATTCCATAAAAAAAAGAGGAAAGCTCAAGGGCTGGCTGCATTTGATTAAGTATGACTAAGCATAACATTTTATTTTAAAGGCCTAGTCAAAAATAATTTTTTTGAAGAATTTTTATAGTTATATTATTGATGAAGAATAAAAAGAATCAACATGTTAAAAAAATGAAAGCCACTTGCAAGCTGAAAAAAAGAATCACTTCCTACAAATTGCTTCCTGCAAAGTTTGGTTTCATTTGAAAAAAATGAGGTAAAATCAGATTCTTGGCTTCTCGATTCTGCCTTGCACATTAGCTTCCTGTGATGTTGGCACTGGTCTTATGGGCAAGAAATCAGTGGAGTGGTTCACAAGGAGAAACGCCATGAACACTGGCTCTAGATCTCAAAATTACAGATTGCTCCCAACTCTGGTGAGAAGAGAGCCTCAGAACAGAGCAATGCTCCAGACGCCTCTCCTCTCTGAATTGCTTTGGCTACTTGTTCTTTAACAGAGAAAAATTTCAAACAGTGTGAAATACTTGGAGGAAATTTTCTACCTGCCTCTCTGAGTCCACAAATAACAGGAACTATCCAAGGACCCCCGTTTACATGACACACTTTTATGGCAAAGATAGGGGCACACCACATACTCTTGGATGGGGTCTTAGAAAGCTGCGTTTCAGAATAAGCTACTAGGATCAAGACTGAACTAAATTATCTGGGTTCGGATAAAAATGGAAACAGCTCTTTCAAGGTAAAGAGACTGGGTAACAAGATAATACTACACCTACATATCAGCTTTCCATTTACTTTATTTGTCTTGTATATGTGTGTGTATGAGTGAGTGTGTGTGCATATATTATGCTTTTCACTATATAGAAATAGAGAAGATAGTTTCTAGCTATGTGTCTATATGCATTTATGTGTGCCTTGTACAGACACATACATGTATATGCTACAGAAGATTACATGAAAGCACTATCAAAATCAACTGTTTATTTCTAAACAAAATAATGCTTTGCTTGGTATATTTTTTACTCCTTCATGCTCTCAGCCAAATATTGTGGCTTTTGGAAAAAGAATGTATTTTTTTTTCCCCTGCTTATAAAACCAAGTTCTCATATTTTGGTAATATCTCTGTTATGACATGTAGAATTTTGAAGCATTTGAGAAATTCTGCATTGCCTTTAACATTGAAAACTTTGACAGTTGAGGCAATTTTCTAGTCATTCAGCCCAGTGAATCTTAACTGGTTTCTTTTTCTAGCTTGCATGCAGGGAAATGACGGCAGAGCATAAGTTTCCTCTCCTGATACAGACCCCCTCTTCAGTTGTGTGAGAGACCAAGTGCATGCAGACATTTGAAGTGAGAACCAGCCCTGACAATTACTGCTTTCTAACTCTTTCCGAGTCCATAAAACAACAGTACTTTCAAGGAGCAATGCTTAAATAGGAAGTGCTGTGGAATGAATTGTGTAGGGGTTGTTTCAAAGCTCCAGAATTCTAATCAACGAGGCTCAATGCTGGCTAGGAGAATACTTACAAAGTATTCCAATCCAGCCACTCACTTGAGGTTTCATTCCTCAGGCACAGAGTCCTCATTTCTTCAGAAAGCCACCCAGAAACATGATGTGACTTCCCAGAAGCCCTCTCCAGCTACCTGGAGCTCACTGGATGCAAGGACTGCGGGAGCCTGATAGGGGACAACTCTCTCAACCCACATTTCTACGTCTTCAAATAAGGGTGTGTCCTATTGCCCCGAACTGGGTGACTTGCACATCAGCGGTGTACTCTCCACTGTTTTGGAGGCCAAAAGTCCGAAAACATGATTCCATTAGTGTTCACTCTTTCGGAGGCTCCGAGGGAGAATCTGCTCCAGGCTGCTTTCTTAGCTTCCTATGATTTATTGGCAATCTAGATGGTTCTTGGCTGTGCATCACTCCAGTCTTCATCCTCATCTAGCGTCCCCAGTCTTCTGTGTGTGTCTCCTCTTCTTTAAGGGACATCACCAGGCATGCAGGACTTAGGACTTGCCCTAATCCAACAGGACCTCATCTGGTTACATTGGCAAAGACGCTATTTCCAAATAACTGTCCATTCTGAGGTTCTGAATTTTGGGGGGTATCTCTGACCCAGTCCATAAAGTGACAATGGCATGCATTGCCTAGGGAGGCTGTGAGGATCCACTAGATGCAGGTGAATACAGGGGACAAAGATAGTGCTGGCCCACGTAAAAGCAGGATGCGCAGCTGCGCTAGTTGCTGACGCTCAGTTGGGGTTTTAGCCTGCCCAGCGTTTTCATGCTCAGTCCAGGTTTTCAGCTGCTGGTGACAAACTTCTAACCTCCAAGAAGACCCTATTGGACATATATGGCAACTTTTGGCCCAAACCATTCTTACTTTTCTGTCCTTCACTTTCCTACTTTCCATCTAAGTCTTTCTCACTATTTGGAAAATGGAGAGGGGCTGGCAGACCTGATTCATGGGTGTTTGTTTTTCAACAGCAGTAGCTTTCAAAGCAGCAGCTTGTTTTGTGTCTTTTGGAGTTTTCCAGGTCCACAACCTGCATCATCAAAGGGTCTGTTCTGGTATTTTGGACACTTCCTGTCAGCTGAGGCCTGCCTTCCCACCCTGTGTCTGGTGGTCAGGGTCTGAATGAGGGGCTGCATGACTGGCATCACATTCAGACCTGCCGCATAGCTTTGCTGGGTGCTCTGCCACCTGGAAAGAGGAAATCTGGCTCCATTTATTTTGATTCAAAACTGTTTCCTGGTGATACCAGCTGGCATTATAGGCTCAAAGATCATTTTTGAATTGTTTTATCAACATAATCCTGGAGCTTAGAATGAGGTTCAATTCAAAGGAAGATTTTCTTTCTTCCTTTATTTTTGTCCAATCTGTGAAATATTTTCAGGACATAGGTGGTTTTACACGATCAGGGGCTTGACCAGAGGTTCTCAGTGGGTTAGGTGATGTCATTATACATTGGCATCATCTAAAGGATTGTGGGCCCCATCCCCAAAAGTTCGGATTCAGGAGGTCTGGGTGGGGTTAGAGCATTTGCTTTTCTGAGGGGCTGCAGGCGCTGCTGCTGCACACTCAGAGCATGCTCTGGCCCCTGGTCTAGATCAGTGTCCCTAAGAACTTTTGTGGGGAACAAATTTGCTCCCCCTTTTATTGCTGTAACATCGGTTGACAACACTTTATATTATATAATGGAATAAGCTCACACCTCATCACCCCATTGTCCAAATACCCATAGTTCTTTACCATAGACCAATGTACCCTCTGCTCCCTTTATACCGACTCTCCCTCCCCTTCCAGTAGTCTCAATTCTGCAGTCATATTTCTAGGATTTATTTTGGTTTAGTTTTGGCAGCTCCTGTTAAGGAGCTCTGTGTGTGTCTGTGTGTGGGTAGTTGTGGTGGTTGTTGATTTTTTGCTCTATATTCCACAGATGAACTCTTGCCATTTGTGACAACATGGATGGAACTGGAAGGGTTGATGTTAAGTGAAATAAGTTGGAAGAGTAAGACAAAATCCTGGATGATTTCGCTCACAAGTATTTGTTTTATTAAAAAAAAAAAAAAGGAATTTCCAGCGCTTCTAGCAAACACTCATTGAGGGCTAGGTGACCACGTCTGGGACCACTCAACAGGCAACAGTGCAGTGAGGCAAGTGCTTTCACTAGCCCATTTCAAGGGCACAAGAGGTTAAGTAGCCAGCCCAGGCCCCAAAGCCAGGAAGAGATGGAACCCAGAAGCTAGATCCTCAGTCACTGCTGGTGTTGGGCTTATTTCTTATTAAACATTCAGGTTCTAGTTGTGCCCCCAACACCCTGTCTCATTTTCAACCTAAGCTCTTGCTTTTTTCATTTAGGACTTTATTCCTCACCCTGTCTCCATGACAGCTGAAACTTTCCCCTGCCCCTTCTTAGTATTTTGTATTAAGTGATGTGATAGTTATTCTACTGTTTTTAACAGAATTTCTACTGTTCTTTAGCAAGATAAGCAGGATGAATTTATTCAAATGGTTAAAATTACTCAGTTTCATTCATTCTGAGATTATGACCTGCCTCCTTGTACAAGAGTGCGTGAATGCATGTGTGTGTGTGTGTGAGAACGTGTGCAAGTGGGTGTGTTTCAGTGAGTGTATGAACTGTCCTTTCACGAGAAGGTCATAAAGATATTGAAAATATCTTTTCTTGGCAAAGTAAAAGTTGGTAGCCTTCTGTTTGTCCTCAAAATTTCTGAGGGGAGATCTTAGGTGAAATTTCAAGTGCTGAGAATACTGAACTTATGTAATTGATGCTCTGAAAGGTCTTTAAAATATATCATTATTAACTCTTATTTTTCTCCATTCGACTCTTCCAAGAAACATACACATGCTCACACACATGTACACATACACACACATACAAGCACACTTTTCAAACTAACCATCTGCACAGGTGGGTGGACGAGAGCCTGCTATTTGGCTGGAAAGACTGTCTTTCTCTCTTCCATCTATAAGGAAGTGATTAAATGCCCCCCCACACATACAGAGGTGGAAAATGAGATACATGGTGTCGGGGGCACCAGCTTCTTCCTATGGCCCCAGGGTCTTTTTCTTCTGGCAGGAGAATTCCAGGTAGCATTCCACAACCACGGTGGTCCTTCTCTGCCAACATTTCCTATTCTAAGGGTTACTGTTAGCTGTCAAGATACCTCTAATTTCCTGATAACATTTTGAGAAATGGAATCTTTTGCTAAAGAAAATTATTCTCCCATTGGTGTGTTGTGTATTTTTAATATTCCATTAGACTTAGTTCACTTATCTCTATAATTTCAAATTGTACTATATCATTTATGGGCTGCAAAAGGATTTTCACAGGCAAGTTAAGTCCAATTGTTGGGTGGTGTGTTTATCGGTTTCCTTAAAATGTCATCTAAATTCATATTTCACATCCTAAGACCTGTGCTGTATTCTCTCTCCATCTCAGAGAGCAAAAAAATTACACACATGCAACTATCACTTCTAATATGAATAAAAAATGTTCTTCACTTTATCTATTCAAAACCAATATCCCTGAAGAATTTAAATATCTCACTCTCTTTCTTTGTTTCTTACAACATAGCCCCAAGAGAAACCCCTTTGCCATCTATTCAGAGGGCTGCTGGATTGAGTCAAAAAAACAAATCCCAACTGTAAGACAAGGCAAAACACTTAAAAAAAAATCCATTAAAGTAGGGTTAATGACAGATGCAAAGAAAATGTGTTGACAGCAACACACCAGGTTTCCAACACTCTGTCCAGTCCCCACCCCTGGCCACTGAGCTGCTATGTGACCCTGGAAAGTTCCTACCCTCTCTGAGCTCATCTTTCCTCTTTCCCTTCCTTTTCCCACCTCCCCCAGAGTGATTGCTGGGGGTCTGTGAGCATCTTTGGGGGACTGGCTGTCTTTCCTGACTTGTTCACTGGAATTGAGCAGGGCAGAAAGCCAGGGAGGACTACGGTATAGAAGATGTTTCTAGATGCTATTATTTCCCTGAAGTACTATTTATCTCTTCTGGAGGCACCTAGATCACTCATAGGATCATTGTGTTGCTTCTGCATGCAGAAGACAGCAGTCTGGGAGATGTTTTTTTGAATGATCAGAGTTAGAATATTGGGGCAAAGCTCAGATTTCAGTGGAGCATGTGGCCAGTAGGATAGCTCCCATCTTCCAGCAGTCAGGTTGGAGAATCCCTTCTTCTGCCTTCCTGCTGGCCCAATATTGCAGGAGAAAGCCAGCAGGTGTTACACTGTGTCTTCTCGTAGGAGTGACTCACTAGTTTGGCTGAACATCTCAAAGGTTGGGACCATGACTAACAAATTTATTTCTGTCTCCCCAGGATCTGGCTCTGAGAGTGCCAGTGCGGAATCAAGCTCTGTAAACACCAACCAACTTACTCAAAGTGTCAAAGACTCAATAGTTTTCTGACCTATGGGTCCAGATCTTGGGTCACAAATAATATGACAAGTGTGTTTATCACCTCTAGCTTCTACTCCTGGGGAAGCATCACCAATTAGCTACTGAAGATCCCAAATATGACTGTGAAGCCTCTTTGTGCAGCACTGCGGGCAGCCATGGACAGCCTTCCCAGTGGGCATGAGGACTTGTCATTTTGTGAGTGTGTAGATTGTGGCTATCTCTGCTCTTGGTTATAAGATTTGCCAGCCAAACAATGCATCACTCTAACCGCCATCCAGATTGCTATTCATTCCTTAGAACCAACTGCTAGACTGAATCCAATCATTTTGGAGGATGCAGAAACCCAAAATTTAAAATTCACAATCTGATAAGTTTTCTCATTTTCTTTTCCGTAAATTCAGAAAATAATTGCAAGACCATGTGCCAAAGTATACTGGGAGGCCCGTTACATGTTACATGTGAGCGCTGTGATAGGTAGACACAGGGAAGGCAAATGCATAGAGGGGCCTCAAGTGTGTTCCTGCCTAGAGCAATGGAGGCCAGGAGAATGTACCCAACATTTTCAGGCTCTCTGAGAGGGGAGGGGGGTATTAAGGAAAGGAGAGGAAGCTTCCACTCATTTGTCTGTGCTGGTACCCAAGATACTGGTGGCATTGTGGGCTCATTCTCATAACATGCTCTGACAAACACATAATAAAGGAAAGGGAAGAAAAGAGTGGACAAAGAAAGCCATCGTACACATTGAAATACAATTATCTAAAATAGTAGAAAACTGATGTGGTTATGCATGTGCTTCTTGATCAATTATGAGATCTAGGGTCAAATCTAGTAATTACATTAATTTCAAAGCATCAGAGAGCCGGGTAATTTTTGGACACATTTTTCATCCACTGTGATATGTGATGTGAAGATATCTGTGATTTTGGCTGTTAGCAGTCAGAGAGCAGCAAATGTTGCCCTGGTTGCCTATCCCCAAAGGACAGGAGCTGTTTCTTCATTCCTATTCACAGGATCCCCTAACTCAGATTTTGACCAAAAAGTTCACATGAGGACGTTGGCTCTAGACAAGTTTACAGGAATTTTTTACAGAGAAGGGAGATGTTAAAGTAGCAAATTGTAATGCTTTATTTGGGCTGATTCTCCTTTTAAAAATTACAAGCCCACGTCACGATGGGCCTTATTTGGCAGAATGCTAATTGTCCGCGTATATGAAAGTGTTTCCTAATTTTAGAGACACCACTATAAACAAATGCTACTGAAGAAAAACATGCTTTGAAACCACTACTCTAGTCATCCCGGGAGACCAAGTGATCTCATTATCAGCTCTGACACCAGGTGTGGTTGGGGGTCTGAACAGTCTGGGCACCCGTGGAGAGAACAAGGCTGTTATCTCACTGGCAGCCCCTGTAGCACAGCCCCTGCATTAGAGCTTCTGTAACACAGTCCTTGCCTCACAGCCCCTGCATTAGAGCCCCTGCAGCACAGCACTGCATTGTAGTCCCTGCATTACAGCCCCTGTATTGCATCCCCTGCATCACAGCCCCTGCAACACAGGCCCTGCACTAGAGCTTATGTATTCCAGCCCCTGCATTGCAGTCCCTGCATTAGAGCCTCTGCACTACTCAGACAGGACACAGTTCCAGAGCAGAGAACACCAAGTCTAGGTCATAAACATGGACTTTTCTACCCTCCACAACAAAAGAAGTTTTTGAGAAAGCTTGCTGCTCCCCAGGACCTGGCTCCTGTCCCCATCAAACAGTAGAAACATTTGGCATGTGATGTTAACCACTTTCTTCCTCTTTAACAGGAAATTTGTGTTTGCAGGGCTCAAAAACCCTGTCCAAAACTGCACAGTAAGCCTGCAGAAGTGAATTAAGGGTTAGGTTGGAAGCTCCATTTTTCCATCCTCAGGTTTCTTTGTAGGGAACTGCACTCAGGATCAGGCTGGGCTCTTCTGGTGCCCCATCCATTTCGAGGAGCAGGCACCCTGTCCTGTCTAGAACAAAAGTGGCTGTGGACAAGGGGGCCCTGCTGCATTCTCTGCCTCTCTCCAACCTGGGAAAGGGATGGAGATTCTGGATGGTGAGTGTGGCCACTCTTAGCTAGCTTTCTCTCTGTCTCTCTCCCTCTCGCCCCTCTCGGCCCCAGGATCTGCCTCCCTCCCTCCTGGCCTCAGATTTTTGGGTTGGTCCACCGAGGTGTGGTCTGTGGTGGTCCCACTTAGCTTTTGATTGGGTGGGGCCAAGTCTGTAATTGAAGCATAAAGTTTTAGCCAGTTGATTTGGCCCCAGACTCACAGCTTTCCTAATCAGTCAGCACCACTGGTAACACCAGTCATGCTGTGTCTTCTCCTTAGGGGTTCAGTTTGGGAGGGAAAGAGAGTACATGACCTCCTAGGTACATGAACTCCTAGCACCTCAATACTAGAGCACGAACCTGAATGAACCAAGGCCTACCTGAAGCAGCCTTCAGCTTGATGAAGGTAACCATTCTCATCAATATATATTGACCACCTTGAGGTGCAAGTCTCTATAGGAGGCAGAGAACCATGTTTCTACAGAGACTAAGTCTGGGGTTACCGAATCAAAGGAGACCTGACATGCTCTCCTGTGCTTTTCATTAGGGCACGCCTCCTGAGGGCAACACTGGCATTTCCTTCCACCAGCTTAGCTGAGTTGGCGGACAGCCCCTGGCCTTCCAGGTCTTGGGCTTTCAGTAGGTAGGCCTTACTAATGTAACCTATCAGTAGATAGGTTGGCCAAGTGGGCTCCACCCCTGATTAGAGCATGTGTTATTCTTGAGTTTGCTCACTATTTTGTCACTGGTTAACAACAGCCTCCTAACCATACAAAACAGTTCGTATCAGTTTCCTAGGGCAACTATCACCCATGACTGCAGCTTGGAGATTTGAAAACATCGTGGATTGGTTGATTATCTTAGGTCCTGGAGGTCAGAAGTCCAGAGTGGGTCTCTCTGGCAACATCAAGGTGTCTGCAGGGCTGCATTCCTTTAGAGGTGCCAGGGAAGAAACTGCTTCCTGGCCCTTGGTAGTTTCTAGAGGCTGCCTGCATTCCTAGAACTGTGCCTCCTCCCTTCATCTTCAAAGTCAGCAGAGTTGCTTGCTCTCTCTGACTCTGTCATTCCTGTTCCCCGCACCCATACTTTATAGGGACCTTTGTGATTATATCAGCCTTGATGGAAAATCCAGAACAATCTCTGCATCTCAAATATCCTTGACTTAATCACATCTGCAAAGTCCCCTTTGCCCTGTAAGGTCACATACTCAAAGTTCTGGAGATCAGGATGAAGATGGTGGGAGGGTGATGGGGGACATTACTCTGTACACCACACAGGTCATATTATGAGCTCTACTTTACAGGTAAAGAAACTGAAGCTCAGAGAGGTGAAGGAAGTGAATGGGACAAGATCACACAGCTCATGGGACGCAGAGCCCTCCACAGACGTCTAGAATTTTTAAGCCTGAGCTCTAAGCCATTACACCACATGCCTTTCTGATGACAGCTGAGGGAAATTGAGTCACGCTAATCAAATGTGTGAAAAGACTCAGAGCAAGGATTGTGGAAACCCCTGATTAAGTTTTACAAACTCGCAGGCTGTCCTTGAGATGTCTTTAGCTTTTCCCTCACTATGGCTCATGCAATTTCTCCCAGCAGCCTGGGGGAGAACACAGCAGAAGCTTTGGGGTCAAGTACTGTTCCCTGGCACTCCTCTCAGCACATGAATGAGGTAGACAGGTTAGCCCGCAGGAATGTGGCTTCCCTGCTATAAAAGGGATGTGGCAAGCCGGGGAGTATCAGGGCCCTCATTTCACACCTGGCTGAACACATGGGTGCTGCCGGCGTTCACACAACTGCGCATGCGGCAGACACCCAGGTCCTCATGTGGAAGAGGTAGGAATGGAGGACGAGTCTCTCAAGTCTTCCTTACCCCAGAATGCCAGAGCCCAGGGAGACGGATCACTACAGTGAACATGGGCCACAGGGCGTCCTTCACGTAAAACAAGTGCACACCGCAATTCAGAAGACAAATGAGAGAAAAGAGCTACAGAAATTTAATTTGGGCCCCATAAATAGAGACGCCACTCACTGGAACTCAACAGTCATGTCAACAGATGTTCTTTGCAAAGGTCAAAAAAAATTCATTTCCCACGACTGTTCTACAAACACAGAAACACCCGCTGCGGGTCCTCCAGGCTTCAGCGGGAACCAGGGAATCGGCGCTGGCCAGACTCAGCAGCGAAGACGCAAATACGGCGAGTCAGCGAGAGAAATGAGAGCACTGATCGGCTCAGGCGGGGATGTTGTGACAAGATTTACCTTAATGTGCCATTAAAAACACTCTTCCCTGACATTTGAAATGTGCTGCTTGTGACTGGAGTTCACTGTGCCAGGCTTGGTCTGCACTGTTGCCTCCTTGACCCGCCACTGTGGAAGTCAGGCTCTGACCCAAAGGTGGGGTCCTGAGCCCCTCCATCCATCAAGGTGTGGTCTCCAAGCGGGGACTCCCCTGATATCAGGACTGCGAGGCAACTGCTTTCTAAAATGCTTAACAGAATTGTGTGTGTGTGTGTTTTAAGATTTATTTATTTATACATACAAGAACCAGGGTACAGGCCAGAGGTGTGGGAGGTGAGAGGGTTCATCAGAGACAGAGTGGGGAACAGAACAGGCAGACTGACTGAAATACACTGCTGAGGGGAGCAGCGGGCGAGTCAGGAGAGGTCTGCTGCGCCATGTAGCTCTCTGGCCGGGGATTGAACTCGTGCTGCAGTGGCTGTAGCTAGCTTCATAGTTTGCATTTTAACCCCTTGCGCCACCAGGGAGGCCCAGAATTGTGTTTTTATTCCAAAAACAATACATGGTCACAGCACCCAAAGTAGAAAATACAGAGAAGGCTCTGGACCTGATACTCTTCTCAGCATGCACTTGTATTAATTCTTAATTAACACGTACATCCTTGCCCTCATGATAGTCCTGGAGGGAGGAGCACAATTCCTATTTTACAGAGGAAGAAACTGGGGCACATTCTTAGCCCAAGGGGCTTTTCTCTGTATGGTGTTGCTTTCATGCCATGGAGCCCTCTGGGGACACAGACTGTGATGTGGGAGAAGGCCTAATGACATGGACACCATCATTATGGCCCCAGGGGTTCAGGTCCTAAAGTTCCCAGGATCACTCAGCTGGTAAGAAATGGGTATTTGAAATCAAGAAACCTGGACCTGAAGACTGGCCTTAGAAACTGCACTGTAAGAAAACTAAGATCACTTTTAGTCCTAAAATGGTCACCCTGACACCTTCACACAAAGACTTTCGTGCCTTGGGCACTCTGGAGTGCCCAAGTAGGCAGGATCTTCATGTTCCTCTAAAAGGCATGTTGAAGCCCTAACCACCAGTGGGATGAAATTAGGAGGGTCTTTTAAGAGGTTACTAGATTTAGATGAGGACAGGAGGGTGGGACCCCCAGGATGGAATTAGCATCCCATAAAATACGGAGATGAAACCAAAGCTTTCTGTCTCTGCCACGGGAAGACACGGTGATAAGATGTCTACTTGAATTTCTTACCAGTCCCTTGATCTCATACTTCCAGCCTCTAGAACTGTGAGAAATTTCCTATGGGCTGCTGCCTTAGACTAGTGGCGGGTTTTCTGGCCTCAGCGACCCTGCTTTGGGCCAACCCTGTTTGTCTGGGTATTTACCCATGAGGGATGGGTAGCGTTGGGTGTATGTTTTGGAAACTATTTGTCTTTTCTTTTGCATCTCTTTATTGCACACTAATTGTATTAAAGTTCCTTTCCCTTAAAGGCCTTATGCACCAGAGTATGTTTTGTGTGACAGATGGTAGAACCTATTTAGAGGAGGCAGGTTTGGAGGTTCTGGGATACTCCTCACCCTGCCCAGTAACACCTTTTCTCCACAACCTCTTTGTAGGGAGTTCTAGGAAGCAGCTGGGCTCAGCCACCTGGAAGAGGTTGCCTGACCAGCTTGGAAGCCCATATTCTCATGAGAACAGAAGCTGCCTTGAAACCTCAACATGTTTTGCTTTCCTGTGTTGAAAAGCAATTTCAGACTCTACTTCCCCTGTGATGGTACCATCCAAATAAATAATCAACAGCACTGAATCATATAGTAAATAGGGAGGAAAACGTGTGCAGGGGGAGAGATGTGCTTGTGAAGGCTCACAGCTCAGGGATCTCGAGACAGTCCACCCCTAGAACTTTGCCCACCTCACTCGTTGTTACCAGCATTAAGTTAACACAAGGATGTAGGAGAGCACTTAGGAGAGTGATGGATGCACAGCAGATATTCAAAGGTGTCATTTCAGTTCTTTGTTATTGTGGCCCTAATCTCAAGTTCAGGGCATTGGGAAGTGTGGGGCATCTCTTGGGAAGTGTCCCAAGCCTAGTCCAGAATGTCTTTTACTGTCTTCTGGTAACTCTAGGAAAAAAAACCTCAATTTCCCCTCAGAGATTTCTTTGGAGGCTGGAGGGGCAAGGTACCCAGCCCTTCCCTCTGCCTTAGTCCAGCCGTGCTGGTGGGAATAATTGCATCTGGGTTTCAGAATCAGCTCTAAGAGGAGCTTCCTCCACTGGGACATCTGCCCTTCCCACCTCTCGGGCCCTCTGTACCCCATCCTTTCTGCCATCAGGGGTCTAATATAACCAAAAAAGTCATTCCAAAATGGATCCATCTAGTATTTGCTCTCTGTCTAGACAGCACTTTCCATTTTACTATTTTTAGATAAATGATTTGTTTCAATTATTGAACCGAATTTTATGTTTAGAATTAACTACCAAGTGTCTGAGGTTATCTGTTTCTTAATCATGGAGGAAATGGACTGTTTGAGTGGAAAAAATGGAATCAGACCCATTATTCATGACCTAGTTCCTGTCTACATAACCAAGGTGATTAATGGATGTGATTCAATTATTTTGAAAGTGGACCTCAGACATAGATATGTGAATGCCAGTCAACAGAGGAAATAGCTACTATGTGACCATTTTGATCATGATGTAGTAGATTAAGGTTGGCCAACTATAGCTCACACATTAAACCCAGCCACCAGATTTGTGTTTCGATGACTCAGGAGCTAAAAATGTTTTTTACACTTTTTAATACTTATATTTAAATGGTTATATAAGCACCTACATAATACTCTGAATCTTGCCTCTTTACCCACAAACTGTAAAATATTCACACCTGACCCTTAAAGAAACAGTTTGCTGACCTTTAATCTAATAGAGGATCCTGTAATTTCAAGTCCCTTTCATTGCCGAATATGATATCATAGTGCCAGAGAGCCACTAAAATTGATCACACCTTTGGAACACCAAGTATTATTATCAATGAACTTCTATCCTATAGAACAGTCCAGCACAAGGAGATGCCATCCTCTTAAAACCAAACCGAAAGAACCCCAATAGTTTGAGACGCCATTATGTCTCGAAATGGTTTACTGCTAATCTGCCTTAATCTACATATTTTAGTTTATGGTCACCTTTCCTTAAAATGTTTTGCAGTGGAAACATCCCATGGCTGTTGTGATAATCCAGATCCTGGCTGGAGGCTGAATTTATGTGATTACTGTGAAATGGCTACTTTACAAAGGCTCTCAATCACCCCTCCGTTCCTTAAATTATATATGTTCTCAACAGGATGGGGGCATCCCCAAGAGTTCTAAGTCAGGACTGAAGTACGCATTCGTTCTAAACCGGAGGTGTTTCTCTCTGGTGAGGACATTAACAGGGCTGGGAGTTAGAACAATGTTATTTAGATACAATAGGTAGGAAATTGTCAATGAAGTGAAACCTACCTTAAAGCGCCAATCAGAGTTCCTGGCTTATGAAAGGAAATAAATTGCTCTCTAACAGGACTTTTGCAAAAAATAAAAAGTTTTTCAGCTTTTTTGGGCACTTTAGAGAAACTAAGACGGAGAGATTTGAAATGGCAGTAAAACAGAGGTACTCTAAATTCATCACCACCCTGCATTTTAAGTTATTTTTACCATATGAAAACAAAAAAAAAAAAAAAAAAGAAAAAGGGGAAAAAGCTTAGAGAATTAAACATTTGTCAAATCTGAAAAGATGAATTTCTCTTAATGACAAAGTTAAGTGTCTTTTGATTCAACATGTGCCAAGTAACTACTGATTGTCTAACGTCTTTAGATGCACAATGACAGAAGATAACAAAAACAGGCTGTTCTTATTAATCTATTTAACAACCGGCAAAATTTAGATTCAAGTGGTAACTCCTTGTCTCTCCCCTTGATAAGGCTACAAATCTTGGCGAATCAACTCATTATTCACCAAGCATCCTCGAGTCTGCCTCCAAAATGCCTCTCTGCTCATCACGTCTCTGTTAGCTTACCCAGCCTACTCTCCAAGTTACAGCCCTGGGAACGCAATGCTGCCTTTAAGAGAGCTGTGTTTAGTGTTTAAATATGGTTGGTGGTATTGCATTTACAGGAGGATATATCCATAATCCTTGGGATGACATTTGAAGTCCTTTGTAATCTTGAACCACCTCCCTATGCTTTCCCAGTATCTCTCTTTGAGGAACCCTCAACTCCCCAGTCTCTCAAGTAACTTATAAATATGCCAAGCATTAGCCCAGGCTGTTCTTCTCCCTGCCATGCCCTTCCCCACCTTCTTCACTGCAGGCCTCCATTCAGCCATCAAGGCTTAGTTCAAACAGCACATCTTTGTGTGTGTTTGCTCTTGACATGTCTCTTTTACCCCCTCACCAGGCGGCCTGACATTTGCATCCCTGATGCCTGGCTCTGTGCTGTGGGCTCAGCAGACACTGGACGGAGCTCCGTGCGTATGTACCAGCCATTTGCCCCTGAATTTGGGTAGCTGGATGGCTTTAGTGTCTCACTGAACTCTAAGAAACTGTCAGATTCCTTGCCATGTGGGCAGAGCATAAATGTACCTGCAGCACGAGGAAGGAAACCCACCTTCACATTACTTTTTCAATTTTTTGTGTATCAAGAAAATAACTAATATTGGCTAATATTTACAGGGTGTTTATGGTTAAGTACCATGCTAAGCACTTGACACATCTGTTTTAATTTTCTGGATAAGCTCATTATGATAGAGGGACTACGATTATCCTCATTGTGACAGGTGAAGGAGCTGAGACTTAGAGGGATTAGAAATTGGCCCAAGATCTCATAGCTAATCAGCGGTGGCAAGTGGACTATGAATCCACAGCGTCTGAGACCAGCACCCATGCCACTGGCCCATGCCTCTCAAACCAGGTTTCAGCTATGTTGAGGTCAGACTAGATGACTAGAGCCAGTATGAGCTTCCACAGCCCTACCGGGACAGGGGAATGGTAGTGTGCTTAGTAGTGCCCTGAGACTCATCTAGTGCTGCTGGGATTTATCCAGAATGGAGAAGAGAAGGACTCCATAAGGGGTGCCCTCTGCACCTCTAAACCCCTTGCTATCAGCAGGAGGCTGGCTTGTTTACCCCTGAATTTCAGGCCCCAGGGTTTAGCATCCCGCCTTGTGACTGTCCCATTCTATTTTATTTGCTGACACAACAGAGCTAGTGAGATTCTCATAGGGTGGTTCACCATCTGTGTTTCATTTGCAAGGATAATGCAATATAATAATGGTAAGATAATTTATTTACATCTACATCCCCCTCGATTTTTTAGCAGCAAGTGATAGGGAAAAAAAGGGAGGAAATTATTCTAACAAAAATATTTATGAGTAAATAGCTTGTAGAAATGGCGAGGATGCTACTATGGCAATAATTCTGGTCCCACCCACCAAAACAAAGAAAGATAATATTCCTGACAGCGTGATTGAATTGTGTGTAATTACTGCCAATGTTTTAAACATGATGATAATGAGAAAAGTATTAGCATTAGATCAGAGAGGCCCCCAAATATTTATTTTCCTGAGAGTGTGACAACTACGTCTATCTTTCATTCAAGGCTGGGGGATATGCTATCCTTTATTATGGTGATTTTTTTTTTTTTCAGACAGCCTGACTTGATATCATCATTTTCACAAATATTTTTCTTATGTTTCTGGAGATGCAGTCTACGTGACAATATTTTAACTTGGATCATCTCCACCAAACATATAGTTCTCTTTTGACTGGCAGTTTCACCTCGAGTTTCACTGACTATTTTGCATTGACTATTCCCCCTAACATTCTTCAGTTTTCTTCCCTGACATATTCAAGGACTTTGGAATCCTTCATAGCAAATAAATGCACATAAATCTAAAAATAAGCCCTGATGTGACACTTATCATAGAAAGAAGGAAGGAGATTCTTTCAGTTTTCACACTTTGGCCTAAATATTTGGGGCATTATAAAGTTTTAGAAAATCCTTTACCAGCTGAAAATAGAAAATAAATTACATTCACAGCCCTAATATCTTTTATTGTATGTACATATTTATGGGCAGGCTATCACTTTCCTTAGATTATCAGGAAGATAATACATAATAAGATAAAGGCCAATTCAAACCAAGAGAAGCACTCAGCTCAGATGCCTAAAAAAAAGTAAGGAGACTTTTAGGATGCAAATGATAAGATCACATTTTAAGGACCTCTTTTGGAAACTGTTTTCATTTGCTAAGTAAGTAAGTAAATAAATAAATACCCCCCCAACCCCTCCCAATCTGACCATTAGCTTCTCTGAGTAGTTGCAAATTGTGGCTGTGTTCAGAAAAATTGGCAGAATTCAGCTGATGAATTTCAGCCTAGCAGCCAAGATGATCAACTAAATAAACCATTTATCAAACGTTAGGGACCTTTATCTGATTTTATTTTGCAGTGCAGCCAGACATAGTTTAAAAACATAGACAGAGCTGTCAGAATGAGGGGCTGAGTATGGTTATGGAAAAGAATAAAACAGTGCCCCAAATGAACCCAATTTCGTTTAGTGGGATATATAGCTCTTATTTTCTCCAAATGTTTCCCCAAACGTTTAAGTTAGAGCCACAGATCTTCATGCCCATCCTATTCACCAAAGTATTTCTTAGTGCCCAGCGCAGTTCCTAACACAAGGCAGGTATAAAGTGAATAAATTAGATTACTAGATGATTACACGAGGGTAAGACTAAGCTCTCAACTAAAATAAAATCATTTTCTGTGTTTATGTGTCCATGCCAGGATGTGGATCTTGCAGTAAGTTCTGGGAAAATGCATGAGCTATTTACTCATTAATATCAACAGAAGGAACATCAATCTTCCACCTACCCACCCACGCAACAAATCTTTACTGTCTATTATTTAACTGCCAATTATGTTGGCAATGGGAATACAGAGGTGGGATAAAGACTCCAAATCTCTTGTCGGGACATGGTTTTGGAAGAACTTGTAATGGAAGTGCTCCATGTTGCCAAGTGAAACATGGATGTCCATTAACAGTTTATGCTAAGGCAACTGTGATACAAGGTCACACAGCTGAGATTAGGGATCAGCTGTGAAGATGAGAGATTGCAGTACAAGACTGCCTGGCTGTCCAGACGTATGCCTCACAGGACAAAGTAAACGTGGTCTGCATCATTTGGGGGACTCTCCTTTTTTCTGTCCTATGGGGGTAGAAACAATATGTACAGCTCTCAGCAGTACTGATGGGAATCAAAGTCTGGGTTATCAGCTGCCATGGAAGCTGATGAATTGAAAGGACCATGAACTGAATGGTACAATGCTTTGCTATTTGCAAAAGGAAAAGAGGTTATGCACATCTGGAAAGGTGATATAATTGTAATGCAGATGCCATTATTATAGATGTTACTGATGAAGAAATGGTACCAGAGAGGTTAAGTAGCTTTCCTAAGGTCACACAGCGGTTCAGGTAGGGAATTGACACCTGCAGTCAGCATCCTGCAGAGCAAATTGCATGTAAAAGGTACTTAATGAATGTTCTTTAATTACTATCATCCGCAGGTTGGAAAAGACATCAAGGCTATATACTTCACAGGTTAACCAAATCCATTCTGTGGCCTCCTACTAGGAGCAGTCCATATTTGAATCCATCCCCAAAGGGATGCCTGCACTTAACATTTTACTACAACCAGTCAAGATGATGACATACAGCCTCCGTGGTGGCACAAGGGGTTAAGTCTGAGCACTATCAAACTATATGCAGCCACTACATCACTAGCTCGATCTCTGGCCAGGGAACTGACCCACATGGCATAGCAGACCTCTCCTGTCTCGCCCGCTGCTCCCCTCAGCAGTGTATTTCAGTCAATCCTCCTGTTCTGCTCCCCACTCTGTCTCTGGTGAATCCTCTCACTCCCTACACCTCTGGCCTATATCCCTGCTCTTATATACATAAATAAATAAAATAAATCTTTAAAAAAAAAGATGATGACAATAGCTCCTATTTATTTAGGACATTGAAACCTGGTCTCTGATTATTTTGATTATTCTGATCCTCACCAACAACCTTTTTGAGGTAAGTGCTGCTGTTCCCATCTTATAGGTGAATAACTAAGGAATGGTGAGGTCAAAAGACTCACTTTCTGGATTGAACTGTGCTCCTCCCCAAAGATATGTTGCAGTCTTACTACCCCCACTTTTACTACCCAGTGTGACCTCATTTGGAAATAGGGTCTCTGTAGATACAATCAAGTAAAGATGATATTATTGGGGTGGGTCCTAATTCAATGTTACTGGTGTCCTACCAGAAGACATAAGCATAAACAGAGGGAAGACATGGTAGAGACACAAAGCTAGAGGTGGAAGTTGCTGGGTCTATAAGCCAGGGATTTCTGGAAACCACCAGAAGGTAGAAAAGGCAGGAAGGATTCTCCCCTCGAGTCTTCAGAAGGGGCTTGCCTTCCTTCTCCCTTGGCTGACTGCCTTTGCCCATCCTCCCTGCCTGAAGGTAGTAACTGAAAAATCAAAATGAAAAGTCACGTCTACAGTGGTTTCTGGAACCTCCACTCCCAACTATATGAGGGCCACAGGGGCAAACTGGGCCATGTCAGTGGCCCCTGTCGCGGACAGAGAAACTGTCTCATTGCACATACTTGTGGTATGCAGCCCTCCGACATGTGATTTGAGACACTATGAGCTTAATAATGGTTTGAATTCTAGCAATATTTATAGGGGTCCCAGTGGGGTATTTTCTTGAAAATAAATGGTGCATGAATCTGTTCTAATGTCTGTCCATACAGTCCCAGATGTTGGACCACACTTAAGATGGGACACTTGCTCAGAAGGTATCCAGAGTTAACAAAAACAATTCACCATCCTGCTGAAGGAACCTGTTCTGTACACGTGAGTCATAAAGGCGAGATGTAAAGCCCCGCCAACTGGGGGACATTGATTGGGAGTCTGATGTGTAAGCTCTGTTCCTTTAATGATGAATAAGTTGGAGTCACATTTTACCCTTTCAGCAAACTTGCTGAAGAGAAGCTTACCACAGCACTAGTAAATAGACAGGCTCGCCTAAATTCAGGGACATTTCTTTCTTTCAGCTCATACTTATGTTGCGTGGGTCAGCACTGAACTCTGGAAACCCTCACGGGAAAGTGACATTTTTCATTCATTGTCATTGATTTTCCAATTGCACTTAAATTGCGTTTATCTTTTTTTGGAACTGTTTATGTATTGTGGCTAGAAATGCTTAATTCAATGCCTATAATTGTATACTTATTGCAACTTAACAAAAACCCAAATGAAAAGATCACGAGCTTGAAACACATTTGTCCCCACAATAAACCTTAAAAATGGAATAATCCATTATATTATCACTTTGATTTATAAGGAGAAACTTGCAAAACATTTCCCATCAGTAAAAAGAGAAGCTGAGATGGAAAAATCACTGTATTTGAGCTTTCCCATGTAAAAAGACTTTGCAAGTAACTTTGGGAGAATTAGGGGTTACAGGAAAGCTGGAGAGTGTATGCATGAGTGTGTGTGTGTGTATGGGAGTGTGTGTGAGTGTGTACATGTGCACACATGCTGGGTGGGGAATAGATAGTCATTATTTGCCTCCAAAGAAGGTAACAATCAGGTCATCATAAAAATAGGGAGAGTTGGTAAGAAAATGGGAGACAAAATGAAGAAGTGGACTCATATTATTTTTGAAATAAATCAATTTTCCAAGAGACAATCCCATTTTCGACGCAAATTTCATTATCTCCCTCCCTCCCCAAAACTTCCCATTTCTAGCCATTGTCACCAACCTCTGAAGTATGATATCTTCCTGTCATTTCCACACATTTCTGCCTCCATACCAAACCCTACATTGTTAGGAGTTTTAGGAAGCTCAAACTGTGCCAGGTGGTGAGGATGTCAATATGCCTATGATCTCAGTCTCTGTTCTCAAGAAATTTACACTAGGGCAGAGTTGCCCAGTAGGACTTCCTGGGATGATGGAATATTCTATGCCTGCAGTAGTTACTGGTCATATGTGGCTATTGAGCACTTAGAATGTGGAGCATTTAAGAGAAACTGACCTTAACGTTTTAATTTTGATTACTATAAATTAAAACTTAAAGATCTGCATGGGACTAGTGGTCAGGACAGCACAGGTCTAGACCAGAGGACGGGATATTCGTTAAAGAGACAAATGGCAACTACGGAGACACGCGACAGACACTGTAGGAGTGTTTGTAGGCAAATGAGTCGGAGGCTGGACGAAGAAGACTGTGAAGGACCGAGGTGGGAGATGGTTCCTTGGAGGGGGGACCTAACCCAGAATTGTTGAGAAAATAGTGGGGAAAAGCAGAAAGGCATTGCTGATCTGGGGATTAGTTTAATCAGAAACATTGACGGGAAAATGCAAAGCCCGTTCTGGAAACCCACCAGGTACCAACGGCAGATTGTACTGTGGAAGGTCAAGGGTGACTGCTGGGGTCATGTCTGTGGGATGGTGTCGTGTAGGAACTGGAATTCCAGGATGGAGGCAGAGTTAGGGTGGATGGAGGGGTGATGGCAGGAGGGAATCCCCATGTCTTTTTATGTGCTATGTTTGAGGGGTCAAGATACCCCAATTGAAGGTGACCTGCTGTGAGCCACGGGGTGGACCCAGAACTCAGGGAAAAGGGCAAGTCAAAGTAGGCACAGGAGGAGGTAACAGCAGGGAAAATGTCTCTGACCTGCCTCGACTGGACTGTGCCACCCGCTCCTCGCCACTGTCACATCTGCAGTGATTGATCAACCACCTGTGGAAATTAGGTCCCGAATTTCCCAAATTTCTGATTCTCAGAAAGGTTGGCAATTGGATTTTTTTTAAAAAAAGAAATATGAAATCTGAATAGTCTGCTATGGCAGCTTATTAGAAAACCTTTATGACATCCTGGGCCAAGCCAAAGAGCAGGGGTGTGGACAGCCGAGGTGACAAGAGCAGAGATGAAGGAAGAGAGAGAGTCCAGGGGGAAACTGGTGAGCATGTGAGAAAGAAAAGCAGTTGAAACTACTTGAGTGTCCTTAACCTTGGATGGGGCTCCTTCCTGCCCACTTCCTTCTTCCTCCCTTGCCCCCCTCCTGATGGAGCAGAGGAGTCCTGGGGAGGACAGCAGAGTGCAGGATCAGGCGGGGAGCAGAAAAAGTGGTCGGCGAAGAATCAGGCGCATGGGGTGGAATGGACATAGAATGGTTCCAGAAGATGTGGGCTTTTTCAGTGTGTGTGTTGGGATCAGACGATATCCCACAACCCTTTATAGATTTTCCGCCCAGCCACGTGTCAATATCTCCTTTTGGCCTTTGCCACATCCAGCACCACCTTGTCCCTGGTGTGCAGCCGCCGTTGATTCCACTCACCTCCCGGTCCAGCAGTGCGGGGGACACAACGGTCACGATGTCTCCTTTCTCAGGGTCGATGTAGAACATGTTGGGAGACGGTTTGTCAGGCGTCTGCTGGCGGATGTTATATCGCAGAAGGGCATTATCTGTGGCCGGGTCATCTGCGTCGAAGGCTGTCACCCGCATCACTGTGGTGCCTAAGGGGGCAGGACAAAGGACAGGAGAGGGTCACAGGGGGTGACAGTGCTGGGCAGAGCTGCTCCCTCCTTCACCCCGGCAATGGCAGTGGAGTCATGTGCCAACCACTTTCCAAATTTAAAAAGAAAAGCCTCATGGAGCTTTCTTTGACCTTCCCTCCCCAAACCATCATGTTAAAAGACCCGAAATAAAGAAATCTTTGCTGTTCAGCAGACTGACAGCTTAATTTTTGTCTTCTGAGATATGCTGTTCATTTTCACGGACTTCCATTCTACTATGGATATGATTCTGTGGCAATGGCCTTCATTTTAAAGGCTCTTATTTAACACCTACTATGTGTGGTGTTATGGGCCAGGATTGGGGAGCTAGAAGTGCAAAAGGCACAATTAATGGGGTCCAGTGGTCAAGATTAGTAGGAAGGAAAGCATAGAAAAGGTAATAGCATCTCTCAGGGACATCCAGAGAGGGCATTATGAATAGAGAGAAGAATCAACTCATTTAATCTGGGTTCAGAACAGCCCCTTCCACAGACACCTAAGCGATGTGCAGGTGTGAGCAAGGTGAGGACAAGCACCTCAGTGGGAAAGGCAGTCCTGTAAAGGGCAGCAAGAGCAAAGGTGAATGGAGACGCACTGTCTTAGGCACTTGGAATGTAAAGCTGAGGATGACACCTGGACCCTTCGGGTGTGTGAAGGGTGGGTGAGGGTGTCAGATACTGGGTGTTGTCCACACACGGCTGCGATGAAGAAGTGGCATAGACACTTCAAGAACAATGAAGCAGCAACTAGTAAAAACAGAAAGCACTAATTCTCTACTCTCTTAGCATCCGCCTTGGAGAAAAGCTCGCACATGTCTATAGGAGCTTTAACAAGGATTTTCGCGGCAGGATTATGTATCAGAGTGAAAAATCTGGAAACAACCCGACTGTCCAACAACAGAGGACTTGCTGAATGATGGTATCACCACACCTTGGTATTATTTTTAAAGAGGTCGAAGACCTAACATGGAAGACACCCAAGGTGGAGTATTATGTGAAAAATACCAGGGGGAAGATGTTATCCATAGCAAGATGTCATTTTTGTGACCTGCTTGCACACAGACAATTCCACGATGCTTTATGTGTCTATTTTACAGGTATGATTTCTGTCTGTGAACTCACAGAAGGTCAACATAGGTGAACTTCACACTGGTTATGCTGAATAAATCTGGGCAAAGACGGAGCTGGGGGTGGTCACAAGGGCAGATGCTGGCCCTGTCTGTAATATTCTGATCATTTTTACAAGGAGAATGCTCTGCTTTTGCCATTAAAATTTGATTAAAAAAGATCATAGATTCAAGTACGCATAGAAGCGTGATCAAAGCAGAACCAGGCACATTTGCTTGCTGGTCTTGGCAATAGTAAACCCTCCTATTTAGCTCAGGGTGACCTGCCTGACCATGAATTTTTATTGCAATTTACTCTTCTATGAATACAGGACCCCGCTTTCTGACTCTGCACCTTTCTGGACCCACAAAATGTTAACCAACTGGTTAGAGACAAAAGCAGTAGACTTGTAGATCCTATTGAAGATATTCACATGAAGAAAATAAAGAAGCTTAAAAGAGAGAATTCATCAAGCTCAGTAACCATCCAGTATGACTTTCCCTTATATAACAGTGCTTCTCAAACCATCTACGCCAGTTCATTTCCCTCCACAATTAGAATCATATTATCAGCCATTAGGTCTGATCGATTGGGCAAAGAAGGGGGATCTGACCACCCTACGATTGGATCGATTTGTTAAGTAGTCTCTGTTAACTTCACCAGTGCTTCCGTTAAGTCAGATGCATCAAGACACATTTGCTACTCAACCTCGTTTCATCCTTTGCTTCTTTGTAAGATTGTCATAGGACAAAATTCATCGTCCAGTGTGAGTGGAAATTCTTGCCATGTGCGGTCCCCTGGTCTTTAGAAGATATCAACAAGCCTTTTGGTTCTCCATTTCCTGTTGAATCATGCTATACAATTGCTCTGAGGTCCAGGTGGCCACTGCCAGTCCATCAGCATCTAGAAAATCAGCCCTGTTTAGAGGGTTTATATCAGAAGTCAGAGGCAAATTTTAGAGCCACAATCTCATCCAGAGATTTTCTTAGTGAGTTCTTTGTGGCCAAAGGAGAGAAGCAGACCTCTACCCCAGTTCCACATGCAACAGTCTCAGGTTAAGTATACATGACCCAGTGCCTTACCCTTTGTTCATGTCTAATGCATGTTTGACTGATGGAATCTGTGCCCTATTTAATCTGCCTTTAATTGAAGTCATAGATGAACAAGCAAAAGTATACAAATGAAGTCATCACAGCTTGAGGCTGCCATATGCATTAGAATGATTACGAGGAGAAAAAAAATGAGCTCTCCAATGGATGAATCTTCAGTTTTTCACCAGGAAACTCACTGATGTCTTTCTGTTGTTTTTATTGATTTGATAATATAATGTGATAAAAGGTTATCCTGGTATAGTTCCAAGATTATACAAAATGCTTTTTGTTTTAATAAATTGTTGGGGAGCAAGTGAACTTGGCCTTAAGCCTTGATTTTGACTTAACCCAGTTGTGATACATAAGTGGATTTATGTTTAAGGCTCACCTCTCTGGAGAATGAATGTGCCTAAGTCTTATAAACAGGTTTGCAACATTGAAGGAAATGACTTTGGGGTAGGAAGCCTAGATTCAGGTCTTTACTAACTACATGAACTTGGCAAGTTATTCAACTCTCCTTGAGACTCAGCATTCCCAACATGAGGCTATTCATAATACCCTTCTCTTGGTCACTGTTAGGATTTAATGGAATAATAAAGAACTTGGTAGAGTGCCTGATACACTTGTATTCTGAAGAGGTTGCCTTTTATCACCAAATCTTCTCTGGTTCTGAGACTGTCATGGAAGTGCAGGTAATGGCCCCAGACAAAAGAGCTCAGAATTATGTTGAGCATAAAACCTGGTCCTGGGTATGGCCAGATGAGTCTGGTGCTCATCAGCTTTCAGTTGCCTGTCTGAGTTCCAGTCCATCAGGTAGGTCCAACTCTCTGCTCCTTCCAGTCCTTCCCCTGGATACTCTCTTAGGATTTGTATTCTTCCAAGTTCCACAGTGGCTGGATAAACCTTCTCCACTAGTATTCCCTAAATGGTACCTAAGGGACTCTGGTTCCAGGGACTCAGCAGAGAAACATACTTGGGAAACATGCCTTGGAGAAGAAGGTTTCCTCCTGGAGGACTTCTAGGAGCCCTTAATGAACAAGTGCATGTTAAAAATCTCCAACATTTGCAGCGTTCCCAAACTCCTGTTGATGATGGACCATATGAGGCCCTGGGTGTCCAGACTGTGTTTTGTTCATCTGTGTGAGCTCAATATCTGCCACACAGCAGGTCTGCTCTCAAGGTTCTTTGAGCAGGATTGCAGCCTTGCAATTCACAGTTGCTGACTTACTCCATGCTACTTAGAAACCACAAGTAACTTGTCTACTGCTTATCTCTGAGCAGTGGACACAACCAGGCATGCTCACTACTACTTCTGAGCTCTTTTGGCTCTTGCAGGCCCTTGTTAGATTCAGCAGACTCCAGGCCCAAGGCCACTGTTCAGCAGGTAGGTGCCAGGACAGCTGTTCTATTGCCTGTGGATGGCACCTGAGCACTATCCTGAGACCAAGCCCACCCCTGGACTCTAATAGTGGGCTCATTTGTCTCCATTAGCTCAGAAGCTCCACACTAGGGCTTATCTTGTGCCTCTGTGTGCTTCCCGACAGCAGGGAAAGTATAATTATATGATAGACACACATGTAGGTCCTCCACATAATACATTTCTGTCTTCTCCCTCGTCACAATAGTCTCTTAAGTGTCAAAATAAATGATAATCACTCTGTCACTCCCAAAACCAGATGAACTAGTAGTGACACCCCCTCCCCCACAAAGCAAAATGAAAGAATTACAGGCAGCTAGTTCAAAGTCTCAATTCAGTCATCATTTTCCATTTGGAGCACATGCCTGCCAACACGAAGGCCTCTTGGTTGTATTTCCCTAGTGAAAGGAAAGTTCCCTTTGGTGTCCTGACCTTGAAAAGCCTGTGTTTGAAGCTTGCTTCCCTGTGATGGAAGCCCAGTCTGAGCCTTGACAAGAGGAGTCAGAAGGGCAGTGGCTGTTTTCAACCTCTGGGAGAGGTCAGCCAGTCTTGAGAGAGGGAGGTGACATCATTCTCTTCCTGAAAATTCTTCTGCTTCATCCCCCACATTTCCCTCCTGTGATTGAAAGTGCCAGCCTTCTATTTTTTTATCCCATAAGAGAAGATTTCCTGGGGGCATGGCTGCCCAGGTCTGTACCAGGCACCAGGTTTCTGATAGTACAGCTTGGGCGACTGGACACTTTCCAGGGAGATGCGGAATCCGACAACCAGCATGAGCTCCTTGGACGTGATGAAATGGCACGTCCTCATAAAACTTCAAACTTGGAAGAAGAGGAATTGCAGTCTGGTGCCCCCCAAACACCGGCCTCTGAGATGGAATCATGTTAGAGAGGAGCCTGAAGGCTAGTTAAAAACAGCGGTACGTGGATACTTCGATGCACTGCCTACTTAGTTTGTGTTTATTCCCCAGGTGAGGAAAAAAAAAGCCCACAGGTTTTGTTGGCATCTCAATTTGGTGGGTCCATTGAGAGGGACCCAGAAGTGGGTAATATTTTAGAATTTAGCCCCTTGGGGCATATGATGATCTGAAATTTAATTTCTTTTGAAGATTCTTTAGATTGAAGGAATTCTGGGCACACCAGTTAGAGAGAGTTCTAGACATGGGGAGACATTCCAGCCCAGTTTGCCCAGGAAGGGGAGGGATTCCATGCAGTCTTGTGCAAACCAGAATGACCTTGTCACCCTACAGGCAAGCCTTGCTTTCAGATTTAGACATAACTTGTGGCCAAGGCCATAAGTGCCCAGGCAAGAGAACTGTGGGAGTATGAGGGTGGCATCCTGGGACATGGGCTGTGGACATTCCTTCCACTCACCCTGTCACACCAACAGGGCCTGCTTTCTGACCCAGCAGCTGACACAGCCCCCTTCTCCTGACAGTCCTTAAGAGAGGAGAGAGAGATGAGTTGAGCAAACTCAGGGCAGAATGCACTAGAGGCACAGCTAGGGACATGAGCTGTCTAATTTGAAATTCTGGCCTCACTAGTTACTAGCTGGGCATCTGAGGATACACTCCTTTATTTTGCTCCACTTTGTCCTTTACAGAATAGCATCTCCCTTGACAGGCTGTGTGGGCACTGGGTGAAGGGAGGCAGTGTTTCTCAATCTTGCTGGCTTGAGTTTTTCATTACCACCTCTCCTTTCCAAGAGTCCTGGAGATGTTTTTTCCTACTTGCCACCCACTGCCATCAGATACTGTCTATCTATCCGTGTGCTATGGCATTTTGGAGGGTCACCAAGCATCGCAGGACCTGAGTTTTAATCCCCTAGCACCACATCACCCCTTGGTGGTGGTATCGTATCCATGGGGAATGTATACACTAATGAATATAAAACCCAGTGCTGGAACAAGGGAAACATTTATCATTATTTTTATTGAATGCCATGATTTGCTTGTTCCAGGGGGCTGATGGGACACAGTGAAATGGTGAAGAGTATGATGTCTTGGGACCCAGCCCTTTAGAGTCCCACCCCCCCTAGTTCTTGGACTCACACACACGAACTGAGAATCACGATTCATTACAATCTCACAAGGAAACATTTCCTTTCTTCCCGAGATAAGCCTGAACATTTTGGTTTAGTCCACATGTGCATGACTCAGCTTCCTCTGATCTTGCCAACTTTTCTGTGTGCACAGCAATTGACAGGGCAACAAACTGTCACGTGATCAGTTGACAAGCCAATTGGAATCCAGAGGCAGCCCACATTCTGCAGCAAGGGCATTACCAAAAAGTCACCAAATAATAGATGGTAAGTAATGTCTTCTTTTCCCATTGACCTACATTAGCAATTCAGACCTGCTTTATCTTCATTGGAGGGGGTGTCCAATTGGAAGTCACTCCTCATAATTCACTTTAAATTTTTCTGCTTTTCTCCAAAACACTTGACTAGCAAGCAGGTCAAACAGGAGGGGGCTGGCTCTCTACTCTGTTAAAGCCCTGTCCTGATATGCAGCCAGAAGAGACACTTCCCACCTCACCTTGGGAGGTGCTCTGATCTGAGGTTAGGGGAAAGGCAGGTTTAGACCAAACACAAAGCCTGGAACATTGAGTTTGTTCTTCCTTGCTCCTTCCCTCTAATAATCTAGCAACTACCATTCACCAGCACAAAGATTCCTCTCATGTTCTTCCTATGGTAGTTGGGTTGTGCATTAGACCCAGGAAGTTCTTGATAATGTGAGTTATGATGAAGAAGCCAATGACAGAAGCCCTGACCCATGGGCTTTGAAGGTGTGACTCTGGCAACATTCCCAGAGCTTGGCTGTGGGAGCTGGGTCAGGAGCAAGAAGCTCAAACACACATCCAATATTGGCATAGGTAACTTACACAAGTAAAGTTATTTCAAGACAGTTGGGAGTGGTGGGGACTGTGACAAACTGAAAGGTATATGTCCCACCTAAGGGGCAGCAGCATTTTAATTTAGGTAATCACTGAACTTCTGAGACGCAAGTCTGGAGAAGCCAGATCTTTTGGTTTTTCAAGAAAAGGTGGAATCAGGACTTTTATATAAACTGTCCAAATGTTTGTTTTGTTTGAATTTAAAAAAATGAAGGATCACTGAATGGGAATAGGAAGACCAAACAAATCAAGTGATGGTAGACTTGGGTCCAAGTCTCATCAGTCTTCAATGTTTGATCTTAAGGATTGGGAGAATCAATTATTTCTCCCAAAGTCATGAACTAAATATTGTGAATGTGCTCTGGTGTTAGATTACTACTTAAAAAACTAGCTGGTTCATATTACAGGGGTTAGCCATGTGACTTCCTTTGGCCACTGGGACACATGAAACATATACAATGAGAAGCTTGTCCTCTGGAGCCCCACTGCCTAGATATTTGGGCTCCCCCACTGGAAGGACCACATGTCTGGGAATGACTGCTCCCTGGCTGACATCCCTCATTAGACATTAAACATTAAGTGGAGGCCACCCTCACCATCTGGTTGAACTTCGAGGTGACAGCAGCCACATCAGCAACCCAGCAAGACCAGCATAAGATCCACCCAGCTAAACCTACCCCAACTTGAAATCATGAGCAAATAGATGATTGTGGCTCTAAGCCTCTAAGTTTCATTACACAGCAAGAGTAACCGAGAAAGGAATACACATGGAATAATCTTCACATTACAAACCAGAAAATATTGCATAATTAAAAAAGTTTTTCTTTGATGTGGAAGTAATCAAACAGCACAGCAGTTTCAGGGCATGGATCAAAATAAAAAGGGGCAGGCACAGGAAAAAATGGCTAAGACTAAAATGCAACTTTTTTCCCAAATATTGGTCTTTGGGGGCTACTAAGGCTGTACTTTCAGTTTGTTTAGTCAACCTACAAGGGATCCTTGCACTCCTTAGAGCAATGGTCTTCAACTGGGGATTGGGAGTGGATATTATCCCCCAGAAGGTATTGAGTAATATCTGGAGACATTTTTGGTGATTATAAATAGGGCAGAGGCAGTGAAACTGACATCTAGTAGGTGGAGGTGAGCAATTCTGCCCACCATCCCACAGTGCACAGGAACCCCCCCACCAAAAAAAAACAAAAAACAAAAAACAAAACCAAAAACTCTAGCACAAACACAAAGAATAATCTAGCCCCCAAACAACAATCATTCATAACAGGGCCCCTAAAAGTAATGATACTTTCAAAATCCCACATCTACTGAAACCACAAATTACCCTCTCATCCAGATTAGAAGTTCACTGCTCCAGGAATCTAGAAAACTTAAATAAGGGACCAGGAAAATGAATAACTATAAGAAAGTGAAAATCAAAATCAACAAAAAACTATGAACCAGAGACACTCTGGGGGGTAGAGGGCGGGAAGGGAGGGATTGGGGTCAAAATAAGGGGGTTGCAATTGTATGGGGAATATAAAAATAAAATTTATTATAAAAAAAAAGAAGTTCACTGCTCCTAATATTGTCTCTACTGCATCTATTCCCCACTCAATGACTCAAATATAAATACCATTGACTATTCAAATATACATAATATATAATGCTTAAGAACATGCTAAAACTCATACCACTTAATTTTTCTGGTTAAATTTTGTGTAACTCAAAGCATGCAAGTCTTCAGACACTAGGATGCTGCTTTGTATGTATCAAGAGTTGAGTAAATAAATGGGTGAGTGAATAAATAAATGAATAAGGTGAATAAATGAATAAGGGATAAGTGGTTTTATTATCATCTTTCTTCCATTATAGCCTAAGGTAAGAATGAAGGTGGAATAGGAAATAGGTAAATAATTAATGTGTGGATTGCACTAAATATTAATTCCCAGGCAAATTTCAAACAATAGGTCTGTTGTCTGCATCGTTTATATCTAAGGGCAAAGGTGAAGCAGGTTTGCCATTTAAATACATGGATTGCATTAGGCTAGGCTAGACAGAGAAAACAAAGCCACCTGCTTTTCAATGACTTAACACATGAGGTTAATTTCTCACTCAGATTCGGTCCCTTCTAAGGGCAGTTCCTTTTCCAGTAGTGATTTAAGGATCCAAATAGTAGTGCTATTGGGGCTATGTGGCTTCCTGATTTTTGTGGGAGGAGCAGAGTTGTAAAACCACATGCTGACACAATAAATGCTGCTGCCAGAATGGCACATGTCACTGCTGCCTGTAGTCTTTTGGCCAGAACTGGAGGCCAAGGCAAGCTCAAGGGCAGGGCAGGCTTCATGGCTGCATGACCAGTGAGGTCACCAGGGGACTGTGTGCAGAAGGGTCCATCCAGTTTCTAATGCTTTGCTGTCATCCTTCTTGACATTTTTAACAATTGTTGAACAACAGGTCCTACATTTTCATTCTGCAAATTGTGCAGCCAGTCCTGGTCATGAGCCAGTAGTTGGATGTGGGAAAAGTACATGGGCACCTGGACTCTCAGTGGGCAGTGGGCATCGCCACCATGGGGATCCTGCCTTTGGCCAATCAAGCACAAAGCAAATGCCTTTGCTCCCATCATTAGCGCCCTGGCTGTTACTGCTCATAGTCAGCAGCATCTGCCCTGCTATCTGATCTGCTCAGGTGGTGGCTTCTGCTTCCCCAGGCTCTGCACTCCTGGCCCTGGGAGACCTGCTTGAGCTCTGCTCTCTCTGTCTCTTCTGGCTCCCAGCTCTTGAGCTCACTGTAGACACCTGGTCCCTGCTGACCAGATGGAGCCTAAGTCATCTTTTTCATTTTAGATACTTCTGCCTACTTCTTCCCCTTGACAATCTGGATGCTACCACATGTAGGTCACACACACTGGTGACATCAGGTAATATGGTGTGGGGCCTTGTGTTGCAAACCTGGCTGTGTGAATCACCTGGGATGAATTTAAAATACTCCTGATACCTGAAACTCAGGAGATGCCAAATCTACCATGGGGCATGGAGAATAAATCCTGGGACTAGAGAGGAACCAGGCGGGTGTAGGCTCTGACCCTCTACCTATTGGCTATGTGGTCTGGATAATATACATGCAAGCTCACACACAGCCACCATTTCCTCACCTGCAAAATGGGCTGACATCTGCCACTGTTTAAAATTGTTTTGAAGATGCATGTAAAATACAGGAGACCTGATGAAACAGCCTTTGCAGTGATCCCACAGAGCGGGAAATGGATGTGTGGACCTACTGTGTGCCTGGAATAGTCCTTATGGCAGGCCTGCAGGGTGCCAAGGTCATTTCCATTTTTTTAAAATAAAATATATTTTTTAAAGATTTACTTTTTATTTATACAAGAGCTGGGGTACAGGCCAGAGGCGCAGGAGGGTGAGAGGATTCACCAGAGACAGAGTGGGGAGCAGAACAGGCAGACAGACCGAAAGCACTGCTGAGGGGAGCAGCAGGCCCTACAGGAGAGGTCTGCTGAGCATTGTGGGAATCTCCCTGGCTGGCCGGGAATCGAACCTGCGCTGCAGAGAGTGCGGACAGCTTCACGGTACTGTGTTCAACCCACTGCACCACGAGGGAGGCCCTCATTTCCATTTTTAAACAAGGAGAACCAGAAGCTTAGAGAAGTCCAGTAACATGCCCAAGATCAGTGCTGGCAGTGGCTGAGCAAGTAATCACAAGGGCACGTGAGACAACATAAGTCAAGAGGAGCTAACCTAAATTGGCCATTCCTACCACAACACAGATAGTCAGGGCCTTGAAATTTTATCCTCTCAGTGACCTTGTGAGATAGGTGCCCTGTTTTACACAGAGGGCAACTGAGGCAGATGGAGGCGAGATTGCAGGCAGGTATGCAGCTGAGCCAAGGTGCCTGTTCTCCCTACTCCTCTACAGCACAGCTCACATCACTAAAACACTTCAAAGGTGGAATAATGAATTTTCGAGGGCTCTCCCTGCTGGCTAGAGGAAACCTTTGCCCTGACCTGCTAGTGCTGTCTGAGCACCTCTGAGTCCACATCAGGGAGCCTGAGATGCAGGACAGATGACTGATGACCCCAGACACACCTGGTAGGTAAGTAACCTGCCTGAATCCCCAATACAATCATGAGGGGCTCAGGGAGCTTGGCGTGGGAGTTGGAGGGGGCAAGTGATCATTGCAGGTACAGTTCACAAATGAGTAGGACGCTGAAATGCTGTGTTCAATTGCTAGTAGAGCTGTAATGTTGCTGATTTTGCAAACATGTGCTCTTCAGCATGGTAAGTAAATACATATTGGTAGCATGGTGATGTTGCAAGCTGTTGTTTTATGGCTGGGAAGTCAGCTGCCTGTGATGGATGCAGGCAATGAAAGTATTTATAAAATAACACTGAATTAGAAGGAGTTGCTTTACGAGTCTGGGGAAATGGATCTTTTATGAAGAATAAAACTTGATGAAGGAGCTTTATCAGGGTCACACAAATCTGAAATTAATTGTTCTGGCACTGAGATCTTAGCGGGGCCAGCTGGAGGTCTGGGCTGCAGCCTGAGAGGTGGGGCACAGTGTTTCCCTGGCAGGGCATGCCATGTGGAACTGAGGAGTCATCTCCACTCACCCCGATTCATTTCTCTCCCCAGCAAATGTCACTTCTGAAAGCTGCATTACCTTTTCCAGGCCATTAGGACACCAGGCAGGGAATAACTTAGACACTTAAAATGAAATGATGCACAATTGATTTACCCCTTCTCCCACTGAGTGAAATAGGGTCAGATACACAGTAGGTGCTCAGTAAATACGTAAGTAGAATAGGGTCAGGCACACAGTAGATGCTCAGTAAATACGTAAGTTATGGAATGGAAACTAGATCAGTAGCATGGGGCTCATTATGTGTGAATATTTTCTCATTTCTTTTGTCTTTAAGTTGTCTTCCCTGTGTGAACATTTCAGCTCCTCCTAGTGTGTTTCCAGATGGGGATGTTCTCTTTTTGGAAATGGTCTGGCAGGGAGAGACCAAAGGTCTGGCAGGGAGAGACCAAGGGCAGCTGCTCCCCAATTCCAGACAGCCAATAGGCACATGATTTAGGCTAGTTAGACTGGATGCTCCTCTGGATAATGATATTTGCTCAGTGGGGTTGCTGTGTAGATTAAATGAGTTAATATATGCAATATTCAGCCCAGGGCTCTGTGTTCTTTGTGAATATCATTGTTATCACAAGAACGGAAAGGCAAGGTTAAAGGCTTCACTTTTCATAAGGAAGTAAAGGTCTTGGGTGACTAAAAGATGAATGTGAAATTTTTTTTTTCCTCTAAGTCAATCTTAGGTTGTACAAATGGAGGTAGACTATCAAAAATAATGGAGGTGATCATCATTTTAACTCAATATTAAACCTCAATAATTCAGGGGTCAACTCCATGCACTGGTTTAACGTAGAGACAATTACAAGACAGCCCTTTCTTGCAAGTTGCTGATTTGATATTAGTATTTTCCTTAGCCTTGTCTATTCTTTCTGAAACTTTTCTTGTTACCTTAGATCAATCCATATACTTTCACTATAGTCCTGCAAAGGGATAGTCAGGATATCCTTCCAATACCCATGGGATTGATGTCCTGAGTAAAACGGTAGAGGGAATACTGTGTTCTTACAGGGTCACTTGTAAGACCCTGGGATCTTGGCCTCATTATTTATCTGGGATCCTTGGCCTCATTATTTATCTTCAAAGACAGGAGTGGAACATCTTCAAATCTCTCTGAATCTTTGACCTCAGCTTCCATTCTCACATCTTCTTCTCTGAATCTGGCCCTCCTCCTTCCATTTTATCAGGGACCTGTGGCAGAGGGTCCTGGAGCAGAACGTGCACCAATAGTTGAACATTAAGTGAGGGTGTGCCTATGGGGGACACATGTGTGTTTGTGTGTATTTATAACAGTTGTACTTCCTACAACTGCAGGCCCGGGAGAGCCACACTGATCTGAAATGGGATATCTTATACTGTAGACATTGCCTGTCACAAAGGAGAATCCCCAGACTATTCATGAACAGGTAAAGGGCAGGAATCAAATGTGATACCCTCTAAAGTCTCTGTCATCTACCAGCCTGCAGCACCTTGAAGGGGCTTGAAGAAATCAGAGCTGCCTCATCAGTGTGGACTATGCCACTTATAATTTGCACAATCCAGGAATTTCATGTTCCCACTTATAGTTGTGCTCTCACAAGTCAGTCCTGTCCCTGCTCCAGCAAAGATATAAGAAATTCTGCCAGCAAGTTGCAAAATTTCCATCTAGTACCACTTCACTCTATTGGGCACTGCTTTCTGCAGGTCCTGGGCTAGGACAGTAGATACCAAGACAGACAACACAATCTCGGCACCTCAACTTTCTCACATTCAACTGGGAGAGATGGAGCTATTTCAACATGACATAGTACATTAGTGTGATGCATGCCCCAGACAAAGAGCATGTCCAAGGTCACTCTGAAAGCATGGTATGGAGTGGGGGATTGTGGAGGTACACTATGGCTCCCCACCAGTGTAAGGTTACTTCAGAATGTCTTCAGCTACTTCCAGCTGTGACTTCCTGCAGGGAGAGTCTCCAGTTGTTCTTTCCTGCATTACCAACTGTGAAAGGTCTGCTCACCGCCCCCAACTATCTGATTATTACATAGCATTTTTGAGTCTTTTAAACATTTTCTTGCAAAGAATAACTTGCCTATTTACTGAGCGCAAAGAGGTATAAAAGCCTGTAAACAGCCCCATCAGCTACCATCAAACTCTCCCTCCTGCTAAGTGAGTGGGCCTGCTAAAGAATTTTAAGAGCTGGGAACTTTGAGGTTCTATTTGCAAGTCAAGTTGAAAAAGCAGCTACTTAATGGTCCTGCGTGTCCATGACGTCCACCCCTACCTTCCCCTCACACACTTGAGCACTCAGCTCCTCTTAAATTTCACTTCTTAAACTCACACCCGCTCCAGACATGGCACAGCAAAACTGAAAAGTACTTCAGACCCAAAGATGTTATCTCAGAATAGAAAAAGACACACTCACCAGAGCTTGCATACTTTGTAGACCCTAAGCAACTCATTTTCTGGAAAGGTGAGCGGTCAGAAGCCCAGCCCCAGTGGAGAAACGAATCATTTAGCAATGAAGTGAGAGATTGAAGCTTATAGTGGGGGATGATTTACAGACTTCAGTTTCATCACGAACAGAAAGGTGGGGGAGAGACAGTAACAGAAGATAGAGAGAAAGGAAGCGACTCAAGAATTACATAACTGATCAAGCGCCATGGAGGACACTGCCTATAGCGTGGCTGATGTCTGGCCTTGAGGCTTATAGCCCAGTGACGCCCAGGGCTCACCCTGCCCTGAGTTCTGGGACTCAGGGCTGCTCTAACAGATTAGCACACACTGAGCAGCCCCAAAACACAGAAATGTATTCTCACATGGCCTTGGAGGTCCTAAGTCTGAAATTGAGGTGTTACAATGTCTTGCTCCCTGGGAGACTCGATGGGGTGGGAGTGGGGTGGGGGGGGGAACGGGGAGGTTGCAGGGGGGTGGTGGCGGGTGGGGGTATCTCTTCCTTTGTTCTTTCATTTCTGGTGGCTGTCCAGTCCTTGGCATGTGGCTCCCTCTCCCTTCTTGGTCTCACTTCACCTCCCTCTCTGTTCTGTGTTCTCTCCCTCTGCCCTGCTTTTTTTTTTTTTTTTTTTTTAAGATTTATTTATTTATACAAGCACTGGGTACAGTCAGAAGCACGGGAGGGTGAGAGAATTCACCATAGCCAGAGCGGGGAACAGAACAGGCAGACTGACGAAATACACTGCTGAGGGGAGCAGTGGACGAGGCAGAGAGGACTGCGCGCCATGTGGGACCCTTGCTGGTGGCTGGGGATTGAACTGGCGCTGCAGAGGCTGCGGGCAGCTTTGCAGCCCAGCGCTCAACCACTGAGCCACCAGGGGAGGCCCCTGCACTGCTCTTATAAAGACCCTTGTGACGACATTGGCCTGGCTGGATAATCCAGAGCCATCTCCTCCTGTCAAAATCCTTCACTTAATCACACTGCACAGGCACACCAAAGAATTTCACTTTGAAAAGTTCCAGGGACCAGGACCTCCTATCTTTGGGCAACTGACTGCTCATGATGCCTGGGAGCTGCACTAAGCCCTGGAGCATGTGCTTAACTTCACAGAGGCTCTATTCTCACTCCCAAGTCATCCATGGGGAAGAGCTCCAGGTCACACCGCCTGAAGGAATCAGGGTTGGACCCCAGGCTTCCACAGACTGATTCTGTGTGAGGTGCATGTTCTATAGCCAAGAAAAAGACAGAGGCAGTTGCAAAAATAAGGTGGCTCAAACATAAGAAACACAACACGTGTCTATCTCCTGGAGAATATGTAGGATAATTTCTTAAAAATCAATTCAGTGAAGAACAGCCTCTGGGCCTCTGTCCTCAGACCTCATAAATTCTGCTCTTGGGGTCAGCTAATGATGGGCATGTTTTCCAGAGCCAATTCCCAAAGAGATGTGAGGGGCCAGCTCTTAAACTTCAAGATTTCTGCTCATGCAGAAGCAGCATTATCTTTTCAGGAATGCAGCTAGGTGGCTCAGGAGGGCGAATGTGTGACATTTGCTCCTGCTTAGGTCCTATCAAGGGCTCTGCTGAAGTTAGAGGGGAAGACATATCTCTGTCACAGAGGACATGTGCTTTATATTTTTATAAAAACAAGGACAAGACAAGCTTCCCCTCATTTCTTTCCAATCTTTAAAGAAAGAAAAATTTGTGGAGTGTATTTTTTTTTTCCCTCTTTGAACCACAAAATGTTTGCACAGAAAGAGGTTTTGGAGTTAATCACATGCAAGGGGTTTGATGAGAACAATTTCCTTGAATGTCAATGATTATGAGTTATATTTCTCCCTTGGCCTGAGAAGTAACTTTTATAGGGGAGGGTTCGAGCCCTCTACCCCACCCTTGGATTATGGCCTACTTGGATCATGGCTGCAATCCTGGAACATGCTGGTTCCCATATAAATGGGGGAAACACAAAAGAGGGAGGTAGCCAGGAAGCGAGGAAAAGGCAGCAGTCTAGATGATGAGGGTACTGCAATGTAATCATGCTGCAGGTCTTCGGGCATCTTTTTTAAACTTACAGGGAAGGAAGGCAACAGAGAAAGAAAGGAAGAAAAGATCTAGCCTGACATGACTGGGAGGTGCCCTAAAATGGAAGCATTCACCATCTTCTACTGGATGATGGAAATTCCATGTGGCTCCCAGCTACAACCCATGGATGGGTCTTGGGTATGAACATGGAGACCACAGGAGTTGCGCAATGACAGAAAGTCCTGCCAGGTGAGACCCTGAGCTGCCATGGCCAAGTGACATGTGTCGGTAAAAGGCACTTGCTACCAGGTATCAGAAGGGAGTCTGCTTTCAGAGGAGGGTGAACTATCAAGTCACCGCTGGTGGGGGTTAGGGGGGGAGAGGCTCAATTTGCAGCATCTGTGACTCTAGCACAGTAGTACACATCACAGTCTTAACAAATGTCAACAATGTTAGCAAATGGCAAGGCCACAGTGCCAAAAGGGCATGGAAGTGGGAGAGGAGAGAGTTGTTTAGATGCATCTTCAGCTGGTAGACCTGTGAGTTGTGCTGACTAACAGAATGAGGAATGGAAAAAGAGTAGTAAAAGAGGCAACTTTGCTTCTAATCTCATCCACTTATTCCACAGAAAGACACATAAGGTCACATACAGACCATCAATCCACGGTTAGCTGGTGGGGAGGTCAGCTTTAAGTGTTCTAAACAATCCCTCAATGCTACAGCCATGCAGGCTTCAAGCACCTACATTTCCTTTACCTCTCAGCTGCTCTTACCAATTAAAAAGATAACTCCCATTAACTCAAATCTTTATTTAAGCCATTGTAAAAATTTCCATCTTAATAAGTCTGCTGAGTGCTTTGTCTGTTATCCACACTCGTGAAAAGAGTTGATGTCATATCTGGGTCCATGGGGACAGAACTCTTCTGTAAGAGCTATTCCAACTCTGAATTCTGATTCAGCTAATGTTTATTGAAGCATCCCGCCCCAGGCATTTCCATATCTCCTACCTCATTTACCCTCTTACAATTCTATGAGATAAACTAGTTCTGTGGCTTCTACCTATTAGCAGCTTTTCACCTTAATGCTACTAGCTGATTGTCTGTAATAGGCTCTAAACTCTTATTATCCTGTCTTTCCTTTTCTTTGTACAACTTACCACCATCTGAAATGTTATAAATTGATTTGTTCAGCTTGTTCACTGAGGATTTCTCCTCCCTTCACCAAAGGTAATGTGGACTTTGTCTTCTTTGTACCACCAATGTTTCTGAAATAAATGAATGAATACCACCCCTGCCATATCCATTTTAATGAGTTACTCATTGTGATATCCTCAGATGGTACACTTGAATGACTTGCTGGATACAGTACAGAATCGAGAATACAGCCCAGAGGGCCTTCATGACCTGGTCCCTCCTTTGCTCTCCCCCCACCCCTATCTCCTCCCTTGTCTCCCTGCCATACTAGATCATGGCCCAGACAAACTCCCAATGGGACATAAGCATGACCTCAACTCTCACTGGATGAATTGATGAGTGAATGAATGGATAATGAGTGTAGAGTATCAGTAATGTTCTTATTCTCAATTTTCAGGGGTACTGGGAAAGAGATAATATACCTTTCTGTTTCTTATTTAACCCTCCCTGCTCTGTGCTAAAGGAATCTGCATCCTTTTTAAACGACAGAAAAAACACGAATCACAAAGAGATAGTGAAA
Organism: Talpa occidentalis; assembly: GCF_014898055.3. NCBI lineage: Eukaryota > Metazoa > Chordata > Mammalia > Eulipotyphla > Talpidae > Talpa > Talpa occidentalis. Next base: position 19,597,321 of record NW_023601754.1, on the reverse strand, counting down.
GGGAACTGCTAAGAAAAGGAAATCTTTCCCTGTTAAAGAGTCATAGATCTGGAAATGTAAAGTAAATAACAAGTTTGTTTCCTTAAAAAGCATGTCTAAACAAGGTCTGGCAAGCCTGCTAGACTGATTGATCTCCCAGGCCATCCTCAAAGATCTGTATCCTTCCCCTTTTCCTGTGTCAAGAATTTGTATGCTAACTAACCAACTTTATCAAGTAAAGTAGTTGTGTATAAAAGAAACTCTTTGTCTCTAGACCAGGGCTCAGACCTTAAGGGGCTACCCAGGTCTGGGACCTCATGCATGAGTAATAAAGCTTCTCCTGACCTTACCATCCCTGAAGTACCACTTATTCTTCCCCTGCCTGGGTAAAAGGCTAGAATTTATTTCTGCAACAATAGTAATGAGTTTGAGATCATATAGTCAAACATGAGACTGGGGAGATTCAAACTCAGGCCTTCAGGTCCCTAAGCTCAATTTCTCTGCCTTGTCCAGAGTTGGAAATTGGGCTATAGCAGCCCTTTGGCGAGGGTCGAAGTTAGCAGAGAGGGCCTGCGGAAGAGACCAAGGTCTCACCTGCAAGGCAGCTGCGTAATGTAGCCAACCTGGCCATCTGCCCAGTGAAGCTCCATTCTCCCCTATCTTCACCTGTGGCTTCTATTATTCTTGTTCTTATTCATGGCAGCCATGAGCTGGAAGGGACATTAGAGCCATCAAGTCTACCTTCCAGGATGACAGTGGGGTGTGGGTCATCAGCCTGTTTCAACACATCCAGGGCACTGAGCTTGTACCTTACAAGGCAGCCCACTGCTTTTCTCAGCGTCTATGACTGCTGATGAGATCTTGCACACACTGAATTGGAGACCGTCTACTGGAAACCTCTTGCTAGACAAATAACAAAATCTAAAACACAGCCCAGTCCTGTTCTGAACCCTCCACATCCCCTCTGATGAACTAAAAACATATGTTGATATATTTTTCATTGCTAGTCTCTATCCTCTGACTTTGCTGTGGTTTGTCAACTCCCTACTCAAATCGGGGTGCTGGGAGCAAACTATGCAAGACATGTCTGACCCAACCTGGCTGCGGGAGGATGATCACTGTTGCTAAAGCGGAGATGAGCTCTCTGGGCTTGTGGTCAACTAAGACCATAACCTTATTTTCACAGAATTGCAGATTAACATACAGGATCTCATCCCATTTTAATGAGCTTGCTTTTAAAGAATCTCAAGGGAGAAGACTTCGCTTTCATCTCCGTGACAGTAAATCATCAGTTTGGAGTTGCGGCTTGTCTGTGCCTTCTAAGGAACCTGATTCAATCAGCTGACACATTTGCTAGCCCTCATCTACTCTGGATGAGCTAGGATTTGATACTTTATTGATATAAATGTTGTGTGAGATAAGATTAGTGCCTGATAAGTGTCATCTAGTTCATATTTTGCTCTTTTCTTTTTGAAATTATGAAGCACTTCATACATACACAAGAATATATGCATATAGATATACACATGTACATGTGTATCCACACGTACACACATGCATCTATAATGTGTAGCAGGATATAAGAAAGAACACCTCCCTCTTGTGCCCCCCCCAGCTCAGGCGTGATCACGTGCAATGTATAACACCCCCACAGCCCCTATTGTTCCCTCTTTTGAGCTCACCCAATCCTTCCCTCCAAGGAAAATGGTTATCGGGAATTCTGAATCTCTTAATCCATTGTTTTGCTTCATGGTTTTATTCCTTATCTGTCTCTAAACATATTAGTTTTTCACATTTTTGAATTCTCTATAAATGGAATCGGACTCTATGTATTTTTCTGCAAATTGTGTTTTTCACGGCATAGTATGTCCCAGGGAGCCGCTGTCAGGGCTGCCGAGCAGCTCATCAGCGGAGCGAGCTGTTGTTTAGTTAGCGGTGCTCTGCTTTGTGAGCAGAGAGGTTGCTGAGTGCTTGTGCTATGCTGGCCTCCCGCTAGGAACAGCCTTGTCCAAGTGCCCAGGTGCACACATGCAAGTTCCTTCCGGTAGAGATCTAGGAAGGGGCACACCTTCAATTTGAGAAGATGATGACAAACCGTCCTTCTGAGCTGTATTGATGCACATGCCCCGCTGCAGCCAATAAGCATCTGGTCTTTGCTTGCTTCTGCCAATATTGGTGTTTCTACACTTAATATTCACCAACCACGTAATTGTAATTGCATTAGAATTTCATTTATGGCCAAGGAGTTTGAACAGAATTTTACACATTTATGGTCATTTATGTCTCTTACTCTGTGAGATGACCACATCTCTTAGCCTAAAGTTTTTTTTTTTTTTTTTTGATTACTTTTTGCTGAGCTTAGGGGCTCCTCGTCTACTCTGGCTACTTCTCTCTTCTCAGCTAAATGTGTTACAAATATCTCCCCTAAGAGAGTGCCTTGAACTGGCACCTTTTAAAAAATCCGTGTCCTCATTTTCTCTAATTCCTAAACTTCCATAGAAGAGCTTATCATGCATCCGGCTGATATCCCTGTGTTATAGGCCTTGGTGTCTAGAGATGCTAGGCCTGGGACATTGCTCTTTTCCACCAACTGGAACATTATTGAAACTATGTGCCCACCACCCATTTATCTACTACCTATTCTACACTTTTTCTAGAACTCAAGGGAAGTTCAGTGGTATGTCATTTCTAGGCCTTCCTTTATGTCTTTTTATAACTGAGTCATTTGTTCTTCTCTCTTCCTGTGATACAGAGATACCTACTACAGGTTTTACTTTTAATATTTCTACAAAACCATCACAATTTCTAAAAGCTTCTTCCATTTTTTTCTTAGAAAAATCGTCACAGGCCTATGAATCTGCCGGCCATTTTTCTATGACTCTGCTATAGCACAGTGAAGCCAAATTGGAAAGTTTAATTAGTTAGCTTGCTTCAAGATAAAAATGCAAATAAAAAAGTTTTCAGTTTCACCTGTTTATAAGCCAAAGGCAAAATTAATTAAAGTCAATGGAGAAAAGTAAATAAACATTTTGAAATAAAGGAAATACATATTCTGAAGTGTGAGGTTAAAGCTCATGAAACATGAGAGAGTCGATTATTTATAGTCATGTGTTGCTGCCTGATAATTTCATCACGTTTCCTCTGTCTTCTCTCTCACTGGAGAAAAAAGGTCTCAGAGCTCTTTAAGGAAAAGCAAGGTGATCAAGATGGTTTCTTATCAACGGCATAGCTCTATCCCAATGCTCACAAAATATTTTTGGATGAAATGCCAGTGGATTTTTTGAATTCTGTTTTTTCATTAAGATACATTTCCCCTGTTTTTTGAAACTATAATGGAAATCCTGTACATAACTTTGCTGTATTTACAAGACAAAAAATGTTGCTATTGTGTAGTTGGCTGCTTTGGTATTTCAATTAGACGAGGCTGGAGCAAAAACCAAGTGTTTATGTTGGGATTGACAGTGGCGATGTCAAATCAGAATAAAAATTCCATGATACATGGTCATTTTACATTCTGTTAATGGACCCTGCTTTGCATGGCAGCATTTCCATGTACTCCTGGCTGTTTTCTTGCTGATACAACTGGGGTGTGAAATGGAGATCTTGTCAAAGGTGGGTCAGACGGTCAGGGAAAGACAATAAGTGTTGGGGTTCAAAACCAAGGGACTGAATGTGAGAAATAGGCAAACCCTCTATGGAGAATTTATCCAATAGGACTGAAAAGTGCCAGTGTGTTAAAGACCATCCATGGAGAAAATTGATGCTCAAGTCTGTAAAGCAATGGGAAGAAACCTGTGAACGGGAACTGGGCAACTAAATGACAGTTACACAGGTATGCAAAAAGAGGAGAGAGAGGGGCCTCTCTGGTGGTGCAAGGGGTTAAGCATCAGCACTATGATGCTATCTGCAGACACTGCAGCACAAGTTCAATCCCCGGCCAGGGAGCTACCCACATGGTGCAGCAGACCTCTCCTGCCTTGCCCGCTGCTCCCCTCAGCAGTGTAATTCACTCAATTCTGCCTGTTCTGCTCCCCACTCTGTCTCTGGTGAATCCTCTCACACCCCTGAACCTCTGGACTGTACCCAGCTCTTGTATGCATAAATAAATAAATCTTAAAAAAAAAAAGAGGAGAGAGAAATTGCATTGTCACAGAAACATGAATACTATTTTTTTTTAAGGGAGGGAGATAGGTGATAAGATAGATTATTCTATTTTTGTAAAATCCAATAAAAACAAAGCAAGACTCTGTAGATAGATACAGGAAAAAATATAAGAGGAAGAGAACATGTAAGAGGAATATATACATGAGGTTAATGGTGATGATGGCAGGGGGTGTTGGCTTGGGGGCAGAAGGGATGGATGTGCTCATTTCTCTTTAGTTACTTCTGTGCTCAAGTAGTTACCACAAACATGAATTAATAGATTAGTTGAAGGACTGCCATAAAAAATAAATGGTAAGTAAATAAAGACACCAAGGTAATGAGAGCCCAAAGAAGCAAGTATCAAGAGCCAGAACAGAAGCAGACTTGGCTCTGCCAGTCCAGGACCCCAAATCCAGCAGAAGCAGAAGTGGAGGGGATAGGGGTACATAAAAATGACAGGTCAGGTGAGATCAACCCACGGGATTCCTGGAGGCCCTCGTTGCGTGGGGCTGGGAAGGAGCAGGCCCCCTGGGAGTTGGAGGTGGTGGGTGAGTTTGGATCTCTGATGCAGTTAGAGGGGAGGGTCATATTTAAGAGACCCAGAGCAGCCCCTCTCTTCCCAGTAATATCCTCCCATTTCTGCCCCAGCCCAGGCTTACCACTTATGTCCAAAGAGGGGTCTCCTCAGACCAATACCTGCCAGAGGAGAAGCAGAATCCTCTGGAGAAAACTTACAAAAGCAAATTACGGGCGCCACAACAGACCTGTCAAATCAGCATTTTGGGGAAAAGTCCCAGCATCTGTATATCAAGATGGTCCCCTGAGTATTCTGGATGCAGAGAAGCTTAGCAAACACGGGCCTGTCCTGACCTGCAGGCTTCCCCTCTTTCAGTGTGCAGTCTTTCACTCATCTCTCCAAAACAGGGTTTACCTTAAGTCACTCCTTCACTTATCATTATTACTAACAACATTATCGTTGAGGATCACAGAGATGGATGATGATAACACCTGCCATTTATTGAGGATCTATGTGGTGGTGGTGGGGGGTGCTGAGTGACACACTTCTCCAGCTGGTGGGCGTGCAGTGTAAAGGAAGCTTGATTAAGAGATATAGCACGGGGGCCATGCAGTGAGTGGTAGCAGAGCCAGGATTTGAACCAGTTGCATTGACTTCAAATAAATGGAAGAGGAAGCTGGGGAGGCTACAAAGCCTGCTGAAGCCACACAGCTAGTGAGCGGCAGGGTAGGGGCTTGTGCCTAGGCACGCTGGATCACCCTACATCCTCCATCACTGAAGAGATAAACTTAAAAGGCAAGACTCCCTTGGGTTTTCGCCTGCCTATTTCACATATATCCTGTTCTTCCCTGCTCCCTTAACATGCCCTCCCTGGACTTCTACCTATATTATTCTCAGAGTCTGAATACCCTTCCTCTCATTAGCCCTTTAAGTAAATTCTTCAAAGTGGTCTCAAGTATGTGCTCTTCCTTGAAGCCACCTCTGAACTCACAAATGTGAGACCCCCACCCTGTTCCATGAAGCCATAGCTCCCTGTGCTGACACAACACCCACAATCCACGGTAACTGGTTCCTTAGGTGGCTTTCTCACCAGCATCTGGGCCTCTTCGATTTCAGGAGCCATGTGGTTCTGCATCCCTAGACCCTAGCACAGGGCCCACTGCTTTCAACCAATCTTTCTCTTTTTCCAGGCATTTGGCCCTGGTGCCTCTGATTAATTAACCTTACAAGATACATAGAAGGGCCACAAACCAACCCCTCATGTTGCCTGGAGGTTTTGGAGAGCAGGGCTGTGTTGCCAGCAGGGAGCACTTAGTACCTGGCACATGTCTGACTCCCCACTGGCGTTAGGTGGGTGAAGGATGTAGTCCTTCCTGAACAAGCCAGGGCCTGCTGCGGCGGCACAGCTCAGGAGGCCAGGACAGCTGCTACCTCCCTGCCACAGCGGGAGATACACCGCAGAAACTTGCCCCCGTGCCCTGCTGTTTGTGAGGATGTAGCACACTTCTTCAGTGCTGTCTAAGGAATTAATTGGAGGCACTAGCCTGTCATTTTCCTAGAGCTGTGAAAGGTGAAATTCAATGAGTGATTTGTTTCTCACAGCCCAGTGAAAGACTGCAGGGGAAGCAGGGCTGCTGACCGATGGGATGCTGCTGGGACCCGCCTGGGAGTGACAAAGAATGGATGATGGTGTGGCATCAGCATCTGAGGAGGGATGCATTGCAAAATTTCAGGTTCTCAGTGATCCAGACCTTTGCTTATACCAGAGGGTCTTCAGGGGAGAATGCAGCTGGAATCAGTGAATGGCAAGTAAAGGATCTACCTGTAGCAATGCTCAGAGATCTTGGGTGGTAATACACAAAAATAAATATTAGGGAAGAAGAGAAAATCCTGAAGAAGGGGCACTAGAATGCACATCCAAACACCCGGGGAAGAAGGCTTCTGCAAGCCAGAGAGAGACAGGCTGTGAATGGGCAAACAGGACAGAATGGGTGGAGTCGGGGGGACATCTCCCAGACCCCCAGATAGACCAGGATCCATGCACTCCTTATGCTGAGAAAATATTTGTCTTTGATTGAATGTCAGGCAGCATGCTGCCCATCAGGGGTAGGTATGGGGAGCCGTAGTGAATGGCTTGCATCCTGCACCTGCCTCATCCCACTGTACTGGCCAGGGCTGTAACGCACACTGATTAAGAATCTGAGCTCTGAAATCAAGATCCTGGGCTCAAGTCCCAAGTCCATAATCTTGAGCAAACTTGAACCTTTCTGAGCATCATTTTTCACTTTGGAAACCAGGATAAAAATGGCTCCTAGCTCACAGGTTTCCTTTGAATGTTAAATAAGCTAAGGCATTTGCTAAGGCATCACCACAGTGCTGGCTACAGAGAAAGCACTGGGTAAGCATTCACTGCTACTGCTGCTATTATCAATATTATTTTATGGTGAAAATGCATCTTTAAGAAAAGCAGCTAAAGCCATGGTCTATACAGCGAGACATGCAGAGATTCTCTTATACATGTGCAGGGGTTTGTTTGGGAGCCATTGAATCATGTGCCCTTGGGCAAAGAGAAGAGGGACTTTGAAAATGGATCCTCTACCTGACACCACAGGCAGAATAATGATAGAACCAATTTTGGAAAAGAGTAAGTATCATGCATCAGGAAAATGCCACTCATTCCTGCCTCCTTCACACTAGGTCAAACATTCTTCCTCATGAAATACAGAAGAAAGGGAAGAATAGTACAACAGGCTTTAGATTTCCATTACACTATTTCCTGCTATCTTTAGCAGATGAAAATAGAAAACCTGCATGGGGAATCTAGGCAGGAGGTAAAAATATCCAGAGTGGATACAGGGACACTCTGTATTGCTGTGTGTGATGATAGCACATTGTGGCCAGTTTAATGCCTACCCAGCAAGGCTTGAGGAAGAACCCCAGGGTACATACATTTCATGGAATATTAGGCAGCAGGTAAAAAGAACAAGGCAGACCTAAATGCTATGATAGGCATCACCAAGTTATATTAAGTGGGGGAAAACAATATGTCCTGTATAATCCCATGTATATAAAATATGTCTATTTTATTTGTAAATGCAGATGAAAACATCTAAGATAGAACAGGGATTGTCTCTGTCCAAGGATATAGAATTAGGAGCAAGATAGTAGTTACGGGAACCTGGCTTTTATTGTTATAGACTGAGAATATTTTCATGAAGGTAATTAAATTTTACTTTGGATGGTTAAAAAAAAGGGATCAATAGAACATATTCAGGTTCTTCATGTGGTTTCTTAAAACACAGTTCTTACAGCTAAAAATGTGTGAAAATCAATGGCCTAGATGTTTAACCATAGGAAAATGGCCAAATAAATTAGAATTCTGCAACTTGATGGACCATTATGTAGTCATTAAAGGTTATAATTATAATGACTGGGTAGCAATCTGGGACATGCTTATGATATATTAAGTAAAAAAGTAAAATATAAAATGGTGTATAAAGGCCGCAGATAGACAGAGATGAGAAGAAAACACATAAAAATAGCAATGTCGGAGAGGAACCATTAGGGCTGATTCCTAATGTTAACATTGAAAGGATTTTTTTTTTTTGAATTAAAACTTGGTGAGTTAAATTGCCATTTTGACTTCTTTTGGATTTACTTGGGAACGGGTACCAGGCAGAGCAGATATGACTTTTGAATCAGTCTCTCTCACTTATAAGCCTTGTCCAGGAATGTATGTAATTGATGGTTTCTTCTGGTTAATCTGTCCTGAAGGTAGATGACCTCTCCCGCGGTGAGGCATCACCCCATCACGTGCCCGTTCTATATCCCTGCAGCTGCCAGTGCAGCTGTCTTCTTTTGGAGACTCGCCTGGCGTTTCACAAAGCACAACTACAATGCAACACAAAGGCCCTTAAAAGCCACTGTGGATAAAGTTGCAGAATTAAAAGGTGCACAAGGTGAGAAGGTGTCCCTCATCTTGTTCCTAAGTAAGCAGGAAGCATAGGATGGGGCTGAGCTAGAACCAGAGACTCCTGGTAAGCTTTCAAGCTACAAAGGCAGTGCCATTATCAGGCAACTATCAGCCCCTAGGCTGAGTGGGCTAATGTAGGAAATTAAAAAGTGATCTGTGGACCCCAACTCTGACAGACATACAGGGACAAAGAGTTTCCCTTCAAAAGTGTTTGGGGGACCAGGGGCCTCCCTGGTGGTGCAAGGGGTTAAGACGCAGCCTATGAAGCTATCCGTAGCCACTGAAACATGAGTTCGATTCCCGGTCAGGGAGGTGACCAACATGGAGCAGCAGACCTCTTCTATCTCGCCTGCTGCTCCCCTCAGCAGTGTATTTCAGTCAATTTGCCTATTCTGTTCCCCACTCTGTCTCTGGTGAATCCTTTTACCCCCACACCTCTGGCCTATACCCCAGTTCTTGTATGCATAAATGAAGATCTTTAAAAAAAACACAAAAGTGGGCATCCCCTGGTGGTGCAGAGGTTGAGCACTGGGCTGCGAAGCTGCCTGCAGCCTCTGCAGTGACGGTTCAATGCCTGGCCACCGGCGAGGGTCCCATATGGCGTGCAGACCTCTCCTGCTGCGCCCACTGCTCCCCTCAGCAATGTATTTCATCAGTCTGCCTGTTCTGTTCCCCGCTCTGGCTCTGTGAATTCTCTCACCCTCCCGCGCTTCTGACTGTACCCAGTGCTTGTATAAATAAATAAATAAATCTTTAAAAAAAAAAAAAAAACACAAAAGTGCTTGGGGATACAAGCGAGAACTGCGCTCCTGCTCATCTGCAGTGGGCCTTGGTTTACGCAAGGAGCACGGGCACACCTCGCTGGTCTACTTTGCATCCCGTGACACCCACCAACATTGTTATGTGATCATAATTCAAGCAACTACACTTTCATTAAGTGCTTATAATGTCAGGCACGATGCTAAGTGCTTTTCAAAGGTTATCTCATTTTGTCCCTTTCAACAACCCTGTGTGGGAGGTAATGTTATTTCAGTTTTGGGATGAGGAAATGCAGGCTTGAAAAACGGATTGATTTTGGTCAAAGGCACCCAGCCAGGAAGTGGCAAAGCTGGGTTTCTTCCCTCCGAAGGAAACTCTCAGCTACCTGGTATCTCAGCTTGGTGGGATGCTGGTGTTGCCTGGAGTCCCAGAGGGGAAATGGATTTTAACACAATGTGGGAATACATTTCCCCTCCCCAAAGCTGCCTGACATCATCTCATTGAGGACTTCTTCTCCAAGCCTTCCAGACAAAGAAATCATTTCTCTCATTGAGCCCTTTCTATTGTATGTCATCACACAGCATTGCAGATATGAGTTTAGTGGTTTAGAGTTCCCATTTCATTGCAGGCTTTTTAAAACAGCTAGTTCATCTTTGTTGGAACCCAAGAAATCTGCTTAGTATATATTATTGCTTATAAGAACTGCTAGACAGGAAATAAATACCACCTTAAAGCAAAACAACAACGAAATCAACCAAACACAAAGCTAGCCAAGTAAGTGAGGTGCCACATGAAACAAAATTTATAAATGCCTTTGTTCTTAAACTACCAAAAATCCATCAAGTTCTCATTGTCTGAACAGACAATGTCTGTACTCGTCTCTATTTTCACAGGCGAGCCGAGAGTTTGGCGCTGAGTAGGTAATCAATAAACTCTTGCAGAACACATGAGTGAATACATGAAGGAATGAATCCTCTTATGTAGGAGGGAGGTTTTATGAAAGTGACAAGGAGCAGCTCAATCATATGGACAATAAAATGGGAAACACACCTTACCTGATTTATTGGCATACAACCGTTACCAGTTGATTATAAACATTCATTTTTAAGAAAATATTTCAAAAAATTTCTTTCTCTCACATTGGGATCACTCCCAATGTTTCACAGCTTTAGAACCACTAACTGGAGGGGTCACCTGTCATGTGATGGGAGGTGGAGAGGGCATGTGTACTCAGGGCTGACTGGGGGGGATCAGCCTCAATTTGGCACAAATTGGGAATCAGAAATATCAGCCCTGACATCATGGTTTCACAGGGATGAGCTAAGATTACAATGAGGAGCAAAATCCCAGAGCTGGGTCCAATTCACACATACCCCACATGTGCTGAAAGGTTCCCTTTAAAATTAACATCACATAATAATTTCAAGTTTGAAAATACAAATTAAGAGGAGAGAAATATAAACATGAAAAGAAGTGGCTCTCCTTGGCTTAGAAGACCATGTTTCTTAAAGAAGGGCCCCAGGCCAGCAGCATCAGCATCACCTGGGAACCTGCCTGAGATGCAGCGTCTCAGACCCCACCCAGCGCCGCAGAATCAGTGACTCTGGTAGGAGGTGGGGGTGGGGGTGGGGGCAGGGCCCAGCTCTCTGGACCTTAAAAAGTCCTCCAGCTGATGTTGCTGCATCTGCAATTTTGAGAACCGCTGTTTAAGTCATAAAGCTCATTTTGTGAAATATAGAACTTGATTTTTAATTTTTTCCCTTTCAGTCAATCAAGTAAAAGAGAGCTGCACTTGGTCTTACAATAAAATAAACAAAGCCTTTGTAATGAAACAGCCGTCACCCTACACAGATCCTCACCAGGGCCCTATCAGGTCACTCACTCCCAGGTCAGCAAAAGGAGCACGCAGAGGGCCGGCCTGTGTGCTGCTAGGGATTCTGACTCTCAAAATGTGCCCCATTCCTCATTTACGTCTCAGGCTCTGAGCAGAGCCCAGGGGGTAAGAGAGAACATCCAGGGCCTTGTGTCTCACTGGTGGGATATGGGGTATCCCGTGACCCCCCTGAAGGAGTCACAAGGGACTGTATGTGGTCACCCCCAGGGCAAAGCCTCAGCCACAGAGGGCTTGTTTGAATCTGCCTTCCCCACACAGCTCATGCTGGGACAGAGATGGGGAGATTTATCTCTGCACCCCGAGTGAAGAGCATTAAGGGCGAGACTGTCTTCATCCTGCTAGTGAAGACTAGTGGTTCAGAAGTTAAATGCTCCTTCTTTAGAGGTCCTCTTGCAATAAAAAAATAAAACAAAAAACTGAGAACACCCTTTGCCTATGTGCACAAGCTCTGTAACTCATTTACTCTTCAGAGCAACCCATGGAGTTGGTACTAGCATCAGTGTCCCCGTTTCACAGATGGAAGAACGAGCTGTGCAAGTTCACACAATCAGTGAGTGGCAGGGGAGGGAACTGGACCTGGTGGTTGATTATGGCCAGCAGCATGTTGAGGTGGAGGATGTCGTGAGGAGTGGCTCACTGAACTGGAAGTGGCTCTGGAAGAACAGCTGATGGATACTTTTGCTGTAAGAACAGTTGGTGGTCGAGAAATGCCAAAGGTTAGAAATCCAGGCTGGTAGTGACTAACGGGGAGAATTGATTTCTATTTGATACATGGGGTGATATTTACAGAGCAAGCACCTTACCAAAAAGTCAACACATTCCTGTTCTGCATCAGAGCTGCCCCTGGGCCTCCAAAGAGGTGGCAGAGTTGGCCACGGGGCAGGAGAGCATGTCCCCTCTGCCCAGAGCACAGGGGTGTAGCAATGGCTCTGTGTTGGGGGTTTATCTCTTGGGGCCTTCAGAACTTTACCGTCAGCTCATTGTTTACTTTAATTGACCAACCTCTCATCACAAGTCTCAAAGAAACATCTTGGGCCCCCCTCCCTGAGGCGTTGACATTCTGACTGAGATGGCATGTTGTAGATGGTTATAGATCACTGTGGCAATGAACCGCGTCAGGACTGGTTGTTTTGTCCCGAGGAACGTGAGAAATTTGAAATGTAGGTGAAGATGCAGAGCACCTGCAGAGCACACACTCTCCCCTGGATCTGTTCCTGCCACTGTAAAGCGGCCCAATCTCACCCTCTGGAACCTGCCCTGCTGGCACTCAGTACCCAGCAGTGTTCACTCCTCTCTCTTCCCTCCACTTTCCTCTGTGTCTTCCATCTAATCTCTTAAGACATAAATTGATACTAGACTTTTTTTTTCGGGGGGGGGGCTGTTGTGGTAGTCATGTGATAGATTTGCTTTTTAAAATATTTCCACCCCTAGGTATCTACCCAAAGAATGCAAAAACACTAATTTGGCGGGCTAGATGCACTCCTGAGTTCACTGCCAAGTTATGGAAACAACCTAAGTGCCCAATGACAGATGAATGGATAAAGAAGATGTGGTCTATATACATGATGGAATGCTACTCAGCTGTAATAAAAGATGCAATTTTGCCATTTGCAGCAACATGGATGGAACAAGAACAGATTATGCTAAGTGAATTTGGTCAGAAGGAGAAAGACAAACATTGGGTGATCTCACTTATACGTAGAATATAAAGAAACAAAGCAAAGGGAAAAAACTAAGCCAAAACAAACTCTAGAAATGTAGGACTGAGGGTACCAGAGAGGCAGAGGGAAGGTAGGAAAGGGGAGAAGGAGGCCCAATGGACTATGGTGGAGGATTATGGACGCTCTGGTGGCGGGTATGTGGAAGAGGCGTATATGGAAGAGGCATATAGCCCGATGGTTTTGTTAACCATCTTTACTGCAGTAGAATAATTAAAAAAAAAACAGTACTTCTCCTTTCATGCAGGTACATTGCCACCCGATGGCAGTAATGCACCATCAGCATAAACCAAATCCATGCTTTCTATAGAGTGCAAACATGGTCCACTTTTCATTTTATTATAAAAAATATACCTTGTTAAAATCTGCAACAGTATGACCTAAAGACTTGTGGTTGGGTTTGTTACGGGGACTCCAAATGAAGTCCCCGAATTCAAGTTGCCTGGGTGTTTCTTTCTTAGTAACTGTTCTGTGTTGTAGTAGACTAGACAGACAGTGAAAGTCTACAGACCCTTCTTTAAATTAATTGCTGGGAAATCTCGCCATCTGGAGTTTCAATTTTTGTGACCTCTAGAAAGAGCAAAGATGGAGAAACAAGTGCAGTTGGCCTCAGACTTAAATGGTGCTAAGTCCCCTTGTGACCCTTCAGCTATTGTTCAGAAGAGAGAACCTCTTCAGTCTGCTAAATTTCATTTTCTGCCCTTCCTTTTCCTCTCTGATGCTGGGAATGATTTAAACTATTTCATAAAACTGAAGGCACTGGATTTTAACAGTTCATGATGGAAACTGGTTTCCTAAAGCAAAGTCCATTAAAAAAGGCTCAGCTGGCATTTATTTCTAAAATTAGCTACTATACCTCCTTTTATATTTTTATATGTATTGACAAAGATTGTGGAGGATGTAGGAAGGGGATGATTCCTTGGGAAAATTTTTGTTGCATTTTTGCATCACTAGGCACAGGTGTTGATGTGCTATCAGAAATAGGCTCATGTGCAGGAATCATGTTCCTTCTACCTCAGTATCTTCCCAAATACCTGTCTCTGGAAGTCTGAGTTCCATTTTTGAGTTCTATATTTCCTCACTGTTTTCCTTCTACAGTTTCTGAGATGCTTATGATAGCTTCTAATTGTGAAGTTTAGAAATCACAACCATTTCATTTTACTCAGCCAAGTGATGAAGGCCTCTACCTGAATTCTAAAGGCAGAAAAAAAAAAAAAAACAGAGGGAGAAAAAAAAACCCCATGATTTTCTTTATCTCCAACAAAAATATGTGGGAAGAAATTAAAGGCAAGTGTGAAACTTGGTGGAATATTAATGCAGTGGGGAAAGGCTATCAGTCTGGATCCTGGCTTTCTCACTTCTGCAGCCAGGTGATAAAGCCACTTCCTTAATGACACAGAAGTGTGAGCGAATCGAGGCCAAGTGTGACAACGGCAGCATCTGATATTCTAAACTAGAAATTCACTTTAGGGGAAGTGCAGGAAATCTTTCTGAAATAACTTCTTCAGTGTAAGAATGATTCAACTGGGTAAAAATGATGCAGTTATTAACCTTGCAAAAATCAGTTAACTTCTTTTAGCCTCAGTTTCTTCATCTGTAAAATGGAAAGAGTATTACATAGCTGTAGTGTTCAATGGGGACTAAATGAGAACAGAGGGGCTGGCTGGGAAGTTCATACAAATTCATATATCAGACTCCACTGCCATGGAAAATGTGAGGTTAAAAATTACATTAAAATATACAATTAGAGTTATCCCTGAGAGGCAAAGTCTTAAATTCCATGGCCTTATTTGGAAAAAAAATTTCAGCCCTTTGGATTAGAAATATGGATAAATATTGCCAACATTTCTTTTTTTAAAAAAAGTATTAATTTTTATTGAGCTAATGTTGGTTTCCAGTGCTGTATATGATTTAGGGGTACAGGCTCATACCTCTTCAGATGTATGTTGTCACACCACGCCCACCACCAGAGCACCCATCATCCTTCGCCGCAATCTACAGGGTCTCCCCCTCCCTTTCTTCCTCACCCTCTTTTCTCTCTGTTAGCTTCAGTTCTGCAGACATATTACTAGGGCTTGTTTTTGTTTGTTTGTGTCTTTATATTCTACACATGAGGGAAATTACTCCGTATTTATCTTTCTCCTTCTGACTTATTTTACTTAGCATAATCCCTTCCAGTTCCATCCAAGTTGTTGCAAATGGCAAGATTGCAAGATTTTTAATTTTTTTAATAGCTGAGTAGTATGTTTTTTTTTTTTTAAAGATTTATTTTATTTATACAAGAGCTGGGGTATAGGCCAGATGCGTGGGAGGGTGAGAGGATTCACCAGAGACAGAGCGGGGAACAGAACAGGCAGACTGACGAAATACACTGCTGAGGGGAGCAGCGGGTGAGACAGGAGAGGTCTGCCATACCATGTGGGTGCTCCGAGGCCGGGCCGGGATCGAACCAGCACTGCAGAGGCTGTGGACAGCTTCACAGCGCTGCGCTCAACTGCCTGCGCCACCAGGGAGGCCCTAGCTGAGTAGTATCTTAAGAGCTTTAATTTCATACATCAAACTTGAGAATGGAGGCATTTAGGGAGTTCTCTGTGAACTTCTCTTTTCATCAGCTAAAGCTCTGACTTAATGATTTGGGAAACTCTCAGGCTCCCCTATCTATTATCTATCACCTTTTCTTGGGACTCAAGGCTCTATTTACTACAGGCACGTATAAAACAGTTAATATTTGGTTGAAATTTGATAACTTCAGGTGAAAATAGCCACAAGTATATTCACAACAGAACAGAATATTATAAATAAAACTGAATTAATTTGGTGGACAGAGATTCAAACTGGTCCTAACTCTGTTCAGAAAAGGTCTGCTACTCTACTCACTGCATTTCAGCCCACTGCTTATTACTATTAAAAATGTTTTAAAGGGTATGTATAAGCATTGTGACCATTCCCTGGGCACTGTCATACTGTCATTGACTCTTCTCAAGGGAGACTACACAGTTAGATGAGTACGAGCAGGACTCACACGATCAAAAACCCAGTGTAGATACTGGCTCTGCCACTCACCAGGTGGGCAACCTTAACAAGTGACTTCACCTCTGGATGCAGGTTTAAAACAGTCTTGTGAGTCTAATGCACAGCAAAATTTAGTAGGATCCTAGGGTAAGTTCCTTAATGTCTTTAAGCCATAAATAGAATGGTAAAATCACAGTATGTAATATTCCTCCTATGATGGTGCTGAAGATTAAATGAAATAATGAATTTCAGGACTTGGTATATTATTTGGTACACAGCAAGAGCTCAGTAAATGTAAACCTATTCCATCATTATAATTATAATCATGATTATAATCATAATCGTGTTGTGGTCATTGTCATAACCATCAACACCATCGCCATGAACATCGTCAACATCACATCAGAGGCATCACCATCATCATTGCTGTTATTAGTATTTTCACTGCTGTCATCCTCGCCATTGCCAATATCATCATGATCACCACTCATCACCATAATTATCACCATCATCACCACCTCCATAGCCATCATTCTAACCATTATCAAGACCACCACTCAGCACCATCACATATTATCACCATCATTGTCAACACAGTCATCGCTGCCACCAACATCATCTTCATCATGGTCATTGTTATTACTCTCTACCTCTGTGAGTGCACCATTAATCCTTTAGGGAGTCCCTAAAGTGCTTGGCAGTCAACATGATAGTCTTGAATTCTTTGTTCTGCTTTCTGTCCACTGGGAAAAGTGAGTACTAGCAATCTATAAAAATTCCCTATAAACTAAAATATCGACTTAACTCTCTTTAGGACAAACATGTATAAATTGAACTTCTTCAAAATATTCTACATGATTGAACACATGCTATTAATGATGCTGATATCTGTGGGTCACTGTTCCAAGTCTGTCCCTCACATTAATTCACTTGGTCCCTAATACTTGCTGTGGAAAGGCCAGCAACCACTTCTCAGAAAGATGGTCTAAGCAAGGCTGATGTAGCATAAATGCAGCTAGAATTCCATTAGCCATTCTGAGCATCACTGTAGGAGTGGGTCACCCACTATATCAAATTCTCAGCTTCGGATGAATTCCTTTTTTGCATTTGGCATGGAAAGTGATAAGTCTTTTCTGAGCTATTTTTTAGTTGCAAGCTTCAGTCTGCTGAGATGAAATATGCAGATCGAGGCATGAACAGCTGTAGCACTCCAGAGTGGCTGGTATTTTGGTGAGCTTTATTTTAAAGTCTCTGACAGTCCAATCTCACTAAATAATTCACCTGTTTAGGAAAAGCCATATGATCTTAAAATAAGTCCCTGAAGGTCAAGAATATAGGTTGAAATTTTATTTTTTGGTGAATAGCATTTGACAAAAATAACAGAAGTGTCCCTTGTAATCTCTCTTCCTTTACATCTTTGAATGAAATTACCAAGCACACATTGCTGGATGTTCATTTATAAACACTCTATGTCGTCTCCATGCATTTCTGGCAGAGTATTAAGCTAACATTTTGATTTCACTGTTCCCAATGAAGTTAGAGATTCTAAAGAACAATTTTAAAAGGCAGCTCTAACTTGAGGTGTCACTGATCATTTGGAAAGCTCTTTGTTACATCTAGCTCTGGAAAATGCAAGCTTCATGTCATGGAAAAGTATTGACTTTATAAATCTGTAAAGAGTAGTGGAAAGATGCGATGTAAAAGTTTTCCAGGACAAAGTTGAATCCCTCTCATCCATCACTGGTCTCTTCAAGGTGACATGCAATTCAGAAGCAAAGCATCTGCATCCAGAAAGATTCTGGTTTTAAGGATTTTTTTGTGCCCCTCCCAGATGGGTTTTTTGAGCAAGTCACCAGATCTGAGGTTTTGAAGTAACTACTTTGGAGGTGAAGACAGGATGTGGAGAGCCATAGATCTCACCTAAACTCACAAAGAATTCCACAGCCCATCTGAGGCTGATGGGATACTGAAGTGTCTCTACTCAAATACCTCCTTGTCTCATTTTACAGATGGGGAAACTGAGACCCAGGACAAATACGTGCTATACTTGTTAGAGCACACAATTAGTAATAAAGCCACAGTTAGGACACAGGTGGCATTGGGACACAACAGAGCTTGGCTGTGAATTCCTCCAACCTGGCTGACAGGTACACATAAGCCATTTTGGTTATGTGCAAGGAATATTTGCCTTCTGCACTATGATCCGACCCTTACTGTGTGACCTCAGTCAAATCCCTTAAGCCCTCTCAACCCTCTTTATATATAAAATCTCATTGCTAATCCCATAAGGAAGTTGTATCAATGAAATCCTATATTTAAACTCAGAGTAGAAGGTATGAATCTATTTCCCTAAGTCATATACAGTGTTGTAAGCCAATGCTACCTCAATAAAAAATAACATAAACAAAACCCAGAGTGAAGTCTTATATATGCTAGCTGTCAATAAAGGCTCCATACATGGATTCACCCCCACTGATATCTTAACACATTTCTTCTTGGACTAGGCTGTGGGGCCCATCACAATGGGGAACCTAGATATACTAGAACTGGTCATAGTTCTACCTGCAGTGTTTCCACAGTTATTCCCATGCCTTTCAGACCCAGTTTCCATTTTGGTTTGGGAAAATGCAGGCCTTTGGTCCTCACAGTGTTGAGCAGCATCTAGGTGGCAGCTGTGACATCAGAAGCCATATCAGGAAACTCAAAAGCCTAGTTTAGTGCCGCTGGTAGTAGCTTCCCAAAGTAAAGTACAGAGTGCAAAGATTTAGAAATGAACTCTATCATGGATCACTAAAATTGTTCATTACCTTTCTTGAGAAGTTAGAAAATATCAGTGACCAAAAAGTAAGAAATAAAAACCACCTATAACTACACCACTCTTGAAAGTCACTGTTAATATTTTGTTGGGAACATAAGTTTTATACAAGATTTGACAAAATGTGTCCTCATACACTGCACCTTATCTTTTGGTCACTGTTAAATATATTGTGCATTTTTTCCCAAGCAATTTGTTATCTTTTTAACAGATAGATAGTATTCTATCACTCATCTATTCCATTACAGGTGGTGCTCGCAGTATTGAACCAGTATCAACTGGTTGAACCAGTATCAATGCTTGCAGATGCTGATGGAGGGGAAGCTATCTGAGATGCCCGCTTTCCAGATAGGTCAAGGACATTCTATGCATTGCAAACAGCTTCAAGTCAACAACTGAGAATGGTCAAATGGGCTTGCTGGAAGGACACCAGGCTTCCTTCCTCCCTGTACTATTTCCCAGCTCTGCCTCAGCATAAGATGAACTTCTACCCCCACTACAGCAAGTATCCATTTTCATAGTGCTTGGGGCCATTAGAGGAATCTTCTGCCCTTTTAGCTCTACAACTGAATAAATATTTAAATGTGTGCAAGTCAATTTGTCCTGGTCACGGTTGATTTCCTTACATGTAAAGGAGATGATGGGTCAGATCAATAATCAAATCCTTTTCAGTATTACCAACCTAACAGGATACAATTCTGTGCCCCCACATTTAATGCTCCTGGATTTTAGTGATGAAAACTTTATTTCACTTCTTATACCAACTTCCCCCTCCCTCTACACCTCTTTAATCATCCATTCTCCATCCCCATTATGACCAAGGCAATTCTTTAAAGTGTTAATCATCCGATCCCCTCACCCCCCAACCCCCCCAACCCTGATCTACTCTTGCCTTTGGGCACAAAGTTTCAAGAAAGTGCATCCCCCACTTCAGAGCCTTTGAAATGCCTACCCCTTCTTCCTGGTGTACTCTTTCGGAGAGTTGCTGCTAACTAGGCTGTTTTGGATCTCAGCCTCTGAAATTGCTGTTTACTTCACCCAGAACATGTTTCCCCTCATTAAGGTGGCATCGATTTTCCTCTTGTCTTTGAGGTCTGAGCTCAAACATTACTTCCTGGAGGGGACTAATCTGACCATGGTGAATTAGGTTGCCCTCCTCTAGGCTCACTCTCACCCATGTTATGTTATTTTCTTCTTTGCATTTAGTACCAACTTTATCATGTTTTATTGTCGTCTTATTTTTTTAATGCAATATAACTCTGTAAATGTGAGGACACACCTGAGATTGACAACACACACCCCATGCCTGTTGAGTGAATGTGGGCAGGGTGAATGTGGACAACCATCCCCCTTCCCGGCTAATGTGACTGGTGGCTGCATCTTTACCAGCTACGGCTGTAGTGTCACCTTAGTCTGCCCTAGCTATAGATAAATGTATTAAGTTCCACAGTCATAGAATTACCCCTTCTTCCAACCAGCATCCAACTCACAGTCATGCTCCATTTTGATGAACCTCCCCCAAGGTAGCTCATTCAAGGTCACACGCTGTACATTTTTCCTAACATCTCTTACAAGGATGCCCCATGGTATGTTCTCCATCCTTGCAGTGAGCAATAAACATGAATTGTTTATCTATTAGTGAGTTTCTGGTAGCTTCTGGATGAAGGGCGATGACAGTGGGAAAATAATAATGAATAGTAGCTTCTTTTTCTTGAGTAACTACTATGTGCCAGAAACTACTATTTCCACTAAAATGACATGGGATCACAGGTATTACTATTATATTCTGATTTGAAAGTTGAGGACACAGAGTTCAAAATGGATAAATCCCTTCCCAAGGTCATATAGTATTGGGGGAATCTGTAATTTGAACCTTTGCCTTCTTGACTTTCTTATTACTGTCTTCTTTCCTCTTTCCCTTTAGAAACTGTATGTACTTCTCTGAAGTCATGAGGATACCCATATAAGATACCTCTATGAATTACTCCATTTGAAATGATCAGCATTCCTGTTGACTATTCTAGTGAATGTCTGCATTATAGATTTTGCTCTGTCTTTCCATGTCACAGCTGCATGGAGTTTCCGGCACAATCTCCAATAACAGGATAGGTTAGGCATCAGAAGACATATTTTCAGACAATTGTTCTGCCATTTTGGGGAGTACCATTGTGGAATGGAGAAAACATTTAAGATATAAATTTGTGGGAAAGGTAGCTGTACATAGAGATTTTTGTATGACAGAGTTCATAAACTTTCTGAATTTTGTTTTTTAAATATTGCCTCCTAGTACTTGTGTTTGAAATCTGACTAATTAATTATTCTGAATTTAACCATTTTCCCAAGACTCCTGGTTGTTGATAAATGAATAAATTTGATAAATGACTTAACAAATCATTACTGAGAGTGAACCACGAGCCTGGTCCTATCTAGCTGTCATCACCCATGCATCTACATTCATGTCAGATGCTTCAATTCCTAAATAAGCCCATAAGAAGATACAATCTCAGTAATGACGACTTGGTGCTGTTAGGTTGGGCGGCATTCTAGAACTTCAGTTCCTCCCATCCTGTGGTGTGAAATTTCCATAAGCTAGGTTGATGGAGCATGGTGAAGACTAAAGACCAAGCAGTTTAAGTCTTTTTTGAGTCTAGAACAGCCTACAGGATATGTCACTGATGTCCTCCTCTAGAAGGCCTGATGCAGAAATCCAGGGTCTCTGATTTGGGTCTACATTTCTTTGGGTCTACTTCTTCTTTTGATCAGGTTTCTATTTTAGAGGCTCTCTGCTGCTGCAGAGGAAGAGTGGAGCAGAGTAGAGAGATGAAGGTGGGTTGCAGAAGACTGTTGAGGGGGTGGCTGGTGGGAGCAGGGTGCACTGAGGGAGTAGCCAGGAGGACGGAGAATTGGGAGTGGATGGAAGAGAAAACGAGGAGCAGATAGGAGAGGGCTTGGACATTGACTAACGATCTTATAGTGAGAAAGCACATTTATATAGAGTAACTGTTTTTTTTTTACCCTAAATTTGTTTGCTTTTACCCTAAGTTGAATCCTACATTAATTTCTACCTTTCCCTATGGTAAGAATTTTTAAGAGCACAATAGTATTGTTAACTATAGGCACACCATTGAAGAGCATATCATAGGGTGAACAGCAACTCTCCTTGCTAGTCCCTGGTAACTCCATTCTGCTGTGCTTCCATGAGTTTGACCATTTGAGACACATCATGTAAGTGAAGTCATGCAGTATTTGTCCTTTTGTGGCTGCCTAATATTTTTTTTTAACGTAACAGCCTCTAGGTTCATCTGTGTTGATACATTTGGCAGGATTTCCTTCTTTTTGAAGGCTGAATAATATTCCATTATATGGCTTTACCACCTTTCTTTATCCAATCATCCATCATTGGACAATTAGTGTCAAACTCTTACAGATCAGAGTACATTATATTGAGTAGATCTAGAATAAGTGGGAAAAGAGACAATCGAGGATGTCTGATTTTTTTCTGGCTTGAGCTGTATAGTAGAAGAATCACAAAGATAAGTGGCTAACTGGGTAAAGCCTTTCTTTTGTCAATCAGACCTATCTTAAACTGAGCATATTCCCTTTTCTAGGTATTTTATGGGTATTAATTAGTTTAATCGTTATTGCATCTCCATGAGGTAAGGTTGCTTATTACCCCATCTAATAGATGGGGAAACCTAGGGCAGAGGGATCAAGTAATAGCCCAAGGCGACAGAAGTAATAAATGAGGTTTGGATTCCATATTCTGTGCTCTTAACTGTTACACATCACAGTCTTATAGAGGACAATGTCAGAATCAAATCTGAATGAACTCCAGTCTGTTGGTGGGAAAGAAATGGCACCTGGCACACCTCAAGGACAGCCAGGGGAGTTTGTTTTATTATTTTGACTTTGATTTAATTTGGTCCCCAGCACCACAATCAAGAAACAGTTTCATCATCCTAGTCTCTTACATAAAAAACAAAAACAACAAAAAAAAATGGTGGTGGTTTTTTGATGGAGGCTCTGATGGGGTTTTAAACATAATTATTTTAGGCCTGTTTATCCATAAAGAGTCTTACCAATGGTGTGTGATGATTTATCTCTATGGATTAAATGTCACAACTGAGGAGCTGTGATCTAAATCATACATTCACAGAAGACCTTGAAAGCTGCTGCAAGGTCTCCCAGCTGCATGCACCAAAATTGGCCATCGTTTGCAAACTTTGCCTTTTATTATCATGTACCTGAAATTACACGTGGAATACATTACTCACAGTATCCCAGTTTGATAGGCATTTAAAGGCACTGAGCTCTTTCAAAGAAAGATCAAACTTTATCAGTCTAGGTAAGTCTAACAGATTCATAATCGATTGGCAACCTCAGACTGCTTTGAAAAAAGCGTGAAGGCTTCCAAGACAAAGAAAACAGACAAGTACCTGGGCATATTGTTACACACTGCTTGATGTATTCTTTTCTGAAAAAGGCCCTTGAGAATAATCACCAAGTATGGTACATCTTCATAAATCCTAACACAGAGTAACATATACAGGGAGACTATCCCAGAACAGAGTAACAAATGAAATGGAATTTCAGGTCAAGAGTTTTGTTCTTCCTTCCTTACACATTTTATTTGGCAATTGCCCTCCTGGCATAGGGGGCAGGCCTTCTTACCGATTACACTTCAGGTCAGAAAACCCTTTGTGGTGGGGGCAACCAGAGCACCATAGGAAGTTGAAGAACATCTCTGGCATCCACCAACCAGATGCTAGAAACTCCTACTCTGAAACTGCCTTCAGACACTGTCAAGTGGGAATCACTGCTTGAGAATATGATCATTCAGTGGGACTGACTGTGAAAACCTGTTCAGTAAAGGATTATTATTGGGTCCAATGAGTCCACATATTCATTTCTGTAGCAACTATTTCTCGAGTGCCTATTATATGCCAGGTGAGGTGAAAGATTTAGCGGGAAGAGCAGTGAACGTGGACTATCACTTCAGATAGGGTGATGGCTGATGAGAGCCTTTTACTATATCTGTTTTACAGAAAGATAAGATTTATAACTATTCAAAAGAAAAAAAACCCAAAATGTAACACTTTATAAGCAGTTTAACAGATATGGTATGAGGATCTTTTCATTAGACAATGCAGAATTAATCTCTTAAATATATCTCTCACCCTATACATGTACATGAAGATCTATGTTGTACACACAAATATCCTTCTCAATGGGCTGTTCAGAAGAAGCTCATTGAGGCATCTGGCCACCCAGAACAAAGACCTCATTTCCCAGCCTCCCTTGCAGCGATGGGTGACAAGGCACCCCTAAGGAAAACCTAGAAGTTTCTTTCTCTTTCTCTCCTGAAAGTCTGCATGCAGGCAGTCTGGAGTTGGTGGCATGCTCTGTAATCTCAGAGGCATTTAGGCTCTTTCTACCTTCTTGCTTTGCCACACGGGCCCTCCATTCTCTAGATGGCTGCTTATGGGCCTCAACCTTTTGCCCACATTTCACACAGCAGGAAGGAAAACAGGGATTAAATAAGAATGACCAGGGTTAAGCACCAGCATTTTTAAAAGGGGCATCCTCGTAGGCAGAGCATGGCCCATTGATTCAAACCTAGTTACCTGACCACATCTGGTTGCAAGGGAAACCAGAAAATGTCTTTGTTCTGATGCCCAGGTGTTCCTATGAACTTTCTATAAGTGTTTGAGAAAGATCACTTTGCCTGCACCAATCAAGGCAGGTGAAACCAGGTCTGAGGCTTTTCTAATAGTCTAAGAGAGAACTGATGACATATTCTTGGCTAGGGTGATAGCAGGGATCATAGCGAGAAATGGATTGAGGGGTGACAGCAATAGGACTAGGACATGGGTAGAATCTGGGGGAATATGGGAAATGATGTGTACATTGTTACTAATTGGATTCTTACTTCAGAATGGATCTTGGGGTCTAATTGAGTTTGGGATGTGCGTAGTTCAGGAGAAACTAGATTTTGAGCATAGGGATTTGAATCATCAGTTCTTTCCATGATCCTGAGGATGGCGTTCTTCTTTCCTTTTTTTCTATGATTGGAAAAGATCAGTGGACCTAACAAATCAATAAGGTGATTTAAAATTTACAAAGCATTTGTATATCCATTAGCTTAACAAATCTCCATTCTAAGAGGAAGATATTCTCACATACCGTCTCTGTCTGCAAATGGGGAAGTAAGTTCAGAGCTGATGTCATACTGCTGGTCTATGGCATGGCTAGGATTTGAACTCAGGTCTTAGGATATCAACTGCAATGGTCTTTCCATAATGCAACACGAGCTGACTGCCACAGGGTCCATCCTGAACCCGTGGCAGAGTGAGTTTAGTTACTGGAAAATCCTCATTAACCTGAGCTGCAAGGGGGGACCTCAGTTTATGTACAGAGAGGACTAGGCTATTAACGATGCCCCTTCAAACTGCTTTGAGCAATTTCCTCTGCACTAGACTAATGAGCCCTGCACTGCACTTCAGGGAAACCTCTCACCTTGTAAGATAAAGTCCATCAGATCATGCTCTGAATATTAACCTTGTTAGAAAGAAAAGAAAAATAAGCAATAGAAAAGATTGATTTACCCACGTAAAGAGAATTCTTTCAAATGAGCCACTAAGTATAAATCATATTTTTAGATTAAGAGTGTGCTTCACACTGAAAAAAATAATCATTGCAAACTATCGTGATTCCAAGTAATAGAGGCATTTCAACATGCTCACCTCCTGCATGGTTCTTGTGTAAACAAGTGTAATGTGTCATGACAGTAGCTAATGGTAAATTCAAGGAATTTACATCAGCCTAAGTTGGCCACATTTGTCATCAAGTCTACACTGCTAGACTTGGGAGGGCTGCACCCCTCTCCCGCAGGTTAATGAATCTTCTGGCAGCAGCGCTCTGGAGCCAAAGATTTATTGGGAAACTACACCTGCTTCCTGAGCCAACAGAAATGGAAGTGAACAACTACTTTGACTTGCAGGCAATGAGGTCAACTGCCTTTGGTAAATTTGGCAGGTGCATGAAGGAAGCAGCACATGTTCCTATTTCCATTGGGTCAGTGGGCTTTGTCCATGGCACACACATTTTCACAGCAGGAAAGACAGCCCTGTTCACAGAGGTTCAGAGTAGATATCACAAAGCTTTTGGTTTTTCTGATGACTCATAGGTTCCACTTGACAAGCCCAAAGAGAAAGCAGGACAAGCCCTGTTTCCCCATTTTACAGATGAGACAAGTAGATTCTGAGCTCCTGGGTAACCAGCTGAAAATCACATCCCAATCAATCAAGCAGCCAAAGCTAGAATTCGGGGCGACTCCTGCCTGCTCCCAACTTTCCTTCTACAAGGAAGTTCCAGGAGGGCAGGGGTTTGACTGATAATGAATGGAATGAACTCTTTCATGAGAAAGCAAATTTCCCACCACTGGAAATAGTCATGGAGAGACTGGAAAATAATGAGGCCAAGAGATGAAGAAGCAAGATTTTAAATATCAGAAGGCAGATTCGATGAGATCATGCTTAATTTCCCTTCACTCAGATAGTCCACTCTTTATAACTGGAAGAAGAGAGTGAAAATAAATAAGAATAAACTCATTTAGTTCCCAAAATTGTGAGGCAATTAAATGTCAGAGGTTGCACATCATAATGAATATTACAAAGGTATTCTACACGAGTGGCATTGCTTGAATCAAGTTAGTCAAGCAAAAATACTAATTCTATGGAAAGATAAGACAGAATTGACCACCTTTTTCTTAGTATTCTTAGGGGAAGCTGAGGTGGGACAAAATGAAAATTTTGAGACCACTGTCACAGTGGAGAAGTAACTGATATCAATCCTAATTGAGGAAAAGGGAATTGCTCTAATCACCAAATGACACTCTTCATTATTTGGCAGGAAACTAGGTCATCTACATTTATTTCCCTCATGTTCTTTTCTCTCTCTTTCAAATCATTTTCAGTGTTGTGTGTGTGCATGCGTGTTTCTCCACTGTCTTTTAGCGTATAATTCAGTGGCTCATTCAGCAATGATGGCAGGTCTACACGGCACCTGCCACAAGGATACAATGATGAACAAACTGCCCACAGGAGCTGACCCTTTTCCTTAGAGAATGGTAGTCAAAGTGAGGTCACAGAGACCTCTCTGAACCCAGCATGGAAGATGGACTGCTTCCACAGATGAGACGAAAGTTCTGGGGCATGAAGTGATTCGCCGCACATAATAGAGACCTTTTCTTAAAAGCAGTTATTCTCACCTGGCCTTTTGGAGAACTTTGAGAATCATAATTGACCATATTCCAATATCCTATCATACTATTTATCTGTCATCTTGCCTGCATATCCATCCATCCATCCATCCATCCTTCCATCCATCCATCCACCCTTCTATCTGTATTTTCAAATGATAGACCTTCCACTTTCTTCCTTCCATAACTGTCTCAACATAAGAAAATAATTTTCTTATATAAAAAAATTGCAAAAAAGACATTTGCCTCCAGAAAATACACTGAGAGCAGATATCTATACCCCTTCACGGGGAAAAGTGATGGTAGAACAAACCTCTAGAATTGGTTCCCAAAGATAAATGAAGTGGATTGGTCTACTGCTATGGTTATTTTAACAAATAAACTGAGAATAGTGGCAGAATGCATTGGAAAATGGGAAGATTTGAAACAACCGATTTAACCTGAAAACAACAGAATCAATGCACCAAACAGAATTCTCTTAAAATGTAAACAAATGAATATGTGTAGCTTATTTCACCAACAAACCAAAGCAAGCAGAATATAACCATCAGATGTAGACTCTCTTCCCTCCCTGTCTTACAGATTAATTTTTAATATATGTAGTTATTTCTCATTAATTCAGCAAATATTCTGGAGCCTCTCACACACCTAGAATGTAAACACAGAAAGTTGTGATTTGTCAGCCAAGGCTTATTTTCATGGCTTATTCAGGGAGCTATTTAACAAAGCATCACACGTCATGAAATGTCACTGCCATTTCTATACTATCAACATTTCTTTTTTAAAAAAGAATTCTATCCTCTAAATTGACAACATAATAAAAAAATCTTGTCAATGAGAAAACAAACCAAAAATTCAACCCAGACAAATATTGAAGTTAAAAAAAAAAAATCTAACCAATGAGAAAAAATGAATTTCCCATCACAGTCAACTGTTTTTGCCTCTTGCTGTTTTACAGTTTCCCAGGCATTGAATCCTCTTGAGTTCCTAGAAAGTCAGATCAAGCCCAATTATAAAGCTCATTTTTCCCTAACTGGATAAATAAGATCAGCTCAAACCAGCTTCTCTCCTAGCCACCCAAGCTTTCACATTGACCTTAGGAACATGGATACCTCCTGGTGCCAGGAGCAGATAGAGGCCATGTCTGAGACCACTTTTTGGAAATGTTTCATTCAGGCTGATGGGAATGGCCAGAGGGCCAGTTACAGATCTGTTTGATCCTTCCATCACCTTTGGCAAGTGAGGGACACACTGGCCAAAGCTCTCAGTTTCTTCCTGGTTCTGAAACGGTTCCTTGCCCTTAGGAGGCGCTAAAGAGGTGAGGTTATTAATGCTCTCAGAGGAGCAGCGGTTCCTGTGGTAAATGAGCCCTTGTCAGTAATGTGTCTGGTTCTTGATATGCTGGGGGTGGGAGGAGCTGACTGTGTGGCCTGTGGCCCTGCCCATGTGGGGCTCCTGCAGATGCACAGGGCCTCTGTCCCTGCACACGTTGCGGTCCAACACTCCATGTTAGCTCTTGGTAAGAGTTTTCCATGGCTGCTCTAAAAATGACCACAATCCTGGTGACTTAAATTAGCAGTTCTAAGAGGCCAGTAGTCTGAAACAGGTCTAAGGAGGCTAAAAACAAGGTATGGGTGGCTCAGTTCCTTTTGGAGGCTCAGTGGGGAGGACCCATTTCTTGCCTTTTCCAGCTTCTAGAGGTCACTTGCATTCCTTGGCTCATGGTAGCATTACTCTGGCCTCTACACCCATCATCCTATCTCCGTTTCTTACTTTTACCCTCCTGTCAGGGCTCTTGTGATTACACTGTGTCTACCTGGACAACCCAGGATATTCTCCTCATCTCATGATCTGTAGTTACATCTGTAAGGCCTTGGTCACTTGAGATGTTAGAGATTACAGATTCTGGGGACTAGGACATTTCTTCCCTTCTCCTAAGGTATACTCCAGCTGTTTCATTCATTTTAATGACAGTAAAGCAGAGTGACCTTTTGCAAATATCACCCATAGCTTGGAACTTGATTGGCAAACAGTGGAATCGCAGCTCTCACTGGACCCAGGTCCTAAGCATGTTATGGTGCGATAGCAGACTGGAGCCACTCAGGGAGGAGGAACAGCTTCATGGATTTAATTTCCCATTACTATGGCAACCTTGAGACTTTTGTTGCAGCAAAAGGTTAAATACGACCAAGTGTTCATTAGGACGTTCCACTAAAGAATCAGGCCAAATCCTTACTCGTGTGTAAATCAATGGTTGTGTGGGGACAGGGTGTAAAACAAAGAGACAGTGCACAAGCCAGGAAAAGCTAACTGTCTAATCAACCTTGGGATTAAAATTGGCCTCCGACTGATACAATGGCTTCATCTGTAACATGCATGAAATAACTATAATTGAAAGGAGAAAAAAATCAGACATTACATAATAATATTCCAAGATCATTTGTCTAGGACCAAGACTAACTTTGTCATTCTCACAAAACCATTTTGAAAATGTTTAATTTTGTTCTTTTTATCTGTTATGGGTCTTGAGCCTTCCAAAATTAAGAGAATAGCCAAATAATATTTGCATTCTTTTGTCCCAGTCCAGATAATATGCCATCTAGTATTATCTCTTATTACAGCAACTTCAAAAAGAAAAAGTGAGCAAGAGAGGTTTACAAAGTAGGGGATGTGGTGGGTCTCAGAAATCCAAATGGTTTGTGGAAGTAGAAGGCTTCAAGGGTGCTTCTGTGATGGAGTGCTGGATAGAAATTGATACAAAACAAATGGTAACTACTGAGTAAGAGGGTGGTTGGCACAGTGCAAGTCGCCAGTCCTTATTAGATTTTGTGGGGCTGCTACTCCTAGGCCACCTATTTGGCCGCCATTTTGTCACCTAAACAAGGTCAAAGTGGTCTGACCAGTTAGGAACAGGAGCCCAACCCTTCAGCCCTTCAAATCAAACAAGAGCACAAAGCTGGACCACACTGGGAAGGTTGTGCATCAGGAGGTATGTCCAGAATGCCCAGGGGGGCTGAGGACCCATGCATAACATGTACCTCACAAGGTATGTCCAGAATGCCCTGGGGGTTGAGGACAGATGCATAACACATACTCCCGACTTATACATCACTAGGTATGGCCGGGAATGCCTGGGGGGCCGAGGACTGATGTGTGACAAGGGACCCCAGAAGCTGATCAGTGGAGCACCTTGTTGATAAGATGAGAACCATGGGGGGGGGGATTAGGGTGTGTCATCAAATAGATAAGAAGTGCCTGGAGGGCAGACTAACAATCCCTAATCTTCTACACCCTTCCCCTTTCTTTAAACTCCTTAATCTCCTTGCAACCAATTATGTGTGTCAATGAAAGGGCCAGGATCTTGCTCTTCAGCAGCTTCCTGCATTATGTAGCCTGCTCCACGACTCCCATTTTTCAGTGTGGTGTTGTCCGATGCAACAAAATTTCCCTCTCCTAAGTTGTTTTCTGTGTGTGCCTCTCATTCACATTTTTTTTTCTTTTTGCTTGTGGGTACCTCGAAGTACAGACATGGTGCTTCAGTAAGTCCCAGGCTGCCTAAGGATGATGGGAATGAGGTAGGTGACTAGGAGTCTTTTTCCCCCCCAAGCTGATGTTCCCTGGGGTCCTAAAGAGCCTCAGGGATGCCCCAGGGGCCACTGAAGAGGGACAAAGGGATATGTGGGAACTTCAGCCTCCAACCAGACAAATGCATTTTCATTCATTGTATGTGTCAGGGCTTCGTGTATACAATCATGTATAATAAAGAATTCTACTGCAACAGATACGTGACCTTGACTGTAGATGTCTCTGTGGGTATTTATAATCCTGTTCTTCAGATCGCTGTGTAGGCGTTCCTATGTAATTACAGAGATTTTGAAAATCAGTTTTAAACTTTTATTTCAGACTTTTTGAAAAGACCCATCCAACCCTGGGTTGTTTGTTTTGTTTCTTCCTGACAGGGCACCAATAGTCTTTGTTGGCTAATTGCTCTCTGGAAAATCAGTTCTCAAAGGTGAGGGGTCTAGAATTACTGGGATTTTCTCCTGGAGGCAGATGATAGATCACTCAATCACGATGCAATTCAGAGAGTAAGGGTTGACTAGCTTTAGGCTTTTTTTTCTTCTTTGTGTTTTTGAAAGAATTGAACAAAATGAGAACTTTCAATAATGATAGAGTTAAAGATGCTCTCTTGGGTAATATTTACGTGTCATGTTGAAGGTGCTTGCAATGCTTTAGGGGCTGCCAAGAAATTACAAGATTCTTAAACTTTATTAGCAAAGGAAACGAAACAGATTCTTGTGGACCTTTGTTATTCTCTAGATACAAGGTGTCAGCATAGCAGAAAATGGAAGGGAAAACATGTTCCAATGAATTTGCAGCTATACATTAATCTACAATATAAATGGAAGAAAGGCACGGCCAGGACTTAAGGATGAAAAAATATTAAGCTTTATAGAATGTGAGTCCTACATGTTTAATCTGTCTTCGTATCCCCAACATCTGGCACAATGCCTGGCATATAGTGGATATTCTAGAAATGACTGCCCCATTTTCCTTCTCCATCATCATGGAAATCAGCATCCCCATCCAACATTTCTTATGTCTATCAGATGTGAGTCACTCTGCTAAGCCTTGATTTCGTATTTTTGCATATAATCCTCAAAACATCCTCATGAGGAAAGTACTATTAGTATTCTTCTTTTAAAGATGGGATCACTAGGGCTTAGGTATACTCAATAACTCCCCCTTCCTTCCACCATGCCTTCCTCCCAACATTTATAGAGCACTTGTGATTCTAGGTACTATTCTAGGTGTGAGGATACACGAGTGAATAAAACAGACAAAACTCCCTGCCCTCACAGAGTTCACACTTTAGTGAACATTCAGCAGCTATGTCCCTTGCACCCAGGGAGTCTGGAGAATCACTGCTCAGTGTGATAGGCTTAGACATTTTGAGATGTATTCTGAATGAAGTGGAAATTCTTGTTGTACATATAGGAAATATCTGCATTCCTAGAAACTATCTATTTTGCCTCAATAAATGGGAGACTGGAGGCTGACAGTTTGGAGGTTGAGCATCTTGACAGTGTGTGTCTGGATGAGTAGAGACTGACTTGGCACCACACTGTGGCACATGTTCGGTATAATCTAGTGGAGACAATTTCAAGATCCTAAGAAAGATGTGTCTTGAACAAATGTTACAGCTGGGCCTAGAGCTAGAAGATCTGTCTGCTGTCACTCAGAAGCCATATGACTGTGTTCTCTGTGGTGGGGTGTTCTTCCACGGTAAAATGGGAAAGTCAAGACCCATTGCACTGGGGTTTTAAGGGATTTGCTGAGACCATATCTGCCTGTGTGTCACCGCAGGATGCAGCTCCCAGGAAAGTCTATGTGTCTGTCACTCTGATGGGTGGATGACTAAGTCAGAACATGGAAGGCTTATTCTACTCCCCAGTTTCTTCCCAACATAACTATCTTGGAATCTTGACCTCAGGGTCAAGATTTCTGAATTTTGGGAAAGAATTAGGATTTTATTCTAAGGGTAATGGGAAGCCTTTCAAGGATTCCCACAGGGAGTTTTGTCATCTGATTTATGGTTTGAGGAGGAGATTCTTCAGTGTGGAGAAAGGACTGTTGCTACAATCCAGGTGAGAGATGGTAGCAGCTGGGACTAACAGGATCATAGGAGAGATGGGGAGAAGAGGACACAGTTGAGATGTGTTTTGGGTAGGTTGGATTGGGGTATGAAAGAGAGAGAGGAAACAGATACCTCTAGGTTGGAGGGCCAGGCAGTTTCATTTATACCGAGGAGGCATCGCACTTGCAGTCCTTATCAGACCTGTAAGTGAGCTATCATGTCAGCAAATGGTTATATGATTTTAGAGGTCAGGGTAGAAGCCACACACTCCTTAATTCACAGGTCACTTTAACAGTACAGTGACTTAACCTTTTCCATTTTTAAAGAAATTAATAGATTTGAAGAACTGCTACTTTTGATCAGACAGCAGGAAGCTTTAAAGGAATTTATCAAAAGTATTAATTAATTCATGCAAGAAATTCAAATCAATTCTGTTTAAAATTATAAGCATTAATACTGGAAGAAAGCAGCTGATTCATCATCTCAAAGACCTTCCCAGGTTATCTTTTTATTTCTGAGATCACTGACCTAACTTAGAAACATGGTTTTTCCAGTTCATCAGAGTGGAAATTCCCTGAATGTGGCCTAACTGGTACCTGAAATGGCTCTGTTTTTATTTTACATGAATGTTAAGATGCTTTTTTAGCTCAATGATAGGGCATCTTCAGAACAAATTACTTTCACACAGTATAACTTATGTAAAACAGTATGATGGGAAAATCCCGCGGTCCTTGAATACCTAATTGAAAGAGAAAATAGCCATCAAGCTGTACATTCATTCTTAGCTAAGGAGTTTTACCATCAATCCACAAAATCTACCAACTTCTGTGAATGAGTCTTAAAAACCAAGATCTCTACCATCTATGAGTTGTGACTTAAAATTTCATGTCAGAAAAACACAAGTTAAATGCTTGTTTCTATGGTGACTGTTTTTAACAAATAAGTGCCATCAATTTTAACTACTGAAATGCCATCATTGAGGATTGACAAAACTTTGTCTCCTCATTATGAGAAAGTGTTCTGGATACTCTTGACTATTCTATTAGCTAACTAAAAAGAACTCACCATGGAAAAAGCATTTGAATGTCAGGAAGAACACTGATGTTGTTAATTTCATTATGGGAGGTGGTGGTGGCTGATCACTACAAATCCCTTTCTTCTCGATTGCTCCCCTCCTTACTGGACACTAAGAATAGAGACTGGAAGAGCCAGAAACTTCTCTAGTCTGTGCAGATAAGGTGGCCATATGGTCAGTGGATAAAAGTCATGAGAAGTCTACAGGAGTTTCTGGAAAGGATTTTCTTCCCTAGTAGAAGAAGAAAGGACCATGAGCCTTTTCTTCACTGCCTATTCTCATTCAATCCCTTCAATGGAATCTTGATATTTTAAAGCTGCAGCAACCACCTTGCACCCACGGGCAGCAAGCACAGGGATTAAAAAGTTAATATACTGATGATGACGAAGTAGACAGGTACAGAGACCTTCAATTCTCCATGACATGGTGGGCTGCTGAATTAATCTTAACTGTCTACTGCTGGCCACTTAACATGACTTCATTAAATGTATTTATTGTTTAATCTCAAAACTCAACGTAGCTCAAAGATTTTAAACAATTACTACTCCTCTTAGCATTTGCTCTTTACTTTGCCTCACTGATCCTGAACCCTCCCGAATTTTTTCTTCATTGGAAACATTCTTGACTAGCTCCTCTCCCTCCTCTTATCCCACAATATGAATCTTCCCCTGTTTGCATTTCCTTTCATATTCCCTCTCCTCAATTCCATCCACTTCTGAGGGTTTTACTATCACTGATATGCAAATAGCTCTGCACTGGACTTACTTCCTTAACCATGAGGATATAAACCATAACGCTGTGCTGCGGGGAGTGGGCTGGGGACAGCCATCTATGAGAATTCCCACGTGGGTGGTAGCACCCTGCTCTCCAGGGCAGGTGACAGGCATTGGTGAGAGCCATTTTCTAGCTATCTCAATTTTCTGAATGAAGAATCCACTTTCCTACTGCTTCTGAAGAAGCAGGAACTGTGCAAAATGTTCAATTCCAATAAAAATGTCAAACAGTTGTTTTCTACTTTCTCATTTTGTGTTCTTCAATTGTTCTGGTACTTGCAGGTATCTTAATTTGTGGTGCTATGTGATATTGCTTCCCTTTCCTTGACTAGTTCTGAACTCTCATGCCATTATGTTACTTTCATTTTCCCCTAACTTTTCCCCAAGGCCCCCTCTGTATTTTCATCATGAAAGAAGTGAATATTAGACAAAAAAAAAAAATTGTCGATGAGAACAAGACAGGGCTCTAAACTTAATAGAAGATGGGCTCTGGAGGAGGCTCCTGGCGAGGTGAACAGCATGGTGTCCCTGAAACTCTAATAATGATGGAAAGTCTGCCAGGCCACCAGTATCTGATAAGTGCTGGGTCATGTGCACACATCATCGCATGAGAACCACTGAGAATGAACTACCTTGAGAGGGAGTGGAGCCCACTGGAGTACTACTGGAGGCTCCATCCATGGATCATTTGGAACAAGAGCTTCTTAGGGAGCCATCCTTGATACAGCTACTGAATTGTTTCTCCTTGAACCAGCATTCATCTCCGTGCCTGGAGAGTTGCTTGAGACTTCAACCACTCCTAACTTTCCAAATCTGTGTTCAGCCAGTCCTCCTGCTCCAAATTATATAGTAACTGACTTTAATTGATTTTCTCACCTGGGATGCTTTTAATCACCTGTGCATGCCTTAGTCGGCAGTCCCGACTAAGGCATGCATGCTTAATTGAGTTTCTTGAGGCTTGGGGTCAAGCTTCATTTTAGTTTGTAACATCTACAGCACCTAATTTCACGTATTGATCATGAGTTTCTCTTCTATTTAATATATATATATATTTTGATCCTGTCCATCTGCAGTAGGAAATTTATTTTCCTTTATGTAAAGATTATTTTTTTAACAATGATGTCTAGTTCACCTACCCCCCAAGATGAGAGCTGAGTCCTCCAGTCTCTCAAGCTGAGATTCACAACTAACAAAACCTTTTTTAAAAGATTGGACTATTCAGAGGAAAGAAATTCCCATTATTACAGAGCGCTGAGTGTGTAATACAGTTTATTCGGATTGGAAGTAAAGTGTCTAATAATTTTAGGTGACTTCTCAACCTGCTGGGAAGAAATAACCAGATAAAAATGTCTTTAAGAATATATATTTCTTAGCATATAGCCACTGTACCAGTACACCTATGAGAATGCCTTGAGCAACTTATCAGTGAAATCGCCTTATATGAAAGTAGGTTTGGGGCAGCTTATCAAGAATGAGGTTGAGTAAATTCTCCTCTGTACAGACATCGTCCTGTGTGATCATGGTCTGGTGTGAGAGCAACGGTGGGTGATGCCAAGAGAGGACTGGCAGTATTAGTGGGTCACTCACTGTATGCCTGGACTATAACATGGCTGTGCCGGCCTGGGCATGAGTCCTGTCTTCACCACTTTCTATCTGCACAACCCTAGACAAGTACCTCACTTCTCAAGGCCACAGTATTTTCATCATTATACCAGGAATTTCATAGCACTAGCCTAGGCAGTATAAAGTGATAAGCACAGTGCTTGACAGAGGTGACTGGCTCAATAAAAGTTGTATATTATTATTGGGAAGTTGTATTACATAGTAGTTGCTCTGTAAAGCCTCGTTCAACTGCTGTCAGTACAGGACTTGGAATTCTGGCCCTGATGCTTCCTCATTCCATGAAAGGTGCAATGCACAGATGGTTACCCAGAAAGGAAACTGACCGCAGACATGACTCATTACTACTTTACTGGGTATCTATTGATTGACCATATACATAGCAGTGGCAGAAATGACAGGCGGTTGTTTCCAACATCTCTTTGCTCTGTCTTTCTTCCATAATAATAATAATATAGGGCCTCCCTGGTGGAGCAGGCGGTTGAGCGCCGCATTGTGAAGCTGTCCGCAGCCTCTGCAGTGCAGGTTCGATCCCAGCCGGCCAGTGAGAACCCCACGTGGCGCAGCAGACCTCTCCTGTCTCACCTGCTGCTCCCCTCAGCAGTGTATTTCGTCAGTCGGCCTGTTCTGTTCCCCGCTCTGTCTCTGGTGAATCCTTTCACCCTCCTGCGCAACTGGCCTGTACCCTTGTTCTTGTATAAATAAATAAATCTTTAAATTAATAATATATTATAATAATATATATATATTTTTTTCCTCCAGAAATAGTATTTCATTTTCTAGATTCCCTTGCATCAAGTTAGGGTCATATGATCAAATTTTGACCATATGGACTCAAAAGATTATCAAAAGCCTGACAACAGACGACTGAGTGGGATGGGATGGACTGGCCACAGGTTTCAGGGAAGGTCAGCTTTTAGGAAGGCCAGCAGACACTTCCATATGCTGCCCTGACTGTATTCTGCTTGCTTCACTAGGGCACATTGGGCTGCTTCGATTTTTAGGAACAAACACAGAACACGGAGGCAGTGAGAAGTCAGGTGGCAGCACAGGTGTTTCATGAATTTAGGGAACTTTTGCCACTGTCTATCAGAACATTCTCCATAAGACTCCTCAGTTATCAAATGGGCCTGGTTCTCTCCCAAGAAGGAAAGTACTCTTTTCAGAGAGAAAAGAGGGCGAAAGGAAGTCCTGCATCACTCCAATTTGAGCATAAAGTCTCTTCCTATTATCCTCATCTTTCCTACTGCCCCCTGGTGTATCATTCTTAGAAGATCTATGACAATGTCCTAGCTCTCCACACCATGATTCTCACTTTTCTTCTTCATCTATCTATATATTTTTTTAATGAATGCCCAAGAGTCGGAGAGCAGAGCCAAGTTTTAACAGCACTTCCTCTTCAAGGAGTCCTTGCACGGAACCTTGGTTTGAATAGAGCCAACCACATGCCCATTCAAATTCCAGTTTGTAACTAGAAGTCTGTTCCACACCTCCTTAGATTGTTCTCTTGCTCCCAAGCTGCAGGAAGAAACTATTGTGATGAGAAAGCGTATATTGTCCAAAAATGAAGAATGATGTAAAATACATATAAAAGAAAAAAAAGAGAATGTAAGAAAATCTGACATTTTCTTTTTCCTTTAAGAAGAATGGAAACTAAGACTCCTATGCCTTCTGTTGATTTGGATAAAAAGAAAAGATCCAGAGCTTCCATGGGCATTATAATTTCCCACAATGTCTGAATTATTTCAGGCTATAAACTCCAGCAGGTAATGTTACCAAGATATTTAGTATATGCTGAGCTATGTGCTTTTCCTTTTTTTTTTTGTTTGAATCTCCCAACAGTTGTAGGAAGTAGAGCTGGCACAGCCTTCTATTTTTCAGATGTGGAAAATGTAGCAACAGATGGGTGAGGCAACCTGCTGAAGGCCACACAGCCCATAAAGAGTAAAACTAGTATTCAAACCTTGGTTATTGTTGCAAAAGCAATTTCCCTAACCATTATGCTCTACCCCTAGTTAAACAGATGGAGGTATCTTGCAGGGTTGATGAAAGGCTTTGACAGAAAAGGTACATTTTCCCTGGGGTTTGAAGGATACGTATGAGTTTTCCAAGTTGAGGGGTTGAGAAGGATGCTAGGGTGGAGGGAAGGAAAACAATTATTTCCCTTTCTCTTTTGGCAACTGGAACAATTTTGTTGTGAAGTAGAATTTTCATTTCAGTGACATGAGACCTCTCCACCCTCTATCAAAGCAGTGATTTGTCCAAGTAGAGTAGAGAACGTGATTGTTTGTGAGCCAGGGAGGATGGTGGATGACTGGTGAATCCAGAATTATATCTCTATAGCCTGTTTGCTTTATAAGAGAGATCTCTGATGATGGGTCTAAATCACTGACTGCTGTTTTGGAATTTCTGAAGCTGCTGCGAAAACATGTAAAATATATTTGTCTTGCCTGCCCAAGTGTGTATTTTTTGCAACCCCTCTGCTTTAATATAATAAAGTTGAAGGCTCTCCCTCTCTTATTCTCTAAATAGTAACTGTGGTGTCCATGAGAAGGGTGGATTGTTAAGGGTGAGAGTAAGGGCAGGGTGCCTGGGTAGGGATGATGATAGGTTGAGCGGGAGAAGAGGGATCATCTGGTCAGTGGCAGTAAGACTAGAGTGGGGGCAAGATGAAGGAGCTACTCTGGGCTAACATGGGCTGACTGGCAAGTTAGAGAAAGAAGGCGCAAAAGTGGTCTCTGGGGGTTGGGGTTCGGTGGGGGCTGGGAGAGGATAGCAGTTTAAATGAGAAGTTGATTTTAATCTTTTCAAAGGAGCAGACAGGTAGCATAATGAAGTGATTAGAGGTGTGGATTTGAAGCCAGACTGCTCTGGTTTAAGTCAGACTGCCCCACCACTTACAATGTGGCCTTGGGAAAGCTGTATGTTTTGGAGCTAATTAATGAACCTCTCTGTGGTTCTGTTTCCTCATCTGTAAAGTGAGACTAATAGTAGTACTACCGCAGGAACATTTAAGGGATAAATGAAATAATCCATGTGATGCACTTAAGATAATACTCAGGAAAAGTTACCTAATATCATTGGGAAAAAGTGGGTAAATTTTGTTATGGTTAATACTTAGAATATTTAACAAGAGCCAGTTACTGTTCTCATTACGTTTCCCATATTATTTTATATAATTAATAAGAAGGATCCTGTATCTCAATTTACCTATGTGGAAACTGAGGCACAAAGAGGTCAGCTTAGGTGGCCAAGGATGCACAGCTGGCTCATGGAAGAGCAGGGTTTAGACCCTGTAGTCTGGTCCCAACATCTGTGCTTAGGACCCTCTCTACCCTGTGCCTCTTTTTGAGCTGTGAACCATAGGCCATCTGTTTGGAGATATTAATCGCAAGTCGTAAACTCAATCTGGAC
Organism: Talpa occidentalis; assembly: GCF_014898055.3. Classification (NCBI taxonomy): domain Eukaryota; kingdom Metazoa; phylum Chordata; class Mammalia; order Eulipotyphla; family Talpidae; genus Talpa; species Talpa occidentalis. The sequence goes on along the minus strand of NW_023601754.1, from coordinate 19,557,731 downwards.
ACTCAGGACAGAGGTCAGAGTCGAAATGGTGCCTTGGGGAAGCATCAATATGGATGGCTGAGCTCAGCTCATGGGGTTTCCACCTACCAGAAAGGGAAGCGTTGTTAATTGGAGGTTGGGGGCTACTCATTCAGGAGGAATTAGATCCAGCGATGGTAGGAGCCTGGGGAGGGCAGGTAGAAAGTGCAAGGTGTGCAGAAGGTGTGATTCTCTCATGGAGAGGTCAGAAGAAAGAAGAGCAGTGCCTATTGGACTTAGCAATGAGGACAACTCTGGTAAGTTTCTGGAAAGTGCTTTTAAAAAATACAGTAGTTTGGCAAGTGGTCCTTTTTTAGGGAAGTGAATTGTCAACTTTTTTATATTTTTTATTTTTTAAACTTTTTTTTTTTTTTTTTTTACAAGCATTGGGTACAGTCAGAAGTGCGTGAGGGTGAGAGAATTCACCAGAACCAGAGCAGGGAACAAAACAGGCAAACTGACGAAATACACTGCTGAGGGGAGCAGCAGGCGGCAGGAGAAGTCTGCGTGCCATGTGGGACCCTTGCCAGTGGCCGGGGATTGAACCGGTGCTGCAGAGGCTGCGGGCAGCTTTGCAGCCCAGCTGCTCAACCGCTGCGCCACCAGGGGAGGCCCATGAATTGTCAACTTTTCCAGAGTTTTCAAAGGGCAGAGAAGGCTGCTGGTGGGTGCGATGGTTAAGGTGCGGGGGTGTGTGTGGATTTCATTTCTCTTGACTTTTCATACATTTTAATGCTTTAATCACTTTCCCCAAGATCATTACACCCTGAACTCCAGTTGGGGAATATTACCACATTGCATAATGAAATGTATTCCACTCCACTTATAAAGACTGCTCGGCAAAGGGATGATTAGTTTGCCTGGTGAGGAATGGAAGCTGCTCGGTCTTATGGTGATGTAGTATGGTGGAGGAGTGCCTGGTAATAACTGGGGGGAGATTCTGTTTTTATTAGTGCCTGAGGCAGCGATCACACTGGAGCCTAATATGTTGCTCTAAAATATTGCGAGATCTGAAGCCACTTTAGGGGGACCTTTAGATGGGAGAGAGTGTGCATTACACCACTTAATGGCTATAAAATAATTTTAGAGAAAACATAGAGCAGTGTTCACTGCATCATCATGCTTCTGAGTTTGGATGTTACAATAATGTTATGCTAAAACACTTCCAGTTAAACACTGTTGTGAAATGCCATTACAAATGCTGTTTGATGCTATGATATGTTAAGTAACAAGAGGCCAATTGTAGAATTGTATGTACAAAGTACACTAAAATGTTGATTTATCAGACCAAAAAACAGGGTCAATGTTACAATGACAGGATTATAAGTGAATTTTTTCAAATATGTCTATTTGTCACATAATAACACTTAAATTTTCTCATAAAGGAGATAACACAAATTATACCTTATTTAATTTAATCAATAAAAAATTCTGATGTCTAGAGATGTGTAACGTTGCTGTTCTGACCCTAGGCTTACTAGTGTCCTGAAATTGTGTGTGTGGCTCATGTGCAGTGGGGTTGTCCTGCTTTATTGATCTCAAGGGGCTTCATGGCTTCAGAGGACAAGAGTCATGGATAACAAGCATTTTGACCACCTTGTCCATTTGAACCATGATGCCTGCCTGCAATGGGCAGATGGGCTCTCCCCTCTGCCCCCCTGGGGTCTTCTGTTGGGAAATGACAAGTTTCCATTCCAAGGTGGCTCCACCAGTGTGACTATGGTAGAGAAAGTATCTTACTTTCAAAAACCTGGGTGTGTGTCAATGTCCTTGCAGTGTGAAAAGGAGAATCATCATTCCACACATATAAGTGCATTTAGTGTGCTCTTAAGTGCTCCATGTTGTCATGGAGTTCCAAGGACAAAGCTGTGGGCCAAGTAAATTGGGAAGAGAAAAAGGGTGCCTGGGTATAAGCTGCTATTTGAATTTCATTTTTAGGTATTTGAGCAACACTGGAAGCACAGATTGATGAACTGACTCATTAGGTCATAAGTGGTTGCTCCAATCCTGAAGTTCCAATAGCTTGTGATCATCATGATTTGGGTGATTGAATTGGCAGTGCACTGTATCAATACTAGGACTGAATTCCACAAGAACACAGTAGAATATTTGTAGTAAATTGTCAAACACTCATGCTTGAACGTGATTAAGTCAAATCTTTGTAAATATTTTCCAAAAAATGTCAATGGAGGATTAAAAAATTCTAAGAGTAATGTGTGTTATATCTAAAGCTACCCATAAAGACACAAAAGAAGAGCAAAAATAATATCCACGATTGCACTGCATCAACAGAGCTCACAAAAGATCTTAATATAAAATATGGGGGTTTGTATTGCATTCAACATACTATTTTTTCCCTACTTTCCCAAAGACCATTAGCCAACAATCTTTATCCTGCTGAACACTGAAATTAGAGCCTGGCATTATCTTGGTCTATAGATTGTGGTCAGACACTCCAGAATGCAATGTGAGTTTTCTTATTTGCTTCATTTTCTAACATTTTTAGAAGATGGAAGGAAATTGCAGTGTATGAGAGAAAAAGGGTTAGAAAGCAAAAAGCCTTTTTTCCCCCCAAGGGTAGAAGAAATAAATAAATATCCACTCGACCCTTGGGTGTAGTTTTGCTTCTGTCGGTAATTAGGATAGCAGTGAACTTTGTCTGTTTAGAAACCCATGAAAGACACAGACGCTGAATTCCATTAACAACCTGGCATCAAGGCGCCTCACTCCAGCTGATGAAGCCACGTGTTCTATGTCGGCTGGGCTCATAATCTTATTACCTGTTAACAGGCTTTGTGCTCGGAACTCCAGGGGCCCCATCCCTAACTCACTCATGTGCCCTGTCAAATGCATTTTGGTAACAGTTGGTTCAGACAGAAAATAAGATCTTAAGGAGGCTTTGAGTATATTTCAGAAACCTTTGTTGGCTGGTAATTCGGAGACTCTGTGTTAACATGTATAAGCAACCGGACACAAATCAGGATTTAGAAGAAGCCAGTTAAATAACCTGGACTTAATGACATTCCAAGAATCAAATCCCTTCTGTCTTGTTGAGAAATGGCGTGACACAGATTGTACTACTCAAGAACCTGCTTCTGGGGAAAAGATGAATGACTCATTGGTCATGTTCTTATAATCAAGCAGGGAGTTTTGCTGTGCGAGAGATGCCATTTTCCAGAAGGAAAAAGGCTAGGGAAATGTCTGTTGCTAATTCAGTCATTATTAAGCACAAACAATGGGCAGATGAGGCAAATGATCAAGACTGTCAGTGATACTCAAGTCAGTGTTAATTTGAGCTCTGAGCCACATTGCCAGGCCCTCTAGGTGGCTTGAACTTATCCTTCCTCATAGCAGTAGTGGCTCTGCTGGTGCCCCGTCCACAGTCCCAGGTCTTACTACTCCCCTGCCTGCTGCAGACTTTTGGCTTCAGCACCTTCATCCCTTGCCTGCAGGCCTCCTCCAAGGCTCTGCAAGGTAGCTCTGCCTATTCGTTGGCAGGCCAGGAGGACTGGGAGTTACATCGCCTAGGAGCAGTCCTCAACCCATCACTGATGGGAAGTGGTGTACATAGTCCCCATCTCCCATCTCTCCCTCCAACTTTTTTTTTTAATTTAATTTTTTAAAAAGATTTATTTATTTATTTATACAAGCACTGGGCACAGTCAGAAGTGTGGGAGGGTGAGAGAATTCACCAGAGCCAGAGTGGGGAGCAGAACAGGCAGACTGATGAAGTACACTGCTGAGGGGAGCAGCGGGCGTGGCAAGAGAGGTCTGTGCACCATGTGGGACCCTTGCCAGCAGCTGGGGATCAAACTGGCACTGCAGAGGCTGCGGGCAGCTTCGCAGCCCAGACTCAACTGCTGCGCCACCGGGGAGGACCCCCCACTTTTTTTTTTAAATACTGTGTTAGTGTTTCCTGGTGCTATTGCACTCTAGTCTCCCATGGAAGTACTGGCAGGATGGTAAGTGGCTGCCTTTCCTTCCCTGACAGCCTCACCTTTCTACTATAATAAAATCTTCTCTTCCAGGCTGGCTTCTGGGGAAACTATTGTAGAAGAGAACCTCTACTTGCTCACCTGCTCTTATTCAACCACGCCATGGGAAAACATCAGTCACCCATCTTTCCCAAGCAAAAACACCTAGTTTAAGAAGCCTTGCATTTCAAACCTTGGCTTAGCATTTGCATGCCTTTCTCCTTTTGCTCCTTCATGCTTCCTCTCCCTATGTCTCTTTACATTGGGGAAAGATAAGTGTTACAGCCACACAAGAGCAGCCATACTCCCTGCTGGGCTGGCTGCTTTAAGTAACTATTATCCTTAGAAAGACCTCTGGCAAATGACAACTGCTACATTCTTTGTGGTTCTACTAATGTTACTTAAATACATGGTGTGTGCACGCAAACACACACACAGGTTTTACAGTTTTGCCAATTCTTTCTTGTTTAGATGCCTTGTTAGTCTTACAGTGATAAGTTCCAGTGACATGACTCATAATTGTTCACATGTTAGAAAAATGAACCTAGGCACATATTTAATTGCAAAGGAGGACTGAAATTGTCCCCAACTTGGGCAGAACTTCTGGTGCCCTGTCCTCTGGGAACAGAAGTGGTCTCTTCATTAAGATGCCAGCAGGATGGTGCTGCCAGTGGGAGAAGACCCAGAGACACATGGGGAAATGTCTTTGGAAGAGGGCTGAGCAAAAGGAAAAAGCTCTAAAACCAAGGAGCAAATGGAAACTTTGCCCTTTTAAAATGCCATGCATAGTCAATTATGCATTTGTGAGTCAATTATGCATTTGTAAGTCAATTACAAAAAAGAAAACAGATGAGTTTTAAGACTTCTTATGCGCAATGCTGGAAAGGGCTTCAATTTAGGAGAACAATAATTTTAAAAAATGGTTTTAGGTCAAATGAGAAGGGAAGGCTTCCAAAATGCCTCCTGGGAATTAAATTAAAAAATGAGTAAACTAATTTTATTTGCAGCTTAAATAAAACTCCCCTGAACGGCTTAATGGGCACCTACCTCCTTTAGGTATATTCTAGAGAAAACCCAATTTGCAATTATAGGCTAAGGAGATTAATGAATCAGTACATTTTATTTGTATTAGAACCAGTGATTAGAAGGAATTTTTCTGGGTTACAGTCACAGGAAGCTAGCTAGAAAAATTGGGCAGAGGTTTTTTTTTTTTGGCTAACCTAGTTTAGTAGCCTTATCTTCAGAAGGGTGCCTAGCACAGGATGCCACAGAGGAAGAGCCTAGGAAACAGGTAAAATAAATGAACCTACTGTAATGTGATCAACAATATATATTTAAATCAATGGTGCTGCCACTGAGATGGATTTTGGCCCAGAATTTTCTATTGTGTACTCCTCTGACATATTGGCATGTGTGTAAAATACTGTATGTGTGTTTTATCATGCTCACGTCTGGCGGCACTGTACCAAAAGAACACATTGAATGAGGCAAGAACAACCCTTCTCAAGATGCTCTTCTGGCTCTGACTGTTCTAACTAAGCATTTCACATGATCACAGAGCTTCCCTAGAGCCCCGCGAAGTCACTCACCCCACTGATGGGGACCCCGAGCTGAGGCTATAATGACAGGGTTTGTGTTCTTACAATGAATCAATGAGTGTACAAACAGCTTCGTGTTTTGGGAGAAGTGAGAAATGAGGTCCTGCAGGTAGGAGGGGACAGTGTGGAAAGCGAGATGAGACATCAGGAAGTCTATAGGGAGGTTTTTGATTGCTACCCTCAGGGGAGGAACAGATGGGCTCTCAGTAGGCAGGACCAGGAATGCCAAACATTCTGAAATGGAGAGGACACTCTTATCAGTAAGGAATTACCCAGTTTTGTACATGAATTTCAGGATACCATCCAACATTCCTGCAAAAATCTTCTTTATCATTTTCTGAATGAAGAAATACCTCTGTAACTGAACCAAAGATTTTCTGTGCAATTTTAATCTGCACTGAATGTACTAGTTTTATTGTCATGTTGATCAGCACCTATCCTATGACATTCCCTTTTTCTGTATCTCTTCTATGGAATTGTTTGAACCACCTTACTTCTTCTAAATCCAAGCTGCTTCATCACAAATAGGTACAGACATTTGGCTAAGTGAGTTTATTCTCAGTGTAGTTGTGCCTGAATATTCACATTTTAAAACATTATTTTATTATAAACCACTATTTTATTATAAATTACTTTTCTCTTGTTTCTTCTTTATATTAAAGTCATGACATAGTATGGAGAATTGCCTTCAATTTGTGCATGCAGGTAGTAATGTTAGAAAAGGGACATCACATTGTTCTTTACCCCAGGGTGTGACGTCAGAGGCCTTTGGGGGTTGGGCAGCCTAGAAATGAATGCCATGGGGGTCTGCCCACCCCACCCACGTTACAGTCTGTTAAAAGGTAGCTGGGCAAACCAACACCAGCTGTTGTCTTTCCGTGGCCTCAGCACCCCCATGGTGGAACCTATCTTCTAGGAAATAGTGAGTCCCTGAGACTTGGGGGCGGGGTGGGGTAACCAGCACAATTCCAGCCTTGCTAACCTGCCCCGAAGAAGGAGTTTTTCTCCTAAGCACTGACCTCATGTAGCACACCGTGGCTTTTCATTCTCATAAGACATATTATTTCATTATAACAAAATGGGGCTAAACTACACCGTTAGCAATTGCGTTTACGGGGTTGCTAGGTAACCAATTTGCCCCTTGGGTTTTAGAAGCAGCTGAGGGTGCTAAATATCACGTTATAAATCAGGGTGATGAAGGGAGCTCACACACGCTTTAAGAAGCGGCATCCTATAGCAGGGTGGACGGTAATTGGTTTTGATGAAACAAAAAATAGGATCCCAACTAAATTGAAATTTTCTGATACACAAACAAGGATAAGGGGATGTTGTACATCCTAGTTTAAAGGGGACGGGGCAGAAAATATAACCTCATCACTTAAATGAGGTAATATAATTTAATTCACGGAAGACTGAGACCCAGATTGCCTATCAATGACGTTAGTGATAGATGTAACTTTCGACTTCCTGCTAACTTCCTCGGTGCCAGACACGATGTGGTTTTTGACTTGCGTCGCATCACCTTAATGGCACCAATCTATGAGGCAGATGTTGTCACTATTTTGTAAATGAGAAAAATGAGGTACAGGAGCCAATCATGCCAAGCTTGTCCTCCTTTCTGGAGAGAGTGACTGGGTGCCATGCATTTTAATTTCAGCAAAAGGAATCGGTATGCACTGCGTCTGTGGGTTGATGCCCGCAAACTGGCTAGTTAAATCTGCTGCAGTTCAGGTATCTGTGTTTATTGCATGTTGACATGGCAAGATGACAACACACCAGGGGAGCCCGCTGGAGGATGGTCACTGCTTTCTGCCCTGGTCTCTAACTTGTCAGTAACGGGTGAGGATGCGCTCCTACAGCCAGTTTTACAACAATGCTTCCTACATTGTTGTGCTGAGAAACACAACACAGCTGGGCTTACTGCAGGGGTCGATTTTCTCAGGACACTGGTTTCCTCTCATGTCCCAAAGATATGTGTACACAATGGATGGAGGGGTGTCCTGTGCAGGGTGGGGTCCTGCCTTGTGCCCTGAACTGCCAGGAGAAGCTGTGGTCACCCAAAGTCCTGAATAGGAATGAGCAGGTTGGAAAAGGAGTGAATGACTACAAATGACTATGTCATTTTAGAAGTATTTTGGGCCTGAATTTAGAAGTTTGGTGATGTTTTGTAGGAACTTAAGTCTGGTTTATATCAACTAGCCTCTGGTGAAAATGGTTTTGTCTTGCATTATTTTGCCTAAAGTTGTGGACTCCAAGAGCCTACTGAAGACCTCGAGTGAGGACTCAGTGTACACAGCACCAAGTTGAGAGAGGGAGCAGAACATATACAATAGGGGTGCTCTGGGGGCCAGACAGTTCAGTTGGACTGACGATGATGATTAAGAATTGGCTAGTTTACAACTTGAATCAAAGTTCAAAATAACCATCTGGATGTCAAAACCTAAAAATATGATCTCTGATAGGCTATGAGGAAATATACACGAGAAGAAAAAAGATAGCAACATCTACATTTGGGGATCTCTCTCTTTTCTTAAAGTTATTCCTTTGGTAGTTCCTAGAGTTCTGAAACTCCTTGTCAACACCTCCCACTCTGGATTTAGACTGGGTTCAAATTCTAGCGCTGTCACTTACTGGTCATGTGACGAGTAAAATTTTGAACTGCTTTGTACCTCTCTTTTTCAGTCCTGAAGGTGGGAATATGGTTATTTGATACACTTCTTGGGATTGTTGTGAGCATTAGATAAGATTGTTTGTGTAAAGGATTTAGTGTATAGCATGGGATAAAAGGTGTGCATAGAAAACATTGGCAAGTATGATCATCATTACACAGATATTCCTGGATTGATTTCTTTAAAAGATAGACTGGGTTAGGAGATCAAAGTTTGAGGTCATCTTGGTAGGCTTGAGTGAATCTCAGGTGAAGGCTACAATTCCAGGCAACATAGACAACTTGTGGGCCACAAGGAAAAATCCTGGATTTATGAGCCTCAATTCACAGTTGATTTGACTGATCATCTTGTACTGGTCTCTATTAATTATTGGCCTATGTTTTTAGGGACCTATCAGAGCCTCAGTGTGGTAAAATATCAAAGGATAATAACACATTAGTGGGGATAGTTTGTAGATCTGAGATGTAATGGACAGTACCCTGGTGTCATCCCCATCATTTCCATCATAACTGGGGCCTTGGAGTTGGGCCATCTGGTATTCCTCCCGATCCACAGACTACTGCTGGTGAAGACACGAGAGACCTGCCTAAGAAACCAGACAAACATCCTACCTCTGAATGCCAGAAAACCAAGCACTTGATCTCCAACATCTGTATTGAGGTGAGGAAATTTACAATAAGAAGGAAAAGGCCGCTGCACAGACATTCCAGGATTGATTTCTTTAAAAATTACTTCATCTTTGGCCATCAAGGAATCCCAAGAATCCCCCTAATTTTTCTAAGATATGCATTAAATCTTTTCCTAGGAAACTCTTCCAAATTCTCTAGGTTGGAGGATATTCCTCCCCTTCCTTTTCTTGCAGGGCCATAAAACAGAGATTAGAGGAACTGGCTGAGCAAACAGTGCCACCTGAAGTGCCATACAATAATGGGAAATGAATAAGATACTGTTTCACATCAAACAGGGTTGGTTTCTTCTTCTTCTTCTTTTTTTTTTTTTTTTGCATTTGCTTACATGACAGCCTACACATGTCTTTACATAAACTTAAGAACTTTTTAGAATGACTTGGGCACAGACCCTTTGTTCATCCTAACAACTGTGCTTTATTTGCATGACTTTAAGGTGCCAAGCACTGGGTGAGATACAATGGATATGAAGTTGAGGACAAACCAAGAGAGTCTGTGGCCTCCTGGGGCCCAGAGTCTGGTGGAAGTGACAAGACATTAATCAGCTTCTTCCAAACATAGCCTTTAACTGCAAGTGGGGCTGGCAGCACAGGACTGTGCTCACATGGAAGCCTAAAGAGGGAATCTCACTGGGTCTTTTCTGGAAGGTGCATTTGACAAAAAAAGGATAAGCAGCAAAAGGACTGCAGTTGGGGGAGAGGGGCTAGGAGGGAAAGCACATTTGATTAAATATGGTATTCATGGACTTCTCAACCTATAATTAATCATTGACTGATGGGTTACAATGGTTGATATAGGGTGATGTTCCAGTTATCTGTTATGATCTAACAAGCCTATAACTTAGAGGCTCAAAATTATAGTAATGATTTTGTGATCTCCTGGGATACTGTGAGTCAGGAATATAGGAAGGGCTCAATGGGATGACTGGATCTGGGGTTCTGGCTTGGGATCTCTCTGGTGGTGGTCGGAAGAGGAAGGTAGCTTGGCAATGGGGTGGGAGCTGGCTGGATGGGCAACTCCCTCTCACTGTTTTCATGTTGGGGGTCTCTCCAGGTGGTCTCTCTGTGTGGGTTAACTTGGGCTTCCTCATAGCCCAAGTTCTGGAATCCTTTTGGTAGGATGCCAAAAGTAAGATTCCCAGGGAAAAAAGTGAAAGTTGCATGGCCTTCTAAGATGTCACCTTGGCAGTCACTACATCTCTAGGTTACAAATGAATCCCTGGTGCATTTAGAGGTAGAAGGACAGAGTCCCTGTGTCTCAACAAAAATGTGAAGTAGACCCTGGGCAGTTCTGTGGTCATCTTTGAGAAAGGCCATCTGATACATGGACAAATCAACATAGTTTAGACTGGAATTTTTCTTAAGAACTATCTTTAGTGCACAGACTTCCATAAATTAATATCACTTTATATTTATTCTCCACTGCATCATTATAGAGCTAGCATATTTCAAAACACTTGACAGTTTAGAAAGTGTTCTTAATTGATCATAATAAGCCCACTAATTATTAGGACAAAACATTATCACCCACACCATTTAGATAAGAAAACTAAAACCAAACCAAAACTAATACTTAGAACCAAAAAGGGAGCTCACTCAGGACAGAATCCAGAATTAAGTGTTGTTTCTACAGAAACACAGCGTTTTACTGAGACATGCCATGGCAATGGAAAAACCACAATTTGTAGTCTGATGGTCCCTGTGTCCTTTTTAAAACACAAAGCACTGAGCAGTCTGAGGCTTTGAATGTTAGCTGCATCATTTATATGAGTATATGAAAAGCCATTGTTTTAAACAGCATCCATTACAGACTGAATATAAAGACTATTTCCAAATTGCATCCAACATTTTTTGTCCTATCTTCTACAAATAATTAAGGGTTAGCAACTTAAAAATTAATTCTAGTGGTATAGCTATGCATCTGGCTTAATGGATACCATAAATCAATCCCATGAGATAAAATCTATTTTAAGAACTCTGCAGAAAAGGTGCTATTTCAAAGAAGGCATTGTATTCTTTCTCTCTCAGAGAAGCAACCTGTCCCAATATTCCAACCTCTGAGCAACCACCATCAACTGTGAATGTGTTAGAAATACAAACACACCGATTCTCATCTCCAGCCTGCTCTCATAGGGTGGATGGTGGCTCCCTGAAAGATATGTCTGGGTTCCAATCCCTGTAACCCAAGACCATGATCTTTCTTGGAAAATGGGCCTTTGCCGATGTCATCAAGTTAAGGGGCTCAAGAGAAGATCATCCTAGATATCCGAGAGGGTCCTAAATCCATTGGCAAATGTCCTTATAAGACAAAAGCAGAGAGAGATTTGAGACAGAGGAGGGCAGGCTGGTGAAGATGACTGTGGAAAATGAGTAATGCAGCCACAAACCAAGGGGCCTGAGGGCCACCAGAGGTTGGAGGAAGCAGGAGGAAGTCCCCTCAGAATCTGGAGGGAGCACCTTCCTGCCCACACCGCGATTATGGACGTGTGACTTCCTGATTGTTAGGCATACATTTCTGTTGTTTTACGTCATGAACTTTGTGGTGATTTGTTCTAGAAGCCCTAAGAAATGAATAATTACTGGGTAGGAAATCTGGGTCATGGGCCCTGGAGTGGCATTTGAACAAGCCCTCCTGTTATTCTGATGCATGTGCAAGGTTGAGAACCACTAAGTGAATAAGCAGCTAATATTTATGACTAGCTGTAGACATGGACATTCCCCCACAGGACAGCTGAGTCCTTCCTTACAGCTGCAAACAGATCACGTGTGGATGCTGAACATCTGGAGTAAGCCTAAGATCTCAGCAGGTAAGTTAACTGCTCCAGGTCAGCCCACTATAGCTTTCTCTCTTGGGGATTTCCTCTCTTCCAACAAATGTTTCTTTTGCCCTCATTGGGACAGGGCAATATGCTAGGCACTGCCTTAGTAAGTAGATACAAGATTTGATTTTTGCCATCAGAAGCTCTGCCAACTCATTGGAGAACCAGGACAAGCAGATACCAAGATAAACAATTGCATCTTAGCTTCACATCAGCTAATGTCTTGGAAACACTCCTCATCACTTATCAAATAAGCAACTCTTCAAGTTACAAGTACATCGCTGAATTTCTCCTAAGCACTGGAGTGGTATTAAATCAACACTGGCATGCTCTCATTTCCAAAATACAAAATGCTGTTTCCCAATGAATAATGCATCCTGCTTATCTCCCATGCTCCTGCTCCTTACAGATTAGTTAGCATATCAAGAACAACTAGACTTTTCTAAAAGTCACATCAGAGCAGAAGAATGTTCACTTGTGGATACACTTTCTAGTGCCTTTTTTTTTTTTTTTTTCAAATGAGAGCATCTGAGGGTACCAGGAGAGAAATGGAAACACATCACAGATTGAGCAAGAACTTCTATTGGCTGATGACAAACATGTCTACCTCTGACTAGGGAGTTAAGTTTAACCAGTTTAAATTCAACCTAAAGAAGGTGGGGCTGTCTCTTACCAGCTGCATAATCTCTTTAATCAAAGTGACTTTTAAAGTCTTTTGAGGACAAATGACCTACTGGGAGGTGTATGCCCTGGGAAGAAGAGGGACTGCCCATACCCATGGGGGCAGGGGATAGGCCAAATAGAAAAATGGTGGGTATGAGGCTGGCACATTAGATGGCTACAGGCTTTGGAGCCAGGAATGATGCCTGGATCCCAAACTCTGCAATGACACTCAGTGGTGGTCTCCCTGGGTATCAGACTTAACCTCACAGAACTCAGTTCTCTCAACTGTAAGTGGCACAAGGGGAGCTACTTTACAAGGTCGTTATGAGATCACAAAGTCAAAACATAGCAAGTGCTAATAAGAAAACTGGCAATACAGCTGGTCCTCCAGTAAGCGTGTTTTGTTCAACATTGTTTTGTTATAATGCTGATGAGAAAAAAAAAATTCTGCCTGGCAATGAATGAAATGAAATTATTCAAGGGCTTGACTTCGTTGTATGCCATTTCTCTAAAAGTCACAGTTTCCAAGAACCTACCGATGACATGAGGACTTACAGTATATGTTTGCTATTCTTCCTCCTTTATCTCCTCCTCCTCGTCCACATTCATACTCTCATACCCTATATGCCCAGGACTTAAATCTGATTTTCCCACTTCTGTGGCTGTGTGACCGTAGAAAAGATGCCAACCTCTTTAACTAACTAACGTCACCATCATAACTGTCAGCTTACTGCTAGGTGAGGATTAGAGAAAGTTCACGTAAAGCTTTTAACACAGTGCTTAACCCTTCATAGACATCAAATAAAAGGTGCCACTCAGATTCCAAATAAAATCATTATGGGTCCAAAACAAAGGAGAAGGGCCTTAAAGGCAGGAGATCAACTAAACAGCAAATGAAAGAGACACATAGGGCTCCCTTCTGCTTCTCTGGGAAATGATAGGAGGGAATTAGTTGGCAGGCAACAGATGAAGACCGTGCATTCACTTACTCGATAACTGAAATTCATGTGTCAGGCACTGTCATTCTCTTGATAATCCTAAGAGATGGGAGCTGGATTACCCTCATTTAACAGGCCAGAAAACTGCGGTCCACAAAGGTGAAATAAATTCCCAAGTGGAAACTAATTAGAATTCAGTTTCCTGCTGCTTTTTTTTTCAGCTTTTACTCACTATGTGAGACCAATGCCATGGCCACCAACACCTGCAGCCTGTCACTACAATCCTACACCTATAATATTTCTGCCACTTTTGACTAGTGATGGAGCTGGAGGAAAACTCGGTAGGAACGTGTGCTCCACCCTCAACATGGGAGGGCAGGACAGAGGGCATTTTAGAAGAATGTACACTCCTTGAAGGCCCCAGGGGATTAGGCTTTGTACATCTATTGCTGAAACCACTTTGGCGGGAGTAACTTCTAGCTATCAAGTCTTTCAAGTATTGCTGAGGGAGGGGATGCAGTGGCCCTGGTAACAGAACTGCTGTGGAGAATGCAGGTATCTAGTTGTTCGGTGGGAGTCATGTCTTCTGCTGGGAGTCCTTGCCTTTTCTTTCTCTTGCACCACACATACAATCAATGCAATCAGCTCATACAATCAGCAAACCTGTCAAATCTCTAGAATATATGTAGAATCTGATGATCCCTCATCACCTCCATGACTCCCACTGGACTCAATTTTCCTGTGTAACTGAAATGACTTCCTCACCTGTCACCTTGCTTATGTCCTCCATTGTAGTCTCTTTTCCAGACATCAGTCAAGGAAGTCAGGTCCTGTCACTCTACTGCTCCAAATCCTTAGTGATTTCCTTGTGAGTAAAAGCAGGACTCTACAATGCCTACATGATTGCATATTTTCTGCTACCTCTGCTTTTTCCAAACTCACCTCTTGCTTCTCTCTTGCTCTTTCCGCTCTGCCTTCTTACAGTTCTCCTACTATGTCATATGTGACTTTGCCTCAGGACCTCTGCACATGCTACTCCCTCTCTCTGGAATGTTCTTCCTTCAGTTATTGAAGTACCTCACCTCTCATCTCTTTTAGACTATGCTCAAATGTTACTAGGTTACTATGCCTTCCACTCTATTGAAACCTGCTCTGCTGCCACCTTACTCAGCACAGCCCACCTAGTTCATGCTTATGTTTCTCTATTGCTATCATCACCTAATAAAAGCTACACACCCTTATTCACCTTGTTTATTGTTGTCTCCCTCTATTAGAGGGAAACACATATTCCATGAAGTCAGAAGTCTGGCATTAGTGTTTGCTGAATGAATGAAGGAGTGAATGAATGCATAAGAGTGAACAAATGAATAAGTGCATACACTTCACTAGTTCTCTGGTATCAGTAAAGATACTACTGCCATCATATATGTCTGGTGCCTCCTCCACACAAACGCTGGTTTAGGCTGCTGAGGCTAAGCAGCTGCCCTGTTTCTAGCAGACAAGGGCTGCCAGGAAGAGCGGACTTTGTTTCTGAGTCACTGGGCTTTGGCAGCAGATTATAAAAAAAATTCCCCCTGGGTTTTCAAGCCATTGAGGGAAAAATAATAGGTTCGGTTCACTCCTGAGCCAGTCATCCATCATTGTAAACCAGTGTAACATTTGGAAAAGTCCCCCAGCAGAGATTGCGTGTCCCCATACCCCCTCCCGAAAGCAAAAATACTACTCCTGGGACAGCACTGCCTTGCTCAGACCCCAAGAGCCAGTGCAGAGCCAAACGCACCTGCCCACCCAGTGATGGCATTTCCTAGGTCTTCCTTGGTTTCAGTGTCACACCAACTTTTGGTGACATGAAGTATCACCAGGTATATTCCTGGGTCACCCTATTAGGGCATCTGTCACGCTTTGATTTTGCTTTAAAATCATATTTTTTTTTCCTAATAGGGGACTTTCTCTGACTCTTCAAAGGGTTATTGGCAAGTCTGAGTTCCCAGACCTGGGCACCAACACCTCATCACCATCCATTGAGTCCCCCACCCCGCAAGCCTCCCACCTCCATGTATTCACACTCCTTCCTCTACTCTCTTACCTGACCCAGATCCCCCCATCCTTAGGGCCAGCTCAGGCCTCCCTCTTCTCAAGCTTTCTCCCACTTACTCTGAGTGGCTCCTTTTTCTATTTCCTACATAATTTAAAGATGGCACCAAATAATTTAGCGTGTAATTGCAGAAGGTCTTACATTGTTATTCTTTAACATGTGCAGCTTCTGTCTTTGAACCAGCCTGTAGTCTTAGCATCTTTTACTGTTTTATATCTCAACCTAGGGCTCGGTCTAGAGAAGCTGTGGTCCCAGATGGGGCCTGAAGCTGCTCACTGAGAACTGTCAAGCAATTTCAGAGCACGCATCTAAGAAAGGGTGAATATTCCTGGGATGTTCTTGCTGTGAATCCTCATCAAGAAACAGCTTCGGAACTCTGTCAGGGGAGCCATTACAATGATAATTGGGGCCCTAGTATCTAATTCAGTTCTCTAAAACCCATGAAATGGCATTCAGAATCTCAGCATATTGCATTTAAGCTCTTACTCACTCATGGCAAATTTACGGACAGTCATAAATAATATATACCATAAATTACAAACAATAACTAACATTCATTTAATACTTGTAACACATTAAGCACTGTGCTAAGTATCCACTGGGGTTGTTTAACTTCCTCCATGTGCACATTTTGTAGATGAGGAAACTGAGGCTTGCACAGAGCCATTCAGCTATTAGATAGACTGTGTAAGTGGGGGGTGGGAGGGTTCAGCCCACCGAAGTCATTTAGTGGAGACAAAGGGAGTGATAGGCTGAGGTGCATGTGTTGGAAGGGCTGGTTCTCAGAACACTTGGAGTGCTGCTGGCCCTGAGCAGGAGGTGGTATGGGTGCCCAACACCCCATGATGCACGGGGCCTCATAGGGGCCTCATACCATATAGAATATAAATTTTGAATGACCCTGATGGACATCCTTTCGGTGGGAAGAAATGATCTGAGTATATAACAATCAACTTTATAGTCAGACACAAATATTTTTTCACTGCTGAATAGTGTGGGTTTCACTGAAATGCAGCCACCATGTCAACAGAGGGGGGCTTGTTTTTTTTGGTTCAGTTCAGAATCCTACCTGTTTTGGAAAAATTGCATATTGGGTGTCCTGCATTTACAGCTGATGTGTTAGTGGTGATCCTGGTGAGGCTACTTGTCTTGGGCAACTTCGTTATGTTTTCCAGGTTAGTTGCCCTGAGCATTTACAAATTAATCTAGACATTAAATTGTATGTTAATTTTTTCCCTTTATATCATACGTGGAGATTACTTTTTTAAGTGTAGGAAGGTTAACTCTTTATGACTGTTACAGAGGGTTGTAGAGTATCCTAGAAGGTGTACTAGCCTCCCAGGGTCTCCTGGGCAGCAGAGGGAGAGGTGGGTTGGAGGTAGCAGTGGCCCTGCATCCTGAGTGGGTTCACACCTGCACATCCAGCCCCATGGGCAGATATATTGCAGAATCTCAATTGGGAATGAAACCTTCTGAAAGCTAGAAAGACCGAGCCTGAGAAGAGAGCAGGCCTGCTAAGAAGCCAGGCAACTCTCTGCCCAACATCAGTTCCAGTGTCCATTCCAGAGGTAGGGCCAGTCATTAACTCAAGTGGTCAATTCCAGTGGTTGGTCCAGTAGTCAGTCCAGATGTAAACACTTGCTCAGTATCCTTAAAACATCCCATTTTTCAAAACAAGCCAGAATTGTAATTTTTTAAAAAATTTTAAATTATTTTAAATTTTTATTATTGAGTTGATACTGATTTATAGCACTGTATGTGGTTCAGGGGAGTAGGCTCACTCCTCCTCAGAGGCACATCACCACACCACCCCGTCCCCAGAGCAGGCATATCTCTCTACTATATACCACTGGGTCCCCCCTCCACTTTGTTCCCACTTCCCTCCCTCTGCCCCTCTTGTAGCTTCAATTCTTCTGTCAGATATCTAGGCTTTGTTTTAGTTTAGTTCTGTCAGTTCCTTTGCTTAATTTCTCTATATTCCACACATGAGTGAAATTATCCAGTATTTATCTTTCTCTGGTTTATTTCACTTAGCACAATCCCCTCCAGTTCTATCCATGTTGTCACATATGGCAAGATTTTATCTTCTCTTATAGCTGAATAGTATTCCATCCTGTAAGTGTGCCGCGTTTTCTTATCTGTCATTGGGCACTCAGTTTGTTTCTATAACTTGCTATTATAAATAGTGTGGTTATGGACCAAAGGTCTGTGTCTCCTCCATCCCCAGGCATACCTTGAAGCCCAGCTCCAATGTGATGGCATTTGGAGGTGGAACCTTTGGGAAGTGACTAGGATGAGATGGGATGATGAGAGAAGAGCCCCCATGATGGAATCATCATCATCATCATCATGATCATCGTCATCATCATCATCAGCATCATCATCATCATCAGCATCATCAGAGACCCCTCTCTCTGTTTCTCTCTCTCTCTCTCTCTATCCCCTCCTCCTTGTGAGGACACAGTAAGAAGAAGACAATCTGTAAGCTGGGAAGCGGGCCCTCACCAGACATCCAATCTGCCAGCACCTTGAATGTGGACTTTCTGCCTGGCCTCCTGAATTATAAGAAATAAGCATGTATGCTGTTTAGACCACCTAGTCTGTGTTATTTTGTGGCAGCAGCCTGAATCCACTAGCAGAGGTGTCATGTAATTTTGAGATGAGGGAGAAGCCCTCATGGAAGAGAGTGGAGAGGAAATGTATATATATAAAAAGAAGGTACCCTGGCATGAGAGTGACCTTGCTGATCATGGAAGGAGCTGCACAGTTGACTGTCATCATCCAGTGACCTGGGGCTCCTCTCTAGAGACCCCAGGATAATCCTCACCTTTCAGATGGTTTAGCCAGACCCTGGAGGGATAAGTCAGTGTTGTGAGCTCCTTCACATGGAAGCTGCACCGAGATGGATCAAACTCTCCACCAAGAAAAAACTTTTAAAGAAGAAGCTGATCCATGTATGTACCTAGAAAACGCTGTAAGGACAAACTCTAAGGTGTTAACTGCAGGCATCTCTGGGTGGCAATTTATTGGTTTTGCTTAACTGTCTTTAAACTTTTCCAATGCTCATATAATATTTTTGTAATAATATTTTTCTTTAATTACAAAAAAGGAAAGGTAATCTAGGTGATTCTGAGGTACGCCCCTGTTGGAGAACCAGCTTCTGAGCACAGCTTTCTTGGCCAAGCATGAGAATCAGCGGAGGGAACCTGGCCTCCAGGTAACTGTTGGGGAGAGGAGGGTGGGAGAGTCCTATTATGTGACCCCAGTAGTTTGTGGTGGTCACGTGCTTACTGTGGAAATGAGAATTCCTGATACATCTCAAAATCATGCCTTGCTTTTAGCAAATTAAAACTCCTGGGGTTATTCTCAGGACAAACAGAAGTTCATTACAGAAGTGGGGCACCAGGTTCACCGGATGGGGGACCACCTCTCTAGCATGTGGGTAGATGTTGGGACATGCAGGGTTTGGCTCTCTATCTGAGACCCCTCTCCGCTGGCCCTACTGGGGGAGACAGGCTGCTCCCAGGACCTCTGAGCCCATAGACGTCCTAATGAATCTGTTCAAAGCTGTGTGAAGAGACTTAGCAGGGGAGAGTGTTTTTTGAGTTTCTCAGCTTCAAATCCAGCATCTGAAGGATTTTTGGAGTGCTCTAGCTTCCTTGCTTCCTTACTCAGTCACACTTGGCCTGTTATCACGAGTTGGAACTCACAGAGTGAATTTTGCTGGGAAAATTACAAGCATAGTTGAAGCCCTAAAAACTGTCCCAGCTGCAAGCCTTAGATAGCAGCCCCTTCCAGCAGGGTTGACATTTTTATTACAGAATTGGGATAAACAAACAGCCGCGCTCAACTGCTATTAGTCAGAGCATCAGAGAGAGATTCCAGGCTTTGAGGTCTTCATCCCCTTCTGAATTCACACTCATGTGTCAATGCTCCTGGTAGATTTAGGGGATCCCTGCTGAATGAGTCTAGGCACCTTAGTTCTCCTTAATTCATACCCACCGGGGGAAATAGGAAACTGCAGATGGCCAGGCTCTGGCCCCGAAGACATTACTTCATGGGATTTCAGTGGAGTGGGGAACATGCATTAAAAAAAAAAATCACTCCAGGGTAGGTCCACAAGCTCAGTGATGCCAGGAGGAAGTTGCCAGGTAAGAGGCCCAGAAGCTGGGGCTTTCTGCATGATAAATGGCCTGGCCCACTAATGAGTCAGTATTACGCAGGAGTAAAGGGAGGGTGTACGGCGTCATAAAAGAAGTCATGGGAGAATCCCATTTTTTGTGTGGTCCTGGGTTAGATCTCAGTTGAGAAAGTACAATTAATTAATTGTAAAGAGTATTTTTGGGTCAACTTGAGAAAACGAAAATTATTTTTCTTACGGAAAAATGACAAAAGCAGGTTTTAAAAGAACATGTAAGGTACTGTCTCATTTTGGTAAATACACACACACACACACACACACACACACACATACACACACACACTTGCCTAGGAAATTAGGTCACAACAAAGGTAGTAAGAATGTTAGTCTGTGGTTGGGGTAACAATCATGTTTTGTGTTCTTAGTTTTACTTGTCTGACTTCTCTAAATTTCTGCAAGGTGCATGTGATATTTTTGTAATAATAAAGTTTTACTAAGTAAAAAAATAATAAGCAGCCATCCGGGTGACTGTGAGGCATGCTTCAGCTTGAGGCCAGCTCTCCAAGATCTCTCAACTTCCCTGAGCCTTAGTCACCTGGGTAGCTCTCGAGAGTAGGATTCTCAGGCCTCTGCCCTGCAGGATTGGGCTGGTTTTGGTGTGTGGCCTGGGGTGTGAGTGGGATTTTCACAAGTGCACTGGTAATTCCTTTTATCAGATGAGGTTGAAAATTTCTGTTAGACCACTGCTTCTCCCATCATATAGCAGGCAAATCCCAGGGAGATCTTGTTAACGTGTAGATTCTGCTTCATTAGATCTGCTGCAGAGCCCAAAGTTTGCATTGCTAACAATACCCAGGTGATTTCCAACAATGCCTTCTGCATCCAGTCCAGCTGGGGAACAAGACTTGAAAGGATGGAAAAGGGACAGACAGACACTTCTTGTGCTCTTAGAAACTGCTGTGCTGTGGAGACAATCTGAAACTGGGGACACCAGTGCAAATGCTGGTGGTGGCCACACAGTAAGAGTGAATAGACAACACAGACAGAATGTAAGGCACTATGGCATGGTGGGGACTGTGGTTGCCCTGATGCAGGAGAATCAATTGCTGCTCAGTTCACCTCAGTGGTGTCACATGTAAATACTTGCTCAGTATCATCAAATCTTGCCATTAAAATAAATCCATCAATCAATGTGATTCTTAAAGAAATCGTCCATTTTCAAAACACTGCACAGGCTATGTAAAATAATCTGCCCACTAGATGCAGCCTGGAGCCTCAGTGCTGGATTGCTGGTCTCACTCAGAGTAGCAACCAAATCCCCTGTTCTGAACCTAAAAGCTAATGAGTCTACAACACAAAGGTTATCCAGTAATTATTCTTGCTGATACTGAAGGCAAAAACCCAAACACAACAGAAATTCCTGAAAACTCAACTCTTTTGTGTTAAAATGAGCACAATGAAAATTAACTCCAGGAGCAATCTGACATGCTGTATAAACAGTGTCCCAAGGCAGAGAGAGGGACTAAAGCTGACATGTCAGGAGGCTGCTGCAGGGGTGAGGGGTCATCCTAATATGGGCATGCAACGAACCTCCTCATACTGGTCAACTATCCATGAAGCCTTCACAACTCAGACATTCTCAGACATATCTAAGAGTCACCGTGAGCTAAAAGTTCCTGAGATTTGCAAGAAAAACATATCAAAGTACCACAAGAAAGCTAATTCTATAGCTTGTAATGAATCCCATTTACATTTTTTTTCAGCTCTCTGATTTCTGAGCATTATTTAAGGGGGAGGTTTGTTCAGTTCATTTACTTTGGGTTTTTAACTGTCCGGGGTGACAGTCCTCAGCAATATAATTTCCCTCCTGTGCCCAAATCAATAAAATGCACCCAAGAGCTAATATCCATTTTGAGCTCCACTGAGGCCAGATACCTTCCAGAGTCACAGTGACTTGGAAAATAATAAACAACCTGAAGTGAGCCGAGACCTGCCACCAGCATTTCATTCTTGGTGGAGAAAAAGA
Source organism: Talpa occidentalis (assembly GCF_014898055.3). NCBI lineage: Eukaryota > Metazoa > Chordata > Mammalia > Eulipotyphla > Talpidae > Talpa > Talpa occidentalis. The sequence goes on along the minus strand of NW_023601754.1, from coordinate 19,536,105 downwards.
ATCTTCTAGCCCATATCTCATGTTTTCTTCCTGCAGAAGTTGTAACCCTCAGATCGAGGAATCAGGGTTAAAGGGAAGCAACTACATTTCAGGGGAGCCAAGAAAAGGATGCCATGTCTCATCCCCTTCCACATGACATATCTGGATAAGTTCCTGGGTGGACATTATAGACTGGTTGACCTAATACCCATTTCTAAACATTGCTTGTCTTTTTCTACTTATGTAATAAAAACTAAGAAAACCAATGCTTTAATTTTATCATCCTCCTTTGCAATTAGTTTGGGTATATGACACACGTCCAGCCAAGGAAATATGGGCAGTAGTCTATTGCAGTGGTGGGCAAAAGATGATTATTTGGGTTCCACCTGCCATGGAAAGGATAGGATACACACCATCAATTCCCTTTTTTCTACCTTGAATGCAGATGTGATGGCTGGAATTAAAGCAGCCATCTTGTAAGCTTGTGGAAGAAGGCTAAAGGAATCACAGTGAGGCCAGTCTTGACATCATTGTGAGGATGCGAAATAGCCCCCGTCCGAATACCCCTCAAATTGTTTAGGTCACAATGGTCATATTTTTTATTATGTGTAGCCAAGCATGATTTTAAAAGGTATAATTCCCTATAAACTTAGAGATACAAGGTCATACCTGAAGTGAAGTGGCCACAGAGAGCAAGGATGTCATATTTCACTGTAGATTAAATTGGTTTCTAGAGTTCTCTCTGGATAGCTGTGCTGTTAACACTGCCCAGTAGGGTTGGTGGACCTGAGAACCCCATTTATTCCTACCCACACTTCTTTTATATATTAGTCTTATATTAGAACTTATATAAGAACTATAAAATGCTTCCATTTAAGGAAGTTGTAATTAGGTCCCATTTTGAGCCACAGAAGAAAATAGGGTGAGTATCCAGGGGTCTCTAAATAGTACTTCTGCCTACAAAACTCCATCATCAGAATCTCATTCCTCTGTGGTCGATGGCTTGAAGCTATTTTTACCCAAATGATAATGGGTTTGGTCAAGAGACCGTGGTCACACATTTCTTCATCACAGGGATAGAGGCTAATTAATTCTTATCATAGTAAAGGATCCTATGGGGTTCTGAATCGAGCATCACTTCACATAAATGAATATGCACATGCTTCTAACTAATTCATCTTCAAAGTCTTGTGAGGTAGGTACTATTGTTTACCTTATTTTCAGATGAGGAGACAGAGTCTGAAAAAGGTAAAGTGATTGTCTAAGGTCCCACAGTCAGAGATAGCTGGATTAGAACCTGGGGCGACCGATTGTCAAAGCCCATACTCTGTACTATCATGATAAGCTGTGTCTGGATAACTCCACAGAGTAGCTTCAGGTGGTTTTCAGGTTAGAAAGAAGTCAATAAGGTCTCTCAGTTTTGTTCCTTTTCTCAGTCCAAATGGGGATAGTGAGTAGTGCTGAGAATGTGCAGACATGATTACTGGTCACCAGAAAGTCCACATGCCCCTAAATTCTCAGGCTCCCTTATGATTAGGTTGGGGTTATGTGCCCAGTACAGGACATTGGACTGAGAATAGAAATGATATGTTTTATCTTGAACTGAGGGAGGTAAGAGATAAAAGTCACCTCCATACCTTGTCCCGGGCTGTAAGTGACCATGTTCTACAAGAGAAAGGAGGCTTCCGTTTTCGTATTCCAAATCTCATTATTGAGAAGTCATTTTATGCCATTAAGATACTGAGATTGTGGAATTTGTTTGTTAGTGTAGCATAACTGAGTCTACCCTGACTAATAAATAAAATAGGTCTCTGAAATGTGACCAGGCCACCTTGCTTGTAGCACTTTTGCAAGAGAGGGAATGGAGATGTGGAAGCTGTTATAATAGGAGATTCATTTATCACTGGAGTTATTCTGTACCCAAATCATAGATGCTTTATCTGCCTAATGAGGCAAACAGTTTCTTAGAATTAACATGAAGATGTTACTTGCATTACAAAATTTGGCACGACTTAATGGAAATGATGATCCCATCTAATTTCAACTAATACTTCCAGCTGCTATGTCTCAAGAATTTTGTACTTTGGTCCATATTTTTATAGGGTGAACTGTTTGCAAAATATATGTATAAGCATCTGCATGCTAACGGATGCAATTTCATGACCCATTACACTTTCCATACAAATGGAGAGTGCAAGGGTGTATGCATTGGGAGCTGGCTGAGGTTTGCCAAATGCTTGGTTTTGAAAAGGGAACCAGAAGAGCCTGTTTGAAATAAAAACACACATTGATGCATTCAAATACTTATTGAGCATATATTATGTGCCAGTCACTTTCCTAGCAGTGGGAGGCACAGTGGTAAATAAGAGAGTTCTTGCCTACTGAGATTTGCATTCAATAGATAGAAATGGACTCTGAAAAATGACAAAAGGTTCATTTGAGGGTATTATGAGAACCTAAAGGCCAAGTGTGTCTGCTGAGACAGAAATGAAAAGCTTCATTATTTCTCTAACTGATACCATCTGGCCCTGCTCACCTGTCTGGTCTTCTTCCTCCCACTCTGCCCTCTCCATTTACTTGGCTCTTGCTCCATTGACCACATGCTTTACTCAGAAGTTACCAGGTTCTCTTCCCCATGCCTTTAGCTAAGCTTTTCTCTCTGCCTAGAATACCAGTTCTTTGCCCTCCCTCACTAGTGCCTCTGTTCTGGAGGCAGCTCAAGGTGATGACTTCTGCAGAAAGCCTCTTTGTATTGCCCCTACATAATTTTGTATTAGCTCTCCTACTGGCTCCACATTGTTCTGTCTATACCTCTGTTCTGTCTAAACATCTTCTCTTTCTTCTCCAGCATGGAAGAGTCAATGGAGAGCTGATGGGAGCATGACTTTAAGGGACAAAGGGAAGGACCAGTGCTGCTGGCACTGGGGGTGGTAGAGCAGAGGAGGGCAGAAGAGTTCACTGGCATGATCATGTCAATTAGTAAATACACTGAGGATTATGACAGTCAGGTCTCTAACTGCAGCAGAAGTTATCTATAGTCATGCTCTGAGAAATGTATCACTAGCAATTGTGTCACTATGTGAGCATCATGCGGATATGTGAGGAGGTGACTGCTGCATAAAATGCCACCATGTTACAATGGCTACCATGTCACTAGACATTAGAATTTGGGGATTGTTGTCCTATGTGTGGTGCATGTTGACAAAAAGTCCTTAGATGGCCTATGACTAAACAGGCATGGAAATGGAGAGATGGTTAGGAAAAACCCTGAGCTACTGGATTAGAAATGGAGATATTGATTTGAACTTGCATGTTTAAATTTGATATATGAATAAAAGACAGATATAATAAAAGTTACAGATCCATGTGATGTGTGTGCATATACATATGAATATCTGTACAACTGTGTACATGTACCCATATATACATATGTATGTGTACATATTTATGTATCTTGTGTGTGTGGTTCCACACTCTCTGCTGAGAGGACCTAGAAGCAAGGACACCCAAAAAACAACAAGCTCACCACACACCTAGCACTTCATTTCTAAATACTGTCCTGCACTAAAAGAGACAGAGGCTCCTTGGTGAAATGTCTACATCTAGGGTTGGTTCATTAAAAGTACAACATGATTCCAAAGTACATTGTCACTTATGAAGGTGGTCAAGAAATGACAGGACTATCAGAACACTCAATTTTTGGGTTCCTACTTGCTAAATGTGCTATAATTGGAGCACAGCACAGAGAATGAAGACTAAAAACAACCCAATGAATAGAATTAGTATCCCATGAGTTCATAACTGATATAAAAAATAAATGAATAGATGAAGGGGAAGTAAAATCTCTTCCTTACAGTAGAATGCCAGCCACAGAGGTGGAAGGAATGCTAGAAATGGAAGTCACCCTGTGACCCATTAGAACACTGTGAGAATTCAGTGGAACTAAGGCTCGAGCTGAGGTTTAATGAGAACCTATCAGTGAACTATAATATCTCACTATAAATATAAAGTGGGGAAGGGTGACTTTATGGTGGGGAGGGCTGAGGACACCTTCATGTCCAGGCGTGGAGGTTTGGGAAGAGTTGACTGTGACATACGTGTCATGTCTGTGGTCTCCCTGTGTGGATAGCCTGGTCTAAACCTGCACCTCAGAAAACAGGTGGATGGGGTTGAGGATCATCCTACAGAGAAGGGGGCCTGACCTTGCATTCTTAAAAACTGTTGAGGATATATCTGTCAGGGAGAGACTGAGGGCTGTTCTGAGTTGGAGGAGAATGTAGAGACAGGACAATTAAATGTGTGACTAAGTTTCTCAACCTCCACCAGTATCAGTTCTCAATTGTGACAATCAGGAATGTCTCCAGACATTATAAAAAGTGCCCAGAAGGCAAAAGTGACCCCAGTTAATACTTGTTGGTGTAAGTGGATAGAATCTTAGGCCAGAAATGAAAAAGAGGCATTAGTGGGGCAATTGAGGATATTTGCATGGAGTGTGTAGGCTGAATAGCAATATGGCATCAATGCTGAATTCTTGACTTGGAGACTGACATGCTGCTTATGGAGGTGTGTACCCTTGTTGGTGGGAAATAAACAATGGGTGGATCTCACAGGACCACGTATGTCGAAAGGGGGTCATGGAGTCAGTGCAGTGGAATGTTTATGTTTGGAATCTAAGTGAGGGGGCCAGGGAAATTCCATGTTCTGTTCTTGCAGCTTTTCTGTGAGTTTAAAATAACTTCACAGTAAGTTATTTTCATGAATTTACTTATTAAATGACCTTGTGAGCTTATGTGCACAAATCAGTTGAGAATGGGGGTGAAAGTAGTAGAGATGAGGACAATAGCAGGAGAAAAAAATCTGTAAGGATCCTATAATTTGATGAAATCAAGACTTGAAATTCGAAAGAACTCCATCTCACGCTATAGAGGAGGTCAGGACGTGATCTCAGTTCTAAAAAGTCACCAAGATGGAGGGGAGAAGGGAACATAAAACAAGTGACTCCTGGTTGAAACCAGAGAGGCACAGAATCATGAGCAGGCAGGCAGGAATGAGAAACCAGATATCAGATATCCAGAAAGATCCACAGAAAGAGGCAAGCAGAAACAGAGTTCAACCTGATGGGGGAAGTTTTAGAGTGTGTGGAGTTGTTGGCCTTTAGGAAGATATGTGTGGTTCCAACAGCAAGGAGGAAACGTGAACTTCAGAAATAAAAGAAGGGTACAGTTGTTAAAGATCTCTGGAAAAAGTAAAAAGCTAATTATTACTAAATAGAGAGTCATCATTATCTACAGAAGACCAAATGAAGTAACAGGCACAGTCAACATGTTGCCAGGGATAAAGAGGCAGTTAATGAAAAATTTATGAAACATTTAAAATCCACAAACCTGGGTACTTTAATGGATATGAGCATGCTTTTTAAATTATAAAACATGGGTTAAAATGTTATATACTAACTCTGAGAGGGAGTGTGTCTATGGGGAGGGGGAGGTCAATAAGGATTAGAACATGTAGTTTTTCTTCTCCCTGCTGCTTGTTTTCTGGTCCAACCACTATGGAGAGCTGTGTGGCGATTTCTTGACCTACTAAAGATAGAGCTTCCATATGATCCAGCAATTCCACTCCTAGGTATTTACCCAAAGGACACAGAAACATCCATTCCAAAGAGCACCTGCACCCCTATGTTTATAGCAGCACTATTTACAATAGCTAAGCTATGGAAACAACCCAAATGCCCAAAAAATAGATGACTGGATCAAGAAGATGTGGTACATACACACCATGGAATATTACTCAGCAATCAAAAAAGAGAAACACATGCAGTTTGCAGCAACATGGATGGAGCTAGAAGGGATCACGCTCAGCGAAATAAGTCAGAAAGAAAAAGAAAAATACCGGATGGTCTCACTCATAGCAGGAATTTATAAAACCTAAATAAGGGACCAGGAAAAAGACTAATTAATACAAAGTAAAAATCAAAATCAACAAGCAACTATAAACCAGGGACACACTACAGGGGGGAGGGGCAAGGAGAGGAAGGATTAGGGTCAAAATAAGGGGGGATGCAATTGTATGGGGTATATAACCAAAATGAAAATGCATACATTGTGCAAAAATGAAAAATGATGTAAGAATTATATAAAATATTAAAAAAAAGGATTAGAACAGCTTTGTGCCAGGATTGGTAGTTGTTTTCCAACTTCTCTACCCTTTTTTTTTTTTTTAAGCTTTATTTATTTATTTATACAAGCACTGGGTACAGTCAGAAGCGTGGGAGGGTGAGAGAATTCACCAGAGCCAAAGTGAAGTGCAGAACAGGCAGAATGACGAAGTACACTGCTGAAAGGAGGAGTGGGCGCGGCAGGAGAGGTCTGTGGGCCATGTGGGACCCTCACCGGCGGCTGGGAATTGAACCGGAGCTGCAGAGGCTGTGGGCAGCTTCGCAGCCCAGCGCTCAACCACTACACTACCGAGGAGGCCCTTCTCTACCTTCTTAATACACAATGATCAACCACTACTATCAGCACCACCAAAATAATCTGGGATAATGTCCCCAGTCTTTCTTGCAGCTGTGTGGCCATGTGATCAACTCTGGCCAATGAGATGTAAGCAGAAGTGCAAGCTGAGAAGGAAAGGTGCCTCGGGTCAGTAGTGTGGATGAGAAGGCTGGAGTCCATCTGACATATTGAACCATGACTTTAGTAAGTGGCCATGAGGGTAGAAGCCTTGTGTTAAGATGGCACTACCTGGTCCCCAATGGCATCTTGAATCTGCCTTATGAGACCTTTGGATGTCTGATTTTTGTGTGTGAAAAAAAATAAGCTTCTCACTGTTATTTCATATGATTCTCTGTTACAGGTAGCTGAGCCTCATCCTAAGTGATAAAGGTAGATAGGAAGGTTTCAACTGTATCTGTCATGACAGATCCTTCTAAAGTAGTACTTGGGGCAAAATAGAAAGAAGGGGCTGATGGTTCATAACCAGCAAAGGTTAATTCCTTCTCCAGTTCTGTATTTTGAGACTCTTCAGAAAATACAGAAAAGCACAAAGAATAATACTATGAAAATCTGTATGCCCACCATCTGGAATTGCCAACTGCTAACATTTTGTCATATTTGCTTTGTCTTTATTTTATTCAGAAGAAACGAAATATCACAAATGTAACTTAAGTCCTTTTATCCGCCATTCCCTTTTCTACCCTGTTAAGCTTTCTCCTCTAGCCACAACTGCCACAGAATATCCAAACTTCTACTTCATTCCAGGTCATCTCAGGCATATATTTATAATGTAATTAAATATATTATATATATATCTCTGTGTATATGTCACATACACACATATATACATACATATACACATATTTTTAATAAATTGTATTATATGAAATATGCACTAAAATGGATGTTGTTTTGGACTCTGTCTTCATTGAAAAAAAAAATTCACCAATGCACCAAATAGTCTATAATATATACAAACTATTTAGCTCTCTATTTTGAATTGCAGCTTAATATTTAATTCTTTTAATTTATTTAGCCATTCTCCTATTGATGCACATTTAGGCAATTTCCAATTTATGATGTTTCCTTTTTTCCAAGTTAAATTTAATCTTTCTGGTTATTTCATAATGATATAGTCATTATTTTCAGAAAGAAATGTAAAAGAATTCGTATTACATTCTCTGTGAAAAACAGATGAATTTTAAAATATAGACACAGTACATTCTCAACACTAGACATTATACCTACAAAGTGGTATGAGAAACTGACATATAGCAACTGTTATGATGCTTGGAAGATCTAGAGTGAGTAAACACCATATTAGCCAGAAAACACACATATTTAAAAAAAGTCCTTTTGCATGCAGTCTACTCCTGCATGTAACCAAAATTATTATTTTTCCATCTTGTTTGAGGTATAAACAACAATAAAAATGTATAATTAAGTTGTACTTGATAGTTTTATGTATATATATATATACCTTGTGAAATTACTACCCCAATCAATCTGATTAACACAGGCTATGGTGGATATTCTCATATGTGTCTTCTTGTGCACATACATTTAATTTCTTTCGTGTAGCATATTGTGACAAGATTGATAAGCCAGTAGAATGACAACCATACTGAGTCATTATTTCAGGAAGGGATTTGAAAAATGCTCTCATAATCACATTGCAGCCACAATAGGGACGAAGCAGGCTGGGCAAGCATACTCAGGTGGATTTATATTTTGTTAAATAACTTCATCAAAATAACGTGTAGTTGATTTCTAGGCAAAGATCTCTTGTGCTGACAGAGATCTTGAACTTTACTTAGTGACTTGATTATCCATCCATCCATCCATCCATCCATCCATCCATCCATCCATCCAATGTTTCCGAGTGACATAGCAGGACACATGTAGACATCAGACAATGAGAAGTCAACAGCACCCGGCACATTTTTGACACCTGAATGGTTATATCATTAATATTTGTTAACTAACACTTAAAAGACATGTGGTTAGTGTCTTCCTAAATCATACAGAGTTACTATGACAGGTGAAGATTCAAAATGCATACTTATGAGATTTGAACATAAAAGGATTAGGAATATTTGACAATAAGCCAGGTTAAAGAGATAGGATATAAGATTCTGAAACATAAAGCTAATTAAATAAAATTTATTATGGGTAATTATGACATCTGGGATAAGCATATGCGTATATACACAGAAATATATAACACATAAATATCTACAAACATATGTATCTACTAGTTCTAGGCTGAAGAGATCTATCTTTGCAATAATTATATGAAAATATAGTCAAATTTCTGGTTGAGCACAAATTTAGCATGAGCCAGTGGTGTGAGTTTAGATGATTAAGAACACTAACTCACTTTATTGTGGGTCTTGTATTAGCCTTTGGCTAATGACAATTAGTTCTATTTTTTAATATGTTTTTACTACAAATCAAAGGCATTATTAACAACATTCTAATAAATGGAAGTTATGCCAATTTAAAGAGTAAACAACTAAGGCCAAAAGAGGTCAAACAGTTTCCTAAAGTCATGCAAATAAAAAGAGATGGAGCAGGGATTCAAACCCAGTCATATTTGGCTTCAGTCTTAAACTCTATAAGCTGCATTACCTCACTGTCCATGTGGATGAACCCACAGTTTCATCCTATCTTAGGAGATGGTCAAAGTCAATGGGACCCACTTATTGGGGATAAAAAACAAATAACAGTCTCATATGTTATTAATTATTGGCAAGTGTCACTTTCATTATATACTATTGGTCAAGGCAATCATAGGGGCCACCTGCATTCAAGGGAAAGGAACACAGACTCTCAAAGAATTTGGGGACACTTACAGTGCACTACAGACCCCTAAGTCCATCTTTTCTACATAAATATCCCCAGAATATGCTATCCTCTCACCATCTCTACCATGGTTGCCTTTGACCAGACACTGGTTATCATTCTTAACTGACCGCATAGCATCCAGCCCTTCCTCTCTGCCACTCATTCTCTACACTTCAGCTAGATATTTCTTTCAATGTAAGTATGCTCATGCCATGTTTCTGTTTTCAGCTTTTATCTTTCAATGTAAGTATGCTCATGCCATGTTTCTGTTTGAATTTTATCAAGAGCTCTCATTTAGACTTCTTTGTGTCCTGCATCTGTTCCACTAGCCCATGTTAATAGCATTCTCATTTTGCTTTGTATTTCTATACCCTTTTGTTTCTTTGTCCTTGTATTTTGAGAGTATTGAGATCACATTTCCCCCATACCTTGCTCTAGGAATATGCATGTGACTCAAATCTGACCACTAAGAGTCTTCCACACCCGTGTACACATTAATAATTTCTGAGATGGGTGTGTAACTTAAACTGGACCAACAGAATCATACTTAGGACGTCATATGGAATTAGATGTAAAGAATGCTTTTATAAAGTGTGAGGGGTGACTAGAGTTGCTAAGATAGTAGGCAAAATGCCCGGTGTTCATTGTTGTTATTTGCTACCTCCCTGGGAAAGTCAACACTGACAAAGTGGAACCAAGAATGGAGTGAGAAATGTTCCTTTCCCTTGAATTCCACAGGCGGAACACCTGGATACAAACATTCCTGTAGTCCCTCTTGGCCTTTTAAATGAATGAGTCAATACAATGCTTTATCTGCTTAGATTCATTGGGGCTGAGTTTCTTTGGCTAGCAGCCCAAAGGGATCCTAACATGTCCATTTCTCAAGATGCTTACCTCTCTTCATCATTGGATCATGTTGGCCTGTCCATCCTATTTCTAGTGCCTGGAATCCTCACTGCCTATGCCTAAGTCACAAATTCTATACCTGTCCTCCCAGATTATGCCTTACTTTTACAGGTCTTTGGACATATGTTCTCTCTGCCTGGAATAAGATCCTCCATGTTATCCACAAAAGAGTCCTGCTCATGTCTCAAGACATGACTCACCTTTTACTTGGGGTCTTTCCAGACATTTTCTCTGCCCTCTACCCCTACCACATCTGATTATTTTACTCTCAATGATTTCCCAAGGTATTTTACTCATTTCTCTTCCAGAATTCAGAATAGTTTTTAAAGTATTGTTCTTATGAGATTGTTTTCTTCATTTTACCCTCAGCGCCATTAAGGATCTGACTGTTTTACTATCTTTCAGTTCCCAGAGTCCCCCAGCATAGCTCCTCATACACAACAGATATTCATCTGATATCAGTGGAATCATTACAGTTTTAATCCACACATATTTGATTACAAAGCTGCCATCATCTGTGTCACCACAGACTCCAGACCCTCCCTGCAAAGAATTACACAGACAGCCACAGACCATGTGCTCTGTCCCTTATCTGCCATCACCCCAGGGGGTCTCATCACTTTTTAAAAAATTAATTTGTTCCTTAATTAAGAAACATGCTTATTTCTAATTAACCAACCTTCTATGTAATGTAAACAGATCACAAGTAACTAAACAGCTTTGCCTAGCTTTGTTGCATGTCTGAGAGCAGCATAGCAACACCATTTTTAGCATATCAGCTGGGAGGTTGGGAGTATGTGGAATGCTCTGAGTTGCATAGATGGAATTAAAGGAACTTAAGGAGAGGGAATTTGTCAGCTCTTAATACCGACCCAGCAAATTAAATTGCAGCTACATTATATCATTATGTCATTTTCAGAATTTCTTGAGATGTGAAATCCCCATGGTTATTAAAGAGTTGACTCCAAATCTTTTCAGCTCAAATCCATATGTGTGTGTATATATATATATATATATATATATATATATATATATATATATGCATGTGCTTGCTGCCCACATGGAGATGTGGCAGAAAGTAGGTAGTCTGACTGGATGCAGCTGCTTGCAGCAGGCTCTCATGGAAGCAGTACATTTACACTAGGATAAGTACGACTGTGAGAGAAGGCAAGGTACTATGCATACTTAATGAGAGAACTGTCATTCTTTGATGCCATCAGGTGTGTGAGGAAGCATCTGGAGACATACTAATGGTTTTGTAATAACAAATGCTAATGGAGGAACACACAGCCCAAGGTGTGCATTCATTAAACTTCTTCTACCTTGAAACAATTCACTGACCTGGATCCTCTCATATTCTGAAGGGGGTCTGGGTTCCCACTCAGGTGCTCTTCACTCCTTCGCAATGCAAAATGCAAAACCCAGGATAACTATGTTCTCTAAACAGGCGATACATTATTTCATCAAATATCAGGGAACAAAAGTGGCACATATGCTGACAGTCAACTTTATCAGAAAAGAAAATGTGGTCTCTTGAAAGACATGAATAAAAAATAAACACATTCTTTACTTTGCCAAAAGCAAGCATCTCTGAGTTTAGAAACTAATGGGATATGGCTGGGAATCTTCTTAAATGGGTATTCCTTCACAGTGATTGCATGGATACAAAGAAATAACCTTGATCTTGAATAAAATGTTCATATGTTAAATATATCTATGAGATGCCACTGATTATCTTCCAGAATCAGTCAAATGGCTTTTTTGGGGGGTAGAAATTGAAAAATTGATTCTAAAATTCACATGGAAATACAAAGAACCCAAAACAATCTTGAAACAACCTTGATATTTTTAAAAACAAATTACATAGTGATGTGCTTCACAGGTAACTTTCTCAGCAGCAAAGGGTGGATATTTGCTAAAATTGATTATTATAAGTCAATCGGTAACTTAAAAATTCCTTTGCTAACAATCTGTTCAGGCATAGGGTTCTGACTCCCCTCCATCAAAAGCACACTGAGACACTAACCTACACACATTAGGATGACTGCAATATATGACAAATAAAGCAGTTGTGAAAACTGGAGAAATTGAAACCCGCCTACACTACTGCTGGGAGTGTACATGTATAGCAACTTGGAAAACAGTTTTACAGTTTCTCAAAAGGTAAATGTAGAGTTACCTTGTGACCTATCAAAATAAACCCAAATGAAGTGAAACAATATAAAACTTGTATATATGAATGTTCATAGTAGCATTATCATAACGGCTAAAAAGTAGTATATTCCCAATGTCTGTCAAGTTATGAGTAGATAAAATATGAGAAAATAATAATCTAAAAAGGTGAATACAATAAAAATTCCTAATGTGCAATATTCAGCAATAAAAAGGAAACACTGATGAATGCTATGACATTGATGAACCTTGAAATTATCATACTAAGCAAAAAAGTCAGGAGGGAACATATCCTATGATTCCATTTATATAAATGTCCAGACCAGGAAAATCCATATGACAGAAAGTAGATTAGCAATTGTCTAGGGCAGGGAGAGTGTGGGAAAAAATGAGAAGTGATTGCTAATGAGTACAGGGTTTCTTTTGGGGGTAATAAAGATGTTCTAAAATCGATCATGATGATGATTGCAGAACTTTATGAATGTATAAAAAACATTGAATTGCAAACTGTAAATGGATAAATATATAGTATGTGAACTAAATTATAATAAAGCTGCTATATATGAATACAGACTTTATATCTACATATAAATCTCTATCTATAAATAGCAGTTTCATATCCATACCCACATCCTCATCCACATTTATCTCTGGATCCACAGTCATATCCATAGCTAGATCTATATCTATATTAAGAAAATGAAAAGAAAGAGAACTGTGGAAATTAAGCATGCTGTTGGAAAAATCTGAAAAGCCTGACTTGCACATCGTGCATGCTAAAAACCAGTGAATTTGGTTATTTATCTTCCTGACTGTGCCTGTGTATTGAGCACTCCCAAGACGGTCACGCTGTGCCCTTTTCTGTTGCACAATTCAGGTGTCCTAGACATTCTGAAATGGAACACAGGTAACAAGAAGCTACTCCCCAAGCAAGAACACTGAGGGGCCTGGAAGGGACCATCACTTCTGACCTAAGGGTTCCATGTGGGTTTGCAGGAGAATAACTGGGGAGATATGGAAAGGCTGCAGATGCTTAGACCACTGACCACTATGCTGTTAAGTCCACTAGGGTTTTGTTGAACTGAATTAGCATTTTATCCCAACTGCAGGGATGACATTGCTTTGTCAGTCCCTCTTCAAATTCTAGCATCTTATGAAAGAGGTCGACTCTGGGAGAGTGAGGTGAGCTGTGGCAAATGGCATTGTTATTTCTCAAAGCTGAATGAGCCTGGGGATTTGCCCAGAAAGATTCTTAATGCACTCAGTGTCACCCCCTCAAAGCGGAGGTTGTTGTAATTAGTAGCATCACATGAATATCAAAATAATTAATAATTACAGGAGTTTCATTAGGATGTGTTGCTAAACATGTCCTGAAAATTGTTTCTGATGCTGTTTTAATTTAAAAATGATATGGTATTGGGAATACTTGAAAATTATTAGTTGATAATTCATTTGAAATTGAACTTTTGTAAGTATGTGTGTGTGTGTGTGTGTGTGTGTGTGTATGTTCTTCTTCATTTCTGCTATTTTATTTTTCATTCTTGAGAAAAGCAACTTCACTCATAACTAATGTGTAAGGGAACACAAACCACACGCTGTATTCATTTTCTGTTTCTGCTGTAACAAATCACCACCCATCTCATGTCTTACAAGAACACCGATTCATTATTCACAGTATCTGCAGTCTGAAGACTGGGAAGGCTTCAGAGGGCTCTGGGAAAAATCCTCGCCCAAGCTTATTTAGGATATGGGCAGGGCGGGTTTCCTTCTTGTGCTTTCTGTACGTCCAACTCCATTTTCAAGCCAATAACAGGTTGAGACCCTCTCAGGCTTTGAAACTCTCTGGATTAACCTCTGCCTGGCTCTCTAACTTTCCTCACTCTCCTGCTCTGTTCTGCTCTGATGGGCTCATGTGCTCACATGGTACCTCCTGGCAGTCTAGGGACATGGCTCCATTATATAGTCACCTTGTTAGTCACCTGAAATGCTTCGGCAGTCTCTTTTTCCACATAAGGTAACAATACCACACAAATAAGACCACGGGGTGGGCAGAGCAAGGCTAAATTTCTATCTACAACACTGTGACTGTTAATTTTATGTGCCAGTTCAACTGGGCTGCTGCATGACCAGATGTTTGCAAATACATGTTTCTCTGATATCTGTGATAGTGGTTCTGGATGAGATTAAAGTTTGAATCAGTAGGTTGAGTCAAGCAGAGTCGCCTCCCCAGTGTGGGTGGGCCTCATCCAATTACTTGAGGGCCTGAATAGAAGAGAAAGGCTGGGTAAGGGGGAGCTCCTCCTCCCTGACTGCTGTAAGCCTGGACACTGCTCTTTTCCTGAAGTCAACTCAAACGGAAACAATGCCTCTTGCATCTTGAGCCTGCTGGCTTTATTTATTTTTATTGAGATAATGTTGGTTGACAACACTGTATATGATTTAGGGTTACAGGGTCACACATCTTCTGATGTATGTTACCATACTGCACCTACCGCCAGAGCACCCATAATCTTCCACCACAGTCCACTGGGCCCCCTCCACACCCCTAGCCCTCACACTCTAGAAGCCTCAACTCTACTGTATATCAGCTCTCCAGCTCTCCAACTGCAAATCTGGGGATTTTCCAGCCTCCATTATTGTGCCTCCTAATAAATCTCTTTTTTTCTTTTGGTTCTACTTCTCTGGAGAACCCTGACTAATACAAATGTCCATAAAAGAAAGTCTAAAATTATCACCCTCCTTCCACTGGTCTCTGGACTAGTCAAGCTAACTCTAGTTCTGGCTCCATTTCTCCAGTGGCCAATGGCAAAAGTCACCATGAGTTAAAAGTCACCTCTTCCATCTTGAGCAACAATTCACACATAGATGCCCTATTTTGTATCAACACAAGGGGAGACATGGGGGGAAGTTGAGAGATTCCAGTAAGTTGCCTGTCCATTAAGCTCCAGATCCTTATCTGTAATGGGAATTCCTTTATCTATTTCTTGGGGGAATGCAAGACTGAAATGTGGTGAAATATACGGAAATACTAGTTCTATATCCTGCTTACTATAGGCAAGCAAAGTTGGGCCTTACTAGTAAGAGAAAAGTGAGGCAGAGGGTACTGGAGAGCCAAACCACAGCTACCAACAGTTATGGCTAGATGGTCCATAGGCAGGAAATGTGTCTGTCATTTTTCATTTGGATTCATTATGTCCACCTTCAGGATCCTGGATAGTCAATTTCCCACAATGACCTAGACATGGGGTTGGTCTTCACTAAAGGAGATTTACCACCCAAGCAAATGAAACTCCAAAATTCTTGGGTTAATATTTATATTGGTTTTGTAAAGGAGGCTACCTAAATATGGAGGGGTGAATGTAGGGGGAGAGTCAAGAAGTATCAATGACAAAGGTCCCTGTGTCTACTACTCTCAAATCCTTCCCTCTAGCTTGTCCTTCATTCCCAAGGCCTCAAGTCTACCAGATGCCTGACAATCCATTCTGAGGTTCGTGGTATTGAGCTAGACCATCTGACATTCAACCTGGGAGGCTAACTGCTCTTCTGTGGAGGGAGCAGCCTACTCAGGTATCTCTCTATGCTGATCTAGCAGTCAGGAGGTAAGCGCTGCCTTTACAAAGTATCAGAGGACATCACTTGCTTAACAGATTTCCTGTTGCTGCATCATCTCAGAGATCAACACAACCGTTCACATCAGCATCATAAGGGCTCTGAGAACTTGAACAGTAAACTAACCAATCTGACTTCATTCCCTTCATTTATTTAACCAAGGGATCCTTTCAGTGATGTTCCCTCTCACTAATTCCCAATCTCAGAATAAAATCTTGGGTAGGGATGGTATCTCCTGTATTTTCACCCTTTGAAAGTTAAATAAATATCTTAACCTTTGGATGCAGTGTAGGGACCAATCCTTGATCCCAAATCCAGCCCACTATACTTGCTAATGAAAAACTGCAGAGGGTTTATGGTTCAGACTTTTCTTTCCTAATGAAAAGCAGAAACAATTCCTCTTTCCCCCTTTCTCCCTTGACCATAGCTATTGTGATGTTGAGAGCTGTGACAAGTCTTACAGCCACAAGAGAAGGCCAGAGACTTCCAAAGATGCTGATTGTTAGATATGATGCACAAGCAGCAGCCACCCATACCTCAATTTTGGGGAATAGGAAAAAAACCAGCCTGTGATTTTGAAGCCTATTAATTGCTATTTTGTTACCTGCCGCAGAAAGCACTCCTGATTACTATTTTAATAGATGAATTTGATCTCTAGATCCTTGGTTACACTTTTTCTAACTCCAAAATTTTCTTCTGGTGGTTGTTTGCCCTTCTTAATGTAGCTTGACCTTACCATTTAAGTTGCATTTAGGACTGGGCACAGCTGGGCGACCTCCTGCTGTGAGGGAACTTCCCCACGGACACACATGACCTACAGCAGCTTCTTAGCTTTCAGACTCTCAGCTGAAACCACAGGCAGTTTTTGTTGCTTGCCTGTTGCATTTCCCATAAGCAATAAAATAAACATTTCCTATTTAGATGCACAGTCTTGGCTGGCGAATGGCACTGAAAGCTTACATCGGAGACCACTGGATAAGGTAAATAAGTCTTATTGTGGAGGATATGCAGGCATACTAAAAAGTAATTAACCCATACCGAGAGAGGAAATGCAGTCTCCTTAAAAGAAGATGGGATGTGAGGTCACACAGGCCCAGACTCATATATAGTTTCTCCTCTGATATCTCTGCCCACCTCTCTGAGGTTATGATTCTTCATCTGAAATGCAGAGATTAATAGTACTCAGCATCAGTGGGAGGATGAAATGGGAACATGGATTTGGAAGTACCCGTCCCCCTGTTCTCAGCTCTGAGGCAAGCCGAGGTGGCTTGTTAAAGGAGCAGCGTGGTCTGTTTGATGTGGCACCTAATTGCTGAGGGCAAAGGGAGATGAGGAGGGATTGAGGATGGCTGAAAATCTTTCACTGACACGCTTTGCTGAAAAAAGTCAGGAAAGACCATTTGATGATTGCTTTCAAAAGCTGCCTGTCATTAAAGTTCATGTGTCTGATGATGACATTGCCATAACAGAAATGTACTCATACCCAAGACGGCAAGACTACAAAGACTCCAGGTCTCAGATGGAATAGGAATCTATGTGTATCGGTGGAAATGTGAAGGGGTATCTAAATGGAAGCACTGGTGAGTTTCCAAAAAACTTGACATATTAGTGGAAACTGAATTTCTTTTCAAAAAGTAGTTTTTGGATACCTGGTGAGAAAACCCCTTAGACAACATTCATGAGTAATTATTTTACTTATTCATATGAGGATTCCTTAAGATGAGGGGAACACAAAAGCAGATTACAAGTAAATGTGTTATAAAACAAACACGCCCAAGCAGGGGAGGGATCATATCTTGAAGGCTACCATTGATGGGACCCGCTGCCAAGAACTTACATGTATTATCTCCTTTAATTCTCATAACAACACTGCAAGGTAAGTAGTACACAGACACACTTTGTGGGAGAGACTCATTCCTGAATATCTCAAATAATTCAGAATGTGCATAATTAATTCAATGCGAATCTTGGGAGAGAATGCTGTGCATTCATCTTCACAAGCTAAAGTGACATCAACTGTGGCAAGAACAGATTTTTTTCCACTTTTCTTTTTTTATTGTCTGACTTTGACAATAAAAAGGAATGGAGTTTTGAGGTGTTAAATACAACACAGATGAGCCTGAAAACATTGAGCTGGGGGTGAGGGGAATGTCGGACACAACACGCCACACATGGTGTAGTGTCCTTGTGGGAAATACCTGGGACAGGCATGTCTACAGGGGCAGAAAGCAGATTTGTGGTTGGCTTGGACTGCAGTGTCTGGGAAGTAATGGAAAATGACTTCTAATGGATACAGGATTTCCTCTGGGAATGATGGAAAATTGCTTGTGGTGAGGATTGCACGATTCTGTGAATATACTAAAAACCATTGAATCGTATATTTTAAATGGGTAGATCAGGAACATGTGAATTATATCTCATTAAAGTTTATATATTATATTAAAATATGTATATATCTTATACCCATATATGTAAGATGTGTGTGTATACAGAAAGAGAAAGCCCTAGGCACTTTGATATTATGTAATTCTTGACAAATTGCTTAAAATTTGGGATATCACATTGTTTCTAAAACTGTGCACACATGAGATTTTGCTAACATTTCCATATTGCATCATGTCAAATTTGCCTAATTCAGATTCATAAAAGTGCTGCCACAGTGGATTATCACCAATTTAAAGCAATGGAATGGAGGTTTACATGAACACAGCGGGTAAGAGAACAGCCAGGACTGGAACCGGGCTCCGCTGCTCTGCCGAGCTCCTTCCTCCCAGGCGAGCCTGGGTAAGGGCTCTAAGACTCAGTCAATCTAGCTGCTGGTGGCTGCCAGATATATGGTGCATGTAGTATTTTGTCAGGCAGGTTGCTCAAAGCTTGATGTCCATTCCTCATTGAATCCTCACAGCTACCCTTTGTGGGAATTATCATTATCCTCATTTTGCACAGGAGTTATCCAGAGCACAGAGAGGTAAAACAATATGCTCACCATCTCCCAATTAGTGGTGGAGTGTAATTGAAAACTAGGCCTTTTGGACACTGAGCCAAGGATCTCAACCCTCATCCTTGCTCTCATCAGGACATATTGATCTCCCTGCTGAATTGACAGGTGCCTCCTAAGGATGCATTTCCTGTTGACTCACCAGCAAGAAAAAAATTAATATTCTCCCAAAACTTTCTAGAATCCTCTTAACATTCCCTAACCCTTGCCCCTCCCTCGCTAGCCCTGAAGACCAGCACAGTGCTGTAAATGGTAGTCATGCGATAACATGCACTATTGGAGTATTTTCAGATCATCAATATTGATGATCTGAAATTACAGTGCTAAGAGGGAATCCAAATTACTAAGACAATTTCCTTCATAAGGCAATGAGTATATTTTCAATCTAATAAAAATATCTCATGACAAAGAGACATCAGAACGTTTTTTGGAAGGAACTCTAAGATAATGGAGGACACAAAGATCATGTTTGCTCCAATAAAGGCTCCATTTTTTGATTTACTGAACAGAAACTGGTGGCATGAAACCCACTCAGAGGAGTAAGGGGAGCTGATTATACTGAAAAGCATCACATAGCAGCTAAATGCATGGTGTGGCGTCAAATTGTCTAGGTTATAATTTTTACTGTTTGAGTGATACTGGATATGTCATTATTATTAGATTTGGCTATAAATACAGAGAACTGATGTGAGAGCCATTATTGTTCTACAAAAAGTCATTCTGGGGAGAGAGTCTGGGGCAGGCGGGGCAACCAAAGGCAACAGGATCTAGTCTCTTTCTATCTTTTGACTATCTGTAGACATGGTTTTCACTCTCAAAATCACCTTACAAAGCATGGTGGCTGCATGAATTCCAATAATCCTACCTTATTCCAGGCAGTGATAATAGGCGGTAGATACAATATTAAAAATAGACCTAGCATATGACCCAGCAATTCTACTCCTAGGTATCTACCAAAAGAACACAAAAAACACTAATTTGAAGGGCTCTATGCATGCTGATATTTACTGCAGCATATTTACAAAAGCTAAGTTATCAAACCAGCCTAAAGTGCCCAGGGACAGAGGGGTAGATGAGAAAAATAAATATTTATACAATGGAATACTACTCAGCTATATAAAAAGATGAACTCTTGCCATTGGTAACAACATGGATAGAACTGGAGGGGATTATGCTAAGCAAAATAAGTCAGAAGGAGAAAGCCAAATATCGATGGTCTCACTAATTTGTGACACACAGAGAAACAAAGCAAAGGTCAGGAAAAACCAAACCAAAAATAAACCCTTGTCATTTGGTTGCAAAGCTGAGGCAACAAGAAGGGAGGGCGGCATGGAGGGAACAGGGGAACATGGGGCCCAGTGGAGCAAGTGGAGCATTATTGGGGGGGGGGGTGGACATGGTGTGAAAACATACATTTGTAGCCATTTAAACATATAACCCCCAAAGCAGATACATTGATGAAAACCAACTTTACCTCAATAAACAACTTGAAAAAAGGAACAGTTGGTAGAAAGACAAAAGGACACACTTCCCAGCTGACGAGGCTCCCAAACATATCCCCTGTGTCTAAACACAACACTCCTGGTTATAGCTCCCTGGCCAGTACTTTATCACTTGGCTGTGCCTAGCTACAGACGCAGCGCTTCTAAAGCAGCAGAATGGATATTTAGGAGGAAGTCACTGTGCTGCTTTCTAGCTTCTTTAAGCTTCAGTGTCCTCACTGGAAGCCTGGAGGTCATCAAAGCACCTACCTCCTAGGGATCTATGCCGAGACAATGAGATAAAGCACAGCCACCCTCGGTCCCACCCACCGAGCCCTCAGTGTTGACAGCAGTTCCCTGTGGGTGGACCTTGCCCACAGGAACAGGGTCTCCCATCACTCAGCTTGGCACTCCCTGCAGAGGGGTACTGCCCAATGCCTACACTGTAGCATCTGCCCTCCGGAGTTTTTAGATTTGGGTTTGAAAACCCTTCATTTCTCCATCTAGGTCAGGGGGTCTTAACCATGGCACCATGGGCATTTTGAGCTAAATAATCCTTTGTTGTGTCCTGGATATTTACATATTTAGAAGCATACTTGGCCCCTACGGCATAGATGTCAGTGGCACCCTCGCCTCCTCCCCCTGATATGTGGCCACCACAAGTATCCTATGGAGGCAGTGGGGTGGGGGGCGGCAAAATCATCCACAGCACAAGCAGAACTGCTCTGAATTCAAGAACATCCTTCGGCAGCGGCAAGAGCCTCTCAGTTATCTTAGTTTCAGCTGCATGGGTCTTTTCAAGTTAAACCATGTCATATATACTTCCCCAGATTAGTGGAGATCCACTAGCCACTTCCGAAGGATGCACCCCACACAGACAGAACTTGACGTCACATGTCAAGGTTATTATTCCAGTTGTTGCCTCTAACCCTGGCTTATGGCTTTGGTGTATGCTAAGGAGCACAGACACTGCTCAGCCAGAAAGAGGGCGAAACTGCAGAAGCCAGGGGAGAAGCAGAGGAACAGATGGCAAGCAGCTCATGGAATGTGGTTTTGAAGGCCAAGGAAACAGGCCAAGGTTCCCTGTCATTCTGAAAGGAGGCCGTGCCTGAGACTATTGGCCCCACCACAGAAATACAAACTGGCCCCGCCCTCCTTACAAATAGGGCATCTGTGTGAGCAGCCTCTTAGTAACCACACATGGGCCAAATATAAACCATGACACCCTCAACAAAAGTAGGAAACCAGAGTAGGAAGAAAACATTGAAAATTCCCCAAACCAGGGCCTCCCCTGGTGGCGCAGCGGTTGAGCGCTGGGCTGTGAAGCTGCCCGCAGCCTTTGCAGCACCGGTTAGAATTCTCGGCCACCAGCGAGGGTCCCACATGGCGTGACAGACCTCTCCTGCCGCGCCCACTGCTCCCCTCAGCAGTGTATTTTGTCCGTCTGCCTGCTCTGCTCCCCGCTCTGGCTCTGGTGAATTCTCTCACCCTCCCATGCTTCTGACTGTACCCAGTGCTTGTATAAATAAATAAATAAATCTTTAAAAAAAAAATCATGATTTAAAAAAAAAAATTCCCCAAACCAAACTTTTGAGATATCTTTGAAAAGAGTCATTTCTAGATAATAAAAATTGCTTTGGGTACTATGTTTGGGTTTTTAAAATGCAGTCATAATTAAAGCAAGAAAGCTGTAAGTCTATTAAAATTTTCTCTTTGATAGTGGAAAAATCAATTCATGACCTATATTTTATAAAACATACACTTGAAAGGGATTTTGCATGCCCTCTTCCCATTGAAGTAAGCATATTGAATCTCTTCCATTTACTGAAGAAGGAAGGTGGTTCCATACATAAATTACTGGGTTCCTTTTAGTATATTGTACATTTATTACAGTGAAGGGCTCGAAGGATTTTGTACAGACAGATGGAGGCAGCTGCTCTAGACCCTGCCCCCAGAAGGGTCGCTGTTCTTACAGCAACTGTGCTGCAGTAAAAGCTGGTTTATCAAGCTCTCTGCTGATTATAAATCCTTTCAAACTGACATTTGTAGACTGGCTTGATTGATGGCCTAACATTCATTATGAATCTTCCAGAAGAGTTCTCCTTGAGCGTCTCCCAAACTACCGCTAGGGGGAGAATCTGGCTGTGTTGACAAGGCCACCTTCAGGAACTGGCCTTCCTGGAGTTACCTGAAAAGCCAGGCCATAATAAAAGAACTGAAGGTTTGTGGGGTCCTCCTTCACCCTCTCTCCTTTTTTTCCCTTCCTTCATCTACACACACACACACACACACACACACACACACAGAGATAAGGACATGCTCTGTATACCTGAAGTGGAAGATTTGGACTAATGTTGCCATTTTCATGGGTGAGCCGGTACAAGGACAGAATGTCTTGTGCATGCGGAGGAAAACGAAAGGGCACAGGACTCAGTCTGAGCTTAAATCACAGCTTCATCACTGACCAACTGTGTGACCTTGGGGAAGCAACCTGCCCTCCCTGAGCCTCTGTTCCCTCAGTTGTAAAATAATTGTAAGGATTTCATTAAAAGAAAGGTATAGGAGTATTACCAGTATCCAGAGCTGGAAAGAGCATAGTGATGACTACCTCTGGTGCAATACCCAGGGATGGGCACCATCTTCCTCCCTCAGCTCAGGTGAGCACTCCCAGTGGGCACCTGCCTTTCTCCTCTGCAGCTGTGACAAGCTGCTTGGGGTGTATTTAGTGTCTTCCTTCCTCATTAGTCTGCAAATGCTGTGGAGTCAGGGACCATGACTGTTTTTGCACCTCCCCCACCCCATCCTTAATGAGCAGCAGTGTATCAGGCACACAACAGGCACTTGTGAGATATTTGTTGAAGGAATGAATAAATTCCCAATAAAGACAACATTTATTTTAAAATCAAATAGAAAAGGAAATTTATGGTGATTCACACTTTCTGTCATTTGGGGCATTTGTTCATTGACTGGGATTTATCGAGTTGTTATCGTGTGCCTGGAACTCAATGATAAATGCTAAAAATCAAGGATGAAGAGAACACAATCCAGTTCCCTTGAGCTTATGTCTTAGAAAGAAAACTGAAGGTAAAACCCAGTTCATACCTGAGGACAATTTATAAACCCATTAAGGTTTACAGTATTACCATAATACCATATAGAAGGTATCAGTTACAGTAATCCCAAGTCATGAAATGAGTCAATATTTAGTATTCCCCCATTCATCATGGGCTCATCAGGAAAGCCTTACGTGACCTCCTCTCTCTATCTCCACCACTACCACTCCAGTGCAGGCCAGGCTCCCTCTTCCTCAAACACTGACAGCCCTTGCAGCCATATTCTGCTTTCCACTGAGGGGTGCAAGTCATCTTTTACCTGCAAAATCAGATTTTATACCTTTCTCTTTAAAACACCCCAGGGGCTTCCTACTAAATTTAAAATGTAATCAAAACTAATGGAGCTCTAAAACAGGAGTCTGCAAACTTTTTCTAAAGAGTCTACAATGGACCAGGTTTATACATACATATCGTATGCAAATATGTCATGTATCTTTGTGTTTGTGTATGCACACGTGTCTTTTTAACTTTTCAATATCTGATGTCGCAAATCCTTCCCTCTCCCAAATGTAGGGTGATGTGGGGAGGGATCTCAGCTTGAGTCTAAACTAGGCTCAACAAATTAGTGGGTCACAGCTACCACATGTTGTTTTATGAGCAGATACTCTCCATGAGGACAGGAAACCTATCTCTGAGTCCACTAGATTAGACTCAGTGCCTAGAATGTGAAGGTGTGACATGGATGAGGGTAAATGATTGGCAGAGGAGAGACAGACACAAAAGGCTGGCCAGGAGCAAGGACTTTGTGGTTAGAGAGAGAGAGTGTCAAGGAAGAATGTAGTGTCTGTCTCTTGAGTTGGTATCCAACCACATGTTGGATAGAGTGCTATGAATGAAAATGACGAGAACTGTTTTCAAAGTCACTCACATTAAAGATGAGACATACGGGCCTCCCCGGTGGCGCAGTGGTTGAGCGCTCGGTTGCGAAGCTGCCCGCAACCTCTGCAGCGCCGGTTCGATCCCCGGCTGCTCCCCGGCCACCGGAGGAGGGTCCCACATGGCCCGCAGACCTCTCCTGCCGCCTGCTGCTCCCCTCAGCAGTGTACTTCGGTCCTTCTGCCTGCTCTGCTCCCTGCTCTGGCTCTGGTGAATTCTCTCACCCTCCCACACTTCTTGACTGTACCCAGGCTTGTATAAATAAATAAATAAATCTTTAAAAAAAATAAAAAATAAAAAAAATAAAGCACATACAAAAAAAAAATTTTAAAGATGAGACATACATTTTTATTGGTTGGGCATCCTTTTCATAGAACTAAGGAGTCCAGGTATTCTCCCCATCTTGTCAAGCCCTATGGCATCTCTCAAAGCTCCGGTGGGCTGGCAGCAAAGGATTAAAATACATGAACAGTGGCCGTGAGGGAGCACTGGGGTATGAAGGAGGGATAAACCTTGTGGCTATGAAAAAGGAACAAACTGGCTTGCTTTGGAGCCCTTTTAAGATATCCACTGGGGCCCCCCAGACAGAGTTTGGAACAACCTGGAGGAGAATGAGCTTCCTGAGCAGCTAGCAAAGTTCAGGTAGCTCAATATTTTTGATATGCTTTATTTCTGAAATTTTCTCTTTAGGGAGATGTCTCTGATTAAATTAAGCAACTCTTTCATAAATTTTGTTTTATGGTCAACTGCACTAGAGCAACTTGTTCCAATAATTCAAGCACCACCTAAGTCAATTTGAATGACGCTGCAGCAAGTTAATGACATCTGGTCCTGGACAGCATCCCTGGTGAAGACTCCTCGGATGACTCCAGAAGAGAGACTATTATCCCTAGTATGAGACCCCATCCTCGAATATAGAATTTAGGGAAGATTCTAAAACAAGGTAGGTCACAATCTATAGCTACAACTTGTGAACTGACTACAGACTTGGAGAGGTTGGACATATTTCAGAAAAACAAAAAAGAATGTCCACCAACAGGTTCACATGTAAAAAGAGAGACTGTTGGGCTTCCTGGGTGGCGCAAGGGGTTAAGATGCAACCTATGAAGCTGTCTGCAGCCACTGCAGCACAAGTTTGATCCCTGGCCAGGGAGCTGACCCACATGGTGCAGCAGACCTCTCCTTACTCGCTCGCTGCTCCCCTCAGCAGTGTATTTCAGTCATCCTCCTGTTCTGTTCCCCACTCTGTCTCTGGTGAAACCCCTGCACCTCTGGCCTGTACCCAGTTCTTCTATGCATAAATAAATAAATCTTAAAAGAGAGAGAGAGAGAGAGAGAGAGAGAGAGAGAGACTATTGCAGTGTCCTCTTTTATGAGCTATGACAAGGTGCAAATAGAAGCCTCATCCTATGATGGATCTAAATGTAACACACCCATGTCCATCCTCTATTCCATCGATCCCACATGTATGCTTCTTTACCCTAAAGAAGCTGTCAAGCAAGTGGGGGCAGATGTTTTCTCCCCTGTGGAACTAATTATGAGTGTGGAAAAGTGAGCACAACTTAAATAAGCAGGTCTTGACTAACTAGATGAGGGTAGAGAGAGACGCAGACTATTTAAAACAAAGATGTCACTTGGAATTTATTGACTTACAAGACTGTCCTTAGGGTCCTGCAGAGTGAAGAAAGTGAGTTGCAGGAAGGAGGGTAGTGCTCTGCTTCCGTAAAGTTCTGTTCAACTTCTGTAAAGTTGCAGAGCATACCCCAGAGTATGTATACCCCAGTGCCTCTAGCTGCTGGGAGAGAGTCCTAGAACCATGCTCCCCAAGATGGTAAGATTTGGGGGCAACCACACTTTTTCACCCACAAAAGAAAAAATGAATAGTTGTTTTTTTTTTTTTTTACTTTTTAAGAAATGTGTCTACTAAAGAAGAAAAAAGAAACCAGATGCTCAGTGTTCCAGAAGCCTGTGGGATTGGTTGGGATAGTTGTGAATGGAAAAAAACTTTAATGTGAATGTCCAAAAATACCAGCACAGGAAAACTGGATAGTTGGTGGACTGAAAGTCACACTGCTATTACAACAAATAGACAGGTGACAGGAAAAGGGAATTTATGGGTCACATCAAGTGGAGGACTTTCTGTGAGTGAGGTCTCAAAAATATCAAACACCAGATATCAAAAAAAAAAAAAAATCTTGATTGAGCCTAAGCTGTTTCGGAAAACAGTGACTGTCAAGGAAAACTGAGCCATAGAGAGAGTCAATTGTCCCAAAGGCCACCTGATTGGCTGTTGTTCCTAAGGTCTGACATGACAAGAATTGTTTAAAAATTAAAGTAACTGTGTCTTGCAGGCCAGAAACTCAGGCGGGCCCCAGAGGAAAAATAAAAGACAAAACCTCTGACTTCCTCATGTCACCTCTTCAGGGAGGTCATTGCCGTCCCTCCTCCTAGGGGCAGGGATGTGGCTTCACTGTGGACTCACCACATCTCCCTTCTGATGTGCATCTGTCTCGGTTACCAGTCTCCCTGCTCGGCTGCTTACCAGGTTCACAGCTGTACCTTTGCGTGTAGAATTGTGCTGGCACAAAGCAGATGCTTAGCAATATTGGATGGGAAAAAAATGAAGGGAGCAAGAGAGGAAGCCAAGAAGGTAGGGTCCTTGGGCTTCCAGAAGCTAGAAGATAGGATTTAGCTGCTACTCCCTCTGCTTCTTCCTCAGACCAAGGAAGTGTCAGCACACATCTAACAAGGGGCATTGCTCATGAATAAGAACCTGCTCCTCTAAATCCGGCCTGCATCTAAACAGCAAGGTCAATGTCGCTCTCTAAAGAGAAGGCACAGTGTCACAGAGTTGGGGGATGGGGATTCCTCAAGTGGCCTCCCTCCCCTGCCATCTCACACCTGTGCAGGAGGTGAGGGGCTTTCTCCCTGCTGCCCTGCTGACATTCAGGGTGGCCCAAGCATAGGGGGATGAACACAGCTCCTAAGTCTTGCTGCAAGACTTTTCTGGAACACAGGCCCTGTTCACAGCTGGCCAAAAGTGCCCTGGAATTAAAGTCTCCTTGGCCAGCTTGTAACTTATGTCTGCAGGACTTGGGGGTGTGGTGAGGGATGGATCTCCCAGTTCTCAGACCTCCGGGCTGGAATATATCTAATATGTGTTTTTTATGTTGTTTCCTAGAGGACCACATCCAGGCCTCAAACTCACCCTGCCCACTCTGGGTGCTGGCTTGGTGCAGTGCCTTGAATTGCTGGCTTTCCTTCCTGCAGCATGCATCCCCTTGGCCCTGTACCTCCCAGGCTTGCCACAGCCCTCAGTCCTCATATCAGGGCCTGCCCCTGCCAGTCCTGCCCGTCATAGCTCATGGTCAGCCCTTTTCAAACATGCATACAGAGGATTACAGCTGGCAAGACACTCAGGAATTGGTGCCAGCAAGGTCCTGTGGGGCTTGGCATGTGTGTCCCCACCCCCTCCTCATATACACTTAATATGTTTTAGGCACAAAAAACACCAGACTCACGCAGAGCTCTGCCGGGCCCATGGAGCAGCCAGAGCCTGGGCTTGGGTCACATAAATCAATGCCTGAGATGCTACAAAAGGAACAGCTCATAATCTACAAAGTTCAAAGACCATTATTTTCTGTTGATCTGCCTTCATCCAGTAACGATCCCCCAAAACAATACCCTGGGGTTCAGTGCTGAGCAGATAGGAATAGCCTCCTGTCTGCACACAGAGATAAATATGGGTGACCTTCCTCTGTGATGGATTGGAGCTGATGGCATCCAGGTACATGGGAACATGGAAATGATGCTGGGTTTGTGGGGAGATGGATGTTCATTCACAGTGACTGCATGTCTCTTTGCCTTACCCTCCCTACAGGGCACACACCAGAATAATAAGAATGATTGCAGCATTAATGACACATTGGCCTTTCTTGAACATTTATTATATTCTAAGCGCTGAGTGAAGCTCATTGTCTCATTTGCAAATGGTTCTCTAGGATAGATACGGTTACAGCCCCATGTCATGTATAGACAAGGCAAATGAGACTTCTAGAAGCTTCACTAAACTACCTGAGGTCTCACCTTGCTAAGGAGCTAGAAAAGCATCCGACCCAGCTTGAGGCCCCAGGGTTTAGTGTGGGACCAGCTACATCATTGTGAGACTCAATGCAAAGTGAAAACACAAGGACCCTTGTGTTTATTAATAATTATGAATGATGTATCAAGAGCTTTAAGATGTAAACCAAGGGTGGGATCCTGAGTGGGGGTGCTCTATGACCTACAGGTCACCATAGAGCTGGCTCTGGTTATGTGGACCCAGAACACAGTGATGTGAGTGATGACAAGGGCCTGGGGGGGTTGACATTTTAACCCTAGAGCCCTAGCAAAAGCTCTCATTGTATTAAAAGTGATTCAGGCACTGGTTATTTGGTCAGAAAAACTGATCATTTTCTGTTAAGAGCAAAGTCAGTTCATCTGAGAGAAATGTACAAATACCACCCCCAGCTAGGCCTGCAGAGTCCACGGGGAAGAAGACAGAGGTGGCTGCCTTCTACGTGGTGCCCCAGAGAGCCCATGCCTTAAAGCCAGAGACAGGCCCGGAATCTGGCTCATACACTGGCTGGAACCTTTTTGGTCAAGCTCCTGGGCCTCTTCCAGGTGCCATTTTCTCACCTGTAACAAGAGGAAGATGCACCCCAACCCTCAGGGTAGGGAATGGGAGAGTGGAAGCATTGCTATAGTGTATCCACAGCTCTCAGCACACACTAAGTGCTCAACTAAACGCTGTGAGAGTTGCTTGTGGGACAGGCAGAAGAGCACATGACGTGAAGGGAGATAACACAGGTGTGTCCTGAACAGTGTCCCTCCCCGACTATTTGTATGAACTGGGGAGAGTCACCACACTCATTCCAGGGTCAGCAATCCCCTCTGTAGGCTGGATCTGGTACAAAGTCTAGGGCACTGTTGATGAGCAAGGGAAACAGGGGAGGAGCTCATTGTTACAGTTGTCAAGGTTTGATTTTTCCTCTAAAAGTTTCCCCTAACACTTTCACTCAAGAAAGACCCCAAAATTTGACAGACTCCAATTCCTGCTTTAGCCCCAGAGGTGCTGAAAAATTAAACAATGATTTAGGCTGTAATCTGCATAACTGGAGGTAGCTGCTCCATACAGCTGCCAGAGTCTTTGTGCATTTTTATAGAATAATACCAATCATAAATAGAATTTTGAGGTGGTTTATGTTTTGCTGGAGATGCGTCCACCCTAACTGAATTGCTTTGAGCTTGAAGAAATTCAATGTGTATAAAGGATTCCATTTTTCTTTGAAAATATGGCATGTATATAAACCAATAAAATTTGAAATTCTTTTTGAAACTTTAAGGAAGGACACGGTGGGAGGAAAATTGGACATTGTCTAATCATATACACACATAATATACAAAGACACGCGCAAACTCATAGCTGTCTCAAATGTAACCATTGTCATTTACATTTAGAACACTTTTCCAGCACATCTGGAATTCTAGTCACTCACACACTCACACACTCTAGTCGCTTCCACAGATGGAAACCAGGAATCATTGTTCTGCTCAAACTCCAGTCTCTGTAAAAGCTTTCTACTCCACTTCTCCTAACTTGTTCTGCACATCAGCTTGTTTAAGAAGAGTTCTGTAAATTGCAACCCCTAATTTCAGGACCTCTCTGACCAGAAGCCCTCTTTCCAAAAGCAGCCTCCTGGGCGGCGCCCTTGGGAGATTTATAGGGAAGTGATCTGACCCACCTTCCCCTGCCAATCCTCATCTCTGCAGGCCTGCATCAGTCCTCCACCTCCAACCACTCCCCAGAACATTGGCTTCCCTGGTGATCCAGCAGCTAGGATCCTCTCGATTTTTACAGAATGCATCCAAATCCCTACTGAAGAAGGTGGCTCCTGCCCCTGGCCTTCTTATGACATGCACAGAGACCCAGCTCCTTGAAGCTGAACAGAGGTTTTCAGCACCTTGCATACATTTATTCACCAGGTAGCTCTAGGCAGGTTACCATGACAACACTTCCAGAGCCTCCTGTATCTACATGTTATTGATACATCCCATCAATTCACCAAAGGGGGAAAAACACCAGTTAAAGCCGTTCTCAGGCTTGCATCTCCTGTCTGGTCTGCTGAATGACTCTTTTACTTATTTGTTTTGGCATAATCTACACATAGCAACAGTGATAGCATTTATACGGCGCTTTCCCCCCTCAAATGTATTTTCAAGCTTAAACTCAAAGTCCAGTATTATAATTGGGATTTTTCTACTTTGTTCTTTACTTTCTCAAACATTATACTCAGGAGTGACTTCTGCTGGGATGGAATGCTGTAATTAGTATCTACTGGGCCAAAAAAGGGAGCTCTGAATGTTAACCTTTCTTCCCTGATAGAAAGGTTAAAAGTGGGGACAAGATAACAGGAGCTCCCTAGTGGCCTTGAGTGATTTCCATTATAATAGGCATGTGTATTTCCAGAGAGAAATACAATGTCTTGCCTTTGGCTCTTTGACTGAAGACAAAAAGATTTCTCCAAGCTATCTGAGAAGGGGAAAATGTTCTACCCATTTTCCCCAAAAATGATTCTTATTAAAAGCTATTATGAAAATAAATAACCAAGAAGCATGTAAAGAGGTTCTTAAATTTCTTCAAAGTCCCGATACACCAAGGTCAACCTTGGGCCCTCACAAGGTGAGCTAGAAATTTGCCTTGTGTCCAACATCAGACATGCACCAGCGACTGAAATGTGGGTCACCCTTCAAGGATCACCTTCAGTGGCAGGGAAGATATTTTCAGTGCACCCCAGTCATGCTCTGGGTTGCAGCTTTCCAGCTCCTGCTTCTATCCAGGGAAATAACAAGTTGGAGCATCAATGAGACAGTCTCTAGAATCCCTAAAGACAATTGGGCACCACTTTCTGAACTATCATGCTAATGGTGAGCCAGTTTAACTTACCTGTGGGTGATCCTTCCATGACATGGCCGATGTAGGGGCCTTCTCGAAAGATCGGTCTGTTGTCATTCTGATCAATCACAATGACTTCCAGAGGGACTGGCCCCTCGAGAGTTCTGCCATTGCCATCAGTAGTCTCCACAAATAGCTATCGGAACAAAGAGATTGGGGGAGAAAGAAGGCATTAATTCATTATGAAAATTGAAATCAGGTTCTCTAGAGAAAGTAGGTTACATCAGCAATTTTATGAGCCCTTGGCAATATTCAAACTTCTGTCTCAATGGGTAGTCACTGGGACTAGAATAGAAACTAAACATTACAGAATGAAAGACAAAGATCAGTTAATGCTAGATCCCTCTTGGGAAATTTACAATTAATTCATCAAGTCTGCAAAGGAAGTCTCCCTCACCCCCCAAAAAAAGAAAGAGAAAATACAATCAGCCAGAGCTGAGAAAATGTGCTTACACTGTCATTGTTTCTGTTTTTCCAACATCATTATGCTTAAAAGGGATGTTATGCTAATAAAAATAATTGACTAAGCAGTTATGAACAGAGTCCATTAAGAAATAACTGAAAGTGTTTATGGTAATGTTTAGGAGAAATTCAGGTCAGTAAGAATTTATAGAGAACCTTCCTGAGGCAAGAAAGGCATTGGCAGGGGTTCTGAATGAGAACCTCAGGATTCCTTATAATCTAGGGGGTGTTTCACAATTCCGTGAAGCACTTCCTTACAGAAACACCATCAGATCTCAAAGATGAAGAAAATCATAGCATTGAAACCCTGACTTTATTGTTTGTCTTGAAAACATGGCATTTCCAGGTGAGGTAAAACAGGAATTTAGCACAATGCCTGCAGCCCCTACTTGTCCCATCCAGTATTTCTGAAAAATAGCCATGCACATTTTAGAACAAAGTGACTCAAACCCTATTACTTTATGTCACGCCAGGTGCCACTAGCTGCAAAACTTCTATCTTATCTGACTAACAGGAGGTTATGGGTGAGGTGCTTTGGATGAACAAAGTTGGCCGAATCTCATGATCTCAATATGTAAAGTCCTGTCCCTTTTGTTAAACAAAAATGGCTAAAACCAACTCAGTTTCCCATCTGAGAACCCCTGTACCCTCCAACTAAGCAAGCTCTTCTATTGTTAGGGGGAAAAGGATGTGCTAAGCTAATTCCATACAGGCTTTGTGGACTCCACCCCCACTCTAGACCAAAGCCATCACGCCATTGGGAAAGACAAATCCCATCACCACCAAAAGGAAGGTTGCTGGGAACTGAGGGTGGAGTTAAGCAGCCAGGTTTGGTATAAAACCAGACATGTGGGTCTTGGGGGGGCTTTTTGGTTTCACGGCTCTTGGCTAGTGGCCAGATCTCAGAGTGCCATTGGGTTTCCAGGTCGGCGGATCAGGTAGGATGCATTTAATACTTTATTTCCCTATTTTCTCCCTGAGTTGCACATTTCCTCATTTCCCCTTCCTTTGTAAAAAAAACCTTGTATTAACCTTTTGTGTGTGCCCGCAGTGGAGTATTAATAAGTCCCTTTTAAGCGCTCGGGTGAGGACCCCCAGCCAGGCAACCCGTTTTATATCAGGGCTGCCCTGTAACACTATCAGCAGCCTTCAGACCCAAGGCAGGATTCTCCTTCAAGTCTGCACTTCTCCTTGAGTGTGCACTCTTGCTACAATAAATCTCCCTTTCTAACTTATCTGTAGACTCCTGCACAAACTCTTTCCTGCATAGAGGAGACTTGGGGTCCCTCAGCACCCATGAGTCCCAACACAGGTTATTGCACTGACCTTTCACTTAATTTTGTTTTCTGTGCCTAATTCAGCCTAGATATAACTGAGTGCCAACAAGGACATTTCTCCCTAGATATGGTCCCTACAGGGAAGGTAGGTGAGTTTCCCGGTCAGAAAAGATATCTGTGGTTGGAATTCCAGCACTACCTCTCACTAGTTATGTGACCTGGAAGTGATAAGCTTTATCTCAGTTTTCTCATCTGTAAAGTGGGGTTAATAAAAACACCCATGCTAGGAATAGTAATCCATGCCATCCAGTGCTGGTCCAGGCTCAATACTGCGCTAACTCATATGCTGATCCTTACAGTTACCCCGGGAGCCATTTGCTAGGAGAGAATGGACGCAAAAAGAGGTCAAGAGGTGGAGCCTCGGCTTGACCCGTGAAGTCAGAGTTTAACCACTAGAACCAGTATTTCTACATACTTCATAGAATGCCTGTCACATAACAGATCTCAAGAATATTAACTGCAGTTATTGGCATCCATGCTGTTGTCAAACTAACCCAAATTTTAGGCAAAAAGAGACACACTTTACAAATCACCACCATCAAACCTTGTCTGATGGCATTTTAATCAGTCTCCATCTGGAAAGTTGATGGCAAGATTCCACAAAAGCTGTGGAGTCATATGGTTTGTCCCATTGGGCTGCCACCCCTGTTTCAGTCTGAGACAGGAGGTGCTACATATGTGAAAATGTCCACCATAGCATTGTTTCTAGTAATGAAATAACACCAGCATCCTCTACATGTCCAGTGAAAGAGGACTGGTTGGACAAATGTTTGAGCCGTGACATGCAAGAACACAGCCATTAGATAAAATTGCTATTTAACCTTGCTCATCTACTTGTGATATTATGCAAAACTACATAAAATAGCTTGTACATCAAATGCGTGTAATATATACATATGGACAGAGTTTGAAAGGCAGTAAACAAAAATGACGCCAGATATCATTGGGTACCTGTTCTGCAACCGTCCCAGGCTGGGTAGGGTCATTGTCGGTTCAAGCAGCTTGAAAGAGAACCTTGGAGCCCTTGGCATCATCCCCACAGGTTAGGGGAAAACAAGCCAGCGGGGAGACAGTAACTTGGGCTCCCCTGCGAGTCCTACGCTCTTTCTTCTCTTAGCCGTTCTCTGACGCTCTCCCACCGTTCTCCGCCGCATGCTCTCTCCTCTGCTGCCGCGCCATTATATGCTTAGTGTCTCGGCTCAGGTGTGTCTGTATATGCACACACACAGCACACTCCAGGTGCTGCCATCAGGCACGCGTGTGAGACCACAGGTGTTGATTATAGATGCTAATGGCAGGAGGGAGGGAAAAAACCTGATAACTTCCTACTCTACAGTACCTGAGTAGAGGAATATTTTTCATTTTTCTTTAACATTATTTTATCCTTTCACTAGCAAATTCACAAGCACACACATGCTTTAATTTCTGGGCAGATAAAAGAATGCAGAGTATTTTAATTAGGAAGAAATTAAATAGATTCTTTTAACATTTATCTGCATACAAAGGAGATCTTACCAAGTGATCTTTTAAAACTGCTTTTTAAAACTGTTAGGAGAATATTGCTAAACAAAGGCAATTCAAACAAAGCCTTGGGGTAATTTCACATAATAATGAAAGTCTAGCCTTCCGTCTTCCCAAAATAGCCAAGGACTTGACTTTAACTGAACCAGAAAACAAAATAAAACAAAAAGCCCATGTCTGAAGACAACAAATCTCTGGGGTCTGACTCTTAAGCTTCCCCATTAGACAAGTCTTAGCTGGTATCATAAGCCACAGGTAGCTGTGTGGGCCAAAAAAATTAAACCACAAAAAACAAAAAAACAAAAACCCAACCAAATATGTTGGAACTGGGAGGGACAGGATCCAAATCCATCTCAGCATAATGAAAAGACAGACACTAAAGAGATACAATTGATTAGGATGGAAGCAGAATGTTGAGTTGAATCTCATAAAAGCAATTATAAAAGTGGATGATTTGACAGCATTTTATGTTACAACAGTACCCAGAGTTTGACTTCTGGATCTTTTAATGGGGAACAATATCATTAAAAACCAAGACCTTTGGGGCTTCATTTAAAGAAAGAAAGGTGCTCTTGAAGGACTATCATTAATTTTAAAGTTAAAATTAGTTTAAAATTCATTGAGGACTTACATATCGGTCCTTACACTGAATGTTGGATAGCCAACAATGAGCACAAAAGACATTCTGGCATAAGGAGACAGGGACGGGATTGGTCTATTAAAGCTGTACTGTCCAATATGTGCCAGCCACTAGCCACATGTGGCTATTTTAATTTCAATTTAATAAAGATAAAATTAAAAAAACAGATTTTTTTCTTACTACTGCTTTAAATCTTTATTTTTTAAATTTTATTTTATATATTTTTACATCATTTTTCATTTTTGTCCAATGTATGCATTTTCACCTCGGTTATAGTCACTGTGAAATTCCCACCACTCATTCACCTGTGATCTATCACCATGGTCCTGTGTGCGTTTCCCACCCTTGTTTTGATCCTACTCCCTTCTCCCCCTGCAGAATGTCTCTGTGTCATAATAGCCTGTTGATTTTGATTTTTACTTTATTATAATTTTTAAAAATGGAGCTTCCATATGATCCAGCAATTCCTCTCCTAGGTATCTACTCAAAGGACACAAAAACATTAATCCAAAAGAACACCTGCAGGGCCTCCCCTGGGGGCGCAGCGGTTGAGCGCTGGGCTGCGAAGCTGTCTGCAGCCTCTGCAGCTCCGGTTTGATCCCTGGCCACTGGTGAGGGTCCCACATGGCTCACAGACCTCTCCTGACGTACGCACTGCTCCCCTCAGCAGTGTATTTTGTAGTTCTGCCTGTTCTGTTCCCAGCTCTGGCTCTGGTGAATTCTCTCACCCTCCCGCAATTCTGACTGTACCCAGTGCTTGTATAAATAAATAAATAAATCTTAAAAAAAAAAAAACCAAAAGAACAGCTGCACCCCTATGTTTTTTGCAGTACTATTTACAAGAGGTAAGCTATGCAAACAACACAAATGCTCCCAAATAGATGACTGGATCAAGAAGATGTGGCATATATATACAAAGGAATATTACTCAGCAATCAAAACAGATAAACTCACATCATTTGCAGCAACATGGATGGAGCTGGAAGGGATCATGTTCAGTGAAATAAGCCAGAAAGAAAAAGAGAAATACCAGATGGTCTCACTTATAGGAGGAATGTAGAGTGTCCAGATATTTTTTTTTTTTTTTTTTTGCTTAACTAGCCATGCTCAAGCGCTCTATGGCCACTCCACATGGTAGCTAAATGACTACCACATTGGGCTATGCAGATATAAACTAATCTCAAAATTGCAGAGTTCTGTTGGACAGTGTGGGGCTGCCATGTGATGAAGAGAGCTGTGTATGGGATGTGGCGCTACCTATAGGGGTGGTGTTGGTACAAGATGAAGTTTGAAGGATTAGGATTCACAACCCCAATGATGTAGACTGAGATTTATCCTGCTATTGCAGTCTTTAGATGAAACAATTTGGGAAAAGTGAGAAGAAGAGGTATTTTCTCTGTGAATTGCTGGGTAGGCAGAGATGGTGGGGGGAAGTATATCATGCTATTCCTAACAAAGGGAGACACATCAAGAGTAAAAGAAATATAACAGGAAATACTGGGATTTTACCAAGTAGTCCACATATTTTTCAAAAGCCATATTAGCAGTGTGGATGACAATTAGGCAGCCAGCTATGCATGAAGAAGTTATAAATACAGCTGTGTCTGCTCGATCACTCACTAAAAAGGATATTCTGAGGAGTTTCCATAACTGAGAATATGAAGTTAGACCCACTGTCAGCAAATGCCAAATCTTATGAAGTGGGTCCCTGAATTTCAGTATCCCCCAGTATCAAAGGATAAATGTTCAGTGGTGTTCTCACCTCCTCATCTTCCCAGTTGAAATACCCCAAACACAAATCCTTAGTCTGAAAAGAGTGAAGCGGTGTTTGCTTCTTTGAATTATAAGATATATTCTAAGGGCTGCGTCTGGGGCTCCAGAAACAAAACACGCTGGAATGCAGGCAAGGGAGGGATGCTAATGCCTCTTCTTTACACTTGAAGGGAGATGCCACTAAGTAGAGACCTACTGTGAGGAAACACATGGGTAGCTTAGGCAGAAAGTAAGGAGATAATTGTGCAAAGGAAACTGAAATCACCATGCCTGTCACGACCTGTTTCTAGACCACCTGGAATTCAAAAATTTATATTCTTACTTTCAGTCATTGGTCTTCTTGGGAATAATGAGGAGTGACATATAAAAAAGTCTACCGTGAAATCAGAAAGAGAGGAGATGCTCGATAAATTGCAGCTGTAAATAGTCACTCTCGGTTCTTGGACAAAGGCCTGTCTAGTAACTTACTCCCTGGCAGGTAGCCTGGATTCTGACCACTTTCCCTCAGGACAGCTTCTGTGTTGCCTGTTCTAGGATCTTGCTAATCAAAGTGCAGTCATGGGCTCTGCAACATTGGCACTGCCTGGGAGATAGTCAGATATGTGGACTCTCAGGTCCCATCGAGAACAAAATGAGAGAGCCCCTAAATTTTACACCCATTTCTAGGGAATTCAGATACTGTTATAGGGCAACCCCATTATAAAACGGGTTGCCTGGCTGTGGGTCCTCACCCACGTGCTTATAAGGGACTTATTAATACTCCACTGCAGGCACACACAAAAGGTTAATAAAAGGTTTATTTACAAGGGAAAGGGAATTAAGGAAATGTACAACTCAGGGAGAAAATAGGGAAATAAAGTCTTTAATGCGTCCTACCCGATCCGCCGACCTGGAAACCCAAAGGCACTCTCAGCGCTGGCCGGACGCTGCGAGCTGGTGGAGAGTCAAAGTGGGGGAAACCCTCCAAAGCCCATGTGTCTGGCTTTATACCAAACCTGGCTGCTTAACCCCACCCTCAGGTCCCAGCCACCTTCCCTTGGGTGGTGATGGGATTTGGGGTTCCCAGTGTCTTTAGCTTTGGCCTGGGGTGGGGGTGGAGTCCACAAAGCCTGTATGGAATTAGCTTTAGGACATCCTTTTCCCCCTAACAATTCCCCCCTTTCACTTTTTGCCACCATTTCTGTGGTGATGAAGATCGAATATATGGATGTTGGGATGCAGTAATTTTAGGGGGAAAAGGATGTCCTAAAGCTAATTCTGTACAGGCTTTGTGGACTCCCCCCCCCCCAACAGTACATGTTACTGTTTGTACAATGCTGCCCTGGGGCACAGGGGTTGGAGGTGGAAGCCCAAGGGTCTTGCAGAGCTTGGAAATGGCATTCCCAGGTTCAGATGCATGAAAGTAACTCCCAGATAGAAGGCAGAGTTGTACCCTTGCCACGAGTGGCACCATGCTGCACTGGGGTTCACTTATCACCCTGAGCACACAGGCTGGGCAGAGTGGATGCTTTCTGCAGATGTTTGCACAGACTTTTGACAGGTACCTACAGACACAGGCACACAGACATATACAAATGTGCACACACAGGCATATACACATGCACACATATACACATAAACATAACACACAGACATGCACACACACAAGACACATACACACCAACACACACCTCATACATCCATAACATATACAGAGAGATTAAAAACACACAAAAACCTGCACATATAGCTTCCATAAAAATCAATTTTTCTGATCTCTTAGTCTTCAACTGAGCATAATGTACAGAAAGAATCTTTGGTCTGATCACTTTCTGAAAAGATGCCAAAAAGAAAGTAGAGAGAAGAGAACTGCTTACTAGGCGAGAACTGAAAAGTTGCAGAAATCAAAGTAGAAGAGAGAGGTCCTCTCACGGGGCTGGGCTGAAGGGTTGGGGCACTGCATGGCCTTGCTCCTGCTTTGAGGTTGGGTCCCTGACCTTGAGATGCCATTGGATGGGATCCCCTGGGAGGGGTAGACAATGAAGCATCATCCTTAGAGGTCCTAAGGGGTAATAGGGAATTTGTCAGAAATGCACGTTCTTTAGGAATCTACGTTTAAACCAGTACCTGGAGAGATTTGGTTAGTGGTTTTGCCCACACTTTGGAAGCTCAGCTCTGCTGGGAAGGGAGACAGAGGGACCAGAAGCCTGATGGTGGGTGGAGGGAGCTCTGTGGAGTGGGAGAGCTACGTCACTGGAAGCCCTAGCAGAGGGCCCTGAGGAGTCGTGAATGGGCACTGTGTTTGGGAGGTCTGATATTCAGTCCTCCCTGTGGACTGGACCCCAGCTCTGAGCAGGGCATGCTTCTCCTAGCATCTATGTTTCTGGGTTATTAATAACAGCCTACACAGCTATCTCATAGGATCTTGGCACAGATTCAGTAAAATTAATGCAAGAACGTTGCTGAATTTTAACCCAACTCCTACTGCCTGGTATGCTCTGCAACCCTCCTACCAAGCATGGGCCTCCTACCTGCTGTCCCCAGGGACCTCATTCACCCTCACTTCACAGGCCAGATGTCATTATTGCTGGGGAAGATCCTTGCTACCCCTCAGGCTGGAGAGTGTTCTGGTTTACACTGCTGTGGAACTGGTATGCTTCCTTTAGAACACCTCCCACATGCTTATTTGTGTGACAAGTTCGTGTGACAGTATCTGCCTCACTGACTGGCCCCACAAAGCCAGAAGAGTGGATGTTCCTGCCCATTGACAAATCCCCAAGGCTGAGACTCAGCATGTGGCACATAAGAAACCCCGGATTTAATACTGATTACAAAGCCCTCATCTAAAGAGGCACATCCTCTTTAAGAGACTGGAGTCCAAAGCTTTGGCCTCAGCTTCAGCCATCTGTCCCCTCCTTCCATCCATGGCACCTGAAAGCTGACAGTCGGTTCTGGTTCCATGCACTGTAGGCCAGTTCACTGAGTGGTCTGAATTCGTGAACAAGAAACACAGAGGTGAATGATACCTAGGTACATCAAATTGATCACTTGCCTTTTAAAAGAAAGAAACTAACATTTATTTGGAGTTCAATATATGTCTGCTTTTTAAATGCATTGTCTCCTTTTCCCAAAACAACGTGGAGAAATACTCATGGCAACGAAATCCAGAAATCTAAGTGGTCCATGTTCTATGTTATGCTCGGCAGGATTCAGACTTAGGTCTGACCCCTGAATTCATGGTCTTCTCCATGCTTGCAAAATGTTCTTCCATGGACTCCTCTTACTTTTTGGTTAATTCTCTTTAGTAACAAGTAAAAGTATTATTTACTTAATAGTTTTGCTTTACATTGTTATGATTCACTATAGCCTTCTCCAAGGTAAAATTATCCACAAATGTAGGGGTATGATGGGCTTATTATTAGTTTTCCCTAACATACATGAAGATCCACATTAAAACACACCATGACACCCTGCCACACATGGCAAAGTGGGGCTGTCATAGCACCAGCTTTGCCACAACACTCCCTCTCAGGGTGTCATGGGCTTTCTGAAAAGAAAAATGTCCTTCTTATAATTGCAGTTCTCACATGACCACAGTGAATAGCATGGGAGACATCTGGGGGTTCAAGTCACCCTTAATCTGTTTAAATTAAAAAGTACTTTATCCTAGGGCGGAGCCATGAAGCACCACATGAACATGAGCCAATCAACTGCTTCATTTCAGGGGCTGTGAGAGTGGTGAGGAAGGTAATAAGAACTAATGTCTGAAGCCCATTATAGGAGGAGGGCACTTGATTTCTAAAATGGAGGGGAGGTGAAGTGAAGCTGGAAGAACAGCTTTGACTGAAGTGTGAGTGTGGGACCCCCATGGCCACCCTGCCTGACACCCCAGTACCAAGGTTCCTCTCCTTCTGTATCTTGGGGGTGTCTGTACCAGATGCATGAGCTGTCAAAACACAATACACAAACTGATGACTCTTTAAATCAAGCAATGTACCATAATAATGGACAGGGGAGGTATACAAAGCATAGATAAAATCCTTTAAAAATAAAGCAGGAACATGATTAACCAAATTACAAAGCACGCACAAGCACACTGGCCTTTAAGCGTCACGACAGACTATTAACATCTTGCCCTTCATTTGGCTCATCATCTCATCTCTGTTTATGAAAGACGTAATTTAGTCAGACAAAATTTGATACTGTGATCTAACCCAAAGGGATGAACTGATGAAAAACAAAATGCACTACAAGGTTTTTTGGACAAAGGCCAAAATGAAGAAGCTGGCTCTTAAAAGCCATTATTTTTTATAATATGAAGTGACCCAAGCAACAGATGTTAAATCTGGATCAATAGAATAAGAAACAATGCACTGCACATTATGGACTTAGGAGTCATTTTGGAGGAAACAATTTAGAAAACATTCCAGTAACCTCCTTGAACTCTGATAATTCTGCTTCAGGCCAAATATTCAAATGAAATAACACACATACATATTATAAATTGCTTATTTGAGATGATACAGTTCAATATCTGGTTAAACAGTGGATTGTGGGTGTTTCCACCTGCTTTTCCATTTTTCATTTTGGAATCATGTAAAATGAAGAGAATAGATGAGCTATGGGTCTAACCTGATGTGACTCAGTTTCTCTTTTAAACACGGGTAAGTTGTTTCTTACCCAGGTAAGTCTGTTCCCTCCAAACACTAAACTGGATGCTGCCTTTACACCATCCCCAGAATACCTCTTCTGGAATGTCTAGTTGGGATAGTTTACAGGTCATAAACAAAGATGGGTCTCACTGCTTTCACAAGTCCATCTTTTATAATAGTGAAGACTTAAAATGCTAGAAACATACAATGATAACAAGACAGTTGTTACACACTGTGTGTGATAGGGCTAAACACAGGACTAGCAAATACTGGACATCTCCAGTTATGTGTAACTGTAAGTGCAGACATAGAGACTCAAATTAAACCTCGAAATGCATATGAAAAATAAGATGCTAGTGTTTCCCTCCAGAGTGGACCAGAAGAAAGGTGAGATCTGATGGTTATAATGGTGCTATGCACCAATGGCATTCAGGCTCTATGCCAGAGGAATCTCACTGAGATGCAATTTTTCTGGAAGGTGGTTGGAAAATATGTCTCCAGAACCTCAAAGATGTTCACAGTTTCAAAAAAACTTTCCATAAACATTTCGCGGAAATAAAGAAGCCCACAGAGACTTCTCTATAAGTATGTTATTGTGAGTTTATTTATAACAGATGATCTTTAAAGGTTGAGAGTAGTTGGAAGATCTTGAAAAATGCTTTATTTTCCACTCTGGATATAATGTTTGTTGTGATAAAAACAAAAAAGAAAAAATGAATCCAAATTTATGTGAGTCATGTGAAATTTAAATTAACTTTTTTTTCACATCTGAGTGGTTACATATTTAATTAATATAGTGTTATAATTATTTATTATAGTTTCATTTGGTAAAGATAAATATTCTAAACATAGATGACAATATATCCACGTTCCAAGCAGATCATCAACAACTCAAAGGCAGGCACACAACTTTCTAGATATTCCTCCTATAACTAATTAGATGTCTTGAATAAAGAAAAGCATGGATAGATATTTTTATTGAGTTTGTTTACAGTTCTCACATCTTCTCCACTTTCCTACATCTCACAAAGATTCAGCAAAGCTTCTCAACCAAAACTAAAGTAGAGTAGGCTTTGAGTCAGAAAGCCTACCTTTAAATTTCAGCTCTGCTACCTACAAAGTGGTAGGTAGTGTAAAGGGCTTCCCAGAGATTTTAATGTCATAATTCCTGGAACCTGTGGCCATGTTAGGTTACATGACAAAGGAGAATTAAGTTTGCAAATGGTGATAAGTTTGCTGATCAGCAGACCTTAAAATAGATAATTCTGGATTATGTGATGAGTCCAGTGTAATCACAAAGATCCTTGACAGGGAGGGAGAGGAGAAGATCTGAATGATACTATACAGAAGGGACTTGACCAGCCATAGTGAGCATTTTTTAAAAAAAATATTTATTTTGGGCCTCCCTGGAGGTGCAAGGGGTTAAGATGCAACCTATGAAGCTACCTGCAGCCACTGCAGCATGAGTTCGATCCCAGGCCAGAGAGAAAACCACATGGCAGAACAGACCTCTCCTATCACGCCTGCTGCTCCCCTCAGCAGTGTGTTTCATCATTCTGCCTGTTCTTCTCCCCACTCTCTCTCTGGTGAATTCTCTCACCCACCACACCTCTGGCCTGTACCCCAGTTCTCATATGCATAAATAAATAAATCTTTAAAAAATATTTATTTTCGGGCCTCCCCGGTGGTGCAGCGGTTGAGCGCTGGGTTGCGAAGCTGCCTCTGCAGTGCCAGTTCAATCCCCGGCTGCTCCCTGGCCACCGGAGGAGGGTCCCACATGACGCGCAGACCTCTCCTGCTGCCCGCTGCTTCCCCTCAACAGTGTGCTTCGGTCCTTCTGCCTGCTCTGCTCTGGCTCTGGTGGATTCTCTCACCCTCCCGCGCTTCTGACTGTACCCAGTGCTTGTATAAATAAATAAACAAATAAATCTTCAAAAAAAAAATATATTTTTTTACTTATGCATACAAGAGCTGGGGTGCAGCCAGAGGTGGGGGGGGGTGAGAGGATTCACCAAAGACAGAGTGGGGAGCACTCTGTAGCAGACTGACTGAAATATACTGCTGAGGGGAGCAGCGGGCGAGACAGGAGAGGTCTGCTGCACCATGTGGGTCAGCTCCCTGGCCAGGGATTGAACTCATGCTACAGTGGCTGTGGATAGCTTCATAGTGCTGCAACTTAACCTCCTGCACTGCCAGAGAAGCCCCATAGTGAGCTTTGAGATTGGAGGAAGAGGCCACAAGCCAAGGAATGTAGACAGATACCAGTTGCTTTCTTAACCAGGATTCTCCTTTATACCCTCCAGAAGTCTCCAGAAATGAATGAATGAAAGTACGTGCTATTAAAAATTATGCCAAGACAATAGGTTTAAACCAAGACTGTTCTATGCAATCCAAGCCACGTGGTCATCTCATCTTATTTAGTGACTTCCAGATTCTAGGTCTCAGTTTGCACATTTAGCACTCCTGGTTTTTGTCATTCTTATCGTTAAAGGAATAAAAAAATAAATGAGCTTGTGTGTATCATAATTCCCGGTACTTAGGAAATTCTTAACAAAGACTTGTTAGATCAGGTGAGGATGTGGTGACATTGCTGTTCACTCATTCCCAATAGACCTTTATTTAGACTTCTCCAAATGTGGATTCAGTACCCTCGATTCAATTCTTATTTGTCAGTCATTACACCCCCC
This sequence comes from Talpa occidentalis, assembly GCF_014898055.3. Taxonomy (NCBI): domain Eukaryota; kingdom Metazoa; phylum Chordata; class Mammalia; order Eulipotyphla; family Talpidae; genus Talpa; species Talpa occidentalis. The sequence continues at coordinate 19,491,585 of NW_023601754.1, read as the reverse complement.
CCCAACACGCACACTGAAATTGCTTTTTCATTATAGTAATCCAGGTTTCTTTTCAACACCAATCACTTGCATTTCAAGAGATTTTTCTCAGCTTTATTCATTTACCAAAGTTGAATCTCATTATGGACCAGCTCCTGGAGAGTTCCCAGGGAAAAGGTATTTTTAGCCTTTTGTAACATTCCTCCTCCTTCATTACACAGCTCTGTGTGTAGTTTCTCCTTGATGGACTGGATGTTTACAGCTTTCTGAAAATGATCAAAGGGGTGATAAAAGTTTCCTACCTATTAGATTATTAATTAAAGATCTTGATACTATTATCAAATGTTCTTTGTAAAATTTTCTCTTCTTAGAGCTATATTATTTGCTTTGTCAATTTGAAAATTTATTTTTTAAAGTGCATTTTTTGTCAAACATAGTGAAAACTTTTTTCTTATGTATGCATGCTCACAACCAGGATGGACTTTGGGGCATTTTTCTGTTTTATTTTTGAAGTAAGTTTAATTATGTGAAAAAAAAATCTATGCAGATATTCAAAATAACTTAAGCAGCTTGGGTAAAGTCTCAGTGAACATCCACGACCCCAAGAGGGGCACAGGCTGAAATTTTTAATTGGTTCAAGTAGAGTTTATATAAACCAAGGATGTTGGAATTATGCCAGATCCATTAAGAATATGTACAGGGGTTAAGGGGATTTTCATGCAGAGATGAGACATATAATACTTTTGAGAACAAAGCAGTAGGAGAAAATTACTGGGGATTTTATTTTCACTTGTCTTTCTCTCTCTCTAAAGGAAAATTCAGGGGAATAGAATGGAATGCAATTTTCTTTTTGTTTACAGATCTAAAGTCATTTTGTCAAATAAGTATTAAAAATGTCTTATAAAACATGATACTCCCCCAAAATTAAGATTGATAAGAAAAATTTAAAGTACAGCCTAATAAATTCCAGATGGATGAAAGTATTAAGAGAAAAAAGCCATTGCATATTTATGTAATGGAGTGAGGAGTGTTAAAGGCATAACTTCTTATGTGAATCACTGAGAGATTAAACTACTTAAATACAAGATTTTATATGACTAAAGCAGGAAATAAAATAAACAGAAAGCTGAGAAAAGCGTTTGTATCCTATAAAACAGAAGCTTACTATTCTCAATATAAAAGAGCTGGTTAAAAATGAATAGCAAGGTATGGAAACGACTTAAATACCCTAGAACAGATGAGTGGATCAAGAGAATGAGGTATATAGACACAGTGGAATACTACTCAGCGATCAAAAAAGATAAAGTAGTGCCATTTGTGGCAACAAGGATGGAACTAGAAGGGATTATTCTAAGTGAAGTGAGCCAGAAGGAAAAAGAAATACTGGATGGTTTCACTGATGTGTGGAATCTAGAGAAACAAAAGGATCAGACAAAGGCAAACTGTACGACTGAACCTTGAAAACAGACTGTAGAGATACTTAGGAGGGAAGGGGGAGAGTAGAGGAGGAGGGAGGAGAGAGATGTAAAGTGTGGCGGAAGACTATGAGCATTTTGGTGGTGGGAAACCTATGGTGACCATACCTGAGGGGAGAAATACTATATCTTGAAAAAATAAACAAGGATGTTATGAAACAATCAATTAAAAAAAAAAAAAACAATTCGCAAAACACAAAAAAAGCTATAAGCACAAAATAAAATTAAAACAGCGTAGCTTTCGATTTACAAAATTACCGAAATAATTAGAAAAACCTAATAGTCAGTGTTTAAAAAAATTCTCAATCATTATGGTTGAAATTAAAACATTGTTGTGCACTGTAATTTGTCCATATGCATCACAAGTCTTGAAAAGTGTGATTTCACTTGTAGAATGTAGCCTGTGTGTGGGGTGGGGAGGGGCTGGGGTGAGGTATTTACTAACATATATACAAATTATGCTTAAAAATAGGAAAAAATATAAACAGTATAATATTCTAAAAGGATGCTGATGCAATAAACTGGTATCTGCACAAATCAGGATATTATATTGTCAAAACACTTTAAAGGAAGAAAAAGTGAGTATATATTATAAAAAAAGAAAAAAAAAGAAAAAGTGAGTGGTATGGAGTTCATGGTATGAAGAAAAATACCTGATTACAAAGTAACATGCCATTTAATGCTAGCTTGAACCAGATGAAGGCACTGCACTAGTAAAGAGCATATTACAATATTAGCAGTGGTTTTATTGCAGGTGATTTTTTACTTTACCTCTCCCCACTTTTCCAGATTTTCTGTCATGGACATGTGCTAATCTCAGAATTAAAAAACAATCTATGACATTTATCTAAAAATTGTAACTTATTCAGATAGCGACTACAGATTGGCTACTATTTATTACAAATGGGGAGCAAAGGTGTCTGCCACGCTTAATGACATTGGCATCTCTCAGCCTTCATGGTTAAGGAGGTGCAAGTGAGTATTAGGTGTTCCGAGGTCTGGGGTCATCAGAAATCTAGCAGAACACAGAGAATCAGTCTTTTTTTGTTTGTTTTCACAGGTATGAGTTTTGGATAAAAAAGGGTCTGTTGCAAATGACAGAACTTTATCATCTGGAACTTGCTTCCATCAGCTTTTTCTGAGCCATTGCTGTTATCAGAGTCTGCCTTTTCTCTGAGGTCTCAATCTCATGGAAGAATTCTGAGAACCAGGAAACTGCTGAGGTTGAGAAACTGCTTTAGATTCAGGGAAAATTGGTGAAAGTCCTAATGCTACCCCATAACTGTGACTTTAAACCTATTCAGTTACTTTTTGAGAATTTCAATGTGCTCATCCTAATGCGAGATTGGGACCTGTCTCCCAGTGTTGTTGGAAGGGAAGAACATGAGGTTGGAAAGCATTTCACATACTGGGCACTTAGCAAGTGTGAAGTCAGTAGTAGCTCTCTGAATCCTCTTATGAAGCAAGAAAAGCATTCCCATACTCTCATGTTCTTGATTAGGCCTCACAGTCTCAAGCATCTAAAGAAAGTCGGACAAACTTTCTGAAAGAAACTGCCTTATGAAGCTGAAGCTCCACAGAATCAATAGAAAGCACCCATGTCTTGGTGCCCAGTCCCTATTCAGATCTCCATATGAAGTATGGGTTTGGCTAAGGTGTGGGTTGCACTCAGATCTCCTTCCTGCCTGCTTTCCCCTGTTCCCAGTGTCATCAGAGTGAGGTGGTCGTTGCTGGCTCCATACCTGTGCTCTGGGGACTCAGCCCTGAGCTGACCTCACTGTGCCTGAAACTTGTCATTCAGTTACCCATCTCTGCTGAATTGGTCCTACTTTTTGGCTTTGGGCTGTGAGGCCGCTGGGTCCACTTTATACTTTGGGCCAGCCTCACCCCTGTTCCAGGTAATCCTCAGGAACTGTGCTTGGATTCCATGCCTGGCCAGGTGTGTGTTGGCAGCCTCCCTTTCCATACTACATCCCTTCTTTCAGGGGACATGGTCTTTAATTAATGATGCTCTCTTGATTAATTAGTAATTAGTAATGAAATAAATAATTAAAATAATTTTAAGTTTTATTTTAAATTTGTAAATATTTTATAATTTTAATTTGGGGTTACATATTTACTCTTCCATATGGACACACTGAACTTTTTATTTTGAAATAATTTTTACTCACATGAAGGTATAAGGAATAATTGAGAGATGCCATGTGATCTTTATCCAGTCTTGTGTTGGGAATAATATTTCTAAAAATTGATTTTGCATCTGGCTTCTGGGTATATATTCAAAAGAACTGAAAACATAGTCTTGAGAAGATACTGTGTACACCTGTGCTCATAGCAGCATACATACCAACAGCTAAGAGGTGGAAGCAACCTAAGTGTCCGTGGACCAATGAATGGTAAAAGAATTGTGGTCTATGCATACAATGTAATGCTATTCAGCCTTTAAAGGGAAGGGAATCCTGTCACATATTATAACATGGACAAACCTTGAGGACATTATGTTAAGTGAAAGAAGACAGTCACAAATAGACAGGTACTGTGTGATTCCTCTCATATGAGGTATCTCAAATAGTCAAGTTCAAGATGTAGGGGAGTGGTGGCTATCAAGGGCTGAAAAGGGAAGGAATGGGAGCTGTCACTAATGCCATAGAGTTTCCAATTTGCAAGGTGACAAAGTGCTGGGGTCTGTTTCACTACAATGTGAATATAGTTAACATTACTGAAATGTACACTTAAAAATGATTTAAGTGGAAAACTTTATGTGCTTTCTTACCATAATAAAAGAAAAACTTTAATTTGCATGGAATCACCTGGAAACTTGAGTAATGAGGGATTTTGGAACCCCACATCAGGGATTCAGAAAGGTCTCAGTGAGCCCTAGAGTTTCTGTGTAATGTCATCCCAAGTAGTACTGACGCTATAGCACACAGACTGCACTTTAGGCAAACCTTCCCTGGGCAGCTCCCTAATCAAACAGAAGGTGCTAAGACCCAGCAGATTTAGATTGGGCAGCTCAACTAGGTGGTTACAGGGTTAATAAATGTGCTTATTGGTTTTAAGTCTCCCCAGGAGACACAAACACAATTAGTTTGGACCACCTGACTTGAGTCAATGCTGGTATGTGGCTGAATTGTCCCCTTTTTTTCTTTAGGAATTTAAAACCCAGGGGTTGTCTTTGTAAGAGAAGAATCAAAATTAACTCCAAGGTGAAAAGTGGTCATCAACCTGATGCCCAGTCCTTTTTCCTCACATCAATCCCATCAGCAGATCCTATCAGGTATACCTTTTCTAGCCTCCATCTCACATCTCTCACTCTGTTTGTGACCCTCTCAGCTAAACCATTCTCTCTCACCCTTGTCACTTAGACCATCTCATGACCCTCTCTGCTCCTACTCTTACACCCACACTCAATTTACCTCACAGTTTTCCAGGCTACCTCTAAAATTGTAGGTTGGACCTTTTACTCTTCCGCTTTCCAACCATCTCCCATCAAGTGTGTTTGAATTCTTTCTCATGGCCTACAACTCCCTGAAGTGAACCTTGACTAGCCTAGCCACAACTCCATCACAGTTGGATCCACTCTAGTCCAGCAACACACCCTTTCTTGGTATTCTTCAAGTCTGCTAACTTAATTTCCATTGGGGGTCTTTGAAGACACTATATTCTCACCGGCAACACTCTTTCCTGAGGAGGTGTCATGGCTCCCTTCCTTCATTTCATGCATGTCCTTTCTTAAACCAGAGGGCTTGCTTAACTACTGGACCAAGCCATCAAGGTGCACTTTTTTTTTTAAAGATTTATTAATTTGTTTATACAAGCACTGGGTACAGTCAGAAGCGCAGGAGGGTGAGAGAATCCACCAGAGCTAGAGCGGGGAGCAGAACAGGCAGAAAGATGAAGTACACTGCTGAGGGAAACAGCGGGTATGGCAGGAGAGGTCTGCGCGCCATGTGGGACCCTCGCTGGTGGCCGGGGATCAAAACTGCGCTGCAGAGGCTGTGGGCAGCTTTGCAGCCCAGCGGTCAACTGGGCTCAAGGTGCACTTCTTATCCTAAGTTGTTGCCATGTGTAGGGTAAGGAAAAATGTCAGGCTTTTCTGCCCTCCCGCCATCAGGATAGATGATGGATCCCTGCAGTCCTGAACGCATGCCTGATGGCGGGCACCTGGAGTAGGGTGTGGGCATAGGTAGATGGGATTCACCTAGGCTAAGACTGCTTTTTAAGGGCGGCATCACAGGGACGCCAGTAGAAGCTGAAGAGAAGCCAAGAGAGAAGCAAAGAAGCAGAAGCAGAGAATGCCAGAGAGCCCAGAGAGAGTGCGGATTTGCTGGGGGCTGGGAGCACTGCCAGCCTCCCAGCCCCCCAGCACCCCTGCCTGCCATGTACCGGGTAAATCCCAATAAAATGACCTGCAAAAAGTCACTAAGGACTCTGACTCCTCCTTTACCCGGTCTCCTGGATCACAGAAAACCTGCACTGTGTCGAGTCCAGCCCTTTACACCATGGCTCTTACTCTTACAGGTCTTTAGGCAGCTACTTCTTTAATTGTATGCCACCTCTACTGGACTGTAATTCCACAAGGACAGGGAATTTGTCTGTCTTGCCCCCTCAGCACAGTAGAACACTTTTCCTAGAGTAGGTTTTCAGTAAATGTAGCCAATGAACAGTGAATGAGTTAAGGGCTTTTAGTTTAAAGAAAAGTCTCTTTTTTTTTTTTTGAGAAGACAGATCAATAGACATGACAGAAGTGCCACTTGTCTTTTGAAAATTCCCTGAGGGTGAACCTGGCCAAAAGGCAATACATTAAGGATTCAACAAAAGTATATCCTATCTATTTCTGAGGAAGAAACCAAATTCAGTGAAGTTGCTATAACTATCTAAAGAAGTGAAAACATTTTACATGGGATTATTCATGGTTTGGCAATGACTGATAGGAAATGATTTTGTTCTGACACACATATTACTAATAAGCATATTTAAATGAAGGAAAATAAAGCACGTGGAACTTAATACAAATTCTAGCTCACCAAAGTGATTCCATCTGTCTTTACAAATGAGGTAATGAAAGTTGCAGGAATTGACTCATATTTCTTACATAAATCCCTCTTTACCATTCTTATAACCCTAGCTCAGCATCTCTTCTTTGGTATTTTACTTCTGCACAAAATGCCTCACACAACCAGATATGACTGTGTCAAGATCCAGCTGCATTCTGCTAGAGTTTCTGATTTTCTACCCAGATTGTCTCTTTTGACCAGATGTCCCCAAACTGATGCACAGGTTCTGAGTGTCAGAGCACAGACCACCCATGTTACAATCAGCTTGCCTTTCACTTTGCTCTGGACCATCCAGACTTCCCCTGGCACAGTGTCACCAACTTCCTCAAATATACAGGCCAACCTGGAATAAAAGTGCCAATGTAACTTGTTTCTTTGCTCATGACATCAATTTCTGCATGATTCTAGGTCCTGCAGAGATAAAGTGGGAGTATAGACCAACCACCTCTTAATGTTGTGCAGCCAATGGCCCAGTAAGCATGCCATTACTGTATAAAGGGTAAATGTCAGTGAATCATAATTTATCTGATATCTCCCTTCTCTTATGATTTTTGTTAGGGTGAACTACATGAATTTGCAAATTTTGTAGGTTAAGCATAATAAAATACTGGTAATTCCAAATTTCAGCCTACAATGCTCTTGCAAAGGCCTGAAAATTGGAGTGCTGAGCATTGTCCTGAACTATAATGGTACTGCAAGATCCTTGGAAGAGTGGCAATTTGATATTCCTCTCAGGATTTGGTTCAGATGAAGGGGTAGTAACTGATGGGACAGTAGGAACATGGTTATTGGGGGAGTCATTGCTACAAAGGTGTTTCCAAGAAAAACAAAGAGGTTATTCCTTTGTTTTGTTGTTTGGTGAAAAATTCTAGTTAAAAAGAGTAAACAGTCTCATCGTCTGGCAAGGTGAGTAGGAAAGATATAGCCTGTTCCCTCATCTTGGGCTCATCTCAGATAATGTGTTCTATTTCTGATTCCCATTTAAATGGATTTCCTCATACTCCTATCAGTTCTTAACTCTTTTCTTTATCACATGATATGCTTGTCTATGCAATTTGTAGAGATGATCCATTTGGTATACACCGTGTCCTCGCTTTACTTTTTCAGTTTAACTGAGCATCTAACATGCTTCATATTTAACTTTTTGAGATTTTACTTCTCTTGTCACTGTAGCAAACAAGAAGGGAAATTGTGGACTTTATTTTGCAGTGAGTGAATATTACAGTGGGAGTGCGTAAATGCATGGGGTCATTTGCCTGCTAAAGACATAGTGCAATCTCAGAATGTGCATAGTTCCATGATGATGTGGCAACTGTTCAGTCCTCCTTCGTAGGTCAAGGACATTTTCTTAAGGGTGGTTGCAGTTTAGCTAAATTTTGGAAGAGTTTTCTATGAGAACAAGGATGGGGGGATAGGATTCTGGGGAGATAAAACAATATGAAGATATAAAGTATCAAAATGCTATAAAATAGAGGCCAATAAATTATAACCCACAGCTCAAATCCACCCTGCTGTTTTTTTTTTTTAATATTAAATTTTATTTTTATATTCCCCCATACAATTGCAAACGCCCCATTCTGACCCCAATCCTTCCCCTCCCGCCCCCCACCCCCAAAAAGTGTCTCTGGTTCATAGTTTTTTGTTGATTTTGATTTTCACTTTCTTATATTCATTTTCCTGGTCCCTTATTTAAGTTTTCTAGATTCCTGCTATGAGTGAGACCATCCGGTATTTTTCTTTTTCTTTTTGGCTTATTTCGCTGAGCATGATCCCTTCCAGCGCCATCCATGTTGCTGCAAATTGCATGTGTTTATCTTTTTTGAATGCTGAGTAATATTCCATGGTATATATGTACCACATCTTCTTGATCCAGTCATCTATTTTTGGGCATTTGGGTTGTTTCCAAAGCTTAGCTATTGTAAACAGTGCTGCTATAAACATAGGGGTGCAGGTGCTCTTTGGAATTGATGTTTCTGTGTCCTTTGGGTAAATACCTAGGAGTGGAATTGCTGGATCATATGGAAGCTCTATGTTTAGTAGGTCCAGAAATCTCCACACAGCTCTCCATGGTGGTTGGACCAGTTTGCACTCCCACCAACAGTGCAGAAGAGTTCCTTTTTCTCCACATCCTCGCCAACATTTGTTGTTGCTAGTTTTTTTAATATGTGCCATTCTCACTGGTGTAAGATGGTATCTCATGGTAGTTTTGATTTGCATTTCCCTGATTACAAGTGATGTTGAACATTTTTTCATATGTCTGTTGGCCATTTGCATTTCCTCTTCAGAGAAGTTTCTTTTTAGCTCTTCTGCCCATTTTTTGACTGGATTATTTTCTTTGTTGTTGCTGAGTCTCATCAGCTCTTTGCAGATTTTTGTGATCAGTCCTTTATCATTAGTGTTGGGTGCAAAAATGTTCTCCCAGTTGGTGGGGTTTCTCTTTGTTTTTGTTATTGTCTCTTTTGCTGTGCAGAAGCTCTTTAATTTGATGTAGTCCCAGCTGTTTATCTTTGCCTTCACTATCACTGCTTTGGGTGATGTGTCTGTAAAGATGTCTTTGATGTGCAAATCCCGTAGTGTTTTGCCTATATTTCCTTCTATGTATTTTATGGTTTCAGGTCTTAAGTCTAGTTCTTTAATCCATTTTGAGTTGATTTTTGTGTATGGTGTGAGGTAGTGGTCAAGCTTCATTCTTTTGCATGTAGCGACCTGCTGTTTTTTAAAGGAAGCATTGGAATACAGCCACATTCATTCATTTGCCTATTGTCTGAGGCTGTGTTTGCACCAGAACAGCAGATTTGAGTAGCTACGAAAGAGCCAGTGGCTCACAAAGCCTAAAATATGTATTATCTGACCTTTAAAATAAAGTTTTCTGACCACTCTTTTAAAACATTGAGTGCAAAACAAAGCAGGAAAATACCCAGGTAGAGATGCGAGTTTGCTGTATATTACAAACCCAATTTTACAACATGAGGTCTCTTTAAATAAACTGTCACTTATTACTACTTATTCATTCAACAAATATACTCTTATACCCAGTTAGATCCATACTGAAAAATGCTATAATTGAAAAATAGCATCTTAGGAATTTTAAAGCTCATTTACAGCCTCCATTTAGTGGGATAAAACAAGTATTAGGTAAATAATTTTATCAGAGAACATGGTGTGAGGGAGGTACTCAGAGAAGACCTCTCAGATGGTAGTTCACAGGGGGATTGGAGGGGAAGAGCCTCAGCAAGTGCCTGTACCTTTGAAAAACTGCACACAAGACAGAAACTGAGCAGAAGGAGCAAAGTGATGAGACAAGCATGGGCTGGGGCGGAGGGGATAGAGAGGGCCAGGTCAGGTGGACCTTGTAGACATTGTTAAGAGTTTACTCTCCTTGGGCTTCCCCTAGTGACGCAGGTGGTTGAGTGCCTGCTGTGAAGCTGTCCGCAGCTTCTGCAGTGCAGCTTCGATCCCAGCTGGCTGGCGAGATGCCCACATGTGCGGCAGACCTCTCCTGTCTTGCCCGCTGGTCCTCTCAGCAGTGTATTTCAGTCAATCTGCCTGTTCTGTTCTCCGCTCTGTCTCTGGTGAATCCTCTCACCCTCCCGCACTTCTGGCCTATACCCCGGTTCTTGTATGAATAAATAAAAATCTTAAAAAAAAAAGTTTACTCTCCTTCTTAAAGGCAACTCAATGCCACAGAAACCTTCTCATGGAGCTACTTTGGAAAACAGGCAGTTCCCTGAATAGTTCAGCACAGAATTTCTGTACGACCCAGCAATTCTACTCCTAAGCATCTACCAAGGAGAAAGAAAAACATGGTTTACACATATGGAGGGTAAAGAAAATGTCAGGCTTTTCTGCCCTTCCGCCATCAGGATAGATGATGGATCCTTGTCCTGAATGCATGCCTGATGGCGGGCACCTGGAATAGGGTGTGGGCATAGGTAGATGGGATTCAGCTGAGCTAAGACTGTGCTTTTAAGGGCGGCGTCAAGGGGACGCCAGGAGCAGCAGTAGAAGCCGAAGCAGAAGCCGAAAGAGAAGCCGAGAAGCAGCAGAACGAACGCTAGAGAGCCCAGATAGAGTGAAGACTTGCTGGGGGCTGGGCGGCCTGCCAGCCTCTTAGCCCCCCAGCCAGCACCCCTGCCTGCCGTATGCCTGGTGAACCCCAATAAAAAACCTGCAAAACTATGAGGACTCTGACTCCTCCTTTACCCGGTCTGCATGGGATCAGAAAACCTGCCCTGTGTCCTGTTCCAGCCCTTTACAACATAGATCTGCACATGAATGTTCATAAAAGCCACAAGGAGGAGACAACACACCTCCCCATCAGTGGATGGGTAGGTAAACAAAATGTTGTCTGTCCATACTGTGGAATATTATTCAGCCATAAAAAGGAGTGAAGCATTGACACCTGCTATGATGTGGATAAACCTTGAAAAGATTATTGTGGTGTCAGTAAGGCACAGTGCAGGTTCTCTATTGATTCAGGTAGATGGGTAAAACCCTCAGTGGATTTTTCCAGCTTCTAATGATCTTTTTACACCAATAGTAGTGCAGCAACCAGGTGTAGGGCAGGAAGGAAGGTCTGGGGGCCAGGAGGCTAGCAGGCTTCCTACCCCTTGGTGAATCTGCACTCTTTCTGGGCTACTCTGCTTTATGGTCCTCTACTGCCTCCTGTTCTCTGATGCTGCCCTTATATGTTCAGTGTGTCAGCTCAGATGGGCCCACTTATGCTCAGCCACACCATACTCCAGGTGCTACCATCAGGCATGCGTGTAAGACCACAGGTGTCGATCATTGATGCTAATGACTACGAGTGGGAAAAACCCTGATAACTTCCATTTATCTCACAATTTTGAAAAAAGCCAGTCATGAAATGTTGCATAATATATGACTTCATTTATATGAAATGTCTCATTTACATGAAAGGGGAAATCTCTATAGACAGAAACAATAAGTAGTTGCTTAGGGTTGGGGAGGATGAAAGGAATAGGGAGTGAAGGCTAATGGGGGCAGGGATTCTTTTAAGGTAATGAAAATGTCCTAAAATTGATTGTGGGGATGGTGGTACTACACTGAATATAGAACTTTTTTTTTTTTAAGATTTATTTATTTATTTATTTATACAAGCACTGGGTACAGTCAGAAAAGTATGGGAGGGTGAGAGAATTCACCAGAGCCAGAGTGGGGAGCAGAACAGGCAGACTGACTGAAATACACTGCTGAGGGGAGCAGCGGGCACTGCAGGAGGGGTCTGCGCGCCATGTGGGACCCTCATGGGCAGCGGGGGATTGAACCAGAGCTGCAGAGGGGCAGTTTCACAGGTCAGCGCTCAACTGCTGCGCCACTGGGGAGGCCCTGAATATACAACTTTAAAAGGAGTGAGTTGTATGCTCTTACAACAGTTAAATTTATGTTAACTGAGCACAAGGTGATGGAAAGTGAGCCACGGTTCAATAATAGAAATAGACAGAGGAGTTTGTTAGTCATAGGCAGTCCATGGCAGATCTTGAAGGGCTATACTGGAAGTCAAGGCAGAGCTCAGAGGAATGACCTGGGGCCATGGCTGGAGTGCTTCTGGATTCCTGGGCTAAGATCAGATAGGTCACTTCAAATCAAAAGACCAGGTGGGGTTTTGGTAACTTCACTGAGGTCTCATTTAAGAGGTGGGAGGGAAAGCAGAGGGGACTGTGATCATGAGGGCTGTTGCTGAAGTCATATCAGAAGCTATTATTGCTTGTGACTCTGCAGGCTGTTATCTAGGGCGTGCATGCAGTTGCACAAGGGGCTCGTGTCAGATTAAGGTCACTGCAAGCCAAACAGAAAGGATGCCAAGGCAGCAGTACCACGGAACAGCTTAGCTAAACCCTCGACAACTGTGTGTGAATTATATCTCAATAAAGTGGTTAAAAATAAAGCCTCTAACGGTCAGGAGATTTGGGGTGGTGGTGAGGGAATAATTGTCTCGGATATGAATTATAAAAGAGAGTTCTGGGAGGCACAAGGAGGCTGGACTAAAGAGGTGCATGAGGAAGCTGCCTAGTTAAGAATCCACTGGAGGCACCTGGAGGGCAGTCATGATGACTTGCACTTTTATGGACCAATGGTGAAGAGAACTGGGGCTTACTCAGAACATTTAGAGAATGATAAGTTCTACTGAATTTGGATTTTTGGAATCAGAAGTTGAGAGTAGGAGATTTTGTTTCTAACTCTAGATCAGCCATGTTGTACCTGTTTTGGGCACCTCAGCTAACTGTCACCTCCATTCTCTCATTTGCAAAATGGCAATAACAAACCTGACCAACCTCCTTCATGAGGACAAATTAGATAAATGGATATGAAAGTGTTTTCCAGTGCAGAGCAATGCACTTCATGTGGATGCCAGAGTTCAGAGAAAATGCAAGGATAAACACTCAATACCAACTAAATTAAACAAAGCGTAATAATCCTTTCTGAAAATTCAGGAAGCTGTTCTAAACTCCCAGGGGCCTCAGAATCATTGTTATGAATATCAATGATTAATTATAACCTGTAGGTACTGAGAAAGTATAAGACCGTCTAGACATTATAATGACTGTAGCATCACAGGCTGAACAAAGCTTTTAAAAATGAACACGGGGAAACAAAACAAAGGTTCAGATAAAACGAAACCAATAACAGATTGCAGAAAAATGACTGTAGAATTGAGGCTACAAGAGGGCAGTTTGGCAGAGGCGGGGGGAGAGCAAAATGGGGAGGGGCACAGTGGACTATGATGGAGGGCTTTTGGTGCCTCAGTGGTGGATGTAGGGTGGTAACATACACCTGAAGGGTGTGATCCTATCTAAACCACATACACTGTTGAAAACCAACACTACCTCTTTAAAAAAAATAATAGTAACCTAAAAACGAATACATTGGTAAAAGAAAGTCCAGATGTTCCATACTGTGGCAGATTTCTTGTCACACCTAGAGGTAATCCTTTCACTAGGTGTGTGTAGTCCACTGCACAGGCTTCTCTGACATCCCACGGGGATTATTGGCATGTATTTACCGCTTCACCCCCAATTAGACCCTGAACTATTTGAGTGTCAACACAGGCTTTGTATTCACATATGTCCTCCGATGTCTAGCATATGCTATGTGCTCAATATTTGCTGGTTAAATAAATGAATGAAATCAATCAACCAATGGACAAATGAAAAAAATCCCTGAATGACGAATGCATCAGAGGGCATTTATACTTGTATTTTTGAAAAATAAGGCATGAGCAAAACAACCTAAACCTGGCAATCTGCTTATGCTCTCTGGCTGCTCCATAACTATTGAAGCAAGGCCGTCACTGCAGGATGCCCTTCGTCTGTCTTACACATTATTTCCATTTCCAGGGAGGGTAGCAAGCACTGCTTCCAGTTTGCTCAAGTGCAGCTCCAGGGAGACACTGGCCGGCAAATGTCAAAGGCTTTCATCTCATCTCTAATCGTGTCTACAGACATAATAAATCTGTATCTGGAGGGCCTGGTTTTACTCCTCAGTTGCTCCTGAGTCCCCTCAATAATCCCAGGCCTCTGGACTGACCAGTAACAGCCCTTATTTTCCTGAGGCTTGTTATTTTTTCACTATGAAACTTTCTGGTCTATAACTGGCCCTATTAAATCTGCTCATCCCAAGGAACTTGCATAGTGACCTGGAGGCCTGTTTTCACAGTCTGCCCCTGTTCTGGTCTCTAAATCAGACTCTTGTCTAAGCTGATGGTTGGGCTGATCTGCCCCTGACATATTCCCATGGAGTTAGTCCTCACAATGTTTAAAAACTTCTTTGCCAATATTTTGAAACAGGAATGTTTAAATAAGATTTGCAGATTTCCCAGAAAAAGATGTCAGAAGGCAATACAGCCTGGAGGCTGTTGTTGCTACACAGCAACAGTCTGCTGAAATGGCAGGTACCTTACTTCAGACAGTCCTCCGCTTCAACAAGGCCCAGCAAGAGTTTTCTTTTATCTCCTGTTCACCCTATGCTTTTCTTAAATGTGCATTCATTTGCAGTCACTTCCCAAGTCATGGATTTTTGAGCCTGGGATACCTGAGAGAGTGGGCTCATGACCAACCTTCACTTCCCTTCACAGTCTAATGTTTGAAAACCTCTCCATAATGTGGGTTCAAGGTGAAACCTGCTTGTCTTTCTCTAATACCTTAGCATGCTGCCAAAAAAATGGTTGTGTAGCTGTAAGCAGTCAAAGACAATTTAAATAATTCCACTGCCAATGAATGATGTGTGACATGCTTGCAAATTGATCAATTTGCTGTGCTACTAATTAATTCCATGAAATTACACATTTCCAAGAGCTTTCTGGCCAACTCTGTCAAGAAAATGGTATAAGAGAAAATCAGCTTTAGAAAGGTAATACCAGGTGACCTGACCTATATTAGCATATTAATGATGGACAATTGTTTCACAGGGAATTGATGCAGGTTCTTGCAAGCTGAGCCTTTCATAAACTATTTTTTTTTTTTAAAAAAACAAAAAAACAAAAACCGGTAGGGTGAGACATCAGCAAGGCCCTTTACTTTCAATTTCCTTCTATTTGTATTCCACGCGTTCCGTCAATGAACTCTATGAAATGTTTCATTAACCTTCCATTCTCATCAGAGTATTACCTAGTAGTATTATGTGGCTTCAGTTCCCTTTAGCACATCTTCATAACTTTGCACTTCCTAAAGACTTCAAATTCAAAGTAAGATGTTGGCCTTGGGATATTTTTTCTTCTTAGATTTATTCCTCAACAGTTCCTCAACCCTTGCATCCCTAAGTCAGTTCAGTAACTTCCAACTCTTGTAACATAAGCCAAAATCCTAATGGGCTGTGATTTGGGGCTGATTGCTTGGCTGGCAGTGATACGTTCTTATTCCTCACACTTGGTCTGCACCCTCTAATCTGCAACTGAATCTAATGACAAGAGAACCTTAAAAGCAGCTGGATTTCTTACTTTTTCAATTTGCAGGACTGATTATCTGAAATAAGAAAAGTCTTCAGAATATTTTGTCAGGAAAAATCAGTTCTTATAGAAATAATAGCTTTTTCATAAAAAAACACTTTTAATTGAGGTAAACAGAAAAATATTCTCACAGGCAGAAAACATTTTAAAATTATTCTCTGATTGCTGTCATTTGTTGTTCTGACCCATTTGTCTTACTCTTAAATTAGACAATGGTTACATCTTATCCAGCCTGCTACCCCTGAGCTGTGTGTGGGTCTCAAGACTGTTTATCTTCCCCTGAGGGGGATTTTGAACAAGAACTATATAGGTGCTGCACTGGTTCTTTTTTTTTTTTTAAAGATGTATTTATTTATTTATACAAGCACTGGGGTACAGTTAGAAGCACGGGAGGGTGAGAGAATTCACCAGAGCTAGAGCAGGGAACAGAACAGGTAGACCAACAAAATACACTGCTGAGGGGAGCAGTGGGTGAGACAGGAGAGGTCCGTCGTGCCATGTGGGACCCTCCCCGGCGGCCAGGGATAGAACCGGCACTGCAGAGGCTGCGGTCAGCTTGGCAGCCCAGCGCTCAACTGCTGCGACACCAGGGAGGCCCTGGACAGGTTCTTAAAGGAGCTGCACCAGAGTTCATATGGTGTAACGAGCTGTGCCATTTGGGGTCATTTAGCATGAACCAAAGCCTAGTCACTATGATGCTTATCCTAGGCTACACATGGCATTTCGTTTACTTAGAACTTCTGAATGTTTTGAAGGGGCAGGGGAAGAACAGGGAAAAGTGACTCATTCACTTACTCCCTGAAGTTTAACCTTGACTTGATCACTAACTTAGGACCTATACAAGATTTTTCCTGTCCTTTCTTAAACCCATAAACAAATTTTTTCTCGTCACCTGCCTTCTCTCTTACTTGGCAAATTTTCTTTGCCTCTCCTGCTTGTGTTACAGCTTTGCATGTATGACATGATGTTTTATGAGGCTTGCTTCACTCCTTTATCACTAGTTTTGTTTAGTAATTTAAATCTTACTCTCCTTGTTCTTAATGAAAAAGTTTGATGGTTTCAATATTTTTTATTTCTCTCTCTAAGAAGTAAATTGTGAAGAAGTGATTTACAGCTCTCTGATACTCCATTCTATTTTTCACGCAACCAGGAACAAAGGGTACACTCATGCTGTCATAAGAGGAGCAAGCTCACTGGAAATAACCGCGTCTCTTTTCCATCTCTGTTTTACACATGGCAATACTGGCACGCTCTCCTTGCTAAGCAGCAAATACTGGAGGATGAAGACCAACAGAGGGGATGCCAAAGAGAATCCTAGATGGCAAACCCTGCCATGCAAACAGCAGTTATTGAACTAGCAGGTAACATGTACATCACAGTAACACATCTCCTTCTCAATTGCCAAAAAGTGAGAGACCATAAGAGGTAAGAGAGGGGATTACTTTGTACCATGTTTGCCTACCCAACTCTCATCCATCTGTCCAATCATGACCAGGCATCACTCACTCTCTGAGGCTTCTACCATCTATTTAGTTTTCTATACACCTTAATGAGGAATTGTTGAGTAATAATTTTTCTCCTTGCTTTTTCTTTTTGTCTCTGTGTGCCCTTCAGATAAAGGCTGAGGCCCCAGCACAGGGTCTACGGTATCATCCATTATTTGGTATCATCCATATATAATATATAATAGATGATATATAATATATAATATATAATGGATGATGCCAAATGTGCCCTTAAGACCCCAGCAATGGTGTCAAGGGGAGCTGGCACCTCTTTCTGACCACTGAGAGAGAAACTGCTTGTGTCTAAGGACTGCCAGCTAGCCATTTGTACTGGCAGACACTTTCAAGTTTCAAAAAGATAATACTGGTGCTCACCAGGCAAAGCCCTCCTTTGGCCCCCATGAGACCACATAGGGAGGCCGGAAGCAACCTCTAAGGTCAGATTCCTTTCAGGATGTCCTACAGGCCAAGTTGGAACCTCAGAATGAAAGCAGCAACTTGTGTTAAACAGATAGGATCAGAAGGGTTCACTTGGGATCTTTAATTCAAATCAAACCTCAAAAGGTTCTGATTGTCTAATATCCGTGTGAATCCCTAGCTTATTGCTTTTAGAAGATGAAATATAGATAACTTCAGTTTTAACAGCAGAAATGACTTTTAATCAACAGTTGAAAGACAGTCTCCAAACGCTCAAGTTCACCAAAAAGATATAAGAAATGGAGTGGTTTAATTTAAAACTCAAGAAGAAAGAGAAGGTAGATCAATTTTCCCATCAACTCACACCCAAGAAAGAACAGTAAGGACTTCCTCCCTGGAAATGAACCCCATGTCACCTTGTCTTTTTGAACAGCTGCAGCAGTAGCATGAGCTTAAATTATAAAAACTCAGCATGTTTTAGACACTGGGTCACCATAAATATACTATCAATCCTTGCAGGTACCTCACTCCCCCCATTTCATAGAGAGGAAACTGAGGCTGACTATAGTTGTCTCCAGTGACTTGTGCTTTGGATTTGGAACCCACAGATGACCTAGAAAGAGACTGGGAAGATTTCAGTTCCAGTCCCAGCCCTGTGGCTTACTGTCAGGGGACCTTGTGTAAACTATTCTGTTTTTTGGGCCTCAGTTTCCTCACTTGTGAATTGCACATTGCTGTGAACTCTTTGCAGTTCTAGGCTGGCTCTCACTGCACTCACTTGAAGTACCTCCAGGGAAGCTGAAAAAAAAGGTATATAGTGTGACACTAGTAACTTTGGACTTGATCATGTGATTTCCTTTGGTCAATGAAATTCAAACAAAAGTGACACACCAAAGGCTTGAAGGATGTCTACATGGTCTGCTTTGAGCTCTTGGGCTTCTGTTATCTGCTATGGCAGGGTTTCTCAACCTCAGTGCTATTAATACTAGGCTGGATAATTCTTCATTATGGGGGACTATCCTGGGCATTATACCATAGATCTCAGAATCCCTGTTCTTTGCCTTACTTAATGCCAGGAGCAACACCCTCCTCTCATTTCTGACAATCATAAATGTCTCCAGGCATGGCCAGATGAGCCCTGAGAGGCAAAATCACCTCTGGTTGAGAACCAATCTGCTTTGTTTCCATAGAGGGGTGGCCATTAGTTCAAGAGAAAGAGGGAGCACATGGAATGTACTGGAATACAAACTTCCTAGAGCCCAGCCCAGATGAAACTCAATTGACCAATAGATAGATGGGTGAGAAGCATTATATACATTTATTGTTATAAGCCACTGTAATTATGAAATTTGCTTTTCAAGCAAGAACCCTGACATTCTAGGACCTCCCTAATGGTCCAAGGGGTTAAGTCTTAGCATTATCAAGCTATCGCTAGCCACTGAAAC
This sequence comes from Talpa occidentalis, assembly GCF_014898055.3. Taxonomy (NCBI): domain Eukaryota; kingdom Metazoa; phylum Chordata; class Mammalia; order Eulipotyphla; family Talpidae; genus Talpa; species Talpa occidentalis. The sequence goes on along the minus strand of NW_023601754.1, from coordinate 19,472,742 downwards.
ACGAGTTCAAGCCCTGGTCAGGGAGCTAACCCACAAGGCGAAGCACACCTCTCTTGTCCTGCCCACTACTGCCCTCAACAGTGTATTCTCTCACCCCCTGTACCTCTGGTCTATACCCCAGTTCTTGTATGCATAAATAAAAATAAATCTTTCAAAACAAACAAACAAAAAACCCCCTGACATTCTACTCATGAGAATAAAGTGAAATAGATGGTAGAATCCCATTCAGAGTTCCTGAGAACACGGAAAGAACTTGCTGCTGATACTGGTGGCATTATTAGATTCTGTTTGGACTGCCACATGTAGAGAGTTAGCTTGTATGTGCCTCTCCTCTCTCCTGTGGAGGCATCCCCTTAAACCTTCTAAGCAGCCCTAACTACACTGCTGAAGAATCAGCAGATTTCCTAGTGCATCTATAACCACCACTCAATCCCACTTCTGGAGCTATCATCCATGTGTGGACAGGCTGATTTCCTCCCGCTCTTGGTGGTAGTAGCCTTAACTATCATTCATGGTTTTCGTCCTTTCTCCCACTTTATGACGACGTGAAAATTCAGAGCCCTGACACCTATGAAATAGTTGAACTACATTCCCAATGAACTTGGTCAGCATATCAGTTATAGTGGTAATTATTCAGTATTTGCCTTTATGTGTGTATTTTAATATATGACTTCTAAATGTTAACCTCTCATAAAGGCAAAGGCCATTATATGTTTGTTTAACTCTCTATGTAAAGCTAGAACTCGGCAAAGCTCCTAATGTGGAATCCTGGTGGGTCGAATGAGTGAATGAATAAATGAGCTAAAAGAACATACATTCATCTAGGCAAGCACACTAAAAATTTAGATATAAATTGATGGTCACTTAAGAATCTTGTTTAAACCACACAAGATTCAAATGGATTACTCAGAGTAAATGTCACTAGGTAACATGGGATAAAACACTCAGAACTCCATTGGGAGGGGAAGGGATGCATTGAGAAAAAGATAAATATTTTCCTAGACCTTAGGTTTATTTCCTTTTATTTTAAAAATAGAGTTGGCAACATATTCAGTGATTCTTTTAGTTTCCTACAAAGGAAACCTCTCACAAAGCATAAACTTCGGGGGAAGAAGCAGTGATGTCAAGGGAAATTAGTGCATGCACAGAGGGTGGCAGTGAGGTTAAACATGCATGCTGCTAGCTCCCTGGTCCTGTGCTATTGTTTGGGATTTGCTTCTTTGGCCCTGGACAAGCTAACTATGACTTCAAAGCTCAGTGAAATCAATTCACCTTTACATCAGTAAGTCCCACATGTATGTAGTTCTTAGCATCACAAACCTCACCTTGCCAAGGAACCTAACTGTGTGCCTTGAGCTTGGGGAAAGTTCTGCTAAGCTGCCATCTTGCCTAACTTGTGGTTCCATGTAGGAGTTCAGAATGAGTGGGGAGCATGATTATAAGAAGCATCATACATGGAATGGCTGCCACTGTGCTGGAAAAGCACCTGCTCTCCTTAACTCTGCTGTTCCTCACTATTTGGAACATCAGTAGGAGAGCCCAATTTGTGGCTGAGGGTAAGAGGCTTGCCCAGGGACATACAGGATGGAGCCAGGATTCAAGTTCCCAATCCCTGTCTAGGACAGACACCAAGTGGTCAGCACAGAAGCTGAAGATGAGAAGGCAAATGCCCAAGAGCCCACAGGATCTATCGATTAATGTGGAATGCGTGACACAAGAGCACACAAATGTGCACTGGAACCATCTCAGGTAGAACTTCCCCAAATTCTGACATGAGACTATAATCTCAGCAAAGCGTGGAATACAAAATCAACCTGTGAAGACTATGGAAACTTACTCTTGAAAATCAGTACAATCTTCAGCAAGTGCAGCACAGAGCCATCTTGCAGTAAGTCCAACACAGCCATTGTTCCCTCTGTTGTTGGAACAGATGGCTGACCTTCAGCCGAGCCCCAGATGAAGCTGTGGGCTTGTCTTTACAGGCGTGGAGGAAAAAACATACCGCATTGTAGATGCTGAACTCACACTGGGCTTGCTGAGCACCTCTGAAAGCAGCTGTTAGGGAGCTTCTCCCCTCACTGGGGCCACAGGTCTACTGAGTGGATGGGGAAGAACCACCCACAGACTGATGATTCTCTCCCTCTCCATTTTTTTCCAAGCAAAATATTTGCTTCTGTATAAAGTCAGGGTGTATATGATGTAATCATACCCTAGTGATTTGGGGATTTGAGTTTGATCCTGCAATGAAGGCGAGATGGTGTCCACTGAACATATATTATTAGAAAAGTCATATAAAGGTGACGGGTGTCTTCCTCCTTATGGGCAACCAGGTGATTTGCGCAAATGGAATTTTGCTGCACAGTTGAATGCACTGACATGCAATCTTAGGGAATATTCTGTCCATCATAGAGCTTATTGATAATATTTAACAAACCAGCCATGTCTTTAAACCCAAGGGGGCGGGGGGAGTCTATGTCCTGGAAACTAGCTGCTCTAAATATATATTATATTTTACTTATCTTATTAATTATCAGTCTTGCTTTTAACACTAAATCATTTTGCTATTTCTCCTATGGATTTCTCTAATCAGTTGTTAGTCATTAAAACACATTTGAAAGAACACAATATTCACATTTGTGTGAATCATTACCCCAAACGGGAAGATAATTGGTTAAAAAAGAATACAGAAAATATTATAGATTGTCAGTTTCCCAAAGTGTGGTGGGGGTGAACAAAAGTTTATTAAAAATAAATAATACTAGACACAACATGCATAGCTCATTACACTTGGGCATATTTTTGATTAGGGCAATGCTAGACAACAGCTCTTCAAATGAGATTTGACAGCAGGTAAATTACACAGTGTAAGGGTTTAAGCTGATCTACAGAACAACAATGTCTTGATCATAAATAGGATTTGTGTGCTGGAAAATACATTCCATCATTAATGAAACAGACAAATGAACTGAAAAACATCATACTGCACCATAGTTTTAAGTAGCTTACCTTAGCAATGTAATATGGGTAGTAAGTCATGCATAAAACCTTGTAAAAGCTCATTAAGTCAAGATCAGTTTATTCAAAACAGCACATATTTCAAATAACTGTTCTTCCTTAGCCAATTCCAGATGCTATTGTTTAACATCAACAAAAATAATGGAAGATAAGGCAATTGGAATTCATTATAAACGGTGTCCCTTTAAAATTCTTATATCTTTTTAAAGTTGGTGATACCGAGGACTTCAAAAACTCCTGATATTGGTAACAATCCTTGAGAGTCATGTGGTGGGGCTGCTAACACTCTATCCTCAAATTTCTTCTAAAAAAAATTCTTTCATAGTCTGGGATCCTTCAATTTTGGGCTGAGAACTTTAAAAAATGGCAGTCTCGCTTTTTTTTTTTTTAAGTCTTATTGTTTCCTTGGATTTCCAGTATGAAATAACTTTGTTGGAAAGGCAGTTGTTAGGTTTCTGGCCAGCTGAGCATTTAGTATGCTTATCCTCCCTATGCTGACAAAGGACGGCTAGGATACATTGTGTGGTGTGGAGAGAAGTTTGCACGGATCAAGCTGGTTATCAATATCTACACTTGTAGCATCCACAATTTCAAGGATAATTGTTGTTCTCAAAGATCTCAAGTCATCAACACATCTGTCAAAATATCAATATTTGTGAAATCAAAGGGATTCAAAGACTCCCGCCCCTTTTTTTTTTTTTTTTGTGGGACCCTCGCAGGTGGCCGGGGATCGAACTGGCGCTGCAGAGGCTGAGGGCAGCCTAGCAACCCAGCGCTCAACCGCTGCACCACCAGGGGAGGACCTCCCCTTTTTTCTTAAAAAAACAGGATGTCATTTACTCAATGTTCTGACTATACAAAAGTAAATGGCCCAGCAGAGATATTTACATGTATTTAAAACCATTTATATATGCACAGCCATGTGCTTGGGCTTCCCTTGTTATTTGAAACATTAATGCCAATCCTTTCTACATTAGACACAGATGGGGTGGGAGCAGACTTCCAGGCCTTCTAGAAGCAGCCTCTCATATGACCCTGCTCCCCCACAGTGACTCTCTGAGAGGGGTGTTGTGATAAGTGCACCTGGCAGCACGCTCTGGCATACTACACTGTATGCCCAAGGTAACATCGCAAGAGGTGCCAGGGATGGATTTGAGTGTAGATTTTCTGAGTGGCACTCCTGGCTTTTGTTATACCCACAATCTGCTGCCTTTACTCCTGCCAAATTTTGTATGCAGATTCAAGGTTTAGGTGTGGAGGCAACAGAGAAGCAATTAAGCTTTCTTGGTTTTATTTTGTTTCATGATACGATGGAGACACCTGTAAGTCTTGACTTCTTAATATCCTGGTAGCATCCCTATGTTTAAGAATATCCTGCTTAACTTGGGGCAATTACCTCTCCCCTATTCCCTGTGGGGCTGGTGGGATAGTCAGGAGAGGTGGGATCCTGCTCAGGAGAGATGGGAACATGACCCAACCTAAGTCAATCAGAAGTTTCCTCCAGCCAATAGGAACCAGATGCAAGGCAGGGTGGGAAGGATTTACTCCCTGGGTTCTGTCCAAGAGAGAGTAGAGTTCCTGACTGGGATCCCCAGAACTGAACTTGCCCTTTCTGAGACCCAGCTGTCAGATTTTAAATCTGCAGAATGTAGCCAGCACTCATCTGGTGATTCTCTTACTGAGAGAGCTGGCCAGTGCTGTCTGTCCTTCAATCACAGAAGCCTGAGGAGGTTACTCTGAGCTGCTCCACATCTGCAGACCCACACACTTGGCCAGCTTGTCTGCATCTGCCTGTGTTGGGCAGACCAGGGACAGAAGTGGATTGTGCTGCCATGGACAGAAAGCTCTAAAAGGAACCTGGGCTAGGAACATGTCAGTCAGCCAACAGAAAAAAAAAGTAGGTGCACATTATTCTCCAAGATTCTTCCTTTATTAGGAAGAGAGATATTTGTCCAAGCCGAGGAGGTTGGCTTTGAAGCTAAGAACCATCTGAGTATCATAGAGAGTGCAGGCATTGGATCAGATGGACAGGGTTCATCCCCAACGCCAGCCCTCACTCTTGTGCAAACTGGCACCAGTCACCCACCCTCTGAGACTCAGTTTCTGCCCTGAAAAATGGGGATTCTATGAAAAAAGCGATGTTTGTGAATGCACATGTGAATATATATGTGTGCACTATACACACACAGATTCATACACATGCCTGAAAATTCTCTGACAAGATATAAGGTGATAGTCTGGGCCGGACAGAATTTGATACCAAATATTTGCTCTACATACATATATGTGTCTGGGCTCTGGTGAACACATGAATGAAATAACTTTTATTTATAAATTGTTTTTAAACAAGACTGCTTGCTGCAAAGCAGCCTCATTTCACACATGGAGAGCACACCTTCTGATAAGGGAGTTGACTTGCTCCAAGTCCCACTGATGGTCACGGAGGGATGGGCACAGGTGACTGAAACGCCAGATGAATTTTAAGCTCTACTGATTCATATGACAAATCATAACTTGAGACCTAGTCAAGGATCTAAGCAGCACAAGCGGGATGTCACAGACATGACAGAGTTATGATGAATGGAACCGGGACAGAGAAGTCAGGAGGCTCCAGGTGGAACCCTTTTCACCAGGGAGAGAGAAGAAGGAGGTCTGTCCACAGCTATGTCTGTGCTGGCAGAGGATGGCTTTTTTTTTAACATTTTATTTTATTTTATTTTTATTTAAATTTTATTTTTATATTCCCCGTACAATTACACCCCCTTATTTTGACCCCCATCCCTCCTTCTTACTCAGAGCACCTTGTGCGTGTCAGCTGGCCTTTCTAGAACTATCTTTACGGTGGAATCGGCTGAAAATAGCTCCAGAATCTGACTGCTTTATCTGCTTCAGTCTCCAAATTCACTCCAATTGGGTATGTGTTACTTTATAGACTTGGAGCAAATGACTTTCTAGGAAAGAACTGAGCTTTGGTCACAGCAGATACTGGTCCCCCCACAGGATGGTAGCTCTGTGAGGGCAGGTGCGAAGTTGCCTGTCCATGACCAAGAGCACTGCCCAGCCCAGGCATGCTCACAGAGATCCATTCTGAAGGACTGAAGAAAAGCAGGGAGAATAGTGGGAAAGGGATGTTGAGTGAGCAAAGACAGAAAGGTGGGAACTGGCCAGGTACGAGGCACTGAGGCTCACGAGGGAGAAGAGCCTTGCTGGAGAAGTGGGGACTCCCCAGATCGGGGCTGTGGGCCAAAGTTTCCTCCAGACTTGGAATGACTTCTCCCTGCCTCGATTTATCTCTGTGCATGTGCAGAAGCATGTACACACCCATTACAGAGATTTAGAAATGTGCACACACACGCACGCCGTTTTAAAATCTTTAGTGCTTCCACCATTCATTTCCTGATTCTCAACAATCACAGAAACTAATTTACCTTATCAAAAATGCAATTACTCAGGATCTTAGACTGCTATTTATTTGACAGCCTTCTAATTTTCTCACTTTTACCTAATTTGACAGGGAATATTATAGACATAACTAGTCTTTCAAAATGACTTTCACAAGGTTAGTTCACTTGTTAATTGACCCTCCGTGATGGCAATTTATGAAGCATATTAATTTCATCTGTCACTTCCAACACAAAGTAAATGTGGAAAATAGTCTATCTTTCATAGGGGACCTTGTAAAAGAAGTATGTCGGAATTCTTAATTAATATATGCATATTCTTTCAACCGTTGATATTGTGCAGAACTTTTATACCCACTCATCTGAAGCTCTGCCTCCCTTTTATAAATGTTTTGCTATTCCTTTATGATGAAGGAGAGACACCTTCACTGAGGATTATTCTGCCAGGGATATAAATCATCACCTCAAAAACACAGCAGCCATTTGTCTGGAAGGATTTCTAGAGCCCACAAAAGCAAAGTTAAAAAAAAAAAAATCAAATCCCCTGCAAGGTGTAGCCAAAGAAAAGCCCTCCATTCAGGAAGGGAAGCCAATGCACCCTGGAGCTATTTTCTGCCTGTCACACAGGTTCTCTAAGAAAAGAGGTCAGCCACACCACTGGCCCACTTGAAGAAAGGGTGGGAGTACCTCAGAGGCTGAATCAGTCTTTGAAAGGACACCTGCTGAAGACAGAGACCTCACCACTTGAATCTGACCTTGACACAGATCTTCCCTTGAATTCCTAGTACCTCCAATTCTATCTCAACCTCAGTCATTCCAAAATCACTTTGGAGCCGACCAGTAGGCAAGCACTTGGTACAGAGCTGTAAACAAAACAGACACAACCGCGATGTTCACGAGGCTCCCAGGAGAAACTGGAAATGCAGGAAATACCAAAAAGAATCACCAGTGGTGTGATCAGCAGGAAGGCAGACGAGGTTAAGAGAAGGATGGATCCAGGACACAGAGGAAGGGCTTTTCCAACAACCAAGCCAGTGTGGCCTGGGCTGGTGCCCTCTTCCCTCGTGTGGACATTCTTGCTGTGGAGTCCCTGGAGCACTCCCAAATTCCTGTCTCCTCCTTCCTCTCCAGGCTGTACACTTTATCTTCACATTCCCTCATCTCAGCAAGCGCCTGTGGTAGCTTCAGCTTCAGCAAAGATGCCCAGGCCCCTGGCAGATATGTATTTCTGGAGTTGTGGCTTTCTCCCCTGGGATTTATTCAGCCCCGAACTTGCCGCAGGCCAGAGGCAGACTCTGATAAGTCTAACGGGCTGGGCTCCATTTTCTGCCCCTGCCAAAGTCCCAGCTAAGATGTTGGCTCAGGAAGGATTTCCAGTGTAAATCATCAAGGTTCAGCATGACCATTTTCCTAAAGCCTTAAAAAGTAATGGTGCCTTTGCTTTTGTGATCTCAAGTGTCTTTTTCCTGCCATTTGCCTCACACTGAAAAACTCTTACTCCCTTTATGAGGAGATTAAATGTAATTTTCGAGATTGAAGGCCTTCATGAAGAAGATCGCCAGAAAAGCCCCGGTGAGGCTTGAAATCTCACCCAGAAAAAAAAGCCAGGACATATTAAAACTGAGTTTAGCCTCATCATTCATGTTTTTCTGATCAAATAGATAATTTTTACTTTCTGTCAAGCATCTTGATAATAAATCCCCTAAAAGGTCATTCCCGGCTTTGAGCTAAGCACAAAATATATATGTTTGGGAAGAGGAAGGCTGATTTTTAATTTGATGGTTGTGGTATTGTGAGAGCTGGGGTTTTCTTTGTTAAAGTAACCAAGGGAAAAAAAAGATATCAAATAGTACTAAAACATAAAATGTATGTTAAAGCACATTTATCCTCCATTTCCCCACAATACACTTAATGAAAACATATTTTTGAGCTTTTACATTGAGAACCATTTGACTTCTGATTGCAATAATCCATGTCAATGATTTCCACACAGCATCATTTTTTAAAAAAAATGTAAATTATGAAGGTGGCATGCTGCAATGTCCTCATCAATCATGAAGAATACATATTTGGAATAAGTGTTGAAATGCATAATCTATACTTCATAGATCTCAGCATGAGAGCATTGCCATAACCAACTAAAGCGCAGCACATGTATTATCAGAAAATAATTACTCCCCCGCTCGGATGTTATCCCACCATAATAGTGCTCAACCACTGTTTTAGGGATAATATTTCTGGGGAGAAGAAAATTTTGTCTTCATTTAATCTCATAGACAAAAAAAAAAAGGAAAGAGAGAAAGACAAAGTGAAAAAAGGCAGGTGGGGAAGTGTGTGTGTCTCTCTCTCTCTGTGTGTGTGTGTGTGTGTGGTTCGATATAGTTGTTCTACAAGGATAACAAACATACCACTTACAAAACTTGTCCATTTCTGTTAATAAAGTGGCTGAATTGCTCCCACAGACACTAAAGCAGTATTGTTTTATTAGTATTTTATGTTTTTATCAAACACAATGAGATTTTCAGGGAGGAAATTCATGGCTAAATAAAGTTTTCACGGCCTTAAAGGTTTGGATGTTCCTATTAGTAACATTGCCATAAAATGTAAGGTCAGGCCTACTTCAAACCCACCCTCTATGCACACGTGTAGTGAGCACTCACACAGGGTGGAGGAATTCTCTGACATTCCTGTGCTTTAAGACTCCATCACTGAAAAGAAAGTGATACAGGTTTGAATTGACCTTTCTCCTCCCAAGGGAAGGACTAAAAATAAATAAAAATAATGGAATGTGGAAAATAATCTTGCTGCAGGTAAAACAAGCTGTGTGGAGTCCCAGACATGTGCTAAGAATGGATCTCAACTGGATCTATACAACCTTCCAAAGAGGAGTTAGGAAGGAGCCCCGGCAGGTGTGGGGGTCACCACTGTCACTCCCTGACATCTCAGTCATGGGAGTCACTCCACTGTAGAGCCAGTCCCAACAACTTTTCTTTTGAGGGTCCATAGCACCATCCAACAATGGTTTCTTGAGAGAGCTGAACTTGGGAAAGTTTATCCATGCTGAAAAATGTTTAATTTGTTCCACTGTACTCATTTATGCATTACTATCCAGGGACTCAGAACACAAACACAGATTTTTGCTCTCTCTACCTCTTTTCCAAGGCTCCATAGATAAGTCAGAAATAGTAGCTACATCTGCTTAGAGAAATTTCTAAGTGTTAGGTGCTTTAGTCTACATTCTAGAAGAGTTGCTCTCAACTTGGGGTAGTAAATCCTTTCTACCCCCCAGGACATTTGTTAGTACTTGGAGAAATTTTTGGTTGTTGCAGCTGGAGCTGGTGGATACTACAAGCAAACTGTGGGCAGGGGCGAGGACCACTGCTATACACCTCACCACACACAGGACAGACCCTGCAATGCAGAATTATCCAGTTTTGATACCATAGTCCCTAGGATGAGTTCGAGAGATCTGTTCTTTTTTTTTTTTTTTAAAGATTTATTTATTTATTTATACAAGCACTGGGTACAGTCAGATGTGCGGGAGGGTAAGAGATTCACCAGAGCCAGAGCGGGAGCAGAACAGGCAGGGTGACGAAGTACACTGCTGAGAGGAGCAGTGGGCGGCAGAAGACCAGGTCTGCGCGCCATGAGAGATCTGTTCTTGAGGTGTCACTACAGTGCTCCTATCAAAAGAGCAAGTTAGGTATTTTTATTATTCCTATGTTGCAGATTAGGACACAAGATTTAAGAGATCAAAATACAATAACTGTAATCTATTGAGTGTCTATTATGTGCCTGACTCTCTACCTAACCACTTTACCATATACCATTGACCCGATAAATTAAGTGGTATTAACACTTTTTTAGAGATGATGGAAAACGGAACATCAATTACGCTAGGTCACATAGGTATTTGCAGCAGAACTAAGATACAAACTACAACACCTTGTTGCTGGCTCTAATCTACATGTCCTTTCCCCTACATCCACTGCTTCAAGGTCACAGCTACTTGCCAGGGTTAGAGCTGGGATTCAGGCTTGGAAGATGTCATTCTAACATTTGGACCTTTTCCTCGATAGCACAAGGAACACAAGAAAGAAAAGACCCTCCCAAAGCACTTAATACGTCAATATTCTGGGATTAGAGTGAAAGCTTCAGGATGTCAAAATCACTGAGTATACAGGCATTAAAAGTCCCTTCCAGAAAGGAGACACAGGGCAGAAGTACCCCAGGAGGAGGCTCTGTGTGGCCAACAGCCCCTCCATCACACAACTGGCTGCCTATATGTATATATATATAGATAGATAGATAGATAGATAGATAGATAGATAGATAGAGAGAGAGAGAGATAGATAGATAGATAACATGTCAGGTGATCAGCACCTTTCCTAGTTCTGTTCAAACCACATTTACATAGAGGAAAGTCACCAAAAGCTGGGCAAATCCTTTTGCTCTTGGGATAGGGATGTGTGCAAATGACTCATCTCTGCTTTTGCAGACTGACCTCACATTGATTGGGAGCATTTCTATTTAATGATGGCAAAAGCTTGTGGGTTTGGGGGAATACATAGCTCATTCCAATTATACACACTTGAAGTTTAAGGAAAAGCCTCCTTGGGAAAATATGCTAAATGGGAAGTTCTGCAGTGAACAGAGTGCCTAAAGACATAAACTATACCCGAGCACACACACAGAAGGAGGGGGGAGGGAGAAATTGCCATGGAGCCTGACCTTATTAGCATGGAGACTAAGGTGATTAAATCACATGAATTTAATTATTAGCCTATCAACCCCTAGGATATCTGCTCAATGTCTTGCTTACAAATATCACATCCAGTCTTTGCCTTGTACAAGTATCATAATTATTCTTCATATCAGTCAATAACTTGTGCCAATGCACATTGATAAAAGGTTTACATTTTAGCCAGCATACAATATCCCATGTGTGTTGAGAACCAATGTCCATCATTTGACCGTCACCATTTTGACTGCTCTGAGTAGCCAGTTCTTAGATTCTGACTTTCCAGGTGTGTTACACGTCTATCTAGGTTGCTAGGGAATCTTGGAAATGCCAGGAAAAACAGAATCATCACCTTGAGCTCCCTTTATTCCCTCAGCCCCCCCCCCCATTTAACCAATCACCTGGTCCCATTCTAGAACTGCCAACACAACTTTGCTCTCCAAGTGTCTGATCTTGCCCTGCTCCCATTTTGGACTATTCCAGATTGAACTCATACATCTAGTTTCAGGTACTCCCTTGCTTCAAATCCTTCAGTGGGTTGCCAGTTCCATCAAGATAAAGTCCACATTTCTGAGCATGGCTTACAGTGTCCTTCAAACTCCAAACCTTCCCTTCTCCACCAGGCTGATCTGTTACTAATATGACCTCTATGCCCAAATCAAACGAGTGCTTGAATTCTCTGGGGAAGTGTGGCCTTTTGTGCTCATTGGTTTTGTACACCCTAAGTCTCTCTCTGCCTCTGATATTTTCAAAATAGAGCAGATCCTATACATCCTACAAGGCAGGAATATCTGAAGTTCTTGTGGAAAACTGGTCCTGGAGATTGTGAAGGCTTACTTCTCAATGTTCCTCCTGCCCTACACACCCATCTAAGCCTGCCCCAAGAATCCTGTGCCTTACCAAGGTCTAGGTTAAGTGTGGGTGACCTACTTCTGTGCTGAAAAGTATGCAGGGGGTTCCCTTTCTATTCCACTCACCCCCCAAAAGACACAGATAAAAGAGACACCATTCCATTCTCTCTCTTATTGATATAAGAGAGTATACACTGCTATTATGTCTGCTATTGCTGGAACCATCTTGATGCCAAGAGCTAGTGTACAACTGGAAATGACAGTGGCCATGATAGATCATGGAAAAAACCGGAGACCTTAATGAAATTTTTGAGCCACTATATTTACTGCACCTAGGAGTTTGCCCTTCTGACCTCCCACTGTGATGACATGTCTTTTCTCACTTAAGTTTAGATCTGTTTGAATTAGAGAATTCTGTTACTAGAAGCTAAAAGCATCCTCATTTTGTCACCTTTTCTGACACCCTCACTCTCACCTTGACTTGTCTGGGCCCCTCCTTGATCTGCTGCTAACTTTGCCTCTCCTGGCATTTATTTTTAATTCTTTGTTGACTTGTTTGACTTCACCTGTTAGATTATCAATCCCCTAACATTAGTATCCCTTATCCTGGTTCCTTGTAAATAGCAGTGGATAATATTTTGCAAGGCCAATTTTGTTGAATAACGGTGAGTTAAGGGATATAGTTGGGAGAAGATTTGTGTTGTGTGTTTTCTTACACTTACTTATTTTTTGATCTATAAGGATGCCTGCTTGTGCAATGTTAAAAAAAATGCCTCTTGACTTAAATATCAGGTCCTGACAATGATGTCAGATTCAACAAATATTTATTGACCATCTACTCTGTGCCAAAGATTTCTGCATATTTTGCCTGATTTGATTGTCATGCCATTGCCAACATGTCAGTATTACAGTTCCCTTTTACAGATGTATAAAACTAATGCAGAAAATAACAGTAACTGATGAAAGAGGCATACTGAGTAAACAGAGGCTGGGTATAAAATCAGGGCTTTGACTTCTGCTTGAGAGCATTTTCTGTGATGTCATACAGTCAAGAGTTCTGAATTCATAATGCTTACTTTGCACTAAGAAGTGTGCTGAATATTCTTTCTGTGTCATATCATGTTGTATTTACAATAACAAGTACTGAGTTGGGTACTGTGGTTACCTTCTTTTTCCAGGTAATGAATGTAAGTAATGGACTATCTGGAATTCTACCTATCACATGCTTCACTACATTTCCTGGGGCTATAACCCCACACAGGGTAGAAAACAGCATGAGACCAGGAATAACCTTTGCAAAAATGAACTTCCATGTTGGGGTTTCAACTTTGCTTCATGAAGCCTCTGGTGCCATGACAATGGTTCCCCTGAGAGAATTCTCCTAAGTTGGTGGAGTGGGCTGACTATGGTCTGACTGCTTGGCCAGCACTGCCTCCCCTCCAGCTGCCTTCTCAGTGATGCCCAGACAGTCCTACCCATGTGACAGCCACACAGAAGTAATAACTCATAAATAAGGGACTCTGTAACTAAACAAGGTGCTGGTTTAAACAGCACAATGCAGCAGAAAAGGGAAAATCACTGAGAATGTATTGAGGGGATAAATAGTTCTGAAAGAAAAACCCTAAGCAATGGGTATCAACTTACCATGTACAAAAACATGCCCATGTTTTAACCTTTTGAGGATACATGTGCCACTCAGCAGAAGGGAAATGAGCTTCCTATTCCTTTGTCTTATGCAACATTTTAAATTCATTTTTGTAGGTATTTTTCCAAAATATTATGAAATTCTATAATTTTATAGATATTACAAAAGGTATATAATCTTACTACTGAGACATATTGTCAAATTCTTAAAACAAAAAGACAATTATAAATCAGAGCCATCCTGTGGAGAGGAGGGAGAGGGGTCAGAGGGAGGGAGGGAGGAGCACAGGGGACTGAGGTGATGGTGCACGAGGACATTGGTGAAGGAAATTCTATGGGGACTACACCTGGGGGGGCAAATATTGTTTAAAAATGAACAATACTGTAAAAAATTATTAGATGCTAAGAATGATCTACTAGCCATTTTGAAAAGCTTTATATATATATACATATAAATATTTACATCTTCAAATAAGTCAACTGAATAATCTAGACCATAGGGTGACAAATAATACACTATAAACTGAATTAAAAAAAACTTTTAAATTATATTTTAAGCAATGGACAGGGGTCTGATGACTATTTTAATCTCTTTTTAAAAACAACTTTGTTGAAGTATATTTAATGTAATATAATATCTAATTATTAATTAATATATCATTTAATAATAATACATATGATATCTAAGTACATATTTAATGTAAATATAACTTGATGAATTTGGAGGTAAGTGTATATCTAAAAGACCATCACCACAATCTATGACAAAAACATATCTATCACCTCCAAAGTAACAACAATGGACATAGAGCAACAATGTCTTTCTTAACAGACTGTCTTAGGAACAATTACTTTTCCTTTCTGGGATGTTATAGTATCATCATACTCTCAGCCAAGTGTATAAATCTTAAGGGTATAGTTGGGTGGTTTTTAAATATGTGCACATGCTAGGTGAAGCATAAATCATGAACTTTCCATGCATTATAGAATTTTAAAAGTATGAAATTATATTTTTTGTGAGATTGTCTGATTAATATCTTATCCTGATAATAGGATAGTGGGTTCTGATCAGGTAAGAGCCACATTGGTTTTATTCAACATTTGTCCCACTCACTGGCTGGTATGGTGCCAAGTACATAATGCTTGTTCATATCTTTGTTGAACAATTGTGTATTATTTTAAGTCACTAAGTATTGGGATAATTTGTTATGCTAACTAATACAGGTTGCTAACTAACTAGGTTAGATAATTAATAGATAACTAATACAGGTTGCTAACTAACTAGGTTAGATAATTGCTAACTAATACAGGCGCCATGAATTTCTAGTGTATCAGGTTACATTTCTAGTGTATCATTGACCCTTTGGTTAGTGACTGGCTTTATCATTAGGACTGTGCCCCTAATGAGAACAGGATAATTAATGTTTTAGTCAATGATACATAAAGTGAGGGTATCAAAGTAGTGACACACAGGAGGTGCTCAGTAAATATTTGTGCCAAGAATGAATACTCAAGAGACACAAGATGACCCCCTAGTGAAGATGAATGACATGCCAGGGAAAAGCAGGTGAATGATGGGGACCTGGCGGAAGATGTTGAATAGTGAAAACATCCACTCTGCCACCATGAGAAGCCTTTGTTTTCTGGGCAATGGCAGGAGCCAGAAGTTTGATGGTAGCACAGGGTCATCTTTCTGTGTTTTCCCTTACAAGTTTTTGCAAATCCATCTTTATTTCAGGGCCTACAATGGACACTTAAACAATCTGGACATTAAAAGTAAGAGAATAATAAAATGAAGAGAAACATTCACACATCGGTGTATTATATATGTGGCTTAGGAAGATATTACATCTATTTTTGATTGGATAAAATGGGTTGCAAAACAATTTACATTGCTTGACTTTGTTTTGGTAAAGTTATACTTGCTATCTGCATACCAATAATGTATGGGAAGAGATATCCCAACAGTGCCTATCTTTTAGTGGGGCTATGGGTAATTTTTATTCTTATATTATGCTTTTTAACATTTTCTAATTTTTGAACAGCACGCATGCATTACTTTTACAGTAATTTTACACAAAAAACAATAAGGGTTATATAAATTTATTGCTAAATACATTAAACAAGAAACAATAAGGGTTATATAAATTTATTGCTAAATACATTAAACAAGAAACAATAAGGGTTATATAAATTTATTGCTAAATACATTAACCAAAGAAGATGCCTTACAGATAACACCTTCTTGTTAATACTACACTATTGGAAAAGACATCACATTATGTAGAGTGAAAATCTCCTCAGTTCTTACTTGTGGGTCTTGGAGCTGGAACATTCTCAGCAATATTCATTGAAGCTGGTATGCTAAGGGGGTTCGGGATGGGACATCTTAGCCTCTGAACACTTGCCCTTCCAAGTTCAAAGGTCAATCAAGAGAAATTAGTGACCTCCATCTATTGTAAAATGCTTTCAAAGGAGATTTTATTATCTGCTTCCATAATACATTCTTACTTCTTGAGATCTCCAAGATTTCTATTAAATCTATGGGAAGATTGGTTTTAACTCTTAGCCAGTGATTTCCACAACTTTTCAGTGCCACAAAATGAACTGAGGAACTTGTTTAAAGTTCCCTTTCCTTATGTGAGGGATTAATTTCGTAAATTTGTCATGGGGGTGCATGAATCTATGCTCTGGAAATTTCGATGCCGATTGTCTAAGTGTTAAATATGAATAAATACTATTTTCAAAAGCCACAATTCTTTCTGATTTGGTTATATTCTAAGATGGATAATCTTTCTGTATTGATGTCTTCCATCTTTGGTCTTATTTTCAAAGTATAGAAAGATTGGTTAAAGTACATTTCATTATGAAACCATTTCTCCTATCATGGAAACCCTATGCCCCACCTAGACAACTGGCATCCCTTCAAGGGTGTACGTGCAGTACCAAGTGATAACTTACAGCCTGCAGCCTAGGGGTAAGTGTCTGATGTTCCTACTACCACAACTTCTACTTCATCCTCAGGCAGACATCACTAACAGGTCACAGATCTCTTCCATTTTCCCATGTCCTTGTCTCATGCCCTTTCCATTTTAAAACACACTTGCCCTTAAACCATTCTCATTCTCATCAGGTTTATTCTTCCCAACACTGACCACTTATGATCTATATCATTTCTTGACACTTATCTTCCAGGAGCTGGCCACAGACTACCTACCTGCCCATTTGACTTAGGGTGGTGACAGAATCTCAGTGTGAATTGACTTCTGATCTGTAAAATGGGAGCATAACTAAACTCATAAGCCAACCTTGAAGATTAAGAGAGAATACGCAAATGAAATGCTTGGCATGGACAGTGAATGTGATGAAAGAGCAGCAGAAAATGGATGGGAGAGAAGTACAAAGAAAAGAACACCTATGGTTTCTTAAACTAGAACCGAGAGCATCCCCACCAAGAAAGGAAGGTCAGTGATCAGAGAAATTGACCTATGAAGTTGTCTGTATATGAAAGGTTACAGAAGCTTTTGCAAGAGAAATTGCATTCAGCAACTGGAATTCAGTTTTCTGAAAGATTAACAGACTGATCCAGACACAATTAACAATAGTCTATCAAGAAAAGCTGAAAGATCCTTAGTTGCCCACTATAAATTAATACATTTGTATTCTGGCATACATACTCATCTCTCATGAATTTAATTATTAAAAGTCCACCCCCAGGATATAAATCAGCTCTTGACACAAAAAACCACATCAGGCTTCTGAGTCCAAAAAGAAGATGGCTATCCCTTGGACTGTTGACACAGTGAGGTCTTGTTTCTAAGTGACCTTGTCTCCAAAAACAGCTGCCCTTCCCCAGAGCAATTACTGAAGATTTCTGTTCCCCTTTCTTCATATGGCAAAGCTGCCACATCTACCTTTTGCTGTCCCTGCCGTAGCTCCAAAATTAGAGCAGGAGCCCCAAAGGCATGAGTCAGGTCAGATGTTTTCCGATCATCAGCTCCTATGCAGTAAGCATTCACTAAATGTTTGCTGATAAAAATAACTTAATGAGGGTCCTTTATCCATGTCAAGATAGATCTCTGACCTCTTGTCAGGAAACTTGATCCTTATCAGATATATGTGTGGCGCAAAAACCCATAATAAAAATGGAATTCATTTTCCATTGCTAATCACCCATCCTTTAAAAAGAGCACTTTAAAATAGAATATAATGCTGCACAGTAATTATTGTTGGGATAACCATATAATGCAATGTTCATTGCTGTTATGTAATTGACCTAAGTACCTGCTTAGTAAGTTCAGTCTAAGGGACGTGTTTAATTATAGATTCAATCATTTATCCAATACCGAGCCCATGCCATCAAGCATTAGGACCTAATTACCCAACAGAAATTGTAAAAATGTTTTCCAAAAGCAAACACATTTGTTTCATGAAAGAATTACTTAATTCCTATTAACATATTATTCCATGTAAGTATAAAGAAAAAAGAATTGGTGTACAATCAAGCTAAACTAATAAAACTATTCAAGCTTCTACAATACTGATTTTCTGAATATGCCCTGAGGAAACTCACAGAAATGCAATGATAACTGATAGTTTTTTTTTTTAAATGAGCATCCCAATGATTTCAATTCAAATATTCTTAATCATTTTTATCACCAAAATGAAACTGCCAAGTACACGAGAGTTTCTGATCAGCCCTATCCAGCTCTTGCCTCTTGAATGGGGCAAGCTTGTTTAAAACAGAGATAGAGATTGCAAGACAAGGATGGATCTGAGCTTTACAATATTGTGGTGAAAAGCTGCTTCCTTTGATACAGTTCCAGAAAATTGCAGGGGGAGAGGCTGAGAGTTCTTAGATGGCAGGAAAATAGAAGTAGCAGAAAGACATTAGCCCCCCAAAAGCTCCATATGAAAAAAAGTGACTTCAGGACTGAAAGATCTAGGTGATAAGAGAAGAAAATAAGAACCCAAATAGAAACATATTACTAATGAAGGCACTTCTAAGAACTTCATTGTGTGGTGGAAAAAATACCACTAACTCCTCCCGTGATTACAAGTGTATCTTAATTGGGATTTACCAATGTCTATAGTCATGCTTCAGTTGACAGCTACCAAGTCGCCAAAGCTTAAACAGAAAACAGCTGCATTGATCTTATGTCTAGTTACAACCTGCCACCTCTTAAATTTGTACTTTCTGAAGCAATTGTAAACAATGGTGGTGGCACAGCTAGTTTACCTGGAGTACAGTGTAAGTTAAGTAGCATGCAAGTGAATTCACTCACTCATATCACTAAGAACAGTTGTGATTAAAATGATGTACTGAATTTGCATATTAAAACATTGGAGAACTTTGATCTGGTCCAGGTGACATTAACTACATGGAAAATAATCATAGAAAACACTGTTTTTGGAATATACATGGGGCCAACTATATGAGATGTATTGAGGGGCAACTCAGGGCATTTTACTGAATAATTCAGGCAAAAGTCCCACTTGGCATAAATTCAGGTCAAAGTAAGTCAGAGCTGAATTATCCACCTTTCCCTGCTGAAACCTCCACTGGTTTTGAGTTATGAGTAGTCAGGACTAGTTCTAATTTTAGCTATATAAAGTAGTGTAAGGGCCACCGGGAACCTTGCTTTGTTCCTTTGGAAATAAATCTACCAATAGTCTACACTGGGTTACCTTTCCATTGGATTAGCAAGCATTCTTTGAAAATGCAAACACTATTTTGAGAATTTTGAACATTTTTTGCTACAACTATACCTTCCTAATGGTCAATGAGTCAGTGAATGAGAGGGGACAAGTCTGTAGTTGGGTTACAAGCCAGAGGTATCCAAAGACTGGGCAGGCAAAGGTGGACTGGGCAGGCAAAGGGAGCCAATAGCTAAAGAGTTACATGAGAGGAATGACAATTCTGCTGACAGATGAAGGGCCCCAAAATCCTGAAGATGCTCACCATGTGGCCTCTAGCCAAAGTCATCCCAGGAAAAGAAGCAAGGCCTGAAAGCTTCCAATTAATGCATTTATCCACTTATCCATCAGTTCGTCCATCCATTAGGTGAGAAGAGTCAACCATTGTAAAAGCCAAGGGTGAAGAGATGAATGAGGTCAGCTTGGTAGCTGCTGCTTTGAACAATGTGTAGTAGAGAAGAAGGCCTTACTCTAAACACCCTCTAGCACCTCTGGCAGGTGCTAAACACCTCTAGCACCTCTGCTATAATGGAGGAGTGGATGATGTATCACCCGAGTGCACAGGAAGGATGGATTACCAAAGGTAAAGCAGGGCATGGCTTCTTATAAGAGAAAAAGCAAGCTCCAGATCAGAGAGCCATGTCAGAGTTCTCCAGGTAGAGACAGCAATCATTGGGGAAGGCAAAGCAAAGCTGGCCAGAGTGGGGACCCCAAGCAGATCCAGTCAGAGGGGTGGGGGGACACATGGTTCACAGTCAGGTCATCACTGCAATGTTTATGGTGAGGGAAGAACTGACTGCCAGGGGTAAGTTGTGGTTCGTTCATGTCATGAATTATTGCACAGTGGTGAGAATGAAGAGAATGTGCACATACAGCTACACAGAAGGACTTACACAGATCTTACTGAGCATGATGAGTGAGGGAAGTGACCACAGAGTACAGAGTGCGTGGCTCCACTTATACAAAGTCCAAACAGGCAAATGGGGCTGTGCAGCTAAGCTTATCCATCAAGAGGTCGCTCTTCTTTTGGGGAGAGGACAGTGACTGGAAGGGGACAGGTGGGATTAGCCTTGCTCTATTTATTGACCAGGGTGGTGGTTTTACAGGTGTGATCACTTTGTTAACATCCCTCTGCCTTGTATTATGTCAGCATATAGCCAACAAAGGGAAATTTCTGTAAGGGTTACAGGACACAGAATCTATCATTTACCTGCTCACTTTATGAAAAGCACACTCATAAATCCTTCTCAGGGATTTCTCCAGAAAAGGAATTATTGTCTTCATTTCACAGGCACCAAGAGGCTAACCCATGTCTCCCAGGACAACCTGCTAATAAGCAGTGTTAGAGTGTCCCCAACCCCAGCCCTTCAATATCCCCCATGGGTATAAGGGCTAACTACCATCTATGGTCTAGTGAATCTTAGGAGATTGAATCCTGCGAGTCTACTACATTAACAGCTTCAAATATGAAAAAGGATAAAATGCAACAGAGGCCTGTTAGAGCAGTGGTCCTCAAGCCTGGCCCACACTGGAATCACCAAGCTAGCACTGAAACATCTCCACAGCTGGGCCCGAGTTGGAGACAGGCCCAGGCATCTGCATCTTCAAAAGGTTCACCAGGTTCTCCTGACACACACTCACAGCTGCTTCAACACTGCTCTAAATAGCAGCCAAAGGAGAGCAGCGGCACACACCAACAAATAATGAGGTTAACATAATTGGGTCCTGGAGTCGATGCTGTGCTTTCCGGCAGTCTAGAGGCCAATAGGGTGCAAGGTGGGTTATGTGCTGTTCATTTCCCAACAACCAAATTAATGCACATGTAAACGCAGGCACAGAGTTCGTTCTAGCCCTGGCTTCCAGCAGACATTTGTCTTGTCGGTTCTTGCAGATGGGGAAGCAGGTAAACAGCCCATGATGCGCCTCATTCCTGTTTCACTAAAGACTCACTTGATGAATGTAGGAGTTTCACATTTTTCTCTTTCAAAAGGGCAAGCCATGGTGGGTTCTAAACCCCTAAGGGAGCTGTAGGGAGCAGGCAGAGTTCATGTGAGTCCAGGTAGGTTTGATTTTTCTCTTGCAATACAATTGACATCTTCATTATGCAAATCTAGGCAAATGTTCAAAAGGAGGCAAATACCATTGTCTTTTCAGTCCAATATCCTTTAATGTTTTAGACTGCTGGTTTCATCAACAGCATTAATTTCTATTCAGACCCTGCATTCCGAGAGATTGCTCTGCAGCTGCTCTTTTTGCAGAGAAATGGAGATGCATCCACTTGAGTTTTATGAAAGGAAAAATAATTCGTTTTATGGGTATGCGATATTTGTCGAAGACTTTTTGGGAAAAGGTTAAGCAATCAGCTTCCCTACACAAATCTTGGATGTGCACTTTCTTCTTGGTAACTTTCTTGCTGTGTGAAATGTCAGGGTGGAGAGGCTCTGCGTGCAAGGCTGGCTCTGTGGGTCTCCTGCAGCTTGAGGAACAGACGGCTGTGTGAAGTAAGCTAGCTGCATTTTGCGGGCTCCCCTGCACTGGTTCTTGCCTTCTCTATGCTTGCCTTTGTCACCGAACATAGTCAAAGCAAAGGGCTTTAGATCTACTGTGATTCTATCTCTCTCCACCTAGTGTGAACCTTGGAAATTAGTCAATCTCTTTGCTCTTCTGTTAATAAGATAACACACAGCATAAGGTTGCTAGGAATTAAAATGAGCTGGGGCAAAGTCAAATTCTTGGCACCGTATCTCAAAACAGCCCTTACTGATGGGGACCAACTAGTAAGTTGATGATTGGGGCTGAAGTAGGGCAAGGAGAGTAAGGCTCTCACCTTCTGTACCAACTGAAAGGAGGTAACAAAAAAAAACCCGAGTCATCCAAATAAATACAATTTGAATGCAATATTTTACAAACTCAGAATTAATACGAAAATCTATGATGAACTAAATCTCAAATTTCGAAATAAAGACAGGATCACTCACAGTGCTGAAATGAAACATATTGAAGCCTGAGGCAAAGGGAAAATCACAATACTGATGCTGTCTTTATTTAAAATTCTGATAATTTGTTCATTATGAATTTTCTGCATTGATTTTAATAGTCTTTATTTAAAATTCTGATATTTTGTTCATCATGGGCTTTTTGCATTAATTTAGAATTTTTAAGTGGTTGCATTAAAAAACCTTAAAATTATTTCTCTTGACCTCTGAGGAGAGTGTCTCAATGGTCTCATTCATTCCCCTCAGTCTGGGCTGTGCTGGCAATTACTCTGTCCCAGGGGAAATCTCTGACTTAACTACAGTCATATTGAAGCTTCTTAAGCATTCCACTGACTTGCCAAATGGAAGTGACCTGTAAAGTAGGTTGGGCTCCAGATTAGGCAGCCCCTCAAATGAGCAAAAACAGCATGTCGATTATTTTGAATAAAAGACACGGTCAGTGAATGAACAAATGACAGGACCCTCCGTCCTCTCCTGAAAGCAGGACACGCATCTCTATGTAAAATGCATCCTCCCTACACAGAGATGGGGAGACACTCATCAGAGACAGTGGTAGGAGGTTGTGTAAACTCTTCTTAGCTCACTAAATTATTTGTTCAAACCAAAAAAATTCAAGAAATCATTTGTCCTGTCTTTCACAGATTACTGTTTCTTGGTAAGAATTTTACATAAAATGGCTATTTTGGCCAGTCCTTAGTTTCCTAATCTGATGGACTTCCATGTTAATTTATTATGGGGCCAGCCAAAGATAGCAAAGGAGGCAAGGGGAGATCCCCTGGAGATTTTCCCTACCTGATTTAGTGGCTTTGCAGGCATTTATGTTCTAGAATACAGTGATTTCAGCTACTTAGTGAGCACCAAGGTCAACCTCATTCCCAAACCAACTTCAGAACATCAGCTCAGACCTGCCAAGAACCAACTGCTTAAATTTCTAAAACCACTGTGTAATTGCTCTCTCTGCATTTCATTTCTAGTGGACAGAGATCATACAAAGCACTCTTTAGGTTTGGCCACTTTGGGGGGGATGTGTACAGATGAAAGCTTGCCAAGACTCTTCCCACAGGCCCTTGTCTTCGTTGTATGTGGGACTTCACGAAGTAATACACACTTCTTCCTCTGGCCAGAGTCTACAGAGGAGATCACCTAAACTGGTCCCCCAGACAAAATGTACTTCCTCAACAGGCTAATGGGTCATTCCAAAATAAAACAAAAAGTGAAAATCATGTGTGAGGATACCTGGATGGAGAAAGAAGGGGATCCACAGATCATTTAAGAATTAAAATACAGCCATAAATAGGGCCTCCCCAGTGGTGCAACAGTTGAGCGCTGGGCTGTGAAGCTGCTTGCAGCCTCTGCAGTGCCAGTTCGATCCCCGGCCGCTGGCAAGGGTCCCACATGGTGCACAGACCTCTCCTGTTGCGCCCGCTGCTCCCCTCATCAGTGTACTTCAGCAGTCTGCCTGTTCTGTTCCCTGCTCTGGCTCTGGTGAATTCTCTCACCCTCCTGTGCTTCTGACTGTACCAGTGTTTGTATAAATAAATAAATAAATCTTTAAAAAAAAACCACAGCCATAAATAGCTGCAACTGACTCCACAGAAAGCACGTGGTTCCCTCACTTTCTCTTTTTTTATCCAGTGTAAAGACTTTCATTTTTGAAAAATGGGGATAACTAGAAACAAACTAGTCTTTTCTTCTAGATATGTATTTTAGGATTTATACTTTCTTCTTCTCCTGACCCTCTCCTCCCTCTCATTCATCTTGTTTTAACTTTCTTATCAATAAAAACTTTTACCAATAAAAACTCAGGACTTTGTTTTCTTTAACTTATCCTGAAGAGTATTTTTTTAAGTCATACACATATTATATTCACTTATATTATTTAAATCACATATTAATTGCATTATATCTGTTATACAATAAGGATACTAACTATTTATTATAGTCATTTTATTTACTACATTGCAACATCATGTTTTATCGTGCTATGTTACCATATGACATATTGAAATACTTTGCCATTTCCCTACACTAAGTTAAGTACAGATTAGCCTGGATCATGATTGAAGTCAGTAAATGTTAGCGCCCATTTTCCACTGAAAAATGCCCTGATTTTCTCCTGAGTTGCCTGTGCTTTTTAATCTTAATCCCATTTTCAGATCATCATTTTTTAGTACTTACTCTATACCTGGTTCTGAAATAAATACAGTCAAATGATTGGTTTCACTTTATTCTACCTGTGAGGTAGGCAGAAGTAATATATTCCATTCTGCAGATAAGGGGACTGAGGTCTAAGAGGCAACTTGCCAAAGGTCAATAGCTAGTAAGTCCCACACCACTGGGCTCCAAACCCTGCTTTTGATGACTCTAGGTCCCTCCCTGTTCAGGAGTAAAAATTCGAACTGAAAAGCCAAAAGCAAGGGTTTACAAAGGCCCAAGAACTACAGCGAATCAAACTCAACTGCACAATAGGCAACAGCTCCGTCATTGACAGGACTGCTCTCCTCTTGGGAAGTGTCGGCTGGAAAAGCTGTCTCTATGAAGATGAGTATTTGATAGCTTTGGGGTGACAGGGGTTTTGTGCTAGGTTGCAAGGAGTATGGTCTAAAGACAAGTGTGTGCCTCAGCTTACATTCAACTAGTCCCCTGATAGTTTCTGAGGACTGACTATGTATCAAGTGTTGGATCAGACATTAGATAGATGTAAGATGAGTAAAATAAGATTCTAAGAGCTTATATATTTTCACAGGAAGATAATTTATGAGTAGATATTATTGCATAAAAGGTCATGAAAAGAAAAATGAATAGGATGGGTGCAAAGTCCCCAGGAGTAAAGAGGAGGGAAGGAGATCATTTCCAACTGAACCAAAGACTTCATTAGGCAGACAGATAAATGACGGCATGGTGGGGTGGAGAAGGAACCTCAAGGATAAAAGCGCTACTATAAGCCATCCAATGCATGGACATGATAGAGCATCTTCCCTGCTGCCCTGAGAATCTCCTGTGGAGCTCCTTTCAATGCGCTGGATCCCACAGAAAGGCCCATATTCAACTGGAGTCTGGGGTGTCCAGTGTGGTCCAGTGGCTCCACAATTCAACATGCAGCCAGGATGGAGGGCCTCTAATGTGGTGGGGATGTAGGAGGATCTCAAGGGAAGGGAAGCAATTCACCAAGTAGATGCACCCTGTGGCAGGGACTTTCCTGCTTCTAAACACTCTGTATCTCCTGTAATCTTCTCAACAATCCTGTGAATAAGGGGTGAAGAACTTGAACTCCCTGGGAGCTTTAATAAAGCTAGAAATGTGTGCAAGGATTAATTATCTCCTTTAGTTGAATGCAAAGTTTATGAGGTTTCAAGCTAGCCTGTCAACCATGGAGACACACTGAGGTTATCTGGGCAGGATGGAAATGCGCTTTGATAAAAATCCATTCACCAGCAGCCTTGCCTACAGAGCAAACAAAGCATTCAGAAGTCCCTATAATTGTCTAGCTCTGTTGGAAGGGCACTGGGGATTTATTTCCTTGCCAAATATTGTTCTTTGTTACTTGTTGCTTTCTTATTGATTCAGAGGAGTTCTTTTCATATTAAGGACAATTATCTGTTATAAATGTAAAATTTTCCTTGTCATTTGTATTTTGAACTCCTGGCCTCCCAAATTTTAGTTCATTAAACATTTTTATGTATAGTGTTTGGGTTTGGAACCTTGCTTGGGGAGGCCTTCCCTAGTGGAAATTATATTTTTAACATCTTTTTTCTTAGCTTGTGTTATGTTTTATGTGTTGGTTTTTTTTTTTTCATTTTTAGGTCTCATATCCACCTAAAAATGCAAACAACCATCCACTCTTATGTGAGGTTGTGATTACCCACAGTCAAATATGGTCTGAAAATATTACAAACAATATTTTAAGAGAAAGTAAGCGAGAGAGAACACATTCCCATAACTTTTAATACAGTATATTGTTATGATTATTCTATTTTACTCATTTTTGTTACCAATCTCTTACTGCATTAATTTATAAATTAAACTATATTACAGGTATGTCTGAATAGAAAGAAAGACAGGTAGGGTTCAGTACTAGCTGTGGTTTTAGGCATCTACTGGGGGAGTATCTCTCCTGTGGACATATTACATGTGGAGTACTATATTGTTAAACTTCGTGAGGTAGGGGACTGGTGATGGATGCTTCTCCCAGATGCACAGCTAATTGTCCCAACCTCCTGTGTTTGAATAGCCAGCTCCTTCCAGAGTAATTTAGATTCATTAATAGGCATGGGTAAATTGCCCTTCACCTTTAAGGTGGGATTTAATGCTTGTTTTTAGCAGTGAGCTCCAGAAGGCGGTAGATATGTGTCTGAATGATGTTAACTGCTCTCCCTAACCTCTGGCATTTGCGGTTCAGCTATTGTGCTGTGGCTTTCCCCTAATAGAATTTTAAAACAATTATTTTTGTGTGTACATCCAGGAGCCCCTTGGCACTGAGAATATTTTAAATTCAAACTCAAGAGTGAAAAGGAGGCATGTAAATCTTCACTAACAAATCCTCAGGGATGGTGTATTTACTTTCTCGTCTATCTCAGATCTATAAAAATATGTGGCTTACAATGATTTAATTAGAATAAATTCAGCCTTGACATTAGACCCGTTTGTATCTATTACATAGAATTCTTACCTTTGGACTCCCAGAGAACTTAAAGCAATTTTCTGTGACTAAACATTCAATTCAAAGCTAACGATGTGAGAAAAAAATGCTAAGATGAGACGGACCTGCACAAAAGTAGTCAGAACCTGAATTTGGAATTACTTGATTAATTCTTTCAAAAAGAAGCACCCATTATGACATAAAATAAAAAGGAAATCAGCATCTATAAGCCCAGAAGAGAGTGCCGGGGCGGGGGGGAGGGGGCCCTCTCTGCATGTCTGTCTGGCCCTCCTGGCAGCCCTGCACACCAGCTCTAGTAACTGTGATAGGATGGGTGAAGAAACAAGCTCAACGTCTCCATGCCCCTGTGCTGGCAAAGTTGTGGCAGGTTCCAAAGTCCCTTCTCAGCCCTCTCTTGTTAGGGGTGAGAGTTCTTAGCAGAAAGAAGCAGATGTCCTCTGGGTGCGCCCTCTGGCCTCTGACATGTTGCATTCTTTCCTTCTCTGCTCACATATGACATAACGGAATTATGCCACATCTGGGGCTTTGTTGGGATCCAGAAGCAGAGCCTCTGGTGGGGGAAGCTAAAGGATCACAGCAGCCCTCCTGCTGTTCCTCCAGAGCCCATGGTGTGCATTCCTCACCTACCTGGGTTCAGTGATGCCAGGTGGATAGACTAACATCAGCCACGGTGAGGCTTCCAACCCCATGGAAACTGGCAAATGCTGCAAATCGGGGCTTTGCTCCCACCTCCTCTGAGCCCATTAAACATTAATCATATTAATCGCTCCCCTAGTGTCAGGTGGTTCAGTCCCGGCTACCTGCTGCTTGGAAGATGCTCTTTGTTCAAGGGGTTCTGGTGGATGGGGAAGGACAAGAAAGAAATCATGGGATGGCTTCAAGATGGCTCTGGTTTGGGCTTGAGGAATAGAGACAAAGCGAAACAGGGAGCTCTGTGATTGCATTATGTCTCAAAGCGAAATTGCAATGCTTAACATTTTTTTTTTTTTAATCTAGCCAGGTTGCATCCCCCATACACGGAACATAAAATAGGATAACTTCAAATTGACTCACTTTTGGGGAAGTAGGGAACATTATGAAATATTTTTTCTAAGCAGGGAAATGAAAGTTGGTGGTTGATTCCTTCTCATGCTGAGATTACACAAACATATCTGTTCTCCTTAAAGAAAAAGGGCTCTCAGACCTCATACCAATGGAAACAATAATTTTATAAGATTAAATGGATATGGATCAACTCTTTGATATAGCATTTAATTGAATTAAAAGAGAAATTGCTTTTTTAAACAAAATTTAGTTTGTTCCTTACTAGCAGCAAGGATCCTGGTTTGGTCTCAGGATCTTTGCTGTTCTTAAGTGTTTGAGGCTCTCAAAAGTCTTTTGTCTTTTGACAAAAAAGTCTTTTGTCTTTTGACAAAAGTCTTTTGTATCAGTTACAACTATAGCTTAACATTCAAGTTGAAAATTAAAACTGTGAACCTGCAAGAATTTATTTATTGATCCATTTAAAATAGTAATAATAAACCCATAACTGGGTAACAAAAATAACACATTTTTGAGAAAATCACTAGATTTTCCTAAACAAAAGATAGTATATTTAAGTGCCCGGCTTTAACAGAAGAAAGCTGGATTATCTGCATTCAGAATATTGCGATAGTATCTTACCCAGAAGCCTCTGAAGAACCACATGGTATGTCATTAGAAAGGGAAGGGAAAAGGCGCATAGCTTCTTAATGTTATTATAGAGATAGTTTGGAAGCGTCCAGGGATTCTCAGGGACCACATTTGAGAGACCCTTGCCACCCTTTTTAAGACTTTAAAAAGATCCCAAGTATATTGTATACAGGAACTTGTTACAATGCAGATGCACAGTTCTCACAAGTAGAATTCCTTACTGAGTAGGTTGCCTTTTTAACAACTCCCTGGTACTTTGAGGAAGACTCTCAGCTTTGCTCACCTTCCAGGTGAAAGCTGAAACCCCTCTAAAAGTTAGCTGGGCTCAAGGCCAAAGCTATGAGCAGGAAAACCTCCAGGGGAACACCAAGTTTTCTTCTGTATAGGGAGAGATGGAGTCCCTGTAAGATTGGTGCAAGGCACCCTTTGTCAATATTTATGTAGCACCTACAATGAAACAGGAACTGAGCTAGCCATGGACACTCAAAGGTACATGGATGGCTCCTAAGGTGTAGGGTTAGGATACATGGGTTGAAAACAGATCTCTACTTCATAAACAAAGGAATCTCAAACACAGAACACAGAGAAGAGTGACTGGCATGAGGTGGACTGCCCCACAAAAGGGTTCAGGGAACATACTGAGAGTGTGGGGAAGCCTTGGAATGGAGTGCTCATTCTCAGTCTGTTCAACCTTAAAGTTTGATGATCCCATAAATTAGTCTTGGATATTCAGGGCCTATTAGCTCCTTTCCTTACACATATTTTTTCTTCTACTAGGAGTATTTAAATGATCATAATGAACTTGAGGTTTTCATTGTAAGTCATCTCATTTTTCCCCCCAGTATGGACATAAAGCATAAAACTAAACATGCTCCATTAGTTTGTACATTCTAGAGGAAGTGCTATGTGTTTTTCAGGACTCACCTGCCTCTTGTTCACCCTCCATTCCACCGTCCTCAGTGTCTGGCTCCAAGTCTGTGCGCAGGACATTTTTGCTCTGAGGGGAAGCCCTGATTCTCATGAGACTGGCAGTCAGCACTATGGATTCAGAACTAACCTATAACCAGAGCTCCCACCATTTACCATCAACAAAGCGATCACCCCTTATTCCTCAACCTAAGGACATGAGGCTCACCTCTGAGTTTTTGCCAATGCCAGTGAGGAATAGCGCCTTTCCCCTTAAGTTCTTCCCTCATAGTTTGTTATTATTCCCATCTCCTCCCAGTAATTTCAGCATATCAGGAAAACGAAACACAGTTCTTCATCAGAGAGAAGTTAGGAGCCTGGGTAGGGACTAATTTCAGCATTGTCGTGTTTATTCTAAAGGGGCACTTTGTGCTCACCATCTGAATTCAATTAATCTGATCAGACAGGAAATTAGCAGCTGAAATTGCCTTTCTATTAGGTGGACATGACCCAACAGCATTTGGAGAAAAAGTATGATGGCTTTTCTAATTTCTCAAGTGTCATCTAATCAAAAGGAAAAGAGAAAAAAATGAAAATGAAAGTCAATATTATCTCAAACTACAGTGGCCCCAGATCTCTCCTTTCCCAGCTGCATAGGACCTTGAACATTTTAAATGTTCTCTGGGGCAAATAACTTATTCATTCCACATTTTCTGGGATATACCTACTAGGTGACAGGCACTGTTTAGTAAATGGGGATGTAGCAGGGGTACACAGACACAACCCCTGCCCTCATGAGCTCACATGCTAGTGGGCCTTGACAGACAAGTTCTCTGGGTAAAAATAAACACATGTGCATTAGGAGTACTGGGGGGGTGGGCTGTAGGTGGAAGGCTGGAATTTCATAGGTGTGGATTCAGAGGAGGACTCACGGAGACTACACCATTTGAGCACAGCTAATTGGAATAAAGGTGTTGTACAGACTAGATTTTAGCTGCTAAGATGTGAATCTTCAAGCTTGAATTGAAAATCAAGCTTCCCCTGGGACAAACACATCGTCTACAACTAAGAGTTTCTAAGGAGTAAATCTGGTTTGAGGTCTGGTAATCTGTATATTCAGTGAACACTCTACTTTCAAGTAATTTGGGATCTGTAGCTTTAGAAGCTGCACAGCCTCTGAATACATTTACATAATCATTAATTAAAATTTTTTGATGCATTCAGCAGGTTCCGCATATCAGACTCTGCCAGGAACGGGAGTTACTCTGGGGGAATAGACAGAATCTCATTCCTGAAGGAGTACACAGTTCAGTGGGATATACAGATACTAATCAAATAGTCACACAAATGTAAGTTCAAATGATAAGGACTTAAGGAGGACTGGAGTAAGGAGCTTGTCTCAGGATGTCCTGAGGGTCAGGAATAGCTTCTTCAGGTAGGAGTCAAATATTGGAAGAACATTCTAGAAGAGAGGAAAGCATAAGCCTGAGATAAATGAGAGGTGTCTGATAAATAACTATCAATTTGGATCTTCTAGAACATTCTCTCTCCACTTCCAATCCTGGCTAAAATCAGCCTTTCCTCTGGGGCACCTTTCTGCCTGCAACTCTGCCCAGCAGAACTGTGTCCAGCAGGACTTTTAAGCAGGTTGTGACTTGAGGGTCTTTCCTTAAGAAGTACTCTAGTGTTGGCTCCACAGAAGAAAGACTGACCTGAAGCAAGCCTGGAGGGTATGAGATTGGGTGGGAGACACTTGCAGTGGTCTAAGCTTTAGGAAAAGAGGATTAACCCCTGGTAAGCAATAGGGAGAAAGAATAAAATGTAAGCAAGAGTAAAAACTACAAAAAAAAAAAGGCAAGATTTGCATCTTGGCATATGGTAGCCTGACAGTAGTTAAGAGCTTCAACTCTAGACATGGGGGCTAAAATCCAGGTTCTGAACCAACTGTTTAGTCCAGGCCAGTTTCTATTATATCTCTAAGTTTTAGCCTGCTGGATGTAGACTTAACTAAACCTGCATCATGGGGTGGTTTTGAAAAACGAAAAACCAGAAATGTTCCTTAGCACTGATGTGCTCCTTCCTCCCCGGGAACCCACTGGAGAAGTGCAAGGTGAGTCTGAAACCCTGTGTTGAAACCTGTCTCCATCTGTGTGTAGCCCCAGGTGGCTGATGCCCAATGATCCACCCTGTAGGTTTCTTGAAAGTTGATATGGTTTTAATATGCACCACACCCAGGGTGAAAGGATGCTCAACAAATGTCCCCTTTGTGGCTCCTGAAAAGGCCAATGCTGATGTTAGGAGACCAGAGCCTGTTCTTAGAGAACAACCAGAGGCCCCGCTTGGGGTGTCTGAGTGGCACTGTGCTTACTTGCAGTTGTTACATTGACTTTGGGATGTGGGCATGGATGGAAAAGTTGTTTTCCCACAAACTCATCAGCTCTGCCAACGAGATCCACTTCTAAAATCCCTGACTCTGGGGCCTGCTCCACAGACTGGATTTCCCACCCAGACTCTTCCATAGATTATCCCTTTTTTCAATTTTTGAGAAAAGCTAGTTAAGTGTGTCCAGCCCTACTCCTGTGTGTTGGGCTAGTTTCTCCAGCTTAGTAAATCTTCAGGGACCAGAAAGCTTATTAAGCAAATAATTATGACTTGCTGGTTATTTCTGGACAGACTGGTGGGCCTGAGGCCCAGGGAAGATGGAAAAATTCAATGAGCTCTGGACCACAACTTTTGGACAGCTATAAAATCTCTATGGATGCCATCAAACAGCATATTTTTCAGCCTTTACAAATTCAAGTTTTCACTTGAGTATTTAAAAATATACATCTAGTATTATGTGGTAAGTGCAGAATGCAATCTGGTAGGTGAGGCAAGAGGCAAACATTCCCTTTGCCAGCAATGCTGTCTTCCTGACTCATTCCCATCATTCAGGCCTGCTCACCTGCAAGGGAACAAGCATCACTTGTTGATCTCTATACCTTGGCTTCTCAGACCTTTCCTCCCCAACACTGGATCATACATTTGTGTAATTTTTAAATATATCATCTGTCTCTTTCTCTAGAAGATAGCTTCTGTATGGCTGAAGGCTTTGTCTTATTTGCCACTGCATTCTGAAAGGTTATCACTGATCCTGACACAGAAAGGTATGCCATAAATTTCTGCTGAATGACTAGACAAGAAGCACTCCAATATTGGTTAAATGAATTAACTATCTAAAAATCATTATGAAAATTAAGAGAGATAATGGATGGTAAAGCACTTTGTAAATGCTAAGGCCCAACACAAATGTTTATTTATTGCCATTATGATATGTGGATGCATCAGATCAAAAATAATTTGCAGTGACAACATCTTCCCATGGCTCACTTAGATTGGAAGAAATTAATCCAGCTAAAGAGGCCTGAATGTAAATTATGACCTCCCAATTGCCGTGGCCCAGAAGATTGGATGGTGGCATTTTTATTGGAATTGATTTGTAGTCGATACCCACATAGAATTTATTACAGAATTTTTCTCTAATTATCCTAAGTGAACAAGTCTGGTCAAAGAATTTGCAGGGATAGATAAAAGAAGGGCTTCTATAAATAAGGCTGGCTCATAAGTGCCACATTCCACTCAAGCACCATCAATTATTTCCTTATTTTCATTGAGCAACCAATAATATTATGATTTTCAGCCTGCTATGGTCTTGGGTATGTATTATATCATTTTATTGACTATTACTTCTAGGTACCAACTCAGTATAGAAGCCCATTATCTTGGACTGGGGCTCAAATAGCAGCAACAATTTTGGGCAGAGTTGCTGTCTAGATCCAATTCAAGTACGCTGCTGGTGGTCTCAGGTCAGAAGAAGGAGAAGCCCTCCCTTGGGCACCCATCTATAAGATCTATTAAAATATCATGGGAGGGCCTCCCCGGTGGCTCAGCAGTTGAGCACTGGGTTGTGAAGCTGCCTGCAGCCTCTGCAGCACTGGTTCAATCCCTGGCCACCAGGTGAGGGTCCAACATAGCACACAGACCTCTCCTGTCTCGCCTGCTGATCCCCTCAGCAGTGTATTTTGTCAGTCTGCCTGTTCTGCTCCCCACTTTGGCTCTGGTGAATCCTCTCAACCTCCTGTGCTTCTGACTGTACACAGTGCTTGTATAAATAAATAAATAAATCTTTAAAAAATATATCATGGGAAATACAATGAAATGAGTGAAGACTTAGCTCACAGATTTCATCCAGGGAGAAAAGAATGAGAGTCAGCTGTGCAATGTTTCCTTTTAAGAACTGTTGGAGATGGGACATAGTCTTAAAGGAACATGTGTCAGTAGTAACTATCAGAGAACTGTCTTCCAAGAAGCAACTGCAGGATGCTCTTTGCTAAGGGGACAGAACATGGCTCCCAGAGGTCAGGGACCTGGTGTCCTTTATGATTGCTTCTGTAGCACCTAGAAGAGGGCCTGGTCATAGTGGGCACGGGTAACAATTATACAGGGAACATTTGTAATTACAGATTGAGGTTGAATTGCTCAAGGCAAGAGAGAAATAATGAGGCCAGGCATAAGAGGATCCCCTTTCTTTTTCAACTGCAGGCCTTACTCCCTCTTGCTTAATAAATACTCAGCAGGACTAAAGATAGCAGTTTGAAATATCAGATTATTTACCTGTCCAAAGAAACCATAGCTTTAGTCAATAATTGTTTGCCCAACCTAATTCCTGTAGCCATCAGCTCACCTAACCATCAACTCTTATTTGACATGGTCTACCAAGAACCTGACAGGGAAGAGAGAAGTAAATCACTTGAGAATGCAAAAGTCTCCTCGTTCAAAGCCTGTTTTCAAATAATGTGGACTTTGGTTTTTGCCACATCCCTGTGCTTCAGTGTCTGGGTTTCACAGAGGCACCACTGTTCTTTGTCTCATCTCAGAGGCCTCTGCAGTTTCCCCATGTTACACATTGGCCTGAGTTTTCAAATGGAAACTAAACAGAGAAAAGATGTATACATGACTTGATGCTGATCTTCAGCAGAATTCTAAAACTAATCGTTAACACTAGTAGGTGTTTGTGGATTGCAATAAAACTTTTTATCAGTGGTATGCAAGATTATTTTAGATGGTGTAGGATGAAATTTTCAGTTTTATCACTTATCTTCAATGCATGATAAACCGACCATAAATATTACACATAATCTATGTTTATACAGATATCATAGAATTAGGATCAGGTAAAGTCAGCATTCAAATGGAGTAAAAATCCTTAAGTTAGGTGCCTCCCTGGTGGTGCAAGTGGTTAAGCACCACACTGTGAAGCAATCTGCAGCCTCTGCAGCACGAGTTCAATACCCTGCTGACCAGGGAGTAACCCACATGGCGCAGCAGACCTCTCCTGTCTCTCCCGCCGCTCCCCTCAGCAATGTATTGCACTCAATCTGCCTGTTCTCCCCACTCTGTCTCTGGTGAATCACCTCACCCACTGCATCTCTAACCTGTACCCCAGCTTTTGTATGCATAAATAAATAAATCTTAAAAAAAAAAAATCCCGAAGTTGGGAAGTGAATGACTAATGTCAGTGTCAATGTTCAGAGGAACCCTGTGGGGCAGATGATCCAAGCAGCACCTCTTGACTTGGGTCAGGGCCTCCAGCTGCCTGAGCTGGTTCAGTGTGCATGAATCCTGAGGACTTCTACTGTGGGGCCTATCCTGAATCCTTGAGAGGTGGAGATTGCTTTGTTCTGTCCTGGCACAATTTTAGGGATTACATCTTGCCTATTTAAAAAATTTGGTGGAGCTAGAGCTGAGTTGCTTTTGAATCAAAAGTCCTTGTTTGCAGAAACTCAGAATGATTCAGGAGGTAGTAAAAATGTGGAGGAAGAAACAGGTAAAGGGAAAAGGTGATCATATATTAATGTTCTTAAAAAAGAAGGGGAGGAAGGAAATGGAGGAGAAAAGAATTCACATGCAGAATCTTTAACAAATGTCTTTGGCATTAGAAAAAGAAGCAAATCTATAAATGTAAATGATGTGTAAATAATTCTTATCATGAGAAAACACGCCTGGGAGGATAGAAGATGATAGATAGGAACGTGTCTTGAAAAATATGAAGCGTCCTCTAAACTTGAGGGGGAATGATTAAGCATTGAATCTGCACAGAAGGATGCCTTTGTGCATACAGACGGCATCTACATTCATACGTGGATTTGCGCCCACACGTGTGTGGGGTGCACCTGCCCCAGGGTTTACATACCTACATCTCCATGGATAACAGCATCCATAATTCAAGCTCTCTACTTCATGATTTAAATATTTTGAATTTCACAATGGGGGTGTTTTAATAAGGGAGCTTCTCCTTGTACAGCAATGGTGGTAATTCTTAGATGCCCCACACAAACCATATTTCCTCGTGGGCATATTTTTGCAGTGAAACACAACCACATCCCCACACTGTAAAACCTGAGTTGTCAACTTCTCCATATAGAGCTGTTTCCTGAATATACATTTCACTCTATCCA
This sequence comes from Talpa occidentalis, assembly GCF_014898055.3. NCBI lineage: Eukaryota > Metazoa > Chordata > Mammalia > Eulipotyphla > Talpidae > Talpa > Talpa occidentalis. Next base: position 19,436,663 of record NW_023601754.1, on the reverse strand, counting down.
AACACAGCATGGCAGGGCTATCTTAGCTCTAAGAGAATCATTAAATACTTGTGTTATACTGTTTTAATTACAAGCTGCCCCCTTTTCGGGCTTATTTCAATAGATTATTGCCCCGCTGTGTAACAGTGTATAAAGAAACAGCAGGATCCTTGCTGGTATATTGTGAAAATTAAAATTCTCAATACTACTTCAGTAATTAATTTCCAAAGAGAAACCAGTTTAGTTTAATAAAGAGATTAATGAAAATGTTGCAGAAGATATATTTCTCAGGAGGTGTAGTACATTATTTTCTTGCATTCAAAATAATAGAACTATTTCAAAGGACTTAGTAAATCTAGCCCCAATCAATTCTGTATAACTTAGCATAGAAGAGCTTTTTATGGGGTTTAAGAAGCAGGAAGGGCAAACCAAAGCAGACTATCCCAAAGCACAGAAGGGACAGAACAGTTTTCCAGAAGCAAATTCTCTGGTTGGTGAGTTGACATTATCTTGGTGAAGAGCAAGTTTAGGAGAAGAGCAAGTGCTTGGGGTCTTGGCAGTGTCTGACCTAACCCACTACCACCACCACCCAGCCCAGGTCACCAAAGCCCTTAATTGTTTACAAAGTGCTTTCAACGTTCATTACTTCATGCATACTTAAACATCTTCCTGGGGTGTGGGGAGGTGACAGGTTCACTGTTATCAGTGAACTCATTTCGCACATGAGGGAATTAAGGAATATGGAATTGAGATGCTTTTCCCAACATCATGGCTAATAAACTAGAGCTCTGGAACTTAGAATCAAAACTTATTCAAGATCCCATGTTGCTAAAAACTTAATAAAGCCCATGCTGTCAAGTGTCCATTCAGGATTTTCTGGGTGTAGTCCTGACCATAGCAGGGACAGAATGACACCCTGGAGAAAGGCTTTACTGTGGTTGAGGGGGGCCCAGAGGACTCTGGACTGAGAAAGTGGTTCTTTGAGAATACACAGGTAGAGAAGAAAACAAAGAGCCTGTATTCTGTCTCACCCCTCCCACGGAAGTCTAAAAGATGCCAAGATATAGAGGCCTGCTGTTCTGTGAAGGAAAAGCAAGTTCTTCAAACTCCACGCATGATGGGACATGACCTGAAGGCAGGGATCTTGACTGCGGCTAACACCGAATTGCAGGAATCTTCCTGGTGCCAGCAGTGCTAGGCTGCCTATTGGTACCAGGTGAGCACAGTGAGTGCAGTTCTGAAAGCTGTGGAGCCCTTTGAAACCAGCATCACCAAACTCTCATGTCCATATTTCCCCCATGGGCTTTGTGGAGTGGGGTGGGCCCCAGGAATCTTCTGAGTTCCCATAGATCTAGAACTCTGTACCTTCCTGTAACCCTTTTCAAACTACTGTAATAACTGTTTTGTTTTTTTTTTTTTTTAAAGATTTCCTTTCTCCCTCCCTCCCTCCTTCTTCCCTCCTTCCTCCCTCCCTCCTTCCTTCCTTCCGACAAGCACTGGGTACAGTCAGAAGCGCAGGAGAGTGAGACAATTCACCAGAGCCAGAGCAGGGAACAGAGCAGGCAGACTGATGAAACACACTGCTGAGGGGAGCAGCGGGCGCGGCAGGAGAGGTCTGTCGCGCCATGTGGGACCCTCGCAGGTGGCTGGGGATTGAACCCGCGCTGCAGAGGCTGCAGGCAGCTTTGCAGCCCAGCGCTCAACCGCTGTGCCACCAGGGGAGGCCCTACTCTAATAACTGTATAACTGTTTACCAATTTCATTCTCACACCAGATTGCGTCTTTATATCTTTACGTCCTCAGGTCCAACTAGATGACCTGGCACAGTTTAGACAATCAATATCTGAGATGTAAAGGACAGTGTGCCCATTTATTCTGCTCACAGCAATGATATGTTACATGGTATGTTAAAATTTCATAGCACAAATGTGAGCTTCAGGACTTGTCCTGCATGTCAGATGTTCCCAGGAGGCCTGGGGAGGGAGATGGTGAGCTGGAGGCATGTAATCCAGTGAGCCCTCTGCAATGAAGTGGGTTATATTTGCTACAATGCTACAGTTGAATTTTTAAGAAGTCTCATGTTTTCAAAAATTGGGATAGAAAAGTAATTGCTTTTCTAATGGAAAAGGAGATGCTATAGAATACTGAACCCACACTCACTGTTTCTCTGTTTAAAACATCAACAACGAAGGTATCTTTGCAGATAAAGTGTGTTCGTTAACTGAAAGCTGAAGTTGAGTAGGAACAGAATAGAAATAAACTTGGTGCTTCTTGGACAACATTCCAATCTTTCTGCCTTAGCCTTGACCTTGCAGTTCAATCCATGGTCAAGTCTATTCCAGCAATGGGGAACAAAGGAAGGCCAGTTAGGACCCACCAAGCATGGGACAGGCAGCCAAGCCACACTGGCCTCTCTGTTGTGTTTCAGTCACTGGTTTCCTGACAACTGTGCCCAGTTTCCACTGCCACATCCCACGGCGAGTCATGGAGTAGAACCACTCTCCTTAATTACGTATTACATTGTGTTCACTTCAGATTTTCACGTTTTAGGGAGGAGGGATGCTCGCAACTGGCAAACTATGGAGACCAAAATTGTCTGCTAAAATTAGTGTTTCATTTCATATCATTAATGCTCTCCCCAAAATGTAATATATATATATATATATATATATATATATATATATATTACATAGAACCTATAGTTTATAGTTTGTGTGTGTGTGTAGCTTACATATAATTAAACACAACTTGGGATGCTTTTACAGTTCCTATGACATAAATGAATCGCTGGCAAATCAGAAAAAAATATCATTGTGTGTCTTCTTTGAAGAGAATGTGGCAAGTATAGCAATGGTGACAGTGGCTGCACCACCCCAACAGCAGCATTTTGGGAATAGAACCAAGATGTGCTGGACTCATCAGTTATACATACCTTTGTGAAATATCCCTATCTAATTGGTCTCTTGTCTGTGCTCCATAGGACTCCCTACATTTTGTCCTTACATAGTAAAAAGGTTACTTATAACAGATGGGGTTGTACGCATATATATGTGCATGTATACACAGAAATCCATGTCACTGTGATAACTTTGAGGCGTTACTTTTAATGTTTAAAATTATTTTGATGTCAGTTACTATCATCAGGGGTGTAATCCAGTCCTGTCACTGCTGACAGCCATGTGTGAGTGTGCCTGTGTGGACACATGTGTATGCATGTTTACATGCCTAAGTCTACTCATCTCTACATATCTATTAACTTCTGATATTGACAAATAGCACTCAAAAGGAGATGTTATTGTCATCATTTTATAGATGAGGCAATCACAGATCTGAGAATTGAAGGTTACAGAGCTGTGGTTAACTGAGGTGTGATCAACATCAGAGCTGCCCCACTCCAAAACCTGTAATTAGTTATCACTTTATCTTGCTTCCTTTTTTTTGTATTTTTTAAATCTATTTTTTTATTTTTATATTCCTCATACAATTGCAACCCCCTGATTTTAACCCCAATCCCTCCTTTCTTTTTATAGACAGGGACCATATCTATTTGTTACTGCATTTTGCTACCTAGAAGTAAAATTGCTGGTCTGTTAAAAGTTTGGGCAGATGCATTAGTGAAGGAATGGAGTTTAAGTGATGTAAACAACTGGGTAATTTTCACTACTTATTTGAAATCCTTTCTTTTGTCAGAATAACCAATTCTGTTTGGGGGTCTACCATTTCCCACATAGCCATGTCGCCAATGAATGTTTCCTCAAAGTAGGAGGCAGGATCGTGATTATCCGCCATTTGTGGAGATCCCATTTCGCTTGCTAGTGACTGGTTTAGTGTCGACATTTCACCTGGTTTGGCCAATGAGCCATGAGTGTCCATATGCTAGGGATGGAGGCTTCTGGGAAAATTGTGATCGAAGGGACACTGGGAAGATGTGTTTTCTCTTTTTTTCCCATTAAGCTGATGAGCTTGCCTAAGATACCTGTAGCTGTGCAGCTGTCCTGCGCCCAGGGAGAGAGTTGGCCCAAGAAAAACCCAGTAGGCTGACTGCCAAAGCAGGAAGACAGAAAGACCCTGATCCTTGTTGCCAGTGAGATGCTGAATTAATCATCCCTGGAGTTTCCCTACAGCTCCAAGCTTTGTTGTGTGAGATGATAAATTTTCCTCATTGTTTATCACAGTTGGGTTGGGGTTTTCTGTTACTTGCTTCCCACGGCATTCTGTTTAAGCAGAGAATGCAGACTTCTGCTGTACTTTCGGTTTTCACTAGCTCCCTCTCCTCCGCCCCAAATCTCTGATGCAGAGGACGACAGTGAGTCTGAAGACACTGGCATATGAAGATGTTAAAGTAGACTGTGAGATCTGGAAGAACAGCCATCCCAGCTGCTGTCAGCTGCAGTGGGAACATGAACAGAGGAAGGAAGATTGCTGCAGGCTCAGCAGAGTAGTAGAGATGAGGGGCACCCCAGGAGGATATAAGGAGGTGCCCTTCTTGAGACCAGGAACAGTGAGTGAAGAGTGAAGGGCTTTGCTGAGAAGCATTTACAGGGAGGTGAAAGAGAGAACTGGAGGAGAAAGTTGACCAGCCACTGTGAGTGAGGTGACTTGGACACCACCGCTGTGGTGCTGGGGACTTGGGCATCATGTGAAAGTTACCGGCTTAATGCACACTGCATACATAATGCCCCCTGCATTAAGTCTTCTGTGCCATAAGTAAAGTGCAGAATCTGCCTTTCTGTTCAGTCAGAAGTTCCCAGGAGGCTTGAGAAGGGTGAGCATGCCCTCAGAAGGCAATCTGGGAGAGGGACTGCCTGGGGATATGTGGGACATGCTGATCTGGACATTGTAACTAGACTGCCATTATGAGGGTTGCCATTATGAGGGTTGCCATTATGAGGCCTCCATTCTAGTACCATCCTACATTCTGAGGGTCACATTCTAGGGGTTCTTTTCCCATGTTCAGTCATCGAGTGGAGTCTGACCAGGAAAAAATGAAGACACTTGACATGAAGAAAGAGGAAGACTGTGTCCTCAACACTGACATTCTTCATGAGGAATGGCCCAGGGAGCTCTGTATCTCAGCTGGGAAGAACCAGGAGGATATGGACATTTTTCTAAACGTGGAGTTGAGTACTTCAGTATGAGCAGTTTCCTAAAGTCCTAATCTGAAAATGAAAGGCTAATGTGAAATAGACAGTGATTACTGGAAATGCTCCAAATGTTTAAGAAGAAACTACACAGTTGATCACCTTGAATAAGAGGATGCTATGTGCAAAAATTTTTTTTTGAAGTAACTGCTTTCTGTATTATTTCCCATTTGAGATCTAATGCAGATACATATATCATTGAATTCATGGAAACGGAACTGTTTCCTTAAGATCCCCCTGTTTTTCTGGTATAATCACATTTAGTCAATCTATCTCTTCCTCCTTAGTTACTAGTATCTGTTTTTTTTTTTTTAAGATTTATTTATTCAGTCATTCAAGAAACGGGGTACAGGCCAGATGCATGGAAGGGTGAGAGGATTCACCAGAGACAGAGTGGGGAACAGAACAGGCAGACCGACGAAATACACTGCTGAGGGGAGCAGCACGTGAGACAGGAGAGGTCTGCCGTGCCATGTGGGCATCTCCCCGGCAGGCCGGGATTAACCTTGCACTGCAGAGGCTGCGGACAGCTTCAAGCACTGTCTGCGCCACCAGGGAGGCCCTAGTATCTGTTTCTTACAGTGTATTAATTTATTTAACAAAATGGTATTGAATATCAGGTGGGATGCCAAGATCTAAGAATACTGAGATTAAGAAGAGGATCTAGCCCTCTTTCCTGTGAGTCATTAAGTCATTCTTTGGTCAAACAGCATAGTATACATTTAGCTGATTGGTTCAAAATGTAATTACATGAAGGTCTAATGAATTTAGACTGTTAATTAGCAAAAATCTTACTCAATTGGTAGTTCAGGTAGGCAACATAAAAACAAAGAGAGAAGGCTTTAAAAACATAGACCATCAAAACCACTCCAGATACTTTAGAAACATCTACCAAAGAAAAACTGTTGATATTTTGTTTCAAGTCATTCTAGTACTTTTGGAACAGCCATCTCATCCATTTTTTAGAAGATCTTTTCACTTTAAAATTATGCATTGTTTTCACTTTTCTTTGTACACTTTTCCTGCCTCAGATCTCTTTTTTTAAGTCAGATAGTTCTTCAGCTGGAGATAGGTACTCCACTGAGAACATTCCCCAGGGTCTCCAAGAAAGTCCAGGTCTTTTAATGTGTAAAACACGCTTCCCAGCTGCTCACAACGCACTGGGAAAACTCCAGGCTCTATAGTATTTGAAAAGAAGTGAGATTTTCTCTTTTTAACAAAATATTTTCCCCTAGTCTACTCTGCCTGACAAGCATTTCAGGAGGGACAGCATGGGATCCTCTAGCTTGGGTCCCGCCGGTCGTCTGATTACTGTCCAGCATGCAGACTTCATGCCCTCTTGCAGAGATGGGGTCCATTACCCACCCTGAGGTCCTGGGCACTGATCTTAGAGGGGCCCATGAGGCCAAACCTCACACTTGGGACTCTGGGAGTGCCTGCTATTACCTACTCATATACAATTTATATGACTGAAAACTAAAAAGTCTTCCACCTGGACGTTTCCAGAAACTCCACGGCTATTAATCAGCTGGTAACATCTTGCTGCGCCTGCATGAAGACAGCTATACCAGGTAACCTCGGACACAAAGCCTTTGCACATGTTACTGTTAAATTAAAACCTGCTAGGTTGGCACAATTTCAGAATAGAATAGAACAAACCTGATGAGCCAAGGGGAATGTGCACATTTGTTAGGAGATTTATAAGATTCCTAGAGGCACTTCCCTCCCCTCCCCTGCCTTTTCTTGCCAGGTACACACAAGAGGCTGTTTTCCCAGGGTGGTGGCAAAGGAGGCAGAAGGCAGGAGGCATGTCCAAGCACAGCACAGATCTGGTCCAAGTTCTGGGCCTGCTGCTTGTCAACCTTCTGACCTGTTGTCGTTATCTAACTTTTGTCATCCATAAAAAAGAGGAAAATAGAGAAAACCAACAAATATTTCAGGTTTATGAAAGGGTTCCTGAGACTAACTCAGCACTTATTTCATTGAATTAGGATGACTCTTTCAGGTCAGGGCCTCTTGTTTTCCGGAGGGTGTTTAGCAGCACCTCTCACCTCCACCCACTAGAAGCCGTTAGTATCTTGACCCACTTGTGACAAGTAAAAGTGTTTCCATGTATTGCCAACCCTGGAGGACAAACTCATCCCCAGTTGAGAAGCACTGGCGTAATCCTCCACTGGTAAGGATTAAGTTATCACATCTGCTATGCACTTGGCACAGAGCTGGAACTTGGCAAAGAACTCTGTCTCCCTTACAATGTCAACAGCCTGGCATTCCACTGCTGTGTCCACCTGCCTAGCACCCATGCTCCTTTGGATGGTAACTAAGTTGTGATCGCCCTATAGTAGCAAAGTCAGGGTGGGTCTCTCATAAAGATATCCTCTCCCCCCTGGCCATGGAGGGGACTGTGGCCCAATGAGGCCATTTGGGTGCTCACTCTAAAATTTGGGTGTCCGCTGCCTCGAGACCCGAAGAGAGCACCATCAGTCCCTGCTACCAAAACCAGAGCTCTCGGCTCTGCGGCCTCTCAAAGGCCTGCTTCATAATTTTAATTGTCAGTTTTGGTATCTTTCAAATACATTCTCTTTGGATAATTACATCCAAGAGTTTGTTTTTTTTTAAGCTTTATTTACAAGCACTGGGTACAGTCAGAAGCACGGGAGGGTAAGAGGATTCACCAGAGCCAGAGCAGGGAGCAGAGCAGGTAGACTGACAAAGTACACTGCTGAGGGGAGCAGTGGGTGGCAGGAGAGGTCTGCGCGCCATGTGGGACCCTCACTGGTGGCCGGGGATGGAACCGGCGCTGCAGAGGCTGTGGGCAGCTTCGCAATGCAGCGCTCAACTGCTGCGCCACTGAGGAGGCCCCATCCAAGAGTTTTTTAAACAGTTTCAGCAAAGACATATTAAGTGACACAATCGGTATCTACAAGGGAGTGTGGATACCCTGGGGAGGAGGCAGATGAGGAGGAGAAATAGACTAATAAAAAATAAATTAGTTCTTCCCCAAACCCTAGACAACTAGCCCCACTTACCTCTCATTCAACTCAAGAACTTTCACAGAAATATGTTCTTAACCAGTGAGATAACACTATTCATTTTCAGGTCAGAAATCAATTTACAGGTCATGAACAACATTTCAAATAACAAAAGTAAGTAGAATAGGAACTAGGAAGCCAGCATCACCTATAGTAAGGAAATCGGGCTTTATCTGTATGGTGTTGTCTCCATTGTGTGTGTGTGTTTGTGTTGAGGGTACTGGGCTATGAGGTAAAGCCCATTTTTTAGTGTGAGGCAAGATCAAAAAAGTTTGAAAGTCACAGTCTTTGATCTATACTAAGAGTTGTCTTCAGAAAGAACCATGTAAGAATGATCTCATTAAAAGATGGAGAATCTGTTAATCAAATAAGACCCTTCATTTAAAAATGGAGCATCTTGTAATTGTTCAAAGTGCTCAAGAACTCTGTTCTCTGGGCTCCCTAATGACCTACCACAGACTTCTTAGAACCTGGGCTGGGAATGAAGGCAGTTTCACTTCTTTCTTTGGAAGACGAGCTCTGGTTCACCAAGAGGAAAGAGCACAGCGAGGGGCTGTGTTTCTCCTTGCCTCTGTCCTGGGACCTGGGGCCAAGCGTCGAGTCTAACCCTCTGAGTCTCCTCAGTGGTCATTTAGCACTGACTCCTTTTCTATTTGCTTTGCATTGGCTTGTGTGGATCATTCCGGAGGGCTTCTGTGCCTGTGTACTCTGTATGTAGCAATGTATTGTTGCACATGACTTTTTTGGAGGTGTCTGCAGTATAAGCTAATCACACACCCAACATTTAGCAACGGAGGCACTGAACTCCATTAGCTGCCTGGGCAAGGCTGCTGAGAAAGTGAAGCTAGTGAAACCATACCCAGGGTTTGTGTTCCCCAAGACAGGCTCTGCAGTCAGTGCCTTCCCATCTTCCTGCAGACTCACTATGTGCCCAGCACTCATCATGCACTTTAGAGAGTCTCTGCCAATTCCTCTGGAGAAGCATCCCCTGTGGTGGCTACAGTGTCCCCATATTATTTCATGGACAGGAAAGCTAAAGCTTGGAGAGCCTAAGTGGCTTTTCCACCTCCTAGGACCCACCAGACCTGATTGAAACCACTGTCCATCCCTTACAACATACAGTCTCCCTCTTAAGCCGAGACCCGGGTAGCAGCAGCCCTCTCCAGCTCCCTGCCCTGCCCCGCCTGCCTAGAAGTATACCGCCCCATCAAGACATGAAGTGCACAGCTGGCAATTAGGGGTGATATTTATGACATGGTGCACAAGCCTCCTTTCATCTTTTCTAGTTCCCTTTGTTTATATATCAAATGGAACAGTGCTCACCCTCTTCAAAGGGAGAAGGCAAGGCAGTGATGTGGAATGAATCTTTCAGAAGAGGAATTTGATGATGAGTGAAAGATCTATTCAAATGAGAGGGTATGGAACTAGTCACGTGCCTGTCATTTATAACATCGTGATGTGCTCTGTGCCATTAACTTTTAATTAACTCAATTAGAGCAGAATGTCTGACACCACAATGAGCACATATAAACACCCCTGTTGGTGTCATGTTAAATTAGTGTCTCTGAGTGGTGGACTCTCTTCTTGGTGTTAATGGGTTTGCCTCCCTGGCTTCCTTAATTGTCCCTGGCATCTATGTGTTGGTCACATCTGAGACGTGCTGATGGTCTCCAGTGTACACCCAGCTCCAGAAAGCCACATGCCAGACAGAACACCATGCATCGAATATTTCATGCTGTCTTTCTCTCATTTTCAGCAGCGGCAGTGGCACTGTTTTAGCCTTAAGGCTTCTGGCAATTTTTTCCTGGTGCAGCCAGTGAAATTGGCTAGATGATCCTCAAGTCTAGTTTTTATTGGGTATGTTGAGAAGGTTCACCTTAATAAATAAAAACCTGAATGGCTCAACAGGCCATTTTCAATAGGGTGTTGCAATTACAAATAAGATACACTTTTTTTTTCTGGCCCATTCAGTAGAAAATATTAGCATCAAAAATGCTTTCTTTAAAACAGACTTTGGCTATGCTCCTACGGAGCTGTATTTTTCAGCTAAATCAATGCCTTCACTCATCCTGATGAAGATTATTAGTACAATTCACAATCTAAATAAAAAATAGCCCCCTGAACAATCACCAATTTGTGCTTGGTTATAGAGACCCAGTTTAACCTGTCAGCTCACAATTTAATCAAGAATATGCAAGAATAAATGTTTAAAATAATCTGTGTTGCTGTAGTGAGGTCCCTCTGGGGTCCGTCTTCCTAGCACAGCCATAGAGAAAACTTCTTGGTAGGTGTCCTTTTGTTGACCCCATACATCACGGACTGAAAAAACTCACACTTAGAACCTGAAAGCGGTGAGGAAGGGGAAGACCGATGACCTTGAACCTTGACCTTTGGGATGGGCTAGAATGTTCCTTGTATTTGTTATGATTTTACTTTTAGAAGGAAAAAAAAAAGCAAATAAACTGCACTAAAGCTGCAGCTGTGAGGGCATCATTGAACCTGGGGACACCTTCACCTGCTTTCTCAGCCTTTGTGCATTCTGTTCCTTTGTCCATGAAGCACCATATGCTTTGTCCGACTAATTCCTGCTCAACTTAGAGTGAGACTAACACATACCCCTTCTTCAGAGAACCTTCCTCTCAACCTCAGACCTGGTTAGAACCTGTCCTTTTAAGTTCCTATGATGCCCTGTGCTTTTCTGCTCAAAAGCACTCATTGCAGATTACTTGCTCAATGTCTGCTTTCTTAGTAGATAATAAACTCCAAGGGCTTAATGTTTTGCCTACTGCCTCCCACAACACATAGCACACAGGGCTGGGAGATATGTAGGTGAGAGTTAAGGAGCGTGGCATACGTCAGAATCTAGCACGGTGCCTCCAGGGCAAGGCCAGGCTGCAGACCTGAGGGCTTAGGAGGACTGGGGACTGCTGTCCATGGAAGGGAGTATGTTCCTTTCATTGTAGGTATTTGTTTTTAGTAGTTTTAAAGATGACCCTAATGTCCTGGAGGACATGGAAGGGCTCTGAGTTGGCAAGTCTTAAAATTGCAGAATCGTTGGGTCTTGATGACCTTGGAGGATATAAATACTGACTTTAAAACAATTAAAAATCACTCTTGTTGATTTATATATTTACACACACCTGTGTCCTGTGAGGTTGGGGTCTGCATCAAATTATCCTGGGTTTCACTCTAATCAGGTTGCCAGTTTCTCCTATCCCATATGTCCTATGTTGAGCACATTGCAAGGTGCTGACATTATCTCCTGTGAGCCTCAGAACAGCCCCATGAATTAGAGTCTGCATTCTCCTTGTATGGATAGGAAGTCAGAAGAAACAACATAGTTTGCTCAGTCAGAAGAGGGGGACTGGGTTGAAAACCCAGTCCTGTCCACACCATAGTGCCACTTTCCCACAAATATTAGAAATATCACAAACTGGACCTGGGTTTCCATATTCACCCTGTCATTGGACTGGGAAAGCAATGAGTTAGATGCCAAGATGGTACTCCAGAGGATTAAATGAGGCATTGACATCTGGCCTGTGCATGTCCTCGAAGAAAGAGCTAAGCTGGAGAAGGGCAGTGATCAAGCCTGCAGGAGTGTGCACTGTTCTTGGCTAGGCAGGATGGCAGTGACTTTCTCATGCAGAGTAAATGCCAATTCACTGAGTATGCTCATGAAGACATTTCCCAACATGTAAGGGCCTTAATCGTCTTAATCTGTGGGAAAGCCATTTTCTGCATGCAGTCCTAATTTTCTAATGCAAATACAAATCTGCACCTTGCCACCAACCCAAGTGAAAAGCTGGGGAAGGAGGCCCATCCATTTGGGTCTCTCTCCAGTTCTCATTTTAATTGCCAAATCTACTGTCATGGCCACACCACCCCTGTTAAGAAAATCATAATGTGCCCAGACATGGCACAATTAGTTTCCACGATTGAATCCCCAATCTTTTCAATAGTCCATTGCCTCTAAAGTCAGTATTTTTTATTAAAAATTATAGCAAGTGGTTTTGTGCATTCCTGCTGCTTTAATAGCCATCTGTCACAGACACCTTGGACAAAGAAGCTACGAAAAACATGAGGAGCACTTTGATCAGCTGCAAAATAAAACAAGAAAGAGCTGGCCTCTTGCTTTTGGACAGATGAATTTTAGCATCTCACACAGCATTTTTCCCTACTAGGGACATTTTTACAAGGAATTTAATTGATCCTATTAGACTTGGTAAAGGAATCAGTTATCTTTATAGTGATAACCCGCCAATAAGAGAAGCTGGGTGAGACACTTTTATTGTTGGCCTCAAATTGGAAGGATCACACAGATACTAAGCAAAATCCTAGAGAATTATTGAACAGATTCAAGGTTTGGGCTTTTAAAAAATTTATTTATACCCCACATCAATCCACACTGATTTGCAGTAGCTTGCATACCCAAGCACACTCCCTATAATTATAAGTAGATGAAAGGAAAGACTAGAGAAGAGAGAAAAGGAGACACAACTGTAGTTGTTATGTTTGAACAACAAATTTGACCCTGGTGTCTTGTCAGCCATAGTATAAAGGGGGTATATGGTCAGTAAATTGTGCAAATTGCTCACGATGATGGTCGGAAGAGCACAAGGCAGTTTATCAAAGGGATTTATGAGTCTTAGATACTGAGTCTTCCACAGGATCCTGGCACCACAAACCCTAAGTTTCATTTCAAGCAACAAATAAGGATGGGGGCTAGACACTTAACTACATGACTTCTCGAGAACCATGTGGCAGCCTAGCTTTGGGCTACATCCCCCAGCTGGGAAAGTTGAGACTCAAAGGAGTGATAGAGCCTGGACACAGTTATCTGACTAATTACTGGCTCCAAATGTGGCCAATTCACTCTCACACTTGAGAGTTTTATCTCTTCTGTTTCCTTCTCGGCATTGGGAGAAGTCTGGGGTATCCCATCGGATCCCCTAGGGCTACTCTTTCTTGGCCACAGCAGGCTGGCTCTTCATCCACAGAATGGTTCTGAGCAGACTGTTATCAGCACAAAGATTTGGGAGAGTGAAATTTCCGTTCTGTATGTATGTACTGAATATGTCCATTGTGTGTGCATATTACAAAACACACAGTGTCCCTAGTCCTGAAAATGCTAATCGGTGCATGTGTCAAAAGAAGGTGTGCACAGATGATGGCGAGTCTGAGTAGATATAACAATGGCAGTGATGGTGAATGCTGAGAATGATCACTGTGTACCAGGCTCTGTTCTCCCCATGGATCTTAATTAAAGGTATTGGGAGCAGGGCAGCCGCCTGCTCTGTCAACTGCAGCAAAGTGACACTTGAAAGAGCAACATGGTTTGTGAAGCCCCTGAAGGGCTAGGTGAAAACTTAGCTGGTCAGCATCAACATCTCTGCTCTGCTTTCAGCCTCTGACCTGCTTGGAAGGAGGCACACAGATACCTAATGGCCAAGGCACTTAGGTCTCTCAACATGGCCTCACTGCTCTTGGCCTTGGACACTGTCTTTTGCTTGGATCATGGTCACTCATTGGAAAGGAATCCAGCGGAGGAGGTGGTGGCTTTCTAGGGTCATAGCCATGTAATAAGGAGCTTTAGCTGGGGAATCAGGAGGGATGGATTATCTCAGAAGAACTGCTGTCAACACCCAACTCTGCCAACCACAGACAACAAGTTGCCCTTCTAAACTGCATGCTTATGGGAAGTCTCCTCCACAATCATGAGACAGGAAAAAATCAGCTGGGAGGATTTTGATACCCAAAGGGGAAAAAAGCAACTTTAGAAAACTGAGTTTAAATTTGGTTTGATCATATTCCCAATTATCTTACAAAATGAAGCTTTTACTTCTTTATGGAGTTCTCCCCTCTCTGCCGAGGATTTGACAATGCAATGCCTCAGTTCTCCCAGTATCACTAGTGGGGCACAGTTATCAGATCACCTTAGAAATCAAGATTTAGCAGTTCAAACAGTTGGGGTCATCTGCCCAAGGACAGACTGGAATTTGAAAATAAATCCATATGACTCTTGAGCTCATTATCTGAGCTCAGATTTCTTACCCTTGGCACTCCCAACATTTGTGACTGGGTAATTCTTGTTATGAGGGGCTATCCTGTGCTTTGTGGGGTGTTGAGCAGCATCCTTACACCTTTGATGCCAGTAGCATTCCTCTCCCCATGCAGACAATCAAAAATATCTCCAGACATTGCCAGTGTCTCCTGGGGGTAATCACCCCATCACAGGCTGAGCTTTACCAATGTGCTTAGCTTCCATTGTGGCTGAGACACTGATGTTTGCCCATCAGCCACCTCACACACTGCTTGTCACACCTGGCGTGGCTCAGCCTACATTCCCAAAGGTCCTCAGTACAGGAAAGGATGCTAAAATTCACTTTAAAGAACAGGTGTACTCCTTAAATGTTTTCCATAAATACAAGTTTATAATGGCTTTAAGACGATCATCCTTGCTTAATAAAATTTTATTTTCCCCATTTGCATTCATTAGAAAGTTATGGCCATGATTATATTAGCCATAATATTCTAATAAATACATGCCTAAAGATGTAGCAAACACATCAAGAAAAATCAAAACTTTCTCTTTAAATTTAAAAAGTGCCATATTCTAAAGTAAAAATAGATATTGGGGTGGGGAAGCTTACAGATATGCTTGACACAGGAGCTCACAGATGTAAAGGGGAGAAATGTCAAAGCTGGGATATCAGAGTTAATCCCAAGCCCCACCCCACCCACACATCTGTCCACTAAGGGTACACCTAGCCTCTGAGGGTTTTCCTGGGGACTAGAAAGAGATGGACTCTCTGGGTTGACATGTTAAATACTTTAAAAATTCAGCTTGGAGAGCAGAAGGTGCTTTTTTAATGATATTTCCCTCTAGACAGCCCCAGTTCTGGTGCCCAGCTAGGAGAATTCACATTGTGTCCTGGTCTGACCCTAGGGCATGCCCACTTATCTGATGGAACAAAGCCTTAGCTGGCATCTGGCTATCTCATCAAGGTGGGGAGATTCTGTCCTTGACCTCAACACAGCATCTAGATCTCAGAGGCCCAGTCTCTCAGTGAAGACCATAGAGACAGATGAATTGCCACCTCCAATTTGGGCCTGGCTCCCACTGACCCTGATACCCAGGATTGTGACACCTCCAGGTAGACCCACTGGCATGAGGACACAAGAGATGAGGGTCCCCTGGGGGAGGCTGAGAACTTTTATTTGTAGTTGTAGGAACCACCTACAACCATTTCAGTCCCACCACCTACTAGCTAGGTGACTGTGCCAATTCCTTCACTTCAAAGACCTCTTTTTCCCTCATTTCCCCCAAACAAAATGTGTGAAGTGGTTCTCCCTTTCTTTCTGGGATCACATAAATCGAGTGATCTCTGATCTTAAAATACATAGGAATCCTTTGTCTAGAGGTAAAGACCAGACTCCTACATTTATTTTCACCCCTCCCCCAAGTCAAATCAGATGTCCTTCCTGGATCATGCCAATCCTCTGTAATATAGAATAATGCTAGAATCCATACTTCATTTTAAGATTATTGCAAGGATTAAATAAAGCAAAATACTCAACAAGGTGCCTGGCTCTTAGTAGAACCCTCAAATGAATAGAGTTATTGTATTTTCATTACATTTCTTATTTGGAGATCATTGTAGATTCATGTATACTTGTAAGAAATAATACAGAGGGGGGGCTGTGTAGCTTTTACCCAGATCCCCCCAAAGATAATAACATCTTACAAAATGATAACACAATGTCAGGATGGGGAGATTAACATTGACAGAGTCAAAATACAGAACAGTTCCTCCACTATCAAAAGCCCCCACTTTGCTGATTCTATTCTCCAAGTCATAGGTGGTGGCTGAATATTTGCAGGGTGGTTGGTCTGAGGGGTTAGGAAAGAACATTTGCTACATGACAGGAATGAGAGCCCATATTTTAAGTCCTTTTTCCGTTTTTAAACATAATACACACTTCATATAATTCAATACACCTGATTCAGAAGTCATAGTGAAATCCAAATTACCACGTGTTTGCATAACAATGTTACTGATTTTGCAACAAAGGACATAAGTCAGTTCCATATCACTTGAAGACAGAAAGAGTAGGCTTAGAATGAATGTCATTCTATAAATAGACAGCAAGCACACACAGGAGTTACAGACACCGGTAGCCTGCCTGGAGTCCGCTAGCGCAATTAAAATAAATCCCAACTCATAATTCTCAGGTCTCTAGATTACCTGGGTCCAATTTACCAATTTTATTTTCTAACCAATCCCACCTCCCTTGCTGCATTTCCACCATCAGGGGCCTGTCTATTTCTGGAATATTCTAAGCTTGTTTCGTCTCAGTGCCTTTGCCCTAGCTGTCCCTTCACCAGGCATGCTCCCGGCAGACCTCTGCATGGCTGGCTCCTCATCAACATGCGTCTCAGCTCACACGCCTCCCTTGTCAGCCCTGCTCAAGCAGAGCCCCCGTTCATGTGCTTCTCCCTTCCCATCATGTCACCTTCTGCTAGCATGCAACTCCCTGGTTCTGGTTTTATTTGACTCCTTGTTTAGCCTATGTCATCTCCCAGTAGAATACAAATCATAAAAACTGAAATCCTGTCTGTCTTCTTATCCCTTTATTCTCAACGCATGGGACAACAACTGGCATAAATTAGGTGTTCTTTGAATATCTGATGTTAAATGAATGAATGGCCAAGTAACAATGAGGGAGATGACTTTTTGAATGTCCATTGGATAGCAATGAGTTTTTTTAAAATTTATTTTGATGGTGGTAATCAGTCCTAATATTTCTTCAGATATATGGAAAACCTAACCTAGGTAACTTCAGCACCCAAGGTACAGGCATTTGTTCAAAGAGTTTACTCCTAATGGGGTCAGGATGTCAAGCAGAGTTAGTTATTTGGCCTTTTGTCATGTTTCCTATTGTGAAGAGAATAGCTTCTTGGTCAATGGAAGGGGCTTTGGAGGGTTGCTACCCAAGCATTTGTGAAAGAATCTGAGTTATATCGTTATCCAGTTAACAGATGTGGATATTTTATGAAGTTTTCATCCAAAGAGGAAATTGTTCTTGTCTCATAGGCCTGTTTTGTGGATGATCTCTAACACTAACACTAACTTCAATATTTTCAAAGAATGCCAAGTTTATAGTGGCTAATTCAGCAGGGTTTCCAGTACAATTCTCTTAGATTGGTCATCATTGAGAAAGAGAGATGCAGTTGGAAAAATAGCTCTGACCAAGTTTTTACTACAAATCTAATTGACAAGGGCCTGATTTTGGTGGTGGTGGTGGTGGGGCGGGGTTGAATCTTGGTTTTTGCCTTGGATTTGATTTACTTCCCTGAATGTCCATTCACTTCACATGCACCTTTCTCAAAAGGTTGTTATGAGGTCTGCATGAGCTAAATCAGTGAAGCTTTCAAGAATGCTCCCAAGCAGAGTAAGTTCATGCACTGCTAATTACACAGAACATCACAAGTTTGGGAGCAATGGTATGCTGGTAAAATGCTTAACAACCAGCTCTTAGGAAAAGCGAACAAGCCTTGTTTGCAGTGCCTGCCCATCCCCCTGGTGTAAACACTTCCACCACACACTGAGCATGGAGTCAGAGAGAGACATGAGTATCATCTCAGGAGGGCTGATGAGTGAACTGGCACACCAACAGCTGAGTTACAGGGTACAATATCCTCTCCTCAGTTTGATCACTGAATATCAAAAATGGTTTCTCTGTAATTATTTAAGGATCACTTGGGGGAAGTTAATGTCAAGGCCCAGGAATAGAACAATTGGTGTGTTAAGAGTAAATTCCAGGGGGGACCTCTGAGAAGCACCCTAGATTTAGAATTGCATTTTCTCCCCACTCTAAACTATTCCTGAGGATCATACAAAGATACAAAGTTACAGTCCAGTCCTTGAGGACAGAGAAACAGGTTGAGAGATTATGGACCCAAAGAATGAAAGATGGGCCTCCCTGGTGGTGTAAGGGGTTAAGTCTCAGCATTATCAAGCTATCGCCAGCCCCTGCAATATGAGTTCTATCCCCATCCAGGGAGCTGACCCACATGGGGAAGCAGACCTCTCCTGTTTCGCCCGCTGGTCTCCTCAGCAGTGTATTTCAGTAGATCCACCTGTTCTGCCTCCCCACTCTGTCTTTGGTGAATCCTCTCACCCACTGCCCTGCTCCCTGCACCTCTGGCCTACACCCCAGTTCTTGTATGCATAAATAAATACATAAAATAAAAGAAAAAGAATGGAAGATATTAGCAGATTTTGAGTTAGAAGTAAAGGCCCAGGATAGAAGTTGGGTACACTTGTTGGCCACACCAAGGGGAAAATGGAACAAGGTCATTTGGGGGTGATACTAATGCACAGTTGATGACACTGGGTTTCAGGACAGACTTCTCAGCAGGGAAATTGCTTGCACAGAGTGATGGGTGAAGCTATAGGTATGGTGAAGATTAGAAAGGGCAGCAAGAGAAAAAGGATAGGGAAGGAACTTGGAGAAGGTTCTGTTTAAAACTAGAAGAGACATTCATATGTGCTTTTGGGGAAATATATTTGGAGAGACAGAAAGGGAAAATTAGTGTCACTGAAGCTCAGTGAAAAGAGATTAGCTACATTGTATCTTCGTGATCTGCCAATCTGCTGGTGACTCCTTAGCTTTACTCCCATTTTAAGTATTAACCCCATGAAGTACTTCTCAGCGTGATACAATTACACCTCAGATAACTTACTGTTGAAGATTTGGTGCTGCTGACAGAGGGGAAGCCTCCCATAAGCTCCGAAAAGCATAAGAAAGGCGCCAACAGCAGCCAACAGACAAGTGCTCTTGAAGAACAGGCCTTAGAGTTTAGGGTGAGAGTTAGGACAAGGCAGTGGCTCTCACAGGCTCAATACCTCTTATGAGCACCCCGTGAACACCAAGGAACCTCAGAAATCAGGAAGCATCTCCTTCCCCTCCAGATTCAGCCTGCCTTCTTACTCTCCCCTTTCTGTCCCTCTACTCATGCTGGTGTCTTCTGGACTTCTGAAGTGAAGCCAGGAGAGACTGAGCAGAACAAAGGACCCTAAGACATGGGTGACATTTAAGTGGCAGCTCTCTTTAGGAATCATCTGTCCTTTGGCAACCTTTTTCACTATTTGCTGTGACTTGCTAGCAGACATTCAGGGGATGAGTTTCTGGATTTGATAGTGAGTAGCATTGTTTGGCTTGTCCATTGAAAGGATTTAGAATTATGGGTGGGTGGACACCATGAGAGGGGAAAGATAATTCCTTTATCTAAGATTATATTTAAAATAAGCCAAATTATTACAAATAATATAGATAATAATTTCTCATGTGTTCTTCAAGCTTTATGGAAAACCTAAAAGTAACTCCAGAATTTAGTAAACAATAAGGCAAGTATTTAAAGATGATTTAATAAAGGGTGGGGTGGTAGATTTCAAGTTTGAATAACATAAATGTTTAACTAGTGTCCAACAGGCAGTGTGTCAAACACTGGGTCCTTTCTTAAAAAAAAAAAATTAAAATGCGGTGGCATGGCTCACCCTCGTGTTGTCTAGAATGCAGCAGAGAGTAACTGTGTCTTGACACAAGAGAGGAGCTGGTGCCATATTAGAGCATGTACACTGTTGGCATCTCACTAAGTCTGCTTTTCCATTTCTAACTCTTCACAGCTCAATCAATTCAGACCTCCATGTGCAAATTTATCCTCCCCAAGTGCCAAGTGTCCAAGTAAATAATACCTGGCATAGAACAGATATCCACAGACTCTGCAAATATCCCCTTCCCACTCCAGTCAGCTTAAATTAGATGATGTGCCAGATTCCTGTCTCTCATTTCTTCAAAACAAAATCTGTGAACTGGTTCTTCCCTCCTTTCTGGGAGGGCATAGATCAAATGATCTCTGATCTTAAAATATAACAGGAATCCTCTTTCTAGAGCTGAAGGCTTGACTCAAACAACCCTACATTCATTTTCCCCTCTCCCCCATCAAATCAGATGTTCTTCCTGCCTCATGTCAGTCTCACCCAGGATATTGAAGATCTCCCAGTTGCTCATTGCAGCTTGTGCAAAGGCACTGAGGCAGCATGGTACCTCAAGGAAATGATGAACAGCTCAGCATGGCAGGAGGAAAAGCAGTGTGAAGGAGATGGGGAATTAAAGAAGAAAATAGATGGTAGAGGGTCTTCACGTCCTGTTTGAACTTATCCTGAAGTCAGTGATGGTGAAGTGTGGATGGTTTAAGCAAGGAAGTGATCAGATTCAGGAGGAAACCTCTGGTAACAACAATGGGGAAGACTAGAGACAGTTGTCTCACCTGTTCAGGTGAGTCAGAAATGAAAATAGAATTGAAAAAATGGCGCTAAGGATGGAAGCAAGGAAGAATTATTTCATAGGTCAAACTCATAGGAGTTGGTTATAGTTTCTAAAAGTATATATCCTAGAGGAAAAACAAACAAACAAACCAAAGGGAGATGAATGGACCAAAGGAAGTGCAGAGATAAAATAGCAGCCAGGGGTAGGCTTAAGAAGACACAGAACCACAGAAGTCAGCAGAGCAGGACATCAGGAGGAGGCTGCTTATGCGGCTGGGGTTAGGAATGGGATGTTTGCAAAGGCAGATGGAAAGGGGAAGTAGGGGCAGGGAATAATCATATGCCACTCTGGCGGGAGAAAAAACAATAATTTACGAACAGAAAAATATTATGTCTTTTTTAAGTTTTCACATAAAAATTTCCCAGAGGTGAATTTTTAAAGCTCTCTCTTGAAAAATGTTAGCAGAAATCCGGTTGCTGCTTTATCAGAGATTCCAAAATGAATGCATCTGAGGAATGAATAAATTCTAGTCCAAATACTTAACTAAATAAAAGCCTATTCTACAATCTT
This sequence comes from Talpa occidentalis, assembly GCF_014898055.3. Taxonomy (NCBI): domain Eukaryota; kingdom Metazoa; phylum Chordata; class Mammalia; order Eulipotyphla; family Talpidae; genus Talpa; species Talpa occidentalis. The sequence continues at coordinate 19,415,608 of NW_023601754.1, read as the reverse complement.
GATTGTAACAATAAATAAGAACTAATTTGGGTTTAGGCAAAACACTCTCTGGCAATACAAGAAACAAGAATTAGATTAGGTTTTAGCATATGCATGTAAGCTTCACATATATTTAAATGATATTTTAATGTTCAGAATCTAACAATGGCTAACATCTCTGGCATGGAGAAACAATTTGAATTTACATTCCAAATGAGAAAGTTAATTATTTAATTAACAGATGACTCCTTGATTATAGGTTTGTCAAGGCCACAGCTAATAATTCTGTGTCTAAATGGGTTTTTCAGGTTTTCATGCCAAAGGTGGCAGTCCTGCTTCAGTGCTTTTCTCTCTCAGTCCGTCTGGGCAACATCTGAGATGTCACTTAAACTCACAATTGAGTTTGTCAGAGACAGTGCTGAAGAGTAAAGTAAACTATAAATCATAAATTAAAAAAAAATTAAAAATCACCTCTTTCTGCCATAGATTTTCTCCAGTGTTTGACCTTAACTTTAACAAGATGGGTGGTGTCTTCCCCCTAACTCTTCTTATACTTGTTTCCTACAAAGCGAATGTCTGCTAAGACACTCTGAGGGAGGAACATGGGGGTGACCCCTATCAAACAAACCTGCACAACTAGCATCAAAGGTTAAAAAGTCAGCTTGACTCTGGTGACTTCAGGGTCTTCAAACTTGATTTGGAAATGTACCTACGTACATGTGTATGTACCTGTCCTCCCTCCCTCCATGCCTCCTCCATTTCTCACTAACATAGTGTATAGAAAAGAGTTAACACAGAGGCTTAAAGACGGCTGTCCCCACAAAGACCTGCTTTCAAGATTAACTTGTGTCTGGCATCGTGATGACCCATAGGGTGGGCTAAACTGTACACAGACTAGGGTTGATGCCAAACGTCTGCTTTCTTTCTGGAAGTCTGGGATTTTGCTACATTTCAGATAAAGGAAGCCTACATGATCAGGCCCTACCCCTGTGCCCCAGAAATGTTGGACATTGAGTCTCTGGTGAGCATCACCTGTAGATAATTCACATGTGTTATCACAACTCACTGTTGGGGGGGTACTAATAATGTCCTGAGTGACCCCCATTAGGAAAGGAGCTGAGAAACTCACTCTGGTTTATTCTCTATTCCACCTCAACCCACCTCATGCAATTTTCCCCTGTGCTGATTTTACTTAGCACCTTTCACTATATCTTAGCATGAGTATGACTACATGCTGAGTCTGTGCGTTTTAACGAATTATCAAATCAGGGGGTGGTCTTGGGGACCCCTGACATACACAGCATCAATAAACGTTTTGTCAAAGTACTGTTCCAAGGAACATACTTAGGGCAACGCTGCTTGATAGGCTAGGTTAATTAAGAGAATATATGTAAGTACTGAGCATAGTTACTGGCACGTAAGATGGGCTCTATAATAGCAGCCATTAATATTGTTACTGGGACATTCTTTTTAATAATAAAATTCTTGGGAAAGAGGAACCCTTCTCGCCTCGCCTTTGAATATCAGCCCTGTCTTCTGCACATAGTTTCACACACCGTGACCACTCACTAGATTACTGGGCATTTATTTACAAAGTACTATGCCAACACAGAGAAGTCCATGCTGTCTCAGCCCTTTCGGAGGTCACAAATTCTAAAACAAACACTACCAGTAAAGAGAGCTGTAGACGAAAATACAGACTGAGAAATCAGCAATCAAAAACACACTGAGGTTGGAAGAGAGAGTCGTCAACATGCTTTCACTGAGCAGAAAGCTTGACAGGCATGTATGATGTATCAGAGGCATAAGTGAGGATGGACCTTAGAATTTCCCATTTCTAGAGATGTGACTTAGATGGTCCCATGAAAGCTGGTGAACCATAGGGGAGAGGGCTTCATAGTTAATGAAGAACATGCTTCAAATGATGATGTACACTTCAAAAAAACCCTTAGCCTCTTGGATAAAGTGTTGGCTTGATAGGTTTCTTATTCCAATAAGATTTCACTTTCCCTGAGGCTAAAAGCTCATATACCAACTGATCATAAATGTACCGTAACCTTATATTTCAGCCTGCCCAGGACAAGACCCCACCAACTGTTAAGCAGGTATTGGGTAAGTGATTTGGCCTCTTGAGACCTCAGTTTCTTCCACAGTCCAATGAAGTTCATAATAGGACTAACCTCCTAGGTTCTTACAGTGATAAGAGAAGCTGTCTGAATGGCATCTGGCATATGGCATGTGCTTGGAAATAATAACTCTTTTTGAGGATATTTCCATCTGCTCCAGGGAAGGTGAGATTCTAGCCTCACCAGGACAAGTGTGTAAGGGACTAATATGCCTGTCTCCTAAGAAAGACACTGTCAGTTGATGGCGGTTCTCTTCCTGCTCAGCTGGAGGCAACTTCAGAATCCTCTTCAACATAAGTCTCTGTTATGGACTGAACTGCACCCCCTCCCCCGCCATTCATAGGTTGAAATTTTAATCCCCCCAAACCAAGAATGTATTTGGATATAATAATTTTAAAAGGGTAATTTTAAATTAAGGGTAATTAAGGGTCGGAAACCTCATTCACTAGGACTGGTGTCCTTTTAAGAAGAGGATGAGGGGGCTCTCCCTGGTGGTGCAGGGGTTAAAGACAGCATTATCAAGCTATCGCCAGCCGCTGCAGCACGAGTTCGATCCCCAGCCACCTGGGAGCTACCCACATGGCACAGCAGACCTTTGTTGTCTCGCCCGCTGCTCCCCTCAGCAGTGTATTTCAGTAGATCTGCCTGTTCTGCTCTCCATTGCCTCTGTTGAATTCTCTCACTCCCCGCACCTCTGGTCTACACCCCAGTTCTTGTATGCATAAATAAATAAATCTTAAAAAAAAAAAGAAGAGGACGCAGCACTAGTCAAGTGTGCCCAGAGAAAAGCCCATGTGAGGGCACAGTGAGAAGGCAGTGCCCCGAGCCAAGGATCACTGCCTCAGGAGAAACCAAACCTGCCTGAACCTTGATCTTAAACTTCTGGCTTCCAGAAATATGAGAAATAAATTTCTCTTGGTTAAACCCCCATCTCAGGATCTTGTTAAGGCAACCCAGGCAGACTGATATAGTCTCTAGGAGACAATCCCCTAAAATAATCACTTTCTGGGAATTCTCCCAAATGTTGCTATTGCCCCTGAGATGGAGACTTATGCCTATTTTATGGGAACCCTCTTTCATTGGCCTGACTCCCCGAGGCCACCATGCATCTTGGGCTGATGCTGGTGGGCTTGCTCAGCCTGGACCGCTGCTTCCCTCTCTCACTCTAGCTCACTCTGACTGGGTCTTCTAGTCCCCCAAATACATCTGACATAGAAAACCTTTGCTTAGGTTTACACTGGCTGCAACTCAGGAAATTTAGGAAGAAATCCTTTACCAGCAGGAGAGAACCAACCTAATTTTCTAATGGATCTCCACATGACAGGGGATTCTTCTGGCTCCTGTCCCGCTCAGCAAATGGCAATCTTTTCTACCCCTTGGTTCAAGACAAAAATCTCTTAGCACCCACCCTCCATGCTGCTTTCTTTCCCATCTTACATTTACTCTAGCAGCAAATTCTGTTGCTCCTGTCTTCGAGACAGGTCTCACACCTAACCCATTCACATCACTGCCATCTGGGCCACCCTACTCCAAGTGTTGCTCTCTGTCACCTGGCTGTCTGCTTAGTCTCCTGCTTGGCTCTTTGCCTTCACTGCAGCTCCTTCCAGTCCATTTTCCACAGCCCTTCAGATTTCCTCGGGAGAGAGCTATCAGTTGCGTTCAGCCTCTGCTTAAAACCTTCAAAGCTTCCCATTTCACTATGAAGCCAGAGTCCACACAAAGGCCTGAAATCCCTGTAAGACCAGCTCTTCCCTGCCTATCTTCCTTAAACATGTCAAGTTCACTTCTATCCCAGGGCCTTTGCACTTGCTGTCAGGGCTGTTAAAAGGGGTCTAGGCCCTATTGAAAAAAATGGGGGGTATACCCCAGCAAGGGTGGAGCTGCTAAAAATCTTTCTATAGGATTTTCTCCAAGTTTCTTCTCAAACTGTAGGATCCTGTTGTTTGTAACAGGTGTTTCCAAACCTCCAACCTGTGACTCCATCCCGCAGTTATCTATAGTTCATGTGCTCTCTTCCATCAGTTCTTTCCCCAAATGTCTCCTCCCCACAGAGGCCAGCCCAGACCATGTGTATAGAACACAATCCCCATTCCCCCCAGCTTCCCCCATTTTCCCATCCTCCTCACTCTGTTTAGTTGTTCTAAAGGGCACTTGTCATTACTTGCTTCTTCTCCTGCTGTATGTTCCTTGAGAGCAGGAAGTCTGGTTCATAGCTTAGTCCCCAAACAGTGCCTGACAGGTAAGAGTTGCTGAATAGGCATCTACAAATGGAGTGTATGAATGAGTGGGGAAGGTGGAAACAGTAAGTATGCTCCAGAATAAGCAAACTCATCACAGGAAGTAGGTAGACTAAAGAGACGTCACACCTTTCTGTCTTCTGGACATGCGGGAGCCTTGGCACCTTTGGGAGGGGTTCACTGTTATCTGTGCTGCTGGAGTTAGCCACCATGATCTCATGGCTTGATGGGTCACCAAATAAGACCCTCTCTGAGGTAATGGTTTTGGAGTAAAGCATGGTTCACTTACCATACAAGTGAATAATTTGCAGAGAGAAACTTATTAATTGCCTTTGGTATACGATGTGTTCAGAAGGGCTTTCTGGTCTCCCCCTGTATGCCAGTAGTAAAGCATCTGGGTGGTAATGCAATACCTTCTTTTCCTCCCGCCATTCATCTTTTTTATTTGCAACTTGAGGAGCTACACCTGCTGTTTGCCCTCTGAGTGATAACTTACAACTGAACTGCAGCTGATCTCCTGCATTAATAAAACTTTACTCTATTTCTCTTTTTTTTTCTTTTTTTTTTTATAGAGGCATGTTTTTTATTTATTTATTTATTTGTTTGTTTGTTTGTTTGTTCATTCATTTATACATGCACTGGGTACAGTCAGAAGCGCGGGAGGGTGAGAGAATTCACCAGAGCCAGAGCAGGGAGCAGAGCAGGCAGAAGGACCGAAGTACACTGCTGAGGGGAGCAGCGGGCCACAGGAGAGGTCTGCGCGCCACGCGGGACCCTCCTCCGGTGGCCGGGGAGCAGCCGGGGATCGAACCAGCGCCGCAGAGGCCGCGGGCAGCTTCGCAACCCAGCGCTCAACCGCTGCGCCACCGGGGAGGCCCTTTACTCTATTTCTCTTAAAAGTGGCATGGGCAGGGCTGTTTAACAGCTAGCATGACAAGACAGGTCCTGTATTTGGTGTGGGAATGAGGCATTAGCCCTCAGTCCTGCACGGATTCTTGGCTTCATCCATGTTCCTTGAGGATGCAACTGACTTGCTAGCCGCGGCCCACCCACGGCAGTTTGCAATAGCTGATTCATCTCTCAGATCTGAATAAATGACTCCCTCCATGCTCTGACTCTCCTCTTAGCCCAAAGGTGAGGATGACAGAATGCACTGGTTCTTTATGACTATAGTTAGGACAAAAATGATGTTAGGCTTTTATCAATGTCAAACCTTGTTCTCTGTTGCTCCAGACTACTTTACATAGATGCAGAAGAAAGCATCTAAAAGGGGGTGCTCAGTGTCTTAAAGCACAGATGAGACTGGTTGATGGTGTGTCTGAAAGATTGGACTCAAGCAAAACTGTTAAGTGGCTAAGATGACAGAGACTAGGGTCTCCTTGGCTAGTCTTACCCCACACCTACCTGGAACCAACCTGGGCAAGAAACAAAGCCCATGATGGACCTAGAAACCCACTCACATGCTCACAGATTCCCTGGAATTTCAACTCCTTCTGCAGAGCTCATATCAACGAAGAACAAAGAAGCTCACATTTAATGACCAGCTTTTGGGGAAAGACAAGACCTCTCCCTCAGTTCCCATGTGGCTCTGCAGGTGGAGATGAACTTGAAAACCAAGATCCTGGGTGGAAGCACAGCAGGATATCAAAGCCCCTTTGACATCAGAATAGTGGGAAGACATTCCTGCTGCTCTGCCTTCTATTACAGTTATCACCCTAAGCACAGTTACTTCACCCCTCTGGGCCTCATTTCTTCAAAACATCACTGTGTAAAGCACCAATGAGATGCCAATATCAAAAGGCACAAACAATGCTTATGGGAGCACTATGTAGATGCCCAGGCCTGTGCATTTAACATGCAGTGTCTCATTTTGTCTTATCAACTCTGTAAAGTAGGTCCTCCCACTTCCTCTGCCGTAACAGATGTGGACACTGTTATGTGTCCTCATTGTCTGTCCAGAGCAGCTCAGGAAGGCATGCAGCAGGCATCTGTACCCTGACCTTTTCCTTCTGGTCTCATTAATTAAGTCTTATAGAGTAAGCAACTTGCCCCAACTTACATAGTTAGCAAGAGGCAAAGCAAATAATGAAACAGAGACCTGCATGGTGCTAAGATGCCACTTCTAGCCATGGCTTCCTAGACCGGCACTGTATGATTCAATCAGCCTTGAGACTATTAAAATTAATATTAAATAGAATGGAAGATTCATTTTCACAATTGCTCTAGCCACAGCCCAGGTGCTCTGTGGCATTGTGTTGCACAAGTGCGTAGCTGGCTGCCACCCTTGCCAGGGCTGATGTGGAATCTTTTCATCATCACAGAACACTCCGAGGGACCCCATGAGTACAGCTGTGCTCTGGCATGCAAGGTGCTGGCCTTTTGAGGTTTGATGATTGTGATGTTTCACAATGTCAGAATAGCTTTGGGGGGTTCCTTAGCTCTACTACTTTAAGTTCAAGGGGGCTGATTCGGGTAATGGGGAAATTTAAAGTGTCCCCTTGAAGCAGAAGAACACAAATTCTTAACACAACACTTGAACGGGGCTTCAAAGGGGCCACTCTAAATCTAGCTTTGTTCATCTCAAGTCACTTTTTTCCACCTCATGAGCAGAGGTGAAGTGTGGGTGCCAGCTGTGTTCACTAACACCCGACCTGGTCAGCTGAGGCAGGCATGCAGATCCCTATTTTCTGTCTTCTTGCCATGGCCACTTTTGTACCGACCTCTCTTGGTGCTATAATTTCCTCAGGTTGTTGTCAGATGTGGACAAGTTGCCCAGGCTGCTATGGAGAACCTGGTAGGACAGTCCTTGATTTTTGTTTTCTCCCTGTCCTGCCCTCTCTCTTCTGGCCCTTGTATATGATTTTTCCTGCCTTAATTTTTAATTAGATAAACTTCACATCATATAAAGTTATCCACTTTCAAATGAATGACTCAGTGGCATTTAATGTACCCATGATGTTGGGCAACCTCAACTACCATCTTGTCCCAAAACATTTTCATTATTCCCAAAAGAAATCTCCATGTCCATTTGCTGTTCCCAGTCATCTGACGCAGCTTCTAAAGAGTCACCTACACTAGACATTTCACATCAAGGGAATCGTTCAACAGGTAACCTTTATAGTCTGGCTTCTCTCAGTGTGAGGTTTCGAGGCTCATCCATACTGTAGACGATGTCAGGACATCATTTCTTCTTTCTTGGTTGGATCAGATTCCCTTGTATGGCTAGACCACTTTGTCCACTGATGGTGAACAGCCTTACTTCATGGTTAGCTGAAGCAACAGGAAGTGGGACTGGCTGAGTTTCCAGGACATTAATGGAGGAATTTAATGCCAAACTTGCTCCGGCATCGTCTGTCCAGAGCAGCTCAGGAAGGCATGCAGCGGGCATCTGTACCCTGACCTTTTCCTTCTGGTCTCATTAATTAAATTTTTTTCTCACTAACAGTAGCCAAAGTGTGATTTCTATAATAGTTAATAGCTCTTAGAGAACATTGTTCAAAGGTTTGGTTTTAAAAGCATGGAATATGCTAGATCAAACAGGCTTTGCAACAGCAGGCCTTCAAAATGCCTTTGCTGTGTCAAATATGCACTGTGAATTTTAAAGACACAATCACAGTTTTCAATGTTTCCCAAATGTTCCCATGGGAGCAGAGAACTCCATTTTGTGTGAGTGTGTGTGTGTGGTGAGGGATATCTCTCAGAAACAGTGTGAGAGGGCCTCCCTTGTGGCACAAGGGGTTAACTCTCAGCACTATCAAGCTATCCATTCACTGCAGCACGAGTTCGATCCCCAGCCACAGAGCTAACCCACATGGCACAGCAGACCTCTCCTGTCTTGCCCGCTGCTCCCCTCAGCAGTGTATTTCAGTAGATTTGCCTGTTCTGCTTCCCACTCAGGTAAATCCTCTCGCCCCCTGCACCTCTGGCTTATACCCCAGTCCTTGTATGCACATATAAATAAAAATAAATCTTTTTTAAAAAAAGAAACTGTGAGATAACTGTTATATTGATATCTGAATCCTTTTCAGGTGCACATGACTGGGGGTGGGTGGGGCACACATAGAGATTGGCATGTTTCTGCCAGGCTTAAAAAAGGTACATTTAGAAATACAAGTTAAATATCTTAAATGCATTTAAATGCAAATTATTTATGAATTAATCACATAAGCTGGAGTTTGAAATGCAGGTGAATGGTAACAACTCAGAACTTAAACTAAATACCCATTTGGAAAATATCTTAATCCTTCAGCACTTCATAGCACACATGTTTGAGCACCTTAGAGACAGAGCACCATAAAAAAAGAAAAAAAGTACTTTTGAGAAAGGCACTTTCCAGCATACGTCCTCAGTATTTGTATTAACATTTAAAATATAATCTGCTTAAGTGTGCCGTAGAGTTGGAAATTGTGTTTCTGAATAATATCTACATAATTTTCAATAAAAATAAACTTGCAGTAAATTATCTAGATTTTAAGGTGCCCAAGACAAATGGCCTTTGCTGGAATTAGTTTTCCCTCAGGAGTAAGGAAATGGAATTTGTCTTCTGCAATGAGGAAAAAAGCCCATTAAAAACACGGAGAATGAAAAATGAACATTGGTGAGTTCTGCCAGGATCACAGTACAGAGTGATTCTCAGGCGCAAGGATACAGGGGTTTCTGCACTGGTAAGGGCCCGGCAGGCCAACACTACAACTAAAATGAAGTCCAATGGAGGAAAACACACTTGGTTACTTTCACAGCTCTTAGCAACTAAGTGGACGGGCTCTATGATTCTCGTTGCACCAGGCTTTGCAGCCGAGGCACGGCTGGCATTAGGCCCAGCTCGTTCTTTGTGGTGGCACTATGGTGCACACTGCTGGATGTTTACTGGGATCCCTGGCCTCCACCCACTAGCTGCCATCACACTCTCCCCCAGTTGCAACAACCAAAAATATCTCCTGACAGGGCCTCCTAACTGTAGCCAACATCTTTCTTAGTTTAGGATCACAGGTTTGGACCAAGCATGCATGCATGCCTTCATTCACTCATTTTATTTTTTCCTCACCATCCATGATCTACCTTTGTGCCTTTTTTTGTCCCCATCTTTCTTAACCTCAAATTAACATTTATTACTATCCACTGGTCTTGTAAGTATTTTACTTCACCAAATCATTTGCTACGTAAATGTCCAGGATTTGTCTTTGTCATTCTCACTTACTTTACTGAGCATCATTCCCTTGAGCTCCCTCCAAGTTGCTGACAATGGCTGCATTGTCTTTCCTTACCACTGAATAGAATCTCATAGAGTGGATACTAACTACCTCTTTTTGATCCAATGGTCTATCCAAGGTCATTCTGGCTGCTTCCATGTCCCTGCTATAGTAACGGTGCTGCACTAAACTCTGTAGATAATGTAGGGTTTTTTTGCATTGATTGTTCCACATTCTTTGGATCAGGAATGGGGTTGTTGGGTCATACGGTATTTCAATTTTTAGTTTTTCTTTTTTTAAGATTTATTTATTTTATACAAGAACCGGGGCACAGGCCAGATGTGCGGGAGGGTGAGAGGATTTACCAGAGACAAGAGCGGGAACAGAACAGGCAGACTGACTGAAACACACTGCTGAGGGGAGTAGCGGGCGAGACAGAGAGGTCTGCTTCGCCATGTAGGATTCTCGCTGCCAGCCGGGATCGAACTCGCACTGCAGAGGCTGCGGACAGCTTCACAGCGTGGCACTCAACAGCCTGCGCCACCAGGGGAGGCCCCAATTTTTAGTTTTTTAAGATGAATCCAGATCACTCTCCATACAAGCAACACCATTTTATACTCCTGCAATGGTGTCGTAGCTCCTCTCTTTCCGCATCTTCTCAAGCACTTGTTGGGGGTCTTTTTAGTATATGTCATTCTCACAGGTGTGAGATGGTAACTCACTGTGGGTTTGACCTCATCTCTCCTATGGGAAGCTGCATGTTATGAGGTTAGTGTGTGGACCCTGGACTCTGGAGGAGGAAGTGGGTCTGTCATTGGCTCTCTCACCTACCAGCAGTGTGATCTCCTTTCTATGCTTCCCTAGGCCTCAATTTCTTTAAATGAAAAGTGCAAAAAAAACAGTCTCTACCTCCCAGGTTCTTTGTTGCATAAGCTCCAGAGGGGCAGCAAATGTGATCCTTTCACACTTGAGTCCCTCTCACCCAGATGACCTGGCATAGGAGGGGCACTTAACATTGGAGATATCACTTGGTGCCTGACATGCTCTGTCACTGTGCACCCAAGCTTGGCTGTTGCTGTTTTATGTAAGTTGAATCAGGGCAGGAATCTGGACTTGCAGCTGCCTGGTTGCATCGCCAGGTTGCTTTCCTCCAGCGTGAAAGCCAGGAAGGGGCAGGACGAGATGTGTGGGCACCTGCTTGCTCAGGCCCTGCCTCTCCCCTGGCTGAGAGGGGCTCTGGCAGGTCAGTGTTTGGAGCTCAACTTCTGCCTCCTGCTAAGTGATCCTGCAAAGCAGCTCTGAGCTGAGAATGCTCTGAACACAAATGACAATCAAGTGTCCCACGTTCCCTGATTCTCACTTGTTCTGAAGAAAATGATCCTCATCAAAGACTAAGATGACACTTGAAGAAGAGAAGTGAGCAAAGTGTGAAAAAAGCCCGGGCATTGGTACTCACAGGAAAACACATCACAGAAACAACAGAAAGCCTCCAACCACACGGAGAGAAGCACAGGACTGCCACCGAAGGTCCCCTGACAGTTGCTTTTTTCTCCAGTTATCACTGTATTTGAGATCAACACAAGAGGAGAGACCCATGCTCTCACAGCTGACCCTGGCTCCAGAGGTAACTGTAGCTTGGGTCAAAGGTTAAGATCATCCATCAGTTTACCAGCTATGTGATCCCACATATGTTCCTATGCTGCTCTGAGCCTCTATTTCACCTATAAAAGGGGGTGATGGTGGTAGGCAGAACAATGGCCTCTACAGATGTCCACATCCTACGTCTGGAACATGTGAGTAAGTTAAATTTCCAAGGGGAATTAAGGTTGCATGCAATTAATATTGCTAGTCAGCTGAATTTTTAAAAAATTTGCTATCCTGGGTTATCAGTAATTATGGATTAACGTAAGTATGAGATCCCTAAAAGTGGGAGAGGGAATGGGACGAGAGAACCTAGAAGAGACAAGGAAACAGATTACTCTCCTCTGGAGCCTCCCCAAGAAATGCCTGCCTGCTGATCCCTTGGTTTTAGCCCCTTGAGACCTAAGCTAGACTTGTGGCCTCCAGAACTGTAAGATAACTGTGTGTGCTGTTTTAAGCCACTTGGTTTGTGATGATTCATTGTGACTTGGGAACAGGAGTTCAGGATGGATGAGGGAGGGGTGCGGAGAAGCACATGCAGGAACAGAGCTGCCTGCACACTGACTCCAGACTGGATCAGCACTGGAATCACACCCTGTGGTCCTTCCTGTGTCTTGCTCTCTTGAGCAATAACCCTGCTCATAAACAGTCTCAAATAACAGAAAGTAAGAAACACCCAACAGGAGGTAAGGTGACTTCAGTAGGGTCCTTGGTTAGGTCCTGCATTATAAAATGCCAAAGGAGAGGAGACGCATTCAAAAATTAATTGTGAATTACCATCCCCCTGGTTCCTGAGTCTTTGTGACCAATTGGCTGAGAATTCCATCTTAGGTTACCCTCTTTACCTGAGCTAGTCCCCAGGTGTTGGTGGTCAACTAGCTGAATGTGCACCCCAAGTCAGGTATAATCAAATTAGCGCACAGGACTCTGCTTCTGATGTCTCATGGACAGTGGGTTCCACTAATGTCTGAATGCAAAGCCATCACTTAAGGAGGACGGGTGTCTCCAGTGGGTTTCTACTTTGTTCCACCTTTAGAGAACTGGTCTGCAAAGTAAACAAAGCCCCCTGTGGCCTCAGGTGCAGGCAGGGGATGAGCACCCAGGACCTTTCTAGGGAGCACCTCACCTTTCCATACCAAAAAGATGGACGTTGCCTAAAGGGATCCATTTAGCAAACATCTGCACCTTCAGAAGAAAGAAAAATAATGTGGAAATGATCTACTGACACCTAAAATCTTACTGCAAGTAAAAGATAAGCCTGCTTCACAATAAAGATCTTAAAACAGATACCAATCAAACCAATCAACAGCTGAAAGCTCTGGCTAACTCTGTTTCATACATAATTTTGAGAGAGCCCACAGATAAACCCTTATGGAAGAAAGAACTTAAAGTTGGGATTCTAACAGAGAATGTTCACTTGGTCAGGAGACTGAGCCAAACTAAGTGGGGAGGGACCAGGGGACACATGAAGAATGCCCCTTCCCTGAACACAGAAGACTTTTCTGATTTCCTCTGTCTAGAAGGAAACAGTGAGCCCGAGCTTAGGGAAGGCAGGGGTTTATCTGTAACCTCTTTCTCCTGGTGCTCGGTAGGTGGTATGTTCTCAAACAAATTTTTTGAATTGATTTCTATTTCATGGCAATTTGCATGTTATTGTTGATTTGTTCAAATAAATCATATCTCCCTGAAATGCAAACTGGATGTTACTCCCTTGCTGAAAACACTCCTGGGCTTCCTTAGAGTAAGCTCCAAGCTCCTTACCCTACCCTGCAAGGTTTGGACCCTATTTCTTGCTACTCGTTTCATCCCCAAATACAGGTAACATCTTCACTATGAGTGTGGATTCACCTCCCAGGTCTTGCTGGGTGAGAATGTCATTTATCTGATTTGTGCTGTGCTGATTTCAGGGACCTGGAGACAGCACCAGCTACCTCCCGCTGGTGCTCCGCTGGCAACCAGAGCGGTCCACTCAAAATCCAAATCTGATCGTGTCACTTTTCAGTGTAAAATCCCTTGACATCCGTGGTCACCACAGGTATTATGCCTGAGCTCATTCCTCACTTACACACGGGTCTGCCTCCTCCCGCATCTGAGCTCATCTCCCACCTCCCACAGGAGCCCCGCTCCTCTGCTCATCTGGAGGTGTCTTAAGCTCTTTCTTCTGTCCCCTCTCCCCAGAACACTCTCCATGGCCAGTCCTCTTCCTGTCCCCTGGCTAACTCCTCATATTTGAACCCTGACTTTAATGTTACATCCTCTGGAAGGCTGTCCCTGGCTCCCATGGTGTAGTTGTCTTGTCAAAAACGATCAGTTCCTCTGGGCCGTGTGAGCTTTCCAAGGACAGGAGGGTATCCCATGCCATTGTCCAGAAATAACACCGAGCCGTGGTCTATTCAAAATGACAAATATATGAGCCACAGTGCATTCTCAGATCCTTTAAGAGGCCAGCCCCATGCTGACGCCTGCAGAGGGTGACAGGCAGGATCTGCATTGTGGGATCTGAGCAGCATCTCTGAGCTCTGCCCACCAGATGCCCGGAGCATGACTAGTTTGCTCCCAGGTGTGACAACCACAATGTCTGCAGATATTACCAGCTGGTCCCCTGGGGCAACTTCACTCTGGTTGAGAACCCCTGCTGGGAGGTAAGGATGGAATTCCTGCTCCCTGAAGACCTTCCATTCAGGTCATTCCCCAAATGCCACGTCCCGCAAGGCCTCCCCTCCTGTTACTCTTTGTATCTTTCATTGGTTCACATTCATTCACTTATAACCACCTGGTGGGTCAGGAGTGCTCTGATGTTTTTATTGACAGAGTTTCATGAAGCAGAAACTCCCTAGAACATTCAGACAGTGGCTGGCAGGAGTTGAGAATCCCATCTCCACCTGCTGAATCAATCAGTCTGCGGCTGACATGAATCCTGCCTGGTGGGGCTGCTGGATGTGTGCTGCCCTCAAGTTGCCTCTGTCCATAAGTGCTGCTCCATTTATCCCTACTTCTGGCTGGAAGAGAAAGCTCAGCTGCAAGAGTGTTTTTGCACATCTCCTTTTCACCCTGGGATTTAGCCCACAGATTCTTCTGATTTCAAATCTGTAGCCATCAAGAGGTTTGCTCCAAGCAGGGGCTAGCCATAGCTGAGAAGGTGGGCAACCCAGAGCGTGGTGGCTTCTGAGCCTCAAGAGGAGAACCTGGGTCACATGTGCATTGATCCCCCATTACTGGGCCTCTGACTTCCTACCTGCTCAAGAGGAACTCAGTCTCCACTGTGACATTACTCCCCAGATATTTTCTGGGAGCTCCAAGCTGGCCTCACAAGGGTCCCCATCAATGTCAGCCTTTGCTTTCTCATCTGGAGAAAGCACTCCAGGGAGCATCACCATGGTGATCCACCTCTAATTACAACCCCCCCCCCATCATGTGCTGCAGCAGTCTATGGGGGCAGGCAGCTAGGAGTCCAACTGCATCATCTTAGTTCCTTGGTCTCCCAGCAGCGGTTCTTGAACCTAGAACCTTCCCAGTCTTTTGTGATTGTTTAATTAACTGCTGGTCCCCATCTTCAACTTTGCACAGCATCTCATAAAAAATAATTCCAATAATTTCCTGCCCTCTAACCTGAGTCTCAAACCCACTTTAAGGGGCCAGAGGAGAAGGGCAACCTGTTTCTATTTTTTGCTCCTTTCTCTTCATGGTCCATGCTCCAAACAAACTCCCCCTTTCCTTCCTTGCTTATTTTTATAAAATGAAAAAAAATCATCTTTATAACTATTGATGAATACAAATTGACGGAGAAGGACAGTGAGAGCTGGACCAGATGTCTTATCTGTGCTTGCCAGATCTGGTCCCAGAGGCTCAGCCACCATGCCCGCTATCAAACGATAACAAAGTATCAGTAACAATTTTGAGTGCTGGGAGTCAGAACTACTAGTCAATTATTTAACTTGTTCTTAGTTGTAAATTTAACAGGTTAGATAAAATGAGTCAAAAGGTTCTTACAATTCTGATATGTCTTTAGCACCTTGGGGGAAAAATGCCACTAAATTATTTGAAAAAGCAGCTATGGTGAAGTAGCTTTGCTTGTAGCTAGATAACTAAAGCAAGTAAAAAACAAGAAAAGGAAAAATTGACCATTGCTCCATTTATTCATTCTGTGAATGTGTGGTCCGTCTGGGCTGTGGGCCAGCGTGGATGTGAGGCCCCCATATGCGGAGAAGGAAGTTGAAGGGAGCAGGATTTTCCCACCTGCCAAGATTCAAGTTGAACCTCTTTGGAGGAGTTTGTGCTAATGAAGTTTAGAAAAATATGTTTCTGAGTGAGGAAGCAGCTTAGCTTAGTGGACCAAATAAATAATCAGTCAGGAGCAACTCAGCGTACTAATCCAGGTATGTGGCAGTCTCAGTGAAGTCGCTTACCTTTTCATGCCTCAGTTTCACCAGCTGTGCCTGGCAGATAAGGCCAGGTTGCAAAATGAAGTGCTAGGAAATGTGAGGAGTTGAACTGGAAAGTGTCAGATGGAGCTGCTCAGAGTAGTGGGGTGGGGAGAGGCTGTGACCAAATCCCAAATTATATTTTTCCAAAGTAACTCAGAATTCAACCTGCTCTTTTGTTTATCAAATTCTGTTTCTCAGTGTTTCAATTTTTTAAGTGCTCATGTCAAAAGAGACATCAGAAATCAGTTAGTTCAGCTATTTGCTTGAAGTCAAGTCACTGATTGAGGGGAAATAAGATCTTTGATTTTCTACGATTATACGGTAGAAACTCCTACGTGTATTATCTCGTTTGATATTCACTACAAAGCTACCTGGTTGGTGTCATTATTCTCATTTCTAGTTATGAATAAACTGGGGTGTAGATGGGTTATATTAACACTGTGGTTCTCCAGCTCAGCTTTACAATGGAAGCACCTGGAGAATTTTACAATCATGCTCATGCTTGATTCCACTCCTGGATATTCCGATTTAATTGGTTTGGCGTGCAGCTAAAGCATCAGGGGTTTTTAAAGCTCCCCAGATGATTTTAATGTACAGCAAAGTTTGAAAAGCACAAATAACTTACTCAAGGTTGCAGATCTAATAAGCTGGTTCTGCTGACCCCAAGGCCAGCTTCCTCCTATTGCAACTGATCTTTGTCTCTTACAGGCTCAAATCTTGGGAAGACGCTTTCATCTCTGGACTAAAAAGCTGGTGTCTGAGAAACAAGCAAACACTCAGTAACATGGCCTTTAACGGTCATCCGAAGTCTAGACAGGGTGGAGCAAGGGAACCTGTGACAATGTGTCCCGTTCTCAGGAGCCATTCATGCAACCAAAGCAGAGGCAATTTTGAAGAGTATACATTGGATTGGGAGCGCTTTGCAGGACCCACCAGAGCACCTGGAGAAGTAAGCACTGTTGAAGCACAAGCTTATCACCCTAGCAGGACTGTAATGGACTTGGTTCAAAGGTTGCTGTCATTGAGGCAAATGAGTGACGTAAGGCACCTGCTGGTATGCTAACACAGAGTATTTAGACCTGTGCTCTCAAACATGGTGACCATCTGAACCATCTGGAGGGCTTGCGAAGCCCACATAGTAGGGCCAAAGTGTCTGATTCTATAGGTCTAATGGCTTACAAATTTGCATTTCTGGCAAGTTTCTGGGAGTACTCAGCTGGTCTGGGGGTCCACACTTTGAAAACTGCCCATGTAGATGCCATACAGTGTTACTGATTTCCACTTGCTTATCTGCTAACTGGGCACCTAGCAACTGCTTTCACCCATTACCTGCATAGACCTTCAAACGCAGGGTGGTTGGTTCCCAGGGATATTTAGTGACCACACTACTTGCCTTAAGCACCCCTGCCTAACTACAGCACCACTAAGAGATGGTACTGTGACCTCACTCTCATGTTAAAGACTAGAAAACAGAGGCTGAGAGCTAAATAAGTTGTCAAAGTGACACCGTATTAAGATGAACCATGAACAGCAACATGAGCCTTTTCACCTATAAAAATACTTTATGTGGTTCATCTGATAGCAGAGTCAACATTCTATCTGCAGTAGGTCTGAGTCTAGGGCTGGAATTTTTAACCGAGTTTTTTGTCTCTTCCCAGTCAGGCTTCTTTTCTAGACCACGGATGTTATTGGCCAACAGGACCAGGATGTTGACAGAAGCCAATATGGCAAGTGTGCAGCCATACCTGGTTAGTTACCTGCCTTTGCTACTTATGCCTCTTACTGCCTGCCTCTCACTTGGAGTGATATTGCACTGGTGACAGAGCTGACGCTATAGATGATAGCACCCACCTTGGGTCCCTCCCTAGCTCATTTAGGGTCCTTCTCATGATCTAGGCTCTTCTCTGCAGACACCCCAGGATGGAACCTGACAGTGGAAGTGAGACATACAGACAGTAGCTGTGCTTTGGGGTTGGGGTTCTGGAAAGCCTGCTGTCAGTTACCAGCTCTTTTGAGCACACAGTTCTGAATCTCATAGGCAGAGCAGCAGGAAAAGGTGGTAATTATGATGGCTCCTTTAAAGCAGGGGTGCCCAGCTAGGGGCAGTTTTGCCCCCATAGGACCATTGGTGATAGCTGGAGACAGTCTTGATTGTTAAGATTGTGTCAGAGGCATAGCTGGCATTTAGTGGTCAGAGATCAGGGGACCTTTTAAACCCTACAATGCACAGGTCAGCCCCACCCCCCATAAGAATGATCCAGCCCCAAACATGAAGGGTGCTGAGGCATCAGGAGGTTGTTCTCAAATGATGTCATATATGGCCCTGTATTTCTGTTGTGCCACCATTTCTGGTCATGTCACACGTAAGCTAAGTTATTGGGCCCTCCTGGAAATTCTGGAAGCTACCAATACCCTTTAATAAACACTTTATTATTTAAAATTAGTTGGAGGGGATTTTGTTGACTACCACCCAGAAGCCCAGCCAAGAGAGATAGCCATGGGGGAAACTAGAAGTGCTACTGTCTGTACGTCTCACTTCCACTGCCAGGTTCCATCCTGGGGTGTCTGCAGAGAAGAGCCTAGATTATGAGAAGGACCCTAAATGAGCTAGGGAGGGACCCAAGGTGAGTGCTGTCATCTATAGCGTCAGCTCTGTCACCAGTGCAGCTGAGGAGTGGGGAGCATTTCAAGTACAAATGTCACCAAGGACAGTGCAATCCTATCAAGCTGATGTGTGCATCTTCCATGTATGACATGTATATGACTATAAGCAGGTTAATCACCTAAATAACTCCTCTGGGTCTATCTACATGTCCCAGTTGTCTCGTGCTCACTAACATCATGACACATGCATTTCCACATGGCAGCATCATTTTTCACCTTGATGTATTTTCTGCCAAATTGTCTTGGAGCTACATGAGGCTAGAGGGGGGCAAACCCACAGGAGTGAAAGGCAACACAGGAGCCAGGTATATTCTGACTTCATGGCCAAACTCTTAACCACTAAGTCAAGGTTATCCAATAAATTAACTCAAAGGAGAAAAAGTTATAGCCTGGAAGATGTGAACAAATATTCAGGAGTCAATGAAACCTAGCTCATTTTCTAAGGCCAAGAACACAGGTGGTTCCAGTTACCAGTTCTATAATTGAGAATGATAACAGTATTAAGCTCATCTTTATGAAGATTAAATGAGATCTTCATTTAGGTGGTTAGCACAGAGCCTTGGCACGTTGTAAAATGTTCAATAAATGTTAACGCCAACATTTATCACAATAATACATCTTGGGAAACCCTTTGGTCCTCAGCTAACATCGGTAAAGACAAGATGATAAATCATTTTCACAAGTTTTCATATGTAGAACTCTAGAGAGTTCTTGAGCCCTTAATAGATGCTCAATAAATGCTAGTTCTCCCTGTCCTCCCAAATAGTCCTCTGTTATCTCACCACATTCTGACATTGCCCACATGAACAACAGGTCAGGGTGAAGGTTTCTGGTCCATAACACCCGCCCACTCCCATGGTCCTGCTTTCTGTTTTGCCTCTCACCTCCTGTAGAGCCCAGCCCACACCCCCTCCAGCCCCATACCTGCCTAGAAGACTCTCTCCCACCCCACTGCTGTCCTCCCATATTGACAAATGTGCAGCCAGCAGATTATACTCACAGTGTGAGGGAATCATTACCACCTGCTAATATTTTTATAGAATTTCATAAACTTGGTCATTCATGAATCATTTACAGTACTTTATTCCAATGAAGAGTTCACAAATCACTCAAATGCTGGCAAAATGCATAATAATGAGTAATATTTCAGGAGGCTTTGCATTAATATGTCAGCTTCCTATACTGCAAGAGCTAAGTTATTTTGCCAGGTACGATTTCGGGTCAAAAATGTGGGAAACTCTTTGGGAGGCAGGGGTAGGGAGAGTGGGCAGGTGGCAGTGGGTCATGGAGAAAGATGGTATTTAAGAAGAAACAGATCATTCTACCAGCCAACCCCCTTCCTGGGTCTGATAAGTGGAGTTCCTAGGAAAGAGGTTTAGAAATTTTGCAGATTAGATATCAAAGTCTAGTGGGAGTAAAATGGGAAGAAGTTTTTCTTAGTGATCAAAAATGCAGGCCTCTGGGGAGGAAGAGAAACAGATATGGATGCCAAATTCAATACATACCAGCTGGGAGACCCTGAAAAAGTTATTTAACAGTTATTTGCTTATCTGTAAAATGGTGTTAACACCTAATTCTTAAGTCTCTTGTGTGAAATGGATTAAATAAGAGAATGCATATGAAGTGTTTAGCACAATATCAGCCATGTAGTGCTCAACAGACAGTAGCTTTAATGATGATACACAGTTCAGGTGTCCAGGGGCAATCCTAGCTCAGGCTATTTCTTATCCTGTAAATCCCCAAGGTGTCTTCTACAATGCGTTCTTGATGGATTTGGAAATGTTAAGACCATAGCATAGACTTGCATATGAGTAGCACTTAATTTTAAAATAAACAAAACAGCATTGGAGCAAATATAATGAATGACAAAGCATTCACCCACAATTCCTGATTCTTTAAACTCGCAGAGGAGAGAAAACCAGAAAGGAGGGAGCTGGAGACTCACGCTCTGCTCTTTGAAGGAGCAGGTTTGCTTCTGACCACAAAGACACAAAGACCACCTACAGATCTAACTGTGCTTCTAAGATGATAGATTATTTCTCAGCAGACTGGAATTGCAGCACGATGGTGCCTAAAGTTTACCAGTGAGAATCACCCATTCTTATTAAATGTAAAAATATGAGAACCAAAGATAGAGTGATAGGTCATGTTCCTCGCAAGGATGTAAAGAAGACAGGACAAATACTGCACTGAGGAGCAAGAGGCATGTGTAGGAGGGTCAGGCTGCAGTTTGCAGCCCTTGTCCTTGTGTAAGAAGCTGCATCACCTCAAGTGCCAGCAGCCTCTCCAGTGGGGGCTCTGTACCCCGGAAGCTAGACCATACAATGGACGGGGTCAGCACCTGGCATTTCACCTGTACACTGTAGGCAGGGGCAGGAATCCATTTCTTTTGGAACAAAGTCTAGGCACTAAAACAAAGAACTCTATGCAGATGGGCACCTGGTATGTCTTCCTAACCACTGTATCCCCTTCTAGCTAGGAGGGTGTGTCACTCTGCAGGCATCCAATCTCCAAGAGTGGAGAGCCTGGCCTATCAGTCAATATGCTACAGAGCTGACTCTGAAACTGTAAAATAAAGTCACACTTATTCAGGAAAAGCTCATGCTTGAGATGGACAAGGTGGGTGAAGGCTCAGAGGTCTCTGGGTTTTTATTTTCCCTCCCTTGCCTGTAACTTTTACTAGGTTTCTGGCACTGCTCTGCATGTTTGACACGTATTAACTGCTTTAATCCATTAAAATCCCATGCGACAGTGTTCTATTCCCATTTTATGGATGACAGAGTTGAGGCACATGGTTCCACAACTGGTCTATAAGAGCCGTGATCTGAAAGCAGCCAGTGTAACTAACTGCATGCAGAATGCATGTTTTCCCTTCTTACATCACATGACTTCACTTTAAGGGATAAAGAATGAGAAGCTACAGACCAGGCACTATTTTATGATCTGATCAGCAATGACTAGTCAGCATGATTGCATGATTTCATCTTTTATGATCCTTAGAGGCGTGGCACCAGCTCAGTGTTGTGGAAGACAGGCAAGACCAGAGCGGGCAAGTTGCCCAAGACCACACAGATCAGGAAACAACAGCGCCGAGATTTAAACAGTGATTTTCTGAGCCAGAGTCTGTGCTTTTAATTACTATTATGATTTAGATACCACTTAGATTAAAAATAAAATAGCTAAATTAAAGAAAAACAAACAACTTAGTGGGGTTTCTACTTAGGCACAGCACCTGATGCCTTTATGAATACTGGAAAGGGGAGCCTCCCCAGTAGACATAGTCCAGGGCACAGTGCTGCCTTTGGTGAGCAAACTGGGAGCCAGGGCAGGTCCCTCCCCTCCCTCAGCCACCCTGTCCACTTACCCGAGAGGGGAGGGCTACTTCAGGACTCAGAAAGTCTTCTCCAAGAAGTCATAATAATTGACATCTTTGGTAGTGTCCAAACCAAACCAACTGGTTGACCAAAAACCACCTCTGCATCCTCCCTATCAATCCTTGAATACTGGCGTTGAGTTCTCCAGGCCTCTGGGCCTGCTCCAAGGAGTCTCCCTACCAGTATCATTTCTCCCTGTCCATGGGGGCCAAGGTCCTGAAAGGAGACTATTCTGAGGCCCTGGTTCATGGCACCCATAAGGACACCCAGAAAGTGACTTTAATTTTTAAACTATTTTTGGGTCCCACAAACATCAGAGACAATCAGTTAGCCCTGGAGGCATCCAAATTCTTGCTCAGCTCTTAAGACAACTCCCAAGGGTCACCCCCTCCCCCCAAAGCCCTCTTTCAGCCTCATGTTCACCAGTTCTCCATCCTGGCAACCAGCCCATCCCACCTTTAATTCATGCCAGGTCTACTTCCAGGCTGCACTCCCAGGAGACTCCCCTTCTTTGCTCTTTGTCTTGTTCCCTGTCAGCCCCTCAGGGAGTTCCTGAGGTGCAACTTCATCCAGGAATCTGTCTCTGATACTTAAAAGAGAACAGCAAATGCTGTGATGTTCAGTTTTTATCAGAAGGAAGAACTGCAAAGTTGTTGAAGACACCAACCTTCTCATGGCTGAAAGCAGGAAACGGAAGTCACAAACAACCTCTGCCTGGTCTCCCTGAATGGGTACCAACTTCTGAAATGATCCTTTTACAGCCTTCTATTTCCCCATATAAAATTAATGAGTACATTGTATGAAAACCAGAAAAGCAAAGAAAAACATCAACACCCAAGCACGACCACTTTGACACTTTGCTTCTGCTTCCACTGTAGTTCCCCATGAGCATGATGGGAACCGATGCTTGCTCTGTATGAGACCATGTGCTGTGTGCCTCTTTCCACCCAAAAGTGCAACATTTAACATAGGTCCCATTTAACCTTCAAAAATATTTTAAACAGCTATAGAAAACTTCCTTGCAAAATCGCACCATAATCTCACCACTACCCTACTCCTGAATATTCATCAATTGCTGCCATCTTTAAGGACCATGTCCTGCTATGACATCATTGTCATACACAAATCCTACAAAGTTCCCTCTTATTTCCTTAGGATAGATTTCCAAAGCACAATGAACATGTCGAAGGGGCTACACCTTTGCCTGCTCTTCATTATCAAGCTGGTTTCTGGAAAGCCAGCCTTAACCAATGAGTTCTGGTGTCCTCTGGGATTTCCCCCAGTGCCTGCAGCCTTACAAAGGCCGGGGGGCCTCTATTGATGACAGAGGGCCCCACTGAAACCCTGTTGGTGCTTGACACCACTCAGTTCCCAGAGAGATGCACTTAAAGTCTCACAGCCCTAGGTTTGATGAAGCACAGAAATAATGAACTCAGCAGGAAGAAAACCATCTCTGAAAGCCACATCTCTGCAAGCAGGGTGGGCACTCGAGGGGTACTCACTTGATAAGTAGCGATGGTTTCTCTGTCCAAGGCCCGTGTCACGGAGACGCTGCCCGTGTTCTCATTGATTCTGAAAATGCCTTTAGGCTCTTGATCCACTCCCTTCCCAGTGAGCCGGAACTTGGACCCTTCTGGTCTGTCACTGTCCACTACCTGGTCAGAGAAACAGAGTGGCATTTAGGATTTTGGCTGGAAAGCACAGAGAAAGATCAGGCACCTAACTCAGTGACCAAGCCAGCAACACAGGTGCCAACACAAAGGTGCTGGATGATCCTGACTAATACAGCATCTCCAAAAATAGCATCGCTGCTTAACACCTCCCGCCCTAATGTGCAAATCTTTGCAACTTACAGATGAAGAAGCTGGCCAGCTGGGGAGGGGTGAGACGTGACAAGACATACAGTAATGGATCTAAGAGGGCAATAACTCAGCAAGTTCAAGCGTGGCCATATTATTCTTAACTCCCAGGAAAGACTTTTTCTGCAAGTACGACCAAATAGGCAAGGAAAAACATTTATTGGACAATTCTGTGCAGGGCAAAGATCAATAAATGCTCTAAGTGTTTACATGTCTCCAGCCATCAACAGCACCACCTTCCCATGCTTCTACCATTGGCAGGGCATGGGGATGAGGGAGCATCACACACTGCTTTTTACAACCTTCATGACATTGCTGGTGGTAGAGGAACACCCCTATACTCATTTGAAGGGTGAAGTCACAGAAACACAGAGATTAAGCAAGCCAACCTGGGTTGTAGCTATTCTAAGTAGTAGTTTCCCTGCAAACATTTTTGCCATATTATTAATTGGTCATAAGGCTATCCTGCTGTAAAAGAGAAAAGAACTAACTGGAAATCTGTCATAAAAGAGAGAAGAACTATCCTAATCCAAAATGTAACCCAAACCCTGACCAGAACCTGAGCCCTATTGTGACTTCCCTTGGAATGTCTTCAGGCCAATTGTCTTCATGCCAATTGGGGACATGGCAGAAATATCTGCAATGAAGTTGTTTAAGACCAAACCACTGGGCCTGGGTTGCACCTTCTAGATAGATGAAAAAGGGATTCAGATCCTATTTCCATTTCTTTCAGGATATTTCTATGCAACACTATGGTTTCTGAATTTACTTTATGATAACTCCCACAAGTAATATCATATTACTTTATGATAACTCCCACAAGTCACCAGTCTTAACTTGACATTTGAACAACAAAGTAAGAAGGTAAAGATTCAGGAAGGTAGTCCCAGGAAGAGGGAATATTATGATTTGAATGCAGGTGATGTTGAGAGGTATTAAGAAACCGAGTTATGTTTTCTGGTTTGGGGGTGGGAGTGGGTCCTTTTGGTTTTATGGCATTCAAAGTTAACCAAATAAAGAGAGAAGTATTATAGGCATAAGTTGATTCTAGAGTTTGCCTAAGAATTCACCTGTACTTAATGTCACTTTATCATCAATACCTGTGAATATTAATTCAATTGTAACAAGTTTAAAAGGTCATGAATACCATGATGTTCAGAACATGCAGAAATCTGATAACCCAGCTGTAATTGATTTATAAATGACTAGGCATCAATTGTAACAAAGTCCATTGTGCCTTGAAGGTTTAGGAGCAAGACGGGAAATGGGCCTTGTAGAGGACAGGTCTTCCCCGGGGTCAATTTCTGCAACCCCAAGCCTGCAATTCCAGTGAGAGCCACCAGGTGGCAGTGGCGCCTAAGGCAGCATGACCCTCTTAATGGGATTCCTCATGCCCAGACCAGCAGACACAATTCCATATGGCAATGCAGGGATTTTTTTTTTTTTTTGGTTTCCTGATTTGAAATATTCTTTATTAAAATACACTGTGGGTTTTGATTAAATATCAATTCTGTTTGCATTTTTTAAAATATTAACAGAAAATATCATCTAAAGCAAGACTAAATAGATGTCATATCTTCTGATGAAAAGTTTCTAGTACTGCTTGACTTAATTCAGTCCCAGGGATGTTCTCTCCCTGCTCCACTCTGCCCTGCTAGGGAACTCCATGAGGTCGATAGACTCTGCATGTTGGGCTCACCACTGGATCCCTGTGCCTGGCACGGTATCTGGCATAGGGTAGGAACCAAGGCTAATTTCTGTATAAAAAAGAGTACTGCTCTTCATTCACCCCAACCCTCCTTAGGTTGGTGATCAGCCGAGTGACCTTGAATATGACTCTGTGACTTGCAGTTTCCTTCTTTGGTAAAATTAGGATCATACCACTTATTTAGGAGGTTGTGTATATGCAAAGTTCCCGGCACATAGAAGTCACAATAAATCATAACTAATTGTTATAGTAATGACCATAACAGAATTATGCCTTTGCTGTTAATAGGTAAGAGTGACACTTCTAGATATAAAGAAGTATTTCAGCCATAGTATCTATGAAACATCATAAATCACCCACCACCTCTTAGGCTTCTTAGTCTCTAGGTGGGGAGTTTCAGAGGAATCCCAGCCCACTCTACCTACACAGAGCTGGGGAGTTAGGAGGTGTCTATGGCTATCAACCCCAGCAGGCCCCGCTACACTGGAAACCACTATGTGTACATCAGGCGGACTTCCAGTCGACCTCTATTACACTCCATTAAACTCCTGAAAATTGTGCAGGTGCTTCCCTCAGCGTAGCACCCCAGCCTGTGGTCCTTTTGTTGTTGTTTAATGTGATGGCAGGGAAGAAACCCAGTGCTCTCCTTCTGGCCAGATCAAATCTGCCGCGAGTCTCTACTCCTGCAGCAGCTGTTAACACCCATTATACCACATAGCAGGACTTCACAATTAGTTGGTGTTCCCTATTATTCTTTGTAATTCAACCCTTCTTTTCACAGTGGGATTTTATTCTCTTTTATCCTCTGAGTAAGAATGGAAAAAATAGCTAATAATGAGAAAGAACTTGGACCCCAGGTACCAACATCCTGGGAAGGGCGTACAAATAGCACACAAGTAACTTGCCTTATACCTGGGTAAAAAGACTTCCCAGACAGTGTGGGGGAGCTTGTTGGTGGTGTGGTTCCAATGTTCTCTCTACCCAGGGAGGAGCAGGAAATACCAAGGCTTAGAACAGGCAGTGGCTGCTTGATCTGAGCTCCAAAGGGCAATCCTGCTGCATGCTTCTTACGGGAGATGGCACATAGTGGACAAAGCAATGCTCTTTGATCTCACTAAGTCCTGTTCCACTGCTATTCTCTGCTGCAAGTTACCAGTGGTACCAGGCTGGCACCACAGAAGGTGGTGTTCTATGAATTTACATACATACACATGTACTCATAGAATATATAGATATTTTGAATGTTTTTACATAAATTGGATCATTCCGTATAAATTATTCTACATTTTTTTCTATTCAATGTGGTTAGGGTGTGTGTGTGTGGTTAGAGAGTATGTGTGTCTCTGTGTGTGTATAAACATTTTAGGGTATAATTTTACATTTACAGAAATCTTGCCAAGATAAGAGAGTTCCCTTATTATATCTCTCATCCAATTCCCCCTCATGCTCACATCTTACATAACCGCAAAACTTGGGTCACATGAAAAGCTACCATCGACACATGCCTTTTAACTAACTCACTTATAGGTTTTATGTATCCAGATTTCACCAGTTTTGTCCCTTCTATCTTTTTCTGACCCCAAATCCAACCCATGGCCCCACAGAGCTTAAGGATCATGGTTATTAATGACCTATTCTGGTGCCTCCTTTTGGGTTATGACTTTTCCTTAACTATTGACATCGGCAATTTTTTTCTTTATGGAAAACATTCTGTATATATGGAAATGACACCGTCCCCAAGTCCTGTCCATCATGCTGTAAGAGCATCTCGCCTGCCCTCTGTCAACCTGCATCATCTGCATTACAGAGTGCTGCCTGCCTTGTTTTCTGGGCTAGAACATGGAGGGGACACGGCACATTCACAATAAATACATGAGTACTGAGTAACTCAATATTATAGTAGTCTCCTAACTGATCTCCCTGTTTCTGACTCCTTTCTTTTCTCTTCCTGTCCTAATTTTGACCAGAATGGCCATTCTAAAATGCAAACTCAATGGGTCCAAGGCAATTCCCTCACTACAACTTTCAGTGGCTCCCTATTACTTTCAGGGTAAGTTCCCAGGGCCACAGTAACCATGAGCTACAGTCCTGAACTTTGTCCACTTTTTCTGGACCTGTGCCAACTCCCATCCCCCCTCTTGTCTGCTAGATATCCCTCCTCATCATGCTGGACTCAGCACCAGGCACTCCCATCACCATAGCTTTTCTGGACCCTCTTCCCTGCCCTGCTCCATGTGAACTGAACCTCGTGCTTGGGGCTTAGCCTCACTCACCAGTGGGTCTATCAAAGCACAGAGAGCAGATGGCCTCTCTGCTGGTGGTGTAACTGACCCATGGGCTATTTATTGCTTATTCCCTTTAACATTTCCTGGGCTTCTAACATAGAAGATGCTTGATTAAAGTTGTGAGTAAAGGAGTGCAACTTCATTTGTATACTTTTATTGGACCATTAAATGCTTTATAAGATCCACAAAGGAAGAATAAAGATAAGGTCTGTTGTACTAACCTATTTTGCTTAATGCAGTCACTTTACCAGATATCAATACCTTTTCACTTCTCTTTTTGCTAATCCCTAAAATTAACTTCCCAGGCAGTGGCAATGCTCAGGTGTCCTGAAGGGACTTTGACCCCAATCCCCCAGAAGTGCAGACCCTCCATCTAAATAAACACCATGTTTGCAAAGCAGCTGCAAGACTAGTGCTCTAGTCCTTGCCTGTCACAGCCAACAAAATTGCCTCTCCTCTACTTAGACTTGATTCTCCTCTACTTAGAAAATCAGAGATATTTATTTTCAAAGGACAGAAGACTCTATACCTATTTTTTTTATGATCCAAAGGATACAAACTAGAAAATAATTAGATCCCTTGCAAAAAATTACCAAAGGGAATAAATCACATATGAACAGTATAGGTCTTTGTGAGATGGAGGTGTGATTTTTCCTTCACTCTTAGAATATATTTTGGCTTCATAAAATGAACGTATATTACTAATAAAGTTTTAAAAAACAACTTTTTAAAACATGTAAGAGGAGCTTGGAGTTTGATGTACATGCTAATTTAGATGTTTCCTATTTCATGCCTTCATTATGGTTATGAGGGGGCATTTGTTTTATCATTAGATGGTTCTTTAAGGTGATCTGTAAGAATGAATTAATTTTCAATGTGATTCAGTCTTTGACATGCCTTTGAACTTGAAGACACTTTGAACTTGAAGACTGCCTTTTGCAGTCTGGCAGCTGTTAGATCCAGGTGCTTCTCTCCCTTGTGTTGTTCAACCACTTTCAACCACTAGGCAGGAGGAAGCCAAGTGCCCAACGATGAATGAATGAACAGATAAATAAAATGCCATTTAGCCATACAATGGAGTACTATGCAGCTTTAAAAATGAAGGGAATTCTGACTCACACTTCAACAAGGATGAACCTTGAGGGCATAATGCTGAGTGAAATAAGCAGTCACAGAAGGCTAACTATTGTATGATTCCACCTATTTCAATATGTAACTCGCACAAGCTTTTCTCACTGCATTTATTGTGCACACCCAGCTAACACCAATGTTCTCTTAGCCTCATGGTCACTGATTACATGATTTTCAGTAAGATTCTTCCCTCCTGAGCATTATTTCCTCCAATGTATTGTCTCCCTATAGTTTCTTTTCTTCCATTCAAAATATTTCTTCATCATTTATGAGCTCCAGAGTGCTCACATCCTCAAGGACAATATGATCACAGCTCAAAATGTTCTATGATAGCCCTGTTTTGCCATGAGTGAGATGTGCTGAAGATGTTATAGCAGATCAGAGAAAGAAGAGGTCACCTTTGGTTCATTCAGTCATAGTGCTTCACTTGTCTGGGCCTAAAGTCCATTCATTGCCCACCAGTTTCCTGCTTGTGCATCACTGTATTGCCCAAGAGAATAACTGGGAACCTCTGCTGTCACTTCTGGTTGCTTCATGCAGGCAGGCTATGAGTCACTCTCCTGCTCATACGGTCCCTTGGTTGTTCTACTGAAGTCAATATGGTCCCTGAAATCTCTAATGAAAAGATTCGCTATGCCTGTTGTCCCTTCTGTTTAGGTATGAGATTATTGGTAGTGAGGAGGCTGTTCCTGAATACTTCATCTGGGCACACAGTGGGACTATACTTCTCCAGCTACTTGAAGTTTAGTCATAGGACATGTTTTCATCAGTAAAGTGTGAGTGAAAGCGATGTGTCAACTGGGCTAATTAATTCTGATCAAAAACTTTAAGAGTGATGATATGCTCAGCCAGGCTCATTTTGCCTGGTCAATGGTGACCAGTGATGTTTCAAATAGTGTTGATTTCGTCAACTTAGATCCCATAGAAAGAGTGAGGGCAATGCGGAGAGACCCATCTATCTCTCAGTGGACATGGGGCTCAGTTAAACCTTCATTACATTGGTAGACTGAAACATGGAGCTATCACTACAGCAGAGCCCAACTCATCCTGATGAGCATGCAGAGTGTTTAGGAGAATAGGGTTTAAAAGTAGATAAAATTTAGTCTGCATTCCATCTCAGAACTCACAATATGGGCTTATTGGGAGTTGTGTGGCCGCTGAGCCTATCCTCTGCAATACAGAGGAAATAATATCCTTATTCTTTTTAAAGATTTATTTATTTATGTGTGCTCAGGTGAGTAAATGATCTGGGAGATATTTAGTTTTATAAATATGCTCAATAATACAAGGGATTTGTTCTTATGACTATGACATGTGATGATGATGTAAATAAATACCATGCATTGATTACTCACTCTGTGTCACACACTATTCTAAGCATTTTATATACACTGGCTCACTTAATCTTTTTAACAACTCCATGGGTCCTAGTAGGAGTCTCTACTTTGCAGAGGAAGAGACTGAGCCCCACAAGCCCTACTGAAAGCAGCTAGGCAAGGCCTGACTGCAAGTGCTAGGTTGAGCAGGAGCCCCAGGATTGATTCACAAAGTACTGGAGTCTGGATGTTGGAAGTGCTCCCTGTCTGGCCCACTTCGTGAACACTGGGAGTGGAGATGTTCATTTCAGGCTTATGTCAGTGGCAGAGCTACAAGATAGGAACTTCCAAATCTCCGTTTCTACACTTACAGATACCCTGGGGGCCACTCATTTTCTACGTACATCAAATTCCTGGCAGGAACATCCTTACTTTCTTTTACCCTCTGAACTTTGTCATAGTAATGGTGTAATATGGAAGTTTCTACTTGCATTTTGGCATCTAAAAGGATAATAAATTAATCATGCCTTTGGGTATTACTGACATATATATACTTAATTGCTTACAAACTTGCCAAAATTCCTTGTCATTGTTCTAGGTCTCTTCTGTCCATCAGTTTAGGTTTTTACACTTTCCCCCTAAATATTAAAGCAAATATTAATGCATTCTTCTGAACCACAGTTCAGGGAAAGCAATGTAACAAAATCAGCATTATGAACCTGAAGCTGTTCCCATTTGGAAGTAATAAACACAAAGAATTGAACAATTTCTCCCTGGAAATGTATGTTGGCTGCCCTTTCACTGAGAATTTCAACAACTTACTATTCTTATAATTCAGGACAAATTTTAATGTTATATCTGATGCTTGGGAACACAAGCCGTGTCAAACACACATAAAATTTCAATTGAAAGCCAAGTGTTGCTTCTGCCTTGGAGTACCTGGGTTAGAGGGACCTGTACCTAGCTTTTTTGAAGTTCCTCAGTCTCTACAGCAGCTGTTATCTCTCACAGTCACCTGGGTTGAAATCCTTCAAGGCCCCCATGCCCTCATTTTCAGGGAAAATTTGGGTCCCCTTAGTACCTCATTCGAGACTCTCTATGGTCTTCAGCTTCAGTGGCAGCTGAGTCCATGCATATGACCCCACTTTGTTTTGTCGCCATTTCTCCTCCTTGGGCCTATCTCTGTTTCAGCCCTGGGGTTACCCGCTGGTGAAAGTTGAGCCTGGCCTGTCAGATCATCTCTTTGGGAGGCCTGGAACTATGCAGGAAGGACTGAGTCAGTTAGCTTAGGGTTATGGACCCTTCCAGTCTTATGCTCTTGAAAGATAAGTCTACCATTTTGGGGAGACTCTATTGGACCACAAATGGAGACTTTGACAAATAGCTAACTAGAGAAATTGAAAGAGAAAATGATGAATACTTGTGTGGATATGAAGCTAAAAGGAGTCTATATTATATTCAAGGTCAATGTTACAACCCTGTGGATGGTAATTTACCCTCTCCAACATTACTTCATCTCATACTGCTGACCTGGTCTCCAAATTATACTCTTCTACTTATATATCAGTCACCTTTCCCAATGGTGATTTGTAAATGGCTTTACCGCACCAGGTTCTTAATAAAGAGATGTCTGCCTCACTCATTCCTTCATTGTCCTTCTATCATCTTATTACATCACCTCCTCAGAAAGGACTTCCCCAACCATCTTACTAAAAACACAGTGGATTCCCTTTCAATATGGCCATTATTCTGTTTTTGATTTCTGTCATAGGACTCATCAACACCTAACACAGTTAACTGTTGTCTGTCTCTCCTTACAGTTACGATGTAAGTTCCATGTTAGCAGGGACTTTTGTTCATTGCCATGAACAGGGCATGGTCCATAGCAGATATTCAAACATTTCATAATTAATAAAGAAGCTATGTAAAAAGCAAGTAAGAAACCGTATGATTAGAAAGGAAAGAAAATTAATGCATAAATCAATGAACATGCACAGCTACCTTGGATTCAAAATGACTTATCAATTGTGGTTAAGACCCAACTCTGATTCATGGACTGGAGTTCTGAGAGATACTCTAGTATCCCCTATAGAACCATTTCAAGTGATCCTCCTAATTAAGAGATTTCAGTCATACACACACACACACACACACACACACACACACACTTTTAAGAACAAAGGAAAGAACTCCCTACAAATTAGCAACCCATGAATGCAAGAGGATCAGCTTGGGTAAATATCATTCTTCCTCTGAAGCTTACAGCCACCTAATCTATGGCTTTTCCAAGGGACACCCAACAACACGGGGTCATAAAAGCTGCGTCAATAAATGCTTTGGAAAGGTGTTTCAGAAGAGTCACAATAAACGGAGGCTCTTGGTAGGGATTATGTATGGACTTCACGTTCCTCTCAAGAGAAAAGCTAATCCTCTCAAATAGACTTGGGTAAACACAACTGCCCAACAACTGCCTTGTAGGTGATAACCCCTGAACAGATCTCACTGTGTGGTTTAGTTTGTGCGGTGTGTTTTAACTCGGGACACAGGGGTGGTAGAGACTATGTCAGGAACGGACCCAGGAGGAAGCATACATTGAAGAGAGAAGCAAGGTGGTCAGTTCTATATAACATGAGCACAGAAAGCCTCATGTTTGGATACTAGAAAGAAGGGGCAGGAGGCACAGTTTTGGGTATCATCTGAAGAGCCGCAGAAGAGGAGATTAGCTTCATTTTGCTGTTTCAGAAAAATCAGTCAATGCAAGTTATGGAAAAGACAGATTTCAGCTCAAAAGAAAGAAAATAGCCTGAGGTTGAAGAGCTCCAGCTGATGGCAGAGCTGTCTGGTGATGGAGGAGGCTGCCACTGTGGCGTCCAGGCTCACACAGCCATCTGGAATGGGGATGCAGAGGGATCAATACCAGACAGACCCTGAGGTCATTTCTCACTCCCAGCTGCTATATGTCCTTGAGTCTGGACCTTGGAGCAGCCCTGTGTGAAGCAGGTGAGGGATGAGCTGTTGTCCGGGATCTCTGTTTAAACTACTTTCTAGCCCTTCATCTGGGCAGGGGGTCTCTCTCATTCCCTGTGCCTCTATTTCCATAGGTGTTGAGCAATGCCTACCATTCATCCTTCCGCAGGCAAAGCTTTAGAAATGGTTTCTTGCTCAGTCTGCACTCTGGCTCTAATAGGTCTTTGATTTTTGACCTTGAGCTAACCTTCCCATCCATCATACATCAATTCTTTCTTAAGTGAGTTTTCGAGGTCCTGGAGAGTAGAGATGTGTGGCTGGCAAAGAGTAGGCACTCCACAATGCAAACGATTATCTCTTGAGTTCATCTGCACACATAAACATGTCAATATCAGGAAGAACAATTCTATAATTCAGAGGACTTTTACAAACCTTCAAGTTGTATCCTGGGTGCTAACTGCTTTCACTGAGGCTCTATAACTCTCTGGAGCCATGGTACAGCTTCATGCGCATTGTACCAGGTAGTTCTAATATTTATGTTTCATAGGTGGGAATGTGCCACTCCATGAGATGACGTAATCTGTTCAATCACATAACTCAGCTCACTGGGGGCCAGGATTAGATTTGAGAAATCTAAGACCATCAGAATTAATCGAGAACTCTGGATTCTGATCTGATGCTAACTCCTAGCTGTGCAGTTCCTCACAGTTCAACCAGATATCTCTTCACAGAGCAGGGCTGGTCGTTTCAAGGCTTTGGCTAGATTATGAAGAAGAGAGCTGTGTCTCCTTTGCAGGGTTCCTGTTGAACAGATGAGCATGCTCAGATTCCAAGCCCGTGTGGCCTGGCACGCTCACTATTACAGGGCCCGAGGCCCTGGCCCATATGTGCAGATATACACGCCACACGATGAGAAACGAATGCATGCACAGTCCTGGTGCTTTCTGACTTGAAGCCAAACAAATTTACCCAGGCTCATTTGTCAGCTGCTGTAAACTCCCCTACCTCCCAGGCTAGCTCATCCTGCCTTCCAAGTTTCTTAGTTGTTATAAGATTATCACAGAAGTAAATCAAAATGTTCTCAAGAGGAGAAGAAAAGATAAAAGCAAAAAATGCAACATCCCCAAGAGAGGAATATTTTTTATAGTTCCACAACTCTAGCAATTCTGTCTTTAAAAAAAATCCATTATTTAATTTTAGTACCATGGAGGTGCTAGTGATGAATAATGGCTCCTCTTCTACCTTCTAGTATTTCTAAAATATTAATACTGGTTGGATGCCTCTCCTAAGGGGAAGCAGGAGTTGAATCTTTTATAGGTACCTGAGTCCTGTTCCTATACTATGAATTTATTTGATTACTAGCAATCCTATGCTCTGGGTTCTTCAAATCATGTCTGCACCAAAGGCCCGAGGCCTCCCAGCGCAGCGGAGTAAGCTATGTGGTGAAATAATCCCTTTCTCATTATTTTCTTTGTTTAAATCTTGACTCTTATTATCTATTAAGATGCAACCTCCTATCTCCACTAGACTTGGTTTGTGAATCATAAAGTGAAAGCCAATGATACATCCAAGTTCGCAGCTCCACTGCCCCTGGATCAAAGTCTGTTAACACCAATAACAGGTGATTACATCTTTACCTGCAAATTGTTGATGTTACGCTTTGGACACAGAGTTTTAACTTACTCAATCTGGAATGAGTCATAACTGTGTGTGTGTGTGTGTGTGTAATGTGTACATGTACATGTTTTCTTTATACTCAGTGTATACGAGAAGGATTGGGGAGAATGTTTCAGAATAAACTAAAAATATATACTGCAAATTATTGCATTTCTGGGCAGTGAACTTTTTTTAAATAAAAAACCAGGTTGCTTTTCTTCTGCATTACAAAACTAATATATGTGCCATAAAAATTCTGGAACACAAACCAAGTGAAAATGTAGAAATAAGACAGAAAATCAGAAAGGGAACAATCACCTTAAATGAGCAATTAGACTAGAGAAGCCCACTAGATATTTACGTGATATAGCTGAGCACACATTCTTCAGAAGTTCACATGGAATATTCTCCAGGACAGACCACAAATTGGGTCACAAAACAAGTGTCAACAAATTCATGAAGATTGAAATAATGGGAAGTATTTTCCCTTATCACAATGATATTAAACTAGAAATCGACCACATCCATGGTACATTTTGAGTTAACTTTTTTATAAGGTATGAGGTTCAGGTGAGGTTCACTTTTTACCTAGAATGTCCAATTGCTCCTGTACCATTTGCAAAGGACTTAGCCTTCCTCAACTGAATTGCTTTTATACCTTTATTAAGAATAGGTTGGATATATGTGTCTGGATTTATTTCTGGGTTCTCTATTCTGTTCCATTGATCCATGTGTGTTTTCTTCCACTGTATCACATCATCTTGATTAGTGCAGCTATATAGTTTTACCATCAGGTAGAGTGATTCCTCCCACTTTATTCTTCTTTTCAAGATAGCTTAGCTATCCTGGGGCCTGTACATTTCCACATAAATTTTAGAATAAGCTTATTTATGCCAACAAAAAGTCTTGCTGAGATTTTGATAAGAGTTACATTAAACCATAAACCTATCTTTATGCTATTTTTACATAGTATAGCATGAGTCTTTTCTCTAGTATCACTAACTCCATTCTTCAAGAGTTAGTAGAATTTTAATTTATTTAGAAAACATACATTTTCTTTGCTTTTTAGTTTTCTGCATGGTTTTCATCTATTTCTTTTTGAGATTTTTCCTTTTCTTGATGATACTTTTCACACCTCTACTGTGTAGCCAGTGATCTTTCAATGGCTACCAAATATTTTTAAAATAGATATAACATCATTCAACAACCATTGAGATATAATAGATATCTGATTCTTTTCAGTTATGGATAATGCTAATAAAATTACCAAAAAAAAAAAAAAAGAAAAAGAAAGAAAAGAAATAAAATTCTTGGCATTTTGAATGATTTTCTCAGGATAGATCCCTAGAAGCTTTAGATTCCCATTAGAGTTCCATTTTACTCAAAGTAGAGGAATATTTTTACAGTTATTTCTATTGGATATTCTTTCACATATATTTATCTGTATGTAAAAAATATTACCACCAACTTTAAACTTTTATTTTGTTATGGGTTTGAATATCAAAGTAGGAGACACACTCATTATGAAGCAGAGAATGTAGAAGGCAATGAACAAGGCAACAAACATATTTCCCAAGATAATAATGGCGCAATGTCTACTTGACATGACCCTTCACCTTGCAAAGCAATACACCTGATCTCAGATATTCCCCCCACCTACCCAGGCAAGTTAGGGGAGAAAATTCAATTCCTATTTCACCTACATTAGCCTTTTTTTTTTTTTTTAAGATTTATTTATTCATGCATACAAGAACCCGGGCACAGGCCAGATGCGCAGGAGGGTGAAAGGACTCACCAGAGACAGAGCAGGATTCAGAACAGGCAGACTGATTGAAATACACTGCTGAGGGGAGCAATGGACGAGACAGGAGAGGTCTGCCTCACCATGAGGGATTGTGCTCAACTGCCTGCACCAACAGGGGAGGCCCTACTTTAGACTTTAGAACTGCTAACTGCTACTAATTTTTTTTTTTAAATCTCTTTCATCCTAAAGAAAAAAAAATAGTTAATAAGTCATTTTCTTTTTACCCAAAAAGGAGAAAGGGACAAATTACCCAGCCTAATCCATCTCCTTATTGTTTTGGTCATAAAGAGGCTGTAACAGGAGATGGCCCTGAATGGAGGGAAGGGATATCTGCTCTGCTGGATAATCAATGAGACTGGGGAGGGCTGATGTGATTCCATTTATGCTTCCCTCCTTCCTGATCGGCTTTTCTCCTTTTTCTCTAATGGAAGTGGAGGTTCCATGGAGCGATAGGAAAACAATGTGGTTTCTCTTTGTATGCAGTCAATTTGCTTTTAAAACTATGCTGGATCGACCATCTTGCTTGAATTGCAAGTCCCTGAGGACTCAGGAGAGGGGGCCCTGGGGGCATGTCAGGGTGCCTATAAATCCCATGTGTACTCAGCATGGACTGCAGCTAGAAGAGAGGGGCCCAAGGCGGTCTGTGGGGCACATCACTATTCAGTATTAGGAAAAACTGGTCTATATACTCTCAAATACACCTGGGATCAGGTGTCCTTGAGGATTGTGCGGTGGAGATAAATTCAAACTATAAACGTGGAGGTGTGGTGCACAAACATCCCCTGTGAGTAGCAATCTAGCTAATGGAAATACTCAGTCTTCTCTCAACCTTGGGATGGCAGGAGACAAGGAGGGAAAAGTGGGTGTTAGTTAAGTATCTGCTTTGGGACAGGCAATTTACTAGGTGCTTCTCTTCTGGTTTTTTGGTTTTTTTTTTAAATTAATTTTCACAATCTAAAGAGGCATTGTTAGCCCCACTTCACAGAGAAGGAAGTGGAACCCTAAATAGCTGAAGTGAATTTTCCAAGAAGAGCTTGTCAATCAAAGTCAGGTTGGTTTGATGCTGGGCTGAGTTCCTTTTCCTGCCATTCCTTGGTGAAGATGCAGAGGAAGACAGAAAAGAAGGCAGTGATTTATGCTAAAGAACAGATATAGCAATAAATCAACAGAGCGATCAAGGTAGGAGCCCCCCCAGTTCTCTGCCTTGGAGCTCTCTCTTGCACAAATGGGTGGAATTCAGAGATACTGGGAAAGGGACTCAGGAAGACACCTCCTGCTGCCACTGTGGATGGGGTCTCACCCTCCTCCATCCTGCAGAGAACCAAGTCTCCTCTAAAAGAACACGCTCCCTGCCCCAGTGGAGACTCCTCCACTGCAGATAATCCCTGTCTGGTGCCCAGTGGGTGAGACAGCTGGCGTGCAGGGTTGGGGTTTAAATTCTTGTTCGGCCTCTTAATTATCAACAGGTCAGAGAAGACACCAGGTAATCTCTTAAATGCTCAGCAGCCTGTGCTATACCATGGGGATAATACCCACCTACAGGCTTGCTTCGAAGAGTAAGAAAGAGAGAATATAGGTAAAAGCTGGCACCAGGGATGATTCGGCATCGGTTAGCAGGGTAGCTACTGTCACCTGTCATGGATAACTGCTGCATTTTCCTTATGCATAGCTTCCTGTTTCCCTAGACCGAAGATTCTCCAGATCATAGGCTGTCCTTGGGGCCAAAGCACTGGCACTCCCCAGGTGAAGTGAGGTGATTGACATATGCCCCAGACATCTAGATTCCCCCTCCATCCCTCATGGGGGCCTCCATCTTGGCCAAGTCTCTGATTATAAAGCCCAAATACATAGCCCCAAACTTCCTTCTGTTTAACAGATGATTTCTGTGTTTTTTTTTTTTAAAGATTTATTTATTTATGCATTCAAGAACTGAGGGATAATCCAGAGGGGTGTGTGTGGGGGGGAGAGGATTCACCAGAGAGAGTCGGGAGCAGAACAGGCAGATCTACTGAAATACACTGCTGAGGGGAGCAGCAGGCAAGACAGGAGAGGTCTGCTGCACCATGCAGGTTGCTCCCTGGCCTGCTGGGGGTTGAATTCATGCTGCAGAGGTTGGCAATACCTTGATAGTGCTGTCTTTAACCCCCGCACCACCAGGGAGGCCTGATTTCTGTGGTTTTGGGGTGAAGACAGATGCACCATTTACACTCCCCAGAAAAGAAGGCCTTTGGTCTTTAGATGTACTGTCTCCCCTGTGACCTATGAAATTCGAATCTTCTCTACACTTACGAGGCACAATTGGGACAATAGTGTGCTGCGTGCACATTTCCAGACACCAGAGACAAAAAGTCTCCTTAGCCTTCTGGAATTCACAGCCTGGGAGAGGGCTTGGGAAATACACATGAAAAGATCCTCTCAGCACACATTTCAAGTGTCCCATAAAGGCAGCGACAAGGGGCAGCTACTCCCCATCCATGCAGCTAACCGTGGAATTGCGGGTCCCACAGGGCCCTCTGCTACATTTCTTCTTTGGTTATGGGTCTCAGAAAATGAATTTGCTCAGA
The DNA here is from genome assembly GCF_014898055.3 of Talpa occidentalis. Taxonomy (NCBI): domain Eukaryota; kingdom Metazoa; phylum Chordata; class Mammalia; order Eulipotyphla; family Talpidae; genus Talpa; species Talpa occidentalis. The sequence goes on along the minus strand of NW_023601754.1, from coordinate 19,376,684 downwards.
TGACCCTCCTCCTGTTTTGTGGGGAGAAGGTTGGGAATCACACAGAACACCATAAGCAAGATATCTTGTGGTAACAGCTAGAAATGTAAAAGCACGAGGGATCACTTTAAGCAAAGGCCACCCCTCTAAGAAGCTCCAGGAAGAAGCCCCTGGCCCCCCACCTCTCCAAGGTCTCTGCAGAGGTGAGTCACAGAGAAGTACTAGAAAATTCACACTCAGGAGTCAGCTGTTGAAAGCTATGAGAACAGATACATGAAGGAGGAACACTGCACAAAAGAAGCAGCTGTCTTTGTAGTTACACAATATTATTTCCAAGGAGTTAGGTTTTCACCTGAATCTACGAGGAGCCAGGTAGTGTGCCGGATGCTGTAAATAATACAACAGTTGCTATGGAGTCAGTGCAGCTGATGTTAGCTTCTGTGCTACTGGTGCTTTTACCACTTCTCATTGACCATCACATTAGTCCTAACTGCTTTTCTGCCTCTGGTAGTTAACAAATCAGCTTCATAAGATAATGTGTTTTACAGGAAGGGAAACTCAGGCACAGAGTGGATAAGAATTTTGATCAAGTCCCCACAAAGATGCACCAGCAGAAGCATGGATATAACATAGACACCTATGATTTACTACAAGCTTATGTCCCAGTGAAGCTCAACACTTACAGTGTATTATCTCATATGACTACCTAGGACTGTGCAAGACAGACATTTACAATCTCCGTATTACAGGCAAAAACCCTGAGGTGGGCCTCTCTGGGGGCACAGGCTGTTGAGCGCAGCACTGTGAAGCTGTCCGCAGCCTCTGCAGCGTCAGTTTGATTCCCGGCAGGCCAGGGAGATATCCACAAGGTGTGGCAGATCTCTCCTGTCTTGCCTGCTGCTCCCCTCGGAAGTGTATTTCGTTTTGTCTGCCTTGTCTACTCCCCACACTGTCTCTGGTGAATTCTCTCACCCTCCAGCGCCTCTGGCCTGTACCCCAGTTCTTATATAAATAAATCTTAAAAAAAAAAAAGACATGCCGATATTTAAAAAAACAAAACAAAACAAAAAACAACCAAAACTCTGAGGCTTCAACAGGTAAGAAATTTTGCCTAAGGATCACCTAATCTTTGCTTCCCACTGAACATCTGCTCTGAATCACTATATTAAGCAATCAGATCAATAATTTGCTAAGAGATTAACCAAAAACAAATATTCCTAGCCCAAAATTGCCATTTAGGTGACCAAAATAAGTAGACTGAGAAATGGTCAGTGCAGTTGTTTCAGCCAGCTTAGTAATTACATAGTAACAAAAGGGGATTCAATCAATTGCTTAGCAATTAGCCGTTATGAGAAGATAGGGAAAAAAATGCAATTGACTGTTTGGTAGAGCAGGAAGCATTTTAAATGTCACCACAGTGAGAGAAATATTTGAAGATTTGTCTTCATAATGGTTAACTAATTGCAATCTTGAGATTTTATTGCCTTGGAAAAATAACTCAATTCAAGAGATGGAGTATTAACACTTGAGGCTATTTCTCCTTTGTCTTAGTTAGCATCAAGGGTGGCATGTAAATTGATCAATCCCTATCATCTAAGAAGACCCCCTTATTACCAATGGCCTCCTTGAGGGAGGGTCACAGGGCTACCATTATTTCCTCATCTATATGTACCCAGGACAGTGTGGACACATGGCAGGTGCTCAAGACATGCTGGCTACACTAAATTGAAGTTGAAGAGAAAAGCTGGGGTTTGTCCCCCAGCTCTGTAAGTGAATTTCCCTTAAAGTGAAGCTCTAGCTCTGTCGATGCAATTTGACTTTTGCATAACTACTGTGAAGAATGGTTGCTACAGATTTCTTTTCCTGGCAGGTTATCCAACCCCTTCTGGTATCAGTCTCCCACCTGCCCATCAGCTAATGCCACAACCATCTCTCCCTCCATTGCCATCTGCATGGGAATGGGTGTCTGGCTGACTGAACCCAAGTCTCTGCCTTCAGAGTTGGCTTCAGCAATGGGCATTCACTAGAGTTGGACCAAACCATTCTCATCATTTTCCGCTAGAGCTGGTAGCTTTCTTTCATCTAATCATGATGCTAGGAGGATGCTGTTTGTGACCATCTTCCTTGACCAAATGAAGGAAGAAAGTTTGCGTAGAGAAGGGAAAGGTGAGGCCAATGTTCAAAGAGTGAGAGTGAAAGGGATTTTTCAAATCTGACATCCCACTGTTCTATGATTTACTACAAACTTATGTCCTGTGACATCCAGTTGTACTCCTGGATTTGCTGCTTTTGGGGATCAAACACATGCTATATTGAGTTATTTGATTGTGATCCTGTCATATACAACCTCTAAGTCCTGACTAATAGAATCCCTTTCCAGCTACTGCAGTTACTGTCGTTTTGGTTTGTTAATATTGGGAAAAACAAAGAACTAGACATTGAGAACTACTGGTAGATTGTAGATGGGAATTAAAACTTTAAGATAAAAATGTGGGACATCCTGAGGAAGCTGTGGGCAGAACGATCCTGTTCAAAAGGAGTGTCATGCGTGAGGGGCTGGAGGGACAAGCTTGCAGATGAGTATTTGGATGGAGAAAGGCAGGAATTTGTGGAAGAATCCAAAGTCAGAAAGGAGTCCCCAGTTAGAATGGGATCCATACTGAGAAAAAAACAAACAGTGAAAGCTTTTATGTTATCTGCCACAAAGGGAAAAATAATTTATTTTATTGAAACAGAGAACTGAATTCCTTTCTAAAGATTCTATCAAATGTAGTTAATGAAAATGGGAAATTCACCATGCTGTGTTACTGACTGAAGCAAGGCTAGTGAATGTCAGTAGACTTCTATACCTGGGAGTCCATTGCTAGAGAGAAAATTAAAAGTACAGACTCAGAAATGTCCTCACTCCAGTCTCCCGTCACCCTTCACCAAGGACTTGGTCAATGATGTGCAAACCTGCTCTGACAAACAAGAGAAAGGAAGGAAGGTACAAGAGGCAAGCTGCTGAGAAGGCACAGTAAACCGTAATAATTGCTTGCAAAATTTTATAGTTGATCATTAATCTTAACTACCTCAATTTCTAAAAAGAAATTCATAGTCTTTTTAAATAGACAAAATTTAAGTTGATGGGAAATTTAATAATGTTCATGCTGAGGCAAAAAGAAATTCCAAAAGTCTTAAATTTGTTGCAGACTTTAGGATGGGAGAGGTCTATACATAAAGGATATAAGCTGAGAGTTGGACCCATGGCCAAAGCCTGAGCTGGGGCTTTTAGCAAGGCACTGAACTTCTATGAGCCTCAGTTTCCTCTTCTGGAGGGAGGGGCAGTTTGGGAGATGCTGGCCTCTTTGCAAACTGTAGTATGGACTAGAAATGAATGCAGGAAAGTTCACAGAGGTGTGAAGCCTGGGGCATACCAGGCAGCAGTACCCAACACAATAGAGCTCCAACTACCACTGCCCAACGTTTTCCAAATATTTCCAGGATCTGATCATGACCTCTCCTCTTACCTTCCACCACGACTGCCCCCATCATTTCAAGAATTTGAGTGATTACAGCGGCTCCCCACTTGCCACCTCATTTCTTTTCCCTTCCCACTGCCCACCGTCTATTCTCCATCCATCTGCAGCACAATCCTATATAGACTTGCAGACTTGCATACCTTCCTACGGTGTGGCTTGTTGTCTCTTTAGAACTAAGGTTAGACTCCTTCCGGGGCCTACAAGTTGTGCACGATGCAGCCACATGGGTCTTCAACCTCACTGCATTGCTCTCTCAGCTTCAGCCCCACTGGCCTCCTGCTGTTTCCAGAATGTTTCAGACACACTTCTGCCTCAGGCCTCTGCGCTCCTCTTTCCTTCTTTCTGGGACATTCAGCTCCTGTATCCTCTTATTTTCTTCTCCAAGTCTTCTCCTTGAGGGCACCACTTTAAACTGCAATCTTCCCTCAATCTGCAGTTCTTTCTTCTTCATATCCTTTACCATGGTATTTATTTTATTTAGTTTTGATTTATCAGCTTCGCCTTCCAGAGGATGGATTCTAAAAGGCATGATTGGTCTGTTCTTGTCACTGCTATATCCATACAACCTGCAGAGCCCTTGTCATGGAGCCAGAACTCAGCTTATTTTTTTTTAAAGTTTTATTTATTTACACATACAAGAACTGGAGTATAGGCTAGAGGTGCCGGGGGTGAAGGACGTGTGAGAGGATTCATCAGAGACAGAGTGGGGAGCAGAACAGGCAGATCTACTGAAATATACTGCTAAAGGGATCAGCGGGCGAGAGAGGAGAGGTCATGTGGGTTAGCTCCCTGGCTTGGCGGGGATCAAACTCGTGCTACAGCGGCTGGCATTAGCTTGATAGTGCTGTGTCTTTAACCCATGTGCCGCCAAGAAGGCCCGTCAGCTAATTTTTACTGGCCAAGGAATTAACCACTTAACTCCACAGGTCACTCTAGAGTTCCTGTTTACCAACCTGCAAACAGAAACCTGTGCTGCAGAAACCTATCCCTTTGAAGAGCACCTTGTCTGAGATTTGCCCCAACAGCACATCCTATGGGCTCTGAGGATACAGGCTAAGCTGTATACAGAAAAGACAACAGGATGGTGAAATCAGGGAATCTGGGCTGACAGTCCAGTTTTGCAGTAAAGCTATGGTTCTGTCACTGAAAAAAGGGATGACCTACTGAAGCTGATATTTGGGTAGATTCAATAATATATGAGTGCCAGGTTCATGAGGATGTGCTGGTGATGAGAATGACCTTATTCCTTCAAGGAATCACTGTAAGGATTAAAAAACATTATGCCTCAAAAATGGCACATTACAACTAATTTTACATGACCTGTCCTCGTTTGTCTTTCTCCTACTTCACTGGGAGTCACATTTGCCAGTTTGGTGCTTGCGGCTCCACTCTCTAATTCAGGCTTCCTGTCAAAACTCACCCTCCTGTTGTCCATTCTTTCAAGTCATGCTTTTGATTTTCCTAGGTTCAAGTGCACTCATTTGATACAACTTCAATACCAGGAAATGTAACTTTTTGTGACCCATGATTCTCACTCTAATGTCATAAAATTGTAGTATCTTGGGCCTCCCTGGTGGTGCAAGAGGTTAAGACACAACCTATGAAGCTGTCCAGACACTGTAGCACAAGTTCGATACCCCGGCTGGCCAGGGAGCAACCCACATGGCGCAGCAGACCTCTCCTGACTCACCCGCTGCTCCCCTCAGCAGTGTACTTCAGTCAGTCTGCCTGTTCTGTTCCCCACTCTGTCTCTGGTGAATCATCTCACCCCACTACACCTCTGGCCTGTACTCCAGCTCTTGTATGCATGAAATAATTAAATCTTTAAAAAAAATTGTAGTATCTTTGGCAGAGTGAGTTTAACCAGGGTGGGAGTGGGGCTTGGTTGTGAGAATTTTTCTAGAATCTGGGTGATTATAATGTGCTGTTAGAGTCAGAACAACCATTGACCTTTGCAAAAAAGGTATCTGTATGGAAATGGAGGTCTCTTGGAGACAAGATACCTTAATAAAGAATTTTCTGTAAAGACAAAAAATTTGAAGGATTATGGAGGCAGTTTAGCTATTCTGCTTATTCAAAACCCACCAAATTTATTTGTCGAGCAGCCAATATGCAGCATCAGCTGTGAAGGCAAAAGAACCCATGTTGGCAGAGCCCATCTAGATGGCCATGGATACCCTTGAGTCCCTGATGGGACTGGGGTCCACTCATCCCTCAGAACAGCGAGCAGAGTGGGACTCACAGCAGATGCTCAAGGTCACCCTGGAGCTATGTTTTCTCCATTGCCATGTGAATATATAACTTTGTACATGTGATACTGACAAGTGCATGGTCATAGGAGACTTGCTGTGATCAATATTCTTCTGACTTGGTTTCCTCCTCTGGGTGTACTGTGGAACTTTTTTTAGAAACTATGACTTGAACAGAGACAATCCATACCTAATTGGTATTCAAATAAAACAACAACAACAAAAAAAACGACAGCCACAAAAAAACAAAACAAGGGAACCTCGGACACCAGAGGCAGATCATGGGGAGCTCTTAGAAAGTTCAACAACCAAGATGCCTTTCAAAATAAGGTAACACAATCTAAAAAGTGCTAATTTCATGACTAAATGCTATTTTATTAAAAAAATCTGCTCTAAGGTATAATTTCTTTTCTTTCACAAGACAGTGCAGGAACAAAAGGGAGATGATAATTGGTTTCCAGACATTTTCCATGGATAAGATGCAGGGACTCTCAGGGCACACATGAATGGAAGAGGCAGGGAATCAGTGTGAAATGTGTCAAACGCATGAATCAGTCAGCCTATTGGCACTGGGGAGAGATGCAAATCGGCTGTTCTGAGTTGTTACCACTTATGATCTTGTTCCTGGTGATTAATCCAAACAACTGTGCTGCTTATTTTATTAATTATTCCTGTTCTTGTTATGATAACCTGCGAAACATTTTCAGAAGTAGACTGGGTCAACACGTAAGATTTAACTCACCATTTTAAGGGACATGAGTGGGAGTACATTATATTCAGGAATAGTCCTCTGATGAAGTGGCATTGTTCAAATATGAACAAACATAACTCACCAATGGGAAAATTTAAACTACCTGTAGAATTTAAGATGTTTGAGAAAATATCATGTTTAGTGTCAACTTTGACAAATCTGATCCTGGATGTTTTCTCCTTCATTTATTCTAAAACTACATTAAAGATCTGTTTGGGCTCATGGTTGATTGCAACCGCATCACAGCAACTTATTGGGAAATTACTATGTGCAAGGTGGTGGGTTAGGTGGGTTAGGTGCTTTCCATTCACTTCATTTTATTTTCAGAGCATGTTTTTAGGCACTATTATTTTAATTACATTTTCCCATGAAGAATTTGATAGAGGCTTAGCAATTTACTCAAGGTCACATAGCTTTTACTCCAAGACAAGAGAGCATAGTAAATGTAGCATATGTATGCAATGTATTTTATACATTATACATAATGTATATTTATACATGTATAAATGTAGCATAATAGAGATCACAGCTCTGCCACCACCAGCTACAGCATCTTTAGGAGTCTGTGCCTCAGAATCTTTCTCTATAAAATGGTAATAATACTGTATATCTCATAAGGTTTTGGGGAAGATGTAGATCAATATGGATAGACAGATAATAATATATATGTCACACTATATAGCTTGCATATGTATACACACATGTAAATGCATGTATGTAAATAAAATGCACAAAATACATAAATTGCATCATAGAAAATGGGTTAATATGTGTATAGTATGGGGTATTTTATATGTATCAAGTATTGTTACCATGACATTCTCCACTCTATCCTCTATATATCACTCTATATATCTCCACTCTATATATCAAGACTTGATATATATATAAATATTTCTCATGGTCCTTACTCCATTTTTATGGGCCCTTCTTTTGGTTGCAGGACGATATGGGGAACACAATGCCTTTGAAAGCAAATGAGTCAACAGTTTGATTTAAGATTTAAGGTAAAAAGATCTATTATTGGATTCAAAGATGAGAAATGAAAGCACTATAGTGAAAGGTTGGCTCTCAGGAATTTCTCTTCAGATAGAGAAATTCAATGTGAAAAGATTTTCAATCCAGGTTTGGAAATGATTGTTTATTTTTTTGACCTTTGAAAATATTTTCTGACTATTGCTTAACACTAGAAGCTACAGGATGGCTGACAAATGAGATAGTCCAATCAGTGACTTGACTTGATGTTCAAACTGAGAAATGGTGGTGCTTTACAGACATCTTATCCCTGACTTTGTGTGTGGGGGAACCCGACAAGAATGGGTTCTGTTTATATACTTCTTTCTACTTTACTTACAACCAAAGTCAATCCACCTATATGTGTTTTACCTACTGGAATTTTTGTTTTTAAGATTTATTTATTTATACAAGAACCAGGGTACAGGCCAGATGTGCAGGAGGGTGAGAGGACTCACTAGAGACAGAGTGGGGAACAGAACAGGCAGATTGACGAAATACACTGCTGAGGGGAGCAGCAGGTGAGACACGAAAGGTCTGCCATGCCATGTGGGACCCTCGCCGGCGGGTTGGGATCAAACCTGTGCTGCAGAGGCTGCGGACAGCTTCACAGTGTGGAGCTCAACCACCTGCACCACCAGGGGAGGCCCCCTGCTGGAATCTTGAACAGGATTTTATCTGAAGAACAGATATCAAAGCTCAGAAAACTTTTGGCAACCACTGGCTTAGATCCCTTCCAGCTCTAACATTCTGATGTTCTAAGATTGGATGACTGGGTTCTGACCTGTGCCTGAGCCCTACTCAAGGTGCCCATTGGACAGCAGTGACAGATGTGTTCTACAAGGGAGTGACATCATGATGAGAACACAATGGAAGCCAGACTGAACACACACTGACTTTTAAAAGAAAGATGGAGCTTTCTAATATTCAGATTCTGAAATACATCCTGAGAAAAGTTGGATTTAATTCTACCAATTGATGCCATAGTAATATTACTGGATTTTTCTAAAGGGCTTGGTGTGTACCCAATTCCCATGGGTAGCATATAACTCACAGATTTAATTATAGATCTTCCTCAGTCACTAGTTCCCTAGGAAACAAATCCATGGCTCATGTCTTGTGCATGGAAGGTCATAGCAAGAAGATAAATATTTTCTGCATTTTGAAACTTTATCTAGAGGTCACAGGTCTGCAGCTCAGTGGCTGAGAGCTCTTCAGACAATAGCCAAAAGCTGCTATGTTTGACTAATATCAACGATACTTAAAACCTTTTGTGTTTATCTCAAATAAAGCATTTCCCACTTAAATGATTGAAAATTTTCACTATATCTCTTTTCCTTTTTAAGGATGAAATATAAATAAGATGAGGAGTTTCCTTAAATGTTTCTTCCTGCTCAGTTAAGATAAAAGCCATTTATAATAAAAAAAGAGTACATTATCTGCAAAATCCAAGCCAATTTTAATCATGTGGACATTGCAGGTCAAAGATATTTGTAAAATATTGAAACATGTAGAAAACTTCCACAACTGGTCAGTTATACTGGAAAATCAAAACAAGAGGACAAACTAAAAATAAGCTCTGAAAAGTGAAAATGCAAATGCCTATAAGTAATGAAGAAAAATCACAAAGAGACAAGCTTTTCTTATGACTACAGGAAGTCAATCTCATTTTACTTTATAATTTTGTGTATTTAATAACTCTCAGAAATGAGTTTTTGCTTGCTCCTATTAGTACCACTAACTCTTTTAGTCCTATGTGAGGATTAACTGGGAAAACATAAGTAAAGTGCTTTGTAAACCTCAGGAGATGTATAAATGTTAGTTGTCTCTATTAATGTCTACAGTATAAATTCTTAAATGCAATCCTTTTGATCACAGTGTAGCAGGACTAACAGAGTGTTAGAATGTCCACTGACTTTAAATGACAAAGCCTAGAGATCGGGGTGGCCACGATTTCCTTCACCTTTTATGTGGAAATCATAAAGTAACAGACATGACGATTCAATGGAACCTGCAGAAACACTCCAGAGTGGCTCAAAAGGTGAGCTACTTTCACAGCAGAGGACAACAAATCCATGGTGGAGAAAAGGCTTAAGGGTTTAAAGCTAGCATTATAACATTTTCATGTCCTCTCGCAGCCTGGACAATATACCATTTATGGCGTCAGTGGGAGGCCAGAAGCATCTTGACAAAGCCAGCTTTGTGTGCCACTCTTCAGCAGAAGATCCAGGTCAGGAGATAGGGACTATAGAGTGACAGGAGGCATGAATAGCAGGAGGTAGGGAGGGGGTTTGTTAGCCACCACTTCCTTTCTCAGGGCATGATACATAAATTGCTTTTGCTTAGTGTAAGGGAATCCATAAAACATTACTTAGGAGGTAACTAATATTTACTGAGCAGTTACTAAGTGCTGGGCAACACATGCCTTTCATGTGTTCTCATGTGTCACTGACAACCTTGTGATGATTGAATATACTCAGCAGGTAACTCAACTTTCCATCTACTAAATAGCACAAATGGGTCCTAAATGAGGTTCTCTGTGTCTGAAACCTGCAGTCTTAGCCACCATGCAGGAAGGGGGGCAATTTGAACCTTTATTACAGACAACTCTCACTTATCCATGAGGTCCCTCTGCAAATTGTGGTCCTACTCTTCTCTCCAGAATTCTCTCTCTCTCTCTCTCTCTCTCTCTCTCTCTCTCTCACACACACACACACACACACACACACACACACACAGGCTATAGTTTCAGATTTTCAGAGACTCCATAACATCTATCCATGGACCACAGCGCAAACATAGCAGGTCAAGAACTTCTATTTGACAGATCTTACTGGCTCCTGGCTGTCCTTTCCTCTTCCTCCCCTCTTTTCAATGATACTAGCTCAACTCAGTTTGCCTTAATTTCTCCCACTTTGGGCTCAAAAAATCCACTAGACATAAGGTTGCAGTTTAAGTTCATTTGAATGGTGCTATAACTGAGGGTGCTTTTGTTTTACTGAAGAAAAGCAAACACGCCAAGTATCACAGCCCAAAGCAGATCCAGAGAAGCTTCAAGCAGAAGGGGGTTTCCAGCACTATTCACAATAGTGGGGTAACCACATGGGGTCCCCTAGCACCCAGGGCTTACTGCCAATAAAGAGCAATGGCCGCCACATAGATGGACTGAATCCAAAGGTGAGGTGGGGATGGGGCCTCATTCAACAATACCCATAAAATGTCCTAGTAGATTTGGGGCACACTGTGGCTAAACACCCCTTTTGAGAACAAACCAAGTACCCAAATACTAAATGGCTGGCCTGAACACTCATTTCCTGTTGGTAGCAGAGCCAGGACTGACATCCTCCCATATGTTTCTATCTCAAATACTCAATAGTGTGATCAAAATTCAGTCAATAGAACAATTCATTTAAACACATCATGTGTTGAGAAAATGGATTTGAAATACTCAATACAAGGGCAAAATGAAATGTTGTTGATTTGCTTCTTGAAACCAATAATGTCCCAAATAGGATGTTCATTAAATCACCAAAATAGTAATGCATGAATTTAAATCTGTGGTAATGGCTTCATTTTAGACAAGTCCGTTTTTAATAGGATTCTGTTTTCTCTAACAAGAAAAAAAGAAAAGAACCACATTTTGCCGCAAATTGTGGATTAAAATAAACAAGCCAACAAATGACTATGGTCTCGTGGATTAAGCAGCCTTTGTTTGTTTTAAAGAAACATTATCTAGAGCCCATTTTTGCGGAATTAAAATTGGCATGCACAGCCTAACAATTACATCTATGAAAATGGGACACGATTAGGGGGATCTGGACAGTTCCCAGATAACTGGAGAAGCCAAATGCCTGATGTAGGATGGGCAACACATACAATTTAAACAAACGTATCCTTTTGAGCTCTCCTGAAGAACATAAATGTCTGGGCACTTCTCACCACGTGTGGTGACTTCTTGGAATTCATGTGGCTACTGTCAGATTATGGATCTTCCAATAAAGTCTGAGGCTCCAGGCCATTTACATTGTTCCCATTCCTTGACATTCTTTCTTTAAAAGAAAATAGATTCTGATGTTTCTTATTAAGAAAGTTTCATGCAAGATTATTCTTTCTAACCTTATCATCAGGAGGGAAAAGACACAGAAGGGGCTATATCAATGATCTGATTTTAATTTATTTTTCCATTTGCACTTATTCTTCCAAAGACTATAACAGTAAAAATAAACTTGCCTCAAGACCATTCCAGTTCTCTTAAAAAATGTGGATTGATTTGGTGATGTATGATGAAGAGAATTATTTCACATATAAAATTCTTACTTCTAAGCTACCACAAACCTAACAATATTTAAAAAGATATAATCGCCATGTTCCAAAATCACTGTCTTGGTAAAGTTGCATTTCCTCACTAAACAATAATTTCCACTAAATAATTACAATTTCCTCACTAAATAAAAGTTTATGTTAAGGGGGGAAAATCACACTCTGATAGCAACCAATAGTAAACTACAATACATCTATAGATTAAATTCTTGTGTGGAAAGCAATCATCAAAAGTAGGTTATTACGCAGTTGTCTCTTAGTTATCAGCACTTTCAAATTAAAAAAAAAAAACTCAACCTGCTTTGATATGAATATATGTTGAAACAACTTTTAGTCAGGGGCTAAAAAATGCTTCTTTTTATTGTTTTCTTACATTTTAATCTACAGTTCTATTTACATATTTATCCTTTTAAAACAATGAGGTGTAGATGACATATAAACCTATATTAGTTTCAAGTGTAAGCAGAGTGATTCGATATTTGTATATATTGTGAAATGATCACCATTATGAGTCTAGTCAACGTCTGCCACAATTATAGTCACAAAATTCTTTTTTTCTTCTTTCAGTTTGAAAGAGCAAGATTTCTACTTTATCCTAAATCTAAAACAATACAGCTAACAGAGAAGTTTGCAGAGTCCAGAAATAAAGAGACTTGAATCCCTATCCCTGGCTCAGGGACATTCCACAAGTTACTGAACACTGCTTTTCTCATTAGTGAACTAGTGGTAATAAGAGTAGTCATCCAATGGGCTAGGAGAATTAATGAGATAGTAGCAAGGGCTATGTGAGGCACTGCCTAGAACTTAACAATTGCATCAACCTTACATAAATGTTGATTTTACATCAGGTGGGACCTACAAATGCCAAAGAATGTTTTGCATTTCTTGGCACTTGACCCCTTTACTCAGTTTTCCAATGAAGGGACTTGAAAGTCCCTCCAGCACTGTCACACAAGGTCTGAGCTTAGAGTCTAATTCCATAATTGCTAAAATAGTGGCACATTTATTGAGTTTTCATGCATTAGATTCTTTGCAACAAATATTATGTACCTATGTACTTCCAGATTCAGCCAAAATCTGTTTTCTCTGTACAATGAAATGCATGAGCACACTGTCCCAGGAGAGCAGTGCATGTCTCTATGTGACTTCCAGAAGTAACTTTAAGAAGTTAGAGTGGAATACAGTAAACTTGTAGAGGCCAGAAGGGGCCAAGGCCAGGCTATTTGTATATGTTAATGAGCACTAATTAAAGGTCTTAATGGTGGGACAGTGAAAGATAAGAAAAAATGAAGTCACCCTGTCAATGACTATATGGGTCCCTCAGAACCAGCTATGTGGTCAGGGTCACTGGCAGGCATTCTGACATTTAGCTAAGAAGTATTATTCATGAACACAGAGTGGGTGAAATTATACAACCCATTTAAATAAAATCAACTGCATAACAGATATAATTCACAAAGTGATCATTTTTAAAAATAGAAAATTGAATTTCAAATCAGCATTTTAATGGCCCAGTGATCCAAATATTAAATTGATAATCAGGCCACAGTGATTTGCATGAGTAGCTGGAAATATTCTTATAATTCTATAATGATCTAAAAAAATGCCAGAAAATTCATGTGCTCAAAAATATAAAGTCCCAAGCAGAATCTTAGACTATTAATCCTGGAGGGGACCTCAGAGGTGATCTAAATCTGTAGTTCTTAACTGGGGGTCATTTGATCTGTCGCTCCCTTCCCAGGGCACATTTAATGTCTGGAGAAATTTCAAGTTGTTGCAAGCAGAGGGGAGAGCTGAGGGTGCTATATAGACAATGAATGGGGTAGCTTCCCTAGCTGAGAGCAGTCTGGCCCCAAAGGCCAACAGTGCTAAGGTGAGAAAACCCTAATAGAGACCAACCTTTCTCACTTGCTGTGTGGAGAAGCCACCACCATGGCTTTCACAGGACCAGCAGTAAGCTGTGGACTGGATGCCAGGGTTCCTGGCACTATTTTATTTCTCTAGCAGGTTTTTCATAGTTCTCTCCTGCCCCCTCCTTCCTCACTGACATTCCTAAGATCCATTTATCATTCAAGACTTGTTAAATTTCTACTATGTGTATGGCACTGGAAATAGAGAAATGAACAGGAAAAGCACAGCCTTTCTCTTTTGTGTTTACAACATGGTGGGAAAGCGGCTGCAGGACATAACAGTAACACAAAGAGTCATCAGTGTGATGAGTGCCGTATGAGACCACACAGTCAGGGCAACCAGTTCAGTTTGTTCTCAAGCCACTCTCCTTATACTGTATTCAACCATGCCCCTAAATGCCCTTGAAAGAGACTGGAGTACCAGACCTGGGTCCTGCTCTGAAGTCCTATGTTAAAAAGGGAACTTGCAACAAGGTTGGAGATAACAGCAATGACCGCCACTCACTGGAGACTTACCATGTGCTAGCTATAACGAATGTTCTCTTTATACTCAACCGTCACAACACAAGGCAGGGAAGGGGGATACTGCTTTCATTACAATCCCCACTAAGAAACCCTTACAGTTTGCATGAGTGGTTTTGCTTTGCAATGTGCCATGGTCTCCCAGAGGGAGTTAAACTTGGGGGGTGGTAAAACTTTGACTCACTCATTCAATGAGGGCCTCCATTGTGAGATAGTAGACTGGGGTGGAGGGATCAAGTTATAATTGGTGATTAAGTGATTAGTCTCTGCTCTTGAGCAATTAACAGGAAGTAAAGATAGCAAGCAGCTGAGCATGGAATGGATTTATGGGCAATGTTATTAATTGCTATATTTAAGCTAAAACGAAGTGGCCGAGATTTCAGTATACATTTGAGGCTTGGAGATAGGTTCTTAGGATTACATAAGGACTATTAAAATTAAATAAGATTGGATAAGATTGAAAATCTGGGGCAGGGCCCTATCTGGTGGCCTAGAGATTAAGTCTCAGCACTATCACCTGGACTGCCTGAGTTTGATCTGGCCAGGGCGCTAACCCACATATGGCACAGCAGACCTCTCCTGTTTTACCTGCTGTTCCCCTCAGCAGTGTATTTCAGTAGATCTGCCTGTTCTGCTGCCCACTGTGTCTCTGGTGATCCTCTTACCCGCTGAACCTCTGGCCTACACCCCTGTTTTATGCAAAAAAAAATTGAAAATCTAAGGCTTATCAGTTGGATATGATTATTTTGCTAATACACAAATTTGCCTAAAGATGTCAACTTGTGTCCTCAGCCCCATCATAGCCCACCAGTGAAGGCAGAACTTCATACATAATTAATTTTACTCTCTTTTTAATGAAACGGTATGGAAACAGGGGTTGCGGGGTGGGGAAGTGTAGGGTAAGTAAAGTGTCAGGCTTTTCTGCCCTCCTGCCATTAGGATTGATGACAGATCCCTGCGGTCCTGAATGCATGCCTGATGGGGGGCACCTGGAGCAGGCTGTGGGCATATGTAGGTGGGATACACCCGGGCTGAGACTGGGCTTATAAGGGCCGTGTTACGGGGGTGCTGGCAGAGTGAAAGAGAAGCAGAGACCATGAGAGAACACTGGAGAGCCCAGAAAGAATGAAGACTTGCTGGGGACTGGGGGGCTGGCAGCCCCCACTGCACCCCTGCCTGCCATGTACATGGTAGAATCAATAAAACCCTGAAAAATCCACTGAGGGCTCCAGGATGCCTCCTTTACCCCATCTGTTCAGATCATAGAGATCCTGCCCTGGGCCCATCCTGCCGCTACAGGAAGGTATTGAACGAAAAGATTAGAGTAGCTGGGAGAAGCTGTATAAACTGGAAGGACATGTTTACCAAATCAGAGATCCTAATTTGAGCCTGGTGACCATTGAGTAGTTGCTCCATAACAAAATAAAAGAGTCTGTATTTTCTTCTTAATTTCTTTTTTAAAAAAAACAGGCTTTTTTTTTTAAAGATTTATTTATTTATACAAGAGTTGGGGTACAGGCCAGAGGCATGGGAGGGTGATAGGATTCACCAGAGACAGAGCAGGGATCAGAAGAGGTAGATGGACCAAAAGCACTGCTGAGGGGAGCAGCAGGCGCAACAGAGAGGTCTGCCATGCCATGTGGGTATCTCCTGGCCAGCCTGGAATCGAACCAGCGCTATAGAGGCTGCGGACAGCTCCACAGCACTGTGCTCAACCTGCTGTGCCACCGGGGAGGCCCTTTTCTTGTCTTAATTTCTTCAGTCTCAAACTAAATTGATATGTGTGGCCAAAAATGTTATATTCTTTGGTATATTTGAGAATAAGATGAGATTTGAGTATAGCCCTGCCCAGTAGTTACCTGCACCACCCAACACAGTAGCTAAGAGCCTAATGTGGCCATTGGATACCTGAAATATGGCTAGTGTGACTGCAGAACTAAAGTTTTCCTTTTTGCTAATTTTAGTTCATTTAAGTAGAAATATGAGCAGTTGCGTGTGACTAGTGACTACATTAAAGGACATCCTGGAGACTCTTAATTGAGCTTCTGCATGCTAGCATGAAGGGCCTCCTTCATGGCCAGGAAGGGCAAAGTTTATTTTGGCTGGGAGAGGTTCTAAAAGACACAGATGGTCACTTGTTTTTGCTTTGCTTCAACCCATAAAATGAAGTTACTTGGAAGCATTAGTCAAAGTAACCGAAACATATTAGAAAGACAACTGAATCTTAAAAAAAAAAAATAATGCCAAAAAAGAAGTGAGTTATGAGTATTACTGAGCAGCATCATTAGGTGCAGCATTAATAGGAAGGGATAGATTCTGAAGTGAGATGGATGATAGGATTCAGGATTCAAGACATGCTCTGGTGATTTGACAGACGCTGAGCTGACCTGATCTTTTTTAGAAACCCATTTCCTCCTAAACTCGATAAGCCTCCAACTCCCCTGGAATGGAAATGTAAGGGAGAGATTTCACACCAATCAACCAACCTACCTCAAAGCATCAGATTTGGGGCTTTTGTGCATCTGTCCCCCTAAGTCCTTCTCCATTTTGGGGGTAAAAGCTGGAAGGCTGTTGTGCTTATCTGATCAGACCTGTATACCCTGGTGTAATGGTCAGGTGGAGGTAACCAAGGATGTGCCTCTTCCCCAAGTCTGTGATAGAAGCATTTCCTAAGTCATAAAAGATAATAATCCTGCCAGCGGGAGAGAGAGGGTCAACAAGGTGACTGTTGGGAAGGCAGTGACAAGGCAGAACCTCATTTCATAGACAACTGTCTTTGTTTTCTAAGATAGGAGGTGGGAAGAATTGTGGAGTTTTATGTGTGTACCCTGTGTTTTCTAAGCTTGTTTCATACAGCTTGTGAGATTCAGCATGTGAAAATACAAGATTTCCCACTGTAATATTTGGGTCATGCTTATACTAGAATATTAGTCATTGTTTATCTGAAATTCCAACTTAACTGAGTCTTATATTTTATCTGGCAACTCCATCCATGAAATACCAGTCCCAGGAGATCACCCACGGCGAAAGGGTTCCATGGTTAACTATGTGCAGGGACTGCTGCTTACTCTGTAACCCTCTTGGAGATGCCCAAAAAGCATGTCTAAAGCTCTGAGGAGTGAGCTGTACAGCAAACATTCCCATTCTCTTTAACATAACACTTTCCAAACTTTTGAGGACACAGAGTCAGCAGTAAGTGGTTTAAGTGCCAGGTCCAGGATCAGACAGCCTGGAGTCACAACCTGGCGTTGTTTCTGTGAGGGGGAATGTTTTAAGGAGAGCCTGGGACTGGGCATGTGTGAAGAGGATAGTCACATGTGGGAATTGAACTCAGCCTAACCTGGCCCCAGGTAACTGCTCCCTGAGCATCAGCTTTAATAGTCACATCAGAGGCAGGAACCTTTCCTGACAAGCTACTAACGTACAGGGGAGCGAGTCAATGCAATTTGGGACATGCTGAGACTGGATGAGAGTGGTCCGGAGGGAGTGATGGCTTGGTAGGGCATTGACTTCACTTTCAATGGCTAACCTTGAACTTAGCTCACTGTGATTGATGAAATGAGGACTTCTGGGGCAAAAGTCGGTGAAGCAAATAATCTAATGAAACCATGCCCTGCCATGGGGGGTAGGGGGGAAGGGCTGTTTAGCCTTTTCTGTTATGCCTAGCCACAGTGTTCATCTCTTAGGGGCCACCATAACAAATTTGCTATCTTGTTCTGGAGGCTGAAATCAAGGTGTCAGGAGGGTTGATTTCCTCTTAGGGCTGTGAGGGACAATTTGATCCATGCCTCTCACCTAGCTTCCAGGAGCGTGCTGGCCATCTTTGGCATTCATTGGCGTGTAGGCCCATCTCTGTGATCTCTGCTGTGACGACCACAGTGTTCTCCAATGCCCCCTTTAAGGAAGGACACCTTTCTTACTGAGTTAGGCCCCACCCTAACGATCACATGTCAACTTGATTGCCTCTATAAAAAGCCCATCCCCAGTAAGGTCACATTCTGAAGTTGTGGAGTTAGGGTTTCCATAAGGATTTTTGGAGTGCTTGATTCAACCCATAATATCTACCCTCCAGGATGGGATTAATACCAGATGCCTTGCCCACATAACAGGACTTTGGGGAGGTCTAAATAAGAAAATATGGAGGAATAGATTTTGCTGAAGTTGATAGCACTATAAAAATGCAAGGTAAACATTTAATCTCATATGTTGATCTGCTCTGGAAGTAGTATTCAAAGCTTTGCAAGAAATATGTCAGGGAAATGCTAATCTTCCTGCAATATTGCCTAGAAACATATAGGAAGAGCCCTCACATTTCAGAGAGACACACGGGTCCAAGGGAAACGGGAGAAGCATGCCTGGCAATAAGCACGCTATCACCAGAGTCACTAAATTCCCTGGCGGCATATAGGAAATTGGAGACAGAAACAAGGAAATGAAGACAGAGACACAGATATTTCAAAATTTACTATACAGTTATCTTGTGTCAGCCACAAGTATTAGGCACTGGGCTTGTCAAACCTTAACTCAGGAAACTGAGATTATTTATGAGCAACCTATTTTAAGCATGAGTGACCTTATTAGAAAAACTTCCCTCATATAATAGGAAGGCAGTTTGGAGGGGAAAGGTGGAATGGTGGTAAAGAGACTGGAAATGAGGGACAAAAGCTAAGGCAAAGATTTATTAATTTTCTAATTCTAGTCAATGCTGCCTTTGTTCTCTCTCAATAGTCAAGAAATAATTTTTATCGATCTTGGAAAATTTAGTCTAATCAGGAAATGAATACATGCCTGTCTCTCTCCTCGACTTCTCATCCACTCTTCTGGCACATAATGCTATGAACTCTTGGACATTTCATTTTACCTCATCATCAATAAGACTTTAAAATTTAGGTCCAGGACTCCCTGGTGGCACAGGCAATTGAGCGCTGCTCTGTGAAGCTGTCTGCAACCTCTGCAGTTTGGGTTTGATCCCAGCTGGTGGCGGACAAACCCACATGGCGCAACAGACTTCTCCTGTTGTCCGCTGCTCTCCTTGGTAGTGTATTTCTACCTGTTCTGTTCCCCGCTCTGTCTCTGGTGAATCCTCTCACCCTCCCACACATCTGGCCTGTACCCCGGTTCTTGTTTGAATAAATAAATCTTTTTTTTTTAAGATTTATTTATGTATTTATACAAGCACTGGGTATAGTCAGAAGCGTGGGAGGGTGAGAGAATTCACCAGAGCCAGAGCGGGGAGCAGAGCAGGCAGAAGGACCAAAGTACACTGCTGAGGGGAGCAGCGGGCGGCAGGAGAGGTCTGCGCACCATGTGGGACCCTCCTCCGGTGGCAGGGGAGCAGCCGGGGATTGAACCGGCGCTGCAGAGGCTGCGGGCAGCTTCGCAACCCAGCACTCAACCGCTGCGCCACTGGGGAGGTCCCGAATAAATAAATCTTTTTTTAAAAAAAAAAAATTAGGTCTTCCCTAGTGTTCTAGGTGTTAAATCTCAGCACTGTGAAATGGCCTGAGTTCCCGACCACATATGGCTCAGCAGACCTCGCCTGTCTCTCCCACTGCTTACCTTAGCAGTGTATTTCAGTCAATTTGAGTTGTGCTCCCCACTCTGTCTCTGGTGAATCCTCTCACCCCCTGTACTTTTGGCCTACACCTCAGTTTTTCTACAAAATAAATAATAAATAAATAAATAAATAAATAAATAAAATTTAGATATATTACAGAGATGTGTGCTTAGACATAATTTTTGTGTCCACAGGGAATTTAGGGTCCCCAAAAGTATAATCTCTTTTTCCTCACTAACACGTCTTCGAAGACAGGATGTCCAAAGTTCTAACCAGTTTAAGTAATAAGGTCAGAGAGCTACTGGAAGAAGCTCAAAGACTGATGATGTGGAATGGGGAAAAATGAATGAGGACTTTACCGAGCTTTGACTCATGAACAAAGTCTCATCCCTGACTGAGAACTAGGGAGATGCCAGGGCCTGGCTGGCTGTGGTCCATCCTCCAAGTATGGAACCACAATTCTCTCAAGTGGACATTCCCATACACCCTTATTTCTTATCACCCCTGACCTCTGATCCATGTGCACAGTATGACATCAGCTCTGAGGAAAATAGTCATTGAGGTATGAAGCCTGAAAAATGATAATGGTTTTCCTTCTAGAGGAGAAATCAAGGCACAAATAAAATCATTTTGAAAATAGCACAATTTTGAAAAGGACTCATGCTATCAAACTATGAGTGTTAAAATAATGTGGCATTGTTACAAAATTTAATGATGAGATGGTCTCAAAGTAAACTCTGGTATATTAACATTTAAAATCACACAAAAGCTTTATCTCCAATCCAGAAAAGAAGTATATATTTTAAAAAGCAGGTGGAAAATGAATTTGGAGGGTAAAACCTCAACTGGGACTTTACATTGGATTACACCTAAAAATAAATTCTAGATGAATTAAAGAATCAAATGTGAATATGAAGCTATAAGATTTAGAAAAACAAATGGACTAGCATAATTCTAATCCTGGAGTAGGCCAAGGATGCTACTGGAAAAAACAAGGGTGTAAGTCAGTGATAAAGAAAAATGATGTGACTGACGAAAAATTTAAAGAGTCAGTATCTCAAAACCTCAAATGAAATTTATTCAAATAACAGACTGACAAAGACGTTGCAACAAATATATGACAGACAAGAGAGGCATAGCCACAATAAGTAATAGGCCCTTACAAATCAATAGGGAAATCATTAATAACCAAATAGAAAAAAGGAACTGGCTGGAGGAAGCAGCTACCTTCCAAGACATGGAGAACAGAGAGGAAGAAAAAAGTCTCCAGTAATTTTTAGAGAGCAGAAAAAAAAGGAAACAGTATTTTATCATTTTCATTTATCAAAGTGAAAGAATGAAGCAAACCTTGGTACCTGATGGCAAGGAAAAGGCAAACAGGAGTTTGCATACATTGAGGTAGGAATAAAGTTTAGTTTTACTTCCTTGAAAAGCATTTTGATAGTAATGCATTAATTCTCAAAAGAGTTAATTTTTTTTCCAAAACAAACTTCAACTTCCAAGAAACCAGATGACTTTGGACATACATCCATGTACCTAAGTCATCATCAGAATTATTTAAAACAATGCTTTGTTGGTGGAAAACAGCCAACAATAAGGTGAAGCTTAAATAAATTGATAACGCATAAGGTAACTTATGTGGATATTAAGTATCACAACTTTGAAGAACTCAAGGAAAGAGACATTCCTACCAAAAAATGTTTTTAATGCAGAATACAAACTGAATATGTAATTTGATGCCACATGCATGCACACATATATGTAAATATCTATGTGCACACATATGTATTGAACTACACTCATGGATAGAAAAACGAAACATAAACATATCAAAATATTATCAGAGGTTGTTTCTGAGTGGTGAAATTACAAGTTAATTTTATTTTCCTCCGTTAACTTGTTCACTCGTTTACCTACTTATTTAACAGAAAGTACACATTGCTTTTACAATAAAATAATTTAATTTAAAAGTAAAGTACTAAAGTCAGCATCCATGGGAAGCTAGGTGGAGTTTATTCTGTCATTTTCTGAACATTTATGAAATGGCTACCATTATCTTGACATTGGGCTGAGGAGGTTGACAGAGGCATTTGGAAAATTCTTTCTACTGGAAAGAATGATACAGTCATTCACAGTTTTTTTTTTTTTTTTAATGATACCACCCAATTTGATGGTGCCTTACGCCCATTATCAAATATGAGAATGAAACTAGAGGGAGGGAGATCAGTTTTCAAAACATCATAGACAGGAAAAAAGCAATTGAAATTGATGTTTGACCTGAAAGACTGGTAGGAGAACTTCAGAAGTCTGTCAGAGGTGGCAGGATAAAGGGCAGCTCAGAAAGATTAAGAAAATGTCCACAGAACATACCCCAGTAAAAAGACCAATGCTTGAATGCAGGTTTCTATGACTTATGACTTTTCTTTCTTTTAATGCTACCACGTTATACCTACTGACAAGATTCAATCAAAGCCCAAGTATATAGTAGCAAAGTATCGTTGTAAATGTCTGTCAATAACTTGAGTTAAAATATTCATAAACCTTGGGAGAATTATTAAAACACTAGGAGAAATCTGCCACATTTCTTTACATAATATGTTCATTTTCATGTTGATTCCCACTTCTCAAACTAAAAATGCAGCAAATAGAGGCATTTTCAAATATAAAAATCCAATTGCTTCATTCGTAAACTCTTTAGGAGCTAATTATGGGGTGTAAGAGGCAACTGCTCTGATTTTTTCCCCAAATATTTGGGAGATTTGCAACCCTGTGGATATGTTTCTGTGAATGGCAGTAATATGTGTTTGCTCTTGCTTCATAGTTTAAAAACATCTCATTCTGCAAAAGCTATTTGATGCCCAATGAGCATTTTTTTTTTTTTAAATCTGAACTGGAAAATGGTATTTTATCAATGCAAAGTTAAATGTGAACTTCAAAAGACACAAAGTAGGATATAAACATTGGCTGTTCTACCATTACGGTTTCTGAATACATCAAGTATGGAAATGAGGCTAGGTGAGGGCACAGTCTAACTCTCCCTGAACTGCCTGCCTATCCACATAAATTAATTAAATGGCATATCCTCAGAAGCAGACTTGGAAAGCCTGTGTTCCTCACAATTTCTTGAAGTTAAAATGTTTCTGAGATAATAAAAATCTGATCTTGGAAGGAGAAGAAGAAATCAGGAGGTTAATTACCTGCTGACTTGGCTGACTCTGGAGGTGTGCTGGGTTTTACCCCTCTCTCATCTTCCAGTCAAGGCTGACAGGTCCTCAAAACCCATTTCCTCTAAAGACCCTTCTTTCTTCTGCCCCCTTCTGTTTAAATACTGTCTAAGAGATTTACATGAAATTGTCAGGTTTGGTATTTTACTCCTTATTGTACCTGCCAGCTGGGTTATTCATTTACAGTATCAAGGATCCACTCTCTTAATTCTTTTTTTTTTTTTTAAGATTTATTTATTTATTTATTTATACAAGCACTGGGTACAGTCAGAAGCACAGGAGGGTGAGAGAATTCACCAGAACCAGAGCGGGGAGCAGAGCAGGCAGAAGGACCGAAGTACACTGCTGAGGGGAGCAGCGGGCGGCAGGAGAGGTCTGCGCACCATGTGGGACCCTCCTCCAGTGGCCGGGGAGCAGCCGGGGATCGAACCGGCGCTGCAGAGGCTATGGGCAGCTTCACAACCCAGCGCTCAACAGCTGAGCCACCGGGGAGGCCCTCTCTTAATTCTTAACAGTATTAAGAATTCACTTTCTTAATTCTGTCTTAAAATTTTGCAGTAAATAAGGGACCAGGGAAAAGAATAGCTATTAGAAAGAAAAAATCAAAATCAACAAACAACTATGAACCTGAGACACACTTTGGGGGGAGCGGGGAAAGGAGGGTTTGGGGTCAAAATAAGGGTGTTACAATTGTATGGGGAATATAAAAATAAAATTTAAAAAATTAAAAAAAAAACACATTTTGGTTAAAAGCACATTAAAAAAAATTGCAGTAGGATCATCTTCTGTGAATTGGTTAAGCTGGACACCCTTTCTTGCCCAAAGTATAGTTAAAGTCTGGTTACCAATCACAAACTGTTAGCAAGATGGCAAGTTACTTCTGACAGAGAAAGATTCTCTTTCTGCCAACAATGCACATTCTTCAATTTCCCACACTTTCATTTTTCCACTTTTAAAAAAAATGATACTTTGAGCCGAATGCCCTCATGCTTTGGATTCTATGCAGACCTGGCACCTTTTTGATCACTGCTTTTTTTCCTGACTTCTCTCCTGCTTCCTGCCTCCTTAGATCTCTATGAAGAATCTTTCCAAAACCCTTTCCTGTTACACACTTTCAACAGTCCCTCCAGCAGAAGGAGAGAGCAGGTGACCTAATGTCCCTATTCTAGTTCTAACTTTTCTCCAGAATTACAGTCTGAAATGTCTATTTTGAGGTCAATTTGGCACCTAATTCTTGTTTCATGTCATCTTTCAGGCTAGTTCTACCATCTTTATTTTATGCCTATGTTGCCCTTACTCAAATCCGTACCCTTCTTTGCTGTAATCACCATTCAGGACCTCACCATTCCTAACCTGGGCCTTTATCAGTCTCTGACTGCTCCCCCCACCTGTGCTCGTGGCATCCTCAAAAGAGAATATGCAAGCAGACTCTTCTTGCCTTGGTTTCCCCATCTATACCACCTCTGAGTCTCAGACTCAGGGTGCCTTTTCAGTATCTTGCCTTTTCAAGTCCTTGATGTCTGGTAAAGAAACTGAGATTTAGGCCTAGAGAAAGCCATATTCAATTTCGGGTCTGTCATTTACTTGCTGTGTATTCTTGGGCAGCGCACTTAGAAGTCTTGCACTTGAGTTTGCTCATGTGTAAAATATGTACAATAAGATGGCCTGGAATTTTGTTGGGTGGATTCAATGATATCATGTAAAATAAAAACAAAACAATATGATGATTAGATGATAGTTATAAAAAGCTTCTAGATGATGCCTGGACTTCACATACATAATACACTAACATGTGACTTTTTTATTATTTGTAAAATGGAGTTTACGACTTGATTATAGGATGGGCATGGAAGTATTAGGGATATGTGTAATGTAATGTCTGAGATATAGGTCATGTTTAACCAATGTTGGGACTATTTTCCTTTAATTCCTTGTAAATCAGAACTAATCCTTGAACAAAAGGGCTAGCTGGCTTTACTTGCTTCTGGATTAGAACCAAGAAAGTGAAGGAAGAAACTGGCATTGATAAAAAACACTTGGTTCTGAGGGTACAGAAGAGTGTCATGTGAACATTAATCAATTGTCTTTTGGTTCAATTGTCACCCTGTTATGAGTTGAAAGTCCCCAAACAACCATGATGTTTATTTGACATAATATCTCAAGTTTTTGAAAGTCCTTTCTTGGGCAAAGTTTTAGAACTGGCTGTTTTTGATTAATGTAATTAGTTGGGGAGAGCTATATTATGAGAGTGACAGAGATGGATGAGTAACAAATAAAGACTGTGGATAAGAAATGGAACCACGGTGGGCTACCCTTTTAACTCAATAAATATGCAAACCCATGCAGAGGCAAAGTGGGGTGAGGGGGATGTTGGTGGATGGCCAAGATAAAAGGTGTGAGTAAGCTGTAGGCAGAATGAAACACCTATATTGTTCAGTTTGCCTATGTAGTACCTATTTGAGTTACATCTGTTGCTAGCTTCAAATTGCCATTAAGAATCTTCTCTTATAACCTTCCTCTTAAAATGCCTCCTCTCTATCCAGCTAAAATAAAAGTGGAACTGTTTGTGTAAAAATAAAATCTGACTATAAAGAAAAGCTTATTGTTTACTGGATGCTTCCAAATCGAAGTTCAATGGTCAGACTGTGAACACCACATGATTGTTGCTCTCTATCTTCCACTCAAGTCCAGTTCTATGGAGATAATAGCTCACCACTCTGAGGTCATTCTTAATTTGTTCAGAATACTTAGTCCAATACAGTCATTAGGAATGGAGAAAATGTCATCAAAAATTCAAAAGCTTTCAGAAAGAGGTACTGATCATTTTCGTATACAGTAAACGGAAATGTGAGGCACACTGACACAGGCTAGTGCAAAGGCAAGTCTACTTTCATGGGGACACAGTGGTCCTGAGATTGGTGACCTGGATCGTCCAATTACTACTCCACCAGGAAAGCTTCCAGCTTTACACTAGTTCCCAGTAAAGGAAAAACAAGTATACTGGTGGACTTAGACATGAGGTCCTAGGAAAACATTTGTGTGGAAACTGTTTTTCTCACCTTATGTTTAAAAACATCTTCAACATCCTTTAAAACGCAGGTTGCCATGGTTACAGTTGTTGTGCAGGCAGAGAAGTTTCTGAGCATCTCTGTGCTCATCAGTTAATGCCACCGGATCAGAGATTTTTGAAAATTGATATTTATAAAATACCATCTCTCTTTTTCCCCTTCCAGATCATAAGTAACATTATTGAAAGCAGCTGGATAGGTTTACTGGATTATCAGTGGCGGTGATCACTGTGGACCTGGCCTTTGGAAAGGCCACTTAAGCGCAACTTTGACCATATGCTAAATGTAACCTTTGATCTGAGTCCACATGTGATGGGTCAAATTCATTTGCTGACATTCACAAAAATGAAGAATTGCTGTTCTGATAAAGAAAAGCTGCCTTCTTTTACCTCCATTGTCACAGGTCTGTCCCTATGACAACCACCATCCTGATTGCTACCTGTCAGAAAACCACACTAATGAAACCTTTTTCATATATTTTTCTTATTGAATTCATAATTTTAAACATGCCATGTCCAAGATCATGTGCCAACATGTGGTATGTAAGAAACTTAAAACCAATTGATTAAATCAATGTCACACATGTCCAGATTAGACACCAAAGTTCTATCTCTTCCAGTGGTCACAGCATCTCACATTGGAAAGATTCATGGTTCTTATTTCCTAAGATTCTTTTTTTATGTGTCTATGTCAACAACTGCTTAAAAATCCATGGGAGAGCTTCAGGAATCAATGTTCACTCCTTGATGAGTTTGATTCTACCATCAACTTGATTTTTTCTTTTAAAGATTTATTTATTTATGCATACAAGAGCTGGGGTAGGTGCAGGGGGTGGGAGTGGTGAGAGGATTCACCAGAGACAGAGTGGGGAACAGAACAGGCAGACTGACTGAAATACACTGCTGAGGGGAGCAGCAGGCAAGACAGGAGAGGTCTGCTTCGCCATGTGGGTTCCTCTCTGGCCAGCCAAGGATCAAATTCATGCTGCAGAGGCTGCAGATTTCTTCATAGTGCAGTGCTTAACTCCTTGCACCACCAGGGAGGCCCATCTTGATTATCTTTTCATGCAAACCTTTGCTCACCACTCTAAAATTATCAACCTCACAATACTGACCCCATAATAACAATTAATTGTTTAGAAAGTATTTTTGAAATAAAAAAATGTGATGTCACTAAACAAAACTGTTCATTCAGCAACTTCACAAGAATTCAACCTTTGTAATAGTCTCTTTGGTGTTTCATTAGCTTTATCTTAAAGCACTAGGAATACATTTAACTCAGTGAGAGTCACAGGAATTCACAGTGTTGCTTAGAGATATGGAATCAGCAAACTGATGAATGGTCTATTTTTTCCAGGGTATTTTTAAAAGCCAGATTATTTTCAGCCCTCTACTTTGGGTAAATGGGAAGTTTTACCAAGAAAGAAAATAGACTACAAGACAGGGAAGAAGAGAAAGATGAAGAATCAAAATTGGATCATATTAAGTTTAAGGTATCCTAGTACCTAGGGGTTGGGAGTAAAAATAGATCTGGAGCTCAAGTGAAAGTTGAATTCATACACAAATTCAGATTTGTGGATTATTGATACATACATAGCAATGAAGTTCCCAAGAGTAAATGGTGTTATTGGGAAGAATGAGCAGAGATAGAAGTGGACTGAGAAGTAATCCAAAACAAACCCAGCATTTGATTATTCCAGGGCAAAAGGATGTCCAGAAAATCAGAGTGAGAAGAAACAGCATTCAGAAAGCAAAGAATGCTAAGAATCAGAGACTTTTCTTTTTAAAATAAGAATGAGAAAGATGGAGGCTTTGAATTGTTTCTTCCCTAGCTCAGGTTCCCAAGATACCATGAGCAGTAAGAATAAAGAAAGGTGGGCCCCCCCGGTGACACAGTGGTTGAGCGCTGGGCTGAGAAGCTGCCTGCAAGCTTCTGCAGCGCTGGTTCGATCCCCAGCCACCTGGCGAGGGTCCCACACGGCGAGCAGATTTCTCCTGCCGCCAGTTGCTCCCCTCAGCAGTGTATCATCTGTCTGCCTGTACTGTTTCCCGCTCTGGCTCTGGTGAATTCTCTCACCCTCCCGTGCTTTTGATTGTACCCAGTGCTCGTATAAATAAATAAATAAATCTTAAAAAAAATAGAATAAAGAAAGGTCCTGTTTTCTTTATCACACATCCTCAGAATTTACCTAGCTTAATGGCTGGGGCAGAGGATCCATTCTGTAATCATTCTGACTAAATGAAAGAATGCAGAGAGATCCAATTATTTGACACCTGCAATGAACACACTGCGTGTGTTGTTTGGGGGCTGGTGGTGAACTTTTCTGGAAGAATCTGAGGGGGCACTGAGGCCAGATTTCTCTCCTTCACTGTTAAGTGATGTGATATTATCCTGTGGGGGTCCTTTTGCATTTCCATAAAAATAAAGCTCTAGTCCCCTTAAATGAAGTGACAGTTTTCACAATCAACTGCATTTAGACTTTAAAATGCAATTAAAATGTAACTATAATGTAAATTGGGTTAGCCTGAAGATGTTTCCCCAGAATCTCTGACTCATCCAAAATGGGAAGTGATACCAAATTGTAAGTCCTTAATATCTCATAGCCACCCACACCCTGCCCAGTGAGTCCACATGTGGCTCATTATGTGACTGGTGAACACAATAGGAGAACACCCAACCGATAATGTTGAATGTTGTTCTGTTATCTGTAATCATCTCAATGGTTGATTTGAATCACAATACTGTTAATGAGATGGACTGAGTGGCAATTAGCTATTAAAAAGCAATAAAAAAGGTTCAAATTAATCTAAAAAGTCAATTCTGTGACAATCTATGGAACCAGGATTAGATAATAAGAAACCTGATTGAGAGCAGCATTTTCAAGAAAGCATAGCAGCCTGATGCCATTTGAGTTCTGGCATCCACTGTCCTTAATTGGGACAAGATGATAAGGAGAAGGAAAACACCATCTTATTAACTATGTCAGCCCTCTTGAAATTTTAGAAAATTTCTCCTTGAAGAGAACTGTAGAGTGGGGGTGGAGGGAAAGGCAGAACTTATTTCTGGCTGCAATATCACAAATAGAGGTTCTACTGCCACCAGATTGAGGAGATGTGCCTACCTACTGATGGTAAGCCTCTGAATTAGTATGAAAATATTAGGGTCATAAAAACATCAGTACTGGCCTCCCTGGGGGTACAGGGGTTAAAGACAGTGCAAGCTAGCAAGGGGGCAAACTCACATGGCACAGCAGACCTCTCTTGCCTCACCCGCTGCTCCCCTCAGCAGTGTATTTCAGTAGATCTGCCTGTTGTGCTCCCCACACTCTCTGGTGAATCCTCTTACCCCCCTACACCTCTGGCTTACACCCCAGTTCTTGTATGCATAAATAAATAAATCTTTAAAAAAAATACATCAGTGCTGACAAGGGACTATGGTGATGGTGCACGTGTGAATCAGTAGTGGGAATTTTATGGGGACTACACCTGAGAGGAGAAAGCATATATTGTACAAAAATGAAGAGTGATGTAAAAAATATATGAATAAAATAAATTAAAATAAAACATCAGTGCTGAATAAATAAGCAAAAAAGTAGCATAGGATTTATGAAAGGAGACCAAAAAACCCCAACAAAACAACTCTGTTAAAGTCTACTTTCTTGTCATCAAGGCACCCAAGTCAAGCCCTGGAAGCAGGTGAGTAAAACTTGATCTCGTCTTATTAGCAGCTCCTTAGCCGCCACGGTGTTTTTTATCTGGAGTCTGAAAACACCAACCTTTTTACAATAACCACAACAAGATCCATTTCCTTTATCTTAAGAGCATTCTTCTTCATCACTTTGGACACACGGGCAAGCACTCCCCTAAAGGAAATATTTTGTATCTTGAGAGGACAGGTCATCTTTGTAGATGGCTCTGTACTTTAGAGTGCCAT
The DNA here is from genome assembly GCF_014898055.3 of Talpa occidentalis. Classification (NCBI taxonomy): domain Eukaryota; kingdom Metazoa; phylum Chordata; class Mammalia; order Eulipotyphla; family Talpidae; genus Talpa; species Talpa occidentalis. The sequence goes on along the minus strand of NW_023601754.1, from coordinate 19,346,636 downwards.
GGCTATAGCACAATGCTAGGACTGGACACTTGAAAGGAAGAGGCTGTCATTATATTGGTTAGGGCTGCAGTTGGGAACTGCGGAATGAACAATAATCAGATAGATTCCATTAACCTGCTTTGAAAGAACCCATCATATTAACAATGAGAGATGAAAAGGTGTTGCTATGCCAAAGTCAGTCAATATTTACTGTATATGAACTCAACTCAAGGAGCTTGGTTAGTCTTTAATTTATATCAACACTATGTTCAAAGTATAAACAAAGCCACTTCTGATTAAAGAACCTTTGTTACTTGAGTTCCCTTTGTGTGGAATGGTTTCTTTCTCCTGGCTAACATACAGTTAGGGTTTATATCAGATGTTCCTCTTCATATCTGTAGCCTGTGATCTCAACCTTGGCTGCATATTGACTCCTCAGGAGAGCTCCAAATCATGCCCATGCCTGAGTCAACCCCAGAGATTTACATCTAGTTGGTATTGGGATGTCTTTTGGATGTGAGCTCTTTGATAGCTCACATGATCTAAAGTGCACCCGAGCTTTGAGAAGCACTGTTATATTATCTTGTCTTTATGCTTGGCCTCAGCTTCACTAAATTTTAGGGAGGTTTCTTTTAGGCTATAGGCCCCTGATACCAACCTCCCTTTTCTTAAAGATTTTATAATACTTTAGAAATTTCATTGTAATCCTTTCTTTGCCATTTGAGAGGTAAATTTCTCCCAGTTTCTACCCATACTTCTTTCTTTGAGATACAGTCATTGAAAGGGATGGTGCCTCTATTTACCACTCTCTGTGGAAGGGTAGAAGCCTAGCTCTGATAAATGTCAATTAGCAACCAATCACACTGACCAATCTGCTTGTTAATGTCCTCCAGTGTTTTCCCACCAGCTCATCCCAGTGCATAAAAACTGTCCTGCCTTTCCTTTCAGGGGATTTTCTACACTCTCTCTCCTCTATTGCAGTAGTCTTAAATGAAGTCTTCCTTGCCAGTTTAACTGAGTTTGGTGCACTTTGAATTTGGCTTCTTCTCTGGCCTCGACAGTCTGAACATCCTATGTTTGTATTTCAGTCTTCCCCACTTCTTTGAGGCTTGCTTTCTACCTTTGTTTTTCCTTTCTCTCCTCAGCATCTAGCCCAGGACAGGTACATAAAGGCACCCATGCTTTTCTTTAACATTTTAATACCATTGTAAAGACTGCAGTTGCTTAATGCGAACATGAGTAACTTAATTGACCTTAGTTAATGCACTGTTGAGAGGAAAGAGCAGGAGAGAGGGGCTTGGAGGAGAGTTACCCAGAAAAAGAACAGAAGACCAAGAGAGTAACCAAGAAAGGACCCATTACTTTCCCCATTGTCCTTTGCCCCTTTCAAATTAGACCCGGGACTTCACTGTCCTAGAGAAATGAATGACATTAATTTTTGATGTTTGAACTTCTAAAGGCTCAACTCCGGGGGCCTCCCTGGTGGTGCAAGGGCTTATGCCTCAGCACTATCAAGCTATTGCCATCCACTGCAGCATGAGTTCGATCCCTGGCCAGAGAGATAACCCACAGGGTGCAGCAGACGTCTCCTGTCTTGCCCTCTGCTGCCCTCTGCAGTGTTTTTTAACAGATCCACTGTTCTGCTCTCCACTCTGTCTCTGGTGAATACTCTCACCCCCTGCTCCTCTGGCCTATACCACAATTCTTGTATGCATAAATAAAAAATAATTTAAAAAAATAAAGGCTCAACTCTGGAGAGCTTAAGTGCTATGTAAGGGGTTTCAAGGATAATTTTTACACCATGCAATTTTTACTTTACAATGCTGGCTTTAGAACATGACCCTCTGCCTTCATTGGACCTCCACTTGAGATATTGCCCCTCGTTTCCTTCCTTATATAATCTGTTGCTTTTGAACATTTCTTAGTGAGAGATTACTTGCCTTTGACAACTTATTTGGGTGTTTTCAAAGCCCATTCCTTGAAATTCATTTTTTTAACAATAAATGAAATAAATTTGTTTCCACAGAAGTGTTTTTTACCCCTTAATATAACTTTAAATAGTATCTGAATATCTTCTTTTCCCAATGAGAATTAAATAACTGAATAATTGATTTAGCTTAATTTTTCACAGTATCCCCCCCAACCATAACATTATAATTGGCAAAGTTTATAACTGTTCATATATTCCAAGATTCCAAGAACCACTTTGAACTTGAGAGTTTTTCAAGATTTTTTTTTCTATAGAAAAGCCAATTGAAATAACTCAGCTTAACATTTACTTGCAGGTGTTATAATAAAAAAAAAATAGAACACACCTGGGGCCACAAATTTTCATATTTTAAAGGCAAATGACATACAGTTTAATGTTAGCTCCTGGCTGGCAAGATCTGTGTATATTATTTATCCCCAGAATGGAACCAGAAAGCTGCTCAATTAACTGTTTTATTAGTTAGCTTTGGCTAAATTCTGCAGTGGTAACAAATGATACCATAAGCTTAATGAATAACAACAGCTAAGATCTTTTTGTTTTTTATTGTTTTTTAAATATTTATTTATTTATGCATATAAGAACTGGGGTACAGGCCAGAGGTGCAGGGGTGAGAGGATTCACCAGGGATGGAGTGGGGAGCAGAACAGGCAGACTGAAATATACTGCTGAGGGGAGCAGCAGGTGTGACAGGAGAGGTCTGTTGCACCATGTTGGTAGCTCCCTGGTAGGCCGTGGATAGAATTCGTGCTGCAGAGGCTGTGGACAGCTTCACAGTGCTTTGCTTAACCCCTTGAGCCACCAGGGAGGCCCAGCAGCTCCTCTTGAGGATATCCTGGTCTCAGGGCAAGGGGAAGAGATGGCAGAGCTATGACAAGGCCTTTTAAGCTCGCATTGTGTACAGCACATGTGGCTTTTGCTTACATTTTATTGGCTGAAGCAAGTCACATGTTCAAGCCTGACATCACCAGGTTAGGGCTGCCTGGGGGATGGTGGTGGCAAGAATAGAGAAAGAGCAAATATTTTTGAAAAACAGTGTTTTTTTTTTTTCATAGTAATTAGTTGAGCAAACAAACTTATTTTATGGGATTTAACTTCATTCTACTCTACCTATCCTGGAATCATTCTTGTTTCCCAAATATAAGATACCATAATGACCAACACATTTGTTTTCTAGGGTTACCATTAAAAAAAAAAAAAAAAAGTACTGGGCCTTCCTGGTGGCTGAGGGGTTAAGTCTTAGTAATATCACTGCTATGGCCTGAGTTCAATCGAGGACAAGGAGCTAATCCAGTGTATTTTAGTGGACCTGCCTGTTCTGCTCCCCACTCTGTCTCTGGTGAACATTCTTACCACCCGCACCTCTGCCCTACACCCACTTCTTCTACACATACAAAAGAAACACATTGAGAGATTAAAAAAAAATAAGTACCTAAAGCAGGGGACCAAAACAAAGAAATTCTTTGTTCACAGATCTGGAGGTTGGAAATCCTAAATTAAGGTGATGGCAGGACTGGCTCCTTCTGAAGCTCTGAGGGATTTTCTTTTCCATGCCTCCCCAGTAACTTCTGATGTTTGTTTTTTGCTTGTTTGTTTGGTTTTTTTTTTTTTTTCGCTGTTTTGACATTCCTTGGATTGTAGATGCAATACCCCAATATCTACTTCCATGCTGATATAATATTTTCCCTGTGTGTATGTCATTGTCAAAATTTCTGTTTTTTTTTTTAAAGGAATTAGTTACACAGGATAGGGAACCATCTTAAATTTAGTATGATCTCATCTTAGGTAATTACATCTGCAATGATCTTATTTCTGAATAAGCTGACATTCTGAGGTACTAGGGGTTAGGAATTCAACATAAGAATTTGGGGGGACTGGGCCTCCCCGGTGGCGCAGCGGTTGAGCACTGGATTGCAAAGCTGCCAGCAGCTTCTGCAGCACTGGTTCAATCCCCGGCTGCTCCCCGGCCACCAGAGGAGGGTCCCACATGGCGCGCAGACCTCTCCTGCCGCCCGCTGCTCCCCTCAGAAGTGTACTTTGGTCCTTCTGCCTGCTCTGCTCCCCGCTCTGGCTCTGGTGAATTCTCTCACCTTCCCACACTTCTGACTGTACCCAATGCTTATATAAATAAATAAATAAACATTAAAAAAAAATTGGGGGGACAGTTCCACCCTAAAAACCACAGATCATATGTGCACAAAATAAGACCTGCTATAGTACTGGTGACATTATTACTAGAGATCACTCTTTCACTCTCAAATAGCCAATTAAATAGCTACTCCAAAAATAATACTTGGGCTTCATAAATATAGAAACAGTTGAAAGGAAAAATTTAAAGGAATCACCTTTAAGTGCCAGCCTGTTTGAAATCCTATTATTAACATTTTGGTGTATACACATAGTTTTTTTTAATAAAACTGGAACAATGTAACAATACTGTTTTGTAATCTGTATTTTTCCTTAATAATATTTTTGTGCATTTTTCTATTGCTTAAAAACTTTGAGACCATGATTCTTAATGACTGCATAATAGTCCATCATATCCACCCTATAATTTATTTAATGACTTCCTTATTGTGGGTCATTTAGGTGGTTGCCAAGAGAACATGATTTCACGAAGTCATTTCTGGCATATAAAACATCAAATAGCAATTTTAGGAAGATGGGAAAGAATTTCCCAGAGTTCTGAGTAGGTTTCTCATAACAGTTTAATCACAAATGATACTCCTCATAGACATTTACAAAGGAAATTAACTGCTCTTTTGTCTAGTTATCTTTAGGAAGGATAAGGTTTCCAAAATTCAATGCTAGAAACCAAACCACAAAACAGTTTTTGGTTTGTTTTGCAAAAATTTCTTCCTGATTTTATTCCTAGTCAACTAAGTAGTTTGGGCTTTAATTTCTGTTAGACTTTCATGGAGAAAAATGTGGTACTTCCTTGCAATATAGAAACACCCCCAGATAATATTGCTTGCAATTTTCAAAATTCCACTTCCATTTATGCTGGGTTAGAGTAATCCATTTCCAAGTTCAGGCAATACTGGCCATCACTCCATAGATGCATGTTACACTGATGTGTACCCTCCTGGAAGAAGCAGCCTTTGAGTGACTTTGATGGCATAAATACAGAGGGCATGAAGAAGAAAGAAGGAATATGCACAGACTTTGATACATTAGGTGTGGCATATGGTCTGGAAATCTTCATTGAAAGCATCCTAGGCAATTTTAATGCAGTTGATTCATGGATCACACCTTTGTTATGGAGTGTATTATATCATCATTGTTTAATTATGTGTCTGTCTCCCTGATGGGACTGTGAATTTCCTATAGGAATAGTCTGTTTCTTGCTTGTCTTTATGAACCTCAGGAACAAAGCAGTACTTGATAAATATCTGGATAACCAAGGATTGGTATGGGAATACTTTTTTCCAAACAGAATTTGCACATCTACTCTGTGTTTGTCACTATGCTGGGCATAAAGATAAGATATCATCACTGATATTGGAAAACTTACAACTTATAGAGGAGGTAAAACAGTATGGAAATTTTTTCAGTTCAAAAGCAATGTTTCAGGAATAGAGTTGCACGAAAAATACCAGAGGATTTTAAAAGATGATAATTTACACCTACATATATTATAATCCCACAAGACAGTATTGCCATTTTTGCTTTAAATGACCATGTATATTTTAAATAAATTAAAAAGAAATAGTTGTTTATAGTCACTTAAATATTGAATATTTTCAATGCTCTTTATTTTCCTGGAGTTTTGTTTTCATCTTCTGTTACTGGAGAGTTGGCAAAATATTTTATAATGTATTTTGTACATTCATTTGTGTAAAAATTCATTCATTCAATTGGAGGTTAATTTATTTATTCATCCATTAATTCATCTGTTTATTTAGAGTCAATTACTTAGCATCAGATTTATATCAGGTAATATAAAACACATTTGACTATAATCTAGTAGGGGTTAGGAGTGGGTAATAAGGGCAAATACATGCTACATGCTGAGGTAGGGGAGTCTACACTATTGTAATAGGAATGGTTAGGGGGAGGATCATTTGTGCAGGTTATTCATGCCACAAGGGGGGCGGGGGTTGAAATCCAGCCCAAGCACCCTTCATTAAGCATCTGCTTTGCCTTGAAGATTTGTATTACATGTTTTTTTTTTTTTTTTAATTCACAAAAGCTGCTACACGGTATAGAGTCAGCTTTGTAACAAGAGATGTCTGGACAGTAATGGGAGTTCCCTGGAGGAAGTGATTTCTAAGCTAAGACTTGAATCAACTAGACAGAGACAGGTGTGAGTCAATTTGTGAGTATGCAGGCAAAACTGGAGTTGAAGGTGAAAGTGGGGTCCCTAGAGAAGTGAAAGGATTTTCAGACATGGGAGCAGCAAAGGCTGCTGGAATGTGAGATATGAGAAGATGAATTTCGATAACTGAAATTATGAGAGAGGAAGGGAGGAATGAGTAATGGGCAAGAGAACATTGAAAGAGAGGAAGGGGATAATAGGTTTATAAACCTTAGGAATAAAGCAGTGCTTGATAAATATCTGGGTAACCAAGGGTTGGTATGGGAATAGGATTGATTTCACTTTTTTTCCAAACAAAATTTGCACGTCTAGTCTGTGTCTGTCACTATGCTGGGCATAAAGATAAGATATGATCACTGATATTGGCAAGCTTACAGTCCTGTACAGGAGGTAAAAGAGCAAGGAAATCTTTTCCGTTTAAAAGCAATGTTTCAAGAATAGAGTTGTATGAAAAATACCAGAGGATTAGAAAACATGTTAATTTACTTACTTTCATATTTTAAGATGTTAATTTCACAGGAGAAAGACCTGTGAAAAATGGAGAGCCATAAAAACAATTTGAGGAAGGAAGCTATAGGACCAGGGGACTGTGGTGTGTACAGCTCCACCTGGCTGCAGGGTAGAAAATGGACTGGAGGAGAAGATGGAAAAGCAAGGAGAGTCACTGAGCACCAAGCCATGTACTTGGGTCTTCAGTGAGACCAAGTAGAGAAGAGGCATAGAGGTAGACCAGGTAGAGAGAGCACACAGGAAAGAATCTCAGGTGAAAGGCATGTACTGAATTGTGCCATTTTATCAGGGCAGAACAGGGGTGGCAAAGTCAGAAGGGAAATTGTACATTTCACCTATGCTTATAGTATTCCTTAGTATCATTTAAGCATTCATATGATCAGAGTGATGATTTCTTTTTCATTTCTGAAATTTCTCTCTCTTTTTCTTGATAAGTTTGGCCAGAGGTTTATCAATTTTATTCATTTTCTATGAGACAATTTTTGGTTTTGCTGATTTGTTCATAGCTTTTCTATTTGTAATTTTAATGATTTCTGCCTTAATTTGTTTTTAATTTCTTTCTGCTGCTAGTTTTAGTGATTTCTAGTTCTAGAAGATCACTCCATCTGCTGTATGGAGATTGGATTGGAAGGGAGTAGAGTGGACATAAGAAACCATTAATTAGGCCTTTGACACAGTCCAGGAAACAGATATAAACTGCCTGAATCTGGGTGAGAGAAATGGAGGTCACAAACTGCTGTTGGTTTTTAATTTTTAATTTGGCATAGAACTGGGGTGCACGCTTGTGGTGCAGGGGGTGGGAGGATTCACCAGAGACAAAGTAAGGAGCAGAACAGGCAGATTAACTGAAATACACTGCTGAGGGGAGCAGCAGGTGAGACAGGAGAGGTCAATTGCACCATGTGTGGGTTAGCTCCATGGCAGGGGATCATTTAGTCAGAGTAGTGATAGCGCTGAGGCTTAACCCCTAGGCCACCAGAGAGGCCTCACAAACTGTTCTCTAACCTTAATCTATTGAGGCAAAGTCCATCTCAGTGGTATGGGTGGAAGAAACTTGGAAGAGGAGGGAGCAGTCTGTGAAACATGGAGATGTAATCTCAATTACCACTTGCAATCTGTGGAGTGCTGGCAATTTGTTAATGACCTACTCTCTGGGAGGAAAAAAAAAATGTGGTGTTTGACAATTTCCATGGTATAAATAATCCTTGTTGGTGCAAACTGGCATGGATAGGCTCCGACATACCACTACTTCTAACCCTGTGGCATCTCTAGGAATTCCTAAGAAACTAGGAAAAGCTAATACTGATAGGGAGTTTAGAGCTCAGTTACACTTGCTTTCTTCATTGTTCGTACTGTGTTGGCTGGTGGTGCACGAAAAATACCATAAAAATGTTAACAGATAAAGAATAAGGTATAGGGCAGGCCCTACTCTTCAGGAACCAGCTGCCTCTGCAGTGGGAGCCGGCAGCAGCAGTGTTGTTCTCTCATCTTGCTGTTCCACCACAAGCCAACTGTGGCAGTTGCTCCTCAGAGCCCAGCAATGGCCCGGCCCTTTTACTCCTGGGTCATGGAGCAAACCAATCAGGTGTGGAGCTATGAGCTGATTGGTGCTAAAAGGTCCAATCAACCACAGGGTTGAAAATGGTCCAATGAGACTGGGGGTGTGGCACCCTAAAAGAGGACATAAACCAGGGTTGGAGAGAGCTGAGAGAGAAAAAACAGTTCCAGCCTCTGAAGAAAGAAGGGGAAGACTCTGTTCTTAGCCTCTGAAGAAAGAATAAAGAAGGAGGACCAGAAGCTGAAAGAATAAAGAAGAAAAGAAACATCCAGTAGCCAACCTCTGAGGAAGGGAAGAGAAGCTGAAGACCTCCATCAGACACTGGGTCTCTGGTCCTGTCTCTGACATTACCTGAAAGGAGAACCAAAGGCTCCGGGCCTGGTGCCACAAAAAGCTGTTTGTTGTTGGTATAGTCCACCAACTCACAAAGAGCTGTTAACAGTTGGTGTCTCTGATACCACTTCTGGGTGATCACTAGTGACCATCACTACTGGTCAGACCATCAATACTGTTTAGCACTGTTATTAACCTGTGAGACTGGCACACTGCTTGGACTTCTGGTGGACACTATCTTGGTGAGGTAGCTGGTCACTTGTGGCTCCAGTAGCCTCTTTGTTTCCCCTATTTGTAAAATAGACCCCATAGTGGTTGTTCCGAGAGCTTGGTCTCTTGCAATTGTGCACGTGAGTGAGAACCCACAGTGACCTGTCCTCTTATCAGGCACTTTCCTTTGTTCAGCTGTAGCATATAAGCCCCTACTGTGTGGGTATTGTATTGCTATAGCCCTTAGTTTTGGCTTTTGGCCCTTTGGCCTTTTGGGGCTATTTTGGCGCCTCTCTTATCTTAGAGGCCTGGTAGGTGGACGGCCATTCTGGCCTATCCTGGTATCCCATCCTTCTGCCCCTACCACGTCTGTTTCACTACCTACTATGTGGCTAGAATATAACTGGTCCCCATTAAGTGTCTGTGGAATTAAATTGCATTTTACCATTACTCCTCTGTCTTTACCCATATGAAATTATATTTTTCTCCCAGTTGTAATTCTATCAAGGACCCAATGCATAAATATTACACACTTGAGTTACAGTTAGTTTCACTCCATGAGATGTCATTGCCATCTTTCTCATTAATGGCTTCCTTGTACTTCCTGGTCAAATAAGTACAAACCTGTTTTCTCTACTTTGTTTAATGGAATGGCCCTAGAGCCTGGAGACCATCTCACCACCTTGGTTTCCATCTATGAGGTCATTAACATGATTTATTATGAAGCTACAGGAAATTAGTTGCTGAATATTTCAATATGGAGAGGAAATAATGTAATTCCATTGTTACCATAGAACCACTATCTCTCGGAGTAACCTGTAGTCATAGTAACAAGATAAGGACATATTCCTTAAATGTTTAACTATGAGCCTGTACTTCACACTCATTCAAGTACAGTAAATTCTTGTTACTCATAATTAAATTAATTTTCTGATACATTTGGGGTCCCTTTTCATCAGTGGCTTTCAATTGCCTTAATTTTAGAGGATGAGTATATGATCCTATTTAGTCCATTATTGTTAGAACTCAAATAGACATCATTTTTGCATAAAAATGCAACTAAAAGGGGCCTTTAAAAATGAGTAAATATTTTTAAATGAGCCAAATAGTGTCCTTGATGACAAATATTACAAATATAGGGGTAAATCCATCTCTGGGTCTTCAAAAGTGCCATTCATGCTTGTCCACGAAAAGTCCTAAGTATAGACATGCACTGCCACAACAATAGTCTATATGGTTTGAGAGTTGACTATTTGCCAAAATATGTTCAAAGATGATTTTATTTAATCCTCAGGAAAACCTCATGAGGCAGTTTCTGCTATTACCTCCATTGTACAGATGTGGAAAGTGAGGCATTGAGACACTGCATTTATTGACTGAAGTCATCTGGCTGATTAGTGGCAGGGATAGGTTTTGAACTCCATAGTCCATGACTTTATCCCTGTTTCTACAGTACTCTCAGGTCTGCCAGTGAATCACAAAGGGCTCTGTGTCCACGTGGTGGTGCCCATGCCCTTTCAACCCTGTGGCTGTCATTATTTCTCTGTTCCCAGTAAAAGCAATGCCTCAAATACCAACCCTAGTCTTTTGGCTCTGGGCCTTTATGCCAATGCCATTTAATTCAGTTATGGCGTATACCCATGTGGGTGCTGTGCTTAGAGCCAGAGAACCCAGATGAGTAAGGTGAGGTCTTAGTTCCCCATGACCTGAGAGACCAGTGGGAATGAGAGACAGGCAAGCACACAGAGGCCCACTGGTGTGGTGTGCACTGTCCTAGGGGAAGACTATTGGAAGTGAAAAAGGGGCAGAGAAGGCCACAAAAGGGCAAGAGGGCAGGAGGCCAGGTGGAAGGATGAAACAGTCACCCACCTGCCCAGGCTGTGAGACCAGAGAGCCACCAAAAAGCCCCAAAAGGCCAAAAGGTGAAAAAAACAAAATCAAGAGCTAAAGCCTAACAAAGGGAGGTGCCCATAAGAAGACAGGTCACTGCTTGTGGTTCTCACCCGCGTACACAATTGCAGGGGATCTTAGACTCCAGGAACAACAACATGGGGCTTTATTTTACAAACAGGGTAAAGGAGAGCTCACTGTATCTTCAATTCGTGGCTATCTCACCCAGACAGCGTCAGTTGATGGTCATCACCAGTCACCAGGAGGGCTGGACAGCACTGGCCAGTAGTGATGGCTACCACTGGTCCCCCAGAGGTGGTGTCAGAGACACCCAGTGTTACCAGCTCTTTGTGAGTTGTCGGGTTATCCCAACAACAAACGGCTCTTTGAGAGGCCAGGCCCAGGGCCTTTGGTGCTCCTTCCAGGTGAAGTCAGAGAAGGACATGGCTCAGTCTGTGACAGAGTCCTTTGGCTCCTCTTCCCTCCTTGGAGGACAGCTGCTGGATGCTTCCTTTCTTCGGAGGCCGGGCCTGTCTTCTTTCTTGGGGGCTCCGGACCTCCTCTCTTAGGGATAGGGCAGGCATCGCCTTTTCTTTGGGGATTCCCTTCTTCTCTTGAGGGCGCTCTCAGCCCCCTCCAACCCTGGCTTATATCTTCTTTCACCCACAAGTCTGATTGGATCATTTAGCGCCAATCAGCTCAGAGCTGGCACCTGATTGGCCCATTACAAAAAGGCCCCTAACTGGGCTCTGAGGAGCAAAGGCCACAACTGACTGTGGTGGAGCAGCGGGTGAGAGGACACTGGTGCTCTGCTGGCTCCCACTGCCGAGGCAGCTGGGTTCCAGCAGCAGAAGGAAACTCTCTGTGAGGATGTCAAGAAAATCTCATACAGAGGAAAGGATTCTTGCTGTGTCTCTGGAATTTACCAGAAGAAAGGCATTTCAGAGAAGCAAAAAGACATGCTGAATATTTCTAGAACTCTAGGTTGCCTGTGATAAATTGTGGAAGGAGGACATGGCAAGGGGTGAGGCTTCAGGACAAGGGGTTAAGTCAGAAATGATTTGAAGCTCCATGGAGAAACTTAGAATTAAGTAACAGGGAGCCCTGAGGAATTTTAAGCAGGTGGATATATATTTTTAAAGTAGACTTCATTTTATAGAGCATTTCTAGGTTTCTTCACAGCACAGTTGAGCAGAAGTAGAGATTTGCCATATACCTCCCATTTCTAGACATGCAGAGCCTTCCCATTGTTGCCATCCTCTACCAGAGTGGTACATTTTTTACAACTGATTAAAATATATCAACACCTCATCACCCAAACTCCTTATAGATTCTCTTTTATTTTTTTTAAGTTTTTATTTTATTTTTTTTAATTTTATTTTTATATTCCCCATACAATTGCAACCCCCTTTTAAAAGGGCACTGAGGGCCTCCTTGGTGGTGCAAGGGGTTAAGACGCAGCACTAAGAGGCTATCCACAGCCACTGCAGCTCGAGTTTGGTCCCCAGCCAGGGAGCTACCCACATGGTGCAGCAGACCTTTCCTGTCTCACCCACTGCTTCCCTCAGCAGTGTATTTCAGTAGAAATACACTTTTGCTCCCCACTCCATCTCTGGTGAATCCTCTCATCCCCTGCACCTCTGGCCTGTACCCCAGTTCTTGTATGCATAAATAAATAAATCTTTAAAAAAATAAAAGGCCACTGACAGACAATGGATTGGAGCATGCATGAATAGGATGCAAGAGAGGCCAGTTAGAAGACTCCTGCAAAAATCTAACAACTCAAACCCACACTTTAAACTAGTATAAACAAAACTGATGATGAGATTGAGTACAGGTAGTGCACTTCAACTTGTCTCTGTAAGATGTGACTCCTACTCGTGTCTCAAGTCTCACCTTATACCATTTTGTCCCATATTGGAGTTCAACTTCATAGCTTTTTTTTTTAATACTTGAACATACCAATTTTTTTTAAAAGTCCATGCTCTCTTTGAACACAAAATCCTAATTCTGTTAGATTGCCTGTATTCCTAGATAAGTCTGGCTTCCCCAGCTGTTCCTGCAGTTTGAGATGCTCATGGAATACCATTCTGACTAATATGACATAAATGGATATATTGAGAGCTTCTGGGGAAAAAAAATCCTAATAGGAAAAAAAAGGACACTTATTCCTGCCTTGACCAGGGATATAATGGTTTGAGCAGCTACAGCCATCTTGTGACCATGAGGGGAAGGCCAAAAGAATTGCAGAGATGCTGGCTTGGCAAGTCTTGACTACATTTAGTCTTCTTGCGTTATGAAGTAGATAAGCTCCTGCACTGTAGCACAGGCTGGTTGAGTTTTCTACTTGACAATCTTTTTTTTTAATGAATTATTTTATTTTATATAATTCTTACATCATTTTTCATTTTTGCATAATGTATACATTTTCATTTTGGTTATATTCCCCGTACAATTCCCACACCCTTTTTCTGACCCTAATCCCTCTTCTCCTACCCCCGCCCCCCACTGTAGTGTGTCTCTGGTCTATAGTTGCTTGTTTATTTTGATTTTTACTTTATTGCAATTAGTCTTTTTCCTGGTCCCTTATTTAGGTTTTCTAAATTCCTGCAGTGAGTGAGACCATCCAGTATTTTTCTTTTTCTTTCTGGCTTATTTCACTGAACTTGATCCCTTCCATCTCCATCTTATACTACCATAGGGATCTCTGTAGATGCTGTCACTCTGTTGGTTACAGACTTGGCTTCTTTTCATCTTTTGAGTCTCAGCTTAAAAATTTCACATCCTTAGAGGGACCTTCTTAGATCAATCTATGTAAAGATGAGACCTTCTGTAGTGGAAAGTGAGTGATACCCAAAAGGAGAGAGCACAAGTTGGTCTGTGAGTTGCTGTGGTCTAGCATAATAACTTTGATAAATACTCAATGAATGAATGAGGGAGAGGATAAAATCCAAAAGGAATTGAAGATCTGTAATAATTCTTTTAACCTATAGTCATTTTTTTTTCAGAAAATAATAATTAAACAAGTGCAAGCAGCAAGACAAAGCAGACCCCTAATGGCCTGTTTATTTCTGTTTGCCGATCTGTGTTGACATGGTCCCTTGGTGTCTGTTGAACAATTAAACCAGTGCGACATAATGACTGCGGTGTTGCTGCTAATAATGTCAACATCACCCATGACATGCTCGGATTGTTCCCAGCATTGGGACTTTGTTCATAAGCCCACATCTTCACAATTGCCTGTCCTCTCTGATGGTAATTTTCTCCTTTTCATTAAGCTTGGTGGAGTCATAACTATAGGATTTCTGCAATAAATATCAAACCAAGTGCTGTTTTGCTCAAAACAGGTGATGAGTGGCCCCTGGGGGAGTCAGCATCACCCCTTCTTGGAGTGTAAGGGGAACAAGGCTCCATAGCAGATCCCAGCCCTGACAAAGAGCTCATCACTGTAATTAGAGCAGGAGTGAATGTCCTACTGTTTGTGCTTCATCTCCCTTCATGTGGACAAATAAACTGGAGGAGCAGCATATGGGTGGAGACCAGAAATTGAATACAATGTCCCCGCGCTTATCCCAGCAAGGACAAGACTATCATGGGCCATCTGTATGCAAAGCCCACGATGGTGCCAAGGCCGAGGTGAGGTGAAGTCCTATTCCCAGTGCTGCTCTTGGGGCAACATGAGGGCTCCTTGGTCTCCATCCTCCTCCCATGTCACACAGGGAAAGCAGGCTTTGTAGCTGCTGCTTGTCAGGAAAGAAGCAAAAGAGGACACTGCTCTGGAAGCAGACACCTGTGTGGATGGAGCTCTCAGATCACAGGTAATGTAGTTGTTCTGACAGCTGGAATCAGATGTGATTTTTCAGGGAAATCTAGCCCCAATCAGGGAAAAAATAGACAAGTAGGTGATCTGAGCATCTCTTTTTGCCTTTCATTTTTCCTTTAGGAAGACCTGGGTATAGAATAACTGATACAACATTTATGGGAAATAGATATTTATTCCATCAAAAGCAATTGTGGTGTATCTTTGATGTTCCTGGACTCATATGTAAAGCTGATAATGGGCCAGCTCTCCTGGTGCTCATATTTGAATGTATTGCAGCTCATGTGCTCCAGCTCTGCAACTAGAATTGGGAAACAGAGACTGGGAGGCTGGACTACTTTGATTTATTTAATTTTTTTAATGTTCTGCTTGGTCAATGCTAAATCACATTAGCATCCATTGTAAATACAGTGTCATGTTGGTTAGATCCTGATCACTTACATGATAACTTTCACTCTTTGGAAGGGTGTCAACCCCAGGAACAAAAGATTATCAACCAAATAAGTACAAATCATTATTTGTCCTGATGGGAAAACCTTTAGAATCAATTAACACCTTTCTAGGTAGAGAAAGAAAGAAGGTGAGGGGGTCATGGTAACAGACCCCTTGCGATGTGCCCAATGTAATCAGCCAAATGATTTCATTTTATCCTCCCCAAAATACAGACAGTGTGTTTCTAGCCTGACTCAGAGGAAACAGAAACCGAACAGGTTAAGCGACGTTTGAAGGGTCAAACAGCTGGTTACCAGAACAAAATGCCATGCAAGGCTGTCTCACTTCATTTTTCTGAGTCTAGACCATAGGATACTATGGTCTAGTTTTCCAACCCACAGCAATTCCAGAGTAGCACATTCCAAGGACTAGTTACTCTAATTAGAAGCAGGCAGAGCTTCAGCAAGGATGAAACAGCAAGCAAGGCAACTGAGAAAGCTAAGGAATGGAGGAGATAAAGTCTAAAAAAGCACACTTGATGGAGGAAGTGCATGAACCCCCCCCACACTCCACAGTTTCAGAGGGCTTCACGCAGTTCCATTTGAATAGCCATAATGATAAATGCCACTATTCTATTAATGACTGTGCTAATAAGACAGGGAACTACTGTATAAAGCATTACAAAAATACTAGCATCTAAGAGGTTCACTTTTTCAAAAAGTTTTTGCTTCAGTTACCTATAATATTTACCTACAAGGAGTCATTCCCTCCACAAAACTAAATATAGGCAGTGTTACCCCACAACACAAAATGTACTTTACATAATATGTTACATAACATGAGTTACATAATATGTATATAAATACTCATATATTTAAATTTCTGAAACTTTCTCCAAATATCTCCTCTCCTTCCAAATCCATCATTTTAACCATTTAACAATTATTGAAATAATAAAGGAAAATTGTTTTTACTAATCCTAAGATCAATAGCTTGTGTTCTTTGTATAAAAGAATGCATAGGTACCTGCAGGCAGGGGTAAAGGTGTGTCCCTACTGTTAGTTAACCCACTGTGGGAGGTCACTAGAGTTAATCTTTTTCGACCATTCATTTATCCTTCCTTCCTTCAACAAATACTTATTTGGAGTTTAGACTGTGTCAGACATATGCTGATACACGGATAAATAGGAATGACATGGACAAATGACCAATGCAGAAATTATGCTCTCCAAATAAGCCTGTTTGAATTACTTAATCACTCTTCTCAAAAAAGCAAAAAGGGGGGCTTTGCAGGTAAAGCACTTGCCCTGATACAGTCCTATTGCTCACTTTCTTTGGTGAGTTCTTCCCATTCAAATGCTGAGTTGAAGGACAGAGTGTGGTGCATTCAGAAAGGATAATACTGTATATCTATGATCCTACAGGTTTGCCTAAGCATTTTGATGAATCTCACCCACATAAAGCTGAATGAAACATTAAAAAAGCCCAAACAGGGCCTCCCCGGTGGCGCAGCAGTTGAGCGCTGGGTTGCGAAGCTGCCTGCAGCCTCTACAGCACCAGTTCGATCCCCAGAGACAGGCAAGGGTCCCACATGGCGCACAGACCTCTCCTGCTGCCCGCTGCTCCCCTCAGCAGTGTACTTTGTCAGTCTGCCTGTTCTGCTCTCCCCTCCGGCTCTGGTGAATTCTCTCACCTTCGCGCGCTTCTGACTGTACCCAGTGCTTTATAAATAAATAAATAAATCTTTAAAAAAAAAAAAAAAAAACCCAAACACAAAATACATGCTGTATTCTTCCACTTATATTATGTACGAAATGGTGACACTAACTCATGGTGTTAGAAGTCAGGGTTGGTGACATTTGGGATGTGAAATTTGCCTGGAAGGAAAGAGGCACCAGGGGCTGTCAGGCTGCTCAAGCCCCACCTTGTGATCTTAATGCTGACTTCCTGGGGCATTTCTCTAAACATTATTGAGTTGTATACTTATGGTTTTGCACTTTTGTGTCTATATATTATACTTCAGTAGAGAGTATTTTAAAATTATAGTGTTGCCACTCTGAGTCATCAAGGACTCTACCATCACTGAGGCTCCTCCTCGGGAAAGGCCCTTGCATTAGTGATGGGGCACATGCAACTGCAAGCCCTGTGTGTGTCCTCCTCGTAGAGGACAATTCTTAGTGGCAGACAGAGACCACACAAATGAGGCTATTTTTAATGATGAGAAGCAGAATGTAAGTGAGACTGCTGGGGAACCACAGGTAGAAGTACAAGGCTTTAGGAGTTCCTTTATATCCCCAAGAATGTATGGAATATTTATATGCAATCAGCCTTACAGTTTTATCCTCAGCAGGACTGAGGCTATACTGTCCCAGGTGTCAGCTACACAGCATCATGGGGACAGAGACACAAGTAGACCTAGGGAGCAAGGGGATGTGTGTGGGGGGATGGGGAGCTGGCGCCATTAAATGGAAGCAGAGCTGATATGGAAATGGACAAAGAACCCACCAGGACAGGGACGCAGCGACGCAAGCCTCTCCCACAGCTTGCTGTTTCCCTGAGATGTGACAATAAACCAGCTCTTGTGTGTATTTTGAAGTATCCTAAAAGGCACAACTCCATTATCTGCACTGTGTGTTCACACATGTACGTGCACACATGTGCCCCCCACATGGATACATGCAAAGATTTATAAGTGGAGATGGCCATGGCAATGATTTATAACCTGCCATTCATGGGGGAGAATATGGGGAGGCTTGTACCCAGTTCTGTGTCAAGAACACTCTGGTAAACCATGTGGCATCCTTCTCATACTAATGTGCAATAAAGTGCATCAAAAGAGATGTATCAGGTTACAAAGGGAAGTAGCCTGTCCACGGACCCATCCAGGGCCTGTAGACTTTACATCAAGAATGGCTGTACACAAGGACGTTGAACTGATGGCACGCCACACACCACGCAGCCACCAAAATGATGTCGAAGATGAAGATGAACAGTTGAGGACATGAAGCATGTTTTGGAGACCTCAGTGAGTGGGGCGTCATGAGTACTAGATACTCATGTGTGGGTGTGTGTATGTTTAGACAGAGTGTCTCTGATTGTGGCCACACAATTGGGAGCATCAGAGCACTAGGGGTCTGGTTAGAGTATTGGGGATCCCAGATTTCAGGGCATGAGGCCTGGGGATCAGTATCACAGATTTCCATGCATTGTGAAGGTTGGAAATCTCTACCCAGGGTGTCCACAGTGACTATAACACAGTGGGGCTCAGAGAGAGTTTTATATTACTATTTTTAAGTAAGTGTTTTTCTTTGAAGTTTTTGCAATGAACATCCATTACTCTTATAATAAGGAAAAAAAGTTATTAAAAAAATAAAAGACAGATTTATTCTGTTAGGAATGACTTCCAGATGCAAATAACAAAATAAAAGCACCACTTGTGAAGAACTTCAAGTTGTCAAATAAATGAGTTAAAAATTGAGCAACACACAGCCTGTGAATTGTGTACACTAATGCATCGCCAAACATCAGCATTCAAGGAAGAAATTACTATGAAGAAATGCATTTAGAACGAATCTAAGGCTAGAAGGCCAACAGTGAACACAGCTGTTACAAATTTCTGCGCTGGTAGAGTGTAAAAGATTTCAAACCCACAGCAAGGAGGGACTGAACAAAATCCCTCCACGAGCATCAGGCAGGGTTTGTATTCAAACTTGGGGAAGGGAATCTGCATCTCTGACGTTCCCACCAGCCTGCTGCTGGTGCAGAGTAAATTAATTCCCTGAATAGGGCTCACCATCCAGTCTGGACATGCCGCTTACATGACAGGAACTAGGTCTGTCACTGCTGGGAGAAGAATCTCTTATTTCAAAGGAGGACAGCACTGCAGCCTTTGGAGAGGAAGGTACAGAAGTCCTTCTAATTTTACAGCAGAACCCACATCCTTGTGGCCAAATGCTGGGCCTGGAGTAGTACCTCTGGCAGGGCTTTCTCCAGAGCCTTACAGAGGTACAATGTGCCCAGCTGGGAGGGGACCTTCCTCTATTTCCTTCTCTTGAAACCCCGGTGGGCTTTCCTGTTTTTACTTATCTTGCAAGAACAGCAGGGTGGGCTTGCTGGAGTAAAACAATGAGACAAGGAAACTCCTACACACTGTAAATGAGGTAAAAACAGATTTTTCGTAAGTTGGCAATTGTGTTTCAAAATGCAGGCACTGAAGAGTCACCTTGAGGTGACCTCTGAATGCATAATAGAAAAATAGCCAAGGAAGGTGGTACCGAGTTGCCTGGCTCATGGTCAGACGGGTGACATTCAGAGACAAGGGCTGCTTGGTTTTGCTGCTGTTGTGTTAAACCATGATTCAGCAGAAAGCAACCAATTAGGGGTAGCAACTTGGATTTTTTAATGTACTTTCCTTGTTTCTCAACCCCACAAATACTACCCAAAGTCCCATCTTTGGGGAGATTTATTTGAGAGCTTTACCTCCAGTCTCCCATCAAGTGGCTTTTCATTAAACTACTTCTTTACTCAAAAAGTCAGTGGCATGGGCACTGACTGCTGTGCCACGCTCCACATCTTCTGCTCACTCACTGATGCCACCCTGTCCCCCATGAGTAGCTCTTGAGTCTAGGTCTTCTCTCCAGGCCCCTGCCACTCCCTTGCCTGGGAACTCTCATTGCCCATCTAGGCTGCTCTCACAGACTCCATCCAGACCTCCCCTGCTCCTGGTTCTCTTGACCTTCAGCTGAGATGGGTATGGTCCACTGCAATGAGACTAATCTTCCTAAAATACTGATCTGATCAGGTCATGCTCCAGCTTATAATTCTCTGTCAACTATAGAATAAAATCAAATTCCATGAAGTTGTTCTGACGGTCTGTTGTCTTTCTACCCTTGATTATTGATTTAATTTTACTTGTGAGGCATTTCCTTACATTGTAGTTGTATTCAATTGTCCTCAGCTCTAAGGAAACATCACCCTCTCTCTCACCTCTTCACATTGTATTATGATCTCCCTACCTGGAGAAGTCTTTCTTCCCATCCACCCTTCACTATTGCTTACTTCCTCTGTATTCTGCACCTCTCCATGATCCCACAGCTCCCTATCATAGCGCTTATCTGCCTGTTTAGGCGACTATGTCCCCCCTAGGGTGATGCATGAGTGTTGCTAGGGGATCCATGAGTGGTTGCTAACACAGTGCCTGTCACATAGTAGTTGCTTGATGGATATTCCTGACTGTATAAGTGAGTGGTGAGTGAGTCCCACTTTCCAACCCAGAAGGAACGTCTGCCTGTCCAAGATGCTTAAGGAAAGATTTTTTTCTTCATTTCCAACCATCCACTGCCACAGAAGACACTAGTATCTCCCCTGAAACACCTACAGATAGGATTCATTGTATCCATTATCTCTTCCATTAATGCTTTCAAGCAGCAGACCAAGCTGACAGGCCTAGAGGTGATGCAGAGATGCAGCCCCGCATGGTGATCTCTAACACCCCACTCAGAAGCCAGGCTGTTTCCATGATCAAAAGGGAAATACGGGTGAAGACTCCACTCACTCCTTCCCCTCTTTATAAAACTCTCCACAAGTCTGCTTCTGTTCTACCTCTACCCTCTTCAAAGCTGGGATTGGAAGTCTGACCTTGAAAAGACCAATCTACTCCCCACTGTGCCCTGGGCCTTGCTCCTTCATACCTCTTATCGACCAAGTCAGCTGTGGCCTCCCCGCTGAGAAAAACAAGCAGTGATATCTCTTAATTACACCAAAGTTGGCCTTTTCTGCTTTCACTTTTGTTCCTCCTGGCTCCTTTGAACAGGGTTGTCAGCAAAGATACCAACAAAAAATGTGTTGTCTGAAACGAGACAGTGGCTTTCCAAGCCCCGTGAAGAAAGCTGTTTTCTGCTTGTCAACACTTGGTCCATTTGTTAAACCAAGACATGACCTCCAGCCTTGACTCAGCGCACAAGCACGCACATCAAATAAATGTTTGTGAGGTTAACCTCATTTCTCCTCACTTCACAGAGAATTTTATCTCTCCTTTCCTCATTTTCCAGATAGAATTGGGATAATTGCCACAGAATTTGTCAGTCTTCAGAGACTGATTTGTGCACAGGAGGGGAAGTGTGGCGGAGCTGAAAGAGCAAAGTCTTTCTCGATCTGCTTCTGCTTTGTGCTGGCTGTGACTTTAGAACAAGTTACTTCCTGTGATACAAGGAGCAGAGCTATCCCCAAACTTCACCCGCTGTGCTCACCCTGGACAAGAAACAAGAAAATCTGGGTGGACGGGTAGATGGGTGAGCCACTTCTCCACGCTGGAGGGACCACTCTAGCATAGTTCCCCGGGAGGAGAGTGCATCACCTGATATCATTCACTGTCATGGGCCCAAGGGCCAGTGGTATACAGAAGCCATCCCAATGACTGCATGAAAGACTGTAAAATGTTCAAGAGTTTTGCAAGTTGGCATCTGGAAAATTTGTCAAATGTTGCTATATCAGTACTTATACCAAAGAAAGTGGCAAACTCTAGAAACCAGGGTTCCCCTGCCCTAAAGGACCACTTTGCCAGCACACCACTGCCTGAGATAACTGGCTTGGAGCATCTGGAATCTCAAACATCTCTTACAAAACTGAGTACCTGAACTCAGGCTGCCAGATACCCTAGGAGCTTGACTGTTCACTGACATGGTTGCATTTAATCTGGCTAAGGAAGGACAGCCCTGGGGACAGAGTGGTACTTCCGGCAAAGCACACAATGTATATAGCTGTCTGCCCAGACCTTGACATAATTCTCTGTGGGACCACGGAAGAAGGGGAACACTGCTTCTCATCTTTGGCTGGCCCCTGGATCCTAGGTGTCCTTTTATTCCAGTAAAGCCTATTCCCATAAAGCCTGTTCTTCTGAAATCCATAGGAACCCTTATGCCTGGCAGGTGATGATGCATAAGGAATATGCTCATATCAACAACTCAATTTGTACCACAGGTAGACCCTCTCGCAAGGAACTCTAGGATGTTGCCTCTGTGATAAAATGGGGATGTGATATTGGTTTCTGAGAAGGATGTGTGAGAGTCAGCAATTCTTGTGAGTTTTCAATGCAAAAAAAAACAAAAACAAAACAAAACAAAAAAAAAAACAAAAACAAAACAAAGACCCAGAGAAACTCAGCATTCACATGGCTCATGATGCAGAGGTCACAGATTGGTCACTGAAGAGTCCCAGGTCCAGGTCTCCTCAATGACATTCTGTTTTCTCAGTTCTTTTGGACAAGTTACTTAATTTCTGCCCATTTTGGTATCCTTCCCTGAGGCATGAATGCTGTAATTTATAGGGTTGTTGTGAGGACTACACAGGACACAAGGGGTAGTCACACATGGCATAGGGTCTGACACTTATTAGATGTTGAAGATTCTAGTGGAATCTGAAAATTCCTCAACTATCCTAAATCCAGGGTGCTAATTCAAGCTGAAATGCCAGATCTTTTAATGCTGACAAATAATTAAATACAAATTCAGTCAGTACCTAACAATAAAGCCCTGGGAACCTTTCAAATTGAGAACTGAAAGGGTGATAAACTCGGGGCTAAAATTATTGCTTCCTCCATAGGCCCAGATGCCTTTATGGGCTGCAAGTATATCATGGAGGACATTTTTGCATACATTTATATTTGGCAAAGAACCGAAACAACTCACTTATGTTTTATCATTAATTAAACTGTGTGGAAAGAGGGCAACACTTGCTAATGGTGAACATAAGCTTTTATCAGACTTAGTAAAAATAAAAATAAGTTAGAATTAATTCTGTTCAGTTGTGAATAAAGATAAAAGTTTCAGTTTTTAAAAGTGGATTTAAAATATACAGATGAGCAAATCTAGAATTTGCTCTTTCTTTTACCTCCCTTTCCCATCTATCTACACACATGCACACACACACACATGTGCACGCATGCCTGCAATATCCATCACCATCAAATCTATCACAATCTCCTAAAGATGCTTATATGACCTGATGTAATGGTTGACTGCCAAGCAATTTATCTGGTAGCCTCATTGCCATTGTGGAAAATTAAAATTTGCTGGAAATATCCAGACTTATCATATAATGGTCTGTTAATCCCATTCTAACAACAAACCAGGCTACGACTATTTTAATTAATCAGTAACCAATGAATGCTATCCAACCACCATTGATCTGGCTAGAATTCAAGTCAGAATATTTGAGTTCCTTCTCTTCATTAGCCATTGTACTAGATGGCTACCCTTGATGAGTTAATTAGAACATAAAAATACAAAAGGAACTATATTGCTGAAAATGTGTCAGTAAGAGGCATAAACAATATGTAAAGGAAATGAAGCAAAAACTCTATAGAAAGAGATTTATCAAAAATAGGCTTTGGCCCAGTGTTGTCCAACAGAACTACAATGGGAGTGACATAAATTTTTAAAATTTTGGTAGCCACTTTGAAACAAATGAAAAAAAAATGAGGTTTAATTTCAATTATGACAACATATACCCAAAATATTGTTACTGCAACAAGAAGGTGAGACATTTTCAATTCTTTCTCTTGGTGCGTGCACTAACTTTTTAAAATACTATGTGTGTTACACTTGCATCTCAATTTAGACATCATATTTTTAGCAAAAATATTCAATCTGTATTAAGATTAAAATTTATAGTTGTAAAGGTTAAGTTGTTCCAATATTGAATCAAGTAGTAGTGATCTTTTTAGTTTAAATTAAAATTAAAGTTAAATCTAATTTTAAAACCCCATTCCTCAGTCACACTGGCCTCCTTTTAAGGGCTGACTTGCCAACTGTGGTTTGTGGACACTGTTGACATGGAACCTCCTGCAAATCTGTAGATGATCCATTGCACAGTGCAGCCTTAGGACGAAGAGGGTGTGTCCCAGGAAGAAGGAAGAGCACGAAGTCATGGAAATAGCAGAGGTCTATGAACCAATGGGGTTGGTGAACATAGAAATAAACCCTGTTGCTTATCACAACAAGAACTTTCAAATATTGAGGTCATAGCCACCTTAGATTCCCTGTATTCTATTTTATCTTCTATCCTTCTAGGTAATGACAAGTTTTAGCTATTGAATAAAACTGTTGGCTATTTTAAAAGGGGAATTAAACATGCAAATTTATGAGAAGAGGGCATATGATTAAACTTGGATAAAGGGGTAAAGGAATGGATTTAAAAGGGGTAGAAGGCTGATATCAAGGATATGAAATAAGTCAGGCAATAGAATGGAGCAACATGAGCTAACTTTGTTTAAATAAAGGATGAGATGGAGGGGTGCTGGGATCCAGTACCTACTTTCTAACCCAGCTTCTGAGGATCAGCTTGACATCTGTGGGATCTCAAAGTGATACAAATGATGGTCAATTCGAGACCTTCAGACTCTTTGGCATCCACATGCATAGGTGGGCATAAGTGGGAGGTACAGAGGACTTGCAGTGAGAAGACCTCTAGTAAGTAGTGTGCCCCAGAACTCTGAGAAATACTGAAGAGCTGCATAAATTGTCTTCATGTATGACTTACTACGTTCATGACACAATCAAAGTAGGGTCCTGGTTGAGTGGTTTTCATGATTTGGTCTAATGATCTATGTTAATTCCCTTTATGAAGAGAACATGGTCCAATTACATATTTCTTCCATCCTGGGTTAAAAGATGTCCATCTAAAGGCCCATTCTACCAATTTATAGGGGATATAAAAAAAGATTTTCAGTAAAATGTACTTTCATTGGTTTTGATTAAAAGGGTTTGTGATGAAAGTGGAATCTCTAATAAGCATATCATAAATGACTTGTCTTTCAAACTTAATATAAAACAGAATAAAACACATGTCCCATAGACCTCCTTGCTGCCTCACAGATTTAAAGTCCCCTACTCTCAATCAATCAGACTTAAGAACTCGAAAATCTTTAGAGATGCAATCAAATATTTATCAGCAAAAGTTGGTAAAACTGAGAAATTATTTGTGGTTAAAATTTTGAAATAGTCATACTTCAAAGGGGGAAGAAAATAAGCACATGCTTGGAACTACACATTTCTCTCCAGGGCATGAACTTCTGGATCCTCCAGGCTATCTAGAATTCAAAAATTGGGAAGAAGTCACAGGTTTGAGAGGTGCCCTCACTGCTTGGTTTTTTGCTTTTTTTCCCCACTCAAACACTGAAAGAGATTTTAGGGCAGATATACTATGGGGAGGGACCAGAAATTTGGAGACAAATTAACTCTCCTATGACTGGGTGTAATTTGGTATGTCTCCCAAAAGTTGGGGATTCCTTCACTCTTTGTGCTCACAGAACATCTGGTCAAGCACATATTAACAAAACAGAAATTGGGGCAATAAAATGATTTTTATGATGGAAAAGCATACTCAATATTCTAGTAATTTATTTACTTACTGGTTAACTCATTACTCAGCTGATAAGTAAATTATGCATCAGTCAGGACTCCATCTAATTCCCTGAGCCAGCCCAGCTCTCTGTGAATATCCAATCCTACATGGCAGGATCCTGAACTGGGACCCACACTGACAGCACTTCATCCTCCATGCCTCCTCCTACCCACCCCACTCCAAGCAAATTTTCTCCAGCACCTTGCTATTTGTGTCTTTATCCTTTAGTTATATGGGTCTCCTTTCTTTAGGGGAATTCAGAGTATGAGAAAAAGTGAGAGAGAGAAAAAAAAGAAATGAAAAGATACTTAGTCTCTATTCACCCTCTGAAATGCAAGACAAACCAACAAAAAGTACTTTAGCGTCAGCATGCCAATTCATCTATCTTCAAAGTAATTTAAGATTTAATTATACTTTTTTCCCATTTTTGTATTATGGAATTTACAAACACATAGGAAAGTAGAAAGAAGTTTACAGCGACCCACCAAATGCTCATTAACATTTGACTATACTTGCTTTATCATATCCTATACTTGTTTCAGTAATCCACTGAGCCATCTGTCTATGCATCTTATTTTTTTTTGGTGTATATTGAAGAAGTAAACTTAATTTTAATGCTATTTTAAAGACAGTAATTATCAGCAGGATATTTCATTAGATATAAGTGAATTAATAGATGGTATTTAGCATCCCTTAGTGTGTTGGTTACAGCACAGACTTTGAAATCTCCAAGAGCTGGTGCAAAGCTTATCTCTGCTATTAAGCAACTGTGTGACTTCTGACAGGTGGTTTCAGCTCTCTGAGTCTCCTTACCCTCATTTGGCATATTGGAAGGTGATCCTCATAGGGTGGTTATTATGAAAATTCAATATAATACTTGAAAAGTGCTTCTATGTTACAGTACTAGGCAAGGAGTGAATTGGTGATGATTTTCCTCATTCTTCCATAATCCTACAAGATCAAGGTCTCTCTGTCTGTTTCCTTTGTCTTTAAATCCCCAGTCGTTAGCACAATGCCTTGTAAATAGCAAAGACTGGATATAGGCTTGTTGATATAAAATGTCCTGAGTTTCAGAGATTTTTCCCTCCTGGGCTGTAGCAAGTACTTATTAATGGAGAGAGGCAAGAGCAGTAGCTTCAAAGGCATTAGACACAAGAAAGTTAGTTCAGGAAATGAGGTGGAAGCAGAGGATGAGACAAAGGCAGAGAAAACCCAGCCTGCAACACAAAAGTATTTTAACCAAGTTTAGTGATGGAGCAAACTCCTGTGCCCATACCCCAGACCTCACGTCCCCAGGCATTTCAGCAGAGTTCCAGCTGCCATGGAGCTCTCCCTGCCTGAAGGCTCTCCTCCAGGTCTCAGCATGCCCTTGATTGGGTGTATACAGCAGAGCAGGCTGGATGTGCAACAGAATTCATGCCTCTGGGAGCAGCCCGACTGAAGAATGAGGGAGGTTGGTATATAAACCTCCCAGCTCCCCTGCTGTGGACTGCACGCCCTTAGCCTGTTGTCTGCCCCATTTCCTTGCGCTTCCCTATGGGGTTAAAATCCATCACTCACAGTGGCAGCTGCCTTGATGAACAGGCTGCTGGATTGATTGCTTTCTCTTCCCCGTCTGGCTTCCTCATTTCCTTATCGCATTCTCATCAACTCCTATATAAACTCTCTGCATTGGAATTTTTGTCTCAGGGTCAGCTTCTGGAAGCAACCCAAAGTAAGACAAGCATCTTTATACTTTTATAACTACAGAATCTCTTCTTCAAATAGCATTCTACGCTGAACTCTGATATATATTTATAAAATCAGAGTTGCTCTGACTCAGAGGGTGGGGAGAGGAGAGGAGCGCCATGTGAGGCTACAGCCCAGCCCCTCTGGTCTGGTTCCTTTCTCCCTGCCTCCCAGCACTCACTGAAGACACACCTATCTGCTCTCTCACAGCTCTGCAGAGCATCCTTGTCAGCTTCTGGTGGAGTCGACAAGGATACAATATATAAGACATAAAGAGGAGATGATGTATGAATAAAAAGCAGACACAAAGAAAAAAATGTGTTCCTTCAAAAGCATAAAAATCATGGACAAACAAATAGTATTCCCAAGACCATACAATTATCTTGCAAAAACCACCTGGAGGTTGGGAGACTCCCATACATTATAATGTTAGTAAACGATCACACTTTGAAAAACAGTTGCTGTGTAGAGAATTCAGGATTAGTCCGTGGGCAGAACATAAGCGGCTATGAAGGCCCAAGTCCTCAACTGGCAAACTAGACCATGCGTTGAGGATGTAACAAGTAAATGATGGAGAATGTTCCTCGCTGGCTGGCATGCTTATTGACTCCTATACATCTTGAAGAAGGAGGCGTGTGAGTCTACTCAGACATACCCAGTGGTATAGAAATGCGTGAGATTGGAGGCAACTGTGAGATGACCACATAATTTATTGTCCAAATCTGGACACATTTAAGGGGAAAGATGCTAATAATCATGTCAAGACAAGCAATTTTCAGACAACTGAGATATATGATCTCCCTTGTCATAATCTACTCAAAGAAGTTGAAAATCCAGTACTCAAAGTATTAAATGTCAGTGGTAGGTAGGACTAGAGAAGATATTTTAGATTAGATTTATGTAAACTTGAGTGTGTCTCAGAATCACCCAGATTCCTCACCTCATCCCAAGAGTTTCTGTCTCGTTGGTTCTGGGGTGGGAGTGTGGCATTTAAGCAAACCATGAGGTCATGCAAGGCTGCTGATCTGTAGCCACTCTTGATGTAGGACTGAGTCACACCAGTGGTTTTTAATCCTGGCTGCACATCAGAATTGCCTTGAATCTTCTAAAAAATATTGATGCTTGGACCTTACCCCTGATCTATTGAGTCAATCTCTGAGGGTGGAATCTAGTATATGTATTTTAATTGGGTGCTGAGGGTTGAGAACAAGGGATTGTATAAGGCAGATGCTTTTATGTTTCGGAAAGACACAAGAGATTTGGGGACACAGTCTTTTGACTTGGGGAATCTGGTATGTACACATGACCATCATGGTAGCTAGGGCTGTCCAAAGGGGTAGGGCTCAGTAACCCCTGTGCCCACTCAGAGCAGCCCTGTTGCACTTTGCATTATATACTGGACTCCCTGTAAGATTTTGCTTAAAGAAAGGCATCTTTGGCATAGCAGCACTTTAAAATCACAAATAAGGTGATTACCAGGATAGTGAATATGTGTCTCTTTTCCAATATAAATAGAATTCTGATAGTCAAAGTCACCCTCACCTCTTGCCCAGATGACTTTAAAATCTTTTAAGGTATTTGGTGCATATTCCTCCCTATTGTTCTGTTTCCACAAATCCACAAATCCTTTCCTGAAGGTAGCCAGAGAAATCTTATAAAACACACACATACACACACACACACCTGGGAGACTTTCCAGAAGCTTCTTTCTGCATGCATGTACCATGAATTCCCTATTGCTCACCATGGCTCCATGGCCCACATGGCTATCCCGCTTACTTAACTTCCATCTTTTCACTCTATTTCTCCCACCTCATGGCAGTCAGCCAGACATTTGTTCTCAGATACGCCCCATTCTTTCTCTAGGTCTCTGCCTAAATGCTTATAACCCAGATCTCCTTGTGACTGTCTTCCTCTTATTATTGTTTGATGATCTTTTGACATTCTTTACTTGAAAAGACCATTTGTTCTCTGATCAACAAGAAACTGAGAACAAACCCAGCTGGTCACCCAGACAGATGCAGTCAGCTTCCCTCATGTGTACTTGTCTCTAAGTAAAAGCAGGCATTTGCCATTTGCCTTTTGTCGGACTTACCTTGCCAACATCTCTTGGGAAAGGTTGTCTCTGATTCTCTGGAATTAAAATGGGAGATACCACAATGGACCTCTTTTGTCTTGGGACTGGAGAAGTTCTGGCGAATTTAAATATATCCTGTAAAGGAGAAAACAAAATCAATTGGCTAAAATTCCCCACAGAAAGGATACATCATCTGTTCTGAAATACAGCTCCTTTGTGTGAAAGCATAGGGCTGTTTGGACATTGTTAATTTTATTCTATCAAACCTCATTAGCGTTAGTAAGTACATTGTTGGAATCATACTAAAGCTGACATTGTGATTCACAATGACTATCATTAACCTATTTAATCCCATCTTCTGAATCACTTTATTCACAATGTCAGTCTTGATTTATACATCCCACAGTGCTTGTTTATTCTCATTTTTAATCTGCCAGGTGAGGAGATTACTCACCTGGCCAGGAACCTACAGCACTCACAGGATATAAGTAACTCTCTTCACGGCCAGCTGCAAAGGCCTTGCACACCCAAATGAATAGGGATAAAGGGGCCACTGCACAGTTCCAAGCTATGTCAGGTATTAGGGAGGCTCTTAGTCAATGTTTACTCAAGATCATTTATGGTTAGTAGTAGTAGGTTGACTATCGGAATGGTTTCCCCACCTCAGTCTTTGGAACAACACCCCAGGATTTCTGCCCAATCTATAAATCACCTTTTTAATTCAAAAAGAACATGAAAAAGAGGAAACTTAACATTATTATTTTAAATAAAGCGTCAGTAACACTATCCACAAAAAGTAGGAAAACATATAACTAAACATTCTGAAGACCAAATGATGTTATTAAATGTGAGCCTGAAACTTTCAGAAAAAGCTCCCCTTTTTAACAGGGAGATAAGAAAGGGCTTCAGGGGGTGTCAAAAGTTGTTAGCACCAAGCTTAGACCTTCTCCTTGATCTGGTCAGAACAGCAAAAAAGAATTGACAGTGGAAAATAATTTTTAACATATAAACCAATCTCATTTAATTCACATACTAAAATTACTTTCATACATCAAAAGTAAGCATCTCAAACTTTGGACTATAGGTTCCAACCAAAATCCTGTGAGAAATGATAGCGGAAAAATGGGCACACACAATCTGTGTGTGTGTGTGTGTGTGTGTGTATGTGTTATAATCTCACCTATCTCCTTGTAAGTAAACTCCCATCATATATAACATGCAATCTCATTATTTATATATAAAGTCACATAGTTTTAAAGGAAAATTCATATAACAAATATCAAACAAGAAACAAGATCAATTCCCAACACCAAAAAGACAAAAGAAACTTATAGTCTTTCCCTTGATTTTGGTAGAATGTAACTGATGGTGTCCCTGTGGGAAGCCACGGAGCAGTATTTATCTAACACAAACTTACAAATGCATATATCCCTTCGCTCTGTACTTTTACTCCTAGGAATACATCTGGAGCTAAATGCGAAAAAAGAACAAAACAGTACACAGGAAGATACTGAGTGATATATAATTTGTAAAGGGCAAAAATGGAAAACAAGCTAAATGTTCACTCTCAGGGTAAGATTAAACTCGGGTTTGTCAATGGGGGATAATCTTGGTTAGTTACCTATAAGGGGGCTATGGAGACCATATTCTGACCACAATCACCATCTCCAGGTGCCATTATATAAAACTGCAGAGCAAGCCTGTGTTGGCCAGAGTGCTAGGTACTTTTCATGTGTCACCTCATGCTCACAATAAAGCTCCTAAGTAAATAACCTTTCTTAACCAGTGATGAATATCCAGTTCTGAAAGGCTATATAAGTTGTTCCAAATGACCTAACTAGCAATGAGAAGATAGGATAAAATGTGTAAGAAAATATAGAATATCATATTGGGCATCTTCTGTTTTATATAAATTATATTCAGTGTACTCGAATAATATCAAAATCTCAATAGATGAGTCTAAATTAAAAAACAAAAACAACAATAAAAAAATTTGGTCTCTAAGAAGACTCAATATTCAAAGACTCAATATTCAAGTAAAGACAGAAAACTGGAATGTGTCTATGGAAAAGACAGTGAGAAGAAAAAGTAAGGATTAAATAAAAACCAGCTAAACAATCCAAAGAACAATAATTACCCAGCACAAGCAAGCAAAACACAGCATAGAGAAAAGAGAAGGGAAAAGACAAGGAGAAACAATGCAATGCAGCATGAGAATACTCATAAAACACTGATGTATAATGTCTATGAAGATTCTGTTGGTTTTTTAGGGGATGGCAAGAGGATAGAAGATATGCAAAATACATGCGATATGTGAAGCTCATTTACAATAAAAGAAGTCTTGAGGCTCAGATGAGAGAATGTCTAGAACAGCACTTTGAACAGATTTAAAGTCCTGTATAAATGTGAGGGACTGGTGATTCAGCTCTATAATAGAGCAACATAGGCTTCGGTTCATTACAACAATGTGTGTGTAGCTGTATCTCAAGCAATGAGGAAGCATACTGTATTGTCAATAACAAATTTTCTGTTGTTTGTAATAAAGGGCTTGTTTGTGGATTCAAGCCTGTGAACAGATGTTATCTTTGTACTCATGGGTGTCCAGAATGGTCAGGTCCCACCATTCCTACTTCCTATGACCCCTAGCTCGGCAGCTGGTCAAATCCACAGCAGGCAGTCTATTTTCCTGAGTTTCACAGCAACCCAGAAGCTTGGCAACCAGCCCACAGTGTCAACACCAGTGTCTAATATGTCTAAGGAGAGAAGCAGGAAGCTCTGGGTCTCAGGATGGGAAACAGAAATCTGGAAGAGGAATCAGGGAAGTGAGCAATTGCAGAGATACCTCCAGACATGCAGTGGGGTTTGGTAAAAGAAGGATGGGGGCCAGGATATCCTCTAGATTCCAGCTCTACATTTGTCCCCCAATGAGAGAAGCCTCAAAGTATATTTGCCCAAGACTGTGTTTCTGTGTTTGGGACACTCCTTCTGTCTATGTAATTTACATGTATATTTCTCATGATTGACAAATGCCTATCTCTATTTGCTGCTGGGTCTACATTTAATTTGCTCAGCAGTGATGAGTTCACTGGTGTCTTCTGTGTGCCTGGAACCAGAAGGAACTATATATCTCATATGACTGATGATTTTATGTGGTGTGATATCAAGGCATATGTGTATAACCATGTTTATGTGCAACTTTGGGAGTTGGTGTGTATATTTGTATCTATCAATCCACTGGGTGACATCCCTTACCTTAGCCAGATTGTAGCCACAACTTCAAAAAAAGACAAGACAGATAGTAGGGATGAAGAGAATGTGACCAATTCAAGAGTTGCTTATAGAAGAAGACAGGGTGAAGGAGAGGTTGTGCTCAGACTCTCTGCCTACTGGTGTTATTATTGCAGATGAAGGGCAAAGACAGAAAAAAGAAAATTATCTCTGGGCATAGACACTGGGTTCCATAGACCTGTTGACTTTGAGGGGCCACTGAACATTAAACAGACTTCTAGAGGGTACATAATTATGGAAGGAGAGATGAATGTGATGTCGACACTGACACCACTCCGAAAAAGGGGAGGATCTCAACCTTTTGATAGGTATCTAGATTGTCAGCAGAGGTCATATAAAGGTTGGTAGGCAAAAAGAAGAGAACCAGAAAAATAAAGAGAATTTCAATTTCAAAGCCACTTATTCAACACAGATATCCCCTTCAACAGGTTGAATATATAAGGAGATGACTGGGCTTGATGACAAATATGTAACTGATGAAGAACAGCTTTAAGAGTATCATAGGGCCAAGTGTCAGAAGAGCCAATGAGAAGGAGCTTGGTATGAAAGGAGCCAAATGAGACATTTGTTCATCCAAGGGAGACCAGGATGGTCTGGGCTTGAGGAAGGGGGGCAGAGAAGGCAGTCATGGTATTGGGTGAATGAAGAAGCTACCTGCCCACATTTTACATTTTTATGCAATCAAATGCAGGGCTCAGCCAGCCTTGCTGTGCTTGGGGTGAGATTAAAAGTTTGCCTTTATCATTAGTGTTGTGTGCAAAAATTTTCTCCCAGTCAGTGGGGTTTCTCTTTGTTTTGGTTATTATCTCTTATGCTTTGCAGAAGCTCTTTAATTTGATGTAGTCCCAGCTGTTTATCTTTGCCTTCACTAACTGGTCCAACCACTATGGAGAGCTGTGTGGAGATTTCTTGACCTACTAAACATAGAGCTTCCATATGATCCAGCAATTCCACTCCTAGGTATTTACCCAAATGACACAGAAACATTAATTCCAAAGGGCACCTGCATCCCTATGTTTATAGCATCACTATTTACAATAGCTAAGCTATGCAAACAACCCAAATGCCCAAAAATAGATGACTGGATCAAGATGTGGTACATATACACAATGGAATATTACTCAGCATTCAAAAAATATAAACACATGCAGTTTGCAGCAACATGGATGGAGCTAGAAGGGATCATGTTCAGCAAAATAAGTCAGAAAGAAAAAGAAAAATACTGGATGGTCTCACTCATAGCAGGAATTTAGAAAACTTAAGTAAGAGACCAGGAAAAAGACTAATCAATACAAAGTAAAAATCAAAATCAACAAGCAAATATAAACCAGAGACACACTATGGTGGGGGGAGATGGAAGAGCGGGGAGAGGAAGGACTAGAGTCAAAATAAGGGGGGGTGCAATTGTATGGGGAATATAACCATAATGAAAATGCACATTGTGTGTGCAAAGATGAAAAATGATGTAAGAATTATATAAAATAAAATATTAAAAAAATAAAAGTTTGCCTTATTATCTCCTGGAGGTTGAAGTTTGTCTACTCCTGTAAGAAAGAATCAACAAACACCAAACTTACAGCAGCAAATTTAGGAGGTTGGAGAGTCAAAATACTAAGTGGGCTTCATTTCCAACTATCTATTTTTCCCAATAATCAGGAGGCCAAGTGTCAGTCAAGCAGAGTCATCTGTTGTAGGTTTATGAGAGAGTTATGCTGACAATAAAATGGGGTGATGTGGAAATGGCCTACTCATACTGATAATCATTTCATGGTATGTCAGGGGTTGTTATTGGAGCTCATTACAAAGTAGGGTGGAGGAAGGACGATGGCTCATGGCTTTATAGGATGGAGTGTAGTCAGTTATTGTAAATGACGCCACAAATACTTTTCCAGGGCCACAAGTAGACAAATGGGAGAAAGCGGGTGCAAGCCACTGTTTCCAAAACTCTCCACTCACATATGCTTTCCCAGAAATGATCATCAGTGATGTCAGAAAAAATTTCTGCAATAATGAAAGTAATGTATCAGGTACTTTGGGGATGGCCAAAATAAGAAACCTTTCAATGAAGGTCCAATAATGGAGTATCTAAATGATTAGCACTGTGGAAGTACTACATTTCCACAACGAAATGACTATTCCAGTCATTTCTGTTGTTGTGTATGTTTAGGGTAAATATGAAATGTCTTTGGTAAAAATAGTCAATGGATTTATAGTTGCTTGTTGATTTGATTTTTTACTTTATTAGTCTTTTTTCATGGTCCCTTATTTAGGTTTTCTAAATTCCTGTCATGAGTGAGACCATCGGATATTTTTCTTTTTCTTTCTGGCTTATTTCACTGAGCATGATCCCTTCCAGCTCCATCCATGTTATTGCAAACTGGAAAAGGGAGTAGGATCAAAACAAGGGGCATGGGAATTGTATGGGGACTATAACCAAGATGAAAATGCATACATTGTGCAAAAATGAAAAATGATGTAAAATATATAAAATAAAAAAATAAACACACACAGAAAATAGTCAACGGAGAAAGAAGGTTTCATCAAGGGAGTTAACAATTTGAGTTAACTCCAGAAATTCTCTGTCTAGCAACCAGAAAGAGCTTTTAAAACCTTCTCCTCCCTTTCATAAAGGTCATATCTGGTTCCGATGACAAAGGATGCAACCTCCAATGTGACCAAGGTTAGGAAGGCAGGCTGGCCTCTTGGTGGCATCTCTGGCCTCAGGTGCCCTCATTTGAGGACAGAGAGGTGCTTCTGCTTTTCCCACCTTTACATTCCATGTGTCTTCCTTCCTCTCAGTGAAACATCACCTGTTCTTAGAACTATCCTTTTAGACATGGATTCTATATATGTCTCCCTACTTTATCAGCATTCTAGTTTATAAAATGCTCTTAAAGTTCCTCCTCAGATATCTCTACCTTATCTTAATAGTTCAATCTGTTGACTATAAAATTGGGAAATATTAAACACACAAAGCACACATACTCATGAAGACCTGGTAAAAGAGTGATTTATCTTTCAAGGATAAAAACATAAATTGATTTTTTTTTTTCTGAAAAACCATGTAGTGTATGTGTTCACAGCCTTTAAAAGTGTTCATGCTCCTTGGCTGAGTAAGTGAACTTCTAGGAATCCATCTTAAGCAAACAACAAAATGTACACACGGGCACTCATAGAGGTATTTACTACAGTATTATGATTTTTAAAAATGTAATCACATTACCCATCAGGAAGACATAAAGGGTTAAATAGAATACCCCTTTTTGCTATTATCTTCCATCAACGCATAATCACTTTAACACACCATCACATTCCCTTTTCCCCCAACATGTGTGTATACACATATCCCACAGATATACAACTGCTAATCACTGAGGACTTCCCTTCCCCCTCCCTCTCTCACTCTTAGCATATTACCCTCTTTTAAATCATCTTTTTCTAAGAATTCATGATTCCCTCTACCTAGGAAATCCTTCCTACCTCCTTTTCTTCTTGGAGAGACCATTTCATCCCTTAAGACATAACCCAAAACTCCTGCCTAGGAGAGAATTCTGGCAGAGGAAGTCCGTCTGTTCATCTGTCTGTCTCTGACTCTAGGGATTGGTGGAGCACTAGAGAAGCAAAGCCTGAATCACTGAATTTATGCATTTGTGTAGATCCCTACTAACAAGATCAGTTTGTTATTAATCATTGTATTTTTACAGTTGTTGGCCTGTCTTAACTGATTCATACAGCAAATACAGCTTAGTTGTATGTGTGAATAAATGAAAACTAAATAGTGAAGATACAAAAACACAGAAGACATGAATCAGACCCAAAGTTAGATCAGATTAAATAAGCAAAGCTAAAAGAGAGCTCTGGAGTTATTTACTATTGCCAAAAAGGGAACAAAGCCCTACAACACTGAAAAATACTCTGCTCCAAACTCGGTTTCACCAGAACAGTGTGTGCAGAAGCAAATGTTAATACAGACTGATATTTAAGAGCAAGAGTGGTTCACTTCCTTGATATAATATAGTAGCTGA
Source organism: Talpa occidentalis (assembly GCF_014898055.3). NCBI lineage: Eukaryota > Metazoa > Chordata > Mammalia > Eulipotyphla > Talpidae > Talpa > Talpa occidentalis. Next base: position 19,310,080 of record NW_023601754.1, on the reverse strand, counting down.
GACTCAAATTTGTCCTTGACATGCATGAGATAAAGCTAAGCAAGGCTGAGAGCTTATCAGAGAAAAAAAAAACTGTGTAATGTCTTTACTTCTCTGAGATTCCCATAAAAACATGAAACTATCAACTCAGGAGAAGGGGTGTTTTGTGGATTCATATGGAAGTCTAGTTGTGATGGTTTGTTGATATGATCCTGGGTTTTTTTGATGGCCTCTAGCAAGTGTCTCTGTGTTCCGTCTTGATAGCATCTCCACCCACTGCCTAAGTGTTCTGTCCAAACAGTTAGGACTCTCCATTTTGCTGTCCTTAAATTATTCTAGTGTTGCCTTTAAACTGGCTCAGCCTGCCTGTGATCTATAAACATTCAGCAACTCTTTCCATTGTGGCCAATACTCCATCTTCATGATCTACAGTAATTTTCAAACACATGTTTTGCCTCACTGTCCTTCTTCACTTTCTCCACTTGACTAACCCTTCCACATCCTTGAGTCTCCCAGACGTCTTCTTTGACTCCCTACTAAAGTTCAGTAACCTTCCTTTCCTTCTAGATTCTGAGTGCGCATAGACATTCTTCTATCATGTGCTATCCTATGATATTATATCATAGGATGAAAGGTAGGTTCTTTACGTCTAAGTATTTAATTGTTTAGTTAACAGATATTTATTAATCACCTTCTGTGGACTAGGTATTGTGTTAGTGGCTAAATAAGGAACAAAGTAGGAAAAAAGAAAGCCCCATCCTTGGAATATTTTAAAATCAAGACAAGCCCATTAAATACACCTTTACAAATATCTCCAAGTACTCTGAAGTAGCACAGATATGTATAGTGATCAGAAAGTTAGACCCAAGATTTTTATAAGATAGGGACCTTGAACCAACAATTTCATTGGAAGGGAAGAGAATGTGCTTGGCATTTATGAGAGAACAAACTAAATTGCCCCTTGGGTTACTCAGCATGAAGACCATTACTTTCTGGAATAAATGCCAATCAAGTAAAAATGTGAAAGGGAAGTGGAATTCATGCAGGTAAAAAAGAGATGGGGAGGAGGAAGAGTTCCAGGCCCAGGGAATGGCATTTGAGAAACACAGAGAAGGAAGATAAATAAAGACCAGAAGGGCTGGAGCTCAAGTAAGGCTCCAAGAAGCTCTAGAAGAGGCTGGAAGGGGAGGAGAGGTCAGACCTTATGCAGCCAGTGCAGTCAAGCAGAGCAGGATTGTTCTGAGCCCTGAGAAGCACAAAAAGTTGCTGAATGGTTTTATTTTTATTTTTTTAAAAGATTTATTTTTATTTATTTATACAAGCACTGGGTACAGTCAGAAGCATGGGAGGGTGAGAGAATTTACCAGAGCCAGAGCAGAGAGCAGAACAGGCAGACTGACGAAGAAATATACAGCTGAGGGGAGCAGCGGGCAGCAGGAGAGGTCTGCGCACCATGTGGGACCCTCGCCAGGTGGCCGGGGATTGAACCGGCAACGCAGAGGCTGCGGGCAGCTTTGCAACCCAGCGCTCAACGGCTGCGCCACCAGGGCAGTTTCTGAATGGTTTTAAGTAAAAGTCTAGGACCTGATCTTGCCTTGACCCTGCCCTATGGGAGCTGAGGGGCTATCCCTGGAGCATTTATTTCCTTCAATAGATTTTCTTTCTTGTTACATGATACCCTAAAGCCAACCCTACATTTGAAAATTTGAACTTGAAAATGAAATTTAAAAACAAGAGAAACAACTCCCCTTCCCTCCTCACACACTTATTCCATTACTTGCTCTAAAAGGTCAACTTACCCACATTTGAATTGTGAGTTTAGAAATAAAACCATACACTTTGGAGGCAAATGTGCCAAACTACACCTCCATCCAAGTTGCAGTTGCTTCTAAAATATTTCATGAATCTAGCAGGAGCAATAACAACACAAATCAGGACATGCTAGTTTCAATGGAAGTGAAAAATGTTTTAAACATATTTAGATTCTTCAGTCAGAGGTCCATTCAGCCACGTGTGACGGTGATGGGAATGTAATAGATACAATTTCCCTCTATCTGCTCTGGCATTGATAAAATATTCATGTTAAATAGCTACTTCTGAACACCTGGAGGCATCCTGCAGAGTTTTACAGATGGGCTTGTTTTTCTAATACACATATGTACTCCTGCCTCAACAGCTGTATTAATTTGAGTATGTATTCTAGATATGTGAGCACGTACCCTAGATCCATGCTCTCTGGTCTGTGTGAGCTCATAAATGTGTGATTGGTCTTGAATGAAAGCCCTGGTTAGAAAATCCACACTTGGGAAAGCATTTCTTTTCAATTCAGTGGGTATTTATTGGTGCTTGCGTCCCCTGTGGAAGTTTCACAGTAAATGATATATGTCTATCCTGGGGACACCTCAAACTCAACATGCCTGGAACCAGATTGAGAATCCTGTTCTCCTCATCCACTCCTCCCTCAAAACATGGTTTCCTGTCTTTCTTTTCTCAACTGTTGGAGGGTGAGGCACTTATATACCCTGTGAATGGATTATTTCATTGCCACCATACTACATTCCCAAACGTACTTCCACAGGGGGAATTTTCCCTGGAATCCATTCTCCCTCTACTATCACACTCCCTGCCATGATCACACCATTTTACCTGCTCAACCATCTGTGGTTTCTTCATTACTTTTTGTTTCCCATTTCTACTTGAGCCCACTGGAAAGTGGATTCATAACAACTCGGAACTCAACACTTTTAGTCTGCATTTCCCAGACCATGAGCTAAAGACTTGAGAGCAAGTTGTTTATTTGGTAGGTGATCCCAGGAAACCCTGGGATCAGGGTTAGAATGGGAAAGTGAGGCAGGGAAGAGAAGGCAGCTATTGAATGGAGCATTAACTAGCAAGTTCCCATGGGGGGAGTCCGGGAGCCGAGAAGAATACTGACTCAGATAGTTCACTGGAGGGATGTGGAAGGGGTGTTACTCTCTGGACTTGTGACTGGGAAAAGAGATGAAAATATGGGTAGTTGGAACCGAGTCTCCAAAATCCAAGGAAGTAATGTGTGTGATGACCTTTAGATCCTTCCTGGCCTCTGGCTTCCTCTTTAACTATGAGCTCACTAGAGAATGGAGTTGTATCAACTGAATATTTCACATCTGTGACCATAACTATACAGCTGGGGTGGGAAAGGAAGCTAAAGGGAGGCAGAAAGAGGGACAGTGTCAAAGGAGAGAATGAATTATGTGAGTGCAGATAACTATTACCACAACGTCACTTGCTAAATGAATGCCTCAGAATCAACACACTTTGACAGACATATTTCTGGTGCTACGTTCAGAGTTTCAGTTCCTGAGCCTCTTAGATTATGAACACTCAACACATTGAAAAGGATTCTAGTGCTTAAACACAAGAGTTTCCCAGTGTCTCAGATGGAAAACACTAAATGTAAATCAATGACGATGGTGTTTGGTGGAGAAACACAATTGATCCCATGCTAAGAGGTAGCTAGTTAGACTGGCCTTCCTGGGAGACATACATGTCATTCTAAAAAGCAGAATCTTTCTCTAAAATTTAATTAATTTAGTCATAAATATTCACAAATATTTATTGAACACCTACTATGTGCCATGGACCTAGAAAAGGACAGCATTAATTCTCTGCTCTCTTCTTTTCAAGCTGTCCCCACAGGAGTTCCTTCTTGTTTCTCTGCCCAGAAAGTTGGGGATTTTACGGACATCTTTGCAACTGCAAGGCTATGTGCTACTTGGCTGGAGGCTACTTCAGAGGCAAATCCAGGAAAGAAAAAATAAACCAGGGACACTGCCCATTGTAGGTCACACTTCTCCAAGTTCTGACTTCCCTCCATAACCCACCCATCTACCTATTTTGGCGTGTTCTTCAGTTTTCAGGTGTGGGTGTGTCTGTGTTTATGTGTGTCTGTTTGTGCCTGCATTTTATGCAGAGGACAAACTGATATTATTTCTTTTTTTCTGCTTGTGTTCAGTATACATGTGTGCCTGTGCATGGGCATAAATGCATGTGTGGATCAAAGAGTTTTTCTTTTAGCAATCTGGAGAGTGGGCTCTAGTGGGCTTATATTGCCATGCCAGAATATACCTATTTTATAAAATTTATTTTCTTTTCTGATTCTAAATATAATCACTTTATGTATAGGAAGTTTAGAAAATATATTAAGGTACACAAGAAAAACAAATATATACACTGTCTTGTATGAGCCAAATAGAATAGCATTTCAGTGTCTTTCCTTCCACAATTTTTGCTTAAGTTGAAACTGTAGGGCCTGAACAATTTCGTATCTTGCTTTTTGAACCAAATGATAAATGCCAACTTTCCTTCCCTTCTATGTTACAAATTCTGTAAACATAATTTTAGTAGCTGCACAAAACATCGTGTAGATGCAGCCACACGGATTTCACCATTCCCCTGTCGTTATGCTCAGATGGTTAGGTGTTTCCAATTCTTTGTTATTATGAATAAAATGCGTGTAAGATATTATTGTGTATAAAATCTTGTGGGCTTGCTTATTTTCTCTAATAAGGATTCCTTACAATGCACTAGCACAAGTACGTCCACAGGGTCAAAGATCATGAACAATGAAAGATCATATGGCACATTACCAAACCACCAATCACCATGAAGACAGATTTGACCTTGATATAGCAGGGCATTCCCAGGTGGTTTCATCACTTCTCCTGTAGTTCCAACCATGCTTTTTTTAAAAAAGATTTATTTATTTATACAAGCACTGGGTACAGTCAGAAGTGTGGGAGGGTGAGAGAATTCACCAGAGCCAGAGCAGGGAGCAGAGCAGGCAGACTGATGAAATACACTGCTGAGGGGAGCAGCGGGCATGGCAGGAGAGGTCTGTGTGCCATGTGGGACCCTCACCTGGCGGCCAGGGATAAAACGCTGCAGAGGCTGCAGGCAGCTTCGCAACCCGGCGCTCAACTGCTGCGCCACCGGGGAGGCCCTCCAACCATGTTTTATTGCCTGAACATGCCAGCCTCTTTCATGACTTTCTGCCTTCCTCTGTGCTAGTCCTCTAAATAGGGTATTCCTTCACCCCAGGACCTGTAGTCCTCCACATCCCACTGATAACACACAGACATGCAGGGGCACATGGACACACACAGACACACACAGAGACACAGAAATGCACATAGGCACACACAGAGACACTCATTCAGGCACACACTCACCACACACAGAGGACACTAGGCACCTATTATATATTCCATGTGTCATTTTTCAGCTCAGCTCAGGTTAAATGCTGATTTCTGTTAACTTCAGGTTTCTTTTGCCAGGTCCCATTTGTATGCACATGCAAGCATCCTTTATTTAACTTTAATAAAAATTATCTATTTAATAAATGTTTGTGTGTTTAATAACAGCTATCTAATATCAGATGACAAAATAATATTATCTCTTTTCTTCTTCCAAAGGAGTTTTTTTTTTTTTTCAGTTTTTCACTCCTGAGGGCAACCCCAGAGAAGAATAGATCCCTATATTTACACATAACACCTGATGCATTTAATCATCAGGAAGGGACACATATTCATTTTCCCATCTCTTGCAGTGGAATTAACCTCGTTAACTTGCAGAAGACAGCTCTGGCTGTGGACCTGATGGCACAGCCTCCTGAAATGAACCTTGACTTCACACATGCTGGGCCAAAGAGAGACTGCATGATGACCAATGTCACTGGGTCATTCCAGGATGGACACAGAGAAAAACAGTGTACAACTTTATCAAATATAAAATCAGGGTCTTCTTTGCTTTTCTACTCTAAGGTAAACTCCGCTTTTTAGGAGGAACCTAATGGAGACATAGGAAACTGAGGGTCCCAAACAAAAGTTCCTCAAGAGCAGGTATGAACTTAAACCTCCCCTTAAACAGGATATGTTCCTGTCTCAGACAGAACAACAGAGGAAGGAAATGTAAAGCAGCGTCCTGGCATGAAGAAAAGGAAGTAGTCATTACCAAACCTCATTCTCTGGATTTGGTCTATTTTTGAGATCCTTGTTCCTGCCATTTTTATCTACTTGCTTTGCTTTTGGTCATTAACTTCTTGATGTTATGGCTGCAAACTAAAATTAGAAAGCTATTTTCCATACTGGGTGCCAAAGTCAATTGCCTCCTTTTTCCAACCAATTTTTAAATATCCTTTATGATTGAAATTCATGATTATTTTGCTTTGGGAGTTCTTCTCAACATTTAACTTAAATTATTATCCCCCCTCCCCCATGTAAATTTCTTCTCTCTTACTGAAGCCTCCCAAACTGTCAGTACTATTCCTCTTCCTCTTTTGTTAAAGACATTTTAATTAAGACACCAGGGTTACGTTAACCCACTTAAACAATAATCTCCCTTTTATGGAGCTCTCTTCAGTGAAGTGCCCGATCAGCAAAGTATCTTTCATCAGCCTGTTTAGTTTCTCACTCCTCCCTTTGTCCTGTTTTTCTTTTTTTTTTTTTGCTGGATGAGAGACCCTCACATTTTTAATTCAGCCTCAGCCTCTATTACACACTATGCAGTTTACATTAAAAAGTTTGTCCTTACAATGATGCATGTGATGTCATATATCTCCTCACATCATTGATTAGTGCAGTCTTTAAAGGTTCAAATGTCAGATCTACTAGGCAAAAGAAAAACAGAAGACTACATTTGATAGTCTCTGACACCTGAGGTTTCTCTGGGCCCAGCGGCTTTGATGTGAGGATGGTAAAACAACAACTGTCTAAAAAAAAAAAAAAAAAAAAACTAGGAGAGCATGTTATAAATATTCAATTGCCACGTAATACTCATACTTCCTTAAAAGACTGAAGGATCACTCTCCTTTTTCAAAGTCAGGATTGACAAACGCAGCAATTATTTGAAAATGGAGCTCAGAAAATCTATTATGAGACCAAGAGAAATATGTGGGCATCCAGGCTATCCTGTGAACTTGCCCTGCAGGAGGGGAGCAATTTCATTTGTTTCAAATCTTTTTCCACATTAAATTCTTCAAGCATTTTGCAAATAGGAAAATATCCTTGAAAAGAAATGAACTCTAGGTGATGAGAGAACCTTTTGTGCACTGACTGGGTTGGACGCTAAGTCTTGCAAACATCTTTCCTCTGTAATACTCACATAGTTTCCAGTATATGGAGACCTTTAGACTCCCATGCTACAGATGAGAAAGTTGAGGACAGAAAAGTTACACATTTTGCTTAAGGACATATTTCTGATAAGTGGAGGAGCCAGGAAATGAATGCAGATGCTTGTATTAGGAGCCTGCACTGTTACCTACTCTACCCCAGGTCTCCTGCAGGTGCTATCTTTGCACAATAAAATTTTAATTGCCACAAAAATTGCAATCAGGAGCTCTTCCAGTTACATTTAAATGCATCACATTGAACTTTTATCTGGTCTGTGAGCTCCAGCTTTGAGATAGATCCAGAAATGTATTATTTCTGATTTCCCTGCCCTCTCTCAACTGCCACCATCCACTTGGTCCCAACCAACATCATTTTTGGCTTGGATTATAGAAAAAAACCTCTTAATTGATTCCCCAGCCCCTGCCCTTTCCCCCCACATCCCATCCCCCTAGCAGTCAGAGTGCTCCTATTAAAACATGAACTGGATGACATCACTCTTCTCTTTCCATTGGGGCCTCCTAGTACTTGGAGTAAAACCAATGTCCTTTTACTGGTCTACAGTGCCTCATGTGATTACCCCTACCTCTTGCCCCATTACCTCAAGTCCCCTGTCTCATACTGGCCTGGTCCAATTGCACTGATACCCTGGAGTACACTAGGCAGATTCTACCTCAGGGCCTTTGCACCTCCTGTTCCCCCTGCCTGGCTGCTCTTCTTCTAAATACTTAGAGAGTGGCTATATTAGTTATGGCTGCCATAACAATTTGCAATGAAATTAGTGGCTTAAAACCACAAAAATGTATTATCATACAGTTCTCAGGGCCTGGTATTCCAAATAGGTTTCAGTGAGTTAAAATCAAGGAGAGGTCAGGGTATGCTAATTCTGGAATCTCTAGACAGGAATCTGTTGTCTGGCCTTTCCCAGTTTCTAGAGTCCACTCACATTCCTCTGCTCATAGTCCCTCCATGGTCAAAGTCAGCAATAGAATATCTTCAAATCTCTCTCTGGTCTCATGCCTCCCTCTTTGATCAAGCCCACTGGGATAATCCAGGACAACTTCCCAATCTCAAAATTCGTACTTTTTTTTTTAAAGATTTATTTATTTATACAAGCACTGGGTACAGTCAGAAGTGCAGGAGGGTGAGAGAATTCACCAGAACCAGAGCGGGGAACAGAACAGGCAGACTGATGAAGTACACTGCTGAGGGGAGCAGTGGGTGGCAGGAGAGGTCTGCACGCCATGTGGGACACTCACCTGGTGGCCGGGGATAGAACTGGTGCTGCAGAGGCTGCAGGCAGCTTTGCAGCCCAGCACTCAACCGCTGCACCACCAGGGAGGCCCTCAAAATTCTTATTTTAATAATACCTGCAAAGTATGTTTTGCCATGTAATGTAGCATTTATAGGCTCCAAGGGTTAGGATGTGGGCATCTTAGGGTCCTTTATTCTGACTACCATAGCATTTCTTTCAATTCATTCTAATATTTATTCAGTATCTACTTTCTCTACAAAGCCTGACTTGTCTTGCTACCCAACAATCCTGTCATTGAAAAAGTGAGAGAAGCACTGCATGCTCTATTTCTCTGCTCTTTGCAAGATAACAATTTCATATGCTTATTTCTGATGTATTTATTATTTTTCTCTTCTACTGGAACTTAAACCTCACAAATGCAGTTATTTCTGTCAATGTTTCGTAGCTAAATCCTCAGAGCATAGTTCATATACTGGCATATAGTAGGTGTTCAATAAAAATTTGTGGACTAACTTTCTGTATGTCTTTTACCAGGAGCAGATCTATAGAAGGTTTTAATCACTTTGGGAAATGAAAATGAGAAAGCATTCAATCAGTCACAATTTACTCAGTATTATAATCTGATCTTTACTGTTACACAATGTGTCAAATGCAAAAAGAAAAAAAAAATGCACGAAGGGGTGTCAGGCCACTATGCATAGTGGGGAAGGTTGTGCATTACACTGAGGCCCTTGGAGGAGATGGGTGAGAGCTGAAGTTCACCCTGTGCCCATCTGCCCATGGCTATAAGACCACTGGTTTCAACCTAGGGACAGGAGTGGGGTTCAGCTTCTGCTTGCTTTAGTAAGACCTCTTGGACTGGAAGTTGGGGAATCTGGATTCTATTCTGCCTCTGTCACCAGTATTACATGGTATTAGGGAATTTACTGCCCTTCTTTAAGCATCAATTTCTTCAACTCTGAAAAGAATGGGATAATCCTTTCCACACTGGGTCCTGTAAGGGATGTAAGAATTGCTTTTTCAACTCCAAACATTGTGGCAGTATTGGTTCAGCATTTATAATTCAGGTTTCCTGCCTTGGTTGTTCCTTCACTTAGGAAATTCAGTTCTTCATCTTATCAGAGTGAAAGCCAAGATCCTTATAAGGTCTCTGTGGCCCTATGCAACCTATCCAATCTCTTCATCCTCTAACCTTCTCTCTTACTAACTTGGCCTTTTGCTGATTACATTCCAGTCATACCAATCTCACTCATGTTCTTTGACCATAAACATTCCTACCTCAGGTCTTTGCACTTACTACCCCACATTCAGAAATACTCCACACCTGGACCTCTTTGGCTTATACTTTTACTTCAGTGAAGTATTTCCTGACCCAACATTCAAAATTGTGTTATATCCCCCAACACTTCTTATCTCCTTTCTATGCTTTATATGTATCCATATCACTTGTTGCCATCTAACATGACACATTTCATTTATTTATATTATTTTTTGTATGTCCCCACATAACGCATAAGATCCATAGGGCAGGGATTTTATTTTTTATCATTCTTATTTACCACTGTAACCCTGATAAACCAGACCAGTTCTTGGCACTTGGCAAGTGCTCAAATGACAAATTAATTGCGTGAATGATGACTTAATCTAATTGAGAAGTCAAAGCGAGTTTATGTGGAACAATACAATCCAAGGAGATGCTAGGTAGTATTAACTGATTGTTAGGAGAAAAAGAGATTGTGCCTTAGTGAAGTGATCAGAGTGGGGGACTGAATGTTAACTTGGTTTTGAAGGACAGTTAAGATTGGCTGATAAAAAGGGAATGCTCAGCTAGAAGGAAATAACAAAGAAAATAATACCAGAGTCTCACACTTACTGAAGGTTTGCCATATGCCAGGCACTGTCCTAAGCAATTTATAGATTAACCACATCATTTAATCCTAAAAACAGCATTTTGGTGGTCACTATTATTAACCTCATGATGCGGACAAAGAATTTGAGGCATTGGGAGGTTACGAAATTTGCAAAGGACAGTTTAAAGTGAAAAGAAACCTAAGGTTTAGAATACTGACAGTGTGGTTCTTATTCTAAGGACTAAAAGTAATAGAAATAAAACATTTAACTTCTAGAAGAGTCTCACTGAATGATAGCTATCATAATCAGGGTATTTGACCTACCTAAGGTATAAAAGAATAGAAAAATTTTCAGGTTATTTCCTCTCTTATGCTGGTCAGGCTCATATATGAGTTCACACATGTTTGTGAACTCCTTCCTTTTTACCTGTGGAAGTTTCTGTCTTCTGTTAAACATACTGGGTAAAACAGTGAGTAGGAACTCAGTAGTCCAACTAGTGCCTAATAGAAGTCTAGTTTCCAATATTAGGGGAATTTTATATTTGAAGGAACTTCAATAACTAAGCCAGAGGAAGACAGGAAGTCATTACCCTAAAAGTAACATCTTTTATATCCAAGAAATAGCATCCTTTTTCCTCTCCAATTTGGAATATTTATGACAATACCTTGCTATCAGCATGTGCGGCTGCCATTTACCCCCAAGAGGCAATTTAGAATAGTGGTTAAAGATAAGACTATCAATTTAATGGCATGCATTCAAATTCAAGCTCTGTCACTTACTAGATATGTGCTAATATTATTCAACCATTCTGTGTTCTAACATATATAAAATGGAGATTATAATAGTACCTACATCAAAGGGTCGATGTACGTATAAAAGGTGTGTATGGTGTACACACACCACATTAATCTGTATCTGTAGCTTTTCAGATGTTAGCTATCACTTTTATTTTAGGGTACATTCTGTAATAATATTTTCCTTTCCCTGAAGAGGTAATTAGCAATGGGCTCAAGAAGCAATTACCACATCCAGTTAATTTGTGCAGGCTCACATTTATTTTACCTCTTTTCCCAGTGTTCACATCTTATCTGTTCCTACGTTCTCTTGATTCACTCCTCAGAATGTTTCTTATCAAAATCCAAATGCTTCAAACAAGTAATAAAAATAAAATCTTAAGAGCAGATGTAAAAAAGACACATTACAGAGTAGAAAAGATAAGAATGACAGCAGATGTCTTGTCAGAAACAATGCAAGTCAGAAAACTGTGGAGCAAATCTTTAAAATACTCAAACTAAAAAAATGTCAATCTAACATGCTAAACCCAGAGAAAATCTTTTCTGAAACTGAAGGTCAAATGAAGTTTTTTTTTCTTATATACAAAAGATTTATGAATTCACTACCATCAGAATAGTACTGTAAGAAATGTTAAATAGTATTTCAGTTAAAAGGAAATTATCAGTTGAAAATATGCATCTACACAAAAGGATCAAAAGCACAAAAAGAGTGAATATGTGGGGAAATATGACTTCATATATATTGAAAAGGCAACTGATTGCTTAAAACAGAAATATAATGAATTTTGGGGTTCACAACATGTAGTGAAATAAAACATATAATAGCATCACTGTGAAGGCTGGGGGATGGGAAATTATAGTGTTGTAAACTTCCTATAATATGTGTAAAGTACTATAATATTTAAAAACAAACTGTGATAAGTCAAAGATATATACTGTAAGTCCTAAAACAACCAATAAAATAATAAAGAATATTTCTTGAGATCAGGCTCTTCAGTTTAGTCACAAGGCTACTTACTACTGTTGAGTTCCAGATCCTGGGGTCAGCATCATTTCTCATTTGGACCATCCCAAGTCACCTAACTTGGTTCTTGCCCTGCAATTTCATTTTCCTTCATTCCATCTAGATATGATTCTAGACTAGGCATTATGAAATATTATGCATCAAGTGTTACCTCTAAGATAGCATAGACTTGATACTAGGTGGATATTTATTGCAAAAAGAAATAAACAAAATGAAGTGATGATTCTTCTTGCAGTGTGGTCTCCTCTGTCTTCTGAGCCTGATATTCAAGTTGGAGGTGAGATAACGTTTCTAATTTCTTTTCTCCATTAGAATCATATGCTTTAGGTCAAATCCTATTACATGTTGGTCACTAACAGGTAACCAACTTTCTAGCTTTTGAATTTTGTAAAATAGCAGCCCTCTTACCTAGCATGTCCTTCCCATTTAAATTCTACAGATGCGACCTACTTCAAGGGTTTTCCTTGAACAACCCTGTCAAACAAGTGGAAATTAGGGAGAGGGGAGTTGTTATGCACGCAGTCAGATTGCCCCTATTAATTATGGGGGTATTGGTTGTGCTGGTGAGATAATCACTTGAACCTTGCATTATAACTCTACTGTAATTGTTTAAGACAGTGAATTACTTTAATCAAGCAAGTCTATACTAATTGTTTTAAATATGAGCTGGCGTAATTTTCTATGCTATATATGGTAGCAACTCCATAATCTTGAAATCTCCTAGGAATTTTTGAGGGGTACAAAAAGGATTTTAATTTATGCAACTTAGAAAATACTCAGATGAAAAGACCAGTATTGTAATAGGTTACAAGCAATTCCAAATTATGAGATTGCTAGCAATCATATATTCTTATTACTGGAGTTTTAGTAGGTTTTTAGCTGTGTGTACATATGTGTAGGAATGCTTCACTATTGTTAGACTCAATACTTCTTTATAATCATAAAAAAAGGCAACTGCATCATTTATCTATATGGTAATATTAACTTTTGTTGAGCAAAAGTGAACCTTAGCAAGGTTAAGCAACTTGTCCAAGGTACATAGAAAACCAGTGACAAGTGGAGATGTATTGATTTGAGTCTATATCAATATTTCTCTAGAGGCACACACAATTTTGACATTATTCAAAGGACAAGATTAAGAGTTTTTATTTTCAAAGATGCTCAGAGGAATTTTAATTTATGCAACTTAGAAAATACTTGAGCATGGCCCTGACTTTCAAAGTCATGGGCAATTTTTCCTCTGAACTAAAAATTAGATATTAAGAACTCTGATTTAAAAGTAATCATTTTCAAGTGCAAATTGAGCAATAGTCTTGCATCTACTTCTGTGGTTGATCAGGAATAAAAGAAAATATCATATATGATTAGCACAGTCTCATTGAAGTGTGAAGCCCAGTTGGCCCCTCCCAGGACATAACTGTGGTCAGTCTAAGGGAATTAAACCCCAGCTGACTGACTTTGCATTGACTCATCCCTGTAAAGCACAAACTCTTTATACTAGGGATTTAAATTGGGCTTCAGCAGAATCTCCTAGTCCTGAAAATTGAAATCATGAGTCGTGATGGCAAAAAAAGAAAATGCTCATGAAATATAGTCATAGCCCAAGGATAATTTTTCTGTAAGCGCACTTTCATTTTTTTGATTGGTTCTTTTGCTATGGTGTATAAGATGATGCTTTCCATCTCCTGTTACAGGAGCTGTTGGCTACACACAGGTCCCAGCTGCAGATCCCTGATAACTGAGTCTTCTTTCTGAGCTGATGTTTGGTCTCCTATTTGGTCTCTTGACTGTTCTTAGAGAGAGATGTGGACAGCTTATGATGGTTGGTTGCTGAACTGAGACCTGATGATTTTTTTGGATTATCTTGAATGAACTGAGCAAGGACAAAGCCCATACTTAGACCTGGTCTGAAATAATATCTGGTACAGGTGGATGCCCTTGAATTGCTGTACTTGTAATTCTGCACATTTCTACTTTTGCTGACCAAGAGATTTGAACTGCAAAGTTCAACACAAGTGAGAGTATGCTTCTCCTCTGCCTAGTACATCTTTCTCTTATTGCTGCCTTTAAAACAAATATCCAACCCTGTAGATTAACTGAAATGTTCTGTCCTGCTAACTTGACCAGATTCCCTGAAGGAGACATCAATTACTCCCTTTTCTGAGCTTCTGCAGTAGATCATTTTGGAATATTTCTCAGAGAGTTTTATTTATTTGTTGCATGTCTAAATTACCTCTAAGATAAATTCTAGAGCTTAGAGCTTATTTAGTTTTTCCCAGTGTCAATCATGGAATCTTAGGCAGCACACACTGCTCAATAAAACCTTAATGAACTAAATTTTTGAATTACGATCTTATGAATACATGGTCCTTGTTCAGTTAAACAGATTGTACCTGCCATTTCAACTAATAAGTCAATGAGCCTATATTGAGCATCTACCATATGCCAAGGATTTGAGCCAGAGGCTGTGTTGCCCAAAAACAATATATAGCTATGAAGAACTCACATCATATTGGGGGGAGAAAAAAATACTAGGTAATAATGAAAATATAACAAAATAAATACTAAATAAATATAACCAAGACAAAATAATACATGCGATTTTAGCATAGAGTTCTTAATGCCTCTGGGAGGACATATCATCATTCTCCAAGTATGATCCATGTGTAGATATGATCCATGTGAAGGTATCAGTAGGTATGAGTAGGTAGGATCCAATCCAGAGTAGAAGAGTACTATATCACTGACATTATTTAGAATTGTTAGCAGAAGGTGTTTATTGCTGTTGTATTTATTTTTAATTTGTCTGCACCTGGGGTAGATCATTACTGTCATGTTGCTATCCCAGGGAACATAATCACTGACTTGAAAGTTTGGGGAAAGTTCAGTGACATACTAGAGATGATTTATACTATAGACTTGATGTATACTTTTCCCAACTCCAGGATCAGTGATCATAGTGAATTTATACCATAGTAATTAGTAAACACTAGGTACCAGATTTTTTTTTTCTTTCTAGAGAGCTGGCTGTTAATCACTGGGAAGGCTTCTTCTCAAGTTAACAATGAAGTTCATTATTGGGGAAAAAGTGAGATTCTGCCAAACAAAGAAAAATGGGATGCATTTTACATCACTGATATTGCTCTGATGGTGAACTCCATAAGAGGACCTCATGATTATGCAGGGTGTGTACAGGATGACAATCATCATCACACTGGGTTTGAATAGTTATAGAAGGAGCTGTGACTGAGAACTCAATTATCCTAAAATGTATTTTTATTGCCAATAATTTGGAAGTTATTACTGTTGTGGGAAGATTTTTGTATAGCCACCCCCGACAAGTCAGAAGAAAGTCACCAACTTAAAATATAAAACATACAATAGGGAGAAGAATTGTTGCTAATAATGAAATGTTATTTCCATGAATATCCTGGGTCGAGTTGTTTCCTGTCCAGATCTCCCCATTTGGGACTGAAACACTCACTCTTTAGCTATTGGGATGTTGGCAGCCAAGAATTCTCTGATCTCAGAGGATGTGCCCTCTGCAGAAGGGTAACTTTTTGCCCAAGATTTCCCATTTCCTAGAAGCAGTCTATAGCCAGTGACGAGTCAATTTGGGGGTATAAAATCCCAACTCCTTGCTCCAAATCAGGACAATTCTGATGGGCTTTCTTAGTCTCAAAGCTCCCTGGTAGGTTCAGTTGAGGTAGCTGTTAAAATCATGACAATCCCAAGTTCTTCCTTTGTCCAACCCTGCATCATTCACTTATTTGTAGATATTATTCCTGAGAACACTCCCCGAAGTTTCCTACATGCCAACCTCCAACTGAAAAACTATTTCCCAGATACAGAAGGCAAAGTAAGGATTGGAAACAATCATGTATCTTCATGAACATCACAGACATGACATGTCGACCTTGTCCAGGCCTAGCTTCAATTAACCTTAAGTTGGAATCACTTTGGAATTTTGAAATTTGTCATAACAATGGGGATGATTTTCTAGTGTATGTCCTGTGTCTTTAATAGCAGACCTTAAAAACAGGTTTACCTCAGACACCCTGGTGGCACAGGGTTTAACATTGGCAGCCACTGCAGCATGAGTTCAATCCCTGGCCAGCCAGGGAACAACCCACATGGCACAGCAGCCCTCTCCTGCCTTGCCCACTGCTCCCCTTAGCAGTGTATTTCAGTAGATCTGCCTGTTCTGCTCCCCACTCTCTCTGGTGAATGTTCTCACCTCCCGTACCTCTGGCTTATACCCCAGTTTTTATATGTATAAATAAATAAAACTTTAAAAAAATAGGTCTATCTCTTGACCAAAATTTTAAATATTCTTAAAAGCCTACCTCAAACACCACCTTCCACAGGAACTCTTTCTGTAACTCTCCTCTCTAAGAACAATCATCCTCATGCTGAAAGAGTTAGATTTCTTTTTGCCTCTGTTAGGGAGCATCTAGCCACACTGTTGCACGTAATTAGTGTATTTGTTTCATTTGATGATTCTGGAAGATAAGACATTTCCTTGTCTCATCTATTCTTCTCGATTGGGAATCCTAGAGGGAATAATTCCAGAGACAAAGACACTGGAAGGAAGGCCGGGAGTACAAGTTCTAGCAAATTCAGGAATGAGGATCTTTGGATTTGCTCTAATGTTTTGGGTAACCATGGTGTTTCCTCAGGACAAACTCAAATGTGACCAACTAAGACATCCATGTGACAGAGTCAATTATTCTAATAATTCAGTGTTGGAACTGAGTGTGGAATGGGGAAGAAATAGAACAAGACTTTCATTTCACCAGGAATAGATACAGTGTGATAGTTTATTTTGTAGATGGAGGTTGAATGAGTCCAAAAATTTCCAACAGAATTAAGTGAGAAATGTTAAGGATTATAATCATCCTCACTCTCACATCCCCATCAGTAGATACTAAGTAGTATCTACATCAGTAGCTACTTCCCATCTCAGCTCAGGGAATTATTTAACTTCTGTACAAAGCTTGGGTAAAAAACAATATTACCATTAATTTCACTAGTGAAACAGTTCTACAAAACTTTCAGATCTTCACCAACATAGTTATTGAGCCATGATTTACTTAAAAGAAATGAATTTCCTAGATTTACAATCTCATGGAAGAGTCTGTGTTTTCTCAATGAGTCTAGAAAAGGCTAGGTTCCTACTCTTCAGGGCGACAATAGGTATTTTTGGGAAAAACAGGATATACCTTTGTTTCCAATAACTCTAAATATACAGTGAAAACAGAATCACAGAGTCAATAAGGGACACAACAATTTTAATTTTAAAGAGGCAGAGAAAATAGTAATAACGGAAGAAAGGGGAAAAGAGTAACAAAGGAAGACAGATGAAGTCTGTTGAAGGTTTCTATTGATTTGCACTATTTTATTATATCAGTATGGTGCTCAGAAGGAACTAGGGCTGACAAGTTAATGAACTCTAGTTAGAAATTTCCAGATGAGAATGGCATTAGCACCTGCCTTGTTCTAATCATCTGAGACTTTGCCTTGGGAAAACATCTTGATCATTACAAGGGAGCCCAAATTATCTGCACTAACAATAACCATTGATCAAATGCTAAGAAGACAAAGACTGTGCAAATCAACAACGGGCATTTAACTCAAGCCAGGCTGAACTTGAATTACAAGACCCTGTTCTAGGCCCTGCTCCACATGTAGTAATTGTGTCACTTGGAATAAACCTTTGAATCTGTCTACACTTAAGACTTGCTTCTATAAAATGGGAGTAGCAATGCCTGTGTTGACAGACATTAATAAAGACAGAATGTGCCATGAGGTATGCATTCCTTTCTACTCCAAAGTTCTTATACTTGGCAGTATGATGTCAAATTAACTAAAACTTAGAGGTTCTTCTATACCAGGAACTCCAAATGCCAGCATTGCTTAATGCCCATAAACATTTTCAAGTTTCTTTGGACCTTCTGAAATTATTTGTGAAGTTATATTTGTTAATGCAGATGTGAGGGATGCACTGATTCTCAAAAGACTGAACAACAGTCTTAAACTCTCTGGAGCAAAATTTCCTTCTGTTTTTCTATATTGTTCCTGAAATTATAGATTTTTGTAATGATTCATGAAACAAATATTTATTGAACACCTACCACATGCCATGTACCATTCTAGATGTTGGGGATATAGTAGTGAACCAAACAGAAAAACAAAAAAACAAAAAAAGCAACTTTCTGCAATAAGCTAATATTCTAGTGGATTTATTCTTCAGGATAATCAGTGTTGAGGTACTAATATCTAAAGTGAATATTTAGAGAAAAGTGGTGACTTGATGGCTGAGCTAAGCTTAGGGACCTGTTTTGAGCTGACATGGTGGCAGTTGGGACAGATGCCTGATGCAGGAATGAATTCAGTTATAACAGGATGGTATTAGCAGCAAAATTACCCAATTGGCCTGGTAGGTAAAAGATTGTTTCGGATGTGATCCTTTGTGATTTTCATACAGAACGGCAACACCACACTGATTTGGACATTGGGTTTCTCAAATTCCGTTGAAGGGAACAATGTACTTTCTTCTATTGACTGAGCATCTAACTAAGGAAATAACACAAACTTAAGGTAAAGAATAAGCAGGTGTTCCTAGAACATTGCTTTGCTGACACTTAGAAGATGGAGAAGAGTAAGTAGGAGCAGGGAGGATGGGAAAAGTGGTAGGTGTGGAGGGGGGAAAAGAGGGGCAAAAAAGGGAGGGAGGAGAGAAGGAAGGGAAGCAGAGACAGAGACAGAGACAGAGGAAAATACTGGAATACTCCACAAAGGACAGCTGTCCAGTGTTTATACACTTTGTGGCTTGTGATCTAGAAGATACACTGTGCAGTATTTAAAAATAATAAGATCATATAACAACACAGAACATGCTATGTTCATCATTTAAGAAGTGGAAAAATGACAGTACAAATGTATATACTATGTATTTACATGTGCAATATATTTGGATGAGAACCAGAAGGGAATGGTCACAGAATGCCTTGCTGGGGGATCATGGATTTTTTTCCAAAAAGATTTTAATGCTGTTAAAGATTTTACAACACAAAAACTTAAAAAGCATATGTTCCCAGATTTGTTTTTATTAGTCTGTATTGTAATGAATGTTGAAGTCTGTGTCTGGAAACCAAATTTGCTTTGAAAATAAAGGATCTAATTACTGTTGTGAGCTTTAATCACCAGCTCATGCAGTCTGGGAAGACAGGCTGGGGAGACTTACATGCCAGTATGACAGTTATTGAGAGTGAGGGGTCTGCACTGGAAACTGCTGTCTTTCCTCACTTGAGTTCTCCACTAGAGGCCAAGCTGAGGGTGATTAGAACTACATAGCAGGTGGTGCAATGGGCTAGGTTAAGGAGGAGCCTAAAGTTAGGGAGAAGGAGGAGTTAGCAAGACAGAAAAGTGGTAAATGGGGCAGGTGGAAGCTATAGCCTTTCATGGGGCGAGGATGACTACCAGTCAGTCTCAAGTCTAGATGGGGTGACCACAGTTTTGGTCCATGTCTGAACTTGCCTATCAAATCCTGATCCTTACATAAGGGAAGCCAGCCATGTTCCATGCTTCTAGTATTAGACTGGATTTGAGGGCTTTTTGAGAAACCTGGACTGCTCACTGGTTATCTTGTCACTTGAAGCATGGTCCTCAGAGCATTGCTTGGGAATGTGTAAGAAATGCTGTACCTGAGGCCCCACCCCAGTGATGTGATATCTAAATCTGTGTTTTCACAAGATCCCAACATTAAACTTAAATGCACATTAAAGTTTGAGATGCAGGGCTTCCGTGGTGGCGCAAGGGGTTAGGCACAGCACTATGAAGCTGTCCGCAGCCACTGCAGCATGAGTTCGATCCCCAGCCAGGGAACAACCCACATGGCACAGCAGACCTCTCCTGACTCGCCCACTGCTCCCCTCAGCAGTGTATTTCAGTCAGTCTGCCTATTCTGTTCCCCTCTCTGTCTCTGGTGAATCCTCTCATCTCCCACACCTCTGGCCTGTACCCCAGTTCTTGTATGCATAAGTAAATAAATCTTAAAAAAAGTGTGAGATGTACTCAAGCTTATTATGCCTGTATCAAAATTATGCCTGCATAATTCCTGAAGATTTTTGACTCTGTGCCAGTGTTTACTTAGACCTCATCTCTTATTTCTAGCCCTTAGAACAAAAATCACGAGATGGAAGTCATCATTCTTTATTTCATGATTTGTCCAGTCTATATTACATTCTAGAAATTAAAAATTGCCCAAAAGGCAATTTCTCACTAGACTGTGAGCTCTTTTTCCCACATTCAATGGGGCACCAACCCATGTGGGTCATTGTTGTAGCACCACATGTGGTCACACTAGATGACCCAAAGTGATGGGGTGGGTGGGCACAATGAAGACCCCTGGGATCCATGAGGGGCATGCCTAACAGGCTGGATGGCAAGCTCTAAGAACACCAGAAGTCCTTTGTCACTGCTGCACCTTAGTGGACAGAACAGTGCCTATCTCATCAAGCAGCAGCTTGATGAGTGATGATGAGATGATAAAGCCATCACATTAATTAAACAGTGGACCTCCTTATAAAGCAAAAGGTATAAAGGACTGAAAAGCTATGAAGTAGTGATCAGATGTGGGTTTCAGTTTGCTGGATCAATCATTGGTTCTGCCATTTATAAGCTGTGAGCCTCATTTTACACCTCTGTAGAATGGGGATAGCACCTGCCTCTCAGACCCTATGTTATCTAACCAAATGTGCATTTAAATTTAAATCTAGAGATATAGAAAAAAAGTTGCACAACTCTAAGTCAAGAGTCACATAATGTCAAGTGTCAATAAGTCAAGACCAAATAGTGTCTGTAAAGGTCAGATAGTAAATATCTTAGTCTTTGTAGGCTATACTCTGTGTTGCAACTAACTCAACTCCATCCTTGCACCATAGAAGCCACTGACATCAGCAATGGGGATGGCTGTATTCAAAAAATTTATTAGCAAAATCAGGAAATGGGCCATGTTTGCTCTGTGGGCTGCAGTGGGTTAACTCCTGTTCTAAACTACTATATATACTAATAATCATTACCTACCAACTTCTAAGTGCTGGTAAGAAACTTCCCATAGAGCTCATTTATTTGTTTGAAATATTTTCTAATCTATAAAATTTTGAAATATACGATAAGCACATAGAGAGAGCTTTAAGCACATTGTATCATAGAAAAGTCCAAACTTCTTTGGAGAATCTCTGATTATATAGGGCATTTAAAACTTTATTCTAACAATAATCCTGGGAAGTAGGTAATAGTACCTTTACTTTATAAGAGAGCAAAATGGGTTTACACAAGGTTGTATCAGAAATGGTTTGGGGACATGAAGGATACTGATTTTTAGCTCTGATGTATTTTGCTCAAACCCTGGGTTCTGTAATGCAGTTCGTGATCAAGTGTCACCTGGAAACATGAAAATGTTAAAGGAAAAAAAAAGAGTATTGCAAATTGTGTCCAAAGAATGTCAACAGCCTGCTTTTGCTCCATTGTTATAGTGACAATCCTGACATTTAAAGTCATAGCTCTGTGAGTTATAAGCCTAATAGACAGCATGGAAGCACAAAACCCATGAAACTCGACAAGACACTCTCAGCATAAGAAAATAATATGTCAGAGTAGAACCACCATGTGTCAACACGAGCTAAAGAGTAGAATTTAGAAGGGTCTTGCTGTCACGAGCCAAAAGGGGAGTACACATCTGAATTAAGGCAAAGTCAGAACAGCAGGAACTTTCTAAATTCTTCTGTGATACAGAGTTCTTGTAGGAGCTGAGAGCCAACCGTAATGAAGCCCTTTACAAGTATGGGATCTGTTCCAAAGAAAGTGATAAAGGTGATAAACTTATTTTTCCCTCCTGCTTCTATTATTACTAACACTAGGAGATCATTCTGCAATGCATCCCTTAATATATAGATAAGAACATTTTTAATTAGCACACATCCTGTGTTCAATAATGAATAGACATAAATGTTTGAAGAAAATGTTCTTTGGTTTAAAAATTCAACAAACATATAAGAACATTATTAAATAATATATATAAATAGGACTCCTTATGCTGTGCATGCCATGTTACATATTACACTTACAATGAGTATGGAATATTTTAATCTTTAAAAACTAGCAAGTTTTTTAAATATATATTTCAGAGCAGCTAAAAGGAATCAGAATTATATTAACAATTTTTATCCAATAATACTTCTCAAGAAAATTCTATTAAGCAATATTAAGTCATTGTTCCATTTTCTGCACAGCATAAACAATTTCAAATTAAAAAAAAATCTATTTTATTTTGTCAAAATTATTTCCATCAGGATAAATTGTGTTGTGTATAAATTTTATGCCGACTATTTGATTCATTGATTCATTCAGCTTTTTATAGGTGGGTTCTGTTTTGTGACTTTATCCTACCAAGACCAATTTTGCAATTCTATATTTTTGACAAGAAGTTTTGATTCTTGCATTGATTTCTAGTCAAAAATAAAATTCCCTCTATGTGGTTTTGGCTATTGTCATTTAATTTTGTTCTCATTCTTTCTACCAAGGCTTATTTTTTATAGGACTTTTTGTGGTTTCCATGATGTCCACAATATTTGATTCTACAACCAATTTTCCTTCTACAACAAACTTTACCATGTGCAGTTTTAGCCATTGCTTGCTTTGTTTTCTGTGTATTGTTTCTACTAGTGATGTAGTAAGTTTTTTTTTAGTATTTTATATAATTCTTACATCATTTTTCATCTTTGCACAATGTATGCATTTTCATTTTGGTTATATTCCCCATACAATTACCCCCCTCCCTTATTTTGACTCTAGTCCTTCCTTTTCCCGGCCTTCCCTGGCCTCCCCCTCCCCACCCCCATAGTGTGTCTCTAGTTTATAGTTGCTTGTTGATTTTGATTTTTACTTTGTATTGATTAGTCTTTTTCCTGGTCTCTTATTTAGGTTTTCTAAATTCCTGCTATGAGTGAGACCATCCGGTATTTTTCTTTTTCTTTCTGACTTATTTTGCTGAGCATGATCCCTTCTAGCTCCATCCATATTGCTGCAAACTGCATGTGTTTATCTTTTTTGAATGCTGAGTAATATTCCATGGTGTATATGTACCACATCTTCTTGATCCAGTCATCTATTTTTGGGCATTTGGGTTGTTTCCATAGCTTAGCTATTATAAATAGTGCTGCTATAAACATAGGCGTGCAGGTGCCCTTTGGAATTAATGTTTCTGTAGTAAATATTTCATCAAGAGTGGTGGTCTGTATTTATTTACTGGAACAAAGAATATTAGTAAAGCAGATATAACACCTGAGATCAAAGCATGGTCCAAACATCACACAGCTTCCAGATGGAAGAGCTAGGGTTTGAACTCTATAGCCCTTGGCCACTAATATGCTATAGTGCCAGGCTTAAAGTTTTACTGAGTTGTCTTTGGGAAAGCGTGATAGTCGCAGTCTCAAGACCCTGCCTAAGAAAACCTCTCTGAATTTTGCCTAAGACCTGATATAAATTTGTAGACACTGAAACAGAACTTAAATGGTTCAATTGCTTTCAGATCCTAAGAGTATGAAAAAAGAAAAAACTTATCTAAGGGTTGTATTTACAGACAGCCAAGTCTGGACCTCATCTGACACAGCCTAACCAAATGGGAGCAAACAACCTTGAACTGAGTGCCAAGGCCAGAAGACTGAGAAAATAGAGGATGAGGGGATCAGCCAGAGGTGATCTGTTGGGGAGGCCCCAACAGAAATTCACAAGCCCAGTGATCTGAAGAAAGGCCTCCTCATACTTCATGTACCAACTGCCCTGTGAACAACCAATGAACTTCAGCCAAGTCCACATTTCTTTGCTCCCATCCTGCTTTTCAGTCAATATGATTTTACTCCTTTATTTTTTTTAACTTTTTTTTAAAGATTTATTTATTTTTGTACAAGAACCAGGGTAAAGGCCAGATGCGCGGGGTGGTGAGAGGATTCACCAGAGACAGAGTGGGGATCAGGACAGGCCGACTGACAAAATACACTGCTGAGGGGAGCAGCGGGGGAGACAGGAGAGGTCTGTTTCACCACTTGGGATTCTCACCGGCTGGCCGGGATCAAACCCTCACTGCAGAGGCTGCGGACAGCTTTACAGTGCAGCATTCAACAGCCTGCGCCACTAGGGAGGCTCTCACTCCTTTGTTCATGACCCTGGTCTCCAACACCTATATAACCTTATTTCCATTCTTAATTGGGGAGGTAGATTAGACTTTATCTCCCATCTCCTTGCCAATCCATTCTCAATAAAGCTGATTTCTGAAATGCCTGATGTCACTAACTGATCTATGTACATTGCATGGAGAATCCCATTGCTTGGTAACACATACATGTATATTATTAGCCATTTTGGTATTTTATTAGCCATTTTGCACTTGAGCTTCCATCTACCTATCATGAGGCCTTGAATTATTCTCAATTACCTGATTTAGTTGCTAGCAACTATGCTGATTTGAGACAAAGATGTTTAAATCACTGAATAAAGTGTTCGTGAACTGGAAATGATGCATCACCTCCAGTGCCACACAGAATACTTCTGAATTCATAAGTATTCTATGGCAAAAAACCCCAAAAACCAAAAACCAAAAAACAAAATCCAGAGAGCTCTGCATTTACTATGGTGAAATGCTAAATATAATAATTCTCCTTTATCAAGGGTCTTGATGTGTATTAGCATATTGAAAGCTCTGAAAAGTACTTTAAACAGGAAAATAAATTCAGTGTTCCTTAAATATATGTATTTGACCATACAGCCTATAGTGACTTGGTTGGGTGACTCCCTACCATTTATTTCTCTACTCCCCCTTGCTACAGAACTTGCAATTTGTTTGGGGCACAAAGGGCATGGTCACATTCTTACTGTTGCAGCTTGGGGTAGCTGTGTGACAAGATGCTGGCCTATGAGAAATAATATTAGACTTCTGGTGGTTTCTGGGAAGAAGTTCTTTGCTGCAAAAATGACAAACGTAACTGGCTCACTCTTGCTCCCTTCTCCCACCATTCTAGCATGATGTCTGCATGTTAAGCAGTCATCTTCCAAACACAGGGGCAAGTTAAAGGTTAAAGTCAGCAAGGATGACTTTAGATGGTGGGAATGGCCCATATCAAAAAGATCAGAAACAAGAAGTTTTGGAGAGGATGTGGAGAGAAAAAGGAGCCCTGTGCACTGTTGTGGACTGTCCAGTCCCACAGGAAAACAGTATGGAGGTTTCTCAAAATAGTTAAAAATGGATCTACCATATGATCCAGAAATTCCACTCTTAGGCATCTATTCCAAGATTACAAAAATACTAATTTGAAGGAATCTCTGCATTCCTATGGTCATTGCAACACTATATGCAACAGCCAAATTATGGAAACAAACTGAGTGGCCAAGGACGGGTGAGTGGATAAAAAAGATATGGTATATATACATAGGAGACTATTACTGAACTATAAAAAAATTGAAATCTTGCCATTTTGACAATGTGGATGGAAATAGAGGGAATTGTGCTAAGTGAAGTAAGTCAGAAGTAGAGATAAATATGAACATTTTTGCACAAATGTGGAACATAGAAAAATAAAGCAAAGGAACAGAAAAACCTAAACCGAAACAAACCCTGGAAGTCTGACTATAGAACTGAAGCTAACAGACAGGAGGGTGGGGAGCAGAGGCGCACAGTGAACTATGGTTCACAGTGAACTATACCTAAAACATACAGGAAAATAAATTTAAGCAGGAAAATAAATTCAGTGTTCCTTAGATATATGTATTTGACCATACAGCTTACAGTGACTTGGTTGGGTGACTCCCTAACATTGACCCTAAAACATACAGTTTTGTAAGTTACTTCAATAAAGCAATAAGAATAAAGGATTTGGGGGTCTCCCCTGGTGGCGCAGTGGTTGAGCACTGGGCTGGGAAGCTGCCTGAAGCCTCTGCAGTGCCAGTTCAATCCCGGCCACCAGCGAGGGTCCCACATGGCGCGCAGACCTCTCCTGCTGCGCCCGCTGCTCCCCTCAGCAGTGTATTTTGTCAGTCTGCCTGTCCTGTTCCCTGCTCTGTCTCTGGTGAATCCTCTTACCCTCCCGCGCTTCTGAGTGTACCCAGTGCTTGTATAAATAAATAAATAAATAAATAAATAAATAAATAAATAAATAAATAAATAAACAAACAAACAAATAAATAAATAAATCTTTAAAAAAATTAAATAAAAAAAAAGAACAAAGGATTTGGGGTGAAATGGAGAAGCAACGTGGTCTTCGAATGGAATTACTGAGCAGTCGAATCAATGCTAGATATCATCTATCCTATGACTTTTTGTTAAGAAAAAAAAAAACCCTATTTACTTGTTATTGTTAATAAGACTTATTAGTTGCAGGAAAATGCATCCCTAAAAGAAGCATGCTTAGTTTTTGTTGGATAAATACACATTTTCCATGCTTTGAAAGTTGAAAGAACACTGTTTACTGAAGGTATGTCATGGGTTCTCTTCCACAAGTGTGCTCTGAGAATAGGGTTCACACATCACCTAAACACAAAACATCTAAACCCCAAAGGCAAGATGAATGCTTTTGGATGTGAAAGTTAAAAAATAAAAAAGGCAGGAAGGAGCAAACAAAAATCCCTGACCTTCCATATCAAAACAAACCTTTTCTGTTTCACAGGCCTTCTTCCTGACTACCTACCCAGTGTTACTTTTGTCCCAGCCATATAAATGTCTCTCAGCAGATAATGCAATCAGCTGGCTGAAATCTTTAATGCAATCATTGGTTCAAAACCAGAGACAAACAATTTGCTGGGTGTGAAAAATGTCACCTACGACACCTGAATTTACATCGGAAAATGCATTTTCCTCATATTAAGCTGTTAGGACTGTCTCTTCTGGAAGTTGGTGCAGCCACAAAGCATAATAAAAATTATTATGCCTCCATAGTAGCATGTTAAACTCACTGTAAATTTCCAGTCTCCTCCAAGGAACCACAGGAAAAGTGGAAAAGTATTATTGATGACATAGTGAGACTTAACCACAAGCCATCTTTGTTGGTGATTTAATATGGAGAACCCAATTTAATAAAACAAAACCAGGGACAGGCAGAAGAGTGTTATAATAGCCTGAGGTCATTCCTTATGTTTAGCTTCCTGATCAGTTGGTTAATTTTAGGCATGTTAAACAGCAAGCGAGCTGCTAAGATTAAGAAATTCTAAGCATCAAGAGAGTGGAGGTCTCATCAATTCACAGTTTGAGGTGCGTTATCTAAAAGAAGTTTCCAACTATAGATCTTTTGACTTTCTTTGTGAGTTGGAATCTTTACCAATACCAATTTCATTTTTCATATTACTGGAAGGCAGCTTAGAGTAGGAGAGACAAAAACAGGATTTCAATGGGGATGATATGCTTTGGGATCTGATACTCACTAGTTCTATGATATTGGACATTCAGTAATTTTTTCAAATCTCTATTTTCATGCCTACAGCATGGGGACAGTGATCTTGTTCCTCCTCCAGCAATCATGAAGGAATGCACAGATGAGAACTGTGTGTATTTATCTTTCCTTCTTTGTAGCTTTCCTGTCCTTATTATCCTTCCTAAGTTCACTGCATCCTCACTTATCCTGTTTAGTAGGGAATTATGTAAGTTGTCCTAATGCTTTATTGAAACAGGCGGGACATACAGTGAATACACATAAAAACACCCATTGGGAGTTCCCCTCCAGGGTATTTTGAGAATCAAGTAACACACTGTATTTAAAACTGTAAATATCCCACACTAAGCCATTATCATTTCTACTTTAGTTATGAGTCTGAATTCTTATAAATATCCAATTACTATATATTTAGTGAAGATATTTAGAGAGCATGAAAGCATATCAGCTTCTATTGTGGTTCTGAATCATTCTTATTAAGGATCAAGTTAATTGCTCCCAAACTGATTACTTATTTCCCCATAAAAATACAAACCATCTTAGCAGAAAAGTCTGTTGAAAGGGAAGACACCATTCAAAACATACCATCTGGGAATAGATATAAAACATTTTTTTCCCTTTGCATGCTTGTAAAACAAATGTGAATTCATTACTGCTGTAGAAGAGCAGCATCAAATGTTTTGCTAATTTGTACTGACCCAGTGGCAGAAGAATGTTTTCTGGTCTTTCCCTCACAGGTTGTCTTTGTAATCTAATCTCCTGGTTCTGTACTTATTTATACATTCTAATTCTAAAACTGAAATTTCATCTTTGTGGCTTTAGTTCCTTGGTCCAAATTAGTGAAATTTTTTTCTAAATCTGGAAATCTTACACTTAAGACATTACTAGCTTGTACCTCTTGTTTATTCATACCCTATCTTCAAACTGTAGGATATGATCCTGGGTCTAGGTGGATGTCCTTGACGTATGTCCTGAGCATGCTGTGCCTTCCCCATTATCATAGATGTCCCCCTTGTTCAGTGCCTGTCTTAATTCTGCACTATTAGCTTCATGAGAGTAGTTCACATGTATTTATTTACCAGTGAATCTTCAGAGCCTGCCACTGTGGTGGCTACATAGCAGGTGCTCAATAAATACTAGTTATTAACATTGGATTGTTTTGAATGTGCTTTCTTAAAGTTAATAAAACTCTGTCTAACTCAAAAAAATCCTTATCCTTCTTTAATATCAGGGACTACAAAAATGACCCAAAACCTTACTGGCGGGCTTCCCATACAATTTACTTGATAATTTTCCTTGTGGGTCAGAGTTCCTTTCATTGATTCTTTTTCATCCTGATGGATACACTTTTCTCTCCTCAAGACTGCAATACCTAAGCAGACTTCTTTGATTTTAGTACTCTTGGAAAATACATATTAGCTGTGGACATAAAGGCAAGTTATCTTAGTTTTCTCATATTTAAAATGGGGGCCAATGTTAGGGTATGTCTCACAGGTTTGTCACAAGCATTGCATTAACTAGATACGTGCAAAGTGATTCGTGAGGAATCTAGATGAAGGAGGAGGTGGAGATGTAGCCAAAACCCCTCTTCACATTCATTTATTCACTCAGCAAATATCTGCAATGAGAGTAAGTGGTAGGGAAACCAAGTTTCTCCTTCTCACTTTTCACACAGATTTTCCTGGGTTTGGATTTCTAACCTCTACTAATTGGGACCAACCTGCAGGCAGCCATGACCATCTGAGCCTTATGGCTGCCCAGAGTGTTTGCAGAATAGAGGAAACTGGCGAGGAGATAAAGGGCTCCTCCCCACTGAGGACAATCCCAGGGAGAGCTCTTTTTCATCGTGACTCTTGATAAGACATCTGCAGAAGGCAGAGCCTCCTTGACCTTCACCCCCGCCACAGGACTGCTGCAGGACCTTAATGAAATGAAGTTGATGAAGCACTTCAATTTCCTTAAAAAGGGATCAGGTAGATATGTCATTTTTGCTACTTCAAATATGAAAATACTTTTTAATGAGCATCCTAGCTTCTAAAATTCTTGTTTAACCTTTTCTGGTTGACACTAACTAGTAAGTATTAGCCTACAATTAGAAAATAAAGTTGTTTTGAAAGGTTTTCACACAGCTAACTTTACATAATGCACATATGAAAATTTAATTTTTCCTTAGAAACCGTGGATCATCCAAATAAAGAATGACATACTTTAATAGAATATTATGCAGCTATTGAAATCATTCTCAAAAACAACTTGAGTGACATAAGAAAATCCTCATGGTGTACTTACATCTAAAAAGGGAAGATACACATTTGTTTACTTGTCCTTTGCTCTCCAACCTTTTATTTATATAACTATATGTAAGAGCAAAAACTGAATATCAAGGATGATGCTAAGGACAACAAAAAAAGGAAACTAGCATGTAATTAGAGTTGATTACAGTATTGTACTTGGTGTTTTATATAAATATTTTCATTATGGGTCCTCCCTGGTGGCACAGGGGTTAAAGACAGTGCTATCAAGCTATTGCCAGCCACTGCAACATGAGTTTCATCCCTGGCCAAGGAGCTAAGCTAACCCACATATGGTGCAGAAGACCTCTCTTGTCTTGCCTGCTGCTCCCCTCAGTAGTGTTTTTCAGGAGATCTGCCTGTTGTGCTCCCCATTCTGTCTCTGATGAATCTTCTCACCCCCCACACCTCTGGTCTATACCCCAGTTATTATATGCATAAATGAATATTTATTAAATAAATAAATATTTTCATTAAGTTACTGCTTTGTATTTGTTAGAAGCATTCTCTTCATTTAAGTCACACTAAACCACATTTATGGTTGCTATTATTATTATAATCCCATTTTATAGATGGGAAAACCTCAGTTCAGAGAAGCTGTCCCTTGCTTTAATTCCAAACCAAGTAAGCATCAGAGTGAGGTTGATTTAGTGTCAGGGCCAAAGTTATCACAATGACCAATAATGAAAAGAATATGAATAACCATCAGAATAAGTTACAGTAAACAAGTGATCATATATGCTCACAATGAACTATCTGAAGTCACTGAAAATGACAGTGAGAAGGTTTCACTTCAGGTCTAGCTGAGAGGCTCCTATTTGATGCAACCCTCCTGTAGATAACAACCATAAACTCTTCACAACATATAATAAACCATCTGGAAGACCTAGGCAGTGAACCAAAGTGAAGGGGATACTGGAGGAGAAAGAATAGTTGAAAAGAACTACCAATTTCTATGGTTCTCAGACTGAAGGAAAGTAGGATCTTCAGTCTCAGGTAGACTGAAATTCTGAGAGACACCCACTGCGTTGCCTAATGGAACTCAGGATAGGATTTGGTACAATAATTGCCAGTAGACAGTCACCAGGAAAAATCTAGACAGGAGAAACTCAGAGACAGGGAGCTCCAACTTGTGTCTATGAACTACCCAAATCTCTGGGACACTAACCCTGAGCCCTGGCTGAAAGAGCAAAGTTCCAGCATCAGTGTCAGAGCTATATTTGCTGCAGGGGGGTAAGCAAGCAGACTTGAGCTTAGCTAAGTTAAAACCAAATGGAATAAATGTGCGAACAAATGCTCTCTTGGGAAACAGAAAAGAAGGAATGCAGAAAGATTGCAGAGTTTTTGTATCATATCTTTTACAACATTTGGGATACAATTCAATGTTTGATTGGCATTAGAAAGAAAACAGCAGGAAAATGACCCATTTTTACAAGAAAAGGCAACCAATGAAAACCCAACCCAGGGGCTACCCCAAATTTGGAATTAGCAGTCAATGGTTTGATAGCAGCTCTTAAAAATATGATCCAAGAAATATATATATACACACACACACACATCACACACATGTATACACACATACATATACATGCACATCCAATAATATATGCACACACACATATAAATACATACTTAAAATGACAAAATGATAGGGAAGAGAATAGATAGAATGAAAATGAACCAAATGAGAAATCTAGAAGTATATATATAAAATCAAATATTCTCTGATTGATCTTAAAAGCAAAAGGAAAGATGAAAGAAGAAAGTTAGTTACCTTGATGATAAATAACAGCAATTATTTGATATGAAGAAAATAGAAAGAAAGAGAACAAAAACATGAGCAGATCTATTCAGAGGTCTGTGGCCCAATATCAAAGAGTCTAATTTGGATAATTTTACCCCAGGGACTGGGGCAAAAAATAATGTTTAAAGAAATAGTGACTGAAGATATTTCACATAGATTGATATACATAAAATTACAATGCCAAAATTCATCAACTCTACCCCCAAAATGGATAAATACAAAGAGAAACTCATGTAGGCTCTCCATAATCAAACTTCTAAAAAAACATGATAAAGAGAAATACAAACATGAGACATTATTTTATTAAAAAAATAAAAAAGAAAAGGTCTAAATGAGTCCTAAACTGAAATACAAGAGTTAAAGTTATATAGATTTTGGAAGAAAATTAGGAGAATATCTTCTCTATTGTGAGTATAGGCATAGACTTTTTAGACTAGACACAGAATATTGTAACCATAAAAGGGAAATATCACAATTAGGCTTTATTATTAAGAACTCCTTTCTATCAAAACAACACCATTTAAAAAATGGATAGGCAAATGTTGATATAAAGTATTTGCAAAATGTATACCTGACTAAGGATTGGTACCAGAATAAGACAGACAACCAAATGAAAAATAGGTAAAATAATGGAAAAGACACTTCACAAAGGAAGATGTACATGACCAACGTCAATAGGGTAATACAAATTAAATCCACAATTAGATGCCACTAAATGCCCACAGAAATCATAAGATTGATGACCGGAAACACCAAATGTTTGTGAAAATGTGCATCAAGTGCCATCTTCATACACTGGTGGGGAGTGAAACAACTACTTTGGCAAAAGAACTGGTGGTTTCTTAAATGAATCCATAGCATGATGCAGCAATTTTACTCCTAGGCATTTACTAAAGGGAAATGAAAATACATGCATAGTATTACAGGAGTAATCATTTATAGCAGTTTATTCAGAATTGCCAAGAACTGGAGGCAACCCAGACATCCATCAGTAAGGACAGCAGATGACAAAATGTGCTAAATCCAGGTATTGGGTTACAGCTCTGCAAGAAAGAGGAATGAGCTTCTCATCTATGCAACAACATGGAAGATCTCAGAGACCTTATACTGAGTGAAAGTTGTCAAACACAAATATGTTTCTACTGTGTGATTTCATTAATTCTGCAATGAATGGTGGGAAAAATCAGGACACAATCAAGACGTGGTGGCCTCTCCCACATGAGGTATATAGTATCTGGGAGGGGTTGTGAGGGAACTTCTGGGTGATGAGGATGATTTCTGTCTTAACAGGGTTTAGTTTGCACAGTTGTATGTGTTTGTGTGGATGGAAATGTTACACATAAGATTTGTGGATGTCCTATTATATAAATCTTGTCTCAAAAATATAAAATGAACCAAAAGTCAATATTGAACGATAATTAATCAAACATGCAGATGTATTTAAGGGGTGGTATGTTAGGTATTTGTCACTTAGTTTGAAATGCACAAAAATGTGAAATGGATTGATGGGTGCATAGAGGGAAGATTGACATGTGCCCTACATGTTATTAATATAATAACCATTAAATGGTGTTACTGTTTATACAAACACATTGTAGTAAACATGATGAGGCAAGTAAAATATTAATTGTAGAATCTAGGTTATGAGTACATGGTTGTTCAGTATGCAATTCTTTCAACTTTATGTTTGAAAATGTTCATAATCAAATGGGGAAACAATGGTTCAGTAGCCGTTTTATGAGATGGCAGGGTGGGCTCGCCTCTGCTCTGAGAACATGCGGCATGACGCCAAAGCAACAGCAGTGCTGTCAGTCTGAGCATCCCTAGACCTGACCAAAAGCTCTGGAAAAATAAAGCATGGTAATGGGGGTGATATATTCACTTGGAACACTTTGAAGAAGACAGGGTAGATGCTTTAGTCATTGCCTGGTTTCATATGGAACATCTGGGAAACTTGGTTCTATTATCTTCTTTCTGGATTATCAAACAACATTCAAAATTTCTTTGTGCCAGAGGAAAAAAATCTGGCCATGCCCTCATGTTGCCTCTGATGTCCATATGGGCCACTTGATCTCCCCATTGCTTGTTTTTGTTGGTTTTTTTTTTTCCCCTCTTCCAGTGTTATGTTCATCAGGCAGGATGTCTGGAATCAGCAGACCTGAGTCCTGGCTCTGCCATGTGTTGGTTTTCAGCCATTTTGTACACTTCCCTTAACTCATTTAGACCATTTTTTCCTTTTTCAGTTTGGTCACAAAGCTGATTCTGCCACTTGTAGGTAAAACTAGCTCTCCCTCTGCATTGAGGGGAATTTTGCAGTAATTCTGCCCATGAATATGTTCAGTATGAAGAGCTTTAACAGGTTTGACTTCTAAAACATACCCTCCATCTGCAGGGGAAATTCACAAATCCAAAAACTTTCCCAGAAGTCCGGGGGACCTGATCACAAAGGAAAAAGAAAGTCTTCCCAGATATGATTCTTTGGAAAACTCAGAACACCCCATGTATAATATTTCCTTGCAATTATTTTTCAGGGACCTCTTGTCTAACACAATCAACACAGTACTGAGTTCATCTCACAGGGACCATAAAAAGTAATCTGAGGGGCCTCCCTGGTGGCACAAGGGGTTAAGCAACGAACTATGAAGCAATCCACAGCCTCTGCAGCACGAATTCGATTCCCGGCCAGGGAGCAACCCACATGGTGCAGCAGACCTCTCCTGTCTTGCCCACTGCTCCCCTCAGCAGTGTATTTCAGTACATCTGCCTGTTCTGTTCACCACTCTGTCTCTGGTGAATCCTTTCACCCCCCTTTCCTCTGGCCTGTACCACAGCTCTTGTATGCATAAATAAATAAATCTTTTTTAAAAAAAGTAATCTGAACATGCACATTCTCAGAGTACAGAAATATAAAGGGGTCTACATCTTATGCATGGCTTAGAAACCACAGTCTGTTCCTCCTGCATCCACAACAGTTTTATCATCCTCTGGCCAGACTTTTCTAGCTCAAGAATGTGGTCATTCACCCCAAGGTCATGACAGGTGAAAGTGACTGGGAAGGAAAAGCTCAATTCAAGAGCTTCTGATAAAATGTAACTGATGCTCAGTGGGAGATCTCACGTGGTAAACCTTGGTCAGGCTACTGCGCCAAGTTGATCTCGACCGGGTCACTTAATCCCTCTCCTTGCTTTGTCCTTTTGCAGACCTTGAGGACTTGGGGGAAAGTTTGTTTGTCTGTTTTTATTTGGGAGCTAACACTAGGAAGCACACATAAGGGAGTAGAGAAGAAAGGAAGGGTTGACAACAGGTGGATAAAGGAAACATTAATGGGTAGGCTACCACTGGAAGACTCAGTCCACTGGGACCCCCCGAGACAGTGTGGAGAAATGCCTCACATTTGTCCACTAATGTGCAGGGATGCTGCAGAGTTTATCTCCAGACCTTGTCCTCATTGGCTCACAGCCCCCTTTAGCATTTCTGACTCAGCAAGCTGCCAGGTGTGGGGGGGGGGCGGGCAGAAGTGGCTCTGGAGGTGGGTGGCTGTCACATGCTGAGAGGCTGCAGGGGAAGGGAGAGTTATGTCCAGGGTGAGGGTGGAACACCAAGAGGGAGGTGATCCTCTTTTTGTCTTGATTTGTCAAATTTAGCGGACAGTACCTGTAATGTTCTAAATCAACAGATTTGGATTTGAATTTGAATTATCATTGAAATTTGGCATTAGTTAATTCATCTGTAAATGGGACATATATTAGTATGTAATGAGAATTAAGCGAGATGGTGGCTGTGAAGAATGGCTCCACAGGTGCCTGCACATATTAATCAGTCACTGGAGTACAGCTTTTACATTGTAATGTATATTTATATTGGTGTATATATACTGTGTTTCACTTACATGCACAAATGGACACATGCTATAGTGTTTATATCATATCACATTAACTAATATTTGTTATATTGGTTATATTAACTATATTACTGGATTGAATTATTATACAGTGCCACAACTCCAGGGTAACTGACACAGGATCCTTTTTGGAGCCAGGCAGGCTACATTTTCTTTCTGCTTCCCCTATACCAACAAAATCTCTTTACATGAGTAAAATCATTAGATTTTATTTTATTTTTTAAATATTTATTTATGCATATAAGAGCTGGGGTGTAAGCCAGAGTTGGAGGAGGATGGTGGTGGTGAGAGGATTCAGAGACAGAGTGGGGAGAAGAACAGGCATATCTGCTGAAACACACTGCTGAGGGGAGCAGCAGGCAAGACAGGAACAGTCTGCTGTGCCATGTGGGTCAGCTCCCTGGCCAGGTATGGAACTGTTGCTGCAGTGGCTGTCGATAGTGCTGAGACTTAACCCCTTGTGCCACTATGGAGGCCCCTAGATTTTATATTTAGCTGGTGTGTTCCCAGGGGAATTTTAGGGAGCACCTGCGCCCACGGGGAGGGAGATGTGGGGAATTCTTAACATGGTGTGGGTGAGGTGACTGCTTGCCGAACTTGGGACAGGGTTATTAAGTTATAGCATCTAATGAAATACAAAGAGAAAGTCAAAGTTCCAATTCTGCTCAATACCACAAGAAGGTGATACTGTATAGCAGTTGAGAAAGATGACACACACAGGAGCACAAGCGTACACACAGGCAAGCAGCATGCAGGCTCACACACCAAGTACCCAGTGGCCTGCACTGAATGTCCTTGGTTCTTCCACCAGTCCTGCTTCTGGCTAGATTACTGATTTAGTTTATGCTTTAGAACCAGATGATTTGGGCCTCCCTGGTGGCACAAGGGTTTAAGTCTCAGCACTATGAAGCTATCACCAGCCTCTGCTGCACAAGTTCAATTTCCAGCCATGGAGCTGACCCACATGGTGCAGCAGACCTCCCCTGTCTTGCCCATTGCTCCCCTCAGTAGTGTATTTCAGTCAATCCACCTGTTCTGTTCCCCACTCTGTCCCTGGTGAATCCTCTCAGCCCCCACACCTCTGGCCTGTACCCCAGTTCTTGTATGCATAAATAAATAAATCTAAAATAAAAAAAGAATCAGATGATTTGTACTCAAGTCTCACTTCACTGTCACAGTTGTGCAAGGCTGGCGAGTTAGGTAATCAATCTGAGCTTTTGTTTCCCTGTCTGCAAAATTGAGGGTGGGGAGGACATCGGGACCTCTTGGGGCAGAGGTGTGCAATCATGAATCCTGTGAGCACAGAACCACCCACCGCACAGCGCCTGGCACAGACTTGTGCCAAGGCATCTTCGTGCTGTTAGTCTTTGAAAGGTGTTTCTTTCAGGTCTCAGCTGGTGGGAGAATGAGCTCTGAAAGGCCACGCCATCTTAAAATATCTGCATGTCATTCTAATGTTTGTAGAAGCAGAACTTTCAGGCTCACAGGAATTTTTAGAATTTTTTTTGGGGGGGCAGTCTTTCTCTAACTTTATTCTCATTAAAATGTAGATTTGGATTCGGGATGTCTAGGGCAAAGCCTGAGATTCCATGTTTGCAATAGACAGGGCAGTGCAGCTGGTCCATGGACTACAGTTTGAGAAGACCAAGACCTCATTTTTCAACTGGGGCCCAGAACACTGACGCTGAGTTGCCTGAGACTACATGGCTAGTAAAAGAGGAGTCATACCCAATACTCTTGGGTGTTTCTGACTCCAAGTGTGTGCTCCCATTGACACCCGAACAAACACTGTCAAGATTCTGGCAAGGAATTCTCCAAGGGTTCAAGGAGGACAGATATTTCTATTGATTTTTCATAGAAAGGGGGCCCAGTGATGAGTTAGAGCCCCCAGGAGAAACTAAATGTTTTCTCCTTCTGCAAAATAGAATCCTGTTGTGTGCACGCATGGCAGACACATCAGGCATTTTTCATATTTGCACACAAGCTTACAGCCATTGTGTGTCGTCAATAGATCAATCCAATTATCAGAAACTTTATCTCTGGAAACTGAATGTGTGAACTTTGTTCATCAACTGTACATTTTGTGAATTTATGAATACAGATCAAGTGTTTTCAATGAACATTTAGTATTCAATCGAGATGTGCTCTAAAGTGTGAAATACATGCACAATTTCAAAAAGGACAAAAAGGGCTGTAGATTAATAATTTTATGTTGATTACATGCTGAAATGATCATATTTGCATGAATTGGGTTAAATAAATGTACTCTTCAATTAATTTTGCATGTTCTTTTCCCCTTTTTAAATGCTTATAAAAATAAGGTAGCATAGGTGGCTTAAATTATAATTCTATTAAACACTGGCTTAGATAGATGGATAGATGGGCAAATAGCTGACAGATGGATAATATCAGGCCTATGTACTTAATTTATAATCTACACATAATACATAATTAGGTATGTGTAATCAACATATAGATACTTTACTTCAGAAGTCTCTCATGCATACCTATCCTCTCAAATTGATTATATACGCATATGTATATGATATATATTTTAACATGCTTCTTCAAACATTCAGCATAGTTAAATTTCTTCCTCATATTCTCATATTAAAATTGCCTTCCAGTGACTTGAAACAATGTCTGCTCACTCCAACATGCTTGTCTTTGAAAGTCAACCTCTTGAATTATTAGCTCGCAACTCCCCAAGGTGAACATGCCCCCCCCTCACTGATGTGTGTCTAGGGCCTGGGATACTCCCTTTCTCCTCAAAGAGCAAATGGTCTGAGCTCTAGCCAAGGCTCAGAGTTGCTTTCAGAGAAGAGCCGAGCTGCAGGTTTGCTTCCTAATAAGCATTAAGAATTTCTAATAAACATGCCAAGAAGCAAGAGGATTATAGAACAGCTAGTGTGATATTTTAGGTGAAAACAATTTTTCTATCTAGAGAAGCATCATGTTCCTTGGGGAATAAAAAGTGAAACTGTCTTCAAGGACTTCAACTGTCTCCTACCACTAAATATGCAGGGAAACATCTTTGGGCAGATTATTTAACCTCTTAATCTCCAGTCCCTTTCTCTGAGAAAAAGGGAGCTATGGAAGCACACTGCTCACAGCATCACAGGATGAGGACTAAAGAGAATGTTGCTCATAGAGATGACAGCATATTACCCAGCACAAGCACTTGGCCCACTCCACAAGCTCTCAGCCCACTCCCATTCTGAGGTAGAGACTGCTAAGGCTCAAGGTGAGTCAGGTCTCCTCTCTTCTTAGCTTGTGGAGAGCTACACTTGCTTGCCCCCTCTGCAACTGGATGGGCCTCTGCCATTATGATATCAACAAATTGTAGTAAGAATGGGGTCTGTCACTTCTAGGACAGAGCATTTACTTGTGTGGCTTCTGGAATGTTCTTTCTTTGCCATGGAGAACTTACATGCATCATGTTAAAGTGGCTGTGGTCATGGCATCAAGGGGCATGACTGCATGTGGTAGAATGCACCTCTATCCAATATTGGTTATACAGTATGAGCAACAAATAAGCTTTTATTGTTTAAGTCATTGATATCTGGAGGGTTGTTTATGACTGTGGCATAACTGAACTCGAACTGATTCACACACAATTGCCTAAGACAACTCTTTGGCTGAAATAGGTTGTTTGATTTGTACTTGTATTTATAGGGCTTTCCTATCACTTCTGAAATATAGACCAACTACAGCTTGGTCATTCCTTCCAAAGTAGTGGAAGGGTGTCTCAGCTCATCCAGCCCCACCAGTAACTTTTCACATCTTGAACCAAGTTACTACCAAGGATTTATTTTGAGGAAGTGGATTATATAAGCCTAGCTTCTTTTCTAAAACAACATGTACTTCTAAAACAGTTTTTATGACCAAGATATTTTTTTAATACTGCACCTGGCTATTAAAAGGAATGGAAACTACAGATCATAAAAATGTCAGCAGTGAAACACTTATTTCCATACAAGTTGTGAAATAAAATCAATATATGTTAACCTATTCTTTAAGAACGAAGAAAGATAAAGGGAAATTTCAATACGCTTTTTGTTATTATTTAGTTCAAATTCACAAATCTACTATTGTCTATGGCTAGATGGCACCCCTAAGGTCATTATACCCAATATCCTCAAATTGTCAGCATCAAATTTATAATGGTTTATGTCCAAATATTTAGTGATATAAATTATGTTTCCAATAATATATTTTTAAAGGATAGTTAATGATTTTATCATTTTCTAGAAGTGGAGAAAACAGATTTGTTGATGCAGGAGCAGAATTTCTTAATAAGCATGCTGAGAAGCAAGAAGATTCCAGAACGGCTCATGTGATATTATAGACGAAGACAATTTTTCTATCTAGAGAAGCATCAAATTCCTTGGAGAAAGAAAGTGAAAGTGGAAAGTGTTTTCAATGAGTCAAGGGATTTTCCAAGTGCCATTGTTTCAACTTTTCCTTCTTTCCCTATTTAATTTCCTTATCTACTTTCCCTGCAACTGCAACAATTGCCACTTCACCCCTATCTCTAGGAAAAGGACAGAAATCAACACTGACTTCAGAAACTCTGCTTTCCCCTAAAACCTTGTTGCTTGACCCCATGACGTATAGCACACAGGGGCTCAGTTTGAGGTCTCAGGAGACACTTGGACCAGGCCCTGTCCCTGCCGACCAGGTTGCCATGGGATCAGCGGTCAGAGGGAGCAGCTGGGAAACCTGACATGGATGGGGATAGCTCCAGGCCAGTGAGGCTGGAGGAAGTGTGATTGCAGGTACAGGCAACACTGGCTGGTGCCTGAGGTCCTACCACCAACCTTTCTCAGATTAAATTTTGTGTTTTCTGTATAGGCGTCTCTGGATAGTGACCTAAACTTTTCACACCTCAGTTCCTCACTTTTCAAACAACGATGATAGTAATGGTCTCTAAGTGGAGGGTTTTTACATAATTCAATGTTCTAATACTTGTAAGGCACATAAAACAACACCTGGAGTGTAGTAGGTGCTATCTGCTAGATATTTCTTAAAAAGAAAATACGGGTGAAATCTGAAATGCACCTCACTCTTCACCATTCTGTTAAAGAACCACTCGTAGCCAGGGAATTGTGGACAGAGTTGAAACCCTGATAAATATAAATGACCTTAACTGGATAAGATTGAGACTCCTGACTACCCCTCTATAGGGAGAAGCACATGAAGTCATTTTATTTGCTGCTTCATAGGATAATTTAAGAACATGCATCTGGGATACTGACCTTAAATTGAAGCAGTTACTTCTCCCTATCCTTGGGTCCCAGGGCACTGAACTGGGGAGCAAGGGAAAGGGACTTTTGGCCCCTAGCCCAGGCCTTATAAATCCTTGCAGTGAAAACATTCCGACCGGTGCATGGCGACCAAGTGTCATGATGGCCACTGGACAGAAACTGAAAAACTAGGGGTGGAGAGTGGATACGGTTGAACAAAGTAGTGAGGAAGATAGACACAGTGTTCCCTCAGTGTGCTTTCAGGCTTCCATTAAATAATGAAATTTCAGGGATGTAAAACATTCCAACCTTTTCTATCCCTCTCCCTGCTTAATCCCTCTTGCAGAATTACAGGTATATACAGAAATAACAGCATGGAAGACGAAGTCCATCAAGACCAGTCTCTATTCAGTGACAGGAAGGCTCACTGGTCAGTCATGTGAGCTGTCAGGTAACTGACTTAGAAGACCATGCCTCAGCATTTACAGAGCCTGGCTATGACCCCCCCCCAAAAAAAAGCAATAATGTAAGAATTCTACTGCCTCACATTCTTGGCTTACTCGACCCACACTTGCCATATTCCGAATGCCCCAGCATGAGTGAGCATATAGCTTGTGCCTATGAGACTGATCTCTAAAGTTAGAGTCCTGAGCTGTGCCACTAGGCAGCTTTGTGACATAGTCTTAGTTTTGATACATAAGCCTTAGTTCCTTCATTTGTAAAGTGGGTGTGAGTATCATTATGGCATTCTCTTATGGCATTTTATAGTAGGTAAGATAACACCTATAAATGATTAGAACAATGTCCTAATGCAGATACATTATTGCTTCCTTTGTAGTTCCACTGGAAGCTAGAATCTGCTATTTCTCAATTTGTAAGATCTGATTGTGGGCACCTGTCTCTTATCGATGTTCTTGGTTATCCATTTTGGTCAGGGTTGCCATTTTGCTAAGTCCTACCTGTGCCTTCTGTAAAGTGACAGTGATACCTCATCTAACAGAGTCAACTGGGGAGATTTAAAAGGTGACGGACAAATCATGCCCTGGTAGCCTGGAGTTTCAAATAAAGGTAAAAGGTTACTAGTCCAAGCTGTCAACATTCATGTTAGGCTCTCTTTCACGATGTTTGGTTTCAGTAAGAGGTAAATGTAGGAAGGAAGATAAATGTGGTCTGAAGCATTTCAATATTTGGAAGTCAGAAAGAAAGAGAAACCAGCAGAGGAGGGCTGGTCAGGGAGGAAAGAGAAGAACAAAACCAAAACAGATTACTGCTCTGCCTTTTCTTCTGCCTTAAAACATCTTTCTCCATCCTGTCTTACTTCAACGTTTTCCTAATATATTTATGTTATGTTTATCTTGACTATAATAAATCAATAGCACTAAAAATATTATAGGATGTACATTTTATCTCTAAAGTTAAATATTCAGTCAGATCCTTGGAGCATTAATCTTAGTTTGTCAAGGTTATAAAACACTAATACTTCCAATATATTAACAGAAATTGATAGTTCTTTGTATGATTACTTGCTATCATTTCCTTGCACTACTGAACTTGGAAGGGCCCATTTTACAGATGTGGAAACTGAGGCTTAAAGGGATGGGGTGACTTTTCCATGTACTCAGTGGTGACAGACATGTAAAAGGTAAAGTTCTTCTCAAGTCTAAGTATGTGTTCTTCACCATTTCCCTGCATAGCCTCCCTACAACTTGATGAAGATTACTGATGGAGAGAGTGAGTTGCCTTCTGTTGACCTAAGATTTGGTTGTGAGGGGATTAAGAGGATCAATAGATATGTAATGAATGAGAGCAAAGACAGGGGTAACAAAGATGCATGGCTGCTAGGGAAGTGAACTCAGCTACCATCTGAAGGTGTTTGCACACCTAAGTAACAAGCCAGGCCGGAAGAGGATAGTTGCCAGTAGAAGCTTAGAAACTAGGATGTCCCCATGGAGGCAACATTGGCAGGGTCTAGTCTGGAGGCAGAAGCTGCTGAGGCCTTAAATCATCCAGCACTTGAGTGGCACAGCTCGGAGTGGAAATGGCATAGAGAAGCGATAGGGGTCCTCAGTCTGATGCTGTCAGTGGAATGTGTAGCCAGTTCTTCCAGCTTACATTCTCTTCCGCTTATGACCTGGTTCTCCA
Source organism: Talpa occidentalis (assembly GCF_014898055.3). Taxonomy (NCBI): domain Eukaryota; kingdom Metazoa; phylum Chordata; class Mammalia; order Eulipotyphla; family Talpidae; genus Talpa; species Talpa occidentalis. The sequence goes on along the minus strand of NW_023601754.1, from coordinate 19,267,169 downwards.
CAATGGCTGGAGCAGAAGCAGAAAATGTGCTGACCACGTGGACACTGAGTACCCAGCCTCTTGGACAGCAATTCTTCTTTGTAAATTAACAGACTGACTTCACACAGGGAGAGAATTTGCTGATCATTTAGGGTTTGTATATCTCAGCATCTGTTATAGTTATTCCTCTTTTTAAATTAATAGGTTGGCTTTGAGTAGGAAGGGAAAATGCTGATCACATGAACTTTGGGTGTTCCAGACCTGGTCACACTCATTTCTCTTTGCAAATTAGTAAATTGGCATTCAGTCTTATAATCCCTTTTGTAAGTGGCAGCCCTGAGATATGGTTGGGACTTTAGGTCAGCAACATCAGGAGGGTCCTGGTTATAAGGACTCCCAGCCCGGCTGGGTGACAAAATTGTCCCTGCTTGCTCAGAACTTTTCTTGTTTTTAGCTCTAAAAGTCTCAGTGTGATAACCGTGCCGATCTCAGGAAAACCAGGATGGCTTGTTTAGGACTTTTACATCTTGGCAAACTCCTCAGTCCATAGTTACCTGGTAGTCCAGACACTTGTTGAGGAAAACCTAACAAAATCATGTAGCCGAGATAAAGCCAAAGTGTTTCAGGAATTACTTGCATGTGCCAAAGTCAAGTTTTACTGTCTAATGATTTCTCCATATTACACCACAATATAATACATGAGTATTTCATCTTACACCTCTTAAGATGCTTAACAGAAGGTGAGCCTTACACTAACACACAGGAGTTTAGATGATTGTCTTATACCTGGACTGCATCCAAGCTGCAGTTCTTCCTGGCTGAAGACAGTCTGCATTCTTATTTGTCGATTCCAAAGCCACATGCCAGTTGCTACAGGGAGGTGTGCATGGCCTGGCAGAGCTTTGCAAGTGGGAGTTTCCCTGGTTATATGTGCCATGGTGCCCCTCCCTCTTACCCCCATATGGAGCGGGAAGACACAGCAGCAACAGCAACATATCTGAAGAGTGAGCACCCCAGTCAGTCTTTACTCTCCATTTCATCTAATGAACAGAAATTCTATGGAAGCTCACTTTTCCTCGCTCTCACCTTCAGCCTAGCTGGCCATATTCCCTTCTCCAGGCTCCACTCACCTCTGTAATACTCCTCTTTCTTGGATGTCCTTCTACCTCAAAGCTGCTTCTATACCCTCTAAATTTTGGGGTTCCTCTGGGTTAACTTCAGGGATCTCTTCCCCTTCTATAGCTGTGCCACTCAATGAACAGCCACGAGTCACATGTGAGCAGGGGACTGGTCTGAAATTGAAATGTTCTGGGACAGATTTGATTTTGGAAACTTAGTATAGGAAAAGTAAAATCAAATATCTAAATATTTTTATATTGACTAAAGGATGGAATGATAATTATGAGACACATCAGCTTAGGGATGATATTGTTAAAATTAATTTTGTTCTTACCTTTTAAATGTGAGTACCAGAACATGAAAATTTGCATATGTGCTTCCCGTCAAATTTCTATCAAGCATTGCTGCCCTACAGTCTCCTCCTGCATGGCCTCAGTAACACTTAGACAACTTTACACTGACTTTCAGATATGAATGTGAGACCCATGCATCTAGCTTTAATTGGGGTTGAACTTTTATTGATATCTCCACATGGACATCTCACAAATTTCTCAGACTTAACCTGTTCGAATCTTGATTCTGTCCCTTCAACTTGCCTCTTCCCAACTTATCTAACTGTCCCCCAAGGCTCTCCCCAACAAAAACAGCTTTGAAGATGGAAGAAAGGGTCATGGGTGCCTCTAGGAGTTGGAGGAGGCAAGGACTATACCCTGCTGTTGAGCCACCAGAAGGCACCAGCCTGCTGGCACACTGATATTTTACCTTGTAAGACTTGTCTTGGACTTCTGCCTCCAAAATTGTAAGAAGATAAATTTCTGATGCTGTAAGTCACCATGTTTGTGCGAATTTTTATAGTGGTGTTAGGAGACCAGTAGAGATAAATAGGACCACCCTTGTGCCATGGCCCCCAGACAACCCTTGTCAAGTCCTGTCATGTCCACCTCCAATTACATTCTAAGTCTATCCACTGCTCCCACTGACCTTAGGCTGGGATGACTGTAATAATGATCTAACCCTACCTTCCTTAGGATAGATTAAAAATGGATGCAATTCTTTGTCAATCTTCCCATTAAGAAGAGGTGGTGTCTACTTCTCCTCCCCTTGAATTTGACATCCTTCTGGGCTATTTGAAAGGACAGAACACAATGGGAGAGATGCTGTGTAACTTCCAGGGCTGCACCTGGAGGTCTGCTTTTTTGGATCATTCCCCTTGAAAGTCAACCACCATGTAAGACCTCTGATAAGCTATGAGGCCGCTCAAGGCAGCATATGGAAAGAGGCCACACAAAGAAGCACTGTGGTGCCAGATACATGAGTGGAGTTCTGGAATTGATTAGCGTGTTAGTGACGGAAAACAGCTGAGTGAGAGACCCAGCTGATGTCCAGTAGAAGTCTGCCTGTAATTTTCACCTGGAGGAACATGACCAAATAGAAGTGCTGCTATTTTAAGTCTCTGGTTTCAAGGTAGTTTGTCGCACAGCAATAGAGAACTGAAGCATCATTGTCACTCACAGAACTACACTAAGGCATCTGGGACACAGCAGCCAGGAGGGTCATTTCACAGTGATGCTGAGGACATGCTCTTGCCTCCCATTGCACTGAGAGGAAACTGAAGTTCCATCATCTGCCACTCGTGCCCCTGATCCCGGCACCCAGCCATCAGCCATCACAGGCATCAGTGGATATTTATGGTCTAATGGCTATTCAATTAGAAATGCTCTTATTAGTCTAATACCTCTTTATGGGAGCACTGCCTATGTGCCAGATAGTGAGCTACATGATCAGGACAAAATGGAGAACTGACTGGCATGGGAGATGGACACTGATCAAGAAAAGAAACAATGTTTTCAAAAATTACAAATTGTGACCAATACTATGAATGCAAAGCACAGATACACACAAGGCATTATGGCACAAAATTAACAGGGCGCACCTAATTCAGGTAAGGTGATAGGAATGGCTTCTTAGAGGGGGTCATGTTTAATCAGACATGTAAAGGGAAAGAACTTGATATTATTCCTAGTCCTAACTCCACCTTTCCAGATTCAAAGCCCAGAGCCAATGTCCCAGAGAGGTCATCCAATTATCCTGGTCCTAAAATCTCTGCCATCCAGACACTGTTCACTTTGCTCACATACTTCCTTCTTTGTTTTCCTCTGCTCTGTCCACTGCCCCCTTGAGCAGGCACACTATCTCAGCTTCCAGTCTCCAGCCCTAGTTCCCACCACCTCACCAAAGGGCTCCTCTAGCAAATAATCACCTCTTAGTCACTGTGACACCTCAGTGCCAATGTAAGTGTGAGCATTAATATAAGCACTGGGAAACCCAAAGTCTACTTACTTTTCAATAATGTTGGGCAGAAATTACTCACAAAAGCTATATATAGAGGTGGGGTGGAACATCCTTCTTTTTGCTCTTTTCCTTTTCTATCTTTGCAAATACTATTATGGAGATTTTAACTATTTATGACAGAGCCCTTTGGTTTCATGAGCTCTTCGGTATTGAAATAATTTGGTGTCAATTTTGCAGTGGCTGGGTGCCCTTGAGCCTCTGATGTTGGACCCTGGTACATGGGAGAACGTCTCCTCTCAACCAATGATGGTGTGTAAGAGGAATTTTCAGCTAGGAAAAGCATTTCTCACTCATTATCTGTGGCTGTTCCTGCTAATTACTCATTGCATGGTTTTCCCACATTGGCACAGGGAGAAGGCTACTGGCAAACTATTTTTTTTTTTAAGTGAGTGTATTACTTTTGGTTTTTTAAGATTTGCTTTATTTATTTATGCACACAAAAGCTGAGGTGTAGGCCAGACATATGGGAGGTGGGGGGTGAGAGGATTCACCAGAGACAGAGCGGGGAGCAGAACAGGTGGATCTACTGAAACACACTGCTGAGGGGAGCAGCAAGAGAGACAGGAGAGGTCTGCTGCGCCATGTGGGTTAGCTCCCTGATAGAACTCATGCTGCAGTGGCTTCCAATAGCTTGATAGTGAAGAGACTTAAACCCTTGAGCCACTAGGGAGGCCCTGGGAAACTATTTTGAAAAGAGGATTTGCATGCACCATTATGGGACTTTGCACGCTATGGTTTAAGGGACACAGAAAGTCCACACACCCAAGCATGACCACTCTGCCACTCTGGTGCAGCATTTCAAAGGTCTACTGTTCAATTAACTTCTTTGATGGGTAGCAGGATTAAAGTACCCTGGTGCATGGGAAGGTAACACACTATCAGAGATGGGAAATGCACTTGACCAGGAGCCTGCAAAGCTCTAGTGCCAGTTCTCCTCTGTGTGTTATGACCATGGAAGAGAACCTTAGCATTTGAAATGCAAGACTATGTTTCTCAGTTGTAAACTGAGAGATCAGAGTATAAATGTATGCATTAATTCCTGTATTCACTCTGCCAAAGGGTACTATTTAAGTAATCACTATGTGCCAGGTCCTGCCACTTACACTTACACTAGCGTAGCTGTTAGCTAGGGAGGGCAAACACTTGGGTGACAGGCATATGCTGCTCACAGGTGCGGGAGATGGGTGAGTGTTAGGAAGATGGTACAGGCTGGTATTGGTCACTTAAGGGGCAATGAAGGGAAGCTACCTAGAGATGATCTGTATTCCACAATGAAAGACAACAGGTGCCCAGTTGGAACCCACAAGGTCACAATAGACTATGAGAATTGATAAGAGCTAAACCATTTTCCACACACTTCCTTGTTTTACATAAACTAACATCTTAACTCAGATTCCCATGAGCTTATATAATGAGGTGAGGCGAGCAGAGCATGAAGTTTAGGAGTGTGGTTCCAGCCACATACCTGGAACTTACTATTGCATAATTTATTATAAGTTCTGAGATTTGGGGCACACTGCTTAACCTCTGCACACCTACTAGTCTCTGTGGATTAGATAATATTACCTGAGTTTATATAGGGACACTGAGCAAGGGCTCAGTCAGGCTCAGCCCTTCACTCTCCTCCTCTCTTTCTCTCTTCAAAGGAATCAATTATGAATCTTTGCAGTTCATATCCAAATCAGGTTTTGGTTTTATACAAGAATGCTGGAATTTTAGAAAAGCAGATCGATATGTTTGATGATATCGTTTTTCAGATGGATGGAATGTCTGAATCAAATGGCTAGTTTTCTCTAATTCAGCCCAAGGAAGTGTGGCAGGAGGAAGCATCAGCTCCATACCTCTTACGTTAGTAAGACTATCATTTTTTTTAAATTTTATTTTTATATTCCCCATTCAATTACAACCCCCTTATTTTGACCCCAATCCCTCCTCCCCCCACCCCCCAAGTGTGTCTCTGGTTCATAGTTGTTTGTTGATTTTGATTTTTTCTTTCTTAGTTCTTCTTTTTCCTGGTCCCTTATTTTGGTTTTCTAGATTCCTGCTATGAGTGAGACTGCTATCATTTTAAGGGATATTGATACACCAGATGAAATCCAGTTCTTGAGGAGGTCATGGGAATTTCTGAAGCCACAGCTACTTTGGATTTGAATGGTAAAAGTCCGGGGCCTCCCCGGTGGCGCAGCGGTTGAGCGCTGGGTTGCGAAGCTGCCCGCGACCTTTGCGGCGCCGGTTCGATCCCCGGCTGCTCCCCGGTCACCGGAGGAGGGTCCCGCATGGCGCGCGGACCTCTCCTGCCGCCCGCTGCTCCCCTCAGCAGTGTACTTCGGTCCTTCTGCCTGCTCTGCTCCCCGCTCTGGCTCTGGTGAATTCTCTCACCCTCCCGCGCTTCTGACTGTACCCAGTGCTTGTATAAACAAAACAAACAAACAAGCAGACAAATAAATAAATGGAACATGCCTCTATAAAAAAAATAAAAAAAATAAAAAAAAAATAAAAAATGAATGGTAAAAGTCCTGGGTCTACAAGATGATGAGACAAGGAAGCTTGTGTGAATTGAACACCTGCTCATTTCAGGTGAGATGAGTATCTGTCTCCAAGCTCTACTGGAGATTCAACATGTACATGGATCAGGAAACTCACCCTCGAGGCCCAGGTTGTCCTCTGACTTGTGGTGCACAAGCCTGGCAAAGCCCACAGTGGTGGCTGAGAAATTCTAGGGCCACAGAGAAGTGCTATAGGCCCCTGCAGCTACAGCAGACATCCCAGTGCCCCTGCTGGGTCACAGCCTCACCAACACAGCTGCAGCCCTGCTGCAGTCCTTTGTTCTAAACACAAAGCAATAGACACCCCCAAGGGCAACTCTCAGTCCATGGGAAGTGGGGAGCCTGAGGGTGGAGGCTCCAGCTGCTACATTTTGCAGGTGGATGATTCTGGGAGGTAGTCCAGGGAGTTCTCAGAGGTCTTAGTAGAACTGAAGAAACACATCCTGCTACTTATGGGAGCAGCCTCAATAGTCACCTTTGATTGGCTTTCCTCCTACCCTGTCTCACTCTGCTTTCACCCTCCTCTGCAGTAAAGATCCTGTGTTCAAGCCCTCAGGTGTTGCTTTCCAAGAACCCAACCCAAGGCAAATGTGGACTAGTACATCTACTTTTGAATTCACATAGACTAGCACATAGCAAGGGGTACTATCCGGTGGGGGCAGGGGAGTGGTGAGCAAAACAAAGCAAGAAAATATCCTTGCACAGCCTTGCTGCAGACCTATAACAGAAATTATCTTATCACTAGTGTCTCTGAGGTCAGTGATTCTTTTTCTCTGACTGCACATTTGTTTTTAAAACCATCCCAAAGCTGACTTCAAAAGCTTTCTAGTTTGTAATGTATTACCTAAGTTGCTTTTTGTTGTTGTTCTTTCTTGTGTGTCAAATTCTATTTCTGCAGGAGACACTGTCACAAGAAGAACATCGTTATCATGGACACATCATTATTGTCTTCATGCCCCTGGTCAGGGGAGCTTAGGAGAGGAGACGGTCCTCTTGGTGGCCAGAAACCCCCACCTATGATATTTTTCAGCTCTGTGGAGGGAATTCTGACAAGAGCATTTATCAGAACAAATGACACCCCTGTAATCTGTGAGGTCACAAGGGCATGCTCATTGGGAAAACAAAATGAATTATTTGACATCCACACATTGAAACACAAAAATAGCAGACCATCAAGGAAGGACAAATATGTTTCTAGAAGAATTTGGCCAGTGGCACAAATGAAATCCCCACTCAAAGCACCCAGGCTTCTTTATTTGATGACTGAAGTGAAACCTAGGTATTCTATAATAAATGATAAAGATGGGCAAAAAAATCTAAAGAAAGCTCGAAAAGGAGGAGGAACTAAATTCACACCCCAAATCTGACCTAGCACTTAACTGACAAAGCACAACAAACAAATTTGCATTCAGTGCTAAAAGATATTATTTAATTATTGGCATTTTTACGAAAATAAAATTTCATGGAGTTAAATATCCTTAGTTAAAAAAAAGTCACGATGACCTAAAACATTTTTTAAAGTTATTTTTACAATATCCTCCCTACCATATTTTAATGTCTCTAAAATTCAGAAATAAATCTTATGATTGATGTTAAGGAAGGACTGTGTCCATATTGTTTTTTCTAAGTGATGTCTAAAATATAAGTAATCTCAACTCACACTCTCGTCTCAACCTCTGCCCTCCCTCACTTCTGGGATGAAAGGCGCTTTAGCTCCAGGGATTAGAGTTAACAATGCCAGGTCTCAAGAGGCTTTAAGATGTTACAGGCACAAAGGAATGTTCTAGAAGGGAGGATAGCACGAGGTTCTAAAGGACTTCCCGTGTCAGAGTAAGGATTCAGGGTTACAGTGGATAAGGGGCAAGTATATTCATTCCATCTTTTTTCCCTTATTGAAATGTATTGAAATTACCCCTTTTTTTTGCATTTTAAAAAATCTTTCCCCCCCACCACCATCTCTTGTGTCCCCTTGTTCCTTTCCCTGTCCCCTTCCTTGTGACCTCAGAGCCCTTGGAATGTTTGTTGATGCCTAGTAATTTTTGGAAGTGTGAGTATATTTAACTGACACCAGAAATGTGACAATAAGAAATATTTGTTACAATTCCGATAAAAATCTCAATGACAGGATTCAACGAAATAGAACAAATAGGAGCCTCCCTAGTGGCTAGGGGTTAAGTCACTGGGCTATCATGCTATCACCACTGTGACCTGAGTTCAATCTCTGGCCAGGGAGCTAACCCACATATGGCTCAGCAGACCTCTCCTGTCTTGCCCATTGCTCCCCTCAGCAGTGTATTTCAGTAGCTCTGCCTGCTCTACTCCCCACTCTGTTTCTGGTGAATCCTCTCACCACCCCTCTGTACCTTTGGCCTATAGCCCAGTTCTTGTATGCATAAACACATAAAAATAAATCCTTTTTAAAAAAGCAATAGTGGCCTCCCTGGTGATGCAAGGGGCTAAGCATCAGCACTATGAAGCAATCTGCAGCTACTGCAGAACAAGTTTGAACCCTGGCAAGTGAGGTGACCCACATGGTACAGCAGACCTCTCCTGTCTTGCCCGCTGCTCCCCTCAGCAGTGTATTTCAGTCAGTCTGCCTGTTCTGCTCCCCGCTCTGTCTTTGGTGAACACTCTCATCTCCCCGCACCTCTGGCCTACACCCCAGCTCTAGTATGCATAAATAAATAAATCTTTAAAAAAATAAAAAAGAAATATTGACAAAATTCATATGGAACATAAAAATACTTCCCATTCTCATTCCCACAGTTTTCCTGACTAAAAGGAAGAATAGAGGGATCACACTTCCAGACTTCAATCTATACTACAAAGTATAATAATTAAAACAGCATGGAACTGTATGGAACAGCATAGAACAAAAACAGACACACAGACTAATGGAATTGAATAGAAAACCCAGAAATTAAGCCATACATATATGGACAACTAATCTTTGACAAAGGAGCAAAGAATATGCAATGGAACAAGGTCAGTTTGTTCAATAAATGGTGCTAGGAAAACTGGACCATCACATACAAAAGAATGAAACTACTACAACCTCACACCATGCACTCAAAATGGATGAAAGATGAACATAAGACCTGAGACCATAAAATATAGGTAAAACAATAAATGACATACATCTCAGAAACATTTTTAAAGACATTTCCTGAAGCAAAGAAAGTGAAGGAAAGATAAACAGCTGGGATTACAACAAACTAAAAAGCTTCTGTATAGCAACAGAGATAATAACCAAAACAAAGAGACATCCTACTGATTGCACTCCATACAACTGATAAGGGACTGATTTCAAAGATCTTCAAAGAGCTCACATGACTCAACAAAAACAATGCAAACAATCCAGTCAAAAAAATGGGCAGAAGAGCTAAAAAGGCACTTCCCCAGAGAGGAAAAGCAAATGGCCAACACACATATGAAAAAAAAATGTTGAATATCACTTATAAACAGGGAAAAGCAAATCAAAACCACAAGGAGATACCACCTCACACCAATGAGAAAGGCACATATTAAAAAAAAAAAAAAAAGGGCAACAAGTGCTGGCAAGGATGTGGAGAAAAAGGAACTCTCCTACACTGCTGATGGGAATACAACTGGTCCAACTGCTATGGAAAGCTATGTGAAGGTTCCTCAAATTACTAAAAATTGAGCTACCATATGATCCAGCAATTTCACTTCTAGGAATCTACCCAGAGGACACAAAAAATATTAATTCAAAAGGAAACCCACACTCCTATGTTTATTGCAGCACAGTGAACAGGGAGGGAAAGGGATTAAAACAGGGTCAGGAAGACCACAAGAGACTATGGTGATGGCTCACGGGTGTCTTGGTGGTGGGAATTCTGTGGGGACTATACCTTAAAGGAGAAATCAAATATTGTACAAAAATAAACAACAATGTAAGAACTATATAAACATTAAAATATAAAAGAAATATTTGCTACCTTAGCAAAAGAGTCATCCAGTTGTTACTATTCTCTCACTTCCAACTTTTAATTAAAACACAATTTTATCATTCATATGCTAACTTGCAAAAAATATCAATGCACAGTTTGATGAATTTTTTGTGGTAGCTCATATAACCATCATGGAGATGAAGACGTTTCATACTGCAAGCACCCCAGAAATAACCCTCATTGTCCCTCCAAAGAACCGCTGTTCTAAATTCTACCACAATAAATTGGATCTGAGTCTTGTGGAACTTGATCTACATGGATTTCTCCTTTATCACTGGCTTTTACATGGACTGTTATGACTATGGGTTCTAGGGCAGTATAGCTTCTTTTTAGTTATTGCTACATAATAAACAAATAATAAAGTTTACCCATTTGTCTCTTGATGGGTTTTGGGGTGCTCCCAGTTTTTGACTATTATGAACAGTGCGCTGAGCATTCTTGCAAGAGACTGCCAGTGTTCATATTTATGTGGTTTTTCTAGGTGTAAATCTGGAGGTGGGATTTCCAAGACAAGGGATGTTTACCAGGTTGGGAGTGCCAGTTGCTGCACATCCTTGCCAAACTTGATGTTATTAGTTGTATTTCTAAGTCATTTTGGCTACTGTGTGAAGTAGTGGGTGCTTTTGGCTGTGCGTGGGTTTAGTTAAATACATTTGAAGTGGTGTGATCCTATAACTCTGAATCATTTACAGTGCCAATGCCGTCTCAATTTTAAAAAAGCCTTTAAAAATATTTAGTGGGGGCCTCCCCTGGTGGCGCAGGCGGTTGAGCACCGCACTGTGAAGCTGTCCGCAGCCTCTGCAGCGCCCATTTGATCCCAGCCGGCTGGTGAGGGTCCCACATGGCGAGGTAAACCTCTCCTATCTCGCCAACTGCTCCCCTCAGCAGTGTATTTCGTCAATCTCCCTTTTCTGTTCCCGGCTCTGTCTCTAGTGAATCCTCTCACCCTCCCGCCCATCTGGCCTGTACCCTGGCTCTTGTATAAATAATTAAATCTTTAAAAAAAAAAATAGTGGTAATTTGGATATCTTCTTTTGTAAACAGTCTGTTAAAATTCATATTAGTTTTAATTGGGTTATCTGCTCTTGTTATTGTTCTGAGAAATTATTAATGTATCTTAGATAACTATCACATAATATACATTAAAACAAATATTTTCCTCACTCAAGCCTGCCTTTCCACTTCTTACACGGTATATATTCGTGAAGTCCAACTTATTCATCTTCTCATTCATATACATAAAAATAGGTGACTAATAATTTGCCTTTCTTTTAATGTTCAAGTCAGCTATTATGATGAAGGCTAGGTGACCTTAAAAATTAAACTGAAGGGCCTCCCCGGTGGCGCAGCAGTTGAGCGCTGGGCTGGGAAGCTGCCCGCAGCCTCTGCAGCGCCGGTTCGATCCCCGGCTGCTCCCCGGTTCGATCCCCAGCTGCTCCCCGGCCACCAGAGGAGGGTCCCACATGGCGCGCAGACCTCTCCTGCCACCGGCTGCTCCCCTCAGCAATGTACTTTATCAGTCTGCCTGCTCTGCTCCCCGCTCTGGCTCTGGTGAATTCTCTCACCCTCCCGCGTTTCTGACTGTACCCAGTGCTTGTATAAATAAATAAATAAATCTTTAAAAAAATATTAAACCGAAAAGGGATTCACATTTACTATTTTCTGAATGATTTTTATAAGATTGATGTAGTTGTTTACCTAAGTATTTGTTAGAATTTACCATGAATTTCTCTGCACTGAAGTGTCTATAGTCTATACAGTTTTAACTTAATAGATATAGGACTCAAAGAGTTTTTTTATTTCTTCTTGTGTATGCTTTGGTAAGTTGAAATTTTTTTTTAGCAATTTTGCTTAATTTTCAGTTGATATTTATAAGTATATTCACAATGTTCTGTTCTTGTACTTTTTATAACAAGAGGGTCCTTAGTGATGTTTCCTTTCATATTATTTCATTTATTCCTCTTATTGGTGATCTCGCCTATTTTTTTTGGGGGGTTGATTTTTATTTTATTTCTTTATTTATTTTTAAAAGATTTATTTATTTATGCAAGTATGGGGGTACAGGCCAGATGCGTGGGAGGGTGAGAGGATTCACCAGAGACAGAGAGGGGAACAGAACAGGTAAAATGACTGAAATACACTGCAGAGGAGAGCAGCGCACGCCACAGCAGAGGTCTGCCACGCCATGTAGGACCCTCGCCAGCCTGCCAGGATGGAACCCACGCTGCAGAGTTTACAGATAGCTTCACAGCACTGCTCTCAACCACCTGCGCCACCAGAGGAGGCCCTCCTTTTTTTTTTTTTTTCTTGTTTACTCTTACTAGGGGCTTAATAATTTATGAAACTTTCAAAGAAATTTGTGGCTTTCTTGTATTATTATTTTTGTACTATTTCTAGTATTGCATATTTACTTTCATTTTATAGACTTCTGCTTTGATCTTTATTATTTCTGTCCCTCTATTTTCTTCAAGTTATGTTTGCCAGCCTATGATTTAGATAATTGATTTTTGGCTTTTCTAATTATATATACAAAACTACACATTTTTCTGTATTTTATGTGTACACCATGAATAAAATATTATATTCCATCTAAAATGTTTTCTATTTCCTACCATTGTTTCTTGAAATCTATTGCTTAGTTTCCAAACATGTGGGGATCCTCTAGTTTTCTTTGTGTTTTTGGCTTCTGGTTTAAATATACAATGAACACACATGATTTCTACCTTTTTTTTTTTTTTTGAGTAACATTGGTTTATAACACATGTGATTCAGAGGCATAGCATCACACCTCTTCAGATGCATGTCACATCACTTCTCAGCCTTTTGGCTAAGATCAAGTGCAGATGCATGTCACAACACCACACTCACCAACAAGGCACACTCAGCCCTCCATTAGTCCATCGTGGCACCTCCCCATCTTGTAGCGTGAATTCCACAGATAGATTTCCAAGGTTTATTATCAGTTTGGTTTTATCTGAGAATTTGTTTTGTTTCTCCATATTCCATATGTAAGTGAAATCATCTTGCATTTTCTTTCTCCTTTTGACTCATTTCACTTAGCATTATCTCCTTCAGTTTTATCCATGTTGTTGCAAAAAGCAAGAAGTCATATTTTGTAATTTAGTAGCATTCAGTTGCTTATATATAACACATTTTTCTAATCCACCCCTCTGTTCTTAAGCACTTAGGGGTTGTTTTCATACTTGGTTATTGTAAATAGGACTATAATGTATATAGGAATGCATAGATCCCTTCAAATTAGTGTTTTTGCATAGATACCTAAGGATGGAATTGCTGGCTCATAATTGGTAGATCTATTTTTAATAGTTTGAGATGCACCCATTCTGTTTTCAAGGGGTCTGGATGAGTCTACATTCCCATTGGAAGTGTACAAGGATTCATTCTTCTCCACATCCTACTAACACCTGTTGTTTTTGGTATTTTTGATATGAGTCATTTTCAAATGGGTGTGAGATAGTATGTTGTGTTCCTGATTTGTATTTCCCTGATGATAAGTGATGATGAGCATTTTTTTTTTTTTTATGTACCTTTTGGCCATCTGTATGTCTTCTTTGGAGAAGTGCCTATCTAGCTCTTGTGCCATTTATTGATTGGGTTATTTGTTTTCTTTTTGTTAAGCTGCATGAGTTCTTCAAGTATTGTGGATATCAGCCCTTTGTCAGATGTATGATGTGCAAATATTTGCCCCCATTTAAATGGGTGTCTTTTTGTTTTATAGATAGTTTCACAGTATAGCAGCTCTAGTGTAGATCTTTTGAAATTTGTTTAGATGTGCTTTTTGACCAGCTTATTTTTTAGGTGCAGTGTTCTATTCATACTACAGGAATTTTCATTATGCTTATTTATATTTAGATTAACTGCTATATTAGCTATGAAGAGGCATAACATTGCTAGTTATGATTATGGGTTTTTCTATTTTTACCATTCATTCTGCATTATATGTTAGTTTTATTTTATATCTGTTATTGACGGCATCCAAATTTAGGGCTATTAAATCTTTGAGTTGTATAGTTTTATAATTGTGAAATATCCCTTTTTATCTGTCATTAAACTTCTTTAGCATGTTTCCTCTGATAATAGCATAGCTACACCAACATTTTTTATTATTATTTATATGATAAATTTATTTAAATTCTATTTTTAGTATACATGCTGCTGAAGAGAACACTTTATTTAAATTCTAATCTGTGGTCATTCTCTCTTTACTAGACAGTAGCATTTAGTACTTACTAAATATCAGACATGTTCTAAGAACTTCACATGCATTTAGCTCATTCAACTTTCATATTATCCTTAAGAGCTAAGTACTATTTTTATTCACATTTCACAATTAAAAAAAGGTTAATCTTCAAAAGGTAAAAATAATTTTTCACAAATTATAAGGCTGATCAATTCCAGAGCTGGGGTTTAAGCCCAGGAAAATTGATTCCTCCACTTAATCTATTCAATATCTGACTATATAACCTTCCCTGCTAGATTCTATGTGGAAAGAAAAACCAAGATATCTTTGCACTTTGGATCAATTTATGCAACCTATTTACTTTCCCAAATACTATTTTATAAAATGTCTATTTTATTAATCATTGCGGATGGCCTTTTACATTGTTCTTATTTAAAGTTTTATTTCAAAAAGTTCCATTTTTGCTTTTCTAAATGTCCCTAAATTTTTTATGGGTCTTCGTAGCATATATTCTATAAGAAATATGGATTAAAAAAAAGAAATATGGATTATGGTTTTCTGCCATGTATGGCAGAATTCAGGGAGAGATGAAAATATATTAACTTGAATTGTTAATCTTACATCTTATTTCTATAGGATGCTGAGCTTTTTCTTGCCCAAGAAATGTTGACAGCTTGGATTTATAACAATGCATTCAGAAACCTTGAGGTTTATAACAGAAAATAATGTATCATTAGGCACTCTGAAAGGATAATGAGGCATTTACTACTTCTTGCTCATTTTGGTAAAGGTTTCTAGAAATAAACATTAACTTGTATGGACTTGACATATGGATCATTCATGAAGTAAGCAGAGAATGCACAATATAGTTAGCTGCTTGAATTATTTCCCCATAAATTATTCATGCTTCTAATTTATCTAACCATTTTCCTTTTCTTACAATATCTGAATTATTCTCATTTCTACATGACAGCAGTGCATTAGCATCAATGAGGGCAAAGTTAACAAAAAAGTTGGCCAAAGAAGTCATAGTCAAAATTAATCAAACAAATAAAGAAAAAAGAGCTGTGTCTCTCGGGGAAAATAACCCAAGTTTTGGTCCTAGTTTCCCTCAGGAACTTGAATGTTTTATTCCTA
The DNA here is from genome assembly GCF_014898055.3 of Talpa occidentalis. Taxonomy (NCBI): domain Eukaryota; kingdom Metazoa; phylum Chordata; class Mammalia; order Eulipotyphla; family Talpidae; genus Talpa; species Talpa occidentalis. The sequence goes on along the minus strand of NW_023601754.1, from coordinate 19,251,864 downwards.
AGGAGACTGGAAGTAATATGATAGTTACTGCAAGTTCTACATAGAACTACACTCAGTGATAAGTATAACAAGGCTCATATAAGGCGGTCAAGGTTAGTAGTTGGAGATTTCCTGAGAGAGCCTATTCTAAAAATAATCCTAGCACATTTGCAGAAGTATTAAGCTTCTTAATGATATCCAGGTTATAGTCTCCCACACCCTAGCATTGAAAATTATGTAATTTGTAAAACTTGCAAGTATTCATGTTTATGTAGCATTATTTTCACCATGATTAATTATAAATGTCCAAAAAAAAAAAAAAAAAACAAAAAAACAAGAAATCCATAGCAACTACTTCACCTATTGGCATATGCCATTTTTTAAAAAGATTTATTTATTTATTTATACAAGCACTGGGTACAGTCAGAAGCGAGGGAGGGTGAGAGAATTCACCAGAGCCAGAGGGGAGAGCAGAGCAGGCAGACTGATGAAGTACACTGCTCAGGGGAGCAGCGGGTGGCAGGAGAGGTCTGCGTGCCATGTGGGACCCTTGCCCAGCAGCCGGGCATTGAACCGGCGTTGCAGAGGCTGCGGGCAGCTTCACAACCCGGTGCTTAATCACTGTGCCACTGGGGAGGCACATATGCCATTTATTTAGCTCACAATATACATTATTAAATAATAAGTAAATTGTTTGGCTAATTCCTCCTAATATGGTCTTCATTTCCATAAATGTATTACAATCCACTTACACCAAAGAGAGATAGATGTGAAAGATACCATATTATCAAATAAACCAATCAAAACCTAGAAATCAAACTGTAGAATTTAGGCAACCAGATAGGGTAGATAAAGTTAGGGAGGAGGCAAAGAGGGGAGAGGGACCAATGGACTATAGTAGACGATTATGGGTGCTTTGGTGGCCAATGTGGTGTAGTAAAAAATACCTCAAGAGGTCCAAACTGTACTGCTGAATCATATACAGTGTTGTAAACCAACATTACTTCAATAAAAAATAATAATTAGGGCCTCCCTGGTGGCGCAGGTAGTTGAGCGCAGCGCTGTGAAGCTGTCTGCAGCCGCTGTAGCGTGCGTTTGATCCCGGCCAGCCAGGGAGATGCCCACATGGTGCAGCAGACCTCTCCTGTCTCGCCCATTGCTCCTCTCAGCAGTATATTTTGGTCACTCTGCCTGCTTGGTTCCCCGCTCTGTCTCTGGTGAATCCTCTCACCCTCCTGCCCATCTGGCCTGTGCCCCAGTTCTTGTATGCATGAATGGGTAAATCTTTTAAAAAAAAAAAAAAGAAAGAAAATAATAATTAAAAAATAAATGTGGAGGATAAACAGTTTACTTTGGTGGAAGAATCATATGAGTAGTTGGGAGGAGTGAGGGGTATTGACAAAGCCAATATGGGGTGAATTTGAATGTTGCACATGAGAAGCCCCTGGTAGCCTTTTAATAGTCCCAGCTGCTCTCTGAGAAGACAATTCAGCAGTAATAGACATTTGGGTTGGATCACAAGGGAAGGGAGGAAGCCCAACTTAAGATAGATGCCATTCACAGACCCTGTCACAGGCCAGAATAAGAGTTTACAATGTCTTAACCAGTTGTAGCTACAGTGACAGAGAAGAGTGTACAGGTAAAACCTCATGGGAAAGACAGAAAGGGAGAAGAGTATGCTGAGCCCTCTAAAGCTTGGTTGCCCAGGAAGACAAAGAAATTTCTTCCATTGCAAGAAATTAGAATTCAGGATTAGAAGTTTATGAGAGTGTTTGTGCATACAGTGACCTTGAAAAACAAGTAAGATGTTACTGGTAGAGATGACCTGTACCAGAAAGACATGAGGAACCAAAGGTCAGAAATGGAGCTGTGAATTTAGAGGCATTCTAAAGAGGAAATATTTAAAGTTACTAGATGGGATACAATTGTTGAGAATGACAGATAATCAGCAGAAGAGACTCAAAACAGAAACAAACAATTACAGGAGAGTAGGAAGAGGAGACAGAAAAAAAATAATGTCTGGTTTGCCATATGTAGAGAGGAGAACAGGGATAGTATAGTGTATTTGCAGGTATACAAGGGAACATTTCAACAGCATTTCAAAACCATCTAATGCTCTGGTAGGAATGTAAATGTGGGAAAAGTTTGGTGGTTCCTCAAAAATTAAACATGGAATTACCATATGATCTAGCAATTCTACTCGTAGGTATAAGAAAGGATTAAAAGCAAATGCTTAACCAAATTCACATACCTGAATTTTGTAAGGGGACTATTCACCATAGCCAAAAGCTGGAAAGAACTCAAATGGCCATCAGTAAATGGATAAACAAAAGAATGTGATCTATACCAAGTATCATTATTGTCATAAAAAAATGAAGCAGTGATACATGCTACGATGTGGATGACCCTTGAAGATATTATATGAAGTGAAAGAAGCCAGGCACAAAAAAGACCACATACTACATGATTCAATTTACATGAAAAATCCAGAATAGGTAAACCCACAGAAATGATGCAGTTTATTGGTTGTCAGAGTCCGGCGGGAGGAGGAGTGGGAATCAGTGGATATAGGGCTTCTTTTTGGAGTGATGAAAACATTTGGGAACTAGATAGAGATGGTGTTGCATGGCATCATGAATGTATTAAATATCTGCCATATGTTAACATAAAATTGTTAGTTTTACATTAATTTCACCTCAGATATAAAAATAAAAGTAAATTGCCAAATGTGCAAAGAAAATCAAGAACTAAGGAATCATTTAAAGAAATCAGCTGTTCATGTTTCCATGATCTTCAAAAAAAAGTAAGCAATTTAAGCAAAATGTTGAGGAGAGGAGCCCCATTTTGAGTGTGAAGGTGTGAGATGGTGATGAAATAGAGAAGTCGAGTAAAGACTATGATTTCTAGAATACTGGTGAAGAAAAAACTGTGATTTGATGGTGAAATAATTCTGTGAAAATCTCTTTTAACCTGGGAAGAACTGAGCATAGTTGACAGCAAAGGGGAGGGGGTTCAGAGTGGAGGAAATGACAGGAAGTGTAAAAAGAAGGGGAGGAGGTGATGAAAACAGAAACAGAAAGGAGTAGATTCAAGGGCACAAGTGAAGGGATGAATCAAAAAGAGAAGGAAGACTCGGACTTCCTGGTTGGGGAGAGGGGAAAACTGGAAGTGAGCAGAGATACAAGAGGGAATTGAGAAAATATAAGTTTTCAATAGAGAAAAATGCAAGGTCAGCTGCAGAAAATTGTAGGCATAGGGTAGGGCGTTTTTTTAAAGGTAAGTGGAAAAGTCTTGGAGTGGTGCTCAAGGTGATGAGCAATAAATTAGGGATGAATAATTACAGAACAGCAATAAGGGCAGGAAGCTGTAGAGAGGGAGTGGGCGCGCTTCCATGAGAGTGAATACCTCATCAGCCTAGTCCTCTTCACATCACCCCTGTCCTGTCTTCCAGAAATTGTTTTGCCTATAGATGGGGCTGTATATCTAGATCTGTTGATGTTTTCTTATTAATTTCAGTCCATCCTTGTAGGTACTTAAGTAAAAAAAGTTTGCGGTGTTTTTTTTTTTTTTTAATTTTGAGTCTATCATCCAATTAGGATCCCAGAATTGTGAAAGTTATGAACTGAAAATCATGTCTTTGTATCTTCATTTCCATCACTGGGATGAACTCAATCAATTAGGCCATTGACTGCAGGCAGAAACCATTCTTTAGGCTGACATGCATTATTTTTCAGACCTTTTGAATGCAGCTATTCTACCAATCTGAATCTACTTTACTAATATTCAGTAATAATATTCAGCTCATATTCTTTATCTTGATAAAAAGGGATATGGTGTCTTATTAAATGGTTTTGAACAGTCTGAGTACAAGCATGAATCCAAAATATTCTAGTTGTATGACCATGGGCAAGTCACATATCTTTCCCACATCTTAATTTATTCATCTGAAAAATGAAGATAATAGTACCTATTTCACCAAGTAAATGATTTAACACAAGGGATGTAATTGAAGTGGTGCCTGGCACAGTTTGAGCTAACTTACTTTGGCTGTCATCGGATCATTAACGTCTGTATTCATCCCATCTATGGCATTTGTTTAGTCATTCCACAAGTATTTATTCAGATCTGGATATTGTGTTAAGTACCAGATTTATAGCAATGAAAAAGTTGGTCCCAGTCCCTGCCCTAATGGAGCACATAATTTTATTTTACCCAATAAGCCACCCCAAAACTTCAAGGTATATGTAGAATTAAAAAAAGGTGGGGGGGATACTATCTGTTTTTTAAAATATATGTCTCTTTTTCTTTGATTCAGTTTCTGGGCTTTCTTTCTTTTTTTCTCCTCTTTAGAGAAAATAGTATCTAAAGACCCAAATAAAAAGGAAAATCACAGAAAAACAAGTCAAATAATAATTGGTTGCCATCTCTTAGGGGTTAACAAAGTCCAAGTTGAATAAAGATTTAGAATAAAAAAGCAGTCAAGTCTCAACTATCTGTGTTAATGGGGATTTGTGAGAGTGGACAGTGCAAGGTAGAAAATAATGCATCCTGATTAGCTGTCTTAAATCTCGCAATAGATGCTTAAAAAAAAATAGTGGCACACACAGACATCTGGAATGAGAGTGATAGGCAGGCGTTGCTCTTTGCAAAAAGTTGGGTTATAGTTATTCTGATGATTCCACTACCATTGTTTTATAGCTATATAACTTCAAAGGAAAAGAGTTATAAAAAGTTGCTGTCAACAGAAGCCCAATTTGCCTGATCTGATGAAGGGGATGGCTGACAAGGCACACCTTTTGTCAAAAGGATTTGCTGCAAAAAAAAATTGAAAGTTGAAGGAACCTTACCTGATTTCCATAAAAACTGGGAGGCAGGAGAAACTGTGTAGACATCAGGGAAAGGAAAAGCCTCTTAGATCTCAGGAACAGTTTTCTCTTATTGGTGGAAGAGCTACAGAACAGTAGGGAAGATTCTACAATCTTCCCTTCTGAATTGTAACAAGTCTGGTGGGGAAACACTGCAGTCAGTAGGGTCAGAGGCATATGCTTAGTCCCCCAGAAAACTGCTCTCAGGCAAGGAGGGTATTTTGGGATGCTTACTTGGAGGGGGGGCATTCTCCAAATTTGTGAGCCATTGACCTTATGTAGCCCTCAAATATCTGTAATTATTTTACCCCATAAGGAAGTTCTTTCTCCATTTAAAGACCTCCCCAACTGACTACATTTACCAGACTTTGGAGACTGGAAATTGCCAAGAACTTCAAGATGCCATCTTTGTTGGCACTTGAAATGTCTCTGTCTATGAGTAGTTCCATGAATATATCTAATTCTGAAATTATATATGAGGTATTATTTTTTAAAAAATTGCTTACTTTGCATGTTATACAGAAAAAAGAGCAAGTGTTAGCAAAATCTGTTTTCCTTAAAAAATATCAAACAAACCTCATACTTTGATGGCCACATAAACACATTTGCCTTTTGATTGTTGCTACCTCTTGCCTTATTAAGAAAGACAGAAGCAATGCATCAAGTAAAAATAGCCCCTGCTGTGGAATCAGTAGGCTGTAAGCATGCTTGTTACATGATAATGGTGATCATTATGAGGTCATTATGATTATTAATATTGTTATTATTTTTAATGTAGCACCTCTAGGGGATATGGGCAAGAAGGGAAGCGATTTCTACTTCTATTAACAGGAGCCAAAAAAAGACAAAATAAGCTCTAGTGAGATTAGGCCCTGGCTACAATTTGAAAGTACCTCCTGTTCTCTATGTGATAGCTGAAGACTACACTTGGTTTTTCTGCACAAGGCATTGAGTTGAAGGTCAAATAGCATCAACAGTGTGGCCCAGTGTGGCTCCATCAACATCTGTTGAAGTCAAGACCAGGTCATAGACACCGATAGTCCACTGGCCTCTACCCCACATGTGGGATTAGAGCAGATGGTTGGCATGAGGCAAGATGCTCTCTGTTGCCTATATTTTTCTCCAAATGCTCAGATTTCTGCCTTAAAAGTTTGGGTGGATACCACATAATTTGACTGGCTTATATGCTGGGTAGAGAAGGACTACATAAATGAATGTCTCCCTTTTTTATTTGCTACCTATTTTTTGAGTGTTGAGACCAATGAACTAAATGGGCACAACCCATAGTAGGTATCAAGGACTGTGATTTCTCATCATTGGGGTTTTTGGTTGTGCTTTCTCCTCTCAGAAGGGAGAACCAGCCTCTTACAGAGTGGCCTAAGAGATGTTTACATTTGTCCACCTACACTGTTTCTATGAGGTTCTATATTACAAAGGTTAGAATGACAAGGAAAAGCTCTTATTAAGGGTCACAAGAACACAGCCCTTGTCCATCTACCTAAACTCTCCCCAGAATTTCATTCAGCTTTGCATTTTATTTATCCTAATGATTTTGGATTTTTTCCTCTGTCATTTCATCTCTAGTAATAGCAGCCTTGCTAACCTGAAAAGTCCACAGTGACCAGTTATCTCCATGTGCCAGATAAGAGGGGAATTTAAAAGAGGTTATCACACCTATAGTTATACCAGGGATTCACTAGTATTTGATTTATGGTAATAACAAAAGACAGGTGGTCAGGAAAATATCAGAGAGCCTAGAAAAATGTGCATTTTATCACATTATCTCATTCCATCACGGATACTAGGTAAAAATTTATCTCTGATGGTGCTAATTCCTTTTTCTTGAAAAACTTTAAGCAGCGCATGGGAAGCCTGCTGTGACAGAACGCCTGTAAGAGAACTTTGGGGAGTGCTAAGCTGAGATTGTCCTTCAAACAGCTGCCACCTGAGACCTCCGTGAACCTCAGGGTTCTGACCCAGGGGGGCTAATACCATCTGCCTCAAGGTACTGTTGTGAGGGTTAGGAAGGAAACACTTGCAAAGGTGCAATTTTAAATAATTTTTAGATACAAATGTCAGTCATTTTCCCTAGACTCTTGGACTGTGAAGATAGCCAGATAAGGTGTGAGATCAAGGCCTATGAGACATTCATACTTGGAAACCTTGTGCTACTTTCAGGGAGCTCTTTCTCCAGAGATTACAATCCTGAAGAAAGTTTTACAAGTGTTGTCAGAACACAGGGCTTGTCCACCTACCTAAGAGCTCTTTATGAGTTTTGCTCAGCTCTTTGTTTTCTTGTTAATTTCTAACTACTTTTGAATTTTCCTATATCATTTCATGGTCTTACAGGAGAACCAAAAGGAATTCTTCTGTTGTAAATATCAATATTACTCAAAGAACTGACTGCAGACAATCCGAAGATCTGGGCCAAGGAGGAAAAAGTGGCTTAGTTCTGCTACTTGCTGACAGGTAAGGACACTGATTCAATGACCTGATGTCTCTGAGCCCAGGCCAACTCTCCATCTGCAAAGTATAAACTGTACACAAATGGCACAGGCTGACTGCAAGGATCAGAGGGACAGATGCCTATGTGAGAGCATCTAAGACAAACCCTGAGAGGAGGCCAGCTTGCAGTGAGGTGTTCCTTCCTTCCCTTTTCACAAAGAGCTTTGGCCAGGCCAAGGAAAAGACTGTCATCAGCTGTGGAGCACTCTGCACCAGCTGGTCTACATGGAGATGTGCTTGCTATGCATCAGGTAAGTGTAATATACACTGAATTAAAAACTTAACATGAACAGAATATCATAATAATGGACACATTGATCATCTGCTGATGTGATAACTTAAAGAAATAACATATATACACATATGCAGATATACATATCTATACCTCTACCTCTGTATAGCTATGTATATATATTTAACCCAATATGTATATATTGGGTTTGTGTATGTGCATGTATCTGTTAATATAGCATATATAATATATAATATATATTAGATAATATAGCATATGTAATATAATATATAGGCTATATATGATTAAATATGATGACATATGTTATTAAAATTTACTGCATCTTCTTTTTTAAATTTTACTATAAGGAAGTTACAATTACCTATGTGGTTTATATTTCTAGGGACCAAACTGCTAGACAACATGAAATCTTGGGTTTCCACAAGGCAAAAATAAGTCATTTTTAGATATCTAGACCTTTTATAGGCTCAGTTATTTTTGCCAAAGCATTTCAATTAAAATTAATCTTCAGAATATAGTTTTCTTAGATTCTGATCACAAAGCAATCTGTTATCTACTTAAATTAATGAATCGAAGGAAGTCTTTTTATCTCTATTTGAACAAAATCCTGGAGCTAAGAACCATAAACAATAATTTAGGTATGTGTCAAAATGTGATAGCTTCACCCTCTATTCCAGGTCCAGTTCTTGAATCTGAACCGCACATCTCCAGCTGAATATTTTACCCAATTTGGCTAACAACTGAAGGGACACTAATTTCCCTTAATAGTAACTGGGGAGCTTTTGCATGAGGAGTGGTGCTATGCATGTATCTGAAGTTATCACACGTGTTAAATCAGCATCTATAAGTATTTGCAGCTTTGGTTCCCTGTTTGTGTAAAGGCACAGATGTGCTCTCTACTGTGATGGCTATAAAATATATTTCACATGAGCAAGATGAATATCACTGGCCAGTGTGGTCATCTCCAAGCCACTCCCAGACAAGGGAAAGAGGTCTTGGACATGGTGATTGAGGTTACAATCATCTGGCTGCTCTCGCCCTCAGGGATGCTTTAAACAAATGAAGTCAAGTCACCTGCATGCACTGTGACAGTCATCCTGTGGGTCAGATGGAAAAATAGCCAAAACAAACAGGCTCCAAATGGTTGTCTCAGGGTTGATAAAAATGAGAGTTTATCTCAATAACAAATGTGCAAAAATATTCTTGTCTAGAATGTGTGCAATTAGGAAAGATGGAAAAATACATACAGAGGTGACAGAAGTATTAAGAATAAATGACCTGTGGCTGAGAACCGTTTGTTAGCACTGGGTTAGGCACTCTCTCTCTCTCTCCATATATATATATATATATATATATATATATATATATATATATGTATATATATATATGATTTTTAAAAAGATTTATTTATTTATGCATGAAGAGCTGGGGTACAGGCCAGAGATGTGGGGTGGGTGAGAGGATTCACCAGAGACAGAGTGGGGAACAGAACAGGCAGATTGACTGAAATACATTGCTGAGAGGAGGAGCGGACGAGACAGGAGAGGTCTGCTACGCCATGTGGGTAGCTCCCTGGCTGGGGATCAAACCCATGCTGTGGTAGCTGCGGATAGCTTCATAGGTTATGTCTTGACCCCTTGCGCCACCAGGGAGGCCCTGCATTTTTAATTTTATGTTCCCTAAACATATAAAGGCATTTAAGCAAGGTGGGGGTATTACCTCCATTTGTACAGATGAGAAAACTGAAACTCATAGGGTTTAGGGTAGGGATGTTCAGTGCCACGTGACTGATAAGCACTAAATGTGTGCTTAGATCTCCATTTTGGATCAATCTAGGCCCCATAACGACTCACCCAAACTTACCCAAATGCCTACAAGTGCTGTCACAGAGGGCCAGCCAGTCAGCTTTGAGCCTCAGACCCTGGTTCTGAGCAGGCCCTGAGACTCTGAGAAGCAATGGGATAAAACGTTGCAGCTTCCTATTCGCATTCCTACCCCCAACTCCAGACGCAAGACTCATGGGAGTAGTGATATTAACCTGGACTTCCACACACTTGATGACGCATTTATTTTAAACATTAAAAACAAAACCAACAGTCTCTCCCAAGTTGCTCCTTCATCAAATTGCTCTTTTCCCTTTAAGTTTTTGGAACTATTTTCATTCTGATTCTTGAAACTGGATTAGGAGCCAAAATTATGTCTTTCAAATTGCATGTTTATGGTGATGATGATCAACCAAGAAAAACAAGCCTTAAATTTAGCTGCTTCTATCATAATTTTTTCCATCTTTTCTTTTCAGGGATTTTTAAAATGACAAAAAAAGGGGGGTATTTTTTTTTTCTTTTTGCATTTAATTTAAGCAACTTGATGAAGAGAACAGTTTTGCCTTTACTGAAAATATCAAGCACTGACTTACATTTAAGAAATGTGAATTGTTGTAACTAACTTTTAAATATTGCTGGGTTTTTGGGGGTGTATTGAGTGGACCCAGAGAGATAAATGATACTCTTTTGGAAGTTTAGTCACTGTTTCACATGAAGTGGGCACTTGAGGAATGAGGATGGGGGTGATTTAAGCTCAGTGGTACTCCTGAATTCTCCACAGCTTGTAAAGGTGATACAATTGGGTTGTGCAAGGAAAGGATGAAAGATTGGGTTATCTCCACTGTCATCCACTGAGCATTTATTATAGGTCTGACTTTGCTGGAACAGTGACAAGGAATGACTGACATTTTCATGGCCCTAACGCTGTGCTGGACATATGCTCTGCATGTGTTTACTCATTTTACCCTCAAAGTTCCTCCTTGAGGTTGAGGCTGTGCTGAGCCCATTTCACAGCTGAAGAAGCTGGAATGAGGTGCTAAGGGCAGTGCTAAACTCATGCAAAGGCGTTGGCTCCAGGACCGTGTTCTTAGTCTCCCTGCAGGGAAGCCAGGTCCCTGGGGTGGAGGTTCAGAATCTAGATAGTAACAAGCACAAATATAAATCTGACAAAGTTTATGACAAAGTTTTGTTATGATGGCAGAAACCAGGCAGGGTTCTATCAGGAACAAGGAAGAAAAAACACCTAACCAGTCGGGGGGAAAATCAGCATGGTGTCCCTCGAGAAGGGAAATCTTGCTCGGTTCCAAAGTATCAGGAGTTAGCCAGATCGTTGATGCTACCGAGTCCACGGTGGAGGGGCCTATTCCAGACAGAGAGGCAGCCAGTAGGAAGAGCAGGGTGAGCTGCCTGGTCAATCCAAGAAATCACAAGTGGTTTGGTATGTGCAGGGTTTAATATAGGGGCTGACGTTTTCATGGCCCTAACTTTGTGCTGGACACAGTGCTAATTCCAGTTTGCTTTTTTATTTCCTGAGCAACAATTATATGTCAGGCATTGTGTGAGGTGCTGAGGATAGAGCAGTGGACATAGCAGAGAGGAAGGTTGGGGAGGGAGGCAGGAAGGAAGAGAGCAGTCTATAGCTTGCCTTCAGGAAACATACACTCTTATCAGGAAGCTAGACTTTAAATGCTTAAACAAAGATGCAAATGCATCATTACAAAGAGAGAAGATCAAGAAGGAACAGAACAAGTGCTAGAATGAGACTAGCAAGGAGACACTCCATGACAGCGGATCAGGGAAGCTTTTGGAGGAGGGGATATTTCAGCAGATGAAGCCTCTTAAAAATGAAAGGGAATCAGACTTGAGGGGGGATTACAGAGACCAGCCAGGTTACATCCTGAAGGACCTTTTCAGACCTGTATAAAGATTCAGAATTTACCCCATGGGCCAAGCAGGCTGATAATAAATCAGGAGCCATCAAACAGAGATTGGAAATGGTCAGACTTGCATTTGTCAGATGACCCAGTCTGGGAGCAGGGAAGGCAGATCCCACAACTCTCCTATCACACGTGCATCTCATGTGTCATTTAGGGGACCCAGCTGTTCCTTCACAGGTATCTAAATTCTACCCTTTCTTAGAGTATGAACACCTACATTTCAAGAAGTTAGTAGTCTTGATCCTTTAGCTCCCACACCAGAATTCAAAATACATTTCTGAAAGCTCCCCCATGTTCTCACTCCCCAGCCTGACTTCACCAAGTTCTGTACGTGATGTCAGAATTCCTTGTGATAATCTACAGTTGTGGGAGCTACAGTTTCTCATCTCAGAAATAAATAATGCTTTTTTTTTATAAAACCAGGCTTGAAAATGAGGTTCATGAGCAGCTCTGTATCACTACGCAAGGTGCATAAGGAATGAATACACAGAGCTTTCCCCTATAAACCTGTGAAGTCCTATGTATAAGGTAAAAACAATTAAATAAATAAAAGCAAACACCCTACTGTCCTCCCCCTCATCATTGTCAGGCAGTGTGGGACAGTAGCTTTAGTGAGGACAAGCAGAAGCTCTGGGTAGGCACATCTTTCTGCTCTCAGTGGGTCTGGACCTTTCCAGGTACTTTGCGCATGCGAAGTTACCTGGCCCTGCCCCAATAATTCCACCTCTCCTGTCAAACTATGAGGGATTAAACTGATCCTCTGCCCACTAAGATCTAAGGTGATATTACACAGTCAGGCAGGTACTAACTTCTGGGCAGCCTATTCATTAAAACGGCAGAAACAGCTTGAGAGTCTGCAATTAAATAATTAGCGATGGACTTCACGGTTTTGGCTAAAGACTTTGTAGCAGAAGTGGAAGGTGGTTCTCAGGCTTTCGCGAAAATGAGAAAGGCACCGCCATTTATATTACAGAGGTTTTATTACAGAGGAACTGGGCGGGGGGGATGGGTGGTTCCTGCTGATAACCTGGCTTCACAGGGGTCACAATTCTCTGAGAGAACCCTTCCTTTCAAAACTTGGTGAAATCAGTCCCTGTTTCTGCTTACTTTTGGGGGCACCCTGGGCGCCATCCCTTGCACCTCCTAAGCACATCATCCCTTACTCTGACGTCACTCTCTCCTCCTGCCCCAAGCACTGGCTTCATCTTCTGGTCAATGACGGCTTTTATGGCCCAGTTCTTTCTTCTTTCTCTAGAGGTTCCAAAATGACACCATCGACAGGTCAGCTCACCTGGCCTTGGTGTTGGTGTTGTGCCCAGGAGAGCAGTTTTGTGCTATGAGTTCTCTCCCTATCCTATTTCATAGGTCAGGCTGGGGAAGGGTAGAAGGCTGAATGATTTGTCAGAAGTCATAGTCATAGATAGTGAGCCAGAAAGTTAAACCCAATTTTGACACCAAAGCTAAAGCCCTATCATAGTGCTGTTATTCTCCCAAATGTTTACTCTGAGACTGAGCCCACACACCTGGTTGTCTCCTGGACATCTCTATCAAGATGTCCCAGGAGCTGCCAACTCATCACAGCCAAGCCTGACTGACCTTCTTTCCAACCACTCCTGTCCTGAGAGAGCCAGCCCACCTGTACCCTCCAGGTGAGATGAGCTGGGACTATCCCACCTGGATCTTGATCTCAGCTTCAAGATCAAGGTCACGACTCCCTTGGTGGTTTACCTCCACCACCACTGGGTTGCTCTAACCCGTCCCTGATCTCTTGACCCATCTGCAGTGGCACAGCCTCCTGAATAGCCAAGTGACAGGAGGGAGGATGGGTGTTTGGACAGAGAGACCAGAATCTCAAACTCATTTCTGCCCATTTCAAGTTAGGAGAAACTGGCCAAATTCTCATACAGGTAGGAAGCGGGTAGCACAGCAGCCCTACAGGAGGTTGTGAGGGCTACAAGTGATGTACCTTAAAGCATACACTGAGGCATGTATACTTTATAGAGGCTCCCACTCCCACTAAGAAATAGAGGTTCTCACTTACCTGTGTGTGCGTCAGTTCTCTATATATATGTGGGGACAGTAGCCATGCTTCCAAGATGGTGAGGAAATAAAGGGTCAATATTTGTGGGCCAGGAGAGTCCTTGCCACATGTTGAGAGGAGAGAGCACAGCACCCTGGCTGTTGCTGCAGCCCCACTTCCTCCCCTCCCATCTTTGAAGGCACAGAGCCGCTCACGCGTGCCTCCTGCTTGGTACTTAATGCTACATGCTCACTTTCCCTCCCCCACAGGAGCTGAGCTGACTCCTCTACTCCTTGCTTTCCCTGTCTAGCACCTGACCCAGTTGGCTGCACACAGTAGGACTTTCAAAATACCATCTGAACATCTCTTAAGGACTGTGCTCTCCTGAGAGAAATTCTTTTGCTAGCTGTTTTGTTTTCCTATCTTTTCTCCAGCCTATTTTCTTTCTTTTTGGATTTTTTATTATGGACACATCTGGGCAGCTTCACAAGGCCTATTTTCAAACCTCGTAAAATTACTGGAGGCAGGAGCTGAATGCTCCATTCTGCTGGAGTCTGGCAAACTGAATGGCATAGCAGCCTCCACCGTGCTTTGTAAGAAGCAAACAATTGCAGCCAAGCTCTGTCGACAATGTGTTCAGACAGCGGCAAATGAGAACCAGCCAGGCTCTGAGGGGCTTTGCCTCCAGAAGAAAGTGCTCCTGGGACCTGAGAAAGCAGTTCTGCTAGGCTGAATCCCGGGCCTCCCAGGATTCAGGAGCCCCCTGAATCTGCTTTAAAGCTAAATACTATTGCACGCCGTCCCCAGCTCTAAGGGTGGGATACTGGTCATGAGAGACATGTGTCGATCTACACTGCTTCCAAACACACATGCAGCCCCCTGTTACTCTCCCTACTACTTGCTTGTTTCTTAGAAGCAGTTTGTGCTGCACATGTCAACCATTCTGTGGATATTTGCTGAGTCATTCGTATCACAAGTGAGAGAGAAGCTGTGAAAATGACCTTAACTAAGCAAAAGAAAAGCTCACCTATGGCACTCACTATAGTGTGGTTTCACTGACACCCTGTTCCCTTTGGAAGTTATCAGAGGCGCACTAAGCACTCATTTCAGTCTGCCCTTCACTCACAGACACAGATACGACAGGGAATTATGGAGCTTGTCCAGTCCAGATATTCCAACTCTGGAATCGTCTGGAAATGATCAATGGCTGGAGGCTTCCAGAAGTACTATATTGGGAGAGACACTCAAGTCAAGCCAGGCATGATTAGCATTATCTGCCATGAGTCTTGTGACAAGAGTGTGGTAATGCACATGCCACTTATTTGCCATCCCAGATCGTGCAGCTCCTCAAGGCTGCAGATAAAGACGCTATGTGAGTCTTTCAAGATGGCACAGACAGCACTGGCAGAAAGTGGTGCTCACACTGGCAACTGCATCATCTCAGCTCCCTGGTTGTGAAACTGGTGTTCCTTCCACCATCACACTCCACCACTGAATGGAATTAGCAGAAGAAGCAGAGTTAGGGGGAGTGTGGCAGATGGAAAAAGCCAGCGAGAATAAAGAGCTTTGAAAAACTGGGTAAGAACAGACTAGCAGGCAGGAGAAAAGGATAGTGACATTCAACTGGGGAAATGCCATTATCTTGTCATTATTTTACCAGCATCTTCTGTGTGACTTTCCCTTTTATAACCTAGAAGCCAGAGTCTCTGAGGTAGGAGGAGTAGGTTAGTCCCTTGTAACAAAAGTCTCTGACACAATCAGGAAATCTGGAGTGCAGTTTGTGGCAGCCCTAGAAGTATGTGCACATGTATGCAGTGCAAGGACCAGTGCTAGTGCACACCTGGAAAGGAAATGACACTTGCACATGGCAAAGGAGCAGACCACAGGTAAAGGTTACCTTTACTAGACAACTCTGGTCCTTGCCTGTCTAACATCCATTTCCCTTACTTGGTAACAGTATCCTTACTTGCTTTGAGTAATTACCCATCTTTCACTATCAGGTCATATGATGTAGGTGGGATGGACTCCACTCTGGCTTCAGGACAATGCACATGACCCAGACAATCAGAGCATCACTACCCAACTGGCACAGTGACTGGTTCAGGGATGAGCACGTGACCCAAGAGAGCCCAATGAAATTAGACATCAGCTCTGTTGGCAGTGTCAGGAAGAGAGGCTCTCTCAGTGACTTCAGGCTGAGAGAGAGAAGTGGAGCTGTCAAGACGTCCACATCAGGGGGTGGCAGGGATGGAATTGCCTGAGTGTGAAGTCAATGGAAGGAGAACGGGAACATGGACAGATAAGTGCCATCATCTGGGCACCCATTCATAGCCAAGCCTGAAGGCAGCCTTATCCCTGAATATTTGCTACATGAGCCAATAAATTCCCACCCACTCATTCCCCAACATTTTTTGAGTTGGGTTTCTGTCATTTGCAGCAACAAAGGTTTCTTGGTCAGTAGTAAACAAAAGAACAATTTCCACATCAGACAAACACATCCCCATGTTCCTCCTCAGAACTCAATTTATCCCAAACAGGGTGTTACCTGCAAGGAGCCCTGGATGTCTTTTCCCCCGACAATCACAAGTTCTGCCATGTCTTCTGCGTGGGGAGTCCGGGCATGGATGAACAAGGTCTTGCCCACTGCAGTTATGTTTCTCAGGGCAACGAGCCCACCGTTGTTGTTCACCTTGAAGTATGGGCTTGAGACCTCATAGTGTAGCTTGTTGTTTCCCTTACAGTCACTGAAGGTCACTGGTGAAACAAAACAAATGAATAAAAATAGAAGAACATAAGTACGTTGGACAGATTAGTCCTGGAGAGATCTCTGACTATTAGATGTGGACTATTGGTCCCCACTGCAGATCCACAAAGGACATTCTTTGTCCCCCAACTCTTTGTTGTAGCCCTGTTTGCTTGTGCAGAAGGACTTTATTCAATTAAGACTCATTCTTAATCACCTCCCATATCCCAGGCAGGTGCCAAGCCTGAATGGCACAGAGACAGACAGGACCACCTTGAGTGTGGTGGGTGAAGTGAACAGTCAGAAGCTTAGAGCATGATCTAATTTTGTGTCTGTGAGGTGCTGTGCAGACCCACAGAGCCCAGGAGCTGGGTTAGGTGTCTCGGCTGGTCAGAGCAGTGCTTCTCGTGGGTTAGGGTGCCCCAGGATCACATGGGAGCTATTTAAAACACCCAAGGATCTAATATAAAGATCCTGATTTTATAGTGCTGGGTTCTAGAGAATGGTTTGGGAAAGACAGACAAGAGAAGCCAAGAAAACTGCTGATTGGGGGTTATAACCATGATGCCTGACCCAGATTGGCAGGACAGATTTGAGCAGAACTCCTCCAGTTGGATTCTAAGTCACATCTGGAATCGAGCAGGAGAAAGCAGCCGTTCTGGAGCACCCACATGGTGCACAGCACATGGCCACCATGAGCAGCAGCTGTGAACAGTTGGGCACGCTCCTCTCTATGGTGCGTCTGTAACTGGCACACTGTTCTATTACTGAGGTTATCAGAACCCTGCATGTGCTTGTCTGTCTGCCCTCTGCTGTAGACTTAGGGACCCTGGCCGGTAAGCACAGACTTGTACTACTTGCTCTCTCTCTCCCCAACTTCTATTTTCTTAGCTCTCTGTTGAAGAGGCTTATTTGTTTACTAATTTGTTTAATTAAAGCATAACATAGACATGGAAAAGTGTATAAATCAGAATGCATAACTTGATGGATTTTCACAAAGTGGGCATACCCGTGTACCCCATACCCAGACCAAGAGGCTGAGCATTACTAGTCTCCCTCTGCTGCTTCCTGCCTGATCCCTCCCTCCTCCTCAAAGACAACACTATCCTGACGTCTATTACCATACTGTAGATTAGTCTCATTTGCATTTGCACTTCATAGGAGTGGAATCACTTGTATGAGCACAAGCATGTGCTCTTCTGGTCTGAATTCTTTCACTCAACATTATGTTTGTGAGATTTATGCATGGGGCTACAAGTCATAGTCATTGATCCTGATCACCATGTATCATTCCAGCGTGTGCCTATACTGAGTTGATTTATTTACCTAGTCTTGATGAACATCTGAGTTATTTCCAATTTGAGATCCTTAATATATGGCTACTAGGAACATTCTTGTATGTCTTTTAATAATACATACACAAGTTGCGTGAGCATCTGATGAAGTATGTTGATATTTCCATTCTGGGGAGAGACAGTTCCCATAGAGATAATGACCATGTAAACTGATAATGATAATGGCTGATGTGAATGGAACACTCCACACACAAGGCTCAAGTTAAGCAGTTTATGTATATTACCTTATTTAATCATTACAATGACAATGAATGATGTACAATTTTGACCTCCTGACCCAAAGTTTATAGGCAAGGTAGCAGTTTGAGATGAGGCTTGAAGAGGGCAAAGGAGGTACCCAACACCCACAGTCTGTAAGGATAGACCATGATTTGAACCCTGGTCCATTTACCTTTCACTACTACACAATCTCAATGAAGACAATACCCCATGCAGAAAATATTCCTCCTGCAATCCACCAGGCCCCACCTAAATTTAGGATCAAAACATGGGTACCCATCTATGTTCCTATCCAGCCCTGGAGTGGCCCTGGCGTCAGGCTCCAGTGCTGTTCCCAGCTGCTGATCAGCTTTAGAAGCATTTTTGCATGAACACATGAGTAGAATCTTGGGACTCTGTAGTGTTAAGGGACTTGCTTGTGTTTCTTCTGATCACTTGGTGGCCAAGAGTAACTGGACATGCCTGGTTTCAGGTTTGGGAAATGAACTATAAATGAGAAAAATAAAGGTGACTTTCACTATTGTCACTGACTAGCTTCAGTCCACTGGAGGCACACTGCTCAAATGACAGTGTCCTCTGGGGACTTGTTGCCTGGATTTCCAGGCACTGGCCATGGGCAGATCAAAGAATCAGGGGAAGAGGGGAAGAGGGAGAGTCGACAAGTTTGTGGAGTTTCCAGTGTCATGACAGTTAGGCTTCTTCCTCCCCTTCTCCCTGCTTTTTTACCTTCCTCCCTCCCTTTTTCCCTTTCTTCCTTCCTTTCAGAAATATTTACTAACAGCCTACTTATGTTAAATGATAGAGTTATACTATCAAACAATAATGAACACAGTCCTGGCTATTTCAGGCAGACAGAATCACAATTGCAACAAGTGCAAAGGACCTGTGGCATTCAGGGAACTGGAAAGAAGCTGATGAGATAGGCACAGAGAGCAAGGGAGAAAGCAAGGGGAAAAAAGATACACTAGTGGTGGTGAACCAGGGTACCTCTTCTATGCTGGGTACAGCAAATGCTGCAGGCAAGGCCCCTAGTCACCCCTGGTCTGGTTGGATCTGGCAGTGTAGGCAGACTCAACCATGTGTTGCCCCTAGTTGCCAGGCCCTGCATGCATCCATTCACAACAGCACTCAGCCTCCTATGCTTGGCTTTCAATTAGCTCATTGGTGAATTCAGCCTGTGGCTTATCTCCAAACCCCAGTAAGCAAAGAGACTTTGCTCAAAGTTGCATATCTGGAAAAGACAAGAACCCATCCCCAGTCTGCTGTGTCTGCCTCTGCAGCTCAAGCTGTCAGCATTCCCATTTTCCAGGAATGGGAAGAAATGAATGGAGGAAAAAAGGGCATTTGCCCCAGCCCAAACCCCTTGGGCCTGTCACTTATCTCCGCGTGTCATCAGAGATACCAGGTTAGGGCAGATCTATACTCAGGACCTGGCACTGTGTGGTATGGCACAGCTTCCTATCCAATTTGCTATACCAAGAAGCTAAGGATTGTGTGATTGGGGCTTTATTTTTTTTTAAGATTTATTTATTTAAGAACTGGGGTGCAAGCCAGAGATGGGGGGAGGGGTGAGAGGATTCACCAGAGAGAGTGGGAACAAAACAGGCAGATCTACTGAAATGCACTGAGGGGAGCAGTAGGTGAGAAGGAGAGGTCTGCTGTGCCATATGGGTCTGCTCGCTGGCCTGGCAGGCCAGGAATCAAACTTGTGCTGTGATTGTGCTGTCTTTAACCCTTGCGCCACCAGGGAGGCCCCAGGGAGCTTTGTTTATTGTTGCCACCATTAATCAGATCAGAAGCAGATGCTTTAGAAGATGGTTCTGTCTCAATTTTATGAGAATAATTTGGAAAGCATTTAAAAACAATAAGAATGCCTACCCCACTTCTACCTGAGAATTTGAGGTAACTGGACTGGGTTGGGGTCTGAGCACCAGTGTCTCTTTAAAGCTCCCCAGAATAGCCTAATGGAGCCAGGGCCAACAACCAGGACCTTACACATTGAATTGCTTGTCTGAGTGACAGTTTTCCATATTTCCCAGCAACCCTGGCATAGAGGTAAGAGCGGGGGCCAGGCTTGCTGGGCACCGTTATTCCAGGGCCCTAAGAAAGGATTATCTTCATAGTTTATCTCTAAGCTTTTTCAACCTCAGCACATGTATAGGAGCCCAGGGGCCTTGGACAGTCATTCATCCTCTTTACACCTTAAGGTCCTCATCTGTAAAGTGGGACAGAGAGTATTCCACCCGCATAGGCCTAATTCCCATGGTGAACATGACATAGGGTGCCCAGATGCTCAAAGCACTTAAGACCCATCTCAATGGTCTGTGAATAGGAGTTACTAGCAATAGTAATTATTAGCAATACAGGCCCCAAGGAAGTTACCTTTTCCTCTTCCTACACAGCTTCCTTCTTCCAGTTGGCTTTCCACCTGCCTCTTGTGTCCTTCCACCTCTTTCTAGTCAGGAACTGCCGTTACCATGGAAATGGTTACTATAGGTATCTCTACTAAGGCTACAGGAGTGAGGCAAGGGATGCCAATCCAGCCTTGCCCATCTTTGAATCCTCACCTTCTACTCGGCAATGCTCTGTCCCATGAGACAGGTTGTGAAGGGAAAACATCAAAGGAGAAAAATGACAGGGCTCTGCCCTTCACGGTAGACTCCACAAAGTTTTGTTAAATATTCTTTCTTCTAGTGGATTGTTTGTAAAGATAACTTGTACAAATCTCAGGTATTCTTTTTCTGGATGAATGGCACTGCACTGAGAACTTTGCATTCATGAATCCTAAAATTGTCATTTTGAGGTAGGTGTTTTTTCTTTTTTCCTCTTCAGAATCTGAGACTTAGTGAGGTTGAATGAGGTTAAGATCACACAGTCTGGACTAGTCTGCCTGGGCAAATGTATTCCTTCCATATCTCTCAGCTTCCAATCTCAACATTTCACCGCATTTTCACACCTGATCTATTTATCACTTAATATTTTTCTTTTTAATTTTCTCACATTATTTATAAAATTATTTGAAGAGAATCTTTATAATGCATGCTGGATGTGTCAGATGTTATTAGTTTTCTAATGAAGTTCAAATAAATCTATAGAGTCAAATAAAAACATATGTTTGTTCTTCTATGCACCAAAGCCTCTAAGTGATGTTCCCAAAACATTTTGGGAATGTTGACCTAAACAGTGTTCCCCTCTGCCCATCCCTCACTTAAATGATCCTTGCCTGGCTTCATCCTATGGACGCTTACAATCTAAGAGGACACAGATTAATCGTATGTGATAATCTGATATAACCTGATATTTGCAATAGTAGGTCAAGCATAAATAATGCAGGCTTGAGAAAGACACACATCTTAGGAAAGACACAAATCTAGACTGCTCAGTGAGAGCGAGTTTAGCAATATCTAAATGATGGATCTGAAATCTATGACAAATCCAAAGAGAAATAATTCACCACACTCTGTTTCCTTCTTTCTCCCAGAGAGAAAAGACTCTACCTCCCCATTGATTATATTCTCACCTTAAAGGGAGCAGCTGATAACATCATCCCCGCAATTATTGTCCCATATTATTAGCTTTGTTGATATAGTCAAGACACCAGCGGTTCTGAAACTTTTAAACAGAGATCCAGCAAGTGCTTGATTCTTGGCAGCGTTCAAAGAACATATTAAGGATGAAATTGATTAGTTTCTGTCTATCTATTTTAAAAATTTCGTTTCTATAGGGACAGCCTCCTAAGTAGCTTGGGATGATACCATGAGGATAAATGAAAGGAGGGATTCTAATAAACAAATAAACTTGTGAACAAATATTCAAAACCTCTGTCTGATGGGGGGAAATGAACTATTTATACTGTTCTGAACCTACAAAGGACTTCCTTACATAGTTTATCACTGTGGCATTTAAAATAGCTTCTGGAAAGAAAAAAAATATACATATAATATACCATACATGAGGATTTATTGGAATCACTTGCACAACATCATTCTTTGAGATAATCTTTGAACACCCCAGGAGAAGAAAGGGGAAAGTAAAAACTCCCCACCTGAGGGAAAAATGCAAATTAGACAAATGGCACCACTCAGCGTTTCAATTATGCTTTCAGCATGTTTCCACTCAAAATGTCCTCTGGGCTTAATGCAAATGTCACAAAAAGACAAACTTTAGCTGGGAGACAAAACCACAATTGAAATGGGAAGTTTGGCATGTGAATTAAGGGGCTTAATCTTCCTGACCTTGATTTTATGCTTTACTATTTCTTTCATTTGAATACGGTTCTTAGGGATGAAAATCCAAAAGGCATAGATTTCTTACCATCTAGAAATGTATGAAGGAGTGAATTAAGCTGTATTATGATCCCAGGAAATAGGAAATTGCAGATGGATTTTAAATTTATCTGCAAAATATAGAGCAGTCCTGCTCATGCTGATAAATAAGAACTAATCTGTGAAACTGGTGCCATTTTTATAAGCATTTTGGGGTCAGTCTGTGATCCATACACTCACATCTTAGAGGGTTTATGCTTATTGACTTTGGTGGAGACCTCCTAATTGCTCTGTGCATAGCTGCAGGGCCTCTCGCAGTGGGTGGCCAGGCTCTACCCACACACTCATGCCAGGATGCATGTGCCTCTGTCAGACTTTGGGCCCATATCAGTCACCCTGGGAGTTATATCCTACCCAAGGACAGATATGCATGGATCTACTTCTAGGAATTTATACCCGCACACAGGAGAGAGGTGCTTTGTTTCAACCATGTGCTGGTAACAGAAAAAATCCTGATATGTATCATTTGCCAATGCCTGTGGTGTAACTACTTTAAATATGACCAATTTCAGCTACCAATGTGCCTTCATTTGGCTTACACAGTTTCTAAAAATTAACTGGCTGTCAGGAGTATGAGCGCTAGCTGGATCCAGCTCACCTCTGAGGCCCGGAAAAGGTTCTGTGCAGCAAAGTGCAGATTGTTTTCTCTCCCTCAGACCATACCAGATACCAGGTACTCCTGGCCTAGATAGTAAAACAGAATTCAATCTTTCCATTGGCAGGAAGGACAAGCATATTGGTTGATCTGCAGAGTCTCTGTGGGGCACAGAAAGCGATACCTTTCTGATAGTTAAAGAGCACTCAGTTCACAAACATCTGATGGACTCTCCCCAGGATCCCTCAGTATCCCACTAGTGTCCAGTGGTGCAAACTTGCTTTACAAGAACTCACGGGGATTAGTCCAGGGGTGCCTTGGGCCTGCCCAAATGAGGGGAACAGAAAGCATCCCCTGTAGTCTCCCTGAACATTCTCACTTCTCAAGCATGCTAGTCGATCAGGTTTTACAGCCACATGTTCAGTCCTACCCATCTCAGTTATATCCCTAGAGGCACAAAAAGCACATCCTCAGCCTTGATTCACTCTATCCGCCTGACCCCTGGAAGCCCTGAGCGGCATCATGTGCTCCATGTTCAGCCTGCAGTCAGCACTGACACCCACAGACCTATGTTATGGTTCTTGGCATATGCCTAACCATGACCAATTAACCCAGGAGTAAATTTCACCTCCAAAGTCTTTGTGGATTTGATAGGTTGCAGAAAGGATATAAAATACTTAACACCATCCGATGCGTCAGCTTCAACTTTGATAAAATAAAGTTTTAATTCTATTATGTCAGCTGAAGATATCATAATGAATGATTCCATCAGGAGCTCCTCAGCAGAAACCTATTTTTGCCATGCAAACCCTTAAGGGCTTGCTTTGAAAAAAAAGGCAGAGTCCACGTCTGCTTGCAGGGGATTTTCTCTATCTTCTGTTAAAAACTGCACTGCTATCTCCAAATTCAGTCTTTTCTGCCAGGGTCTTACATTTTTCTCTTGCTAGAGTCTTTAAATTGTGGCAGGTTGTTTTCTGAGAGAATGCTATGCATTGTCTATGCCATGGTGGTTATAATCACTGTGAATTTGTATTTCAAATTGGGATTACTTTATGTGGCACAGCGCCTGACACAGTATACACTCAGCCCTGTTTGTTGAATGAATAAATAGCAAAAGCTGCAACTTGGCAGCAAAGCAAATTTCAAACTTCCCAAACAAAATGGAGAATGATGGCCCAAATTCATGTGAAGATTTGAGTAGGTTGATTTGAAAGTCACCAGATCAGCAGAATAAAATCATGACTCAGAAACTTTGAGAGTCACTAAGTTTCACATTTACAGAGA
This sequence comes from Talpa occidentalis, assembly GCF_014898055.3. Taxonomy (NCBI): domain Eukaryota; kingdom Metazoa; phylum Chordata; class Mammalia; order Eulipotyphla; family Talpidae; genus Talpa; species Talpa occidentalis. The sequence continues at coordinate 19,227,961 of NW_023601754.1, read as the reverse complement.
TCCCCACTTGGAGTTGTCATGTTACTGGCACATGTCTCTTAAGTAGCCCTTAGTTTTTGTTTTGTTAGTTTTGTTTTTTATCTAGTAATTGTGTGTGCAACTCTCATTCCTCATGAGTGTCTGTAGGATGAGCTAGCTAGTGGGAAGAATACAGGCTCTGCTGTAATTGGTAAGCTATTTGGCCTTGCAGTGCTTGGGGGCATGTGGCAGTGTCCTGGATGAGGATACATGGAGATTCAGATCCTGATCATGTCTGGTGCCTTGACAGCCCTGTGATTCCCCAATACCATGCGACAGTATGTGCGGGTATACATAGGGAGGAAGTCATTTCCAATAAGGAAAACAACTTCTGGGCAAGCACTTGTAGAACTAGAAGGAAGATTGCACAAACACAGTGTCAGCTTCCTTGTCCAGTTCCATGGATCTGTAGTTCAGGGAGAGACTAAGCTGTCTATAAAAGTTCGAAGATTCACAAACCACAGACGACTTAATCCCAAACACTGGTGCTATGGTTGCTATTAACGAACTTAGGGCAAATGCTGGCTTGGTCCCTTTCTTTTTCTTTTTTAAGATTTTATTTATTTATACAAGCACTGGGTACAGTCAGAAGCGCGGGAGGGTGAGAGAATTCACCAGAGCCAGAGTGGGGAGCAGAACAGGCAGACTGAGGATACACTGCTGAGGGGAGCAGCAGGCAGCAGGAGAGATCTGCATGCCATGTGGGACCCTCGCCCAGAGGGCAGGGATTGAACCTGTGCTGCAGAGGCTGCAGGCAGCTTTGCAGCCCAGCACTCAACCGCTACGCCACCGGGGAGGCCCTTTCTGAAAAGTGTACAGCTTGGCTTTGTTCTGGTACAATAAAGGTGAAAGCTGCTTTGAGTCTTTTGGCATCCTGAAGAGTTTGTGGTTTGGAGAATTCAAGAGACAAACTTTGAGAAGTAACCTTCCCACACAGAGTAGTCATGAGGCACCACCCTCAAGAGTTTCCCAGGAGGGCCTCCCTGGCAGTGCAAGGGGTTTAGCACTGCACTACGGGGCAATCCGCAGCCTCTGCAGCATGAGTTCAATCCCTGGCCTGCCGAGGACCAACCCACATGGTGCAACAGACCTCTCCTGGCTTGCCTGCTGCTCCGTTCAGCAGTGTGCTTTCGTCAGTCTGCCTGTTCTGTTCCCCACTCTGTCTCTGGTGAATCCTCTCACCCCCCTGCATCTCTGGCCTGCACTCCAGCTCTTGTATGCATAAATAAATAAATCTTAAAAAAAAAAAAAAGTATTTCACAGGAATTTCAATCAACACTGAGGCCCAAAAGAAATTTCCTGAAAAAAACAATTTCTTAGTTCTAGTGAGAGATTCCCTTGGTATTCCAGGTATAAATGAATAAATGGGATAAAAGGCAAGGATGTAGGGTAAGGTGAGGTCCTACAATTGTGTAGGTGCAGTTCAAATGTTAATATTTACATGACTGCATAGTTGTCTAAATACTGGAAAAGGCTGAAGAAATTCAAGGTCCATTTGGGAGATCTAGTTTCTTCTGGACAAAATAATTTGCTTTTCACTGGATAATTTCAAGTAGAACTTAAATGATTACTCAGCAGAAATGTGGTGAAGAGATTCTGATATTGGATGATATCTCTTAAAATCATTAAACACTATTATTTTATTACTCTGAATCTCAACATATTCACCTATTAACCTGGGCAGTAGGGGATAAATGTGAACATAAAGATGAATAAGGCATATTATCTGCCTAGAAGTTTGGACCACATAATCATTTGGCAGTCTGCCCCATTAAAGGATGAGTATTCCATTTCTTCCTATGTCAAAAGGCCAAACAAGCACCATAGGGTAGGAGTTACAAGCCAGCAGGTCAAACTGAATGTGAGTTATTTCTGGAAACAAAAGATAGTCAACTAATGAACATGCCATTGCTACCAGCAGCATCCAAGGTGAAGGATTATCAACAAGTGTATCTCCCATTTCTGAAGAGTTGTGCTCTACAAAAATTGCTTAGGAAGCATAATTTTCCTATATTTTATTTTAAGATTTGATGCATTCTTTTAGACCATGTTTTGACCTTAAGTCATAAAAACATCATATTTAAGAATGTTCCTACTAGTAGAAACATTTGAAGGCATATAAATGAGGTTTCAGGTAAAAATTGATATCAATCCATAAACCAAATAGTAAAAATATGCAAATCATGTAGGCAAATCTTTAACTTGGCTATAAGACTTTGAGGATTTAATGTAATGATGACCACCACCAATTTAGTGAACCTGAGCATCATGGATTCAAGGCCATTAGTTTTGACTCAATCTCTCTCCTAGAATGCTAAGCAGGATGACCTCTCTTTCTAAGCTCCCATAGGAAGCTGTTTGTTTTTGTTTTTGTTTTTTTCATAAAGGATGAGGATGATTTGGAGAAGGTAGGCAGCAGTGGCAAGAACCCATATTTTGGAAATAAATTAAAATGTCCAAGGTGAGCAGAAAAACAAACAGAAATCTTGCAAAATGAGTCTTCAGGGAATGTGTATTAAATCAGCTTCTGATTTATAAATATTGAAATGATGTATAAAGTGCTATCAAGAATAGAGAAGACAGTCCCATTTCCTAAAGAGCTTCTATCTGTGGCTTGAAGTAGTACTCAATAAACAAATGACCTTCCTAGGAAGGCGGGTACTGGGAGATGAGGAACTAACCCTCAAGTTTTAACAGAATATCAGGGTCATAACAGATATTTCAGTAAGTGATACCCCCTACTGCTATCCTTATAGGATATTTCAACCATTTTACAGAAGGGGAAATGAAGGAGGATTGGAGCAGCTGAGTTGGCCATGGTGCAAAGCTCAGTGATGAGACTGAGGTTCAACTTCAAATAGCAGGCTTTTCAGTGTACAGCTCTGTGACCTCTAATTCTATTCTTAAACATTTCTCCAAGCATTAGTGAGTGAAAAGGAGATGTGTTTCACATTAAAATTTAACAAACCAGTCTTTACTGGGTTCATTTCCCAACCTACTCAATCCACAAAAATGGACACATTTGGCTGGATATCAAACTTAAGTTTATGACCTAGCTGAGGAAGCTTCAGAGCAAGCAAGCTCTACTAGCTCTGCATTAGTTCCGTGACTGTAAATGGCTGTATCAAGGGTTTAAGAATGTTGGCTTATGTGAACACATGCTGGGAATTATACAAAGCATTTCCCTAAAACTTCAATCTACAAAAGCAAAGGTGCTGCCTTTTCAAGTTTGATGCCTTTCTTCTGCAATCATTAGCATTTATGCAACTCTTGCAATATGCCAGGCACTGGGTGAAGTACTTGAGAAACATTCTTTCCTCTGCTTCTCCACTAGTTCCATATAGGTATTATTTTATAGATGAGGAAACTGAGTCTCAGAGAGACAAAGAAAATTCCACAGATCTGTAAGTAGCAAAGCAAAGTTAGAATTCTGCTTTTTTACAACTATTTAAAGCCCTAACCTAGATCCTGAGGGAAAAAGCAAGAGGTGGATTACTCCAGGACAACAGAGTGCAAAGTAAATGTTAGAAGTTATTCTATGGCCTAGGAGCACATGGATTAGCAAGAAGTAAAACAGTCTATTGTAATGCTGAAAGAAATGTCAAAGATAGAGTTGAGTGGAATCTTGAAGTGATGAATCCATCGGGGAGAAAACTCATAGGGCAGAAGCCAGAAGATCCTGTAGGAACACATAAGTTCCCAAACTTTGGGAACACATAAGTTCTGAGGAAAGATCTGGAAAACACAAGAATGGGCCCAGCCAGATATTTATGCAACCCAGGACATCTTTTGTTTTCACTTGTCTTTACTAGCATAGTTTCCTTAAAGACTGGAAGAAAAGATAAGTATGGGATATGCTATCAGTGAACTATAACATTTATCAAAGAACTCTAGAGATTTGGGCTTTCTGCAAACCAACCCCGTTATTCTACTACAAAGTCATCACCAACTGCCAGGTTACAGCAGACACAACAGTTGTGGGAGAGACACAGTCATGGGACCTTGATACATGATTTTCAGAATGTCTTGATCCTTCTCTTTACTCTCCTAGATGTTTCTGTGGCGAGATGGCCTTGTCCTACCTGGATTCCAGAGATTGTCTAGAAATGTTTCCAGAATAGTGTTTGGAAATTCAAGTACTCTGTAAGAGGGGAAATGAGTATCCTTCCCAAGGGATATGTCCAAGATGTTGACAAGGCTAGTGGCTTGATAACAACCAGCACAGATGCCAATTACACTGCAGCAGACTGAAGAACACCAACTCCACACCTTCAGCATTTTCTCCTGACCTATCCTTGCTAACATGGGAGTTCTTTGAGGCAAAGGCCTGCAGTTTCATCTGCATCTCTCTGGTTACGCTCTGTGCTAGTCCAGGCCAGAGTTGGCCATTAGAAATATTAGTCGACTCTTTTTGGCTGTAACCAATTAATTCATTCACCCCCTCCCTAATTGCAGTGGGTGAGTTGCTCACCAGCTGTGATTACAAATTGGTTTTGTCTAGTTGACAAGACCTTATCAGTAAATTAAAATAAAAATGATCTAGTCTATAATACAGGAAGCACAATTAATTCTTGTATGCATATATGGGTTTCTGATGTAAGCAAGAAAATAATCGGCCCTGTAGGTCATGCCTATTCACCCTTCATTTGCCAAGAGATTTTATTGCATCCCTTATGCCATCTGGATTTGTCTTGAGCTTCAGTCTCATGGGAATGGAGGAAGATGGCTGCCAAGAGTGCCTTGTCACTTGCTAAAAGTACCCCATTCTCCTCTGCTGTCTTCACTAGACAATAACCACCCACGTACTTTTCCTTAAGAATTAAAGCCAATGTACCTGAAGGCTTATGTGCTGCTTTCCAACCTGCCTGAATTATCACAGTCAGCACAGGAACCACATGTAAATCACAGTTTTCCATCAAAAGTGGCAACTTTTGCAATTGAAGGATTCTTACATGGGACTTCAAGTATGTCACCATGATTATGGAAGGCCCCATATGTCTAGGCATGTTCTTTTTGCACATACCCACGGCAAGTCTAAGGTTCCTGAGATTTATTGCTGTTGCTTTTTTTAAATATATATATATGTGTGTGTGTGTGTGTGTGTATGCTGGAAGCTGAAGCATATGGTCCCACACAACTGTGATATTTACGATAATGAATCACAGATGTTTAAATGGATGTAATCTGAAAACACTTAAATGCTAAGATGCCAGAATCTTACTGCAAACATTGTAAAGTGAGGACCTTTGGATTATGCTGATTTTCAGATATTATTGCTAAGGAAATAGATTTACCTATCCTGGGAAATTATAAGGCATAAAGGAATGACCTATTCAAAATTTAGGTGACAGATCATCTACCACAAATATTATGCTAATTTGGACTCTAATCCAAAATGTATTACAACTACCTTTCCTCACACTGAATGGATAATATGTTTATATATTTTGCAAGCTGGAAAAAAAAAAGTAGTTGTAATTTTCATAGTTTTGTTGAATAATGAGATTATGTATTGTCTCATAGTGTTGGCCACTTTTATTTTCTTTCCTGTAAATTTCATGAGCTATAATGCATTAGGAATTCAAATTGTTATCGCTTGTTCCCTTACTCTTCTTACTAGACTGTACTTCAGAAGGAGGAACTGAGTCTCATCTGCCCTCCCTCTCTGTGGCTTCGCAGAGGCCAGGCAGGCATGGCATGTGGAAGGCACACAGGCTGGCATGCATGAGACTGCTGTCTCTTCCTGCTTCGGCACAACTGCTTTCTAGTGCCCTGCTTTGAAAGAGGAAACTCAGTTCAACTGCTCCTTCTCTCTCTCAGTCCCATCTCTACCTCTCCCTTACCAGAATAAAGACTCCACACTTGCAGGAACGTTGTCAGCCCAGGAACCCTTGAACGTCTGGCGTGAGCACAGACAGTATACACTCAGTAAGTAGCTCTTAAGTGCATCAGTCTTTGTCTGATGACCTGTCAGAGTGTTTCTACACAGATGGCACATGAGTAACCCACTTGGAAAGGTGGACTGGAGTCCTTGGAGTCCTATTTGTTTTACTGTCCATCTTCTGTGCTGATGTGCCAGGGGGAGGATTTAGCATGTGCTCTTATGGAGATTTTAACCCCATCTCTGTGGACCAGGGCTTGGTGTGTATGTAGGGCTTGTGATAGGGCTCTGTGATCATAGGGTTGATAAATGGTCTTCATTGCCCTGCTTGGTTTTTAAGAAAGCATCTGAGGAAAGACACACTGCCAAGTTGCTAGAGACTGAGCTGCTGGAACCATGAGTTGAATTCACCTGACTGACATGAAGATCTAAAATCAGGTGATAGAAACAAAGAGCTTGTGATCAGTTTATGAGCACGGGTCTCTCTGAACCAGGAGTAAGGGTGGTACAGCTTGTAATCCAGATTTGGTCCATGATCTGCTTTTGTAAAGAAAGTTTTCTTGGGACACAGCTATACTATTTGTTCACATGGTGTTCGTGGCTGCTTTTGTTCTACAACTGCAGAGCCCAACAGTGGTAGAGGGTTGTCTGGTTCACAGCCTAAGATACTTACTATATGACTCTGGACATGAATGTTTGTAGACCCCTGTTGCAGGCCATGGTCACATTTCTCACACTTTTCAAGAGATCTGCTTGAAACTATCTGAGCCCTAAGGCTCATCCACAACGTGTTTTGTGCACGCAGTTTCATAATCAGCTACGGAGACAATCAGCAGAGTAGGGAAAATGACTCACAAACACTTACCTAAATGTTATCTCAGTGCCTACATATTGCCTTAATTTTTGAAAAGAAAATCTGCTGGGAGATATTTTCCATTCAAAATGGAAACCTCAAGAGGTTTAACTTCTTAAACACACTTTTAAAATTCATTATCTGCAGTCATTAAATATATGGACAAGCACTCATGGAGAAGACGAATAAACCCAGAAGAGCAGGAGGGAATTATGTATATCTGTATTTTCTTACGTTGCTAAAGCAATGATTTAATTTAGAACCACAAAATTAGCTGAGAATCATGCTTTTGATCAAGTTCACACACAAAATTGTTTATCTTCAAGGTCTGTTTCCCACACTTAAAGTAATCTGTCATCTTTTAATGTGATTTGTCATTAAGTTTTGTTTCTTTTCTTATAAAGAGTCTGTCATTATTCTCTCCAAAATGACTAAATGTCTGATTTTCTGCACTCTATAAGTGAAGCCATTTGAAGATTTAGCTTCCTGGAAAATGAAATGGGAATTATCCAGCCCAAAGGTGGTATGGAAATAGTGATTTTATTTTATTTTTTTCATCTGATGAGGATTCGGCTCATTAGCAAGAAGCAAAGCACCATTTCTTTGGATAAAGGGCAACAAGAAAGAAATAAAAAAACCCTCAAATTGTCACAATAGCTCCATGAAGTTTGATGTTTTATACTGGAACATTGAAAAGGGAGGCCACTGTGTATTTTCAAATAACCAAAATTCCAATCAACTCAGATAAGCACTGCATTTAAACTACAGCACATATTTTCTCTACAATTTTGTAAGCGCACATCAGCTGGTTTCCCGGGTTCTTAGCCAATGTCTCTGAAGCCTGAAGTCATTGGTTTGAATTCTTCTCCAGCAATCAAAGGGTTCTGAGTGATAAGGACTCAGTTTTAGGCCAGGAGAGGAGTATAAAAGGGAAATTAGATGATATTAACTCAATAAGAGTGGGTAAAAAATAAAAAAAGAGAATTAGGGAGAGTCATTCAATTTTTGATTAGCGACAACATTGAAAATATTAATAATAGCTAAAAGGAATAGAAGGGTTGCTATGCTCAGCTCCAGCACTGAGGAAGGGGGTTCCAGCTAAGGGCAAGACCCATGGTTCCCCTGAGCCTCAAACCTCGGGTTTGAGTTTGGAGGGATAAAAAACAGTATTGTAATTAAAGGATTATGGATAGAAAGATTAATTGGAAGAAGACCAATTCAGGAACATGTGAAAAGCAGAATTGAGAGTTGGAGTTAGTTAAGACAGGGAAAGCTGCAGAGATGATGGAAAGTCATCAAAGTCTCCTTAAAATGCCTAAATCCTCACAAAGCTACCATGCATAGGAATGGGGTGTGTGTGTGTGTGTGTGTGTGTGTGTGTGTTGGGCAACCTAGAGCCACATATTATCTCAATACTTATTAATTTTTCACAACTCAGTTTGAGGCTAGTATTATTTCCTCATTTTAAGGATGAAGAAGTTGAGCCTAAGGGACAGCTCTGTGACAAGAATGCCTGTGAAGTCATACCCATGTGACAGGTAAAGAAGACCCTGGTCTCCAAATAAGCCCACCTCAGCAAACTGGGCCTCCATGATAATGTTGGGCTCCTAAGCAGAAGCATGTCAGCTCCTGTCCTTAGAGATAGTGATGCTTGTCAGGGAGTCAGAACTAGGAGGAATGCAGTTGAAGTGTGAACTAAGTTCTCTGGGGATAATAGAATAAGGGTCTGGTTTGAGTCTGAGCCATGGAAAGGCTTCACCAAACACCTGGTGTCTAAGCTTCCCCTGAGGAAGAGGAGAACCAAATCATTTTCAATTGACTGTAAGTAAGTTCTGCTATTGGTGACTGACATAAAACATGGACTGGTAGATTTCACCACCGAATGATTCTAGTCACAGATTCACAACTCATTTTTAACTCTTTTTTTTAATAAAAAAAATTACACAATGGAACCAAAAAAGGTAAATGCACATCATTTGTAGCAACATGAATGGAGCTGAAAGAGCTTACACTAAGTGAAATAAGCCAGATGGGGAAAGATAAATAGTGGGTGGTGCCGTGCATATGTGGAATATAGAAAACCAAGCAAAGGATGAAACAGAGACAAACTTTAAAACCAACCCTTGAAAACTGACCGTAGACCTTTGACATGCAGAGGGAAGGGAGAAGGGTGAAAACAGGGGATGGGGGCATGAGGAGGAAGAACACAATGGACTATGGTGGAGGGCTATGGGTTCTTTGGTGATGGGAGTTATAGTGACTATACCTGAGGGGGCATCCTATAATGTCAAAACTCTAGCAAGAATGTGAAATAATGGTACTTTAATAACAATACATAAAAATAAAATATGCAAATGGGATAAAAAAATGTATCTGCAATTTTGTAGGGCTCTGGGTAGCTACCACTAGACCCTTCATCAGCGCTGTTTGTAGCATGTCTGTCCATAAGTTGATGCTTCTGAAACTATTCTGAGCAACTACAAAGCACAACACAAATTTCAAAGTGAAAAGAAAAAAAAAATAGGCAGGAGTAATGAAATATGAGAGGGGATAGGATTCCTTTTGATAAAATTTGAAAAGGAGATAATAAATTAGGAGAAAGTATAAGGATAAAGATGGCCCTGTGATTTACACTCTGGAATTAAAACAATCAAAGAGGACAACAAACCCTCAATTTCCATTTCTGAAAATCAGTTATGAGTGTCTACAGTTGAAGTTTTCTCTCAGTTAACTTACACAGCAGGAGTTTTTACTGGCAGTAAAAATAGTATTAGCCTCCTGATCTTCAGTGTGTTTACTGTGACAATGTTAGGCATTGCATCAGCATCACTTAGGAGCTTTTTAGAAATGCAGATTAGTGGGCCCATTAGTGATCTACTGAATTAAAATGTGTTGGGGTGGAACCCTGCAATCTGTATTTGGACATGTGTTCTTATAAATGCAAACTCAGTATAATCTTTCAGATGACTGGGCAGCTATATGACTCAATGATTCTATTAAAAACCCATTATCCAGAATTAAATATGCACTAGTTGATACTAATTTAACAAAAAGAATATCCATTAATTATACAGACAGAGTGCCAGTTTTGGAGTCAGAATATAGAGATATTATGTAAGGTAAAAACTCAGCTGTAAGGGATTTTGCACAGAATCTCTGATACTCAATTTCCTGATGTGTAAGATGGGAATAATGAATTGTGAAGGAAGTTGTAGGTAATCAAGGTAACCTTATTGTCTAGAATTGTCTTAGGAAAACAGAATATGAAGCAAGTGTTACAATGGAAAACATCTACCTAGAATAGATGCACATTTAATTTTATTAAAACAATGTACTCAACTACAGTTGATATACTTGTCCATCTTTCTTAAAATAAACATCATCATCATCATCTAAGCAAATGAAAAAATAGCTCTTATTAATCCCCTGAAGTCAAAAGGGTTGTTTTTCTGTAATACTTTCTCCAGAAGGAGTTAGGTTTCTCTCAGAAGATGCCATGTAATGGATGCTAACTTCAAAGACTTCAATTAAATGTCATTTAATCTTTCTGTTTTTTTAATGAGGTAAACATGAAGCACAAATCTACAAAGTTGAAAGGCAGGAGGGAGGAGGCCTCATCCTGGCCAGACCACCATGGTGGTCTGCCTGGGCCTCTACAGTAGGTCCCTCAGTGTCCTCGCAGTCCCCACCATCCACATCTACCCCAGTGGCCTCAACTCAGCAAAGAGAGGTTCTGGGGACATCTGTGGGTTTATGTTGCCCCTCTACTTAAAACCATTTCATTTGGAGTTGAAGCAATGTTCTACTCTAGCTTATAGCACCCTAAAATCTAGTTCAGATTATGCATCACGTTCTTCGACTCCCAGGCCCATTCATTGCTGACTCACCAGCATCTAGCTTTCTCTCAAACACCCAGGCATATTCCTACCTCAGGGCATTTGCATTTTCTATACACTATACACTCTGCTTGCAATGCTCTTCCCCTAAATCCAAGGCTACCCCATCTCCTAACTTCCTCTAGGTATCTACTCAAATGGAATGTTTGTTATAGGATCTTTCTATCTAGCATGTCATTACTTTTCCATCCTGCAATTTGTTTATTCATTAGAACTTTCCATTATCACAATGTATTATACAGAACTTTTGTGTTATACTACTTACTGTCTTCTTCTTCAAGAATGTAATCTCTAGATCTCTCATGAAGTCTCAAAAAATTCCTGGCATATGATGAACCAATACATAGTGGATCATTTCAATGAATGGATTAACCACCTTTCTCATTCCTTTACTTAGCTAATGTCATCAACCAACCAGTGAATGATGAATGAAAATAGAGAAGTAAGTAGGGAGATAACCAATGGGAGAAAAGGAAAGATATAATGTGACTTCTTCTTGTTCTTTGACTAGGTATGGATATGGAAAAGAGAAAGAAAGAAAAAATTGAATGTATGAGTGTAAGACATTCTCCCCACAAGATATCTTTAGCTTGTCAGGAAAGTTTCTTAGTAGAGCTGAGCAGAGAAAAATGGAGTCAGAGCTTAGAACATGACTAGCTATGGAAGCATGAACAAAATAATCTACATTTTTTTTTTAAGATTTATTTATTTATTTATTTATTTATTTATACATACAAGCACTGGGTACAGTCAGAAGCGCGGGAGGGTGAGAAAATTCACCAGAGCCAGAGCGGGGAGCAGAGCAGGCAGAAGGACCGAAGTACACTCTGAGGGAAGCAGCGGGCGGCAGGAGAGGTCTGCACGCCATGTGGGACCCTCCGCTGGTGGCTGGGGAGCAGCCGGGGATTGAACCGGCACTGCAGAGGCTGCGGGCAGCTTCGCAACCCAGCGCTCAACCGCTGCGCCACTGGGAAGGCCCAAAATTATCTACATTTTTAAATTGTAATTTCCTCATCTGTGAAATGGGTTTCCTGTTGATACATAAAACTCATGGTACTAGGATGAAGGTTAAACAACAGTGTCCACAGAATGCTTGTTTTTGTGACTAGCACAGAGTAAAGGGCCAGAAAACACCACTGCAGCTAGCAATTTTGGAGTTTAAGGTGCTCAAATCAGCTGTTTTGGAGAAAATGGCAAATCAGATCTTTCCTACTTGAATGAATTCCAAGAACTAAAATTATTCTCCTCCAAATCATCAAAATATTGTATTGGGACAAAAACCAGTTTCTGAAAATAAAATTGTCATCCATTTGAAAAGACCAGTTATTTAAAAAAAAAAAACATTTTATTTATTTTTGTTTAGAAGAAGTGAGGTGTCAGCCAGAGGTGCAGGGGTAGGTGTGGTGGTGAGAGAATTCACTAGAGATGGGGTGGGGAGCAGAACAGGCAGATCCACTGAAATACACTGCTAAGGGGAGCAGTGGGTGAGACACAGGTCTGCTGTGCCATATGTTGGTAGTGCTGCGACTTAACCCCTCACTACCAGGGAGGCCTAAAAAGACCTGTTGTTAAGAATCAGTAATGGCCTCGCCTCCCAGGAAACTATTCATCCCTATTTTCTTCCCTTTTTTTTTTTTTTTACTTGGAGATAGGTTTATATTATATATATTCTAATTGGATTTTGATGATTTTACAAAAATATGTTATTGTTAACATTTAAATCTCTATAGTCTTTTAATCTTGTCAACGCAATTTTAAAATCTGAAAAGATCATAAAATTCCAGTGTTTGCCTTTCCAATGTTTTTCTTTATTTCAGTTTCATGCTTCATTGCATTAGCTAAAATGTTTTTTTTTATTTTATATATCTTTTACATTATTTTTCATTTTTGCACAATGTATGCATTTTCATCTTGGTTATAGTCCCCATACAATTCCCACCACGCCAGCCTCCCTTATTCTGACTCTAATCCCTCCTCCCCCATGCTCTGTAGTGTGTTTCTGGTTTATAGTTGCTTGTTGATTTTGATTTTTACTTTATTGTAATTAGTCTTTTTCCTGGTCCCTTATTTAGGTTTTCTAAATTCCTGCTATGAGTGAGACCATCCGGTATTTTTCTTTTTCTTTCTGGCTTATTTCCCTGAGCATGATCCCTTCCATGTTGCTGCAAATTGCATGAGTTTATCTTTTTTGATTGCTGAGTAATATTCCATTGTGTATATGTACCACATCTTCTTGACCCAGTCATCTATTTTTGGGCATTTGGGTTGTTTGCATAGCTTAGCTATTGTAAATAATGCTGATATAAACATAGGGGTGTCAGAGCAATAAGACAAGAGAAACACATTCCTATTTTCTTGTTCAGACACTCCTGGAAGCAAATCTGTGCTTACAAAAGTGGATAATTCTTGCTCAGAACAGGCTCTGAGCAAAGACAAAACAAGTAACACCGCAGAGGATGGGGTATGGACCCTGCTCTGATCAGTCCAGCACCATGCCAGCCTCCCTCCTCCCATGCTTTCTTTTCAGGCTTAGCCTTTGATTTGCCCCAGAAGGGCCAGCTTTAGCATTTTTCACAGAGGAGCTGCCTTGGGGGAAAGTAAGTTGTATAGTCAAAACCGGTTATGGGACCTGTCTGAATTTTGTTTTCTTATGCACCTGGGTGAAGGTGTCTCAGATCAATTTTTTTTTCTCTCCTTGTATTAACAAAATGTTATATTATCTAAAAATAGATGGCTAACATGGCCATAAGCAACTTCATGGTAATTAACCATTGTGTTGGGGCTTCTCAGTAATTTTTTTTTTTTGCATTAGACATGTGATTGAGACTTAAAAGTACCCCCACTGAGCATCTAGAAGATGAAAATTGCCATAAAGTTCTGAGGCCAAGGATACCTGAGTTCAGCATCTTCTGGTTAAACATCAATCATGTGAGCTACTGATCTGGAGGATACTAAGTTCCATGCTGACTCCAGATAGGATACATTTCAAAACCCTTTTCTACTATATGGTAAGTTGCAAATTAAAGACTTATCTCATTAAACATGAACAAAAAATAAACAAACATGGATACAAGGAGAAGGGTATTGTGATAACACATCATAGGTTGTATTTTAAAGTAAATTTTTCCTTGTCTGTTATTCCTTGTTATTGAACCAATATCAATGGGGATGGCCCCACATATTTGTTGGCATCTTAAATGCCCTGCTGGCAATTAATTTAAAAATACAGAAACCTTCATAAACATTTTTAAACAAAGCAAAGCAAAACAAAACAAAGCAAAACACACAAAATCCAAGCCCTCCTGTCTGTGCTAGAAAACCAATTAGGATTCCTGGTGAGACCGTGAGCACGAGCTGTGGGGAGAGTTCACCGCTCTTTCCGACACAGACCATACAGTGAGACAGAGTTGTGTGTCAGGAGTAGAGAAGATGAACCCACAAGTAACTGCAGACTGCCCTATCCTTCACCTTTGGAGAGCACTGGGCAGTGCTCTCCCTGGAAACTGGACCTTTGAAGGTTGGCAGAATGGCCCAGCTCATTGTGGAGGGCCGCAAGCTCCAGTGCCACTCCCTGCAGCTCTGGCAAGTTATGTGCCCAGGGCTTTTAGTAGAGTACTTCTGTGTGTCTGTGTGCAAGGAAGGTGGGGAACTGAAAAGAGAGGTGATTTGAAGGGGAAGAAGGATGAAAAGGGCAGGAGCCTGGAGCTCAATGGCTTTGGTAGAGAAATTCTTCTCCTGACTTAATCTTTAAGTGGAGAGAGTAAAATGTTCATCCAAAATCTGGCAGTGAAGAATGGGATCTAGCAGGGGCCAGGCCATCTTGGAGAGGCACAATCTGACACGTTTCTTCTGGGCACATTGTGGTTCTTTGGCTCGAACCTACACTTGCCAGCCTCCTTGGCAGCTGAGTGTGCTCATGTAACTCATTTTTAGTTAATAGAGAAAGAAGGGAAGGGAGAGGAGGGCTTGTAATTAATCTTCTTTAAAAGAAAGATGCAGCTTCTTTTCCTCCCTGTCTGCTTTCTGGAGCTGCATGTGTGTAGGCATAGGATAGAAGACAGGACCCTAGAGGATGTCAAAACATGTCTAACTTACCGCCCAATGCTACCTAGGGTACAAAGCTACTGCTGTGGAAGACATCACGAGAGATGGCAATCCTCAACCCCCTGACCTTCCCAAACATGAGTCTCTGAATGACACTGTGGAACAGAGTTATCTACCTGCCTTGGGCAGGTTTATAAGGAAGGAATACATTTATATTTTGCTGAAGCCTCTGTTTTTTGAAGCCTCTGTATTACAGCTATTAATCAATACCATAACTGATTCAGATGCCCAGGTCTGAGCAGAAACGATGTGCTAATTCAGAGCTTCCTTTTAAACGCACACATCCTTTTAAATGTTCAGTATTTTGTGACCTTTCATGTCCTTGTTTTTCTCTTTCCCAACTATGTCGCTCCTGTGTACAAGAATGGCTGTAAGGGGTCTTTGATCCACCTGGTCAGGAATGGGGTGCCGCTCACCTGTGTAGCACGTTGCTTCTGTCAGACTGGGATTCTACAGTCCCCTTCTTTAACCCTGACCATTTCCTCACCATAACATAATTTCCCTCTCATTTCCTGAAATCATATTTTTCAGAGAACATTTATTGAGTGTCTACTTTAGGTTGATCCATTTGTCTTAATTTTTCTAACTTTTTTAAGATGATGAGGAGGTACAGTATTTACACAAAGGAAATTGATTCAGAAACACCACCCCAAACAAGAATATAAAGGGGGTGTTGGGAAGGTATCATAAATATGTAAGTTCCTGCATATACTGAATTTAGGAGACAGAATACGCTGGTAAAGCACTGCTCACAGATTTTTCACTTCCTTCATTCAGAGGCTCCTTTGAATGGAGTTACTGAAGCTGCACTTGGGTATAATAATTGATCCTTGTGCTCTAATGCTATGCTGGAGCAGTAGGTGGAGGTCAGTTTTGATTCCTTCCTGCCATTTTCCTTTGCTTCTTTCTGTAACAACCCAGGGCATGACATAAAGTGATCAATGTGAGTGACAAAAGTCATCAAGTCTGAAAGGTTTGCAATTGGAAATAAGAAATTTTGTTCTTTATTTTCTTTTTTTCTTATTGCATTAAAAATAAGGTGCCTTTTCCATCCACTTTGTGTTCCATGGCTACATCAATGATAATGGTACTGTTCTTATTTTATATTTATTTATTCTCCTTACACAATATGTATTTTTCCCCAACTTATGAATCTGACTTTTTGAGATATCAAAAATTTTTTAAAAGACACTTAAGCCATCTAAAGAGATAAATTATCAGTCCAGTGCTACCTGGAATCACAAAGCTACTGCAACACTCTGTAGTCATCATGAGGGATGACAATCTGGCGCTCTTGACCTTTTCCAAAGTAGCAGACTCCTCTTGCCTCCCAACGGCAATTTTCAGCTCAAAACACATTTGCATTGTCCTCAGAGGCAAGCTGGGTATATCAAGATGGTCACATGGGACTAAGCACTTGCAGATGAATTTTAAATTAGGTAACAAATACCCATAAAAGTCATTTCAATGCTGGAAAAGGGGCAATGGACTTGGATTCCAATTCCAGTGCCTCTGGGTAATCTTGAGCAAAGTGCCAGTGTTTTCATCTATTAAGTGAGAGTCTTACATCCACTTTTCTAGGCTGTTGTGAGAATGATATCAATAAACATATAGTATATGCTCAGTAAACATATGCTGAAGTAGGTGGATAAACACAAGTCATGCCTCTGCCTGATCTGGTCTTCTCACCTTTGCTGCCTTCTAGTTCCTTCTTATGGCAGGCATGCTCCAGTCTTGGGTGGGTCAGTGCATTTCCCTCTGTGAGTTTTTCTTCCAGACACCTGCACAATGCCTTTCCTTACCTCCTTCAATCCTGTCCACATCATTTTTTACCTGAAGGAGTACAGATTTCACCTGTGCCTGAAATGTACAGTTCTCCTGAAAGGGATTCTCAAATCCCCCCATAAGCTCCCTCTAGTCAAAAGTACTCCCCACTGTGGCTTTAGGGATCCCCCTGACTAGACAGGATTTGGATTCATTGCTATGCACAAAGTGTTCTTTACATCAAGTATCCTCTGGTCAGATCCAATCACATGTCAGTGTAAACGACCACACACAACCCCTTTTGACAGGAGAAGTAGAATGAGATTCGCTTCTTAGAACAGCACATCCATTAACACGGTTACCAGATAATTCCTCAGAACCTTTCTGATTTGCATAAATACCTTCCAGTCAATTTCTATTTTTTTAAATTAAAATGAAAGTGGCAGCTGTGTGGCTGAGCCCTGGCCATGGTCTGGTGGCTCCACATTTATGTGAGCAATGACAGTTTGAATGCTAGACCATCAGAGCAGGAAAATATGAAAAAAACTCCATTATCAGCATTGGTCACTATTTGCTTGAACGTACTGAATAACCCTTATGTGCAGGGACAATAAACTCATTTAAATGGGTTATAGGAATTAAAGCTAATGCAAGATCATTCATGCTATCAATGACTCTAAATGTGCTCTCATTGGAAAGAATGATCAAAAAATGGAATTGCTGAAGTAGTTCACGTTGACAAGCCCGACTTGTTTGCCCCTCCTGGGTAGGTTTCTCTGCTGAGTAGGCACTTAGGGGGTTTTAAGAGTAAATATAAAGTCATCTTTTCCCTCAAGGACCTTACAGTCTACCCAGAAGATCATGACCACAATCTCATACAACCAGATTAATAGGATAAAGTGAGAGGAATTTACAAAGGAGTCCTCCGGATTTTGAAATAAAGAGATGACGATACTCTGGTTAGAAGCAAAAGCCATGGATGTTTGGAAGGGAAGATGGACATGGGAAACATGAGGAAATAGAGGGGAGAAATGGGAGCAGAATGAGTGGGATGTATTTCAAATCGTGGTTTGCATTTAAGAAACAGTGGGGACTAAACGTATCTACAAACACATATGAAGATGATGAATGAGTCACAGCAACGCCTAGCATTCCCTGGGCACCTACTATGTGACAGACTCTCTGCACTATCCTCTGTACAGAACAGAGCTTTTCAACCACGAGGCTATTGACCTGTGAGCTGGATCATTCTTTGTGGTGGGTGGACCTTCTGTGCACTGTTGGATGTTTAACAGCATCCCAGACCTTTACTCAGGAGGCCTGGTGTCTAGTAGACACCAGAAGCAACTGCCAGTTGTGACAACTGAAAAATGTCACCAAACATTGCCAAGTGACCCCGCTTGGTAGCAAAAGAATACTGTTTTATTCCATTTGCTACTTCTGAGAATTCTATGAGGCAGCATTCCTGGCCTCATTTTATTGCTGACGAAAAGAGACATATACAAGTTTAAAGTATGTTCTGGTAGACAGACTACTGGAAAGGTATGCTTGACCTCTGGGTTATATGCTACAAATATGTTACACACACACACACACACACACACATTTCACTATGCCATCTGTTGTTACACTTAGTTACAGAAATATTAAATTTTATGTAGTCAGTTGTATCAATTTTTCATCTTATAGTTTTGACTTTGGGTGACAGGTTTGAAGTCTGTTAATCATAAGCGTATAAAGAAGTTCACTTCTGATGGATTTCTTCCTGTTTTTATGATTTCCTTGAACACATTACTTGGTACCATCAAGAATTTATTTTGATGTGAGGATTTGCATATATACATATGCATGTCTTATGTGTGTATATATGATATTTGCTTCTTGTTAAAAAAAAATCAAAGAGAAAAAGGTAAGAGAAATTGGTATTCTCCTAATTCTATTCCTTAGAGATAGCAACACATTTTGGTAAATATGCAAGACATCTCTGTGACCATCATTCCCTCTTTTGGGCATCTATACAAAGAACATGAAACCATCAAATCAAAAAATTACATACTCGGGCCTCCCCGGTGGCGCAGCGGTGGAGCGCTGGGTTGCGAAGCTGCCCGCGGCCTCTGCGGCGCCGGTTCGATCCCCGGCTGCTCCCCGGCCACCAGAGGAGGGTCCCACATGGCGCGCAGACCTCTCCTGCCGCCCGCTGCTCCCCTCAGCAGTGTACTTCGGTCCTTCTGCCTGCTCTGCTTCCCGCTCTGGCTCTGGTGGATTCTCTCACCCTCCCGCGCTTCTGACTGTACCCAGTGCATGTATAAACAAAAAACAAACAAACAAGCAAACAAATAAATAAAGAAAAACATGCCTCTATTAAAAAAAAAAAAATTACATACTCTACAAATCTTATTTCAGCATCATTCACAAGTAAGAACATAGAAACAATCCAGATGTCCACTGATAAATTATTGGATCAGGGCAATGTGATCTATCCTGCAATGGAACACTATTCAGCCATAAGGGAAGATCAAATGTTGCCATTTACAGAAAAATGGAAGGAGTTTGATGGAATGATGTGCAGTGAAGCAAGTAAAAATAACAAACACAAATCTTGGACATTTACATAATGAGTGATTTAGCCAAATACTTATGCTTATTTTATATAACCAAAATACTTATGAAAATTGGTGAACACGGGCCTCCCCTGGTGGCGCAGCGGTTGAGTGCTAGGCGCGAAGCTGCCCACAGCTACTGCAGTGCCAGTTCGATCCCCGGATGCCGGGGAGGGGCCCACATGCGTGACAGACCTCTCCTGCCATGGCTGCTGCTCCCCGCAGCAGTATATTTCAGCGGTCTGCCTGTTCTGTTCCCCGCTCTGGCTCTGGTGAACTCTCTCACCCTCCAACACTTCTGACTGCACCCAGTGCTTGCATGCATGCATGCATGCATAAATAAATAAATATTTTTTAAAAAAATGGTGAACACTAAGGGAATTAAGAATTAAGAGGGAAGGCAGAGAGAGAAAAAGTAAAAGGGGTATGAGAGTTGATGGTGGGGGTGGGGAGAAAATATAAGTTCAAAAAATAAAACACCACAAAAATTGATAGCCAAGGAAGCTAGGTTAAATTTTTTCTTATTCTTCTAACACCAGTTTTTATTATTGCTAAGAGGATAGGCTGTCCAGAAAAAAAAAAAAACAAAAAAAAAAACACATCGCTCTAGAACAAACAAAAGAAATTAGGAAAGAACTTTACCAAAATGACATCCCTGCTTAGTCTTGAATGGTAGAAGTGGTTTTATCTTGTTCTGTTCTTTTCTATTTTCCAATATTTCTTCAGTTTATATATGCCAAATTTAAAATCACACAGGACACAAGATGTTATTAAAATCAATGTATTAATTAATGCATTTTTTAAAAAACCAACCCTAGGGAAAATAAAGCATGATACAAGCAAGCTAGAAGGTCTCTATGGTGAAATATAAAGAACACTGGAGCTCCAGAAACAGATGTGGACAACTTCAGAGTAGTGGAAAGGACAGGATTACGTCACCTAGGAATACTTGAGCTGGTTGCTAGCTCTGCCACAGATTGACTTTGACTGAGTGTCCAGCTCTGAGATTCTGTTTACCAGTCTGTGAAATGGAACACTGGCCCCATTACATAAAATTTGTAAGTAGGTTCAGTGGATTCCTTATATGACTAGGTGGTCAATAAGTGCACATTCTTAAGTTCTGTATCATTTTCACTTTAGCTGGTACACTGACCTCATAAGAGCTACAGCTATTAGGTAGTTTCTTTCTGCTCTCCAATTCTTAAAACTGACCTAGAAAATTACAGTGAACAGGCATGTAATATAACAGAAATCCACTTTAGAAGCCAGATAGACTAAATGGCAAAACATAGCCTCCTAAGTAGAGTACGCTGGAGTTTAAATCCCAGCCTTCTATATATTAACTATGTTACTGTGGACAAACCTCTTGTATCTCATTACTGTCTTCTATAAAGTGGGTATGTGAACAATTTAGGTGCAAACTTGTTTTGAGGATGAAATGAGTTTACAATTAAATGAAAATTAGGTCAGGATAAACTAAGTGGGTACAAGGACAAGGTCTGAGCTTCATTTAAAATGTTGAAATCTTGTTCTGTATGTTGTTCTGCATTTTTATTTTTATAAATGTTGCATTAAATATTATTCATTTTGATTACTGACATTGTTGGTATGCCCTCTTAAATTCTGTGCCAAAAGATAGTTCTTTACTTGCCTCATCTTAATCCTGGTCCCTGAAGTCGACGATTACTGAACACTTACAGTAATCAGACTGCAAGGAGCTCTTTTCTTTCCCACGTTTGCCTATAAGTAAATGTTTGCATGGCACCTAGCTGAGGGTAAGGCATCATTGTCATTGCACCATTCTCATTCATCATCCACCATCACCAACACCATCACTGTCATCACCATGATCATCATCATCAATACCATTACCCATTTTACCATCATCAGTCATTATTATTACCATCACCATTATAAGCACTCATAATTTTGTAGATTGCTTTAAGTAAATTCCCTAATATTTTTGAGTTGTAATTCCCTCATTTTTATTATGAGGCTAAAAACATCTCCTTATAAGTTAAAAATTAAACAAGGTCGTTATTGTTGTTGTTATCTTTAGTGTTTTTGCTGACTCTGATATATTGACCCGTGAGTGCTCACTAAAAAACCAGATGATTCGAAGGCACATGAAGACAAGTTCAGCAGAGCCATAGGTCCAGGCCACCCTAGGTTCTGGGTTGACTTTTGTAAGACAGCCTGAGATTTCCACACAAATAAGCTCACACTGTTCTCAGAGATGACATTTCCATGCTCATAAAGCTCTGCGTTGTTCTAGTTTAGGAAGCTGATGAGTCACAGGGTAGAGGCAGTAGGAAAAGGGAGGGAGTTTACTCTTTTTTTCCTTAGAGTTTTGATTATTTCTAAAATGTTTTAGATGCACAACAGGAAAGGAATAAAATAACCTCCTGGTCATGGCCCCACCTGGAAAACCTCAAGTCACTAATTGCCTTTTTTCTTAAAATGGAAGTTATTTCATCTGCCCAAAGGTTTCATTTTCTGTTGCTATGCTTTGCTCTGTAAGCCTTTTAATCTTGTAAGGCAGAGGCATATAAACAAACAAGGAAGAAAACAGGAAGATGAAAACCTCTACAGGTTCATGCAATTTTGAATTCCACTTGACAAACGTAGCGGTATGTGGTTTTGATAAAGGGTGTGAGGACTGTGATTCGACCTTCCTTTCACCACTTGCGAAACATGAACAGTGTGCTTTCTCATAATTAAAAGATATTGATTCCCAGCAGCCCACAAGGGGGTTGGGTGATCGTCCTTCTGAATGAAGGCAGCATGATTGCTACTGTCATCTGGTCACATCCAGTCTGGCAGAAGTCTGTGTTAGGCTGGGGTGCTAATTGACTCTGGACTTCCAAAGTCATGTAACTGGGACAAAGTACCACTTCTACTTTGAAAACATTGGTTTGGTGTGTTTTCAGAACATACTATCATAGTGTAATAAGAGACCCCAAGATGCAGTTATTTAAAGTAACAATGAGTTTATTTCTCCCTCATGAACAGTCTGGGTTAGCAGTCCAGAACAGGAACCGTGGCTCAGCAGTGTTAGGGATCTGTCTTTGCCATGCCATCTCCAACACTGTGCCCTCTCTGACTTAACTGAAGATAACTCCCTTCCAAGTCTGCAGGCTAACTGAAGGGGAGGGGAAAAATAAAAAGGGAGAATATGTTTCTTTCTTTTCAAAGGTATGAGATGAGGAACTTACATTATTTCCACTCCTATCTTGCTGACTGTCACCTAGTTATATGGTCACACCAAAGGTGGCACATCCTGAGACCAGTAGCAGAGGGAATGGGCTGGCTCTGCAAAAGGCATTTCCATTCCTGAAAAGGGAGATCACATTGGGAAAAGAAGTCTTTATCTGAGGACCCTATGATTCATCCCCTGAGGGAAGGAGGATGGATGCAGTCCTGGCCATGGTAGAGTTGAATGACTATTTGCCCAAGAATACAGAAAGGGATTCCCAATCTGGGAACCCCATAGCTTAGTCTTTGGATGGTTACAATAACTTATGATGATTAAAATATGGTGGAAATAAAGAAAGCAACAACTAGCTTTTAATGATTTCTTATTTTATAGCTCTCTGTGTGAAGTGCTCTAAAAACATTAAGTCATTCTATCTTTATGGTAAAACAACAAGGTCAATAGTATACTTATCTCATCTTCACCCATAAAGACTGAGATGTGTTAAGTTCGGAAATCTTCCCAAGGTCATCCTTCTAGTATATAGCCAAAGTGGAGTCTAAACCCTTATGTTTCTATGTCCAAAGTCATTCTCCCAAGCACAGTGCTTAGGTAGAAATGGTGGTCTGAAATACTTCAAAAAGCTGAGCTGAACTAGCAAATTTTCCATACCCAAATTATTTGAGATAGCTAATTTAGCCAATTTAGAATATAGCCAATTTGGAGTGGTCATTTCACTCACCTATGATAAGAAGAGCTCTGGACCCTTGTATAGACTTTGATTATTCTTTACAAACAAGGTAAATAAATGAATGTTTGTTTATAAATGTAATGTACTTGGCATAAAAACTCTTTCTAAACAAGACCACCAGAGTGAGGTGGATATAACTAAAAAGGTCACAAGTTAAGTCAAGGCTGGAAGATGAGGATACAAGACCCTGGGGCTGGTGCCAAGGGCAGGTGTAAGCCAGAGAAGAGCCAGGAGACCCGTGACCATTCCTGGGGGAGGGGGATCAGGCATCCTGACAGATTCACATCACTGAATCATTGAGCATCATGGAACCTGGGTCAGTCTACTGCAAGGGGTGGTCCAGGGTGCATGTGACGGGGCATGAGAGAGCTGGGCTTCTAGCTGCCAGGCAGCCCTGACCAAGAATTGTGCAGCAGAGCTAAGCCAGTTAGTGCGATGTGCCAAGGGCGGCTCTGAGGTGCAGCTGCTGTCGACTTCATGCATCAGCACATGGAAATGTTTGGGAAGGGAAGGGGAATAGAACATTCTTTCCCTCCCCGCAAGCAGATGGGTAATTAGATGGAGGGTGGGAGCCAGATGCTGTACTTCCCCTGAGACCAGTACCAGAGGGAATGGGCTGGCTCTGCAAAAGGCATTTCCGTTCCTGAAAAGGGAGATCACATTGGAGGAAGAAGCAGGGCTCAGGGATTCTTGGAGGAAGGGGGAGCAGTGGAGGGCAACACCTCCTCTGCATGCTCATCCTGCTCCCTCTCTACTCACAAAACAGGGCTAGGTGTTCTTAGAACATATCACCCATAACCCTGCTAGAGGACATTTCTGGAAAACTGACTCGTTAGTTCCTGCCCATGTTTGTTCCTGCTGGTTTTTGTTACAGGGGCCTGTGTTCTGTGCCATGACACTGGGGTTAAATAGATGTTTTCCATGATGTGAGAAGGAATACTTGACTAAACCCTAGCTGAGAAGTGGTACACTCTGAACTGTGAGTCAGTCTAACACACATGCCTTTGACAACGATTCAGCGACCATTGTTTGCTATTAATCTAAAATAAGTTCTTGTGGGAAAAGTCCTCCAACATTACCCAAAACACTACTTTGCAATGATGATGGATTTTGGCTTGGCATCGAGGCTGGTGCACAAAATCTTAGATCAATTCCTAGATTCTGCATGGGGTCAGTTTACATACATCCCGTCCTAACACTTCATTTTTTTCAGCTGAGTCAAAAGTCAGTGCTGACTCAAAACCTGCAACAATTTAAATCTGTAGTGACAGGGCAACCAGTGAAAGTTTTGGTGAGAAGGAAAATCTCTGCAAATCCAAGGAGTAGTGGTTTAAGAACAATGTGGAGAGACCCTGAAGCATCTGGAAAAAAGAGAATGCGGACAGTCCTTAGTTAATAAAGTGTAAATAATAAAGCCCACAAAGAAGAGTCATGTAATGTTGACAAAAGAAAACAGATTGCAAGCTCAGAAAGAGTTGGCCAGTTACTGCATTAACTGTGTTAATGCCAATGTGGGAATCAGAAGAAAGGGCCAGGTAATCTTTGAGAAAAGAGAAGAAGGTTGGCAGAGATCATCTGAGCTGTGTCCAAAGAAGACACCTCCTCTGGCCACTAGACTTTGAGGGTTCTGGGGGGGATATAGACATGAGGTGGCTTCAACCAGTGAACATTAAACTTCAAATGCCAAAGTCTTCTTTGCCCAAGGTCATTGCTATCAACACTTCATCACCACAACCTGAACTGATTATCTGTCCCCTATGATGGCCCACTTTTTAATAGGGCTAGTGACTTAATTTATTGATTTCAAAGTAGATATTAGTCTCCTTGGTCACAGTAACCATAATGTAGTGTGTTTTTTCCCTGCATAATACCCCTTGATGCCTCATACTGAGTTACACAGTTGTTTTAAAAAATGTGTTTGTAGGTTAATGAGGTAAATCAGACCAAACTATGGATCCTGAAAAACTTCAGTAACAACTTTTTGACCTAGGAGGTATTGCTCTGGAAAGCTACAGAACCCTGTTCTCCTAAATTGTTAGATTCTCTTCATCCCACCCCTATACCGTCCCATGGCTAGTTCTAGGCCAGTTTCTCTCCAAGGATAGTGCATCATTCCACTTACATGAAATACAAAAGTGCTTTTCACACAAGCATACACCTAGCCCTGACTGTAACTCTCAGAATCTCCTGTGAATGAAGTCTAGAGAACCCAGATTTTTGTGAGCCTCCTAGGTGATTCTGATGCACAGCCAATTTTGAGAACTACCAGTTGTAAGCTAAGCTCCTCGTTTCACAAATAAGGACACTGACATTTGGACAGGTGATGTGTCCAGGTTTGCACAGCTCATTTGTGACAGAGACTGGGCAAGAACCCAATGGGAACCCCAGTCTGACAACATTCTGAAGTATAGCTCCTGCTGCAGCATAAGGCAGCATATGTCCTTCTGGAGGCTGATCAGTGGAGTTGCTTCCATAACACACTGTTCGCTCCCAATGCCCCTCTCCTGCAGCCCCTCTCAAAAAAATGCACTTTTATTATAACACCTGCTAAAAATGGTTTCCTCATCCCTTTCTGACACATTTTTAGTAATTTTTACAATGTATGCTTTTTGACTAACAGAAAATTCTCTGGTAAATTTGTGCAGCCCTCTACTTGCATCCTCGATAATGATATGAAATAGGTTTCTTAAAGAGACAGAATTAAATTTTTAGACTTTTCCTCTCCTCTTCCTCTCCCATGATCAAGACTAAGATCAATTGTGTTGATCTTGTGTAATTCTCCCCACTCATAGACACAACCTTTTTCTATTGCTGAAATCAGCAGTCCTTCAGCTTCATTGTGCCAGGTGGTGTCTGCATCAGCAGTTGTCGAGATTGCAGGCCCCCAATTACTCTGTGTTCCTCTCCAGCTCATTTTAGCCACCCACATACCACAGGAAAAGTTTTATAAATTATGCCCTGGAAGTGGCTGTGGGATGAAGGGTTCCAGTGGACTGGCGGTTTTATATGTACTAAG
Organism: Talpa occidentalis; assembly: GCF_014898055.3. Taxonomy (NCBI): domain Eukaryota; kingdom Metazoa; phylum Chordata; class Mammalia; order Eulipotyphla; family Talpidae; genus Talpa; species Talpa occidentalis. The sequence continues at coordinate 19,201,885 of NW_023601754.1, read as the reverse complement.
CTGGACTTGAGAGGGACACAGAAGAGACAAAAAACCAGACTGAAGAATAATATTGCAACAAATAGTAAAGGAATTGAAAAAAATCTGAGTTGAGGATGAATCAACATAATATTGAGTAATGTGGATAAAAATTCTACATCTTGCACATGAGGATACATAAAGAAGGCATGAAAATAGATTTTTAAAATACTTGATTTTTTGCCTTAAATTTGTCTCTCAGCAATAAAAAACAAAATGACTGCAAATGGGATCTGTGCAATACCTAACAAACTCATGTGACCATTTCTTAAGATGACTGTGTTGTTACAGTGAGTTATGGAGAAATGAGTTACTATTAGTTTGAAAGAGATTTCCAGGTTATTGACATCATCACTCTTGCTTAAAGAATGGAAATCTAGGAGAGAAAGAATAATGGTACCACTGAGATACCTAGAGCAATAAATTTCTTTAAAAAAAAAAAAATCCATGACCTGTGTTTAAATTTCTGATGAAGACATTTAAGAAACATGATTTGAAATCATAGGCCAGTTATGGCCCTAGACAAGGATGACAGTCCTCCAGAAGGCCCAGGTGCAAGATGGCATTTCCCCAGATGAAAGATCAGGTATACCCACCTCTGGACTTTACCAAGCCATGGATGGCATTTTAGTGCAGAAACGCTTCCACTGCTTGCTCATCTATTGTAAGGGCTGGCACTCACCCCCTTCCCATTGAGATCAGTATGGCTCCGGAAATATTCTCAATGTAGGGCCACTGGTTGGCTCTGGCCCATGAAATAAACATATTTTCTTTCATTTTTGAACTAACAAGTGAGTTGTGCTAAAATCTGATGAGAGAGTCATCAATTAACACATATGGGATTTCCTGTTTTACTCTGTTAGCATGTCATACTAGGGACTGGAAATCCTAGTAGTGCAGGAGGGAAAAGCTGAGTCCTCTCATGTGATGGGGATATTCATGAAAAGACAGAGGGACACAGGTGGCAGAGAAAAGTGGGAGCCACAAAAATGTCTTCGTGCTGCTTCTTCAGGGCTCACATCATTATCCCAAGGGGAGCTTGAAGAAGATGCCATCCTCCTTGAAAAGAAGTTTGCATAGTTTTCTACAGTTGTTGTTTTCTATAGTGCAAAAGGTTCTCCATGCCAAAAGTGAAGTTTGGTAACAATGAATTTGACAATGATTGGCAATTGATTCCTTCACTTCCAGCTATAGGATTGGAGTTGAGAAGGGCAGGAAGAGAAATTGTTTGGGGGTGGGGAGGAGAAAGTGGATGCACATTAAGTGTATATACTATATAAATGGTGTGTGGCGCAGTGTGTTCTCACTGGGAAAGAGGACAGTAGTGGCATTTCACTAGGTGGGCTGAAATGAGGACTTTGGCTGAAATGAGGAAAGAATGTGGGCTTCAAAACCTTTGAGATGGGAAGTGACCATTGAGGGGAGCTGGTCAAGGGAATTGGGGTTGAAGAAGAGAAATGTGTTAAATAGTTGTGGGGTGGAGAGCAGGGTCTAGAGAGAATGGGTTCAGAGATTTTAACAAGGGCAGCTTCACTTCATCATTAACCGATAAAACTAGTCTCATGTAAATAACAGTGCTCAATGAAAGACAAAGCTCACCAGAAGAGGGATGAACACAAACCACTTCTAGATAGATGGTCTAGGCTAACAAAGCTGGGATAAATACAGAAGGGGCATTACCCAATCCTGGAATATAACATGGAGTTGAGATTTCTTTACACTGCATTAATGGAGAAAGAAGTTCCTAACATCACAGTCTGATGAAGCCTCATGTAGGCTCTGGGTTCTGTGGATGGGCCAGAAGAGGGGCCAGAAAAGAAGAAAGCATCTAACTGGTATGATCACAGGCCTTTTTGGACCACTTTGCTTGTCTTCCTTTTTGTGTTCCCTGCAGAATGAGTTTATAGGATCATGACATCCCCCATACAGGACTTCTCCACCTAGGCCACCCCTGGCCACGGCCAAACGTACAGCTCCACCTTGCCAAAGGCAGGGCAGCTCCCACAGTCAGCTCAGGTTCAAAAACAGTGATGAACTTGCAAGGGAATTTTAAGAATAAATTGCACACTTGCCCGGGGAGACCCAGGGTGCAGACTTCTGTTTGTGGGTGATTACCACACGAACATTGGTCCTGAGTCCAGCTCCCTTTGTCGGGGCCCTTTTCTTTTTTCAGCTACTCACACTGCCATGTTCCAGGTTCAGGTTAAATATTCATTCACTCATCGCTGCACTCACGCATTCATCCATTCTCTTTCTCCCTCTCCCTTCACTCAGCTTTGTAGAGTTTTGAAAGTCAGTCTTCTCTGTGCATGTGCAAGACTTGAAGTTCAATTTCAAATTAACTGAGCAAATTCAGTATTTTATTAATTATAGCTCCATTGCTTATCTAATATCCACATGGCTCACTTAGGTGCTACCTGGCGCCTTCAGCACTGGAGAATGAAAGGGGAATAAGATGGCTGCGGCCTCAAGGAGCTTACAGTCTAACTGTGGCAGCCTCCTCGGGGATCATCTATCACCCAGAGTGCACCTCCTGCCCCATGTGACAGCAGCTTACTATGCAATAGTCCACTTTCATTCCTGAATTGGTGTTTGATTATTTGTTCTCTTTCTGGATCATTTCAGTTTTGCTAGCAGCTTTCATGTGCTTCAAGCTTCAGCCTCCAACTCCTCTGCCTGATATCAGGGGTCACCGCCTTTATCCTCCCATTCCTCACTGCTTGCCAAGAAAAACCTCATCACTTCCACTCTCCGCACCTTGAGATCTCCTAGAAGATTCTTCCTCTAAAAGCATTTTCTTACAATGAAAGGAAAACACACACACAGCACATATTCCTTCAGTCTGGGTCCAGTTGCCCTGAGTTCCCATCAGTCTTCAATAATTTAAAGAGGGTTGTTGCTATAAGGGATTATAAACAAAACTCAAAAAAGTAGCTCAGCTTCAGGAGATGGGGGCAGTGCTGTGCTCAGCAGGTAGTGGTCTGCGGGTTAGGGCTGGAGTTCTAGCCAGATCATGGCAGAAAGTGAGGAGTTGAGGAGCTCTTGGCTCATCAGATTGTGATTAGCACTTCAGAGGGAGAAAGACCTCTCTGGGCCAGAGAAAGGTGATCTTTTCAAATCACAGAACCAACATATCGCCACAAAGAGAGGGATGGGTTGAGACTACACAGAGTCCTTGAGTCTCTATGTGACAGCAGTGTCCCACAGAGCCCCGCTGAGAAACCAGCACAGGGAACATTTTTGCATGTTCTTCTCCATTCTTTGTGACTGAACCACTAAAGAGCAACTTAAAAAGAAATCATTATCTATGGCTGATTTGTGCCAAAAAAGGGGCAGCATGTTCTAAGATCTCTGCCCAAAAGATTGAAAGATGGCTAATTAGTTCAGTAGGATCCTTCCTCTTGAGGAATTTTAAGAGAAAATGTATATGAATAAAAGAAAGGAAGAACAAAGAGAAGTTGAATCATGAGTGGTGATAACCATAGAGGACAGAGCCATGGAGGCAAATGTGGGGAAAAGTCAAGGTTGCCTCTGGGTGACTCACTTGTTTGTTTTCTCAATTAGTGTTTACTGAGCCCCCATTTTCTACCAGCATTTTCTACCCCATTTTCAGCAGCACTTTACTGGGTGCCGCTGACTCCTGAAAAGCAAATTACCAACCTAATTCCATGGTGTATGGTATTCCTGCCATGATCTATGTCATCTTCCGATAGACTTAAGTCACCTGAACCTCCTGGGTCTTCCCTACCCAACCTGAAAGTACTGATTAAATAAAGTGTAAAATAACTTGGGATTTGAAATTCCAAGTATTATAGAAGGAGATTCAGTTTCAATTCTTCACATTCGTACACATTTGCAGCTGTAGTATTTGTAACATTCATCTCTTTGTAGTGGTGCTGAGCCTTGTGACTTACTATGGCCAGTAAGTGCTATTAGACAAGAGGCAAGCAGAGACTTGAGACGTGTTTACCAGGTGGGCTTGTCTCTTGCATTCCTACTGTACCCAGAAGTGACACCCTGAGCAGACCTAAGTCCCACCCACAGTTCAGAGTTAAAGCCAGCCAAGCCCCAGTTTGGTGATCTACATTCCAGATAACACTCAGATATATGAGAGAAAATAAATACTTGTTTAGCTAAAGTAGTAATGTTTTGAGGTATTTTTGACAACGGGAAAACTGGCAGGCTAAGTAATCTGACAAAAGGCTTTTGTGACCATGGAGTTCAATATATTTATGGTTGTGGTGGTAGATATTTAAAAATTAAAATGGAAGCAAAAATAGGTATTTTCACCAAAGCATTTTTGTTTTCCTTACATCAGATGTCAAAGGTTTGGCGCTGAACTCAACATAGTCAACTGTGGGAGTGACTTAGGGCTCTGGAGCGCAGATGTAGGAACATGAAACTGGCATCACCAAATGCACACCACCAACACCTACAAAGGGCTTGGTAGTGCTAAGCCAAGCACACAATGTATTTAGACACTGTTACATTTTGTTCCACAACTCTACACTCTATGAAGAACAGGATCAACTTTTCAGAAAAGGGAGTGAGGTTCAGGGAGGATGAAGGTCTTGCCTAAGGTCTTACATATGCCAAGCGGTAAAACCAACCTAAAACCCAGCTCTGACTATTTCTAAAACCTGTGAACTTATCTCTGGAAGACCTAAGTGATAATTTCTTTGAAAGGGAAATAAGGGAGAAAGCTCAGAAAATGTCTAATGAATATGGTTGTTATCGAAGCAACATTTATTATCCTCATTGATGCCATCAGATTATAAATGTGATGGTATTTTTTCCCTCCAAAACTACTAAGTCTTACGTATTTCAAAATCTCTGAGTTCTGCTTTCCCTCAGAGTAGGGTGAATCATTCCCTAATTTCTCTTTGCTGTAACAGAGATGCTGTTCAAATCCCCTCTCCTTTATATTCCAGAAAAAATCTTCTAAGTTCTTGCTGACATTACAGCTCCTAAAACCTGTGGGTCTCACAGAAGTCAAAGAACATTAGGATTAAAGGGCTCGCATTTCACTTCTGTAAGGATTTCTCTTGGTCACTTAGGAGAAACAGAGAAAAATGCTACTTACTCACTCAACAGGAACAGACTTTCAGTTGGATGTTCCAGGTGTCAGTAAGTTAACACCTCAGTGTGTGATGCCTCTCCCGTCACCCAGTTGGGGTTAAGTGCTCAAAGGAGCAGGGAGGGCATGAAGATACTAGGAAGTCTTGTAGCTATGGGGGTTCTATAAATTATTATAAATCCTGGGGACTTGTGACGATCACACTTTCAGTCCCCAAATAAAAGCAGTGATGATGATATTAGCTAACAGTTCTCTAGTATATTCTAATCTCTGGGTAAAGTGCTTTATATACACACATGGTATAAGAGCCCTTACATTTTTTTTCTGGGTAAGTTTCCTATCCAGAACTTATCTCTAGAGGGCCTGGGTGAATTTCATCTCTATTCCTTATTAGTGGTGTGATCTTCAGTGAGTTATTTAACTTCTTGATGTTGTTTTTTATCTCTAAAAAAGGAATCTTAGTTGAACCTGCTTCAAAGAGTTGTTCAGAATAAATGAACTAATACATGGAAAGTAACTGAAGCAGTGACTGGCATATAGCAGGTTGAATATGAATGTAAGCTACTATTATACCACATAATTATCTCAATAAATCTAGGAAAAAGATACCTTGTTATCCTTATTTTACATCTAAAACTAAGATTCTGAAAAGTTGAATCTATTACTCAAGATCACTCAGGAAATAAGTGGCAGAGCCAGAATTTAAGTTCACTCCTGTTAGATTCTAGTGTGTATCTTCTTAAGCACAAGAAAACAAACAAATCAACTTCTGATGGCATAAAATATTACGTTTATTTTTAAAGATTTATTTGTATCTATTTATGCACACAAGAACTGGGGTGTAGGCCAGAGGTACAAGGGGTGAGAGGAGTCACCAGAGACAGACTGGGAGCAGAACAGGTGGATCTATTGAAATACACTGCTGAGGGGAGCAGCGGGTGAGACAGGAGAGGTCTGCTGCATCATGTGAGTCAGCTCCCTGGCTGGGGATTGAACTCATGTCGCAGTGGCTGGAGATCACTTGATAGTGCTGAGGCTTAACCCCTTGTGCCACCAGGGAAGCCCATAAAATGTTTCTTAATGTAAAGACATAGGTGAATGATATCTAAAATCTGGGATTGTTCACTGAATATAACAGTGTGGTTTCCAAGCTGGATTTACCAATAAAACTGCAGGGAAAGTACTTGTCATATTTTCTTCCAGTTTCCTAGTCTCTTTCTTTTGAGATCATGATTGGGATGATTTTTAAATGGATTCCCAGGTGATTCAAATCATCCACCACATCTGGAAATCTGGGCAATGAGGCACTCGATGGTTGTTGAATGCATTCAGCTCTTGAAAGGGAAGGTGCTATAGGCTGTACAGTCCCACTGCCCACCATAGCAGGAAGCCTGTGCCCAGGGACTCCAGGGCTGAGGTGTGTGAGGGAAAAGCCCTCTTCACACAAATGCAGCTCTGTTTCCTGGTAGCTCACACCCATTGTACCTCCTCCTGAAAGTTCAGTGAAGAAATCCATTCCTCTGACAGTCAGTACCACGTTGGAGGTGGTGGTGTGCAAAGTGGATGAGGGAGACTAATTGAGAGAGACACCCTGAAGCTAGCACTCAGATTTGTCCTCATTGTTCAGGGGATGCACATTCCCTCTCTCACACACACTCCCCTGCTGAACTGTTCCAAAATCTCTAGTCATTTAGCTGTCAATTTATGTCAAGCGTGACATCAGCTCACAGCAGTCCTGTCTCACGGATCCCTCTGCTGTTTCTAAAACATCTCATTTTCCTCCCACTTTCTCCTTCTGGCACCAGGGAGTTGGCATTGTCGGAGTACACCCTTACTGGCAACTGTGAATTCTCTATATCTGCCTAGAACCAGGGGAACCTAAGGAAGTGGCTTCCCCACCATGTCTTGGCCCTTCAATCTTCCAGCTCAGACACATAGCAGGTTAGTCCAGATCCCTGAGAAGTAGAGGCAAGATGGAATCAAAGACCAATGATTTCATTACAGAAGCAGCTGGAAAAAGAAGAGGGTCGAGCTCTGGGAAGTCTGAGCGAGCTATGAGTCTGAGCTGCAAGTCTGATCCTGAGTGCAGGAGAGGGAGGAGGCAGGCTAGGTGGAAGCACCCTACAGCCAAAAAAGGGTACTGCGAGGAGGTAAGGGAGTCCTCCAGCCATGGTCAGTTGGCAGATGTTTCCGACACTTCCTGGAACAAGCTTGCCTTAGTACCTCTACTGGTGGAGTCATTTGTGGGAACAATTAATGAGAAGCATAGCTTTAGTCCAAATGCTGCCATGGACTTTAGAGTTTGGCAGCTGGGGTTCTGGGGTGCTTATGGTTTGAGGTCTCATGATGGTCACATTTGGCAAATGTAATAGTTTCTGTTTAAAGCAGCACCTCCTCTAAAACCTACTTCTGCTCACCCAAAGAGGACAGAAATATTTCTGTTTCTTCAATAAATATTGAGGAACCTGGAGAATAGTTGGGTCACTTGTAGAAATCTGTGTATTTGGAGAAGCAACTGAGCTGGTTATAGGAGGATGATTAAGCACTCGGATCTGTGTGGGATACAGCCAGGAGATGCCCTGCAACTAGCTGTGGGCATAAGAGTGGAGTGAAGATGGAGGCTGGCCTGAATTCACAGAGAGAAGTATTTTATATAGAGTTCCACAGTAGAAAGCACATAAATTCAGACAGTTGTTCAAAGAACTATTATAAAGATAAACTAGTACTTGTAGTAAGCAAAATAATGGTTTCCCCAAAAGATGCCTATCACAATCCTCCTGAAATTTGTGACAATGTTAGGTTACATGACAAAGTAATGAAGGGTACAGTAGAATTTAGGTTGCCAATCAACTGATCTTTAGATGGGAAAAGTATCCTGGATTGTCTAGGTTTCCCCAATGTGATCACAAATGTCATGAGGAAGGTCAGGATCAAAGGAAGATTTAATGATGCCGTGCGGCTGGCTTTGAACATGGAAAAGTCATGAGCCAAGATATGGGGGTGGTGCGTAAAAGCTGAAAAGGCAAGGACTGATCCAATCCTGGATCCCCCTGGACCCTCCCAGAAGAAATGAATGACACCCTCGTTTTAGCCTAGTGACATCTATGCTTGACTTCTGACCTCTAGAACTATGAGCCTATACACACACACACAATTTTAAGTCACTAAGCTGTGATAATATATTTCATCAGCAATTGTAAGCTAAGGCAGTTCCTTGGGCCTTGTTGGTGGCGCAGGGGTTAAAGTCTGAGTGCTATCAAGCTATCAATCCCTGGCCAGGGAACTAACACACACATGGCACAGCAGACCTCTCCCATCTCACCTGCTGCTCCCCTCAGCAGTGTATTTCAGTAGATCCACCTATTCTGCTCCCCACTCTGTCTCTGGTGAAGGGACACCTGCACCTCTGGCCTATACCCCAGTTCTTATATATGCATAAACAAAATAAAAAAAAAAACTTTACAAAAAAAGAAAATAAGGCAGTTCCAATGTCAGAATATAGAAAGGTGTCAACTTGGAGATATTAATGACATGGATTCTTATAGTTTAATAAATGTTTTAAGTGAATTAACTCACTAAAAAGACTATGGAGGGCCTCCCTGGTGGCTCAAGGGTTTAAGGTGCAACCTATGAAGCTATGCACAGCCTCTGCAACAAGAGTTCGATCCCCCAGCCAGTCAGGGAGATACCCACATGGCACAGCAGACCTCCCCTGACTCGCCCACTGCTCCCTTCAGCAGTGTACTTCAATCAATCTGCCCGTTCTGTTCCCCACTCTGTCTCTGGTGAATCCTCTCACCCCTCACACCTCTGGTCTGTACCCCAGATCCTGTATGCATAAATAAATAAATCTTTTTAAAAATGAAATAAAAAGCCTATGGAATAGTTAGTATTAGCTCCCATTTTATAGATAACTAAGCTGAAAATAAACATTTCAAGTTGCTTGCCTAGATCACACTGCTAATAAATGCTAATAATGGAGGTTGAATCGAGGCAATATGGCTTTATATTCCAAATTCTTAAACAGAACACTGTACTTTCTTTTATTCCATCTTACAGAGTGGAAGGATGGTATGGAACAGTCTTCAGACAGCCACGTAGGAGGAGGGACTTCACATGAAACTAGAGTGATTTGGGAGGGCCAGCTTCAAGGCTAGGGTAAGAGAAGAAGCTGGCAGTGCTAGAAGCTGCAGAGACTGAGGAATGTGGGCTGAGATGGTCACTAGAACTAACTAGTAGCCCTAGAAAATCCTTAAGTAGCTCATCATAAAGGAGAAATGGAGCAAGATGTTAAGAAAAGAAGGTGCAATGTTGTAGCAAAAGCAGACTGTGAGCATTGCATGGCGGGGGAGATGCATTAAGAAATGAGAACCCATGTGGGACCAAGTGAAAAACACATACTTAAATATTTAAATGGTTGTTATTCATGATTATTTTTTTAAAAGGAATGAAAACCCCTGAAAGTGACAGGAAGAAATCAAATATTGGACATGCCCCCCCACCTCCCACCCCATGGACCAGGGTAGAAAGAAAGGATTAACCTTCAGAGTTAACCTTAGCAAGACATTTTTTCCTCTGAGGAAAGAGGAGGAAGGGGCACAGAGAGGGCAGAGAGGAGGGTGAGAGCACACACAGAGATGACGTGATTTACCATATCACCCTTCCAGGAGGGAGTCAGGGAGAGTGCCTCCAGGGGCAGAAAATATTTGGAATTGGAATTGTGGCAAGTGAGCTGGGTGACTGAGAAAAGATGAATAAAGCATTCTTGAGGGAAGGAATTTATTAGAACATAAACTGTATTCACAAATGTTCAGAATTAATTTCATTTTGAGATATGTTTGAGGAAGGCAAAATGGAAGTTCATTATTTCCCTCTTTTTGAATCATTTTAAAATAACTGAGTGAGAGTCAGCAACGAGTTCAATGGAAAGTGTCCCTGTAAAAATGAAGATTCTTTTGAAAACTGCCCTGGGCTAATATTTGTATACATGTAGGTTCATTCCAAGAGGCTGAGACCCCATAATGGAGCTGCTGAGGCTCCCAGTCTGCTTTTGTGCTGATTTGGCAGAATTTGGGGGCAGGCGAAAAAAAAGCAACAGTGGTGTTTTGTCCTGAATCATTAACTACAAAACACCCAAAGTATCTAATGTACTAGATTAGCAGGGAACAGCCATCAGGAATTCCTGACACAGAGTTGGCAGAGAGCTGTTGTGTCCTTTTAGCTCTCATGAATGGTGGCCATGGAACAAGCATTTCCTTGCCCATTATGAAGTCATGAGCACTGAAAGACGAGGATCAGGGAAGACAAGAAGGTTAATGGAGACAAAGGTACCCTTCAAGGATGCATTTTACGAAGTCCAGGGGCTCTGGCTGTGAAGGGGACTTTGCTTGAACAAGTCACTGAAACCGTCTATGTCTCAGCTGCCTTCAAACCACACAGAAGTGGTCGCTAGCTCACAAGATTGTCGGAAGGATGGAGAGAGGTGTTTTGATTAAAAGTCTAGCACTGTGTTGCCGTGGAAGGAGCCCTCAACATCACATATATGGTATTTTTTAAAAAAATATTTATTTATTTATGCATACAAGAGCTGGGGTACAGGCCAGAGATGTAGGGGGTGAGAGGAATCATCAGAGACAGAGTGGGGAGAAGAACAGGCAGACTGACCGAAGAACACTGCTGAGGGGAGCAGGGGGCGAGACAGGAGAGGTCTGCTGCGCCATGTGGGTTGCTTCCTGGCCAGCCAGGGATTAAACTCGTGCTGCAGAGGCTGCAGATTGCTTCATGGTGTGGCGCTTAAAGCCTTGTGCCACCAGGAGGCCCTCATCTCTGGTATTTTTACAGACCTTGTTCAGTGATTTTAAATGGTACCCCTATTAACCTAGCCATCATCAACACACTGTCTCCTGGGCAGCCACCATGAGTCTAGATTGCTCAGTTGGATCTTCTCCCTTCCCTTCACCATTCTTGAGACTGGCCTTTTAGACTCCATCCATCCCTGACCCTCTAGATGTCACCTATGGCAAAAACCACAGGGGAGGAAAGACAGGGAGGAAAAGCAGAGATTTATCCCTCCCCTCCACCCGACTGTGTCTCTCAACTGAAGACCTGAGCACTGTCGGCAAGTTCTGCAGGTCTGGTTCTCTCCAGGAGTTCTAGGAGGGCTCCCACCTGGCACAAGGTCAGGCCAGGGCTGGTCACTGCTCCCTGCTACTAGTAATCCGGAGTGCTGTACCGCTCTTGGGAGCCCCCCACATTCTTCCCACACATGTATAAATGGTGCCTTGGTTGTGCCATACTTGGCTGTGTCCTGCTAATTTCAGCCCAGATTTATTCAAGTCACATTGCTTCCCTTGTTCAGAAAGGCCAGGCAGGACAAGGGTCACCAGATTCTTAACAACTTAACATTGACAGTGAACTGACTATGAAGCATTTACTTCAGAGTTGGGCCTCTCTGTACCTCCGTGGGCTGGGGCCGGCTGCCTCACTCATCCAGGTCCCATCCTACCCTGCAGCCCAGGGGGAACACTGGGCCAGCGGCAGGAACTCCTTATTGGGCCATCCCAGAAAGGTAGATCCAGGGGAAATTGAAAAGGGGACTTAATCTTGGGAAGTAGCTAACGTGATTGGCTCTGAACTCTTCAAGAATAACTGCAGGATAGGTTTTTAGAATGTATTCCACTGGTGAGTTTGTTTAAAAGAGGAAAGATGCAATTTTTGGTTTCTTTTCTTGGCAGTCTTGGGAGGCAGGGGGTGAGAATGCCTGGAATAGATATGAAAAGCCAGACTGAACCACCAAGAGTTCCAGTTCCTCCTCTTAGAATAAGCTCCCTTTCCCCACTGAGGGTAGAGTCCTGGTTCTAGCACCTTCTGCCCAGCTAGCTATATTCCAGGTGCTGCAGTTTGTTCACAAATCTAACACTGGTCAAATGCTTTCTTTGTGTCCAGCACTATACTTGTTTTTGGGGGTAAAAGAACCTCAACAGCCTGACTCAGAAGTCAGGCTGGAATGCAGATCTCACCTTCATCATTTGCTACTTATGTCTATAAATAGGACTCTAAATCTCTACCTGCCTCAGTTTCCACAGTTGTAAAATGGGCATTCATGTCATGAGGTATATTTATCTAATACATGGAAGTGCTTAGCACAGAGACAGGGTGAATGGTCAATAATTATTATTTTAATCCATGATGGGAATGATTAGAAAATTGTCTCACCCAGAACACAATCATAGCTGCAAGCAACACATTCTCCTACAGGGGTAAGAAGAGAAAGGTGAGGAACATGAGGAGGAGAAAATGCCTCCTTGTGGGCAAGTTAGAAAGGCTCCAGGAGGCCCTGGATGGAGGAGCTGGTGTTAGTTAACTTCTTCAGAGGTCAGCCCTTCAAAGCAGGCTCCCTGCTGGGTTGCCTCTTCCAGAGTTCCTGTCTGCCTGATGAAGACTTATCAACTGCCTCCTAAGTCACCTACTTTCTACTCTGAAAAGTTTATCTCCAAAAATGCCTTTCTTTCTTCCCTGCTTAATGCCTTGGCCTTTCTCTCTCACTTGTTTCTGGCCTTCTGAATGGCATTTTCATCCCTTCACTGCATGGAACCCTTACAGCTCTGGTTTTTGCTGTTTATATAGACCCTGTTTTTCTCTCCTCTCATGCATTAATTAGTCCCAAAACTGTTGAGGGGGAGATTTTGCAGGATTGGTGTCAGAAAAGTAAGACTGTCTAATTGCAATATGATGTGAGCAATCCTAATAGGAGATGACTTTTTAGGGATGAAGTATATGTGTGTGTGTGTGTGTGTGTGTGTGTGTTTGGGGGTGCAGTATAGGGGAAGGGGAGATTTACTTGAAAATAATGTATAAAATTATTCACATTTAAAAATGAAAATCGGTCACAGTGCATTACTCTCTGGAAAGGAGAACAAGGTCAGCAAGGATAACGCAAATTAAGAAGGACTGGTTTGAGAAATGTAAGAAACTATAGTTACTGTAATTATAGTGATGATGAGAGCCTTGCCATCATCTCATCATCATCATCATTTATTGGGTGCTAACTACCTACATGCAAATGTACTATGGCTTTACATTCTGGATATCACAGAACGTCACAGCAATCCTGTGAGCAGAGTAAGATTATTTTTATCACTGTAATACAGAGAAAAACACCAAGGGTCAGAGAGGCCAGGGACTCACCCAGTCACAGGCCAGCTGTGGAACAGGGGATGATGACCTGCCTGCCTCTCACCACTGTCTCTCTGCTTTCCAAGATTCTCACTTACATGGAGTTACCAAGTCCTGTGTCCTCCTGGGGAGCCTAGGTTTTGTGTCTTCTCCCTGTCCACGCCCCTTGGAAGCCCCCTCAGGCATCCTGATCATGTCCACGTCCCACCCCACCTGCCATTGTGCCCAGACCAGCCACAACAGCGGGGGGGCTCCAAGCCAAGCCTGTCCCACCTAACGCACCTCACTGTGGTGTAGGAAATGCTGACTTTATGTCAATTATTTGTTTTTTTATATCCTTACAACTAACAGGGATAAAACAAAACAACAACAAAAAAAACTGGATTAGACCAAATGATACCATGGGTGTGAATACAGGGGATGGCAATCCTTCTGCCCAGCCCTGGGGAGTAGATCAGGGCCATCACTCTAGAGAGTCTTCTGGCACCATATCAGTCAACGTAAGTCTAGGGGCACCTAATGTGGAACTTTCCTAAAGCTTCTGTAACAAATCACCATACACTTAGAGGCTTTGAATACCACCAATGTGTTACTTTGCAGTTCTGGAGATTAAAAGTCTGACGGGGATCTCAGCAGGCTGAGGTCAAGGTGTCGGAAGGGCTGTGTGCCTTCTGGAGTCTCCAGGGACAAGACATTTCCTGGCCTTTTCCAACTTCTAGAGACCATCTAATTTCTTGGCAATTTCCCCTTCTTCCACTCTGAGTTCCTCTCCCACTCCAATAAAAAAAAAAGTCTCTTTTTCTCTGATAAGGGCAACAGTGATGACACTGGGCCCACCCACAGTCCAGGACTAATCTCAAGGTCCTGAAGCATATCCAGAGTCTCCTTTGCCACTCAAGTGACAGATTCGCGAGTTCTGGGAATTAGAAAATGGACATTTGAGAGCCACCATTCTGCCTACCTTGTCTCTGACCTAGGAACTCTATTCCCAGGTCTGTAAGACTCAGGGTCTTCTCATGCCCAGCCACCGGGGAGTCGACAGTGTGTCACTGTCATTGGAGGTTATTGGAGGTGTTGGGGATCACAGCTGCATGTTCCATGCTGACAGCATCAACAGTGATGTTTGGAGGACACACCACCCAGAGGGAATTGCAGGGGCTAAAAGCATAGCCTGGGTGATAACATCCTAAAAAGAGTGTGTAGTGAAGGGAAGTAAAAATAGAATAAGGTACATGCCACAGGTATGTACTTATATTAATTCAAGACTAAACATTCATATATAAAATGGCAATATGCAGCTTGCATGAATAAGTAAAAAGATGGACTGGTTCGTGTTGACAGCTGCCTGTGGGAGAGAAAGGCATGGGGTGTGCCGGGACCATAAAGAGAGTGAAGGAGAAAGCTGAGAGACTTGCTCACACGCCCACAGCCTAGAGATGCTCAGGTCTGTGGTGGTAGATACTGAACGGGGTTCTTGCCACTGTCCTTATCTGTCTGGCTGCCTCTCGCTTTGCCTTGGGCTCCTCGAGAGCAGGATTCATCTTGTTCTCCTTTTTGTGTCTGACGTGTAGCCGATGCCTGACTCACAGTGAGTCCCTGATATGTTCAGTTCAATTGCACAGTGAATGAGGGGAAAACAAGGCCTCTGGAGTGGGTGTCGCACCTGAACTGACACGTAAGGAAACTGCCGAGGACACCTGAATAGGTCTTAAAATGCTGAATCATAAAGCTTGTTTCTTTCAGATGAGCAAAGGAGAGGGGTGGCAAAGAGAAGAGAACCCTGTTCTGTTTCTAACTGCTCCGGACAAAATGCCAAAAAGGAAAAAAAAAAAAGTAATCATCAAAATAAAAAGGCAGAACTGATATGGGTAGAAAAGAAAGAAACCCCAAGTTCCCCAAGTTGGGGGAAGGTTTGTCAAGCAGCACTTAGTAACATAAAATGCAGGGAAGCAGCAGCAGAGTGGAGCACTGAGCCAGGGGATAGAGAGAGTGACTCCAAATATTTCAAAAGGCAGCATTAGATTCTGGGATTCTACACTGAGATTGACATTGTTCCGGGTCAAGACTCCAGAATAGATCGTTAAAGTGATCGTTTTGAACACTTAGAGATGAAATCAAGGGGTGATCTTGAGCAGCCTGCACAAGTTCATTAAAACTGAGTTGTGCCTGAACGACCTGGTTCCCTTCATGGATGTTAAATAACAAAACACAGGCATGTGAGAGAGCTTTTTACATGAATTTTAGCAAAGAGATGAATACGCTCTCATTCTTAGTGGTGTTCAGGACAAGGGGATGCTTGCCTTGAGATCTACTTTGTAATCAAATGGCATTGATTCTTGGAATGGTGCCAACTCGATGTTTCTGGACTAATACTACCACCTATAATATTGAAAACAGCTCATGCAAGTTGAATTTCTTTCACATGATAGGCAATGTCCCTGGCAATCCACGTGAAGTTAGCCATTTTCTCCCCCCATCAAATCCATGGGGAAAAAGCCATTATTATTCTACTTTGCATGTGAGGGTTAGTGAGGAGATGGGTAAAATACCTTCCCCAGTGCCATAGTGAGCAGCAATTGGCTCCAGAGACTGAGCTCACCCAGAGTGCTATTCTACTGAAGAATTTTTACATTATAGCTAGGCAGAGCAGCCGTGGAAATGGGACTAGAAAAGCAAGAGCCTCTGTAGAAATGCAACAAACATTTCCCTCGTCTTACTCTGACAACTCTCTTTCTCACCCAAACACAAGCTGCACTCGGATTTGTTCTGCCTGTTCCTTTCTCTATAGCAGCAGTGATGGAACCTGTTTAGGGCCCATTTTCTTCTCTAGTGTTGGTCTATTTCCCATAGGACCCATGGTCCTGACCTGCATCTAATCTCTACCCCTGAATTTTGGTTTTGGAGTCAACCTCACCCCATGCGGTTCTTATCTAAACCTTCTGTTCAAAATCCATCTGTGCAGGGTGCTGTGAGAAAGAGAAACAAAAGAGCTTATAGCTGGGTCCAGCTATGCAGGACTTTCTGAGCTAGAGGGTTAATGCCTTAAACACCTGAAGAGGTTTGCCTCCCAAGTAAATCCTCCTCTGAGCAAAGCAATCACTGCAAACAAGGTTAATGGCCATGCACAATCAATTGCTGCAAGACTGGGATTTGGATGATACACCACTGTTCAAACAGAATCTGGAAGAGGTAGCACCTAAGGGCATTGACAGTTATGAGGAAATAATCCAACTGACTTAAATGTCTGGACTTTTTACATTTCATTCTTATCTAAACAGAATGATATGTTTCACATTGTATTATGACTGAGAATATACCATTTGGATTCAGGGTGAAATGTGGGGATGGGTTTATATCAGAAAGACATTTGGTCATCCAATCACACTGACTGAGTGTCAGCTGGGAGCAACCTGGTGGATTACACATGACATCCAGGAATTGGAGTAAGGGGTGTGGAGCCTACGCTTCTATGCATGTGCTGGGTCGCCTAAATCCCTCTACCTTGCAGTCCTTAACTTTTAAAGTATAGGTGGTGATATATCCCACAAAGCTGTTGTACAGATTATGTTTGTCTCCTCCAAACTTAAAACAAGGATTGAAGTGCCAGTTCTTTATTAGGAAAGTAAAGGGAGCACTTCTAAGGGAACAAGAAATGAGGTAGGGAGATAATTCAACCAACAAGAAGTTATCAAATTAACTCTCAGTGTGGGGAAACTGGAGCTGCATCTTACTGAGAGCTTAAGAGCTGCCACATCCAAAGAACGAGGCAGCTGGGGTATTTCTACACTTATTACTCTGGTTGAGGGCTACTCCCAGGGTGTGCTCTTCCACAGCAAGTAAATGAGGCTAAAACCTCTGGAGTTGTAAAGAGGGGAATACCAGTGGACAGTGGGGTGCTCAGTGACTGCTGAAGACTGTGCCAGCTGCTCAGTGTGAAAGCCTTTTGTCATTGGTTTGCGCACTCTTTGCACTAAGTTCTGTGCTTGATCCCAGGCACGGGGAGTGAGGACATGCTCTTGTGATAATCTCACTGAAGTGTACAAGACAGACACTGAATTTATTGGGAGCAGTGAAGAGTGCTAGGATAGGAACTAGTAAGGGGTTCTGGGAAGTGCAGATCTGGAATTTAACCTATTAAGTAGGTCTGGGAGCAATTTTCTCCCACCACTCAGGTAAGGTTTTATTTAACCCTTAAGGGTATGCCAGCTTTAGTCAGGGGGAAAAAACTACCAGTGCAGGGGAAAGGAACATTCAGGTGATTCAATTACTGAGGAGATCTTGAAGCAGGAGAGATCAGGACTCAGCAAACTATGGCCCTAGGGCAAAACCATCCAATTCCTATTAATGTCAATAAAATTTTATTGAAACACAGCCATATTCATTGATTTATGTCTTGCTGATGGGGGCTTCCACCATCAGAGATAACTGGCTGCAAGAGAAATTATCACCCACAAAACCATCACCCACGATCACCCCCATACCCCCTGCAATACCTTGCATGTCAAATGCTAACCTGAAGAACTTCTCTAGATTAAAGTAAGCTAGAGAGGTAAAGTAGCATAGAGGTCAGTAAACTTTTCCTGACCTCTGATTTACAGAAGAACTGAATCTAGATTCTAATGCATTTTAAATGTTCAATAATGTTTTTTACTACTGTATGTAGGTATGTATAAGAACCCACTTGTGAAAAGACTCCCAAGGACAACGAAAAGGCAAAAAAAAAAAAAAAGAAAGAAAAGAGAGAGAGAGAGAGAAACTACAATGCCCTGTGATAGATTCTGTAATAAAAGGCTGTACCAAAGGTGTATTGAGCTGCCAAGAAGAAATAATTAGTTCTGCCTAGGGAGTGGAGATGGCTTTACAGAGGAAGAGATGGGTCTTGGAGTCAAAGTTCCTTTCCAGGTTAATGTAGGGAGATAGAATTAATCTGGGTAGAGGGTAGGATTGTTCAAAAGTATAGAGAAATGAGAAAGGAAAAAGTGTTCAGGAGAGATTGTAGTCTACCTCCCCTGTGCCTCCCAGCAGCTGGCAGGGCGTAAGTGTTGCCTCCTAGGAGAATTGCCACTTAACTCCCCTCACCTCCACTACCAGCTTAAAAAAAAAAAAAAAAAAAAAAATCAGGAGTTAGTCAGCAAGAACAAGCAGTAACTGGATCACTGGGTTTGCGGAGTTCTCAGAAAATAACGAATTCTCCAGTTAAAGGATTCAAGACAGGGAAGTGGAAGATTGCAGATAAGTGAAGCAATAAGGTTTGAAGTGTTAGGATCCTTGGGTATAAAAACCATATATATTTGACCTCCCACTGGGCAAATGGTGAACAATGGGAGCGTGAGAAAAGATAATGGTACAGCTGATTCTAACACCATAGCATAAAATAAGGATCCTTAGTCCTTGCTGATACAACTTTAAACATGTGAATAAGTTAGCACATGAGGGGGAGGGTAAGGAAAGCTCTTCTCCAAACTAGAACGCCAGTTAATAAATGTAGAAGGGATCATGGGATTAGAAAATTACCATTTGACGATCACAAAAAGACTGTTTTGGGAAAATATGGTCACTGAAGGCTTGAAAAGAAACAAGATATTTGTGAATCTGGACATTCCTCCTTATAATTGTAAATGAAAAGGGAGAAAATGTCAAGATTCTGTAGAAGGGGCTTGACAGATACTACCCTAGTAGACACTGCGCTTCCTAATTCTACAGGACTCAGGTATGCATCTGTGGCATTCTTACCATAAATGTATGACCTGGAGCTAATTGTAGACCATGGCACACATCCAAACTGTGGGCTAGTAGACAAAATAAGTCGCCTATACTAGTAGAATATGTCATGGTCTTGAAAGATAGAATGAAGCTGAGGAATTTCTCTAGATTAAAAGTAAGCCAGAGAGACATGAGTTCTAAACACAAGTTAAGATCCTTGATTGGGTCCTGAGTCAGAACTTATTTTCAGGTACTATCAAGAATATTAGGGCCATAATTGGCCAAATCTGAATAAGGTTTCTAGACTAGATAATATTCTTTCAACCATATTAATTTTTTAATTTCATCATTGTTCTATGGATCTGTAAGAGGAAAAACAATGTCTGTTTTTGGAACATGCCCTTCTACAGATCAGAGGTAAAGGGCCATTGAGTTTGTGATTTTTCTCCAATGGGTGGAGGTAGGGAAACAGAAATCAAGTAAATATGGGAAAATGTTAATATTTCAGAAATCCGGGTTAAAGATATAAAGGAATTATCTCTATTCTTTTTGAAACTTTCTCATATATTTGAATTCATTTCAAAATAAAAAATAAAAATAAATATCTGTATGTTTTGGAAGACCTTTGGAGTTACAGAAGAAAGACCCAAACCAATCTGGACTGGAATCTTGATTAAATAGCTGTGTGACTCTGAACAAGTTAGTTAGCCTAGCTGAGCCTCAGTTTTCTCATTAATAAAATGGGAATAAATTCCTCACTTCTCGGGGTGAGGAATTGTGAATAAAGACAACACAGCTTGGGACGTTCTGGAGTCTGTCTCCCAAGTAGCTCTGTTGACTCCAACTGGTCAACTGCAGGGCTTTGACATGCTTTGCAAATTTCAGGCTGTCCCTGCGCAATTAGATCTACTGGATGGCGTGGCTATAAGTTCCAACTTTCTCTTCAAAATACTAGTTTATGAAAAAATTGGTGGATAGTAATATAGTCAAACTAAAAGTTTTTTTTTTTAATAGTTTTTAAGGGTTTTTTTTTTTTGAATAAATTCCACTTTCCCAACATGGCTTCTTGTTTCCCTCAAGCTGAGGAGAGCATTCTCTTTACTAACCTGGTTCCCAGAACTTTGGAAGAGCATGTGGGGAGGAAAGAAGAGTGGAAACACAAGAGGCAGTTTGGGCTGGGAGTGGAAATGGGCTGGGAGAAATGGCAGAGAAGACTGGAAGGAACATTGCTGGGGTTAGAGTCAGTTTTAATATTCTTGAAGAGAAAAAAGTTACATTTTTTTTTACTTTTTAACTGTTATACTGTGTCTTCTTTACAACACATGGTCATTACTAAAGTTGTATCATTTGCCTTTTTGGAAGATGGTCAAGAATGACTTCCCTTCCTGCCAGTTAACTGCCCCTGCCACGCCAGCCTCCTTTAATGCACAGGAAGTTGATATCATCATATCCAAACCAGGACAACCACAAAGCAGAAAAGCTAGCATCAGGCATTTTGGAAGGAATGGATTAGGTAAAAGTTGGGTAGAAAATAGTATTTAACTCTGGATAAACTGTAGGTTGTTATGTTTTATGCTTTAAAATGCATGTCTTTTAAGTTACACTGGCTGCCCCTGAACTCCATTAACCCCGGAAAGCTTAACATACATTTTCTCTCTCTATGAAGAAGTGTTGCAAGTAGATATTTCAAGTGGGGAGAGTGATGTTGATAGAAGTCACTCCCTTAAATTCACTTGGTGGATGAAAGAAAGTCACAGCCCTTATTAATACAGAAGGCCCATGTGACTCTTAGCGATGTGAGCCATTATCTTTTCTCTCTCTTTACTTCTCCCTGAGGGTTTAACAGGATAAGCCACTATCAGCTTTTAAAGATGGCTACCTGCTGTCACAAAGTCCCCACTCCTTATCACAAAAGTACATTGGTGGTGTTTTGAGATTGCCATATACTTGATATTTTCCTTTTCAGCTTAGTAAACCCTTTGGGATCTTTCAAGATAAAGCCATTTCACAAATGTAGCTGTATTACAGAATAAAATACTTTATAGGGGACTTCAAGAAAATTACATTAGTCTCTGCCTCTTTCTTCCTGGTGCTCTACTATTCAGATTGTTTCCTAAGTACAGAACGGGGTCCACGATGGGCTTATTAGATCTCAGCCATCTCCATTCCTTTTTCTCTTTGGCATGGGTTTCCTTTCCAGCCTTCTGAGGATTACATGGTACTAATTGAGAGGCATAGCACTGTGCGCACAAAATAACTCATGAGGTCTCAAAGCCTCATCTCTCGCGGGCGCTGCCTGCTCCCTGTGTGAGCAGAGGAGAGCAGTACACCCACAAAGCAGCCGCTGATGCTGCCTGGCCTTGTCCAGCTGTGAGAACAAGCTAGGAGTTCGTGTTCTTGCATATGGCTTTCCAGTGAGCTTGCTGTTGCCTTGGTAGGAGAGTGACTTCTAGGGCTTCAGAAGCAAGGCAGGAAAAGCCTGCTCCCCTGGGTCTCTCACCCCAAGGGGAACTGGAGATTGTGTGCATTTTGTCAGTACATGCAAAGCACTCAGCTAACTTTGTGTAGGGCTTACTGAGCCACAGATGCAGTTCTGGGTGTGGAGGGTTTAATGTGTAAACAGGAATCAGATATGGGCTCTGTGCCTATGGAGCTTACATTCTACTGGAGAGTCAAGGTTTAAATCTACCATCATAGAATTTATTATGTAATTCCAGTTGTAATTACGGATTCAAAGGAAGACAATCTATGAGAGAACATAAGCCAACAGACTCACTTAAAATGTCAGGTTAGCAGTGACTTTGTGAGGCTGTGGTGGGGGAAGCACAAGGCCAGCCCACCTCAGCCCCAACAGACCCACCTTGGCAGGTGGCCTCTGGCACCATGGAGATTCTGTTACACCATTTCTCCTACATTCCTTTGTTTAGTTTTGCAAACTAACATAGGCCTCTATTGTTGCTATAAGTAATTACCACAAAAAAAAAAAGAACAGCAATTTATTTGCTCACAGTTCTGGAGGCTAAAAGTCCAAGTAAGGGCAGGGCCATACTCCCTCTAGAAGCTCACAGGAGGATCCTTTCTGCCTTTTCCAGCTCCTGGAGCTCTAGCAGGTCCTTAGCTTGTGTCCACATCACTCTTGCCTCTGCCTCTGTGGTTACGTCACCTGTTTCCCTGTGTGTCTCATTCTCTCTGTGTCTTAAAAGGACTCTTTACAGTACTTGGATTTAGGCTCCATTTGGATTATCTCAAGAGCCTTAGCATAATCACAGCTGCAAAGACACTTTTTCTAATAAGCTAAAATTCATGGACTGGTTCCTGGGATCTGATCTGGATACCTCTTGGAGGATCACAATCTGTCCTACCTCAGTATCTATGTTACTTTACCATGGCTTCATGACCAAGAAAGGGAAGATTCCCAGAGGTTTCTGGTTTAATTGCCCTGGGCTAAAGACCAAGCTTTTTGTTTTTAAGATTTATTTATTTATTTATACAAGAACCGGGGTACAGGCCAGAGGTGCGGGAGGGTGAGAGAATTCACCAGAAACAGAGCAAGGAACAGAACAGGCAATCTGACAAAATACACTGCTGAGGGGAGCAGCGGGTGAGACAGGAGAGGTCTGCTGGCCATGTGGGACCCTCGCTGGCCGGAATCAAACCAGAGCTGCAGAGGCTGCGGACAGCTTCACAGCACTGCGCTCAACCACCTTGTGCCACCATGGGAAGCCCTCTGTTTGTTTTTTTAAGTCTTACTGTTGATTCTCATGGACAAAAGACAGAGTCACCCACTGGTGTCCACAGGGAGGACATAAGAGTTCTTTGAGTTGCAGAGAGTTCATTCCAATACTTTATCATTTAAGGTCAAAAGTTAACATATTATGTATCTAGAGGATTTAGTAAGTGTAAAGAAACCTAATCAAATAAAGACACCTAACTTTCTGTCCTCTGCCCTCAGATCTGTGGGTCAGCTACCTTTTGTTTTCCAAGGAGCACTGTGAGGTGAGTATGGGGCAGAGTGGCAGTTGTCATCAGGAGGCCTGGTGTACAGCACCCTCACATTGACAGTGAGAAATCCACTCTCATATCTCCACCTCCAACTTTTTGTCAAGAGGTGGAAGGTGAGCTGGGAGGAAGTCTGTGTGGGTTTTGCAGAGCAGCAGAAGTGCAATGACACTCTCAAATTCTGTGGAGCCATAGAAGCAGCAGCAGATTTGCGCTGGCCTCTCAGCTGCTGCTCACAATGTTCTAAGGCAGCCCAGAACCTGAGAATCCAACATGGAATATTCCAAAAACAAAACAACTATCCATATTTTACAGCATTTTTTCATCTCTCCAAATCACAATGTAAGATAGAGATGCTTATACTAGAATAAATTTGTATTGAGTTCTTCCTATAATTACAAATCACAATGGACTTGTTTGAATTAACACTTGTTATTTTTTTTTTTAAAAAAAAGAGGACACGGTTGCAACCTTGTTATAGACAAATGAAAGACAAAAACCTTCTCTAGGCTGTGCTTATACAAAGATGTTCCCTAGGAGAAGCTGGAAATAAACCAGAATGTAACTTTGGGGTCCATGGGTCTTTGTTTTTGATTTGTATATTATTGTAATTACTACCCTTGCTATTGAATCTGAAACCTAAGGTATGATTTTCTTCGAAAAGCCAGGGATGAAAACTATTGAATGGCTAAAGAAGATGTGGTATAAATACACAAAGAAATACTACTCAGCTATAAAAAGATGAAATCTTGCCATTTATGACAACAGGGATGGACCTTGAGGATATTATGCCAAGTGCATTATTCAGAAGGATCAAGACAAATACTGCATGACTCACTCACATGTGGAAAATTTATTGAAAGGCAAATGAACAAACAAAACAAAACAAACTCTTGGACTCAGAAAACAGATTGATGGTTACCAGAGAGGAAGGGGGCAGAAGGGTCAACTGTGTGGTAGCATGGAAACTAGATTTTTGGTGGTGAACATGTTGTATGCAGCATGTAAATGTATGTAGATATTGATATGTTGTTCACCTGGAACTTGTATGACAGTATAAACCAATGTTAAGTCAGTAAAAAGTTTGAAAAGAAAGAAGCAGGAAGGAGAAAATACCATTCTTCTCTAAGGTCCAGATCAAGGGGACAGTGGTCCATGATGGGCATGCACATTTATTTCACCCTTTTCCACCATGTCTTCTTTCCCAATCATCCCTGGGCTCCAGGATCCTATTTCTAACTATTTACTTAACGTTCCCACTTGGAAATCTGAGAGACACATCAAATTACACATGGCCCTTACCCCACTGTGTTTACTCCTGCCCAAGCTCTCTCGGTCTCAAGACAGGACCACTGTTCACCAACCTGCTTGAGCCTGAAGCAAAGGACTCCCCTCAGATCCTCTCCTCATTACAATTTCCAAAAGTAATTCTGCAGCAAATGTCAGTTACAGCTTCAGCACTTGCCTATTCTATTTCTTCTCTTTACCTCAAACTCACCCAGCCCATGCAGACACCCGCAGACACCCTCGGGTCTCACCAGAATCATGGTGGATGCTCCTTCTGCTTTCTCTGCTTCTTTTGCCCTCCCTATAGCCATCTCAACCTTTCTGACAAGGTGGATTTTTAATCACTTGGGTTGCATATCACTTCACTGCTCAAAACTCTGCAATCGAATGTAAAAATCATAATCTAAAAAAGTTTGGCAGGTTTTTGTTTTTGTTTCTTTATATATAATTAAACACATAGATACCATGAAACCCAGGCCCTGCACTTTTAGGCATTCAACTCAGATAATGAAACTTCAGTTTAAACACAAACCTGTATACAAATGTTCAGAGCTGCCTTATTTATAATTGCTAAAATTTGGAAACGACTGAGATTCTCCACTCAGTGACAGGAAGGAATATGTAAATTTACACAGCAAAAGGGACTTCGCAAGTGGGATTAAGGTGGCCAGTCAGCTAACCTTGAAGTAGATAGATTTCCTTGATTACTCAGGTGGGCCCAGTGTCATCACTTGAAGGTGGAGAAGGAGGCAGAAGAATCAGAGGACATATGACTGAAGGAAAAAAAATGGTCAGAGAGATGCAACTTTGCTGACTGAAGATTGAGGAAGGGACCACAAAACTCCAGAAGTTAGAAAAGGAAAGGAGACAGATTCTTCTCCAGAATCTCTAGAAAGTGCACAGCCCTGCAAGCACTTTGATTTCAGCCAAGTGAGGTAAATGGGACTTCTGACCATATAGAATCATCAGATAGTAAGTCTGGGCTATTTTTTAAAATTTATTTATTTATGTATACAAGAACTGGGGTGTAAGCCAGAGGTACAGGGGGGTGAGAGCATTCATCAGAGGCGGGGAGCAGAACAGTCAGATCTACTGAAATCAACACTGCTGAGGTGAGCAGCAGGTGAGACAGGAGAGGTCTGTTGACCACGTGGTTTGCTCCCTGGCCAGCTTGGGATATAACTGGTGCTGTGGTGGCTGGCAATAGCTTGATAGCACTGTCTTTAACCCCTGCGCCACCAGGGAGGCACCCCAGTCTGGGTTATTTTAAAAGACGAGCATTGTGGTATTTTGTTATAACAGCAATAGGAAATGACTACAGGAGCAGACATCACCAGTTTCCCCAAAATATCATTCAGATTTGACAAAGTGAATGTCCTTTATTTATATTTTTTTTTTTAATAAATTTTATTGTTATATTCCCCATACACTTGCAGCCCCCCCATTCTGACCCCAATCCCTCCCCTCCCACCCCCGCCCCCCTAAAAGTGTCTCTGGTTCATAGTTTTTTGTTGATTTTGATTTTCACTTTCTTATAGTTATTCATTTTCCTGGTCCCTTATTTAAGTTTTCTAGATTCCTGCTATGAGTGAGACCATCCGGTATTTTTCTTTTTCTTTTTGGCTTATTTCGCTGAGCATGATCCCTTCCAGCGCCATCCATGTTGCTGCAAATTGCATGTGTTTATCTTTTTTGAATGCTGAGTAATATTCCATGGTATATATGTACCACATCTTCTTGATCCAGTCATCTACTTTTGGGCATTTGGGTTGTTTCCAAAGCTTAGCTATTGTAAACAGTGCTGCTATAAACATAGGGGTGCAGGTGTTCTTTGGAATTGATGTTTCTGTGTCCTTTGGGTAAATACCTAGGAGTGGAATTGCTGGATCATATGGAAGCTCTATGTTTAGTAGGTCCAGAAATCTCCATACAGCTTTCCACAGTGGTTGGACCAGTTTGCACTCCCACCAACAGTGCAGAAGAGTTCCTTTTTCTCCACACCCTCGCCAACATTTGTTGTTGCTAGTTTTTTTAATATGTGCCATTCTCACTGGTGTAAGATGGTATCTCATGGTAGTTTTGATTTGCATTTCCCTGATGACAAGTGATGATGAACATTTTTTCATATGCCTGTTGGCCATTTGCATTTCCTCTTCAGAGAAGTTTCTTTTAAGCTCTTCTGCCCATTTTTTGACTGGATTATTTTCTTTGTTGTTGTTGAGTCTCATCAGCTCTTTGCAGATTTTTGTGATCAGTCCTTTATCATTAGTGTTGGGAGCAAAAATGTTCTCCCAGTTGGTGGGGTTTCTCTTTGTTTTTGTTATTGTCTCTTTTGCTGTGCAAAAGCTCTTTAATTTGATGTAGTCCCAGCTGTTTATCTTTGCCTTCACTATCACTGCTTTGGGTGATGTGTCTGTAAAGATGTCTTTGATGTGCAAATCACGTAGTGTTTCGCCTATATTTCCTTCTATATATTTTATGGTTTCAGGTCTTATGTCTAGTTCTTTAATCCATTTTGAGTTGATTTTTGTGTATGGTGTGAGGTGGTGGTCAAGCTTCATTCTTTTGCATGTAGCGACCCAGTTTTCCCAGCACCATTTATTGAACAAACTTTCTTTGCTCCAATGCATATTCTTTGCTCCTTTGTCAAAGATTAGTTGACCATAAATCTGTGGGTTTATTTCTGGATTTTCTATTCGATTCCATTGGTCTGTATGTCTGTTCTTGTTCCAATACCATGCAGTTTTGATGATTATGGCTTTGTAGTATAGTTTGAAGTCTGGGAGTCTGATGCCTCCATTCCCTTCTTTTTTTTTCAGGAGAGCTTTGGCTATTCGGGGTTTTTGGTGATTCCATATGAATTTCATCAATAATTGTTCTATTTCTTTGAAGAATGACATTGAAATTTTGATTGGAATAGCATTGAATCTGTATATTGCTTTTGGTAGGATGGCCATTTTAATAATATTTATTCTTCCAATCCATGAGCAGGGGATGTCTCTCCATTTCTTTGTGTCTTCTTCTATTTCTTTTAACAGTGTTTTATAGTTTTCTTTGTATAGGTCCTTTACCTCTTTTGTTAGATTTATTCCCAAATATTTGATTTTTTTTGTTTCAATAACAAAAGGGATGGTCTTTTTGATTTCTTCTTCTTCAGATTTATTGTTTGTGTATAGGAAGGCTACTGACTTTTGCGTGTTGATTTTGTATCCTGCCACTTTACTGAACTGATTGATGAGTTGAATTAGCTTTTCTGTGGAGTTTTTGGGGTTCTCTATGTATAATATCATATCGTCTGCAAATAGTGATAGTTTGACTTCTTCTTTTCCTATTTGGATTCCTTGGATGTCTTTCTCTTGTCTTATTGCCCTGGCTAGGACTTCCAGTATTATATTGAAAAGCAATGGTGAGAGTGGACATCCTTGTCTTGTTCCAGATCTTAATGGAATTGCTTTCAGCTTTTCACCATTGAGAATGATACTGGCTGTTGGCTTGTCATAGATGGCCTTTATGATGTTGAGGTATGTTCCTTGTATCCCAAGAACTTCAAGGGCTTTTATCATGAATGGGTGTTGCACTTTGTCGAAAGCTTTCTCAGCATCTATTGATATTATCATATGGTTTTTATATTTCTTTTTGTTGATGTGTTGGATAACGTTGATTGATTTTCGGATGTTAAACCATCCTTGTGCCCCTGGAATGAATCCAACTTGGTCGTGGTGAATTATCTTATGGATACATTGTTGGATTCTGATAGCTAAAATTTTATTGAGGATTTTTGCATCAGTGTTCATTAGGGAGATTGGCCTGTAGTTTTCCTTTTTTGTGTTGTCCTTGTTCGGTTTTGGTATTAGTGTAATGTTGGCTTCATAAAACGTGTTTGGTATTGTCCCTTCCTTCTCAATTTTTTGGAAGAGTTTGTGAAGGATAGGCACTAATTCGTCTCTGAATGTTTGGTAGAATTCATTTGTAAATCCATCAGGTCCTGGGCTTTTGTTTTTGGGGAGGTTTTTGATTACCATTTCAATTTCGCTAATTGTAATTGGTCTGTTTAGGTGTTCTATTTCTTCTTTATCTAGCTTTGGGTGATTGTACAGTTGTAGGAATTTGTCCATCTCCTCTAGATTGTTAAACTTGTTTCCATATAACTGTTCATAGTAGTTACTGATTATTCTTTTGATTTCTGCTGTGTCCGTTGTGATTTCTCCTCTTTCATTGATGATCCTATTTATTTGTGCTTTCTCCCTTTTTTCCTTTGTGAGCCTGGCTAGGGGTTTGTCTATTTTATTGATTTTTTCAAAAAACCAGCTCTTGGTTTCATTGATCTTTTGGATTGTTTTTTTAGTTTCAATTTCATTTATTTCTGCTTTGGTTTTTATTATTTCTTTTCTTCTACTGGTTTTGGGGTTTTTTTGTTGTTCTTTTTCTAGATCTTTGAGCTTCGAGATGAGGTTGTTTCTTTGCGTTCTTTCTTGTTTCTTGATGTGAGCTTCTATTGCTATATATTTTCCTCTTATTACTGCTTTTGCTGCATCCCATACATTTAGGATATTAGTGTCCTCCTTGTCGTTCAATTCAAAAAATTTTTTAATTTCTTCTTTGATCTCCTCATTAGTCCAATGGTCTTCCAGTAGTGTGGTTTTTAATCTCCATGAGGTAGGAAAGTTCCTTGCCTTCTTTTTATGGTTTATTTCTAGTTTGATGCCTTCATGGTCAGAAAAGATGGTTGATATGATTTCAATCTTGGTGTATCTGTTGATGTTTGTCTTGTGCCCCAGTATGTGATCGATCCTGGAGAATGATCCGTGTGCGCTTGAGAAAAATGTGTACTCCGTTTTTTTGGGGTTTAGTGTTCTATAGATGTCTGTTAAGCCTAATTGCTCTAGGTCCTTATTTAGAGCTTTGGTTTCTTTACTTATTTTTTGTCTTGTTGATCTATCCATTGTTGATAGTGGTGTGTTGAAGTCTCCCACTACGTATGTGTTTTCTCTGATGTCTGTTTTCAGAGAGGACAACAGTTGTCTGATATATTTTGGTGCTCCTTCGTTTGGTGAGTATATGTTAATGAGTGTTATTTCTTCTTGAAGTATTGTCCCCTTGATCATAATGTAGTGACCATTGGGGTCTCTTTTTATCTTTTTGAGTTTGAAATCTGTTTTATCTGATATAAGTATAGCTGTTCCTGCTTTCTTTTTTGGTCCATTTGCTTGTAGGATTGTTTTCCATCCTTTAACTTTGAGCCTATTTTTATCTTTTGTAGCTAAATGTGTTTCTTGGAGACAGCAAAAGTTGGGTTTTGTTTCTTAATCCAGGCTGCCACTCTGTGTCTTTTTATTGAAGAGTTTAGTCCATTTACATTTAGAGTTAATATTGATATGTTAACATCTGTATTTGCCATTGTGTTTGTCTTTCCTTTGATTTTATTTATTTATTCTTTTAATAACTTTTTTTTTTTTTTTGGCCTTCTTTCATTGTTATTCGTCCCTCTGAGGTTCTGGCTTTAGGACTCCTTGTAGTATTTTTTGGAGTGGGGGTTTAGTTGCAATGAAATTCCGGAGTTTCTGTTTGTCTGGGAAGGTCCATATTCTTTCTTCAAAGAGGAAGGAGAGCTTTGCGGGATAGAGTATTCTTGGTTGGCATCTGTTTTCTTGGAGTCTGTTGACTATGTCCCTCCACTCTCTCCTTGCCCGTAGTGTTTCTTCGGAGAAGTCTGATGTCAGCCTGATTGGTTTTCCTTTGAATGTTATCTGTTTCTTCCCTCTTGCCAGCTTCATTATTTTTTCCTTGTCCTGGATTCTTGGGAGCTTTACTATTATGTGTCTTGCTGTATTTTTCCTTTCGTCGTGGAAGTTTGGTGTTCTTCTTGCTTCTTGTATATCAATTTTCAGCTCCTTCTTCACATTTGGGAAGTTCTCTTCAATTATCTCTTTGAATATTTTCTCTGTTCCTACATCTCTCTCCTCTCCTTCTGGTATTCCTATAACTCTTATATTTCCTTTCCTCATGGAGTCAGATAGTTCCCGAAGTCTTTCTTCGTTCTTTTTCCTTCGTACTTCTCTTTCCTTTTCTGTTTTGGTTCTTTTTATTTCTGTGTCTTCAAGATTACTTATTCGTTCTTCCATTTCATCTATTCTGCTTTCATTGCTTTTCCCAGAATTCTTTAGTTCTTCCATTAATTCTTTGATCTCCTGCATTTCTTTTACTTCCCTCTTTAGGGACTCAATTTCTTTCTTCTGACCATTGTTTTCCCTCTCTAGGGACTCAATTGCATTCTTCTGATCGTTGATTATTTTTCCCTTATCATTGTTTTCCTTTATGACTTCTGTCAGTTTTTTAATCACGGCAATTTTAAATTCTCTTTCTGGAAGGCTCAGAATTCTTCCAAGTTATTGTCTTTGCAATCTGGGGGCTGGCTTTCTTTTTGTGGTGTGCTTTTTCTCTGGAGAGTTGCTAGGTTGCGTGTGGTTCTTCTCCTCCCTACTGTCTGTTTTCTAATTTGCCGTATGCGTTGGGACACTGTGTTGTTGGGACTGGCCGGCATCTTGGGTGGGCTTCTCTGTTCCCCTCTGGTTCTTCCAGGAGTCATCTGTCAGCTTCAAGCAGCCGGGCGGCCTGGGCTGTGTGCTGGGGCTGGTCTCCTCCTGGGCGGGGCTCTCTTTAATGGCGCCTGGAGCTCACCTCCGAGGCGGATCCTGCAGGGTTCGCCTCAGCTCCCGTTCACGGGGTGTGGTGGCTGCAATAGTTCCTTTCCACTCACAGTCCCGCTTGCTGTGTCCGTTTTTCTTGTTGGCCGTTTTGGTTTGTTGTTTCCTCCTCTCTGCCGGTCGGAGAGTGCCGACTTTGTGGGCGGGGGAGGGGAGCAGGGTTCTGCGCTTCCCTCCCTTCTCGTCCTCTTTTATGGCAACTTTCTTCTTCGGGCAGTTTGCTGGAGTCGTCTGTTTATCTTCCGTGTCCCAGTTCTCACTGGGACCTGCCGCTTTTCCTCCCTATTAACTTTTTTTAATGGGAGATCTTACTCGCAGCGTCTCCTCGCCGCCATGTTGCTCCGCCCACCAATCGAATGTCCTTTAATTCTGCTGTCATCACCAAGGCTTTCTCGTCTTTGTCTTGTTTTTAAACAAAATGTGAGTTAGAAATGTAGGAAAGATGCAAGAAGATGAATGTGAATTGTGAAGCAGAGGTTGTTCAAATAACAGGGGACATTTTCTTGTTTTGTCTATGCCATCGCTAAGAAAGATAATTATTTATATCAGAAAGGGAAATGTCAGGTGTTGGTTACAGCTGTCAGACCACGAACACTGTTGGGAGAACCTCTCTCCTCGCCAAAATACCAAACAATGTGGATTTCAGAAATGCCATAGAAGTGGAAGCACACTTCAAATTGATCTTTAATCTTCTCTTTTTGTACTAGGTAATTCCTGGGGTAAGATTTCGTTCATTTCAAGCACTTCAACATCTACCTGGTGGAAGATCACATTCAGCCCTCAGGGTGAATTCTCCTAAAATGGGTTCATTTTCCCAGATAAGAGCATAATAAATGCCCAGGAAGGCCTTTCAGCAGGTCATCTGCCTTGTTGACCCCAAGTTGACCAGCCCTCCTACCTATCTGACACCTGACCATTGTGGTTCCCTGGTCCTGGAAGTCTGTGACTGTGGTTGGGCACTTGAGTTGAATGACTCTTAAATGAGGGTCATGGGCATAGACATCTCCACAGAGTCCAAGGCCAGCTAAGCAGCACTTGGTGGCCATCTCTAGGAGGGAATCCTTTTGTCCCTGAAAACCCAGTATGTCCAATAACATTGCACTAATTATCCCCTCACATCAGCTCCTCTGCTGTATTTTCTACCTGGTAAACCATTCTATCGAAAAAGTAAACTTTCTTTTCAAATATTTGCCAGATTTCTCTTTCTGGAATACCACCAACCATGGGCCATCACTAGGCCCTTGCGAGTCTACCATCTAAATTTCTCTTTTCTATACTCCCTCCTCTTCATGCCTACTGCCTCTGCTGAATGCCAAGCTTACTAGGGGGATTTAAATCTGCTCACATATATCAAGCATAGGCAGTAAACCGGATAACTGTTTGAAGAACTTCTGAGGCAATGATTTTAGCGATTCCTCCCAGCATCACTATGAGGGAGATATTTATATTATGCTGAATTTTAGAAGCAGAGAATGATGCTAAGAGAGGTCAAATGTTTTTGCCATGGACAGATATCAGGTGGAGGGTAGAGTTGGGATTCAAGCATAGATGAGTCTCACACCAGAGTGTGAGTACTTGGTGACTCAGCTGTGAGTTTACTGAGAGTGGAGCAGAGATCTCTCAAAGCACTTTTGCTATGCCTTAGACAGTACAGATTCTTCCAGGCAGGTAGATTAAGGAGAAAGTCAAGAGACTTCACTTTGTCTTGCCTCACGAGGAAATGGACATAAACAATGGAAACAGCACCCATTCCTTGGCTGCCATGTCTCCAACAGTGGCAATAACTGATAACGACAGTGCAGTTTAAGAACTGTCCATTGCAATCTCCTCTACTAGCCACCACCTATTAAGTGCTAGCCACTGGCATTTTCCTTGGTGCATTTTATGCATTATCCCACTTAATGTGCCAATAGCTTTATGAGGAGATGAACTCAGAAAAGGTAAAGAACTTTGTAATTATCACAATATCACTAATTGATGCATCCAGGCTTTTCTGAGTCTGAAGCTCATGTTCTGAACATCAATACATTTCCCTGTATGCTTATTCAGCTAAGGACATGGACTTTGACGATAGCAGGTGACATGTATGAGAATGAAATTGTGCATTCTTGATCAAGTATGTAACGTCTCTGAGTAAGATGGGGGTGCTACTGTCAGCCCCCTGAAGTTCCAATATCTGATACCTGACTCCAAAATGTATTCATTCAGCAAAATGTGTACTCATGACTGGAAAGAAAATTTACTTTTTTCTCCACATTAATTTTACATAAAAGAATGTACCAGAGGGCCTCCCTGGTGGCACAAGGGGTTAAACACAGCACTGTGAAGCTATTCGCAGCCTCTACAATATGAGTTAGATCCCTGGCCAGCGAGGGAGCTACCCACATGGCTCAGCAGACATCTCCTGTCTCACCTCCTGCTCCCCTCAGCAGTGTATTTTTAGTCAGTCTGCCTGTTCCGTTCCCCACTCTGTCTCTCATGAATCTTTTCACCCCCCCCACACCTCTAGCTTGTACCCTAGTTCTTGCATGCATACATAAATAAATCTTTAAAGAAAAAAAAAGAATGTACCAGAAACTATGATTTATCCACCAACGAAAGACCAGTGTCTCCTGTTTACGATTAGATACAGTTGTGTGGTCAGTTGATATTCAAAGAGATGGGCAGAAGTGGTGGATACAGCTTCTCAAATGCACATTTAAGATAAGGAATATGTGCTCACCTTCCCACTAACTGGAAGGAGGGTGGTAGTGAACCAAGCCAGCAGGACCATGAGGATGAAAGTAACATTCCACCACACCAGAAAGCAAGGAAAATGCCAAGTCTTAAATTGGTCCCCTTCCCACCCTCATCTCTTAGATTCTCTTTTCTATTTCTCAGTGAAAGAGAGGGCCACCACATCAGTGCAGGATGCCTTATGCCTTGACTATCACTGGAATAAGAAATGCATGTCTATGTTATTTACTGAAGCCACTGCCATTTTGAGATCTTTGTGATGTCATCCAAATCCAAATCATAACTAATAGAAGGAGAGAATGGAAAACCACTAAACCAAAAATTATTTTAAAAGTGCATTTTAAGGTTCAGCTTATATGCAAAGGCTTCAATGTAAGAGAACCTGGAACATTTTAGGAGCTTTAGTTTGGCTCTGCTCAACTTTGAGATCCAGGAAGGGGTGAAAATAAAAGTAGAGGGATTTATCAGGTTCAGTTCATGAAAAATGGGTCCCCCCAGGCTAAAGAACATGGGCTTTACCCTGGGGCAATGATTATCCCCTGAGGGGCCCTCTAAGGGAATGACATGACACTCCTGAGCTTAAGGATGATCCCTTCAGCTGCCCTTGGGAGCTAAGGTGGGAGAGTAGAGTATGCACTAAGGATAAGAATTAACAGGCAAGAGATGACTGTGGCCATAGAGCAGACACACAGGTGGAGAGAAGCAAATCTACCTGAGAGATACCCAGGAGGCTCAGTCATTAAAATCTCATGACTGAGTGGTGGAAGGGTGTGGAGGAGCAAAGATTATGTCTGGGTTTGTGGCTTAAGCAACAGCACTGTGAGTGGCATCTTTGCTTTGCTAAAATAGGCAGCATGCTTTAGAGGTAAGCCTGGTACTGGAATGAGATTGGAGGTTATGAGTAGATTGTGAGTTTAATTTTGTAGTTGTGGATTATGAAGTTCTGGTGGAACATAGAAAAGGTAGTGTCCAGTTGACAGAATTAAAAATTAATAAATCCATGACTGAATGGCACGGATGGATTAAACTAACAGAGAGTCTTCATTTAGCATTCTAAAATCCACCCACAGAACTGCCAATTTTTTGCTTTTCCAAATTTAATTGAATTGAGAATGCTATGAAAGCAATCCTATGGTGCTCAACCATCACTGTCCTCATAGACACTAATGGATTTTATTTATTTTGATTGCTCTAGGTGGAAGCTATATCTCAAAAAATATTCTATTTAAGTCACAAGTCCTCCAGTGGGGAGAGGCTTTCTACTTCTTTCTTGTGTGCCTGATCATTTTAGTCATCTAACAGTATTAACCGACAATGTGGCATTTTTGAGCAGAGCTTGCCATGGGTTAGGAGGAGTTATGAGGACACAGTAATGGCTGGCTCTGGAGAGGACCCCAACAATGATTCAGCAGTGCATCTTCCCTGGACATTCTTCTCAAAGTTTATTTTTCTCTGACTGAACTGTGTCTGTTTTTGTTCCCCCACTGTATTCCCAGCACCTAGCCCCATGTCTGACTCACAGCAGGTGCTGAATAAAAACAACAACAAAAAAGAATGCATGTTTAATTAAGTGCCAACAAATACACTTTAAATTCTGGCTATTTAGAAACTGCAGGCCAAAAATACTCAGATGAAAACATGCATCACTACACACAGTAGGGTTAACCAGACAACCCATAATCATAAACTAATGGATAATGATGAAGCTCAAGTATTAATCATTTATAAGTAAAAAGCAAGAAACACAGGCATTGAGATCCAGGAGCAACTTAAGTCAACTCTGACAATGCACTGATGGCATCCTTTCTGAATGCTTTACGAATTCTTGAAATCTATGTTTGCAAGCATATGGTAGTGATGTTTCACCTTGGCCAAGCAGTGAGAGAGAGGCAGCCTGCTCAGTTGAACAGCAGATTAAAGTCATCAATAAACTCCAGGACCACTTTGGAGAGGAGCCTGGCAGGTCCTCAGAAGCTTAAAAATAGAGTTTCCATATAATATAGTAATTCCACTCCTAGGTAGATACCCAAAGGAAATGAAAACAGTTATATATAAAAGCTTAGAAACTAATTTTCATAGCAACATTATTTCTGATGTAGAAATGATTCAAATACTCATCAACTGATAAGTAGATAAAGAAAATATGGTATGACCATGCAAAAATAATACTATCTGGTAATAAAAAGTAATTAAATACTGATACATACTACAATAGGGATGGACTTGTACAACATTATGGTAAATAAAAGAATCCACATAAAAATGATCACATATGTATGATTCCACTGATATAAAACATCCATAGAGACAGAAAGTAGATTATTGGTTTCATAGCGCCTGGGGGTTTCCTTTGAGGTGATGAAACTTTTAAAAATTGTGGTGGGCCTCTCTGGTGGAGCAAGGGGTTAAGCACAGCGCTGTGAAGCTATCCACAGCCTCTGCAGCATGAGTTCGATCCCCAGCCTGCCAGGGAGCTACCCACATAGCACAATAGACCTCTCCTGTCTTGCCCTCTGCTCCCCTCAGCAGTGTATTTCAGTCAGTCTGCCTATTCTGTTCCCCACTCTGTCTCTGGTGAATCCTCTCACTCCTTGAACTTCTGGCTTGTACCCCAGTTCTTATATGCATAAATGAATAAATCTTTAACAATAATAATAGTAAGTAAATAAAAATTGTGATGATAGTTGAACTCTGTCAATATTCTAAAAACTATGAAATTGTATAGTTTAAATGTGTGAATTGTATGGTGTGTGAATCATACCTCAATGAAGCTATTATAAAAAGAAAAAAAAAGCACCTCCAAGAATAAGTGCTTATCTGGTTAGTCACTGTTTATTGGTGGGGTTTAGTCATAGGAAGTCATCAAATTCTATGGGAAGAACCAGCTCAAGTGGTCTGTCACTTCAAACAGTCACTTCAACTCATGATGTCTTGGTTTCCTCATGTGCAGGGCAGAAGGAACAAGGTGGATGCTACTGGTACAACTCTTCACTAGGGGCTTCTCTACCTGAGGACTTTCTCCAGTCACATGAAGGCACCT
The DNA here is from genome assembly GCF_014898055.3 of Talpa occidentalis. Lineage (NCBI taxonomy): Eukaryota > Metazoa > Chordata > Mammalia > Eulipotyphla > Talpidae > Talpa > Talpa occidentalis. The sequence goes on along the minus strand of NW_023601754.1, from coordinate 19,165,146 downwards.
GGCATTCAGCCAGGACACACAGGAAGAGCTTGTCCCTGGAAGTAGTCACTGACCAATTTCAAACAGGGGCCACTGGATCAAAACCTTCTCTTCATTGCCAGTCAAATGTTGCCTCCCAGAGGTACGTTCTACAGTGTCTCCCCAGACATGTCATGTCAAGGAGCACTGAGTCCCAGGTGCCCACAGAAGCAACCTGTTCACTGACAAATGCCACTGCTTTCCTTCCTTTGCCCAGCCCACTTCTCCATTCCCTAATGGTTCTTCCTGGCATCACCTTCTAAGAAAACTACCTGCACAGAATCTCTTGCCTTTGAATCTTCTTCTGAGGAAACTCAACTTAAAGACAAGACGTATGAAACTCCATCTGCTTAGAACTATTGGGAGGATGAAATAAGATATTTCACATAAAGCATTTCAGCACTGTGTCTGGCCTCTTAATAACTACTAACTATCATCATTGTCGTTTTTGTCTTTGTCATCATTATTATCACTGTTGTCACTGCTACTATTGAAAACAACTGCCTTTTATTTTTATTGGATCTTAACCCACCTGGAAGTCTGCCTCAGCCTCCAGTATATGAGAAATATCAAGCCAGTATTGTCCTCCTTATTTCACTACTGAGCATTTAGTTAATTATTTTTTCCCAATTGATTCTAGGTTTTCAAAGACTTTATCTAGCAAATAGCATAGATTAAGTAATAATTCATTGCTCTCCCATGTTTTATTAATCAGACACATATAACTGCCTATCAAACTTCTGATCAGCATGAAATTACCAGGGTCACCACACAGAGCTAATACCATTTCAGTCAAAAGCAAAGAATCTCAATGTTTTTGTTAGTCTGTGAAGCTTTCTCACTTGTTAAAGCATGATTATATTAGACTTTATGAAATATTTAAAATAGCTTGCAGACCTCCACTGCTACTATTATAGTCTCCCGAAGTCCTAGTAACCTCATGCTGGCAGTTGCTGATCTAATAAACCAAAATTCATTAAGAAATATGCTTGTTTTTATTATAAGAATTGCAGCAATAAAACCTTACTGTCATACTTGGCAGTAACCTTTCCTTATATGATGAGAAAATAAAGGATAAATGGATTTTTAGTAATGTATGTTTTTATCTTGACCTTTTCACAATGAAATATTCTCAAATCTAAGAGTGGCTGTATTACTCTAAGATGCCATTTCAAGTTTCCTACCACAATATTTAGGGATCATGGATATGCAGGAAAACGATAAAAGAGAGAAATAGGGAGGAGAAAATGAGCTGTTTAGAACAGGAGAGCAAAGGTAATATCTAACTTTCCATTGCTTAAAGCAAATCTCACTTACCAGGGTCACGTTGTTAGGGAGGTGTGTAAAGTGCATTTGCTTGGCTCTCTGGACTTATGCTTCCTTCCCTATGCTTCTCTGTCCTTGGTAGATCAGCTGGTAGCCTTGTCCTCTGGCTTCCAGCTGGGTTCAGCAAATGAGGAACACCAGCAAAAATATCAGAGCTAGAGGAAGACTAGGCAGGGCACCACTTCTCCGGGCTTCCTTCCTAAGGGTGGCTGCATCTCTCCCCTGTGACAGTCCTGTCACAGAAAGCCCTTTTCACACAACTCTCTATGACTCTGACTCTGGTAACTACTGTGTCATCCTTTATCCCAGAAGTTTTGTGATAATGATAGTGTCTTACCATTTCTAGGTCAATAAGGCAGAACTAACCCCTTGTGATTTTCCTATACATCACCCACCGCATTTGTCAATAGCCTTAAAACTAACTAGTTTAATGGTGTGTTCTATTTCTTTTCCAGAATCCTGACTAAATCAGAAATGAGAGGTAAGAGAACCAGATTGAAATGGTCCACAAAACAAGTATATTCTGGCCCAGGGAAAGTAAAAAATGGTGGGCAAAATTTTTAGAGGTACCAATAGGTTATATCTGGCCCACCAGAATTCCCAATATGTGAGCTAGATATAGAGCATAAAATTAATAAGGTTGGTATCAGAAACAAACAATAGGATTACATACATCTAGTACCTAATAAATAATTAATACAAACTACTATTACTATATTCAAGGATCTATAAAAAACAGCAACAAATTGCATAAGTTTATCTTTTTTGATTGGTGTTGGAAGGGATCATGCTCAGCAAAATAAGCCAGAAAGAAAAAGAAAAATACCGGATGGTCTCACTCGTAGCAGGAATTCAGAAATCCTAAATAAGGGACCAGGAAAAAGACTAATTGCAATAAAGTAAAAATCAAAATCAACAAGCAACTATAGACCAGAGACACACTACAGTGGGGGCCGGGGGAGGAGAAGAGGGATTAGGGTCAGAAAAAGGGTGTGGGAATTGTATGGGGAATATAACAAAAATGAAAATGCATACATTATGCAAAAATGAAAAATGATGTAAGAATTATATAAAATAATTCATTAAAAATATATAAATTTACAAAAAAAAAGAAAACAGCAACAAAAACAACAATATTCACTGCTTTGTGAATAACAAAAAGCACCACTGGGATCTGAACTCAAGTTTGAGTCATCACCGCAGTTAAGAGGACAAGTTGCCTGCACCAAGTATAACCAAGACTCATTGGGCCTCCCCTGTTGGCGCAGTGGTTGAGCACTGGGCTGTGAAGCTGCCCACAGCCTCTGCAGTGCCGGTTCCATCCCTGGCCGCCAGCGAGGGTCCACATGGCATGCAGGCCTCTCCTGCCGTGCCTGCTACTCCCCTCAGCAGTGTATTTCGTCAGTCTGCCTGTTCTGTTTCCCGCTCTGGCTCTCATGAATTCTCTCACCCTCCCACACTTCTGACTGTACCCAGTGCTTGTATAAATAAATAAATCTTTAAAAAAAAAAAAAGGACTCATTGAGTGCTTATGATTTGCCAAGGATATGCTAATCACTTTCCAAATGTTGTTTCATTGAACACAACAGTACTATTAGGGGAGTAACTTGAAATCATCCTCTGAAAATGAGAAAATAGAGAAGGCTGGTAGGAGTAAGACAGCTTTTCAAGCTCACATGGTGCAAAGTTGGTAGAAGTGGCATTTCAACCCAGACCATATACCCATAGCTAGGATCCAGTGTCCCCCATTTACAAGAGACCAGTTCTTTAGAGAGAATCTTGAGCAAATTGATGGGCATGGAGTCAGGTTGCCTGAGTATAGAAAATGTCTGTGATTTATCATTGTCAAAATGCCTTTCAAGAAAATATGCTATAATTGTACATTTAATTCAGCGGCAGCAAAACACGATGTTCCAGCTAAGCGTATGGCAAAGTGACATGTGTTGAGATTGTGACCCTTCTGGGAGGCAGTCTTGTAAAATTCGCGCTAAAGAAAAATAACCAACAGACAGATGCAGTGGTTTATTGGCTCATAACTTCGTGGCATCTCAGTGACTCCCAGGAAGGAAGAAGAAGACATGATGAGCCTCCCTACAACCCAAAGGGCATAAGATGGTTGTTCTAGCGAGAGTGGATTTATGTCTTTTCTGTCCTTGAATATTCACCAAACTCCCAACTGGGGAGAGAGCTGGAGAACACTAGCAGGGTGAGTGTGAGTCAGAGATGAGTGGAATCCCTCTTTGGCACTCTCTGGGCTCTTTCTACCCAAACCATGCCTTTGGCTGACTAGGAAAGCATAGGAGAACATCGCAGGTTGGGCAGCTGGGCCTCTTGATCCAGTGAGACTGCCTGCCATGGACTGAGCTTGACCATGGTCTAGTCTGAGAATCTGCATGTGGGCACAGCTGGTGCTGCTTATGAGGGCACACAACACTTCCATGCTGAGTTATGTTCTAGACTTCGGCAGAGATGCAAAGACCTGCCCTCCTGCCCTGCTTCAGTCACATCAACATTGCAAACGGCAGAATATCAGCACCTACTGCTCATGTTTACAATGCCAGCGCAGGGTGGGATGTCTCTCAAGAGGTCAATTAATAATTGCAGAATCAATGATAAACCACCATTTTGTTGGTATCATAGAAAGCCTTTCTAAACTCCAGTCTTAGAAGGGGTGGGGGAGATACAGGAAGAAGCTACCCCCTTACCAGTACATAGTCACACAATGATCAGACACAAGACCCCAACACTTTGAAACAAGACCTACACACATACCCTGTACACATACACCCCACACCCTCACACATGAAAATAACTGTATTCCATCCTGTACCCTCACTCATGTCATAGACAACTGATTCAAGGAAAGATACCTGAACCAAATCTGACCAATAAAATTCTCCTTAGGGATTTGAAATTCAGCATATACAAATATGACAATGGATAACATCCAACCTGAAGCATGTTGGTGTGAGAGTTCTAGAAAGTCCACAAATCCCCTTCCCAGTACCCAGATGTTTTTGTTTTCTTCCCTTATGAGCCAGTCCCTCTTTTGATTCCATGTATACACCACAGTCCCATTGTTATAGTTTGAATTGTGTGCCCCCAAAAAGATGTGATGGAGTTCTAACTTTCAGTACCTCAGAAAGTTGTAACTGAATATAACTATATTTTGGAATAGGGTCTTTATAGATATAATCAAGTGAAATGAGGTCATTAGGGTGGGCCTTAGTCCACTACAACTGGAGTCCTTATGAAAAGGGAAATTTGGACACAGATACAGACACTCACAAAAGTGAAGGCAACAATTGGTGTGATTCATTTATAAGCTAAGGAATCCTGACAAGCAACAATAAACACCAGAAGCCAAAAGAAAGGTATGGAAGAAGGTCTCCCTCTTAGATATCAAAAGGAGCCAGCCTTGCCTATACCATGTCGCAAGACTTCTAGTATCCAGAACTGTCTGACAATAAATCCTGCTGTTTTAAGACACCCAGTTGGCGGCACTTTGTTACAACAGTCCTGGAATCTCATATAGGCTCTTTCTTAAAATCTTGCCTTGAGTCACAAAAGAGGTTGACCTGGGATAATTTGATAGAAATTTATAAATTTTCTGTACAGTTGGACCAAATTTACAGTAATATTTAAAGGGTTATTGATTACTTAAAAATAGTCAATACTTCAAATAACCAATACTCTATGGCCATAGTTGAACTCTGGTTTAATTTAAGACAGGAGTATTAGCAATTTGGAGCTTTTTGGTAAATTTTTAAAAAAGGTTCTGCTTTGCATGGAGTAAAGTAGACTACTGAAAAAAATCAAGGAAGGGCAGAGTATCCTAAGAAACATCTTTGAAAGTGACTAATAGCAAACTTTGTCTTATGTGTCATTAAACTCTGTTCTTAGAAGAAAAAGAAAAGACAGCTATTAGGTTTGGTGAAGGACTCTCTTTGCTTTCCAGCGAAGATCCCTGTGACTTTGATCTTTTGATTGTGCCCAAATAATGATGTGTTTGGCCTAAAAATAGTTCTGCAAGGATGAAACTGAAATTTATTTTCTGGGACTATGTTAAAGGTAGCACGCTGAACTCTGAAGGGAAAGAAAGATCAATCCATTGAAGGCATGCCATGTGTTAAATTTACTGCTGATGTTCCAAGAAAATCTTCCTTAATATTTTTAGACTGAGATTAATGTATTTGCAGACAATTTTAGAATATAAAGGAGTCTAAATTGAACATCTGCTTAATTGTCTTGGTCCTAGAGTCAACCTTCTGGCTTAAAAACTTAGAAAGCATATTTGGGGAATAAATACATAATTTTGGCTTATCCAAATAATTTACTCACGTGCTTGGGGAATCAAATTGGTTTTTCATTTCTTTGTTTTGACAGAAGATTAACTTTAGGGGTACTGACTTTATTAAGCATTGTATGACAATGTCTTTCAGTGTCCATGAAATAATGTTAGTGCAATAAATGTTAAATTACCATGTTCTATCTCCATCAATACATGTGAGGTCCATATGAATGCCAAATGAATTCAAGATGGTCATCTCTATTTCAATAAAAGCCAAATGAATTCAGAGTGATGAGGCACTTAAAATGTCACATAGTTCCAACTAGTTTCATCAGGAATTCATTACTGCCATGTGACACCTATTCATGTCAGGGCTTCCATTTTAGATACTATTTTCAACACTTTGTAATAAAATTTCACTTGAGGAATTGACTCTCCTTGGTAATGTGGAAGATGAACTCTAAGTCTGGGAAAGCAGTGCCACAATAGCTTTTGTTATATTGGAAAAGTCCCCCTACCCCCAGCCTGCAAGTTTAATATTTGAATAAAACATGCAGATTATCTGGCTATGGTTTTTTAATATTTTTATGTCCAAGGAAAATTTTAAGTTGATATTTCCTCTTTGAACAAAGATAAGTTCTTTCATTATGTATCTTTGTAAAAATTTACTTCGTTTTGTTCCATTCTTATTAGTTAGAGCAGGTGTGTCAGAATTACACATAACAGACAAATGGGAAAACTGAGACACTGTAAGGAAACTAGTTTAGCCATGACAAAAGCATGGATAATATCTGATTTCATTATTAAGTATTTCCATTTTTTCCAGCATTATCCAAAATGACCAATTCTGCCATGACTCTTGATCACCCAAGTGAGGCATGTCTTTGAACTACTAAAATCTCTACTTAATGTTTCCTTCTTATAGATAGCATAAATATATATATATATATATATATATATATATATATGTTTGTTACACAAAAAATGGCTATTTCATATTTTGTTTTGGCTGTCAGGAAGCTCAAAGAAAACTGTAGCAGTGTTTAAAGTCACAATTGTCAGGTTGCCAGTGTTATATATACTCTGTATAGTTGATACTACCTACAGTAATATATATCTTCCCTTGAGTATTTTTTAAACCTCTCATTTAGATGTATTTCTAAGTATTTTATTGAGTATTATTTGAATAAACTACTTTATATAATACTGTGTGAAATGAAGTAGGGGATGGATAAATAGCCAGTAATAGTTTGGTTGGTAGGTAGGTAGGTAGATAGACCCATCCATCCGTATGTCACTAATCAGTTAAAATCAAATAAATCCCCAGAGCATATAACAAAATATGTCTAATTTTAGAAGGGGATAGCAATGGGTAGTTACCCACAGTTTCTTAACAGCAACACTTTGATGTTTCTGGTCAGATGGTTCTCTTGGGGAGCTGCCCTGTGCCCTGAGGATGTTAGCATCCCTCGGCTCTGCCCACTAGAGGCCAGTAGTGTACTCCTTCTCCACTATAACAGCAGAAATGATCTCCAGACACTGTCAAATATTCCTTGAGAAGCAACTACCATGCCCAACCCAATCTTAAGAAAGAGTTCCCCTGTAAATTATCTCTTGCTTCACTGTTCTGTCCATTTCCTCTGTTCTCTTAAGAGAACAACAATCCCATGGAAACTAGAAAAGCTGAAGAGGATTTGAAGCTGTGGTGAAGGCACTGGCTGGCAATCTGCTTTCTGTTAAGCTAAGCGATGTCTCTGCAGAAGCCTGAGACAGGAGAATGTAATAAAACCAAGTCTCATAAATGGGATTTCAAAAGAGGGCCCTTTAACAGTGTGTTCATGATGCTGGACAAAGAGAGGTGAGGTCTGTCATGTATTTCCAATCCTGGTTGGATGCTTCTCCTGATCTCTAATGACAGTAATTAATTAAATAATGGTTAAGTAATGAATTGGGTTATTTCCTAAGGCTGGAGATCAAGAGAAATTAAATACTCATTCTCAAGGGGTCTGAGTTGATAAAGGGCTGTTTAAGCACCTTTACAGCAGTGGAAGTAAGACCTGAATAAGATACAGAGATTGACAATGTTGCCTGAACCGTTTTTCTCAGTAGATTGTAGAATCAACTAAAGCTGATAATTGTGGGGGATGCAAGAAAATGTGAGATTACTTCAATGATGTGGGAAGCCAAATCACTTGACAAAGGAAACTTGGATCATTATTAGCACATTTTGTCTTGTTTACACCAAGCATTCAGAACCTGAATTTAAGAGATATCTGTGTAATTGATTGCAGCAGTCTAAATTGTATCTCGATTGATATATCCTGATGGGTAAGTGTGGTCTTATATTTCTTTGTTCCCTAAAGTGGCCTGGACATAATAAGAGCTCAATAAATATTTGATCAACCTGACAGAAACTGGTGCTTTATCCATAGATACTGTGTCAAAAATGCATTATCTGATAACAGCCATGCCACCAGTCAGAACTTCAGACAGAAGAAGGAGCACCTATTTTACCCATCAAGAATTTTCAGTCTTACACCAATAATTATACTCTTATAATCACAAAATCTTTTTCCATTTGAGTTATATAAACTCACTGTTAAATGTGTAGTTTTATACAACTAAAATGCAGAATCTTTCACAGACATTTCTGCCATTTCATCAAAATTTGCTTTAGGAGGTCTATCCTGGAAAGGGTATATTATGAGAAATGATTTGTTCTAAATTATCATAGCAAATCAGCTCATGCCACTAAGACAATATACATACATATGGAAGAAGAAATCATGCCTATGCTTCTTTTCTATGCATATGAAAGGCGTCTGCAGCAAAGACAATTAGAATGTAAGAACAGAAAATCAGTAAGTGGGAAATGACAATAATTCTAAATGCTAAACTATCAAATCAAATATGTAATTAAATGTATATAATTCAAAAGTGCAATTAGTCACACATCATAACATTTTTTGGACACATATTGATAGTGTTAGAGCAGAGTTATTATATTAAATGAGAATCAATTAGCTCATTCCTATTTAGGCATACAGATAACTCAGCTTTTCCAGGGGCAATCAAGGATACTGGCTGGAGCATAGACTTTGAAGTTAAACAGAACTGAGTACAAATCCAGACATCACTGATTCTGACTCAGACCCTGGGTATCTGTACCCAGAGGCAATGCAATACCTTGGGAAGAGGCTGGATCCACTGGGCAACCTGAGTGCCCATGCAGCCATCACAACTCACCAGCTCCATGACTTTGCTCAAGTCATGTATTCTCTTTGTGCTTCAGATTCACATGTTTACCATGCAGTTCCTCTATCTCTATCTGGGTATCTTTGTTTTATTGACATTATTATTCCAGGCCAATGCACATACAACATCGTTTACATCAACCAAATCCATACACCCATCATAAAGTGAGAAAACTGCCAAGTGAGCAGCCCAGGAGTACAAACCTGTGAAGTGCTTCTCAACCTAAATGATGCATCCTTTGGGAAAGTCATTCCTGACCCCTCTAGGGTGAGGCCCGGGGCATGCATAGGCCTGTATTTCTACTAACGGAGCACTTACCACAGGATAAATGCCTTTGTAAAAGGGAAGAAGATTAAAAATCACTATCCTTATATTGGCACAAGAATGGATATAAAAGTCAGAAAACAGAACAGAGTGCTAAAATAGGCCACAAATACATGGTCATTTGATTTATGACTGCACTTTAGTGAGGTAAAAGATGGCCTTCTCAATAAATGGTGCTGAAGCAAGTGGGGAACAAAGATCAATCCCTACCTCACTCTATATACAAAATTAATTTGAGATGAAAATGAATCATGAAGGCTAAATAAATCAAGTTTTTAGAATACATAGTAGAGCATATTTGTGACCATGGGCCATGCAAATATGTCTAAGATAAGACATGAAAAGCAAAGTATAATAGCAAAAAAAGAATAAATGTTCATTAAAATATAGGACATTTGTTTATCAAAAGAAAATAAGAATGTAAAAAGGCAAGCCACTGATGAACAGACTTAAAATACATGCATTTGACAAAGACAAATTTAGAACATATAAGGAACCCTTTAAATTACCACTAAAGGAAATTTCTTTTAAATAGAACAAAAAAAGCATATTGTGGGAAGCATCTTTTGTCTGGATAGAATAGCTGAGACTGGAGCTCAGTAAAAGAATAGGAACAGAGGTAGATTCTCTGGAGCAGACCCAGAGGACAGGGTGGAAATTAAAGGAAGGAGAGATGGGAAGGTAGGTGGGAAAAGAAAACAGTGATGTGTGAGAGAGCTAGATGTAGACAAAGAAAATGTGTCTGGTGCCTGAAGGACATTTAACAATAATCATATTTAATATTCCACTGGGAGTGGGTATAATCACCAAATACAACCTTCTAGAACTCAATAAAGTGTGCTACCCATACTGTGTTTTTATTTAAAGATTTATTGTATTTATTTATGGATACAAGAGCTGGGTGTAGGTCAGAAATGCGGGCACTGGGGGAATAAGAGGATTCACCAGAGACAGAGTGGGGAGCAGAACAGGCAGATCTACTGAAATGCACTGCTGAGGGGAGCAGAGGGAGAGACAGGAGAGGTCTGCTATGCCATGTGGGTCATCTCCCTGGCTGGGGATTGAACTCGTGCTACAGTGGCTGCAGATAGCTTCATGGTATTGAGACTCAACCACCAGGGAGGCCCCCATACTGTGTTTTATGTAAATATTTTGGGAATGTATAGACAGGGGCTATGGTTCTACAAGTGACTTATGAAATTTGAAGAGGGCAAGAAGGAGAAAAAAGCAGGATGCTGGAGCAAGAAGTGGCCACTGGTATAGGAACCCCTCACCTCTGTGCAATTTCAGAAATTTCATAGATATAATTGAACATTCTTAAGACTTAGAATGGAGGCTTGGAACAATGTTATTCAGGTTTCACAGGCTGAGAGATCCCAGGTAAAATCAGTTATATATTTCATTGTTTCTTTCCTACTAAGGTTTTTTAGAGTAAGGCATAGAATTGGAGCTCAGAAGTAACTGATGGAAAACAAATGAATGGAAGTGTTTGTGAATGAAATTTAGGCATTTTATTCACGCTGGTCAGTTTTCAGAGCTTCCTGATCACTTTTTACCTCTATTTTGCTGATGTCTTTTCATTTGTCCATTTTTCTATCACTTGCCAGAAACTCCCAATCATATGCTTGCTGTATTGTCCATCCACAAAGCAACATTTCAGCCCAAATGTGCACCTTCTCCATTTGGAAGATGAGCTGCACTATAGCATACAGTAATTCAAATGCATTTGCAAAATAATTACTCCTCTTTCATACCCAGGCTTGTTATCTGAATAAATGTTTCCCTAATAAAGCCTGCAGCTGGGTTGAGTTTGAGAAATACAACAATTAGGAGTCATGGGACAAGAGCTCATAAAAGGTTCCCTTTAAACACCAGCATTTGCTTCCCACATCCCTGATTAGGAGGAGCGGGGTCTGTGTGTGACTGCCAACACAGCACTGATTGCTAATCAAGTGGCCATGGTATGTGCGAGCAAAGGAAGATTAGAAAACAAATGTAGATGCTGATTAGTTTTCTACAAACATCTTGAAAGATACATGAAGCAGGAATCAGCTAAGGTGAGATAAGTAAGAAGAATTCTGCTCTCCCTGCTTTGCAAACCTCACCTGAGTCAAATCTGGAATTAAAAAAGAAACTATGTAACAGGGCACTAAACTGATTATAAAATCTAAATGATCTGTGGGATAAGTATTAATAACAATAGTAGCAGCTACAATCACAATTGCCAAGGCCTGAACCTGTTAGGGGGAAAGGATGTTCTGAGCTAATCCCAAACAGGCTTTGTGGACCCCACCCCCACTCCAGACCAAAGTCATCAAGGCTTTGGGAAAGACAAATCCCGTCACCACCAAAGGGAAGGTGGCTGGGACCTGAGGGTGGAGTTAAGCAGCCAGGTTGGGTATAAAAACCAAACACGGGGGCCTTGGGGTCTCTTGCTCTGTCGCTCGCCTCCTGGCTGGCGGCCAGCTCTCAGAGTGCCATTTGGGATTCCTGATAGGCGGATCGGGTAGGAAGCATTTAAAACTTTGTCCCCCACTTTTCTCCCTGAGCTGTACATTTCCTCATTTCCCCTTCCCTTGTAAATAAACCTTTTATTAACCTTTTGCGTGTGCCTGCAGTAAGTATCGGTAAGTCCTTTAAAGCACGCGGGTGAGAACCCACAGTCAGACACCCCGTTTTGTATCGGGGCTGCCCTATAACAAGCCCACTGGATAAGAGCAGTGATGTCCATTATCTCCATCTCAGGTGTAAAAACAAAGACTCAACAAGGGACACTTTTTTTTTGTTTTGTTTTGTTTTTTTTTTAACTTGGAAATCAAAGTTTATTTATTTATTTGTTTGTTTATTTATTGCATAGAAGAACTGGGATATAGGCCAGAGGTACAGGGGATGAGAGGATTCAGCAGAAATAGAGTGGGGAGCAGAACGGGCAGATTTATTAAAATGCACTGCTAAAGGTAGTAGCAGACAAGATACGAGAGGTCTGATGGGCCATGTGTGAGTTAGCTCCCTGGCTTGGGATTGAAGTCAGGCCTTGGCGGTGATAGCGCTGAGATTTAACCCTTAAGGCAACACAAGTAAGTGACTGAACAATAGCTTATACTGAGGTTTTTGTCTTAACATTTTTGGCTTCCCTATATTTAGGGAAACATATACAAGCCAAAGGGTCATACATATTATCAATGGTACTGATAACAAACATAATTTGAAAAGTGGGTTAAAATTTCAGAGATTTGGGGACTCCGGGCTAACCATCACAGCTAGCAGGAAATAGTGGGAAAGACATGTTTCTTTAAAAAAAACCCATTTTGAAGGAAACCGGAAAGAACCACTGTTAATGACTGGTCACATTTAATGTCTACATTTTTCCAGGTTTAAACTATCAACGTTGTACTTCTGATTTACAGCAATTGCCTGTCTCTGGTGTAAATTCTCCATCATGATGGGAGCATTTACACCACACAAATAGTAACTGGCATGACATCAATGTGGATTTAGGAAGAGTTGTGCACAACTGGTCCTCACAGCTGGAATGAGCCACCTCTAACGCACCTGTGGGCACTACTCAAAGGTTGAAGGTCATCTCATAAAAATCACATGCCATTCACAATACACCCAGTGGGTAAAAGGAGGGGCATAGTTGGTGTTCTCTTCCAGACATTCCATAAATTTGCTAGTTAGGTGAGTTACAGGAGTTCCAGCTAATAGAGTAGTAACAATTGCTCATACACATCAAGCAATATTCACTAAGGAAGCTGAAGTAAATACACCCCACTTTACTGATTGGCACTACTCTGGTTCCCAGTTCCCTCAGTTGGGTTAACTCGGAGGTATGTCTTCCACACTGTCTCCAGAGACATCTTAGGCGTTGGAACTTGACTTACCTACCATGACTTAATATCACGTCCTGCACAGACTCTTTGCTTTTTCCTCATCTCCTGTCTATTTCTGGTGTTCCCTCCTTAAGAAACTACTTTCCTGCACATCTTTGTCTTTTCATGAGGACCCCAATTATGAGACACACAAACTCATGTCACCTCTTGCATGTCCACTGAACCTGCATCTCAGGCTTTGGACAATCAGGGCCTCACAGAAAGCCGCCAACACTGATGTCAGGCATAGGATATTGAAGTGGCATCATTTTCTAACTCTACAGATTTTCATACTGCAGACACTCCGCAGAAGGCTCAATATTGAAATTACCTCATTATCTCCTCTAAGGCTGGTGAAAACCATTGATATTGGAGAGCGCTAATCTAAAAGAAACATTGATCATTTAATCCTCTCAGTTCACTGAGCTCTACTCCTGAATCAAGTCTGATCACTAGCAAGCTTAGCTCTAGGTAGGAATTCATTCACCTTATCATGATTCCTTTTCATGTCTTTAGTGAAGTAAGATATACAAAGTAAGCAGGCAAAGGATGTTTTTACACCTCTGGCAAAATAGCTATGAAAAAAACCTATTCCTTATAGAACTCAGTGTCCTCAGTATAGACTCTTATGACACACTCTGGCAGATATAAATGCCAAGGGAAAAATTTCCTGTGTCCATTCATTGGTGTGCTTTCTTTTTTTTAAAACCATACAATGCAAACTATTGAAGCCAACACATTTCCACGCCTGTTCCCACCCCTGTCCCTTCCCCCCATGAGTATGTGGAAACTAAAAGCAAGTTTGGCACTAGATGTTGCATACCTACTATGTATTAGATACTATGTTAAGGTTAGCAATAGCTCTCTGAGAAAACAGAGCTGAAGTTCTAACGGAATTTATGATTCAACATAATCGTGTATGTGTGGAAATAGCCTCAATTAAAGATTGCTTCAACTGACCTCCTGTGAAAAGTAAAAGAGCAACCAAGGAAAATAAGGAAACAGCTTTGGAAACAAGATTGTGAATGTTTATGTAAATCAGTCTTGATAACTCTGAGGTTGGCACATAGCATGAAAGCAATGAACGGTGAGTGTGGCTCCCCTATCAACAGGGAACAGACATTCATAGATTCAGTTTAATGCTATTTATTATTTTTATTTTATTAACAAACCAGAATGGAGAATTCTGGGTCCATTACATGTATCTGTTTAATGATAAAGGAGGTCTTCACAAGAAGATGAGCACCAATCAGTGGTGCCATCTTGCTGTGCTTGTGGGTTTACTCCTTGGTCAAGGATCGAACTCATTTTGCAGTGGCTGCTGATAGCTTGATAGCACTGTGTCTTTAACCCCTGACCACCAGGGAGGCCCAGAGCCAACCTCTATTTCAATGAAAAATTCATTGGAAGTAGTTAAAAATTTTTCCTTATTGATCAGCAAGAGGCAGCTAAGCTCACAAGATTCTTGAAAAATTATCCTTTCAGCAGTTTATAAATCACTGCCTGAAAGCTAAACTTTATAAAAACATATGAAAAACATGACAAAATTAGGGCTAGCAAAACAGCTGCCTTCTTCTTACTACCTAAAGTGATTTTTTTTTTTGTTCACAAATTAGCATGGAATCTATGGGGGGAAGGGGATCAGATAATGGCCCCAGGTGTTCTCTGAACACCAAGCCAGAGTCAGGCTCCTTGCTAAATGGGCAGCCTGTGGAGGGATCACCCTGACCCATGGGACTTACAAGGTTATCTTAACCCCCAACACAAGGAAATCCTTGAGGTCAAATTCTTGCTTCTTTATTGCTTATAGAAGTGTGAAACTGGCCTCCCCTGGTGGTGCAGGCAGTTGAATGCCGCACTGTGAAGCTGTCTGCAGCGCAAGTTCGATCCCAGCCGGCCCGCAAGGGTCCCACATGGTGCAGCAGATCTCTCCTGTCTTGCCCGCTGCTCCCATCAGCAGTGTACTTCGTCACTCTGCCTGTTCTGTTCCCTGTTCTGTCTCTGCTGAATACTCTCACCCTCCCGCGCATCTGGCCTGTACCCCAGTTCATGTATAAATAAATACATCTTTAAAAAAAAAAAAGTGAAACTTCTTCCTAGGACCAAGCATCAAGGGTTGAATGCCCAAGACATTTTGCAGAGTGTGGTTTAGGTTCAAATCTTCCCCAGAACTGATAAGTGTTGTGTAGGACTGGAAAATTGAAATCCCCCTATTTACTAGTGACTATACCTATTTTTGTATTTGTTATCAAATGTGTCCTCAAAACAGAAATTAATATTATCTTCAATGACCTTCAATTACTTGATGAGAAAATCCTATATGGGATAGTCAGATAAACAAGGTTAGACACCTTTTAGCACAGAAGGTGGGAGCAGCCTAAGTGTGAGAGGTTGAAAGCAGATCTGTAGGGTAGAGTCATGTGTGCAATTACCTAATCTCAAGACTCTCTAACATTATTCCCCAGGGGACCTTTCAAAAGATGAGATGATGCCTCTTTGTTTGGAATTAGCTTCAGTAGAGCATTCAACCTCTTTGGTAATAGAAGCAGAACAGAACTGTTCCGAGTACCAGCAAAAGCTGCCCCTGTGGGGAAATGATAAAGCCAGAGGTCTAATATTAGAATCTTCAGGTAAAGTCAAGCTTAAAACCTTAGATTTTTAATCCAATTTAGGAATAGAAGTGATTTATGTCTTCTATGATAGTTCATCATTTCCTGAAGAGGAAATTGGCAGGGGTGGGGGCACCGTGGCCCTTGCTGCCCTGTGGACCTAGGGTGAACTGGAGCAATGATTTATTTAGCCATTTCCAAAACATTATAGCATTGATTTTAAGTGCTCAGTTTAAAATGGTATATTTAGGAGCATAGCTGCTCAGAATCCTAAGAACATTTGAACATGTTTATTAAAGGATAATTACAAACTTCTACTGTAAAGAGAGCCAATAGGGTGCTCTGTGTGCAATTATGGCTCTGAAGGGGTTCTTAATTTTAATATATTATTTATAAAAAATAAAATATATAAATTGGATATGTGAAAAGAAAATATATATCCTTGACATCCCTATACTAGCTACAGAGGTACTTCAAAGTAAAAGGTAAAACACCCAAATGGGATCATATTCAACACACCTGTGCTTAATATAATGCATGCGTGTGTGTGAAATGTTAGCTATTGATCAATTACAGTATTTTAAGAGATTGGGTGTCAGCCAAGCACAAAAGAGAACACATTGTATGATTCCATTTACATAAAGCACAAAAATAGGGACTATAATCCATGCTGTTAAAGTTAGAAGAACATGATCTAAGGGGCCTTGGGGGGCTTTTAGGGTCACAATGGTTCTCCATCTGAGTGCTGATCACAAGTATGTGTGTCCAGTTTGTGAAAATTTTTCAAACTACAGATTTACAACCTCTACTTTATATATATATACATATATATATATATATATATATATACACTCCAGTGAACAGTAAAAAAGTGTCGACCTGATTCAAATTATAATTTTAATTCTAATATTAGAATCTTCAGGTAAAGGCAAGTTTGAAACCTCAGAATTTTAATCCAGTTTAGGAATAGGGTGACTTATGTATTCTTTAATTCAAATTATAATTTGAAATAATAAATATGGCTTCAAGGAGATCTGATAATTAAATATATACATAATGGATAATGAAAAAAATGGATAAGGAAAGCCATCCATACACTGAAGATTCAGAACTCTCAGAGAGAAAGTACTGCCAATACCAGACACAATGCTCCCCATCCTGAGAGCAGTCAACCTGGACCACAGTGATTAAGACTTTTCCCACTCAGGGTCAGAAAGATAGGGGCTTGGTCCATAAATGCAAGAGTGGACCCACAAAAGAAGAGGCTAAGGGGGTTCAGTATATCACAGCAACATAATGTTCATTCCAATCTCTAATGTTTTCAGGGAGTTCTTGTTAAATGTCAGATGTCATAAAAATCTCCATAAATCTTCCATGACTTTAGGATATAAAAACAATAAAGAGTCCAAGCATTCAAATGTGTGAATTACTGAAACCTGAAGGACTTTTAAAAATCCTATAAAACTATCAGCTTGGACAATTCTTATTTAGGTCATAAGAATCTAATTCTCAAGACAAGGTCTGAAGAGATGCAAATGAAAACAATAGTGGGACATTACATGTTGCCCAGAAGACTGACAAATGTTGAAAAAGGTTGATGTTATTCAGAGCTGGTGAGGGCTTAAGTACAAGAACACTTTTGAACGCTCTTGGTAGCAATATAAATTGGTATAACATTTAGGAAGGCAATTTGATAGTATCTGTCAAAATTTTAAATGGGCCCAACTTCAGTGCAGTGATAACATTTCTAGAAGTCCCCCCTTGATTACCAGCTGTGGATGCTTGGGGTGACCTCAGTTGCTCCGGGCCTACTGTCTAACTTTAACTGGCTTTCTCTAAGTCTCATGGGAACATTATTTTTAAAGAAAGAAGGAATATCTATTTTTTCAGGCATGTATCAATGAGTGTCTCCAAAGTGCTTTAAAATCAAGAATTACCAGCTTTAACTAGGGGGTAATAACGGCGCTAAGAACATCTGAGACAGTTCGTCTCTAATAAAATTCTCAGTATCAGCTGGCTGCATTACTCAAAGCTTTCACTCAGCACACACATTATTTATTATGGCATTATGCATTCTGAGAAGTGTTAGCCACGGTGACTTAGACGAAGTAGTGCTATTGCACAGGAAACCTCACTTTCCATATTGATAACAGTAACTCACCCGCTTTCCCAGTGCTCTCCCAGCTTATCTTAAAAGCTCTAAAAGTAGGTAGACGGTGGCTTTTCTTAGGTGCAGGAATCACCTCAGGACCTACTTGACAACACAGATGGGATATAATGGTTCCAACTAACAACTTGGTATTGCAGAAATGAAAATTACAAATGCATAGCGGCTGAGAAGGCAAAATGCCAGCAAAGCAACCTGAGTCGATAGTCTGTTCTTACACCACCACCCCCAAACTATAACCCATCAAATCACTAGATGGATTTTGTACTAGTTCTAACTTTCTTTCGTTTTTAAATGATAGTGACTCTTATGAATTGGGCTGAGGGGACTAGGTAGGGGATTTACATTGTTTCTGAATTAATAAGGCAGCTATTCTGCATTTATCATAAAGCTACCCAAAGAAAGTGGATCCTTAATCACTAGCTTCCACTTGGCTAAATTTGCGATTTTAGAGTCACATTTACTATCTTCTCAAACAAAAATTGTTCATAACTAGTTTGCCTAGGAAGTAGCTTATTTAATGAGCTCCCCTTCATCAATTTCAGTTGAATATAAAAATCTCTGATTCATGACTTGTTTCCCCATTAACAGTTTTCAGAAGCTCCAAGAAGCCAGCTGCTAGATACCAACATGCCTTGGGAGCAGGTATAGGAAACATGGCCTTTGGACTCAGAATGTGTAACTGTGTCATTTGAGAGAGGAAGGGCTGGGAAGCTGCACAACTCCTTTCTCCAAACCAGGAATTACAACAAATGATCATTTCAGATACATTTAATACAGACTATTGTCTTTATGAATCATAGAATAGAACTCAACAAAGAGGCAAAGTAGAAGGAAAGACAACAAATATTTATTATGCACCTACTTTCTCCATGCACCAGTCTTTCTTCCACACTTTCACATGATGTACCTCAATGGGTTTTCACGGCTACCCTTGAGGAAACTGAGCCTCAGGAAAGTGGTTTAATGAAGTCACAAGTGACAGGATGGCTGGTCTGACATCCCTCCATTCATACAGATTCAAGAGACCTATGAGGACAAGACTGCACCAGGACATGCCTAAAAGGTAGCCTTTGCCTGAACTCTCCCAGAGATGATGTCACCTTGCAATTTTCAGCATGAAATCTTCTGATCTGAGTTTTTCCTTTATAATGTCTGCAGAGTAACAGCAGGATCTCCTGTCATGTATTAACCCTTACTATAACCAAATGAGGTCCTAGAGTACAACAGACACCAGTTCTTATACTGCATTCATTCACATGACATATTTTAATTAAACTCCCACCTGTGACAGGTACTGATAAGGTCAGGGGACAATCATGTGACAGACATTATTATCCTTTTACACATAAGAACACAGAAGCTTAAAGAGAAAAACGCCAAGTTACACAGGGTAGCACAGACTGGCTAGTGATTCACCAAAGATATTTTCTGATCCTCTTGGATAAGTGACTGGGCCAATGTCCCAGCCTCCCTTAGGCCTCCCAGGAACATGCACAGCAGTGTCATTCATGGTAAGTGGGTCTGGATCATAAAACTCCCTGGGAAATTTTCTTGAGAATTGGAAATAAACTTCTACTTGTAGACTCCTGAGTTTTTGGAGGTTTCTCTGTTGCAGCAGCTTGCATCATCTAACTAATATGCACAGTTAGCAGAAGGCTAAGGTCAGGATTTAGGTCTGAATCTGCCTGATGCTGGAGCTTATGTTCTAGGACAGAGAGCGCCACTGCCTGTGCTTGTGTTGCTGTCACTTGTATATGCTGATCTGAGCTCTATCATCTTCCCACTTCTTCATAATGCATTCCTTCAGAGACTTGAATTCCATTTTCATCTGCCTTCCTTGCCTTTTCTTGTTAGTTATATGACATAGTTGTCTTGTCAGATAAAATTTATTTTGCCGATGACTTCTTAAAGTATGGGGTGGAAAAAACAATAGAGCAAATCAATGAAACTGAAAGTTGGTTTTTCAAAAAATCAAAATTGACAGACTTTTAGCTAGACTGGCCAAGAAAAGAAAACAGATCACCAAATAAGAAATGCAAAAAATTAAGGTATATTTCTGATTTTACAGAAATTTAAAGGATTATAATGGAATGCTATGCACAATTCTGTGCCAATAGATTGAACAGTTCAGATGAAACAGACACATTTCTAGAAAGATACAAATTACCAAAATTGACTCAAGAAGAAATAAAAAAAAATCTAAATAGCCCAGAGCATTAAAATAAAATAAATTAAATTAGTATTAAAAATCTTTTCAGAAAGAAAAGCTGAGACCCAGATGGCTTCCCTGAATAAATTTTATCAAGCTTTTAAAGAAGAAATAATACCAATTTTCACAAACTCCCAGAAAATAGAGTAGGAGGGAATACTTCTCGAATCATTCAGTGAGGCCAGATTATACTGCTGCCAAAGTCACATAAAGATATCAAAAGAAAAGAAAACCAGAGATTGCAACCTCTCATGAATATAGAAACAAAAATCCTCACCAAAATATTGGCAAACTGAATCCAATATCATAGACAGAAGGCAGCTCATGGCTCTGGAAGATATCAAGTCTAATCCCTGGAACCTGTAAATGTGACTTTATTTGGATAAAAGGCCTTTGCAGATTAAGTGAAGCCTCAGGGTGAGCAGGTTATCTTGGATTATCAAGGCTGGGTCTAAAGGCCATTGATATCCTTAGAAGGGGAGGGCCAGAGGAGCTAAGATAAGAGACTGAGGTGATGTGATAGAGAGAAGGGGACTAGAAGCCAGAGTAAAGACATATGTGAAGATCTTGGTCTGGAAGTTTAGAGCGATGTGATCACAAGACAAGTGATGGCAGCAGCCCCAGAAGCTAAGAGCCTCTGGGGAGAGGGTGGCACTGTTAACACCTTGACTTCATACTGATTTGGAATGTCTAAGCTCCAGAAATATGACAAAATATTTGTACTGTTTTAAGGCATCAGATGTGTGTTCATTTGTTGTAACAGTCACAGGCAACTAATACAATGGAGAAAAAGTGCTATACACTAGGACCAAGTCGATTATTTCAGGATTGCAGAGCTAAAGTTTAGTATTCAAAGATCAATTCAACCACATTAGTAAAGGACATAAAACCTACATCCAATCACTTCAATAGATACAGAAAAAACACCTGATAAAATAACAACATCCATCCATGATAAAGACCCTCAACAAACTTGGAATAGAAGGCAACTTCCTCAACTTGATAAAGAGCATATACAACATCCCCTTATCTGATGTCATACTTAGTGGTTTGAGAGCTTAATAGACTGCATGCCTTCCCTCTAACATCAGGAACACAGCAGTGATGTCCGCTCTTCCCACTTTTATTCAGTATTACATTGGCGGTTCTAGGCAGTGTAAACAGGCAAGGGAAAAAAAGCGGGGGGGGGAGTATAGGTAGAAAAAGGATACTGATGCTTCTGGTGACTGCTGACCAGCAGGTCCATAGATACTCTCTCTATAAAACATGGGTAAATTCTGGTTGCCGGTGGGGGCATTTGACTTTAACCCAGGTCAGGAACATCGATTTATTTGGCAATCTTTGGCCATGCAGTTGATTTGTGGAGACACATATGATAAATAAAATTGAGCTTCCTTCTGTAATTTTGTTGACCTGTGAGCATATACAGGTCCCCACCATTGGAGCTGCTATAAAGATAGAGCTTGAGCTTAGAGCCACCAGAAGCTCTCTTGACAACAATAACAACAAACTGGGAGGCTGGAGTTGACCCAGAAGAAAGTCAAGCAGAGGGATGAGGATGAGGTCTTGGGCACAGGCAGGATCTGAGTATTTATGTCTTGCTTAGACCTTGATTTTTACATTAATTACACTTTGCTTCCTATTATATGCTGCCAATGTTTGCTAAACAAATAGAAAATCATAGATGGAGGGATGGAAAGATGTATGAAGGATGATAAATGAATAGATCCATTTGAAATTTTACTAGGACTTAAGTTCTGTTTCATCGGTCTTTAATTTGCAGAATTTATCTTCTCTCTTTTTATAATATATCGGCTATCACCATCGTCTACCTACTCACACCTTTCTTGTCCATGATGTCTTAAAAATTACAGAAACTGTTGCTGAGAATGTAATCACAATTTTATAAGTGTCCTCTGAGAAATAATTCACCTAGCCTTGTAGATGTGAAGTTGCTTAAATCAATAGGATGTACTTTTATCATCTTCTTTACTATCTCGGATGCCAATTTTCTCCTATTTATATTTTTTCAACCCTTTCACAGGGTGATGATTATTTTCTTTGATCATAAAAATGGAGTCTGTGTGGTTATGTGTTTACTGCTATCTTTCACCAAAATCTCCTTTCATTTTCTTTGGCTTATTGGGAACTTGCCATGGTCAAGAAGCTTACATATATCACTTAATTTTTTTTAAAGATTTATATTATTTATACAAGAGCTGGGATACAGGCCAGATGCATAGGAGAGTGAGAGGATCCACCAGAAGCAGAGCAGGGAATAGAACAGGCAGACTGACGAAGCACACTGTTGAGGAGAACAGTGGGCAAGGCAGGAGAGGTCTGCTGCGCCATGTGGGATTCTCGCCAGCCGCTGGGATTAACCCGCACTGCAGAGGCTGCGAACAGCTTCACAGTGTGGCGCTCAACCGCCTGTGCCACCAGGGAGGCCCAATTTTTTTTAAGTTTTTTTTTTTTTTTTTTTGTGCATGGAAGAACCGGGGTGTAGGCCAGAGGTGCAGAGGTTGAGAGGAGTCACCAGAGACTGAGTGGGGAGCAGAACAGGCAGATTTACTGAAATACACTGTGGTGCTAGCACTGAGGCTTAACCCCTAAGCCACAAGGGAGGCCCTAAATCACTTTATTTTGTGTATTGTTTAAAACTAAGTTCTTAGACAAGTCCATATTTTGTTGCAATATGACTCTTTGTATATATATTTTCTCTCTTCTTCCCCAGATCTTTTGTTACTTTGCTCTGTTTTGGTGTGTCTTACTTTAAAATATGTCTACATTGATTTTTCTCTGATTTTGATAGAAATATTCTTTCCCCATATGGGTACCTGTCTACCGTGGCCATGTGTGCCCTGCCTTCGGCGTCACCCACATGAGAGAGAACAGGTCATATTTTTCCACTCTCCACCAATTCTACCCACTTTCAGTCCTTCTGGTGGAGTTAATGTGGCCATTTCCTTCTCTTATTTGTGCGAATCTTTCTCTCATCCACCTTATCTGATGACAGCATCCACATTCTACCTTCCTATCTAACTGAAATCCCCAAAAGTTAATGATTTTGTCATACTGGTGTAAGACAAAATCCCTATGGTTTTATTTGTCCCTTATATTCCTCAATGATCATGTTTACAATGAGTGGTTGTGTTAGTGCAGGTATGTGTGGATATGGGAGTTTTCCAGTCCTCTTATGTTTCTGAATATTTCCACATAATTTTGTTTGCTGCATATCCCTTGGACCTATGGTTGATTCAATTATGCTTAAGAAAAACCCAAATGTGTCACCAAAAAAGTGCAGCTATATAAATTCTGTGTATTGCACAACTGTCTCCTAACAGGGCATATTCTTTAAGTCTTCTGTTTTCTTACTTCTTACTTCATAGCCAAAATTAGGATACATGACAATTCATTATTGCAACAACATGTAAATGTGCTGACAACACCCCAAGATACCGTTCCTGTCTTTGTGCGCAAGTGGCCATCAGAGTCCACCAGAGTCTTCTTTTAAGTTGAATCATTGCATGTGATTCTCTTACCTACCATCTGAATCCCTCAGAGCCCATGGGTTAATTCATTTCTCTATCCCCTGTAACATCTTGAACATGGTCACATAATCAATGCATGTTTACTCCCTGGAACTGAACTTCGGACCCTACATACAATCAATGGAATAAAAAGGAATGCACTGTCTGGAAGCATTCAAACATTGTTATCTGCAGAGAAACATCTGATCTATTATATGTGGTCTACTTTAAACTGTTAATTAAAAGAGAGCCAAAAAAGCTCACACTCGGAAATGCTTTGTATACACCCTGTAAACCCCAGACTGCCTTTCCTTGTGTTACAGTTCACGCAGGCCTTCCTGGTAGTAAATTGGCGCTGGAGAAGCTGTGATGTATCGATTCCCCTCTGACGATCTCCTACACTAAAAACCAAAGAGCGTGAGACGTGCCTGTTTTCTAGAGCATGTCTACCATAGGATCTCTTAAAGTGCCTCAATATGAAATTCGTGATCCAAGAGAAGAGTCCACCACAAGAAGCCATAAAATCATGACCTCTGGGAAACACATCAAAACTCACATGAGCCCTTTCTGCAAAGGCAACACCTTCAGGAAGGTAGGATACCGGAAAGTAGCTCTTTCCACCCACCTGGAAATGCTCCAGTTTGGAGGGTGTTTTAGATGCTATCCACTCTCCAGCCTTGCTGTCTACCGGATACTAAGATTTTTCACTTAGAAGGGTGACTACAGTTCCCAGCCCCCCAGTCCCATCCCTGTATTTCAGTAGGGAATAAAATGATCCCTGTATATCACTTTGATAAGTTTGTAAAGCACTCTGTCGTCTTTGGGCAGGAAACTGCTAAAGAAGGATACCTTTGTTATGGTTTACAAAACCATTTCCAAAGTGTGCTGCTTAGGCCCTTAGAGTGAAATTCAAAAATAGAAGCCTGTAAAAATTATCCAGAGAATCAATGTCACAAAAAGACATTCTCCCTGTAATTGGAGGGCACGTTTTAGTATGTTGCATTAGACTACTCTGATATTAAATCTATATTCTAAGACTGTCTTAATTGACCATAAAAAGGACAATTGAAAACACAGGATTTGATCACTGCACATACAACACTAGTGCTATAACCACCAAATTAGGCCATTTTGAGGAGAGCATCCAGGCCTGATTCTGTTTAAGCTGTCTCAGGGATACATTTCTTCATCCAATTTCAAAAAGGCAACAGGATATTAAGTCTATTAGGATTCAGTGAGAGTTTAGACCATTGCACATTGTGCAAATTTAACATTTGCTTCTAGCCACCATCCCTAGTAAGGCCGGGAAGGGAGAGAGAAAGCAAGGGAGGGAGGCAGCTTACATGTTTTCTAAGTATTCAAATGGAACTTCTCTGATGCTTCTGGTGATACCTTTTGGTGCCATTGGATTTAATGATGCTATAAATAATGAGTAAACAAATTTGGAGAGTCTGATTAATGAACTCGGGGACCATTTTGTAATAGAGAACACTGATGTCTAATTGGAGTGTAACCTCCACATTCTCAGGTCTCTCATGAGTTGTGGATTCCAGATGGGCCATAGCACATCTTGTCTCTGCACACTGAGAATTAGAACATACTCCACCTGCACCAGTTCCCACCAATCTTCTAGAAAGGAACTTTTGCCTAAAAAAATCATCAATCACAAGTGCAGTTTCTTTTTTCCGTTACTTTTTAGAAATGTTTTTACTTGTTGAGGAAATCAGACTTTTTGAACTATTGGTAAGTGCCCAGGTCCTTTTAGAGAGTGGTACTGGAAGGAATAATGGTTAAGACACGTGCAGGGAGTAGAGTTCTGCCCAGTTCCATTATTTACTAGTCAAATGAGCAAAGGACAATATCCTTAAAAGTGCTGAACCTTAAGGTCATCCCCACCCCCACTGTAAGGTGGGGCTATAACAGTATTCCCCTGAAGATAAGGTTGTGAAGACCACATGGGCTAATAAATTACCACATGGGCCATACCATCAGTATTCAGCATCTCATGCATTATTATCGTTGCTACAAATAAGTGGGTTGTGGTGGGGTGCATGAGTGTGGTATCACTTTTACTGGGCAGAAGCCTGTTCTAGATCTAACCTAGGTTCCATTCAGTCACAGTAGAAAGGCCACAGTGACTAGAATTATCTGTTTCTTAGCACCGTGTCTCAGTATTCTGCATCCAACCTAGTTATGGCCACATCACTACTATGTTTTCCTTTTCAGAGACTTAATTTTTACAGTAGTTTTAGGTTCACAGAAAAATTAACAGGAAGGTACAGACATTTCCCTTATACTTGCTGACCTCCAAACATGCTGAGACTCCACCATTATCAACTTCCCCAACCATCATGGTACAATGGATGGAGATACACTGCAGACCATCATCAGTTCATAGTTCATTTTTAAGAATTATTTATTTATTTATTTATTTATTTATTTATTTATTTATGCATAAAAGAACTGGAGTGCAGGCCAAAGGTACAGGGGGTGACAGGATTCACCTGAGACAGAGTGGGGAGAAGAACAGGCAGATTACTGAAATACACTGCTAAGGGGAGCAGCAGGCAAGATAGGAGAGGTTTGCTATGCCATGTGGGTTAGCTCCCTGGACTGGCAGCAAACTCAGGCTGTGGTGGTGATAGCCCTAAGCCTTAAAAAATAGTCACCAGGGAGGCCCTCATAGTTTATCTTATGGTTCACTCTTGCTGTTGTGCATTCTATGGGTTTGGACAAATGCATAGTGACATGTGTATCCATCATTATAGTGTGATAGAGAGCATTTTCACTGACCAAAAAATCCTCTGTGCTCTACCTACTCATCACTCTTCTCCCCTTCAATCTCTGCCAAACCACTGATCTTTCTACTGTCTCCAAGTCATGTTTTTTCCAGAATGCAATAGGTTTGGAATCATTGAGTATTAGCATTTTCAGATTGGCTTCTTTACTTAGTAATGGGCATTTGAAGTTCCTCCATGTCTTTCGATGACTCAGTAGCTCATTTTTTTTTTTTTAGCCCTGAATAATATTCCATTGTCTGGATGTTTATTTATCCACTCACCAACTGAAGGACATCTTGGTTGCTTCCAAGCTTTGCAATTATAAATAAAGCTGCTATAAACACTGCGAGCAGGTTTTTGTGTGGACATAAATTTTCAACATCTTTGAGTAAATACCAAGGAGGGTGATTTCTGAATTGGATGGTAAGAAGATGTGGGAAAAGTATGTTTAGTTAAGTCACTGCTCTTTCAAAGCAGTACTGCCTTTATTATCAGAGGACTTCCTCTAACTTGTACTTTGCCAGGTTTTAAATAAGGGGCATCAATGGGGGTCTCCTAGACACATCAAGGCCTGAGAAGAACTGGGATCTAACTGTGCAGCCTGGCACCAGTGGGCGACCTCAGGTTGCTTGTGACATTTGGAGGAGATAAATGCTCCTGAAATATACTATCTGGGCTGGGCCCCAGCATCACACTGATTGGGGTCCCAGCATTACTTAGACATTCAGCAGGGACACCCCAGCAGTTGCCCTGTTTGCTTAATAAGTAGAATATGAAACTCTCAGGACCATTAGTTTGAACCTCACTTTTGGTGAATATTGTTTTTGGAGGGGAATATATAGAACAGACTAGAATTTACTTTGTAACAGAAAACACTTTCAGGCCACTTTAAAGTTGATTTTAAAATCTAAGTTCCATTTCTACTAAGTTTTTGTTTTTATTTTTTATTAACCTGATTATTTACTCAGTGTCTCATTCACTAATGCAAATAATTAGATTCCCTGTCCCACCTGCAATTTCATGCACTTTTTTTAAAAGATTTATTTTTATTTACTTATGCATAGAAGAACTGGCGTGTAGGTCAGAGGGGGGTTGATAAAGGATTCACCAGAGACAGAGTGGGGAGAAGAACAGGCAGATCTACTACTGAAACACACTGCTGAGGGGAGCAGCGGGTGAGACAGGAGAGGTCTGCTATGCCATGTCGGTTAACTTCCTGGCCAGGGATCAAACTCATGCCACAGTGACTGGCAATAGTTTGATAGTGCTGAGACTTTAACCCCTGTATCCCCAGGGAGGCCTAATTTCATATATTCTGAATTAGGACTAATACAGATTCACAATGTATTAGGCACTGTTTTCCTTAAATTCAATTATAGAAGCCACACAATATCACCATCCTTTTCTACCTGGGGTTCACTGAGGAGTATCCAACTAAGAGTGTTTTAATCAGACTATTTTATGTGCATTTCTGTCTCTCATATCAATCACTAATCTACTTTAAGAAATGTTTTGACCTAAGAGAATTGGAAGACCCCTATTATATGAGAGAACGCCACCCAGTTTGCTTTCATTCATGCACCTGTTTTATAATTTCTTTTTTAAAAAGATTTATTTATTTATACACACAAGAACTGGAGTACAGGCCAGAATTGTGGGGGTGAGAGGATTTGCCAGAGACAGAGTGGGGAACAGAACAGGCAGATCTACTGAAATACACTGCTG
Source organism: Talpa occidentalis (assembly GCF_014898055.3). Taxonomy (NCBI): domain Eukaryota; kingdom Metazoa; phylum Chordata; class Mammalia; order Eulipotyphla; family Talpidae; genus Talpa; species Talpa occidentalis. The sequence goes on along the minus strand of NW_023601754.1, from coordinate 19,137,037 downwards.
AGGGGAGCAGCAGGCGAGACATGAGAGGTCTGCTGCACCATGTGGGTAGCTTCCTGTCTGGGGATCGAACTTGTGCTGCAGTGGCTGCTGATAGCTTCATAGGTTGCATCTTCACCCCTTGCACCACCAGGGAGGCCCTGTTGGATAATTTCTTGAAGAGTACTATGCATTGTGAAGATCCATAAAGGTTTTAGAATCAAGTAGGATATTTTAAAGTAGCTGGCTCAAATTTAGTTCTATAACATCTAAAAGAGGGTCCCAGTTATGTCCATCTCCTACACTTGAGTTTCCTAAAGACCTAAGAAAACTAACAAAACATGTAAAAAGCAACATATTAACATAAAAAGGCAGAGTTTGAGTAAGTCTTAGAGAAAGGAATGGGGCAAGGAATTAGACAAGGAATGGGAGGAGGGAGTGGGCTGGATATTTTGGGGGAAAGAGTGTCCGGACCTGCTGGGCAAATCAACATGGCACCTGGGGGAGGAAGCAGGGGCTTGGTAGGACAGGGGAACGCAAGGAGTGGAGACAAAGCCAGGATCGTTGCTAGTCTCCTTTATTCAGGATGTGTACAGTGTTATATAGGTTCAGAAGAGGAGGTCTCTCGTTATCTCAAACAAGGAGAGACCACCAACACAAACGAGCCACAACAAGCAAGCAGGGGGCAGGGTTTAATTGTCATAATAGGAAACTTGAAACTTAACTCAGGCTAGCATTCAGTATCTGCTTCAGGCAAGAACCCGGATGTTCAGGTCGGGGTCCCTACAAAAGAGGAGTGAAGAGAAGCTGCTCTTCCTACAGGTAACCATGGTGATGACCAGATTGGATGACTTTTGAGAGGGTGGGAACAGTTGCTGAATCAAAGCTGGGGGGTCTCTGAGGGCCACACAATGGATTGGGCCACAGTTGAAACATGAATTATGAGCATTTCAAGTACAGGTGGGTTGTCTGGAAGTCTAGGGCGATAGTATAAGGACAGAACATCAAACACAGCTATGACCTAGGACATCTGCTAGTGGGGGCACCTCAAAGCAGGTAGAGGATGGGTGTCTTGGGGAATTTGGTGGAAAAGTCCGGATTCTGGGCCAGGATCCTGGGGCATGGATGAGGGGGTCTCTAGGCCCTGCAGATGACATTCAGGATGAGTGCAGGAACAGAAGAGGAGGACAATACCCTCTGAAGGCCCATTTACCAGGTGCCATCTGTCTTTCTGAGCACTGTTCCCTGCGATCCCTCAGAGTAACTTCAATGTCTGTTTCTGATTAGCTCTGTTTAATCAGATGGTCATCATGTGGAATGGAAATGAAGAGTCAGAGAGGAGGAAGTATTTATCTAGGACAGTATGAAGGTTCAGAGTGCAACCACTGCAGAATCCCATCCATGCCACTTTGGCCTAAGAAGCAGTGATGCCTCTCTGCTTTGTTCATCAGGGATTCATTGCAACTTCATGACAAGGTGAGGGACGTGATGAAGAGGGAGGAATTAAGTGGTCATGCTCAGCTGTTTTAGCTTTTGTTTTTTTCCTCTTTGAAAGAAGTTTATTTTTCACACAAACAACATTATGCCTCACACCCTGAAGAAATGTGTGAATGAATGAAAGTTGCAAAGAATTTCAGCACTCAGCAAAGTTATGGAGTTCAGTTACAGAAAATCCAAAGTTCTGGCTTCATTCTGACCTTCTTGTGCTTACTGCCAACAGATCTTGCCAATCCCCACTGCACCTCCGTCCAGTCCAGAAATTATTGGGCTGGCTTTGTCCTGCAGTAAGGCTGAGCTCAGTGTTTACATTAACCTCAGCATATTTACCCTATTGCTAATGTCTGGTGGAGAGTATATCAATCTCAAAAAAAAAACCCATTCCATTTGCTGCCCTACTGGCTGCATAAGTCAGACCAAATAGATCATCAGTTAAAAAGCCTGAGCATTCTTGGCCCTCTGGGTGGGAATGAATACTCTCTCTGTGCACTGAAAGAGAATACAGGGCTTGGGAAATCCTGTTCTCTAATTTAGTGCCTCCCAAACTGGAAGATAATTCTTCTATACCTTGTGAATCATGCTAGAAGTGTGCACAGACAAATACAATGTCACATGACTACCAGTAAGTACCACTAAACACCCACATGGCCTGTTCAGTGGTTTGAGACTCAGAGCCTGAGAGGCTTCTTATAGGACAGAATACATTTTCCAGCAGGGATTAGCCTTGAGCTTAGAGTTTAATGAAACAATCACTAACACTGGAGGCATGGGCAAAAGAATGGGAAGACTCCAGAGAGCTCCTGGCTTGTCTGGGGAAGACATTTATCTAATAAACCATGAATAAATAATAGAAAAGTGTCTAAAGTCAAGAGATGCAGAGGAGTCGAGGGACGAAAGGTAGGGGCTGGATGTGTAAGAAGATGCTTTAAAAGCAATTTAATGTCTTGACTTTGCAATAGACATTCAGTACTGGAGAAATGCTGTCACCTGTGCAGAAAGAAGCTCAAGGCTGTGTCAGCCAGAATAGGCAAGGTAATTCAAAGAACTCCAAAACTGCTGTGACTCTGGAGGTCTATTTCCTACACTTGGCCCATGAGCCATGCAGGTGAGTTGCAGGGTTCTGATGATTGCAGATACCCTGGGATTCAGATGACCAAAATGGTGGCATCTGATGGGATGGGCAGAGAGGATTAGAGAATTGAATACCCACAACTGGTCTGAAAGATTCACCTGTCACTTCCACAAACATTTTGGTGTAAGATACCATGACATTATGATGTCTGACATCAAAAAGTTAGGGAAGCGCAATCTCTTATGACCCAAAAGCAGAAAATGGTGAGCATCAGATAGTGGTGAGCATTAACATCTACCATATGTATACTGACGCAAATTGGGAAGAAATGTTTGTCCCTTCATGTGCACATCATATATAAATATACACACATTTTCATTTAGAATGAAAATGAGGATCTCCCTGGTGGCACAATGGGTTTAGTCTTAGGGCTATGAAGCTATCAGCAGCCACTGCAGCATGAATTCAATCCCTGGCCAGGGAGCTGACCCACAGCAGACCTCTCCTATGTCTCCTGCTGCTCCCCTCAGCAGTGTATTTCCGTCAGTCTGCCTGTTCTGCTCCCCACTCTGTCTCTGGTGAATCCTCTCACCCCCCCTGTACCTCTGGCCTGTACCCCAGTACTTGTATGCATAAATAAATAAAATAAACAGAGTGTGGAGCAGAACAGGCAGACTGACTGAAATATATTGCTGAGGAGAGCAGCAGGAGAGATAGGAGAGGTCTGCTGCGCCATGTGGGTCAGGTCCCTGTCAGGCCAGGGATCGAACTCCATGTAGAGGTTGCAGATAGCTTCATAGAGTTGTGCTTAACACCTTCTGCCACCAGGGAGGCCCTCTAAAAATTTTTTAAATAGAATGAAAATTAGCTCATAGACTCTAATTTTTAAAAATACATACTTTAAAAGGCATTTATCTTTGGTCCATGGCCCTGTGCCAATCTGGGATGTTCACTGCAGGAAAAGCACTTTTTACCTTCATGAGCTGTACAAAGCAAGTGTTCAGGAACCCTATACATACTGGAGGAATTTTTATTACTAGTTGGACCTATTTGGTATGCATCTAGAACATTCTGGAACATTCTGAAATTTTAATGCCAAGGGAAGTCACTTCTACTATCTACTCCTTACCTTTGGCATCTATGGGGTGATATCCTGAGGAATGCTGTGTTTTTCTTTTCCCACTTGTCCTTTTTGCATTCCTAATTCCTCTTCAAGACTTTTCTGAACTAAAGATATTGCACTCCAATGGTACTATGAGCACAATAAATTCAACAAATATCCTACCTTCCCAAATAATCTATTGTTTAAAATTAAGCAAAACACACAACCTTTTAAAATGGTCTTAAGGTAGAATTACCAGTGTATTTCAGACAGAAGGACAAAAGGGAAAATGGTGTGATACTAGACTGGTGGTTACTACAGAAGAGACTGTGGCCATGAAAAATCCTCTAAGCTTACTGAAGATCTGGCTTCTGGATTTATAGAAGTCTTCAGGAACAGATAGTAATTTTACAAGTTCAAATCATAAGTAGTAACTTGCAACATCCATGCAAGGAATATGGAAATGACTTATCAGGCCTGGAAAAGATATGCTAGAAACTTAAATGCGTATTGCTTGGTGAAATAAGTCTAAAAAGCTATATGCTACATGACTCCAACTATATCACATTCTGGAAAAGAAAAAACAATAGAGGTAGTAAAAAAAAAAAAAATCCAACCCAGTTATCTGGACTTTGAGAGGAAGGGGGTAGATGGGTAGAGCACAGGGCATTCTTACATTACAGCAGAGAAACTATTCTGAATGGTGAATAGCTAATATTGCATGATTGTTCAAACCCATAGAATGTACACCAGCAAGAATCAGCTCTAACCCAAACTATGGAATTTAGTTAATGATAATGTGTCAATATCGCTTTATCAATGGTAACAAAAGTGCCACAGAAGTGCAAAGTGTTAATAGTAGGGAAAACTGGGGGAGATGGAATGTGTGAAAGTATGTCTGCATCACTGGCTCAGTTTGCAATACATCTAAAACTGCTCTAAAAATAAATATCATTTTTTTTAATTGGAGGAGCTAATTTTTTGACAGAAACTTGGACATGGTTTGGGTTCAAATAAATACTGTATCTATTTTCAGGGGAAAATACTCAAACACTGGTGAAGCCTGGGAACAAAAGAGTGTGGTGCAGACTTCCTGTGGTAGGAAGAGCTGAGAGAGGAGTCCTTGGCAGGAGGACTCTCTCCTCACACACTGACCCAAAGGCAGCTGCTCCAAGTGGGTCCTCTACTTAGGAACAGAAAGTCCACTTGATGTACCACAGATGAGGTCATGGCTTCAACCTCATCATGGATATTCCTTTGAAAGAGATTTGCAAAACAGAAGAAAAATTAACAAGTATGGAAAATTTTGTTTCTCCCTTTCCAAAGAAAACTATACCACCAGTTCCTGTCATCTGTCCCTGTTAGTAATAAAGAGATGGGTGGATTATGTGTCCAGACACTCCCTAGCTGAATAAAACCAGGCTCAAGTTCAAGTTTTGGTATGACTTTGGAGAACTCACGGTATTTCTCTAAATATCAGGATTCTGGTTAAAAAGGTTTAAGGGTCCCTAAGCATGCTAAAGGAATCTTGTGAGAGCCTAGTGGGGGTCATAGGTAATTAGGCTTCCTCCTACTCCTCCAAATACACACCTGTGCTTGGCTCTATTTTCTTTCCTGTTCTTTATTGCAAGGAAAATTATTTGCAAAGAAAGGGTTGGAAGGATTCCACTGAACTATGTGATCATCAGAGCCCATCTGTTTCAAAAATTCTACATTCCAAATGAGGTGGAATGGTAGCTTGAATGGTAATTGTGACCCACTAAACTAGATAGAGTGAAGGTGCTAAGAGTGAACTTTTATGAAATCTGCATTAGGGTGAACTGTGTCCCCTTCCCTCCCAAATTCAAGCCCATCCAGAAATGTAGAATGTGCCCTTATTTAGATAGATCTTTGCAGATGAAGACCCACCCACAGCACAGAGAGACAGAGAAGGACTGTCCTCTGTGAAGAGATGCAGAGATCGGAGTGATGTTTGGTAATGAATGTTAAAAGAAGAGGAATGTGATTTAAAAAATGAAGGAATGTTAAGAGGAATGTGATAAAAACATGCTTCTCATTGCAAGGAGCTAAATAGGAAGACATGTCTAAGATGCTTAGCACTATTGGGTGTGAAAACCAGTGTGCTGGACCCACAGTAACTCTTTCATTACCAAATATCCACTTCTTTTAATAAGTAAATATTCGTTTTTCTTAGTTTTTGCTTTTTGTTTTTAGGACATGGCAAGTGCTACTCTTACAATGCCACTTGATTTGTGATTGCTTTTGAGGGATTTCTTGCACAAATAGCCAAAGCTTTGATGTAGTAAGAAAAAAACCAAAACCAAAAACAAAAAACTAACTCCTCAAAGTTGATGTCACATTAGAGAAAAGGGGACTAAGGACCAGGTTACAAGCTCAGTTGTGGGACTGTTTGGGTAGAAGTCTTCTAATAAAGAGCTTCTGAAAATTTTAAAGTGTGAAATAGAAAAATGGACTCTGCTGAAACTTACCCAGTTTAAAATATATATGTGTATATACATATATAATATGTAAAACAGATTTTAAAATGTCAGGGTATATTCTATTTAAATATTTTCCTGGAAAAAAAATTCTGACAGAGTCTGGGGAACAAGAAAAGGAGAGAAAAATTATACCACTTCGTTAGATAAAGCAGCCACTAGTCACATGAAGCAAGGCCCATCCAAACTGAGATGTGCTTAAAGTGTAAAATAAATACACACCAGATTTCAAATACTTAGTACAAAAGGATGAAATATTCCAATAATTCATTATATGGAGTATATGTTGAAAACTACTGTCTGATACCTTTTATTAAGTCACTATTTTGAACATCTTTATTCAGGAAAATCTAATTTTCCTTTAGAAGTGAATTTTTTTTTTTTATTTGCTGTAAGATTTCTCACTCACACACAAGAGACCTAATATTCAAGTTCTTTTTTCTTTTTGTTCTTTCCACAACTTTTCTTCTCCTCAAAAATATCTGGCATAAAATACATTCTCCTCAAAAATAACTTGTATAAAATAAGATTAATTAATAATCATTTTGCTTTTGATTGTTTAGATATACTATCAACTGTTGTGCTTGACCTCAGACAAGTAACTTAATTCCTCTGAGCCCCAGTGTCATCACCTGTAACTATGTTGGTCTAGAGATGACACACACAGCACTGATTCCCAACCCCTTCCTCTCTTTCCAACACACATGATGGTTCTGGGGAGCTTCCATCAGCCACAGCAGCTCCAGTACTAACAGCGCTGCCTTTGCTTCCTTCCACTTCCCCGGAGAATTATTGTCAGGGGTTTCAGTGAGAAATTTCGAGGGAAGAAACAAAATGCAGTAATTAGAGCCAGAACCCAGAGGAGGCTGGAATCAGAGAGAGACCACAGTCCTCCTGGTTCAAGGGTTGCACTGTCCTCATAAGAAATGGTGGCCCAGAAGGAGAAAACCCTGCTTGTCAAGACAGCCAGCTGGCCAGGGGCAGAAGGCAGGCTCTGATAAACACTGAATCTGGCTAAATTGAATTCGTGGTATACCTCACTCTGACCAGAGAGGAGGATTTAGTGACCTGGAACTGCAGGGCAAAGGCTCGGATGCACAACACACACCCAGACAGCTCTCCCTTCCTCCCTGAGATCACCGAGAATCCTGTTGGGAGGTCGTTTTTCTCTGTCTTAATTTACCACCAAGCACAAAATCACAAAGGATTCAGAAGGACCTGAAAAAACAAGTGGGTCTAGGAGAAAACATATCTTTTCCCCATTTAAGTTGAAAGTCATTTCAAACTCTATTCACAGAGAAGATTCAAGACTCAATGGAAAGCTACTCTCAAGAGCTTTGGATACCAAAATGTTCTGAAGGAGCAGAATTTCCAAAAAACTGTTTACAAGCTTCCAACCCTGGTAAAATGGTGAGTGAGTGAGAATGTTCTGTTCTGTCCAGATCTGAGCACATTGGGGTTAGATACAGCCATGACTGACAAAGACATGGATTTATTATGAAAAAATCTAAGTTATATTTAGGCGTTTTTTTTTTTTTTTCTTTAAATCTTACTCAAATTGCTTGTCACCTTTTGAAATATCATAATTAGTATCAGTTAATTTGTGTGCTTAAATATTTTAATGGCAGGTTATAATTTTAATAGAAAAAGCAGTTTAGAATAAAATCACAGGATAATATGGTTTCCAGGAGAGGAGAGAGGAGAGAAGCTTTCGATCAGACAGCAGTGGCTTGAGACTCTTACCAATTCCCACCTATAGGGACTTCCTCAATCTACTTCACTTCTCCCAACCTCCGTGATGTCAGTTAAGAGACACAGATCATAAATCTACCCCATTAAGCTGCTCTGAGAATTTTCCAGGCTTGTCAATCTAAAGGCCCTACAGGTGTTACTATAGGATGCCCATTTTCCTTTCCCCAAATGTCCTGACTCTAAGGAGAGAAAAAGTATGTTAGAGAGTCGATTCCGAGAAGGAAGTCCCCAGGGCAACAGGGCAACTGAACTGTGAGAAGCATTGGCAGATATTTCCAAGGAGGAAACCAGAGTCATTGGAAGGATAAGAGGAAGAGCTCAAGTCCCAAGGTGAGGGGACGAGAATGGCAGGGTGAGCAACTGAGGTCAGTGTCAGGAAGGAACATCTGAGGGCAGAAATGCAGACGTGAAGTAGCAGTAGGACAGAAATGTGGGACAGCCCACCGGAGATAGCAAAGCATGTGCACACACTTCCTAGTGCCAAACACCTGCCAAGTCACAACTGTGCACAGGTAGGGCAAGCTGTGAGGGTCGGAGTGGTGTAGATCTCAGCTCTGGAAGACTTGTGACTCAAGAGGGTGGTCAGAAAAACTCAATCTATCCAAGGTGCTGGGTCAAAGGGTTTGCATGGGAGACATCCAGTACAGCTCTGTTGTGGATGCCATGTGTGAATTAGTGTCTGCTGTGGTATATCCTATTAATAATTCAGCAGACAGAGACTTCAGGGCTGGTTTCGCTGCTTACTGCTCATGAATTTTAATTCTGAGTCCCAATAACTTTGTCTAAAAGTGAGGTCACTGCTATGTTCTTCAAAGAGTGGTTGCAAAGTTTACAAGAAAGAATATATGATAGAGGCAGAAATAGCACCTGGTCTACAGAAAAAGATTCAGTAGTGGATAGCTATGATGATTATATTGTTTCCATCTTGTATAGCTTCTCTAAGATCATTCTGATTTGTCCAAATGTCCCACTAATAAGCATTTTCAATGTGCTATTGATAGCTCACTTTAGGTGAACCCTTTCCTAGCAGGAAGGCCAGAGCAGATATCTTCTGACTTTTAAAAGAATATCTAGGTGAAAATAAAAAAGATCAACCGAGTGGGTTACGATGGGAAAATCTACCTTGAAAGACTCTGGTGTACAAAAAAAAAAAAAAGGAATGACTGATGAATGATGAATGAATGCCAATATGGTATAGCTTCTTGTCAGCAGGAATGGATGTGGCATTGATTAATGGGTAGGTGAAGTTGTAAGGAGCCAAGTAAAGAAGTGCATGAGGAAAGGAGGGGAGGAGGAGGTTAAGAAGCTAAACACATTCCAGGTGAAATGAGTAAATAAGTCCCAAGGAAAGAATGAAAATGAGAATTAATCAGGAGTGTGCTGAGCCGTGGCACTGCCAGCCACAATCAGAAGGCTTCTTAATTGCTTGTCAAAGACCAATGCATCCTGGCAAAATGATCCTCAACTAATGCTGGGACTCCCCCCCTCCACCCCAACCTGGCTTCATTTATCATGATTAGGAAACAAGTCAAAATTGATTTCTGTTTATTTTATAAAGCAAATCCCTGGGGAGCCCTTCTTCCCTGTAGGTTTGATCATTTTTAACCTAGAAGGGGAATACCCTCAGAGCATCAAGAACTGGGTCATATTGGCTTAGGAGGTTAGGGCAGGTGGGTGTGGAAAGTCTTTGGGCATTATGAATAATGGCACTCTCTTACACTTTTACAAACTGTCTCAAATACAGTAGTATGAGCCTTTTAGTTCTTTCCCACTTACAATTTTAAGGTGGTTTAATGTGGGCAAAAATGACCCAAGCTTTAGAATCAGACAGATAAGTTTTGGAATCTTAACTCTGCACTAAAATCTGTGTGACCTTAGGAAAGTCATAAAAGTCAATCTCTGAGGGCCTCCCCGGTGGCGCAGCGGTTGAGCGCTGGGTTGCGAAGCTGCCCGCGGCCTCTGCGGTGCAGGTTCAATCCCTGGCTGCTCCCCGGCCACCGGAGGAGGGTCCCACATGGCGCGCAGACCTCTCCTGCCGCCCGCTGCTCCCCTCAGCAGTGTACTTCGGTCCTTCTGCCTGCTCTGCTTCCCGCTCTGGCTCTGGTGAATTCTCTCACCCTCCTGCACTTCTGACTGTACCCAGTGCATGTATAAACAAAACAAACAAACAAATAAAATAAATAAATAAAAAACATGCCTCTATAAAATAAAAAAAAAAAAAGTCAATCTCTGAGATTTAGCTCTGGGAAAATGAGTTTGTTATTACTCCTCCCATTTTCCAGAAGGATTAGCGGTCAGGTATGTGAATGGTATTAGCATGGAAAACCTGCTACACAGATGGAAGTGATGGAAATGAAGCCCTACAAGTTCAATGAAACTATCCATTGAATCATAAGCTCCATGAGGGCAAGACCTGTGTCTGTTTTACTTTGAGCTATACCCTGGTGGTAGGCATGGCACCTCAGATTGCACCAAGTATATCCAAAGTTCTAAATGTTCATCATATATTAATTTAATCCAATAAATAGCTGTGAATATTTGACTGTTATTCATTCCTTCGATATATAAAGATATATATTAAGCACCTGCTATACCCTAATTAATGTGCCTCTTTGGGGAGGAAATCTTCCAGAGCCTAGAGTGCAGTGGGTAGATACATTCATTATTTGATTCAATTATTCTTTTGTTCATCTATGCACTAGTTGCTTGCCAAATATTTACATTTTAGTTTAATAATGCTATCTTAGCCTATTATCATCATCCTAGATAAAACACAAAGTCAGCTTGCTCTCATCTCTGCCCCTAACTACACTAAACCCATTTACACACACACACATACACATATCTTATGTATTTGTTAATCAGGTAAATGATATTTGAAAGACTACAAGGAGAGTCCTAATCTGAGGGAATTTTATCTGTAAACAAACTGTGACAAGAACAAGACAATAGCTCCAGAAGGTCAAAAAACTTCTTTTTTCCTCTTTAATAACATGTTTATTCCCCAAACAGATCCCAGAGATCATGTCCTCTTTCTGGAAATGTAATCACAGTCCAAAAAAGAAAAAAATCAATATACATCTTGGCCCATGCAAAGCACTCTTATAAGGGGCCATTAACGTGATCTCCACGTACCTAGAGATTTCCCCATGCTGGGCTACTGGATCATTCTCAGATGCATTTCCTTGATCTGGAAAGGTCCTATTCCACGGATTTAGTGCTTAGGACTTCTCTTTTTCTTTGGTTTATGCTTAATTCTCACAATTAATTCTGAGCCGCCTGCCTGGGGAAGGTTCTGCCGTAGAATTTCTTGGCATTTACCCAGCCAGAAAGGAAGTGATTGATGCTTTCTTCACTCTTTTGCACAAAAGCCGAAAGGCTGGGCAGAAATATCACCTGCCTCAGCATTGGCCTCTGTCAGGCTCACCTCCTGACCCACACTCTTGATTTCATCCCTCACGTCTCCTTGGGGACGTTGCTCCATCAATTACCCTCTGTTTCTCTCCCATCTTCAATCACTTCCTCTCCACTGGCTACTTCCTGGCAGCTTACAAACATGTTTAAGGCTTATTTATTCTGGGAAACCAAAAAAATAAAAATCCTCTTTTCAATTCTACACACTTCTGCTATTATTTCCCTATCTCTTCCCGAAGCAGCTGAGATTTTTGATAGAATTCACTCCCTACCTGTCTTCTCTCTACCATCACATATATTCTCCATATATTTGCCTGCAGGGCAAATTGCCTAGTGGCCTCATCAATTCACTGAAACAATTCACTTGCAGTAAAGATCATCAATATCCAAGCAAAACTCAACCCTGGAGCTTATCCTGCTCGGCCTATCTGTGGTATTTCGTTTGTTCTTATGGTCATTCACTTATTCACATTCTCTATGAAGGAAGCACTACACTAATCTGTAGGTAAGTGTGGGTCTACCTTCCCGGCTTTACTGCCCATCAGGATTACGATCCTGGTGCAAAGGACTATGGTGATGGTGCACAGGTAAATTGGTGGTGGGAATTTTACGGTGACTACACCTGAGAGGAGAAAGCATACATTGTACAAAGATGAGGAATAATATAAAATAAATATATACATGAAATTAAAAAAAAAAAAAGATACTGGTGAGTGCTATGGCGAAGGGCAGTGTGGTGTCATTGGGCAACCTTGATTTCTGACCTAAGAGTCAGAGGTTGGTTGGTTGGTTGGTTTGTTTCCTTTCCTTTTTTCTTCTGTTAGCATTGACATTCAGTTGAAGGAATAAGCAGGAAAGTGTGGTCTGAAAAGCGCTCAGGAAAAAGCACTCCTGGGCGCGGGAATGGCAGATGCAAAGGCACTGGGGAAAGAACAGGACATGTTTGGGAAAGTGAAAGCAGGACCATGTTTCTGGATTTAGAGAATGAGTGGGAGAACAGTGTTATGTTGGGGCAGGAGGGGTAAGGCACTAATCATGAAAACCATATGCATGTGCTTTGACCTTAAGTCTCCAGGCAGTGGAGAAACAGAGTCACCCTTCTGCCCTAGTAATCACTTGCAGACACCATCATTTAGAATGTCAGATGCCAGGGAATATTGGGGCCGATTAGAACAAGTAAAAGAAAACAGAAATCTGGTGACTTCTCAATTTCAGTTATGCAAAAATCCAACGTTTCACTTCGTTTCCTGAGAGGAGGGGATTCCAGGTCCATGCCCTCATTGTCAAAGGAATGCTGTGACATAATAAGACACACGTATTTGATCTACCCCAGTTCCTGATACAGATACCTAAAACCCTTGGAAGTTCCTGAGTGATGGAATTGACAGCAATGTCTTACACAGAGCTCTTAAACCCCTTGGAATTTTCTGGGTGATGGCAGAATCCTTTGTTCTAGTGAGGTGACTCTGGGTGGGCTGCTGGCAATCTCCAAGAGAGGGGCTGATCACCAGAAAGGCCAAGTCACAATTAGAAGCTGAGAACTTTCTGCCCTACTTCCTCATTCTCTGGGGAAAGGAGAAGGGCTAAAGATTGATTTAAAAGCTGATCATACCTACATGGTGAAACCTCCACAAGAATTCCTTAAGTATGGGGTTCACAGAGCTTCCAGGCTGTAAACACATTCATGTGCCATGAGGGTGAAACATCCCAATCCAGAGGAAAAGAAGCTCCTGTGCTTGTGGCTCTCTCAGACCTCTCTCTCTTCATCTGGCAGTTCAGCTGCATCTGCTATAGTAGTCTTCATAATAAGCTATTATATGTAAGAAAGATTTTCTCAAGCAAATTCTCTAACCAGGAAAGGGGGTTATGGGAACTTTCAGTTTGCAGCCATGCTGTCAGATGTGTGGGTAATCTGGGGCCCAATACTTGGCAACTGGCATCTGAACTGAGGGGCAGCCTGTGGAACTGAGCACTGAACCAGTAGGGTTGGTGATAATTCTGGGTAGTCAGCATCGGAAAGACACCCAGTTAGTGTCTGGAAAACTGGCGAATTGCCTGTTGTGGAAAAGACGCATTTGGTGTCAGAAGTGTTGTGAGCATAGAAACAGCCTTCTTTCAGATGCATTCACTCCAAATGGGTCAGTGGAGACAAAATTGCACATGTGCGTAGCTGCATGACTATCAATTGATGTGAAAATATTGCCAATGAACTGTAAGTGCAAACCTGCATACAATCTATGACACATACACGGACATGGACACACACACAGATACACATGTGCCAGCCACCTGCAGGAATAGCCTCATTTTTTCCTAAGCAACTAAATTAGAGCTTGTACTAGATAATAGAATAGAAAAGATTGTTGTTATCATCAAACAAATATGAAACTAAGCTTTAGATAACATAAGTATTCCTGAAGTTAAGTGCTATTTTATGGTGCCTTTCAATTTAGCAGTGCATTGCAGATAAAACATGTCTTTGGTATAAACCATTGATGTATTGTGTTGTTAAAATCAATGAATTATTAAAAGGATAATCTTTTAAACACCAAGAAATTGTCTTCTAGTGTACTCTAGGGGCCATGGTAAATGCATTACACATACAAATTCACCACTGCCTTTGCTGTAATTTATACAAACTCTAAACACCTACCTGACATCAGAGATTTGATCCTCCTACTACCTATTCTGCTACTGTGAGACCCTGTGCAGTGATAAGTTCCAGTGTGTTCTAACTGGGTCTTACAGAGTCGGAAGATTGGTTAGAAGTTAGACTAACTGGGTCTTACAAGAGTCGGAAAGATTGGTTTAGAAGTTAGACTAAAAAATGTGAAGGGGGCTGATGATGAAGGGGGTAGCAAGGAGTTTGGTTTGGGCCTGGGTATGGTGGAGGAGGGGGAATTTTTTTAATATTCAGAATATATAAATGTTTAGAGATCAGAAACAGCATTGGTGGTTGCTTAGTGGCTGGTGTGGGGGAAATGGAGAGTTACTACTGGATATAGGATTTCCTTTTGGAGTGATGTAAGTATCTTAGAAGTAAATCAAGATATTAGTTTCAACTACACTACAAAAGGTGTAATTTTATGCCGTGTAAGTTTCACCTCAGTGAAAACAAAGTAAAAGATTCATGTCTCCTGGACCTACTTACCCTTTAAGTACCTCTTCCCAACTCCCTTTAAGGAGCCAGCAAAATTCTCCTGTTCCTCACTGGCTCCCTCATGCAGGAGTCTCTCTAATAAAGCCTTGCCTGGTTCAGCTACATCTAATGCTCTCTGATGACTTCTTCCCCTAGAGGGCAAAGGACCTACTCTTTTGGGTCAGGGCTTATAAAAGTGGTGTTGGGGGCCATCTGTGACTTGGACTTCGGTGAAGCTTGAAAGAAAGACTCCTCGAGTCCAGAGTTTGGAGGACTCTGTGGAAAGGAGGCCAGTGTGGTCAGGATGCAGTGCGGTGGCAGGTACAGCAAAAGGAGGCCCCTGGCTCCCACAGCAGCCAGTGGCTGTGTTATGGCCTGAGGGTTGATGGGCAGCTGCAGTTTTCTAAAAGGTACAGGTCCCAGGTTTCAGAATCATGCCCTGAGGGTTCAGGGGATGATCCTCACCTGGCTAGTATATCCAACTCGATTCTAAAATAAAGGGGTTGATTTTCCTGTGTACCAAACAGAAAGCCATTTCATCGCTTAGGAAACACTGGGTCCACTGAATTTACCTACAAGTACTGTCTTAGTCAGTTTAGGTCCTATAACAAATATATAGATTGGGTGGCTTAGACAACACCCATTTATTTCTCACAGATCTAGAGGCTAAGAAATCCATGATCAAGGTGCAGCAGGTAGGGTGCCTGGGTGAGAGTGTGCTTCCTGGCTTACACACAGCTGCCCTCTTGCTGTTCCTCAGAGTGTGGGCAGAGAAGTCATCGCTCTCAAGTGTGTTCTTGTATAGGGGCACTAATCCCATCTTTAGGTCTCTGCCCTCATGACCTAATTACCTCCCAAGTATCCCAACTCCCAATCCTATCATACTGGGGTTTAAGGCTTCCATATATGAATTTGGGGGAGGTGGACATAAACATTCATCTATACCAATTACTCCCAAAGGAAATTTGTTCCTCGTCATGAATTAATCCCATCAGGAGATTAGCAACTATTAGAAACACATTACTTCATTCAGTCCACATTCCAACTTTATTTACTTTGCAGTCACTTCATTTTGAAGTGAAAATTCAGCATGCTGTTAAAGTGACTTGCTATCACTTGGGCCAAATTAAAAATTACCTCATCTATTTTTGCATTTCTCCTATTTTAAGCTGTATCTGTCAAATGGGCTGATGCCAACACATATGTATTTGTGTAATTTTATAACATATTAGAAACTGAGACTTTTCTTTGAATTTCTAATTTGGGTCTAGTGATTGTGAGGTTTATCTGTTGCGGCTTGCTTGTTTGTTTTCAGTCTCTGATGTCTAACTGATGCGGAGCTGAGGGACTGCGGAGCCTACCTTGACCACAATTAGACCCTCAATGATTATGATGGGGGAGTTTCATCTACTCCCACCCATTCATTGAGGAAATACTTCTCAAGCAAGTACACATAAAGTCACTGTTCATAGCTTGTAGATTTTACAAACTTTGTCTTAGAGCACCAAATGTGGAAATGTGTTGAGCAATTAACTCTATTAAGTTCAATATCTGTGAAAAACAATTATCATATTTGATACTAGTGTGAAATGCCAACATTCTAAATAAAAAGAGCTGAAGGGTTACTAGATCCAAATTTTCAGAACTGCCTGAATGCATTTAATAATTTGGAAAACTCATTCAACATATTGCTGAATTTGGAAAAAAAAAAAGTACACTGAGCATTTCAGTTAGTTTTTTCCCTAGCTATTTTTAATTAAATGCTAAATGACAGAACAACTGGTAGTGGTTTCACTATACTTTTAGACAGTCCCCCTCAAAGTCCGTTGTAGCATATAATAAAGGAATGAGACAGGAATGTGTATACTACATGATTGTGTTCCCTTTTAAGTAACATCTAGTGGCATGACTCACTGTCACCAGACTTTTTAGCCAAAACATTTCTTTGCCAAAAATATTTTTGGTCTCTTTTGTAAGAACAGTTTTTAGAGGAGGCAACACACTTTCTTTGAATAATTTTAACGAAGGAAAATCTTTGTTCATGGAAAGTAGATTTGAATGTTGGAAATAATCAAGTCACCCAGAATCAATCTTGTTGAATTAACTGCATAAGACCAAGAGGCATGGGTATGCATGCACATGTGTTGTGTATATATGAGAAAACAATACATAAAATGATAAAAACAGCTAATTCTGTGCTTTCTGTGCCATTTACTATGCTAAGTAATATGTGTGTTTGTTAATTCACTTAATCTTCATGAAACCCTTAGCAGGAAATAATAGCATCACCATCATTCCATAGGCGAGAAAAAGGAAGAGCAGAGGAGGTTAAGTCACCAACATCTTAAGAGCTTTAGACAGGAGCAGTTGGTTCCAGAGTCTGAACTTTAGACCTTATGTAGCTCAAACTTACCAAATCAGTAGTTATGGACAAGGAGTTCAGCAGAACTGGATCAGGCAATATAGAACTCCCAGAGTCTCCATTTCCTACTTGCATGGTAGGGACCTGTAATGGGTGCTTTGCAAGGTAAGAGAAGAGCTTTAGAAGCATTCATACATGCTCATCCTCTTGCTAGCTCCCAGTACTCTTGATAGGCTCTTGGTATTTCTAAATCACTTAATTCTTGAGTGAGTTGCTATTTTTCTTGATCATATGTGTTGGGAGCCTGCTGCCCTAAAGGGAGCTGGAGTTTTTTGGAGAATACGTGTTTATTCTGCATACGGAGTTCCAGGATGTTAGAAGTACTGCAAACAGAACTTCTTCCCAGAATTGACTCCTGTTCTCTGAGGATGTATTAGCTTCTGCACATGTTCCCTACTAACCAGGAAAACTTGTTTTCAGCAGTAACTTATTAATCCGTACAAGCAAAAACACAATTTCATGCTATTTTCTTGTTCCTTTGTTCATATCTTCAATAAAAGCTTGGGCTGGGAGAATGAAAGGCAGAGCTGCTTATGATGGCACTCTCTCCAGACTCCCCCGCTATTGCAAATTCATTTAGACTCCGAGTCTTCGTTAATGTCAGAGAACTTCATTGGCTGTCCTGTCTGCAGCACATGTGGGAAACCTAAAGTGTGACCTTTAGGACCACAAGAATAAAATTAGCAGATTATCTGCTCAACATTGTTCACTGGCATTCACAAGCACAGCACACAATTTTCTGCAGTACCAATCACTTCTGTTTCTACTGTGATGGTGTTCTCTTATCCAGAAATGGAAACATGTATCTGGTAAGTATGTGAGAAGATAGAGAGATAATGGAGCTGTCTACTTTATACAAGGAAACATCTGAACACTCCAAAGCATGTAACCAAAGATATGTATTACTTTTAACATGTTGCATTCCTACTATTCTAAATATGGGGGAATCTAAGCTAAACACAGAACAGTCCTTGAGTCTTAGCCTTTCCATGGCACCCACAACCCAAACTGTGTTGTTTATTCTTCTAACTTCTAAAGCCTTGGTGAGGTGAAGCAGGGTTTGGGGAATGTTGAGTTCCTCAAAACCTGTTTTATTTTTTTTTTGGCTTTTTTTTTTTTTGAGAACTAATTTGATATCCTAGAAATTGAGAATCTCCAAGAGGTGGGTCATAATAAAGATCTTCCAAAAGTTCCATCACCCAGAGGCTCTGATAAGGATGAGTTTTCGTGAATGTCACATCCAATGTAGCTGTTATGTGGACTGAGGCAGTATGGAAAGATACTAACATAATAGTAACAACAAAAACAACCCCAAAGCCTTCTTCTATGATCTAATATCATAGTCACTTAAAGTTTCTGGGCTTTAGGACAGTGATAAGACTCTCTGTCCTGACAGATTAGCAGTTTCCATGAAGACCAAGTAGAACAATAAATGCAAACACATCCTGCAAGGTCCACTTAAAAGTGTTATTTATCTTATTATCAGTAAAGAACAATGCTATCTATTGATGTCTCCAGCTGAGACCTAAGATAAGGTACTAGAAGAGCTAACCTCTGAGAGCTCACTTTAGTTATCTATTTCCAACTCTAGTAAAGGAATAATAAAGGGGTTTGAGATGGCTATTAAGTCCAGAGTCTTCGAAGCAGGCTGAAAGTGGTAACTAGTAACCAAACCAAACTCACACTCTCCCTGTTGAAGGTTTGCCTCTTCCCAGCTTGTATAAAAGTCCATCCAAGACAACCACAATTCTGGGCAGCTCTTGGTCAAGGCCTCCTGCTCTGAACATTATTTTTGAATCAGGACCTCAGGTCACTACTACCCACGCTGACCATGATCCCTCCCCATCTATCTTCAACAAGATTCTGGGAAATGATCTCCTGTGTTTGGAACCAGCATCCAGTGATCAGTAACTCCAGAATCACAAAGATTCAAAAACTTATGGGAAATGTATCAAAATTAAATACTTGGTATTTTGGAGCTACCTTACTTAGATATAACATTGAATCTGTTCAGTGTCAAAGATAGGAAAATCAACATACTGAGAGGCAGTATTCCAAATTGCATTTATGATTCAAAAAAATTTCCTGTGTAGGTCTGTGGCCCATACCACTTCCCAAAAAAATCTTCACACCCTCGAATGAGTGTCTCTGTATGTAGTCTTCCCACTAGAAAATCTTCAATCAGTCATACTCTTCAGATTAGTGTATTTTAGTCCCATCCTTTCTTTTAATTTTAGAAGGAGACATTTAGATTAAACTATTTTTTAATAATAGACCTACCAATGATTTTTTTAATCTAAAAAAAAACTAAACATAATGCAGACAAAGCGACTTTATCATATGCACCTCCTATGTCAGAACCAACTAATTATACATTTGTCTAGACTAAATCCCAAGGAACCATCATTTGAGCAATGGTTTACTTTATGTATACTGTGAACCAAAGAGTTAGAACAATGTTCCTTTGTGCTTTGGCTATTTATAAAATTTCAAATTTACAGCCCACCTCTAGTGTCGGTACATGATTGACAGAGTGGGTGCCACTCTCTCAACTTCATCCTAGTCTCCTACTTGCATTTTTCCTTCGCTCCACTCCACTGAAAGTGAGTCACCAATAATTCATTTGCGAAGCCAGAAAAGTTGAGAAAGAGGCAGAAAGAAAAAGAAAAATACTGGATGGTCTCATTCAATAGCAGGAATTTAGAAAACCTAAATAAGGGACCAGGAAAAAGACTAATTATAATAAAGTAAAAATCAAAATCGACAAGCAACTATAAATCAGAGAAACACTACAGGGGTGGGGAGAGAAGGGAGTAGGATCACAACAAGGCTGGTGGGAATCGCATGGGGACTATTAGCCAAGATGAAAATGCATACATTTTGCAAAAATGAAAAATAATGTAAAAAAATATATAAAATAAAAAAAAAATTAAAAAGAGAGTGGGTGAGTAGGAGAAAGAGAAAGGGGAAAGAAAGATGGATAGACAGACCAGCCAAAGTTTCACTAATCAAGACCACCTCAGTAAATTTCATGTATGAATAAATTCAAAATTATGCAGGATTGAAACAATGCGATGCTTAAATATAGGAGGGGTATTTTTTGAGCAAAAGAAAAGATATTCTGTAGAAATTGTTTTCTGTGATTGAAAACAAGGAGAAGCTGAATAACCACCCACAGAGTGACTCTCATTCACATGAGAACAGTCTCACAGAAGTAGCTTATCAAAATGGTGAGCCACACTAATGATTATGGCCCAGGGAAGTAAATAAGGTAAACTTAGCTTAGAAAATCTATTAAAGGCACAGGATCTTAGAACACCCCAGGCAATGAAACATTAACAGAGTGGGGTGAAAGCAATGCTAGCCCCACCATACCAGCTTTCTCCAGATAGACATTTTACAACTGGTCATAACACAGAAAATGGAAAATGATTGCACCTAGAAAAGAGGAAAATAGGAAAAGTCTATTCATTTGGCAACACTTACATTACAAGGGGCTTAACACCATTTAGAGATAGCTAAATGGATGATGTTTCAGCACTGCTGCTGTCCAAAACAAGGAATAATCCCCATTCAATGTATTGAGTTCAATGCTGCCAAAAACCACAGAATGTCAGCAGCAGGTGATGAGAACTTCCCCAAACTGGAGCAGTGCAGCTTGCATTAAGAAGACTTTCCCTCCAGGTATCCAGGAGGAAGGCAATGATGGAAGGGGAACACCTGTCAGAGTCAGGGAGGACTGAGCGGCAATGGACCTGTCACAAATGTGTTCTTCTGTTTCTGGTCCAATTCTCTCATCTGAGAGAGAAGAAGTGATTGGATCAAAGTCACAAGGGTTCCATGACTTCCCTGGCCCATTCTAGTTTCTTCCCAATAGTTCCTGCCACATCTAAATCAAATAATTTGTCTCTATTCATTCAGATTTCACAAAGGTTACTATGTGATATAACTTTAATGGTGCCAATCTCATTGACCTTTCTATGACAGGTTGTGGAGAGTACAGACCAGGGTCTACACTGCACATATGCCACTTTTCAAAGGTTGTTCAGTATATTTTAGAAGGTGGATCTAAAAAAAAAAGTCTTTGTTGGCAGACCAAAAATACAAAAACAAAATGCATAAAGGTTAGTAAGTAAAATGCTTGACATATATAGTCTGTTTAACTGAAATCATATGTCCCTGGAGTAATATTATTATCAAAAGAAACTACTGATGTTCAGAAACGCAACTCAGGGGCAGGCCCATACTGTTTCCCAAATTTTATCCTCAAGAGTGGGGATTCACTCTGCTTTCAAGTCATCTTTATAGCCTCCAGATGTCAGGGTCCCCTAGCAGAAGTCCCTAAGAATACTCCCTCTCTGTTCTTCATCTCCCCAAATGTTTTCAGCCTGGATCATTCTCCTCAAGGTTGATCCACTAGTACCCAGGGAAGGAATAGTGGCTCTAACGGAGTCCAGCCCACAGTTTGGCTAGTGTTGAAAACTCTTTCTCTATAAGAGCAGTGACCTAAAATGTGTTCTCCCATGTCATTTCCCTTTACCATTCTTTTATTTAGACCAGGAGTCTAAAAACCCATGGACAAAATTGAACCTCTGCCTTTTTTTATATGTAAAATTTTACTGAAACACAACCAGGCATATTCATTATTTATTGTCTATGATTGCCTTTGTGTACAGGGCAGAGATGAGTAGTTGCAACACAGATCATGTGCATGTGGCCTGCAGAGCCAGGAATGTGCACTATCTGACCCTTCACAGAGAAGTGTGCTGACTCCTCAGCTAGACCATTAGTGAAGATGAATCTGGGTATAAGAGCTAAAGTAGTTTTCTCCAGATATTAAAGGGAAGCTTCTTCTCTGTATTTAGAAGGAGACATCTGGGGTGAGGGACCTGCACAAATCATGGTAGAGAGACCTAATAAGCAGGGTTAGAAAAAAAGTACAAGAAAGAGAAGCAGGCAGCCAAGAAGAAACACACAAAAAGCTTAAATAAAGGATAGTTGTCTATTATGTGGCCTACTAATTTTTCCACTAGCAGAATGAATTTGAAATTTAGAAGGACCAAGAAACCAGCACATAGATGAAAGGAGAACCACTAAGGAATAGAAGGTAATGTCTCTGAGGCCTTTAGGAATGGGGTCAAGTCCAAAGACACTTGCTTGAATGTGGTATTGGCTGAAGTTAAGTTTGTGAAGTCATAATGAACAGAATACTGCAGATAACCCATGCCCAATTTTCATAAATTGGAATAAACTCCAAAACCTTCTCATTAGAAAGTCAAATTTTAAACTCTGGCAGAAATCATTAAGAGAAAATACCCTAGTTGAAA
The DNA here is from genome assembly GCF_014898055.3 of Talpa occidentalis. Classification (NCBI taxonomy): domain Eukaryota; kingdom Metazoa; phylum Chordata; class Mammalia; order Eulipotyphla; family Talpidae; genus Talpa; species Talpa occidentalis. The sequence continues at coordinate 19,114,838 of NW_023601754.1, read as the reverse complement.
AATGCACAAATATTATAAGTTGACAGTTTTAAGAAATATAAATACGGTCAAAAAGCATATGGCAAAGTTCAACTTTGCTAGTAATTAAATAAAAACAAGTAATAGAATAGCACTGAGAGCCTGTGTTTTGTCTACTGGAATAACAAACGTTTGCAAAGATAACACATAAGGCTGGCAAGAATGTGGAAAATCAGGCCATCACATCCATATGGAAATGCAAAGTGGTACAGACTTTTTTGCCGGGCACTCTGGCAATATTGTTAAGTTTTAAAATGTACAAAACACATAACGAGCCATTCCATTTCTAGGAATTTAGTCTCAGGAAATAACTATGAATAGGGATGTTCATCCCAGCATTATTAATGACAACAGAAATTTGATAGTCTAAATGAATAGCTATAACAGTTTGGTTATGAAAACTTGTACTGTAGAATATCTTCAGCCATTAAAATAGCATTTAAAATGAGTTTAAGAAACAGATGGATATCAGTAACAAACAAAATCTACATGAATATATTTATTTCTGCATTTATAATTATAATTATAATAGCTAGACACTGTATGAAGCATTTTTATGTTTTCTTATCAGATCTTGACAACTCTATTAAGTAAGCAAGAGTAACAATAATACTAAAGATAGCTAATATTTATTGAGAACTTTCTTTATGCCACACATGCTGCCTGCCATCTTTTATGGATCATATTAAATCCTGACAAACTGTATGAGGCAGGTATTACCATTAATGTCATTTTATAAAAGAGAAAAAGAAGCCATAATAAAAACTTGTTCGGGCCTCCCCTGTGGCGCAGCAGTTGAGCGCTGGGTTGCAAAACTGCGCGCGGCCTCTGCGGCGCCGGTTCGATCCCCGGCTGCTCCCCGGCCACCGGAGGAGAGTCCCACATGGCGCACAGGCCTCTCCTGCCGCCCGCTGCTCCCCTCAGCAGTGTACTTCGGTCCTTCTGCCTGCTCTGCTCCCCGCTCTGGCTCTGGTGAATTCTCTCACCCTCCCATGTTTCTGACTGTACCCAGTGCATGTATAAACAAAACAAACAAACAAACAAACCAGCAAACAAATAAATAAAGCATGCCTCTATTAAAAAAAAAAAAATTAAAAAAAAATAAAATAAAAACTTGTTCAAGTTTACATGGAAAGTACAGTCAGGACTTGGAGCCTCAAAGTAAGTTACTGAGGAGTATGCATTCTTAACCACTATGCTATACACTTAAAATAAGGTTATTTCTGGGGCCTCCCTGGTGGTGCAAGGGGCTGAGATGCAGCCTATGAGGCTGTCTGCAGCCACCACAGCACGAGTTCGATCCCCAGCCAGGAGCTGACCCACATGGCGCAGCAGACCTCTCCTCTCTCACCTGCTGCTCCCCTCAGCAGTGTATTTCAGTCAGCCTGCCTGTTCTGTTCCCCACTCTGTCTCTGGTGAATCTTCTCATTACCCCCGCCCCTACCCGCCCCCCCCCCCACACACACACCTCTGGCCTGTGCCCCATTCTTGTATGCATAAATAAATAAATCTTTAAAAAAGATTATTTCTTCTTGGAATGAATGAAAACATAAAGGAATGGGTGGATGGGTGGGTGGATGAAAGGATGGATGGATAGAGAGTCAGAAAAGAAAAAAAAAAAACTAGTTATTTCTTAGTGGTCCTTTTATGGTTTTATTTTTTGTTTGTGCCGTTTTAGGAATAACCAAATTTTCTATAATATATTGCTTCTGTACCCATACTACAGAAATGTATTTTATATTAAAATGGATTATAATGCAAAGTAAAAAAATGTACACTGATTGTTAAGGTTTTTATATTCATCTCTTACAGAAGGATGATTTAGTTGTAGGTTAAGCAAAAATTGAACACCCCCCCTACTACTGCTATATATAGTCTCAAGAAAAATCCCAACACGCAGCCAAAACACAAAGCAACCTCCTGAATATCACCCAAGAATCTGTGGGTAAATCCACCCAACCAGGAGAAATGTGCAAATGGGATTTTTCCCCTAAAGAAGGAGACTGCTACTGATGCTATAATTGACTAGAAAATGAGCATGTGAAGATACTGTGACCTTTTATTTGCTTGGTTTTATATTGTAAATTGATGATTAGAGAAAAAAAAATCTGATGGGTCACACATTTAGAGGACTTTCAGCCAAGAATTGGAACAAGGCTGAACAGTCTGAGAAAACAAAGTGGTCTAAGTCTACCTGGCTGAGAAAAACATGGAGATGCCTTTTAAGTCAGAGCTGTTTCTAGTCCACAACTCCAGCTGGATTGGGGTAGAGTTTAACACATTTATTTCAGCAGTGACATTCCTGAGCAAATGTTCTATCAGTGTTAGCTTTAGGTGAATCAAAAACCTCCAACAAGGGACATGGGAAATAGATTCCCCTTGATTCTCTTATTCCCCTCTTCCCTGGGTGAAGTAGTGTGACTCCCCAAAAAGTGAAAATGACAGACATCAGGTTGCCACTATCAACTAAATATCTTGCCTTGATGAATACAACAGACGACTGCTTGTTACCTGACAGCTCTCCTAGTTACAAGAACTGAATCCAGCTCCTTCCCCAAACACCCCCACCCCAAGGAGACTCCCTGTCTCCACAGCTCAACCCTCCTAAAACCTACAGATTTCCTTCCCCCAGGATCAGAATTTCTTAAAAGTGGTCTCTACTTTAAGTGTCTGTAAGCTTCTAAAATCCATCTGCATTATCTTGGGAAGAAAGAGGGATCAGAAAGAAACACAGAATGTGTGCATGCATGAATCCAATCAGCACTCACAGGAGACACTAGCATAGATCAGAATGTTCTAAGAGTTTTTCTTATAGTAAAGTTAATGCACCTCCCCCCCAAAAAAAAAAAAAACAAAAAACGAAACACTATGAACTGGGTATTATAATTATGCCCACTTTACAGATGAGAAAAACTGAGGCATCAGAAAATGAAATAATTTGCCCAATATCACACAGTAAATTGGAAAGTCAAAAGTTGGACTTAAATGGTTGGCCTAGAAGTGAATTCTTTAGCAATATGCTATACTTATTAAGCCCTAAAGCGGTCCTAGGCACAGAGCAAGTACTGAGAACACAGTGATGAACAAGGTGACCAACACAACAGCAGGTCTCCCTTTACTCTCTACAAACCACACAATGGAGATTAGAGGCTGGCTACCCCAGGCATGTTCTGACTTAATTCCTCATGAGGCTCTGTGTGGATCTATAAATATCTCCTACAGATAAGGGACTGAAATGTAGACTAAATACAGTGCCCAAAAGGTGATGGAAAGGTGCACAGTGTCTATACTCACAGGTCACAAAGCACAAGCTTGGTATCAGTGTCTCTCAGTGTGGCTCACACTACCTACATCACAATCACCTGAGATGTTGAACCAAAATGCAGATTCTGGGGTTTCACCCCAGTGTTACTCAGGTTGTGCATGGCAACCATTTGTGCATTGCAACCTGCATTATGCATCCCAAGATTCACATATACACTCAAGTCTGGAAACTTTTGCTACATTATGCTACTTTCCCCTGTTCCTAAATGCCATCGTAGCAATATGACAGTGGCGGTGCTGCTGCTGCTAATTAATAAGAAATAGTGCAGAAAGCACCTAACATACTATGGCACAGATCACCAGTGGACATTCCCTGCTCTCATTTCTCATAGCTGCTTACTAGGTCAATTTTCCACAATGAAAATGTAATGCCCTTTTAGCCTTCTCATTTCTTATCCCTTCTCTTGTGCTTTTGGGATTTAATGGTGTGAAACCCCATTATCATAGCCTCGGGTGATGGCATTCTATAAAATCCTGTTTCTCCGACCCCTGGAAGGTGATAATAAAACCCAGATAATTGAAATTAGTGAACTTTCTCATAGGACAAATCTCTTCAGATCTGTACACATTTAGAGGAAATACTCTAGGATTTATTGAAACCTTGAATTAGGTGTTGCTGCCTTCAGTTAATTAGTTCCATTAAAGAATCAAAATATTATTTCTCCTCCTAAAAAAAAAAAAAAAAAAAAAAAAAGAGATCAAGCATTATCCATACTGGAAAAAGTGAACGGGAAAAAAATCTCAGTAAAACTATTAAGAATATAAATAGAATTTTTAAATATTAAAGGCCAGCATTTTATTCCTTTTGGGTTTACTTTCTCAAAAAGGAGGGCAAACAGGTGACAGGAAGGAAACAAGCAAGCAAAGAAGGGAGGGAGGGAAAGAGGAAGAAAGGGAAAAAAGAAATGGAAGGAAGTCAAATAATATAAAAATCACCCTCAGTCCCTCCATGAGTTTCCTCCAGCACAGTGAACAGTGAGAGAACAGTGAGAGAACACCTAGTGGTCCTCCAGCCCACTATAAATAGCTCATAGGCCAGATGTGCCTGCCAAGTGTACACATGGCCAGAGCCAGTAGAGGTGGAGAGTGGCTCTGGATTTGCCTGGATTTGCATCGTGTGACATGAAGTGATGAGTGGCTCCTGGTGCCTGGCTGTGAGCCTGATTGCAATGGGGAATGGGAAAGATGCTCAAACTGACCTCCTAGGAGGCTAGGAGGGTTTGTGGCACGGCAGTGGGGCCTGGCCTAGTTAGGTTCTAATAGTAAACATTAGCACTCATCATGATAATATTTTTCTTACTTGAGTACCTTACTTCACATAACAGTAACTCTTGAAGGGAAAAGTGTAAATTGAATCATAATTTACATGTTATAGAAATTTCTATTTATTTTTAAAAAGGTTAGGTGTGAATCTTATGTAAGAAAAATTGTTGTGTATGTGTGCTTGAGCTTTTCTAAATCAAGTTTGCAGAACTTAAGGTATTTTTCTAAAGCTTATCATTAGACAGAGGGTTTAAAAGTGGAACACCATTTTTGTAAAGTAAAAATAATACAGCCTCATTGTAAAAAAAAAAAGTAAAAAATGAAAGTGAATGTTGTCTGTAATTCTAACATCCAAAAATAACCTCTGCTAATATTTTGACATATTACTTTCCAGGCTTCCATATTTTTTAATGTATATGATTTTATTTTTGTGAAGAAAATGCCAAAACACCAATCCAGAATGTCTACCTAGAAAATTAGGCAGACTGGGATGACATCCTAGAGCCCTGTTCTACAGACATCAGTCATCACTGTGCTAAAATACAAGTTATGCAATAATCTAATACTGAAACCCAGATAACAAAATGTTAACCTATTTGTATTTCACAGCTATTTACTTCTGTGGAATGATCTTAAAATGGAGCACAACTGCCTCCCACCCCTCCCAAATCTACACAGAGAACCCATTCTTGGAATTGATGACTGTGCAGAAATACAAAGGAGAGAAAGAAAGGGAGAAGAGATGTAGAGAAGTGCAACTATGTGTTTGTAATTGGAAGAGCGTTTCTGTGTATCTCTGCTCCTCCTGGGTCACCTGTCAGGGAGAGGTGAAAGTTTGAAAACATGTTTTAGTAACTTTCTCTTGCCTTCAGTTAATCACTTCTTTTGTCAAAACAACACGTGATGGCTAAGGATGATAGTGACAACATTGCTTATGGTGATACCAGCCAACATGAACAGATTTTCCTTGACTTAGGATGGGGTTATATATGGATAAACCCACAGCAAGTTGAAAATATCTTAAGTTGAAGATGCATTCAATACACCTAACTATTGAACACTGTAGCCTAGCCGAGTAGACCTTAAATAAACTCAGAACACTCTGGGCCTCCCCTGGTGGTGCAGGCAGTTGAGCACCATGCTGTGAAGCTGGCCACAGCCTCTGCAGAGCCGGTTTGATCCCGGCCAGCTGGCGAGGGTCCCACATGGTGCGGCAGACCTCTCATGTCTCGCCCACTGCTCCCCTCAGCAGTATATTTTGTCAGCCTGCCTGTTCTGTTCCCCGCTCTGCCTCTGGTGAATTCTCTCACCCTCCTGCACATCTGGCCTCTACCCTGGTTCTTATATAAATAAATAAATCTTAAAAAAAAAAAAAAGAACACTCACATTAGTTGTTCACAGTTGGGCAAAACTATCCAACACAAAGCCTGCTTTATAATGAAGCATGCACATCTCAGGCAGTTTATTGAATACTGTGGGAGAGAGAAAAGGAGTCTCTACGGTACTGTTTGGTTATCCTCAAGATCATTGGACTCACTGGGAGCTACAACTCACTGTTGTTGCCACTCAGCATCAGCAGAAAATGCAAATTCTAAGTATAGTTGCTACTAAAAGCTTATTGCTTTCTCACCATTATAAAGCAGAAATCTCCTAAGTCAAACCATCCAAAGGTGGGATCATCTGCATTGAGGGTTCACTGAGCACTCAGCATGCTCTGCACGTGAGCCCATTACTTCATTTAATCTTCACAGACAAGAAGAGAACAGGTGCCATCAGTGGACCCATCTCACAGATTACTGAAGGGGATTCAGGGAATTTACGGGTAACATACCCGCAGTGACCCCAGTGAGGTAGCAAAGTCTGCACAGATCCAGCGCTGTCAGACTAGGGTGCTGCATCCCTAAGAAGGCCACGTCCAACAGGTGATACAACAGCAAGGAGATTCAGGGACGTGCAAGGTGAGGAGCAGATCCCCAGTGTGTGGAGTGTTGTAGAGGAAATATATTTGCTTTTATTTTCAAAACTAAACATTCTTTTAAGAAAATAGTTCTATGTCAAACCTTCACATATACATCGGGCTACAAAAATATGAAATATTTAAATACATAGTATTTAGTAAATAAGCCAAATATTAATGTTGAATAATTGCCAGGGAAGTATGTCCTAGTAGACCTTTTTAAAGAACAAATAAAACATTTAAAATCAATGTGTTTTCCCTATTAATAAATGGTCAGTGGATATGAACTGACAGTTCACCAAGAAGGATATCTAGGTGCCAATGAATACATGGAATACATATTCATCTTCACTCCAGTAAGTTAGCAGTTCAAAACCACAATGAGATCATATCACATTGGTGAGCATGACACCTATAAAAAAAGACCCCCAACAGCAAAGACTGGAGAAAATGCAGAGAAAGACAAACTCTCTACACTATTGGCGGGACTGCAAAGTGGTATAGCCATTTTGGAAAGCAATCAGGATTTACCTTCAAAAGTTAAAAATGTATGATCTGGCAATCCCAATCTTTGGCATCTATCCAAAGACCATGAAACTATCAACTTAAAAAATTACATGTTGTAAAATGTTTATTGCAGCATTATTTACTATAGCGGGGCTTTGGAAGCAAACTAAGTGCCAACTGATGGAGGACTAGAACAAGAAGGTACAGAATATCCATACCATGGAAGAGTAATCAGGCATTAGGAAGGAAGAAATACTGCCATTTATGGCAAAATGGAGGGAGTTCAAGGGAATTATAAGTAGTAAAGCAAGTCAGAATAGCCAAGATAAATATTGGATATTAATACAGCAGATGATTCAACAAAGCAAAATATTTATAAAAATAGTGGACACGAGTAAGTGAAGAGAAGTTTTTGAGGTTAAAGGGAGAGGGAAGAGAGACAGGGTCAAGGGGAATACGAAGGATGGTGGTGGGGAAATTTTTTAAATTAAAAATAAATGTAACACCAAAAAATTTTAATTGGTTCTATGACTATACTGTGCTGCATTCTGCTTTTTTAACTTCGTATTCAATCACATCATTTCTCCATGCTTTCAAAAATTTTCAGAAGCACATTTTCATGGCTATATAATATTTGATGATATGGATATACCGGAGTTTATATGATTCCCCATGAATTGTTACTGAATTTTTCTGATTATAATTTGTGATCCAAGTAACATATTTGCACATAAAAGTTTTATATATAATTTTGAAAGTTTTAAATGTAGCCTGGGCTTACAGAGCACAAAAAAAGAACCAATAACAAAATAAACAAAGTAAATCTATAGAAAAGCATGAGCTGTCCTTACATGACTTGGAAACACCTCATCATTTAAAAAATCAATCACATTAGACATTGACTAAGTAAGATTTCTCTTCTCTTTTGAGAATTCTATCTCAACTTCAGCATTTGCACTTCATAGAGTTGAGGTTGTATATACATCAGAGCAAAGGGAAGATGAGTTAGCAGGGCCAAAGTTTTATATGTTTCCCAAAGCATCCAGCCCCTCCTTTTCCTGGCCTGGGTCACCTGAAACAGCTTAACTCAACTTAAAAAGTAACATGCTCAGGGTCTCCCTGATGATGCAAGGGGTTAAGCACAGCACTGTGAAGCTATCAGCAGCCTCTGCAGCACGCGTTGGAAGCTACCCACATGGCACAGCAGACCTTTCCTGCCTCACCTGCTGCTCTCCTCAGCAGTGTATTTTAGTCAGTCTGCCTGTTCTGTTCCCCACTCTGTTTCTGGTGAATCCTCTCACCCCCACCCCCACCCCCGCACCTCTTGCCTGTACCCCAGTGCTTGTATGCATAAATAAATAAATCTTTAAAAAAAAAGTAACATGCTCCATCAGAGCCAGAATTAATTTTCATTCCCAAATCCCTAAGAGGGATTCTGCCTTCACTCTCAAGAGTTTGTATGAATGGCTCAAGAAAATTATTTTTATGACTTCAGCATTCTATTTGTTCCCTTAGAAAAGTCTGTTCTATTCTTATTTCATTAAAAAACATTAAAATGTTATATTCATCTTCTGCTTTAGGAAAACATCTCTATTTTTCACAAACTGAAATGCATCTGCTTTATAATATTTTAAAGTCTTTTATTCAAGATGGTAGACTGAGATGAGAACTCACGCCTAAATTAATACAAACATGGGCCCCTAAGAAGATACACAAATAATCTTAGATGGAAGTTAGTAACAGAATGTCTGAAAGATAGAATTCCTAAAAGTTGAAAATCAGATGGATTATAGACTGAAAATAAACAAAACATAGCAAGTACTGTTACAGAAGCGGAGGGTGTGTCCAGGGTGGTATCAAACTCAAAGGGGTGAGAACTGGGAAGAAAATGGGGTGCTAGGACCATCAATAAGGCAATTAGTTCTGACACCACCGGGAAGCAATCTGACAGCTTTCCCCATCTCCCTGCCAGATAAAAAGGTAGAAAGTGGGTGTCTGTCTCTAAGGGCAACAGGAACTAATAGAAGCTATCTCAGTGGGCACCAGATGGCTTTGCTTTCTACCTAGCTGTCATGGATGCTGTAATGTACCTATCAGATTCCTTTTCAGGGCTGAAGGATTTCTTTTCCCCCAGTCTTTGGGGCAGCCTTCAGCTATCAGCCATCTATGGAATCACTTTAGCTAAAGGCCATCTTGTCCCCAAAGGTCATGTTCCTTCCCAGCTGCCCATATCCAGTGACAGATACCCACTGAGTTTTAAAGGCCTAGCAAAGCAAGATATCCCAGGGACACAGACTGAAGCCTCAGCAGACCCAAATGCTTTCATATTAGATTTGGGGAGGCCAAAGCATTGAGTCATCCTCAACAGTACACAGGCACAACGACAAAACACTGAAAACTAGTTTTGGAAATGGTCAGGGCAATCGCACATTCCGTTACAAAAAGCCGAGGGAACTCTTTCCTAAAGAGGCACTGGACATCAGAGAGTGACTTTGAAAGTCTTTAAATACTCACAGACTTCATCTCACTGGAGTTTCACAGCCTAGGAGCCGGAAATCACTCAAGCTGTTTCACAGATGTGGAACCTGAGGTTCTGGGCCTGGCTTGCTCCCTCAGTGCCAGGACTTCTACCTGAATCTTCTGACAGATGTCACAGAAGAAGAGTTGACCTTAAGATCAACATCAACACTAACAGATGATCAGCTTGTAAAATACAGCATGGTATTGATACATAATAGAAAAGCTATTAATTTATAATTAAAAGATGCTTTGCACTACAGTGAGCATGACACGCTTGCTAATAGGCACTGTTGGCCATTGATTTGGACCATTAGAGGAGCAGCTGGCCTTCTTCAATCAACCACGCAAGTATTATCCATAACCAGGATGGACCTGGCAAAGGTCCCAAAACAAAGCAATTTGCTGTATTCCATTTCCCTAAATCTATCACCAAAATAACCAAGCAAACGCTCTCATTCAAATCACTTTTATATACGCTCGGGCTGAACGAGATGAAGGCCCCTTGGCAGGAAAAACATTCAGTATCCACTTTAGCACCACAGATACATGAAGCAATCAACCCAGCCCAGTACTGTGTAAATGTAATGACAAACATTTTAATAATAAGCTAAAAACATCCCGACCCCTAAGTCAGTTACCTGTGCCGAAAGCCAGTTTATGGGGTTAATCATTTGAAAAGGAGGAGAAAGCGGATGCTGCCTTAAAGAGGTGAGTGACTAGCCTTGCAAAGCTGAAAATATTGGGAGAGATGGGGAGAGTGTGCAAAGTCAACAGATATTACCGGTATATCCATTTACTTACAGCACTCAAAGTGAGGTATGGATGTCCATCATCAAGTAACATTAATTCATATAAAACATTTCTCTTTAATAACCAGTAGCCCTGTGTCAGTCTCAGAACCTTACCGGGCACTTGCCTTTTAGAGAAATGGAATCTCAGAGATTTAAGTAACTTTCCCCTGGCACAGACCTAGCAAAGGTTGAAGGTGACCTTTAAAACCAAGCATGACAACTCAAGAGCTTGGTTGCTTGCCTAACACAGATACTTTGAGGGTCAGGACTGGGATGGCAGTAAACACGGACCCCACTTTTCTCTGGGATAGTTTGGAGCGCTATGAGTGCCTCCTCACTAGGAGGAGGAACATACCAGAAGCATAGACCATAGGTGCGATTGGTGCCAATGGTTATAGGATGGAAAGGGGGACTATTTTCAGCAAAGTGGGGAAGTAAGAAAATAAGAAGCCCTTTGTGGTCTCAGAGAAGTTAGGCAGCTCATGCAACATTGCAAAGCCTGTTTGCTGCCTTTTAAAATGCCTAGTAAAATCAGACTTGACCTACTTTCAAAAGCCTCAATTGTACCCAGACCTTGAAAAAGTTACAAGCCAGACAGGAAAGCTGTCAAAAGCCCCACCTGCAGGATGGCTTCTGGGATCAATCTCCCTGCTGTCCACTCCTGGATGGTTGTGGAGGGGCCTCCCCTTTTCTATTAAGCTCCAATTTGTGCCTCAAGTAACAGGGACCATCTTACTGAATTCTACCTGTCTGTCTTTCTTTTCAGATTTTCCTGGCTGACCTCTCCCCTCTTTGCCAGAGGCACTGTTGCCTTAGGGAGGATTTGGAAACTGAATCAGGAATGCAAAGAGAGTGAAAGTTTCAACATTCAACCTTAAGACTGTAGTGCAGCAAAAGTTCTAAAAGCTGGGCTTCCCAGAGAGAGAAAGGGACTTTCTAATTTGCAAACATTTTACTGTAAGCCTTAGGTAGAGCTCACTCAGGATTTCTTGGAGCAATTCCCACCCACCCTGAGACCTTTTTGACCTGGGTGAAAGAGGCAGGGAAATGCTGCTGAACAGAGACCAGTTGAAGTTTCTCAGGGGCTCAGAAAGTATCTGACTTCTGAGCTATTATTATGCTACAGAGCTTTATGTTTTAAAGGTGCATGTATTCCCAAGCATTTGACTCTATCTTGTTTCCTATGAATGCAAAAGAATATGAAAGAACAAAGAGAAATTATTTTCACTCTCTCTCCCCCTAGACAAACGTCAAAGTTTGAGTCTCAAAGGTTCTGATCTGCCCTAGCTCTGAGATGAATGGAAAGGTGGTTTGTTTTTGCACGCTGAAGCTACCAGAAGTTTATAAAAATTGGGTGGGGTGGAGGTGGTGTAGCCCTATAGTTAAGAGGGGATTGAGTACCCCAATTTTTGACCGAGAAGGGGTTATATACCAAAGTATTGGTATATAAGGTGCAGCACTAATATACCATGAGATGCAGCACTCTACCCCCTGATGTCCAGCACCACCCATGCTGCAGGGACAAGTCTGTGCAGTGCCTTGATCTAAACTCTGCCCCTGACACAGGAAGCAAGAGAATTGCTGGGAAGTGGGTGGGGCTGAGCAGCCATCTTTGCTCAGTTTTAATAGGGAGCCATGCATGTGGACAGCTTCCCTTTTTCCTTTGAGCTACTGTGGAAGGCAGCTGCCCACCAGGAGGTGGGGCTTCACCTGCTCACCCTCACCCCCCACTCCTACTCCTCCACCCTTAGGTGGGGGGAGCCCTGAAACTGAGCAGCAGAAGGTCTCTGCCATACCTCGCTGGTTTCTCTACCTATAAATCCACTTCATACCACTGACTGATAAGTGGATGATTTCCCTCTCCCCTGCTTCTCTCTACCTGTTGGTTAAAACAAATATTTTTTTTTCCTTTATTTGTTGTGCCAAAGACGCTTTTGTTTGCATTTGTGGCAATAGGTGGCTAGCCCCAGAACTGGTAAGAGAGGTTCTGACCTGGTGACAGTTTTTAGACCCTTTGCATGGTTACGGTATGTAAGCAGGTTTTTTGGAACATTCAGTGTGCATTTTCACGTTTCCAAGTTCTGAAAGGTACTATGGTTAAAAATAAAAACAGCAACATTCCCCAAACTCACTTTACTTCAGAATCCCCCACCCCTATTGTACATTCCTGTTATAATTCTATATAATGGTGTTCCATAAACAGATTTTTGGGAGATGCTGGCTTATAACACATACAAACTACCATGTTCTAAAAACTGAGAAGATTCATGTCAAGATGGCTTAGCTATATTAAGACCAAGAACCAAGACCACTGGTGTCAACCTGACTTAATTATCTGTTCCCTAAAATCTCAGCTCAAGAATCAGACTCTAAACCAGTGAAAACTTCAGTTTGTTTCAGAAAATTCATGAAGATCAATTCACCCAAGTAAATAGTCTGCTCACCTACAAAATGACTCATATATCAGAAAATAACTGACTTCTAGGACTTACTTTAAGACATATCTAAAGACCTTGCTATGCCTACCAAGGCTAAATCAGTATTATCATGAACGTTATATAATGCTGGTTCCCTACTTATTAAAACACTGTTAAGTTTCTGGGCCTCCCCAGTGGCGCAGCGGTTGAGCACTGGGTTGCGAAGCTGCCCGCAGCCTCTGCAGCGCCGGTTTGATCCCCGGCTGCTCCCCGGCCACCAGAGGAAGGTCCCACATGGCACGCAGACCTCTCCTGCCGCCCGCTGCTCCCCTCAGCAGTGTACTTCGGTCCTTCTGCCTGCTCTGCTCCCCACTCTGGCTCTGGTGAATTCTCTCACCCTCCCGCGCTTCTGACTGTACCCAGTGCTTGTATAAATAAATAAATTAATAATAATAATAATAATAATAATAATAATAAAAAAACTGTTAAGTTTCTGTCAAAGTGCTGTTCACTATGAAAGGGAAATTTGCTTTATTAACAAGAGTTGGCTGGTGATAATTTGGGAAGGTGTGCTAAGAGCTGTTGAGCCACAGAACTAGAAAAGCAGTGATCTTTCAACATGGTGGCTCACGGCTACATCTCCCCTGTGTAGGAACTCAGCACTGCCCAGGTTCCCACCCTGTTTGGACCAGCTCTCAGAACCAGTAACTGCATGAATGACTCTGATATTTTTTTACTAAGTCCATTCTTTGGGGAATGGCCTTCCAATTACTGGACATGTCCCCTTAGGTCACAGTGGGGACTCTTCACCCAATGCAAGCCAATCAGCTTCTAATGTAAAGACTTTGAATGAAGACACTCCAAAACTGCAAAGTAATTGGAACTCGGCTATTTCTGTAAAGGTTGCAAATACTAAAAATGTGGCCCAAAGACCAATAGCTAAGTGGTTATAAAGGACCATGACCAAATAAATAGAGTGTTTAAAAGAAAGTTTACTGATTAATATGCCTGCTGATTCTGATTTTTTTCTTCTTTTTTTTTTTTCAATTAAGTCATTTTTATTGAGAAGTTGGTTTATAACACTGTACATAATTTAGGGGGATAGATTCACACTTCTTTAATATACATTATCACACCATGGCCACCAACAAAGCACCAGTAATCCTCTACCATTGTCTTGTAGGCCCTTTTCCTCCACCCCTTCAAGCCCTGTCTGGAAGCCTCAGTTTTGCTGTCACATTTCAAGGATTTGTTTTGTTATCTTCCTTTGCTTTGTTTCTTTATATTCTGCATATAAGTGAAAGCATCTGGTATTTGTCCTTTTCGGTCTTACTTATTTTGCTTAGCATAATTCCCTCTAGATACACCCATGTTGTGGCAAAGGACAAAATTTCTTCTTTCTTTTTTATTTTTTAATAGCTAAGTAGCATTCCATTGTGTTTATATAACACATCTTCTTTACCTACTTACCTGTCTTTGGACAATTGGGTTGTTTTTGTAGTTTGGTGATTGTAAACAGTGTTACAATAAACATAGGAGCACATACATCCCTTTGAATTAATGTTTTTATTACCTTTGAATAGATATCTAGGACAGGGAATGCTGGATTATATAATAGATCTATTTTCAATGTTTTATGAAACTATGTACTGTTTTCTATAGTCACTAGACTAGTCTACATTCCCACTAGAGGTGTAGAAGGCCCCTATTCTTCACAACCTCCCAGCACTTGTTTCTGGTCTTTTTCATATGGGCGATTCTCACTGGTGTGAGATAGTACCTCATTGTGGTTTTGATTTGCATTTCCCTGGTTATAAGTGAATCTATGATTTTTTTCTTGTGCCTGTCTGCCATCAGTATGTCTTCATTAGACAAGTCTACATTGAGATCTTCACCCCTATTTTTGAAACTCTTAATTTTTTAAATTTATATTTTATGTGTATTCTTTTTTCCTTAAAGATTTATTTGTTTGTTTGTTTGTTTATCTATTTATTTATGTATTTATACATACAAGCACTGGGTACAGTCAGAAGCACAGGAGGGTAAGAGAATTCACCAGAGCCAGAGCGGAGAGCAGAACAAGCAGAGTGACGAAGTACACTGCTGAGGGGAGCAGTGGGCGGCAGGAGAGGTCTGCACGCCATGTGGGACCCTCGCCCGGCGGCCAGGGATAGAACTGGTGCTGCAGAGGCTGCGGGCAGCTTCGCAGCCCAGCATTCAACCGCTGCGCCACCAGGGAAGGAACTCTTTTTTTCATTTTTATAGTAACATTTTTATTATATTGTTGATAAAATTGTTTACATATTTAAAGTAAGACAAGAGCAGGTGCAAGTTCTTTCAAAGTCATATATAGGAATTATTTAATAGGTCCATTGAAGGTTCATTTAATTATCTATGAAATGAGATTTGCTCACCTCACTATTTACTAATCATTGAAGGTTGCAGATTTAGTGAAATTTTATGTTAATTTTTAGATTTCTATACAGTGGATATGTGAATAATATTCAGTAGAAGAGATTACTCCGTGGTTAGAGCTACTTGTCCTGTAAGACATTAACCAGCTTTGCATGTAAACTCCTATTTAGTATTTCTTTATTATTACATTACCTACAAATATCTAATTCTTCAAATATTCCTTGAATGAGCCTTACTAGTTTGCTTTTTAATTGATGACTCTGGACCTGCATTTTCTTTATATTTCTATATGAATCATGTTTTTAACTTATTAAAAATTATACCTTGACATTTTTACAAAATGAAAAAATTGAAACAAAACAAAATGAAATGAAAACTGCTCTTTCACTATAGGAAGTTTGTAAAGCACTGTTCCATTTCTTTATGGGTCCCAGGGCTGAAACTATTGGCACTACCTTAGTTTCTGCCCTTTCTGAGACCTGTTGTTCAGATCTTTGGATGAAGCTATGAGCTACACAATTGCCTCCTGTCAAATCCCTTTCTTCAAAGTCTTGAGTTGGCGGGGGCCTAATCAGAACTGATCAAGTCGCCAAAGTGTAATGTAGCTGACAAAGTACTTTATAGCAGGGTACCATCCAACCTCTCTTTAGCTACACAAATAAGCCATTCCCATCACAAAAAGGTGCCTGATCAAGACTGTTGATGAGAGCAAGAAGTCTAAACAAAGCTATTCCAAAAGCAAAGCTAGCAAATTTGGACTAAAACAAAAATAATAATAATGAAATACACACACATACAAATATATACATACCTATATATGCATATATATATATTCTTGCATACACACACACACATATGCAAATTTGTATCTTAGGCCTCACTCAAGCTATAACTGCTTAGACATTGCACCAAAATAAACAGAACATCTGAAAGTATAGTCGAAACTGGCATGCACCAGATTCCGTTCCTTTACCTAGCAGCTGTCATTCCTCCACCCCTCTGAATACCAACAAGGGTTGGGTTCTATATCACGCCCCCATGCCCATTTGGGCATTCATAGTGACCTAATGGGCCACATCCCTATAGATACCCCTCTGACAACCCTGGTTGACCCCTATTTCAGTCCTCCCTAGCCTTAGTCTCATCCATTTTTGTCCTCAGAGTTGAAACACTTTCCTAGCCCTATATGTCCCTGCTCACCCTCACTTTCTATTTTGAATTCAAAAATGTCTTTCCACTGAAAAATGCAGTGTTAACCATATTCCTTGGAGGTTTTGACTCATTTTGAACTGTTTTTCAAGCACTAATTATTTCTTTCATGTTATTCAGAATCAATGTTTCCTCATTTGGAATCTCCCCTGCTCCCATGGAATTTGATGTATACATATGAAAATTAAAACCGGTTTTAGCTAAAAATAGATCCTCTGGGATGTCTCTGGAATCAGCTGACATGCACAGTTAAGAAGAACCTGGATGGCTGACAACTGTTTTGGCTTCAAATTGGAAAGAAATAGGCTGGTGCAATGGTTGGCCCCTTCTCAGAGGTGGCCTGCCAAGACATCAGTTACCAAGTTGCTCACAAGTAGGAGCGGGTTGTAGGGGGTGCTGAAACATGGAGGCAAGGTTACCACCACACTCTGCTGCCCCCAGAAACAGCTGGGAAGTGAAGAGGGCAAAAGAATGTTCTACCAGAATTGAGGCTGGCTGCTTTTCAAAGGATTATTCTGCTAAGCAGCAGTGCAGCCTGCAATTCTGAAGCCCAAGAGGCTCAGCATCCCAAAAGCATTTTTATAACTCATTTGGCAGCAAAATCCAACCTGAACTGATGGATGGTATTTGTGGTCTTTATTTATCCTACTTAGGGTAAATATTCATATGTTTTACTGCAGAATTAGGGGACTGTTTTATTACAGGGTGCCCCAGACCCCCACCGCCCAGTGCAGTTATATAAATACAGCTTACACATTTTATTAGCTTCCTCAATTCTGAAACACATCTGATCCAAGCTTGGGGAGAAGTACTTCTCAAATATTTTTCAGGGAGCAGCCTTTTAACATTTAGCCCAAATAATTCAAATGTGAGGGAGAAGGCATCTGTGCATATCAGAGGGAGAGACTTGGGGGGAACATATGCACCTAAAATATGAACAAATCGAAAAGGGAGGCTTGAAGGAAGTAGGGAGAACATGAGTTCTATTCAGGGAAGCCAAACCTTATTAAAAACTCTCTGTGCCACCTTTGGTGATACTCTTGCAATCCATTCCAACAGCACCATCCTGCAGATCTTCTCCTCCTAACCCAGGTCTTTCACGTGACAAAATCAAGCAACGTTAACATGGGCTTGCTTGTGGTAGGCGCTGCCCTAACTCTTTTGCCTGTGTTAACTTGATTGATCCATAGCATTCACTTCCATTTTACAGATGAAGAGGTCAAGATGGTGAGAAGCTGAGCACTCTTTGTAAGTGGAAAGCAAACAGTCAGCTCAGGAGCCTTTACCTACTCAGCCCTCACCTACTGAGAGCCTGTGAGGCCCTCAGGGACAACTGGTCTGTTCTTAATGGCCAGGAGCACCACTGCAGATGACACTGGATATAGCATTTCATGAGGACAGAAGACGTGGAGTCAAGATCAGAGGACACATATCCACCACTCACATATTTTTATTTAGATTACAGACCTATTGACCTAACATTATGCCTCATCTATAAAATGGGGTGAATAATCCTGTCTTATGATGATTGATATAGCCAAATACCACTTGTCTTTCTGGAACAGAGGATCTCCACCTTAAAAGCCTGTTCTCGCCTTAGGACTTTTGCCATTCTTGGTCCCTCTGTTTAAATGTTTAACCACCCAACTGATTCTTTTGCAATGTTCAGTCTTCTCAGAAAAAAATCTCTTTGGCCACCCGCTCCACAGCAGCCATGTACAAATCCCTATCACATCCCCTTGCCCTATTTCCACCATAGGAAATACCAAGATTTCACATACCATTTCTTTTCTATTGTGTCTATGTTTCTATGTCTATGCTAGGGGCCTCCCAGGTGGCGCAGCGGTTGAGCGCTGGGTTGCGAAGCTGCCCGCGGCCTCTGCGGCGCCGGTTCGATCCCCGGCTGCTCCTCGGCCACCGGAGGAGGATCCCACATGGTGCGCAGACCTCTCCTGCCGCCCGCTGCTCCCCTCAGCAGTGTACTTCAGTCCTTCTGCCTGCTCTGCTCCCCACTCTGGCTCTGGTGAATTCTCTCACCCTCCCACGCTTCTGACTGTACCCAGTGCATGTATAAACAAAAACAAACAAACAAACAAGTAAAATAAATAAATAAATAAATAAAACATGCCTCTAGAAATCTATGTCTATGCTAGAATGAAAGCTCCAATTCAGAAAGTATCTTTGTAACATGGTAGGGGATAATTGGAGCACTGGTGGTGGGCCTGGTATGAAAACATACATTTGTAGAGGTTTAAACCTATAACTCCCAAAGCAGGTACAATAATGTAAACCAACTTTACCAATAAACATAATTTGAAAAAAACACTACATCCCTTGTACCTAGTACATGAACTGACATCAGGTAGGTGACAATCCTGTGTGTTTTTCTTTTTTTTTTTTAAGAATGGACTAAAGAATGGTAGACAAAGACATCATCTTTCCTAGCTCTCATTTCTAACACCAGAAAGAAAATGTGAATTTGATCAAATGCAAAAGTACCTGGAGATTTTTGATTGACAAGTATTTGTACCTCTTTCCCATGTACTTTGAAGCCAGCCAAAATTTCCATGAAAATTAAGGTGAAAAGGACACATGGAGGATACTACAATTATTAGAAAGTGTGTGGGTTTGACCTACTTTCCTTCTTAAAACTATTTAGAGCTATACTCTATCTTTCTTAATGTATATTTTGATGCCTTATTCATTAAGCAGCCCGATTCATGTGGCTCTAATACCTTAAATTAGGAGATGCTCCTGTAACATCCATATGTTCATGTATTCTTAATCTCTTGAAGAAAAACAGAAATAAAGGAGATTTATATCAGCTCCAGCCCTGTCTGAGTGAAGACACTCAACAGGTTGAAGAGTGAAACCATCTGGCAGCTCTTAGGATTTGACAGTCTTAATTAGGCAATCTGCTCACCAGCATCACCAGTGAGAAACCTGGCGTGGTGGTTGTCCTCATCCCCTGACATCTAAAAGACATTTCCATTTGTGTATGTGCTGAGTTCTAAAAATTCCTATGCAGGGAGGGCAGCCTGCAATCATGGGATGGTATTACTGAAAGGGATTGTGCCCTAGAGTGAAACTCCCTGATATAAATCCTTTTGCTTTTGCCAGCCCAGAATCTCTCCCTTCTGAAAATAGCATCTCCATCTACCCAGACCTCATCAATAGGGAACCAAGTCTTCTTGAATACCATCATTGGTTTTCCATTGATGGCCATCTTGGGGGAAACCTCTCTGAGAGTCAGGACACCAGCAATTCAGAAAGCAGAACTGAGAAATAAAAGGTGACATTAAGGCTAACTCAGAGCCTCTAGAACCAGGTGTCGCTAAAGTCGGTCCAGATGGGCCTCCCCAGTGGCGCAGCGGTTGAGCACTGGGTTGCGAAGCTGCCCGCAGCCTCTGCAGCACCGGTTCGATGCCCGGCCTCCCATGCTTTTGACTATACCCAGTGCTTGTATAAATAAATAAATAAATCTTAAAAAAAATAATAAAGTCTGTCCTGGGCCTCCCTGGTGGTGCAGGGATTAGAGACAGTACTGTCAAGCTAAGGTTGGTCCAAACCTTGAAATTATTAATCAAATGAACTGATCATTTTATATATTGTTGATGAAGCTAATTAGATTCTGGTTACTTTGGATTACAACCAAAATAATGCTAATACACCCTCATAATCAAATAAGGAAACAGAGGTCCAGAAAGGAAAAGTGTCACAGAAGTCAGTGTTTGAGCTGGGGTAGACTCCGGTGATTCTGCATCTTTAAAAAAACAAACAAACAAAAAAATTTCCCTTCTGTCTAGACCTCCCCAGCCTAGACCCCTAGGCTCTCACCCCTATTTCATATTCAGGTGCTCTTCAATCATACTGTGATCGCCTCTCCCCACCTCTCCTACGATACACTTTTCAATATCTCCATGTCAAAACTTCTGAATGGCCCCATGAAAGTTCGAGCCTCCCTCTGCTCTTCTCTCATCTGTTTCCTATTCTGAACGTCCAGAAAGCTAGCCACACTGTCTTTTCACATTGCCACCCTTTCCACACATTACCTGCAGTGACAATTTACAACATTGAAAATAGATTTAAAAGTTTCAGTCAGTTCCAACCAGCTCATGCCCTTCCATCTCTCAGTTCTGTCCTCTGCTTCCTTGACCACTGTCAATAACGGCAATGGTTTGATGAAAACAAAATGTGTTTTTCATCTTTTGTGACATGATTTCATCTACACAGCAGCAGCTTAGGAGCAATGGACACTTTATGGAGGTGAATTTAGTTGCCTACTGGGGGTAGGTTGAATGAACCGGGGTGTCAACTGGATGACATGAAGTAGGTAGTGACTGGGGAGCCACAGGGAAAAAGTCTTCACTAATATTATTGCTATACTATTTCTGGCATTAGTAGCTTAGCACTACAGACCAGCCACTATTCAGAGCCCTTTGCATAGATTAACACTTCATCCTCAGAAAAACATATTGGGGTTGCTGTCATTATAATATTCAGTTTGCAAATGAGGAAAATGAGATAGAATGAGATTTTCTTGTTGTTGTTTCCTTTTTTTTTTTTTTTTTAAGATTTATTTATTTATTTATATAAGCACTGGGTACAGTCAGAAGCACGGGAGGGTGAGAGAATTCACCAGAGCCAGAGCTGGGAACAAAACAGGCAGACCAACAAAATACACTGCTGAGGGAAGCAGTGGGCGGCAGGAGAGGTCTACGCATCATGTGGGACCCTCGCCTGGTGGCCGGGGATCGAACTGGTGCCGCAGAGGCTGCGGGCAGCTTTGCAACCCAGGGCTCAACTGCTGCGCCACCGGGGGATGCCCTGTTGTTGTTTTCTCTTAACATGCCCAAATTATTTAATTGATGATGTAATGACCTTGGATTTGAACCTAGGCATCATGCCTCTGGAGTCTATATTCTGGAGGCCCAATACTGCCCAGCAATTTTTAAAAGTGAAATGCTCAATGATGGCATCAAAAGCCTTTCATTAAACATTTCAGATTTCCACACTGGGCAGCCAAACAAGACATATCTATGGGGCAAATTTAGCCCCAGGGCTAACAGTGTGATACTTCTGCTTTATTTATTTCTTCTGTTCTTCTGGTAAGAAAACCTATGCCAAGGCAGCTGCATTTATATCCATATTCCTTATCTTCTAAGGCCCTCTCACTCTGCCACTTCATGTTTCCCAGTCTCAAAGTACACCTTAGGACCCCTATCCACTAGAAAGACCTCCAAGTATTTTACCGTGTGTATATGTGTTCTTTCTTACCCTGCAGTCATTTTATTATTTTATTTTACATTTATGAAATGAGGTTGTTAGAATAATGAATTTAAAAGTATAGTAATAAATATTAATTCACAGATTTCTAGATTGTTGCAAACTTCCTGGGGGTGGAGCACAAACCTATTAAAATATTACATTTCTAAGGATTCTGCTTAAATGTAGCAAAAACTCTCATTAATGTAAATAAAGTCCACATTCTGATCCAAAATATAATCACCTTCATAGTGATAGAGTGATAGAGTGAATTAAGTGATGCCCAGAGTAATTTTCCTTGGCATACCACAACAATGTAAAACAAATACACCACTTGAAATTACAATCGTGTTCAGCTTTATCCAGACTGGAGAACAGGTGATGTTCAATAATTTTACTAATCAGTTAATCAATCTCCCAACCTGAGATTTCATACAAATTGGAAGTACAAAGGACAACTTGCAAATGGAAATTATCATTTTTTAAAGCACCAAAACTGAAAACAAAAACAAAAGAACTTAGGAAATTCTTAAGGATAAAGAATACAGATCTACAAAAGCCCAACTCAGCTTGAACCTAGGAAACAGGCCTTATTCCACCTGCCGGGTTGGAAAGTTCATCCATTTATTACCATCCAAATGAAATCTTTTCAGCAGGGTCAAAAGGCCTTTGTTTTGACATTTAATTCACTGGGGATATATTTCCTGCATTAAGATGCAAAAGACCTCTCACATTGCTTTTTCATTAATTGCCTTCATTTTTCAAGTTCCCTGTTTGATTTATAGTCAATTAAAAACACCCTCAAAAGCCATGACTCATGTATGTTAAGTACAAATATGATTAATGCCACACCATGCACTCCATGGGTGACCTGGCCACTAACCAAGGTCAGTGTCAAGGTGGCATGACCAAGCAGTGTTTTCATGAAAATGAACTCAAGGGGAGGATGGGAATGCAGGGTCACAGACACTGGCACTGGATTAATCCCAAGTGAAGAAAAAGAGTTACTCTTTCTAATGTTTTCTATATTATAGAGGAAGAATGAAATTGGCTATGAGCAGGAACAAATAATGCAGTGGAAGTTCTCTCTTTATCACATCGAAGTTGCTGAAATTAGGTGGAAAATTTAAGTGGTCAATTTCCTTGAAACGTAACCATCAACATCAACAAAAACTATAAGGCACTAGACCAGAGAAATTTGGAAAACAGACAGAGATCTAGAATTCTAGCCTCCAATCTTGGTGTCACCAATTTACCAGTAATACAACTTGGTTTAATTGCTTCATGCACCAACCTCAGCACCATTACCTGTAAATTGGACACATGAAAGCATTTCTCCCCTAAGGTCTGGTCTGAGATCAAGGGGTCCTGCACACTTACAGAGCACACCATAAATGCCAGCTATCAGGTGCCAGCAATGATGTCACAATGGTGGTGTCTTTCTTGTTTCGTTTTCTAGGAATGCTATCACTATGGTGGCAGGGGCATATAGAACTTTAAATCTCCTAAGCATTAACCCTGTCTCCCCAGAAAAGTAAACACATTGGTATTTCAGAATATCAGAAAAGAGCAAATACCTTAAATAAGAAAGTCCAACCAAAATGAGATAAATAAGGACATCTGTCTATTTTTAAAAAAGCAAAACTGACTCAAATTCAAGGACTGCCACTATTTCTGCCTTACTCCTTTTATGACTTGTTTTTTGGTACCAAATGCCTTTTAAAAGAAAGTTCCTAGGGCCTCCCTGGTGGCGCAGGGGTTAAAGTCTCAGGGTTATCAAGCTCTCAACAGCCACTGCAACATGAGTTCCATTGTCTGCCAGGGAGCTGACCTCCATGACTTAGCAAACATTTTCTGTCTTGCCTGCCACTTCCCTCAGCAGAGCATTTCAGTAGATCTGCCTGTTCTGCTCCCCACTCTGTCTCTAATGAATCCTCTCACCTCCCACATCTCTGGCCTACACCCCACCCCCAGTTCTTGTATGTATAAATAAGTAAAAATGAATCTTAAAAAAGAAAAAAAAAAGTTCTAGCCAAAGAAAGTGGCAGTAGTCTCCCTCTATCTTATTCATTTGCTTGCTTTTTTCTCTTTTTTTTTTTCCATATTCTAGACTTTGGAAAATGTTCAACAATATACTCCTAACAATCAGAGATTAAAAAAAAAATACCAGTACATGGGTGCTTAAATACCCCAGAATCATTATTTTAGAGGCTTCTTTAGATTGCGATTGATCAACATGATTTGTCTTCTCAAAATCCAGGTTTAAATGATAATTATATGGAAATTGAACCTACCTATGAGCTATGAATAATGATAAAACATCAGCAACAATAGTGATAGTAATAGTTATTAGCAGCTTCCATTTACTCATAATTATGTTCTATCAATTTTTCCATCAATTATTGCATTAATAATCCAGAAGTGGAAACTGACATATCATTTTTAGAGAGATAAGATTATTTAAACATGGAGGATTCAAATAATTCAGTCATGGTAACACAGCTAACACATGACCATGTGGGTATTTGAACCCTAGTCTATGTGAGTTTAAAACTCTGTGACCTCAACCACACATTGTAATCATCAGAAAGATTCACCTGGAGTCTATCCGGATTAGAACCATGAAAAGATGAGGATCCTCCCCTGGCTGTTTCTCAGAGGATACAGAGAAAAAGTTAACTCTTCTCAGTGCTAAGCTTTCTCTGTGAAGAAAAGCAGGATGTAATCACAAATGTGTGATCTTGCTCTCCTGCTTGAACTGGCCAACTTTGTCCTTTCTCCTAGGTAGACCAGGCAACTCTGAGACTGCTGCCTCCTTTGTGGTCTATCTCTTTCTCTCCCACCAATCTCTTTTTGACTTGGATCACATTGCTGTTAGGATATGTGTAGAGACTGAGCATGTGTGTGTGTTCCTCTACATGTCTCAGCCTCTCTTGCAGTTAGGTTGGTTATAAGTCTTGATCTGGCTAAAAGAATGTGAGCAGGGATGATGCATGTCCCTTTGGAACTAAGGTGGTTAAGCCTCCAGGGTGCCTTCCCTACACTTTCTTGCCCTCTGACTGCCATCTCAGTGGCACACGTGACTAGAAGGGACAAGATGGCAGAACCAAGTTGGAAATAGTCTGGCTCCTCAAGTTCCCGCAGGGAGGGCAGCCACTTGGCGGGGAGTAACCCAGGTCATCAGGTGATCTGAACGAGTAAGAAACTTTTACTTGCTAGGTCACTGTGATTGTTTGGTACCAAGCCTGTTCTGACAGATGAGGATTCTTTATTAAAAGGGTAATTATACAAGTCATATTTGAGGTAAATTCATCCGGCAATATTTCTGTGTACTGGTATGACAGTATATTTGTATATGTGTAGCCCAAACAGAGTGATCCATGAAAGATGAACAAGGAAGAAAGAATTGTTAACTTGATATTGGCTGGATGGCCAAGAAGTGTCATTTTTGGACACTGGAGGTTGAGACACCCCCATTATAGAGGCTGGACAGTCACAACTCTGATTTCCCTAAGCAAACTTGATCACAAATCCCTCTCTAATGTCAGGAAGGCCTGTCTAAACTGAGAGGGGCAGGCCAGAATACTCCGTTCTGCAATTTTGTGGAATGTATTCATTCGGTCAGGGGTTTATCACTTGGTCTTTTCCCACTTCTACTGGATGGGTGGTCAGTATTCCAGGCCAATGACTCTCCTGGAGTCTGTATATTGGCTGGAAGGCTGGAGCCAAGATCACTATTCTCCTCTCATGTATCAAGAAATCAGCTAGCAGGATCCCCTGACTTTCATGTTGTAGGAGACACAACCACACAAAATAATTTGAGAGCATTCTGGGAGCCATAGCATTCTGGGAGCCATAACCCCCTCACAGATTTCACCCTAAGTCCAAAGGCCTCAAATGGAGGTCTCCTTTTGAGTTTCTGCCTTCTATCTGTCTCCCCCTTTCTTGTGATTTGCATAGAAAATGAGAATAAGCCATCTCCCCAGCCTACCTTTCAAGACTGAAATGAAACCAAGAGAGTTTTGCCCCAGTTCTCATGAGTGGGAGGGCTTCGCCTAATACTGAAAGATATTGTGAAAGAGCTCCCTTGGTTACATTAGAAGAAATAGTGGGGTGCCATGTTTTGATCCTGGAAGCTTGTTGAAAAATGGCCTTTTAAAGACGAAAGCCAGTCTGGTTAGTGGAAAGGAGAGTAGAATAAAGAGTTATTTGGATGTGAAGAAAATAAAAGACTTTAGAACAACTGAGGGAAAGATGTATCGCAGTGAACAGTGAATAAAATATTAGGGAAATAAAAGGAGTGGAGGTGACCATTAGTAATAGTTAAAGTAGAAAAAGAAAAGTCACTGAGAATTGAGGAGAAAGATGAAAAAGGATAAAAGGAAGTATTACTGTCTGAACAAGGAGAGCAAGAAGCCGTGGACAGAATAAACATTGCCTGTAACCTGCTAAAAGCCGAACACAAAATTGGTTGAATATAAGTATGGAGTATGAACAGATATACTATGTCTGCCAGGCAGAGACAACACTTTCAGACAACTTTATAGAAATGCAAAAAGTGCAGACATAAATTGATTGATAATACTGTATTTATACCTTGTGCAAAACAGAAAATCACAATGATTGGAGGCCAAAACACTTAAGTATTGCAAAGACAAAGGAAAAATGGAAAGTGCAAATGCTACAGAGTCCAAGATAATGTTTCCAAACTTTTAACCTGTTATCCCCAGAACATCAGCTTGTATCTAGAAGGTTTGTTTCTCAAACCTTGGCTTTTGACCTCAAATGTCTAAGAATTCTAAAACTTTCATTTGTTTTCATTTTTCATTCAGATGTTGGTCCTCTGTCAGTATGGTTTTCATTGTGAGACCACCCACCACTCATTGGTTTCTTATTGTGGCATTTTTCACAGATAAAGGGATCTTGACATAACGAAACAGCTGAAAGAAACTGAGAATGAGAGAGAGAGAAGGATCTGGAGAGGGGGAGGGAGAGGCTTAAAATATCATTTAGTTATTGACATCTGACTGTAAAACTGAGGCAGGGTGGTGGCGTAGAGGGAGGTGCCACAGTGGAGCATGGTGGAGGATTATAGGGGTGTGGTGGTAGGCATGGTGTGAAAACATACATTTGTATAAGTTTAAACATGTAACTCCCAAAGCAGGCACAATGATATAAACCAATTTTACCTCAATAAATATAATTCAAATAAAATATATATTATTTGGTTAAGGGAAAAGTCCATTTAATATTTTGAACTTTTTATCTTGCCTTGCAAGTGGAATTGGGTGAACCATTGCTAAGACTACTACTTCTAGAAATAGAGATTCTTTTCCCCAAATGATATTCAGTAGACTTCTCAGGTCTGCGAAAACTTTCTTCATTGAGACACAATTAACCTTATTCATAGGGTCTATATTCATAACAGCCTGTGGTTATTGCTTTGAGATTAACTCAAAAGTACTTAATCAAACCTGCTTTTTGCATTACACACACACACACACACACACTCACACACACACACAGTTTCCCTGAAAGGGGGCTAGTCAGATACTGCTGATTCAACAATTCACACACAAATTCACATAACATTTTTCAAATGTCCTCAATTCCCATGTCACTGACTTTTCCTGAATGTGCTATCATTGATAATCAGCCAGTTCCATTTAGCTTTACTAGCTTACACAGAACCAACAACCATAACCCATTTAATTACTTAAGGGGTTTAAAAAAAAAAAAACACAGACATACACACAAAACTGTGATATTGGAATGTACAGTATGGTCTAGTTTAAATTAAAAAGATCCCCCAAAGTATGATTGTTTCCAGCTTCTCAGCGGTGAATTAAAAGCTGTTTGGTGTCGTGAAGATTACAGAAGCAATCACATTTATGGGCCTGTTTTGCATACCAACTCTATTAATTTCCATACTCAGGGTGGCTTCACATTTCCACGCATGTTAATATAGATGCCATTTGGGATAATCGCTAGAAAGAAGAGAGAGAGAAAGGAGAAGAGAGGAGACAAGATGAGATGAGACAAGATTAGAGGAGAGCCTGAAAAAACAGTTTTCTTAAACCCAGTTCTGTTTGAAATATAACAATTCTGATAGACAGAAGAATCAAAAGACAAATGAGGATTCCTGATGACCTGACCCAGAAGTCACACTCAGGGATCAAATTAACATGAAATCACATGCTGGAATTTGTGCATAGTGCCAGTCCTGTACCTTGTCATTACAGACTCTAGTTATTGAAATGATTTCATTGTTGTAATTGCATCAAGATGTGCATGGGCTTCACCTTGAGTAGCACCCTAGATGCTCAGTGTTGTATCTTCATTACTGTGTTCCTTTCAACTTTTAAAATGTGTTCCAGCCTCATAGAGCAAACCAATCAAGTAGGTTGGTTTTTCTTTTCCTTTTCGTTAAACATGCCAACTATCTAGCACAGGGATGAAGGAACGTGGCTATGCCTGCAAGGCAAACCTGAGACCATAAGAGCAAATGTGCAATTACCTTCCCTAAGGGCAACTAGGGCATCTGACCAAATTAAACCACTATTTTCATATACTTCATTCCCAAATGCTAAAGAATGGCATGCACGGGCCTACTGCTAAATGGTTAATTGTCTAGCATCATTTTTAAGTTCAATTGTACGAAATCTGCTTGTGCATTTGGCAATGCACTCCATGTTCTCATGAAGATAAAACATATAATGTTGGCATAAAAGTAGGAAGAGATTATAACCATAGATCTAAGGGGAGCATATTTTAAGGAAATCAATTGGAATTTGGGGGGATTAAAGTTTAATCCACAGAATAGCCTGTAGAGGTTTTGAGTCTTTCTGAAGAACATCTTATTAGCCTTAAGTATAGCAGTTTTGAATTCCTATGTCTAAAAATTCCCAGAAGCCAACATCATGCTCTCACCATTTTTCGATCTCAGGATATGAATGAGGAAAAACAAGAAGACCAGAAACCCATAGAAAGGCAATGGTTTGCTCTCGGGGATCTGCCCTGAATGGATTCATTTCTATTGCACAGAGAAGTACACAAATTGGAGGCGGGTGATTCCCTTTACAAGAAGCAGTCAGGATGTTCCTGATACTAAAAATAGACACATACCATTCTATTCACCTCTGATAGAGAAACCCAAGACTATATCTTGGGTCAGGCAGTGACATAGTAAAATGATTGACTAAATTTAGGGGGCTCCACATCCTGAGATACATTCTTAGTCACTGTGAATTCAAATATGAGAACAGGCCAAAAATAGCATCATGTGACTTCACTTACAGTTTAGAATCGACTGGTCCTCGATGAATTCAGCTGGCTGGTTGATATGGAACACTTTCTGCTGAAATCCAGGAGTGCAGTCCAAATCTTCTGCAGATGTTAGCAGCAGCACCTGAGAAAACCGAAGCCATCAATATTTTAACAGCGACTTGTGTGTGTTTGCCCTACTAAGTTTTACCAAATCCGTGACTTTTAGAAATGAACTGAGGTTTTAATTTCATTTCCCAAATGAAGAGGTAAGTTGAGACTTCTCTGGCTGCCAATGATTCGTTTTGGCAATGAGATTTGGAAAACGTGCAAATGGTAACAGCTGCTGTGGTTTCCATCTAGCTGCAGTTAAAGAAATAACTTCGTCAGATTTTTACACCTGCTAAGGATCTCACCGTGGCTTTCATGTGTGAAATTTCATTACAGCAACTTTCAATTTCATATGATGCCTGAGCTAAAACCAACTTCACTTTCTTAGATGCAAGGGAACATTGTCATTTATGAAGATGAAGAGGAAGAAAACAGGGATTATTTCTGAGGAAGTTACTTCTGGAAAGAATTTAGGGCCCACTAGACCTTTATGATCCAGGAAGGTGGCCGTGAGCCACATGTGGCTACTGAGCACTTGATATGTAATTGGACTAAAATTAGTGAAATTAGTAAATTAGTGTAAATTACATATTAGATTAGAAGACTAAACCCTAAAAAGAAAAAGAGAATGTCTAATTAGCAATTTTATATTGATTCCATGTTGAGATGATATTTTATAGATTAGGCAAAGAGATATACTATGAAATTAATTGTACCACTTCTTTCTTTTTACTTTTGTAAGGTCAAAAATTCAAAATTTTTGATTGTTTCTAAAAGTTCAACTATGTCTGTAAATCCTTGAGGCACTTCACCTAGGAGTCAAAATTTTAAGGTTTTATATATAAGGTTAATATCATACACACACACACACACACACACACACACACACTCACTCACTCACACATATATCCTGGGAAAGGGTGATTAAGTAAGGAAATAAATAGTCTTAGGCTTCATAGGGAAATACTATAAGCCCCATGAATTGCCTCTTCTCTATGCCATTGGTCTGGTTTATACGGAGCACCTACTACAAGTACTAGCTGAGACAAGATGCCTTGTAATGCTTAAGAAATTAGGGCCTTCCTGGTGGCACAGCGGGTTGAGCACAGTGCTGTGAAGATGTCTGCAGCTCTGCAGGGTGGGATCCATTCCTGGCTGGCCAGAGAGATATCCATATGGCACAGCAGACCTCTCCTGCCTCACCCACTGCTCCCCTCAGCAGTGTTTTTGGTCCATCTGCCTGTTCTGCTCCCTGCTCTGTCTCTGGTGAATTCTCTCACCCTCCTGCACTTCTGGCCTATACCCCAGTTCTTGTATAAATAAAATAAATCTTAAAAAAAATAAATTCATGCTAGCTTTTCTCAGTCTTTGCTGTGTGGCAAGCACTGTGCTATGTTCACATATATGCCCTATCACATCTAATTTCCACAATAGCTCTATGATGTATTCAGTATATTATAAGACTCTTTGCTTTATCTAAGCATAGTGCCAGCAGAAAGTATTTGGAAATACACATGCCCAGGGCAGCCTTGACCACACTAATGGGAAATGGTATATAAATAGGAACTGGTGTATAAATTCTCCACTCCCTCCCTCTTCCTCAAAGGAGTTATCTCAAAGATGAGCCTTCTGTCTCCCAGTTTCCACTTGGAATTGAACTATAGTTGCCCACAGTGGTATCCCATTAGTTGCCTTCTCTTTCTTGGTTCATTTCCTCATGTCCTATTTTATTTTTCTGATTCCAGCTTTCAAATAAAACTGCTTGCACTCAAATCCTTGACTCAGTGTCTGCTTCTTGGGAAACCAAACTTTGAGACCAGAATACAAACCTTTAACCACTGCACACAGGCTGTCAAAGAAAATTCATTATCATCCCCACTCAAAGGAGGTACAAAAGGTTGGAAGCTGTGAGACTAGTTCTTCCCTCTAAATATCAGCTCTCTGAAATGCACTGAACCCCAAGGATTGAGAGCATGAATCAATCTCTGGAGGTTCACAATGTGGCTGGCCTGAGAAACATGAGAGAAATTGAAGTGGGAGAATCATCACCCTGACCATCGTTATCTTTCTGAACTCAAAGGGGGAGAATGCTCTAGCCCCACATCAAGCAGTTCTGCTTATAAAGCTTTTCCTTGCCTTGAGACCAGACACTGGTTAGATGGTTTCTGAGGCGTTCACAATGTAGGAAACCCAAGTGACATACACAACATGCAGATTCAGGACTCAGAATAATTTACTGACAATACTGCAAGCAGGAAACTTATGACTGGTCAGAGCTAATACAGCTAAACAGCAGAGTCAAAGGTCACCTACTGGTACCCTGACCCTACAATTATATGTTAACTTTCAAATTGGCTAATTCTGTCCTCAAATTCCAGACCAGTAAACCAGTCATCCCATAGGTACTAAGGCAGATGACTAAGGGATTCTGGGCATATGAACCCAGCACTGATTAAGAGGATGGATCGGCTGAATTCCCTGTTCTCATCTCTCTGTGATTCAGTTTCTATCCTGATTCCTTTATAGGGTTTAGGCAGGGTTCCTCTGGAGTCATAAAGGAAAAATCACCTTTTCCAATGGCTTCCCTCCCTCCCGCATGGTGGGAGTGATGGAGAACCTCACAAAGGCTCAGTTTTGCTTTTGCAAATTCTTGGATCAGTCCATCCACCAGTCAAAATTCAGGTTAAGTGTTTTCTGATATAACAGCATGCAAGCAACCTTCTGGGTAAGGTGTGACAGTGAGGTAAGAACTAGTTGATAATTTACTTGCTCCCTACATCCATTCATTTGCTTGTTCATAAGGGTTTAAGTTTCTAAGATTCAGTGAGCACTCGGCCAGATGATGTCATGGAGTTCATAGAGAAACAGTATCATGCAGTAGTAAAGTACAAACTCCAGAACCATTTTACTTAGTTCAGAATTTGGCTTGTCCTTTAATGGCTGTGATTTGGTATTTTTCATGACTGCTCTGTGTCTACTTTTCTCAACTATAAAAAACATGGAAATTAAGATGTGCACTGTGACTGTGGTTTCACTGGTGATGCATATAAAGCAACAAGACCAATGCTGTTTGGGATAAGTAGCCAATAATATTAAACTGTGATTATGGACTGGAAAAGGTGAACAGTATAAGCAAATTACAATTAAGCTAATTGATTAACAAAAAATTAACTTTTAACTTGGAAGAAACTATAGATCTCCTTGGGAGCATGTGAAAGCTGGGGCACATGGAAGCTAACTTCATCTAGGGGGATTAAGGAAAGCAAACCCACAAAAGGGACATTCTATGTCCATCTCCACTTGGAATTAGCTAGTGAGTGGAGAGGAATATAGACTCATCTTTTTAACCAACCACTCAGCTTTCACTGAATTCTTTTGTGCCTCTCTGGCCTTCATGGAATGAAATGTTTTATGTCACTGGAATTAAAATGCTGCAGACTAAATGACAAAAGAATACAGACTAATTTAGGGCCAATAGCTAAATACCTTGCTGTGCAGTAATAGTAGAATGTTCTAGTTACTGCTATTGCTCTTAACTTTTAAGCAGAATTTGAAGAATATCTGTACATGAACTCATAATGGACACCCCTCTCCGATTTCAAAAGCACTGAGTTTGGTATGAGAATGTAAAGGTGCATCCCTCATTGGTGTCAGAATGATAACTTGGACTTCCCCAACACCATCATATGTCACTCTCATAAATATACCACCTGGGCATACTTTCCCCCAAAGCCTCTTTAACATTTCTGGAATATATGCTATGAGCAACATTCCAAATTTATATTTAATGCCTTGGCAATAATGGCCTTCCTACATGGTTCTTTTGTTCCTTTATGCGTTAGCTTGTACCTCATAAACAATAGGCAGCCAATACACCTTTAAAAACTCAACAATGATCGAATTTTATGATCATCAAAGGATTTCTATTATTTGGAAATTACAATCGGTCTGTTTATGAGAACCAATTCACATTCAGTCACACTGCCCCCATATGAATCCTGGTTTATCAGCTATCATTTATCAGGGGTAACCATGGGAAAGTAACCTTCTATGTCTCAGTTTCCTCAAATGAAAAATGGGAATATTGGTGTCTTTAAGTGAGGTAATTATTGTAAATGA
Organism: Talpa occidentalis; assembly: GCF_014898055.3. Lineage (NCBI taxonomy): Eukaryota > Metazoa > Chordata > Mammalia > Eulipotyphla > Talpidae > Talpa > Talpa occidentalis. The sequence goes on along the minus strand of NW_023601754.1, from coordinate 19,081,659 downwards.
TCTTTCATAGTATCTGGCACATGGTAATTGCTCAATATCTGTTTGATGCCATTATTATTATTATTTACATTTATTTGATTTAAGCCAATATATCTGATTTACTCATATTCTCCAGGCAGACATTGACAAATATTGAAATACTACTTTGGTTGCTACTACAGAACTGTTAAGTGTCACACACTGAGGTCAGAAATATTCAAAGGAAAACGGCAGGGACCTGAAATAGGTGGAAGATCCAAGGGAGTTTGCCTCTCAGGGTCAGCTGCATAGTGAGAACCCCAGTGCCTGTTGTGAGTTGAGTGGCACTGCTTTTGCAGGGTATCGGGCATCTTTTAAAGTGGCAGCTCAGCACTCCATCCTGTGTGAGAGCCACTGCCTCAACTTCTGCGCAGACAACAAATCCTGACATCACACTCTTTGTACCTGTTTCTCTTTTTAGCTTCCATGCCTTTGCTGCTGCTTAGAGCTTTCTCTTTAAAAAGTAAAAGGTTTATGCTTATCCTGACAGGTACTGGTTGAAGAATATAGCCAACTTCATAGTTTGCTTCCAGAAACAGGATTTTTTTTCCTACCCAGACTACCAGATGCCAACTGGCAGCATAGAGGATGGATGTGGCCAACAGATGTGGTTAGTTTAGACAGAGCAGTCTGTCATAAAGTTAAATTATCACATTATAGAGAGTGTATCACTCCAAGAAGTCCTTTTCTGTGCCACTCCATGTGATGCTGATCCTACTCACTCATACAACTGTCAGGCCCTCTAGGCTTTTGAGTTAGCAGCCCCTCCTTTAGACTTTGGAAATGGCTCTTTGAGCCAAGCCTTTTCCTTTTATGAGTCTCTGGTCACTTGCCATAGTGGTATTCATAGCCATGAGCACATGAATCTGTTACAGCGATTTTGGCCTTGTGACTAAGTACTAACTTGAAGATAGGTAGAAGGATTTTTCATCTCTTCTGGGCCCTAAAATACCTCCTCTTCCTAACTATGAAGTTAGAAAGGAAGGGCTTCTGAGATGAAGAGTCATCCAGTAGAAAGAGTCCAGAAATCAGTAGTACTCAGGAGAGTTACCCAACAAGGGAAATCCACGTGACTGAGCAGTCCCTGAGCTCTGGGGTTGCTTGTTGTAGCAGCTCACCTGGGTGACTGTACACTAAACATGGAGAGAACAGTACTAAGGGTCCCCAGCACCGTGGCATCAGAGACACATCTCAGAGGCCAGGGAGAAATGCCAGAACTGAAAAAAACTTAACACTACACTATTTGAGGCAGTCATAAACAAAAGGAGAGCAACTTCCTGCCACAAATAATTATCTCAGCAGGCTGTGAACATCCTCAGATCTCATCCTCCCTTAAGCCAGTTCCAAAACGGTATTTCCCCTGAGAATTTGCTAGTGTCTCCTGGCCCCTTGTTGTTTTCCTTTCACTGACTTAACTCCTTTCTGCTATTAGTGTGGATGGACAGTTACTTTATCCTTGCCACAAAACATCTCTGGTTTACTCTTGTCAAAGTCAGTCTATTGGAATCAGTTCGGAAGGTTTTAGACTGGCAGGGAAGAAAGGCTACTATCTCTGACTTGCAGGATATAGAAATGTTACAGTAATGTATTTTGATTGATTCTTTATCCTGCCAGACCCAAAACTCAGAGTCCTAGAAGGCTTTATAAAGGCACACAATCCATGGGGAAACATGGAAATAAAAGAAATATTTCAAAGACATGCACTTGCACATGCACATGCACCCAGCACAGACATGCACACACATGCACAGGCATGGATTTGTATGTTCCCTGTGTCAACTCATGTCGTCACAACCCCTGAGTGAGGCCTCTTTAAAATGTTCCTTTTAAAATGTTTTATAGCCCCCTTCTTGACTATTAAGGTATCAAGCACTAACAAAGACTTTGTGATTTGTGGGAAGACATAGGGAAAATCCTTCCTTGATGAGTCCTTCCATTGCCTTCCTACACAAAATGAGACCAACACTCTAGACCTTATTTCTAACTGAGTGCTACTGAGCACCTTTTCCTCAAATTATTAAAAGGGAAGCCACAATAATATGGAAAATCACAGGTCAAGAAATCAAATCTAATGAGTCTGAATTCTGGTTATGTGGTCATCTCTCTGGTTTTTTGGCAAATGATTTAACCTTGAGAAACCTCTGTCTTTTCTTGTAGAATGGACACAACCACCTACAGCATTCATTCATTAGGGAGCTTTAAGTAGAGCATGCAAATAGGTTCATCTAGCAATAACAGACAAATTAATGACCCCCTCACATATGTCCTCAGCCTAGTTCCCAGAACTTGTGACTATGTTAGATTACATGACACAGGAGCAAGCTGCTTACCCTGGATTACCTGGAGGGCCCCCATATAATCACAAGGGTCCTTGACTATGGAAGAAAGAGTTGAAGAGTCAGAGAAAGGGATTTGGCCATCAAAGCCACATCATGGTAATGGGGCATGAGAAGGACTAAACTACCACTGCCGTCCTTGAAGGCAGAGGAAGAGGCCACCAGAAAAGGAACCCAGGAGGTCTCTAAAAGTTGGAAAAGGAAAAAAAAAATTCCCACAGAGCCCCCAGGACAAATGCAGCTTTGCTGACCCCTTGAAACCAGTGAGACCATCTGGGGTGTCTGATATTCAAAACTGCATGATCATCCACTTACTTTTTCAAGTAGCATGTGTGTAGTCATTTGTTCCAGCAGCCCTGGGAGAACTCATGCCATCTACCACAGTGTTGGCCTCACAAAAGACACTCAGAAACCATTGGGTCCCTGTATTTGGCTTTTCAAAATATAATATGAGCAGACCAATGAGGAGGAGAGAAGAAAGACAGGGGAAGGGAAATTGAAGCAAGGAGGGAAGAAAGATGAGGGTCATGACTTTGGGACCCTTGAAAAAGGCAATCAAAAGGGGCCTCCCCTGGTGGCTCAGCAGTTGAGCGCTGGGTTGCAAGGCGGCCCACAGCCTCTGCAGTGCCAGTTCGATCCCCGGCCACCGGCGAGGGTCCCACCAAAAAAAAAAAAGAAAGAAAGAAAAAGGCAGTCAAAAGTCTTGATGCAGAAATAATTGCCGAAATGCTCCATTCCCGAGCACAGGCCCTTTGCTTTGTCTTAGCAAGGGCGCCTTTCAAGTGAGGGGGCATTCTGATCTGCTGTTATGACTGAGTAGTTGGGTTTGTTTTTAAAAAATTAATTCTTTTAGTCAGAATTAAAAGTTTACTATTGGCCAGGCCCTGGAAAGATGATAGAGATGGAGAAATAAACCAAGCCCTGGATTAAGTTAAATTCTAGACGGAAAACCAGACACATAAGCATATGATAAATGACATGATATGATATCACATGACATGATATGATAATTTCCACCTATTGGAGATTGGTTAGCAAATAGTTCAAAACAAAGATTCTTGAGCTAGACTCTCTAGAGTTCAGATCCCCATTTTACCACTTTGTTGCTATGTTACATGGGGAAAGTTACTTAAATTCTCTGTGCCTTAGCACAGAGGATGATTGTATCTACCTTCATTGGATGTGAGGTTCAATGAGTTAACGTAACTCAAAAGGCTTAAGGACAGAGGCTGGTTTTGTGTATATAATGTTAAAGAAATACAGGAGAAGCAGCAATACATTCTCTGGATAAGAACAGCAGCAAGGATTATGCTCCAGATAAGGCCACATTGGAAAGATGAGTGGCGTATTTCAAGCAGCAAAGTATAAGAAAGAATGTTCCATGCAAGGTTTGGTAAATGCAAAAACCAAGGTCTGCCAGTTGAGGAAACAGGGAGCAATTTGGCAGGGATAACAAACGCTGGGTTGTTTTCAAGATTATTTGAAAGTGTTTTGCCATCTCAAAATAGGACTGAATTCACCAGGCCTGTGCTCCTTGAGTGTGGCTAAAACAGAGCCAAAAATAATCCACTCAATGCAATCACAATTTTTGTCAGAATGGAATTAACTCTTTACTATTAAGATTCCAGGATTAATCAACTAGACTCCATTGGTAAATTTTAATAGAAAGATATACTTTTGTAAGAAATTTAGTTAATGCAACTAAAAGACTTGCTTCACTGGTTTTTAGCAAAAACTGGAGGTGGTGTCTGCCCAAAGTATTTATGTCTATTTAAGAAATTTTGGTAATTACATTACTGCTAACAGATCAGATCTACTTTCCTTAACTCAATCAAAGGAGTCCCTACATGAGATACTCTGGGTGAGTCTTAGCAGCAGCCCAGGAAATTCAGTTGAGCAAATATGAAATACCTACTATGTGCCAGGCACTGTCTCCTAAAGCCTGATGACAAGAGACTGAATGAATTGGTCTGGGGTTTGAGGGTTCAGACAGATGGACTATACCTCTGGCTCCAGAGCTCAGCACCTCAGCCAGCCTCCCCTCTCAGCCACTGCTGAGTGGGCAGTTCCCTAAGAGCTCAGACTTCCTGTTATGCTCTGGGGTTAACCCCTTTGCTGCAAGAGACTGGTTCTTGTGAGGCCAAGCAGAATTGGAAAATGCAGAAGAGTTAATGTTCCTGGCACAGCCCTCAATGTTGCCATTCTTGATGCTGGGAAATGGTAGCACTTTGGATAACCCTCTTCCAGATGGCTCCTCTGCCAGATATGTATGCCATTCAGAGGCCCTGGTGATTTGGGCCATAGCTTTGAGCAGTGACCTCAATGACATTCACTATATTATCTCTCCACTTCCTCCCCTGCCATTTCCTCCTTTCACTCCTGCTTCTTAGGTTGGCTCCCAAAGAAAACTACCTACATCTCAATCTTTGTCTCAGGTTCAAATTCAGGAGAATCCTGGATAAGACATGTGTCATATATTAGTTTGATATGGCCACTGTGAAGATTTATCACAACATTTAGTGGCTTCAAAATTGTTTTACTATCTTAGAGTTCTGGGTATCAGCAGTCTAAAATGGGTTCAAAGGCAGTGCTCCTTCGGCAGGCACCAGGAGATAATCCATTTCCTTTTCTTTCTAGCTTTCATAGAACATCTATACCCTATAGCTTATGGTGTGCTTCCTCCATCTTGGAGGAGGCAGCACCTTCTCATCTCTTTGTCTCTGTCTCTCTTCTTCCATCATTATATTGCTTTCTTTTTCTAACCGACACCTCATTGTATCCCATAAGGATCAGTGTCACTACATTAGGTTCCCCTGGGGAATCCAGTGATGACTGCATGTTCTAGGAAGTAGAATACTTACTAGTGCACATGGCCAGGCGACATAAGTATCTTACACAGGGGAAGGGAAAAGTTCTTAAATACAGTTTTCATCCAAAATGTCCAAGAGGGAGTCAATCTATATTCACCCACATTCCTGGCAAAAGTTACCTGTGAAATCAGAAAAATGTAAAGGAATATTCACTGATGGTCAGTCGTTACATATCCAGACCTGATGTGTCAAAGAAGCAACTGGATTATGACCTTTTCTTGCTTGGAAATAATTATCAGATCCTGCCTGGCCTTGCTGTGAAGTGGAACATTTTATTTCTAACTGTGCAACTCTCAACACTTTGTTCTCTGCCAGATATTAGACAAGATGTCAGATTTGTCATCACACTGGAAGGTTTTTATTAATTATCTTTCAGAGGCAAAGTCCTTTTTGTAATTTATTTTTTCACACCAGAAAAATTCTTTTATTGAACTAAATGTCTATCTTGTTAAATTGTTTTTTTTTTTCTTCCCCTGCTAAAGGGTCTCGCTTTGAAAACTTCCAAAAGAAAAGAAGTAAACCCAGAAAAAAAATCAGTGTTGAAGTTAAAGAATTGATTGTGTTAAGCAGAATACCACATAACCTCCCCTGGGACCGAGTATAAGAATATGCAACTTTTCTTTAAAATCTAACTGCCTAATGTACAGTTGAAATAAAATTTTCTCTAGCTATTTGCTTGCCTGCATCAGAAGGAATTGCAATGACTGTTCTTTACATGCCAATTAATCATATTCTGATGGACTCATTCATGGATGTAAGTAACATTTATTGAGTGCCCTCGATGTGTCAATACCAATCTGTAGAAAAATTAGTAAGCAAGTTCCCTGCCCATCAGGAACGCAGAGCACAATGGAAAGAATGACATGCAAACATCTACTTTTAAAACACAATTCAAGGCATAAGAATGAAGTAATCTAGTAGGAATAGTAAAAAGGAGAATTATCTTAATGTTGGCGGGGTGTGTGTGTGTGTGTGTGTGTGTGTGTAAAATCACTAAAGAAACAACCGTCCTAGATCACTTAGTTGATTTTGCTTGTGCACCCTCATATTCTAAACAAAAGAAGATACTATGAATGATTAATGAATTTGGTCCTTGAATTCCCCTTTTAGTGCCACTTCTAGTTATTACTCAGGACTCAGTATGCTCAAGACTGAGCTACCTGCATGCTAAACAAAACAAAACAAAACAAAAAAGCAACCTAAATTCTTGTTAACAACTTTCTTTAAATGCAATGTTTTTTTTTAAAGATTTATTTATTTATACAAGAGCCGGGGTACAGGCCAGAGGTGCGGGAGGGTGAGAGAATTCACCAGAGACAGAGCGGGGAGCAGAAAAGGCAGAATGACGGAAAGCACTGCTAAAGGGAGCAGTGGGTATGACAGGAGAGGTCTGCCACACCATGTGGGTCTCTTCCTGGCCAGCCAGGAATCGAACCCACATACAGTGCTGCGCTCAACCCCCTGCGCCACCGGGGAGGCGCTTAAATGCAATGATTATTGAGAATGTAAGGACTAGAAAATAAATTAACACACAACTTTGTTCTGCTTTATATTTTTAGAGTAGCACCCAAGATAGTAATGTAAATCCAAGTGGAATGCAAGGTGGGCTCAGGTTTTAAGGAAGAAGTAGAGGAAGGCCTCTAGCAGTGAGGAATCACCAGGGGAATGTCATTAAGTGCTTACCAACTGGTTCTCGGAGAAAGATGTCTGCCAATTCCTACGATGTAAATATATCCACTGTGGTTGAGTTCAAGCTACCACCATGAAGTCGCTAGCATTAGAGATGGGAGGAGATGCACACAATTGGTGCCTATGAACTAAACAGCCCTAGCACATCATTGAGTATGACAGTTGCTAAATCTGGACTGTTTGGACCAAGAATTTCCTTGATTTTTTGGCAGGGCTTTTATAAATATAAGCCTCCATGACCCAAAGTATAGGTTCTCTCCACCCCAGGATTATATTCTGTAATCGTGATTGGGGTTGCACTACATATGAATTAAAACAGCCTGGAAAACCCTTCCTAATGGAACAAAATGACACACCATAATTTGGTTTTATTATAAGAGAAAATGCAATGAATCCTTGATTCATGACTGTGTGTTATTTAAATATCGCTTTTGATGTTTTATCCAAAGTCCTAGCTCAAAAGATCAGAGATAATCCTGCCTTCTGACATAATTAGGGAGCTGCAGCTTTCCTAAGCTGGAGGATAATCAATTTGACCTTGAAGTTTGTCTATAGTACTACACTAATGTTCAGAACACAGACGTGGCAGCCACACTAGAGTCTCTCTAGTCTTGACTGTCAAACATTAGCTACAGACTTGGTTCCAAGGACAAACATGCTATAACCAAGAAGGTGCAAAATAGCATGCCCGGCAAGCCCCATGAAGACACTCTATCTGTTAGATGGCCTTTAGTTTGTGGATTAATTGTTAACATTTAAATATCAAGAATCTTCACTAAGAACTTAGATTTGAGACAGCACTGGGAGTGAAGTCAAATAGGGTGGCATTCCATGGGGGATAAGGACACGCTAATGGGCAGAGTGGCATTTCCAGACACCCACAGTTCATGACCTCCCCACATGACCCAACAACAAGTACCTTTTGCCACATATTATCCAAAGTCTGCTATTGATTCCCTAAATCAAACTTATAAAGGACATTTGTTTTGCATTTGTGTCTTTATATTCATTTTTCTTACATTAGTCCTCTTCATTCTTTCACATGAGGCCACTTGCCTCTCTGAGCCCCTGAGCTTTCATTCTCATCCACCAGTACCCCTAGGAAAAGAGTCTCCCCTGATCAGGCAGCAGAGACATCGTTGTGGTATAACTATCATAGAAAAGCCTCAGACACTCTCCACTTAAAACTGTTTCCATATTTACTGTCTTCTAGATTGTAGGGAGCTGACTCAGCCTGCTCCATTACTCAAGTTCATGCTTTTTCAGAGCATCAGGCCTTTCCTCTTTAGCCTGCTTGTTCAAAGGCACAGACATTTTAGGGTGATAAAAATGGATTATTGCTAGTCTCCAAAGACTGAGGACACTCCTCCCTCACCATCACCCTCCTCACTAATCTCTCCAACAAGCAGGGAGCATATTCTCACTAAAAACTAATAAAAACAGTGTATCTAGATGCAAATAATTTAAGTCACCACCCCCTCTTATTATCACTGTTTTAAATCTAGGTGTAGATCAACTACTCTCTTCTCCCCATCAAGCAAACATTTGCCAGATTTTGAGCTGAGAAGAAAATACCTGAGCCAAAATAGTTTGAAAAGAGATATATATACATGCACACATATATATGCACACACACGTGTATACACACATATACACACACCCATAGAACCTAAACTTAACATACATGTGACATAAATACATGTATGTGCATATAACATAAGCATACATATCCATCTTTCGAATAAATATATCCTTTCCAAATACACATGTGTGTGTATATACATACATGAGGATTTGAAAGAGTACTGAGATTGGAGTCAAATATATGTGTGTGTATATTTTTTTTCTCATGTCCATTTGAATCCAGGAGTTCAATTACCTGAAATTTCATGAGTCAATCCTTGGGATACTTTAAACTCAAGCTGGATTAATGCAATCTTCAAAGTCTGTTTATCCTATTGCATTTTCAAAGTAAGTCTGGTTCTTACAGAAAAATACTGTATCTCCTTCATGGTAAGACTTGTAGGAGAGGGGATCTTCTTCAAAAATTATACAGTCAAAATGTGATCTCAAGAAGGGCTGCCACACAGAAACTGAAGACCACAGTAGCGTCTCCCTGGATATCACTACTGATTTGTGCTAAAGGCAAATGGGCACCAGCAGAACTGCACATTGTGATGATCCCAGGCCCCATCCACCCACTCTGCCTGTTAGATGACAAACAAGGCCAGCACCCAAGTAGGAGGTACTGACAGTCAGAACTAAGGCAGTGGGAAAGGGGCTGGGAGGAGGAAGAGCTAGCACCAGCTATAGTTATCAACTGTACTGGTCTCTCTGGACTGTCTGGGGATTAGTTAGCCCCTAATCATATCCCATATCCCATCATATCCCATATCCCAGGAAACTTGTCTAGAGTACCAGGAACCCTAATCACAGAATCAAACTGATAGCCCACTCAAATCTAGCCATTTGAAGAGAGGGAGATAGAGGAAAAGCAAAATTATGGGCAATGCTGGAGCAAGGCAGAGGGGTAACAGTGAAGATTCTTTATCTCAGCTAAGCCTGAAGGTCTAGGAGAACTAGTTTTCAGAGCCAATGTGGACAGCTATATGGAGAGGGACCCTCAAGAGGACCCCAGTGAAGGACACAGAAGCCTGTAGAAACTTACTCTCCTCCCTCTCCCTGAGCTCTTGCACAGTTTAAACCATTGGTTATGGCCTCCCTGGTGGTGCAAGGGGTTAAGCACAGCACTCTCAAGCTATCTGCAGCCTCTGCAGCATGAGTTCAATCCCTGGCCACCCAGGGAACAACACGCATGGAACAGCAGACCTCTCCTGTCTCACCCGCTGCTTCCCTCAGCAGTGTATTTCAGTCACTCTGCCTGTTCTGTTCCCTACTCTGTCTCTGGTGAATCCTCTCACTGCCCCCACACTCTGGCCTGTACCCCAGTTCTGTATGCATAAATAAATAAATCTTTAAAAAAATAAACGATTGATAGCAAATCATAACCTAGACCAAATCCAGCCCACTGCCTGTTTTTGCAAATATAATTTATTGGAACACAGTCACACTCATTGATTTATCTATTTTCTATGTCTGTTTACCTGTTACAAAGTCAGGGGTGAGTGGTTGTGACAGAGACCCTATGATTTGCAAAGTCTAAAATGTGCATTATTTAATCCTTTAAGAAAAAGTTTGCAGATTCCTGGGCTAAGCTCACTGGAAGCTACATGGCAGGGGAGTTCATATGGGATCAAGGGTGAGGGGAGAGAGTTGGAACTGTGAGCAGAGGTGCTCAGCACACACCTTAGCCGTGATGTTAATTACAAACCTGTAGAACTAGTAGGAGAATCTAGGCCATGATGTTGAAAATAGAGGCACCCCACAATTACCCTGAGTGCAAAGGCATCATAAGTTTCTTAAGTAGACTTCCCTGAACTAGCCCTTTTTTGGACTAGGCTCCTGCAGAGAAGGTGCAATGGTAAGAAGATGACATTTGAAAAATCCAAAACCAATCAGCTTTTCATGATATTGTTTGAGTGAATTTTCTGTAAGTTTATTTAAAACTTCAAATGTCCAAAAATAGATGACTGGATCAAGAAGATGTGGTACATATATACCATGGAATATTACTCAGCATTCAAAAAAGATAAACACATGCAATTTGCAGCAACATGGATGGCGCTGGAAGGGATCATGCTCAGCGAAATAAGCCAAAAAGAAAAAGGAAAATACCGGATGGTCTCACTCATAGCAGGAATCTAGAAAACTTAAATAAGGGACCAGGAAAATGAATATAAGAAAGTAAAAATCAAAATCAACAAAAAACTATGAACCAGAGACACTTTTTGGGGGGTGGGGGGCGGGAGGGGAAGGATTGGGGTCAGAATGGGGCGTTTGCAATTGTATGGGGGAATATAAAAATAAAATTTAATATTAAAAAAAAATAAACTTGATACTTATCAAAAAAAAAAACTTTTTTTTCGGTATCTAAAAAACTAAATTAATAAACAGGAAGGACATAGGGGGTTTGTTTTATTCTTTAGAATAAAGAACAATTAAATGTTTCATAATAATTCATAATACCCATGTAGCAAATGTTATTTGACCACTTCATATCTGCCAATTCTGGTCTAGTCACTAAAGATAATACAGTAAGAACAGATGTTTTTCTGGCCTCATGCAGCTTAATTCTAGTGGAGTAAATACCAATGAGTGAATAAAAAACAAGAACAGAGGGTAAATTCATAGGGAGATGCATTCTTTAGAAACATCAAAACTGAATGATGGGGAACATTAACTGGGAGTTGGGAAAGTGTCTCTACGGAGCAGAAAGACGAGGAATTGGTCACACTGAGATCGGGGGAAAACATTCAAGGTAGAGGTGGCAATGAGCACAAAGGCAGGAATTATTATTGCTGCAAGAATAAGCCCAGAGGTGGGAGGAAGGCCAGGTAATAGAAAGCAGGAGGTCAAGGAAGCCAGAGAATTAGGTGAGGTCTAATGGCCTCTGATAGCTCTGCAGAAAGAGTTAACAGGAAATGCCATGATGCTATTATTCCCATTATTCTGGAACTTATTTATATTCTTTTGAAAAAGACAATCTCTTCAGGCCTGACCACTTTTGTCATCAATATTTCTGAAATTGGGGGACATATACCATTGTATATGTCCAAGGACTGCATCCTTAGAAAGACCCGCTTTACATTTAGGACCTCAGGGGGAATCTGGGAACTTGGATTTGGGGAGGGTTCTCACCACCCTAACTGAAGAGGTCGTTTCACTACACCTGGAACGTTTGCACACACAGTGTGGTTATGCCGATACCTGCTTTCTTCTGGCTTATGCCGGAATCTTGCCATGTTTAGGCGGAAGCTACCTATGTGAGTCTCTCCCACTAAAATTCCAGGTTACCCAGTCCCTAGCAGCTTGCCTGGTTGGCAACATGTCACATATATTGCCACAACTTGTGGCTGGGGAATATAGTGCTTCCTGGTCTCCCCATGACTTCTCCCTTAGGGACGCTCCTCAGTGTTCCTGCAAGGACCTGTGTGCTGTGAGTTGGACTATATCCTGAATCCTGTAGGTCCTCCCAGCAAAACACAGGAGCTGGAGGTGGTCTTTGGAACCCCCCAAGACAAATGGAAGCTCTTAATGTCACTTGTTTCTCTGTCCAGTGCCCAGAGCAAGCACTTCACATTGAGTTGCCCATGCAGTGCTCTCCACAAAGCTCTGAGACTGGCAAGCACCATTTTACAGATGAAGGAATTAAGATTCAGAGCATTTCTGGACCTCACTCAAGGTCACCATCTGAGCCCCATGGAGAACCCAAGCAATCATTAGCTCCCTAATATATGCCCTGGATGCCCCATAACACATACACAGCCTGCAGGAAACTCAGGGATTGCTTTGCATATTTGTTTGACTTCCACCACTAACGGGTCGCCCATTTTAAGACTTCAATCTATTTTATCATGAGATGCTCCAGCAAAGCTCATTCAGGCTCCACCTCTTAATCTTGATAGTGAATTTGAGCCTTTGTTGTAAGAAAGACTATTAAGATTAGGCAATAAGATTCTTCAAGGATGATAAATATCCCTTTAAAGGGACTGCATATCCACTGACTGAATAACTCTGTCCTAGAAATGAAAATCACACTTGGAGAATGGAAGGGTGGGTTATGAAAATGCAAATTAGAATGACTTTAGTGGTTGAGCTGAAGTTTGCTCGTCTTGTCACAAAGAAGTATGAGTTGGAGAGATGCCTATAAAGGCAAGTCTGAGGCCTTATAGAATACATGAACTTGGCATTAGTGGCCTCAAAATGGAGTGTGATGCCTGCCATTCAAATTCAGCAGCAGGAAATGCCACGATGCTATTATTTCCATTATTCTGGAACTTATTTATATTCTTTTGAAAAAGACAATCTCTTCAGGCCTGACCACCTTTGTCATCAATATTTCTCAAATTGGGGGACATAAACCACTGTATGGTATGTGAGATCATTTTAGGCAATATTCGCAGATGAAATTCTTCTATTTTAATAATCGTGTCTATGTTCTAAAGCTTTCCTTCTATTTATAAAAAGCAATATTGATTTTCTATTTATGGTAATAATAGAAAATCTCCTTGGTAATATATTTATTTCTGCCAAATAGTAAAATGATTTAAGTAACAGCCAGGAAACACTAAATAGGATGTGGTTCTATTTAAACAAACAAAAAAATAAATAAATAAATAAACCGATAAATCTATAGAAAGATTTAAATTGGAGAAACTTATCTGGTAACTTACGTGGGAATACTTGCAGACATAGAATTTCAACCTGAGGCAGGAAGAGTGATATGACAGTAGGTATCATTCAGAAGCAAAAGAAAGTAAAGTTGTCATTTTAGTCATCAATTTTTCTCTGCTTGTGGCCTCCAGACCAGCAGCTACTATGTGACCTGGAAGTGGTTAGAAATGCAGATTCTTGGCCCAACCTCAGACCAAACTGAGGTGGGACCTGAAAGGACTGACAATTCCAGGGTCCCCTCAAGTTTGAGAACCACAGCATAAGATGGATGACTGCCCAATCACTCATTCATTCAATAAACAAGGATGAAGTATTTTCTACACGCAAGGCTCATATTTGCAACTCAATGCCCTGGAAAACTACAAAGGAGGAAAACATTTCAAATATTTTCCTGAAAAACTGATACATGATGTGAGGGAATCACAGCAAGTCCTGATGAGCAGGGACTGAGCGAAGGAAGCTTTGCTGTGCACAGAGGCGGTAGGGCTTAGAGCAGGATCTCCTGGGGTGTTGGCAGGGCAGGCTTCCTGGTGTGACCGAGACATATATTCACTTTATTCCCATATACTGATGGAGCTGATGAAACTCTGGCCAAGAATTAAATGTCCTTGGTTTGCTGGAGGCAAGCATGCATACAGATTGATCATCACAGCAAGGCAGTGCTGGCCCCCTCTGGTGTGACCTGAGACCTCTGGGCCTGAGAAGTGTTCTATTTAGACTGGAGATGAGGAGGTTACAGGTCAGCTCTGCAACGGTAGAGCACTGCCTCAGTCTAGGATCCTAGGGTTACACACAGCTACGCCTTTTGTGGGTCAACCAACCCACAGGGGATTAGGAAAAGACAGAGCAAGGGAAAGACCCAGAAGGGATCATCTGCCCTGATTAAGGGATTCAATTCTCACAGAAGTTTGCAGACTTGGGACCATAATTTTGCCTTAGAATGCAGCTCCCCGAATCCAAAGATGGGCAGCTATGGATTTTAAACCCAGACACTGTATGACCTTGAAAAGAGAGAGGATACTAAAACCTACAAGTGCTTTCTCTGTGACTGTTAGAAGCAGCATAAATTGGTTCAAGGACTGCAGAGATGCCGCTGTCCAATACAGAAGCCACATGTACCTGTAAGATGCACTGTGAGTGCAAAATGCATGCTGGGTTTCAAAGGCTTGGTATGAAAAAAAAAAAAGTAAAATATGTATCATTTGTAATTTTTATATTGCTTACAGTTTAAAATGACAGTTTGGATATTTCAGGATAAAGAAAATAGATTACAACAAATGCCATCTACTTCTTTTTTGCCTCTGTAACTTGGCTACCAGGAAACCTAAAACTATGTCTATGGCTTGGATCAGGCTTTGAAGGCACAGCACTACTCCAGAGAAGAGGTCTGCTCACTTTCTCTTAAAAAAGAAAGCTAGTAAATATTTTAGGCTTTGCGGACCAAGGCAAAACCAAGGATATTACATAGGTCTTTATATAACCATTTTAAAACACATCTGTTTAAAAATGTAAAGCCCATTTTAGCTTGTGGCTTCAGGTAAGCAGGAGGCAGGCTGATCTGGCCCACCCATCACAGTCTGCAGATCCCCACTCTCAACACAATGTGCCTCAAAGCATTCAGAGTGCAGTCCCAGGAACCCTGTAGTCCACTGCTGTGCCGACAGGGTGAGCACAGGTGGCTCAGGTATAGGACAACTGTGATCCTACTGAGGCTCAGATCCCAAGTTGGTCATCAGCAAAGAGGCAAGGCGGGACCTGGGGTGTAGGTGACTGCAAGTTCATATTAATCACCACCATGCTTCACTGGTGAAAGCTGCCTTTTTCTTTTCTCCTTTTCTCTTCTGTAGGCAGACTTTCTTATGACTATAAGGG
Organism: Talpa occidentalis; assembly: GCF_014898055.3. Classification (NCBI taxonomy): domain Eukaryota; kingdom Metazoa; phylum Chordata; class Mammalia; order Eulipotyphla; family Talpidae; genus Talpa; species Talpa occidentalis. Next base: position 19,066,580 of record NW_023601754.1, on the reverse strand, counting down.
GTACCATGTCAGATAGTCCTGACACCAGGCCTGCCCCTGAGGAGACAGATAAGCTAAAGGAAGGCATGAATGATTGGGGCCTCATTGTTGCTAGAAGTCCCTCCTGCCTCTTCTTCAGCATAAAAAGGCAAAGACTGACTGGAGCTCAGACGTTTAGTGCAGCACAAGGCACTGACCTTTAAATTCATTTGAAAGATACATGCAGCCTGCTGGGGGTGTGTGTGCATGGGGACAACCTCCAAGGGCCCAGTAGCAAAAATTGCATCCAGTGCATCAAGAGTTAACCCTCTGATACCAAGGATTATTAATATAGGAAATACAAAGCCATTATTTCCTATCTTCCAAAAGCAGACAAGCTGGCTAGCACAGAATTGAGAAAATTATTATTTATTAAAAATGAGATAGTCACGGGCCAGTGACTAATCCTGATTGGGTTCAGAGATAATTCCCCACCCATAAGGCCAGTAATACATCTCTTGAGAAAGGTGTTTTGTTAAATACGAAATGTCAATGATGCTGTTATTCATCTGCTTAGGCTTCATGTAGGATCTTTCTACATTAAAATGGCATCAATGGTGAAAAACCCTTACCAGAATCACACCTCATTTTCTCTTCTAAATAACCTCTGCATTGTGGGCTTGCTTAGAGCTGGGGCTACCTTCTAGCCATGGTTCTGACTCTGGCGTCCCCTAAGAATTCTATGGGTGTAGAATTCCATGGGGATGTAGGATAAATTCCCTCAAGTGGCTGCGTTGGCATTTGGCTCTTCCTTGGACACAGAGGAGTGAATGTAATTATTTTCCATGTCCATTGATTGTAAAGACAACATAAAGTGCTTAGTCAGTGGCTGGCCAGTGTTTAGTGGCTGGCCAGAGGCAATGCGTTTGGAGCATGTTTTCCAAATTTAGAGCTGGATTGCACAGGGAGCCATGGGTGACGTAGCAAGAAGCCACTGGGTTCTTGAGTTCAGACTTTGAAGTCAAGTTAACTGGGATAGGACTCTTTGTGCTACCATTTACTATCTGTGCAACTTTTAAAGAGGCACTTTCTGCTCCAGGGTTGAAGTTTGAAGCACCCATGAGAAGGGCAAGTTTAACTATTCTATAGGGTCCGAGGAATAAAGGCACCTGAATGTGCTTGGCACAGAATAAGGGAGTGCTACAAAATTATTCATAGTATTAACATTAGAAACCAGAAATTCCTGGAAAGTCTGAGATATTTGCTATACAAATTAGAGAAGGCTCCTGGGAGATGGATCAGTGTTGACTGGCTCCTCACAGAATCTCTGCCCTCTGCCTGCCATCTGACAATGCTATCACAACACACTAGCTGATTTTAGGAGAAAAGAGGTATAATTCCAGGAAGGGCATTTGGTGGCATACCTTTCTAGCTCTCCATGTAACAACACTGTCACATTTTTATTGATGTTGGCTGGATGAAACTTCAGAATTTCTTTCCAAAACAGCCCCCCTGAATCTAATGTCATTTGAGTCAAATTCTGCCTATCTTCCTTGGTGCAGTCAAATCTGTAGACCACTTCAGTAGCTTGCACCCCGTGGATAATCAAGAAACTAATTTTCTTTCTATCCATTTGTGTTTCAGAATATACAAGTTATTTGTTTAGTGGTGACTGATTGTAACATAGCAATGTTACTAAAACAATTTCAAGGTTTTTTTGGCTTGTTTTTGATTTTTGTGTCATTTGTATTTGAAAGTATATGTTGTACTGTGAAATGTGCACATGATCGATAAGTCTAATTATAACCATGGATACTGACAGCAGGCTTCACGCAACCTATAGATATGTTTAGTAAAGTACATTTTTTTTTATTTTCAACTGGAGTTTTGTCATCATGTCAATAGAGCAAAAAAAAAAAAAAAAGGAAGAGTATATGAAAAGTTATACCTAAATCCTAAGTATCTATTTGTTTTAAAACACTTAAAACTATGAGAAAGACAGTGCATTAATCTGGGTTGAAAAGCAAGCTCTAGACTTTGAAAAACTTATTTTCTAACTGGTTTCATGTTCATAATTAATGACTAATATTCTGCCATTTATGAGGAATTAAAATAAACAGTGGTTTAATGAGATTTCACCAGGCCACTTTCAAGCACTCAATCAAATCTTATTTTCAATACATGAAAAATGTCTCCTTGACTCTTAATGCATTTAGGGTCAACAGTAACATCTTCATACATAAAAGATTCCATTCTGCTTTTAAAGAAGAGGTAATTATAAGATAAGGGTCACATAGAAGGTCTAGGTTTTTGTGTAATTTCTATTCTAATTAATTTATCATATGTGGGATTTTGCTTTGGTTTCCAAGTGTTGATCTTTTATAGCTACCACGTTCTACGTGATAATGGGTTTTACTCCTTCAAAAGGTCATACTGGGTGTAATTTCTCCCTTAACAGAGGGACCACGTAAGCCTGGGTGTGCCTGTATCTTGTTGTATGGGAAAAAGCCACTTGGCAAAGACTTGGTTATTTTTTGCTCTTAGATGTTATTTAAAATTCAAGGGGCCAAAAGTGAGAAATGCAATTCATCACTAGGAAGGTTACCTTCACCATGCCAGTCCATGGAAGTATGTGGATCAACAGATACAAGTGTTTGTATCTGAGAACCTATTTCTCTTTCCTCCCTTCTCTTTCATATGTGAAATGACCTGAATGTTACTGTTATTTTGTCTCATGTATTTTATGACTGACATTTCTTGGGGCAATATGATGCACAGCTGGGGTCCTCGGCCCTCTCATCATCGGGAAGTCATTATGGTATTGTTTGGGTTGTTTCCTTCTGGTGCTTTCATTCTCTCAAAAATTTTTGTCTTCCAAGCAAACTGCAGTTATTAAAAAATAATACATTTTCCAGTGCCTTCACACCCCCATCACTTAAAAAAACTCAAAGACATACGTAATTATCAAACACAAGTTGACAGTCTTGGATAGTCACCAAGGCTGAGTTTATAGAATACTGACTTGAAGTAGAGTAACTTGATGTTAACCTAGCCCAGAATAAAAGTACGGTTGTAGTCAAAATTTCACAGCAGTCAAAAATGCTGCAATTCTATAAATTACAATCACTGAGTGCAAAGAATCCCCTTAGATTAAGGCATCTTAAAGACCACTGTGCATGCAAATACCTGGATGCAGATTCTGATTCAATGGGTTTGAGGTAGGGTCTGAAATTCTGCATTTTTGACAAGAGGCCAGGTGATACTGATCCTACTGGTGCAAGGACCACACTTGAGAGGCAGGACCCAGAATAATCATGGGGAGCAAACAAAGAATTGGGTCACAAGGTGTCAGTCACTTAGTTTCAGCTGCAAGGAATATTTGTTAAGCACTACTTGTATGCCAGGTGCTTTGAAGCACTAGGCATACTTTCATACCCCATATGTTAATAGGACAGCTTTTCCTTCAACAACCCATTCCACATCTTGCTTCATAAAAGTTGTATGCATTCCAGAATAGAGTCAAGTGATACTTAAGAGTAGGGTTATTTCCATGGCTATTATAATTTGCATGCAATATTATTTTAACTGGCCTCCCTCCAAGCATGGAAATAATTCATAGACTACTTTAGCAAATGTTCATGTGCTAGACACTATGTTAATAAGCATAGGTGTGTGGAGTCAAAAGAAACAGGTATAGTGTCTGCCCTCAGGGAATATCCAGTTAAACACTAAACAGGTAAAAACACCAGGACACACTCAGTAACATTAGGAAAGAAGAATGCATGTTATATCATCTCAAGACCCCCACGCCTCACCCATTCACAGGCAAAGAAAATAGTCCAGCTCATCCTTGCTTCCCATGTCACTGTCCATTTGTTCAAGAACATTCACTGTGGCAGACAGTCTGATAGAGACTGATACAACAATACCAGTTGCTGCTCTCAGGGGCCTTACAGGAGGGCATGAGAGAAAGGATGCTGACGTCCACCATTACTACTCAAAACTCCATGTGATTCCTGACCTAGCAGAGCCAAGCATACTATGTATCCCATGGACCTGATGTATCCCTAGTATCCCATGGACTATGTATCCTAGTATCCCATGGACCTGATATTCAAATAAATACATCTGAATGAATAAATGAATGGAAGTTGGAAATAGCACTAAAGCCAAGCATGTTTTCTGTGGGGTCGGAACAGCTACAGCAACATGGCTCTTACTCGCTTTACATAATGACAGAGTGGGGTGTGGGTTGTGACCCTGCCACCATCCACCTCTGGGATACTTCACTCTTCTGGAAAAATTAAAAAAAAGGCTACATCAATACTTTCCTTACAGGACCTTTGTGGGGGTTAAATGAGATCATCTCTATGATATGCTTACTCCAGGGCAAATGGTGACTATTCAATAAATGAGAACGTTGGTTACTTTTTGTTACTGTTTGCTTAATGATTAGCATAGAAGTGGCATATGATAGGGCCCTCAAAGGAGGTGAAACATTTTGACACATGGAGATGATGAGAAAGGTTCTGCAGAGAAAACAAGTCTTTAAGAATCAGATTATTGCTTGTACATTCAATAAATATGCCACTGGTTATTTGTGCTTGCCAGGGAATTAGGTGAAGATTAATTAATATTTATAAAGTATTTTGATATCCGTGTAATATCTAGTAAGCAATTAGTTCTGTAACACAAAGCCAAATCCTTTTACATACCAAACAATGTAAAACAAACTGAATACAGCTGCCTAAGAAGGAAGAGACTTTCATTAGCTCCCGTTGTAGGAAATATGCAGCCTATTGGATTTTTTCACCCCTTTTTAAGAATTTTCTTGCTGATTTTCCAATTTCCTATTGTATTTTCCTGCCCTTCCCCCTGTTGCCCCAAATCAAATTATTTCCTTCTGGGTAGCAGGAAAAACAGAAGTGGGATGAAGGCAAATGCAATTCCGCCCCTTCCTGCCTGGGAGGTGTTCTGAACCCAAGATAGGGTTCGATTAGAAGTGTGTGTGTCCTTGGGGCCTCCCTGGTGGCGCAAGGGGTTAATATGCAACCTGTGAAGCTGTCCCTAACCACTGCAGCATGAGTTCGATTCCCGGCGAGGGAGCTACACACATGGCACAGCAGACCTCTCCTGTCTCACCCGCTGCTCCCCTCAGCAGTGTATTTCAGTCAATCTGCCTATTCTGTTCACCACTTTGTCTCTGGTGAATCCTTTCAACCCCTGCACCTCTGGCCTGTACCCCAGGGCTTTATGCATAAATAAATAAATCTTAAAAAAAAAGAAAAAAGAAGTGTGTGTGTCCATATCCATCATCCTACCAGCTGGAACTGTGGGGTGCATTGCTTGAGATGCACACTTACACAGAAGAACTTTGGGATGAAGGGAGGGGCACAGGAAGATAAAAAGAAAACTAAGTCAAAAAAAAGATCAGCCTCTCCTTGAGGTGCTTCCTCTCCACTCTACATGTGCACTTATCTTGTCCACTTATATGTATACTGGATTCCCCCAGCCCCTTCTAACCATTTTCCATGGATCATTCTTATTTACGGACAATACTACATATGCTAAATCCCTTGTCCCCACCTTTTTTTTTAAAGCTTATCACTCTGACCTAAAAATTCCAATCTGGTGTTCACTGCAGAAATCTCTAATTCACAAAACTTTATCTAAAAGCCTGGTCTGTGAAACAAATATTATAGGTGTCCCTGTGGGTGATGTAGACGTCAGGCCCTAGCATCTTCTCTAGCATCCTCCTCCTCTAAGATATAGCTCTAGAAGTTCAAGGTCACTGAAGGTCTTATCCAATGGAAGCCTTTCTGACCAAGTGCAACTAAACTACTCAGTGGACACAGAATGCAACTTCTTAAATCTCCCTCATGAGGGGATGACACCACCTACCTCTGTTTACCTGGGGATGGAAGGATTCCTCAGATGCTGAACCTTCCATGGTAAAATGGGACAGTCTTGAGCAAAGTGGGATGGCTATGCCACCTTCCAAGGTACAGTATTCTATCTCCATCTGGGAGACACATCTGGTCCTGAGCAAACAGGAAACTTGGGACCACGCATTTATATGCCGCAGGAGACCACCCTACAACATAAATTCTCACACTCAGTGTCCCCTGACGTGCTTTTATGTTCAAATAAGCCAACCAATATGTGGCTTCTTCCCATGAAACAAAAATGACATCAATACTGAGAACATTCTTTGAGCAATTTTTAGACCCAGTTTCACCCAAAGGTTCCAAGTATTCCCTCATTTTCCCCACACTGGGGATTGCTTTTCAAAACAAAGACAAAACAGTTCAGACACTACCCAGAAGGAAGCTGATCTGGCTATGTCTCCTGATTATCCTAACTGCACAGCATACTTCTACCAAGGGTGGAAACTACTCCTCCATCAACCTCATTCACAGCACAAGACTTTTGCCATCGCTGCACTATGAAAATCATCTCGTGGCCCCTTCCCAGTCATCTGCTAAGACTCATCACTCAGGACCACTGGCTTCATCTCCCTCACTCTCTGGGTTACATACCCTTGAGTGACCCCTTTGTATCCACAGAGACTGCAGCTGTCTCCAGAGCTGGTAACCAAAGCCCTCTTGTGGCTAAACATTAAATTCTTACCCAAAATAGTAAAGATGAAGACGTCCCATCAGAAAGGAGTTCACAAGATGACTAAGGCACTTTCTACGTAGAAAATTACAAACCTTAACTCCCTCCGTATCCCCTCATAAGATCCCTACAAGCATATTTTACTAAATTAACATTATTTTTTTTAAAGAAATTAGCACCAGCAGAGCAAAAACTAAGGCTGTGTTGCCTGGGTGAGTGATGAGCCAAATGTGTCCACAGACAGAAATAACCCCTATTTTATCATCAGGCAGAGGGTAAACAGAACATGCCAGAGGCTTGATGAATCATTCCAGAGCCAGCCATGTGGCATTTTTCTGTAATTAGCTCAATTGCACATCCTTAGTACCTTCCCCAAGTCCCCTGAGAGTCAATGATAGTCTTTCTCAGCATCTCCAGCTGTTGAAACTTGAAAATCCACCTCAATTTCCTGTGGTCAGTATCTGCTAATGCCACATTTTAATCACATTTAGATGTGTATGCTCAATCTCGAAATTATCTAAGGTAACTGCCAAACTGTTTCACCAGCAAATCCACTAAGTTACTTACAAATCAAAAAAGCTTATGGAACAAATTGCCACATTCAGTAATTTACAGGCAGTTTTCATTGTACGAAGCTATTTAAAATTACTGGAGCACTTTGTCTTTTTTTTTTTTTTTTACTCCATAAGTGCTTCAATCTGAAAATTATTGGGATTCTATTTCTGAAATGAGTGAGGTAATTTAACTTTTCTGGAGGACTTTTTATATATGTACATAGAATAGAAGCACCTGTTTTAAAAATGATTGGGGTTCTGATCATGTGCATCATTGAACAATTTAAAATTACTAAAATGTTTAAAATTTTATCAGTGCTTCAAGTTTGGGATAGAATCTCATGTTATATGTAGAAAATAAAAATCACATGACCATTTTATACCCTTGTCCCTATTCATTATTAATATCAGAATTCTGACTTGGGCAATTTAGGGCCTCCTGCCCTAGATGGTATTTTATCTTTCTAAAATAGTCTGACTTCATGCAAAAGCAACTCTCTGATTTCAGGTTTTCTTTTGGCTCCCATGTGACTATTTATAGCAAAGTAATTCAGAATCAGAATCGCCTTTCCCTTAGCAGACAATGCACCTTGAAAATATTTGTTAAAATTGTTTAGATCTAGAAGAAACAGGCCAAGGAGATTTCAGTCCTCACTATTTCTAAATTCAAAATTGGATAAAAAAAAAAAAAAACACTTTTCAGGTAATGAGAAGTTTTTCTATTATTTTGTTTTTTGAGGCATCAAGAAAAAGAATGAGTTGTTTTGTTCCTAGAAAGTTTGGCATTATTTAAAGATGACACATCACAGAATAGACTCCTGTCATTTTTTTTGAATTCAGGTTGTGAAAAGAGGGTCACAGGTATTTGCTGAAAATGTGGGTGTCCCTTCCCTGCTGTGCAGGGTAAGGTGAGAACAGCTGTGCTGTCTGACTACTTTCTGCCATGTACTAAGTCCCTTTGAAAAGAAGAAAATCCTTTATCCCTGACAATTTTTTTTTGCTATATTTTCATACTGAAAATCTCAAAGAAACACCAAAGTGGATAGAATCATCTGATGAACCTCTCTGTACCCATCACTAGATCTCAACATCAAACTCAAGGTTCATTGAAGCACCTAGCTGCTTCCCCAGATTGTCTTAAAGAAGATTTCAAATATCATGCTCTTAGTCTGTGAACATTTATGATGCATCTGTGAAAGACTGAAAGTCTTTTCCTAACACTAGCACAACACATTACTTAGCCTGAAGAGAAACAAGGATCTCTAAATATCACCAAATATTCAGTATGCATTCACACATCCCTAACTTAGTTTATCCAGTTTATTTTTTAATCAAGATCCAAATTAAAACTAAACATGATTAATTGGTTTGCCTCTCATATATTTTTTTGGAATTCATAAAGCTCCCTTTCATGTATATGAAATCTCTCTCTGTATGTGTGTGTGTGTGTGTGTGTGTGTGTGTATATATATATATATATATATATATATATAGTCATTGCAACTTTGCATGAATAATCTGGGTTGTTTTCAGTGTAGGTTTGGCTGATTTGATCCTTATGGTATCACTGAACATACTCATATGTTCCCCATGTTTCCTATCAATAGGGAGAAAGTTCCTAGAGGCTTGACCAGATTCAAGTTCAACATTTTTGACACAAAAACACTTCATAGACGGTAATATGGATTTCCTTCAGGAAATGTGAATATTTGCTGCTCTCTCTGAATTGGCCATCATCTAGATCCATTCATTATGAAAGGGTTGAAAAATTCATAATATTCTAATTCTAACATTTCTTTATCATTTATTAACCATAAATAAAAACTCCTTTCATCAACTATCTAAGCAGCTCAATATAATTCTCCTCAAATGCCAATTTTATTATCTTTGATAGGTTACCAATAAGTAATTTTGTTTTTACCCTATCATTATGAACTTACGGATTTGAACATAATTGATGTGCTTCAGTCCATTTAAATTATCAATCTTGTTTTGCTGCTCAAATTGTCTCATTTTTGGTCCACTGATGTTGATCTTTTTAGACAGCACAATCCTATAGTATCAGGTAACTTCCTTGATAATTAGATAGCAAGATTTTATAGATTAATCCAGCATACTTCCTAACCAGACATGAAATCAACTATTTTCCAAGAAGGCTTAGTTGCATTTTCTGGGAAATGGTAATTAGAAACCATATTCTTTTGGCGAAGGAAGCTCATTGCTACTGGGTCAATCGCTGTTCCTAGGCCTTTCTAATAGAGGCAGAATATATCACTCTCTGAGATAAAATAGATAATGAATTCATACTGATAATTCTACTTCCAGGTCTGGACTCTAGCATTTATAAATAACCTTACTGATCTTATACATGTATCTTCTTCCTCCCACACCTAAAACTTCAAGTTCCCCTCAAAATTAGCAGAATTATTCATTTGTTTCATCTCTCAATACAAGAATAGCAATGCCAATACTACTTGCCAGTATTACTGAAAACAGTTTAAGATTTCCCTTTCAGTTTTTTAATCATCTGTAAAGTGAACAGCAAATAGGTACAGTGAAATTATTGTTTTAAAGTCATGGGGGAGAGTTGCTCTCTGGGGGGGGTCACACCATTACCTGAGCACATATTTAGTTCCAATCATTTATCTGATTTCCATTTTCCAATTTATGAAAAAGTCTAATTTTTCTGTATCCCTATTCTTTTTCCATAGTTCTCTGTGTCCAGTTATATTTTCCAAAATAGCCACAGCAGTATCTTTATCTGCACATGCTCTTTCAGATCTCCCATGTCCCCTCTGCAGGTGAACAGTCTGCTTCCCCACCACCTCACCTCCTCCTTGGAACCTGTTTGGGTTCCAAGGAGATCTCCACAATGATCATATTAATGATCATTAATGATCACATTTTTTAAAGATTTATTTTTTTTATTTATACAATAGCTGGGGTACAGGCCAGAGGCATGGGAGGGTGAGAGGATTCACCAGAGACAGAGTGGGGAGCAGAACAGGCAGACGGATCGAAAGCACTGCTGAGGGGAGAAGCAGGTGCAACAGGAGAGGTCTGCTGCGCCATGTGGGAATCTCCCTGGCTGGCCGGGAATCGAACCCGTGCTGCAGGAGCTGCGGACAGCTTCACAGCGCTGAGCTCAACCTGCCGTACCACCAGGGAGGCCCATTAATGATCATATTAATGAATCCAACCTGGTTGGGTTCCAACTTGGTCTCCACAATGATCATTTTAATGATTGTTCTGTGCCATATAGTGTCACAAGTGACATTATATGATTTTTGAGCCTAATTACAATTGACCAGCCTCTCAGGAAAGATACCTTTCAGGCCCTGGGTCTACGTGTAGCAAATCAAGACAAACAAATCCCCCAAGATGAAGAGACACAGAGAGATGCCCAGGGAACACCATCTCCCCACTCCACCCAACTATCTAAGTACCCCTTCCACAGGCAGGAAGTGTGGGTGAGCAAGATTCTAGACAACCCAGATGATTCTTTCACCTCTCACTGCCAGTATGAATGAGACCCACCTCCTGAGCTCGGACAAGCCCTAGACCAAGAGAGACAATTATACAACGGTGTTGACACTTAATGCCGCTAATTTTGTTAAGCCAAGAGATAACTGAACAGTGACCTTATGAAAAAAAAAATATATATGGTTTAACTTACCTCTTCTCTAAAAAGATGAAAATAAGTTTGTGTATCTGCCTCCCTCTCTAGTTAAGTGCTTTTCTCCAACTTACTTCCCCCTCTACCACAAATGGCATTATTTGGAGACAATCCCCAAATAGTTGATAGCCTCACACTTCATTCCTTCTCAAACTGCTTCCCACTTATTCGAGCAGCTACCCAATTGTTGTCAACCTGTGCCCTTTCAGTAGTCATTTGGGATGATGTGAGTTTTGTTTCTTAGTTTGTGGGTTTGCAAATATTGCTATAATAAATAACCTTGTGCTCTTGGGTGTTCTTTAAATTATCGCTATTGTCACTTTTTTTCAAGCTGATGAGGCTAATGTCACTAGCAGGTCAAATGAGTAAACTCGTGCAAATCCTTTGGAGCAGTGCTTTTTAAATACTAAGTATTCAGTAGATATTAGTGATAGAAATCATCAAGGAAAACCCTATTGGTTCTGTGGGTGGGAGCCAAGTCAGTGGCATTGCGGGGAGCAAAGCAGGGGAGGCATAATTCTCACTTAATCTCTGAACCCAAGGATTAGAGGGCACAAATGTTCTGAGGAGACCACACAGTCACTGGATCTCTTGTTCTTCCTTCTGCCTGAAAGTGTCCTCCTACCTGGCCCCTTGCATTTCTAGACCCTATACCTCATTCAGGACCTTGGGCAAGTATTTCTTCTTTAGGGAAACCCTCCATGACCACCTCAATCCCAAAGGGTCAGAGTTCTCTGTTTATTCAAGGCCATTGAGTATTGTTCTCACTCTTTCAGGGAACTTAATTATGTTTGTAGTTTAGGTATCTAGGAGTGTCATTACTTGGTGAGAGTCTTTCTTCCCTCCTAGACAGTGAGCTCCATGACTATCTAAGCTTACTAATGTAAACCTGGCATCTAATCCCACCAAGCTCACCAAAGCTTTCAATGATCAACTATGTAGAAAGGGAATGCAGAGAGAGTAGGCTGTCCAAGAATGAGCCCTGCAAGGCCACACAGAGCTCACGCCAGGTTAAATTCACAGAGGCTATATGGGCCAACACCTAACCTAGGAAATTTAACAATCTACCTTACATTGCCTCCTCATTAGTATAAATTTAAAATATAGTCTTATGCCAACACAATAAAGGCAATTTTCTCTTGGAAAGGACACTTACTCATTTGCTTTAAACAGTCATTAATGTTCCAAATTTCCCCTCAGAATTTCATGTCAATGATCCTATGGGGAATTTGAAAGTAAAACCAGAAAAATAATGATGTGGGGAAAATGTCAGATGAGAACTGTGAATGCATTACAGACCTCCAAATAATATTGTTGCTGTCGAAGTTCAAGGATTAAATAGTCATCAGTTTGCAACCAAGCACAGGAGTCCATTCCTCCCTGACAGAGGCTGGTCTCCAGCTTGCCAATAATGATCATTTCTGTTGCAACTGATGGTTTTATTTAATGAGGAGATCATAGTCAAAAAGTCACAAGGCTTACCCTCATGGGTAAAGGCAGGTCCCATAGATTTACTGGGAAGGACACTGCAAGAGAAGGGACAGTCTTCTTCATATGAATAATGAATATCTACCTTTATTTTTACATGGTCAAATACTGGGGTGAACTATTTAGATTCAGGGTCACACCCAGAAAGTCTGGAGAACAGGAATGTCTTTTCAGATACAAATATCTCAGAAAAAGTATGATCACACATTTACTGACACATTTTGTGTGTCTATCTTATATCTTATCTTGTTCACTTCTATATTGTCAGTGCCTGCTACAGACATACCACACAGATGTTCAACAAATATTTGTCAAATGAATTTTTTTTCCATGTCTTGGATACTGGGAATAACTACAGTGCAAAAGCAGGATGGCTGGGCTGAGTCATTAACTAGTTATCAGATTTTAGAGAGAAATCTGATAAATAGTTATCAGATTTTAGAGAGAAACGACTTCTGCTCTCTGCTTCTCAGTATCATTATCTGTAAAATGGGCATAAAGTAGTTCCTACCATGCAGGATGGTAAGGATTAACAGGGCTGATATTCATGAAGCACTCAGAGCAACCCATGTGCATTGAAAGGGTGCAGTATTCGCTCTCCTTGCTTTTATATGACAGGTGTGTGCACGCACTGAACACCCACATGTGCCCAGGTCCTGCTCTGGCTGTTTGACATTAATTATTGTTTGCAATCCTTTGTATTGTTATTCTGTTTCAAGGAGTGGTATAAATAAAGCAGTGATAGTTTCAACAGTTTCATATGTCATCCTCCCCATGTGTCCCTACATGGCAGACACAATTCTGTTTTAAAGATAAGAAACTGATAGAAGCGGGTGGCATGTTCATAAAGTAGCCCTCCCTATCCATGGGGTATATGATCCAAGACCCCCAGTGGGTACCTCAAACTGTAGATAGTACCACACCCTACACATGCTGGATTTTTTCCTATGCAGCTGGGTCCTCAAAAAATATCATTCAGTATCATTTCATTATAAAAGTGGTAGGAAAACAAAATAGAATCCCAGCCAGGCAGGTCACACTGTTCGAGGAGTTGGCATGTCCTCCCCAAGTCTGCCCGGGCTTTCTCCAGGAATCTGGTCTCTTCCCAAATCACAAAATGTGCACATGAGGGGCTCACAGGTCTCAATTGTCCAGTCAGAGTGTGCACGTGTGTGTGTGTGTGTGTGTGTGTGTGTGTGTGTGATAGAGAGAGAGCGAGCGAGTGAGCTAGAGAGAGAGAGAGACATGCCCTGTGAGGAAGGATGGCCTGTCCTGGGTTGGTCCCTGCCTGTACTGGAGCTGCTCTGTGACCCTGAACTAGAATAAACAGGTTGGAAAACGAATGAATGAATAAATGAATACAAATGATTGTTTCATATTAGAAGTGTTTTAGGTCTTCAGCTAGAAGCTCAGTGATTTTTTTTTTTTTTTTGTGACCAGAAAGAAAGACAACAGAGGACTTTAACTCTTGTTTTTATTAATAAACCTTTGGTTGAATTGCTTTCCCTACACATAAAGTCACATTTTCCAAGAACCTATTCAGGACATTATGTGAGGACTTACTGTATATATGTACCTATGATAAGGTTTAATTTATTAGTTAGACACCATAAGATATTATCAACAATACCTTGTAATAAAATAGAACAATTGTAACAATGCATTGTAAAATGTTATATGAATGTGCTATGTGTGTGTGTGTGTGTGTGTGTGCCTGTCTGTCTGTCTTCCTTTCACTCTAAATATCTTACTGTACTAATCTTTTTAGATCTTGGCTGACCAGGGGTAACTGAAATCAGAGAAAGGGAAACCTCAGGTAAGGGAACAATAGTAACTGATAGGGGTGGCAGAGTGGGGTGACCCTAGCCCTTCTGACTGTGGTGTGTTCTCCTCTGACTCTTGTCATCAGGGAGTCTCTAAGACATTTCTGGAACCACTTGACTACCAGCAAGTCACTTTGCTGCTACCCCAGCCCTCCAGCCCCCTCACTCTGCTCTGTAGTTTTTCTACCATGGCACTGCCACCTTCTAAAACACTAGATGAGGGCCTCCCCAGTGGCGCAGCAGTTGAGCACTGGGTTGCGAAGCTGCCCGCAGCCTCTGCAGTGCCGGTTCAATGCCTGGCTGCCAGGTGAGGGCCCCACATGGTGCGCAGACCTCTCCTGCCGCCCGCTGCTCCCCTCAGCAGGTTACTTCATCACTCTGCCTGTTCTACTCTCCGCTCTGGCTCTGGTGAATTCTCTCATCCTCCCGCGCTTCTGATTGTACCCAGTGCTTGTATAAATAAATAAATATTTAAAAAAATCCATCATTATAAAAAAAAATACTAGATGATTTCCCTACCGATCATTTGTATCACTGGCCTCTTCTGGAAGACTGTCAGCAATACAAACATAGGAATTTTTATGTTTTAGTTCAGTGATATAATCTGAGTGCCTAAAAACAAGGTTTAGTAAATAGCACACCATAAATATTGAGAAGAAAAAAGAAGAGCAGGAGGGAAGAGAGAAGGAAGTAGGAAAAGAAACTCCCCACACAGCTTCAGAGCCCTCTGGTCCCTGCTCAGTGGCCTCTTGGGATAACTCTGCCACCATTAATACAGATGCCCAAAGTTGCTGTCTTCCCCATACAATGTGGCCGGAGATAGGGAAATGAAATGGGCAGACAAGGAATGGAGGAACTCTCATCTTCAGATGGAGACAATTTGTGATAGAGATATAAGAGGCACATTGGGACCCAGGAAGTTTAGTAGCCTTTTCCAGAATGAAAGAGATAGGACTTCATGAGCCCTCTGTGCACTGCTCCTCACAAACTAATTCTAAAATGCATTGACTTGGGAACCATCATTTGAGAGTAAATCTGTGTCACTATTTCTGACTGGTGGCTATGAAGGTTCAAATAATTCCTTTATCTGAAAAATTACCTGAAATTTACCTTTATGCTTAGCAGGATAAAATATGTGATCCGATTAATTTAGATCAATTGATTGTTTTCATAATTACAAGATTGCTCATCTGGTGCCCAGAAGATTACTTTGAGGCAATAAAAATACCATCAACAAGGAAACCTATCCGGTGTGGACTGTGCATTTTTTCTCTCTCTCATAAAATTCAATCTTGTAGTTGTTAGCACTGAATAAATAGAAGTAAGCACACTTGCCTGATGGTTTTGCTGAAAGCATGTCCATGCAGTCATGGACAGCACCTCTTGTGAAAGTAGCAGTTTATGATTACCGACCCTCAAAAGATGCTCAGAGGGGAGCAGGCTAAGCCATAGAAATGCTTTGTAAAGCCATAATTCATTTCACCTTTAACCATGTTTTCTTCCTTATTCAAAGTTATGACACTACTAACAGCAGACTTGGTTTTTCATGTGCATACATATGAATATGCAAATGAAATGGCAGAGAAAGTGAGAGAGAGAGAGAGAGAGAGAGAGAGAGAGAGAGAGAGAGAGAGAGATATCAAGGAGCACCATTATTTGGTGCTGAAAGAAGCCTGTGGCCAAATTTGACATGGCATCTCTGCCTTTATGTTTAAAAAGCCCCCACTTCTAAGGCTAAGGAAAGGTGTTTAGGATATTTTAGGTACAGGCAAAAGGCCAACATTACCTATCTTCTAGTGATGATATCTATAACCTAATGAAACTTAAAAATCTTTCACTCTCCCACCCTTTCTAGAAAATTCCTGCTCATCCTTTAAGGGCCAACTCAAATGGAATCCTCTCATCTGAGAGTACTCCCCTATAGCTTGTTATTTCTCTTTTATAGGAAACATTTTTCCACGTGACTATGAGCCGTGTAAGACCATCCCTACAGTTTATTCAAAGTTCTGGGTAGTGTCATCTTTTTGTTAACATCATTTCAGCACTGCTCTGGAACAGGTTTTCTTGTACTTTTTAGCCCTTAGTATGAATGTCATAACTATCCAGCTGTGTGACATTGGGTAAAAAACGTAAACTTCTAAGGCCTCAATCTCTCATCTATGTCACAGAAATTATGTATCACATACAAGACAAGCTTGTGGGGTATATATATGTAAATGGGGTGTGTATATATGTAAATGGGGTATATATATGTAAAGATACTCACTGTAAAGTTCCTGGCACAATTAGGGTTTCTGAGATACACACACATCCCCCATATACTCACATACACTTGCGAATTACCACACACATGTGGGTGGGTATGCATACATTCATATGTAAACATGCGTATGCATCTATGTCTTCATATATTTGAATAGCCACACATTTATATGTAAATGTAAATTTATATGCATGCACACTTTTATATATGGCTATATATGTATTATCTGTGTATGTTCGCACTCACACATTTAAGTTAACTGTGTATGTGTGTATGCCTATTTTGTTACTGTTACTTTTGTCATCTTCTCCTTGGAAGCTGCTGGAATTCAGAGTGTAGATTTCACTCAACTTTATGCACAGAGCCAGTGGATTTAACAGAAATAACTTCCTCAATAGGATGAGCACAGCTGAGAATATGAGGAACCTTGAGGGGTGTATGTCCTATATGTCCTGTATATCCTGGGAATCAGGGCAGGATCCTAACTTATGAGAGGTAGCCTTCTCCAAGTCCAGAGCTATGGGCAGGAGCAAGAACAAGTGCCCACAATAGAAATGGTTGAGAGCGGGCAGAGGAAAGTGAAAGAAAAGGCAAGACAAATTACAAAAGAGGATTTGGGGTTAGCAGCAAAACTTAAACTTATGATGACCCATGCACTTGGCTGCTTTTTGTAGGTCTTACGACTGCATTGAAGCTTAGATACACTCCATCTCTCATGAAGTCTCTCTAAGCCTCTTTCCTGCAGGCCATGTTATCTGCCCACCTCTGAATGTCCCTATAATCTGTGCACCCTCTACTAGTAGCAAAGGTCACCGGGTCCTTAAATTACCTCATTTGCAGAGTTTGAGTTTCAGGGATGCAGGGGTGATGACCAGTTTCCTATTGTGTGTGAGTGTGTCTTTAGTACCAGGACTGTGGGTGGTGGTGGTGATGTCAGTGATGACAAATATAAAAGCAAACTCTTTCCCGCATTTAATATCTGCACCTCATCAGATAACCCCCCTCACCCTGCACTGACATCCTTTGATTCCTAACACCCTGGGCACCCTCCCATCTCAGGACTTTGTGTGGGCTGTAACTTAGCCTGGAACATCCCTCATTTCCCCACCTCTTTCAAGACTTACCTCAAAAGTGGCTTTCTCTGTAATGTCTTCCCCAACCACCTTACACACAGTGCCAGCCAACCCCAACCAATGGTACTACTTCTTTACCTTTTTCTGTAACCTCAACGAGCCTCAGGCACAAACACATACCCACCATTCACTCCTGTTCTCTCTCCTCTCCTCTAATACCTTCTCCTTGAAGGTAGAGGCTTTTATCTGTGTGCCCACACTTGTATCACTAGGGCCTAGAATAGTGCACATAGTATCTACTCAATAAATATTTGCTGAATGAATGAATTCAAATGGCAACAAAGAGGTATTACTATAAACAACAACAGCAATAGCAGAAAGCATAAGGATGTGTCTGTCTAAGACTAACACGGGTTCTGCAGGAAAGAGGCTAACTGAGGCCCCTCAGCGAAATGGCCTTGGGACACGCCCCTTGTGTGCAAGGCTCATCTCCTCCCAAGAACCAAAATCAGACTGGTTTTGGCGACAATGTCTCAGGCCAAGTGCCTCAGAGTCGACTTACTGTCACATCTTTGTAATATATTTCTTTTTATTATGAAATAAAACACAGTAATGTATTTTATCAGTTCTAAACACGTGTTTTGCATTCAGAAAGAACAGCATTTTCCTTTTTCCCAACAGTCATCTGCGGTGTTAAACTGCATATAATTAAATTAAAAGCCTCCGTGAACTCTCCGGAATATAATGCTTTGAACAAACCTCGAATTATTGTAATTAAAGCTGTTGAGACCCCAAAGTATAAAACGGGTGGTCAACAAATGGTACAAGTAAAGTGATATTCTGCTATTAGAGATGCGCTTGGCAGTAGAAGAGCCTTTGTAAGACCCAGGCCTGGAAAAGAAAATGCATTACGCTGGAACAGCATTCGAAAGGGGGTGGTCAGGAGCAGAATTTGAAGGAACCATTCTTCCCACCTGATTTCCTTCTGAGACTGGTGGGATCTAAGGAAAGCAGCATGTTCTGAACATAAAAAAACAATACCCAGTGTTTACTGAGTGCCTTGCAAGTTCCAGGTGTGGTTGGCACACACTAGCTCCTTTAACCCTCATAACAACCCTCAGAAGTGTGCACATTGCTGTCTCCACTGTGTGGCTGAAGAAACAGAGCCTCAGAACAGGAGGCAAGTAAGTTATCGTTGGTCCTGTGTCCAGTAACAGGTAGACCTGCATGTGGGTGCCCACATTTCCTTTCAGGTCAGCCTCTTTGACTCAGCTTCTCTGCTCCCAAGTACTGGCTGCGTGACTGCTCTTACTCCTGCAGAGCTGTCTGGGAACCATTAAATGCCTCCCAGTGTCCCACATGCATTACACTGGAAACAAGAGGGGCCTTCAGCTGAGCTTGGAGCATGAAGGGTAAGAAAAGAAATGAACGAGATCTTTCTTAAATGTGCTACCTGGCCTGGCACTTAGACACACCCACTCTTGCCCTGGAGTTTCCAGAAGGATGAAGAGCCTTCTGTTTCGTGCAGTTAGCTAAACACAGCACCGCATATTCGTAGCTGTGCTCAGATCCGTGTTGAATGGGTGTGCTTCTGCCACGGTCCTACAAGGTACACAAGATTACCCTAAAACTGCCTCTCAGAGAGGATGAAAGACACGTCCAAAGTCCCATAGTCACCTAGGGAAAAGCTAGTGTTCAAAACCAAAACTGAATGTGCTCCAAGATGTGTGTTTTCCAGATTAGTGCAGGTGGCAGAGGTCCTAGGCAGGGGCAGCATCAGGCAGCCTGAATGCAAAAGTTTTGCTTCAGTGCTGAAGGCTAAGATATCTGGGGCTCCTGGGCTCCAAGGTGGTGGAGACAGACAGGTGGAGACTGGCTTTAACAGTCTGGGGTCAGTATGGCCGAAACAGCAAGGTGCATGGCCACGGGCAGCCTCCAGAAGCTTCTGCCTTTTTGAAGCCTTTTATCTTAACCTCAGGTAGCTTGGCACACTATCTACAGAAAAGCACTTTCTGTACTTAAAAAGAGCCTGCCAGCTAATACCATTACTGAGCCCTTTGATGCATAGAACAGTCCACATCAGTCAATAAGGTTTTAGTATCTGCGTCTTGAGAGGCTTGTAACCCTCAGCTGGATGCGGGGGTCAAAAGTAGGGCTTGGAAACCGCAGAGATACTGCAGATCTGATCTCAAGAACAGAGAAGGCGCCGTGCTAAAGTTCCGAACCCACCTGCATCACAGATCCCTTCCGTTTCCTTATTGATTCATCTATTTTTATGTGTCTTTGTTCCTGTTGTTTTTCAGCACCCTTATTTTTTGGTCACCCAGAGCTCTTAAATCCAATACTTCCTGCCCAGATAATGCCTCTGCCAACCCAAACTTCAAAAACCAACACAGGAAACAGCAAGAAAGCAGGTAGTTTTCAACTCACTTCAACACACTCTCACCTACATGTGGCACAGGTGTGTGAAACCCTTCAGACATGAAAATGTGCCTAAACCACAAATATGAGCTTCTGAAAGGGTCCTAATGCCTCTCTGGAGATTTGCTTTAGCTGGTATTTCTCCATGGGCAGACCCAGACCTGGAGGAAACTACTTTTCCTTCTATGCCCCTACTGTTAAAGGTGGTTCATTACTCATTCAATCATCTGTTCATTCAATTCTGTGTTATAGAATGGGACTCCTGCCCCCAAATTTTAAAGCCTATCCCCGCCTACCTTCTCAGGAACTCAACATCATTGATCCCTTCTCTCCCAAGTATTTTCACCTCTGTCTCAAATGGATCCTTCTTATAAGTATCTCCCTATGAGAGGGAAAGAAAGAGGGAAGGAGAGAGGGAGTAAAAGGAAGGGAGGGTATCTTATAGGTTCTAGATTTACTTCCAACTACTTGGCTATCTTTCTCCTCTTAGCAGCCAAACTTCCTGAAAGCCATGCCTACAAATTTTATCACCATTCCTTCTACCCTCAACTGGCTTCCACCACCATCACACCAGCAACACAACTCCAGTGAAATGAACACTGGCTGCTATCACTAGATCCAGTGAGAAACTTTCAGACTTCTTTTTCACCCTTCTATTTCACTGGTCTCCTCTCTTCTCGCCTCCTCCATATCTCACCTGGATTTCCTCTTATCTCTGTAGCTGCTTTGCTTTAGTATCACTTTTAGGCTTATCTGCTTTGCTAGTCACCAAGTTTGGAAATCCTCTATGGTACTGCTTGTTGCTCTTCTCACTCATTCCTTTTTCTCAGGGCAGTTTCATATATGGTGGAAGTTCCAATTATCATAAATATTCTGATGATTCCTGCCCTAGTCTCTCCTCTGGACTTCCAGGCCCAGCAAGGTAGCTGTGTAGGAGTACTAATACCCCAAAGCTGGGCATATCAACATTTTTTTAAGGACTATCTGTTGACACATGATTGTTAACAGATAAAGAATGTGGGGTATAGCATGCAAATAGTTACTCAAAGGGTGATACAGTTTTATGTTGCTTGCTTCTCCATCAAGGAACAGATTCCTCCACCCTGGCCCCACCCCAAGACTGTTAGAAGAACCCGCTCATGCCTCTTTTCCACACACATGTCCCATAGTCTACTTAGTATTCCACAGGGATACTTGAATGACACCTCAAACTCAACAGTCCCAGACCAAACTCAGGGTCATATTCCCTACACTCAGCCCTTTCTGACACTCCGTCCTCAGTGAATCAATAGTATGAGACAAAACCCTAGGAGTCATTCTTGACACCTCCCTAACTTCAATATCAATACATCTATAATATTTGTCCATTTTTCTGCTAACCATCTCTAATTTTATATAGATGCCTCCATCTCCCCAGCTGAATGCAAGACACCAAGACTGCTCATTTGGAATATTGTCATTGCCTACTAAGTGGTCTACCCATTCCCCCTTTTCTAGACAGCACAGCTCAAAAGACTCTTGGATACATGCATTATTCCCTAACTGAAATGTAGCATTTCCTTTAATTATGGATGTAGGAAACAACTTGCAGTTGTATTAGCAGTAACTAAGACTTTGTCATCAGTTATAGAAGAAATATTGTACCCTATGACAGTTGTTGCTGATAATTATGAAATATAATTTTACTCATTACTACTTCAAAAGTATGATATTAAACCTGTGATTAAATGTATGATTAAGACATTAATAAAGTACACACATATGTACACACACACACACACACACACATATATGTATGGCTTCCCACTGCTTTTAAATGGCCAAGTTCATTCCATCTCCTCTCTCTCCTGCTTCATGCTCTTCATACCCAAAGCCCATGACTGAATAGGATAGAATTACAAATGTAACTCCTCTCTCCTGGACCCCCACCTCCAACCACCACTGACTTGAGTCTTCTCTATTGACCCTATGCCCTGCTATGAATCTGATCTCAGTGTCACAGAATTGTTAACGAATACCATCCCTGAGTGACCTTGCCAACCACACCACCAGGGAATGGTGCCCTGTCACAATGGACATATCTTTTTCCAGGTTACAGAGGAATTTTTTACTGGGACTTGAGATCCTTTGCTTATAGGACTGTTGAGGAGATAAAGTTCCCAAGAGTAAGAGGAAACTTCCTAGTGCTTTCTCCGTAGTTGTGTATCTTCCTTACCGACAGGATCCTCTTATTACTTCTGCTCTTTGCCTCATATTTGTTTCCTCCCTAACTTGATTGAAGAAAAAGGACAGGTTTTGCCTAATGTTTTGCCCTGCTGTCCTAGGACCTAAAACATTCTCCACCTCTGCTTACTGCAGATTACTCTTTCGCTCAGCTACATGTGTGTTGCGTACAGACACAAAGGGTTGTCTCTGGATAACATTTCATTGAAAGAGGAAAAAACCCCGAGCACCCTGTCCTCAGCTTGAAGTGAAAAAGATTTCCTCTTCCAATCAATGACAAAGAATTGTCAGCAACTAAGTAATTCCTAATCACCGTTGGCAAACACAAGACTGTGCCGAGATACAGGGCAATGGTAGGTTTCCTCCTTGAGGGATGCCATCCTTAATAGATGGAATTATGGAGAATGAACTGAGGTGTCTTAAAAGCAAGTCTATGTATCAGTTAATCAAAAACCTGTCTGTTTTTTTCTTAAACAGGCACCTTATATGTATCTTGAGAAAGCCGTAAATTGTGCTAATCCACTTCTTTTACTGCTGTCCAGAAAGAATTATTTTTGTTAATGGCATGGTAAATCAGGAGACTTGTTAGTGAAACTGCTCAGAAAATGGGTCTTGAAAATGAAAGCTATAATATTTGTCAGATTTCCAAATTCCCTCTTGGGAACAAAGATGGTAACCGTAACATATTTGCTAAATTCCATTACTTTAATACATTTATGTTGCTTGAGATATGGGAAGCTAAGAAAGGTATGCACATAAATCAAGGGTAAAAACATAAAACCAAATCCAAAGATAGATATTATGGCTGTAAATTCAGACCTGATTTCAGGGTTAGTATTCTGATGGATTTGAGGCCATCACTTACATGCTTGCAGGATCTGCTCAGCCTCTTTTATTACCCCCAGGAGAATTACTAAAGAGAGTGTGATCTTACCACCTAACCCCCCACCAGGATCTCCAAATCAGGTGAAGCACAGCATCCTCCCCAGGAAGAAATTCACTAGCAGGGCAAAGCTCAGTTTTTCTCCCTTCACTTACTGGGAACCTTTTAGGGTTCCCAAAAATAACACGAGAGGTGCTCAAATTCACTTCTGATCAGATAAATGCACTTGAAAAAAGATAATGTAATAACTTGGCAAATGTTTAAAGTTTGATAATATCAAGCATTGGTGATAGAGGAGACAGGTATTTTCATGTATGCTGGGGGAGGGCGAGTGATTTGCTATAACCCTTTTGGAAGGGGAATGGTCACTATTCTATAAAAATACATATATGTACACACATGCACACATGTTGTATCTATTATATGTAAATGCCCATGTACATATTAATATATGTGCATATATAACACACAGACATATTATGCAAATACAAATGTACATGTAGTGTATTTGCTTTTTCACATCAACCTGGAAAAGGCACTTTTATGTCTGTACAGGTGGGTGCTCATGGTCAGATCATTTTTAATTGTGACAACCTTTTTGCACAGGGAAAATGTGAAATGGAGTAATTTATGACAGGCCACACCATGAAAATCGTAGCACAATTAAAGTGAATTAGGTATTTCCACATATGTTAACACAGAAAGATGGCTAAAGCATACTGCAGAGCAACATTTAAGGAAGAGGTGAGGATGAGCAGCCAGCCTCTCCTTTCTTGTCAGCTGCTTCACTTAGCAGTGTATTTTAATAAATCCACCTTTTTTGTTCTCCAATCTGTCTCTGGCGAGTTCTTTCATCAGCACACCTCTGGCCTACATCCCAATTCTTCCATGTACTATTATGCCTTCTTTTCATTATTCAGAATAAACTTTCAGGAAATGGGAAATTATTTTCTCATGAAAAAAAATTATAAGGGGAGGAGACATATTCCAGAAGTAGTAGGAACCTTGTCTACAATTAATAATTTTTATTTGTTCTTGGACTTAAATTTTTGGTTTACAACTCATTTGTGCTACTCACGTCTTGGGTGTGTTCTTTGTCACAATATTTTTATACTCAAACTGGGAACAAATGCCTGCACCTAATAAGTGCTTGTCACATAGTAGGTGGTCACCAGGAACTTGAAGATTTTTCCCTTGTCACCTTTACACCATTTTACAATAAACAAATGCAGGCATACATGTATATACCCATAGTTCTATACTCCCAAGGATCAAGAAAGAGTCTTCTTTCTGGTGGTTTTTCTGATGCTCTTAATCATTGCATTCTCAAACTGTGTCCACAAGCTCTCCTTACCTCCCTTTCTTGTCAATCCCTCTCATTTTATCTTTGTCTTATCTGCTGTGGGGATTTGGCACCGATAGCATTATGGGAAAGCATAAGGCATTCAGTGACAATTTTTGACTAAGTGCCTCCACAAAATCAAATGATATTATATGTGTAATTCCCTAGAAAGTAGACAGAAAGATATCAAAGGCTGTTAGATCTTGCTTAACAGAAATATGGGGAGATGGTGATCCTAGAAAATGAGTTCCATTATTTCAAAGCGGAAGAAAGTAAATAATTTCATGCATGTGATAATTTAACAGTTTTTTACAATTAGGGGGAAACAGAGAGAATGAAGGAGATTCTGGAATTACCACCATCTTACTTCATTTTGCAAATGCTAAAACATATGCAAAAGGTCACAGGGTTGTCCAAGGTCACTGAGCTAATTAGCTGGAGAGCAGCATGAGAACCTGGGATTTTTGCCTACTCTCTTTCCTCTCCTCTCCAATTTGCCCCTTGCCTAGAGCTCAGTAAGATGTACATTTAAGAGATACTGTAATTGGGGAATACTTTGTCTCCAGTTAATAAGTTGACCCTGGATAATAAGCAATTCCCTTTGATCGTTTTAAGGGAAAAAGAGCACACAGTTTGAAATGACCCAAGATACGGTTAAAAATGACATTTTAAGTTTGGAGGAAACTAAACAGAGTTTGTGAAAATCCCCAAGGTCTAGTGGCATATATTAACCCTTTAACAGTTTTGCTCTGAAATAAAATACTTCATCATGGGGGTATAAAATCTTGGGAGGAATTATTACTTTTGAATTGAAACAGGGGGATAAGGATCCCTTCTCATTTCATAACACATAAAGCTATTAGCTTGAGGGTTATTCTTGAACCCACAAGAAGGGGTCTCCAAAATAGGAGGCCAATGATCCATCTCCAAGGATCCTTAGCACCAAAACCAAAACATGATGTCATGTTTACATGAATGGTTTTTACCTTTTGTATTTTCCATGTAGTTAAGGATTATTCCCTACCCACCCACTCCCAACTGGGAATCCTGGACCCCTGCCCCTACTCTTGACCTCAGTCTGCCATCCCCAGATTATCAACTTCCATCTGTTATGATGCCCAAACTGCTAAAGGATCTTCCACCCTCGACCTTCAAACACCTTATTTTCTATCCCTGCAAAAAACACCTTAAAATTACAGACACTTCTTTGTCTTTAGGACAAAAAAAATGAAAGAGGCCATTTGTTCAAAAGGATTAAATCAAATAAAAACAATTATAGTGGTTACTTAAAATACAATTGCTGCATTTTTACATGGCATGTGGAACACTGGTTGTATGGATAAATCTGGCAGTGCCTGTTATCAGTAAAAGCAATTTATCTTTTGTTAAAAAGAAAAAAAAAAGCATGGTCCCAAATGTAAAAGCTTATACTTAAAGAGGCTAGAAGTTATTTGTCATTTGGAGTGAAAACTTTATAAGTCTTGCTCTCTCGAAGATAGCTACTTCCTCTCCTACCTCCAGTGTCTTGTATTTCACACTCACAATGATTGTTATAGCCACATCTCATCAGTCCTCACTGGAATATTCTAGAACATATTATTCTTTGCAAATTTCACCTTATTACCTATATGCTGTGTTCCTCAGTTATGCTTTGCCCTTTTTACTATGTCAAAATGAAAGCCTTTTGTCTCTGTGGACCTAAAATTTCACTGCTGAAGTAACACAGCTATATTTCACTCATCATCATTCCAAGTGAGTTCCAAGACAAATATGCAAACTCTCCAGCAATCTCTGCCTGTGAGTACTTGGGACTTGTTTCTATTCAAGAAAAAAAAAAAAAAACATCATTTATCAATTGAGGTTCCAATCAACCAGCCTAGTTTGGGCAGAAATTGAGTGAGCTCTATGCTCCAAATTTCTCTCTACTCATTACCCCATTTCCCATCATTAATTGCCTTAGGAAAGAGTTATTGCTACTGATAGGTATTATATATATATATATATATATATATATATATATAACATATAGGGGTGGGAGGATAAGTCAAAGCCAAGTTTCAAACATTCAAATTTGTTGCTGCCATGGGAGTCCAAGATTTTGCATTTCAAGCCCTAAATATACAAAGAATATGGGTATCCATTTGGACCTTAAATGGCAAATAGAGAAGCATGGATTATGATCCATGTCACTCCCATCTATTATCTAGATAAAAATCCCCGAGTTGGAAGGAGAGTGAAGATAGCAGCACAGTAAAGGGACAATGGAATGTCTTCTCTCTGAGTTGCATCTACAAGTCCAGTTTCATCAGGGTAACTACAGAATGGTCCCCATATACCTTGAGAAGGAATTGAAACAGTGGAAAGAGGGCTAGAAGAATTAAAATCAAAACAAAACAAACAAACAACAACAAAACACAACCTTGATCTTGGAAGGAGAAAACCAAAGACCAGATGGGTATACTAATGTCTCAGTGGATGCCAGATCATATCACCAAGCAACAGGTAAGCACAACAGAAACTAGACAGACACTTGGGTTGGGGGAGGGGGCTGTGGAGAAAAGAAAGGACTTAAGTTTCCACCAACTGGTGGGAAGAGTGATTAAAAGAAATGCACATACAACTGTGGAAGACAACAATAGTTGTCTTAGGAGTTTATAAACAGGAGGCTAGCATCTCTACACACCTCCTCACTTCTAACTGCTGTAGCATGGCACACCCACAGCAGACTGTGAAACCCAGCCTCTAAATAGAACTTGGACTCTCCCATGGCTTCCTCTAACAAAAGTGCCTTTAGACGCCACCAGGTCATGAGAAAAGCTCCAAATCACACTCACACTTAGTCCCCGATTCATGTTTTTACAAACTCTATTTGACTTTGACTCTGATTTGTAAAATAGCATTCCCACCTGTCATACTCATATCTGGGCACCTCTCTTTGTTGTCTCCAACTATCTGTCACTGGCCCTGCCCCAGCTCCACACAGGCCCACTGAACTACACTTTGGTACCCTGCCCAACATTCTCCTTTGGCATTTTGCTAGATTTTGGCCTCATACATCTGTTTCTCCACAGACAGCTTTAACTAGCCCTGCCACTCTGAAGAGTTAAGATAAGCCAAGAACTGGATTTGGACAGCAAGAGATTTAATAATCAAAAGAGCAGAAAAGCCACAAAATACACAAATTGATAGTTACTTTGTTCTTAAGGTCACCAATCAACTTCCCTTTGGTTGCAAGCCCCGGTGCCCATCTAGTGCTATTCTACTGCCATCATCAGAGAGAGAAGGTATATGGAAACAGTGGCCAGAAGTGAAGGCAGTGGTTCTCCCCCAAAGACAGACACAGTTAAAATGAAACCCAAGTCCATACTCCCTTCTGTAATAAGAAACTCTTGAGAATTTTAGTGAAGCTTTGGGCTTTATGTTGATGATTTTCCTTTAAGCCTCTGGATAAGGAAAGAAAGATAAAATGAGAGCACCATTCTTGGACATTCTATGCAAATAACTATCCTATGCAAATAACTTAAGCATAAATGAGAATTTATGCTTAAAATGGAAATAAGAATCTAGGTAAGGTACAAAAGCCGAATTTGATAAACTTAGATATTTTTTCCTAAAATTTTACTGTATTCCAATTTAGACATTGCTCTTTTAGCCCTAAACTATGGTGCTAGGTCATCAATTCATAGTCCTTTCTTCAACACTACAGATCTCCTCTGGACAGTCATATTCAGTGATGTAGTTTTAGTACTGGCTATGTACCCTTCAGGGTAGGATCCATGAGGCACCAACCAAATATTGTGTATCTGCCAGTGCTAGGCCCTGGACCATGATACATAGGGAATCCTCTCATCCACACACTGACTATGAGAAATATATCAAATCCACTATTGCGCATAAGGGAAAACTGAGGGAGAATAGAATCAGAATCCAAACCCATGATGATCAGGTAATATGACATCCACGTGTTTAACTTCCTTTCTCTTTTTTTCCTATACCATACTTAGAAGACATAAATTGACTGCAGGAACATTTGCGTTATTCTCTAAATTTCCATTTCCGAAAAAATAATGAGTGATTTATATTCTGTCTACATGCTGGCATTTCAGGAGGAAAAAAAATGAGTCTGAGTTGCTCAGGGATCCCAAATAAACATTGTGGTTTGAATTTTGGGAACAGAATACCTTGCTTCTTCCTGAATTCTAAAGTGAAGGAGGTCCAAAAAGCAAGGAGAAATAGGTGTGCATCTTCCAGAAAACAAATAATAGTTGTCATTCAAGGATAGAGGAGAGTTATTTAACATTGAGACCAACTCAGATCTTTTAATTCTCAATCTTCATGGTACTATCCTGTCACCATGGACCACATCTCTGACAACAACACTGCTGTATGACAGGACAGGGTAGCTGAAATGACAGTGGTCAGACCTACTGAAAGTCAGTAAGAGGAACTGGCCAGCAAACAGAAAAGCAAAAACGAACACTTGTGTCTGGCTTACTTCACTTAATGCAATGTCCTCCATGTTGTCGCAAATGCCAGAATTTCCTTCTTTTTTTAATGGCTGAATAATATTCTGCTGTATATTTGATCAAGTTATTACATCACATGTTCTTTACCATTCATCTTCACTCATTCACTCTGTCTCAGTGTGCACTTGCAATATAGACATTTCTGGCCTGTAGGGTACGTAACAGGGAAACAAAGGTGTAGCCCAAGATGGTGAAGAGAAAGGATGAAGTTGTAGAGTGAAACTCCCATCCCTACTATGGACATGCTGCTACTGTGAAGAGGTGGGCTTCTCTTCTTTCATAAATATCTCATCACTTCCCAATATAGTACCATGACAGAAAAAGATCCACTGAACTTCTCCACAGAACTCTTTGCCCCATTTCTTAAAATACTTTGAAAAGAATATTCCCCCAGTTTTGCCCCAGACACTAGCATCAGAAAAAAAAAATTTAGTAAATTTATCTGAGGTAGCTGCCTGCTTCACCAGGATCAACTCTCAGTTGCCTGAAATGCTGGGTGTAGAGACTCTGCTACCCACCTATATCCCCTTGGTATTCACTGTCCTCACAATATCTGTATGTTCTTTCTGCTCCCACAGAACTGCACCCTGGATGGGTAATGCCTCCTGAGGCCCTCAACAAATGACAGGGAGCTGGTAGACAGATCCCCTCTGTGGGTGGCACAGCTTTTAGGTGTTTCTATAGATTCCCAAAGGTTCTCACAACAGTAACATGCCCATTTGTACCTGCTATATTGCCTTCCTCTCATACCCTGGGCATCTTCCTACTTCCTTACTGGTATTTACTGTCACTTCACAAATAAATATTCACCCTGAATCTTTTCATCAGAGGATTTGGGAAACAGAATCTAAAACACTGGAGGTTGGTATAAAACTGTATAACAAACGTTTAAAGCTGTCCCAAACTATATAGAGTCAAGAGGCCAAGAACTGTTAAAACATTTTGGGTTAAAAATAATTACTTGGAATCTTTTTATATGCAGTAAATGAGATAACTCAAGAGATTAAAGAAGCATTTCCAAGTTCCAGACAAGTTTCCTCTAGTTAACTTTTGCACTTTCCCTGATTACTGATTCCAGAATAGCATGACTTACTCCTCGAGTCAACCCCTTTTACTCAATAGTCAAGTATTGTTGACTTAATAGTCAAAATAGTAACCTTGTTATTCTTAACCCTGGAGACCCACTGTGACTTCCCATCTGTGTTCTAAGGCTTTATCTGACAGTTGTTTGTCTGATAGGAACACAGGGGGCAGAAAGATTCCTGAGAACCTACAAGATCTCAGAGAAAGAGTTTCCCCCTCCCCAAAGCATTTGAACCTATGGGAACTAGATGTTTCTTGAGAAGCATTAAGGTTTGAGGTTAAAAGATTCCACAAAGGAGACAAAGATTCATGAATTAATCTACCAGGTTAATTGGGAGCAGACTGAAAGTGTGTTTGGTGGTGGGTTAAAGCAAAGGACACAGGAATAAACAAACATGTATACAACTCTCAAGTATAGGTAGCCATCTTTTTAAGTTTCTGTAAGGTTGAGGGTATGTCTGAGAGTTTCAGAAGCATACATGAACACTTGCTATTTCTTACAAAAGGACCCAACACTCCCTAGTTTCTAAGCATCAAGAACTTCTGAGAGAATGAATATAAAATTTTAAACACTGATCTTCATCTTTGCTCAGCAAGAGTCACACACATGTAACTTTATGTTGCTTTTTAGTTTCAAGACTGCCTATCAATTTTCCCTTGTTCAATGGTATAGAATGTGTCTAATGGAGTCAAAAAGAGGAAAAAAGAGGAGATGCTGGAAAATCTTCACGCTTGATTTAAATAATTAAAAACTGACTGCAAATGCGTAAAATAACCAAATTCAACATGACTTTGTGTTTCTCATCTGAGACTTCCAAGTCCCAGAACAAATTTTAATTAGCACAGGATCAATTTTCCTTTGGACTTTAGGTAAATGCTAACTTTTTTTCTTTTATGTAATGAAGTGTGTAGTCACTGAATGGCATGATCAAGAATAAGCAGTAAGCAAATATATGGTAACATTCCCCAAGACATGGGTCTCTGGCAAGACCCCATTAACTAGATGAATCATCTAGGTTATGGGCCCTTTTGTTGATGTGATGACATTCTGTGAGAAATGTCTAAACCTGCACCCTTTTGCACATATTTGGAGGTTGATGGACCTCCTACAGAGCAGACTGTTTCATGGATATCACTCAAGCAGAGAACTCTGATTAATGTGTTTGGGATCACTAAGGGATCGTGTCATTGAAAAGAATACCTTTGGAAATGATACACTGTCATTTTTGTTTCAAGTTGGCTGTGGAATCCATTGAACTAGGTCTTGACATAAGAGAATCACAGAATTTTAAGAGATCTATCCCCACTGAATGAGAACCAACTTCCTCATTCAATACTGCAGGATTTCGGATATAATATCAAATTTGGTTAACCCAAAATAAACAAAGGAAAATCAAGCTTTATGCAAGCAAATGGTTGTCCTATTGACAAGATGGATGGACACAGGTCTCTTTTGGTGCCCTTTTTATATCCAATGGCACCAACCCCAGTCACTAAATCAAAACATAATTTCATTTGTGAGCAGTAGGCAGGTCGTCAGTAAACATCTGCTTAGAAAATAGACATTCTTTGTTTGTAACAGTCTATGATGACAATGCAGCAGCTTCATGGTTCCTATTTAGGAGCCAATAAATTGTCCAATTTTGACAGTTAGAAGCTTGGTAGTGGGGTGCCAAAAAGCCAAGATACATAAAAATCAGGAGATAGACAGAGACATGTGTTGGAAATTAAAAGTCTACATTCTATTTGGAAAATAAAATTCAGTAGCTTCCATGTTTATTTGCTTTTTCCAAAAAGCACGAAATCAATTTTTTTCTATTTGAAAAATGTCTCTGTTACTTATGGAAATATAAAATCCCACAGTGCATCAAAGACTGAGCATGGGGAAAAAAACTGAACCAACTTTCTCTCAGAAGCCACTGATGGAAATAAAAGGGTCTAAATGAATTAATACTAAACAAGAGTTTTCCATTTATTTCTCTTTTATTACAAGGTGGAATTACTAATGTTGGAAAAAAAGACTAAAGTGATGTGTTTACCCTGATAGCATCCCCTTAATGAGAGCTGCTTCTAGAAGCTAATGAGCTTTCATAGCAAACTGCTGAGTACATCTAGATATTAGGGTTAAAAGCCCATCTTATGGTAAATTACTCTAGACTCTAATTTGGCAAGAGTAAATGATTTGTGGTCCAAGTGGGGATTTGGTGCCAAGTTCCTAATTTGGGCTGTATACAATATTTCAAGACCAACTTACATTAGTATCAATTTACAAATGAGTTATGTGTAAGCAACTGAATCATACAACAACAAAAAATATGTATTAAACTTCTCTGTGATCACTTTTTAGTTTTATTCACTCAGTGGTTTGTTAAGTTGCTGAAGGAATTGATGGGGGAGATATTATTGACTTTTCATGTATCTTCATGATCATCTATTGTTCTCTGAGTAGAATGCCAGTTCTGAATAGTAAAAGAGATGTGAAATTTAGTTGCAAAGAAAGTACCCTGGTGGCAGATTACCTGGATGGAATCCACCTTTGCCAAGTTCTAAATAACTTGGCTATCTGGGTAAATTACTTAACTCTCTGGGCCTCAGTTTCTGCATCTGCAAAATAAGAATCAAAATTGTGCTCACCTCCCAGGGATGTTGTCAGTATTAAATAAGATAAGCCATTTAAGTATGTAGCACAGTGCCCAGCACATAGCTAATGTTCAGTAAGTGTTAGCTATGACATTGTTGCTTCTAATGAAGAAGAAGAGAATGATGAGATAGGAGAAAGGGATTAATAACGAGGGTGGAGGTGATATTTCCTGAGCATGTCTCCATCAGATTGATGCTTTCAAATATATAGATTTAGAGAATACTATAAAACAATAAAAATGAACAATGGACATTACTAAGTGAAATGCACAGTCCTTTCTACAGTTTACAACTACAGGCACATAGACATGGGAGCACACATCTTCAACAAGTTTCAAGATGTTAAGATTGAAACTACCACTCTCAGACCTACAGAAAGGAAAGGCTCTGGTCTTTAAAGTTGACCAGGATAAATGAGTTGTTTTAGGTACTCAGTCAACCAGTGTCCTTGCTCATTTATTTGTATCACCTTTATAGACATCATTTAAAATTACCCCACCAGGAAGCCTGACAACCCTGATAAGCCAAGAAAGACAGGTCCAGTCAGCCTGGTTCCTTGCTTAGTGGCAACTATTCTCCTCCCAGAGTAAAGTACAGTTAAAGTGAAAAGAAAAGAAAACACAGCTACATCTTTGCCCGCGAATGTGTCAGTTGATGTACATACAGCCCTTATACTCTGGTCAACCTTGGAACACTGTCTCTAGGCTACATCCTCTGCTGTTCTTCCAGATCTCAAATGGAAATACCATCAGGGAATTGGAGAGAGAAAGGAGAGTGAATTCAGGAGGTGTATCTGTCTGTTCAAACCTTTGTATATAGCCCCTTCATTAAGCTCTCTCCCAACAGCCCTACTGGAGTAGCTGTGGTCTCCCTGCTGGAACTGAGTATTGTACTCATGGAGTAAAGACCCCCACTCTGGTTGGGGTATGTGTTTTCCAGTACAGCACAGCCCAGTCCCCAAACCCACTACCTACTCCAGCTGCACATCAGTCCGCAGCAATTATTTACCGTAACAAGGCCCTCTCCACCCCTGTGAACTTGTGCTTATAAAGCCTGTCTTAGAATTAGGGAAGTGACTTCTACAAATGGTGCTGAGTAATTCAGATATTACCCAGGCCACATTAGAAAGGTTGACCCGCATTTATGGCTCACCTGCCATCATCCCTTCAGCTCAAACATCAATTGCCTTTGAAATGATGGTTGGGGAGTAATAACCAGAAATATAATCACCTCATCAAATTTCAAGAAAACCTGTAGAAAAGCACAGTGACAAATTTAAGAAACAGTCTGGGGGAAAAACAGAAAGGCTTTCATCTGGTGCATGAATATTTTAGATAGTGTGGAAAGAGCTTTGAAATCAGACAGACCTGGGTTCTAATATTAGCCTACCAGTGGGATAAGTCCTACAAAACACTTAATCACTTTGATGCTCTTGTTTTCCAGATTTGTAAAATGGAGACTGTAACACCCCCTCCATGGGACTATTAGTCACATTACATAAAATGAGCTTACTAAAGTAACCTGGTGTCCAGTAGACAGTCAGTAAAAGCTAGTCTCTTTTCTTTCACGGTTCTGGTTCAGACTGAGTCTGCATTTGCTTTTACTTGTAGTTTAGTCATCAGACAACATTTTCTCAATTCAGAGCTACATGGGGCAGATAATGTCTGATGACGTTAGAAGGCTCAATAACATATTTAATCTGGACCCATGGTGGTAACACAAGTGACCACCAAATGCACATGAGCTACGCTCATGATAATGCCAGCTTACACCAGCAATAAGGACACCAAGCAAATGTCTTCTGAGAAGGCTACGGTCCTTTGTTAGACTTCAGATCTAAAGAAATTCTACTGAAGGGTAAAAAGCACAAGCATGAACACACGGCCTTTATAAATTGCACCATGATTCGCTAGTCTTAGAAGTAACAGATACATCTTAAACATTAAATTGAATTAGTATATGAATCTGAATCTAAGTTAGTTTTTTTCCCCTTACCTAAACAAGTAAATAATAATCTTTATCTCCTCTCCTCAGGTGGGATGGAGGAAGCTTTTGCTTTATAATTAAAAAGTCCCCTGGATACCGGGAAGGTATAAGGTTTAATCCCTTGCTCTCTTTCAGATCCATTGATAGTAGTGCCTGAATTGGCATGAGACGTTTTCTAAGGTTTTAAGAGCATCCATGGATGGGATTGGATGTACACTATGCCGGGCTCATTTGGAAGAAGCAAAAGATTGCAGGATGCCTGTCCCCAGTGGGTGTTCAGTCTGGTTGGGATGGGCAAACCCCCACATATGACACCAGTAGAGCTGAAGTTCAGCCAGCACACATAAGCACAACTACTGTATATACACTGACATACATCTGTGCCCTTAGATAAAAAGCTGCCTCTCAGAGGACACTGAGTTCCCTTGCCTTCCTCTTAGATCCCACAGAACCTCTTTATAATTCAGCAACTGAAATGGTAATATGTGTCACAGCAGAGATACTCCAGGAACCCACTGCAGCCACTAGGAGCAGTGTCCATTCTGATTTAACCAGATGTTAATGCATTTTGAATATCACCCCCTGCAATCATTATGGAATGCTTAAAACCAAAATATACAAGTGAATATGAGTAGTCAAAAATATAACCTGAATTGATAATTTATGAGAAAAATAACACCAAAAAATGCACTTTTCAAATGTAAGTATGTAAATTCTACAACACCTGGGACCTGTCTGTCCTTCCCTGTTGAAACCACAGCTCCTAGAGAGCTAGTTGGCCACAAGAGGGATTTAGTTTCCGGTTGTTCAATAAATAACTAAAGAAATGGAATTATTTAGGGAATGCATCCTGGGGAGGGGCTGAACATGGTTCTAAAATGAAGAGGTAAACAGGAATTGGAATAGAGAATGCTAGATAAGAACTCTACATTAGACCTCCAGGTGCCTATGTACTCCTGCTACACATCCATAGGGGGCAGTAGAGACTAAAAAGGGATAGGTAAACCCCCATATGTGAGGGAAAAACCCCATCAAGTTCCAGGATGAGTCAGAGAATTGAGTCTACAAATGCTTTGCTATTTATTAGCTGTTTCCTTTAGCTGGCCACTCTATCTTTCAGAACTTTTGTGTCCTGTTGGTAAAATGGAGACATGACCACCTCTGCTCTAGGAAGCTCCCAGATTCAATCAGAAGATACATGTGAGGAGCCTGGCACAGAGGGAGAAGTCACTAGGCTGCAAGTTTCAAGAGGACAATGGCCTGTACATTCTGATCACTGAATTATATCCCAGGGCCCATAAGTATTTTTGAAAAAAAAAAAAACAAAAAACAAAAACAAAAACAATAGCCACATAGCCATAATAAAGTATCGAGCTGATTACAAACTGAATAAATGAATGGTGACAATTGTTTTCATTGTATCAATATTAAGCAAATAGGGCCACAATCTGTTGGGATGCCCACAAAATCTATAAACATGGAGAGTTAGGAATTAGGCACCTTTTATGGAATGAGTGAAGGAGGTCATCAGGATCAAGGACAGAACCTGGCAGAGGAAAGTCAGTTCATGACCACAGCTGTTGTCCTCCTGGTAGGTGTCTGAAGAGGGGATCAGGAGCCCAGAGGTGGACTTTGGTGAGGAATGGGTCAATGAGGCGGCCGTTAAAGGTAAAGGGTCTACAGATAACCTGCTCTGTTCCTCTCTTTACTAACCGTATGGTCTTGGGTGCATGCTACGCCTAAACCTCCATTTCCTCACCTGTAAAGTGGGGATAAAAGGGCATTTGATAAAACAATGTGGCCAGTACACAGTGATGAGACTTCAAAAATGGTAGGCCTCATTCTTACAGACAGATGATGACAATCTGAGGTTCTCTGATGCCTTGAGGCCCAGACTGATCCTAACTTGTCACCTACCTGGCCTTTTCAGCTTTCCTCCCTGCTGCCCCTCTCCTTAGTTTAGGTTGCTAACCAACTATGGGGTTAAAAGAGGGGGTCCACTGAGGCTAAAATAGGCACAGACCTTCCATTTCCAGCCCCTGGGAAAACTGTCCTTGAACGTGGGCTCTCAGATAAGAAGCTAAATATGCCAAGCAGATTAGAAAACTGGAAAATGATTCCTCCTTGCAGGCTGGAAAAGCCTTTGGTGAAAGGATGTGTGAGTCCTTTGGAGATGAGTTTGCAAATCAAACACCAGCAGAGAAGGTTAAGGAAAGAGAAAGAAGGCGTGCCTTCTTCACATGGGACAAGTGCTTGTATACCGTAAGAAAGGAACAGAGAACACTGACACTAGAAGGAATCAGTGAAATGGTTTTCTAGACCATTCCACAGCCATATTTTAGTCTTGAATCTTAGAAACAAATTGCTCTTCTGTCCATACAGGAGGTAAGAGGGAGTTTACATATTCTATGAGGGAGGAATTCAGGCAGAAGAATCAACCTCAAAGGAACTGAAGTAGGAAAAATTGGTTTAAATTATTCTACAACTTTAGAGATAAAATATCATAAGAGCTTGAAATGAAAACTATAGTTTTTGAAATATTAAGGCTGAAGGGATATTATATTTATAGGGTGTTTGGCTAAGGTATGACAACATAACTATTCATTTCAGTCAAAGAGAAATTAAGCCTCCGTTTGAGAAAAAGGAATTGGATTCAGTATCATCAAATATATTTTAAAGTTAACAAAATGTGCCTGGTGTTAGGGGTCAGATGTGAAACTTTTAAACAATTACTTTATGTTGTTTATCAGCCAACCCTAGTCTCTGAAGAGGAATGTTTGAAATGATTCTCTACCCCACCCCCAGATTTCTCTCTCGGGAGAAAAATAAAAAATAGTTCCCTGATGTTCAAATGATTTGAACCTGATTCACAGTGTTCTCAAGAACAACAAAGGGGATTACTTCACTGAGATGAAGACTTTGCTGGGAGGGTCTCCATTCCCTTCCTGAATTCTCCCAGTAAAAGCTACTGCCATTCAAGGAGCTTGGGCAGACTGTTTGATCTGGGTTATTTCAATCCACCAAAGGCCTCGTAGACTTACTGAAAGCCCCTCACCACTACCCTAGGCTGTCCCTTCTTTTCTTAACTCCAAGAGGAAAACTCTGAGAAGCCCACCTTCTGCATAAATGGTTGCCCAGCGATGATGCTGCCATCACTAAGCCTTCTAATCTCTTTCCCTCTGAGGCCTCTCACAGAATTAAAAAAAAAGGTTTGGGGAGCAGCCCTGTTGATTTCTAGCATCCTCAGTAGCACAGAAATCTACATAACAGACAAGAGAAAGGAGGCTGTGGAGAATAAAATGAGTGATACCAGAGTTTGCTCTGTTACTATATTGGGCATAAAAATACTTTCAGGGTTTTGACTTTTAAATGATGCGGCCCAGTAGGGGTTCACTGAGCACAGGGCAGACTGACACGGAAATAAGAATAATCATTCAGGAGAATGGTCTTTGAAACTTGAGGTACCGAACTCAATTGGATAATGAAACACTGGGAACTCCACAGGGTATTTTTTCACCTCTATAAAGAACATTCAATTAAATGCTTTTTCATTTGGACAGAAGAGGTGGAGTTCCCCACCCCCCACCCGCCCTTTTCCACAGAAAGTATCTTCTTGGCTCCTGGCCCCATTTTTTTTTCCTGCTTTTTATTGCCTGTTTTTACCCTCCCTGTGATCCACAATGCCTAAACACCCTGCCTCCTTGCAGGTTGATGGAAATCCCCCATGTTGCCCTTGGAAGTGCTCATTACCAAGGAGAGACACAATGGCCTCACTGGGTGATGCATTGGCGATACTTCCAGAGGCTTCTGGTGCCTCCATTTCATGGGCCACTTGCTTAGCTGCTTCGGAAATGCCTTAGTGCTATGAAGGCTGCATTTAACTTAGCCATCTGTGAATAACTCCATCAGGGGCAGATTCAAATCCAAAGTCAAGACTGCTTCCTGGCCAGAATGTCATCTTGTCCATACAGGCCAGCAAGAATGATTTCCTGACATATAGTCCAACATTGTCACCCCTCTCTTGGGAGCCCTTGGGAGCATGCCAAGCATTACATGTGGACTTTCTTACAAATCAATTAGTACTTGGCACTTTAGAGTCTGCAATGATGTCACACAGCCTATGTGTAGTCAGACATTGGGCGATGATTTCAAAATTAATGGTCAATGGACTAGGCAAGGTATACATTTCTTTCCTGGAGTGTGACAAGATAAGAGCAATACAGGAAATGGATAAAGCATTCCTGAGGGCCTTGTGGATGAGGCCAATCAACTCCCATTGATTAAAGGTCTGCGGTGCCAGATTTTGTGCTTGGTGCTTTTGCTTGGAGCTTAGCACAATGGCATAGGAGACAGGCTTCTTTCTTAAGGATCTTATAGTTTAGTGGAGTAGTGAAAGCAGAAGGGGATCTCAACCTGGAGTCAAGGACTTGGAGAGAACTTACAAAGATGCTTAGGGAGAGCAGAGGCCTGCAGAATTGTACATGCACTGAGTTTACATTGATGGGAGTGCACACACATGCGTGCACTTGTTTTCTGGGTTATGGACCCATGGCTTTTATTAGATTCTAATAGAAATATATGACAACCCCCCACAATGACTTGTCAGGTTTTGAGGATGGTGTTTAATGAATGAATGAATGAATGAGTAAGTAGTAATGTCCATGCTAGGAAGGGCACACAGCCTGCCTGACATGGGTCATGTGATTCCAGGACAGAGGGGCAAACATCTTTTATCTGAGAAAGTGATTATAAAACTTCAAGAAATTGGGGAAACTTCAGAGCTAACTGACTCAAGTAAAGAAAACTGAGAAAGTCAAAATAAGGAGAGCCTGTATATAGGTATAGTCAAGCCAGAGTAGGTACCAAGTAGTAAGAGAACAGAGAGATAAAGGGTCAGGAGCAATAGTTCTTTTATCTAAGTCAGAGGACAGTATGGAAGGATAGTGAGCAATGGAAGATGAAGGGAAGGGTGTGAAGGAGATCTAACAGCTTAGGTTTGGCATCAGTCTGCTTTGAGTTCAAATCCTGCCTCTACTCTGTTAGTTTCTCTTTGCTTAGTTTCCCCAACTGCAAAATGAAGACACAGCATTGCCTCCTCAGAGGGTCATTGAGATGAGTAAAATGAGAGAATTCATATGAAGCACAAAGCTAATACTCAAAATGGGGCTTTGGTGAAATTCTAGGGGAGGACGGGATCCCCTTAAAGAGTCCATTAGAGTGGACACTTGCTCCTATGATGTCATGCCACTTAAGTGTTCCCCAAATCTATTCACATTCATTTTTGTTTCTTCTCCATTCTTACTCCTCCTATGTCGTGCTTGCAAGATATTGCCTATTGAACTAAATTGAATCTTCCCTTATATTAAATCAAAGCCTCCACACTTGAAATTTCTCCATTTACCTTTGAGAAGATGATTACTTTCCTGATAGAGAATTACTAGGAAATTGATGAGGTAGAAGAATATACTCAACTCTCCATTTTGACTGCTGCCCCTCAGCTTCACCACCATCCTGTCTGCAGCAACCAATCCCTGTTGATTCAGCCTCTGATATGTGTATTTCCTCTGCAAGTCAATCCACAAGCAACTGTCCTCACCAGGTGTCACTGAATGATCATAGTTGTCATGTAATGGATCTCCTAGTTTTCAGTTACTCTTTTCTAGTTCTCCACAAAACTGTGGACAATTAATGAGCCTATGTCACCAGTTCACATGAAGTCCTATGAAAACACTGTTCCATGTAGGGCCTCCCTGGTGGTGCAGGGGTTAAAGACACAGTGCCATCAAACTATCACCAGCCACTGCAGCATGAGTGATGCCCAGCAGGCCAGGGAGCAACCCACATGGCACAGCAGACCTCTCCTGCTGTACCCGCTGCTCCCCTCAGCAGTGTATTTCAGTAGATCTGCCTGTTCTGCTCCCCACTCTGGTGAATTCTCTCACCTGCTGCAACTCTGGCTTATACCCTAGTTCTTGTATGCATAAATAAATAAATATTAAAAAAAGAAACACTGTTCCTTATAGAATAAAGAACAAATTCCTCACACAGCAATCAAGGCCTTTCATTCTGGCCCAAATGGATTTTTTGATACTGCTTTTCACCACAATTCTCCATGTGTTCTGAAACCAACCAACCAACAGTCATTCTTTCAGGGGCCACATGCCTATACAGTTCATGCCTGGGACACCCTCTTATCAATGGTCAGCTACCAAAATAAACCAAAATAAAACATCTACTCTCTCTCGCTCTCTCTCTCTTTCTCCCTCTTCTCCTTAGCTACCAAGCACTTGGATCTTGGGTCTTTATTATTTATTAATTAATAGCTAATGCTTATTTTTCCCTTCTCCCTCTAGATATTGTCTCATTGAGTCAGGCACTGCATCTTACTTAGTTCCATTTTTTCCTTTAATACCTGGCTCAGTGTCTTGCATGAAAGATAATCAATACATAATTGACAAATCAGTTAAGATGAGTCTAAGTCCCATATTTGATTAATGGCATATTGTCTAAGCTATTGGTTGGCAAGGTGTGGTCTGAGGACCCCCAGGATTTCCTGAAACCTTTCCAGTAAGTACATGTGGTCAAAATGATTTTCAAAATAATTCTTAGCTATTAATTGCCTTTTTCACACTTATCTCCTCACTAATGTACGGTGCATGAAGAACTAATTTTTAGGGTTTCAGATTTCACATTTCAACGAACTTTTAAGAAACTAACACTTTTGGAATACGGAGGAAGAAACTCCATATTTATCTTAAAAGAGTACTAAAATGTGCATCCCTCTTATAAGCACAGTTCTGTGTGAGGCATTTTCTTCACAATCTTCAACCAAAACAACAGAGCACAACAGACCAAATGCTAAAACAGATGAGAGAACCTTGCTAACTTCCAGTAAGTCATTCATTAAAGAGATCTGCAAAACTGCAAAACAATGTGAGGCATTATTTACAGCATCTGCTTGTGGGAGCAGCCCAATGGCCACAGGTAAATGATTGGATCAAGGAGGCCTGGGTGTAGACACAATGGAATCCCACTCAGTCATCAGGAAACATGAGCATAGCCATTTACAACCAAATGGAAGGATTCTGAAGAAATGTACTAAAGCAAGTAAGAATGACAAAGCAGGCAATTTGAAAAAGTAAAATATTTACAGACATTAAAAAGCACTGTGAGGGCTCTGAGATTAAGAAGGAATGGGAGAGAGGGACAAGGGAATATAAAAGATGGTGGTGGTTGGTGGCCCAGGCGGTTGTGTGCCGCACCGTGAAGCTGTCCGCAGCCTCTGCAGCGCCAGTTTGATCCCTGCCGGCCGGCTGGCGAGGGTCCCACATGGCGCCGCAGACCTCTCCTGCCACGCCCGCTACTCCCCTCAGCAGTGTATTTCGTCTGTCTGCCTGTTCTGCTCCCCGCTCTGGCTCTGGTGAATTCTCTCACCCTCCCATGCTTCTGACTGTACACAGTGCTTGAATAAATAAATAAATAAATAAATAAATAAATAAATAAATAAATAAATAAATAAATAAATAAATCTTAAAAAAAAAGATGGTGGTGGAAAAGTAAAATAATGCTGCTCTCTTTATTATCATTTCCTTGTCTTGGAAAATACACCCCTATTCACAAAAATGTAATTTATGCTAACCTTTAATGGATTTGTCATTATTTTTAAATATATGAATAAGTATGTATGTAAAGTTTTCTCAGTTTTCGTTGCAAATTTGGTAACTATAAGTAGATAAAGTCCACATAAACAAAAGGTTTTAGAGTTCTCAATTATGTTTAAGATTGTGAAGGGATCTTGAGATCAAAAGATTTAAGATTCACTTCCTGAGCTTTGAATGAAATACCAGATCTCTGTAAGATGCTTTTAGGTGTTTTGTGGGGGGAAAACTGGGAGTCGGAGGCATATTGTTATTGGTATGGGAAATGTTAAATAAAGTTAAACTTTTTTTTTTTTTTAATGGAGGTAACATTGGTTTGCAATGTTGTTTGTGATTTAGAGGTACAGGGTCTCCCTGCTCACTTGTTATTACCACACCACACTCACCACCAAAGCACCCAGAGTCCATCCCCACAATCCATTTTGTCCCCTTCTCACTTTGTTTTCTCTCCTCCCCCTTTGGTAGCCTCAGTTCTGCAGTCACATTTCTAGGGTTTGTTACTGATTTGGCTTTAGCTGATCCCTTGTGTTGTTACTCTATGTTCTACATATAAGTGATACTATCCAGTATTCTATAACCTCTGAAAGCCTTTATTTCGCTAACATTCTTTATAAATATCTAAGGGCACTGCGTGGGTTTTCCCTTGCTGAAATAGATTATCACAAAAGTAGCTGCTTAGAACAGCGCACATTTATTTTCTTGTAGTTCAGGATTCCCATCACAGCTTACAGGGGCTCTCTGCTTTAGAGGCTCACCAAGCTGCTATCTGGGTAACCACTGAGCCTGAGGTTTTATCAGACACTCAACTAGGGAGGATCACTGTCAGGCTCCCTTAGGTGCTGGCAGGATTCATCTCCTAGTGGTTGTGAAACTGAAGCTCTGTTTTCTTGCTGGCCCTTGGCCAGGAGTTATGTTTAGCTTCGTGCTAAGAGGCTTCCTGGGCCCTTTCCCTGTTTACAGGTTCTCTGCAGCAGGCAGCTCACGTCTCTAAAGCCACAACTGGGCCCTCCAGTCTGTTACCACGGCATCTCAGACAGCAGAGTGTTATGACAGACGTGCATCCACTGCTTTTTCCATTATCTATTGGCTACAAGCAAGTCACAGATCCCTCCCACCCTCAGATGGATGCAATGATAGTGGGTGTGGCATGTAAGACAGAAATCACATGGGCCTCATGTCTGCCACAGGAACAACCTATGCTTCGCTCTCAGTTACCTGACCAGACACTTTTTCTGTGTGCCTATTCATATGCCAAGAAGCCCTGTGCGAGAAAAGTCGATCTGAAGATTTTAATTAGACATATTACATCTTCCAGAGGTATTTTATAAGAGAAACAGAGACAGAGACAGAGAGAGAGAGAACTCTAATTTTAAACTCCCCTGTTCAGTACACACCTAGCATTTCAGAAGTGCCTAGATGAGGAAGCAACCCTTCGTGTCACAGCGAGCAGCAGCTAGAGACAACATTCCCCCTCTGTGGAGATGGGGCTGTTCTGAGACAGAGGGAACACCAAAGCCTCTTCAGACAGGTTGTGCAGGTGGAATGGAGCTCAAGCTTAGGACCAGGGCTACAGAGGATCTCAGAAGCTGAAAACCGGCTTAGATGAGACCTAAGATTCTTACAGGGGGGAAGAAAGCATAGAAATAAACCCACAGATTTATGTTCAACTAATATTTGACAAAGGAGCAAAGAATATGCATTGGAGCAAAGAAAGTCTGTTCAATAAATGGTGCTGGGAAAACTGGGTCGCTACATGCAAAAGAATGAAGCTTGACTACTACCTCACACCATACACAAAAACCAACTCAAAATGGATTAAAGAACTAGACATAAAACCTGAAACCATAAAATACATAGAAGGAAATATAGGCGAAACACTACGTGATTTGCACATCAAAGACATCTTTACAGACACATCACCCAAAGCAGTGATAGTGAAGGCAAAGATAAACAGCTGGGACTACATCAAATTAAAGAGCTTCTGCACAGCAAAAGAGACAATAACAAAAACAAAGAGAAACCCCACCAACTGGGAGAACATTTTTGCACACAACACTAATGATAAAGGATTGATCACAAAAATCTGCAAAGAGCTGATGAGACTCAACAACAGCAAAGAAAATAATCCAGTCAAAAAATGGGCAGAAGAGCTAAAAAGAAACTTCTCTGAAGAGGAAATGCGAATGGCCAACAGGCATATGAAAAAATGTTCAACATCACTTGTCATCAGGGAAATGCAAATCAAAACTACCATGAGATACCATCTTACACCAGTGAGAATGGCACATATTAAAAAAACTAGCAACAACAAATGTTGGCGAGGGTGTGGAGAAAAAGGAACTCTCCTGCACTGTTGGTGGGAGTGCAAACTGGTCCAACCACTATGGAGAGCTGTGTGGAGATTTCTGGACCTACTAAACATAGAGCTTCCATATGATCCAGAAATTCCACTCCTAGGTATTTACTCAAAGGACACAGAAACATCAATTCCAAAGAACACCTGCACCCCTATGTTTATAGCAGCACTGTTTACAATAGCTAAGCTTTGGAAAAGCCCAAATGCCCAAAAATAGATGACTGGATCAAGAAGATGTGACACATATACACCATGGAATATTACTCAGCATTCAAAAAAGATAAA
Source organism: Talpa occidentalis (assembly GCF_014898055.3). NCBI lineage: Eukaryota > Metazoa > Chordata > Mammalia > Eulipotyphla > Talpidae > Talpa > Talpa occidentalis. The sequence continues at coordinate 19,021,724 of NW_023601754.1, read as the reverse complement.
CACATGCAATTTGCAGCAACATGGATGGCTCTGGAAGGGATCATGCTCAGCGAAATAAGCCAGAAAGAAAAAGAAAAATACCGGATGGTCTCACTCATAGCAGGAATCTAGAAAACTTAAATAAGGGACCAGGAAAATGAATAACTGTAAGAAAGTGAAAATCAAAATCAACAAAAATCTATGAACCAGAGACACTTTTGGGGGAGTGGGTGGAGGGAGGGGAGGGATTGGGGTCAAAATGGGGGGGGTTGAAATTGTATGGGGAATATAAAAATAAAATTTATTATAAAAAAAAGAAAGCACTTAGTTCTGTGTTATGCACATCAAAATTCTATTTTTCAAATAAATTATGACCCAATACTCTCTTCATTAAAACAACAAGAAAGAGTAGATTGCCCAGGTGAAAACAGGATGGCTTACCCACTGGTCCTTCCAGTTACTGCAAAATGTACTCTGAAATGATTTTTCTTGGTCTGCGCTTCCTCAAACTGAAACTCTGGAGGTGTAGTGTCCTGTCAGAACCACACTATGAGGGCTGCACCACTCATTCTCCAGACACCTCCTTAATGGAGTTCAAAGAGCTCCTCAGAGGTGACCTCTGTCTCCCCATAGGAGATACCCTCCAGCATCACCTTAATAAGACCCTCTCTCATGAGAGCACAATCACTGTCATTAACTCCCAGCTTAGGGACTCAGACTGAATTAGCTCTTTGTGTAATTAGAGAAGCACTTACATTTTGTGACATCCTAATTTTTGTAACCACACGGAAATGGAACAACCAACAGCCCTTCTAAGACACCTTGATAGTGAGGTGGGGTGTGAAATCCTCAAGATACAAGGAAGAAGGTGGGAATGAACCTTTTCAACAAGAATCAAGTAACCTGAACTCCTTAGCTCAAAAGACTTAAAGGGAAAATACTCAAAGCCACACAAGAAACCTTTGTTGGAACCTAGACTCAAGCCCAAAAAAGAAACATGTAATTGACAGCCTGGTGGGAGATTCGACCTGGAAGCTCACCTCTACCTGTGTCCAAACCCTGCCCATGTTCTCGCCAACATCCCCTACAAAAGTTGATCCAAAGGCTTAATGAGCCAAAAGGCATTAAGAGTCGAGCATGTGAATAATGCTACGGATTCCTGTTTCTTTAATTGGAAGCAAATAGCATCACCTGGGCTCCACAGCCCAGGATCCGTCCTGCTCTTTGTCACGCGGCACACTAATGCACCCCGTTCCTAAGAGCCTGGCAGGAGAGGAAGACATTAGCTGCGAGATCTGCCGGCTTCTGCCAAATTCACAAACGCTGGCAGCTAAGCCTATAGATAGAATGAGGGGTAATTTCATGCAAATGCTCTGTGCTATTCCCTGAGCTCCAAGATTAGAGATGTCAGAAAATGTAAGCGCGCCTCTGGTTAATAACACAAAGGACTAATTCAGTCTGAGTCCCTAAGCTGGGAGTTAAAGCACAGCAGTTGTGAACTTGTGAAGGGAAGGTCTCCTTAGGGTGATGATGGAGACGGCCAGGTATGTGCAGAGGCCATGGTGGGGTACGCTGAGCCAACGTATGAGGGTCAACTCTGAATCATATTGAGGTGCTATGGAGAGGACACACATGGCTCTCGGGCTTGGCCATCTCCCAGTTATCGGCTGGAACTGTGGGCAGATGTACTGGACAGGAGAGAGCATACAGGCTGCTCAGAGAAGGCCATTCAAGCCAAGCTAAGGCTGCTGGGTCTGAGAACAAATCTGGCAGACATGTAGAAAGGATACACCTCACTTCTCTTCCCTTTCTGGGAGAGACACTTTGGTTCCTAGATATCTCTCCTAATTTATTGGACACATATTTCGTCAGCATCTCTCCCACATTTCTCCTTTTTTATGCCCCAGATGACATTTGGCCAGAGTCTCCAGAGGGCATTGGTTTATTATTTAAATAGGTTACTTCTGGGAGGTGATTTTCAATCTTGCAAAAGGTATGTACCATTCAGACACCTCCTATTTATTTGGTCCTCATTATAGCACAGGAATTATGCATCAGGCTTGGATTTTCCGACTTTAATTTTCAGATTATCCTGAAACACTGATGATGTATTTTCAGATTGAAAGCACACATGCACATAAACCTCCTCTCTCCATCTCCCCCTTAACAGTCACAGGAATATGCTTTGATTCCTAATTTTCTAAAACAAAGAATATAAATTGTCACCAGTTAGAAACCCATGGGTCATATTGTGGGTTCTCACATTTCTAGAATAGGATGTAAGATTATAGAGAGATACACATTAAATCAGACAATACATATTATTAAAATCAAGAGAATGGTTAGTCATTTATTTGGATGCTGACTTGGGATAGGGTCCCGTCCACTTCCACTGGAGAATCCCTTTAACCTTTCTGTGCAACAGAACTCCCTAATTGTTTAATTAATAGTAATTCTTACTTTTTAGGCTGTTGAACATTAAGAAAGGTGATGTAATCAAAGTTCAATAAATAAAACCTAAACTATTCTTCTTTGCATATATGATTAAAACCCACAGCAAAATTTCCTTGCTTATAGTATTCAGAATTTCTCTGTCATAAGATATCAGGGCGGCATTATTTCCTCCTAAATAATGAGTCAAATGGAACACGTATTTTGTTTACCCCCTGGACATATGTTCTGCTAACTTTTTTTCATTTTTGTTTTTGACAGTGTGATATATACCAGTAAATTGATCATGTCTGGCTATATAAATGGGAAAGGTGAGGAAGTCAAATCAATTATTTAAAAGTTGTTTCCAGAAGAATTCCACCTATTGGTATTTGCCTTGCCCAGACTGAGACCAGCCTTGATGGAGGAAGGTCTTTAGTAATAACATCATGGGTTCATTTTGTCATGTGAGAGAAAGGAGCTCTTTACAAGTGCATTTTATTTTATGGAGCTATCTATTCCAAATAAGTAGAGACATGACTCACGGGAAATTATGAATCCTCACATGGTTCATACCCCTGCTGATTTACAATTCTTTGAGGCCACTCACACATGAGGGATGTTTTACTGCTCAGTATTCACGACTCTTGTCCAACTACCCTTGAAAATAACAGTTTTCTGATTTGGAGGGGCACAGATGCACTACATGTGCGCCTTCGGGCATAGACATTCCCAGAAATCATTTTACACATTTCCAATGAGATAGGGTCAATTATGTCCAACAGATTATCCTGAAATATGGATTGTTTTGAGATAGATGTAAACAACATACACACATGCACACACACACAAGAGTGCACACACACACATTTCTCTTCATCCTCTTCCATACCATCATGGGAATATGCCTTGATTCCTGACTTTTCTAAAAGAAAGAAACTGTCATCAATTAGAAAGCCATGGGTGGCTTTACTGATTATCAGATTTCTAGAACAGAATGCAAAATTATAGACAGATGAATCTTGAATCAGACAGTATATGTTATTAAAAAGAGCATGATTAATTAGTCATTTGCATGGAGTGATTTGTCTTGTGCCTCTCTCCACTGGGGTTGGAGTTGCCTGCTGTGGACATCAGGTGTACTGCTCTATTATGAATACCAATCAAAGACCACACGAGTGTAGACTCAGGGTGAATAAGTTTCACCGACATCCATTTTAAACAGCTAACTTTTATTAAATAGGCCTGAAGTCAAAAAGGCCATAAATCCACAGAGGAAAAGGATAAACCGGTTATGGCTAACCTATTTCACTCTCAAATGAGCCAAGGACCAACCTGAGCCTGCATATCTGGGACCTCAGGTCCCGGCTCTTCTCCTTCCCATATATTTGTCCAATGTACCCCACCCCACTCCTCTCCACTTCAACTGCTGGCTCCCTCATCCAGATACCCCATCTGGAGGCAATAACCTTCTCACTGTGGTTCCAGTAAGGAGAACACTTTTGAAAAGCATAGCCAACCACTCCACACTGTTCCTGCAGAGGCTCCCATTGATGTGAGAAAGGAACTCTTGCCCGCTGATTCAGCCCAGGAAGACTGCTTCATTTTAAGTCACTCTGTCCTGTTCAATGTGCATCACCCCATGCCACCCTATTGGAGGAGTCTGAAATGTCCAGACTTCTCTGTCTCAGGATATTTCACTTGTTGGTCCTTCTTCTGCCAAGCCTCTACCTGGCTAAGTCTGTCTTCCTACCCCTTCACAGTTTAAATGTCACTTCTACCATCCCCGCTCTGCTCCCTGTCCCACGGGGTGGAAAATCAGCTCCCCAAGGGCTCTAGGAGAGATCTCTGGTGCCACCTAGCGACTTGACCCCAGCACAGGCTACTGAAGGAACTAGTGGCCAGCTGGGGAGTTAGCCCACACCGGGCCCCTTCTGAACAAGTAGTCTGAGCCCACAGGGAGAGCGAGCACCCACAGCCGGGGCAGACCAGGCGCGCAGAATAGTGTGCCTGAGACCAGAAGCGCAGGGAGTGTGTCCCACATCACCATTTTAGAACAGGGACATTTCTTCAGTAAAGACTACCTGCAGAAGGCTTCCTCAGGAGCCAGAGGTGAGCGGGGGAAGTTCGCCCACGCCAGACCCCCTCTGGCCTGCAGTCCAAGCCCAGAGGGGAGCAGGAACCCACCGCCGGGGCAGACCAGGCGCACAGGGGAGTGTGTCCCCACATCGGCATTTTAGAACAGGGACCTTTCTCCAGTAAAGGCTGCTTGAAACTGACAGATGACTCCTGGAAGAACCAGAGGGGAACAGAGAAGCCCACCCAAGATGCCGGCAAGTCCCAACAACACAGTGTCCCAACGCATACGGCAAATTAGAAAACAGACAGTAGGGAGGAGAAGAACCACACGCAACCTAGCAACTCTCCAGAGAAAAAGCACACCACAAAAAGAAAGCCAGCCCCCAGATTGCAACGACAATAACTTGGAAGAATTTCTGAGCCTTCCAGAAAGAGAATTTAAAATTGCCGTGATTAAAAAACTGACAGAAGTCATAAAGGAAAACAATGATAAGGGAAAAATAATCAACGATCAGAAGAATGCAATTGAGTCCCTAGAGAGGGAAAACAATGGTCAGAAGAAAGAAATTGAGTCCCTAAAGAGGGAAGTAAAAGAAATGCAGGAGATCAAAGAATTAATGGAAGAACTAAAGAATTCTGGGAAAAGCAATGAAAGCAGAATAGATGAAATGGAAGAACGAATAAGTAATCTTGAAGACACAGAAATAAAAAGAACCAAAACAGAGAAGGAAAGAGAAGTACGAAGGAAAAAGAACGAAGAAAGACTTCGGGAACTATCGGACTCCATGAGGAAAGGAAATATAAGAGTTATAGGAATACCAGAAGGAGAGGAGAGAGATGTAGGAACAGAGAAAATATTCAAAGAGATAATTGAAGAGAACTTCCCAAATGTGAAGAAGGAGCTGAAAATTGATATACAAGAAGCAAGAAGAACACCAAACTTCCACGACGAAAGGAAAAATACAGCAAGACACATAATAGTAAAGCTCCCAAGAATCCAGGACAAGGAAAAAATAATGAAGCTGGCAAGAGGGAAGAAACAGATAACATTCAAAGGAAAACCAATCAGGCTGACATCAGACTTCTCCGAAGAAACACTACGGGCAAGGAGAGAGTGGAGGGACATAGTCAACAGACTCCAAGAAAACAGATGCCAACCAAGAATACTCTATCCCGCAAAGCTCTCCTTCCTCTTTGAAGAAAGAATATGGACCTTCCCAGACAAACAGAAACTCCGGAATTTCATTGCAACTAAACCCCCACTCCAAAAAATACTACAAGGAGTTCTAAAGCCAGAACCTCAGAGCGACGAATAACAATGAAAGAAGGCCAAAAAAAAAAAAAAAAGTTATTAAAAGAATAAATAAAATCAAAGGAAAGACAAACACAATGGCAAATACAGATGTTAACATATCAATATTAACTCTAAATGTAAATGGACTAAACTCTTCAATAAAAAGACACAGAGTGGCAGCCTGGATTAAGAAACAAAACCCAACCTTTTGCTGTCTCCAAGAAACACATTTAGCTACAAAAGATAAAAATAGGCTCAAAGTTAAAGGATGGAAAACAATCCTACAAGCAAATGGACCAAAAAGAAAGCAGGAACAGCTATACTTATATCAGATAAAACAGATTTCAAACTCAAAAAGATAAAAAGAGACCCCAATGGTCACTACATTATGATCAAGGGGACAATACTTCAAGAAGAAATAACACTCATTAACATATACTCACCAAACGAAGGAGCACCAAAATATATCAGACAACTGTTGTCCTCTCTGAAAACAGACATCAGAGAAAACACATACGTAGTGGGAGACTTCAACACACCACTATCAACAATGGATAGATCAACAAGACAAAAAATAAGTAAAGAAACCAAAGCTCTAAATAAAGACCTAGAGCAATTGGGCTTAACAGACATCTATAGAACACTAAACCCCAAAAAAACGGAGTACACATTTTTCTCAAGCGCACACGGATCATTCTCCAGGATCGATCACATACTGGGGCACAAGACAAACATCAACAGATACACCAAGATTGAAATCATATCAACCATCTTTTCTGACCATGAAGGCATCAAACTAGAAATAAACCATAAAAAGAAGGCAAGGAACTTTCCTACCTCATGGAGATTAAAAACCACACTACTGGAAGACCATTGGACTAATGAGGAGATCAAAGAAGAAATTAAAAATTTTTTGAATTGAACGACAAGGAGGACACCAATATCCTAAATGTATGGGATACAGCAAAAGCAGTAATAAGAGGAAAATATATAGCAATAGAAGCTCACATCAAGAAACAAGAAAGAACGCAAAGAAACAACCTAATCTCGAAGCTCAAAGATCTAGAAAAAGAACAACAAGAAAACCCCAAAACCAGTAGAAGAAAAGAAATAATAAAAACCAAAGCAGAAATAAATGAAATTGAAACTAAAAAAACAATCCAAAAGATCAATGAAACCAAGAGCTGGTTCTTTGAAAAAATCAATAAAATAGACAAACCCTAGCCAGGCTCACAAAGGAAAAAAGGGAGAAAGCACAAATAAACAGGATCATCAATGAAAGAGGAGAAATCACAACGGACACAGCAGAAATCAAAAGAATAATCAGTAACTACTATGAACAGTTATATGGAAACAAGTTTAACAATCTAGAGGAGATGGACAAAGTCCTACAACTCTACAACCACCCAAAGCTAGATAAAGAAGAAATAGAACACCTAAACAGACCAATTACAATTAGCGAAATTGAAATGGTAATCAAAAACCTCCCCAAAAACAAAAGCCCAGGACCTGATGGATTTACAAATGAATTCTACCAAACATTCAGAGACGAATTAGTGCCTATCCTTCACAAACTCTTCCAAAAAATTGAGAAGGAAGGGACAATACCAAACACGTTCTATGAAGCCAACATTACACTAATACCAAAACCGAACAAGGACAACACAAAAAAGGAAAACTACAGGCCAATCTCCCTAATGAACACTGATGCAAAAATCCTCAATAAAATTTTAGCTATCAGAATCCAACAATGTATCCATAAGATAATTCACCACGACCAAGTTGGATTCATTCCAGGGGCACAAGGATGGTTTAACATCCGAAAATCAATCAACGTTATCCAACACATCAACAAAAAGAAATATAAAAACCATATGATAATATCAATAGATGCTGAGAAAGCTTTCGACAAAGTGCAACACCCATTCATGATAAAAGCCCTTGAAGTTCTTGGGATACAAGGAACATACCTCAACATCATAAAGGCCATCTATGACAAGCCAACAGCCAGTATCATTCTCAATGGTGAAAAGCTGAAAGCAATTCCATTAAGATCTGGAACAAGACAAGGATGTCCACTCTCACCATTGCTTTTCAATATAATACTGGAAGTCCTAGCCAGGGCAATAAGACAAGAGAAAGACATCCAAGGAATCCAAATAGGAAAAGAAGAAGTCAAACTATCACTATTTGCAGACGATATGATATTATACATAGAGAACCCCAAAAACTCCACAGAAAAGCTAATTCAACTCATCAATCAGTTCAGTAAAGTGGCAGGATACAAAATCAACACGCAAAAGTCAGTAGCCTTCCTATACACAAACAATAAATCTGAAGAAGAAGAAATCAAAAAGACCATCCCTTTTGTTATTGAAACAAAAAAATCAAATATTTGGGAATAAATCTAACAAAAGAGGTAAAGGACCTATACAAAGAAAACTATAAAACACTGTTAAAAGAAATAGAAGAAGACACAAAGAAATGGAGAGACATCCCCTGCTCATGGATTGGAAGAATAAACATTATTAAAATGGCCATCCTTCCAAAAGCAATATACAGATTCAATGCTATTCCAATCAAAATTTCAATGTCATTCTTCAAAGAAATAGAAAATTATTGATGAAATTCATATGGAATCACAAAAAACCCCGAATAGCCAAAGCTCTCCTGAAAAAAAAAGAAGGGAATGGAGGCATCACACTCCCAGACTTCAAACTATACTACAAAGCCATAATCATCAAAACTGCATGGTATTGGAACAAGAACAGACATACAGACCAATGGAATCGAATAGAAAATCCAGAAATAAACCCACAGATTTATGGTCAACTAATCTTTGACAAAGGAGCAAAGACTATGCATTGGAGCAAAGAAAGTTTGTTCAATAAATGGTGCTGGGAAAACTGGGTCGCTACATGCAAAAGAATGAAGCTTGACCACCACCTCACACCATACACAAAAATCAACTCAAAATGGATTAAAGAACTAGACATAAGACCTGAAACCATAAAATATATAGAAGGAAATATAGGCGAAACACTACGTGATTTGCACATCAAAGACATCTTTACAGACACATCACCCAAAGCAGTGATAGTGAAGGCAAAGATAAACAGCTGGGACTATATCAAATTAAAGAGCTTTTGCACAGCAAAAGAGACAATAACAAAAACAAAGAGAAACCCCACCAACTGGGAGAACATTTTTGCACCCAACACCAATGATAAAGGACTGATCACAAAAATCTGCAAAGAGCTGATGAGACTCAACAACAACAAAGAAAATAATCCAGTCAAAAAATGGGCAGAAGAGCTTAAAAGAAACTTCTCTGAAGAGGAAATGCAAATGGCCAACAGGCATATGAAAAAATGTTCAACATCACTTGTCATCAGGGAAATGCAAATCAAAACTACCATGAGATACCATCTTACACCAGTGAGAATGGCACATATTAAAAAAACTAGCAACAACAAATGTTGGCGAGGGTGTGGAGAAAAAGGAACTCTTCTGCACTGTTGGTGGGAGTGCAAACTGGTCCAACCACTGTGGAAAGCTGTGTGGAGATTTCTGGACCTACTAAACATAGAGCTTCCATATGACCCAGCAATTCCACTCCTAGGTATTTACCCAAAGGACACAGAAACATCAATTCCAAAGAACACCTGCACCCCTATGTTTATAGCAGCACTGTTTACAATAGCTAAGCTTTGGAAACAACCCAAATGCCCAAAAATAGATGACTGGATCAAGAAGATGTGGTACATATATACCATGGAATATTACTCAGCATTCAAAAAAGATAAACACATGCAATTTGCTGCAACATGGATGGCGCTGGAAGGGATCATGCTCAGCGAAATAAGCCAAAAAGAAAAAGAAAATACCGGATGGTCTCACTCATAGCAGGAATCTAGAAAACTTAAATAATGGACCAGGAAAATGAAAAACTATAAGAAAGTGAAAATCAAAATCAACAAAAAACTATGAACCAGAGACACTTTTAGGGGGGCGGGGGCGGGAGGGGAGGGATTGGGGTCAGAATGGGGGGCGGCAATTGTATGGGGAATATAACAATAAAATTTATAAAAAAAAAAAAAAAAAAAATAAATGTCACTTCTCCCCAGAAGCCCTCCCTGCTTCCCCTTCCTCTCATCCTAAAGAGTCTCTCCGGCTCCCATAGCACCCTAGAGTTTTCCCATATTGCCCTTATCATAACTGCACAGCAGTGATCATAGGTCACCTTTATAAAGAGCCACAAGCACCCTTTATTCCTTCCTAGATTCTAACTGGGTGTGTTGATGAGGCTTGCATCCTCAACTCCTAACACAATGTAGAGTTTAGAGCAGTCCCTTCATAAATGATAACAAACATAAAAGCATATAAGTCAGGTATGAACGAGACCACTGAGCTGCCCACCCAAATTGGTGCTTCTCTCTTTCTGGGCTGAACTAGATTCAACATCCCCCACCCCCTTGCAGGTGGTTGTGGGCACAGACCATAGAAAAGCTCACCTATGTGCTGCTCTGTGACATTTCTGCAATCTGGCCAACTGGGATAGCAGTGTCTAGGGTTCCATTGAAAAAAAGAACATGTCATTAAAAGGCCTGGGTTTCTGAATGATTTCAGGGGAGAAACCTTGGGACTGAAACTGCTGGCCCAGAACTATTTTGTGAGTAGGACATAAACATGTTCTATTAAATTCCTGAAATTTCAGGGTCAATTTTGTTACTGCAACTTAGCCTACCCTGGTTAATACATTAGAATAGTGATATAAGGGTTATTATTCCTGCAGATGAGTGAAAAAAAGGGTGCCCCCCCACACACGCACTCACACCTCCACCAACATATAAGTAAATCCTATAGAAGCAGGAGGGAACACAAATTGAATTTTTGACAAAGTATAATATCATGAAGAAACTGGTGCTTCTATTTAACTTCATTTGTTTCTTTCCCTTTACCAACTCATCGCCAATAGCTATAACAGCCTGATTTCCAGTGCTTCTGTGTAAAAGAGCCACCATTGCCTTTTTTATTCCTCCCTGTCTTTACATGCTGCCCTTATAATGTCACACAAAGCCTTGGGTATGGCTGAATTCCCATAGTTAGGTGGGGGGGTGGTTTCCCAAAGCAATAGAAAGTTGGCTAATCTTCACACTGAAATGAGAATCTCATCTAGCAAACAATTCCATTTAGCTCAATGCAGAACTTACTTTTGCCCCTAAGACATTTCAGGGAGAGAATCACCAGGAAGGTTTTTCAAACAAATCAAAAGTTCTCCTCTATGTCCTTGGGATCTCTGTAAAGTCATCTCGGAACTGGGGGCCCCACCTCCTGGAGGTTGCCTCTCTCAATGCCCTCCCAGCCAATCTCTAACTCAAGCTGAGTGCAAGGCAGGTTCATGCAGCTTTGCAAGCTTCTGCTGAACAAGTTAATCTAGCTGAGTTCATGACGATGCAGTCACTTACCACCATCACAGAGAGCCCAATGAGTCAGCTGGTGGTGCTAGGAGACCAGAGCATTCACCACCCCCTGCCTAGCCTGCTCTGACTGTGGAACATCCTCACCCATTAGGCGCACCTGCTCACAGAGTTGTGGGGCTTTGGGGTCTAAAAGGGAGGAAGTGAACACTCTCTGGCTCAAGCAGGGATGTCCCATGTTTCTAGAAGCCCTTTTCTTGCACAGAAATGTTCCTTGGTGTCAAACCTACTAAACTGGTACAGAACATTTTCTCATATTCAGCTACACCTGTTGTCAACAAGCATTTGCTTCAAATCTCATTTAGCTCCATAAGGAAGGAAGCTATGTGGGCTTAGGACTTTTTTTTTTTTTTTTTTTTTGGCAGTGCTGGTCCATAGCACCTGGGAAAGCATCACAAAGTCTATGTTCTTGTTAAGGAAGTGGAGTTGGCCCCTAATGGCTGCTGCATTTCAGTATCCCCTAAGGGACGCTGCATGTGGGAAAGCCATAAAGTCCCCATCCGGGCCCCTGTGCAGAGCTGAGTGCCAGGGACTTGGAGTTAAAGGCAACCTGTGCCTGTTAGGATTCCTGCAGACTCACCAACAACAGGAAAACACAGAGAGAAGACCAAGTTCAGCATGTAATCAGTGGTGGAGCTGCTTTTGCTGTTTTTGGTTTGCTTTTGGTTGATGATGTCATGATGCAGTTAAGTGCCTGTGTTGATTGAATAGAAGTAAGTATTTTGGCCTGGAGCTATCCAGCTATCATTCATTTGTTCATTTATCTTCTTGCTTATTCTTTTCTCCTCTCCTTCACTCAGAACCAGAAGCCCATCCTGAATTCCATATATATTTTTTTAAAGATTTATTTATTTATTTATTTATACAAGCACTGGGAACAGCAGAAGTGCAGGAGGGTGAGAGAATTCACCAGAGCCAGAGCGGGGAACAGAACAGGGAGACTGACGAAGAAATACACTGCTGAGGGGAGCAGTGGGCACGGCAGGAGAGATCTGTAGCGCCATGTGGGACCCTCGCCAGTGGCCAGGGATCAAACCGGCACTGCAGAGGCTGCAGGCAGCTTCGCAGCCCAGCACTCAACTGCTGTGCCACCAGGGAAGGCCCTCCATATTTTTTGATTGGCTCCCTAACACCCTACTGCAGTTCTCTTTCCCTATCTGATGCCTTAATAATCCCCCTCACTTTCTGCTCCATGGTAGGAGTCCCCTCCTGTCTATAGATGGTTCTACTGAATAACAACAGACACTCATGGAAAAAACTTTGGTCCTGGGATTTCATAGACTGATCAATTTCCTGCTGTTATTTCCTGTACCCCTGGTGATTACTACCATATTTACCACATGTAGCATTAAATGCACATCCTTCTTTGAATCCTTCAAACACAGTAAGCCAGTCCTTCTAGAGAATTCCCATACCAACATGGCACAATTCTTTATAGTTGCACTCGGCATTCTGCTATGTAATTTTTGGTTTATGTATGGCTCCTGTACTAGACTGTAAGTTCCTTAAGGGCAAAACTGATGTATGTGTTCCTTTATTACCAATGCCTAGAGGTTGATAAATGTCTCCTAAATGATTTAAGGGTAGGTGGTGTATGGATGGAGAAGAATATATTGAATGGATGGAAAGGTAGGTGAGTAGATATATGAAAGGATGAATGAATAAATGGATTTATAGGTAAATATATGGGTAAACAGACAGATGGTTAGAGGTTAGAGAGGGATAGAAATAGAGAGATGAGTAGGTAGGTAGGTAAATGGTTGGATAAAAAGACAGGTGGGCAAATGGGCAAGTGAATGAGTAGATAGGTGAATTCATGACTGACTGAATGGGTGGTGGATGGATGGGTGGGTGGATGGATGGATGGATAATAGAGTAATAGGTGAGTAGATGTGGATGGGTAGATGGATGGATAAAAGGTGGATAGAAGAATCAATGGATGAATGAATTTTTGATGAGTAGGATGAATGGGTTAATGAGTAATTGTATGAAAGGTTGAAAAAAAACATCAATTATCAAGATGCCAATGTACAGTGTATACAAAGCTTACAATGTACAGGAAACAAAGCTTACAACTAGTAAGACAATGTTCAACGACTTTGAATAATCTCATAAAACCTGAACTGCCCACTTGTGAACCAGCAGGCAGGTCCTTTGTGGCCTGTATTCCCAAAAACTAGAGGAATGTGGAGAATATTGTAATTTTGGTCTGTTCGCCAATGGGTGAACTGTTTCCCTGTGGCAACCAAACAACATTGCCCTAGAAATAGTCATGTCTATTTTACCACCTTTTAAAAAATCCTTTCCTGCATATTAACACTGTCCCTTTTATTCTTCAGAAATGATACCAAAAATGAACCTAAAGGCAAGCTGCAAAAGATGTGTTTAAAACAAAAATTGACAGCAAGGGAAATAAGAGAGTCATGTCCAGAAGCACCTGCCTTCCCAGGCAATCCTCATAAAAACTGTCCCTTCAGACAGCAAAATAAAAGCACTAACTCCCCAAATGTGACCTTGTTTGGAAGCCACATGGCTTTCCTGATTCCAGTCCACAGTTAGTCAGAAAATAAGAGAATGTACAGTATTCAGTTACTGCCAAATGTAAAATGAAACATAACCCTGTTTTGTGTGTTGGGTTATTAGGTATTTTATTACCACTGCTACTGTGTTATAGACGTCTTTCCTTCCTCCAAGATAACAATAGAACAATGAACCAGTTTGATAGAGAAAAGCTGTCAGTGTGGATAAAATTAGTCTGTTTTATTTTTTATTAAAAAACAGAAAGCTAATCACACCAATTGTAATTTTAGTAAGTTATTTCTAAAATGAGTTTATTAAACTATGAATTTTTCCTTGAACTAAACTAATGACCACTATTAGGTATGCTCCTCTATTTTAAATGATCAAAATATTCAATGGAATCAGAATGAAAATTATAGATAGTGATAATTGCAAAATGTTAGCATCACCTGGAATCAATTTACTAATATGTCAGCTGGGTGTGGAGGAGAAGAGTCAGTTTAAAATGTGCAGGAGACACATCGTATGGGCTGCTGTCATTTATCCTTTGGGGACTGTCACGACTGAATATTTATATCCTTGTTCCCCTGCAGTTGTTTCTAGCCTGCTCACTACACCCTTTGCCAAGAGAGCAAGGAAGGATGCAAGGAGAGGAACCTCCTCCAAGCAAGGAGAGGAACCTCCTCCACCTTCTTGAATCCCCAGCTCCTCACCTAAATTTTTGCAGAAGTAGAGAACTTTCAAATAAACCAATCTTGCTGTAACCACTTGGGGTTTGTGGTTTTCCTCTTAAATATATAGTTTTGACAGTCCCCACTCCCAATCCCTAAAAGAGAAAGGGGAGCAGGACTCTTGTGTAATTAGATGTGTTTGCAGACACCACTGCTTGATTTTAAGTAACAGGTTTCAGGGCTTCCCTGGTGGCACAGGCAGTTGAGTGCCACACTGTGAAACTGTCTGCAGCCTCTACAGCACAGGTTCTATCCCGGCAGCTGGTGAGAATGCCACATGGCGCGGCAGACCTCTCCTGTCTAGCCCGCTGCACCCCTCAGCAGTGTATTTCGTCAGTCAGTCTGTTCTGTTCCCTGCTCTCTCTCTGGTGAATCCTCTCACCCTCCCGCACATCTGGCCTGTACTCCAGTTCTTGTATAAATAAATAAAATCTTTTAAAAAAAATAAAAAAGAAAAAGTAACAGGTTTCAGCTGTGCTGGCTCTGTTTTGGGAAATCACCTGTGTACCTTAACTCATGGGCAAAATGAATTTGCTTTGGGCAAAAATAAAGGGGGGGGGGCGCAGAGACTGCTTATCCTAACATGCGGCTGTCAGGTAAGGGGGAAGCTAATATGACACACATGTGCAGATGTGTTTGGCTCCTCAGGAGACTGATGGATGAACTAGGGCTGTCAAAGGTACCTGTGTCACCAGATGCGATGAGAGCCATGGCCTTCCCCCAGTATCCTTCTGTCACCATCTGCTACACAAATGATAAGCAGAGGTAAACCTACATGCTCACACTCAGACACACTGGAGCACTGCATTCCTCCATTGTCAGCAATCAGGTTCCAGGGAGGGCCAGGGAGGGCCCCAGTAAACTTCCAAAAGGAGGGTCCCAATAAACTCCCAAAGCAGAGCTGGTGAGCCCATGTTAATTACTAGGTTACTTTAAAATCTTTATTTCTAGTTCTTTCCAGTTTTTTTCTCCTGCCCCCTCCAGCCCAGAACCTTGGAGCTACAGATCATCCTTCTTGGTCCACTCCCCAAATCTCCTCTACACAGTCTATTTCGGACTATTTTTAACCCAAGGGAACAGGAATCTTTCCTGCTGAATACCGGGGAATAAACCCTCCGTGCCAGCAGCCCTAGCAGAAATGACACCCAGACTCTGTATAGGAAATCTTGGGGCAGCCTCTGCTCTGTTTGGGGTGGCTCAGGGAAGCAGTGAAGCGCAGTGGTGGAGGACACAGGTTTGCAAGTTAGACTGCCAAGATAAGCTGCGTGACTTTAAGCAAGTCCTCAACTTCTCTTTGCCTCAGTTTCCTCATCTATAAAATAGAGAAAATAGTAGCCTCCTCTAGGGATTAAATTTGTCAAGAGATTAGAATGGTACCTAACCCACATTAAACATGTTTTTATATTTTCATTACATTAAAGAAATAATTTCTAATACACTGATAACTCTAGCCTCCCTCTCTCATCTTTCACACGTCAAAACACCTTTTAGTCTCTGCTGCAAAGCTTGGCACCTTTCTTTACTCTCTGCATTCTCGATCTTTCATATTGATTGCTGTGGCCAGCAATCCCCATGGCTGATCCCTGATCATTCTCTTTTCTCAGACTTACACTTGTATTTTAAACCATCTTAGAATTGAAGATCAAGGATACTTTGTTCCTGAGATAGTCAATGCAAGCACTTTAAAAGCACTATTGAAACTTAGATGGAAGGTGGTGATCGCTGCCTTGTCTTTTGTTTGGAAATTATTAAATATGGGCCCCTAGTACCTTGTGTGCATAAAGTAAAAAGCTGTTTTAAATAATGAGGACTCTGGATAGGTCTGAGCTCAAATCTACTGGTTCTAGGAAGGAAGTACATAAATAAGGAAGTGTATGCCTCCCTGCTAACCACAACTAATTAATACTTCTGGTGATTGGACCTAAAGAAAGAGGTGTGTGTGTGTGTATGTGTGTGTGTGTGTGCACGCGTGCGCGTGCGCATGCATGTGTGTTTCCAAAGGCCATTCCCAAAGAGGAGCTGCAAACAGATTTTAGGCAAAGTTTGCATCATTAATGAGCATAAACCCTTCCATTTCAGTGAGAATGCTTCAAAGGATAACACTTACTTTTCAGAAGGAACAAAGCAACATTGTTGAAATGCCCTGTCCACCTAAAACTTAGTAAGGTTGTTTTCAACATGATGGAGCAAATCAGGTGGTTAAAAGAAACTTACAATTTCTAGGTAGACCAGAAAAACTTGGTTTCTATCCCGGCTTTGTCAGATTGGGATTCCCTTTTCCTACGAAAGGCACAAAGACAGGTACCAGAGGAAGCATGACTTCCCAAGACTAGCAAGATTTTCTGAAGAGACAATTCGATTCAGTGTAAGTAATTTTAAGTGCTAATTTGCATAAAGTGACTGTGAGCTCCATAATTTTGAGTCCCTGAATTCAACCATAATTTCCAGGGCGTTGGTTCTGTGCAAGGAGCTAGGAGACTTAGTTTTCTGTTATTTCTCCCATCAGAAGTAAAACCTCCCATCTATCCTCTCGTAGAGGGAGAGAGGAACAAAGTCACCTCTAGCCAGTCCCACTTTCCCCAGGCAGTTCCCCCATGGCGCTTGATGATACTATTGAGCACCAGATGTTTAATTTGGAAAGCAAACCCACTCCATAGTGAACCCATCTTCATACAATGAAAACAGTAAGCAGAACATGGATTTAACTCCCTCATTCAGCTAAAGCCTGCACACACAAAACCAAATTGTGACATCACTAAGGTGCTTATTTGAAAGAAAATTTCGTATTTACACGATATTTGCCAGCATGTCCTCATTTCTATAGTAGTGTCCACAGATACAGAGGCTCCCACTGCTAATAGAGCATCAGTTCCGTACTGGACATTTCTGTGTACAGGTTTTTATATTCTCACAAAAACACATGGCATAAGTGTGCTTTTTCCATGGCACTCTTCATACCACCATCCTTTCATGAAAAAGAGCCACCACTCTGTGTACCAAAGTCTAGATTACGAACAAACTAAAGGATATTTCCCCCAAGCAAAGAAGAAAGGCTCTGATGTTGCAAGGGTCAACTGCATGTCTGGCCCTGTACAAGCAGCTTTCTGCAGTAGGTCTCAGGGAGGATGCCAAGCATATGAATGAAGGCCACTGACCCAGGAACCAAAGTGCCTAGACATTTTCACTAAACTACTTACTAATTAGAGAAGCTTGGGCATCTCATTTAAGCTCTCTGTGGCTCAGTTTCCTCAACTATAAAATGGAGGCAATAGGTTACTCTCTCATAGCATTTCATAGATATTAAATGAGCCATCAGATTTTAAACACTAAACTCACCTTCCCAAGAAATCATTGATGTCAGTGGTCTAACCTTTCACATAACCTATGGGGTGGGTGTGATTCATTCCACTTTACAGATGAGATCACAGAGGTAAAGTACTTCCCTGAGCTCATATTGCTGAAGAGACAAAAGTGAAATTGGAACTTATACACAGCTGAATCCAAAGCCGTGGTTACTGTAGTGACTACCTCTTCAGGCTCTGCTGATGCTCTTGTAGATAAGGAATAGCCATTTCCTGTGTGCCAGGTGCTGTGTTGAGAGTGCCACATGCATTTATCTCATTCATTCTTTATCACAACTGATGTAGTAGGGATGATTGTCATCCACACTTCATTTAGGAGGAGACTGAGGTTTTATGCTCCATGTCACAAGTGGATGGTGGAGACTTAGAATACTCATCACACCGTGCCCTGCTTTCCTTCCAGACACGTGGGAGGATTGTGAGTCTTAGGACTGCTAGGCAGAGCCCTGTGATGACCGAAAGATGGCATTTCCAGGGGTTAAACCCTAGAAAATGAAAATGACAGTAACTTTAGCGAAGGGTAGTGGAAAGAATTAAGTTTTATTAGATAAAATCTATGTGGAAGAATATAGTACAGGGTCAGACATATGGTGAATGCCTAGTAAATTCTCAACCTTCTTTTTCTGAAGGTTGAGATTAAGATATGATGAAGAACGCATAGTGACAGCTAAGAGTGTGGAGTGCTTGTTTGGTGCCAGACATATTCCTAAGGACTTCACTCATGCATGTTATTTCTCACAATAACCTATGGGATAGGTTGTATCAGTATTCACAATCTACAGATGGGGAAACCCAGGTAGGGAAATTAAAGAATATAACTAAACTCATATAGTTATAAATGGAAGATCTGGGTCTAGTCTAAGCCTACATTTTTGACCCTGTGGCCACTCCATTGACTTTTTTTGGTGTAAGAAAAAGGAAACTCCTTTGATGAGTAATTTGTTAGGTAAAAAGAAAGACAATTTCCCTTCATGAATTAGAAAAAATGTAATGTTGGCAACATAAGATTTTATATTCAGTATGTGTCAGTGAAGTTACATGTGTATGAATGTACATGTATATGGCAAAACAAAGTATATGGAGATTGGTGGTACTGAAAAGCAAAACACAGTATAAAAGCACCTGAGACACAAAGCCATAACATGCTAACACTCAAAGGAAGCTTCTAGATATATCTCCACTAAGTCACAGGGACAAGGCCATCAATTATTCCCCCCGCAGGACTATTTTTGTCAAGGGCTCCCTGGGGGACTAGCAGGGCAGAGCATGGTAGGAATGCAGCTGGAGTGGCAGCCTTCCAGACCCTTCCACACATTCTCAATGCTGATCACTACAGCTATCATAGGTAGGCAAACCAGAGAACAGAAATGAGGAACTTGCACAAATAGGCAGCTCTCCCAGCAAAGAAAACCACACAAAATAGAGGGACATTTATCTCTGTTGTCACAAGAGATTCAGAGAGCACAAGAGATTCATGTTTCTGCTGGCCCAGCCCATCTCCCCAGTTTCCTCTGTCTGAGCTGAGTCATTTTACACAGAGGGAGAGTATATCCCAAATTCTGTCACTTCTTGGGACTTAGATACCATCCTTTCCACAAAAGGAGGCCCAACCACTAATTGTGGGCTCCTGCGCCCCCTCTAATTTCCTTTTCTAATAACCAGACTTGTAACATTAGAGTACTTCTGAGGCATCCTAACGACCCCCTTAGCAGCCTCTGTACCCATCATTTTGGCTCAGTTCATAAGGAGTATACTGGACCTGGGAGGTATTCTGGCTTTGTTATTTAAAGCTTGCTTTTAAAATCTGAATTAATGGGTACAAAACTCAGCTATTCCCCAATGATGTTGATCAAGTTACTTCTCTAAACTTCAGTTTTGTCATCTGTAAAAAAGAAATAGTGAACATGGTGATAGTGACTGATGATGATGGTGGTCATGATGGTTGATGATGATAAAGGTGATAATGAAGGTAGTGTTATTTGCTTCCTATGATAAGTAGGTAAAGGATCTAACTCAGTCACTGTCACTGTATGAGCTCAAGAGTTTAGTTAGCTACCATTATTTCAGTTCTTCCCAGGTTTTGTCTATTCAGCACTTCTCATATACATCCAAATCATTTCTGGGTTCGGAAACTCTGCCTTTGAAATCTAGCAAGTTGCTCTCTTTCTACCCAGCTCCTTTTCTCTCAGCCCTTTCTGCAGAGCCTGTGTGTGGGCAGGAGGAAGAGTATTTCCTGCTACATTTGTAGTTAGTATAGATCAGTGCTGCAGCAGATACTATTGCTGCTCCATCAACAAAGCCATCCCTTTCCCATTGACTGCACACTGACTCCCAGTGTGAATTTATTCCCGGTAGCCAACACCAGCAGTGTTATGCTGGTAAATATTTAACAACTACCTCCAGAAATGGGAGAGCCCTAATTTATAATGTTAGGCAATTTCCATAGTGTAACTACTCCCACCATGGCTGATATCAAGCTATCAATGTGAGGTTAACTAGCTTGCAAAATTCCTAACACTTTAATATCCAACTCTTAGGAACAGTTACAAGCCAGTGCCTGCACTCCACAGGCATCCCCTTAGAAAAGCTGCCAAGATCTGTTTTGCCTGTACCTAAGGAGAATGGGAAGTGTGTGGAAATTTATGCCCCTCCCTGTCCCCTGTCCTAAAACCCTTAATCAAGGATTGGTGGATTCCTAGATGTAAATACTCAAGTTATGTCACCCTTCGTGGAGTGACCCACACCATCCCAGTGTTCCTGGAGGATCAGGTCAAAATGATCTCCACAGGACTTAATATCACACCCTTATTCACCCACCCTTTCCAGTCTGATTTCTCCACTTCCCTAGCAGTTTCCTGGGAATGATTCTAGGTTTCATACAACTTATCACAGAGTCAGGGACACCAAACTTCTGAGGAGCCATACTAAAGACAGACTTGAGTCTTACAGGCCTGAGTTCAAATTCTGGTTCTGACACAAGCTACAAAACTTGGGAAAGTTTTCTGCATCTGTAACATGGGTCTAATAAGAACCTATCGGTAGGACTGTTGGGAGAATGGAAAAAAATATAACTATCATTTAAGGGGCTTAATGCAGAGTTTGGCTAATGACATAGCTTCAATAGAAGCTGCTGTTGTCATCATTATTATGATTTTTTATCATTATGTTTCTTTTTTATGTTTTTTTTATGAAGTAACATTGATTTAAAACACTGTATAAGTTTTAGGGGCATAAGTTCACATCCCTATAGTTGTATTCTACCATACCACATCTAGCACAAAGCACCAGCAATCCTCCACCATAGTTAGCTGAACCCTTCCCACCCCTAATTCAAGGTCTCAACCCTTCAGATTTCAAAGTTAATTCTGGTTTGATTTTTTGTTGTTGTTGCTATTGAGGTAACATTGACATATTATTGTTGGTATTTTAGTATAGAATCCCCCCCTTCAGGTATATTTACCACAGTGCACCTGCCCCCAAATCACCCTAGCCCACCACCATAGTCCACTGTGCTTCCTTCCCACTTTTTTTTTTAAAGATTTATTTATTTATTTTGCATACAAGATCTGGGGTATAGGCCAGAGCTGTGGCAGTGAGAGAATTTACCAGAGAAAGAGTGGGGAGCAGAACAGGAAGACGGACTAAAAACACTGCTGAGGGGAACAGCAGGCCAATCCCACTCCAGATGCTTTATCTCCATAGTCAGCTTTCCAGGGTTGGTTTTTAAGCTTATCTTTATCATCATCCAGTGTTTATCTTTCTCCTTCTGCCTTATTTCACTCAGCCTGACCCCTTCCAGTTCCATTTAAAGAGAGCATTTGGCTTGATTCCTAGTCAGAGCTTCACCTGGAATTGTTAACTAATACGCCCTCCCACTGGATAGGGGGCTGTATAAGTCCTAAGGCCTATCTGAGCTCCCACCGGCCTCTGGAAGCAGAGTTTAGGCTCTTTGGCTATCCTTTCCTGAAGCAGGATCCCATCCATCTTTCCCCACTGTTGAGGGCAGGGATCTCCTAGAGTAGCTCTGGGCCCATTTGAACAAGTTTACAATCTAGAAACCCCTCTGTGTGTTGCTCCTGAGCCCTGCAACCCAAACCTGGACAGTCGGGCAGGGCTCAGTGGAGGATAGCAAGAAAGTGGATCTCCAGAAGGGTCAAGTTCAAGCCTTTGCTCATAATCCAATCAAGTCCTTCTCCCATTGCTTCTACCACCTTCTGGTAAAAAGTAGCAGTTGACTGTCCAGATGAAATGAGGGCTCATGAAATGCTGGGGATAGTTTAGACAGCCCTTCATGAAAATCATCAGGCATCACTCAGACTCTTATAAGACCCATTCAACGGCACCAATTTTAGACATCTTTCCTAGGTAAAGAACTCTAAACTTGGGTGTTATGCACAAAGATAACCAGCTTAGCCCAATGTTTTGTAAATAACAGATACATAATACATTTTAAATATGACTTATCATAAAAAGTTAGATCAGGATGATTATCCTGATCTCAATAGTTAAACACTAGCTAAATGTTATAAAGCTGACGTTTAATTTTTTTTAAAATGTGGTTGTTGGGTCTCCCTGTTGGTTCAAGGGGTTGAAATGCAACCTATCAGGGTGTCCGCAGCCTCTAAAGCATGAGTTCGATCCCCAGCTGGCCGGGGAGCAACCCACATGGTACAGCAGACCTCTTCTGACTCGCCTGCTGCTCCCCTCAGCAGTGTACTTCCTCCATCAGTCTGCCTGTTCTGTTCCCCGCTCTATGTCTGGTGAGTCCTCTCACGCCCCGCACCTCTGACCTATACCACAGCACTTGTGTGAGTAAATAAATCTTTAAAAAATAAATTAATAAATATTAAAATGTGGTTGTTAAAAATGATATCTTCAAAAATTATAAAACAATGTGAAAAGATCTATGAAGTAGAATAAAACAAATTTTATATTAGTTACATTTTAATTGTTTTTACTAAACAAAGAAAAAACACTGGAAATGTTGAAAGAGGTACACTGATAAGGAGATGCTTAACTGAAAGATAACATATCTAAATTGAGGAAAATAATGCAGTTATTAAAAATTGTGAAAAATTATGAAATAGTAATTGCCTGTGGTGAATATAGGTGAAAGCATAATTATTGCAAATGTGATTATATGGATTAAATTTATGATGACTTTAAGCAGAATATTGAATACAAGATTTGTGATACATCAACTAAATAAAAACTAAACCAACTTAAAAATGTACTTATAAAGGAAAAAAACTAAATTGTTAAGAATGATCATATCTGGGCTGCAACAATTGAGTGATTTTCTTTCTTTTCCTATTTGATGTTCCAAATTTTCTCCAATTGAGTAGAATTATCCTTATGATAAACAACATTTTTGATGGACTGGTTGAGTAACAACAGCACAACTTACACACAAACACAAGCACACGCCAAAGAAATAATAAGAACTAGCGGACAAAGGAGAACATTACTATTCAGAGACTGTCCCCTTTTAATGTATTTTAAATCTGTTTTCTAATAAGGTTAAATCACAGCTACGCTCTATGGCAGGTAGCAGCCCAACCTAACCAGAAAATCAGACACCTATGAGTATTCCCTAAGCCAAGGTCACACTTTGGATGTCACTTCAGCTCTGGCAGCACCAGCTGGGGACAGCAGCTGGGTGATAAGGTATGCAATTCAAGAGCAAGAGAATTCAAAACTCTATGCTTATTGAAAATCCAAATCAGTCCCCCTTTTGCCTATGTAGGTTGCACCATGCATTCATGAGCTTGCCAAATCTCACTCTTTAAATCAAATTTCCTCTCTTACCTTGTGCTGTTGAATTCTGCAGGTTTAAGTCCATTGTTTCCAATTGAATTTTGTTTTTATGTTACAATGTGTACAGGTAAGTATGTCCTTGCTGCTGTATTAGAAAAACCAGCTCAACAACTCACCATCTGCTGGGTGTATGTCTTTCCATGAACAATCCATCATTTGTAAGGATGAAGAAAAAGCTAAGACACCATAGAACAAATCTGTTCCCATCTCCCCTCCAGCAACTACTATCAAAGAAAGAGATAGTGTTCATCCTTAGTAATATCCATTCACTTATATCTTGGTGAGACATCATGAGACATAAATGTCAATGGGCACTAATGTCCTTTTGTATGTTACCACTTTCCAGACAGCTTCCTCAATTGGATGTTCAGTCTGGCATCCATAAAGGCACAAGTATCTTGTTTTATTCCTCCTTCTTTCCTGATGCAGAGGGCATGATGCCTTTTTAATACCCCATTCCCTAGCACAGGAGGATACAGTATATAAAACCTGCCATCTGGCTCTTTCTTTTTTTGATGAAGCCATTTACATTTTCTTAGTATAATTAGTATTGCACAGTAACTTGTCAATATTCCTCTGCCATGGCACCAAATAACAGTTTAAGTATACCTGCAACTTTGATGATTTATTTGTTGCAACATGCTTTCAAGCACTGGTGAGGGATAATTACAGGGAGATTATTACATGGTGTTGGGTTAATTAAATATGATAAAGCCATTTGCCTGTGACATGATGGGTCTGTTTCAATCTAAATGATATAAAATGGTCAGACAGGTCCAATGCAACATGGTGACCCCACAGAAGATTAGACCTAACCAAAATAGAATCCTGCTAATGATGTTTCTGAATTTGATGTTCTATCTTGATTTCACTAGCTGTCTTTTTAATCAGAGAGATGTCATTTCAATGATCGCTCTTGAACATTCGTCCCCAGCCTGCAGGAGAAAACAGGGGACCTTCAAACTACCTTGAAATGTTTGCAAAATATAAGTGCAAAAGGAAATGTGCTGACACTAAATTGCTTCTGTTCTTCTTTGTTGGACTGAATCAAAGTCAGTCTTAATTAAGGACAGTATTCTGGGTTAAGGAAGTGAAAAGACATAAGAAGAGGTAAAAGAACAATATCCAGTGGTTTTTTTTTTTATTATTATTTCTCTCTGACAATAAAGTTGTCACTGAGCAGTAAATACACCAAAGGTTGGAAGTCTGATAGGCAAAACTTGGGGGACAAAGTTTTTATTTTAATTTTAGAGTAACAAAAACTGAGACTGCTACTACACCATATTTTTAAGACCCCCCCAAAAATACACTTATAGCAAGAATATTAAGACTGAATGCTATCGTTCTGTGATAGCAAAAGGACAGCAAATTAGAAATAGTCTCCATAGCTCAGTCCCCACATTCTTGGCACAGTTGACAGACACAATTTCTGCAGAGCTTGTAATGGCAGAAGCGTTCAATTCAATCAGATACACATCAAGTCAGCCCCCCAAATATCAATAAAACTAATTGCTAGAATGACTGACCAGGTAAGAGGTGTCATTTGCAATCAGCAGATGTCTATTGAGGTCTCCCATGCACAGGTGGCCGTAGGGAACAAAATAAACAGACATCTTATGAAACTGTGGTCCCAGTCGATACATGAGACTAACTTACAGGTTAGTTTAGAAAATAAGAATTATGTTGCACAATTGTATGGCAAGGAAAAGCATTCCACCAGCCACAAGGAAAATCAATCTAGTTACCTCATATTGAGACTTCTCACACACGAGAGCAATTATTCCTGCTAGTTCCCTCTCTTGTTCCTCATCTCCTTCCTGAACTACCAACCTATCCCCACACACAACACCACAATCATGTACCACATAACTGTGTTTGGTCAACAATGGTACATATATAGAAGGAGCCCCAAAACTTCTGCATACCTGGTTAACAATGTAGCCCATCATAAAGTCCTAGTGCTTAATGCCAACAGCAGCCTCAAAGGTATGTTTACTACTGTGAAGAAAATGTAGTTAATTAGGTTTTTTCACCTTCCCGCCTCTAGCCTCTACGGCTGCCACCTGTGGCCTTGCTTTCCCCTTCTAGGTTTCATTGTCCACACGTAATAATGTGTTTGTTGCAAAGGGCACTTTGTTTTGGTTTTTTTTTTTTTATTAAATTTTTTTAAAGATTTATTTATTTATTTATACAAGGACTGGGTACAGCCAGAAGCGCGGGAGGGTGAGAGAATTCACCAGAGCCGGAGCAGGGAGCAGAGCAGGCAGACCGACGAAATACACTGCTGAGGGGAGCGCAGGCGCCATGTGGGACCCTCGCCAGTGGCGGGGGATTGAACCAGCACTGCAGAGGCTGCAGGCAGCTTTGCAGCCCAGTGTTCAACCGCTGCACCACCAGGGAAGGCCCACAAAGGACACTTTGGAACATGAGCACGGAGCATGCCTACCTATAAATTTGGACACCCAATCCCGTAGATTGAGAGAGAAAGGAGAGAGAACAGACAGAGAAAAGCCAGAGAAGAATATGGAGATTGTGGTGATCACAGGGGCTCCAGGGCTCCATTGCTGCCTGCCTCCCAGCCTCCCTTCCTGCTTGTCTGCCTGTGTATCTCATCCCCTGCATCTGCACTAAAGGCCTGTCAAGTCTACCCAGGGCTCAAAGATTTTCTTTCCATTTTCCCAAATCAACGATGAAACTGCCTGGTCTGGGACTAGTCCTCATACAACCACGCCTCAGGATAGCATTTCTTTCACTTGTGCTTAATTTTTAATCTTGTGTTGTTTTGTTCATCAAGGCCCCTGGGTGTACAAAATTCACTAATAAAATCACTTTCACACAATTTTTTCTCAGAACATTAAGTGACATGCGACTGTGCTCAGGTGGAGCTGATCCCCTTGTTTACTCCCCCACCCCCCTTACTCCTTTTCCCCATGGGGTACAAGCATCACTCTGGTTTCACATCTTTCGGTTCTTATCAGGAAAGTATACCCCTTTTTCAGAACCTAAGCCACAATATGGACCCTCAGTGCCTCCCGTTTCAGTCTCTCCCATCTGCCCCAGCCCACGACCAGGAGCTTATCACCAACAGCTACCCTAACAACTGGAGGATTGGCAGTTCAGTTCAGTGCTCAAAGGAGGGAGAACTCTGGCAGAAATGTGTGGTTGTACACACAAGCTTTAGAGTAATCCTGGGACTGAAGCTGAGCCTTGGAGGGAAGGCAGGGAATGGACAGAGGCAAAGGACTGGTGGGGACAAAATATGTGAACAAAGGTATTGAATGGGAAAAGCAATGGGCCAGGGGCTGGGGAACACAAGTGTGACTGGAAAAAGAATTTAATTCTGACATCAAGGCAAAGTAAGTCTAGAGAGGCTTTGGTGGGTATGCTGGTGCAACAACAGGGGTGAATCCTAAAGATGTGTTGAGTAAGGAAGACTTACCTAAGAGCCATACTGCACAGTTGCATCTTACCCATTTCTGGAGCAGATAAAACTCATCCATGGTGGAAAACCTACAGAGCAATAGTGCTTTTGGGTTGGTGGAGTTAGAACTAACAGACAAGAGGCTTAAGGAAGATTTCTGGGGTCATGGGAATATTCTACATCTTGACAAGGGTTTGTATTACATAGATGTATGCATTTGTTAAAATTCAGAGAATGCATATTTAAGATTTAAAATTTTCATTGTAAATTTTACATCAAAAGAGAAAAAAGTGTTTACCAAATGTTCATCTCTAGTCAATGAAATGCACACTGATATATTTAGGGTGAAATTATACCAATGTCTGCAATTTACTTTAAAATGCATCAAACTGAAAACATAAAATGGTTTGTTGGATGGACAAAATGAGGAATGCATAGAGGAAGAGAAAGGTAGTTAATGGTAGAATCTAGTTGGGGAGCAGAGGTATCCCACAGGTACAAAATTAAACTTTTCTGTAGATTTGAAAAATTGTATATTTTTTAAAATGTTTGTTGGGTACATGTGAACCTTGAAGATAAGGTAAATATTTTATTTTGCCATCAAAGGACATCTCACATTTTCCACTGAGGAATGCTGAAAAGAAAGCAACTGAGGGAAGAATTTAGCCCAATTTATTGGAATTTATTGATTAATGATATAAAGACAACAACGGTAGCCACATACTGACCAATCTCTTTGTGTCAAGCATTAAGCTAAGAGCTTTCAAGAACCATCTCATTTGATTCTACAACAACCTGACAGAGATACAATATCCCCCATATCTTTTATGAGGAACTAAATCTCAACAGATTAACCGATTTGCCCAAAGCTAATTAAGCAGAAGGTAGTAGAGCTGAAGTTCAAACCCAGTCTTCAGCAGCCACATACTGGGGAGAAGAATGACAACTGACAGGTCCATGACTTGAACCCCTGCTTGAACCTCTGCTCCTTGTTACAAAACATTGTAGTTATACCTAGCAGGATGGTATATTGCTGGTCTCAAATCACGCCTTAATATTTTCCAGAGTTAATAAGAGAGTTTTAACCCTTCAGGAATTATCTGGTTTTCCAAATTACATTCTGTGCAACTTGACCTAAATTTTACAAATTATCCTTGACTTTAAAAAGAGGTTTACAGTAGATATCCCACATAGCACAAGACATTTTAGCAGAAAGCTAAAGACTCCATGCCTTAGTCAGCAGCACGATCTCTATAGTGAACTGTTAGACAGCAAAGGGAGGTGGTGAGGAAAACATGTGGAGTCAGGTAGTTCATAGGGATACCCACTGCTTAAGTTTGGTAAAAGGAACCTTGCTGTAGGATCCCAAATCACTGTATCCCTTAGGAAGCTTGGATTTACACCCTGATTTCATGTAACTACAGAGAGATGATTTTATGAGACATTATTTAAGCTCTGGGCAGATCTGTCCTCTTTTATAATGAGGGTAATTCCATAAAAATCTCAGGTAATTTTAAAGAAAAACCCAAATCCAGGGCCTGATCCTAACTAGATGCTTAGTGGAAGCTTACTTCCTTTCCACTCTCTTTTTTGGTCCACAGGAAGAGTTGATGCCCAGAGAGTCAAAGCGTGAAATGCTCCTCAAAATAAAGTATAATGCTGGGAATTAGCAATTTTGCCTTCCTTAGAATACCTTGCCACTGAAAAGCTCATAGTATCAAAAATTACATGCTCATGAAGCAATTATCCTTTTTTATACCACATGATTTTCTTGTAACAAATACCATTCACAATATAGATTCCCCATTGATACTGGTATCAGGCAGAACCTGGGTTAGGAAGGAGCAAGGGGGTGATCAGTGGGGAGCTGTTAGTGGGTTTTCAGTCCTAAACAATATGGTCTATGATTTTGACAGTTAAAATAGAAGGAATAGGGAATCAATTTCCATTTAAGACTTTTAGAGGTGGGCACTCACTGAAAACTTGCTGAACTGAGCTAAAGACAAGGAGGCTTTTCACAAGATCTATAATGGCAGTATCTTTATAAGGAAAACCTTATGATTCTGGAGGCGGGTATTTTTGCAGTAATTGGGGCCTCAACAGGTGTTTAGTCAACAAAATTCTGAAATTCACACTGGATCAAAAGACCCAAATACTAGTCTCTTTAAAAAAAAAAAAAAAAAGTGGTGAAAGGGAAAATGTAGTATTGAAGTTGATCTGATCTACCTAAAAACCATGGTGGAGATAAGGGAGTTATGAAGAAATGAATCACTTAATAATGAATGAAGTGACTTTGAATGTTGACTTCATAGGACAAAGGGACACAAATGCAAACAAATTAACTCCAAAATGATGCAAGTCCTTCATTCATTATCCAACACATATCACTTGAGCACCTATTATGTGCCTGGCCACATGCTATGCATGAAATACATGTGTGAAATAAGTGGACACCCATTGTTTTCTAAACCCATTAAAGAGGCAAATTGTATATCAAAATGCACACATTCACTCTCACATCTGCTTTCCCTGCACCATCAGGGTTTTTTTTTTTTTTTTTTTAAAGATTTATTTATGCATACAAAAACTGGGGTACAGGCCAAAGGTGCGGGGGTGAGAGGATTCACCAGAGACAGAGTGGGGAACAGAACAGTCAGACTGACTGAAATACACTGCTGAGGGGAGCAGTGGGCGATTCAGGAGAGGTCTGCTGTGCCATGTGGGTCAACTCCCTGGCCGGGGATTGAACTTGTGCTGCAGTGGCTGTGGATAGCTTCATAGGTTGTGTCTTAAACCCTTGTGCCCCCAAGGAGGCCCCACCATCAGGTTTTATTGTCCCATTTCAATACATAAATTTGAGCCTCCTGCTTCACCTTCATCCAGTCTAGTCTGGGAGGGAAGGGAAGGGTAACATAGATGGGCAAATAGGAATCTTCTCTGGCAGGGCAGAAATGGAGGGGGACTGGTTGAGTTCTTACCTCCCAAATTTTTGTTTCTTTGTTTTAAAATATTCATAATGCATAGAAATTCTACCTCTACCCAGACCCCAATTCAGTTTATTGCTTTTCATGTCCTAATGCATATAATCCTCACCAGAAGCCACAGAGTAGGCATTATTTGCAGTCTTGTTGGTGTTAGAAATAATATCCCTCACCTGCAGATGAGGAAATAGGTGAGGCATGAGTGCAGGTTTTGCATTATCATGGGGCTCAGAGTTAAGGTATTCAGATACTGGACTAGACTGTCAACTCTTTAGTTCCCAAACTATGGTCTTGTCACTCTGCTTCTTTCCTTTTAAAACTTGGAGGTTCATATATTTATCATTGAATGGATGTTCATCCATTCATGCATTCATTTTTTTCAGTAAATACTTATTACATACCAAATTTAAGCAGACACTGTGCATTTTTAATGTGAAGATTGTCTTTTGACTTAAATTGTTGGTCAGTAGCCCAGATCTTCAGTATACCTTCTTATTCATGCAGTGGGCAAAAAGCTACTGAGTGTTCACTATGCTCTCCTGGGGGTGAAACAGGCACCAAAAGAGACAATTAGCATGCACTCATGAATTTGCATTCTACAGAAGGAGATGGAAAATAAACAGCTATTAATATATTTACTATGTCAGGATGTGATAAGTTCTGTGAAGACAAAGTAAAGCATGGTGGGGGCACAGAGTGAGGGGAGTCAGAGGGATGCAATTTATATAAAGTGACTTCTATAAAAAGATACATTGAGCAAAGACTAATTAAAAGAAATGACAAGCCATGAGGGCATTGGGTAGGGGTAGGAGTACATTCCAAGCAGTGAGAACAGCACATGCAAAGCCCCTGAGGTGTCTGGTGTGTTCTAGGATCAGTAGAGAGGTTGGTGCTGGAATCTCATATTCATGTGTTTAAATAAAATCTACAAATGTCAAGGAGCTGTGGTTATTTTTCACATAGTTGCACCAGGGACATCCTGCTTTGTACTTGCAATCTTAGAGAAGTTCATGTACCTCCAGGAGAGCACAAGAGACAATTATTTTTCCTGGAAAAATCATTAAGCCACTTTAATCACTCCACAACAATAGCTGGATAATGAAGAGAGTGCCCACCCAAATCACCCAGGGCATCCCCAGGAGTGAGAGCCTGCTAATTGAAAAGACTTTTATAAACAGATGCTAAGAGAACAGTGCTCTCTTCTTCCACCAACATAGGAGGTCTTTGCTTTTAGCCCCCAAGTCTTTGTTCCAGGCTTCCCTCCCCCAAGTTCAATCTGACACTGTTTGGCAAGGGGACTTTAATCGGTAGACACAGAAGCAGTGACCTGGCCAGGAACATAGCCATCACTAAGCAGCCCAAGACAGGGGAAGCCACAGATAAAAGAAAGCAAAGGGAGAGTTCGGCTTTTAATTAGTGAAAAGTTAAAGCTGACTTGAATCATTAGAATTACTGACTTACAGGTTTATTAAATAACATCTTTTCACATATATTTTCTATTAATACTCTGGGGGTCGTTCCTTAGTGCCTGAGAATTGTGTGCATTAAGAGACAATATTTTTTAAAAGTAAATTTTGTGCCAAAAAAGTACAAGCTTGGGTAATTTTCTTTTTATGAATAGTAGGTAACAATTTAGAGGTAATCAATTCTAATGGCACAGAATTCTTAGAAATCCTGAGAATCAGAGCATCTTTGGAGATGTGTTCAGTCATATCACTTTGTCTTGGAGAAAAGAGAGTGACCCAAGTAAAGTCCAAGGTGTGGATCATGGGGCAGAGAAAGGAAACATATCAGTAGGTGGCAAGTCTATGGCAGTAGCTTCCCTTCTCACTGAAGATTAGTGGTTTCACTTTCCAAGTCCTTTTGACAAATTCTAAAAATTCAGCCAGCCTTTCAAGTGCTTAAATTGCCATTTCTCTTTATCTTTTAGCTTTTGGGTCCTTAATGCATATCTCACCTGTGAGAACTCGATATAACCAGAAACTATTTTTCTTGTTATCTAAAGTTATTGTGTTTTGATATTTTTCCTACTAAGAGTCACAGATAGATAGATAGATAGATAGATAGATAGATAGATAGATAGATAGATAGATAGATAGATAGACAGATAGAGAAATATAGATATAATCAGATAAGTTAGGGGGAAAATCTTTTAGGCATCACTTCAAATTTCATAGCTTTGAATCATTCTCATGTTTCCCCCTTCAAAAATATGTCACATACTCCTCATGACAAAGCAACTGGGAAA
Organism: Talpa occidentalis; assembly: GCF_014898055.3. NCBI lineage: Eukaryota > Metazoa > Chordata > Mammalia > Eulipotyphla > Talpidae > Talpa > Talpa occidentalis. The sequence goes on along the minus strand of NW_023601754.1, from coordinate 18,989,382 downwards.
AACACTAACTCAAATGAATAGAAGTTGTTGAGATATGAAACAGTGGAGAATAGTTTTTTTTTTTTAAGTTTGTCTGTCTTTTAATCGTGCCTAAATCACAATCCTAGAAGCCCCTACTTGACTGTTACTTTCCCTTGGGTTTATCCAGCATATTCATAAAATGCTCTGCTGTGTGATGAAAGCAGCCCACCTCCATCATTCACCAAGGAGCAGCCTCCTGGGGTGGAGAGAACATAGGAGCTGAGCTCAGACCCTACAGATTCTAAACACCAGACCCCTAGAATTTTCTGTGCCTCTATATTCTTGTCTGTGAAATAGAAATATGAGTGTTCACCCCAAAAGATTGCTGAGTCACATGGAAATAATCTACATTCATCTCTAGTATGGTTCCATAGCAAGCAGTAGAGATATTCAATAGATGCTATAAAATTGGGCACATTTTTGTAAGTAGCATCTCAAATACAAATAATTTAAAATAAGGGCTTGAGGGCTTCCCTGGCAGTGCAAGGGGTTAAGACGCAACTTATGTAGCTGTCTGCAGCCTCTGTAGCACAAGTTCGATCCCTGGCTGTCCAGGGAGGGACCCAAGTGGTGCAGCAGACCTCTCCTGACTCATCTGCTGCTCCTCTTGGAAGTATATTTCAGTCAGTCTGCCTGTTCTGTTCCCCACTCTGTCTGTGGTGAATCCTCACCGCCCCCTGTCCCACACCTCTGGCCTGTAACCCAGCTCCCGTATGCATAAATAATAATAAATAAATCTTTAAAAAAAATAAAATAAGGGCTTGTAACACCATACTATTGATAGAAATATAATTTTTCACTTGATCAGCACTGTTACAAAATTGTCAAAGAAATAATGGAGAATCTTGCACTGGACATAACTGATGATACACCAAGGGATCAAGATGTGGCTGCTTGTAAGTCTAATCTCCCTTCCCACCTCTGGTAGAAGTTAAGAATTCATCTTCCAGTTTTGAGAACCTGACTGGTCAAGAACCAAAGGTAACTGCCTATTGCCAATACATTCACATCTAAATATATGTTATTACCACATTTGCACAGCTCTTCCTCCACCTACCCCCTTATTAAGCATCAAGTATCAACTCTGAGCTGGATGCTTAAATCTAACTAACACAGATGCTCCTATGCTTGAGGCAGTCCTAAAATAGGTGTCCTGGACAAGAGTTATCTTCCAGAAAAAAACCCACACTTGGGAAGATGGTGCAATAAAATCACAGGGTTTGGGGAGAGAAAGTCAGGTTAGGGTAGACCACTCCAGATCTTTGCAAATTGAAGCATGTGATTAGTGCATATTGCAATCTTAATTTTTTTTAACCTGGCATATTCATAAAGACATAATAAAGTCTTATAACTGAAAGAAAAAAGTACAGTGAATACAAGTCTTTACTGTGGGGAAAAAAAGTAAACCCAGTTTGATGTAAGGAAAGGCTGAGGTTGTTGAATTATGGAATCAGACACAATGCTGCAAGAGGAAGGAATTGCTCAATAACATTTAGAAGAGGGGATATTTGACCATGTTGGTCAAAAGGAGGAAATGGGGTGAATTTCATAGACTATTCTGTATATCCTCTGAGACTGGCTGCATTCAGTTTGTTAGTATACTTTCATTCAGCTACTGCTTATTGGAGGTACAAGTAGCAATGTTCTGAAAAATACAGAATATGGAGAAAAGTAATTTTTATGTTATACTGATATTTCCATATTTAATCAATTGCCACTGAGTTTGTTTGGATTATCAAGCATTCAAGATAGCAGAATTAATTGTATTTAAAAGAGATCATAATACAGTTAAGTCCTCACCTAATGTCACTGATAGGTTCTTGGAAACCACTGACCTTAAGCAAACTGACCTACAAAGAAACCAATTTACCATAAACTAATACCAAACTTTTAAATAAAGACCTAAAACACTTTTAATAATAAACAAAAATTTGTATTCATTGTTTCATTCATTCATTTTCTGCCTGCTAATATGGTTCAGTTTTGTGGGGGCTGGTGTTGATTCCTGCAGTTCAGGGTGCAAGGTGGACACTCATCCCTGGAGAGGACACCTTTCCCTTGCAGAACACACCTACACACACCTACACTCCCTGGAAAAACTGTAGCATGCCAATTTCCCTTATGTGCACATCTGTTGGATGTGGGAGAAAAGCCATGAAAGCATGGAAAGAATGCGTAAACTCCACACAGACATTGGCCTTGGCCATGGCCAAAATGGATTTTCTTGCTCATCAGGATGCAACATAAAATGAAAATACATTCTTAGAATACCTTCTGCATGTGGTGTCTACATAGGCAGCTCAGAACCTTCCTTGAAATGGCTATAATATTTCATTTCCTAAATTTGAATTCCCTCAAAAGTAGAGCCTGAGACTTGGATTGTGGTGCAAGTGATTCATTTGGGAGATTCATCCCAAGAAATACAAGTAGTGAAAAAGGAGATACATAAATAAAGATTACACTGATGATAGGGAAGTTCCTGCTGAAGCTCAGTACCAATGAGGACCCTCCCTCCAAGAAATAATGTGGAATATGACTCCAAATTGTCTCATAGGGGCTGAGGAGGCTGGGGCATTTACCACCATCTCCCATCAGTTGACAGTGTCCCTATGGAGTTAACTTCCCCACTTTTTAAGGACTACCCTGTTTGCTGCTTAACAAGTTCCCAGTTTTCTCTATGAAAACCCTTAGAGAAGAGAAAGCCTATGGAGGCGCTGCAACTGTCTTTCAGGTAGAGAAACTTAGGTGGGTCAACAGGCTTGGAGAAAGAGAAACTCAGGTGACTGTTACACAATTTCATAGAGAGACTAGAAGGAATCTCACAGATTTACTTATGGGATGGAGAATTGAGCATTTTTGTGTGATAATTCAAATTATTGGCAACTCAGGCTATCATGCTATTACCAATGATTAGTGAATGTTCACTGAGTTAACTATGACTCCATCTTCTGATAAAATAGAAATATCCCACAGCCTGCCACATCCATAGGCCCTTTATAGGAAAGCCTGTTTCCACTCACAGGGAACATGTAGGGCACAGGGAGCCCTACGTCTTCCTTCACACTTAAGGTAAAGGTGTTCTACACTGTGTTCCCCCCTTTGGACATTGCTGAGTGGCTCACAGTGGGCACGTGACATAAGGGAAGCCCCTCTATATGCTGTTCAGTAGTATAAAGACTCTACTAATCAGATTTTCCCTGGGCACTTGAGGAGACTAAAGTGAGGAGATTGTTCAGTTGAAAGGAGACATACACTAAAAAAAAAAAAAAATCAAAAGCAAAGCAAGAAGAGTGATATATAGTCCTCCGAATTGAGGTGATAACATGAAAACCAGTTGTTAGAGATGGGAACATAACTCTTCCTCCTGCTCCTCAACCAACTTCCCATCTCTGGGAGGACTAGATGTCCAAATACCCTTAGAATAGCATTAACCTTATTTCTCAAATCCCTATTTCTTCACCAGAACCAGACGCTGCCCGTTTTTTCTTGCAGTTCAAAGCAAACAAGTGAGTGTGCACCTCCTCCCAGTTTTATCCAGGTCTTTTCCCCTTGGTGTAGGAAAATTGCCTTGAGGATATGCATTCAGCGCTGGGACCTCTACACTCATCAGAACATTATTCTGATCATGGGTACAGTCTTTCTTGCCTTTGTCAAGCTGGAGGATCCACAACAAAAATGTAGATCATCTCTAAACAGTCTAAAAGGAGAAGCCGTTACCTTGGTAGTCACACACCTGCCAGAGAGACTTCCAGTCCCTACATGGACGGAGAGTGACATTTTAAGAAGCAATGGCATTATAACTGAAGCTTGCATTTCCAAGCTGCAGTAGTCAAATTGCTACCACCCGATCAATTAACTAGAAATTGAGCTTTAAACCAAAAGCTAAGTTGTTCTGGAAACCCTCTGGGCAGTACAACTATCTCTTACAATTAAATGCTGACATAATTCTTTCAGAGCTACAGTCTTGCTTTTGCTCCAAGGCTTCCTTCTAGGCATGTGATAGCTGCTCAATCCCCAAATAAACATTATTTGAAAACCTCTGAACAAATGGCAAAGGTTTGGGGTTTGGGTGAGAAGTTCAAGTATCAAGAAAACTGTGCAGGTACAAATGAAGGTATTAAAGTATCTGCAAAGTGCCTTCTGCAAGCCAACCCTGAACAAGAAGCCAGCACAAAGTGGTCCCTGCCTTTGAGAAGCATGGACAAGCAGGGTGATGGGCAGAAAAGTAGATATATTACATTACAATATGAAAATACTCTGACCATGTTCTGACTAAGAGTTTTGTGGGAATGCAAGAGAATGGCTGAGTCCCAAAGAACTGACAAGGCTAGGACCCTGAGGTATCCTGGTGGATGGGTAGGGGTTGGCCAGGGAAAGAAGGAAAAAATAAGACAGGTAGATTTTTTGCCAAAGAAAATGTGCCAGGCATTCCATAGGTGGTGACACAGCAGTAGACAAAATAAAACCATCATCTCTGCCTTCACAGAACTTTTAGAATCAAACAAGGTCAAGCATGAGCAAAGTACTCTTACTGTGGCAAGGCAATGGGCACACATTGGTGAGAGTTGTTACAGTTGTCCCTAGAAGCATGAGACAAGCTTCAGTTCTAACAGACACAACAATATGAGCTTCAGGTACGGCTGCCCTAGGGGCTGCGATTATCCAGCTTTGTCCTCCTGAACCTCTGTTTGCTCACTTATAAAGGTGATGAGTAGTGTGAATACCAGCTAATACTAATATTCACTGACCTATTACTACTCGCTGCTCAATATTGTGCCAAGAACATAACAAGTATCAGCTCATTTAAGGTCTCCACAGTCCTATGGCACCATTTTACAGAATGGAAAACTGAATCTGAAAAAGAGTTAAGGACTTAACACAGTGCCTGGCATGTGATGAGATCTGCAAATTGTGACTATGATTAGCAGGACAGTCCAAACCCATGAATTATTACTTCCTCAGTTAGAAGGGTATTAATTTCCACTTTCCCTACTTCAGTAACATAGACCCTTCTCTTTTCCCTTTTTTTCTTTTTAGGCCATGTCCAACCTCCAGACAGTACTTAAAAATCTCACCAACAGGTTTGAACAAGCCACCCTAGCAACAGATGTAAGTATGCAGTTTTCACAGTACACTTCTTCAGTAGCCTTTCCTCCACAGAGCTTGAACACTTAACACTTTGAATTAGGTTTGTACACACAGCTGAACTTGAAAACCCCAGTTGCTCTACTGCCTCCCAGGTTTTACTGGAGCAACTTGCCCCACCTAGAACTGCCCAAGGCAAAAGCAATCCAACTTGTAAAGTCTTCTTAATCCATCTTTGAGTACCAACTATAGTTTTAATGATTCTCTCCATGTTCCTGTCTCTATACTCATATTACCACCATAATATAACTCCCACCACAATTTTGAATGCAAAATATTTAACAGTTTGGTTTTGCCCTTGTATCTTGAAGTGAGTGATATTTTATTCATTGTAATCATCAATAAATGTCAATTGAGTGAATGAATAGATGAATGGATGAATGAATGGGTTAATAATGGACTGAAAAAATGAATAGGTAATGTACTGGAATGAAAAAATGGGAGTTAAGGATATGGAAGGAAGTTTGATTCTAAGCCTTAAAAGATTTCAGAAAATTAGAGACCCCATCAGAAATAACTAACTGAGAAAATATAGTTATAAGAAAAAATATTATTTGAAGAAGATTACCTCCTTAGAGACTTCACATTAATTCTTTTGTGAATCCTTTCTCTAATCTTACCAAACACAACTTGCTTAAGCAGTTTTCTTTGTTATTCTCTGGTTTTCTCTCAATGCAATCACCCGATCTAAACAGAGGGTCAGAAGGGAAGGCTTGGAAAAGCTCTGTTCCCATGAGCCATCATTTGAGGCTGAATGCACGGGCCGCATCCCATGTAGGTCTTTGTAGTCAAGGTCTCAAGGAAAGAGAGAAACAGGAAGAGGGCCACAGTGGAGAGCTGATTGTCTATATAGGCCCTATAGGAGCAACTGGATTTGAAAAAAGAGAACACTGTCTTTTATAAGACCAGTCATGTAAATATATACACATGGCTGAGTATGTGTGTATGCACACCTATGTGGAATGCCCAGGATTCCTTGTTATCAGGGCTGTAGTCTTGGTGCCCAGAGTTACTGCTGGTCAAGCTAAATGTAGAATTAGGCAGGGAGCCTCTCACCAGGGCAAAAGTCCTTGTGTGAGGAACACAATGGGACACCAGTATCTGTTCAAAACAGTAGGCAGATATTATGGTCAGATTAGCAAGATCAGCTAGAATATCTCACTTGTAAAGATTAGCAGAAAGTTAGATAAGAATGGGGACTAGAGATAGTATGCTTTGATTAGTGTGAACTATGGGGCCCCCCAAGCAATAGCCCCTGGTCACTCCATCCTAGCCTGTACCAGACGATGATGCATCCCTGATAATGCACCCCCATGCATATACTTTCCTTCATGTACTTGCTCATCTTCTCTGAACCTTGCTCTAAATATATATGAGACTGCCCATAGATTAGGGCTGCACTCTTTCAGTGTAAGACCCTCTAGGACTCTCTTTCTCACTTGGACTGTGAGTATTCACTCTTTCCTTCATCCTGCACTGCTCCCAATGCTGCCACTCTGCAAGGCAACACACATGCACACACATACACACTCACAGCACACTTCTAACAAATTTGTTTTTCATGGTTACAGTAATGAGGACTTTGAAACGACTGCAGTGGTTTGAGTTTCCCCTTAAAATACATGATTGCTCTCACAAAATGTCATTTCAATTATAGAAACCCAATAATGAACCAAAAATACCCTCCCACGCAGTCTTGGCTCGTGAAGTACCCACTGACTGTGACAAGCACTGGTTGAGGTTTGGGTTTTTGGTATTATTAATAAAAGGATTCAGGGGCCTCCCCTGGTGGTGCAGGCGGTTGAGGGCTGCGCTGTGAAGCTGTCTTCAGGCTCTGCAGCGCGAGTTCGATCCTGGCCGGCTAGTGAGAATTCCACATGGCACAGCAGACCTCTCCTGTCTCGCCCACTGCTCCCCTCAGCAGTGTATTTCACTGAGTCTGCCTGTTCTGTTCCCCGCTCTGTCTCTAGTGAATTCTCTCACCCTCCCGCGCGCCTGACCTGTATCCCAGTTCTTGTATGTATGAATAAATAAATCTTTAAAAATAATAAAAGGATGCAAATGAAATGAGTTGGCTTTAAGAGATCATTATCAAGAGTCTAGATAGCAAAGGTCTGTTGGAAGCTGTTTTGCATCTTGCCATTTCATCATCACAACAAAAGGTAGAGCTGCTTAGAAACCTAAGTAAATTAATAAATAAATCAAATGATAACAATATTGATTTAACAGCCCTGAATAGAGAACAGTCTACTGTCTCCTTTTGTGCAAAAGCTTTTTCTCTGCCTGATAACACTTTGCATTGGTGAAAGCAAAAATGTATGTTTCACCACAATTCTCAGCAACCCCAACTATTCCCTCAAGAAACTTAACTCTTTTTCAGAAAATAGGAAGCTGGTTAGAAATACCAATTCAACAACTGGATTCTTTAATAAGACAATAAATATTTACACTCCTAAAGTTCAGGCTCCAAGATAAATTCAAAACAGTAATTTTCCCTGATGGTATTCATTCGATCATCCATTCAATAATCATTTATTCATTATTCAACAATCATTATCAGCATGGACTCATTAGTATTTGGGAATGCAGGCAAGGAGAAGCAGGGAATATTAAAGTTTACCTTACTATATGTTTTAGAACCTTGGACACTAGTGTTTGCAGAACACTAAATGACAGCCGACATGAGGCATAAGAATTTAGAAAACCTAAATAAGGTACCAGGAAAAAGACTAATTATAATAAAGTAAAAATCAAAATCAACAAGCATCTATAAGCCAGAGACACGGGCCTTCCCGGTGGCACAATGGGTTGAGCACTGAGCTGTGAAGCTGTCTGCAGCCTCTGCAGCGCAGGTTCGATTCCCAGCCAGCCAGGGAGAAACTCACATGGTGCAGCAGACCTCTCCGGCCTCTCCCGCTACTCCCCTTAGCAGTGTCTTTGGTCCGTCTGCTGTTCTTCTCCCTGCTCTGTCTCTGGTGAATTCTCTCACTCTCCCGCACCTCTGGTCTGCACCCCAGTTCTTGTATAAATAAATCTTAAAAAAAAAAAACTAAGAAACACTATGGGGGCGGGATGAGGAGGGAGTAGGATCAAAACAAGGGTGGTGGGAATTGTATGGGGACTATGACCAAGATGAAAATGCATACATTGTGCAAAGATGAAAAATGAAGTAAAAAATATATAAAATAAAAAAAAGAATTACCATACACTGTGTTCAGTGTTGAAATTCTCACCCTAACCCTATGCAGTCACCTACAGAGGGCAATAACCCTTCCTGTAATCTCGAGGTGCCTTCCCTGTAGCTTTAGCTTCCCTAGTAGCTTATGCACTAACTGAGGAGTAATTGAGTGCTTAGACCTAAAGCAGAACCTGAGAGACCATCTGATTCAGTGATTCACTGAATGCCCTGGATGTTTCAGAAAAGAAACATTTCATGGAACTTCACAATGAAAAAGATGAAAGGAAAATATTGCTGGCTGAAGGGAGAATGGGGTATTCAGGGTCCCACCCTGGCCTCTCTTCTCTTGATGGACAGCTTCCTAGGTGGACCCACAACATCCAGGTCTCCAGAGGATATGGCATAAAGTCCTTTAACCAAAGTTGAGTCCACTCCACAGATGGCAGATTTGAATCAGGTGTAACCAATGACTTATATAAGGTCACAGAGCCAAGTTAGGGACACAATTTGGTACCAGGACCAAATGCTGTTCTCCATGACAGCACACTGCCATCTGCTTAGCATGAATGTTTCTGAAGAGAGAGGCAGAATTGTTTTGGATACCTTGAATTCAAGGTAATGGTGGGATATCCGTGTGCCAATTTATGCGTCTATAGCTCAGCAGGGGACTAGTTCCAATTTCTTGTATTTGGCTGATTCATTATAGAGATATATGGAGAAGTAGGAGAAAAATGAGCACAAAAACAGCTATAAATAATTGTTTTTAAGAAGGAATAAGATAGGAACTTTGAATTAGGCCAAAATAATATTGCTGCGGGGAGAGTAAACTGGAGATGCTAATCATTTGCTTCTTCTGCTAGCAATTTCCTTCAACACCCATAGACCCTACTGCTTTTTGCTTTCTTCTCAGGGAGGTTGCACCCCTAAACCCCTAAGCAAGAAACAATGATGTATAGGAGTAGATTGTTAAATTTTACAAATTCTATGAACCAATTGTTAAGCATAGATGTTATTAAAAATTAAATTATAAACATTTATGGTTAAACAATTATTTTAAAAGCAAAGGCAACAGATACTCAAAGTGCTCACTTCTTAATTATTTTAGTACATTTTACTCTTATCTATGCTATTGAGGATACTTATGTCTATTATGGCCATAAGGCAGAAATACTATGTCATTGGGTAGAGGGCAACCACCCTCCCATTCCCAACTCCATGTTCAATGACATCAGGTCAGTAGCTTGCAATCACCCATGGTGGAAATATTTACCATGGAAATAAGCAAATGCTACAAATCAGGACTTGGACACCTCTGGGGAAAGACCATAGAGCAAGCTAGCAAGGTGGTGCTTAAAGTGCTGTCCATATCTTAGATGCCTGGGACTACAACTCCCAGCTGTGAACCAGACATCTTGGTGAGGGGAAGGGGGGCGCTGCTTTGAAGGAGGAAGGAGGGAGGCAATCTTTGCATGGGGAACAGACAGAGGAATAGAAGAAATACAGGCAGGCTGCTCTTGGTCTTTGCTTTTTGGAGTTTTAGTGCTTTGGATCTGGCTCTGTCTTCAGAGACAATGGCAGTCACCCTCTTGAAATCATGGTCGATTATCCTGCTTGGATGGTACATTTTGAATTTATCTTCTCACTCTTTGGGCCCTGCCTGCCCTTCCTGCCAATATGTGTCCTGGACTCATTCTTTTGGTAACTTTGTTGCTGGGCCTTGACCACTCAGCTGTAGACCCTGCCTGTTAGACTGGGTGTTTGCCCATGAGGGGATGAATGATTTGGGAGTTTGATTAGGAGCCCAGATTTTGAAATACTTCTCTTTTCTACTCTTATTAAAAATATTCGCACATGTTACAATTTGATTTTTTTAACGTGGGTGGGTGATACAGATCCTTAAAATAGGTCCCTTAATGGTTTGGGGTCCCTGGGAACCCTTTAGTTTTATCTGGTTTCAATTTCAGATCCTTGACCAGGAATAAGCCTCCTAGAAATAAGATGACCAGCCTTCCCAGACCCATGATCCGATTAGTCTGGCCTTTTGACAGTCTGGCTGAACTTCCTGCCCCTGTGTTCTTCCAATAATTTCCTATTTTTCTTAAACTTGTTGGAGTAGTCATTTGCCACTTTCAAAGGAACAGTCAACTAAGAATTGGACATATCAACTGGAAAAGTCAAGTTAGAGGTTTTAAAGGCAGGACTTGCATCGGTTTAGACTTCCATCAACCAATCAAGAAATGTGCAGAATAAGGTTCAAGGAGAAGGAGACGTCTTTTAGGAAGTGAAGGATTGTGGAGGAGATTGTTCTAGACACTTGGAGTGGGAAAAGAGGACAAGAGGGCAGAGGAAAAGGAGTTAGCACAGGGCAGCATGCCAAAGGAGAAATGGAAAAAGATTTCCTTTCTACATGATGCTCTCTACTCTTCATCACCAGGATCTTTGAACAGAAGTTGACAGTCCGGAGAAATCAACTATTAGCTTCATTACATTTCCTGTTATTATTCTATTCACTGTTCTGTCCCTCAAGCCACCCTATTTACATAATGAGAAGAGATTTGGGGAGAGGAGGGATGTGTACCCATTGCCCTGGGCCTTAGTTAGTTTATACTGTAAAGAACACACTTGTTTGCCAGGCTGCTGCTTGTGGGTCAGTCTGCTCATTTCAGCCATCATCCTGTTTTCCCTAAATCTGGCAGCAGAACTTTTAGAGGAATGCTTATATGGCTAGAGACAAGGTCATTATTTGATGGGGCTTTAGCTGATACGTTTCTGAGAGACAGACACAACACATAAGCATGCCAGTTCAGAGCCAGGCAGGCCTGCAGAATGCAAGACAGGCCTGTAGAATGATTTCCCAAACTTGCAGGTGGGTGAACCCACAATTCCCATCCACTCACTCACCCTGTGGCTGCTAAACAGTAAAGGCTGTCCCAGGGCCAGCCATATTGTTTTCTAGGTACAAAATGAAAACAACAAGCAAAACTTTGTTTTCCCTTTTTTCCACAGTCTCAACTGCTCATGGCATTTTTTTCACTTGTGTTCCCTTGGGCGCAGAAAACTCATAGGATGTGTAGACACACTCAGTTACCTGGGGCACTGCCCTGTGATTCTGCAAGTGGGACACATAGAGCTGACTCAACCTTCCGTGCCCCAGAGCTCTCTAGCCAGTGTGAGGAGCTGCTGCAGCACCTGTACCTGCACAGGTTCAAGGAAATGGAAAGGCAGTGGGAGATGGGCTGCCGGTGAAGACAGATTCTAAGTTCCAAACCATGTCCTTTGTCCCACTGGACTTCATTACAAAACACAAGGGCAAAGACAAATCTAATAAGAAATTCCTGACAGTCAGGGAAATGCAAATCAAAATCACAATGAGATACCACCTCACACCTGTGACAATGGCCCCTATAAAAAACAAGTAATGAGACTTGATACAGCAAGTGTGGGCAAGGATGTGAAGAAAAAGAAAAATGTGCATGGAAATGACGACAGGTCTAGCCTCTATACTGGAAAACAGTATAGAGGATCCTCAAAAACATTAAAAGTAGACCTACTACATGACCCAGCAATCTCACTTCTATGTATATATCAAAATATGGAAAAAAAAAACAACATTAATTTGTAGGGATCAAGATCTATGTACTCCTATATTCACTGAAGCACTATTTACAATTGCCTGGGAAGAGGACCAGCACCATAAGTTTTGCAAATCTCTGATGATTCATTCTCATTGTAGGACTTTTATGGTTTGAAGCTTCTGTGTCTAAATGAAAAATATTTAATGATACTTGTTTAAAGTGACCAATCCTAGTACTGAAAGTGCTCATAAGTATTTGCCAAAGAATGTACTCAGCCAGAAAACAAAGGTGGAAATCAAAGACTTTGCCTTTGTTTTTAGGAAAAGGAATCCACTTACGCCAATCTCTTGCAATTTTCTATGTTAACAAGCTCCAAGTGAACTTACAGAATTTCCCCAGTGGATCTGGCCAAACATGGTAAGTTGGAAGTATTCTTTCAGTTACTTTTCCTTTTTTAATCATTAAAAAAAAAAAAAGAGAGTTGCTATCATTTAAGATCTTCCTTCTTCAGTTGAAGTCCTGAAAAAATTCAGCTTAGCTTTCAGACAAGTCCCTGGAATCATCTTCAGTGCTATGTCAGGTCATTAGTCTAGAGCTGAAGGGAGCAGAGGTCTCAAAAATGGGCTCACAAAGGGAATAACCTATCAATTCCCCAAAGGAGAGATGGGCAGTAAACCTCAAGAAAAAGATGGCGGTAGGTGAGACACACACTTAGGTCCAGTTCTCTGAGGTTAGTTTTTCAAAAACAGATTAAAGCCACGCATCCTTCCTGAATGTTCAGGAAACTTCTGCTCTTTTAGAGCAGTACCTGGATTGCTTCTTTATTCAGCAATAAAGATATGCTTATTTCTGGCAACAGACACTCCCAACCCCCACCCTGGCTGCACAACCATCTGCTTCCTGATTTCTGTTTACTGCATCCCCTGAGCACAGCTGTCTTTGGAGTTGACCTCCATTCACTCAGCTCATCCTCTGTGCTCCAGGAACCAAACATGGGGTTTAGCATGAGAGTCTCCTTTTAGAGCAGCATCCCCTTGTACTGTTAATTTTGAGGGGTTGATAAGATTAATAATCTTATCTCTGATCCAACCAGAGACACACTCCCCCGGAATGCCTAAACAGAAAACTGCTAGCCTTTAGTTTCATATTTCTAGGGAAAAGGAACCTTTGCCTTAGCATCCATTAATTATTTCAGTCATTGGAAAAAAAGTTATTGAGCACCTTCCATGGGCCCGGCTGTATCTTAAGGGCTGGTGGAAATAAAGGAAGGGAGGAGGAGAAGAGAGAGGGAAGAAGTGAGAAGTGATTTTTGTCAAGGCATAGTCTAGTGGGCTCTGCAAATAATTAAAATACATCAAGTTTAAGAAAGGGATATACATGATGCTATGAGAGCTCGGGGGCAGGAATACCTGCTTAAGACAACTCTTCCATTTTGTGTATGACTTTAAGTAAGTTGCAAACTTATGCTAAGTTTCCAAATCTACAGCACAGCCCCTACCTTAGAGCACTGTTTCAAGGCATGCATGAGATATCACACATGAAATTCTCAGCTTAGAGGTACTGTCACAATCACCATGGTTGCATCACCATAGTATTGCTGTAATTTTTAGATATTTCTTTATTAATGTGTATCCCACATATACTTTGGGTCACCTTCAATCTGTCCTCCACTATCTACCAGAATGATATGAACTTGTCCACCCCTATTTAATCCATCTTTGGCTTCCCATTTCCCTTTAATTGAACACAAAACCTTTTATTTAGTCTCCTACGACCTGCATGATCTGAACCCCACCTTAGGTCTTCCAAGCACTGCTGGGAGCTCCAGTCCAGCTACTCTGCTTCCATGTGTTCTTCTTTGTTCATCCCTGCATTTCTAATGCCTTTTGCATTGCCTTATACATACTAATCATTCAAAAAATATGTATTATACTATATTCACTTGACACAGACAGACAAGGCTATAGAGAATACCATATTCATTTTATAAAGTTGAACAAAGTCTCTGATAAGTTAACAGACTTCAAGAAGGTTTGAAAATGGTTGAATTAGTGTGTGTAGCTTGATTCCATGAGACCAAAATGTTTATGTCTGCTCCAACTATTGGGGCCACCTTTCCTTGCATTTCTATGATTGATTCTGATCCTGCTCCCTGGAAGGACTGAGAATAAGTGAATGCCTTCTTCCACTTTCTAAACCTGGACACATCTGAATTAAGTTTTTCTGTCCTAATCCTGCCACTCTAAAGCCTGATTTTTTTCTTTGCTAAGGTTGTTTCCGTCTTTAAACAATTCATCATACATGGGACTTCCAGTCTCTGTATGTAACATGAACTCGAACTTGCTCAAGCAAAGAGAAAATATATTGGTACATGTAGCTCAGAACTCCTAGATGTGGACTTTGTATACAGCTGGCCTCAAGGAATTGAATGATACCATCTGGTCTCTCTTCTATTTCCTTGTCTCTCTGTTCTTAAGCTTTTTAACTAACTCACTGTATCCAAGTAGAGGAAAGTTGAATCCCATAGCTCCAGGTTCACCCAATCATAGAAAATTATTTCAGAGGGATGAAAGGGGTTAGTTCTCTACAATATTCAAGTCATTTCCACCAAAGAATTCCCAGTTACCCTCTGTAAGCCATTAATGTGACTTCAGACCAGTCACCAAACCCATTCAATTAGAGATATATTTGTCGAGCTTGATGCAGGTATCTGTGGGAGAGACAGAGATACATCTTCGAAAGTTCAAATGGACTGCCTGAAGTAGGCAGAGGCAGGAAGGAGAAAGAATTGGACAGATGAAATGTAGCTGAGGTCTAATACACATGTCTTCCATCATCTCAGCCTGTATAGGGATGATCTGTGACACTTAGGCTTCTAGATATGGGTGAATTCTCTAAGTGGGTTCTCGTGTGTGCAGGCACAGTGGGACCAACACACCTCACTTTCATAAAGTGCACAATTACTAACAGAGTTTACAGTTTTCTCTCTCCCTCTTCCTACCCCTCTTTTATTTTTTTTATTTTTGCTGACTCATATTGAGATGATGAAAAACAAAAACCCCAAATATCTGTCACATGGAATCAAAGTTCAACTAGAAGAATGTCCTCTCTGCTGATGACCCTGCCAAGAGATTAGTCAATGCCCATTTGGGCTCTCAAATGGCACATGCCATTCAGTACACAGGGATCATCTTGTCCTGGAAGTCAGAATAAAAGCCAACACAAAGCAAAATTAGTAAATTGTCATGTGTACATGCAGCTGACACCTTCTGCTGGATGGGAACATGGCTTCAGTCTCACTACTGAAGCTAATTTCCTGTGGGGCCTGTGGATCCAGTCTTTTCTTAGAGATTGTATGTCACACCAGTGAGAAGCATCAAGGGCTTCCGCAGAGCCCCCAACAATGATACTGAAAGCTGGTGAGTCATGTATTACAGATCAGCTGCTCTGGCAGATGAAGGACACAGAAAGTAGAGAAAAACTCTGGACCAGCAGATTACATAAATGTATTTTTCTGCACTTGTGAGATAGAGAAATAGTAAAGTAGAACCTACTTTTTCAACTTGAGCCAAGACTTTTCTGCTTACTATCAACTATCTAAAGTCATGCCTTTGGGGCCTCCCTGGTGGTGCAAGGGGTTAAGCACCGCACTATGAAGCAATCTGCAGCCTCTGTAGCATGAGTTCAATCCCCGCCGGCCAGAGAGCAACCCACATGGCGCAGCAGACCTCTCCTGACTCGCCCACTGCTTACCTCAGCAGTGTACTTCGGTCAATCTGCCAGTTCTGTTCCCCACTCTGTCCCTGGTGAATCTTTTCACCCCCAGCATCTCTGGCATGTACCTCAGCTCTTGTATGCATAAATAAATAAATCTTTAAAAATAAATAAATAAAGTCATGCCTTTGGTTTAAAAAAAAGGAGGTTGCTTGGTTGTAAACAAATGGCCTTCCTGTGGTTAATCATAGCTTTTTGTCACTTGTGGGGAAAAAAAAAAAACAAGTGGAAAACGACAGGTACAATTTTGCTTTCGGAATACTAACAATACTGTTGTTCTTTCTAAATGTTGGGAGCTGACATACTTCACAACATTCTCATCATTCAGACATTTTCATACAAACACCTTTGGGACACTAATTTGTAAAAGGTTTCAAAACCTCTGAGCTTTCTATGTAAATGACAAATTTTCAGGCCTAGTTAGCATCAAAACAGTGGTGTCCAAACTCGAAGGATCAGAATTACCTGAAGGACAGTAGCTTCACTCCTCAGAGTTTCAGTCAATGGGTCTGGGGTAGAGCCCCAACATTTGCATTTATAAAAAGCTCTCAGGTGCTGTTGCCACTCTTGGTCCAAGAATCAAAGCACTAAAAATGTCTCCCAAACTATGAAATAATCCAACTCTTTCCTTTATACCTAAAGGGTACATAAGAAGAAACCAAAGCTCTATAAGTGAGCACCCCTCAAACTTTAAAGTCCATACAAAGTATCAGAAAATCTTGTTAAAAGCAGATTCCAATTCACTAAATTTGTGAAATTCTGAGTTTCTAACCAGATTCCTCACAATCTAATGCTGCCGGTCTGAGAAACACAGTTTGCTCTCCCGAGTAAGAATTGACTTCTTTGGACAGGGCAGTTATCCAAGTGCAACATTTCATTCTAATTAATTTCTCTGGAAATAAACTCTTTCCTTGGAGGGAGCATAGTTTCTGCCTTTTTGGATCAATCATATTCTACTGGAGGGTGCCTAGCCCAGAGGAGAACTAAGTCAATTTAATAACATATAATGAGACCTACTACTTGCAAAGTAATTTTCACTGGCAGGGATACAAAAATACTGGAGATAGGACTGCTCTAATCACACACCTGGTTCCTAATAATTGTTTTAATATTCCAGGAAGTTAAATTGTTATAATCAGTCACCAAAAATAAAATCTGCATCATACCGAGACAAAACAACATAAAACAGTTAAGAATAACTGTGATCATTGTACTATTCTTGTAACCTCTGTGGAAGCTGGGCAGCTTTTCAAAGTAAAAATTTTTAAGAAGCAGATTTGGAATTTTATCTGGGTCTTAGGAAAAAGATGATATACATATATATGCATGAGTAAGCAATTTAAGAAATTAAGTGAAATCATTTCTTCTAGCATGTCTCTTGAAACTTTAAATAAAAATTTATTTGATAGGACAACTTTACTCATAAATAACATTTTTACAATTCATTTTATAAGCAAAAAGAAATAATACTATTTTTTTAATGGAAAAATGTCTTAGCTTCATTTCTTGGTTCTCATTTTCAATGGTTAGTCTGAAAAGAATCCTAATTGATGAAAAGAATCTTAATTCCTTTTCTCTGACAATAATGGAACACCTGCTTTTAGTGATGAAAGCAACTGCAGATATATTTATACTTGAAAAAAGTGTCAAAATATCACTTTATTTGAGAATGATTTAGAAAGTCTTTCAAAGGAAAATATATGGGGACTATAACCAAGATGAAAATGCATATATTGTGCAAAAAATGAAAAATGATGTAAGAAATATATAAAATTAAAAAATAAAAAAAAGAAAATATACTTTTCCTTTTAAGTTAGCAATTGTTTTTAAAGTGGCACTGACTAATGCCATTGTAATTAAATTTGCAGCACTATTTACTATGGCTAAGATATGGAAACAACCTAAATACCCAAAAACAGATGACTGGATCAAGAAGATGTGGTGTATATATACACAATGGAAGACTATTTGGCAGTCAAAAAAGATAAACTTATGCCATTCACAGCAAGATGGATGGATCTGCAAGGGATTATGCTCAGTGAAATAAGTCAGAAGGAAAAAGAAAAACATCAGATGGTTTCACTTATAGGGGGAATATAGGGGAACCAAACAAGGGATCAGGAAAAAAACAAAAACAAAACTAGTAGGCAAAAGATAAATCAAACACATTCAGGGGTGGGCAGGGAGAGGGATCAAAACAAGGGAAAGGAGAGTACAAGAGACTATGGTGATGGTTCATATTTGACTCGGTGATGAGAATTCTATGGGGATTACACCTGAGAGGAACAATGATGTAAAAAAAAAAAAAAAACACATATATATAAAATAATAAAAAAGAATTATTCTCCAGAAATAAAATAACTGGAGACCAAATTTGATTCTTGCAGCTTCAAACTGGAAGGAAATAAAAGCAGGCTATATATTCAGTGATATGAAAGCAGTCACTTTAAGTATGGTTTATTAATTCAATTACTTATTATGTCAAAAGGAAAAATCATGTCGATGAAGAGGTGTGATAACATGATAAAATGTTTATATCTAAAGAAGTAAAGGGTTAAAAATTGTATGCATCCATTAATGATGGCTATGCAAAAAAAAAATTCTTAGAAGAGAAACATACAAAACTACAGTAATATCAGATGGGCAGAATTATGGATAGTGTTCACTTCTGTTTTCTTTTTTCAGACTTTCTGTAATGTCTTTCTTATTGATTTATGGCACTTTATTGACAGACAAAATTCATGTTTAAAAGAGTCTAAATCAGTTCTGACTTACACATTTTTTCTTTATTTAATAATGTATTAAGGCAGCAAATGCAACTGAACCTTGAATTTCTTCTCAAATCCCCATAAAGCAAAGCTGCTGTCTTTGGAAGAGTAGGCCTGCACACAAATGCCTGAGCCTGACCAAACCATGTCATTTTCTTTCAAAGAGTCTTTAAATCATGGTGTATTAATATATTGTCTTTAAAGTTAGAGAATCCAAGTTTGAATTTGGGTCTTAACCCCTTGTTACTTTGCCACTAGACTGCATTTCTGCCACGAATACAGACTCTTAAAATTCACTACTCACTACACAAAAGAAGCAATGTTATCAATGCTGTCTTTGAGCAACTCTGACATTTTATGTATTTGGAGAGAGGCAGACCTGCATGGTGACCAAGATGCCTGGAATAGAATGACAGTGCTGGGTATCAATGCAAGTTGCCTTTTTACAGGCTCTTTACCCTGTACAAGGGACCAAAGCTATCTGTGCTCCAGTCTCCTCATCTGTCCCTCAAGGATATAAGTAGACCTGGCACATGAAATAGGTGGCAGGGCTTAACTGAGATTAGGTGTACTGGCATTCATCATAGTGTACTGGAAAACTGCAGAAACTATGGAAAAGGGCAGATTGTTGTTTCAACCCTGTGATTGAAAGAGTTTTCCCTTGGGTTTCCTTAGGGTAGGTAATAGGGAAGTCTGGAAAAACAGATAGGGTAATTGAACCCATCAGGTTTACAAAATCCCCTCCTGGGAACCCAAGGACGTTATCCCTGGCTCACACTCTTGCTATCCACATTTTAGTGCATTCCTTCTGGAGTGCAGCTAGTTCAGCCTGCGAAAAATGTCTGCTGGGGGGAAAAGAATTCCAAATAGACACCATATTTCAATGTTTACTATAATTACTCGTGTAACAGGCATCCTTTTAGCTTTTGCTTTGGGAGATTGTTCCTTCTCTTGAGAATGTGACTGGAGATTCTTGAAACAAGAAGGAGAGGGAGCCGTTCTAAATCTGCTAACCAAGCTGGCGTAGAAAAGTGAGTGTAAGCAGGTAAGGGTTGTTGAACTGAATTCAAAATCTCCTGAACTAAAGACTTCTCACATCTCCTTAATAGGAAAAATCTGGAGAAAACTTTTTGCTTCAAAGATAGACTCTCTTATCCATCCTAATCACGGCTTTCTCCACAGTCTAAAACAGCACCTGGAATATATCAGGGGACAAATATATGCTAAAAGAATAAAGAAATCAATCACTACAGCCATTTCAAAATGTTCTATAAAAAATCAATTTTATACAATCTGAATAGCTTAATGGTTTTTCTAAGTATTTTATATTTATAAAATACTTTTTATTTTGAAAAACAAATATATGACATGATTCTTTTATATAAAACACACAGAGAAGTAATTTGGAAAGGAATTTGAGGAAACTTTAACACAACACAATCTTTTCCACATTCATACTTTTATACTGACCAAGGAAAAGAATGCTGAGTATTTGGATCTGTATTTTAAATTATGGAAATGAATTTCAAGATATGTCCATTCTTTATCTAGATGAAAAACCTTTTAATGTCCTTGCTAGAGTATTTGTTCTAAGACATTCCAAATATTGCCTTCAAAATATATATTAGCATTGGTCTACAACTATTAAAACGCTCACTGTTGATCAAAACTAGTTTACCCACAACAAATAAGCATTAAGGATTAAGTCTCATTTTTTTAATTATTTCTAAAAGAGAAATTGTGCCCAAAAAGGAAAAACATGGTATGGGTGATAGAAACAAGGGCTTTATGAACAATTCTGTTTACATTGTATAGGTTATAATATATCTGTACTAAAAATGCTTATATTATAACTTATCATCTTATATCATTTTTTCTAAATGTATAATTAGTAATTTTAGCACTTAAAAATTTCACTATGTCACTCATACTGTATTTCAACATGTGCTAGAATTAAACCAATCAATTTATTTTTAATGGACTCGTGAAGGAATTTTCAGCATATTCTTGAGACTTATGGGTTGCTACCAGCTTTACCCAGTGCATGATGGATAGCTTCTATTTTAAAATATGGCATTTTTTGTGATATAATTTAAATTACTTTTCTGCCAGGAGCATGCGTTCTTTGGAGTTACAATTATGCAAAGGGAAATTATACATCATATTCCTACTTTATCTTCTTTTATAGTCTTGTTGCAGTTACTTTCACTCAGGTACAATTACATTAGAGAAAATAGGATTTCAAGTTTATATTAAGAAGAATTCTATTTAGAAAATTCATTTCAGTTCTTAGTTAATTACAGAAGTAAAACTGGAAGCCATTCTAAAAATAAACAAGAGTAAAGGCTCAAAAGTAGCAGAACTCACATATAAAGTAAAGTACTACATACAATCAATAATTTAGAGTTCTCACAAACTCACTTAACAGTAGAAGCTATTGTATCATAATTATATGTTGTTAAAATATTTTTAGATCTTTTCATAAATGTTATGCATGCTCATTATGGAAAATTTGGAAACTTAGTTAAAAGCACAAAAATGAATTTATCATGTGATCACTATAACCCAATGTAATCACTGTTAACATTTTGCTGCATGTCCTTGAAGTCCAATTTTTTGCTCAAATGGGATGCAAATATCAATAGCCCATTAGATTTTACAAAATTGGCATTTATAGCGCACATTCAATACTGTTTTATAACCTAATTTTTCTGTTGGAAAATACATAGTAAATACTTCTCCCACTTTATTAACTAGCCCTCTTACCAGTGTTATAGTTATACCATGATTTAGCTAACTCATCTCATATTGTTAGAAATACGGCATTTTTGGGGGGGCCTCCCTGGTGGCGCTAGGGGTTAAGCACCACACTATGAAGAAATCGACAGCCTCTGCAGTACAAGTTAAATCCCCGGCAGGCCAGAAAGCAACCCATATGGTGAAGCAGGCCTCTCCTGTCTTGTCCCCTGCTCCCCTTAGCAGTGCATTTCAGTCAGTCTGCCTGTTTTGTTTCCCATTCTGTCTCTGAAGAATCCTCTCACCCACCCACCCCACACCTCTGGCCTGTACCCCAGCTCTTGTATGCATAAATAAATAAATCTTTAAAAAATCATATCTATTTCTATTTGATAAATTACTTGAAATCAAATTTCTGGACCAATTTATATGGATGTATTTATGCATTTTCAAACATAATGATATACAAAATCTCTATAGGTTGTCAGTAAGACTCCCATAAGCAATTCCAGATAACCATATCCTGAAGTTATTGTTTTTACCTTTGAAAAGAACATGGTTGTCAATTTGGAAAGTAAAAAATGGCATCTCATATAATTATCATGTGTTTAAGTTCATGTAATTATTAGTGAAACCAAACATATGTATTTGCCCCATAGCCACTTTTATATCTTATTCTAAAAAATTTACTTTACAGATCTCCTTCAATTCAACCCAATCAACTTATTTGAAACTTACCATATTATAGTTGAGATAAGTGCTGAAGATAGAAAACTAATGAGGTATGGACCAGTTTCAAAAATGTCACAATTTAGGAAAAAAATAGACATGTGGGGCCTCCCTGGTGGCGCAAGAGGTTAAGCACCACACTCCGAAGCAATTTGCAGCCTCTGCAACACAAGTTTGATCCCTGGCCAGCCAGGGAGCAACCCACATGGAGCAGCAGACCTCTCCTTACTTGCCCTCTGCTCCCCTCAGAGGTGTACTTTGGTTAGTCTGCCTGTTCTGTTCCCCATTCTGTCTCTGGTGAATCCTCTCACCCCTGGCATCTCTGGCCTGTACCCCAGCTCTTGTATGCATAAATAAATCTTAAAAAAAAAGAAAGAAAAATAGACATGTGAACGACTAATTCTAATCTATCATTGTAAGTGCTATAGGGACATATGCATAACATGCTCGGAAACCACAGATAAGGGATTAGTGAAGGATATGCAGAAGATGTCAAGTTTCAACTGGATTATGTCAATTGAATAAGATGTAACTGGGCTGGTCGTAGACAGAAAAGAAAGTGTCCCAGCAGCAATGGATAGAGGAAACAATCAACATGTTGTGGAAGAAATTATGAAGGCAGTCAAAGGTTTGAGATAAATCAATGGGATTTCAACTTTATCTCAAATTTCACTGATGTGTTTTTGAACCTAGAATGGACAGGCTAAGCTTTGGGTTTTAGAAAGCAGAAGGGAAGGGAGATTTGGAGTCATTTTGGGAATGAGAAAAAAATCAGTTCAAACTATTCAATGTAGAGTAATATATTCACTTTAAAATATGCAGGCATGAAGAAGAGGTAACACCTTTTGAACATTTGTTTTTGTTTTTTTTAAAAAAAATCCTAAAGCACAGTATTTTTCCCAAATGATTTGTTCTGACCAGTGAGTGGAAGTGACCTGTACCAATTCCTGTCTAGACTTGAAAAGTGTCCTTGGTCTCCAGAATCCAGGCTGAAAAGTTTCAGTACCCACCAGGAAGGGATGTGCCCCTGGGAGCTGCTCTTCTCAGACCGGACACGCATGGAACACACCAGAACAAAACCCAAAACTTTGAGCCAAATCCAGAACTGAGCTCAGCCTGACTAAGTCAGCTCACCACTCAGCTGAAAGACACTGGGTAAGCCACCAAATTTTATCATGACTTGTTACGCAACATTATTATGACAACAGCTAACCAGTATACCGACATAGTCCATTTCCTTTAATTTGCAGATATAGGCCATGTCTGTTTAAAGATACTTCTGAAGGGGCCTCCCTGGTGGCACAAGGGGTTAAGTGTTCAGCACTATGATGCTATCAGCAGCCATTGCAGCATGAAATTGATTCCCGGCCAGGGAATTAGCCCATGAGGTACAGCAGACCTCTGTCTTGCCTTCTGTTCCCCTTAGCAGTATATTTCAGTAGATCCATCTGTTCTACTCCCCACTTTATCTCTGGTGAACCTTCTTACCCCCCACCCTTCTGGCCGCATCCCAGCTCTTGTATGTATAAATAAAATGAATCTTTAAAAAAATAATAAAATAAAGATACTTCTGAAGAACTTGGATTAGGCTAATCCCCGTGCATTGTCTAGAAAAATGGATAGTACAATTGGAAGTCTGTAATGATTAAATGTAGCTTTATCCCTCCAATTGTTGACTATCATCTCATCAACTAGAAGTTGCTGTTGAATTTCTATCCAGATTAAAGTACTCTCATGTGTACCTAAGATATCAATCAATTATTGATGCTGCCAGCCTGTCAAGCATTATAATAAAACACTCAAATGGCAGAAATGAGCTCTGCTTCCTGTTGTAAATAAGGATATTTGCTTCTTTGTTGTGTCCTTCTGATCATGTTCTATGTAAGCAGCAACCTGTTGTGTGGCAAGATTTTTCAATCAAGTTCTAATAGGCCTCCACGTTCTGTTCATTGAAATAAAGAATAGACCATGGAAATGGTCTATTAGGTTGTAATTTGCTTTCACATGCAAATTAAGGGATAATTAGTTTTGAATATCTGGAGATGTAGAATCTGTGTGTTTGACATATTTTTATATGTATTCAACACCTAAAGTTCAAGTATCTTTTGAGAGAAAAGAAAGGTTCCTTGAAAGTTAAGAGATTAAACAATATTCCATTCTGAATGTACACTATTAGGTAAATATTACTGGTGGCATGTATTTAGCTCACAGTTTAGCAGGAACTGTTTCTTTTTAACTTGTTAATATTTTGAAAAGGCTGACAAAAGTCTGAATGTCACTTCATTTCCCTTTTCTTTCACAAAGGCAACGTGTTCTTTGAAATACAGTAGAACCAAGAATTGAATTATTTTTAATAATTAGAGGCAAATACTTCTGCCTTCCATTAACTTGAAATAGCACTTGCTGTTTTAATTTTTTAATAATAAGCTGAATCTTCCTTATTACCTAAACTTGCGAGCATAAGTAAGCATAAGTGATTTCTTACCTTTGTAAACAGTTAACTGAGTCGTCACTCTAAATTTAGTGAAACAAAGCATATTTCATGACGGACTTTAAAATGTCTGAGACTGAGCAAGATTCACTGAATAAAAATATCTCTGTATTTGAATTATAATAGTTCTTGGCAGGGAACCTCTCCCATTACTGATGAGGGGCTGGAAGATCTAACAAAGTCTTGGTAGAGAATGATATCTTTCTCTGGAAGTAGGATGGGCCTTACCAGAAAATCAGGAAGGCAGGTGCTCTGAAAAGACTTTTTTCCTGATTTATAAAATTGCCAAAAGACAAATTAGTTAAAACATATCTATTTAGGCTTTTAGCAAATTCCCTTGAAGGAAGAGAACTGTATGTAATGAGGACTAGTCTGCAGAGGGAAAGTATCATAACCAGAAGATCAGGGCACAGTTCCTAGGAATAGAGAACAGTGAAGCATGGTTTCCAAAAGATGGAACAATAAACTTATTTTTCTAGCTACTTCTTTGCATGCTTAACTTATTTCTGCAATAAATGTGTTCACCAAACAGTTTTTGGAAGGTCTATAAGGTATGCTGCACAAATAATGTGAAAATTAATAAGACAGCCACAGGCCTTCAGGGGCTATATACGTAGCAGGGTGGATAAGATATGAACATGAATAAAAACAGTCAAAAAATAGGTGATAAATGTGATATATAAACAACACCGAAGTTGTGAAGTTTCAGGGCTTGGAGAGGTGATTCTCATAGAAATAGCTTTCCTCCAAATGCAGAGAATTGGTGGGATTTTTATATGGAAAGAGAGAAGAGCTTCCTGGGTAAAGGAAATGGTAGACATCAGCATGGGGCCGGGAACCTAAAAGATTTATTCCTGTTACAGCAGGTAGTGTGTAGCTATAACATGGAGAAAAGCAGAAAAGAAATCTAGAAATGTATACCAAGGAAGATAGGGTGGAAGTGTGGTTAAATACCAAGCAAAGAAATCTGAAAACTACCCTGTGAGAACAAAAGTTTATAACAGGAGGATGATGTGTTAAAAGCACTCTTTTCAAAAGTGATTGGATTAGAATGAGAGCGACATTATGTGAGAACTCCAACAAGCAGGTTATTTCTTTGTGAGAAGGACTTCCTACACCCTCACTTTCCTGGAGTTTGACATCAATAAAAATTAAGGGGCTCTGTGTAATGTAACTCAAGGCAGGTAGGAAGTCAGTTTTAGCACAATAAAGTATTAGAGACAGGTGTATTTTCACAGTGCGAAAGACTGTGTTGTAGCTCTTCCACCTTCTACCGTGAGACACTCATCATATTCTGGCGAGAGACTCTTAAGAGAGTTAAGATGAAATCTTAGCCAGTCCTGAAGGACAGATTTACACAGAATCTAGTGAATGTGTGGTGAATGGAGGGGCATGAAAGACTAATGCTCTGGCGATCTCTTATACCACATGGTGCTTACAGTTAACAATACTGTGTTGTACACTTAAAAAATATTTGTTAAACTGGAGAGGATGTGGAGAAAGAATAACATTTCTTTTTTTTTTTTTTTTCAGTCTGTTTAAATTTATTTATTTTTTTTTAATCTTAAATTTTATTTTTATATTCCCCCATACAATTGCAAACGCCCCATTCTGACCCCAATTCTTCCCCTCCCGCCCCCCACCCCCCAAAAAGTGTCTCTGGTTCATAGTTTTTTGTTGATTTTGATTTTCACTTTCTTATATTCATTTTCCTGGTCCCTTATTTAAGTTTTCTAGATTCCTACTATGAGTGAGACCATCTGGTATTTTTCTTTTTCTTTTTGGCTTATTTCGCTGAGCATGATCCCTTCCAGCGCCATCCATGTTGCTGCAAATTGCATGTGTTTATCTTTTTTGAATGCTGAGTAATATTCCATGGTATATATGTACCACAACATTTCTGATGGGAAAGTAAGATGGTGTAGCTATTATGGAAAGTGCTCTGAATCACCTTAATAAACTAAAATTGGAAATACCACGGGTCCAGCAATCCCATTTTTTGGGCATCTAGCCAATGAACCGTGACACTATTAACTTGAAAAACTGTATGCTCTGCAATGTTTATTACAGCACTATGTATAGTAGCTAGGACATGGTAGCAGCCTAAATAGAAGATTGCATCAAGAAGATGTGAAATATTCACACTACAGATTAATATTCAACCGTATGGAAAGACAAAATGCTGCCATATATAGCAAAATTAGTTATGTGTAGTAAAGCAAGTCAGACAGATAGATATTGGACATTTACATAGGTAAACATTCAGCAAAGCAGCATACTTAAAAAAATATTGGTCATTAATAAACAAAGTGAGGTTTCTGAGGTAAAGAGGGAAAGAAAGTGTCAAGGGGCTATAAGACGTGATGGTGGGGAAAAGTAAATATATAAAAATAATAAAATAATTTAACAGAGTAGATCTCATGCTAAATATTCTTAACACACACACACACACATACACACACACACACAATAGGGTGGAGGGGAGGTGGACCAGAAAGGCAGAGAGGGAATATTTAGAGAAGATGAAGAACCAATATTATGCTACATTTGAGAAGTCAAGGGAAGAGGAACCAACTACTGAGGTTGAGGAGGAAAAGAAAAAAATCTAAAAGAGGCCACTGGACCAGGCGACATTGAGGTCTAGGATGACCACCACGAGAGTCTTTCTCTTTAAGTGGTAGAAACATGCTAGAAAAAATGAAGGAGCAGGGGATGGAGATAGTGCATAATTTTTCTGAAACTCTGTTGGTGAAAAATGATAGTATTGGTAGAGAATTAAGGAAAATTTGAACAGAAGGCAATAAGCTGGTGGCGACAGTGAAGAATATTATGACAAGATGAACTTTAATTCAAGAAATACTTAGTGGGTTCCTACTACATGCAAGGTATTGGAATATGATGCAAAACTAGAACTGAACTTCTATACATGGCACTTAAGTGTGTGGATCACAATGTTCTGTTTATTTACAACACTGGCTCCGGGAGCAAGGGCTATGCTTGTCTGCCATTATTTCCACAGAGCATAACATAGCATCTGACATATGATAGACCCTCAGCAAATTTTTAAGGAATCAAAGCACAGCATAATTCCAACCTTGGAGAGGTTCTTCCCTACATTTTGCTAACAACACTTTGTCTTTCAGCACCACTTCTAGGGACCCTCCATTCAGCTTCCACAATAGGCACCTGACTGTGTGTGCCTGGAATTCTGGGTGGTCCCTCACCTATCTTTCAGTCTAAACATAGAAAAACAAGTCAATATATGGTTTCAAATTTTTACCAGACCTTAAACAAGGGTGTAACAGATATAGTTAAACCACTGTGGGGCTTCCTTATTGGTTCAGAAACTCAAAGGGATTAATTTCCAGCGCAGGTCAGGTTTTTTGTGAGTAACTCCCATTGGTTGATGTTTTATTCCTATATGTTTCCCAGGGCTAGCTTGACCAGTTCAACTGAATTGAGATGAATAGAAAAGCCTTTAAACCAGCCTTGAGAGTGTAGAAACCGGGCTTTCTCAGATTGTCAGTCTTTGTAAATAGCCAGGCCATGTACACTGTAAGCAAAACCTGTCAGATTCCATTGGCTGGCTGGGCATCCACATTAAAAATGTGATTTACCAAATAGTCTACCCAATAGACAGCTTCCCTTGTGGAACAGGGCTACTCAGACAAGGAGGGAATTTGATAAAGAGCTTTATTGGATGGCAACATTTTTGTCTCAGCTTTCCTCAGATCACAATGTGATAATGAAATTGGAATCCATTTAAACCTTCCATTTCACCCCGCAAGGCTCACAGACATGCTGTCAAGTCACATCACTTTGCGGTAAAACCTGCAGGCTTACTCCTCCTATCACACACAATACTCTGTCAGATTGGAGGTAAATTATAGAATACAATTTCTTGATTTGCCCACTTGTGTGGTGACAGCAGAATTTCAAATGCAAGGCAATATTCCACGTCACGAAGATGCATAAATAACTATATTGTGTTGTGCCAAGTTTAACAACATGACATTCTTGCTGGCCAGTCTATGAATAGTACAGCTGCTGCTGTACAGTCCCAACCATGTGACAAGGACTTATATGCTCTGTCTCCCATGACAGGTTCTATATTCTGTCGAGGTCACTGCCGCTTTCATGGTTATATCATATTTTGTCCACACTCCCTGGAAAGAAGATAACCCCAGGCTAAACTGAACCAGAGACCATGGGAAATAATCATTGGATTCAGAGACTTTATGACTTAGACCAAAGCCTTGAGACTTTCCCTTCCCCTTAGGCTGCTTTGCTTTGTTCCTCTGGGATGATCTTAGGGCATGAAGAATATATGAAGGCTCTAACTTCAGAAAATAGTCCAGAATTTACCTACTGCACACCTGTTTCCAGTTACCTAATTGCTTAGGTTATATCAAGTATCATACTTGTTAATCTGACTTTATCTCCCGCTCCCCATATCCACATGCAACGAGCACTATAATGTGCCCACCAAGATCCTACTTCAGGGGCCTCCCCTGCTGGCGCAGCAGTTGAGTGCTGGTCTGCGAAGCTGCCCACAGCCTCTGCAGCACCAGCTCGATCCTCGGCCACCAGCAAGGGTCCCACATAGCATGACAGACCTCTCCTCCCGCTGCCGCTGCTCCCCTCAGCAGTGTATTTTGTCAGTCTGCCTGTTCTGTTCCCTGATCTGGCTCTGGTGAATTCTCTCACCCTCCCGCACTTCTGACTATACCCAGTGCTTGTATAAATAAATAAATAAATAAATAAATAAATAAATAAATAAATAAATAAATAAATAAATAAATAAATCTTAAAAAAAAAAAAAGATCCTATTTCAATGAAGGACATATTGTCTCAGTTTTTGGGAGGACACCCAGTGGTCCACAGAAAATGCTCAAATATCCTTTCAGGGAGAGCCCAGCTCATGATCCTTCAATGCTACTGTCATCACCATTGAACAATCCATGTCTGAGGACCAGTCAACAGTGGAGGGCAAAGGCCTTCCACCTCAGGCAAAATAGGGACAATTTTGAAGCTCCTGTGTGAATGGTTGAGGTTGTTGTTGCTCTCCATCATAGCTGGACTTCCTTCTCTGCCCATTCCTGCTACCTGTCCTTTCCACAGAAGTTGATCCTAATAGGCAAGAAACAACTTGCTTGCTAAAACCCATCTCAGGGTTGCTTCCTCAGCCTGTGACAGTCCACATACCACAGATGGACAGAGTCATCCTGGCCACACTAAATGCCATCCTGACTCTCCCTCCTCAGGATAGGACCTCTCTTCCCACTGTCCTAAAGGGTCTTGCAGCTGCCCGTGAGACCCTGCAAGGTCTTCCCCCACCTTCCTCTCTGACTTCATGTCCTCCCACTCAGCCCCTTCTTCACTCTGCTGCAGCCACATCTGACCCTCAAATACACCAGGCACATCACAAGACCCTTGCATTTCCTTTGTTCCTTCTGCCTAGAAAAAGTTTTTCCTAGATCAGAGGGATCAGATGGAGATCACTTTTTCCTTTTTTTTTTTTTGTAAAGGGTCTGATAGTAAACATGTCAGGATTTACAGGCCATGAATTATCAGTTGCAACTACTCAACTCTGCCATTTTAGCATGAAAACAGCCACAGACAATGCATAAACTGAAGTGCCTGTTTTTCTTCCAATAAACATTATTTATGAAAACAGGTGGTGGGGTTGACTTGGCCCATCAGCTGGGCTTTGCTAACTGCTGCATGGATGTTACATGGCTGCATCCCTTACCTCATTCCCTGATCATCCTCTTGAAATTCCAACTCCCAACATTGCTTATTTCACTTTCCTGCCTTAGTTCTCCCTAGCACTCACTGCAATACTGCAATCTGACATACTGTACTTTACTTATAGCTTTGCTTACCTGCTGTTTTCCCCCACTGAGAGGTAACTTAATCAAGGCAGGGGCTTTGTCTACTTTGAGACCCTTAATTTTAGTGATTAGTACAAGATAGTTACTAAATAAATATTTGCTGCATAAATTTATAAATAAATGAATATTCAGATAATGCAATGTTTTTTCCAGATTTTGTTTGGTGCTTGGGGTGTGTGTGTGTGTGTGTGTGTGTGTGTGTGTGTGTGTTAACCACTCTCTTCATATGCCAAGTGGTTCCCTTTACCTTTTATTTCCCAATAGAGTGAGGTGCTTTAAAATGCAAGCCCTTCAGGGAGACTCTGAGTTTAAATCCCAGCTCAGTTATCTATTGGCTCTGACAGCCTATGCATATGTAGGACCTCACTAAGCCTCAGTTTTCATATCTCTAAGGTGAAGCCATAATGTTGGACATCTCATAAGATAATGATCATGAAAAACATATCACAGACTCAGTTATCTAGAAATCATTCAGTGCATGGGATAATAACCAACCAAATCATTAGCCCCTTCCTTTGATTAGTGTCTGTTTACTCCCAGTTGAACAAAACATAAATATCTCACACATAAATGAGATCACTTTTTTGCCACATATACCTAAAAAGTTCCTTTTTTTTTTAAGATTTATTTATTTATTTATTTATTTATTTATTTATTTATTTATTTATTTATTTATACAAGAACCAGGGTACAGCCCAGAGGCACAGGAGGGTGAGAAAATTCACCAGAGACAGAGCAGGGTACAGAACAGGCAGGCTGACAAAATACACTGCTGAGGGGAGCAGCGGGCACGACAGGAGAGGTCTGCCACGCCATGTGGGACCCTCCCCAGCCGGCTGGGATACAACTGGTGCTACAAAGACTGAGGACAGCTTCACAGCGCTGAGCTCAACCGCCTGTGCCACCAGGGGAGGCCCTCTACCTAAAAAGTTCTAATGATAAAAACAGAAGAAATCTAATGGCCATTTATGGAGTGCTCACTCTGTCCACTGATAGACTGATAATTTCAAGTGCTTGGCCTCCATATAATCAGCATACTGGGGAGGACCAATGGAATGATTTTCTTCATGTCATCTCATTGACTAAGTATATTGAGACAAATTAGGAAGACCTTGTCATAGTTGATAGAAACAATTACACATGTACTGAAAAATGTACCTACAGAACAGACCTACTCACCTACTGACATTCTCTTTACAGTAGGAGAGCAGAAAGAGAAAAGGAGATACCATGCTTGAGAGAACATCACCTCTATTCCTCATTCTGGGGCCCTGAGTATAAATTGAAATTCCAGACGGTCATTGTTTACAGCCTCCCAGCACGATTCATTCTCCATCATGGAGTCCAGACCCCTAGTTAATCCTCAGACACCTAATGCCACTTTGTCTATGAAACCAGAAATCTAAAGCAAGTAAGACAATATATGAACAATATATGGATATATATTGATTCATATAAGACAATATATGAATCTGAAAATACATGCTGTTGGTAAGGGTAATAATAAACCTAAAAAATCAGCACTTCAGTGATAATAGTCCTGAGTGAGTGGGTTGAAGGACACTCCCAGCTTTCGCATGGGATGAAGTTAGTGGCCACTGACCACTCATTTCTTGACCAAGGTTGAGGAGGGAGAAATCTGTTAAACAACCCTCATTCTATTCCATTCATCTTTCTGCTTCAAATCATTTACAATAGCCTGAGAAATAGATTTGTCCTGGCTGGTATTTAAAGAGACAGTCAATAGCAATATGAGAAATAATTACTATACCTGGAGAAAGTGGGCATTGATTTCAGGAATGACTGGGGCTGCAAAACTGGATTTCAAATGTGTTGTAGTAAAGTGCTAGCCATTTATTATTTAACTTACTGAATTTATACTTAACTTGGATGGGAATGAGTTGAATCTTCTGACTCTTAAATACAAAACTTGCTTTTTCTTCTAAAGGACAATGCAGTTCAGCCACAAATACATTTCATGTCTACTATTTTCAAGAAATTGTGTTGGGCTCCAAAGTCACAATAAAGAAGATGGGGCACCACTGCCTGGAGACACAGTAACGGAGATAAAAAGCTACCACAAAACTCATCAGTTAACTATAATTAAGGCAAGTGTTGCAAGGAAAAATGTGCATGATGGGTTGGTGTAGATGGAGGAAGGCCCAGAGCAGGATCTCTATGATCCAGGCATGGGTAAAGAAGAGTCCTGGAGCCCTACAGTGGCTTTTCAGGCTTTTACTGAGATTTTTACACCATTTATAGTGCAGCACCCAGATACACAGCAGGTTGGAGGCTCAGGGGCTCAAGGGGCTGGCAGGCCTCCCAGCCTCCCGCGAATCTTCACTCTTTCTTGGCTTTCTGGCTTCTCTTGTGGTCTCTGCTTCTGTTTCTCCTCTGCTGCTCTTGCTGGTTCTGCTCTTCTGCTACTCTTCTGGCATACCTGTGATGCCACCCTTAGAATCCCAGTCTCTCAGCCCAGGTGTGCCCACCTATGCATGCCCACACCCTACTCCAGGTGCCCACCATCAGGCATGCATGTAGGATTGCAGGGATCTATCATTAATGGTAATAGTGGAAGGGCAGAAAATCCTGACAATTTTTCACTTATCCTACAGTTGGTCTCCCTTGGTCTGAGGGAAATCAAAGAAATCTTTTTGGTAGAAATCACATTTAAACTGCAAGCCAAAGGAGTAAGAGAAGGCAAAGTGAAGGAAGATGAATGGAAGACTACTCAAAGGCCTGGAGGCCAGCAAAAGCCGCCCCTTAAAGCAGGGGTGTGTAGGTGAAAGCTAATAACTGGCTTTCCACAAAAAGCAGTATGTGCATATTTATGCACACAGAAGCTTACTACACTTAGCATTGACATCTGAGCTAAGAAACACAATTTGCAGACAATAATGAAATATATATATATATTCTCTAGAGTAAATTCCACACATGGTCAGTTGATCCTTATGGGATACTTTTGCTGATTTTTGCAAATTCTTATATGTATAGTTAACCTATGGTCACAACTGATGGGCAAGTGTAGCTCCCATAACAATGTCAGTTGAGATTTTCACTTAAGTTATTGAGGCATATGAGAACACAAGTAGGAACTTCACACTTATGTGAGCAGCTTCTTTGCTGAATTGTACACTCATTTTCAAATGCTGGGAGAATGTGTCTTTAGGTTTTGGAGGGCTGTAAACAATGTAACAGCAATATTTTTTCAAATTTTTAACTTGCCTTATTAACATTGTCTTAAATCACTTTGTAAGTCTAGACTAAAGCTTAGCAAATTATGAGCCTGGTATCTGTCTTGGCAAATAAAGTTTTATTGAAACACAGCCATGCTTATTCATTTCTGTATTTCAGATGGCTGCTTTTGCTCTACAGGTGCATAGTTGAGTAATTCCAGCAGAGGATGTATTGCCCACAAAACCTAAGATATTTATTATCTAGCTCAATACAGTAACAAATTTGCTGACCACTATTCTAGGTCATCAACAAAACCCATGATTTGTATTGTTTGCTAATTTCTGTAGTATAAATACTCCCGCTATGGCTGATATCAAGCTGTCATCATGATATCACTGAATGAGGTGTTGGGACAAGATGTAGCTCATCATTATATAGATTTCACCATACAAACACAATAGACCACAATAACCTCCAGTACATAGATAACAGTAAAATATGGTGAAATCTTAGGAAGCGATAAGATATGTGTGTTAATGATCCCTGTATATAACAGTTAATTGCAAGTCTGGTAATTAATTTTTAATGATACTTGTAATCAACAAGCGATTTACAATTTCCTGAAAATTTAACAATTCACTGTCTGGATAGGTAAGAGCTGGCTTCATCACATCAGTGCCCTGAACCAGTTGAAAAACATACTGTGTGGCTGGGAGTCAGAAACGGATGGGAGAAACAAAGCCAAGTGGGTAAACTAGTGGGACTCATAAACCAGGTGGAGGAGATTAGGATTTACCCTGTAAGAAACAGGATGCCAGACCTCCCTGCTGGGGCAGGGGTTAAAGACAGGTCTGTCCAGATGCTGCAGAGAAGGGTCTGCGTGGGTCATGAAGACTGTCCCATGGTGAGCCAATGACTGTAGGTTGGGGCTGCATTCTTCCAAGAGGAAGAACTTTGGGAAGTGATGGCAGAGGAAGATGCAGAATGTGCCAACTATGGATCCCGTAGTTGTCCCAGAACTTAAAACCCTCTAGAATCTCCTCTGACACTTTCTGGGAATGTCTATCTCTTTATAAATAGTATGAGCAAGGAGGGGAAAGGAAGTCATACACCATGTTCTAAACGGGATGGATTCTTAACATTTAAATCATGGGTAACTTACCCAGATGTCAAAGTCAATCTTAACTCTAAGTGGAGCTAATACATTTTGAAATCACAGTAGACTTGATTATTCTCAGAAGAGGTAGACTAAGGAAGTACCATCACTGGTTAGCTGCTAAGTGCATCACAGACATTTGTGATTGAAGCTGAAATTTTACTTTCTAGGGAAAATGAAAATCTGCCAAACTTCTAATTTGGTGCATCAGGGAGGGAAGAATGACACAATGGGAGGGGTAAGTGCACACCCTGTAACTGTAACCTGCAGCTTTTCACAAAACTGACTGACCTAGATGTAAACTCTAGAATGTACCTGAAAAGGAGTAAAATGGGACAGAAACAGAAAAACAAGGTGACCCCTCACTGTCGCTGTCATTTGATTGTCACTCCCTCCTTGTGACCACCCATGTGCCTTATAGCTGCTCTCCACTACCACACCCTCTTGCCAAAGGTCAGTTGATGGTCCTAGCCAGAATCCCTGGAGCAGCATTAGAAAGAGAACAAAAACAGTTTTGAGGCAACTTAAAATTTCTGTCTGGCTAGTTATCAAAATAGGTCCCTAATGCTTTGAGTAAATAAGTTTTGGTCTAATCTGGCCTCAGACAAATGATTTAGCATCTGGTACCTCAATTCTTCATTCAAGAAATGGGGATGATAATGTTACCTACCACAACCTGTGATTGTGGGATTCAGCAATGTAATAAAAGTGAAAATGATATATCAACAGCTAATATTTCAAAGGATGTGTGATGCATCAAGCAATAACACCTCACCTCCCCTAACTTCATTTTTCCTGCCACCTTGCAGGGTGCTATTACTACCTTATTCCTATTTTGCAGATGAGGCAACTGAGGCACAGGGAAATTAAGGAAAAAGACACAAGCCATACATAATGGAAGAAGCAGCATTTATACAAATGCAAACTATGATCTGTGGGTTGGCACACCATGGTGTGTCAGAGAGACTCCAGTCCACCACTATTTTTGTACAGCTCGCAAGGGAAGAATAGTTTTACATGCATATTGGTAAAAACATATTGGAATAAAATAATAGTTTGTGGCCTATGAAAATTATATGAAATTCAAGTTTCACTGCCCATGAATAAAGTTTTACAGGAACACAGCCACATCTATTCAATTATATGTTGCTGTTTGTTTCTTTCACATTTTATCAGCAGAATTATGTAGCTGGAAGAGAGAAGTTACAGCCTATGAAAGCTAAAATGTTTACAGAAGAGCACTTTACAGAAAAAAAAATCTGCTGATCTGTGGTCTAAACTACCACAGACTAGGACCAATTAGTCTTCCTGAGTCCTTCGTGCGGGGTCCCTGGTGTAGACTGGTGAGGTCCTGGTTTCTACCCGCACATAACTTAATATGTGTATAAGTGTGTGCACATTCACTCACTCATTTCTACACATTACCAATAAGCAAAATTTGCATCTTCAGGCACACTGGAAATGCCCCATGATTAATGAAATCTTGTCCAGGTTCCAAGAGAAGCAGGGTCCCTCACAGTCAGAAGCAGCTAGGCAACTGCTGTGTAAACTGCAGTCAGAAGGATGGCCCAAACTCCATCCCCTGAGCATAAGGTATCACACCTTCCCCTGAGGGCTTCTAATTCTCTCATGCTCCACCAAGAAAAGCATTCTTTACATCTTTAGATCTTATTAAGTCTGTGCACAAAAAGAAAACTGGAGAACTGCAATAATTATCTGGGTAACGAGTTAAAAATCACTTGTGCCTAAAATAACCTGGTGATGAGTGAGTCCTGCTATCATATTCATTAAGGAGGAACATTTCTCAGAGAGCCAACAGGAATGGAGATTGTGTCAAAATAAGTTTACCATTTGGGAAGGGGTAAACTGCCAGGGGTGCTGAATACGATCACCCAAAGTAAAGACAAAGGTAAAATATACTGGAGAACCACCAGGTAAAGTCAAAGGGATCTGTTATTTTTATTATGAGAACATCTACCATTCGTTGAGAGATTACCATGCACCAGGAAGTAGGCTAAAAAGCTTATATGGGTCATTTAATCATGCCTTCAAATGCCCCAATAAGGTAAGGACTATTTTCATTCCCATTTTGTGGACAAACAAGCAGCTCTGAAGAGCTGACTCTCTTGCCAAAAGCACACACTGGTAAGAGGCCAGTATGTGAATGCAGGCAGTGCTAGCTTCAGAGCACGCTACTCCACACCCCCTATAGATTAAAAAATAGTAATAGGCTAAGACAGGTTACATGGCCACAAAGCTGACTGGTGGGAGAATTTGAACAATTCAGAGCTGAGAGAAAATAATGTCTACGGGGATGGGAGCACAAGTGAAGACAGAAAGGAGAGGAGCACCTATTATGTTTTTTCTAATCCCAAAATCATCACCATCATCATTTCATCAAAGAAGTGAAGATTTATCAAGAATTTAAGATGTATAGGTCCTATTCAAAATATATCATCTCATTTGATTCTTACAATGCTATCTCACTGAATCCTTAAAACCACCATCAGGTGTTAAATATATTACTGCTATTTTACAGATAGGGAAACTGAGTCACAGGGCTGCAGCAACCTGACCCAAGACACCCCGTTGGAAGATAGAGGATATTTGATCAGTCTGATTCCAGAATGCACCTCTTAATCCCTGTTTCTCCTTAGCTCCCTCCCCAATGTTTCACTTTATCCTGGACCATCAGGATGCCCTCAAATCTCTTGCAGA
Source organism: Talpa occidentalis (assembly GCF_014898055.3). Lineage (NCBI taxonomy): Eukaryota > Metazoa > Chordata > Mammalia > Eulipotyphla > Talpidae > Talpa > Talpa occidentalis. Next base: position 18,952,017 of record NW_023601754.1, on the reverse strand, counting down.
ACTCTTTAAATCTCTTAGCTGTTTTTCAGCTGTTTTCAGGTGTTCTTCAACACTTTCCCAATTGCATCCGCTGCTTACACAGTAGTTCCCCCTAACCAGCCACCTTTACAGAGGCATGTTGCGCACACACATGCACAATATCCAACTCCTTCAAATCCGACACAACATTGAGAGCATACTGATGAACAGTGCAATGAGGGAGAGCATTATGATTAAGAAGCTTTATCACAGACACGTAAGATCCATATCCTTCCTCTCCAGCTCTAAAGCTTTAGGTTCATTATGTCTGAGGGCCTCAGTTTCCTCATTTATTAAGTGATAATTATGCTACCTACCATAATGTAGGATTATCATTTTGAATAAAAGAGATTATGCCTGTCAACATCTTCATGCAACACCTGACAAATGAGCATTTAACAAAAGACAACACTTATTAATAAACCTTTGTTAAGAAGTATGGATGCATAAGTGAAAGGAAGAATAGGTGGATGGGTGGATAGATGGATGGATGGATGGATGGATGGTTAGATAATTGGGTGGATAAGATTCTAGTTAATTAGAAGGAATTGTTTTATGAGAAAATCAAAGAGGAGAAAAAAGTAAGGTATTGTATGTAATCAAATTAAATTAAATATCTTTAATCTGCATGATTGAAAAATCTCTCAAAATTCAAGAGACCTACAGAATCAGGTTGTGACCCCTAGGCAAGAAAGATGTTCATTTTCAAAACCCAAATCAGCAGTTGACTCTACAGGATCCTCACCAGTTATTTCAAGATTCTTGTTCCCAACATTATGTGTTACTCCCTACAGGCAGGGATGAGGTGAGAATTGGCAAAACAACAGGTCAGACTGAAAGCATCATCAAGGCAAAAGTGGCACCTAATTTGCTCAATACTGAGTCCATAGGAATAGCACAGTTTCTTATATTTTTGAAACTCTTTCACTAGTTAAAGTAGAATAAATGCTAGATTCTAAAGGAAAAAAACCCCACAATTTAAATGAGTCAACATTGATGACTGATCTACACCCCTGTCAGAGTTTGTGTGCATCTTTTTGTTTGGGTTTGGGGGAGAGGGTGAGAGGACTCTCCAGAGTCTCTCAATGGCCAAGCCTCCTTCACTGTCCCCTCCAGATCTTCGACCTCCAACTGAGACAGGGCAACAGAGCCATGTGCATGGAGATCACTCAGTTTCGTAGAAGGCAGCTTGTCTTTGATCCCCTCACTCTACCAGACAGAGCTAAGAGAGACTAGAAAGTACAACCAAATTATGTGCTCAGGAGAAAGAAGGGAATGAATTGATGGATAACTAGCTGTCGGTACCTGGTTGGAAGTCAAGTCACCTAACTGCTCCCCATGGGTAACAACTCACATGAGCCCCTCCTTCCCTAGGCCCACCTGTTCTACCTTTACAGCCATACTGCAGCTCTATTCCCAGATGTTTCCAGATGGGAACTGCTGTTAGGCAACTTTACTTATCTCAACCCCATGATCAGGGGAAAGAAAACACTCACATTTAACTTCCAGACAAGGCACCAGAAATGATTCGACTTTTAAATTAAAAATATGAAGACACACATGCCAAGCCCTCAATGCTGATAGAAGTGTCAGAGCTTTATGGTACAGAAGATACAGTCAAATCAGGTCCTGTAAAGATGTGCCTGCATCCTCCATACCCTTTGAGCATCTGACTCCCCTATAAGATGGATGAACAGAGCCTTGAATACAGTGGCAGGTGCTGGGAACGAACATCTGTCCTTCTGGTCTACCCATCATTTCTCAGCTTTGTGCAGCCGTGTGCCATACCTTTGCATGACTACTTCACTCACTATATTAAGTCTCTGAAATGAAAGATGACTCCCACTCCAGAGCTGACAATGTGACCTTGCTCTGGTCAGTCTCAGCAGTCCCCTAGCACTGTGCCTGGATATAGAGGTTCAGAGGACACCAGTTGGTGAATGACAGTGCTCTGTAAGGGTGGTTAGGGAACAAAGGTGGTCTTTTTGCTGAGTTGTGAAATGAGGGAGCTACAAATCTGGGCTTGCTAGCAGCCATTTGGTACCTCCTAGGGAGAGCCTGCCAGAGAGTAAAATAGAAGAAAGTGCAGCCAAGAGACAGAGAAACCAATTCCATCTGACAGTATTCAAGCCTCTGTATTTAGCTGTCCTGAAAGTCAAGTCCCTAGACTTTTTCAGTTAAGTGAACTATGCATTTCCCACTTTGAGTCAGGCATTAATCCTTTAAACTTGAAAGGATCCTCCCTGATAAAAACAGGTTTCAAAAATCCTTGTTTAATCAAATTGCAATAACATTTAGAATATTTTACACTGATGCCCCCATTGGATTCCAATCCAAATCAAGAAGTCCTCACTGAATCAGCCACTGCCTCTCAATGGGCCCAGTTAGTGTGATTATCTGAGGATAGGGCAGTGGAGGAGGGTGGGAGTACCAAACTACATTTCAGGAAGCACACTGAAAGCCTCACATTCTCCTTCATCTCCACTGCCATCAGCTTAGTCTACCTGTCCCTGCCTACCTGAGCTGCAGCCATAGCCACCGAAAGGCTGAAGAGTTGTCCCCTCTGCTACAATACAGTAACAACAGTGAAGCTAACACTGAACCCACTAAATGCTCCTGCTTACAATTCCCTGCAGCTTCTTAACCATGGCCAACAGATCAGAATGATCTGGCTCCTGTCTGTCCACCAAGCCACATTGCTTGCCACTTCCCCATTTTCGTACCTGTCCCCACAGGGGGACAGTGATGTGCAGCACAAAGTGACGATGACGGGGCTTTCTCTTTGCAAAACAACAAGCTCTGCTCAGCCCTGTTTCCTGTTTTTTTTTTTTTTTTTTTTTTTTTATTCTGCTCTCAAAACAATCATAGCTAGAAAATTCCTAATCCAAGAGTCCCAGAAATACCCTGTCTTTCTTAACACTGTCATAATTTTACCAGACACCTTTTTAAAAATAATTTTTTAATCGAGGTGATGTTGATTTACAGCGCTATGTGTGATTTAGGGGAATAGATTCATATCTCTTCAGATGTATGTCACAAAACCAGGTCCATCACCAAAGGACCAATAATATTCTACCATAGTCCAGGAGCTCCCCGTTTGTGCCCACTCCCCTATCCTCCTCCCTCTAGTAGCCTCAATTCTACAGACACGTTTCTAGGTTTGTTTTTATTTAGTTTTGTCTGTTCCTTTGCTTTGTTTCTTTATAGTCACATATGAGTAATCATTTGGGATTTGTCTTTCTCCTTCTGACTTGTTTTACTGAGCACAACCCCTTCTAGTTTATTCCTATCACAAAAGGTAAAATTTCATCTTCTTTTTTAACTGAGTAGTATTCCACTCTGTACATGCAAATCTTCTGTATCCAATCACCTGTCCTTGGGGGTGGAGCTTGTTTCCATAACTTAGTTATGTAAATAGTGCTTCTGTGAGCAGAGGAATGCATTTTTACCTGGGAGTTGTATTCTTCCAGTAGATACCTACCAGCCAAGAGATGCCTTTAAGCAGCCTTTCGGTATTGGCTGGGCCATATGTTGGCTGCTACTTGGTGTTGAAAACTCAACAGTAGGCTTCTCTCCATTATGTTTTAGGCTCAGTTCTTGGCTGAGATAAGGAAGTCAGACAAGACGTCAGGATGCAGAGCAGCAGGCCTGCCTGAGGAACTCTATAAAGGGTGCCCAGAGGGACTGGCCTCCTCATGTGTCCCAGGAGTCTAAGATTCAAGTTTGTGGATCACTGCTCTCTAAGCCTCAATAAACTCCAGTCATCTCCAGGCACAAAAATGTCACACAGGAAACCCATTTAGGAAAGACCTCCCTCTTGGGCTCTGGGGTAATTTTGGTTCCTGCCTGTATGGGAACTGTTATTTCTGGATCTTGGAAGGAAGGAAGCAAAACTGACAACCTTCCTAAGAGCACACTTGTCAGGGTGGGAGGCAATGAGAACCTCTGTGTGATCCCTACAGAGAAAGAGAGACTCAGATCCAAATTAAGGACTACTGAGGTCCTAGATTCTTGTAGTCATCTCTCCTAATTGCCTTGGTAGCATGTCTGTTAAAATTAGATAAGGCTTAAATAGGGCTTAGGGAAGATCCAGGAGGGAGTCACAAAAATGATTAAAATGTTGTAAAATTGGGGCTTATGGATAGAGGAATTGGGGGGTTATTTATACTGAGAAAGAGAAGGCTGAGGAGGGACATATAAAGACTTCATACTAGATTAATTGTGTAAATAAACAGACACTCAGCTGGCCTGGAATCTCAACCACTTGGCAAGGAGTTTTGAGGGAGTTACTAGTAGTATTAAAATTATTAGTTGGCTCTCCTGATTTCTGTGAGGTTCATTTTTGCTGGGTAATACAAGTTATGGATATGCCAAGTCTGTCATAATGAACCCAAACACCACCCACTGAAACTCATTTCCAGCTAAGTGTGTGCTGAAGGCCGCTTTTCCTTGTCTGTTACCACCAGCAGTTGCCTCATGGGGATTTCTGTGTGGTGGCAGGCTCAGGGATGCATCCTTCTTTCATTCCCTGATGGGCCAAGCATCAGAGGGACAATCAGGGGTTCCGCTGTCCTCGCAGGGAGATGTTGGAAAGAACGTCTCCTGGACAGATGAGCTGAGCCTGGTCAGGGGCCACACAGGTGTTGTTGCTCAGGAGTGTCTGGTTCTGACTCCTAACCACACGGCGGTCAGTCTCATTTCATCTAACTGGGCACCAGCAGCCCTGGGCTCTGATCTTAAACACAGAGATGAAGAAGCTTCTGATCACACAAAATATAAAGGCATGGTGTGGGTTCCTATGAGCACAGGGAACATTTACTGATCACTTATTCTTCTTCAAGACCCCTACTCAGCAATTTCAAAGTATATAATAAAATCTCATTTAAGCCTCACAAAAGTCCTATGAAAGATAAACTATTGCTTTCCTCTTTTTTCAGACAGAGAAGCTTTAAAGAGGTAAATTAACTTTTGCTGAAGGTCAAAGAATCAGTAAGTGCCTTGGCAAGAACTGAATCTATGGAGATTCCCAGGTGGTGCAAGGAGTTAGGCACAGCACTGTGAAGCTATCCACAGCAGCAGAAGTTTGATCTCCAGCTGGCAGGGAGCTGCCCACATGGAGCATTAGACCTCTCCTGTCTCACCCGCTGCTCTCCTCAGCACGTGCTTCAGTCAGTCTGTTTGTTCTGTTCTCCACTCTGACTCTGGTGCATCCTCTCACTCCCCGCACCTCTGGCCTGTCCCCCAGTTGTTGTATGCATAGATAAATCTTTTTTTAAAAATTGAACCTATGCCTTGTATATGTGTGTGTGCATGTGTATACAGGTATACATATATGTATGTGTGTAAGTATGCATGCATGTATGTATGTATATGAGTACCCAGACTCCACTGTTATTCTGATTGGTCAATGCCAAATTGTGCTGATTGTGAATATGTTAAATATCAAGTCCACGCCTACCTATTTCCTATAGATGTTTATAGTGTCCTCTCCTCATTTGCCATTACCATGACAAAGTACATCCACTGACCCTGAATATATACCTCATTAGAAATGGTTTTTGTTCAGTTAATGGGAAAATAAAATCAAGCATGGAATCAGTGTTAATTAGTTAAGCTCGAGACAACGAAATTAACTACTTGACTAAATTATTGCAACTCAGAGTATATGCTTTGGGAAGCAAAGCAACTGCCTATGACAAAACCTATTTTCCTGCAGAACAGGGAATGGAACACAGTTCAGTCCTGAGTACAATCTGAGGCTTCTACGACACTCCTCCAGTTAAGTATCTTTTTCCTGTTGATAAAGAGCTCGCTAAATGTAGACCTATATGCAAACTAATTTTCTGACTTAGGAATAAAGGTCAAAATTAAATAGCCAGAAAAAAAAAAAAAGAAAAAGATTTGGTTTGGAAAATGTCATCAGCTATGTACCTAATTCATTGAGAACATTCTAAAATAAAAAATGTTTCCTGTTCTTCCAAACATTATCTTGAATTGTAAATTCCTACAACCACTTTGCATGATCTGACCCCCACTTAGCACTCAGTCTCCCCATCTCTTCTCCTTGCTAACTGCTGGGGAAATCACAGGTGCTTTCTGTTTCAGGATTAATGACTGACTCCTTCGTAGCCTTATGAGACCACACAACTCCCCCAAAGTCACTCCTATCACCTATTTCTATTCCTTTAGAAGAGTAGGTGGGAATTGCCTTTATCTTGTTGTTTATTTGTTTACCACCTGTCTGCCACCATGCTACTAGGAACTGCATCTGCCTTGATTATAAGTGTGTCTCCAGTGAGTCAAATGCTGCCTGGCATATAATAAGGTTGAATAATAGTGTTGTTGGTAGAAGCAAGGAAGAAGGACGAGAAGGAAAGAGAGGGAAAGGAAAGAAGGCAAGAAGACATGAAGGGTCGGAAGGAGAGAAGAGAGAGCTGAGGAAGAGAGGAAGAGAGAAAAGGGATGGAAGGGAGAGAGGAAAGAACAAAGGGAAGAGTGGGGGAAAGAAAGGGAAAGAGGAAGGATAAAAATGGTATAAACATCATTCCTGATTTGAACTGTGGGCTGCACCCCATAAAGGAAAATGCCACTGAATCTATTAAACAGTACACCTGATCGCCAAGATCTGTTGAAGAAGCATCTACACTTTCCTAATTAATTCAGAATTCACTTAGCAGAGGAAGGCTGATACCTTGCAGAATCATAAAATGAAAAGCACAAACAAGTACATCTTCTCTCTAAAAGTATGTACGGCTGACAAAAGCAGAGCCTCCTAATCCTCTTAGACCATGATTGATTCTTTTAAGTCTTTAAATTTTGAACACTTGAAGACTATGTTTGAATGAAATATTTGCAAGGAAGAAGCAAACATGTTGTGAAATATGTCCCCACCAAAGCAAAAAAAAAAAAAAAAAAAAAGGAGAGAAAAGTTTATTAATTTTTTGAATGACTTTTGGGATTACCAGCCCAGTGACACTCCCACTGCCCAAATGAGGCTGACTCTTCACAATCACAAATAGTTGAGGAACGATTCAGATGGGGACTGCGGGAAGCCGAGCTAATTTCCGGGAACCCGCGTTGCTTCGCACATGTACCACTAGAGGCAATTGTATGGTTCAGCTAATGAGACATTGTATTAGCATATTGAATTCTAATTGTTACATCTCTGAACATCCCCCTGCTGGAGAGGAGGGAGAAAATTAAATCTTAACTGAAAAATACACTGGACATCTCATTTGTCCAGTGGGACTTGCAGAAACACAGTTTCCTTCTCTTGTGCTGATACATGCCTGACAACCCATCATGAAATAATGCCCTGGAAGAGCCTATTTTTTTGGATTCTACTGTATTTGAGGCCAGCAAGATTGTTGCTATCCCTGGCTTTATTTTTGATAAATTGCAGGTTTTGACACAGGTATATGGTGAATCTCACTGGTGCCCACGAGAATAGAAAGGAAACCATCTATTTGCCTGTCCAGCCAGCAAAGCGCTGTCATTCACTTTCCTCATGATCCAGCAAGGCACTGCCTCATCCAGAATATCTCCGTGTGCCTCCCTGGTCTGCATTGGCTCTCTCCCAATAGAGAGTGCTTAATTAAACTGTTAACATTAATAAATCTTTATTAACTTGCTACTATATGCCATGAACCCTGATAAGCACAGTTCAAGCACTATCCCATTTGTTTCGCACAACCCATGATATAGCTTTTTTTTTTTTTTTTACTCTTTAGCAAATGAGGAAACTGAGCTAAGGAAGTTAAAGAAGTGAGTCAATTTAGTACAAAGCAGAGACTAAAGAACCCTGGCTCTCTCTTCCATATCCTTGGTTCTGGACAGCTGAACCCTGTTTCCTCCCTCTGGATCCACCAGGCCAGGACAAGGAATCCATCTCTGCCTAATTCTGCTTCCTTGAAAGAACTCCACTCAGCCCCCACCCTGGAACAATGCCAACCTCCAGGCATTGCAATTAGTGATTTGCTAGTCTGACTCTTTTAATTAAATTTTAAGATCTGTGGGAATAGAGAATGGCCTCAGACACCTTTGTACTTTGAGCACGTGGCTAATGTCAGTATAGAATGAAGAATGAATGAATGAAGCATCTACCTGAAATGTTGCAGTACTGTTTGAATAAAATAAAACAACAATGTGAGAAACTTAACAGGCAAGAGCATCAAAGCAGTCTCAATGGACACAGCCTTAATTTTTCATTCAGTATCATCTATAATTCAAACTTGAATTCAGTAAGACAGATGCCCCAATCTATGCATTCAAACCACACTAGAGGCATTATGCCCCCCAGAGCCTGCTCTAGCCATAGGGCTGCCTCCACTGAGCTAAGGGCTGACCACCTCATCTCACTTCTTTATTTGTCTGTGACTTGCAGTTTAAGAGTTTAGGTATAGTCAAGCCATACCAGCCTCTTTTGAAGTATTTTTTTTCAGCTACAGCAGTATTATTGTTTTTTTGTGTTTTTGTGGTTTTTTTTTTTAATCTTTTTGGTGGGGGGGGTGTATTGTGCTGTTGTAAAGGAGGGGCTAGAGAGAAAAGAGAAATATGGAATACCTTGAAAATATAAATTGGAAACAGATATAAGGAAAGCTGAATGTAGCAGTGTCGATAACAAGGATGCTTCAGGAATTTCTGAAGCCACAGGTGCTAGACAGGATTACGTTCTGAGCCAAGATAGTGCTCTCTCTGAGAAGAGAGTGAACACTGCTTAATGAATGTCCTGTGCATGGGCAGAGCAGAAGTGGGAAGCATAAGGCAAAACCTATGAGGTGGTAGTTGAGAGGAGTGAAGGTCATTTTCTTATAGTTTACATAATATTTTACAGTGTTTATTTCTGGTAGAACCCTCAACCTTAGTTGCTGAGTACAAGCAACTTATATAGCAGGTGATTTCAGGAGGCAGTGCTAAAGAAATGACATGAGGATGGGAAGGAAGCTGATACAACATCATCAGTCTAGTTATTACTGTGGGCAATAGTGACTTAGTCCCTCTGGAGGACTCTAAGAAATGGTGTGGGACCCCAGAGGTGTGCCTGCAAAGGAGTGAGGTTGTTGATCTAGTTATTCTCCAATCCCTGTTCATTCCTGGTCCAGGGCTCTCCTTCTCTTGTGCCCTGCCCTGCATGCATGCTGAGGAATCACCTGCAGCCCAAGCAGGCACTCAGGCAGAGTTCTCCAGGGTTGGCAGTGAGGAAGTCCCAGAAGGAATGTTTACTGAGGAGTGAATATGAGTGGGACACTAACAGGGTGTGTGGTGGTCATGAGTTATGTTAAGCACACCTTACTATAAACTATCATATGTACAGCTATGCAGGTATATATATACACATATAAAACACACAAATGCACAACTATCTGAGTGTGAAAGCATTTATCTGAATGGAAAGAAGCCAAAAATGCTGATGTGCTAGCCACTGTCCTAGGAGTAGGGACACACTATGGCCAAGCTAAACAAGGTCCCAAAGCACATAGAGCTTACATTATAATCCAGAGAGACGGAAATACACAAATTCACATAGAAGGATCAGGGTAAGTGCTACCAGGAAAACTGGGAGGTAAGGGAAGGCCTCAAGGTAAAAGTAAAGTTCTTGCTGATATATCACTGATATGGTGCCAGGTAAGCAAAGGTACAGGGATGAGGCTTCTATGCAGAGGAAATAACATGCATACAGCTCTAAACTAGGAAGATGCTTTTCAATTATTTTTAAACTTGTATATTTGCAAGTTTTCTGCAATGCTTACATATTTCTAAAGTCAGAGAAGAATATACAACATAATTACTTTTAAAATATTCTTTCAGTGAGAGAAAGGTCAAATTAAGACTTTATTGATTGTTAGAAATTTGACTAATACAACACTCCAAAACTGGTCATCAGCTAGGAATCAGAAAACCTCCATTAACTTCTCTTAATGGATGGCAAGTCCAGAATCAATCAATAAGTAGTTACAGCGCTTGCACTGCGTAAGAGGCACTGAGTTTGGGCTCCAGGGGGCACTGAAACGAGTAAGACAGCAACTGGCTGTCATGCTGTCCATGTCTAGTAGAGGAGGTGGGCATCACAAGGAACCAATTCTGTGATTAGTTATTTCATGATAAGAGCCATGACAGAGTAGACATCATGCATCTGAGACCAATCCAGGCTAAAGGGCAGGGGCAAGATTAAGAAATTTTCTGAGGTGGGAGACACTTGATCTGGGCTTACAGAGTAAGCCATACCTGCAGCGGGTGCACAGGCAATTAAACAGCATGAAGGAGGGCAGACGGTGAAAAACTGCAGTAGCCATAGGAGATGAGTCATTTACAGTGACCAGAGACTGTGGTCTTCAGTGTTCAGCAATAGAAGATCAGGTGGGGGCCTCCTGGTGGCGCAAGCGGGTAAGTCTCAGCACTATGAAGTTATCAGAAGCCACTCCCACCTGAATTTAATCCCTGGCCAAGGAGCTAACACACGTGAAGCAGCAGACCTCTCCTGTCTCACCCACTGCTCCCCTCAGGGGTATACCAGTAGACCCACCTGTTCCGCTCCCCACTCTGTCTCTGGTGAAACCTCTCACCACCCCCCACCTCTGGCCTACACCCCAGCTCTTGTATGCATAAATAAATAAAATAAATCTTTTTTTTTTAAAGAAGACCAGGTGGGAAGGTGGGTAGCAAGAGACAACAGACCACCTCAGTGCCACAAGCAATGAGAATTTGCTGGCTTGCCAGCCACTCATCCATTTCCCTGCTTCTGATAATGATTCTCCAATTTCCTTTGGGAGCAACCCTCCCCATGCCTATTATTTAAGTCTATGTAATTGGGAAGTATTAATTCTTCTGGAGCTGATCATCTCTGGCTTCAGAAGAGGGTATGTGCTAAAACCTGGCCATTTAGAGTATCCCATCCATTGTTCATAGCAACTGGTTAAAGAATGGACATATGACCTAATAGAGTCAATGAAATTTAGTTCAGAAGTTTGTATCAAATGTGTTGGGAAAAGAGAACACCTCTCTCCATGAATGACAATGTGCACAAAATTCTCAGAGAAGACTAAGTACTCAGAAATGTGAAGGGTCTGTGTAACAGTCACAGGAGAATGAATTGGATGGGGAAGGAGACAAAGGCAAAGGGATCACATTGTCCATTTAAGAAAACTAGGACCCTGGATGGGACAGTGCAATTGAGAATGAAAAAGAGATGTGGGTTTGAGAAATTTCAGGCATAGGATCAAGAGGATTTGGCAACTACTAGATGGCAAGGAAGAGGAAGAAACAAAAACTTACTCAAAACTTTCTAACTTTGGAGGCAGAGAGGATATTAATGCTATTAGTTGGGGTGAGACAAAGAAACAGGAAAAGGGAACTGACTCTTGGTAAAGATCTTGAGTTCAGTATTAGGCACTGGAGCTGGGGCTGCTTGCAGGAAGGCAAGGTGCAGACCTTCAGTGCCGGCAGAAAGCAATACTTGTAGTGGTGCTTGCGATGTTCAGTGGGGGGGGGGGTTAATAAATAAATAAATAAATAAATAAAGACACATTACCTTCTTTGGTCATTTTAGAGATTGGTTTAGTGTTCTGAATAGTAATCATTGTGGATAATCACAAAGCTTGATGTATTGGGAAGTCATACCGGAAAGCAATTAAAATGTACCCTGTCAGCAACACCATCAGTGAGATCTTTCATGAGGGCAATGAAGAGAGTAAGGTTCAAAAAGGGATGAGAAGCTGTAATGTTCTGACAGTAGCTTTCTCTAGCTGCTTGCAAAATTCTACAATGAGACTTAACATCTCAGAATCTGAGAAACGATTACGCTTAGCCCACCGTCCTAAGTTTCTAATACTCAGGGATATATATTCTGTAATTACTAGCCCTGATTTTTGAGATGATTATCTTCCTTAAAACACTGAAGTTGTTATTTTTTTTAAGATTTATTTATTTATTTATACAAGCACTGGGTACAGTCAGAAGTGCGGGAGGGTGAGATAATTCACCAGAGCCAGAGCGGAGAGCAGAACAGGCAGACTGATGGATACACTGCTGAGGGGAGCAGCAGGTGGCAGGCGTACACTGTGCACCATGTGGGACCCTCGCCCAGTGGCCGGGGATCGAACCGGTGCTGCAGAGGCTGCGGGCAGCTTCGCAACCCAGCGCTCAACCACTGCACCACCGGGGAGGCCCAAAAACACTGAGGTTTGAAATGATTATTTGAACAAAAGACAAGTTTATGTTCACTTTTATACCGTGTAAGTGTACACAAGAGGGTACCCAGCTTCTGAGTTAGAGTGTTGGGGATATTTTGCTCGTGGTAGTCATTCTCAAAGTGTGTCCCACAGAATGCAGAAGTACCCCCTTGTATGTGGTTTCACTTTATTCTGTCTCAGTTACCTTCAGCCAACTGCAATAGAAAACACTCCTCATAATCAGAACATTTTGAGAGAGAAAGAACTCAGTGATAAAATGTTTATTACTCTATATTGTTATAATTATTCTGTATTACTATTAGTTGTTGTTAATCTCTCACTGTGCCTAATTTATAGATGAGACTTTATCACAAGTATGCATGCATGGGTCTATCTAGAGTTCAATACAGACATCCACTGGGGGCCTTAGAACATATCCCTGCAGAAAAGGAGAGACTACTGTACCAGCTCTCGGGTTGCTCTGTGGATAACAGGGTTCTGTGGTCAAGTAGATTTGGAAAACACTGCCTATTCTAAACCTTTCTAGGAAAGTCAGGATGCACATTTGCATATTAAAGGCTCTAAGAAACCCTGCAAGACATAAATTATTTAATTGTGTGTAACACAGAGTCTCAACGTGTGTATATTATTCCATAACACTTACTCGCATCCTGAGGAACTAATACTCGTAAAGCATACTTTTGGTAACCCTAGAATAGCTTCCATAAACCACTCTTACAAAATAAGCTGAGTTGGAATAAGCCAATCTTAGCCAACTTAGAATAAATGAACAAAGCTTTCTGTTTGACAACTTTCAAGCTAGTACCCAGTCAGCTATTTAATTGGCTGATTCATTTTCCCTTTTTCAGAGGATTTTAGAGACATTGAGTTCATACCATCTACATGGACCTCACATTCTGTATTATTTACTGTTCATGATGACTAGATTGGATATTCCACTCCCAACAGCCAAATGACACTGACATGAACATAATATTCTGCTGTGTTAGTTTTATGACATTGTTTAAAGTCATGGGTAGGAGAAAGAAAAATGCTAAAAGTTCTATTTGTGCTTTAGGTAGAAATAAGCAAAATGTGTATACTGGTTACATTTTTTAAATGCCATAATCACTATGAAGACTTGCTTTAAACACATTTCCTTAACTTAATTTCTGAATGCTTCTTGGCAGACAGGACCTTAAGGAGGGCGGGTTAGGAAATACATGGAAGATGTCCAGGCTAACGAAGTGGAGACAGAGAATGAGACCTGGGAACCTGCCTCAGCTTTGACTTGTTTTACCATCAACCTCATCTCTGCCCATGTTGGGTGGAAAGTCACACAATCGGGTGGCTCCTCTCCCACTTGACTAGTGAGTTTGCATTGTCCTCATGCTCATGGTCTTCTCAGAAGCTAAGTTTAAACTCAGTGGAAGGAGCAGCTGTTCCTGGCAGGACAACCCTAGGCAACATCCACGGTGCTTCCAGGCCTCCTGCAGCTGAAGTGCACTGTCATCAAATCAGTTCACATCTCTCTCCACAGGAAAAGAAAGATGTTAGCAAAGTCTACCTTCAACAGCCAGAGTAGTGTGAGGGTCAAATCAGATGACAGATGTGACTGTTTTGTAAACAGAATGTGATCAATTGTTTGTAGTACAAAGGTTCTTTCCTTTTAAAACCAACTATAACCCACTGGTGAAATCTGTCTTGCGTCTTGTCTTTGAACAATCTGTAAGCTAGGACAACTGTCTACATTTCCCTGGTGAAGTGAGCTAGAGTTCTGATGTTGTTACTACCATCTGCATGAACAAGTTTGATTTTGCAGATTTGTTGCCATCAAAGCCAAAAGTGCAGAAATTGACTTCATGTTAAAGATAGCATCCACGGTGCCATGTCAAAGACCTTGTGACTATTAGAATTTCGTACTTTTGAAAAAAATGTGTTCTCATCAATTTTTACTTTTGAATGTGTGGTTTATTTTTTCTCTTATTAGTTTATGCTGCATAGTTTATACTTTTCTACTCTAATAGAAAGTAGCACTCAATTTCTATCTGAAAAATCTAGAGTAACTAACACTTGTTTTTTAGTGAAGATAATTTTTTTGTTCCCCATGACATGACTGTGAATGGAATCATTCACAAACGCAACACAATCGTTTCCATACAAAGTGTGTTTGTTATTATTTACATAATTTCGCCTCTGATTGGGGAGCAGTCCAAAGATTTCATCATAGCCTCAACGGGGTCTTTGATGACCAAAGGATTAACAATCACAAATGCAGGATTTTTCCCTTGTCAATCAACCTATTTCTGATAGAGTAGATGTCACCTGTATTTTAGGCTTGAGAGAAGAAAAAAGTAACTCCCAGAAAGGCTTAGTGTTGTGGAAAGAATTGACAAATGTGTGCAGATAAAGAACATATTTGGCAGGCTAGTAGATTTGGGACATTTATCTGCAAGGCTGCTTTAAATGGGTTATGGTTGATTTAACTCTGTGTTTAATGTCACTCAATATCTTGTATGTAATCTGTTAAAAATTAAATGTACTCTCTTATAAATCCAAAAGTTGTTCAGTTCAATTCTGTCAGGCTACAGCACACAGCATTGCACCTTCACATTTAGATCCCCTGCTGTTCCTGCTCTACGGAGAATCAATCAGTGACCTAACAATCACGCACTTGCAGGAATTTAGACAGGTGCTTTGACCACAGGTCAGCAACACAGCTTCCTATCCCTGAATAAAGTGTTAGGAGGTTTGGGTAGGCCCAGACAAAGGGTACCTAACCCAAAAATGCTGTCAGATTTTCCTTTCTAGACTCTAATTTCAAAGCTACTTTAGGAGCAAGACACACAAAAGCCAATGAAGTTGGGAGGTCACATTTCTCCTACTCAGCCCTGGTGCCTTGCTAATGGGTAGAGGCAATATAGGGACAGGCTAAGGAAGAGGAAATGGTGAAAAGTGGAGTTAAACCCCTTCTGAGCATCCAAGTACTGAGTAGGAGACCAAGAATTAAACACAAGACAAAAAAAAAAAAAATCCTTACTATAACTTGTAGGTGTCTGAGGGAATACAAAAATATTTAAAGACAATATATTGAGGAAAAATTTAGAATGTTATACATATTCAACATGTAGCTAGAAAAAGACATGTCCTAGCAATTGATAAAAACTAGAGGAATGAAAATGAACCATTCCTCTTTCTTGAGCCCATGACAGACATCATGGGCTTTCCTATTTAGCCTAAATATGACTCCAGAGTCTTCTTCTAAGCACATAACAGGTAGCCATTACCACTCAGTCTGGCTTGTGAGATGAAGCCTGTTCACCTGAATTCACGGATTCAAAGGATACTGAAATGCTTAGTGGTCACAAGCATGAGGATGTGGGGATAGTGCACAGGACGCTAAAAGGGAAGCTGCCAACACAGCCTCCCTGACTAGTTAGATACTAGTCACCGAATCAGCATCTACTATGCTCATCAAGAACACCCAAGACCCTGCCTTTATAGGAAAATCTCCCTCCTAGAATACACCACAGCTGCGTCCCCTGCATACTCAGTGATAATGGTCTTCTCCGCCCTCCCTCTTGTACCCCAGGATAACTCTCAGAGAATATTTTTTGAATGAATAAAGGCATATATCACACTAGTGGTTCCTCATTCAGCAGGAAGGCATGGAAGTGGGAAAATTCACAAAAGAGCTGCATATTGAGGGAGTCTGGGAAGATGGTTGGGAATCAGCCCAAAGGAGGGAAGGGAGGGAGGGGATATTCAGTTTAATAGTCTCAGTATAATCATAGGATAAATAAAGTTGAGATAAAACAGCCTCCCTCTCATCCCTGCAAGCCATTGATTCAGCTAAAAAGGCAATTACCCACGAAGAATATGAATATTGTCTATCTCTCTGACACAGAAAAAAAGTGCTGAATGTTGCAATGATAGTGAGTAGTCCATAAAAAAAAAACATAGGGTGGTGAAATACCCAAGTCTGCCTGTCACATTTTATTATAAGTAGCTCAAATAACTCTGTTCAATCTCATCTTCTTGGAGTCAAACACTATTTTTTATTGTGAGGGAGAAGGCTAAGACATTTTCTGTAAAACTATCCATAACTGGTGGTTGTCACGTAAACTTTTCCGCATAATTGTCTTATATATTTGAGAATAAATTAAGGGGAAAGCATTGTTGAGCACCTACTAAGTGTCAGGCATTGAATTTTTATGATGATATTGTATAAATATATGTTTCATTATTACTTTCATCCCATATGTAGCAATTGAGACTCAGAGTTTGTTTAAATTACTTGCTCAGGGCTACATACTTAATAAATAAATGACAGCATTTTAATCCAGATCACTGGATTAAATACAGATCACTGTATCTTGGTGTGGCCCATGAAGTCACAGATGAGGAGTCTAAACCAATAAAATAATATTATCCAGGGATGGCAGAATCTAAGAGGTCACTGGAATTTTATTGGGGGCTTTATGACTCTGACAGCACCTTGGATCAATAACACAAAACAAATGTCTTTTTCTACTCCTGCCTTTCCACGAAATATGACTGAAGTGGCAGTAACTCAAATGAATATCAGAATGTAATTAGGCCTTTTAACACATGGCAGTGTGCAAAGTTGCGTCATTGATGACTTATTGATAGCAAAGATCTTTTTGATGTGGCCCTGCATATTGGTATATTTACATAATTGTCTTCTTGGATATTCTCACCAGGTGTTCAAGCAGAGAGGCACACACCCCATTCAGCTCTGTAGAGTAGTGTCTGGGTGAGCAACTAAATATTCAGAGCTTGTATGCACTCATCCTGGGCCTCACATGTCTCCCACCTCCACACTTGACCCCTTCTATTATTTTCCTGTGCTGCTGTAAAAAATTACCACAAATTTAAACAGTAAAAATTTATTCTCTTATGGTTCTGGAGGTCAGCAGTCTAAAACAAAGTCTTATAGGGCTAAAATCAAGGAGTTGGCAGTCTGGTTCCTTCTGGGGCCTCCAGGGGAAAATCTGGTCCTTATCTACCCCAGCATATAGAATCTGCCCACACCCACTGAGTGGCCACCTAATTCTTACCTCTCTCATCACACCCCCTTCTCCACTGGCTGCTTCTCTCCACTCTAATAAGAACCCTTATGGTGACGGGGTTTACTGTGTAATCCAGGACAATCCCCCCATCTCAAGATTCTTAATTTGATCACATCTGTAAAGCCCCTTTGCCATGAGAGTCAACATTAGCAGGTTCCAGGGACTAGGACCAGGTTATATTTGACCACACCCACACATTCCACTTTCCCCAAGGTCAAGGGAAACTTTATAAAGAAGCACAGAAGCCCTCACATTCCTAGTCAACACCCACTGATGTCTTCTCACTGTTCTCTGAACAATCCCACCCTACCATAGGAACTGCCTCCTCTAACTGCCTCACTAACCTGTCCAGACATTTTTCCTATTGGTCACTGGCTCTAGCCACCCTGGCCTCCTTCCTGAGTCCTGAAGCTGAAGCCCTAGACCCTTTTCTGCCATGGGGTTTTGCATTTGTTCTTTCTTCTGCCTGTGGATGAATTCTTTACAGCACCTGATCAAGATTCTGCCTAAGGATTGGGGCCTCAGCTAGCAATTCCAGCCAGGCTTCTCCATCATTGAAGCCCTGAAAGAGAGCCAGATCCAGAAAGATTTGGGGAAATGTTTCCTGGAGATACACCATAAGGGGGTGAGGAAAGCAGGGAGGGACAGAGACAAGCAAAGCCACATAAGATGGCTCCTGAAGGCATTATAGATCCTACAGGGAGCTCGAGGCTGAATGGCCCTTCAGACTGTCCTGTGCCAAGGCAAGAAGCCTGGATCATTAGCCACAAGCTTCCTCCCATCACAGAAGCTTGGGCTTGGACAAGGCAGTGATAGGAGCGATGACCAAAGCAGGTAGCTGTGAACTGTCAGAAGACAACATTCTGCAGTTGAGGAAATAGGTGGTTTGAGCCCAAATAGAGAGCTAAGCAGAGCCTAGACTGGATTACCCACACTATCTAGAGCAATTGTTCTCAAAGTGGGGTCCTGGGTGATGCTGGACCTGCAGTAGCACCATCACCTAGGTATCTGCTGGAAATGCAAATCCTCCTACCCACCCCAGTCTACTGAATCAAAAACAGAAGATGCTGCAAGCAACCTCTGTTTTAACAAGCCCTCAAGGGGATTCTGATGTATGCTAAAGTTTGAGAACCACTAATTTAAAATAAGCTTATTTTTCCCTTCATTAATGCTTTTCAGTCTGCAAATAGATCCACTCCTTGTTGAATTGTGTGACCTTGAGCAAGTAATTGAATCTCTCTGTGCTTCAGTTTCTTCCTCTGCAAAATGGACTTTTGATCATATATATGCATATATACATATATACACAATTTATTATACTTCATTTTACCTGCCATATATGGCAATGCTATCAGGATTAAGTTTCTATTTATAAACTATTTTGGAGGGTGCCTAGTGCATAGCAAATGCTGTAAGAATGTATGTGTGTTAAATAACAAAAGTACTATTCTCCCTTTGCCCACCTAAAGATGGGCTCCATGAGGATCAGGCCTTGTTTTTTTTTTGACTGTTCACCCCCAGGCCTCAGCACAGTGCCTGGCACAGTGTGGGGCCATAAATGGATCCAAAGTCTTTGCCCTTCCTCCCCGGGCTAATTCATTCTCCCATTCCCTGTGTCTTTATAGAGATCATCTGGGTTTCTTCTCAGCCTTCACCTCCTCAGGTAGGTGGTTGATTCTTTACCTCCCCATGGTAAAGTACTGACCCCGGTCCCTGACGCTGCTCCCATTCTGTTACCACACATGAAGACACAGGGTCGTGGGTCAGCCCATATTTTTAACTCCTAGACTTGTGAGGGGCTGCCCCAGGTCAGGTGCACTGCTGTTGCTAAAACATAAGGACACAAACCCCTCAGTTCTTTTCCTTCTCCCTAAGTCTCAGGGGCATTTTGGTTCCCATAACATATTGACTTTGGATTATTGCTGTGGCTCAAACACCTATCTTCACTAAATGCTCTTGGGATTAGATTTTCTTGAGTTCATCTGCCCATGAGATTATGTTGGGGTGCAATGTATTTTCTGTGTAGGATAGTTTACATAAATCTATAAACATGCGTATTCCTCTTTATGTATGTATTTATAGTTATGAAAATGTAAAGTGAGACCAGCTCTAGCATCATTTACACTGTACAATCTTCTCAGTCAGTTTTTAAAATGTTTTTGCTATTCTTGTGTCTAAACCAAGTACTTCATCTATAACTAAATATTAAAATACAATGAAATATTAAAAAACACTAGCCCTGTGCCTCCCTGGTGGCGCAGCTGGTAGAGCACCACACTGTGAAGCTGTCTGCTGCCTCTGCAGTGCTGGCTCAATTCCTAGCTGACCAGGAGGAGGCCCACATGGCACAGCGGACCTCTCCTGTCTCACCCGCTGTTCCCCTCAGCAGTGCTTTGGTCCATCTGCCTGTTCTGCTCCCCATTCTGTCTCTGGTGAATCCTCTCACCCTCCCATGCTTCTGGCCTGTACCACAGCTCTTGTATAAATAAATAAATCTTAAAAAAAAAAAAACACTAGCCCTTTGGGGTAGACACATTTCCAAAGCCTGTGGGAAGTCCCCACAGCACATGCCCGTGGGTTCCCCCTATGCCTCTGCATGTTTACTTGCCCCAATTCTGCACAGGTTTGTGATCAGATCTTGGTGACATTTGGGGGCAGAAAATGGATTGTCTCTTTTTCAGAAGTGTTTGCTTTAGCTTGTGGTCAGTCTGCCCTTTGGCTCAGTCTATCTGGAATGTAAATTTGAGAATAGAGTCCTGCTGTAGAAACAGGACAGGGCTGCCAGGCCCTGATGTGTATTGAACACTAATGTCAAGCACACTCGCCATTTCTGACAGACAACAATCTCTAAACATAGAGCTCATGGGATGTAATGAGGATGTGAGAGAAGTCACATCTGTGACACACAGGAGTTTCGCCACGTGGCCTCAAGGAGACATGCAAATTCTGACATTCATTTGTGAAGTTTTTAAAAGAAAGCAAAGTGATGCCAGAAGAAAGCTATGCTCACAATGAACTGAGTATGAGAGTGAGCATCACAGAAATGGACAGAACTGATGAACCTGGACTTCCAGGAGACACTATGGATGGGACAATTTACCAACGACTTATCTTTAGAATGAAATGTTAATAGTCATGACCCTCACACAGTAAAAGCAATTCTCACTGCAACCTGTATGCGGACATGGCTAATTCAGAGAGTCTGTCGAACCTACAGGTAATATCAGTTAAATGGTTTGACAGTCTGGCTTTATATTGGGGGGAAAAAAAGTTTGGATGCAGGTAAGTTAGAGAAATATACCCAAATAAGTACACTAAAACTATTAGAAAACACTCATTACTTCATGTACATTATTCTCCCAAACATGAGCCCAGCAGGTATGGAAGATGACTGAGCCAGTTCTTAAACAGAAGCATAAGGTCCTGGCCAAATTTTAACGAGGAGCTCCATTCTCAGTGTTCTCAGGCACTGAGTCTGGTCAGGGAGCCTGGGCTGGAGGCCTCTCCCACTCCTGCCTTGTCAAGGCACTGGTTTCCCTTTCCCAGGAAGAAACTGTCCATGGGATTAACCAAGTCCCTTCTGAATTGTCCATCTCTCTGGTCATGAAACTACTAGCCCAGGCATCTCCAATCTTCTTACATTCTTTCACTACATATTTTTTAACTTCTAAATATTACAAGCTGTAAAAAATTGAAGTAAATAATTGAGAAACACTCATAACACCCTTGGATCCCTATTTCTTCTTACAGACACTAACAAAAATATCCCAAAATAGTTTACAAGATATGTGGCATCAAATGAATAATGTTTTGACTATTAGCCCTAAAAATATGTTGTCATAATTTATGTTTAGTTCTATGAGTATTTGTGAACACTCATCAATACCAAGCTTGGGAAATACAAGCAAGGGGACCTTCTGTTGATGGATTTCAGAGACTTGAACAGGAACAATGATCAGGGTTAGACTTGCCAGTCATTATGTGTTGGCATACACAGACAGCCCTGAGATCAGCTGCTCTTTAACAGGTGAGAGATCTGAGGCTCACAGAGGTTTAACAATGTGTCTAAGTTCTATAATTTGCCTTCATTTATGACCTGTGTATATTTAAGCACTTGGCTTTGGGGGGTCGCAGGCAGACATGGAGTCCAGAAGGGCATCCAGGACATAGCCTGGAGGCAGCAGCTCCTGACAGGTTGTCCAGCTTCAAGTAGAAAAGAGGACCATGGGAAGCAAAAGCCAAGTCGCTGGTCATCACCATAGATTCCAGATCAAAGGCCCAGTTATGCATGGCTCACATGATGGCACAGCCACAAACATTGGTCTCATTTCTGTGCTTGCACCGTTGGTACCATGCAGGTCTCCAATCACTGAGGCCGGAATCCCTCCCTGCAATGCTGCAGTGTTACAATGCCCTGGAGAAATAATTCTGCCAACCCAGTCCCAAGTATGTCTGTGTCCAACGAGATGCCTACCAGGTAGCCCATCACCCATTACCACTCACCCTGACCCTGCTCCCACCTAAAGCATGGCCAGTTTGAACAGAGTACCCCCACTGGGCCACTCTTTGAGGATCCACAGTTTTGATGGGATGAGAACAGAATGGAAGGAAATCAGACTGCAAACTGCCCTTACCCTGCACAGACCAGTGACCCCCTCCCTCCTGCTGACCACTGACATGTTGTTATAAACATGAAATAAACAATAGCAAAATGGAGCTCCTCGTTAAAATCTGGCCAGGACCTTATAAACAATAGCACTGCCCAGTGTCCTACGGTAAGGATTTAGTTACTCAGATTAAATCCTGCCTTCTCCTTTAGCCCCCTCACATCATGCTATTTGTGAGTTCTAACCTCTCCCTGACACCAGCCTTATAGCCAGAATCTATCATGAGAGGGTCCCTGGCCGACCTGCTTAAGTAAACTGCTCACCTGCATCCATGACACCTGCAGGCAAGGTGTAAGAGTAGCCCCTTTCCTCTCTCAGCCCAGTCTGTGAAGTAAGAACAGCAGTGAGCTTCCCCTACACAATGCCTTTTTTAAATTAATCGAGGCTTACTAATGTTGTTAGCTCTCATTTCTAAATTTTTGATTAAAAAAAAATAAACAATCCTTCAGTGGATGCAAGAAGGAAATCTCTTGGTGTAACTTGAGTCAGAAACTGTCTTTCCTGAATTGTTCATGTATGATCATGGATATTGTCAATATTCAGCAAAACCACTAAAATAAACTATCATTTATTACTGCTCTTCCTGGATGCTGTTTTTCCTGTGCAATAAGTGACATTCTGGGTTTTCAGTACAAGGAAGAAAGGCATGCCCAGTGCTGGGATTTTTCTCACCAGTTATCACATGGAATCATCATAATCATCATCTGAGGAAATAATTTTCTCATTTTTAAGATCTGAAAAACCAAAGTTCAGAGTGGCTGAATAATTTACTCCGTGTTCCTCATCAAGTAAATGACAAGCCTGGTGAGTCCAAGACCATTGTGCAAGCCACGCAACACATTGCTCCCTCCTGGGAAACAGCAGGCCTGAAACCGGCATGCCTTACGCCTTCTTCCTTGTAATCTCTGCCCACCCCAGGAACAAATCGCCTGAGTAAGCTGACAGCCAAATCTCTACTAAGACTCTCCACACTTTGAAGTGTGTCAGTCCTAAGGAATTGGGCCATCTCCGTTCTGGTCTTCTGTTTCCGGTGCAGGACCAGGAAAAAAAGAATTCAAACATCTTTCCCAACTAAGGTGGCTACAGAAGCAAGTTTACCCAGGAAACTTCTGATTTAGTTCAGCTGCTTTAGCATATTATTAACAACCATCCTTTTTATTCTCAGGGGTATCCTGGCTTGAACCAGAAATTACATGGTTCCTCTCTCCAGGCCCCACATGCACCAAACACAATGTTCTTTGCAAATGGAAACCATCAGTTGAAGATGACTATGCATTACCTGAATTTCTGAGAAGGGCGTGGAAGGGTGGTGCTAAGGTTCGTTATCAATTCCACTTGCAATTAGGAAGAAAATGTTAAATCTAATTTACTAGGGATGTGGAAGGAGAGAAATACACTTCTTTTCTACCTTCTTACTGAGCTCTCTGAGCAAAGACATTCAGCACATTTGCCAGGACTAAACCCCTCAGGGCACCAAGATAAGCAATGGGTGCCTGTCAAAAGAGGTATGCCTGAAAAATCACTCTTCAAAAAGATTGTTTGTGTTTTAAACCAAAGTTCTCTTTGAAAATATCTAAGATGACTCCTAGGCACTTTGGAACATTCTAGAATTGGTCCAACCTTCTCATGGAATCCAAGGCAAGTTCTGCCTGAGCCAAACCTAGATAAATGCCCACTGGTCTTCTCACAGCCTAGTCTTATCCTATATGCATAAAATGTAGACCAGGACCTGTGCATGCACACATATGCACATATACCCCAGGGTGCACATACGCAAATGTACAAACACATGCACAAACACATCATTGTCAACCACTAATAGTTTCTGACCCAGACGTCACTTTTTACCATGGAGGTATGATCTCAAGATCTTTCAACAAAACTAGAGCATTTTTCATTTCATTGGATCATTTCTTCCAAATACATCTTGCCTGGCAATGGCTGTGCTCTGAATTACTTACAAGTATACCTGTCAAACACACGTATTAATCTGCACTATGCAATATACCCCTCATCTTAAGTTTTGCTCAGTTTTGCTCATTTTGCAACACTGCATATTATTATATAATATGATATATTATAATATAATTATATATTATAATATATATTTTATAATATTATGCATATATATAATATGCAAATATATAATAATATGCAGTTGAATTTAGTCATTAGGTTTCATTCTCTGCTGGTTAGCACTCTGGACTCTGAATTCAGACATTTCCAAGCAACATTTTTTAATTAATTTATTTATATTCTTATGCCATTGTTAATCTTTGGATAGTATTTGATCTTTCCTTTCTGATGTAGTCTCTATAGTTCTCCCACCACCATAGCACCCATGATCCATCACCACAGTCCCTGAGTTCTTCCCTCCACTGTTTTGACCCTCTCCCTTTTCCTCTCCTGCTGTCTGCCTCAGATCTATGGCTAGTTTGCAAGATTTGTCTTTTTTCCTGGCACTTTGTTTTGTTTCTCTATATTCTGCATATAAGTAAAACCATCTGATATTTATCTTTTTTCCTTCTGACTTATTTCACTTAGCACAATCCCTTCCAGCTCCATCTAAGTTTTCAGAAAAGCTTTAGTTTATCCTTTCTGATGACTAAGTAGTATGACTAAGTAGTATTTTATGTGTGTATATATATATATATATATGCATATATATAGCACATATTCTTGATCCATTCATCTGTTTTGGGGTGTTTTGGTTGTTTACATATCTCCAAGCAACTTTTAAATGTGATTTTTTTCTTAAAGAATGTACAAGTTATGTGTTCTAAATCTCAGAAGGAAGTTAGAGTATTAGGAGAGTAATATTTAGGTCAGGGACTGAGGTCCAGGCTCTGGATTCAGGTTCATGATTTGTCTACCAATCATGTTTGTAGAAGATAATTCCAAAATGGTGTACATTCTGTGCCTTACTGTTTCATGCAAAAACATTCAATCATTTGGAAAAATGTACAGAAGTAATTATAAATACCTCTCCTCTGTAGAGTTAGAAGTCTCCAGGTAGGATCAAGTATGCATAGTTTTCAAAAAAATAATTGGGGAAGAGTAGCTTCCTGGACCTTGACTTCACTGTATGAACTGAAATGGTGAGTATATGGTGCATATGACACCACTTATATACCCATGCTCATGGCAGACATTACTAATCAACTGCAGTATACTTTCCTGATAAGCTTCAGAATCTCACTTAGCACAGATATCTAAGCAGCTTCTGCATGACAGCTAACTCTCACAATGAAAAGTAATTGCAGTCCGAAGCAGAGACACATATGGCTCTAATAGGATAAGCAACAGTAGTATTTACACCATATTCACTCTCATAGTTGGTCACCTTTTTGTTCTGAATCCTGAAATCTGCTCTGTCAGCCAGTCCTCTAACCCTGACACCCAGAGATAGCTAAAGGTATCAGATCCTGGATATTTTTCCCCATAGTTGGATGATTTCCCCAAAATAGACTGGAGTCCCTCATTTCCCTGACACTTCCTCTCAGTCTTTCCACCTTGATCCTAGCTATTCATTCATTCTTCGCTGCTCGTTTTGATTGTTCCAATATAAATGGAGTATTTATGAAAGAGTAGATAGGAAGAAAGATCTTTCTTATACAACTTCCTCGAACAGACGTAATAAAAGAAGGGGGGATAGAAATGACAAAGATAAATGTTCTATAATTTATTAGTTCTCTAAAAGAATAAAAAGTACACATTTACACATTTCTCATCAACACTGAAAACAAAAACCTTCCTGTATCTTATCCTAAAATGATAAAAAAATGTGGCCTAGCCATATTTGAGGGACTAACTTCTTGTCCTGGCCCATCTTGCTGTGATATAAGTAAGGGAACAGGTAGCTAAATGGTCTGAATGGATCCTCCTACTGCTGGATTATAGTTCCCTATCACTGCAGTGACATACTGTAGGACTAGGCTGGAGGATTCACAGCACTACAACTTTGCAGCACCAAGAGTGGGCAAGCAAGCCAGGCATATTAGGCAGAATTGGGCTAGCATTAGGGAAGAGAAAGAGCATCAAGGGGGCTGGCAAGCATACATGCTAGAAAGAACAAGCCAGAATACTAGGTTCATGCAGATCAAACAGATAACCCAGATGCAAAAAAAAAAAAAAAAAAAATGATATCACTGAGAGAGAGAGAAAAGAGTTTAGCAAGACCATGCCAGGGCAGCATCCTCTGATTTACAACTTGTTATCCTACAGGACATATTTCACTGGATACTCATTTCTAGTATTATTATTACAAATCCTGGTTTTAAAAGAAGAACACTAAGCCTTATAAATTTAAAAGATTTGACTAAAATCAGAGAGCTAAAGAGTTAAGGTCGGGGACTTGAACCCCAGGTCCCACTGGGCATGGTCTCCCAAAGGTAGAGTCTAGATGCCCTCAGGGTTGGACACAACTGTTTTCTGCCCTCCCCACTTCTGAGCTTGGCTAGGCCATGGTTCAGAGGAAACAGCAGGCTATATAGGTGTCCCTGACTTTCAAATAAGCAAGAGCAGAGGGTTACACCTTCTGGGACATCCTTCCAATATTTTTCTAAGAAGCGAGCACAACCATTTCCTAATTAATTATCTCTATTAGCTAAGCTCAATTACTTTGTGTCCACCTCCAAGAATGCAACCTTGCTCCTTGAAGACTTCCTATTTGAATTTCCAAGGGGGCAAATATTGCCAGAAGCGTGTTTTATGTAATTACATAGTGTATCTACCTCACTCTCTTTACTTAATGATTATTAAACACTGAAATTAACTTCTATACATGGATGTGGATTTCATCAGTTAAAGGAGAAGTGAATCTATAATGGATGTCTTTCCCTATAGAATTTGGGAAACTACAAGTGTAGACATGCCACCTGAGTGGGAGCTCATAGACACCTGCAATATGTGGGCTCCCTCTCAGTTCTCCTGATACCACTGCCCAGTGTTTCTCAATGGGAAGTGATCTTATTTACCTGCATAAGAGTAACCTGAAGAGGGTCCCCCCGGTGGCACAGAGGTTAAGTGCTGGGCTGCAAAGCTGCCCGCAGCCTCTGCAGCACCGGTTTGATCCCCAGCCGCTGGGCGAGGGGCCCACATGGCACACAGACCTCTCCTGCCGCCTGCTGCTCCCCTCAGCAGTGTACTTCGTCAGTCTGCCTGCTCTGCTCTCCCCTCTGGCTCCAGTGCATTCTCTCACCATCCCGCGCTTCTGACTGTACCCAGTGCTTATATAAATAAATGAATATTTTTTTTAAGATTTATTTATTCACTTATTTATACAAGCACTGGGTACAGTCAGAAGTGCGGGAGACTGAGAGAATTCACCAGAGCCAGAGCGGGGAGCAGAGCAGGCAGAAGGACCGAAGTACACTGCTGAGGGGAGCAACAGATGGCAGGAGAGGTCTGTGCGCCATGCAGGACCCTCCTCCAGTGGCCAGGGAGCAGCCGGGGATCGAACCTGCGCTGCAGAGGCTGCGGGCAGCTTCGCAACCTAGCGCTCAACCGCTGCGCCACCGGGGAGGCCCAATAAATAAATAATCTTTAAAAAAAAAAAAAAAGAGTAACCTGAAGAGTTTGATAAATGCACATCCCTATGCCCCACACCAAAACTTACAGAATCAGCATATCTGAGAGTGGGACCTGGGATTCTACATGTCTGTCACTCTCCCTAGGGTATTCTGATCCACACAGACAGTATTATCTTTGGTGACTGGAGAGGCATGAACACAAGCCAGTCTCTTCTCATACATATTTTAATAACGAGAATTCAATACATGCCATCTATTATTATTTTATAGTTGCTATAAATCCCCAGACATGGACTTGAGAGCTGTAACTGATTTGGGCGGTGCAGGCAGAACCAGAAGGCAGTGGGTAAGTGAGACAAGAAAGGGAAAGGAAAGGGATGATCAAGCCACTAGGCCTGTGGGAGCAGGTGTGGGGCCCAAGCCCCCCTGGACGCAGGGGAGCTGGAGTTGACTGACTCCTGTCTGTCCTTGACTGAGCACTACTCCAGGGAACCTGTGATTCCCCGGCAAGGCTGGGAATGATGATGGGCAGATTCTGCTTTTGGGAGGTGTATGAAAGGGGTGTAAAGGTGAGGGAGTGCACCTGGGCATCAAGGCCATCTTCTGGCCCTCCCACAAACTTTCCAGAAAGAAAGTGTCACAGGCATTCTGGTGTCCCACTCAGAGACTAAGACACAAATATGAGCATTGTGAGGAAAAAGTTCTCTCTAGGTTTGTTTTATTAACTATCATCATCATCATCATCATCATTTTGGTTCTTTATTTAACGGTGGTTAAAAAGAAAAGAAAAGAAAAAAGAAAGTGCAGAATATAAAATTTACCATTATTGGCTGCCGAAGACCAGCCTCGACAAAATGTCGTGTCAGGGGTTCCTGAAAGGATGAGACGGTGTCGGCGAAAACTTAAGGGACTCCTGACACGACATTTTGCCCAAAGCTGGTCTGCGGCAATTGGCATTTGGCGCTTTCACAGTGGTATGCAACCATCACCACTGTCTAGTTTCTGAATATTTCCATCACCTAAAAGGAAGCCCTGTGTCCATTAGTGGTCAGTCACTCTCCATTCCCTGCCCCTCTGAGCCCCGACCAACCACAACTCTACTTTTTGTCTCTATAGCTTTACCTGTTGTGGACATTTCATCTAAAAGGAATCACATTGTGAGTATTTTTTGTGTCAGGTTTCCTTCACTTAGCTTAATGTTTTCTTTTCCTTTTTTTTAAGATTTATTTATGCATACAAGAGCTGGGGTACAGGCCAGAGATGTGGAGGGGGAGAGGATTCACCAGAGACAGAGTGGGGAGCAGAACAGGCAGACTGAGTGAAATACACTGCTGAGGGGAGCAATGGGCGAGACAAGAGAGGTCTGCTGCACCATCTGGGTAGCTCTCTGGCTGGCCAGGGATCGAACTTGTGCTGCAGAGGCTTCGGGTTGCTTCATAGTGTGGTGCTTAATCCCTTGCGCCACCAGGGAGGCTCTTAGCATAATGTTTTCAAGGTCCATCCATGTGGTAGCAGGTGTCACTGTTTCATTCTTTTTTCTGGTTGAATTATATTCCCTAGTGTGGATTATATACTTTCTCATTCTATTGGACACCATAGAGGTTTTCCAAGGCTATGTCTCTGCTGGTTAACAATAGGGCTGGGTGTGCCCCATCTGCCACACCAGATAAGCCTGCCACTTGTCTTCAGTCTAATTTGTGCTCCATGATGCTGACCTGGGCTACCTGCTCCTCTAGCTCTCATTTCTGGCTTCCTGTCAGATGAGGCTAAGCCACTGGCGGGATATCAGATAGGAGCATGAGACATTAAAGTATTCTTTCCTCCAACTGCCTCCCTGTAAGGTCTTGGGAACTGACTGTCCTCGCCACAAAGTCTCCCCCTCCAGGCTGATGCCCCGTTCTCTTTTTTGCTCTTTCAGCCTGCAGCAAGCAGCAGATTCTGGCTGCTAAGAGTTCTCAAGTATTGTACTCTTTTTCATTTGTTTTCTCCACGTCCTCCCACAACTTTAAAACTACTCAACTTTCTTCAAATTATTCATTTGTGGGTACCTTTCTTTTCTACTAGAACTCTGACTAATACAATAATGATCAATGATACAATTGACTCATTGATATTTTTACTCAATTATTGAAGCACATTTCATGGAACATGTTTGTGACTTTGGGGCTGGGAAATGCATTATATCTCGATGGGCTTATCCCCACTTCCCAGACCAGACATGAACTAGGCAGCCATAGCCAGAAGGGAGTGCAACAAGATGATTATGTGTATGAGTCCAGAATCACATTTCCTGGGTTCAAATTCCAGCTCTATAGCTCTTGGCACCCTGACCCGGGGTTAAT
The DNA here is from genome assembly GCF_014898055.3 of Talpa occidentalis. NCBI lineage: Eukaryota > Metazoa > Chordata > Mammalia > Eulipotyphla > Talpidae > Talpa > Talpa occidentalis. The sequence continues at coordinate 18,922,199 of NW_023601754.1, read as the reverse complement.
TACTTAATCGTGCCAAGCCTCCCAATCATGCTGTGTAAAACATGAATTATGGTACCTACACAATCTATAACTAATATACAATATGCATAAACTTTTCAGAATAGAACCACACAGCATCAATAAATGTCAGCTATGGTGTGAACCCTCACTTTCCTGGTCTCGAAAACCCCTCTCCCGGTCTTTCTCAGTCTCTCATGGTACAATCTATGAGTCCTCCCTCTGGACCCAGATGCTTCCCACAGGTTGAGCCAGTTGAGCCCTACTCTGAGTGAGGAAGGATGGCATGTAGATAAAAGCAAGTTTTATAAACCCTGTATCCTCCATTCTAAGGAACTGTGGGGGGGCTCCCAACCCCTGTGTTGTGGTGGTGACTTCCTTCTCCTCCCCACTTCATGTTTTTTTTAAGATTTATTTATTTATGCATACAAGAACTGGGGTACAGGCCAGAGCTGCAGGTGGGGTGGGGTGGTGAGAGGATTCACCAGAGACAGAGTGGGGTGCAGAACAGGCAGACTGATTGAAATACACTGCTGAAGGGAGCAGCGGGCACAACAGGAGAGGTGTACTGCACCATGTGGGTAGCTCCCTGGCTGGGAAGCGAACTCATGCTGCAGTGGCTGTGATAGCTTGATAGCACGGTCTTCTTTAAGCCCTGCACCACCAGGGAGGCCCTCCTGCCCTTCATCTTACTCATCAAGGAGATCATCATGTATTGAAGGTTTGCTCTGGGCCTTATAAACACACTTCATTAATGGTCCTGTCAACACTATGAGCTATGGTTCCTTTTAAAAAATCTATTGCAAACTGTTTCAGATCCATTTTTAAAATCCGTTCAAACACAGTATTATTACTTCCAGTTACTCAGGTAACATGACACATTCTTCTTGTAAAAGATCCAAAACTTAAATAGTATGAGGTGTAATTAGTAGCTCCATTTTTCTGATAATGAATCTATAATGGAGACAGGTTAAATAATGTTCTCAAGTTCACACTGGGAGGCAGCAGTGGCAGAATTCAAAGCCAGGAGTGGTTGATGAAAGAGCCTGGGTTCATATTCACTATTTTGTGCTGACCTGGTCTACAGGGCTACCTTCTACCTCATTTTCTCTCCTTTGACAACCAATCAGATCTTGACCTTCCAGTCTTGCACACTTATCTGATAGGATATGAGTCCTCACAAATGAACTATAGTGTCCATCACTAGGCTAAGAGGTCACAATGGATTTTATCCCACATGTTCCACAGCCATGGCTGTGATGACCAGCTTCCCACAAGTGTGATCTAGCAACACCTGACCTCAAGTGTACCTTCTATTCCCACATTCTTCCCCGGGGGTTCTCAGACACCTTGGATGGAATGTCTGAGGGACGCCACAGGGTCACTCTTGCATATACAGCCAGATTGTGAGAAAGAGTTAATAACACAATAGTAAACCTTGACCAACAGGGGATGGGACTGTTCCCTACAGACAAATATTTTTGAGGTGCTTTCTATGGTTCCTCCCAGGAGTTCCTGGGAGGAGTGTGTGTCATTTGTTCATAGTAGTGACTGAGTTGTATCTGCTCCTGAGAATGGGCTGTCCCTCCCTCCCTGTCATTCCTTCCTTGTCTCACTCTCCCCAAACCCCGATCCTGTTCCTAGAATCACACAACCCTTCTCATCAGATTGTGCTGTGCTTCCTGGGATGAGTGCAGGCCAAGTCAGGGATGATGAAAGAGCTGTTTTATTTTGTAAATACTTGCTGTGAGTAATAGACTTTCCCTGCATAAGAGATGGATTCCTCACTGTTCTGAGGAACAGAGTGGCACAGATCTTGAAAGACAAACCTGAACACACTGCTATTTCCTTAAATTCTGCACTGTCCATGGGCAGACCTTGCTGCCTACCTCAAAGGAATAGGCACGTACTATTGGTCTCTCAGAGAGATTCAAATATTTCTCAGCAAAATGAAATAGAGTTACACCCACCTAACCAGTAACTCACATATCCAAAGTGTTACATTGCTACAGAGAAAAGGTTCTGGTTCATTCAAGAAAATATCTGAGTAGCTAGGACCAAACAGGATTATGGGAGACTCCAGTAATAAAAGGATAAACATAACCTAGTCCTGGCCTTTAAGGGGTGAACATTCTAGATAGAAAACAGATAAAAAGAAAGAGGAAATTCTTGCATCTTGTGAAAAGTACGATAACAGGGGCAATTATGTAAGTGAAAGTTAATCTTTTAAAGACAAATCTTTTCTATTTACCATGCACTGTCTTTTAAATCAGCATTAATAAAGATAATCTTTAGATTTATCCCACTTTCTTTCTGATCTATAAAATGTATTGAGATGAAAATACAGTGTAAAACATCAACCCATCTACCCATCTACTCATTCACGCAACCATTCATCCAATACTAGTGTATGTGATCACAGCATCCTTACAAAAGAGGGAAGTTCCTCGTGCTGGATCCCTCATCTGGAGACTTGGGGAGGCCAAAGTAAAGGTCAGTAAAGACAGAAGATGAGTAATTTTCATGCAGGATTCCAGACAGTGCTTCTTACTATTCTGACCATGAAGCATTAAAATTATGCTAGATTTGCAACTATAGATTTCCTGGATCATATTTGCAGCCACGTTTCCAACAGGGACCAAGTAGGCATCAATCATTCTGAGATGACAAATTTATGAGAACAAGGTCAACAGCCAAGTTCACCTGGATTGGTCTGATTGGGCACTTGAAGAAAGGCTTATTACCCAGGACACCCTGAAAACATGAGATAGTAGAAAAAGAGAAGGAAATGCCTTTTTCTAACTAGAGTGTCTAGTTCTCTAAAAAAACTTGTATGTGCATGGAAAAAAATGACAGCATGTCAAACTGAAAACAGTTGGATTAGTGTTATGTGATCAAAGGGTCCTTAAACAAAATCTATCAATGCTATGTAGATATTATGTGTCAGATTTCATGCTCCTGGGTCTGAATCCTGCCTCTGATACTACTAAGCTCTTACTTAGGGTGACCCTTGTTTTCATACAAGGGTATAATTCCATTAAACTAATCCACCATTAATTATTAATCATCTATAAGGTGCCAAGCATTGTGTTCTGAAGGAAGGATTCAATGATGAATTTAAAAAGTAGAAAACAGGGCCTCCCCTGGTGGCGCAGTGGTTGAGTTCTGGACTGCGAAGCTGCCCACAGCCTCTGCAGTGCCAGTTTGATCCCCAGCCACCGGCGAGGGTCCCACGTGGTGCGACAGACCTCTTCTGCCGCACCCGCTGCTCCCCTCAGCAGTGTATTTCATCACTTTGCCTGTTCTGTTCCCCACTCTGGCTCTGGTGAATTCTCTCACCCTCGTGCACTTCTGACTATACCCCGTGCTTGTATAAACAGGTAAATCTTTAAAAAAAAAAATAGAAAACAAACCTTGCCCTTGTATATCTTTGAGTCACAGAGGGTGGAAACACTAATAATTTATTTATCATAAATAAATAGATATGATGAGTATCACCTGGGCTATGGGGGAGAGGTATGTGGCACTACAGGAAAGAATAATAGGAGAGCCTGATAGAGACTGACAGCAGAGCTGACATCTGAAAGATGAATGAGTCTGAATTAGGTTAAAGGCTCAGGGGTAGATTGGAGGTAGATTGTAGAGAACAAGTATGTGTACATGATCATCTCAGCAGCCAAATGAAGACTGGTGTGGTTGGAGTTCCAAGTGCAGAAAGGGGTGAGAGGACACTGGTGCAGCTGGTATAATAAGTGCATCCCATGCAAGGTCTTGTAGCTTATTTGAGGGCTTGTCTTTTATTTAGTCCCCAAAACCATGAAACACTGGTAGATTTTAAGGAAAGGAGTGACACAATCAGATGCATCATATTGATGTTTTCAAAGGTTTGCTCTGGCTTGGAAGAAATGAGCAGGCTGGAGGAAAGTGGGAGCACTATGGGAAGGCCAGCTGGGAGGCTGCTGTGGTATTCAAGGCAGAAAGCTGTTAGAGCACTAGCAATGAAGACAGACCAAATTGGATGGGTTTGCACTACACTTAGAAGACAGAGTTTACATTTGGAAAGGAAGGAAAGGCAAAACTTGAATGGATAGTGTACCATAGATTAAGGTAAGAAAGTGGTAAGATTTGGAGATGAAGATGGTGTTTCAGGATGGAAAATACTGAGTTCAAGGTGACTTTGAGACATTAAAAAAGGATGTCAACTGAGCTGTTGGGTACACACTCTGGAACTCGGAGATGACTAAATTGAAGGGTTACATAGATGAGTCATTGGTGGTCAGGTAGATGAAAGTGAAACCATGGACATGGATGAGATCACTGCGAAAACAAGATTGTGAGAACAAAATGTGAAAATAAATGTTCATATACAAAGCACTAAGAATGCTATCAGGCATAGACCAGATGTTAAAAAATACCTCTCCCCTGCCAACTTTTTTCCTTCCTTATGAACAACAGGATGGTGAATGAGCTTGGGCAGACCCTCAGGGTCTGCAGGGAAGAAGAGCCAGGGTCTGCAGGGAAGAAGAGCCAGTTTGCAGCATTCAGCTGCTCTGGTTCCCAAGGAGATGGTCTAGGTTCAGACTAGCTCTTTGCAGGAAGAGCAACACCCCTTTCTCTTGACTTCCAAACCCCCATGCCCACCCTACTCTATGTCTCTTAGACAAGGTGTTTGTGTTAAAGACAGAGGCTACCATGGCTAAACTGGATATACAGAATAACTCCTTCTTAGCTTGAACTTTAGCTGGACCTCAAGAGAAAAGGCAGGAAGCTAACACAAGTATTCTTTTGCCATGCTTGTCAACAGCAGAAAGGCAAGAACAGTGACCTCTGAACTTGGAGTATTTTTGCATAAAATCTCTGAAATATATAGAAGAGCATCTTAAGCTGAAGGAATAATAATGAGGCAAATGTAACTCCATTCAGCTTTGAAATACATGCTGTGACATCCATCAAGGGCTGCAGGGTTAAATTCTTCCTATCAAAAAAGGAAGAGGGCATTGTTCACTGGTAGTGGCAAGCACATAGAGTTCTCGAAAAGCTCTATTTTTCTAAGTGTGTGACATCTCTAATCTCTTCCTTCCATCAACGTGACATTCTATTGATAGGGTAGAGTATTTTCTCTGGTGCCCATTAGTAAGTTTCAAGGGCAGATCTACAACGTGTATGGAAATAATAGATGGACAATAGGGATTTACAAAGAAATAATCTGAGGTTCAGCTCACGTTGAAACCAAGATAGTAATACCATAATGGGTATGTCAGCAAAATCTGATGAAGAAATTGTCTCCCTCTAATTTACTGTGGTGTGACTTTTACACTTTGTTCAATACAGCACACGGATCCAGTATCATTTTAAGTTGTAAAATTGTTAAGACAGCTAAAACGATATTCATTCCCTAACTATGCTGAGAATGTTTGAATCCTTTCTCCCTGCTACTATCAGAATAAAAATAAAGATATCCAGCAGTATTCCAAATGCCATGCTTCAAAGTTCTGAAACACCCTTTCTTCTGACATCTGATTGACAGATTATGGCTTTTTGAGATCCATCAAATTAATAGATTATGACTTTTTGAAGCCAGAGACTATGCAATTATTGCCACGTTCTATCTATAAAGAGATAACTTATTCTTTGTCATCCTGTGTCTCAGAAGGCAGCCCCCATCCCACCAACTCATACATGTCATGATTATAAATAATTCTGTTGCTCCTGTCTTTCTTTCAGCATATCCCCATCTCAAATAGCCACAAATAATTCACTTTGAAAAAATGTTAGCACAGGAGATAAAGACACATATCTCATATTTCTCAATAATGATTTGCATGTAAATATTCACCATCTCTGTAATCTCTACTGGGGGCACCCCCCTGGTTTTCTGTATCTGATCCAAGGACTTCACTGTAGCAGAAACAGGAATACAAGAATCAAGATATATTCAAGTCCAGGTAAATGCAGGTTTCAATTTTGACATAGCATGAAGAGAAGGAGAAAGAAGTTTGCCTAGCTGTCTGGAAACTTGCTAGCCCTTTTCATGACCCTTTATTTGCTCAGCCCTCCTGTTCATCTCAAATACTAAGTCAGAGATGCAAACCAACTGAGCCAATCACAACTTTATCCATAGTGCAATTCAGTCTGATTTGAGAACAAGATCTTTATAAAGATAATTTAGAAAGGGGTGAAATTTAAGTTGTCAGTCCTCCCAATCAAGCTGGTAACCTTCGTGAACTGAGGCAAGGCATTCAGAGCACCATCATCAAAGATCAAGGTTTATTGAACTAAGACAGGTTTCCTGTTCATTCCTCTCCCATTACAAGTAAAAGCCTGTTTGCAACTTAAATCACAAAAATTTTAGGGCTGCCCCTTCCAAAGCATGTTCTTAAAGAAGAGAAAAACACAAACAAAAGAACCAACACAGGGGTTCTGCTCTACCTTCCTGAGATCTACAACTTTCAAAGATTTGAAGGAGAAAAAAATACTTTTATGCTGTACACTCCATTAGCAGTCTAGTTCAACCCAGATATTGGAGCTGCCTAAAAGGCAACACTGCCAGTAATGGACTTAATTTCAAAGGCCTCTCATTCTGAGAGCACTGGAGTTGCTACCCATACCATTGCTCCTGTTGTTAATTCTCCCACATTGGTGAACGCATTTGTAAGCATATGTCAAGAACCCACACCAGTGACGTCTTCTCTGGGAAGCCTCCCTCAATCCCTTCTAAGGAGAACACTCTTCCTCCTGCCCTGGCAGACACCATGCTTAAATTTGTTATGCTTCATTTTTCAACTTCACGTTAAATTTCTTTAAGGATGCAGCCCCAAATTCTTTTTATTGTATTTATTCTACATTTTGTACAATATTGTATTTATTATATTTATTTATTGTATTGTATTTATTTATGTTCTCCCTTTTGTATGCTTAATGGCTCCTGGAATTATTTATCTAATGTTATCTTCTCTGCTAGGTCGTGTGTTCTACCAGGGCTGTGTCTGTCTTGTTCACCACCAAAAATTCAGTGTTCCATAAAGTGCTTGGGTTGCAGTCAGTGTTGAATACATGCTTGTTGCACTGAAAAATTTAATTCCCAAGCCTCTCTCTTTGAAAATATTTTCATTTCTTGCTGGTGAGTTCCTAGAGAAAACTGTTATATTAATATTCTCAGTTCTCTGCATGAACACAAAGCACAGTGTTTGTTGAATGAATTGTTGAATGAATGATAGAAGAAACAAATGACTATGAGGAGAAATTATGGGAAGAATTTTTTTTTAAGATTTATTTATTTATACAAGAGCTGAGGTACAGGCCAGAGGCGTGGGAGGGTGAGAGAATTCACCAGAGACAGAGCTGGGAGTAGAACAGCAGATGGACCAAAAACACAGCTGAGGGGAGCAGCGGGCATGACAGGAGAGGTCTGCCACACCATATGGGTATCTCTGTGGCCAGCCAGGAATCGAACCCGCACTGCAGAGGCTGGGGACAGCTTCACAGCACTGCACTCAACCTGCTGCACCACCAGGGAGGCTCAGGAAGAGGAATTTAAACAACCATATATATCAACGAAATTCCTACTTGAGACCAGATGTTACACCATGCAACACTGAGTAACACAAGAGGTAAAAATATGTTTACTGTCTCATTGAAACATGATATCCCCACATACCAAGAAAGTCCCAAGGAATTCCATGGAAAGTAGCAAATCAGTGATGCTAAGTAATTCAATGAAAGGAATAGGGAGAATGGAACCAAGGCTTAGAAGGTAGATAACAAGAAGAAACAATGGAAGTCAGGATCTGATTACCAGAGATGTATGTAGGAAAATGGAACAATATGGGGCAAAGTGGTAGGGGGTAAATTAAAGGACAGAAGAGTCAAAAATGATACTGGGCATTTTGATTCTAGGTGATTTCAAGAGTGTTAATATCAATGATAGAAATAAAGTTGTAAGGGAGGGACTGGAGCTGACTTGAGGTATCAACTCATATTGACATACTGAGTTTAAGGTGAGGTGTTGTGTGAGCTTAGGAGAAAAATCAGAGTAGAGAAATACATGTATGAGTCAAATGCACAATAATTTTAGTTATCATTTACTGAGAGGTAATGATGAGCTTGGCATTCTGCTAAATGGTTTGCACACATTATCTTGATCTTTATCACAACCTCATGAAGTAGTTACTGTGAATCATTCTATTTCCAATTTTACAGATAAGAAAACTTAAGCTTAAGAGAAAATTTGTCAGGGGGCCTTCCTGGTCGCTCAAGGGGTTGAGTTGCAGCACTGTGAAGCTATCCACAGCCACTGTTGCATGGCATAAGTTCCATCCCCAGCCAGCCAGGGAGCTACCCACATAGTGCAGCTGACTTCTCCTGTCTCACCCACTGCTCCCCTCAGCAGTGTATTTCAGTAGATGCACCTGTTCTGCTCCCCACTATGTCTCTGGTAAATCATCTCACCGCCTACACCTCTGGCCTGCACCCCAGCTCTTGTATGTATAAATAAATATTAAAAAAAGAGAGAGAGAAGGGCCTCCCCGGTGGCGCAGCGGTTGAGCGCTGGGTTGCGAAGCTGCCCGCGGCCTCTGCAGCACCGGTTTGATCCCCGGCTGCTCCCCGGCCACCAGAAGAGGGTCCCACATGGTGCACAGACCTCTCCTGCCGCCCACTGCTCCCCTCAGCAGTGTGCCTTGGGTCCTTCTGCCTGCTCTGCTCCCCACTCTGGTGAATTCTCTCACCCTCCCATACTTCTGACTGTACCCAGTGCTTGCATAAATAAATATTAAAAATATATATATATTAAAAAAAGACAAAATATGCCCAAACTCATATTTGAAAATTACAGAGTTAGAGCATAGGATTTGAACACAGATTTGCTCAATCCAGTGTCTTAATTCTTAAGCACTGAAAAGCAAGGGTGACATTGTAGAAAGGAAGATAAGGATGACAGCTGGGAAAACCATGGAAGGGAAATCATTCTTTCCATAACAGATAGTGTCAGGTGCAAGGAGGAAGTGAGCAGGAAGTCATCTGGAGAAATTCCTTCTTCATCAGCAAGGCACAGTATAAACAATGTTCACAGAAAGGGTTCACTTCTCCTGGGTATAACTTTTTCTTTTCCTTAATTTTGGGCCCGTTTGCCCAAAATTTTGCCTGGTGTATCTCCTCTTGTAAAAACCAATAACCCAGAAAAGTAACCTTAAAAAAACCCAGAAGGTCAACAATCAGTGGGTTCACAAATATTAGAATTTTTGTCAAAGTCTGGGCAGAAAATAATATGTAGACTCTACTATTTAAGTGACAGTTGAGGGTTAATGATAAAAACACACCTGTATCTCTTAAAACTATTTTCATAGTATTTTATTTAAAGATGCATCTATCTGTTTTGTTATTGGGTATATAGGTCTGATTCTTAAAATTTTAAAAAATTTTGAGTGAAGATTTGTCAAGGTGTTTATATAAATGTGGTTTTGCTCAGGAAGTTACTATCTTGATTAGGAAAAGAATAGGATTTATTGGTAGGCTCATGTGACTAAGCTACAATACCGCCGCCACCTAGTAACAGTGTATATAGTACCATATAGTGGCAAAAAATCAGGCTCACATTCTCAAACAAGAATACAAAAAATCCTTTGGTTTCTCCTTCTATTGTCTATCACTTAAGACTTATTCAGTTATATTCTTTTCTAAGTCGCTTTATTATTTTAATGGTAAAAGAACAATGGCTTTGGCACTGTACAGACTGGGTTTAACTTTCAACAGAATCAATCTGTGGTCTTATGACTTTCTTCATTTACATGGTTATGAAGGGCTGATACGAGGATTTAATGAGATCACATAGGAAATGTGTTTGGCACAGTGCCTGGAACACAGTAAACCAATACATGATAATCATCATTGCATTATTGATACTGTTACTATTACTATTTCCCGTGATAGGAGATGCTGGGATGCAGCTCTACCTCAATAATACCATGCCTTCAGGAGGAGAAACAGTGGCAGTCATGGGAAAAATGTTTTGTTTATATCTCAGGTACTAAACAGCTGTTACTACATATTAGAACCAGATGTTCTGAAATGATATGCAACATTATGCTCAATTCTAGCTTTTACTGAATTGCCCATTGATGAAAAATGACTACTAAAGGAGATGATTTATTAAAGGGAAATCCATGGATGTGTCTTTAAGTATTATATCTGACTAACCCAAAAAGATGCCAGATACAATGCACACTGCAGACGTCTGGCCCATTGTGAGAATGTGTTAGAAGCTCCTCCCTAATTCCAGCCCCATCTGTCCTACCCACAAGTCACCAGTACATCTGCCCTGCCACATCCAGTTATTGCAACCCTGGGCAGTGTGTGATTCCACAACCCATAAACTTACACTTCCTCATAAGTGTGAACTTTTCATTGATTTCAGAGTCGCTATTGCTTTTGATTTTATTTCAAGTTATTTCTTTCCTCATTTCACACTCATATGTGCCTGAAGGAGAACCCACTGGGGAAACTACAGAGAAGAAAGAGGAAAGAAATAGCTCTAAGTCAGTCCCTCTTAATACCAGGTTGTAGCAGCATTGTTCTAACTCTCTTACAAACCCTTCTTGTTAGTTTCTGTTCCCTTAAGATGGCTTTCTATGTTGGGATCAGGGGAGCATTTGTAATTCAGCATGAAGTCAAATACTTGGTGGCAGTTGACAAATCCCTGCTTTGCTTTATTAAACTGCACCAATAAATTCCCAAGCACAAGGAGTAGATAGCCTGGCCCAAGTCCTGTATACTCTGTGACTCAAGAAAATCCACAGAACCTCAAACCCTGTAACAAGCAACAATTACTCAGCAAGGACTGCTCACAGATTTGTACTTGCTTCTTAAAGCAGGTCAAGAATGAAGAGGGTGGGGCCTCCCTGGTGGCGTAGCGGTTGAGCGCTAGGTTGGGCCAGTTCGAACCCGGCCGCTGGGTGAGGGTCCCACATGGTGCACAGACCACTCCTGTCGCCTGCTGCTCCCCTCAGCAGTGTATTTCGCCCGTCTGCCTGTTCCGCTCTCCACTCTGGCTCTGGTGAATTCTCTCACCCTCCTGTGCTTCTGACTATACCCAGTGCTTGTGTAAATAAATAAATATTAAAAAAAAAAAAAGAATGAAGAGGGCATGATGACTTCTCTTTAATTTTTAAAGGGAAAATAAATACAAGTTGCAAGAAAATGTGCATGCTGAGAAAACAGAATACAACTCTGCCAAAGAGACGAGGAGGAATATTTAGCACATAAGCTGCCTTAGAGAGATCCATTCATTGACACCCTAACCAGAGTTCGGGACATTTGTCTTCGCAAAGTCGACCAACCCGGCTGGGATGTATCTCACTAGAGAGACTGATGATGGGGGAGCAAATGGTTCAGTCCAATTATATATGCTTAATTGATCTAGATTCTAGAGGGCATACTTATATGGAAAAGGTTTGCCAAGTAATCACAAGAGAAGAAACAGCATCTTAATTGGGTGGCTTTACATTGGGTGATATTACAATTAGTTACAATGTCTAATAAGTTATCTATAATGCTTTTAATGAGAAACATTTAAGTCCTTCTGGAATTTTTCCAGTCAAATTAATTCTGAGGACTGGAGACAGTCTTACAAGTAATGTTATCAGAATTACAATTACGCTAGTACTAGAATGTGTCACTTAAAATAAAAGACTCAATGGGTAAGTCCTAAAAGACCCACTATTTCCTCTGCAGACTTTATTAATGTAGCTGTGGGTAAGATATATTGTACCCACGTCCATTTCTCAGGAGCCTGATAGGAGCACTATGATCTCCTACTCTTAAAAGCTCAGGGAAGGACCTATCTGCCTTATCCCGGGCATCAAAGGGAACTGTCTTTTGATATGTGACTCAGTTTTATCCAACACTTTGTCCCTGTGTCTGGCTATGCCCCAAATGCTACCAGAGAGGAATGCTATCCCCTAGAGGTGCCTGACGGTCTGTAGTGGATGTCCTGCCTCACCCTTGGGAGGTGATATTCACATCAAGTCACACACCATCCTAAAAGCAAATTGGAGCCGCTCCGATTTGAGGATCATCCATGACCTATAGTCCAGCCCTTTTAATATGATGGTAATCAGAACAATAACATACACTGTCTGGAAACCACTGTGCTGGGTGTACCCCTGCCACCATCTCATTTAATCTCCCCACCCCCTAGATATACCAGGCACTGCTACCATCTCCACTTTCCACAAGGGAACTGGAAGTTGCTAAAGGTCCAAAGAGGTACAAGCCTGACACCAACACGGGGTCCCTGGTCTCTTTGGCATAACCACTCCTTGCTGTTTTCCCCCAAGTGTTGTGCAGGAACTTGACCAAACATAAAGCATTCAGGAGTGCTGAATGCTGATGACATGTAGGCAAGTAGCTGGTGAATTTTAATGTACGCCAGAATCACTCAGGAAGCCTGAGCCCCACACAGAGGATTTCTGAATCTGTGGGTCAGAAGCAGGGCCCCCGAATTGCTTCAGTTTTCATACCATCTTAGCTGATACTGAAGCATGTGGTCCAGACTCTTGCTTAAAACCAAACCCCTGGGCCTCCCTGGTGGCGCAGCGGTTGAATGCTGGGCTGCAAAGCTGCCCGCAGCCTCTGCAGCGCCAGTTTGTTCCCCGGCCACTGGTAAGGGTCCCACATGGCGCAGAGACCTCTCCTGCCACCCGCTGCTCCCCTCAGCAGTGTATTTCGTCAGTCTGCCTGTTCTGTTCCCCGCTCTGTCTCTGGTGAATTCTCTCACCCTCCCGCGCTTCTGACTATACCCAGTGCTTGTATAAATAAATAAATCTTAAAAAAAAAAAAATAGGACCTCCCTGGTGGCGCAGCATTTGAGCGCTGGGCTGCGAAGCTGTCCGCAGCCTCTGAAGCACTGGTTCCATCCCTGGCTACCTGCGAGAGTCCCACATAGTGCACAGACCTCTCCTGCTGCGTTCACTACTCCCCTCAGCAGTGTCTTCTGTCTTCTGCCTGTTCTGCTCCCCATTCTGGCTCTGGTGAATTCTCTCACCCTCCCACGTTTCTGACTGTACCCAGTGCTTGTATAAATGAATAAAAATAAATATTTTAAAATAAATAAAAATAAATTTAAAAAAAAAAAATCCCTGTTCTACTGGCTGTACTGGAGTTTCAGCCCTGAGGTAAGAACCCGCCTGCCCCTGTGTCAGTACAGGTACTAAGCGCTTCACTGTCAACTCCCTTTGAGCCTTATGGCATGAAGTCAAATCCACTAGAATAATAATAAACATGGCAATGTGTCCCAGGCATCCCTTAATCATCCGTAGGTCTGACACCTCTCTGGGGTTGGCAATTCTTATCGGCTCTGCTTTCCCAGCCTGGACAGCACTCTCACCTTATAATCAGGGACCCTAGGACACAGGGAACAAGCAAAGACTTATAAGCCAGGATTCATGGAACAGCAGAATCAGGAAGCTACAAGCGTGTGGTGACAAGGCTCTTGTGAGCCTTTGTAAACTCACCACCACCTAGAACAATCTCCCCTGTGGGTGTGAGCCATTCTACATTATCTGCTTGGTATTCATGGCATTGGGCTCACAGATGAGCTCTAAAGACTCAGAGCACAGCCCTGGTAATGGGGTAGCGTTAGATGGAGTAACATTCGAGTACAGACGAGAATCTGTGTTAATATTAGGTCAGCCAGACAAATACAGGTGTTTCTGAAAAACTGTATTAGGCTTTAACTTATCTCATTTTGAGACTGCTTTGAAAGTATAGCATAAAGAGATTGAAAAGGCTCCCTAACAACACAGTTGTGACTGCCTGCCGTGACAGGGCAGAGGTACAGGGAGTCCAGGGACATAGTAAGCAAGAATGAGTAGTGGGGGCATGGACAGGGTGGGGAGAAACACAGTGACTGCTATTTCAGGATTGTCTCACATGCCAGTTATGTACCGCTGCAGAGGCTTCCAGCTGGGCCTGGGCCACCTCTCCTGAACTCTGGGCAATTTCAGGTAGGGCAGTGTGATAGCACCCAGCTCCTATCTAGCCTGAGTCCCTCACCGCCTGCCTAAGACTTCCTTCTTGACTCCATAGGGAGCTCATCCATGGGAACTGAAAGATGCAGGGGGAGGAAAACCCCAGAGCAAACAGTTGGCCAATGGCATATGGCAGTAAGTGGGTAAAATTTTCCTCTTTCTCCCCACCTCTCAACCCAGAAGACCAGCATCTTGGGGGCAAAATCCTACAGCCTGTCAATCAGTTGTGCCTAGAGGTGTCCAGCTCCTGAGGCCATCCTCACATGGCTCTGTCCTTCCCTGCTTCACTCCCCTGCTTCACTCCTGGCCCCTGGAATTCTCTCTCTGACACAGTATGAGCATATGGCCTTCTGCTTTGTGGCAGCTGCCTAAGGCAGTGACTCCTAAATTCTAATTCCTGACTCTTTTAATGTCTGCTGCTAGCTGGGGAGACAATGTGGATAAACTGGTATAAAATTACTTCAGGTCAAATGATTCCCCCCAAAGAAGGAAGAACAGAGTCCTTTTTCAGTTTGGAGAGAAACAACAAAATGCTGAAGTTGACCTGTGAGCAGGAGAGGAGGCACATAGAACCTGCACTGAATTCAGCTCAGGGGCAGGACCTGCAGGATGTGTTTCTTATCAGTTCTCAGGTGGAACCTGACAAGAACCCGTGGCTCTCATAGCATTATTCAGATGGCAGGAAAGAGTCTGGTTCCGGGGTAAAACAAACTAACTTCAAGTAGACTTTCCCAGTTTCCATCTGTCTGATCTTGGCAATACCATTTATCCTTTCCAAGCCTCAGTTTTCCCTCCACAAAATGGGGGTGTTAACAGGACCATCCTCATACTGTCATGATGTCATGACCATCCTCATACTGTCACAACTGATCAAAGATAATCAACCCGCCTCACTGGTCATAGTTTCTGGGTTACAATACAGGTCAAAAAATAGTTAGCTATTGTTATGATGCTGTTGTTGGTAACAATGTTGTTGCTCTTGCTATGTGATTCAGGCCAGATTCCAATGCTTCAGATCCTATGTGATCCCTCCCAGCCCACTGCCCACTCCACAAAGAGTTGGAGGCTAGCTCTAGGTACCTACAAGTCTTCAAATTCATGTCTCCTTGTGGAAGAAATAAACACAGTGTGTGGACTTCCCTCCTCTAAGAGGGAATGCTGGTTAAGGCCATGTTGTACCACAATCCAGGTACTTGGCCTTTGAAGAGAGGATTCAGTCTTAACAAGGTGAATCTACTATTTAATGTACACTAGAGTCTTGCCTGTGGTATAACTGCTACAATTAATGAGAAGCCATCCATTCCCTTCAAGTATGTGGTTGATTAAAAGAGCTTGGAAACAAGGAAAGACATCCCCACTTCCCTAACTAGGTTCCCCAACAGATGTAGTGGAAAGTGTCTGCAGGCAGAGAGGGACATGGAAACTCTGAGCAGGGTCCAAGAATTGAAGTTTCATAGCTACTCCTTCTCCTCCAGGAGGAGATTAGGAGATTTAATCTAGGAGGAATTAGATTTCAAGATACAATTGGTTCTCATTCATAGTAGTTATAGTATATACAGTCACAGTATATGCTGAATTAGCAAATGTTGAACTAATGTTCCTGTTGAAAGTACAGGGTTAGGTTCACAACATGTTTGTCAATGAAATAAATATATAACCTTGTTTTGCCCAAGTTTCATTTAAAGACAACTTACTTAATATATACTGCTATATATACAACTTACTTAATATATACTGCTAATATTCTTAACATTGAGCTCACAACCAACAGCACCGTAACTTATACCAGAATTGAGCTCCTCTAACACATACTTTCTCAAGTTTCATTTAAAGACAACTTACTTAATATATACTGCTGACTTCTTAACATTGAGCTCACAACCAACAGCACCGTAACTTATACCAGAATTGAGCTCCTCTAACACATATTTTCTCAGTAAGGTATAGCACAGCCTTCTGCACTTGGGGTTCCTAGGCAGCATGTTAAGCACTACCCTTGAGGGCCATTTTAAACCACAAAGTCACCAATGAAAAACACAAAAATGCAAAAAATGTGGCACATAATAGACCACCAAAAGAACACTTGTCCATAGTATGAGAGCTCCAGTGAGAAAGCAGAGGTTGCCTTGTTAGGCATCAATTGGAACATGCCTGTTGAATGACTCAAATTTCCGAAGCTCTGTGCATATCAGCAAATGATTCCTAAAGCGTTGTGAGCATTGCTTTGGGGGTACAAATAAATTTCAGAGAGCAGACAGTTTCAAAAACACAAAATCTTCAAATAATGAAGGCCAATTTTGAGTGTGCATATATATATACACACATTTATCTGCATATATGTGTGTTTAAAATGCTGTTAGACTCATCTCTGCACTAAGGCATACTCAAGAAACACAAATGTTGCTGTTGTTACTGTTGCATATAAAAATCTGTCACTTGGCAAAGGTAAATTCTCCTTTTCACAAACGAAACAAGCAAGGTAAAATTATAAGGTCAACAGGCAGAGATGACCAAGATTTTCTTCTCTGAAAAAACTGGGGAGATATAACATGTTAGAGAGTAAGGCCATTTTAAAGAAGACTTTGGATCCTTTTCCTTCACCATCAAAATGTAAAGTTGTCTAGCCCTTCCTGTGAGTTCAAAGTCACGGCTGATTCCCTGTACCCACTTACTGCCTTGCAGGTCCCCAAAAGTATACAGGTTCATTGGCTGGCAGCCTTCTCTAGGCAGCATCTGCCCCCACTCACAGGCACTGGACACTCAGGCTGAATCTACCAACTAGCTAGTGCAATTCACTGTCAGGGACCCAGAAAGTGAGAAAGAAGGGTGTCTGGACACTCAGCCTTCAAGGACACCTCTATCTGCTGAGAAGGAGAGCTGCCACAAGAACAGGTAACAGCAAAGTACTCTGCAGCATGGCTTAGTGAAAAGCAATGCTAGTTTCTGTAATAACCTACAATTATTTAGGTGCAACGAAGAGCGGCCTAAGCCTCTAGCTCTCCTCCCTTTGACTCTGAGTGACCGCCCTATGACAGAGGGACTAGCACTATTCTATTTTATCTTGAGTAAGACTGAATTTCAGAAGTCAAGGAACTCTGTGACCCAGGAGCTACAGGAACAGAAGTGGATCCAGAATTGTCCAAGATTTCAAGTGACTCATACCCCAAGTACACAGTCTGAGAGGCTGGAGGGCAGAGATGAATTTCTGAAAGGAATAAAGAAAGTACTTCTTCACATCAATGCTTATTTATAAAGCACACAGTCTAGGAGAGAGGTAAATTCCCTAGTAGCAGATGGATAAGCACACTTCACACACCCACACATATATGTAAACACGCAATTTTAATACTTTCACACCAGCCTAGAAGACATCTTTTCATTCCCCTCCTAAATGGCAGAGAAGCCCTCCCTGACCAGCACACATTTGTGATTGTATATGCTTCCCAAGTGCTATTTGACATTTAAGCCCCATGTTTTTCTGGCTCATCTCATAGCAGAGGCTTCTATCGACTCACCCAAAGATTAATAGTAAGAGGTCCTCAGACTTGATTATGAAGTGTATTTGTCTCCCTATCAGAACAGAACATTTGAGACAAGGAGCACACTATCTAATCTGGTCACAACTAGCCATATGTGGCTATTGACACTTGAGATCTGTCTCATGAGACTGAGTAACTGAATTGCTAATTTTTAATTTTCTGTCATTTGATTAATTAAAATTTAAATGTAAATAGTCACGTGTGGTTAGCAGCTACTATATTGGATAGTGAAGATATAATAAGTCCCCTAATTGAAAGGCATCCATTACTTTTTCCTAAATCCTCTCCATTAGATATTCTGATGGGATGCACATCTGTGTGTGTGAATATTTGAGTGCTAGTTCATTATTTCATTATTCCATAACTGAGGTTTCCCCCAATACAATTGTGTCCTCTGTTAAATAATAAGACAGGTTCCTAAAATCTGCATTCATTTCTGAAAGAACAAAACAAAGATGTGCCCAATAGTTGCAGCAAACTAGCCTTAAGGCATGAGCTTCCTGTATACATTTAGCATCCTCTTTGGAGTTCCACGGTTGCCGGCAGCAGCCCAGCGGGCTGGACCTTCACAAGGTGCTACTGCTGATAGCCAAGACTCTCACCGAGGAGGTTCCTGCCCTAACCCCACTTGGGGAGAAGAGTCTGCTGATAGGTTGGCATGAGAACAAGCTGGCAGCAACCTCTTTACCCAGTCCTTCCAATAATGCATCATTAATAGCCTCATATTAAAGAACGACAAGCAATATTTTAGTCAGTTTCTTAATGTCCCTTAATTACCCATTCCTATCTGTTCCTGCCCGTCCCCAGAAACGCATAAATAAGAGGTTTGGCTGCACTTCATATAATTAGGCTATGATCAGAGCTAATCTGTTCGACAGATAGTGCATGTGTCCTCAGGACTATCTCTTGCTACAACATGGGAAGGGGAAAGCTTGAAGCCAAGCACAATGGGTCTGCAAGAACAATGAGCTGATGATAGAACAGGATGAGAAGAGGCAAAGGAGATGGACAGCTGTATCCCTCTGGCGTGAAACATCACACTGGCCCTTAGGCAATCCCCGTGCATGCAGCAGTCCCTTCCTACACAGCTGTAGACCTGCTTTGAAGGGGCCACTGCCACATTCCCAGGAGGGAAGAAGATGGTGGGTATTGGTTTGTTTTATGTCCTCTTCAATGAACTTAATAGATTTTTTAAACCCTAATGAATATTAAATTCTAACCAGTTACATCCTTACAAAGGTTCTTCTCATCTTTGTTAACATTCACATATATATTTTACTTTTATTGCCGGAACAAAATTGTAGCAGCATCCACAGACCTCTAAATAAAGGAAGGAAAAAAACATCACCCACAAAGCTGAAAGCCCTAAAAATCAAACTGTTTTCATATTTCTGTGCTCCCTTTCTGTCTTTGTTCATGTGTATACATAATTTATGTCTGAAGCTGCTCTGGAGTCTTTAGTTCCAGGTATTCAGCGAATGGGATTAAATATAACTCAAAGTGCTAGCAGATTCTCTTCTGGGTCTCAGGTTCTCCTATTTCTTTCACTTCACCCCTGGCTTCTGACCATTTCTGTTTTGCCAGTTGTTATTCTGGGATTAAATCTTGTGCCCCTGGGGGATGGCGGCTGTATCGATTGACTCTGGCCAACTGGTCCTCCCTAGTGGATTTCCCCCGCACCTGTGCAGGCACAGAAATGCCCACATTGGGTGGTTTCAGCAAATGGTTATTATGATTGGTAGTTCCTCTGCCATGCTTGATTGTTAAACATTCTAAATATCACTCCTGATACATACATGTTAGCCTGCCTTGGTTTAACACACTTTTGACTCCCAAGTTTCATGGTCCCCATATGATGATTGTACTTATATCTGCCTGTCATGCTTACTTTGGGTTCCTAGCCCTAAACCAACCAGGATACTCAATTCATTGACATACTCAGGTTCCTGTGATTTATGAACTACTTTTTTTTCTCTTTCCAATTCTCAAAAACTTCCTTGGAACCTGCAACTTCAGTCAAGCTGATCGTAACCTCCAGAATAAATGTAATCCTACTTTCTGCTTTTTAAAATTAATATTATTTATCCAATGCTGCTGTGTGAGTCTCTCAATTACAGTTTCACTTTTCTGTTGAATGGATATTCTATAACTTCTTAAAAATTCTCCTAAAGAAGAGGTTCTCAATGAGAGTGACTTTGTACCTCCCATCAGGGGCCACTTGACAATGCCTGGAGACATTTTTGGCTTTCACAGGAGTGGGAGGTTGATAAGTAGCACTTGGTGACCAGGGTTGCTTCTGGATATCCTACTATGAACAGGCAGCCCCCGCCACAAAGAGGCAGTTGGCCCAAAATGACAACAGTGCTATAATGGAAAATCCCTGCCCTAAAGTCATACATCCAGACTTTCCCAGAGTTTTGTCAGGACATTTTCATGAGTGCTCCAGTCCATCTTCTCCTTGTTGTATTCCCAGCACCTCACACAGTATCTGGCTATGATAGGCCCTTGCAGACATGTTGTTTTGTTTCTTAGAGATGATTTCTTTAAGGAAAGGAGTTTATATTTATGTGCATACATATGGTTTTACAAGTTTGCAATAGTTAGACTATACTCTTTTTCTTTCCATAATTTGTAGTTTTAGATTATTTGTGTATCAACTTCCACTTGGGAGTGGACTATGCACTGCCACCTTTAATAACTTTGCATGAAAATAACAGACAGCACAGAAGCTCAAAATGTGCACTGCACTGCTATTAGCTTGCTTCTGCCATTCCCCGCTCATGTTGAAGCCATCTTTCCAATGCTGTGGTTAATGTTTATCCACACCTGTTTTTGAATGATGTGTTGTCTACTTTTAAGGTAATTTCTACAAGGTTCATAGTGAGTATCCTGACTCTAATCCTATAGAAAAAGGAGAGAGCAAATGTAATAGGGGGTCAAATAGAGAAGACACACCACTTAGATGCTAAGGACAGGTAATGTTAAATCTTTGAAGGCATTGTACTGTGTGTGCATATGTGTGTGTGTGTGTGTTTTTTTTTCCTCTGACATCATTGTCTGTAAAAAGTGTGTATCATAACATAGGCTCCTTGCTCAGAGCTGCTATGGGCTAACCGCAGATGATTACTGGGAGGAAGTAAGAGTCAGAAAAAAACAATGAAGAATGCTTTTGAGGTTTGATCACAACAGTCCAAAAAGAATTCACCCCCTAAGATCTCCAGTCTTGACCACTAAGATACGATGTCTCAAGACAGGTATAAAAAGAAGTAAAAATATTAAAATGCAACCAGAATACAATATAACCAAGGTATGCAAGGCTGACTCAACATTCAAAAGTCAATCAGTGTGATCCATAAACAGGCTAAAGAACAAAAAATAACATGATCAGATCAATAGATACAAAAGAAGACTTGACAAAATCTGATACCTACTCATGATAAAAACTCTCAGCAAACTGAGAATACAGAGAAACTTTCTTGATTTGATAAGGAACATGTCCCAAAAAAGACTTAATGGTAAGAAATTTGAAACTTTCCACTAAGATCAAGAACAGGTTAAGAATGTCTCCTTTCACTACTTCCTTCAACATTGTGCTTAATGCAATAAGACAGGAAAATGAAATAAAAGGCACACTAATTGGAAAGGAAGGCATCAAACTGTCTTAGTTTGCATGTCACATAATTACCTATGTAGAAACCCTGAAAAAAAATCAACAAAACTGAAAATGAGTTATTTTACCAAGTTTGCAGGAGACAAGGTTAATATATAAATTCAATCACTTTCTTATATACCAGCAACAAACAAGAGGAATTTAATATTAAAAACATAATTCCCCTTACATTAGCACCCCCAAAAATGAAATATCTAGGGATTAATCTAACAGAATATGCCAAAACCAATGAGAAAAATTATAAAACTCTGAAGAAAAAAAATCAAAGGACTAAAGAATGACATTTCATGCCACAGATAGGAAAACTTGATATAGTCAAGACATCACTTCTTGGGCCTCCCTGGTGGTCATGGGGTTAAGTCTTAGCACTATTACCCCTATAGCTTGAGTTTGATCCCCACCAGGGAGCTAAACCACATGTGGCACAGCAGACCTCTCCTGACTCACCTGCTTTTCCCCTTAGCAGCGTATTTCAGTAAATCTACCTGTTCTGCTTCCCACTCTGGTGAATCCTCTCACTACCACCCCTGCACTTCTGGCCTACACCCCAGTTCTTCTACAAAAAAAAATAAATAACACTTCTTCCCAACTTGATATATAGATTCAACACAATCCTAATTTTTTTTTAAATCCAGAAACTTATTTTGTAGGGAAAATAATAATAGCAATGTCTATTTAATTGCTGTGAGAACTGAATGAGTTAATATAGGTAAAATAAACGCATACAAATAAGAAACCTGTGGATGAAATGAGCTTGTGCATTACTTTGGCTTCCTCTACTGCACATGGCAACAGATGATGTCACCACTTGCCTTCCCCCAACTGAATGTTTCCCATCACTCTCAGAATAACCACCAAAATCCCTCACCTAATCTGCCTCCTGATCTCATCTCTTACTCTAGGTCCTGCCACTAGCTATTTCCGGAACACACCAGACAAATTCTTGCTTACACTCGCCTTCAGCTCTGCCCACAGGGCTGTCTCCTCTATTTCAGGCAGGTCTCTGTTGAAATATACCCATCTCCAGGGCCCTCCCCTAACCTTTCATCACACATCGTTTCTCTGGGTGTATTGGTTTCTGCATAGCACTTACAACTGATGGACTTTCTCTACTGTTTGTTTCTCCCACTAAAATGAAAGCTGCATGAAGGCAGGGACTTGATGTGTCCACTGCTTCCTGGTGCTTAGAACCACAGAGTAAGCCCTCAATAAATGCACTGAATGAATGGATAAGTGAATGAAAAGACAAATCCCCTGAAATGGTAGGAAGTGAAGGAGAATTGTCTTGGATTTCTTTCTACACTCCCTCTCCAATTCATGAAGCCCACCCTGTGCCCCAGGGCCAAGAGAATGAGCAGAAGTTCGGAGCCATCAGCTCCACAACTCATTAGCTGCATAGTTGCAGGTCTCTGCTGCTTCACCTATATAACAGGTATGGTCATAGAGCCACTTCAGTGCTGCTGGGAGGTGTAAATGAGGTGATGTAAGGAAGCACTGAACATAGGCCAGGCACATGGCGATGGTGACATGTCTCCCAAATTTAATATTATAATCCAAGAGCCTATTCTCATTCCTTCTATGTCCCCCCAGCTATTCAGCAAGCAGGGGACTTGTTCTGAATGTGAAAAGAACCTATTTAAATACTGGTTCCTCTTTAAAATGGTACAACATTCATATCCTTACCCACAGCCTATTCCCCTGAGGATGTCTGCCCCCAAATAAAGGTTGTCAAACATTTTAAATGGTATTAAATTGTCCAGTAAATGGGAATGCCCAAAGCAGAGAGCCAGTCAATCAGGATTATTGGAGAGCTTCAAAAAGACAGAAGGAAACCATTATTAGGTTTAAGAATATTGCGTTCCCTCTCCCACACAGCCTTTATCTAAATCTTCATTTAATTGGCAGCCTTCAGCACTGTCAGAATTGCATTCTGAGAACCAGGAGAAGTTTTCAAACATTCACGCAATGTTATATGCTTGGCTCAAAACTACTCAAGGGGAAAGAACAATCCTTTCTGCAAGAGATTTGGGAAATGCCATATCATTGCCGCTGGAAGGCCAGGAAGCTGACCTTGAAAGAGCAATCAACATCACCACAGAAAGCCTGAACACACCTTCTGAGGGCTAAGTCAGAGGGAAGTACACCTGCTACCCCCCACAGTCCACATACTCTACAGATAACTCCTTGAAGGCAAGAGCGGGTCCCTTCATCTCCACATCCTCAGAACCTCCTGCACTGGCTGCACATTATGGGCCTGGAGTAGATGTTTTTGGAATGACTAAAGAGGATCTTTGTGGCTTTAGGTAACAAGAGAATCAGCTCTCAGGGCCAAGTGTTTCTATCTGAGTAGTTTCGTCTATAGACAACATTCTATCTCCTATGTGATCTGTCTCCTCCTCACTTCCCTGGGTACCTTGAATTGAGTCTCCAGCCTTCCTTTCTGGAACTATTATAAAACACACCTATGGTGTTTTTCCTTTTGCTCCCCCAGAGCGGGCACAGTCATGTGGACTGTTGGAAAACCCAGACTTAACAGTATCACTCTCCTGTTTAAAAACACCTCCTAGCTCCTGCTGCCTTCAGGAAAAATTTCCACAGGACACAGTGTCTTTTATCCACTCCAGTTTCCTCCCCTGATGCTTCCTCCCACCTACAATGCCCTAAGCCCTGGGCTTTAGCCACACTGAGAAACTCACAGGCCTCCCAGGGCCCTCTACTCCATGCCTTTCTTCCTGCTGGAGGTTTTGTGCATTTTCTGACCTCTGTTTCTTGTTGATCCCTAGGGACCCTGTTCAAATATCATCTTGTCCAACAAAGTTTCTTGGATCTCCCACTCTGCTCTTAGCTCCAAGGAAGACCAGTCTCTGTTTCCTAAATGGCCTGACACGGAACATCCTTTATTCATTTTTCATCTAAATTACACTAAGGTACAATAGAAAGTGTACAAAAGTCTTAGTATATAGTCAATATTTTCCACAAACTGCTGGAGAACCAGCCCTGAGGTCAAGGACTAAAACATTATCAAGATCTTGAAGGCCCCCTTCCTGCCTTCTTTATAAACACTTTGGAAAACTATCTGGTGCTATCAATCAAGCCAAACTAAACATTCTCAAAAGTAGTTGTATATCCAGGCCCTTTCTTCTGTGTTAAAAAAAAAATTTTGACTTCCTTGTCTGTTTCATCTCCTGAATTATAAGACCCTGAATGGGGACTATAGTTTAGTCACCTCCTTTTCTCCAGTTCCATCACAGAATTGGCATGCAGTAAGTACTCTATAAATGTTGGATGAATGAATGAGAAAATGAATGAATGAGAAGAGTAAAGACCTTGCAATCTCAGTGTGGACAATGATCTTGAATTTCTTCTCATGGATACTTTATTAAACATGCTTTCCTCATTTGGAGTCCATAGCAGTTGCATGATGCTGGGATTCCCATCAGAACTCACAAAAGACCAGATGTCCTCTAGAGATTGTCAGAGGCATTAAAAAAAAAAAAAAAAAAAAAAAAAAGCTTGAAAGATCATCTATTTTAATTAGGAAAAAAAAAAAAAAAGCAGAATTTTAGGTAAAGCAAGAAAGTCACATTGGTTTAACAGTCAACCTCAGCAGCAAATGCGGTTTCCACCAGTATATTCCTAGATTAGTTCATTTTCCAAGAGCTGTGATTTTTAAATGAGGAGTGGGAGCAAAGGTCAACCTTACCCCCTGGAGCATAAGGTAAGTATGTGTTGTAAGCACATCACGGTGCAAACTTCAAAGGCTCACAGCACAGTGAAGGCAACCACCTGTCTATCTTCAAAACAGGCAAACAGCTTTCTGATGTCATCTATGAAGAAAGAAGATGGATAAAGAGCAGCTGATCCTTACTTAACCAAGCTCTTCTCACCTCATCGTGAATAAAAGCACATGCACAATGCTGGCCCAGCTGAGAAATAGAACCTGCTGGAAACTGCCAGGAAGCCTGTTATTTTCCTGTAACTTTCAGAGCCTGGACATGTCACCCAAGACAGACCAGAATGTCAAACCAGTAACATTTTTCCAAAGCATAAGACTCCAGGGAAATAGAGATCTAACTCTACAGAAGGATCCCTCCTTCCCAGAACCTGAAACTCACTCTGGATAGTGATCTTAGAAAGTGTTATAATGTTTGCATATTCTAGAACTTGGCTTTGATGACGATGGCTGGCAGAGGAAGGCAGCACAATAGATTGACCTAGTATGTTGTTGCTTTCAAAGTGCAGATTGGAACTTGCAGTTTTAAAGACAGAAGCACCCAGATTCCCTCAGATTGGATACAGCTGGTTCTTCCTAACTCCCTAGCTGTGTCTGACCTTGTCTCTAGGCCTAGGACAAATTTCTGAGCAGCATCTCCAATTGTCAATGCCAATAACCCATCCTAGATCTACGGTACAAGACCCAACATGGAGAGGTGCTGATCAGAGAGAAAACCCTCACAGTAGGATGGGAAGTTATAAGCCCAGTCCTACTCTCTACAAAGATTTGTGTGGATTTGTTCCAGTGGTTTCCACACTCTGAACCTCACTGTCCTCCTCTATAAAGTGCAAAAGCAACACTCTTGATTGAGAATGGAGACAATACACAATAACCTCTCTTCTTGGGGCCTAGTATGCAGAAAGAATTTAATTAAGATAGGCCAGTAAAATCCCAACAATATGGGGTTAGGAAACTGGGATTCAAGTCTTGGTTCTGCCTATAATTCACTGAAGAAGACAGGTCTCTAAGCTTCAGTTTTCTTAATTACAAATGTCATCTGAGCCTCCTGAGCATTGAGTGAAGATCAGTGATGTGGAATATGAACATGCCCCTTAACAGTGAATTCCTCAGTCAAAAAAAAAATTATTAATCACAGTAGCTTCAACGTTCAGTTTTAAATTAGACATTGTGTATGTAAGTACTTAGCTGAGTGCCTGGCAGATAGATGGTTCTCAAAAAATGTTATTTTTTAACTTAATTAAGATTAGAGTGTCATGTAATTAAATAATAATAATTAGAGCATACATGATAAGATTATTTTTTTAGTTTTACCACCAAAGCAAATTGAAGTTCTATCCTGGGAGAGACTGTGTCAAGTTGAGTCTCCCTGGGGCCCTGCTATTAGCAGGAGAAAGTGTCTAATGGGGGGTATTATACTTTACAACTCCTCTCCCCCCATCAAACCCTCCTGAAAAAGGGTGTGCGAGATAAGGCTCATTAACACAGACAGACAAAGCCCATTTTATCTAGGCAAACACACCCCTCAATTTCATCTGTTTTTCCTCTTCATTTCTTTAACTTTCCCACTTATACTGCTTGCTGCCCTGCCCCACTGGGCCTCCAGCCAGCCTGAACTAGTTTTCCTGCAGATAGAAGCTTTAGAGGGTGCCTCTACTGCAGGGTGCAAGGATTGATTTTTACACTATGCAAAATTAATCCTGGCCTGGCAATTTCTCTGGTGGTGCAGCCCTGAGGAGACAATATTTCCTTGGAGGTTACAGGAGGGCAAAGGGCAGGATGGGTGCCAGAAGCCAGCGACAGAGAGACAGGGGGATTTGGTAGGAAAGCCTACCAGAGAAAGGTGTTAAATTGAACTTCATACTAACAGGGGAACATTTGGGCACCCGACTAATCCTGAGCCAAAACAGCCAGAGTAGGGGCTGTACTCAGAAAGGCTAAGTGGCTTGGTAAATAAGGCTTTTAGGAATTCTCATGCCGAGCCTGCAGTGTGCAAACCTCTCCAAACATCAATTATAAAATCATACAATTTCTGGAAGGGAGAAAGGGCGCTGAGTTCATGGTGCTTGCTAGGGTCTCATGGATCTTCATCTGCCCCCTCCAAATCTTCCAAGTGCTTTATTGTTTTGCTCCTCCAGACATTCTCTGGTGCCTCCAAAACTCCTTCTCACTTTGTTTTAATGAGCAAACTCTGTTTATTAACTCTTTGGTCAAAAAGAAAAGAAATATGCTTCATTTATTGCCAATTACAGAATGTCAGTTTCCAACTAACAAAGCTGCAGATAGTGTCTTGCACAAAATCTATCGTCTCCCATTGGATGGAGAGCCGGCCATTACTACTGTGGGCAGTGCAATGTTGCGGTTCTAGGTATACTTTGCTGGGGGCACATTCTTTACATGACTGAGTCCCCATGTGTTTCTTGACCTATTACAGTTTGGGACTGTTTCCCAGAACACGGCTGTTACTATACTAATAACAGTATGCCCAGCCCTGTGTTAGCATGTCACAGGCTTCTGTTCACCCTCCTAAGAACTCTGTTAGAAAGGGGTTATTACTGGTCCCTCTACTACAGATTAGGGAACCGAGAGTTAATGGGATTTTTTTCAAGGTCAATGTGGTGCCCCTGATCAAACCCAGAAAGTCTAGTAATAAAGAAGGGAGTCCCTGCACTCTTACCCAGCAATTTCTTTTTCTTTTTCCATTTCTCCTTCCCCTCTCCTGCCCTTCCTATTCTCTTGCACCAGTTTTCCTTCCTATTGTTACATCTGTTCCTTAATTTGGGCCTGCTTTTAAGCTGTAAAATCCTTAATTTTACAGCAGAGCTCGCCAATCATTTTATTGTTTTCCTGCATGAAGCTTGAGCTGATTTGCCATTACTTGGCCAGCCAGTATGGCGTTCTCGAAGAGAACCCATGACCCCCCTTCTTGCAGAATCTTCTGCTTTCCACAGTTTCCTTTCTTCTTTACTTTCTAAGGAATCTGCAACTTCCTTCTTCAAATTTCCTCTTTTCTACTTTATATTATATTATATTATATTCTACTTTATATTATATTTTATTATATTCTACTTTATATTATATTTCCTCTTTTCTACTTTATATTATAGTTTCCAGCATTTTTCTCCCCTTATGTGTTTGGTTTCCTACCCACCCAGCTATCATTCACCCACTCATCCATCTTTCTTGTTCATCTATCATCTGAGCTCACATTCTCTGTAACCTTGGGATGGTGGCTTTGCTTCTCTGATCTTCTATCACCTCACTTGTAAAACAGGAGTGTTAAGAATGTAGCTTATAGGAGTGTCATTAGCTTTAAATGTGATGACAGATGTAAAGAAATCTGGTTCCATGGTCTCCCTGGTGGTGCAGGTGGTTGAATGCCCGCAGCCTCTCCAGCACTGGTTCGATCCCAGCTGGCCAGCGAGGATCCCACATGGCGCTGAAGACCTCTCCTTTGGTGCCCACTGCTCCTCTCAGCAGTGTATTTCAGTCAGTCTGCCTGTTCTGTTCCCCGCTCTGTCTCTGGTGAATCCTCTCACCCTCCTGCACATCTGTCCTGTACCCCAGTTCTTGTATAAATAATAAATCTTTAAAAAAAAATCTGGTTCCAAAAGGTGCTCAATATATATTTGTTGCTCCATTGCTAATTTTCTCCCATTCAACCAACCTTAAAATTATGGGCTCACTTCTGGCATTTTTTCTTTCTTCTCCATCATCCTATCCACCACCAAGTCTCAAAGTGGCTTTTCCTTTCCACTCTGACTCTTGGTGAAAAGCTGGACTTCTCACTTAGGGTCTATCCCCATCCAATCCATCTTCCACACTGCACTCAGATTAATTTTTCTGAAATATCATTTTCTGTTATATGATTCCCTGCTTCACACCTCCACTGGATCTCTGCCACTCTTTTTTTCTATTCACTTTTTCAGGTTTATTCTATATTTTCATTATAAATGTAATAAACACACATCAAAGGAGATTTGTAAACTAGAGGGAAAAAATTCACTCAGAAGCCCATTACATACAAAACTTCAGTCAGGATTTTGATAAATTTGCTTTCAGATTCTATACCCCTTCCCCATACATAGAGGCTTTTTTTATTTAGTAGGAATCCACTCAACACATTCTCTCCTATTTGGTGTTCATTGTTCACGTATGTGATCCTTCCATATCACAACTGTCTTCACAACACTCTTTAATGACTGTGTAATAGTTCACAGAGTTGACCAACCAGTTTCCCTTTGCTAGAAATTTAGCTTATTTGTAGAGCACTTAGGAGAGCCACGCACTGCAAACACAATAAATTTGGGCTGTTGTTATTATTTCCAATTTGGGCTATTACATATAATACAGAAGTATTTCCATATGCGCTTTTTTCTGAACTTAGCTCTGGTTTTTCTACCTTTTAAGATGTACACTACTGATGCAAAGGACATGATTAGTTTCATGCCTTTTAAAACTCACTACAGAAGATGCTAACAGCTTCCCTCCCACCCTTTTCTGGTCTTTATATTAGAGGACTGGACGAACTTCCAACTGCAGAGCTCTTTGTCAAAGCCAGAATCCATACCCACAAGAACAGATGTTTCTAAAACCAACACCATGTGAGGTATCCTCAAAACAATGGCCACTCAGATCTGTGCCACAAACCCAGGAGCTCCAGTATTCCTCGGGTGGGATGACTCTGAAGTGTCCCACTGTGGCACCCAAAGGTCCCCATGGAATTAAGTTCCAGGCACCCACATTTGCCACTGGCCCAAGCACAGACTTTTTATGTAGTATGACACCTCCTTGCTTCATTTCTCTATTCCTCTACTGTTTTCCTTGGATCATCTCCCAGATAAATTAATCACACTCAAACCCATCTCTCAGAATCTGCTTTTGGGGGAACTCAGACTAAGACTGACACTTAACAGACAAATTGCAAACAAGCATCATCTGCTACATCCTATGTGTCTTCCTCAAAGAACCAGCTTCCACTTTCCAAGGCTTTATTGTTTGTAAGACCCAGACTTCTGAGGTTGGCTCGAATCCCCATTCCAGCCATGTCAGAGAAGTATCATTGCTCTCATGTCATAGATCTGGTTACTGAGGCCCAAAGAGATTAAGCAACTTGCCCAGGACTACATAGGCTTGCAGTGGCAGAACTGGGATTACAAGTGTAATTCCACCTTCCCCCAAGGACTGATCTCTTAACCACCATGGTATACTGACAGACACTGCCCTATAGCAACAATAAGATCCTTTGGCTAAAATAATGCTGATGCTATTAATACTTTCCATCCCTGCAGCGCGGATCCAATTTCATGCTGCATTCACATTGTCACCCAGAGCAGTTTCCTCATTGCCCCTGAACATGATATTATTCCTGCCTCAAATTTGTGCTATTCACACTTCCACCCTCCATTCCTTCTCTAGCTAAATTCTCTACTAGAATTCATACTATGCCCACTTTGGCTACTGATATTCCTGGTACTCTCCCTGACTCAGTTCCCTCATCTGTGGATGGGGATGACATTAAGTCCCACCTAATAGGTTTGAGTTAAAGAATCTAACACAGTCTACACTCCATGGAAAAGCATGCAACCCTTGGGTCTGTATCTCCACAAGGTCAGCATCTACAGAACTGTTGGTTCACCTTAAAATTCCTATACCAAAGGAAACCCTAGACTTTAGTAGCTACCAAAAATGATTGGTATTTAATAGGTGTGACACACATATGTATTTAAGTGTATATAGACATACTTGTTTGTGTTATACATGTACATATCTATGCATATATGCATTGTTGTGTATATGCTGTGTATATATGCATGAGTATGGGGGGGGTGTGTATACTATTTCACACATATATATAAAATCAAAGGAGGTGGCTGCCAAGTCAGATGAAGGGTAGCAGAATATGCCACCTTGAATATGATACTTTGTCATAGGATTATTATGAGCTGAAGGCAATTGAGAAGAGGAATACAGGAAAAGCTTACTGCCCTCCTCCTATTTGTCTAAAGCAGGACATAAATTTACAAAGGCATCCATCCTCCCAGCTTTATCAGGAAGAACAAAGTTAATCCCTGGAGAGGAGACAACTTTAGATCCTTATGAATGGAGAATGGGGAAACGCACTTATTTCAATCTGCATAACAAATTTTACCCTTGTTCTCAGTGGTCACCTCCTCATAACTGACCTTCCAGTTCTCTTGTCTTTAAAGTAAGATGGTATTTAAGCTGGAGTTCTAAGTCATCTCTGAGTGTTACTTATTTGTCTCTAAAATGGGTAGAGGCAAAGTGTTATCTTCCCTATACAGAATTCCCAAATGCCTCCTCTGTCATAACCTCCACGTCTTCTGGCCTGCCTTTGTAGACACAGCTTTCACTAAATGGCATTCTATGAACACAACTCAGGGCCTCACAGAAGTAAAATTCAGTGGCCACAATGGGACCAAGCAAAATTTTCGACACCTTCTCCTGTGTCATTGTGGTCTTACTTCTGTAATCCCTGCTTTTTTTGAGGAGCCAGGTGAATGTTTCTTCCCTTCACCCAGAATAATACCAGGTAGATCTCTCCCTGCTTCTGCTAGAGCCACTGGAATAGTAGTTTGCAAAACTGAACAAACACCAGAATCCCCTGGAAGAGGGCATGTGCAGACACAGATTGCTGGGTCAACAGCCAGATCTGATTCAGTAGGTCCTACATGGAGAATTTGAATTCTAACAAGGTCTCAGGTGTTGTGGATACAGCTGTTGCTAGTGGTTGAGCCCCAAGTTCTCAGACCCCAGAGATCATATAGGTAGTATGGATCACTAAGTCATGACCTATCCCATGCCAGAGTTTCCTCACTGCTGGGTGTTTGGGAAAAGCACTCAAAATGCAGCCTGGGAGAACCTCTTTGAAATGCAAATGCATATTAAAGTCTTAGAAACATTGGGTTGTGGGGCCTCCCCGGTGGCACAGCGGTTGAGCGCTGGGTTGCGAAGCTGCCCGCAGCCTCTGCAGCGCCGGTTCGATCCCCGGCTGCTCCCCGGCCACCGGAGGAGGGTCCCACATGGCGCGCAGACCTCTCCTGCCGCCCGCTGCTCCCCTCAGCAGTGTACTTCGGTCCTTCTGTCTGCTCTGCTCCCCGCTCTGGCTCTGGTGAATTCTCTCACCCTCCCGCGCTTCTGACTGTACCCAGTGCATGTATAAACAAACAAGCAAATAAATAAATAAATAAATAAAACATGCCTCTATTAAAAAAAAAAAAAAAAAAGAAACATTGGGTTGTGAAAAACAAAACCAACCTGTTTTACTTCTCCGGGCAATGATGGAGCTTTAGAGCAGAAAATTTGGGATGGAGACATCAGAAGACCAGAAGCTAAAGGTGAGGTAGAAATGATTGGCAAAGTTGTTAAGCCAGTGATAGAAATGAAAATTCTTTAGGTACTGACTGTTATAGAAAACATTCCTTGGCCTGGACCAGAGGTGAGTATACACTGAGTCAGAGGTGGGAATATAGAAATCGAGGCCCATTCGACAATCACTGGTCACTGGTCCTTACAAGTTAATCCGATCACACCCTAGAAGTGATAGACAACAAAAGAATGAACCCTTCTCTCCAACAATAAATAAGAAAGAAATGAATCCCTCCCCCAAAAAGGAGCACTATTTTAGAACAATTCCTGCCCTGGCAAAATGCAGCCTCCTCCCAATAGATGCCTCCATAGAGGCATCTCTTTTAATAAACCTTTCCCTTTGAAAAGCAGCAGCAACAGCAGCTCTCTGCCCACCTATGTCTATGCAGGTACCTCTTTTTTTTTTTCTCCTTTTCCTAATAAACCTATCCTTTAAAAATACAATCTTCGCCTGCCTGTGTCTATGCAAATGTCGTCTTCTTGGTAAACAAGTCTCAAGCCACTGAAAGGGTAACTGCCAAAACTTTTCTCAGAGGTAACACAAGGACCCCATTCAGTAAACTCATCTTTCAAAACAACACCAGGCAATAACCAGCATTTCCTAAATACTACCTCCAATGGAAATAGGACCTCTTTAGAGCGGAATCAGACACATGGATTTGTATGATGCCCTGTTGTCACAGGATGAGGCCTTTAAGAATCACAGGGAGCCCAGCCAAACCTTGGTCACCTTGAACCCAATCCCTTGGAAATCAGATCTCATATCAGATCTCAGAGCCCTTTTAACCCCCAACTCCTGCCCCAGCCCAAACAGCTGCTCCTCCAGACTAGAGACTCAGGAAGGTACAGTCTCTTAACTCTATTTTTATAATTCCTCATCTATGGTCCAGAACTCTCATGTGGCACTGCTCATGGACAATGGTCCTGTCACTCAACATGTTAAACATGAAAGAAATGCAAATCATGTATCCAATACTGAGGGCAGAGAAGACAACATTCTGTGTTTAGGACACTTGGGACTGAAAGGAGGTCCATGTGAAACAGGGCTATACGGAGCTCAAAGCCATCCAAGAACAGTGCCCAATACAGGACAGTTCACTGTGGTTCCTCACCTGCACACACAATTACAAGACCACTTGGAGTCAGGGAACAATAATAAGTTTTAGTTAAAAAACGGGAAACGAGTTACTAAGGCACAAGTGACTGACCATCTCACTCTAGATAGTGTCCACAGTGTTCAGAAATCCCAAACAAAAGGCTGCTCATCCAAGATGGTGCCATCCCGTCAACGAGGACCTGGAGCGGGTGGCTGGCAGAGGCAGCAGGTCAGGATCCAACTCCCAGTGACAGATGAAGGCACTCACAGGCAGGGCCACTGAGTTGATGCCACGGCAGCCCACGGCAACAGTCTGAAGGTCAGGGTGAACAGCCCCAGATGCTGGACCAAACCAATCATAAACAACTCTTCAAGACACAAGGCCCAGGGCCTTTGTGGTCTTTCCTGATGGTGGCAGCAACAAAACTGGAGGGAGGTGTAGCTTCCCAGTCACTGCAAAACTCTTCAGCTTTTCTCTCTCTTCAGAGGTCAGCTGCTGGAAACTTCTTTCTTCTTTCTTCCTTTTGGAGGCCAGGTACAGAGTATGAGGTGAACCTGGGTGGATCCCAAGCTGGCTCCTGCACTGCCTAATATTCTCTCGAGGGTCCCCCACCCTAGATGATACCTCCTGAATGGAACATTTAACCTGGCTGGCGCCCACGGGAGGGGCTGCCCATAGGCAGCAACTTTTGTCGGGAGCAATAAACCATCATAATGGTTCCTGCTGCTTAGGCGCAATTGGGAAAAAGTCAGTTTTGCCCTGCAGTCCACACTGCAGGGCCCCAGTTATAAAAGGAGGGGGTGGGTAGTGGTGGGTGATGATGGTGGAGTGTTTGTGAGGGCAGGTCCTTGATTTAGTGAGTAATGAGTGCTGAGTGTAAACAACAAAAGCTCCTTCCTCTGCCTTAGATCTTGGCTGCCTTCTCATTACCAAGCTAGGAAACTCCAACTGAACCAGCCAAGGGATGCCAAACATTCCTCTTAATTTGGGTAAATCCTTTCAGCAATCTGGTATCAACTTGAATACAATGACAATTAGCAATCCAATTCAGCTGTCTACCCCCCTCTCTCTCCCCTGCTCTCTATCCCTCTTCCCCATCTCCCTCTCTTCCTGAGCTACTTCTGCTTATTACTTTTAAAAGTCATCCAGCCCCACAAACACACGTCCTAAAGTCTCTGGGTCTCTGCTGCAGGCTTACAAGAGAACACGATGGAAACTTAGAGCAGAAAATAAAGGAATAAGCAGAATTAAACTCTGAGCACTAAATCATATTCCCTCTTCAGAATTAACTTAAATTTACTAAATTGTTTTCCTTATACCCACCCCCCTCCTTGAGATCAACTATTAAATGGCTCCAACTACAGTCCTGCTGGGAAAAATACCTTGACTTCAACCTGTAAACTACAAGTCTCCTGGACTAGTCTGAGGTAGAGATAAGGGTGATCAGCATAGAGTTTGAAATATCTGCAAGTAAAGCCAGGAACCAAAAGTTAACAATCTTTTCAGGAAATCAACTTAACTCCAAATGTTACAGGGCAAACCCCGATATAAAATGGGGTTTCCAGACTGTTGGTTCTCACCCGTGCGCTTAAAGGGGACTTATGGATGCTAAACAGCAGACACACACAAAAAGTTGATAAAAGGTTTATTTACAAGGAAAGGGGAAATGGGAAATGAGTAACTCAGGGAGAAAAGGAAGGAGATAAGTTCGTACATGTGTCCTACCTGTTCTGCTGACCTGGAACCCCAATGACCCACTGAGCTGGCTAAACCTAGCACGCGCTTGGCCAAGCCAAGCAACCCCCAGCCACAAGGCCAGTAAAATACCCAAACCCGAGAGCCTGGTTGCTTAACAACACCCTCAGGTCCTCGCTACCTTCCCTTTGGTGATCATGGGATTTGTAGTTCCCAGTGTCATGGGGGTGGAGTCCACAAAGCCTGAATGGAGTTTGCTCAGGTCATCCTTCACCCCTATCACAAAGAGAGAAACTCAACCAAGAATAATAAAAAAATTCCATTGAAAAACACTATGTAAAAATACCCACTTACTCTGACAAAACACAGACCTTACCTGGAGACTGCCCATCTGTGTCTATTATGTTTCACCTCATAATAATCCTGCCCCTTTCAAAAAGCAGCTTCTTGCCCTTTAAGAACTGCCCATCTGTGCGTAGGCAAATGTCCATTTTCCTTTCCTCTTGCTTTAACAAACCTGCCCTTTTGTCTTACAATAAAGCTTCTTTTCTAATCACCTATACTGACTCCTGCACAAATTCTTTCCTGCAAAGAAGTCAAGAACCTCTGGGTCCCTCAACACCCCTGGGCTCCAGTAGACCTGATAGGAATAATAACCATTAAGACAAAGATGGATCTTAATGCACTTTGCAAATCAGCAAAACATAAGTAAGGCACCATTGCTTTATTTATAATGGGCCAAAGTCACCTGCAGCTCTGGACCACTAGGGCTGTTTTTAATCATCAGGAGAATAATTCAGGCCCAGTACTGACTGGGTCACTCACCATCCCCGAGCTTCTTAGTATCTTTCTATTACCGAACACTGGCTTCAGTTTCCCTCAGCCAATAAAAGCAAATTGAGTTTGAGGAAAAGGAAAGTGGTTTAATTTGTCGACATGAGAAAGGCAGCAGACTCATGTCTCAAAGACCAACGTCCTGCTCTTTCTGCCTCAGTTTTCTGATCTTTCAAATGGGGAGGGTGGTAGACCCTTTGAAGAAAACTGTTCTGATATCAGTAAAGTGAATAGAACACCACTAAGGTGCAGTGAGCTCCTAGAGAAAGCTTTGTCTGTGCTCAGGGTTGGTGCACACAGGAACCCTGAGGTTGGATTGCCAGAGGTTTGCTGCTGTAATAACAGCTTTATTAAGACACCACTCACGTACTGTAACAGGGTGGTCCCCAGGAGAGGGGGAGGTTCCAGGGGGGATTTGGGCTGCCCCTCTCCCTGCCCTGTAACAATACGATGACATTCACCCTGTTAAAATATGCAATTTTGTGGCTTTTAGTATATGCACAAACTGAACAACCATCACCACATGTAGTTCCAGAATATATTCATCACCCCCAAAAGAAACTCCATACCCACTCACACTCTTAGGCCTCGGCAAGCACTAATCTAATTTCTGTCTCTATGAATTTGCCTATTCTGGACAGTTCTTTTGATTTCATACAATCATATAATATGTGGCCTTTTAAATTTGGAACTGTCCAAGCTTGAATCTCAGTCCCAGAGCTCAAAAAACTTTATCAAGTTCCAAAGAATTTCTCCATCTGTGAAATGGAATTAAAGTCCTAGTAGATACACCATGGAGTCATTAAGAGGATTAAATGTGCTAATTAAAACGTCAAAAGTACTCACGCCAGGCCCAGCTCATAATAAGCCCTGCACAGAGATCAGCCAGCATCACCACCACCACTACTGTTGTTACCAGCGTAGGAGAGCAGCGCTAAGAATCCAAACAGGATAAAAGCCCAGAGAACACAGCACTTGGCCTCCCCAGTGCACAGCCTGCTTAGGGGAGGGAACTTTATTGCTAAGAAATCAGCTTCAATGAATACAATGAAGTCTTATCATATGCACATTTAACTAATAGAAATCCAACTTTTCCACCAAAAACAGGAGAAAGAACAATTTAAATACTGCAATTAAGTACTGTAAATTATATCTCGCAAATATTCTTTATTATGCACTGTACATTACAGTATGCATTATACATCATTACGTATTGATTGCAGTACAGGATTGCATACTCAAACCATGCATTCTACGATTTAAAGAGCAATTTAAGAGATTTCAAGGTTAATGACAATGATGTGTTTGCCTTAAACCTGACTTTATAATCCAATCAACTAGTAAAATGTGACTCTATTGTGCATTGACAATAGTCACAATTCAGAAAGATTCCAGATGAATGAAATCAACCAAGTAGTGGTTAATGGAGGACAAGAATAGAAAGACTGGAAAGGGGGTGCCCCAAGACCAAAACCTGACTCACACACAGAGGTGGGGGTCAAGGGGAATAACATGACCATTAACACAGCTGTAGAAGTCAGACCCAAGGCAGGAGACCCAAGCAGGATCAGATGCTATAGGGAGTGGAGCACAGGCCTGAGAGTAAAGATATGGAGATTGGGCCCACCCTGGAGTCTCAGGTCCTTTTCTAGTTTTGCCTGTTACCCAACATCAGCAACAAGCAGCCACTCCACGGAGGAGTGACCCCTCCCAAAGAGAAAAGGACTATATCAGTGCAGTCTCTGCACAGGCTGGGACAGCACTCCCACTGCCCACCTGTGACTATGCAGGTGCCTCTTCTCACCAACTCTCTCTCTCTGCAGGGCAGCAGCTTCCTGCCTGACCGTGAATCTGTCAAGGCCACCTGCCTGCAACCATGCAAGCCTCTCTTAGCAAAAAACCTGTCCCTTTTTCCTTTCCCTAATAAACCTGTTCTTTAAATATAACTAACATCTCTGTCTCATGGAGAAACCTGCCTGGGAAACTCACCGCGTGCCGCTGAAATGGTGAAAACTTTCCCTGAGTGAACCCAAGGACCCTGAACTCACTCCAAAAACTTCATCATTTTGGCGACCATGAAGGGACTCTTCATGTCATCTGGTGCCCACATCAGTGGTGACTGGAAAGGGGGTTGAGTTAGGCCTTAGTCTGCAGTAGGTTCTAGCTGGAGGGCATGCATTTGCCAAGCACTATTTTTGCCCTCCACAAGCACAGAGTCTCATTTTGAAGGTAAACCACAGAAGTGTAATCATAGCAGGTTGGTAAGGGACAGGATTTAGTTTAGGAAATATAGAAATTGTCTCTCCCTACCGGCTAACAGATTTGAGTGGGGCTGTGCCCTGTCCTACCCAGTCCATTCCTTGCCTGCTCTAGTCTTCTCCACAGCACTCACCCCCACCATGGGACAGACATCACAGACCTCCCTGTTCATTCTTTATTGTCTATCCCCCAACCAGTATGGAAGCTCACAGGGTAGGTGCTTTGTGTACATCATTTTATATCCCCAGTGCCAAGAATGGTGAACACTTGATAGGTTGTTGGTGAATGAGGGCAATGTTTAGAGAACCTCCATCTTTCTTCCATCCCATCTTCTGTCCCCAAAACACCCATAATTATTTCCTCTGACCTCAACTTACCCCAATTGCTCAAAAGAACTGGAATTATATTCCAAGTCTAAGATGAGGACATTAGGTAACATTCCAGGGCTTTGCATACCGGTACCATCTAGTGGGAAAGAAAGTATCTGCAGGTGGGTGCTAAGCCCAAATTGGAGGGTCTGAAAAAACAACATTTTATCATTAGTTCCACCAAGGAAATTTCCAGGAACACATAATGATGGCAAATGGAAGCGCTCATCTGCTCGGGCCACCCAGGGCATAGACTGCTAATCCAAGCACATGCCATGTCACTCCATTTTTCTGCCAAGACTTTTCCAAAACCATGACTGCTTCCCCAGAACAGCAAAGGCTTATCAAGGGAGTACAGGGGAATTAACATGTCACCCTTGAGCTATGGTGAAGGGCATAGGTGGACATGTACCCCAGCTGCAGGAGAGGAGTTTTATATACCTCTTCTATGGGATCCAGCAGCCATGGACCCCAGCTGTACACAGCAGTAACCAGTTTAAAGACATACTCTACTGGCTTGCTGTCTTCCTTGTTTCATGCTACTCACTCCCTCATTTTTGTGCCCTGGGATCATCTACCAAATTAGCTCCCCGCACTCCAGCAAGTGTTCTCCATCACTGTTTGGGGGAATTCCATTCAAGATATAAGGTAATGAGAAAGCCTTAAGAATTGTAGTTTAGGTAATAGCTACAAAAGCTAAATTATTATATACCTTAGAGCTTGTC
The DNA here is from genome assembly GCF_014898055.3 of Talpa occidentalis. Taxonomy (NCBI): domain Eukaryota; kingdom Metazoa; phylum Chordata; class Mammalia; order Eulipotyphla; family Talpidae; genus Talpa; species Talpa occidentalis. The sequence goes on along the minus strand of NW_023601754.1, from coordinate 18,882,869 downwards.
TGAGAATTATGTTTCATAGTTAACTACCATCACCTTTACCTTGATGGGGTTAATGCAAAATACTCCAGAGGTATGTGGTATGAGGTACTATTGTTCTCATGACAATAAGAAGCCAAAGGAAATGTCTGGTCCTGCCCCAGGTGAATAGTGGTTTAGATAAGGGGCTGCCAAAACAAGGTAGCCTAAGGATCAAATCAAGCACTGCCTGGTTTTATAAATGACATTTTATTAGAACGCAATTCTGGCCAACTTTATTTTTGTTGTTTTTCTTTTACAGATTGTGGATGATTTTTTACACTACATTCACAGTGTTGAGTAGAATGAATGGATACATGCAAAAGAAATCATATAGTTACTCTATGGACCTTTACAGGAAAAAAAGATTATCTACCTGTGGTTTAAATCATTACTTGGCATCTTTTTGGATTCCCAAAAAGCAAAATTGCAACAACAACAACAACAACAAAAAAAAAAAAACAAAAAAAGAGAATGAACAAAGCTTTGTCAATAGCACTTTCCCATGAAGGACAAAGATGTCCTCTATTTGTTAACAACTTCATGTCACAAACCATAGGAATTTTATCTCTAAAGAGTAGGAAGGTCATTACATCAGAAAAATGAATTTTCTAGCCCAAGAGAAGGGCTAGAGACAACTGACTATCTCATTTTATTTTTTTTTTTCCATAGCACCACCATTATCTAAAATTATCAAATTTGTTTACTTTTCTTTCTTGTTTACTGTTTTTATCTCTCATTAGAACATAGACTCCATCAGGGCAGGAAATCTTGCCTTTTTAATCACCATTGCTCACCTGGTATTATATACTACAACCTAAGACAAGTCGTTGATCTGTAAATACTTTTCGAGTGAATTACTTAATCAATATGCAATGTGTAAGTGGGGTGCACAGATACAAACATCTTGAGATAGACAGAAAGGCAGGGTCACTGTGTGGAGTGGTGAGGAGTGGGACACAGGGCAGCCAGCATGGGGGCTGTAATGCCAACCAGTGAAACCAGGCATATGATGGGTACCCACAAACATTCATGGAATCAATGGTTACATTGACTAAAGGGACTTAAAATGAATTAAAAGGAAAAGTGAAAACTCTCTTGGTAAAATAGAACTAAACCTCAGGTTAAATTTAGTACAATTTCAAACTCAATATAGATCAGTTATGTCTCAATATAGCTACAGGCTGCATATTTCTCATTTTCTTATGACTGGAGAAAACATTATTGTAGACAGTACAACGCAGCCAGCACTAGCTTACACAATGGAACTTCTTGGCACTCCTGGGGATGAGTGCCATGCAGCCTTAGGGCTCAAATAGTGTACATGAAACTGCTGGAGAATTTACCCACAAGTTGGAAGCTGCAGAGGAGCCACACCCAACTGGGTCCTGGCATCTGTATGGCTGTTCTTGCTGCGGGAAACATGTAATGTGGGTGAATTGTTTATCCCTGGTCAAAAGTAAGGGCTCCATTACAAAGAACACAGATGACTCTCAGCTAACACAGTTCTGAAGTTTGCAACAAGTAACCCAAAGGTCCAGGCCTAGGCCCACTTCTAGAGACCAAGAATCCAAAAATGTGGTCATCACAGGCAGGCGTTTTAACTCCAGAAGAGCCAGAGAATAGTAAAGGAGAGTTCTAATGTTACTCAAGGGGGTGAGGGAGGAAACTTTCTACGCTTGTGAAATATAGGGGAGGGACAAGAGGCCCTGAAATGTGTAGTTTGAAGCCCTGATCCCAGTTCTTAGTGGCCATGTGGCCTTAGACAAATGTTTGACCACTCTGAACTTTTCATTACAGCAAACAAGAATTACAGGAAAAAAATAGTTATCTCTAGGGTTGCAGTAAGGATTTGAGATGATACAAGAACCACAGTATATAGTTGAAATGCTGTATATTATATAGCAGCTATGATCAATCTAAGTTTTTTGAGATATTTCATTTATTTTTAAAGATTTATTTAATTATTTATGCATACAAGAACTGGGGTGTAGGCCAGAGGTGCAGGGGTGGGGAGCATGAAAGGATTCACCAGAGACAGCATGGGGAGCACAACAGGCGGATCTACTGAAATACACTGCTGAGGGGCGCAGCAGGCGAGACAGGAGAGGTCTGCAGCGCCATGTGGATCACCTCCCTGGACGGGGATCGAACTTGTGCTGTAGTAACTGCAGATTGTTTCATAGTGCTGATGCTTAACCCCTTGAGCCACCAGGGAGACCCTATTTTGAAATATTTTAAATAATAATCATAAATGCTAATGGTGCTAGTGTGTGCACACATACACACAAACACAAACAGAGCTGGCACACACTCTGATAGACTTTCTAGTAAACAGTAGCTTTGAAGATACATCTAAAAGATAAGATCATACCAGATCAAATGATATTATGAGATATGAAATCCTCAGGGGACAATCTTTGGAGAGCTACCAATATAGAAATTGGCAGATCCTTCTCTAAAGAGCAAATTTTATTTACTTTTTCAGATGTACATGCATTTAAAACTACAGAGCATTTTTCCCTCTCAGTTGGCCAGATGCTCAAGTCCAAGGCCCATGGTACCGGCAAGCCACAAATATCCTTAGAGCACAGTGTGTGCAACCAATATTCCTCCTTAAGCACCTAGCATTTGCCAGCCACAGAAAGACGTCATGGGTATACACTTAATTAATCCTCACCATAATCCCCAGGGCAGGTGTAGAGAGCCTCTCTTTGTTTAAACATAGAAGGAAATAGCAGCATTGGTGGCTAATGAAGTAACTTAGGTCATTCAGCATGCAAATGACTGGGCCAGGGTTAAAACTCACTTCTCAAAGTCCTCAGAAGTCTCCCTAATGCTGCTAAGTAGCCTAAAACACTCACTCCTTGGGTCCAGCAGATAACCTCCAGCACTTTCCCTGTTGAGGACTAAGACTATGTTGTATTCATCTCTGGATCCCCAAATAAGCAGTATTCTCGGCACATGGCAGACAATAAAAATTGATCATGTAAATTTAATCCATACTTTAAAATGTGAAGAAAGAAGAAAAAAAGGAAGAAAGAGAGGGAAGAAAGGAGGCCAGGGGGGAAAATGGGCAGGAGGGAGAGTCATGGCAACACTATTTACCTTCACTACTCATCCCTATTATTAGCAGCTATTGTTCCCTAATGTAACAGTCATAGACTGTTGACTAGTTCAGTGATTTGTTTTCTTTTTTTTCTTACTGGCTGTCTTCAGTAGACTGCAAGGCTCATATGAGCAGGTTCCATGTCCATTTTGTCTACCTAAGAGCTTCCTAAATGCCTCAAAGCTTAGCAAATGGACATTTATGCATCCCCACCTTCTGAGGATAAGGTACTTGCACTGTTTTGTTCTTGGTTTTTAGAGAGAGACATTTGTTAGATCACCACCTGACACTCAGCTGAAAATCCCACTGCTCCACCTAGAAACATAAGTATCTGAGGGTATACACCGTAGGCAGAAATGATGGTTGGTTAGCAGTTGCAAGATGATTGGAGATAGTAGTTGATTATTTGCTTCATGTATGAAATATTTTTAATGCTTCTCATTGGAGCTGTGGGCTTTAGTGTAACCGAGGCCCTGATTGTCTTTCCTGAGTAATACTACTGCAGCCTTGCTAGTACCCCAATGGAAACAGGCCCTCAGGCCCTATTTTTCTTGTCAAATGCCTGATTCCTCATTTGGATAAGTGGACGCCTGCTTCTTGCCATTTGAAAGAGTCAAAACTCAAGTTAACATCCTTAATTCCTTCCTGGCCCTTGCTATGCCATCTCCAAATGCAGCTACCAAGCCCTGCCACTATACTCCCTTCAGTGTCTCCTGGACATAGGATGTGTCTACTTCCCTCATCCACACTGTCACTCCCTTGAACTCATCCCATGATCTCAGGCTGGACTGGCCTCTCCCTTCCATTTTTACCTAGCTCCCATCCCTTTGCTCACTGAAAACAGGGTGACCTTCCCAAAACAGAAATATGACCACATCATACTTGTCACACAGTCCCCTCCTTACTTTCAATGACAGCTGAGGGAAAACACCAAAATTCCTGCTGAAAGGCTCCAATAGTTCTGGGGCCTCTTAGCTACACCCCCTATCACTCTCTTTGGGCTATGTGGTGTTTACTATGATAAGAAATATGAAACACTTGAGTCTGGGTAATTAAAAGAGTTGGGTCTAGCCCAAGACATGCCCAGGTACCCCCGGGCACATCTAGGTTCCCCCAGGCACCCCCAAATCCCAAGAATTCCCAGGCACGCCCAGGCATGTCCAGGCAACCCCCAGGCATGTTTAGGAATGTCCAAGTACCCACAGATACATCCAGGCATGCCCAAGTATCCCCAGGCACCCCAGGTATCCCCCAAGAATGCTCAGTATATCCAGGCTTATCCAGGTATATCCAGGCATGCCCAGGCACCCCCAGGCATGTCCAGGTACCCCCAGGCATACTCAGGAATGTTCAAGTACCCACAGGTACATCTAGGCACACCCAGGTATCCCAAGGCAACCCCAAGATCTCCTAGGTACCCCCACAAGAATGCCCAGGTATATCCAGGCATGTACAGGTACACCCAGGCATGCCCAGGCACCCCTAGGCATATCCAGACACCCCCCAGCATGTCCAGGTACCCCCAGGTATACCCAGCATGCCAAGGCACCCCCAGGCATGCCCAGGCACCCACAGGCATTCCCCGCCACAGGTACTCTCAAGCATACCCAGGCACACCCAGGCATGTCCAGGCACATCCAGAAACAGCCATCTTCCAGAGGAACTGGAACAAAACTGGCCACCCAGGATTGAAACTCAACCAATTCTTATTCAACAAAGTGTTTAACTTACTTGCATGTTATTGGACCAATTAGAACTTGACAGACTTCTACTCTAGTTTGGATAGTAGACCACCAATTGGAACTCGATGGATTTCTAAGCTCAATTTCAAAATTGACCAGAGTGAGACTTACACTGCCTTTTCTCTGTGGTTCTAAGCACTACCCCATCCATCTAGGCAACTTGGAACATGAATCAAACACTTCTTAAATCCTGTCTCCAGGGCTACAGTCCTAACAAAACACCAAATAAGCACTTACTATTTTGCTTCAGCCAGGTCTTTTCCATTCTGGGACAACACCTCTGTAAGGTAAATGGCTTGATCGGGCTTTTTCACCACTAGCCTCTGTGACTATCACCTGCAGCCTTGATCGGGATGATGCAGAAGGCTCTTGGGAACACTAGCGCAGGGCATGTGTGCCTGACTGGGGACACCTGCAGTATGGTGTGGGCATGCGTAAGTGTGCACACCTGAGCCTAGGGGTTGGGCTATAAGGGTGGAGTCACTCAAGACCACAACAAGAGAACGCCAGAGAAAGCCCAGAGAAAAGAGTGTATAGGGATTTGAGGAGAGTTCGAGTTGCTATCTCCCTGCTGGCTTGTTTCCCCTGCTTCCCATTAAAGCCTGTGAAAATAATGCCAAGGGCTCCAAAATTCTCTTTCAAATGGCGACAGTGAACCTACCCAGCCTGGGATGCTATAGGGTAAGGCAAAAAAGTATCAGGCTTTTCTGTCTTCCCACCATTAGGATTAATGATGGATCCCTGTGGTCCTGAATGCATGCCTGATGGCGGGCACCTGAAGTAAGGTGTGGGCATGTGTGGATGGGATTCACCTGGGCTAAGACTGGGCTTATAAGGGCAGTGTCATGGGGACGCCAAGAGAAGCAGAACGAGAAGAAAAGCAGAGAAGCAGAGAGAACATGAGAGAAGGCCGGAGAGCCCAGATAGAGGGAAGACTTGCTGGGGGCTGGGAGGCCTGCCAGCCTCCCGGCCCCCCAGCACCCCTGCCTGCTGTGTACCTGGTAAATCCCAATAAAAGCCTGCAAAAGTCACCGAGGGCTCCAGGACTCTCCTCCTTTACTCCGTCAGCTCCGGCCATAGAGAACCTGCCCTGTGCCATTCCTGCCATTACAGATGCTTACAAAGCAATCTTCTACACAGAGACTCCCTCCCCTTGCCCCCAGCTGTGCCTTCTGCCCCATTCCTTTCCCCACCCAAACATCCTCATCTGTAAGCCCCACTACAACTCTGAACTGTTGCTCTAGCATCAGGCTGTCAGGGAAATCTCCCAGGTCCTTCTTCTGGGTCTAATGCCTTTCTTATATTCATTTATTCATGTTCATTGAATGCTTACTATATTTTAAACACTGTTCTAGGCCCTGAACCAATCATATTTTTTGGTGGGAGAGAAAGATAAAGCACAGCAAAGCAAAATGAATAGAATGGCATGACCTCACACAACTGTTTCCTTCATAGTAGTTTCCTCTGTTCTGAATTATTTATTACTTATTACTGATCTCAGGTGCCAGGGTCTGAGCCCCAAGAGAACAGAGGCTGAGTGGTCCCTATGAGCAGCTTTACCTTGGGTGCATAAATAGAACATTGTCATGGAAATCATGAAGAGCTACATTTTGTTATAGGTAAATCTCTCATACATAAAGTGCTTGAGTCCTCAGGATGCAGCAGGGACATTTTCCAATGGCCAGGCCCCTAACATCTCCCTGCCCATTGAGAAGATTCCCTGTGCCTCTTTGACCGTAATTTTGAGTTAGAACAGGAGTCAGCACACTTTTTCTATAAAGGGCCAAACAGCAAATATTTTAGGCATTGTGGACCATATGGTATCAACTCTGTTGTTATGCACAAGAGTAACCATAGACAATTCTATAAATGAACAGGCATGGCTTTGTTCCAATGAAACTATTTATAAAAACAAGCTGCAGGCAGGAATTGGCCCACCCATGGGCCATAGTTCACAACCCCTGAGTCAGACGATCCCAGAAGTCCCAATAGCTATGGTAGTCAAGGGCAGAACCTACGTGGCCTGGCTCTGCCATTAGTTCTGCTGAAGGGGCCCAGCAATTTTCCACAGACCCTACAGCAATCGACATGGGGATTATAACAGAAATTCAAGCTTCAGGCATTTGCAGACACCATCTCCTGCAGCACTTGGAAAAGCAGTTCTTGCCACCCTGGAGGAGAGAGACATTGTCCTGGAGGCCACATGAGTCAGGGACAAGGCTGCCACATTCCTTGCAGGGTCCCCAGGCTCCTCAGGCTGAGCTCATTTCCGGGCCCTGCCCAAGCATGTGGCAGGACTGCTGTCAGCTGAGCAGCTGCTGCCCTCCACCCCAGCCCGGCCTGCTCTCAGCTAAGAGACACAGGGGCTTTGTGCTTCTGTAGCAGATTGGGTGACACTGGCTGGCTCACTGGGGCCTTTGAAATGAGACATGACATGTCAAAACGTGCCTACTGCTAATGCTAATTTTCAGGAATTTGACTTCTGTTGGCAACTGGCAGAGGAAAAACAATCACCTATTTTGTGTGTGTGTGTTTGCAGTTATATTTTACCCTGATCTTTGGGATCTGTAGCTATGGAAAACAAGAGTCATCTGAGCTTACCTGCTACTGTGGGAGAGCAGGCACTTTATTGACTGTAGCCTAGTATTTAAGGAAACAGAGAACACCATATACATTGTAGTATTAATGCTGTGTGTAGACTGTGGTGGATGTTAACTATTTAAAATAGTTACAAAAACATCACACAAGCTCCAGTTTGCACTAAGGTGACAATCCTGTACATAAAAAAACTAGGCAACAAAGCTATGAAGCCATCACTCTGAAATCACAAATGTTCTGTGTGATAGCTCAGGGCCCTCAGTGTATGCTGCAGGACTAAGTGTAATAAGCTATCACAGCAGTCTGATGTTGGTCAGCAACACCTTTGCAGTAACAATGACAGGATCTCACTGTACTCCAGGGTAGCAGTGCTCCTGGTACAACCGTACATATACTGCAGAAGGGCCTCTACGTTAGTTATCCTGTGGTCCCCCCAAAACCCTTGGCTGCTGATGCATAACAGTGCCTAGGCTGGCTTGGCTGTACCAACTCTGGTGTGCCAGCACTCAGATTGACCCAAAGTTGCAGGGTGCCATCTCTCTAGGTGTAACTACCCCACATAGAACAATGACCTGGATGTTTCCTAGTACCCAAGGGCACTGAGCATCATAACATTCTCAGGAAGAGTATGCAGTCCTTTTGGTCACAGTCTTTCAAAGCACACATTAAGGTAGTGCAGTCAGAGCTTTCAAAGTCCAGTCTCTTCATTTTCAAATAGCCCATCACCGAAAAATTAGCTGAAACTGTTTAATCAACGTAAAAGAAGCTGTCCCAAATGCAAGTTTCTATATGGACAAGCAGGTAAAATAACTGAGTGCAATGGCTTGGGTGAATAGTAGGGAGTGGTAGATATTGTGGCAACCTTCAGAAGCATGTTCACCTAAAGGGGAGTGATGTGGCTCCAGTGAAGTATAGTCACATGGGAATGCAGCTCTGGGGTTCTCTGATCTTCTGACTCTTTAATCAATGTAAGGAACCTGGATTTTTAAGATTGCAATTTTCCACTTTTCAAATATTTGAGTCAAACAAGCTACATCTATAGGGTACAAATCTCAAAAGGAGATGAATACATCTATTTGGCCTGTGGCTGCCACTTTGTAACTTCTAGATGCCAGAGTTGCAGAGTTGGGATGGATGGATTTCAGCATCACAGAGCACAATATCTTGAGGTTCAATGTGCTAAACCAAAAGCTGAACCATTCACCCCCATGAGCCCTGGCTCAGTCTGCACTTTAACTTGGAAATGACATTTTTTCTCCTCTCTAGCCTATTCTTGGCTGCTTTTCCAAGTAGAGAAAGATTCACTTTTCACCCTCACAATGGAATAAAGCCACTACTGAGTGCATGATGAAGGTGCAGGGGACCCTACCCTAACTTGCCATTGTTGGTGCAATCTGCTGAAGCAGGGGGAACCAGGCTTGCAGTCCCCAGGTGGCCGCAGAAGAGACAGGCTGTAGGGAATTGTTTTGGCAGCATCCTTCAAGCAAGTCAGATACTCCCAGGCGTGTGGGCACCTTGCCGACAGCTAAGTAGAAACAACGCCAAAGCCACTGGTCACTTGATTTGATTCTGCCCAGCTGATTATTGTAATTGAATGACAGACTGATATGTCTCTCTCCTTCTCAACTGGTGTTGCAGGGTGAGTGGATCTGGCTCATGGTTCCCTCTTATGAGTAGTTACCTAATGAGGAAGATTATCTCCATTCACAGGCAGAACTGTGCCTGCCTCTTGGCTGCTTAAAAAGTAAACCCAGGTCCAACAGAAGTCAAATGCCAGGAAATTTCAGAACTTCCTTGCACTCCATATTGCATTGTCTACAAAGGTTTTTGAAATGTTCCCTGTTCAAATACTCAAAGGGGATACAGAGTTGAAGAATAAAATAGAACAGAAGCAGCTATAATAGGGGGAAAAGGAAGAAAGAAGGAAAGATGGCAGTGCAAAGTGACAGGACTTTTCAATTTGGAGGAGCTTGTAGCAAATAATTAGAAATAAGGAGAATACTTCAGTTTGGTTTTGATGGAGCTGCTATGAAACTGGAGTTCTTTAAAATATAAGCTGTAGTTTCAGAAATTTGTAATGCTGTGAATGGAGCCCTCTTCTGGAGAAATTTTTCAACAGGTATTAAAACAAGATGAAAACACAGAGGTGGTCACACAGAGAAATACTATTGGCTATTTAGATGATGCAACTATTGTTCAGATGTGAATGGAATCCTAGTTTGTGTTTTTCCTTAATTTCCACTAAATAGAAAATAACTGGGCTCCTCAAGCAACTGGATTTTCTGGAAGGTGGGAAAGAAAGGATATTCTTGAGAATCTAGCTATACTTTTACCTAAGCATCACTCCCCTTTAGGTGAACATGCTTCCCCTAAAGTCCAAATATCCAAAGTCCAAATTTCAGATAATGCAGTTATTGAATACAATGGTTTTGTTGGACCATTTCACTCTAACACACAGAGGGTACTTCTAGAGGAAATAGATTTTACTTAATGGAGAGCCCAAGGGCTAAAGATAGAAAGGGGGAGAAGGGAGGGGGGCAAGGCAGGAGAGATTAGCTAAGAAGATTGTTGGGACTTTTAATATAGACTGTGGCGTTACATAAATTCCAGATCACATATTCAGCTTTGCAGCTTATTAAATCTTTTTTTGGGACTTGCTAAAAAATTGTTCTGACACATGAACTCTACCACTTTGATTCTTTCCTTCAGTTACAACTCTTTCTCATGCTTTTGAAATCATATAGACTGTCACATGCTAAGTCTATGGTGGGTAGAGTGGGGGGCTGGAGGGCAAGTTGCCCTCTGCAATTCTCCTCACCTATTTCTACCCATCAAGTTTCTGCAAATAAACACAGTCCCTAAAATATAATATCTGAAGTTGCAGGAGCACAAGAATATACTGATTCTCATTAAAAAGCCAAGATTCTGCCTCCAAGAGAGAACTCTCCATTTTAAATCAAAATCTCAGAATTCTGGAGAACATTTTCAGTCACTCCCAAGTGACTGACTCTCCAAACCTGAACCACTCCCTAAAATCTTAATTCTTGGGGGATTACTCATTCATTGTTAGATCTTTTGGCTAGTTGTAAGCAATACCCAAATGGGGGTGGGGGAATCATATTTACAGTGGAATTTCTTGCTCATGCATTTCTCTATTTGTTTCACACTTACTATTTATCATAGCCAAATTCCAGAGGCCACTTCTGGGATGGATTTTCCCAAAATGCCCCAGGGGAGAAGAGAGGTGACTGTGTCTCAACTTTGCCAGCTTCCAGCCATTGTTGCTTATAATTCCTCTTCCCCCTTCCAAAGTACCTAAAACAGCAAGCTAGCCAATAAACTTACAGAGATTGATGACTTCCAAAGCTGGACTCAGAGTATTACAACTATGGTGGAAAAACACACCCATCTTGCCTGAGCACCACTAGGGCTCAGTGACTAATTTGCTTTATTACATTGTTTTTCCCTTCTGATTTCTCTCTGCCTCAGGAAAGTTTTGTTTTGCTGGTTGACTAAATGGCTCCAAGACTTTCCCTACTTTCTCTATGGCACACAGAGTGTGCACTTGAACCTTGTGCTGGTTAACTGAGCTATACTAAAATGATTTCTCCACAAGGTGCTATTGCTACCAGGATGTCTGTTCTAACTGTGGACATTTGCTTTGATTATGTATCACAATCTAAGAGAGAAATAAGCCTCTCAGGGCAGGCAATCCAATCACAGGAAAACCTCTACTTTCCTATTTTAAAGAAAACCTTCAGAAAGCACTTGTGCCAGCTGGGCACGGGGTGAGGAGAGACACTAGTTGCTTCGCGAAGGCAGCATGTGAGAAGTTCCTAGTGCACATGGATTGTAGGGTATTGCTTTGTGGTCTCTCTTGCTCTAAGGAAGGTATAATTGGGCAAGCCCTAAAATCCCAATGAAGGTTAAATAATGCCAAGAGAGAAAAGGACTGAAGAGTCCTGGATGAGGCTGCAGTAAGTGCTCCCAATACTGATAGCTCCAATGTTCCAGGCCTCATGGTAACAGCATTACCTAGGGCATCTGCTGAATGCAATCTGATCTGGCCAGCAATCCTAGGAAGGTGATAAGATTATTTTACAGTGAAGAGCATGGAAGCTGGGAGAGGTTGAACAACTTGCCCACTAGCATATGGCAGAGGGTTTGTCTGAATGCTCTGAACCACCTTGCTAAATTGAGATACACACACACACACACACACACACACACAGAGAGAGTCATAGTCTCAGGAATAGAGTCCAGAGAGTCTGGAAAACTGATTCACAGACAGGCACAGTACTTGTAGCTGGACTGAAGGCTATAGGGACCCCAAGAAGATCAGGTAGCAGAGTCCTGGTAGAAGAGTTATAACAGGGCAGGCCTGAATAAGGATGACATATCCAGGGGCGAAGGAAGTCAGGAACAAAAGAGGAAGCTTGGCAGCCTGGCACCTTTCTCTGCCCCCTGGCACTACAGTCCATCTCCACCCCACACTCTGAGTCATCCCCATGGTCACTGCATCCCTAGGACACCAGCCCATTTCCAAAGTCTAACCCTAACACGGACCCAAAAGTGGTCTCCCTTAGGCAGGATGCACTGGATATGTACATTCCAGTCTGGCCCTGCCTGGAACCCTGGTGTCCTCACCCTCCCTCATCCACAAGCTCACACAAGTGTCTCTTCCCTAGCACTCATCCGCTCCGGGGCTCTCCCTGTCTCCTTTCCTCCTCTCTGCCTGGCCCTGCCTTGATCTCACCCTCCCACTTGTAGACTGCCAGCTCATCCTGAGTCCCAGAGGCTGCCAGGGAGGCCTAGGGGTACTGGGTCTAAGTGCTCTCAGAAACAACAGGCCCCTGAGCAAGTCTGGGTGTGCCCCTCAGCGGCCAGCATCTCTGGGTTGGTCTCCTTGGAGTACCGCTTCCCTGCACACAAACTTCCTGAGGTCTTGCGATGCAGAGGTGTTTGCTGAAGGATCACGCCTCCATCCGGTCCCCTCTCCCTGATAGCCAGGCCATTCCTTCTTGCCACAGCGCGCGGAGGGTTAATAAGCAGCTGCACCCGGGGTGGGCAAGGCTTGAACTTTTCTCTGCGCTCCAAGCCCGCCGGGGGAAAGCAGAAGAGGCGGCAGTCAGGGCTCCGGGCTGGAGCTCCAGCTGCCTGGACAAAGGGGGCTTGGGGCTGGGGCCTGCTCGCGAGCAGGGGACGCGCTCTAGCCCTTCCGGGCCCAGGGTAGCAGGAGAAAAGGACCCCGACGCGAGCGCGGCGGACGCCGGTGCCTTTGAGCTACAGCAGCTGCTGGGCTGCGGCGCTCTGCCGGGCCGAGGCGCCTCCAGCGCTCCGCGGGTCTAGGAGAGGGAGCCCGAGCGCCCGGGAACTCGGCGATGCCAGGCCGGCCTCTCCAGCCCCGCAGCCAGTAATCCGGACCCGAGTTGTCTTTCCCTCTGGACGCTGGGCTGGGGGGAACCGCGACTCACTGGAGTCGCCCCAACTGTCTTTCTTTCTCCAATGTATGAACCTCCGGAGAATGCGAATCAAAGTTACCCCACTTGATGTAGGCGAGAATGTCTCCGCCGCTTGCACAAAAAAAAAAAAAAAAAAAAAAAAAAAAAAAGGACTCCGGTGCAGGCTCGCTCGCTCTCCTCCTCCCCAGAGCGTGTGTACACACACACACACACACACACACACACACACACACACACACCACACACACACACACACACACACCCCCACAGAGGCATGCCAGAGAGGGAAAGCAGAGCCCTCGACCCCTCAGGATCTTCAGGGCTGGGAATGACCTCCCTTCCGCGCCCGGGCTCTCTGCTGCCGCGCCCGGAGTCGCCCGACCCCCGAAAGCCCCCTTGCTTGGCAGCGCCACAAGATCGGAATGCAGAAATGGGGTGCAGGGTGCGCCTGGCAGCCCCAGCTTCCCTACCTGGGACAGGAGAACGCACAGGAGGAGCGGAGTTCTCGGCTGCATTTTGCCCGACTAGAAGCGCCCGGCGGCGTTTTCATTCATGCACGCGGCTGCACTGAGCATATTTTCCGTGGGAGCCAGGCTTTGAGGAGAGGCTCTGCCTCGCCAGCCAGCCAACTTCCCAAATAGATCAGCGGCAGCATCACGAAAGCATTGGGTAGAGGCTGATGACCAGGACCAATGGCTTTACAAGACGGATTCCTTCATAAAGCTCTCTCGTTCTGCATGGCAGATATGGGGCGAGTACCTCGCGCAAAGCGAGCCCCTTGGAGGAGGCAGCCCACTTGATTTTTTTGACTGGTAGGGCCCAGACTCACAAATCATACTGGGCAACGGCAGCTGATTACACTTTTCCGGAGAATGAAATTGCACCAGGGACTGGCGACCACTTTCAGTCCCGTGCAAAAAGATTCTCTTTATTAAAATGTTAATAAGATCCACTTTATTTCCAATAAATCAAATAAAATGACCCCAGCAGTTCCAGCCCTTTTCTACGCCTGGAAAGACTTGGCGGTAGATTTTTTTTTTCTTTATCTTTCTTTTTTCCAATGTGGCCCAAATCCTGATGGTGTTTAGTGTTTCCTTGCCATCTCGCAAATCACAAAGAGGACAGATCAATTCTAGCTTGCAGAAAAAAATCCATGAAGGGGCAATAGATTTTATTAACTGCTCAGGTGAGAGTCTGACTGGCTGCCTACTCCACAAATGTGCATCTGGCACGGAAGTTTGGGCCATGATTTGGGGAAACTTTTCTTTTGCCTATATGGATGTGATCTAGCTATTCCCAGGGACTCAGAATAGTTGTACCCACTGCTCAAAGAGTTTTGTGGGGTGAAGGGGAGCGTGACAACTAGGTCTGAATTTCCCAAGAGGAACCCAGGAATATGTAGTGAAGTCCTTACTTTGTCATTTCAATGGTACCTTCTTCTAAAAGGATATAAGGTGTTTTATAATAAAGGACATTTGTACCATAGAGTGTATGCAACCAAGATAGAGAATCTGGGCTGGAGGCTGAAACATTAAACCCAAAATAGAATGCATTTAGCTCTGTTTGGGATTTGAGCTTCCTAGTGACTGAAGCAATAAGAGAAATATGTCAATTACACTGGTCTTACTATACAAACATATATATGAATATTTTCTGACATAATTTCCCTGGCTTTAAATACTGGAATAAATGTATTAAGTGACATCTAATACAGCAGGACACAGAGCAATGGACCATGCAGCAGTCCAGTGGCCTGGGCTGTATTCCCAGCATCTGGCACAGGGCCTGGAACATTAAATAGTCATAGTGGGTCTTAAATAGATGGCTGGGTGGGGTGGGACAAAGAGTCTGGAACCACATTGCCAAAACTTATCTCCCAGCTCTGCCACTGACTAGTAAGTTACTCAGACTCTGTACTTCTGTCGTCCAGTGGTTAAATGGAAATACAACTTGTTCTGAACTCATAAGGTTATGGTAAGAAATAAGTGACAAAATACCAACTAAAGAAATATAAACTGATGCACTTCTAAAAATTCTTTCACTGTCAGCTGTTCAGTCCCAAGGTCACTGATGAAGATGTAATGCCATCTGACTGCTTGGCTGCTTTAGCCAGTGCTGGCCCAACAGATGGCAATGTTGGCCAAAGAGCTCAGGAAAGGTAGATATTTCTGCATCTTCCAGTCTTTTCAGCCTTCCACTGTTCTCTTGCCTAAGCAGGTATGCACCTGTGAACCTCTGACATGTGCAGTCACAGTATTTGACAGATGATGTGATTGTCCTAGCTTGGAAGCCACGAGCGTGGGGCCCATACCCATATTGCCCACTAATAGGAGTAAAACAGGGTAGTTTGGAATCAGACAAACTTCAAGTTAAGATATCCTGAAATATCCTAATTTCAGGGCAGAAGTCTTCCTGTCAGTCAAGAGCAAGATCTACTGAGCCCATGGACTCATTTGACACCAAGTCAGAGAGCAAGGGAGGTAGAGGGCAGCTCTGGAGACCATGAACCATGGTGAGTGGCAAAGACAACAGGAAGTTGATGTGTAGCTTTATTTCCATAAGCAGCTACTAGGTTGGGAAAGTACTCTGAGGGTCAGGCATATGTAAGGTTGCACTTGTCCAATCTGTGATGCAATGTTATGGCAGTTCTAAGGCTGCTATGATGAAGCATTTGAATAGAACAGTGATACAACAGATAGATGCCCTTAGAGAAAGAAATATCAGATATGCCAGAAGCCCTTGATAACTGGGATATACTGGACAGCAGGGAGGGAAGTCCATACTGCAGAGCTCCACAAGTGACACATTTTCCAATGGCACATTCTGCCAAAACACCCAAGATTACAAGAATATAATGCCCCTCACCCAGACACTGCAAAGCAGATCCCTGTTTGTTCTTGAGCCCCTGAACCTGCCTTATGTTTCTTCATACCATTTTAAGTTACTTGACCATTTAGTATACATAGTCACTTTATTGTGGTCTCAATTCTTCCCTGCAATCTGCATCTCCACCTCCACTCCTTGACTTGTCACTTGGTCACATAAACTTGGTGTAGTTAGTGGAATGAGGTGGAAAGGACAGGGTCCCAGTTATAAGGTCAAGCCCCAAGAGGCCCTGTGTGGTTCAGCTTGCTCTCATAAGGCCTCTATTTGTGGGCTAGATCACTGGTTCTACTTGGAGAGACAAGCAGCCCATGGACCCAGAAATGCTTGAGCAAGCCCAGCAGAGTACTGCCAAAATCAGTTAACCCAGGTGAGCTAAAAATAAATAATTGCCCTAATTTGGAGGTGGGTTGTTAAGAAGGAGTAGCTTATCAATAACAACAGTTGTTCACATGTTATCTGTCTATTGTCCCATGTCTGTCTTTTTCCTGCCATCTGCTCAGCTTCTAGCATATTACATATATAGTAGGCATACAAGTGATTTTTATTGAGAGGATGAATTAAATGGTTTTTGTACTGAAAAATGTGAGCTGCTGCTGTGAGCACCCCCCTACACATACTGCCCTCTCCCAATACATCTAGAAGGTGACAGTTCAACTGTCCCACCTGGAAAGCATCCTGTACCCTTAACAGCTCTCTACTCCTATGAAGTATTGAATTCAACCTATAGCAAAGTGATATCATCTTACCAGAGTCTAGACCAGGATTAGACATAGTAAGGGACATTGCACAGAAGCTTTGTGAGTATGCATCCTCCTGGATTTTCTCAGTATACAGACAGTCCCAATATCTAAGAATAAGAGAAAATATTCCTCTGGCTGTAGAGGAAAATACTCTATTTGCATTAATATAGTGTCCTCTGAAAATTTAATCATGTTTTCCACATTTGCTTTCTGTTTGTTTCAGAGATAAAATAGGAAGTGACTTTTAGGTCATTTCAGTTCAATTGACCTAACTGTCTTTAGGACTTCAGTCCCCACTTAGTGGCAAAATTGGACCTTCAGACACTAATTTCATCCTGTGAACTAGAAGCAGTTAAACCCCCTGTAGATGTCTCCCTTACAAAATTAGTGACAGGGGTTACTTCTACGTAGAGTACCATCTCAACATCAATTTGGTAGAGCGCTAGCTTTCAAGTGTGGCCTCTGGACCAGCAACATCAGCCTCACCTGGGAACTTATCAGAAATGAAAATTCTCAAGTCTCACCCTAGACCTACTGATTCAGGAACTCTTGAAATCTGTGTATCACAAGCTCTTATATGCATAGTTTGAGAACCACTACTCCAGAGAATTCTCCAGTCCTCTCTTATATATATTCATTCATTCAAGAAACATTCATAAAGTATCTACTGCATTCTAGCCATTGAGCTAAGCAACAGGGAGAGAAATAGTAAGCCATGGTTTGTGTTCTTCACAAAATACGACTCATGGAGAGAAGACATCATTCTACTACAATATGCCTCAGGAGGTGCTGAGAGAGTCAAAGTAGCCAGAGCTATGGTGATCTGGATGAGTTTAAAAGAGGCAAAGGGTCCATAGTGTTGGCTTCCAGTGTATGTCAAAAACCATCATGGAAAGACTTGTATCTATTAATAAGAAACTAAATAATATCAAAAGACAGCTGACAACTCAATTTCTCCTTCTAACAGGTTTTGAAGTTTATTCCCCACAATCCTATCTAAGCACGTTGTAAACCATGGTGCCTATGAATGTGTGCATCTGGGGGGAGGAAGTATTTGTAGTTGACAGATAGTGCTTAGTGCACATTTGGTAGGTTCTTACAGTTATACCATGGGGTCCACACCCACCACCTCCTACCTGTCTGTGATGCCAAGCAGAGAAGCACTGAGCCAGATGGAAGGGAAATAGGGAAGAGGAACCCCTGGTGTAGAGTTGGCAGAAGACCAGGCTGGGCAATCTGAGGGTCCAGACTGGAATCAGTTTAAATATCAACCTCTGGAAGTTGAGCTTTATCCTACTGGAGAAAGGAATGCATTCAAACTGCTTAAACATGGAAGGTTCCAGATCTCATTTATATCTTGGGATGATTACTCTGGCAACATTGGAGAATGGATTGCATCCAGGACCAAGGAAGAGACCAAGGAGGAGAGACTTCAGGGAACACCACTTTACAGACCATATAAAAGGTAACAAGAGCAAAAACACTTTTTCTCAGACTTTTAACCAGTGATTGCTATAGGAATATTACATGGCAATCCCTCCTGCTGCCTAGCATGGTGTCTGGTATTTAACACCAGCTTATACAATGATTGGTGAATGAAAACATACCTATTAAATCATAGGAGACTGACTTTGAGCTCCAATTCTTTTTTTTTTTTTTTTTTAAGATTTATTTATTTATTTATACAAGCACTGGGTACAGTCAGAAGCACAGGAGGGTGAGAGAATTCACAGAGCCAGAGCAGGGAACAGAATAGGCAGACTGACGAGGCACACTGCTGAGGGGAGCAGTGGACGAGGCAGGAGAGGTGTGCACACCATGTGAAACCCTCGCCAGCGGCCGGTGATTGAACCGGCACTGGAGAGGCTGCGGGCAGCTTCGCAGCCCAGCGCTCAACCGCTGAGCCACCAGGGGAGGCCCAGAGCTCCAATTCTTTTAAGCCCTCCCTGTATCCAATTCTGGCCCCAGTGGAAGTTCAGTGATGAATTTCCTCACCTTCGACTAGGATTCGCATGTCTTGCTTTGGCTAGCAGAAGGAGGGGGAGGTGACGGGGCCACTCTGAGCCTAGGTCTAAAGAGGGCTCTCTTTTTGCTTTCTGTTTGCTTTCTTAAAACTTGGCCATCGCCATGAAAAGAACAGGCCCTTGTTACACAAATGTCTCAGGGAGGATGAGGACCAAGTGAAGCTGAGCCACCCTTGCCCATCCATAGATCCACGGTGGAGAGCAGAGTCATCTAACTCAGATAAGTCAGACACCAGTTGACCTATGGATCCATAAGAATTAGTGCTTCTGCCACATACCAGTAGTAGCTGACTGATACATAAATGCACAACATTTGGGCATTTGGGGAACTATCTATAGCTCAGAGAGTGGGCTGAAAGCTGATACTTAAATCTAGCATAGACATTTATGTGGGCACAATCAAGGTTTAATGTTTACCACAAGTCAATTTCTTAATAATATCTCAACTTACCAAACAGTCCTCTTTCCACCCACCTAGTTCAAGCTGCTATCTCCTCAAAAATGTTCAGGTTCTTTTTTGAATATCTGTTGAAAAACTACTGAATTTTTCTGTTTTTTTTTTTTTAATGCCAGCATAATTGTGAGGCCATCACTTAATAATTACTTGGGAAAATTTATTTATTATGCATTGCAGATCCATGTGCATTTATAGTGGATAAGTTTATTTACACTGTAATCCAAATCTTCCTATGCCTTTAGTAGATAAAATTGTGCTGCTACTATAAAAAGCAACCTACCCAGTTAATGGTTTTTGTGGTCTTTTATGAATAGACCAAGGTCAGGGACACTATAATGAATTGGGGAAAGTTAATCTGTGGAAGCAAGTAAAGCACAGAAGACTACATTTTAATGATTCCACGTGTGTGACAGCTGCCAGAATGAAGCCAAAAGAGATCCAGAAAAGGCAAATCCAAGACTCTTTTGTTTCTTAAGCTGAGTTTTTATGGAGTTAAAATGCCTGGCATGCATTTTGCAAGAGGTCAGTGATGACACCTGTCTTTCTCTTTCTTGAATACCCCTAGCCTGCACCAAATAGACATTCAATAGAAGTGAGATGGATGCATCAATAAAAGAATGCAGTTACACAGGAGGGTTCTGCTTGGCCCCGCACTACCTGCTATTTGTCATGCTTACATTTACTGAAGCAAAACAAACTATCAAACAATACAGTATCTATCGCCCGGACCGGTGGTTTTCAAAGTGTGGTCCTACTATGTGTCCTCATTCAGTTCCAACATGCCATGGAAATGTTAATTGTCTACATTGCTCCTGTTTCTATTTATAAAATTCAAAAATGAGTATGATGGCAACTGAATATCTGTTTATTGATCACTGTAGTACTCCAGGACCTAGAACCACATCTGGTCCATGACAGGCACTCAATCTTTTATTTTTTTAATAGAAATGAATAATGAGCAGATGATGTTATGGCCAATAGAGTAGATGGACCTTTAGCCAAGACCAGGCCCAACAGAGTTGTAGGAAACGCCCTGGGTGAACTGAGAACCCAGTTTTCCCAAGGTGAGACTGAGGTAAGCTGGGACACACCTGAGCAATACATGAAAGAGTATTTTCAACACTGTTTTCTCTCACTTGACAGGTCAGGAATTCATTTAAAGACTTTTCAAAGTGCCAAGTTCTTGTTCATGTAATGAATCTATTGATTCACTTTTTGTCCCTGGGATACTCTGAAGACCACTGAATGTCAAGAGAGAAGACAAAGAATTCTCCTTGCCTGTCATGGAGCCTTATGGGTGAAGAGACAGGTCTCAACATATTCCCAGCAGAGGTGCATGACCCAGTTATTATTCTTTGGAAGTTAAATGATTATTTAGTTAAATGATTATTTCAGGACTCACCTCCTTTATTGCTCTCAGCTAATATGCTTTGCATGTCCATAAACTGTCCTTTTCTTAACAAATAATGTAGGATAAGACAAATATTAATTTCTTCATTTACTCATTCATTCAGCAATTATTTTGTAATGAGTAGAAAGATGTAGTTAAAATAAAATTACTTTCCTGGAATCAAGCTAAGTAATCAATCTCTAGACTGTCAATCACCTCCAATTTCCAATCTGACTTCTATATTGCTGCCAGAACAATGTTTAATTCAAGCAATAAGTATCATGTATCTACTATCATCCAGACATTATTTTACCCAGCAATGAGCAGCAACAATTTTATTCCTGGCCTTTGTTCCTGTTCTTGGTATCTATACACAGCCTTCAAAGTCTCCCGATTGACTTTAGCTAAAGTGCAAATCCCTAACTTGGCATTCAATGCCATGCATAAAGATCTTACAGAACTTAAGTACCAACTGATCAGAACATCTGACCAATCACCCACCTCATGCAGCTACTTCCTATCACAGGGCTTTTGTATATACTGCTTTATTGGATTTCACCTATGCTGGCCTTGCTCCATGTGGTGGACCTCAGCTTATCATCTACCTCAAATGCTACTTCCTACAGGAAATTGATGTACCCAAATTGTATTAAGTACTCTTAGCACATTCATTTGTCAGAGTTCCTTACTGCACAATTTGTTGCTTGAGGTAAGGAACAAAGTCATATTCTCATCTAGGTCCTCAATAAACCTAGTACCAAGCACACATAGGAGATGAGAATAATATCTATGCATTGATATATACATATGTAGAGCTATGGTGTTAAGTGCCAGGTACTTTTCCAGATACTTCACAGCCATGTTTTTTCTCATTGAATCCCCTTTGTACTGGTGACCAATGATAGGCAAATCTGTCCTAGGTTGAAAGAGAGATGTATTCACCTGCGAGTCCTGTCACCAGGGCCCTAGGCTGGTCTCCATGGTCTATTTGTGCCATAGTGGAACACAAATAGAAGTTTCTCAAAGTTTCTGTTGTCCTTCTTGTTAATAAACAACCTCTGGAGTCCAACAGCTAAGTCTTAAGTTCCACATTGTCACTTACTAGAGCGAGGCTTGGCTAAATTACCTAACTCATCACTATTGAGCACTTGCTATCTGCCAAACACCAAGCCACATAGTAGGAGTAACTACAAAAATAATAACTAATATTAGTTGAGAATTACTTTATTTTAAATTTTACTAGTTTATCATTCATTTTATTATTTATTTGAAATATTGACTTTTTATTACTTAATTGTTATAATTAACTATAACATTAACTTTCATTAATAATAGTGACAGTTTAAGGGTCTGAGCACTTTTACATGTCAGATTATTTAATACTTAAGGCGATCTCAAGGGGTTGGTTCTGTTACTAAGCTTACTTTAACATGAGTAACCTGAGGAACATGGTAGTGAAGAAGGAGTCAGATCCCTCAGCTCAAGAACATGAATTCTCAATGAGTCTGTCATGCTGCCTCTCTTTGCGACTATAAAGATAGAACCTGCCTCCAGCCTTATAGAACTTCTAACTCCTCTCAAGATTCAGATGCCTCTTAGATCAAAGTTACTGTTGACAGTTTCTACTTCACAGATTGCTGTATAAATTAAATGACTTGATTCATGGGAAATCATATTTGCCTCTACTATGAGACAGTTGGCCTAGCTATTCATAGCCGCATATTCTATGAAATCAACCCTAACTCTAGGGCCCCATGTACCATGTATATGGCACTTGAAGTCTGCCTCTTAGGAGAAGAAAGGGGTCACAAGGGCTTTGAATCAGTTCGCAGGGGAAGAACTGGCCCCCTGCAGTGTTTGGGACTATCCACCAAACTTAAGTTTCTAAGCATTTCAGTCTTAGGCAATTCTGTCACATCTAAAACTCAGTGTATATGAACAGTGGTAACTTGCCACCAGATGGGAAAATTCTGATTCTAGAGAGCCACCACCAGAGAGCAATAGCCCTAGGGTCTGACCACATGACTCCACGGCCCTCAAGATCGACAGAATCAAAGAACC
Source organism: Talpa occidentalis (assembly GCF_014898055.3). NCBI lineage: Eukaryota > Metazoa > Chordata > Mammalia > Eulipotyphla > Talpidae > Talpa > Talpa occidentalis. Next base: position 18,860,385 of record NW_023601754.1, on the reverse strand, counting down.
AGATTGTATAGTCTTGGTTGCCCACCCCCCTTTGGTCTCTCAGTCACTTCAATCACAGATTCTTTGCCATGGTCAGAAACATTGGTGGGCACCCAGGTGTCTCAGAGTGGGATGCAATGATACTAGCAATGATGTCATTAGCAGGAAACATAATTGTGCATTTACTACATGCCAGGTAGGGCCTGGGTATCCTATAGATATTATGCTTGTCAGCCCTCAAAATGCAGGCATAACTATTAATATTATAAAATGCTGTTACTGTACCCACATATCTGAAGGTTCAGTAGGTAGCTCATTATCACTCAGAATGGATCAAGAACAAAATTAGAGTTCATAGGGTAATAGTTCATTCGCTCTTTCAGTTACCTATTCAATCACTCGGTCATTAATAAGTATTGATTGTGCCCCTTCCCTGTGCCAAGCACTGTTCCAGGAAACAAAACTGGGTAGTAAACAAAAAAAGACAAAAATCCCAGACTTCAAGAACTTGAGTTCTAGCAGAGGCAACAAGCAACATTAGAAATGTGAGATGAAAGAAAGTAACAGAGTACAGTGTTGGGAAAATAGGAGGCACACACAGAAAGGCCCTTAGAATCCCCTAACTGCTAACCTTCCTGCTCTGTGTTGGACATCATTTTTGGCATTTTGCATACATGCACTCAGTGAATCTCTCCAGTCACCTAGAAGGGAAATCCTACCACTATGATCTTGATATAGATGAGGCAATGGGGCACAGAGAGGTTATATGCCTCTCTGTGGGCATTCCACACAGGATGTAAAGATCCAGAGAAGCTCTGCAGAACATGACCTGGAACAGGTGCAGCTTCTGAGCCTATAGTAACTGGGTGAAGTTAGAATCCTGGGAGGAAGACAGGGATTGCAGCAAAGGAAGGAAGGAGGACCAACAAGACAGGGGAACTTCCAAAGTGTCTTAGACCAATAAGCTTGTCCCATACTGCGGCTACTGTGTAGCTTGGTTGGCTAAGGGAGTACCTTCCAGAACCTGACTGCTTGGTTTAAGTACTAGTTCTGCCCCTTGTTATCCACAGGGCCTTGGGCAAGGCATCTAACCACAGAAACAGAGCTGGGATTTGAATTCAGGGCTGTTGACCCTAAAGCCCTTAACCACCAGACTTACTGCTAATTTCAATAGCAGCCCTGTGCCAGGCAGATAGTAAGTGCCCAATTAAATATTAGCTTAAAGAATGAAGGGGAAAGGGTGATTATTAAATCAAAGGCTCACAGAAATGGACAGGTGGGCACAGTACAAAAGTCAAACAAAATAACAAAGACAACATGTTCATGAAAGTAAAATAAGGGCCAGCATCATCAGTTGGCACCCAGCATTGGAAACACTAGGGCCGGTGGGCCTTCATGAATATAAGTAAATGTAAGTCTGCAATCTTGTAGTTGGGCAAATTTAGCTATGTTTTTCAGCAGCAGTTTGTAAGGGTCTCTTTGTGGACCTTTTTACCTTTACAGAGGAGGACAAATGTGTTTAGAGGACATAATTTGGGGGAGGCACCTGGTCAAGCTGGGACCAACCTCTGGGGAGGGAAGAGTGTGCCCTTGGGAGAAGCAGAATGCTAGGCGACAGGAGAGAGAATTGTGCTGCTAATCCCTCACACTGTGACTTCACCAGCTTCTAATCGCCTAATAGCAGGGCACATAATTGGCAGAAAAGATTGCCCTGCCCTTTACACATGTGTCTGCAATTACTTTTCAAACTGGGGAGATAAGTGGCATGATTGGTTTCCTTGTGCAGGCGCTCCCGCTCCTTGGAGACAGGGGGCTTTCTCCTGAAGCTGTGGTGGGCGCCATGGGTCACCAGCGTAACCTCCCCCCGCAAATAAACATCTTCCCTCACAGAGGAATAAATCCCCCACTCCTTGCTGGGGTCAAACCTTGTCTGCCTCCCTCTGCGCACTCTGCTTCACACTGGCTTCCTGCTGTGTCCCCATCACTCCCAGCTCCTTCCTGTCCCTGTGTTGACATTTGCGTACCCTCTTCTGCTTTCTTTACGTCTTAACTCATGTCACTTCCTCAGAGAAGCCTTCCTTGAATACTCTTATTTAAAATAGCTTCCTTCTACTCTGTAGTCCTGAGTCACTTCTCACATTAATGCTTAATTTTTTTTTTGTATCACTTACCACAGCACACTGCCATGTTTCACCTATGTGTTTATTTCCTTGTTTGTCTGTCTCCTAACTGGGATGCAAACTTCACCAGGGAGAGAACTTATCTTATTCATCCCTGCATCTTTAGTGCTCAGAAAGTAGCCTATGACCACATGAACACTATAAAAATGCTAGTGAAATGAGTGACTTTCCAACTCACCATCCCTGGATGGATGGTGAGTCCAACACAGCCAACGCTCCATGCCACACAATGGGGTGTGTGCTCTGTGAGTGAAAGGCATTCCAGTGAAACTCCCGAACATGCACTCTGGAGACCCTCAGGCCAGGGTGTGCATCCTCCTTCTGTCACTGAGAGCTCTGGACCTTGGATCACTCTTAAACCAAACTGATCCCCTATTCTTTCATCTCTAAGTTGGTGAAAATACTACCTATCTCATTCAATTGCTGCTCAAATTAAATGAGACAATGAGTGTACAGTGCATTATCCTGTATCTGGCACATGAATGCTAATAGCTACTCAATAAATAACAATCAATACTGGTGTTTCTATTCATATGGGGAGGAGGGAAAGAGAAAGGGGCATACATATTAGTTCAGTACCTGCTACATGGCTAGCATCTTGCTCTGTACTTTTACCTTCATGAACTTATTCCCCACAACAATATTCTGGAAAAGACATGCCTCTCTCCAGTTGCTACTTAAGGAAACAGAGGCATCTAGGAACCAAACAGCTTGCCCAACGTCACCCAGTTCCTAAATGACAGATCAGAACCAGGTCTGCTGCTTTTTCTTCACACCAGGTTTACTTCTCTTGAAAATGAAAACAGATCACAGGAAAAACAAAAAACAAAAAGCAAGACATGGGCACAAACAGCCCCAGGGCATGGAAAATTTAGTTTGAGACTCAGTTTAAATTCTCCCAAGTCCTTCTCCATGTCAGGTCCAATAGAGAAAGATAACCCTTGGGTAGGGCTGCCAAATAAAACTGAGGCTGCCCAGTTAAATGTGAGTTTCATGTAAACAACATTTTTTTTTTTTTTAGTATAAGTATGTCACAATTACTGTATATTTATGATCATTTTCATTCTTGACCTCTCTCCCCTATGCTCCCCTCCTCTGCTTTTTGGGCTAATTTTGGTAACTTTATAGTGTTGTACATTTTATATCTCTTCAGTGTGTGCATAATTATGAGTTAACCCACCACAGTGGAAATTTGTAGATGACATTTGGGAGTGTCTATTCAGTTCGTGACCCTCCTATTTGAAAATGACCCAAGCTCTCAATGAGGGCAGGCTCCCACCGCCATGCTCTCCCATCCTGCCTGCCTGGGAATGACCCTGAATCATTTTTTCCAATCCAGTTTTCTCTCTTGAGAATTCAAACCAAGAAATGTGGCGATAGGCGCTAAATGCACATCCCATGAAACCATCCATTCTTTGTTCTTTTGGTTTTTGGTTTTGGTTCTAGTTTTGCTTGTTTTGTGTTGAGTGGGATTTCGACTCTTAGAACCAAATCTCTCCTGACTTGGTCATGACTTTCTTTGGTCATTGCATTTGCCGTGGGAGTGGTAAAATGGACCCATATTTTTGAGTGTCAGAATGAAGGCATTATTGCCTTTCAAAAATTCTCTAATGTTATTTATTTCTTCAGTTGGTTGCATTTTATTTTCAATGAGAAAAAAGACTATAAGAGGCCTGTCTTATGGAAAAAGTAACTTGACTTAATGTCTTGAAATAATGGTAATTCTGAGTGTCACCAGCTTTGACAGGCATCCTCCATTCAGTCTTCAAACTAGGACATACACAGGGAGGGGACGAGAACTGCCTTCTCTGAAGAATAGTGAAACCCCACTGAGGCTGCCTGTGCACAGTGGATCTCCTTCCTTTACTGAAATCTGTGGCCTCATTCTACCCTTGTCAATTGGTTCCTTACATACCCCAGGAGTAGGGAAGCATTAACAGAGCCCTGTTTTCCCCTAAACTTGAGAAAATAAGTCATGAGAATCCCAGATGGAGGGGGGAATTGTTTACCCCAGTTGTAGAGGCTTACCAGTCCCTCTAAAAATATCCTAGCGGCTGTGCTTACAACAACTGTCAAGTCCTGCTTACTTGGCCCCAGCCCTGGCCCTGCCACTTGAGCTCTGCCCAGTTCCTGATCCCTATGAACTGGCTTTTATTTCTGTCCTCACGTTGATGACAATTCACAGTCGATGGAACTTCGCATCACATGTAACAAAACTTAAAAATCTCAACTAATGAGAGAGCAGAATGTTTGACTCCACTGAACCCACACCATGACCCCCCTTATAGATCTTCAAAGTTTTATTTCTGGAAAAGTGCTAGAACCCATTTAGAGACCATGTTTTACTGGACCACTATAGAGACTTTTTTCAAAGGTACATTGTCTGTATGCTTTTCAAAAATCCTTTTTGAAGTTTGCTAATTCATGGCTAAATCAAAGACCATCTTCCTCTCCTCTGCCGAGCCTCAGGAGGCTTCATTCCTCCCCAGCCTCAGTGGGGTTTCACTATTTTTCAGATAAGGCAATTTTCTTTCCCTCCCTGTGTAAGTCCCAGCAGCTCCCAAAGTCCTCCCCTGACCACCACAAGGATATAGTCATGGAGGCCTTGGATTGTTGATTTTTACAGCCTGTAACTTGGTGTATGAAGCAGCTGGGGGGTGGTAGTCCCAGGCTTCTGGATGGTGAGTACTGTACTTCCTTCCTGTAATGCAGTTCTCATAAACCACAAGGTTTTCTTTATTTTTTCTTTGCAAAAACTTTTACTCTACAGATAAAAAGCAAAATTTGGCTTCTCTAGTTTTGACCTTCAGCTCTCCCTGGCACTGAAGTACCCAAGGTGTGTTGCAACCCTCAAATTCAATGGGTTAAAACCACAGTAAACACCTATTATCACCTGGAGTTTCTATGGGTCAGGAAATCAAGGAAGCATATCTGGGCTACTCTGACTTGAGGATCTCTCCTGTGGGTAAGAGATTGACCAGAACTAAGGTTCTCTGAAGGCGTGGCTGATGTTAGAGAACCTTCCTTCCAGGTGGCTTCCTCATGTGACTGGCAAGTTTGCACTGGCCAGCAGGAGGCCCCAGTTCCTCACCCAGGTCTCTCTACTGGGCTACTTTAGCTGCCTCATGTCAGGCTGACTGGCTTCCCCCAGAGTGAGAGACCCAAAGAGATCAGGGTCTTTTAGGACCTAATCTCAGAAGTCACACACAGTAACTGCCATCACATTCAATTGGCCCTCTGAGTTATTATGGGAGATGATTACACAAATTGTAGGGTTAGGGGGCTATCAAAGGGGTTGCTTCCCATTGTCCATCTGTTCTCTCTTTGCTTCTGGTCACCACTTTGCCCATACCACTTGAAGTCCCTGGACACTCACATAAGGATTTGTCCACTTCTTTTTTTTTTTTAATTAAAAAAAAGTTATCAGTTATTAGACCAAAGTTCTTAATACTATGGGGGTCAGTGAAAGCCACATTGCTACACACTTATGAGAGGAAAGATGGGGTTGCATTGGTAGACCATCATCTCAGATATTCTAGAGTGAAATACAATTGACAAAAACAGACAAAAAGACAGTCATTGCAATCCTAGCTTACATTAATAGAGGCAGAATATGTTTGTCAAAGGTGGTACAATCTTAATCTGAAGCAGGGCAGATTAGAACTTTGAATTTAAGTTGTGTCATCCCAGGAGGGATTTTGACAACAGAGTCAATCAGAGACCAGTTGCAAAATCCAAATTGAAATGAAATAAGGAAATGATTACAAAATAATCATTGTTATGGTGAGAATGTCTATGTCCCTCCATCCCATTATTGTTAAATTATAATGGCCAAGGTGATAGTATCAGAAGATAGGGCCTGTGGGGGGTGATTAGGTCATGAGGGTGCAGACCTCTTGAACAGGATTCGTGCCCTTATTGAAGACATTCCAGAGAGCTCCTTCTGCCTTGTGAGGAAAGATGAGAAGTTTGCAACCTAGCAGTCTGGGTTAGTGCCTGACTGTGCTGGACCCTAATCTCTCATGTCTAGTTTCCAGAGCTATGCAAACAAATTTCTCCTGTTTCTATGCCACCTCATCTGTGGTATTTTGTTGCAGCAGCCTAAGTGGACTAGGACAATCTCCAAGGCATTATCTGACCTGTTTTCTTAACATCTATCACATCCCCCGGTCTTCCCTTTCCACATCATCAAGCTTTTATCCCCTTAGGTTCCCTCATCAAGCCTCTCATCAGGCCTACAGACCCTTCATAGCTTCCCTCTTTTTTTTTCTCTCAACACACCATGATGGAAGGACAATATTGCATTTGGGCACAGCACTTTACCAAGTGCTTGCACTTCTATTATGTCATCAAATCAGTTTGGGTTTTTTCTCTGGAGCTTCATGGTCAAAGGAGTACTGGTAGTCACTCAGGGGCAGAATACAGGAGTTACAGATCCAAGAAGGAAATGAAAGCCCAGGAAGCTTCCATTGTAAGGTCAGTTTCACAGCATGAGAGTGGCAAAGCCAGAACCAGCATTCCAACTACTGGGCCTCCCAGTACTTTCTCCCCTGGGCACCATCACTGCTTGAGGTAAAAGACATAGGAGGGCAGTGAGGAAAGGGCTTTCTCCTGCTGTAGTACCAGAATGAGGGTGGTGGCACCCCTCCATGCTCCCAAGAGCTCAATGCAATAATGCTTTGCACGTATCAGTTCCCATTCACTTCCCTTTCACTGTCCCCCCACCCCATGACATTCATTATGGAAAACACAGGCGCCAGGGAAGGGGGTGCAGTCAGAACACAGAGATGCCCTCTGCGGCTGTTAGCAGCTTTCTTTCCATTTCTAATAAACTCCGTTAAAAGCCTGTGCTGGGGAGTGTAAAAAAGTAGAGCACGAGGAACAAAGGCAAACATCTATTTTATTTGTGTGACAGAGGCTCATGGGAGAAACTGGCTTTGGCATAACAACACGGCACTTCTCCTCGATGTTACTGAGCAAGAGAAATCAAAAGAGCTTGTGGGAAAGACACGGGGGATTATCCAGAGCCAGGGCAGGTTTGGGAAACAGAAGCTCACAGACACTACCCGAGCAAGGGGGCTGTCAAGCGAGGTAGCAAAGGGGTTCCAAATTTGGCGTCTGAAAACAAATCACAGACGCCTCACCCTCAGAGGTCCAGGACAGAAGAGAAATAGGCAAGGATGGAGGAAGCAGCTTTATTGAAAATGGCCCTAAATTCCTAATCCCCCAGCAAAATTGTGAAGTGGCTTTGTCTCCCCATCCCTACAAGGCCAAGTGGCAACTTTGCACAATTTAATACTGTTTCAGAGGGTTGATGACTGAGAGCCAATGGTAAAAAACACCTTCTACTAACTTGGAGGAAGCAGAAAGTGGGAAGATCACAGAGACTTGTCTGCTGGGCAGACTGTATCCTCAGGCCCTATGCATTTCCCATGCATGCCCCAGAAGAGGACCTCTGAAGATGGGGTGTACTGGCCACCACACTCCCTCTCCTGAAGCCTGTAAGGAAGACCCTTGGTTCACAGAGCCACAGGAGAGGCCCAAGACTCAGGAAGGATAAATAAATCAGCACTTCTCAAAGTTCAATGAGCCACCTGGGAACTGGGTCAAAATGAATGTTCAGTGGAGCCTGACACTATGCATTTCCAACAAGCTCCCAGATGAGGCTGATGCTGCTGGTTCACATATCACACTTTGAGTGGCAAGACCATAAAGTGTTCTCTACTTAAAATGGGTTTGTGAATAATAAATATGAAGATGGTTAATGATGATTAGTGGTTAAAACATGATCAAAAAGCTTTAATCCTAAAAGAACTGGACATAAGACCTGAAACCATAAAATATATAGAAGAAAATATATGTAAAACACTACAAGACATATATCTCAGAAACATCTTTAAAGACTCATCACCCAAAGCAGTGATAGTGAAGGCAAAGATAAACAACTGGGATTACATCAAACTGAAAAGCTTCTATACAGCCAAAGAGACATTAACCAAAACTGAGAGACACCCTACTGATTGGGAAAAAATCTTTGCACTCCATTCAACTGATAAGGGACTGTTCACAAAGATATACAAAGAACTCACATGGCTTAACAAAAACAAAATAAACAATCCAGTGAAGAAATGGGCAGAAGAACTCAAAAGACATTTCTCCAAAGAGGAAATGCAAATGGCCAACAGGCATATGAAAAAATGTTCAACATCCCTTATAATCAGGGAAATACAAATCAAAACCACACAGAGATACCACCTTACACCAGTAAGAATGGCACATATCAAAAAAAAAAAAAAAAAAAAAAAAAAACAAGCAACAGGGCATCCCCTGGTGGCGCAGGCAGTTGAGCGCTACGCTTTGAAGCTGTCCGCAGCCTCTGCAGTGCTGGTTCCATCCCAGCTGGCCAGCGAGGGTCCCACATGGCGAAGCAGACCTCTCCTGTTACGCCCGCTGCTCCCCTCAGCAACGTATTGCGTCAGTCTGCCTGTTCTGTTCCCTGCCCTGTCTCTGGTGAATCCTCTCACCCTCTTGCACATCTGGCCTGTACCCCGGTTCTTGTATAAATAAATAAATAAAACTTTTTTAAAAAAACCCACAATGTTAAAAAAAAAAAAAGCAACAACAAATGTTGGCAAGGATGCGGTGAAAAAGGAACTCTCCTACATCGCTGGTGGGAATGAAAACTGGACCAACCAGTTTGGACCAGTGGAAAGCAGTCTGGAGGTTCCTCAGTCTACTAAATATGGAGCTATCATACCATCTGGCAATTCTACTACTGGGGATCTACCCAAAGGACACAAAAACAGGATTCAAAAGAGCACCTGTACACCTATGTTTATTGCAGCACTATTTACAATAGGTAAAACCTGAAAACAACCCAAATGCCCAAAATTAGATGACTGGATCAAGAAGATGTGGTATACATGCTAATGGAATATTATTCAGCAATCAAAAAAGATAAATTCATGCCATTCACAGCATCATGGATGGAGCTAGATGGAATTATGCTCAGTGAAATAAGCCAGAAGGAAAAAGAAAAATTCCTGTTACTTGTAACAGGAATATAGTGGAACCAAATAAGACATAAGTGTTAAAAAAAAATAACAGTACAGAACACAACAAAGCAAAAACAGACAATTATAAACCAGAGACATACTGCAAGGAAGGAGGAGGGCGAAGGTTATAGGGAGGGAGGGAGGAGCACAGGGGGCTGTGGTGATGGTGCACAGGTGCCTTGGGGAAGGAGATTCTATGGGGACCCAATCTGAGGGGTTGGGGGGAAGCAAATATTGTCTAAAAAATTTTTAAAAATTATAAATGTTAAAATTGAAAAAAAAAGTAAAAAAAAAAAAAACTTTAATCCTAACTTCTCCCTCTCCTATCATCATCAGAAGTAACTAAACACTAGTTCAGAATCTAAATCATCACTGGTAAAGGTCCTATGCAGGTAATTAATATTCCTGGATGTCCTCAGGGCATTGCCCGAACACCTGAAATCCAGAGAAATATGCTCTAGAGACACACTGGCAGTGAGGAGAGTGCAGGTAATCAGAATGCCCAGATGAGGTTTATTCCCCATAATTAGGGGAGACAGGAAGGAAATTCATTTCTACAATTCAGTGTCCAAATCCATTTGTCTTTTTACCCCTCATTATAATGTAATGGGGGAAAAACTATTCACCTATAGGGGTTCACCAACTTTTCCCTTCCCCAACTCACACAGGGTTTCTGGGTATCAGATGGTACAACAGAGATACTAGGAGTAAATGAGGGAACCTGGGCTAAGGGAGAGCTATCAGATGGATGAGGGTTCTACCAGGTGATGCCAGGAGGGATATGAGAATTTGATCACAGTTAACCTGGATTATGCACGTGACTGGGACCTGCTGTGAACTCCTGAGCAACACCACCCTTCCAGCTCTCACCATGGCATGCTGGCACATTCTCACTATAGAAAACTACAATTGTGTTTTTTTGGTGTGGAACACTTGTTCTGGGGGTACCCAGAGATGCCTGGGGGTGGCAGGGAATTGATATCCCCAGCAAACATTGTAGCCATCCAGCTACAAAAGATATGAAGAATAGATGCTCCAGATCCCCCTGGCCCTCATGTGAGACCACTAGGAGGCAGGTTCTGGGCGCTCCAAGTGACCACCCAATGGGACTGAGTCCCAGTTGTCCACAGAGCAAGCAGGTTTATTGAAACACTCTGAATAACTAATGAATAGTCCTCCCTTCTCTGCTGAAGCAAATGATCATAATCCTGGAGGCTTAAGACAACAGAATTTCACTCTCTCACTGTTTTCGAGGCTGAAAGCCCAAGGTCAAGGTGTAAGCAGGGCTGTGCTCCCTCCAGAAGCTCTAGAGAAGGGACTTTCCAGGGGCTTCCCAGGGGCTCTTGGGATCTTGATTATTGACTCCATCATCCCAGTCACTGCCACTGAGGTTACAACCAAGAAGGTGTGATGTCCAGATGGGAAGCAAATGAGGCCAGCTGACAGCTCATGCATTGCGAAAACATACCAACCTCTCTTCTTCATCCTTCCACTCTAGATACTCTTAACAGCAGACAGTAACAAAGGAGACAGCTCAAAATGTTATTTTGCCTCTCCCTTCTAAACCCAAGCTTATAATAGAAACCCAAAGTATGACCACAGGGAACACCAATATGAATTTTCAAAATTTTCCTCCAGATCCACTCCATGTTGTCTTGAAAAATATTGTTGACCAAACAAACTGTGCTCAAGGTGTAGTGGTCTAAATGGACATCATAAAAGGTGATATGCTGCTCAGCACTTTCTCTGCCTGTTGTATAAGTCCTTGCCTTTTGGAGTAGAATTATTTCTCAAATCCCCATTGTACTCATAGAAAACTGAGTCTTGTGGAGCTTGAGAAATTAATGTATGGTTTTACACAAGTTGGTGCTGGAGCAAACATTCTAAGCAAGGCTACTGGACTTCTGACCATGACTCCCCACATGCCTCAACTGTAATTACAGGGTCCGTTCTGTGATCAGTCTTTGGGTATCTCAGGGAGTGCCAATGTCAGGAGCCTATTCTGTGTTCATTGTCACCTGCCCTCTTACTACCTCCTGGGCTTTGCTGGTTCCTGAACCACCTTTGACTGCTTCCTGGAAACTGACACCAAGTTTGAGTGACAGTGGCAGGAGCTCAGATCTCCACCAGAAAGAGAAAAAGGAGGCTGGTGAGGAAGTGAGGAAGTGCCTATACCCCTCTTGGCAAGACTGGGAGCCAGCACCTTATTATGCTGTGGGAGTACTCGCAGGCCTCTTGAAGCCCATTCATCATTGTTCTGGAAAGTCCATGCTTTGACTGGCTGCAGCCTTGACAGTGCTTTTCCCGCAGCTCCTAGTCTCAGCAATCTGGAAAGCACGACGATGGGTAATCAGTCTCTCCGTCATTAGGGTGAATAGGAGAGATTCTCCCACGGATGCAGCCTCCCAGCATGGGTGAGCAAAAGGGCAAACAAGGTTTTTAATGAAAGCTCTGGCTGGAAGAGGCCTGTCTCCTAACGGGGCAGCATGAAGATGAATGGCCTTGCAGCCCAGAGCGCAGGGAGTGTCCTTCAGTGTGGATCTCGGGAGAGTCAGGGATGGGCCAGAGCTGGGCTGTGCTTGGAGAAATTAGTCACTAGGGAGTATCGACAAAGTAACCGCTGGTGTCCAGAGATGGCCAAGAGAGGAAGAGTCTGACATGCCGGGAGAAAGGGCCCCAGGAGGACTGAGATCTGCATAGATGGGCGGGAACTCAGCATGGCTGCTGGAGACACACACTCTTGAGTTCTGAAGCTGGGTTCCCTGTCTGGCTTCCCCACTTTTTCAGCAATGCAATCTTAAGCACATGACTTATCTGCTCTGGACCTGTGTTTCCTAAACAAAGAAATGGACATGCTAAACCCCTATGGATTTTTGAGGTTAAAATGGGATAAATAAGTCTTAAATAAACGATAGAATGTAAGGCTTAATAATTGGGTCACTAGCAGCTCTTTCTGCCCACTTGTGTCTGTGCAAGGATCTTCTTCTTTTCTTTTCCAAATAAACCTGTCCTTTTAAAATGTAAATAATAACCAGGACACTCTGCTCAACCTCAGAGATGGGAGGGACATACTCAGATCCTCAAATGGGCACCATGCCCAAACAAAACTCCAGAGGCACAAAAAAGTAAGAGAATTTTAGTAGGAGACTAAAAAATAATAAACCACACTAATGTATTAATTAACATTAATACTAATAGCACCAACAAATCTACTCTAAAAATATCAGTGGCTTAACAAAAGGGAAACTTATTTTTTGCCCATGTAACATGCCATGATAGCTATTTCTACTTGGAGGGACCCCAGCCACATTTGACTCTATAGCCTCAATGTGGCCACACTGTGAAGACATTGGCAGGGTCAAGAAGGCCTGGAGTGGTGCCAGTCACATCTGTCCACTTTCTGTTGACTAGAACTCAGTCACATTATCGCATTAAGCTTCAAAGGTAGCTGGGAAACATCAGTCTACGAGTCGGAGTAAAAGGAAATCAGTTTTGGTGAACACATTCCATGTGCAAAAATGAATGATTAGAGGTCTCTAATCATTAGAGGTCTCTAATCCAGAGGCCAGGCCTTTTCCTGAAGCCTTGTCTTTAGGGCCCTGGAGGGATCTATGGGGACAGGCAATGATGAACCCTATATCTTATAATTCATCCTCATCTTCTAGCCAATTCCCTTTTTTTTTCGGGGGGGGGGAGTTCCTTCCTTTAAGTTTCAAGATTGTGCACATGGCAAGAAAAACAAAACTTGAGGCATGGCCACTCCTTAAAAGTGAGGCGCAGCCAAGATTTAATGACAAAGAGAGGGAGGGGACTTCAGTTTTTCTGGAAGAAAAAGGAAGAAAGAGGGATCCAGTGTCAAAGCCTAGCTTTGAGAATGTCTGGTAGGCACAACAAGTCCTCAGTCTTTCTTTGCCATAATTGTCATAGCCTTAAGACATAAGATGGTCATGGTTTAATCTCCTAGGAACAAGGCTTGGGATTTAACTAAAGAGCTCACTGATTATGAAAAGAGAAAAGATTTAAAACTGTGCTATGTAATCCAATCAGATACTGTCCTCCAAATTATCTGAGGGTTTTTCTGATCAGTTCCAACTACCAGAGCAGGTCACTATGTGGTCAATGCCACTAAGCATTCCCTGCATAATGAGAAAGTTGCTCTGGTCCCTTCTAGAAAATAACTCTATCTTGTGACTAAGTTCATGGGGATGCAATAAAAAAGTAGGCTAGTGAATAACAATTTTGGTAATCAATACAAAATACTTTCTCTAAGTTTCAGCAGAGAACTACTGCACAGACATGTGATTGAGCTCACTGTGCTTCAGTTTTCCCATTTAAAAATAATAATATTAATATTCCTCATTGTATAGATTAGCTTATTGTTTGATAATGATTCACTCCCTTTCTCCAAATTTCCTGGGAGGAGTATGCTTTCCATTTCCATTGATATTGGACTAGTCACATCACTTGTTTGGGCTAGTGAAGTGTGCTTGGAGGTGGGAGGGCATGGCTTCTGAGCCTGCCTCAAGAGACATTGTACTGTCTACTCACTTCTGAGAACGCCTAACCTCTGCCATGAGACGTTCCCTCGATCATTGCCACACCTTCATTTTGGACTGAAGAATGAAAACATGTGAGACAGAGCCACCTGAGCCAAGCCCAATGGTCCCATAGACATACAAACACAAAATAAATTCTTATTTTCATATGCCACTGACATATGGGCATGGCTTCTAACAGAACATCATGAGGGCAACGGCATAGAAAATAACCAACCATCATGAGTTTTTTAGAGGCCCTAAGATTGGACCACATTTATATGTATATATATTCAGTAATAGAGTCCTTGTGGGAGTGTGTCCATGGGTCAGTACTAAGAAATTTGCTTTCCTTCCTGCAGACAGTTTGCCTGTGGTTCCACCTTCATTTACCCAGCAAGTAAAGGAAGATCTTAGAGTTCAATCTTTTCTTCATTTGGGAAGTTTATCATTTAATATCTTTGTAGTCAGATTGGCCACACAAATCCTGCTTTTGATAGTGCAAATTTCCTCCTTTCCAAGGAAGGCAGAGATAACAACTCTGGCACAGATGGAGGAGATTTCTTAAGGGAAGGAAAGCAGCATTTAGGTTGGTTAATGCCTTCCCTGGTGAGCCATTGTATTCTTGTTTTGGGGTTTCTGGGCTCTCATTTTGGATATAGCAAGACTCTTCAACTGAGATTTATGGCATAGAAACAGTCAACAGGAGCAAATGAATCAATCGAGGAAGCCATCTTACCCTCCACATAGTACACTTCCTTCTGCTTTCCCCCAAGTATTTTTTCTTTTCTTACAATCATTATTTATCTGATGAACCCATATTAAAGCAGCTTCATGGGTTTACTCAGCCAAAGGGTATCATAGTACACATGTTGATATGATCACTACCTTTGCTTAAATATGTGGTTTGATTTGTCTATTTAAGAAAGCATCCTGTCTTTCCATGATGAATAAGTGCTGACGAATATCCACCTGGGTCCCATGATATTCAATATTGTAGAGGACAGTGGGTAACTAAGACATCTCCTTGGCTGTTTGCTCCCCTCTCCCACATTCTAGTGGCACTCTCTTTTCAAGCCTGAGTTCCAGACACAAGGGACTGTCCATATGAAACACTTCTGCTGGAGTGCTGCCACCTACCCTCTATAGCCTGTGCTCCCCTCAGCCTGCACTTCTTTTCAAGGCAGCCTCATCCATTCCCAAGGCTGTAAGCATCATCTTCCCACTGTCAATGCTTATATTTAGACCTCCAGCCCAGGACACGTCCCTGGGCTCCAAATTCATAAAAAACGACTGCCTGTTTGACTCCACCACTTTGATAGTTTACAGACATTTCAAACATACTATGTCCAAATAAAATTCTTGATCTTCTCTCCCCTCACACAGACGCCAAACCTCCAAACCTGATTTTCCTCCAGAATTCCCATGCTCAGTAGATACCATTTCATCTTTCCAGGCACTTATGGAAATCATTCATGCCCCTCTGTCTCCCTGAGCCCCTCAGCCCCTACAACATTACTGAGTTCTATGGAGTTCATTTTTAAAATACCCACAGAAATTCTACCATTTCTTTCCACTGTCACCACCCTAGGGCAAACACCATTCTTTCTTCTCTGGACTCTGGCCTTCTTAATTCCATTCTCTGCATAGTCAGCTGGGAATTATTTTTAAGTGTGAGTCAGGTCATGTCATAATTCTTTTCAAAACCCTCTAGTGACTTCCTGCTGTAAAAAAAAAAATTACCACAAACTTAATGACTTAAAGTAACATCAAGTGATTATCTTACAGTTCTGTCTGCATGTCAGGAGTTTGAAATGAGTCTTATGGCTAAAATCAAGATGTCAGCAAGGCTGATTCCTTGGGGAGAATCCTCCAAGGGAGGATCTGTTCCTTGCCTTTTCTAACTCCTAGAGGTCACCTGCATTCTTGGATCATGGCCCTGAATCACCTCAGCCTCTGTTTTTTTGCCATCATATCTCCTTCTTAGACTCTGACCCTCCATTTAGAAGGACCCTGTGATTGCATTGGACCCACACTAATAATCCAGGATGATCTCCCCATTACAAGACTCTTTACTTAATCATATCGACAAAGTCCCTTTTCCATGTAAGATCACAGACTCACAGGTCTGGGAATTAGGACATAGCGATATTTGGGACATATTCAGTGTCATATTCTATGACACTGCAAGATCCAACAAAATCAGGGGCCCTGCTCTCTCTCTGATCTATGCCCTACCCATGTTCTCCCTGCTTAATTAACTCCATGACCAATTTTTCTTAAATTGGTCAAGACTGTTCCACGTGGTCTACTGTCTTTCTAAGAAGTTCTCCCCCAATAGCCCCATATCCCACTCCCTCATGTCACTTAGGTTTTGGTGCAAATGCAATGCGTGGAAAGGGCGTCCCTGACCAAGCAGCTAATATAGACCATAAACACACACACACACACACACACATATACATACACCTCCACCAACATTATTTGTCCCTTAACCAGCTTAATATTTTTCTCATCATCTGCCATAGTCTTTATTTGATTATTTATTCCTGATGAAACCCTCCTTTCTAAATGTAAACTCCAAAAGTCTGGGGACTTGGCTTCCATTTGAAATTCTTTGCTCACTGCCTGAACAGAATAGTACAGGCACAGCTTGGTACCTAGGTAGCATTCTACATATTTGGTCAACAAACACATGAAAGAAGAGTAACAAGTCTATTAAATAAGTGTAATGAGTGTCACACAAAGGGTTGACTAATTATAACTGTTTGAGGAAGAGTTAAAAGAGAAGGGAAAGTTAGGCAAATCTTATATTCCACAAGTAAATGGAATGAGGTGAATTTGTAGATCCAGAAGTCTGAAAACTATCTCACTTCAAGAAAGGTAACCAGAAGTCTCCTTAATCTTGGGGCATGGACACTACTCAGATTCTTCTTGATTGATAAACCGGTTTTCTTCAGTTCACCCAGGGCTGTTGGTCAGTGCCAAACCAGTAAGTTGAAAGAATTCAGGTATAAACAAACCTAATAAACAAACTGAAGGAGAGGCAAGGGGCTTTTTGCTGGCAGGTGGGGCAATGATAAAACTAAGTTTAGCTAGGTTTTATCTAACAAATGGAGAATTTGTCTCTTTTTTACCGTATTATGAAGAGAGTTTGAATACCCACCGTGCTCTAGGTAAGGAAGATGCAAACTCAGCCTGTTTCCCTGAGCTGTCCATGGTCTAGTGACCTGTTCATATCAGCAACCCAACAAAAAGTGGGGGTCACAGAGAGTAAGATCTCATCTCTTTAGAGGTAAGCAGAGGTAGATCAATTACTGTGACAATAAATAGGCCGCCTATAGAATAAGGGATTGCTGTATATTGATTATATTAAGACCCTAATTTCCCATGCCTCCTTGCTATGTCTTTAGTAGATCTTCTCATTCTCTGTGACTCACCTTGGCTAATGGGATCAAAGTACTGGAGCAGTTCTGTTTCTTCCCTTGGACTGCTGTCATAGCCATGAGGTTATACCCATACTTGACTATGGAGAAACAGGAAAGACAGATGGTAAAAAAACCAAACTGTCCCAACAAAAATCACCCTAGACTAGCCTCAAGCAAACCTGCTAACTGACCACAGAAAACTCAGTGAGTCAAGTCCAGATAAGCCAAGCCTGACTCAGGTCAGCAGAACTGCCCGGTCAGCAGAACTGCCCACTCACCAGTTACTCATGAGCAGTGGTAGAAGTATTGTCTCAGACACTGAATTTCGGGGTGGTTTGTTACACAACAATAACTAACTGACAGAAGGCGGAGATAGATGGCTTCCTCAGCAGGGGTCAATGCAGGGAGATAGGGATGCTACGTCTCAGACATCCACAGTTGGCCATTGCTAGGTGTCATGGATGCAGCGTTCATTGGGTATAGCTTCACAAGTAAGAACTTCCAGTGGGAAGATGTGCTGCCTACCTGAGTATGATCAGCTCAGGCTCTGGGGCAGTTCTGCTCCTGTGAAAGCATGAACATGTACTCCTAGGTAACCAAGGGCAGGATTCTCAACAGTTCACTTTACACTGCAGTTTCACCCTCCACCCAGAGACCTTGAAGAGGCAATACTGATGAAAATCAAACACATTTTCAAACCATTCCTCTAAAGTTTTATTAATGTTTGATGGACACAGACAGCTTCTCCTCAGACAGCAGAGAATCCCCCCTTGGATTCATCCTCTCCTTGGAATAAAATCAGCTGGCCAGAATTTTTCTTTCCAAATGTAAAATGTTGTTTCCAAACAAAGGAAGTGAGATGTTTTCTACAGCTGCTCAACATCCATTATGTTTTGCAAAAGCATTGTTCATGAGCTTTTTATGATGCAAAAAAAAATAATTAAGATGAGAGGCACTTCTTGTCTCTGAATCTTTTTTGTTTAAACATGTTTTGCAAATGGCCAATATCTCCTGTTACTTAGGTTAGCATACCGAAAATGTTAGCATTTAATTATAAAAACAACAACTAATATGCGTAATGACTTTCCATTATACCCCACAATAGCTGCAGTGTGTCTTAAAAATGCATTTCCATTCATATTCCTTTGACCTATATGAACCATTACACAACCATACTCTGACCATTGGCTAATAATTGCCTTGGTTAGTCTGGGGTCTTCCACATGGTATGGTATACCCATAGAGAGAAAGAAGTTGTCTTTGGGAGGAAAAAAAAAAAAGAGTCCTGGCTTACAACTCACTTTCAGAAGCTCAGAATTCATACCCTTAATATCAACAGAATGCTGGGTTTCCCTGGAACTAGTGAAATTCAAGTCTCAATGGAGAGCATTAAATAGGAAATAGCCTAAAATTATTGACTACATGGAGCATGGTGAAGATGATGGGATAATTTGATGCTGAGAAGCACCTGAGAAAAGACAATAGGCTCAATTATGTCCCCCTGCAAAATTCATGTTTTGAAGTCCTCACTCCTGTTACCTCAGACTATGACTATATTTGAAAATAGAATCTCTAAAGATGTAATTAAGTTTTAATGGGGTCATTAAGGTGGACCAAATATGACTAGTGTCCTTATAAGAAGTGAAAATCTAGGTAGAGACACATACAGAGGGAAAACCTTGTGAAGTCATAGAGAATTCAACTGTCTATAAGAGAGGCCTCAGGAAAAACCAATCATGCTGACATCTTGATCTCAGACTTAAGACCTCCAGAAACTGTGAGAAAATAAACTTAACTAATCCAATCTGTGGTACTTTGTCTGGCAGCCCAAGCAAACTAACACAGGTTGAAACTGGTAGTATCTATCTACATTACAGATCCAGTGGACACCATTGTGATTCCTTTAGAAGGCTCCCACGCCATCTCTTCACGATAAGCTACGTGCTAGGGGGCTCCAGTCTTCCTTAGGTCCCCGGGATCTGAAGAACCACTGGTCCCATTCCAATTCTTACATAACAGGTCCCCATCATCCATGCTCCTGACTCTCCTGGGGCACTAGTCCCCTCTTTCCTCTCCTGTCTTGCTTTTCAGACCTGTCGCTGCTCTGTTCTGGGTTAGCTTGTGACTGTGGCCTTTTCTTTTCCTCTCCCATTATGATTCCCATGATCACTTTTCAGGTCTTCCTCCCGCAAACCATACTCCCCTGTTTGATCCAAACTTGGGTTTCCCACTCTGAAGGGCAGCCCTCTAATCTGAAACCCTGTGTACACTTAAGCATAAGCCAGGTAGGTTTTGTTCTGGCTGGTACATACTTTTAAGTGTCTAGGAATCACCTGAGGAATTTGTTAAAAGGTTGATTGTGTTCCTAGCAGGTCTGGGTGTATCCTGAGATTCTGCATTCCCAATAAGCTCCTAGTTGTTTCTGAGGCTACAGGTGAAAGGATAATGTTTGTGTGGCAGGTTTTTAGCCCAGGGTTTCCCAACCACTGCAACATTGATATTTGGAGCCACATAATTTTTTGGGTTTTGTGGTAGTGGTTATCATGAATATTATAAGATGTTTACCAGCATCTCTGGTCTTAACTCACAGATGCTTGTAGTATTCCCCAGTTTTGATCAAGAAAGAAAAAAAAAATCCAGATATTGTCAGATATCTCTATAGGGAGTGGTACAAAATCACCCCTGTTGAGAACCACTTCTTGAGCCTATATGCTCAAATTAGAGCTTTGCTTCCTTAGGTCTTTTGGGCCACATCATATATCAAAAGGGAAAGCAAACCAACAACAGTCCAAGGTGTGAATCACAACAGAGAAGGTAGTTGCCACAGAGGAAACTTAGCCGCCCAGGCCCTGTCAGTACTGGCATTAGTCATGCACAGGGGCCAGTGCAAAATTAATATATGGGACCTTATTCAGGAAGTATTAGGAACTTCTAGATGACATCAGCAGAGCACTAAACCCAGCACCATGTGCCTAAACTGGTGCCACATTCATGAAGCTGCCCTGCCGACTACTCCAAGAATCTTTACTAAAAGGCCTCTTGTCAGTTGTGAGGGTCTTCCCTAAAGCATTCCCTGCTGTGATCTCCTCCAATAATGTCAGGATCACCAGTGACCTGGTACAAGTTTGATGAGCTGAGCATTGAAAGAACAATTGTTGCATTTTGTTCAATTTGTTGCTCAATATATTTCCCCCCAAGAAGGTGAAGGACTTGATTCCTTTTTAAAAGCTCTGACTGATAACAAAGGACCAAAGAAGGCTACAAAGATGCTGAAGAAGCTTGCTTTCAGTAAAGCTATTTGGTACAATGACAGAGGGGCCAATGTGGGTGAACTGAGAATTGAATTA
Source organism: Talpa occidentalis (assembly GCF_014898055.3). Classification (NCBI taxonomy): domain Eukaryota; kingdom Metazoa; phylum Chordata; class Mammalia; order Eulipotyphla; family Talpidae; genus Talpa; species Talpa occidentalis. The sequence continues at coordinate 18,839,861 of NW_023601754.1, read as the reverse complement.
GTTGATATATAGTGATAAAAGTTTCCCAGGTAAATTCCTCCTGAATTGGAGCTTGTCCTGGAGAACTCAGACTACCAGCAGAAGCAGAGAGCTTTTATTCTCCTGTTTGGCCTCCACGGTAACCAAGATGTATGAAGAGTCAGATCTGGGAGTTAAACTATGGGGTAGCCAAAAGTATAATCCAGAAAAGTAATACCCCCTAGACAAGCTGGAAAGCAGAAGAGAGCAGAGGTCAGCACTGCTCACAGGAGGTCTGCCTTGCCTCCTGGCACAGGCTGGACAAGGCACCAGCAGGACTGAGGCATGAGTAATACCCAGGTAAAAGAAAATGATGAATGGGTCTTGAACAGGGGGAAAAACAAGGACCACTCTAAATTGGAATAGGAAACAGCTGGCTTTTGACCAACAAATCTTGTCTAAATGTTTGGGTATCACTAACTTGACCTAGAACACCACTTCCTTATTTTATGCCGTAGGTCCTAAGGATGCTCTGACAAATAACCAGCAGTCAAACTGATGGCTTCAAACAACAGAAATGTATCCTCTCTGGATGCCAGAAGTATAAAATCAAGGTGTGGGTATGGTAGGGGCCCCAGGGGAAAATTCTTCCTGCCTCCCCCACCTTCAGGTGGCTCCAGGTATTCCATAGCTGTGGCTGCATCCCTCCAATCTCAGTCTCCAACTTTACAAGACTTATTCCTCTGTGTCTATTGACTCTTATGGAGATACTTCTCACTAGATTTAGGACCCAGCTGGCTAATCATTTCAAGATTTGTAACTACATCTGAAAGACCTTTTCCCCAAATAAGACTAATATTCCCAGGGAATGGATATTAGCATCTGGTCCTGTTTGTGGTGGGGAGGGGGCACTATTCAACCATGTAAACAAAAATTTACATGACTTTTTTTTTTTTTAATTTGAAATTTTAAGCCAAGTGCCTAGCAATCCAGATTATATGCTATGTTGGGCGAGATCCAGTTCCCCTCCCTGAGGGGACTTTTATTCTGTTTCCCAGGTGATGGTGGCACTGGAATCCTTCTGGCCCCTTTGTGCTTTTCTCACTCCCTTATTCTTATGGGAGGGTCACAAGAATGACCTAAGTTGTCTGCAAATGGAGAAGTTGGACATCCTATGGTGCACAGACCAAGGATAGACAATCCTGCAGCATAATTCTGTTCCTCTGCTGGCTGGCAAATTTACTTGGAGGCAATGCTGAAAATCCAACTTCACTTCAGCTCTAAGGCCTAGATTTAGGGGTTATCAGCAAGAACTCTGACTTTGGCCTCAGGTCTAAGCTGTGTTCTCCATCACAGTTAATGAAAAACCCTGAATTTGAAGGGTTTAGTACTGGCCTTGCTTATGAATATATCTAAGGTTTCACTTGGCTCTTCATTCCTATAATAATTATGGCCGGGCCTCCCTGGTGGTGCAGCAGGTTGAGCGCAGTGCTGTGAAGCTGTCCGCAGCCTCTGCAGCGCGGTTTGATTCCCCGGCAGGCCAGGGAGATGCCCACATAGCATGGCAAACCTCTCTTGTCGTGCCTGCTGCTCCCCTCAGCAGTGCTTTCGGTCTGTCTGCCTGTTCTGCTCCCCACTCTGTCTCTGGTGAATCCTCTCACCTCCCGCGCCTCTGACTGCACCCTAGTTCTTGTATAAATAAAAAAATAAACCTTTGAAAAAATAATTATGGCCCATAGGAGGGAGGGGGTAGGATTAGAACCCTGGAATCTCCAAGATACTGCCTTTTTATTTTTCTCTGGTTTATCCATTCCTAACCATCACTTGCAATATCCAGGGTCGGGTCATCACCACAGTTTACAGGCTCTTTGCTATGGAAACTGAAGATGTATTTGTCCAGAAAAGACGATCAAAATTTATAATTGTGACCTTATAAACTGAAACTTAAAAAGTGAAAATATGTAATATATATTTCAAAAGCTGAATTGCATAATTAACTGGACAGCAAAAATGTCAACATAAAATCTTAAATATTTATTTAGTCATTTGTTGACTGTAAAGCATCAAACCTTCCCAAGAATGAAAGAATAAAGAACTGCCCTCATAATTCATAATTATGAATTCTGGTACCTCCATACTCTGGGGTAGTATAGAGCCATGAAGATTTTTAAAAAAATCATAAAAAATGTAAGTTGCAGAATAACGTGCAACATACAGTCCAATTTTGAATAAAAGAAAGAAATGTGTCTCTATTTTTCTTGTATATGAAAATCCTAGAAAAAAGGCAGCAAATATTCAGGCTGCACTAATAGTAGGGGTTGTCTTTGGGAAGGGGAGACAGCTTGTCCCCTTCCCAGGGGAAACAAGTGAATGGAGGGGTTCACATTGGGGAACTGTTTTGATTTCTGTGTTTTTTTTAATTTGTTTATTTATATATTGTTTAGAGATTTTTGATGGTTAGAATGTAACTCTTGCTACTTATGTAATTTACACAATCATATAAATTGGTTAAAAGGCAAGAGGTATTAGGCATTTTAGCAATTATAAAGACAGTTTTTATAAACATAATGGACACACTGAAAAAATTAATAACTCAAATACCTATCTATCTAGTCACACAGATTGTACACATTTACATACACATGAATATATATGATATGAAGTCATATATGTACATTTAATTTATTGAGAACAATTTAATTTCATTTTAGAGAATATATTGAGCAACTCTTTTTTAGAACTTCCTTTTCCTCTTTTTTTTTTTTTGTTTTTACTTCCAAACAATAAAATTGCCCACTCCCCACTTCTTCCCTGACTCTCTAGGGTTGCCCAGGAATGCTGGTTGAGGTGAGCCAGCCCGGTACTGAGGGGTCATAGCAGCAAGCACTCTTTCATGAGATTAGTGTGGGCAGAGAAACCTCTGGTCATGACCACTGGGTTGAAAGAAGAGGCCCCATGATGTGGAAGAATCGGCAAGACTTTGGAGTCAGATCGACCTAGTTTAGAATTCTGGCTCTGCCAACTCGTAATTAAATGGCCTGGCAGAATAATTTGCTCTCCCCTGTAAGATGAGGGATAAAAATAAATACTTCAGAGGGTTAGAGTGAGTTCTCAAGGAGGCAACATATAGCGAGCATCCAGCTAGAAGGGGCCCAGTGTGGCATATCTTGAGTAGTGTCTCACCTATCTGTTTGTCATCTTTCATGAGTGGAAGTCTCTGTGTTGGGTCAACAAAAGGCAGCAAGAGCAGCAGGGATGGCTTACGTCCCAAATCTGTGCCCTCTGTCCCTTGACCAGGGACAGGGGTGGATATAAATTCTGTTACTGGAAGTTTCCAAGCTCCCAGTAAACACACACGTAAACATCTTTCTTCTCTCAAAACTTTTGTATCAGAGCAATTACCTCACAACCCACTGAAGCCTGATGCTGTATTTAGTCCAATTAAAGCATGCTTCCTTTCCTCTTCTTTTTGGGTCAAGGCCAATGGTGTGAAATAAGCTTATAGAATTCCTTAAAGGAAAAATACTACCCTTCATCCCTACTGGGATTTGAGAGCTCCGTCGTCTGTTTCCGTCCCCCACCCTCCTTGACGTCTGACAACCGGTCATACCTTCCTTAGTATTCAGAGTTCCTGAATGCTGGGGACACTGTTCCAAATTTCCCTGGGCGAATCAGCTGCTAAAAATAGGGCATCCACTCTTCTCTTGTAAAACCCAAACCCTGCCCACCGTCTCATATCTATCATGGGCTCTGCCAGCACTTCCTTTGCCATCTCGAGTCTGGCGTCCACCCAACAGACCACAGGAAAGGATGATGAAGTGGAAGCCCTCAAGGACCAGTTGGACTTTGCTAAACTTATACCAGCAAAAATTAGAGAGAGGTGAACACTAACCCAGCTTGCTGTGAGCATTAAATTTTGTAACACCTAAAGGGCCCAAGATAGCAACTGGCACTTAGTGGCGGTAGTAATGGTTACATATCCCACTCTTCTCTTTTCTCCACCTTCCTCTCTCCCCTATTCCTCCTTCTCCTGACCCCTCTTTCTTATTTTTCTTATTAATTGATATTATAGCAGCTATCATCCTGGAGCTCTTACTTAAAATGTCAGACCCTAAGCTAAGCGCTTGACCACCACATTGTATTTAATCCTTAAAGCGATTGTCAGCATGGTTGACATTCTTGAGCACCTAAGGCTGCAGCAAAGACAATAATTAATAGGTAAGACTTTGGGTGCTTGAGTCCAAACACCTGGGTGCCAATCACTACTTGCCAATTATTAATTGTTGGTTTCTGATTAAATAATTTCTTCTCTGGGAGCCTCAACCATAAAATGGTAAAATAAATATAGTAGCTACCATATTGGGCTATTAAAAGGCTTATGGTCCAGGATTAGTAATTGGCACATAATAGGGCTGCCTTCTCTCCCACTCTCTTCTACTCTTAATTCTATAGAGGTAACCAATGGATACCTTGAATTCTATATGCAAGCCACATACATAGCTAAGTTTTCTAGTGGTCACACCTTTTTAAGGCAAAAATGAGCAAATAAAATAAATAGTAAATTTTTTCTAACCCAATATTCCAAAATATAACCATTGTAACATATTATCATGTAACCAATATAAAAATCACCAATGAAATAGTTTACCTTTTATTGATACTATTTGTCATCTGGTGGGGAGGGACTTCATGCTTGTAGCACATCTGCAGTCACATGGCCCACATTTCAGGAGCTCATTATTCACAGTAGCTGTGACTGGTGGCTACAGTATTAAGCAAGGTAGTGACAGACAAAGAGAATGCAGATGATGATCAGCACCAGTGTCCCAGCCCACACAACCTGGAAGTGATATGACCAGGATTCAAACCAAGGCCTGTGATAGTCACACAAGTGACTAGATGATGGGTTACGGTCCCCATGCAGAGTGGTCATCACACTTGGATGGTGAGTGGGGATCCACCCCTTTGAGTTGGCAGGCTGCCCTCCCATCATTAACCAACTTCATCACACTAATATGCAAGTGCTTCTTGAGGGGGCTGTGTGTACCCCTCTTTCTTATTAAGTAAAGAAATAAAAGATTATAAATACAGCTGAGCTGCTCATCCCTTCCCTCCCAGAGAACACCTCTGGAAAAGAGGCTGGTGTGTCCTTTCTACTTAAGACTGGACCTTGCCAAGTCTGGGATGTCCTCAGAGAGTTGGATGACTAATTGGTGCTGGTCTCTGGGGACAGAACTCCACTTGCTTATTCATCACAGTGAAGAACACATAAGCCTCAGTAATCTCTTCAAATCACTTTGAATTACTTGGCTCAAGTCCATGCATCTCCATCCACCTCTCCTGCTCCTGATTCTTGAGCCATTCTGGAAAGCAGGTCTGCCTGAGGTGACTTATAAAAAGATCAGCAGGATGGGTCTCTGTTCCCACTCTCACCCCCTACCCTTAGAGGGCAGAGCAGGGAGTGCCAGGTTGTTCTGAAAAGCTACGAGTCCTTCTCGGTCTTTGTGCCCACCATTCCCAAGGACTGGTTGGGCATCAAATTTTCACTAGTTCTTGACAAATGGACATTTTAAGTTTTGCCACAGAACTAAATTTATTCCATATAGAGGATGGTTTCCAATGGTGTTCCAGTCTTTCTATTATCATTGTGACCAACATTAGTTAGGAACGGGTGCCTCAATTACTATATTCTGGGTCCCTTAGGAGACTTGGGTTGTATCATCTTGGGCACCCTCCTGACTTTGGCCACAGTGGGAGTACCGAGAGGGGATGATGGTGTAGAGCAAATCTATCTCCGTCTTGCCACGGTATTCAAAGTATGTACGCCACTGCAGAAGGTAATCAAGTGACATTTTCCTACAATATCTCCCTTTGTCTAGCCTGAACTCTGCTAGGTGTGAGATATAAGGATTTTCTGCGTACTGAACATTTCATCAACATCTCACCTCCATGTCGCATTCCCATGATTAGAATTACATTAAAAACATGAGGTCCAAGTGAGGTGGAATTGAAATGGAGCCTAAACTTATCAGAAGCCCTTACTCTCACTTCCATACCCCTGCACTACTGCAAAGGACAAAGTGAGCAGATTTAGAGCCCCATACTATGGCAGCTATGACTGCTCTTAACTGAGAAATGGGGACTAAAAGGATCTCAGTCGATAAACATGGCAAGCCACATTGCACGCAACTCCAATTTAGATAATCACTCAGCCAGCTCTGGGCATGACTTGAGTCCCACATTGAAACACAAGAAAATAGACTTGGCTTCTGCCATCCTGGAACCAATCTTGGCCCGCTACAGATCAAAAGTGAGAGAACCGTATATTCTCATCTGCACAACCTTTATGAGTATCTATCTATGGTTTGGTTCAGGTCCAGGCACAAACTTGAATTAAAGGTTAAAATTGATGACTCAGAGCTTAGCTGGAAATGCAGGCGAGAAAATAGAGCTGCGAACTAGGAGGAAAATGCATGTCAGGATAAGAGGGAAGAGCCAGATGCTCAGACCTACAACCCACCCGTCTGCCCCAGAGCTCCCATTAAGTTGCCATGCTGTGGGCAGCAGAGGGCACTATTAATACATCTGGAAGTGAACAGCACACTTGAAGAAACAGTAGGTTAGAATAAGCTTGAGTGTGGCATTTGGATGGTAGGAGGTCATAGGATTATAGTTATCATCTTTACTGTTTTTTGTTCACAAACTCACAAATAAACAAGAATTTAAAACAAAGAGTGGCTTTAAAGTAAAACTGAATCCTGCATGGAATTTCCAAGTTTTTAAAATCTAAAACAGAAACACACAAGCAGACATGCACATACAACCAAGTGTGATTACTACAGTCTAGCTTCATGGTGCTACATGTTTTTCATGCATTGTCTTAGTTAATCATCCACTTTAATGGGGTAGGTCTCACTACTATATTTTATAGCTGAGGAAACTGAGGTTCAGAGAGGTCAAGTGACTTGTTCCAGGTTACCCACTAGAAAGTGACATAGCTGCCCTCTGAACCAACTTCAGATGCCAAATCCGACACTTACAATCACCATGCTATTATGACAGGCATTTTCCATGATAATATGAGACGAAAACACCAACTCCTTAAATTTCACCAAGGAGAATTGAAGATATTGTGAAATCAGTGTTACTATAATTTTGCCTCAGAAATTGTAACTAGTAACTGTGCTTAAACCCTGCTGAGCTTCTCTTTTTCCACCTGTGAGCTTCTGACCTTGTTCCAACAAGGGGGGTTAAAAAGAAGATGGCTCTGTAGAGTTAAATCCTGAAAATCTATATGCAGTCCATGGATTTTAACTTCAACACCAACCTTCAAGTTAACCCAAATTCTCAGTTAGCCTTAAAGTTAAGAGTTACTCATCCTTTTATCCATTTCTAGCACAGCATACACCACAAAGTAAATGCTTGATAATGGTGAAAATATACATTAATGAATCAATAAACCAATAATTCAATGACAAGAAAATGGAATCAAGAAAATCAATAGGCCCCTTGACTGGCAGACTTTCTAGAGAGAAATTATAATCTTAATCATTTCTAAAATAGTCCTCTTTGGAACTCCTATGATACCTAATTTCTAGATTCTTCCAGAATCACTGCTCTGGCTACTATTATTAATCATTTTCCCATAAACTAATCTGAAAGAGATACAGAGAATGTTCCTCTTAGAATTATGTGTTTGAAGTGCATCCCAGATCTTCTAGTCCATTTCCTTTCCCGGGGAAGGCAAATACTTGGTATGTGTACCTGACCCTCCCTATTCCTTGTGTGTAGGTCACACCTGCTAATGGATCATAACATTCTTCAAATCGAGCTCTGATAGCCAGTAACTATCCATCAGACTGGATCTACAAGGTAAAACCCACTTATTTTCCTGACTTAAGACATTTGGAATCAGTCACTTCAGCATCTTATCTTAGTCAAGTGATGACCCAGCTCATGTTCGGACACAATAATAGATCAGAAATACATAAAGACAGCATAGTCCATCTTCAGAATTCTGTTATAAAACTTTTTCTAGGTGAACATAGAGGCAAAACACCTGTATCTGCTTATCCCTGCTTCTCTGAAATTTTTATTAAAATAGAGATAACAGACTGCAGTTAGCCCTTACCAAAAAAAAAAAAAAAAAAAAAATGACAAAAATCCAAGGAGCACTTTCTCAACCACATTGGCAATAGGGACTGATGGAAAATCACATTTTTCGAATACATGCCATATGTCCTATCCTTTAATTTACAACAGCATAAATGCCCCCAAAGAAAGTAGGAAACACATCAGTTGCTTACTTCTCTAAATTTCATTTCATGTTCTTCTGCAACGCCCAGGAAAGAAGTGCAGGGCAACCCGAGGAGCAGCCCCCTGAGATATCCAGAACTAGGGTTGCAGAAAATCCTGTCTTCTTCTTCAATTAGTCATCCCCTTAGTCTCCAAACATTCAAGGACAATAGCATTGACATGTACTATAGCAAGAGTTATCTTTTATTCTGAAGTGCTTGACTGCCTAAGGAACAAGCCTAATCTTCCATGCCCACTATGTTCAGTAAAGAACTGCAAATGGTTTCTGAGAAATGAAGTGAAGTTAAGAAAGTCCCCTCCCTCACTCCCGAAGACCCGCACTGGAGTTCCCTGTCTGCTGAGCATTAAATATAAGCTCATTCACATGCCCAGCTGTGAGATTTGATCAGAGAGAGAAAGTTAACGTTCAGGAAAACCCTGAAGAGGTCCTAAGAGAGTCCTGTTCAGTTTTTTTGACAAGATACTCCTTATCATGTAAGGAAGTGCTAAGAGGATTGCAACATTATGGTATTTGGATAGAGATGATGCTAACAAAATAAGGTATTGAGCAAATGAATAAAAGAATGACTGAATGAATGATAAAATGGAAAAAAAAATCTAAAGGGGTAATAAAATTCAGAGAAAAAGAAGAACATATATCTAAAAAGTATGTTATTTGAGAATTAGGAAGAATGTAGATTTTTGTAGAACCAGGGAACAGATAGAAAGAATGAGAAAGACACTGTACTGAACGCTCTCCGCTGAGTCTTACTGGGAATCTAGAAATTTCAATAGCAGAACCTAGGTCCTCTATGGAGACAGTGAGGAGTAGAAGGTGCAATGCAGAAATTAAATCAGTTCTGTGCTTTCATGAACTGAGTAACTTCTGGACAGATGAGGAAGCTAGGACTGTTTCTCCATGGTTTTGCTGCTCTCATCACTTAGGTCTCTACATATGTCACTTCCCTGGAGAAGTCTTTCCTGATAATCTAAAATAAAGCCTCCCCCCTTTGCCCTTTATTTACTCACTGCATTGGTACTTTACTTCACATTTATTTGTATATATTTTATGACTTGTCTCCCAGATTAGAAACCCCATGGGGACAGAGGCCTTACCTGCCCACTGCTGAATCCTTAGCCCTGAAATCAGTCCTGGGCATACAATGAGCATTTATTATTAGAATGTATGAATAAATCAAAGAAAAGACAATACTACAACCAAATATAGTTTACTTTTTTAGAGCAAGGGTCATTTAATAATAGGAAACCTACAACAGAATGTATCCTATCAATAGAAAAACTTTATTTTTAAAAAAAATTTTTAAAAGATTTATTTATTTATTTATTTATTTTATTTATTTATTTATTTATTTATTTATACAAGAACTAGGGTACAGGCCAGATGCACGGGAGGATGAGAGGAATTACCAGAGAGAGAGCGGGAAACAGAACAGGCAGACTGAATGAAAGACACTGCTGAGGGGAGCAGCAGGTGAGACAGGAGAGGTCTGCCACGCCATGTGGGACACTCGCCTGTTGGCCAGGATTGAACCAGCGCTGTAGAGGTTGTGGACAGCTTCACAGTGCTGCGCTCAACCACCTGCGCCACCAGGGGAGGCCCAATAGAAAACTTTTAAAAGTAAATAAAAACTAAATTAAAATGTACCATAATTGGACCAGTTTGCACTCCCACCAGCAGTGTAGGAGAGTTCCTTTTTTTCCACACCCTCGCCAACATTTGTTGTTGCTAGTTTTTTTAATATGTGCCATTCTCACTGGTGTGAGATGGTATCTCATGGTAGTTTTGATTTGCATTTCCCTGATTATAAGTGATGTTGAACATTTTTTCATATGCCTGTTGGCCATTTGCATTTCCTCTTCAGAGAAGTTTCTTTTTAGCTCTTCTGCCCATTTTTTGACTGGATTATTTTCTTTGTTTTTGCTGAGTCTCTTCAGCTCTTTGTAGATTTTTGTGATCAGTCCTTTATCATTAGTGTTGTTTGCAAAAATGTTTTCCCAGTCAGTGGGGTTTCTTTTTGTTTTGGTTATTGTCTCTTTTGCTGTGCAGAAGCTCTTTAATTTGATGTAGTCCCAGCTGTTTATCTTTGCCTTCACTATCACTGCTCTGGGTGATGTGTCTGTAAAGATGTCTTTGATGTTGGGCCTCCCCAGTGGCGCAGCAGTTGAGTGCTGGGTTGCGAAGCTGCCCTCAGCCTCTGCAGCGCCGGTTCGATCCCCAACCTCTCCTGCCGCCCGCTGCTCCCCTCAGCAGTGTACTTCGGTCCTTCTGCCTGCTCTGCTCCCCGCTCTGGTGAATTCTCTCACCCTCCCGCGCTTCTGACTGTACCCAGTGCTTGTATAAATAAATAAATCTTAAAGAAAAAAAAAAGATGTCTTTGATGTGCATGTCATGTAGTGTTTCGCCTATATTTCCTTCTATGTATTTTATGGTTTCAGGTCTTATGTCTAGTTCTTTAATCCATCTTGAGTTGGTTTTTGTGCATGGTGTGAGGTAGTAGTCAAGCTTCATTCTTTTGCATGTAGCGACCCAGTTTTCCCAGCACTGCTCCAACCACTATGGAAAGCTGTGTGGAGATTTCTTGAGCTACTAAACATAGAGCTTCCATATGATCCAGCAATTTCACTCCTAGGTATTTGCCCAAATGACACAGAAACAGTAATTCCAAAGGTCACCTGCACCCCTATGTTTATAGGAGCACTATTTACAATAGCTAAGATATGGAAACAACCCAAATGCCCAAAAATAGATGACTGGATCAAAATAGATGACTGGAATACTACTCAGCAATCAAAAAAGAGAAACACATGCAGTTTGCAACAACATGAATGGAGCTAGAAGGGATCATGCTCAGTGAAATAAGCCAGAAAGAAAAAGAAAAATACCGGATGGTCTCACTCATAGCAGGAATTTAGAAAACCTAAATAAGAGACCAGGAAAAAGACTAATCCATGCAAAGTAATAATCAAAATCAACAAGCAACTATAAACCAGAGACACACGGGGGGGGAGGGAGTGGGGGGGGGAGAGAAAGAACTAGAGTCAAAATAAGGGGTGGGGGTGCAATTATATGGGGAATATAACCAAAATGAAAATGCATACATTGTACAAAGTTGAAAAATGATGTAAGAATTATATAAAATAAAATATTAAAAAATTAAAAAAATAAAACGTACCATAATTGAAAACAAACAAACAAAAAAAAAATAGTGTTTTAGAAATTAAGTAAAATTGACTTGACAAGGACATCAAAATTTAAATTAACTGTTATTTTACTTAATGGTGAAATACTACCAACATTCTTTCCCAAAATGGAAATAAGATAAAAGTACATAATATACAAAATTATTTAAAAGTTTCTTCTAGGAGTATATATAGGCGAAACACTACGTGATATTCACATCAAAGACATCTTTACAGACACATCACCCAAAGCAGTGATAGTGAAGGCAAAGATCAACAGCTGGGACTACATCAAATTAGAAAGTTTCTGCACAGCAAAAGAGACAATAACAAAAACAAAGAGAAACCCCACCAACTGGGAGAAAATTTTTGCACACAACACTAATGATAAAGGACTGATCACAAAAATCTGCAAAGAGTTGATGAGACTCAACAGCAACAAAGAAAATAATCCAGTCAAAAAATGGGCAGAAGAGCTAAAAAGAAATTTCTCTGAAGAGGAAATGCAAATGGCCAACAGACATATGAAAAAATGTTCAACATCACTTATAATCAGGGAAATGCACATCAAAACTACCATGAGATACCATCTTACACCAGTGAGAATGGCACATATTAAAAAAACTAGCAACAACAAATGTTGGCGAGGGTGTGGAAAAAAAGGAACTCTCCTACACTGCTGGTGGGAGTGCAAACTGGTCCAACCACTATGGAGAGCTGTGTGGAGATTTCTGGACCTACTAAACATAGAGCTTCCATATGATCCAGCAATTCCACTCCTAGGTATTTACCCAAAGGACACAGAAACATCAATTCCAGAGAGCACCTGCACCCGTATGTTTATAGCAGCACTGTTTACAATAGCTAAGCTTTGGAAACAGCCCAAATGCCCAAAAATAGATGACTGGATCAAGAAGATGTGGTACATATACACCATGGAATATTACTCAGCATTCAAAAAAGATAAACACATGCAATTCGCAACAACATGGATGGCGCTGGAAGGGATCATGCTCAGCGAAATAAGCCAGAAAGAAAAAGAAAAATACCGGATGGTCTCACTCATAGCAGGGATCTAGAAAACTTAAATAAGGGACCAGGAAAATGAATAACTATAAGAAAGTGAAAATCAAAATCAACAAAAAACTATGAACCAGAGACTTTTCGGGGGGTGGAGGGGTGGGGGGTGGGAGGGGAGGGATTGGGGTCAAAATGGGGGGGGGTTGCAATTGTATGGGTAATATAAAAATAAAATCTATTATTTAAAAAATTAAAAAAAGGAGAAATTTGCAGTGAGATTCAAGAAAGAAACTAAGCAAAGGCAGGAAATGCTATGGTAACAAAGGTACAACATGTTGATAATTATTATGATGATTAATTTAATGATGGTTTTGAGTGAATAGAAAGATGAAATATCTAATTGGTCTAAGGACTTTTGTGTACCAAAGTAGACAGAAATAAATAATTTTGAAAATTTTGAGTTGGAACTAAAAAAAAAAAAAGTTTCTTCTAGGACTTCTAGTGCATTGAATAAGTTCCAGATGGAATAAAGAGCTAAGGGAATATATAAGACACTTCTAGATTTTTTTTTAAAAAAATGAAAAAATTAACTGATTTTGCTCAAAGTACCCATGCATCAAGACAATGAAAAAAATAAAGGGAAAATCCAGAATATTTGTCTCTATGAAGATTAGAGTTTTTGTTTTTGTTTTTGTTTTTTTTTTACTTTTGAAAGTAATAAGATATGGGGGAAATTGCTTTAAAAGCCCCACAAAATGTGTGTGTATATTCAATAACTTGAAAAAAAGTTTACAATCAAAAAAGAGAAACTCATGCTATTTGCAGGAACGTGGATGGAGCTAGAAGGAATTATGCTCAGTGAAATAAACCAGAAGGAAAAAGAAAAATATTGGATGGTTTCACTTATAACAGGAATATAGGGGAACCAAATAAGACATCAGTGTAAAAAAAATAACAACAGTACAAAACACAACAAAGCAAAAACAGACAATTATAAACCAGAGACATCCTGCAGGGGAGGAGGAGGGAGAGGGATCAGAGGGAGGGAGGGAGGAGCACAGGGGACTGTGGTGATGTCACATGGGTACCTTGGGGAAGGAAATTCTATGGAGACTCAATGAGGGGGTAAGGGGAAGCAAATATTGTCTAAAAAATGTAAAAAATGATAAATGTTAAAATAAAAAAAAAGATAACTGTGAAAAAAAAATAACAAATGATAATATATCTGGGGCCTACCCCATGGCACAGTGGGTTGAGTGCAGTGCTGTGAAGCTGTGAAGCTATCCACAGCATCCGCAGCACAGGTTTGATTCCTAGCTGGCCAGAGAGATAGATATCCACATGGCGCATCAGACCTCTCCTGTCTCACCCGCTGCTCCCCTCAGCAGTGCTTTCCGTCCATCTGCCTGTTCTGCTCCCCACTCTGTCTCTGGTGAATCCTCTCACCCTCCTGTGCCTCTGACCTGTACCCCAGTTCTTGTATAAATAAAAATAAATCTTTAAAAAATGACAATCTATCAATATGAGAGCTAAATATATTAAATCTGTAATAATTCTGTAGCCAAATTTTACAAGTTCCAAGTTACAAAAAGCCAAATTACAAAAAAAAATACAAGTGACCAGGCCCTCCCTGGTGGCGCAAGGGGTTAAGCACTGCACTATGAAGCAATCAGCAGCCTCTGCAGCACCAGTTTGATCCCTGGCCAGCCAGGGAGCAACCCACATGGCACAGCAGTCCTCTCCTGTCTTGCGCACTGCTCCCCTCGGCAGTGTATTTCAGTCAGTCTGCTTCTTCTGTTCCTCACTCTGTCTCTGGTGAATGCTCTCACCCCCTCCCCCACATCTCTGGCCTGTACCCCAGTTCTTGTTTGCATAAATAAATAAATCTTTTAAAAAAAGAAAAGAAATGACTAGATAAGCAAAAGTTATTCAATTTATCTAACATAAAAAAAAAAACAATAATAGAATTTTTTTCCAAAACTTTTAAAGATCATGCTTTAGGCTTTTGAAGTAGAGAGAAGCAGCTTCTCTATGTTATAGGTAGTAATCTCAAAGGGCAAATATGATCAGGCCACTTCCTTATCTAAAACCCTTTAAGAGCTTCCCATTGCTCCTAGAATAAAGAGCAAGATCAGAGAACAGCCTACATTACCCTCTATGGTGTCATGCCTATCTCTCCCTGAACCTTATGTCCTAATATCTGCTCTATATCAACATAAGCTTCCTTTTCGCACTCAGTGTCCCTCATCCCTTCTAATCCCAACCTTGAATGTGTGATCCATTTGCCTAGAACATTCCTTCACTTCATCCAACTCCCCTTGCTTCTTCCTACGTCTTAGCTCAATCTTCAATTCTTAAGGCAAATTTCCTTGGCCTCCCTGAAATAGAGAGCTCTCCCAATTAAAGAGTCTTTGAGAAACATAGATGTCTCTTTCCTGGCACATGTCACAGTTTTAATTTTATGTTTATTTGGGTAGTTACTTAATATCTTTCTACTTTCCTAGACTGTGAACTCTCATCCATCACCTTCCAATCTCTTTGTGTTTGCTATTGTAGCCTGAGTATCTGGACAATAAGAGATGCTCAAAAAATATTTACTGAAAGAAGCAAACTGCTCCAATTCATCTTAGTCTCTCCTAAAAATAGCAAGACCTAAAGCCTCACCCATGTACATATGATTTGTCAAGGCAAATAGGTGCGGGGCATTCACATTTCTAAATATAGTCCAATGATAGGGTTGAATAGGGTGAAATTATTGTCCCTGACATGTCATCATTAGACCATGTCATCTCCAATTTTATTCTTAGGTGTTTGCATTTCTTGACTCCCAGGTGAGATGTTGTTTATCCCTCCTAAATTTCCTCTTGTTAAACTAAGCCCATAATTTCAACCTTTTCAAGATCCTTCTGAATCTTGATGTCAAATTCCATGTTTCCTCTAGCTTCATACCACCTACAATTAGTTCTCTTCTAAATTACTGATGAAGACTCTATAATTACAATGATGGCTATGAAAATATCTATCATTTCTTGAGCCCTTACTTAACAGCGCCAGATCCCCTGACAACTGATATGCATGTGACTCCTATCATCTTCATAACAACATTTGGAGGTATTTTCATTCCAATATTTGGAGGTGGTAAATCCGTGTCTCAAAGGATCAGCTAATTTGTCTGACATCTCATAAACATAAGTGAAATGACTTGAACTAGGGCATCTCTCTGTCCCCTAAGCCTTTTCACATGACTATAGTGGTTTTCAACCTTTCCTTAGTTATAAAGTCTATTGTTTCATTTAAAACTTACACAGAAGCCTGTAATACAGCTGCAATAAGAATGGACCAATGCCTAACACAGCTTCAAAATCATTGCAGCACAATGCACTGATTGTAAACCAAGGAGGTCTAAGTCACAGGCCTGAGTGAACTATGAACTTCTCTTAGATTGACATATAATGATCAGTCGCTTATAGTAGAATATGCTCAAATGTTCTGGAACATTTTAGAATGGTCTAGGAAACACTGTAGCAAGGAGATTGTTCTATTCTGTGCTGTCCAATAGAATAGTCATTGGCCAATGCATACTGAACACTAGAAATGTGGCTAGTGTAACTGAACAACTAACATTTTTAATTAGTTTACATTTAATTGTAAATAGTCAAACAAATTATGAGTTGGCATCATTATGCCAGTTTCTTACCAAAAACATAGTAGAACTGTGAAGAAACATGGAAGAAACTTAAACACATATCAGTCAGTGGAAGAAGCCAATATGAAAAGAACTTACTAGTGTACAATTCCAGCCCTATGACATTCTAGAAAAGGAAAAACTATGGAGAGAGTAAAGAGATCAGTGGTTGCCAGGAGTTGGTTTGGGAGAAAGATGAATAGGCTGAGATGAATAAGCTGAATTTTTAGAAAATACTAGGTTTGATGCCATAATAATGAAAACTGGGGACTTTGGGTGATTATGGTAAGTCAGTATAGGTTCACCAAGTGTAACAAATGTACCATCCTGGTGAGAGATGTTAATGGAGTCACTATATATGAGGGGGTATATGGGAAATCTCTGTACATTCCTCCTAAATTTGCTACAAATCTAAACTGCTCTAAAAATAAACTCTTTTAAAAACACATAGATTAGGAATAAAAGTGAGATCTCAGGCATCAAAAAAGTCTGGCAGAGAATGCTCACCAATGAGCCATCTGCTTCCCTTCCATCTCCCGGCTTCCCTTGCAGTCTGCTTGGGACCATGTGACTAGCTCTAACCAAACATATTTGACACCATGAAGAAACAAATGTGCCTTTTCTCCCCCTTGTAGGCTGTATGTTCCAGGCATGGAAATCAAAAGTTGCAAGAAGGCACAACCACTGAAAGAGGTATGTTAAGCCCCTGAAATTTCAGGATTAATTGTTACAATAGCATTGTATTACTGGGGCTGACTAATAAATAGTAACAAAGAGAGCACTTAGAATTCTCTGCAAAATAAGAGCAACAATGGAGCAGGATTCAGAAAGGTGGGGAACCAAGGACAATACACCAAGGTGAGTCATAAATAAATTCTATTAGCAGTAAATTCTATGAACATTGACTTTTGTGCCTTACCCTGGTGGAGAGAGGAGGCTTTTTTTTTTTTTAACAATAATTGTCCTCCAGATTCACAATAGCAGATAATTAGGAATAGTAATCTCCATTCTGTTATCATATAGTTTGCTTCTAGAGAAGTTTTCCCACCCCAGCCACCATCTTACTTCTTCCTTGGAAAACAGGCGTAAGCCAATTATGTTATATAAGTGAAGATTATAAAAGTACATTAGCAATGATTCCCTTGTCAGCCTCACATCCCTGGAGCTGTCACATGGCAATTGTTTAATGGGATAGATAAGGACCTTTGGTATTGAGGGTAATGTAGGAAATAGAGATTTATGGCTGCCGTTTAAAAGACAGTACTCCCTTTTACTAGAGGTAATTCCTGACTGTGATGACTGTAAAATCCCACCAGCCCTCTGTTCCTCCCAGCTAAAAGAGTCAGTGGACAGTTGGGCACCATTAGCTAAGACCCAGTGCATCATTTGTTTAAGCAAAGCATTTGTTCGATAAATAGCTACAGAGAATGACTTTCCTCCCAGTTTTGCAAGCCATTTAGGAGTTCCTGTCCAGGGGTGTCTAGAACATAGTACAACTTAGGTACTGGACTATGCAATCTCCTTGCCCTTGGAGGATACAAGAAAATGTGAGACAATCGATGTCTTTCCCAATTTCATGACCTGGTGAGCAAAACCTTCAGGATAATACTCTACAGCAGTGTTGGGAGTGAAGCTGGGGAGAGACAGTCCAGCATGAATCCTGACTACTACTAGCGCTGTACCTATGGATAGTTATTCTCTCTGTGCAGTGTAGTGGACGCAGTAAAGGTGCTGCATAAATCTCCTTGGATTCCTTTAATTGATTCAGTGTGTCTATCTCCCCTACTTGGACAGGCCTGTTTTCTTTCATCCAGGGACTTCTTGAACTACTTGACTCCAATAGTGAAGAGGAGACCGGGAGGTTCAATACCTAGGATAGCTACAGTCCTGGTGCTTGAGTACAAAAGTCCAGTTACCTTGAGTCCATGCAGGACAAACTCTGCCATGTGATCCACTTTAGAGCCTCAGCACGACTCAGGCTGATGCAGAAATCTAACCCCGTGTGGCTATTTCCTTGTCCTACTCTATTTCTCCCACTCTTTTACCAGATAACCCGTTGAATACTTTCTTGCAATACACTTTTAATTTTAGAGTAGTTTTTTTATTAACAGAAAATTTACTCAGCTAGAACAATGCATTATACTTCCCATATACCCCATAGATTATTTGCCAATTATTAACATCTTCCATTAGCATGATATACTTAGGACAATCACTGAATCAATGTTGATACATCATTATTAAGTAAAGCCTATTTTTTTAATCAGATTTACTTAGTTTTTAATCTAATTTCCTTTTTCTCTTCCAGGATCCCACCTTATATTTAGCCATGATGTCTGGGATACTCTGGGCTTTTAGTTTCCCAGACTTTCAGCAGTTTGGGGGAGTACTATCAGCAGTTTGAAGAAAGCCCCTCAATTGGAATTTGTCTGATGTTTTTCTTGTGATTAGAATTATGGCTCTGGAAGAGAAAGATCGTAGAAGTAAAATGCTATTCTCATAACCTTATACCTATGGTGCATGTTATCAACATGAGTTAGCATTATTGTTTCTCACCTGGCTGAGGTCACATTTGTCAGGATTCCCCACTATAAGTTACTCTCCCCTCCACTCCATGCTGTAATCTTTGGGAGAAAGTCATTATGTGCAGCCCACACCTATGGAGTGGAAGTTATTTCCACCTTCTTAAGAGTGGACTCTATATCAAGCACACTCATCTCTCATTTGCTACCTGGCTGCAAGCTGCTCACAGCTGCCCCCCCTTTCCAAAATACTGCCTTAGCAAGGAGAACTGCCTTGCCTAGCAGATGCACCATTCCTCAGGGGCATCCAACAGTCAATAGCTGACTGAGATGACTGTGATATTATTAGCTGGCCAATCCCATTGCTTCAAATAGGAAGACAACCTCACTCCAAGGCACTAGATTTTACTTGAGGAAGTGTCCTTACTCAGCATTTTCCCTTAATCTATTACCCTTTCCCTCCCAAGTTTTTTCTTAAGAGCAATCCCTCAGTAAATTACAGGTGCTTGAGTCCCTCATCAGACTTGACCTCCAGGAAATCAAATCTTAGGCAGCTGGCAACCAGGAGGAGTTCTGGGGAAAATGAGAGTCTGGTGTTGAATTATTTGCTGGCTGGTGGACACCGAAGATTAGAGGTCTGTGGAGCACCAATTGTCCTGATGTGTAGGCACAATGCAATTGCAAAGACCTTTACCTGGAATGAACAGAAACAGGCTACAGGGAGCAAGGATGTACTAGCTTATGCCACATCTCTGATTTTGAGAGGTCTGAGGTTGGAGATGGGGATTTATTATAAGGTCTGTGGAATGGAGCAGTTCTTGCCGAAAACAACATTGATTGATGCTATGAGAACAAAAAAATGACAGAGAGAAAATGAATTTTCAAATCCCAGGAAAAAAGTAACCTGGAATGTAAGTGCAGGAATTCCTGGGATTCCCATCCTTTGTCTTGATGCTTTAGGAAGCTATATCACCTAAGAGGCTTTCCCCAAACAACCCTCTGGCTTAAATATCTCTGATATCAAAATGTCTAGCTACTCAGCCAAACATATAAAAACATAAAATCAGTCACACAGGTTATTCAGCCTCATGGATCTAAGCAAAGAAGAGATAGAGGATTGAGACATAACAATGTGCAGCTTTTGTCACTGGGCTTACAGCTTTCCCAATTCAATTAATTGGAATCTCACAGAAAAGCAAATGCTATAAAATAAAAGACTCAAACATCTGGGACCCCCAACCACAATCCAGTGGAAACACTAATAGGATACAGTCACAGCTTGTGGATGGAAATTTTAAGAGCCTTTATTTCTAAGAACCATGGCTCAGAGGGAGTACGGCTTCTGTTTACAGCTAGTGCACAAGGCAGGTTTGGATGGTGGTTTTTCTTAGAATGCAATTTACTGAGGCATCTCTAATACAGCCATTCAATCCAGAAATATTAACTGAGTGCATCTTTGGGGTCAGTCATGTGTTAGGTCAGCAGAGTGGACACACATAGCTTACAGAACTTAGGGTCTAACTCTTTCAAAAGCTCGTGACCAAGCAGAAAAGAGTCATGGAGAGAAGGTGATCTTGAAAGGACACATGACCTCCAGTCATAGGACAGAGTTACTCTGAGGCACCCCACTCCTTTCTCTCCTTCCTATGGCTCTCCACTGGTCAATCCAACAAGGAGCCAGCGGGCCAAGGAGCCCCTCTGATGGAGCTCATACAGGTGAGCCACAGGGCACATTGAACAGGAGGCTACAGCAGGGAGTAGGGCGGACCTGGAGAGATGATGGAAGTCACAGTCGTGACCCAGAGCTGATGAATAATTATTACCTTGGCAACCTAACCCCCTCTGACTGGCTCCATACAGCCTACACGATACTCTCATGGCATCACTGTATATTATTTTTCTCTCATTTCCTTCTGAACCAAGTGATCTGCTCTAATCTATGAGACTGGTTTTTGTCTTCCCATGTAGGACATTTTAGTCTTCCGATACAGTTTCTTGATATATAATGCTCACTCCCCTTCTCCTTCTATGTGACCTATTTCTTTGAGCAAATTGCTCCCTTTGAGGACTGTGGAATTCCTAAAAGATCATATTTAGCCTTCTGCTATGAAAATATTGATGAAGATAAAACCTGTAAATCCCAATTTGACTGCCAATTTGTGTTCAGAGCCACTTTCAAATGAGAACTCATGAGATTGTTGAAGAAAAGGCAATCTGAAAATGGTAAATATATGCCTAAGGGATAATGATATATGATAGGAATTGTTACTATTAAATGCTCACTCAGTATCACCAAGGAGAAGAGTTTTATAGTAAAGGACGACCTTGAAAGCAATGCATCCTAACTTTGAGGAGGTCGATGATAATATGCCATCAGGAATGCAAATGATATTAACAAAACTAGTAACATTAATACAAATCATTTTTCAAGTGCCCTACATTATACTCACACAGCCCTTTAAAAATATTAATTTCATTTAATAGTCTATTGACATTATTAAAATTAATTTTATACACATCTCATTTAATACTCAAATTGATGCTATTATTGCTGGATTTTATTTTATACATTTTATCTCCTGAACACTTAAATTGATGCTGTTGTTCCAGCAATTTTATACAGATTATTGTATACACTGTATGCATATAATCTCACTTAATACTCAAATAGGTATTGATTCAGCATTCTTATACATATAATTTTATGGATATGTACACGCTTATCCCATTTAATACTGAAACTGGAATTAACATTTGGTTTTATATTTACAGGTTACTATGAGGCTTGTAAGCAGCACAGCAAATGCAGAGATTCAGGCTTGTCTGGCCCCAGTGCTCTTCTGCCACCACAAATAAAGTTCCTCCCCCAGCTGTCACAGCTGATGTGCTGAGGTCCTTGCTGCAAGCCATGCGGCATTGTGCAAACTGTTTTTACATGCACATTTGTGCATTTAATCTTCACAATACCCTACAAGGTGGATTCTATTTTCAATCTCTGCTTTGCAGAGCTCAAAAATGGCACCCAGACAAGTTACAGTAATTAAGGGAGACTTGTACTATCCAGACATCTGTTGGGAATTTAATTTGGCTAAAGATAGAGGGTTTGGCAAGTTGCTGTGTTGGGACTGTTTCATCCGTTCAGTGTCAATGAAGCAATGCGGTGACCTGTGACTGAGGGCTCGGCCTGGGTTAAGGAGGAAAAATGAGTTAGTGATGATGGGATGGCAGAAGGCCACCACAAAGTGATTGTTTTCCTGAGATTCTTAATCATATGAAAAGAGGAAAACCAGCACTGGCAGGTACAAACCCTGCATTCTTGGAAATAAAATGTTGTTTTTAAAACTCAGGGTATCAGAGTTCTGAAGTCGTAACAGAAAGTGACTCATCTACTTGAGAAACAACTACTACAAAGATAAAAAGCATAGCTGTCTACTTGATGCAGAGAAAGCACAAGTGTGAAGAACTGTAGGCCAAATAGATGAATTAAACAGATGGACAATTCTAAAGAAAGATTGTAAAGATGATATCCCAAATGCCCCAAAGAAGAAAAGAGGTAAAACCAGCAAGGTGGCTCTCTGGTCCTTTTGCCTAGGGATGAGGTCTTTTTTTGTTTGTTTGTTTGTTTGTTTTTTGTTTATACATGCACTGGGTACAGTCAGAAGCGCGGGAGGGTGAGAGAATTCACCAGAGCCAGAGAGGGGAGCAGAGCAGGCAGAAGGACCGAAGTACACTGCTGAGGGGAGCAGCGGGCAGCAGGAGAGGTCTGCGCGCCATGTGGGACCCTCCTCCGGTGGCCAGGGAGCAGCTGGGGATCGAACCGGCACCGCAGAAGCCGCGGGCAGCTTCGCAACCCAGCGCTCAACCGCTGCGCCACCAGGGAGGCCTGGGATGAGGTCTTAAATGTTCAATCACAGAGGCAGAGCCTGTCATCAGAGACAGAGACAAGACATCCACTCACTTGGGGGACTATTTGGGGAAGAAGAAAACCTAGAATGAATACAGGCAGCAGTCAAAGAAAGGAAACCAGGCACACAGAGGAAGTACACTTTCTGGGAAAGACTTCTGAGAAAGGAACTAATTCATTGACCTTGTTTTTTATACATTCTGGGGTCTGGAGTCTGATGAAGCGTAGTTTGAATCCTGCTTGTGCCATAAATGAACTTAGTGGCCCTGGCAGTCCCTTCTTCGAGATATTCAAATTGCTAACTTCCTTGTTTCTTCTAGGATTGGTTTATACCATCACCTTTTTTAAAAAATATCTTATTTTGTATAATTCTTACATCATTTTTCATTTTTGCACAATGCATGCATTTTCATTTTGGTTATATTCCCCATACAACCATCACCTTCTTAAGGAAGTCCCCGATCACTGTATTTAAATTCCCTTCCCTTCTCTCCTTCCTCTTAACCCAGCACCTTCAATCTCCCTATCTCTGCTCTACCCTTACTTTTTCCGTGAGACTTCTCTTCTAAAGTCTTAAACAAGTTTCATATTGTGTATAGTGTGTTATTTATTATGTGTCCCACCCCTTCGAATACACTACTAGGGAAAGGTGTTTGTTGATTTTATCCAAAGATGTAGCTTAAGTACTAAGTGCCTAGAATAGAACTTGGCACACTGTAGTGCTTTATAGATACTTGTTAATTGAATGGATAAAGTCCTCTAATCTCAATCTCTCTCTCTGTCTCTCCCTCTCTCTCTGTAAAATTGGGACAATGTTCATTGCAATAAGTGAGATGATTCACACCAAAAAAATTTAACATGGTGGAATACATATTTGTAGGCAAATATAGTTTTATTACACCCATTTTTTACATTAAATTTTCTAATTTGATCCTCATATTAACTCTAAAAAATAGTATCTTGCTGATAAGGAAAATGTAATCCATAGAAGTAAAGTCAGTTGTTAGCTTGATCTGGTATCACAAGGGCTTCATTTGTGGGGTTGGTGTAAAAAGAAGTCCATAGGAGAGGCACAGGAACTCACTCCACATTCTTTTTTCATTCCCCATTTTGTTAAAACCTTTTCCAGCAAAGGATGGTTAGCCCCAGACTCACCACCACAAGGATAGAATTCCAAAAACAGTGATCACATACATGTTCTGTGAATATTTCATTTCCTAATGTGTTGACCACTAGAAATCACACTGGGTTCACTGGAAAGTATTTGTGATACGTAATTGCATTTCCTTCCTTGATAACATTACTTTGACCACAGAGGAAAATTAGAGGCACAGCACCATGTATCTTGATTTCAACAGAGCATGCAACAAGACCCCTTGAGACCCAATGCACAAGATGGTAAAATGTGGGTTTTTCAGAACTTCATCCCTATACTAAGAAAAATAAAAGGAAAAATAAACAGTTGGGACTACCTCAAATTAAAGGTTTCACATGGTGAAAAAAAATGTATTAGCAGGTTAAGAAGACATCCCACTTCATGGCAGAAGATAGTCATCAGACAATTAACAAGGGGTGAATATTTAGTACCTTAACAATAAAAACAAAAGCAACACAATTAATAAATGGGCAAAAGATCTGAACAGACAATTTTCCAAAGAGAATATATAGAAGGCCTATAAATACATGAATAATTGTTCATCAGCACTTTTAATAGGGCAGATGCAGGTCAAAACCATGATAAGATATCTCACACCAATGAGAATGTCTTACATTAAAACAACAATTCCAACAATAAGTGCTGGAGAGGATGTGGAGAAAGAGGAATCCCAATACATTGTTGATGGGAATATAAATTGATGCAACATATTTGGAAAGTAGTCTGGACTTATCTTAAATAACTAAAAACTGAAATACCTATGATCCAGCAATCCCACTTTTGGGTATCTATCTGAAGAACACAAAATCATCAACTCGAAAAATTATATGCTACACAATGTTTACTGTGGGATTATTTACAATAGCTAGTTTTTGGAAGCAACCAAAGTGTCCAATGCTAGAGGACTAGATCAAGAAGAAGTGGTATATCCACACAATGGAATACTATTCAGCTATAAGGAAAGATGAAATGTTATAATTTGTTACAGCAAATGGAAGGGACTTGAAAAGAATCATGTAAAGTGAAGTGAATCAGAAAGATAAAAGACAAAAATTGGACAATTTCACGTATATCTATATTATTTTGTAACAGTAATATTTAATTTTATTTTCTCTATTCTCTTTCACAATAAAACAGGCAACAGAGAGCTCGTTCCTGCATCGCCATTTTGCAGCAGGGACCTTTCTTGCTGGAGACTGTGTGAACCAGCAGAAGGCTCATCAAGGAGACAGAGGTAAGCTGGGAGGCTTGCCCATGCTGGGCGCCTTCTAGCCTGCAGTTCCAGCCCAGAGGGGAGCAGCACCCACCGCTGGGGCAGACCGGGCGTGCAGGGGAGCGCGTCGCCGGCACCGGCATTTTGCAGCAGGGACCCTTCTTGCTGGAGACTGTGTGAACCCAGCAGAAGGCTCACCGAGGAGACAGAGGTTAAGCTGGGAGGCTTGCCCACACCGGGCACCTTCTAGCCTGCAGTTCCAGCCCAGAGGGGAGCAGCACCCACCGCTGGGGCAGACGGGGCGTGCAGGGGAGCGCATCCCCGGCTCTGGCATTTTGCAGCAGGGACCCTTCTTGCTGGAGACTGTGTGAACCCAGCAGAAGGCTCACCGAGGAGACAGAGCAGGGACCTGTCTTTGCTGGAGACTTGTGAACCCAGCAGAAGTTCCCCAGAGGAGCCAGTGGTGAGCTGGGAAGGTCGCCCAAGATGCCGGCCAGTACCAGCAACCCAGTGTCACAAGGAATACGGCAAATTAGAAAACAGGCAGTAGGGAGTAGAAAAACAACATGCAACCCAGCAACTCCTCAGCAAAATAGCACACCACAAAAAGAAAACCATCTACCAGATTGCAACGACAGTAACTTGGAAGAACTTCTGAGCCTTCCAGATAGAGAATTTAAAATTGCTGTGATTAAAAAACTGACAGAAGTCATAAAGGAAAACAATGATAAGGGGAAAATAATTAATGACCAGAAGAATGAAATTGAGTCCCTAAAGAGGGAAGTAAAAGAAATGTAGGAGATCAAAGAATTAATGGAGACACTAAAGAACTCTGGGAAAAGCAGTGAAAGCAGAATAGATGAAATGGAAGAACGAATAAGTACTCTTGAAGACACAGAAATAAAAAGAACTAAAACAGAAAAGGAAGGAGAAGTACGAAGGAAAAAGACCGAAGAAAGACTTCGGGAACTATCTGACTCCATGAGGAAAGGAAATATAAGAGTTATAGGAATCCCAGAAGGAGAGGAGAGAGATGTAGGAACAGAGAAAATATTCATGGATATAATTGAAGAGAACTTCCCAAACGCTAAGAAGGATCTGAAAATTGATATACAAGAAGCAAGAAGAACACCAAACTTCCATGACGAAAGGAAAAATACAGCAAGACACATAATAGTAAAGCTCCCAAGAATCCAAGACAAGGAAAAAAAAATAATGAAACTAACAAGAGGGAAGAAACAGATAACATTCAAAGGGAAACCAATCAGACTGACATCAGACTTCTCTGAAGAAACACTACGGGCAAGGAGAGAGTGGAGGGACATAGTCAACAGACTCCAAGAAAACAGATGCCAACCAAGAATACTCTATCCCGCAAAGCTCTCCTTCCTCTTTGAAGAAAGAATATGGACCTTCCCAGACAAACAGAAACTCCGGAATTTCATTGCGACTAAACCCCCACTCCAAAAAATACTACAAGGAGTCCTAAAGCCAGAACCTCAGAGGGACGAATAACAACAAAAGAAGGCCAAAGAAAGTTATTAAAAGAATAAATAAATAAAATCAAAGGAAAGACAAACACAATGGCAAATACAGATGCTAACATATCAATACTAACTCTAAATGTAAATGGACTAAACTCTCCAATAAAAAGACACAGAGTTGCAGGCTGGATTAAGAAACAAAACCCAACCTTTTGCTGTCTCCAGGAAACACATTTAGCTGCAAAAGATAAAAATAGACTCAAAGTTAAAGGATGGAAAACAATTCTACAAGCAAATGGACCAAAAAAGAAGGCAGGAACAGCTATACTCATATCAGATAAAACAGATTTCAAACTTAAAAAGATAAAAACAGACCCCAGTGGTCATTACATTATGATCAAGGGGACAATACTTCAAGAAGAAATAACACTCATTAACATATATTCACCAAACGAAGGAGCACCAAAATATATCAGACAACTATTGGCATCTCTGAAAACAGACATCAGAGAAAACACATACGTAGTGGGAGACTTCAACACACCACTATCAACAATGGATAGATCAACAAGACAAAAAATAAGTAAAGACACTAAAGCTCTAAATAAGGATCTAGAGTGCTTAGGCTTAACAGACATATATAGAACACTAAACCCAAAAAAATCTGAGTATACATTTTTCTCAAGCGCACACGGATCATTCTCTAGGATCGATCATATACTGGGGCACAAGACAAACATCAACAGATACACCAAGATTGAAATCATACCAACCATCTTTTCTGACCATGAAGGCATCAAACTAGAAATAAACCATAAAGAGAAGGCAAGGTATTCTCCTACCTCGTGGAGATTGAAACCCACACTACTGGAAGTCCACTGGACTAACGAGGAGATAAAAGAAGAAATTAAAAAATTCTTTGAATTGAATGACAAGGAGGACACCAATTTCCTAAATGTATGGGATGCAGCAAAAGCAGTAATAAGAGGAAAATATATAGCAATAGATGCTCACATCAAGAAACAAGAAAGAACTCAAAGAAACAACCTAATCTCGAAACTCAAAGATCTAGAAAAAGAACAACAAAAAAGCCCCAAAACCAGTAGAAGAAAAGAAATAATAAAAACCAAAGCAGAAATAAATGAAATCGAAACTAAAAAAACAATCCAAAAGATCAATGAAACCAAGAGCTGGTTCTTCGAAAAAATAAATAAAATAGATAAACCCCTTGCCAGGCTCACAAGGGCAAAAAGGGAGAAAGCACAAATAAATAGGATAATAAATGAAAGAGGAGAAATCACAACGGACACAGCAGAAATCAAAAGAATTATTAATAACTACTATGAACAGTTATATGGAAACAAGTTTAACAATCTAGAGGAGATGGACAAATTCCTACAACTCTACAATCACCCAAAGCTAGATAAAGAAGAAATAGAACACCTAAACAGACCAATTACAAGCAGCAAAATTGAAATGGTAATCAAAAACCTCCCCAAAAACAAAAGCCCAGGACCTGATGGTTTTACAAATGAATTCTACCAAACATTCAGAGACGAATTGGTACCTATCCTTCACAAACTCTTCCAAAAAATTGAGAAGGAAGGTATAATACCTAACACGTTCTACGAAGCCAACATTACACTAATACCAAAACCGAACAAGGAAAACACAAAAAAAGAAAACTATAGGCCAATCTCCCTAATGAACACTGATGCAAAAATCCTCAATAAAATTTTAGCTATCAGAATCCAACAGTGTATCCATAAGGTAATTCACCACGACCAAGTAGGATTCATTCCAGGGACACAAGGATGGTTTAACATCCGAAAATCAATCAACGTTATCCAACACATCAACAAAAAGAAATATAAAAACCATATGATAATATCAATAGATGCTGAGAAAGCTTTCAACAAAGTGCAACACCCATTCATGATAAAAGCCCTTGAAATTCTTGGGATACAAGGAACGTACCTCAACATCATAAAGGCCATATATGACAAGCCAACAGCCAGTATCATTCTCAATGGTGAAAAGCTGAAAGCAATTCCATTAAGATCTGGAACAAGACAAGGATGTCCACTCTTACCACTGCTTTTCAATATAATACTGGAAGTCCTAGCCAGAGCAATAAGACAAGAGAAAGACATCCAAGGAATCCAAATAGGAAAAGAAGAAGTCAAACTATCACTCTTTGCAGATGATATGATAATATACATAGAGAACCCCAAAAACTCCACAGAAAAACTAATTCAACTCATCAATCAGTTCAGTAAAGTGGCAGGATACAAAATCAACACGCAAAAGTCAGTAGCCTTCCTATATACAAACAATAAATCTGAAGAAGAAGAAATCAAAAAAAACATCCCTTTTCTTATTGAAACAAAAAAAATCAAATATTTGGGAATAAATCTAACAAAAGAGGTAAAGGACCTATACAAAGAAAACTATAAAACACTGTTAAAAGAAATAGAAGAAGACACAAAGAAATGGAAAGACATCCCCTGCTCATGGATTGGGAGAATAAACATTATTAAAATGGCCATCCTACCAAAAGCAATATACAGATTCAATGCTATTCCAATCAAAATTTCAATGTCATTCTTCAAAGAAATAGAACAATTATTGATGAAATTCATATGGAATCACAAAAAACCCCAAATAGCCAAAGCTCTCCTGAAAAAAAAAGAAGGGAATGGAGGCATCACACTCCCAGACTTCAAACTCTACTACCAAGCCACAATCATCAAAACTGCATGGTATTGGAACAAGAACAGACATACAGACCAATGGAATCGAATAGAAAATCCAGAAATAAACCCACAGATTTATGGTCAACTAATCTTTGACAAAGGAGCAAAGACTATGCATTGGAGCAAAGAAAGTTTGTTCAATAAATGGTGCTGGGAAAACTGGGTCGCTACATGCAAAAGAATGAAGCTTGACCACTACCTCACACCATATACAAAAATCAACTCAAAATGGATTAAAGAACTAGACATAGGACCTGAAACCATAAAATACATAGAAGGAAATATAGGCGAAACACTACGTGATTTGCATATCAAAGACATCTTTACAGACACATCACCCAAAGCAGTGATAGTGAAGGCAAAGATCAACAGCTGGGACTACATCAAATTAAAGAGCTTCTGCACAGCAAAAGAGACAATAACAAAAACAAAGAGAAACCCCACCAACTGGGAGAAAATTTTTGCACACAACACTAATGATAAAGGACTGATCACAAAAATCTGCAAAGAGCTGATGAGACTCAACAACAACAAAGAAAATAATCCAGTCAAAAAATGGACAGAGGAACTAAAAAGAAACTTCTCTGAAGAGGAAATGCGAATGGCCAACAGGCATATGAAAAAATGTTCAAGATCACTTGCAATCAGGGAAATGCAAATCAAAACTACCATGAGATACCATCTTACACCAGTGAGAATGGCACATATTAAAAAAACTAGCAACAACAAATGTTGGCGAGGGTGTGGAGAAAAAGGAACTCTTCTGCACTGTTGGTGGGAGTGCAAACTGGTCCAACCACTATGGAGAGCTGTGTGGAGATTTCTGTACCTACTAAACATAGAGCTTCCACAGGATCCAGCAATTCCACTCCTAGGTATTTACCCAAAGAACACAGAAACATCAATTCCAAAGAACACCTGCACCCCTATGTTTATAGCAGCACTGTTTACAATAGCTAAGCTTTGGAAACAGCCCAAATGCCCAAAAATAGATGACTGGATCAAGAAGATGTGGTACATATATACCATGGAATATTACTCAGCATTCAAAAAAGATAAACACATGCAATTTGCAGCAACATGGATGACGCTGGAAGGGATCATGCTCAGTGAAATAAGCCAAAAAGAAAAAGAAAAATACCGGATGGTCTCACTCATAGCAGGGATCTAGAAAACTTAAATAAGGGACCAGGAAAATGAATAACTATAAGAAAGTGAAAATCAAAATCAACAAAAACTATGAACCAGAGACACTTTTTGGGGGGTGGGGGGTGGGAGGGGAGGGATTGGGGTCAGAATGGGGGGATTGCAATTGTATGGGGAATATAAAAATAATATTTATTAATTAAAAAAAAAAATAAAACAGGCAACAGAAACAATGCCTTGTATTTTGACCAGATGAACTGGAAAAACAAAATAATTATAAACTGTAGTACATTGACAACTGAACTGAGGTTTCTGAGGTTTAAAGGGAGATGGGAAGGTGGGAGAAAGAGTCAAGGAGTAAAAGGATGGTGGTGGGGGAAAAAACGAAATGTGGGTTTGTTTGTGTTATCACCTAGAGGGAAGATCAGCAAACTTTTTTCTGAAAAGGGCCAGATACAATGAGAGTTTGACTACATTTATGAGAGATACGAAGCTAGGAGAAAAGGATGGATGACCAAATTCAGATTTAAAGTTAGGCAAAGATGCTAGAACTATCAGCCCAAATTAATGTGGCATAAGTAAATGCATAAAAATATACTATTTTTTGATTACCAAAACATCAACAGCAAAACCAAGCTATGTTCTACCAACACAATAAAGGGAAAAGTGGGTTTGACAGTAATGGCTCAAAAATATTTGAGGTCAACCACATTCTTCCCTCAATATTTATTTCTCATTCATTTACATGTTTAGTTTTCAATACTGAGCCCCAACTATGTACTCAGTTCTATGCATAGTCCTGGAGTGATTTTGATGATAAATAAAATATTCTCAGTCCCTAAGGACACACAATATAATGTCTTGAATAAGACAGCTCTCTTTATTCATTCATTCATCCTTTTTTTTGTTCCTCAGCAACGGAATATTGAAGCCAGCAATGTGGCAGAGCCATATCAGGGTGTAGGGATGACAAAGACAATTAGATTTAGTGTTTGCCTTTGAGGAACTCTGAATATAATCTGGAGACACATGATATGTAAACAGATCAATTTTCAATACAGTGTGGTATAGCTGTTTCAGAAATGTGAATCACAATGCTGCAAGAACTGAGAACAAAATAGCTAATTCACTCTAGAGCATTCCAGGAAACCCTAACGTTTGAGCTGTTTCTAGAAAGTGGATTAGAAGTTTTGCTGTCAGATGTAGATATAAACTAATGTCTGAAGAACTTTTGTTCCTGGTTACAACCAAAAATATGTGTGCTTTGCTTAATATCTCATTTATTAAAGTTATTTATTAAATCACAAACACATCTTTTAAAACAACTCTTTTGATAATGTAAATATTGCTTACAATTTCACTAACCTCCTTTAAAGAAATTTAGCAGTAATTACAAATGTAGTCTCTTAATTGAATTTTCTGAAGAAGTATTTCCTGATCAAGTTTAAACAGATGCAGTATATTTGGAGCTGAAATGACATAGTGGAGGGATGGGAGGGACATGTGATTAGGGAATCAGTCCAGGTAAGGAGAGCCAGCCCAGAGCGGTATGTTATCAAGCCAACTACTTCTGTGGGTGAGTCTAACTTAATCTTATAAGGAAATTCTGGAAATGATATAAAGCCATGCCTTGAAATTAATCTGGCCAAGGAAGGGGTGAGGGAATTGAAATGTCTCTACCCCTACACTTGTCATTCATTGGATAGGGGCTGTCTCAGAATGGGAACTGGATGGCTGATTCATGCCAAGGCATTTTCAGTCTGCCCTGTGCATATGTGCAGGTGGATTCTGGAAGCCCGCAGGCAGCCTGCTGGAAAAGATGCAATGCATGCAGACTATCAGGAACTGGCCTAGAGTGCATGGAAATGGGGCTCTGAAGGCACATGGGTAGAATACCAACAACTGCTGCTACATGCACTATGCATGAGTCTTGAAAATTTCAGACACTTTCAAGAGCAGACAGTACAAACTGACATATAATGCCTACAAATGTACTAAACTTATTCTAAAACAGTGACACCAATCATTCCATCCCTTGCTTCATTATATTTGTCCTTGTACTTCTTTCTAGGGTTATTGCTATGCAGCTTTTCTTTCTTCGAGGATTTTCACTGTTACATGTTGACAGCTTCCTTATTGCAATATTTATACCACACTCAAGGTAAAAGTATAACTTACCAGATAAGCTAAAGTTAAAGATCCCCTAAGGTACTGCAAGCCTGGTCAAGGAAAGTAAAGCCCACTCAATACATCTTCAACATAAAACTTTCTAGATCCACCCTTTCACATAGGTTTGACTTTTTGACAAATTGGAAATCATTGTTCTTTGAATGTCTTATTTGGCTAGCACTACACTTCTTTGTCTCTTCTGCTATTACTGAAATTTATCAGTCATGTCTGTTGGCATTATTAAAATGTATAAATTTCTGTTTCTATTTTATTATAATCTCCATAGCTCTCTGTAAGTTTCCTCTCCAAGGAGAGGAAATTGCTTAATTGAATCTATATACTTAGCACACCTCTTGAAGGCACTCGGTTAACTGGTCATTTTGGAACACTGGGTTGAATCTTCCTCTACTTGGCCATTATGCATGACCATCTGCTAATCTGTCCTGCCTGTACTATGAACACAATCTAGTTTGTTATTATTGTAATTCCTAGACTTATGCATACCTGTCTGTTTTATTATTCATTAATTGCCTGAATAGAAGCAAATACAGATTTCTATTTCACACAAATACTTGATTGAAGAATGTCAAAATAGTTTTCTTTTTTAATTTTTATTTTTTTTATTTTTTACATCATTGTTCATTTTTAAACAATATATGCTTCCTCCCACCCCCTCAGGTGTAGTCCCCATAGAGTTTCCTTCCCCAAGGCACCCGTGCACCATCACCACAGTCCCCTGTGCTCCTCCCTCCCTCTCTCTGATCCCTCTCCCTCCTCCTCCCCTGCAGGATGTCTCTGATTTATAATTATCTGTTTTTGCTTTGTTGTGTTTTGTACTGTTATTATTTTTTTACACTGATGTCTTATTTGGTTCCCCTATATTCCTGCTATAAGTGAAACCATACAATACTTTTCTTTTTCCAAGAATGTCAAAATATTTGTTTAAATGGGAAATGGCATAGCTCTGTGATAAGAGTAGAGATTCAGGAGCCAAATGATCTCGGTTCAAATTTGGGGTCCTCCACTCCCACTCCCCAGTTGTGTGAACTTGGAGAGTTCACTTAGCCTCTTCTGGATTTCCATACCCTCATTTATAAAATAAGATGAAAAGAATTTACTTGGCTATTGGGATATTACAGGATATTGTGGCACACAGCATGGTGCCTGACATATAGTAAGCCCTGGGTTAGAATTTGCTACTATTATTGCTGCTGCTGCTGCTGCTGTTGTTATTATTATTATTATTATAATGTACCAAATCTCTCCCATTTATTAAAATCAACTGAAGCACTGAGTGCTTCATATTTACATTTTATATAAAAAAC
Source organism: Talpa occidentalis (assembly GCF_014898055.3). NCBI lineage: Eukaryota > Metazoa > Chordata > Mammalia > Eulipotyphla > Talpidae > Talpa > Talpa occidentalis. The sequence continues at coordinate 18,806,027 of NW_023601754.1, read as the reverse complement.
TTTTATATAAAAACTATCTTGTATACTTTATTGAGTAACACCATTAACTAATAGCCTATCACAGACATGTTTGCCAAATTAACTATAATTATTAATACATTTTCCACATTGCTGATGCCCAAATTGCTACCACTTGGCTGGCAGGAGTTCTTGCAAGCTGGTTTCTTTGCCTGTTTAGTGCATTCCCAGTGATTCTGAAGCAAACTTATATTCTGGCAACAAGAGGGCATTCCAAATCCTGTTTTTTCTATCCCCAAGAGCATGGAATAAGCAGATTGGCAATTTTTGTGCACTTAATGACTGAATTCTAGGCACTGGGGTGGTACCCGGCAAAAGCGCGTCAGTCACTGCTCTTGGTGAGCTATTTTTAGCAATGACATAACTGTTACACTAAAATCACAAGTCCACACTTACCTCTCTCAATATAATAAATTTATGGGATCCCACTTTTCAGTGTGAGGTTTCTTGATTACTAAGATTTTATTTTATCTTGTGAGCAGAAAGGAGGATGGAGAGGGAGGATGCGGAAGGTAAAGAGAGCATTATGTGGGAAGACAGAGTAGGAAAGGGCACGTCCCAAGTAGAGCATCATGCAATGGGGGAGACTGGTGAGAAATCTATTGCTGTGTGATCCCCAAGAGCTGCTCTCTTGTGCCTCCCTAGCCAAGGTGAATCCCCTTGCACCACTTTGATAATACCATGCAGCTTTCCTTACACTAGTTTTATTGTACAATTTTACATTTATCTGTGTGATTCAGATGTCTGGGCCTTCAATTAGACTAAAAGCTCTAGAGGGCAGAGGTGTAGTAGTTAGGGAAAATAACTAATTCACTTCATCCAATAGAAGTTTTGTGTTTGTTTGTTTGTTTTTTTTAAATCTCATTCAGGTCAAATTAGTAAGAGACTTGGAAGACAGCCTGCACAGTAATTCAGAAAACCAGTGTCCTTCCATTACATGGGTCTACCAACTCTTAGGACTTCAGTGTCCTTCTCTGGTTCTGCTGCATTTGAGCAGCAGTTGAACAGAAAGGGAGGATGGAGGATCATACATGATAAGTTTTAATAGGCTAGCCCTGGTAGTAGTGTTCATTATTTCAACCTAGTCTATGTACCTGGAAGCATACAGTGTGGCTTTTTGACTGGCTTACTTCATTTAGTATAGTATTTAGTGTAATATTTCCTCATGGTCTACCTAAACTATACCTACAACAAGACGTTCTTCTTTTTTAAATCCGAATAAGATTCTATTATATATAATGTATATGCTATCTATTTACTAATGAACAGTTGGCTTGCTTCTTAGAATATGCCTGAAATTACTGAAATGTACTGTTAAACATGGCTAAGATGCTGTCATTTTAAGTAACATAACTGGGTAGGTTCAACAGCCGGCCCTGCAGTGATGGAAACTGAGGTGGAATGACCTCCTGGACTGACAGGGAATAGAGACCTGGACTATCATTTTTGCTCCCCCTTCAAGGCAATAAAAGTTTTAAAAGGGGGCCTCCCTGGTGGTATAGGGGTTAAAGTCTCAGCGCGATCAAGCTATCACCAGCCACTGTGGCATGTTCGATCCCCTGCCAGGTACAGCTCCTAGCTCACCTACAGCTCCCCTCAGCTGTGTATTTCAGTAGATCTTGCCTGTTCTTCTCCCCACCCTGTCTGGTGAATCCTCTCACCCCCTGCACATGTATTGGCCTATATCCAAATTCTTGTATGTATAAATAAATCTTTAAAAAAAAGTTTTAAAAGGTTTCTTCCAAGATGCCCAAAGTCCTTACATGTCTGATCATCCTTACATGTCTGTCCTTTCACGGAGGTCTGCCACATGGGCTACCATGCACCTGGATCTACAATGTCAGTGCCCCAAAATGCTGATATGCCAACTCTCCCAGAATTTCTAAGAGCTACATCTCTAAATAGCCTATCTTCTCCCCCAGAACTTTTCCCATTTGTTAATATGAATATAGCTTGCTAGGTTCTGGCTCTGAGATCAAATAGATCTAGGTTTGCAAACTGACTTCTGCACTGACAATCTGTGTGTGCTTCAGGGAGTTAATTAATTTGCTTGTGCCTCAGTTTCCTTGGAAGTGAAACAAGGCTAATGCAAGTTCTCTCTTGGGTAACTTTCCTCAGATTGTCTCTACATCTGTACCATGTTCTCTGCTTAGGAGATAAACCTATATATGGACTATACCCGTGGTTTTCAACTGGTATGAGTTTACCCCCTCAAGAGTAATTTGGAAATATGGAGACATTTTGGGCATTGGCATTGAGGGAGCTACTATTGAAATCTATTGAGTAGAGGTCAGTGATACTATTAAACATCATCCAATGCACAGGATGATTCCTCATAACAAAGAATTGTCCAACTCCAAGGGTCATAATGCAAAGATTGAGAAATCCTAGATGACAGCAACAGGTCCTTTGCCCCTCTGGTTTCTGGTGGGCCTAACCAATGCTAAGTCCTAGCAGGAATCAGGAGAGGGATGTTAGTCTGCTCATTCCATTCTCCTTCCACTCTAAGGGATTGCCTTAGGCTGGCCGTTGCCTTCCAACATAGCACCTGCTCCACTCAAGACAGATCCTTTCGGGATCTGGCAGCTGCTGCCTATGTTCATCATTTTGGCCCAAGGCTGGTAACAGCCCTGCTAATCTAGCCCCAGGCACCACACTTCATATTGAGGTTTCTTTTTAAGCAGTCCCCCTTCAAATAAACCCTTCTCAAATTAACCTAATTTGATCATATCGTCTAATTCCTTTGGAGATTCTGGGTGATAGCAGTAACAACGTCTTAAAGCTGCCATCAGGTTTCAGGAAGATAATAGACAGGCATAGCATAGTGAGAGACCCATAGTGAATGTTCGGTAGATCATATCCTTCTTATGGTTGCACATGGGCACGGCTGTGACCCTGGGTGCTTCTGACACATGACTCTTCCTTCACAAGAGCCACCTGAAAATGTTACCCCTTTTAATTTGCAGCATTCTGGATCTTAAGAATACAAAAAAAAAATTAACAGCTATGCTTCAGTGTCTAGAGAGAATCATTCTGATGCAGAGTTCAAACATGGCACTAAAATATTCTGTGAGTTGGAAAGCATTTGTAGAAATTCCTGGCCTGCCTTTCCTCACAGAATGTAAGATATTATTTGTGTCCCTGTCACATAAATTTGGAAGTATGGTCCATGTTGTCTTTTCTCTCTCTCTCTCTCTCTCTCATTCTCTCTCTCTCTCTCTCTCTCTCTCTCTCTCTCTCTCTCTCTCTCTCTCTCTCTCTCTCTCGCTCTCTCACTCTCTAGCTTTCCTGACTCAGTAGTAACATTAGATGTAACCAATTTTTATCCCTGGTGGCAGGGGAAGAAAGGTTAGTCTACCTTCTCTGCAGATACAGTTGGGCAAGATTCAAACAAGGTAAAAGAGAGCCTCGGGGTGGGCAGTATCAACACGGGGGAACACCAGACCAGAGTCCAGCCACACAGAACGTTTGAAGACATGTGGGAAGCCCTTTCATTTATTAACTTAATAATACATACTGACATTTGAGAGTTGACATCTAACTCTTAAGTCTATTCCATGCCATCACTTCAGTATATACAATAATAATTAGAGCTAGTATTCACATTCTCATCTACTGTTACATTCAGATCTTTCCCTATGGGTCCATTGTATAGATGAGGGAACTAGGTGCAGAGTGGAAATGCCTTGCCCAAGGTGCCTAGTGGTGAGCTAGGACTCCTGCACGCAGAGATGAGAGTCAGACCAACCTGAGCATTGGGAAGCTGCTTGACCTTGCTGGCTCCCTGTCCTTTGTAACACCAGGACCATGGTACCCTCCTCATTTCCTCAATTTCTAGTCCATGACTGATGCTAGGGACTGGCAGGATGTTCTTAAGGAGTAAGGAACTCTGAGTCTGGCATCCCTGAGTCCCATTACTGCTCTGCCTCCAGTTATGTTCCTTGGGAAAGTCACTTCACCTGCCTGAGCTCAGTTTCCTCACCTGCAAATTGGAGGATAATAATGTCTGCCTTATGGGGATATGATAAGAACCCCATGACAAATCCACCCAAAGTGGATGTGGCATAGCAGTGCCCAAAGGGCAACCATGAGAAGATGATCTACCGAACATTTATAACATGTCTTTCACTGTGCCAAGCTCGTCTATTGTCTCAATGGAACCTGATAACCACTCCAAATTGGGGTTCAAGAACAAAGCATCACAATCTTTATTTCTAACTTATTTAATTCACTTCAAAATATAAAAGGGAATTAGGCTTTACTCATATTTAATGTGTGTGCTTAATATCATATTTGCTCTATCTGTCATCTCTTTTCTTTCTTCTGCAATAGCTGGTATCACCCCTATGTTCATTCATTTGCTTTTAGCACATTGTCTCGTGTGGCAGTGCATGTACACCAAGTTAAGTGAATTTACAGATTATAAAAACTAGTTTTGAAGCAGTCAAACTCAAAAAGTGGACACATGGCTTTGAAAACATTCCTGCTATAAATGTTAAAAAGTGCTAACAAGGTGAGTAAATTAATGAGCAACCAGAAAAAAACAGAGATTATCTTCTACTTCTGTTTGAGTTTTTCATGGGCAACTCCCCTATCCATGGTAAAGAAAATGATGATATAATCTAGCCTGACAAAACATTGTCCCCATCCATTCAAATGAAATTATCATATGGTAGTTTGGAATATGGATTTACAAGCACTATCATTAATGACATTTTTTTCTATATGTCTAATGTATATCTGGAGATATTAACTGATGATAGCAGAAAGTACCATGATTAGCTGACATTAAATATTATTTATTCCAGTTTAATTTCATCTGTTTAGAATTTCTTGTTTTGTGTATGTGTTGTAAGGTACTCAAAAAGCACCATTTGACAGCATGTTAGTAACTAATCAAATGTAATTATATTGGTGATATGTGTTTAAAAGCATTTTTGTTGGGAGGGGTGTACAATTTTAAAAGAAGAAATGCTCATCATCACTTATCATCAAACAAATGTAAATCAAAATCACAGTGAGATACCATCTCACGCCTGTGAGAATGGCCCATATCAAAAAGACCAGAAACGACTGTTGCAAGGACATAGGGGAAAAGGAGCCTTCACACACTGTTGGTGGGAATGTAAACTGGTCCAGCTCCTATGGAAAACAGTTTAGAAGTTCCTAAAAGTATTTAAAATAGATCTATATGATCCAGTAATTTCAAGTCAAGGTATCTATGGAAAGATCACAAAAAATACTAATTTGAAGGCATCTATGCACTCCTATCTTCATTGTAGTACTAGTAACAATACCCAAGTTATGGAAACAACCTTAGTGCCCACGGACAGAAGACTAGATTAGAAAGTTGGTGGATGTACACAATGGAATAGTAGTATAAAAGAAAAGGGAGGGCCTCCCTGTGTGCACAAGTGCTAAAGCCTCAGCTCTATCAAGCTATCACCAGCCACTGTGGCCTGAGTTTGATCCCCGGCCAGGGAGTTAACCCACATAGTGCAGCAGACCTCTCCTGTCTCGCCCGCTGCTTCCCTCAGCCATGTATCTCAGTAGATCTGCTTGTTCTATTCCCCACTCTGTCTCTGGTGAATCCTCTCACCCCCGACACTTTTGGCCTACACTCCAGTTCTTCTATGCATAAATAAATAAAATAAAATCTTCTTAAAAAAATGAACTCTTGCCATCTGCAAAAATATGGATGGAACTGGACGGGATAATGGTAAGTGAAATAAGTCAGAAGGAGAAAGACAAATGCTGAATAGTTTTACTTATGTGGAACATAGAGAAACAAAACAAAGAGTCAGACAAAACTAAACCAATAACAAACTTGAGAAATCTGACTGTGGGATTGAGGCTACAAGACAGTGAAGGGGAAGGGACAGAACAAAGCGGGGGTCTGCCAATGGACTATGGTGAAGGAATGTGGGTATTTCAGTGGCGGATGTGGTGTGGTGATGTGCATCTGAGGAGGTGTGATCCTATGCCTCTGAGTTACATACAATATTGACTTTATAAGTCAATATTACCTCAATAAAAATAAATAAAGCAAGGACTCCCCATGGCGCAGCGGTTGAGCGCTGGATTGCGAAGCTGCCCGCAGCCTCTGCAGCGCTGGTTCGATCCCCGGCTGCTCCCCGGCCACCAGAGGAGTGTCCTACATGGCGCGCAGACCTCTCCTGCTGCCCGCTGCTCCCCTCAGCAGTGTGCTTTGGTCCTTCTGCCTGCTCTGCTCCCCACTCTGGCTCTGGTGAATTCTCTCACCCTCCCGCGCTTCTGACTGTACCCAGTGCTTGCATAAATAAATAAATAAATAAATCTTAAAAAAAAAGCTTTAAAATAAAATAATAAATAAATAAATAAATAAATAAAGCAAATAAAGCAAATAAGCAAGGATGGAGACCCCTGAGCTAATGTATTCTATGAAGTGATTAGTTCAAAATCTTTCAGGCAGTAGGCACTCAGTTAAAAGCAACTGTTACTTTCAATTTTCCCATTTATGGAGCACTTACAGCATACAATTACTTTTTCACAGGTCTTAAATTTGTTATGGAAAATATCAAATACCCCAAATGTAGAGAGAACAGTAGCATGAACCCATATGGCCCTTTATCCAGCTTTAACAATCATCATTTTGCCAATCTTGTTTAATCTTCTCCCCATCTTTTTTCTCAATTGTAGAAGAGTAAATTCCACATCATTTCACTCGATAAGGACTTTTTGTTTAACCACCTTACCATTATCATACCCAAACAATCATCAGTAGGTCCCTTAATATCATCTGCTCTGATATTATTATCTCTTTTAAAAATTTAAACATGATTATATCCCTCCTGAAGTGTCCTGTCTCCTTCTTGACTGTGTCCAAACTCTGCAGAGGCCAGAATACACAGCTCTTGCTCCCCTAGCTCTTGGCAAACCACTCTCAGTACAGACACTCTTCACTTCTCTTGGAGGTCCCTCCCCACTGATTGTCCTCGCACATGCTGTTCCATCCGGTTGGACCATTCCTCCCTCTCTCTCCCCTGTCTACCTCCTTTCTAGCCTTTGGTCTTAGCTCTCAGGTCATTTCTGCTTAAATATGACTCTAGCTGCCTGCTTTGCTCTTCTACTAAATAATCCACATGTCTCCAAGCACTCATCACAGAGTTCAGGTTTGTTCCTGGCCTCATGCCTGTTTCCTTCAGTGATTAGGAGGAACTGAGTCTGTTTCATTCACAAGCTTCATCCTGGAGTTGAACTCAATGCTAGACAGAAAGTGGAGGCTAGCACATATCACAGAGAGACTGAAAGGAGGAAATGAAGCCATGATCTCCCCTGCCTGCTTTCCATTCCTATCTTCTCTTCCTATCTTTACTGTCTTCTCCTTCAACTTTCAAGGTCTTCCTCTTCCCTCTAAGGTCATTATCTGTCTTTCCTTATCACATCCTACCTGTCTTTCAACTTCAAATAAGGTGTGTGACTTCCTCTGGGAAGCCCAGACTGCTTCTCTGCTCACTCTGTACTCACTTCCATCACCTAGGCTGATGTATCACTCATGTCTCTCATCCTCACCATGCTCTGTGCTCCTTGCAAACCATGATTGTTAAGTTTATGTGTCAACTTGATTGCATTAAGGGATGCTGGTCAAACATTATTTCTAGATGTGCCTGTGGAGGTGTTTCCAGAAGAGATTATCATTTGAATCAACAGACTGATTAACGAGGTTCCACCCTCACCAATGCAGGTGAGGGCATCATCCAGTCTGTTGAGGGCATCATCCAGTCTGTTGAGGGCATTATCCAGTCCATTGGCTTGATATATCAAAAGATATAGGAGGAGGTGGGCCTCCCGGATGGCGCAGCGGTTGAGCGCTGGGTTGCGAAGCTGCCCGCGGCCTCTGCGGAGCCGGTTCGATCCCCGGCTGCTCCCCGGCCACCGGAGGAGGGTCCCACATGGCGCGCAGACCTCTCCTGCCGCCCGCTGCTCCCCTCAGCAGTGTACTTCGGTCCTTCTGCCTGCTCTGCTCCCCGCTCTGGCTCTGGCTCTGGTGAATTCTCTCACCCTCCCGCGCTCCTGACTGTACCCTGTGCTTGTATAAATAAATAAATAAATCTTAAAAAAAAAAAAAAAAAAAAAAAAGATATAGGAGGCATGTACTTGCTCTCTGCTTCAGCTGGAACATACATCTTCTCTAACCTTTGAACAACAATGCTCCAGGTCCCAGCCTTTGGGTTTTGACTGAAACTACATCACTCGCTTTCCTGGATCTTCAGCTTGCAGATGGCAAATCTCTTCATATACACATCTGTAGTGGCAGGATGGGCACAGGGCAGGTATTCTATGATTTGGCAGACCGGGTAAAGGAGGAGTTCTGGAGCTCTCGGTGGCTTTTCTCAGACCTTTATTGAGCTTTTTACATGTAGTGCAGCAACCAGGTACATGTAGTGTAGCAACCAGGTACCAGGCAGGCAGGAGTGCTGGGGGGCCAGGAGGCCGGAAGGCCTCCAAGCCCCTGGAAAGTCTTCCCTCTGGTCTTCTTGGGTATTCTTTCTCCCCTTCTATTTCCTGCCTCTTTCTCCTGCCTCTGCTTCTCTTGGCCAGTATCTCAATACTACAGCCATGGCCCAGAGAAGCAAACAACACAACTATAAAATGTAACAAAATGCAGGTGCCCCATCAGGCAGGGCAATCCTAATGGCAGAGAGCAGAAAGGCCTGAAAATCATTTACCCTACAACATCCTATAACTCCAGCATAGTAGTTGTCTTTTTTCTCCAGAACCCTGTCTAACACAAGAATAGAGAGCCTGCCCTGTTCATCTTTGCAGTCCTACAACACAATGTTTGGAACATCTCCATGTAGGTTTCAGAAATAGATAAATATATCCACCAGGAGTAAGAAGGTGAAAAGGTGAAGGGTCAGAAAACTTGAACAAGTGATAAACTGTATGTTATTGGGTTCTAAGGAGATAACAGAATGTCATACCAAGAGGGTTTGAATCAGTTGATGAGAACTAAGACTCTGAGCAAGTGAGAGGTTTCCAGTTAAGGAGATGCCAGTGCAACCTCAGGGTGATGGCAACATTAAGTCAATCTAGAATAATCAGAATATAAGCTCTATAAGAACTTATATAGGCAAGAGAATTATGTCTGTACCATTTACTGCTGTGTCTATATAGTAGGTACTCATTAAAGATTTCTTCAATGAACAAATGAATAAATAAATGAAATACAAGGATAGTTGAAGCAAAGGTGTAGCTGTGAACTGAATATGAGACAGGTAAGTCGCTATTCTCTACCCCACTGAATCATCTCAAAGACCCAAACCCACCAACTCTTTGAAGAGCAATACCATGCATATCACATCTGTTTTTGTCTAATGCCCAGAAGAGCCTGGCACCTGATGGTTCTCAACAAATCATTGCGGAACAAATGATTTTTTCTGCAAAATGGAGACTGATTTTACTTAGCCTGAAATAAATTAAAATTTTCAACATTCTTCATGTCCTCAGTAAAAATTCTATAGTAGCTCAAACTCCTGGGTTGTTTTTAGCCTTGTTTTAAGAGTATTGGAGTAATTCCAACTTATCAATCAAGGTCAGATTTGTCATTGGAGCATCTGCCTGCTGACATGAGTGTTTGCATTTTGTTGAGCTTTCTATTTTTACTAGCCTGACATACTACCACATGCCAGGCTGGCTCTATATCATAATACCATTGTGAATGGGCCACCAGAGAGAAGAAGAGCTTCTGAAGACACACAGATTTGGTGAATTTTTCATTAGACAAAGAATTCTTCAAAGTGGGATTGGTAAGTCTTTATTATACAAATATGAAGTTGGGATGTCCTACAAGAGGGTGTATAAAGATGGCAATCCCCAGATTCTTTATGGATTAAAATTCCATTTTTAGATGTTTAATGAAACACATTTTAACAACTGGCCTCTTCCAAGAATCCAACATTAGAAATGCTATTTTCACAAATCCCAAGTCATGAAGACTTTTTCATTTTAACTGCTTAATTTGCTAAAATGACTGGTTGGCCATAAGGAACTAAGGCACCACTCATCCATACCCCCAGGCATGTTCTTTTTAATAGCTGGAGCACCAGGGTCAAGCAATTTGCTTGGCTGTGAGCTGGTCTGGGTACATATGGCAGCTGGCTACTTTTACCAGTTGTATAACATTTTAGATTAATTACTTCAGTCTTGGTTTGGATGGTTTCTCATCCATAAGTATAAAAACAGTGATTATGTAGACCCACTATGTTATCCTTATAGTAGGGATGTCTTTGAAGGGCATGGCCATGTCTGACACATAGTAGGTGATAATTTCATTTGTGGAGTGACAGACACTAATAGAGAATCTATGAATGTAACTTTAAAGTCCCTGCTCTTGAGTAATTCTAGTCCAACAGTGATTCTAGCTCCCTGTGGTCCCAAGGTGCAGCCAGGGTGGGCACCAGGAGTCTAGGGCAAAACAGTGCCATGCATGGAAAGTCTATTGCTATGTTCTTGGTGAAATGTGAGGAAGCTGTGAGTTGTCCTATTACTGAAACCCATCTGGATACTGCCTCTGCCCTGTGGCTACAGCAAACCCAACAGAGGGTCTGCCCTGACTGTTCCTCCCCATCACAGTGGACGCTCATAGCAGTACAACACCTGAGCAGAGGGGGGAACTCTGCAGCCACATGCCAGGCAGCCCCATGCCAGGCAGCCCCCATGGTGAGGGGCAAAAACAGAGAAGGAAACCAGTGAAGTCAATCCAGTTTCTTACCTGAACTGTAAGATCTGTAAGATGTTGTCTCCATGTTTGACACCTGATGACTAGCTGCACAGTGCCCTTTTTGTGCCTCTGTTTGCATGATGGGGCCATGTGCTCCTGCCAGGAACGTGGAAGAGTCAGTCTCTAATTGAGCTCGCTTTTCTCCCTCTGCTGGCATGCCTCCCACTGCAGCTCTTTGACAGGCATTAGGCATTTAATTGGGCATGCCACTATTCATTGTGCCCAGGGCTTAAGCAGGGCTACAGGCTCTAGTTTCTTTACTCTGCAAACTGAGTGTGCACCATCTCCTGTCCCGCCGGTCTCATGAATCATAGTTGACTATATTCACATAATTATGTCATGTTTCAGGCTTGAGAGGGTGATATCCTTGCAAGTTCAGGAAGAAGGGAAAATATTTAGTTTGTACCAAATGAAGAATACAATTTGTTGTGCACTTCCTTTATGTATCCATTGGTGGCAGATGGTAAGAGGCAAACACACTAATAAAGTTATAAGGAAATATAAGGGTTAGGGAGACTGGCTTCCTCTGAGGCTCCGGCAGGCTCCAAACAGATTGTCTGAACACCTGCAGACGTTCAAACACCCTCTTACTCTCAAGAGTCTCCTTCAACAAGATCGTCTTAATTCAAGGAAAGGTGTGGTGTTTAGACTGGAGAGACTATGTGATAAACAAGCTCCACTCACATGCCAGCACACATCAACTGGGGCTGCTTGGAGCACTGCGTTAAGATGGATTCTGAGGCTGCACTTGGGCTTAGCGGGAATGAGGGCTGATCAGCTCAATGTTTGCCTCAAGCAGGGCACCCAGCAACTAAAACACCTGTGCACATGTCTTACATTTCTGCTAGTGAAAAGAGCCATAATTGAAGAACTAAAGAACTGTGGTATTGAGGAAGTCATTAACCTTCATCAGCCTCAGTTTCCTGATCTGTAAGATTTAACTGGTAATAGTATTTCCCATTTAGGAACATGGTAAAGACCAAATCCAGGGTAAGTGATAAAACTGCTTTGGGAAACTTAAGTATCTACAAATATGAGGTAGTGCAATCATAAAAATATCTACACTCAGATAAATTTGTGTGTGTGTGAGTGTGTGGTTGTGTTTGCTTTTCTAATCCTCTAGGCAGGGTTTTCGGGTACTGTTGACACTTAGCATTGGACTGTTCTTTGTGCTGAGGGCTGCCCTGTCCATTGCAGTGTATTTAGCAGCATCCCAAGCCTCTGAATACTAGCATTCCCTCCAAACCATCAACATATCATCAGAAATGTTGCAGACATTGCCAAATGTCTGGCAAGGCCAAAGTTGCCCCTCAATTAAGAACCTCTGGTGTAGGACAGTAGATTTTTCCTTTGGCTACCCTTTAGACTCACTTGGGGGACATTTTAAAACTATGGCAAAGTCAGGTTCCAAGCCCCAATCAAAAGATTTTATGTGTGGGGCACTGACTCTACCCCCAGGTAACTCCAAACATTCCCAAGTGGAAAAACTTTCACAGTTGTATGGAATCCTTTCTGGGAGAACAACTTTCTATACTCCACAGGTTCCATGGTGATTGGCCATGTGAGGAAAGGCCTAGGGTCCCCACAGAGGGAATTGGGCAGGTTACCCTGCTCACTCAATCTGAAATTTCCTTCCTCCATTCAGTCACAAAAATTCTGTATTATAATGGGCATATGAACAATTTATCCTTTAAGAAACAAATGAGGGAATGGAACGGGATGAAGAAGATAATTAAAAGTGATGTATATCCATGCACATCCATCTCAAAGCAACTTTTCAAAGACAATGAAAACCCTAAGATCCCTTTGATGAAATGGAACTAGACAGAAACATAGCAAGTAACATATGACTGGGTACAAATGGTAAAATTAAAGGCAAACATTGTTGATGAGCTCACTAGAGCCTGAAGAATTGAAGCACAATATTAGCCTTGGTAGAAAATAACTTCATTGAAATATGTCCTTCCTGTTACATGGCTTTCCTGAGGCTCTGAAAGCATTCTGTCTCTCACAGCGTCTAGTTCTCTGTCACCAGGCATATTCAATAGAATGAACAGAGAAGAGAGTTTGGGGATGAAAGTGAAGGATAATTGAAGTCTTGCCTTGATCTATTGTTACAACTGAATAGGCAGAGAGACAAATATCCGGTCCCTGTGTAGACCCTCACAGAAGCCTTCCAGCTCCTGGGGCTGGTACAACAGCCAGTCAATCAGCATATACTTATTGAGCACCCACCATAAATAAGTCACTGTGCTAAGCTCTCAGGGGATACCAAGATGGATAAGACACAGATCCTGCCTTCTAGGCGTTTGTAGTCTAGTTAGGGACCTATAAAAACATAATCAATAATACTGAATGGTCTGAGTTTAACTCTAAATGAATAGCTCCAAAGTGAGATACAAAGCTGGGGGCGTTCAGGTGAAAATAAGTGAATGTTGGACACAGAGGCCTGGCAATTGAATTGATCCCCAGGAATCTCATCCTATGAACTGACATACAGGAGAGCTGTCGGTCCTCTGAATGCCAGAGGGACCCTCCTGGTGGAGGGTCAGGTAAAAGCATGGTATGATGGCCACCCCCTCCTCAGACTTAAAACTAGCTGTGAACCTGCATAAGAGAACCGGTTTCAGACATGTAAAAGGAGTGAGACAGACTCACTTGGGGGAGCTGTTAAAACTAGCAGAACCTGCCTTTACTTTTCTCTGTCCAGTGAATATCAGCCTCATGAAGCAAGGATTGTGCTCTGATTTGTTCACTGTTATTACCATTTTGTTGGGCAAAGGATATGTGTAAATATTTGTTTGATGTCTACCCAACTAAGCCAAAATTCTCTTGCACCTACATTTTGTTACCATAAATTTTTAAAAAAGAAGAAAGTGAAAAAAATTTTGTACCCCAAATTATTAAATGACTGCTTTAGATTCAACTCCTCATTTCAGTCCACTAAGATCTTTGAAACCCAGTGGCTCCTCCTGCTCTCCATGTTACCTTCCTGTATTACAGGAGGATGCAGAATGTGCATCCAGCTGGCATCTTTACAGCTACCTCACACTCATTTAAATAATGGGGCAAACTTTAAAGATGGGGAGATAATCATAAAAAGCTCAGGGAAAGTATGTAAATAGAAAACTCTACAAATGCATAAGAGGCTGGAAGAACAAAGATAATCAAGAGCATTATTAACATGCCCCAGGTGTGCAGGCACTGGGAGCTTGGGGGAAGTGGTGTGAGCTCCTGCCTGCAGGGGCGGGGAGCAGCCCTCACTGCTGTTCCCTATTTTTCTATTTAAAACCTGATCTCACTCTTGAGCTCAGGAGAAGCCTGGCAAGTTGAGAGCTCCAATACATTCCAGAAGGGAGAAAACTAGATATTAGGCATGTGCTCAATGAACAAATGAATGAATGAATTTCAAGTTTCTTCAAATTCACATTTTTATCATCAGTGCTCCTGTCTTTCTAGTTCATTTCCTACTCTCATCAGCCAAGTTGAGTTTGCTGGCCTTCATTGATCATTTACTCAGCACTTTTTGCACAGGATGCCCTGTGCTGAGCATTGGATATAAATGCCCCACCCAGCCATCACCATGACACTAAGCAGTAGGAACATTTCTTCCATCCTTAGGGGCTAAATAATTATCCACTCTCTCTCCCCATGGACTTGTATATTTTTCTAAGTAGATACTTGGACTTTCATCCAAACCTCTCCCTGGAGCTTCTCCATTCCTAGTGAGTTCTACCTAGTTCATGGACAAGCTGCATTCTACCCTGCCTCTGGCAGAAAAATGCTGCCATGACCACTACCCTGGCAGTATGCAATGGACCCCTCTGGGTCCCAAGAACCAGTTCAGCCTTTACAGTATAAGTGTTCTCATTTGTCCTCTTCCATCATTCTCTTCAGATGCTAGAATTTGTTTTATATCTAATAGCATTAACCTAAAATCCTTCTTTTCCCTTAATAGTTTTCCTCTCTTTGTCTGATATGCTTTTCTCTATGGAGACTTAATTCATGATAAAAAAAAATTATTCCCACAATTCATCACATGAGCAATAAAGAAAGAAAACTCTTTGATAATATTGACACAAACTGAAAAGACATTTGATAAATCTTTGCAACCATTCCTAACACATACTCCCAAGTAAGAATCAACAGGAAATGATTAAATGTGATACTTTTAACAGACAGTAATTTACAAACTTTAAAATAGGAAAACATTTCCATTAGAATCAGAAAATGGTAAGGGAATCTACCATTACTAATAAATTAGCTTGTTCTAAGTGGTTCTGTTACAGGGCAGGGAGAGGGGCAGCCCAGACCCCACAAACCTGCCTGCTCTAAATAGGTTCTGCCATCTGCCGCATCAACACAAAACATGTGAGACTTTAATGGGAAGGAACTTTACTACAATTAGGAAACAATAGAGGAAAGGCAAAGAATATAGTTTCTAAATCAAGCGCCCAAAGATACCCTGTCCCCATTGTGGGTAAAAGTCCTCCCAAGCGGGATTGGCCCAGAGCAAGGCCCAAAAGCCTGCCACAAGTCTAAAGCACCTTCCAGTGGGGACCCACAGAAAAGGATCAGAAACAACCAGACAAGTCTGGAAGGAAAAGAGCAAAATCAAAATCAAGACAAAAACCACCACTGTCACCTCCCCACGGGTCTCTCACCCACATCTGTATCAACCTGTCCTCGACCAAAAGACAAGTGTAGGTTCTTCACGTGTCTCTCGGCTCCATGTGCCTCCTCTAGGTCTCCTTCTGAATCTCCATCCTGCCTCCTTCCTTCCTCAGTCTCCTCTGCAGCTTCTTCTCTCTCTGCTCAGCTCCACCCTCCTTTTGGGTAGGGGAGGAAACCTGGAACCTCCCCCTATCCTGGGGACCACCCTGTTACGGTTCCATCAATGCATAAGAATATTACATAATGGACCTGAAACCAGAATCAAAGAGGTAAAAGAGCTCTTCTTCTATGTGTTGATTTTATTGCATATCTAGAACACTCACATAAATTATCTTTTAAAATTCTATAATAAATGATAATATTTGATCATATTTCAAGGATATAAGAACAAGAATATAGATTCTGTACATATTGGTAATAAGTAACTAAAACTGGAAATAATAAAAAAATACACTAGTGAAAAATATTAACAAGAAAGCCAGAGGACTTACATGAATAAAACTATAAAATCTTATTGGATGACATAAAACAGATTTTGAACAAATCGAAAGAGAAACTAAATTCTTCATTAGGGAGATCTAATATCATAAACATGTCAAAATTATACATATAAATATATAAAATTTAATGACACTCCCAGTAAAACATGAAAAGCATTTTTCTTTCTTTTCCCCTGAAGGTAAAATAACCTTCAGTTAATATAGATGAAAAAATGCTCAAGAATACTAAAATTTATATACACACATGTAAAGACTAAAGGAAATGAACCTTGCCATGCACCAAAACATACCACAAAATACTACAAACTTGCAATGCCAAGTAAATCAAGGTAAAATTAGCATAAGAATAGGAAAATCAATCAGAGAAAAAAAGTAGAAGATCCAAAAATAGAGCCCAGAAGATTTTAAAATATGGCAAAAGAAGTATCTCCATTCAAGAGGAATGAATGGCACACTTAGTAAGTGGCTGTCACACAACCATACCAGGCCAGGTAGGTGCATTGCCAGTTCTCACAGACATAAGAGAATTGGGTAGACTTTTCAGTCCTTTAATGCTGAAACAGAGGATCATCTACACAGGCAGACAGAAAAATCAAGAGACTCCAACTCTAAGAGAGGCAGAACAGCAACTCCCCTGCCTACCTGCCTTTACACTTTAAGTGCGGTAACCACGCAATTGATATACTGTTGCAAACTCAAAGCCATTTTTTATTTGCTAGATGTCCTAACAGTGGAAAACATATCAATTCAAGGTATGGGCTCTCTGTTGTGTGGAAGGCGAAAAATAGCCCGATTTTCTTTTTCCTTACAGTGCCCATGCATACTTGATCATTTAATTAAAAGAATGTAGACTTAGACTGTGTAAAAAAAGTAAATGTGCATGGATTTTAACACTTCATATAGAAAAAGTTAAAACAAAAAGAAAGATCACAAGAAAATTTATATCTATTATTGTCTAGAAGTAGAAGATAGTCATCCTGAAACAGTAACCCTGTTTTAAAGGAAAAACAAAGTGTGTTTACGCCAGATAAACCTTAGCTACAAACTATATACTAGATAAGAGTAAACCACAAAGGATTAAACACAGCTAAAGGTAACATTTTATAAGTTAACAGAGAAACCAACTACTTGAAAAAACGTTTGTAATGCAAATGACAGATAACAGGTTAATATCTATGCTATACACAAAGAGCACTTACAAATTGACAAAGAGAAACAATCCCACAGGGAAAAAAAAAAGAACAAAGACTCTGAATAGCAACTCACAGAAGAGCAACCCCAAATTGCCAATAAACATATGAAAAGATATTCAAGCTCACTGGTAGTCAGAGAAATGCAAATTAAAGTAACAACAAGTCATTACTTTACACTCATGTCCCAGGCAAAAATTATAAAGAGAGTTAAGACCTTTAACTTAACAGTGAGGATGATGAAAAAATTCTGTTTTTACAGTGAAAATGTGAATGTTTATGGAATGCCACTATGGATATATCTATTAAAATTTAAAATGCACATATCCTTCAACCCAGAAATCCCTTTCCTACAATTTTGCACTACTCCATTAAAAATGTAAGTACCTGAAAATAGATGTTCAAGGACATTTAGGTGGAGTTGGGGAGAGAGATGGCAGAACAAAGCAGTCCCAAAGAGAAAAGGCTAGACTAAAAACATCAACAACAAATAAGTGTGTAAGACTGAACTCCATTTTTGTAATGTGTATTTGTGAGTGTGTTGGACAATACAAAGGTAGCATTTGACTTAATTCACACAGCTCCATCCCTGACATAGCAATATGTTTAGTTGATTATAGATAAAAACCGAGCACTCAATAGTCTTATATATGTTATACATGTGATTACATTTGCTGTTGATATAAAGAAAAGGGTATGGAAACCAGCACATGTCTCAAGTGGGATAGAATAGGATCATATAGGAAGGGAATACTGGTTAGGGAGGATGATTACCCTTTATGGATGTATCTAGCAGTATGCTTGACTCTCAACTGTTAAGTATTCAGGGATTTTGCAAGATGATTGTGAAACCTAGCCATTGTTATAGATTAAATTAAATAAATTTATGATTATACCAGTAGTATCTGTACAGTAGACACACTATATAATGGGTGTGACTACCCATCTCTTCCCAATGACATGTCTAGTGATAATATATTGGGAGTTTGGGGCCTCCCTGGTGGCACAACCAGTTAAGATGCAACCTATGAAGCTTTCCGCAGCCTCTGTAGCATGAGTTCAATCCCTGGCCAGCCAGGGAACAACCCACATGACACAGCAGACCTCTCCTGACTCGCCCGTTGCTCCCCTCAGCAGTGTACTTCGGTCAGTCTGCCTGTTCTGTTCCTTACTCTGTCTCTGGTGAATCCTCTCACCACCACCCCCACACCTCTGGCCTGTATCCCAGCTCTTGTATGCATAAATAAATAAGTCTTTAAAAAATATATTGGTAGTGTGAAATCAGCCACAGTGGGAGTATTTACACCACAGAAATTGGCAAACACTACAAGCCAAGGGTTGATTTATGGTCTGGATGATTGTCTAGCTTAAGAAAGTTATGGAGAAAATGTTAATAATGTAGATTAAACTTAAAAGCGGATGTGTTGGTTAGCTGTTGTGAATGGCACAAAACATTCAGAAAATATTCTTAAAGTTACCAAAATTATTATCCATTTTCAGCAAATATGTGCCTCACACCATTGATGAATGAGTGAAATTCTACATATGTGCCTTTATTGTTCCCCTTTTGTCATACATAACACTATAGCATTACCATATTTCTTTCTTAATATAAATGAAAATATTAACCAGCATCCATATCAGGCATAGATTTGTTTGTTAACTACACCATACATTGGCTAAGGGTACAACACTTTGGCAAAACCAGTGAAAACTTTTTGTAAAAATTCAACTGGCAATGCACATGGAATTTACAATAAAAAATATTGCAAATTTTATTATTATTTGTAAATTACATGCCATACATCCCTTATATCAGTAACACAGTAGTGTGTGTATGTCTGTATCTGTGTACGTAGGTAGGTATGTAAATATGTATATGCATATTTTCCCCCGGAAATAATTTATAAAACATTTACCAGCATACCACTGATTATATCACTTATCATAATAAGAATGTGCATTTTGAAAAACAAACAAAAGAAAAACGTTAAATAATCAAAGTATACCTCCTCTGAGCAGCCTTTCCTGCTTGCCTCCGTTTCTCCCTGCTCAGTGGTCCCAGTGTCCTTCAGGTACCCCTCTGTCAGTAGCAGTTGTCACAGGGCCTGCAAAGCACCTGGTTCTTATCAGTAGTCCCCCTCCAGACTGCAAGTTCCTTGGTGCAGAGACAGTGTAGAGTCCTGCTGCCTCCCCCAGAGTAGATTCCCAGCACATGAGTGAATTGGTCAGATGGAGAATCAGAATGAGGAAAGAGTACAGGAAAAAAGGCTTGGGCCAGATACTCCAGGGGAAATGTGGAGAGGACTTCTTCACGGTGCTTGCTGTGACCCCAGCTGGTCACCAGCAACTGAACCTCCTAATACTTTTATCAGTAACTGTGCAGCTGAGCTCTCTTTATGGATTAATTTCTTCAACAAAATTCGTAGCTCTTGAGTTACAAATATACACAAGGATGTTTGCACTCTGTTTCTTCTATATTTTTTAACTCATTTTCAGTGTCTAAAAGTTACTCCATAAATGAAGATATAATCTCAGTTCTTGGTAGAAAAAGGTCCTGGTCCTTGGTAAGTTTTTCTTATCTATTGTTGATGGCTAAATTAAATAACACAGTAGGAATGATCATCTTGTCCTGTGAGAATCTGGGCACAGCAGACAATTTGGATAACCATGACAGGGGGCAGAGATAGGCTAAGGAAAATATCTCATAGCAAAAAATTTAATGTCTTCATTTTTCCAATTGAAGACATTTCTTTCAACATGCGGTGCAGTATTGCATGAGAACTTTTGAGTATAGGGTTGTCAGACAGATATAGCCTCAAATGCTAGCCCTAGTGCCAATTAATCACTGATCTTAGGCAGGATAAACCTGAATGGACCACAGCTTCCTTATTCATAGAATGGGGACTATAACAATACTACCATTCTTTTATTTATTTATTTTTTAAAAGATTTTTATTTATTTATCTTACACAAGAACTGCGGTACAGGCCGGATGCATGGGAGGGTGAGAGGATTCACCAGAGACAGAGCGGGGAACAGAACAGGCAGACTGACGAAACACACTGCTGAGGGGAGCAGTGGGTGCGACAGGAGAGGTGTGCTGCACTATGTGAGACCCTCGTCGGCCAGCTGGGATCAAACCAGCGCTGCAGAGGCTGCGAACAGCTCCATAGCGCAGCGCTCAACTGCCTCACCACCAGGGGAGGCCCGAGGCCATTCTTTTATTGTGAGCATTAAATATGGGTTCTGAAATGAAAGCATTTGTGTGCACAAAGACTCGTATACAGATGTTTGTAACAGTTTTATGAATAGCAGCCAAATACTGAAAACAATTCAAATATCCAGTCAATATGAATGGATAAACACATTGTGGTATATTCCTATAATGGAATGCTACGCAGCAACATAAAGGAATAGATTGCTGTTATACATCACAAAATCACATTGCAATGAATCTTAATATTAAGTGAAAGATACCAATCAAAGAAAGAACATGGGCCTCCCTGGTGGCACAAGGGGTTAAGCACCACACTATGAAGCAATCCGCAGCCTCTGCAGCATGAGTTCAATCCCTGGTCCCCAGCCAGCCAGGAAGCAACACACATGGTGCAGCAGACCTCTCCTGTCTCGCCCACTGTTTTCCACTTTGTCTCTGGTGAATCCTCTCACTCGCCACCCCCCCTCATCCCTGGTCTGTACCCCAGCTCTTGTATGCATAAATAAATAAAGCTTTAAAAAAAAGTACATATTGCATGAATTCATTTATATAATGGTTAAAAAATGCAAATTTAGTCACAGGTGCATATATGGGTGCCTGGGATTGCTTAGAGATAGAATGGATGGCTACAGGAAAAGAGAATGAGGGAAAGACTAAGAAGGGAACCAAGAAGACTAGGGCAATGGATGCTCATTTCTTGATCATGGGGATTGTTTCATGGGTATATTGATAGGTCAAGAATTACCAAATTGTACACTTTATATATGCACAATTTATTGAATATCAATTATACCTCAATAAGGCTATTAAGACTATATAAGATATGAAGTGACTAAACAGTCTTTGGTCAAAAAAAGGTAAGTAAATAGTAGCCATTATGGTGAGGAGGAAGATGAAGCTACAAAAGCTGACATCAATGATGATGACTACATTCCTGTTACTATCACTACTGAGAAGTACAGTACTTTTGCTAATATCCTTGCTAATATTCCACTCTGCTCCTCCATGAATCACTTTGCCCTTCAGAGGCCTGGCACAGCTCTCACCCCCACCCCCATCCCTGATAGGCATTGCCTTCTCTGACTGCTGTTACCTCTATACCTCACAAACTCTTACTGTATACTAATTAAAAGACTTGACTTGGGGTTTACACAACTGTGAGTTAAATTTGGTTTCTTACTTCTTAACTTGGTCAAGCCTCAATTTCTGGGCATGGTGATAACAGAGATATTATTGGCATAATTAGAGGAGGTAACACAGGTAGAGCACAAAGGCTCAAAGAACAAGCATCCAGTGCATGGTACCCCATGTCATATGTCTCAGCTCATGCTGGTTGGGTTGTTCAGAGGCTACTCAATAGCACCTCTTCTTTTCCTGTGTTCCAAACAAACTCAGACATTCCCAAACAAGCCTAAATTAGAAAATGTCACTTAAGATGAAAGTAAGCCTGATTCTTAATACTAAACCACAAAATTTCACACATTATCCACATAGTAGTGGTAACATTGCACGCTGGCAGCCTCCCAACAGAAGGGCAGAGACAGGGTTTTCCATGACTGGAAAAGAAAACAGGAACGATGCTTTCTGCAGGCAGCTCACTCCCACAAGAAAAAAGGGGGATTTCTAAGGCAAGAATGTCAAGCATATCATTCATAAATTATATAGCATAAGTCTCTCCTCTCTCACCCTTCAATGGTGTGGAACCAGCCGAGAGGCAGAGAGAGGCCGGGTGTCACAGAGGCCCTACAAATGAAGGGAAACATCAGGATTGGGAAATGAACACTCCTTCTTTAAAATACTATTTTCATCCTTTATGTCCTGAGCTGAAGTACCACTTTTCTAACTACATTGTATTATGGTGTCTGAGCCCACAGAAAAACTCAGTAAGTACTTCTGGCCATAAGTGATGAAATAATCATTTCAGAGGTCATCAACATGGGGCTAAGGACCTCTTCAGTGCAACAGCCCTCTCTAAGTCACCTCTTTTGCATTCCTACAGGATCAGGGAATCTACCACATCTCAGCTCAATTCACTACCTAGACTGCAACCACAAGCCCACATATTATACAGCTGTTGCCTATAGTTTCTAGATCAGGATTAAATAAGACTGTGTCATCTTCCATGTGGAGTTCCTTCAAGTGGCTAAAGAAAGCTCACCCCTAAACCTTCTTTGTCATAATTCACATATACTACACTTTTAATGCCTTCTTATATATCATGTGTTTAAAAGCTTTTACCCTCCTCATTCTCCTTCAGTAGACATACTCCAAGCAGTCAATGACTTTCTTAAAATGTACCACTTAATAAAAAAGATGCAGCTGCACTTAATCAATCAATTGATTAATTAAACCAGTGGATTAATACAGTTAATCAATTATAACTGGTTAACTGATAGTCACTACTGAATAAACTCAAGTGTCCTGAAAGGCATAGCCTGTGTACAGACCACATACCTCCCTGGAAAGGGATCAAGGCTTACTTGCATGTTCTAGGCAGCACCTTGCTCTGTTAGTTTACATTGAGCTTATGGCCAACATAACCTCTAAGGTATTTATTTAGATCAATGGCTGGCAAGTCTGGCTTCTAATTTTCTATTTCCACTACTGATTTGGGGGGACTGGAATTCCACTTCCTTTTCACCCTATTACAATCCATCTTTTTCAAAAAAGGTAGCCAATGTGGGGAGATTAAAAGTACAAATAGCTGTCAGGCAGATGAGGGTACAATTTTTGTGTACAATTCTTTGAGTTTCCGTTTTCTATATAAAATGTTAATAATGATGCCCACATCATGATATTGTTGTGAGAACAAAAGTAGACCATGCATGTAAATGGCTTAGAACAATGCCTAACACAAAGAAGCAAATAAAGTAGTATTAGCTTCCATTATTATTTTGTTGAATCCCTATATACTATTTTTATAATAAATTTTATTTTTATAATCCCCATACAATTGCAACCCTCTTATTTTGACCCCAATCCCTCCCCTCCCGCTCTCTACCCCCCACAGAGTGTGTCTGGTTCATAGGTTTTTGTTTTGATTTTGATTTTGATTTTAATTTTCACTTTCTTATAGTTATTCATTTTCCTAGTCCCTTATGTAAGTTTTCTAGATTCCTGCTATGAGTGAGACCATCCGGTATTTTTCTTTTTCTTTCTGGCTTATTTCGCTGAGCATGAATCCCTATATACTATTATGAGAGGACCTAAATAAGATGTTTGTGACATTAGATGATTTGAGAGAAATTATTTTAATCACTTTTTAATCACCTTAGGAATTATTTCAGAACTGTGTATATAAACCACAAATATTCTGAACTTTTAGTTATTCCAACTTCATTTTAGGAAGATAGTTACACTCCAGTGTACTAGTGGATTGAGAAATTTACATGTTTTAGGGGATAGTCCTTTCAAATGTCAAGGGTCAATCACTTAAGACCAATTTACCTTTGGAAACCTCTATGTTCCATGATGCCTCACAATCACTGTAAGTAATTGTCTGACCAAGCCCTTCATTGGCCTCTGAGGGATTTCCCATGGGACTGCAAAATTGGTGTCCATAGAGAACTAGCTGCCTTTCCTACTACTCTGGTCTTGAATTATCTTATTCACAGTTGTGCTTCTTTTCCCTTCTAATATGAATAAACAAAACAGAACCCAAATAGCAGTTGGATGGATGGGCCATCCCAAATCATGAATCTCTCTCCTCTTTTACTGTACATTTCTAAAGGATTTTTCTTGTTTGGATTTAGCTTGACTTTCAAGCTCCAAAACTTTCTTTTGTAGTACACTGACGTATCAATCAATTATAATTAGCCATTCCTCTGATACCCACACCCATGTTTATGCCACTTTACAGAGCCTTCTCACTCTGGACAGCAGCACATTCTACCTGTTTTTTTTTTTTTTTTTTGTTTGTTTTGTTTTTAACTCTGGGCTCAACCATGTGCTTGCTAATAAGATATTAGCAAACTTAATATAAGCTCTTGTATCTATGCCACCACCACAAGCACATTTCCCAGCTAGCCCTCTGAAATATAAAAGACATCCCAGTCGTGCCAGCCAAGATCAACTAACAGCCGTCCCACCTCCAGACTGGTGAACAAGCCTAGCAAAGACTAGCAGAGACTATTAGCAAACTTGCAGCCAACCCCAGATGCACATGAAAGGCCCCTCCTTCAATCATTTGAGTCCAGCTCGGATTAACTAAACCCTATGGATTTCGAGGCTGAACAAATGTTATTACTGTGATGTTTCATGGTTGTCTATCACTCAGCATTACTGAGGCAATAGATAACTTGTTTGGCCTCTCCAATGAACTATATCTGGAAGACCTGAGAAAGAAAGAGGTAAGGAAGGCTGCTCTCTCTCCACTCCTGTTTGTCATGCCTCAAAACTTAGGCAGTAGAGTAAGCTTGGTGAGTGACACTCAAGGCTCCTTCACACTGGTTGACATCATGGCCAAGAGCCCCTAGGCCCATGAGGAGAGGAAACATGATGATTTCCTTGAATATAAAAATCACCCAATTCCACCAATAGACACAATCACCCACCACAGTCAACACACAGTTTGACACTAAAATGCTCAAAGTGGATGGCGTGTCTATTCTGTCACCCAAAACAATTTTACCATTGTAAGCTTGCTTTTGAAATATGAAATCTTGGGAGAGTTACAACTTTCTCTGCAGCTTGTATTTTTCTCTTTTGCAGAGAGCTATTTTAAATGCCCCCAAACTTGTGTGGGAGTGCCAATCGGCCACATTTAATTGGCCAGACTGTGAGCCTCAGCGATGCAGCACTCTTCAGAAAATTAAACACAGACATGATTGTTACTTTTCTCTGTTATTGTGGCTACAGAATGGCAAACCGATCTGTTGAAACTGAAAAATCCAGCCGCTCAATTGTCTGTCAGGCCTACACAGCTAAACACCCCATAAGCAGATTTTTTCCCTACTTAACCAAGGCATATTTTTTATTGAATATATTGCTTGCTTTGCATTGCGTAGGGCCAAGACTCATGGTCTTCCTAATAATAGACTGCCAGTTCCTTATGAAAAGATTGGTCTTACAAATATCACCCTCCCTCCCTCTCCCTCCCTCCCTCCTCCCCTCCCATCCTCCCTCCATCCCTACCTCCCTCCCTCCCTCAGCCTGGAAGTATTATCACATACTTACTCTGCCAGAAAATTTGTTGCATATTGGGAATTTTAAAAAGTTAAATAACAATTAAATAAGCAACTAGAAAAAAGGATAAGGCAGGAATAGAAGCTAAGTTTCTTACTCTTGAAGCATTGTTTCTCAACTAGGGACCGTTTTACCCTTCTCGATCAGAGGAAAAATGCTAATGTCTGGAGACATTTTTGATAATCATGGCAACTCAGCACCTTACAAAGCATATAGTAACCCTCACAACAAAAGATTGTGGGCCCTAAAATGTTGATAGTGTAAAGATTGAGAAATCCTTCTCTAAAGGAACACATAGTACTATTTCTTTGCAAGCAAAGTTTCTTGTCTAGTCTATTTTGTATCATCATGCTGGATGGATGGATGGATGGATGGATGGATGGATGGATGGATGGATGGATGGATGGTTTGCTGGATAGATGAAAGGCTGGATATAGAGGGATGATGAATGAATAGATGGCTGGATAGCTAGATGGCTGGATGGCTATTGATGAAAGTCACGGCCATAGATGTATATAATGGGCATTGATTGAGTTGCTTGGTCTTCACAAACTTAACAGATGCTTTAAAACTGATGCTTTTCTAAACTAGTTTGTTGACTCCAAGAAATTACATAATCTGGTAATTTTACATGAGTTTCACAGAACATGGTGGACTGTACTTAGGGATGAATCTGGCACTCCAGAAAACCCCACAACTTTGAATCTTAGCCTCCTTTTTAGCACCTCCTTTAAGCCAAATAAGATGCGTTGGACTATTCCTTCAAACCTCCCTGGCTTGAAATGAAGATAATCTGTCTCCTTTTATTTCTTAACCACTGGAAATGAAAGTGAATTTGTCATATGCAACATTCTGAAGATTCACTTGGCCAATTAATCTACTTTGGGTCTGAACTCATCCCTAGTAATGTACAATCTGTTTGAGATGTTAATTTTTAATGGTGTGATTTTGGCTTGTCCTTCAAATGAGTTGAGTAGAAACACTGATTTATTTTTATCTCCATCATCAATGCCAAGGAACAGAATAAATTACTCAAGAACATGTTCTCTTGCCTTCGCATCTCCCCTGTAAGAGATTATGAAGATAAATGCCCAAGGGTCGATCTCCTCTCCAACAGACTAGCGATGTATCCCAGCTGTGAATGGGATACTGGGTTGTTGCTGTGGAAGAAGACATCCCAAGGCCACCAGGACGCTGTCCCTACCTTTTGAGGAGCCACAGAAAGGAAGACTCCATGGTGAGGGTAAGATGCTGATAGCTGGTGTCCAAGACAGAAGCCTCGGTAGGATCCTGAAAATTGTTGACATGTACATGTATCCCAACAAGTCATGTGATCTTTGGGACAGAGACCAGAACTTTCAATCAGTGAGATTTCCTACCCTCCTTAAATTTTGCTCCTGGTTCAAAATGCTTCAAGTAGATTCACATATTGGGGCAATAGCCTAGAAAATTTTCCTCTTAGAGGTTCAGAGAAACTGTGAGTCTTGCTAACACATGTCTAGGTAGCCAGGTTCTGCTGTCCAATTGTCTCCCTGGCCCCTAAGACTGTGTGCTGTACTTAAATACTATAATGTTTGGAAACCTATCAAACAACTGTCATCACATCTGTTATGATGAGCTAGACAGACTCGGCCAAAGTTAGAAGAGGTGAAAAAGAAAGATTCCTTTGTTTGCTCAACAAACACCTACTATGCCAGGCACAAGGCCAGCTGCAGATGACATTAGGAACCAGACATTCACATTCAGTCCTTTCAAGGTGCTTCCAGTCCACTGCAGAGATGGCTGCAGCTTCGTTTTTCTTCTGTACCCCCATTGCCTTTATGTAATTATTTAAAATGTAAAGAGAGATGCAGACCTCTCTGTCTTTCCTTTCTTCTTCTCTTCCTCTTCCATGCTGCTTTTACATTTCCTCTACTTATCTCCAAATTTCTGGCATCCTCCTTGAACTAGCACAAATAAGAAGTGTGGAGACAGGGAGCCACCAAAATTGGTTCATAGGTCATTATCAATCAAGATCAGAATTTTGAGATTTTCTTATTTGTTTGTTAGGCTCACTGCCTCCCATTACAAAATGGTTTCATGAACTTGTGCCCGCAGCACTAGGAAGAAGACAGAGGCAAAAGCTAATGGTTCTTTCCAAATGAACATGACTCATATCAAATATGACTCTAGTATTTCAGTTGGCCTTCTCAATGCAACTTTACCTGAATTGGGTGAACTTTATATGTATGTGATCCAATACATATAACTTTTTAACTTCGGTCACCTTGAGGGGTTTTGTCTTTTGAAAGAGTCCCAAAACTATACCCCTCAGAGCATCATTTTCACTGGCTGCAACAGGTAGCTCTCTATGCTTCCAAAGATTGGAGTAATGAAGAAAAGCCAAAGGTAGGTCAGAGAGAAACAGCGATCAAGGCTTCTTGAGGGCTTACAAGTCTTAAGGGAGACTCACAGCTGCACCTGTCACGGTACCCAGCATGCCTGGGCTCTTTCCCTAATGATACTGCATGTCCCCACTCCATGGTTTGATGCCTGTCCACCATGATAGGCATCCTTGGGAAGTGGTTCTGTGTTTAGTCACACCCCTTATGATAGAAAGGAAAGCAGTTAAGATCCATTTCTTGGGGTATGAATAAGTCACCTGCAGATTGGAGGGCTGTATGACCTGTTTGCTCTGTCAAGCCCCTGGTGAACTGATTCTGGTGATTAGACATGGCTAGTTCCAACCACCATGAAATGGAAAATTGCCACAATTGTCAATGATAGGTTGAATCCAATCAGTCCACAATCCCAAGCATAAAGGCATCTTTCCACTCCCATAGGCCCTGTTCACAACCAGGACACACCTCTCAGTTATGAAGGAAAGGCCATTTTCACAGCAGTAATTGCATAATATACAGAATGGAACAAAAGGGAGACCCTCGGGCTCCATTACTTTGAAGGGTCTGTCAGTGTTTTCATTATAGTCCATTTTCCGTGGTGATTTATCTTTAGCCATGGAGCTAGACTGACAGCTGGGGCTTAGCACCCACAGGCCCAGCCCAGGAGAACTGTGTGGACTTTAATTTGGCTGGAATTGTTTGGCCAGCTCCATGCTGAGACCTTGCAAACTATGAATTAAGTCGAAGTTTGGATCCTCTGGCACTTTTGCAGCATATCCTGTTTGGTGCATCCTTGGTAGCTGGCCTGCAAAGTGTGCTTTCCTGATAGGCTGAACTATCTGAGGCTAGGGACAAAGGCAAGAAAGTCATTTTTATACTATCCAAGCGGGTAGTTAGTGGGGTGTGGGGGAGAGGAACATATTTGAAATCTATGAATATAGTTCATGCTGTTTTTCAAGTTTAAAAAAATATTGTTGTTTAAACTCAGATAATCATTTAAAAGTTATGTCCTGTCCTCTTTTATATGGTCCTCCCACAGTCCCTGTTTTGGCCTCAGGTGCATGCTCTGGGGCACTTCAAGTGAAAGGAGGGACATGATATGTACAGCTCCTAGCACCAACACAGGTCATCTTTGCCCTGGGAAAGACCATCCCAGAGCCTGGGCATGGACTAGCAAAGCCAAGGCCTAGAAAGTGAGGCCAAAATGAAGGAGAAACAGCTCCCAAGGAGACGAAAGCCAGTCTGGAGACTGATATTCAATGTGAACGTAGGTTCCAGCTTGGGAGTCTAGAATCCAACCTGGAAGCCAGCAGTCTTTCCAGTCTCCGACTAGGTGAAAGGGAAGGTAGAAATCAGCTAAAAAGGATCTTTTCTCTGTGTTTTTTCCCTGGGCCTCCTGGGCAATAAGAGTTGAACAACTGAGGAACTTCCTACGTGGAATGTCTTCAATAAGCCGTTCACAGAGCTGTCCACCAATGCTTAGAGTTTTCAGGTCACTGTCTTCAACTTCACTATCATTCCTACCATCCGTGTCAATTCCACCATCATCAGTCCCATTAATAACATTACCAAGAACCTACCTCAAAGCCCACTATACCACATGCTTTCCAGATGTGTTCTCTGTCCCTGCTACAATCTTCTGTGTAGGTGTTTGCATTTCCATTGCATAGTCGAGGGGACTGAGGCTTGAAAAGGCAAGGCCACATGCCCAAGATTTCCAGGTTGAGAACCCAGGACAGAGTGGCCCCTCACTCAGGTTTTGTATTACTAGGGAACAGAACACTATCAACACAGCATTAGCTCCTCAGAAAGCCAATTCAGAGATAGTATACCACTACGGGGTATCCTTGGGATGGACACTCTAGAGGGAGGAGAAGGAAACAGGAGTGGACAGAGACGCATCCTGTAAGAGGACCAATCAATCTCCTGGCTCACCCTACAGGATGCTCTGGGTTTAGAATGGCCTGCCTATCGGATTGTCCAGTTCGGACAACCATAGTTGGGTCTTTCCCTGCCCTCCACCCCACATCCATTTTCTAGAGCTGCAGTAACAAATTACCACAAACTCTGTGGCTTCAAACAACATGATTTTTCCCTCCCATAGTTCTAAAGATGTGGAGTCTGAAATGTGTCTCCCTGAGCCAAAATCAAGGGTGGGCAGGAAGTTCCCTCTGGAGGCTCCAGGGGAGAATAGGTTTCCTTACTATAGGAATGGTTTCCATCTTCTAGGTGTCCTTAGCTCCTGACCCTTTCTCCATTTTCATCTTCAACCTCTGCCCCCGCATATCCTTCTCTGACTCACCCTTCTGCTTCCCTTTTCCAAGGATGCTAGTGGTTACATTAAGAGTCCACGTGGACCTCTCCCCATCTCAAAGTGCTGAAACCACATTTAAAAATCCTTTTTGCCAGGTCAGATAATAGATTCACAAGTTCTGAGGATGAGGGGTTACATGCCTTAAGGGGGCCATTGGCCTTCCAAATGTCCCCTAAATCATTGTCTGTGGGTCCTCCAGCTGAGGCAATCCCAGAAGGTCATCTGCTCGCTGCACAGCTGGAGCCACAAGTCCATCCTGAAGGGAGCCTGGAGGGCATCTCCAGATTCATCAGACAGACTCAACCTAGCCAGATCATTTCACCTTTTGCTTTGAAGATCTCCATTTGCCCAGCTTCAAGTCCTAGCTCTAAGCTCCAACTCAGACTCAGTTATCAGGTCTGCTTTCATCTTCCTCTGCTGCAAATCATAATACTCTGATTTTATATTTATGACCAACTGTTTTAAGTACCTCTTGAGCGTCTGACCGCAGCTCAATTGTCCATTACTGCAATAATCATCTGTCTCTTTGTATTCAGAAGGCAACATGGATTAGGAAATACAAGCACTGCTTTTGGCATTGAGCAGTTGGGTTTTGGGGGGCATTCCTCCCCCTGCCGTAAATGTGTTACACTAAAGCATATTTCTATCCATCTGCAACTCTGCCATATTGCAGGTAACTGTGAACAAAACAAGCAATAAAACTGCAAAGGGGCTGCTGTCTTTTCTTACAAGTTGACTCTCAGTTACCTGTGTTAACAACATAACTACTTTTTGGGGGTGCCTTCATTGCTCATGAAACAGCACCTGTTACCAAGCGCCCAAAAGAAAGCCAAAATAGGGTATAAGAAACAGCTGAGAGGTATTTTTCAAAAAGAGTCATGAACATAGACACTGTCCTCTGTTTCTATCTTCTGTATGACCCCCTTTCTAGAATGTGCCTCTTGAAGAATGAATAATAAACACCAACCTACTCATTGGCTAGGATGCTAAAGAGCCAACTCATCACTCTCTGTGACTCTGGAGGGGTTCCCAATGGAGAAGTCCCTGTCTCCCCTGCACCAGTGGGGGATATTGACTGTCAGAGACCTAGGAGTCAGGAAGCTGTTGACAGAGTCACAGAATCATTCCCGGTCTCTCTTCCTACCACTCCCATCCCCATCCTAAACTACTAGGATGTAAGTCTGGAGTTTCTGGTGGCCATAATGTTTGTTTGCTCAGGAAATGGACAGGACTGGAGCCCTGACCTCTTCACAAAACCCCTGGAACTAATCATGTCTGAAGGCAGCACTGAATCCTACTCACTTACATATATGCTCATTTAAGCATAGTTATTTTTAATGGATCGCTACTATGTGATACTAAAGCTGTCAAGGTGCCTTTTTACATCTGCCTCTAGATAGTCTTCAGCAGCCTCAAACTCAACAGGTTCCAAAACCAACTTGCAATTTCTCCTAACTTTATTGTTTTTTTTTCCCCAAAAATATTTTCATATCCTGTGTCCCCCTGCCTCAAGGCCCATATAAGTCCCTAAAACCTCTCTTTCATTCAAGCCACCCATCCCTCTCATGGCCTTTCCTTTGTTCTGTTCTGTAGGACTGTCCCGTGCATCCTACTGGCCTCTGCATAGGCCCTATTATCCTATGCCCTTAGTCAGTGCTGATTCCTCCAGGCCTATCTCTATGCAAAAGCTTATTATGGCCCTTGAATGTATATGGCCCTTGAATGTATAGATAGGCCCCAAATATCCTTGCTTAGCCTCCAGTGTAGGGAAATAGCACACAGGAGCTTAGATTTCACTTCCATACAAAATGCAAATCTTAGCTCTGCCACTCCTTGGTTGGGTGGTACTTTTTGATCAGGTTGCTAAACCTCTCTGACTCTAGCATATGCTATTGTAAAATGGAGAGACTAGTACCCATCCAAACCTCTGTTTCTAAAATTCTACGATATTCTAAAAAGCATGCTTTCTTCTCTGGAAATAAAAACAAGAAATCCTGCAGAATAGAGTTGGGAGAGATAACTAAATTCCCCCTCCTTTGCCAAGTCCCCTTTAGACAATATCCTTCCAGCATCTGATCCAATGAGAGAAAGTCTAAACCCAGCCCCCAAGAGTTGATCTAAATCTTCACTGTGGCAAAGGAAATGGGAGTTGGTGGGGGAGAAATGAAAAGTAAGGCAACTCCCAGGAACTTCTAAAAGCATGGGGAACAGGGACAATAACTAATACAATTTCTTGACTTTGACAATTGACATTTAAGGCCAGATCATTCTTTGTGATGGCACCATTCTGTATGTCATCCCTGGCCTCCACCCACTAGATGTCATAGCACCCTCCCCCACTTGTGACAACTAAAATTATGCCAATCACGTTCTGGAGGCATATGTACCCTGGTGTCATTTTACCCTGATTGAAAACCACTGGTCTGGAGCCAATGTTCTGAAGGGGATGGAGTAGTCTGAGCTACCGAAAAGGCTCAATACAGAGAGATGTGGGATATTCTCATAATACAACCAGTGGTCTGAGAGGAAAGAATCAGATGCAAAACCTCAGTTCTAGGCCAAAAGACCTTCGAAACGTGGGCATCCCTGAATGATCACCATGTTCTCTACAGTGACTCAGTGTGAATCTATAGACAGAGAATGAATCTCACAGATATAGGAACTAGGCTTCAAATACCACTCAACCCATGTGATTCAGAGATGGTGTGTGGCCTTGAGCCAATTGCTTCATATGTTGAGGCTGTAGGCCTCGTTCTTTGCCAAATGAGGGTGTTGGACCAGCCCAGGGATGGAAAATGGCTGTTGCATATCCTCCCTTCCTAACCACCATGCCTATGACAGGTATTGCTAACTAATCACCACACATTTTCCTCCTGAGCCTGAGCAAAGCCTCCTAATCCTCCCCCAGACAGTGCTTCCAGAAGCTGCTGCATCTCCACAAATTAGCTATTGATATATTGATACCAAGTTATGTCAGCATTGTTTACCATTCTTAGATCACTCAGGGATATGCAAACTGAGTTCTGGAAACTTCTAGAGAGCCTCCTCAAGGCTACTTTGTGAAGAAGGGAACAGGGCGGGAAAGCAATCTCCAGGTTCTCATACCTGATTTCACCTACAGCTTTTGCCTTAATAAGGGACTCCTTATTAAATTTAATTTAAATGAAGTAATTCCTCAGTTAACACACCAAAATTTGTATTTGTTTGCTAGGGCTGAAGAAACAAAGTGCCACAAATTGAGTAACTTAAACAACAGAAATATACTACCTCATACCACTATAGAACAGATGTCCAAGTCACTGTTTCTTTCTGAGGGCTGTGAGGGAGGATATTTTCCAGGACTTGTCCCTGACTTCTGGCAGTTTGTTGGCAGTCCTTGGCTTGTCTTGGTTTGTGGAAACATCACCCCAAACTTTACCTTCATCTTCACAAGGAGTTATCCTTGTGTGCTTTTCTTTGTATCCACATTTTCCTTTTTTTATAAAGCCATTGCTGATACGGCATTAGGGCCCACCTACAACTTCACTTTATTTATTTATTTATTTATTTATTTTAAATAGAGGCATGTTTTTTATTTATTTATTTGTTTGTTTGTTTGTTTTGTTTATACATGCACTGGGTACAGTCAGAAGCACGGGAGGGTGAGAGAATTCACCAGAGCCAGAGCGGGGAGCAGAGCAGGTAGAAGGACCGAAGTACACTGCTGAGGGGAGCAGCGGGAGGCAAGAGAGGTCTGTGCGCCATGTGGGACCCTCCTCGGGTGGCCGGGGAGCAGCCAGGGATCGAACCGGCGCCGCAGAGGTCGCAGGCAGCTTCGCAACCCAGCGCTCAACCGCTGTGCCACCGGGGAGGCCCTACAACTTCACTTTAACTTGATTATTTCTGTAAAGACCCTCTCTCCAAATAAAGTCACACTCTGAGGCATTAGGGATAAGGAATGTAATTTACGGTGGAGATGGGGGTGGTGGGAACAATCTAACCCACAACATTCTCCTATCTGGTCCCCCAAATTCATGTCCTTCCCATATATAAAATACACTCAGCTCATCCAAGAATCCCCAAAATTTTCAGTCTACTCTAGCATCAATTCCAAGCTTAAAATCTCATCTAAATCAGGTATGATGAGACTCTGGGTATGATTTGTCCTGGGGCAAAATTCCCTATGGTACCACACCCCTGGTTAGGGCATAATCGCACAATACTCTTACAGGAAACCCAGGTTCACAGGTCTGTTTCCTGCAGGCCAGATTAGATACCAAAGCTTCCCTGATGGCATTAGAAACCTTGACAATCAAATACATGGCAGATAATGAAGCACAGAATATGGCTCTCCATACCCTAGCTACTGACTTCTCACTCCTTCCCTGCTTCCATCTTTCCTTCTAGGAAAAATCGGCAGAGGAGACACAAATTCTGGATGTGTTTCTTACTTGCAGGCTCTCTGAGGATCAAATACATGATGCAATACTTCCATTTTGCATGGATCCACTTGGGGGTGTCCCTGTGAGTGGTCATGTTCATGCTGGTCTCCCCTTGGAGCTAACAGTCCTGAAATTCACTGTCATGAACTAGAGTGAGGACAAAAGTCTTTGAAGATCAATGACTTTCAACGATCATAGACTCAAGAGCCTTTGCTTCAGCTGGATAATGCACTTAGTATTTTAATCAACCTTTACATGTGGATTTTGTATATTACCCAAGACCTCAATGAACCCCACATAGCTCCTCCTGTTGACAAAAACCCCGTTAGTAGCCTGGGTTGTCTCAGAGCAGCACCAGAACCTGTTGGTATACACAGCAGAGGCTCCCTGAAGGACTGACATCAACACTTATTTGCACTTGAGCCAGATCTCTGGAAATTGGACATTTTCTTTTATAAAGAAAACTCCCCCAGTTGTTTACTGTACTTCAGCATTAATATCAGTCTTAGTGTAAATGTTGACTTTTATGATGATCAAAAAGGATTTGCGTGAAGAAATAGCTCTGGGCAGGTGTGAGCAAATGCCCCAGGGGCCCATTGCTCCCATGGTTATATGGGACTGGAGCCCACTGAGATGGGAACTGAGTCAGATGTACTAATTTCTGCCTGAGACAGTGACATCCAAATGAGCTCTAATTGACAGCTGGCTCTCAGCCTTCCCAGGCTCTTTCAGGTCTCCAGGCTGTGGAGTGCACTTAGGCAGAAATGGACACAGGCAGCATAACCCATGTTATCTACCAGGGATGGACTCAACTTGTTAAGAATGAAAGATGTAGATTTAAGAATCTAGGCTCTGGGGAGACCAGCATGAACATGACCACTCACAGATCCAGGAAGCTCTAATTCCATAACATATTAATATTATTATTATAATGGACAAACCACTTCACTTCCCCCAACCTCATTTCCTTTGTATGTAAAATGGAGGCCTACCTCCTGGTCTTGATTTGGGGACCAAATGCGATATGTATCCAAGGTATTCTGCCCTGTGTGTTGTAAAGTATATGCCCAAACAATGTAGATCTTTCCAGGGTTCAAGAAATCTTAGGAAATCACCTCTGTTTGTGCCACCACTCTAGAGAAATAATAGCTGCATTTTCAATAGTTATTATTAAAATAACTTCCAGCAAGCATGGAAATGCATTTTTCAGAAGTAATGATTACCTAATGGTAACAGTAATTACAATGAAATAGCTAACATGATCCAGACCCTATGTGAAACTCTTTACACAGACTTACCTCATTTCATGCTCATAACTACAAGTGGGTACTTATAGATGGAGAAGCTGAGGCTCAAAGAGGTGAAGTAGTAGTGTGTGTGCAAAATCACAAGTATCAAATCTGAATTTGAATCCAGGCTCAGCTGACATCAGCATCCATGGTGTCATATTACACAAGAGATAGATGGCACATTATTAAACTTCTCTGCACCATATCTTTCATTGGAGGTGACAATTCCTGTTTCAGAGGTGATTGTGGGGATCAAAGTGGATATTTCATTTAAGGAAGGTGCTATGGATACACAGATATCTGGCTAAGAAGTTGGACATTTGTTGCCAAACCCACCATCAGACACCCTCTATGTACCCACTGGAAATACTGTGACCTCGCATCTGGAAACTCACGGCAGTTATTAGGAAGAGTCTACCTGTAGCAGGGAAGAAAAGAAGTCAGAGGATCTACATCCTCAACAAGGAAGAAGGTGTCAGTCTCAAGCAATTAGTATTTTTTTTACTAGCACAGAAAGGTGGATTAGTAGGTACAGTGCCACCCAGAGCTGTCCAGGACCTTTCCTCCTGTGATTATGGTAACTTACATGGCAAAGGCGTGATTAAATTAAAGATCGTGAGATGGGGGGGGGGGGGATTCTCCTGACTAATCCAACTCAGTCCAATGTCATCAGAAGGTACTTGTAAGAGGGAAGCAGGAGAATAGAGACAAAAGGAGACATGATGGCTAAAGTCAAAACCAAAGAAAGATGAAGATTTGAAGATGGAAGAGGGGCCATGAGCCAAGGAGTGCAAGTGGTCCTTAGAAGCTGAAGACAGAGAAAATTATTTCCCCCTAGACTCTCCATAAGGAACACAATTATGTCAACCAGTTTTAAACTTCTAGCTTCCAGAAATGTGAGGGAATAAATGTGTTTTTCTAAGTCACCGCATCTGTGGTGATTTGTTATAGAGGCAACAAGGAACTCATACACTCTGTATATCCTACAGAGTTGAACACACTTCAAACAAAGCTCCAACTAGCATAGAGAGAGAGGACAAGTCCCTTCTGCATTGTGCCATTGTGATAAATCATTGGACAGCTGGGCTTCAAAACAGATTCTGTTTTGTTCAAATCTTGTTATTACATCCATATTCAGAAGGAAAAAGACAAGGCCTCATTCAAAAAGAATGTCTGCATTTTGCATTTGCAGAAAAGGCAGACTGTAAAGCAGGATGATATGAACTCTCTTTGTAAAGCTGCAATGACAGACACATGTACTGGATTATTATTATCAATACAAATTTTAAAACGCAGTAGCTAGCTCCCAAAGAGTCTCTCTGCAGGCTGCTCTACCACCTATCCATCTCTGGGAGCAGAAAGAGCAAGAGAAAGTTGGCCTCTGGGGTAGGAAGGAGACCAGGCTTTTCAAGAATGGGATTAGTTGGGATTGTCTCAAAACAGGTCACATCAGAGGATGAAGCATGAATCACTGAACAAATATGCAATAGAGAAAAACCGCACAATAAGCCTAGAGATGGAATGCTAATAGTCAGGCAAATAAGGGGAGACAAGTATTTGAATATTCATGAGTCTCTAATCAAGAGCTATGGATGAATACAGAATGGTCCCCTTGGTGATAATGTGTTTCATGAGAAAGAGAATCCAACCTGAGTAAGTATAAAGAAGTGTGGACAGACCTGTGCTGCTACCAAGACTGCTGGGACATAGACCCGAGTCTTCATATCTGGTCCTACCACCGATTATCTTCTTTATCTATGACTCATACTGCTCTGCCTTTGGTCTTTTCTTGCTGTGGAATGTCTCTACTTCAATAGCTGGAAAGGGGAGGTTGGAGTAAATACTAATATGCTGACAACATTTTCAAGTCTCAGGTGTGAGCTGCATGCTCTATAGGTATCTCATGTATCCTCTCAACCATCCTTTCATGGGATGTAATAGACAGGGCCTCAGTTACACAGACAGGAAAGTGGCTTGGAGTAGAACTGGGAGGAAGAATCCCTTCTGCACCCATGAACCTGAGACTATGGGGAGAAGTGGGCAAATTAAACAAGTAGACAAATCAAACAGAACTTAAGTTACAGATGGTGAAAGTGCTTTGAAGAAAATGAACTGAAAAATAGTAAGGGAAGAAGAACAGTTCATTTAAGTGGTCAGGAAAGGTTTAATGGAGGTGATGACATTTGAGTTCATATCTAAAAGAAGACCCAGCCTTGTAAGAACAAATGGGAAAATGCTTCTAAAAAATATGGGGTAAATAGGTGATCCAGGCAACTGTCAATGTTCAGGCCTCACATGGGCAACACTGGACATGATGGCCAGCCATAGTAATTGTTTATATTAGCAAATATATTGCTTATAATTACAAAAACTGGGATGAGAGTAGATGTTGTTCAACAAGATTACATAAATTTATCATGATGTGTCCATATATAGAATCCCCTACAACCACATAAAAAAAAAGGAGTAAAGTTGACCTAATTCACCTAATGAAATGAATAAAGTATGAGCCAACCCCCAAGGTGAGGTGAGCAGAAGCTCAGCTGGACCATAGCTAACAGGCCAGGATTTTGAGGCAAGAGCTATGTTCCTGACAGGGGAGGAAGAGCCTGGTTACTCAGCTAGAGAGATGATCTTAAACCCACAAACCTTGGGCAACTATAGTAAATGCTCTATACCAATCATCACATTTACTTCTAGAGATCTTTCTTGGAGGTGTTATTATCTCTGTATTCATTTTCTATTGATATATTTATTACTTCAAATTTAGCAGCTTACAACACACATATTTTTTATTTCTCAGTTTCCATGGGTCAGGAGTCAGGCATGTCTTAGCTCATGCTCTGCCCAGGATCACATAAAGGTGAAATCAAAACCATCAGCTGGGCAGTTTCACCAGGGAAGGATTGCTACCAAGTTCCCTCAGGTTGTGAGTCAAATTTATCTCCTTCTGCTTGGAGGCCTGAGGTCTCTATCATCTTGCCAGCTATTGACAATGGGCCACTCTTAGCAATTAGAAGGCTCTTTTGGGTGCTTATCATAGCTGGGAGGTTTCAGGAAGGGTTATCATAGGCCTCTCTGATTTCAGGAAGGGTTCAGTTCCATTTAAGGACTCACCCGACCAAGTCAGGAGGGCCTGACTAGATTAACCCAAAGTCACATTCTATCACATTCACTGGTTCTGCCTTCACTCAGGGGGAAGGGATTATACTAGGTGTGCGCACTGGGGAGAGTGGCAGCAGTCATCATGGGGCATACTAGAATTCATCTTTCCAGCACTTTCTATGTGTCAGGCACTGTCCAAGTGACTTGATATGTACTGAATAATTGTCACCTTGACTGGAAAAGTCTCCATTTTAAAGTTGATACAGAGGTCAGGAAAATTGTTGATGACTTGGCAAAGGACACACATGATCATAGCAAGATGTCCTATTTGAACCGAAGTCTGTGCAACTTCAAGGTTCAGCCTACCCTTAAAGTCCCCTGTGTCCCATTGCATCTGTCCCCATGGTCTTACTCTCCAAACAGCAGAGTCCTACACACCCCAAGAAAGAACCTTTCTTATTCCTGTGAGCCTGGAAGAATAGCCTAGAACAGCAGCAGAATTGCCACTTGGAGGACCCAGAAATTGTCCATCATATTGAGCCACATAGACATCACAGGGATCCTGGCCCCAGTAGCCTGACCAATGGAAGCCCAGTTGGAGGGAAGGCAGCTGGGGCCCATGCTGTCTGTACCAGGACCAGGGTGCTTCATATATACAAGTGGGGTCTTTGAAACCTCCAGGGTGCACAGAGTAGTGTGGAGAAGCCTCCCCCAGTCTTGCAGGGGTGCAGTTGATGTGGTCACCCATCTACACCCTCATGAAGCCGACACTGCGCTTGCCAGGCTGTCTGCTGAATGCCCAGGCCCTATCCCTCCCCCAGCAGAGAGCCTGAGCAGATGGTTCAGAGTCACTTCAGTGGAAATTAATGGAGTCAGACTGTCCACACACTTCTTTTCAACCATAGAGAAATATTTTCCATGAGTCAAACACCAGATGTATTTTGTTTATGGGGTAATTTAGCACTTGCGAAGGGTAAGACACTAAAATCAGAGTAGAGTAGTCTTGTGTTTCAGGCAAAGCCCAGGCACGCTCCAGCCACCTGCGGTAAAATGTTGAGCTATCATTTCTGGATGGATCCTGGGCCTTGAACTCATGGCTTCAGTACTTCCCAGGGACAATGCCTCACTTCTACAAAGGACTCTATGCCTTTCCCCCAGAGTTCAAATTGTGATCACACTGGCTGAATTGGCCAGAGCCCTACAGATGCAGAGGGGCGAGGAAAAAGTCAGGACAGCACCACCAAAGGGGTTAAATAAAAAAGATTCTTTGTAACTTGAGAATATCCAGGAATTAACTAATTCTATCTAGCCTAGGACTACCCTTTTTTTTTTATCACAAAATTCTCTTAAACAGCAGATCTTAAAGTGTGGTCCCTGGCTACATCAAATTAAAGAGCTTCTGCACAGCAAAAGAGACAGTAACCAAAACAAAGAGACACCCCACCGATTGGGAGAACATTTTTGCACACAACACTAATGATAAAGGACTGATCACAAAAATCTGCAAAGAGCTGATGAAACTCAACGAAAACAAAGTAAATAACCGAGTCAAAAAATGGGCAGAAGAGCTAAAAAGAAACTTCTCCAAAGGGGAAATGCAAATGGCCATCAGGCATATGAAAAAAATGTTCAGCATCACTTGTAATCATGGAAATGCAAATCAAAACTACAATGAGATACCATCTCACACCAGTGAGAATGGCACATATTAAAAAAACTAGCAACAACAAATGTTGGTGAGGATGTGGAGAAAAAGGAACTCTCCTGCACTGCTGGTGGGAGTGTAACTGGTCCAACCACTGTGGAGAGCTGTGTGGAGATTTCTGGACCTACTAAACATAGAGCTTCCATAGGATCCAGCAATTCCACTCCTAGGTATTTACCCAAAGGACACAGAAACATCAATTCCAAAGAACACCTGCATTCCTATGTTTATAGCAGCACTATTTACAATGGCTAAGCTATGGAAACAACCCAAATGCCCAAAAATAGATGACTGGATCAAGAAGATGTGGAACACATACATATGAAATATTATTCAGAAATCAGAAAAGATAAATTCATGCAATTTGCAGCCACATGGATGGAGCTAGAAGGGATCATGCTCAGCGAGATAAGCCAGAAAGAAAAGAAAAATACCGGATGGTCTCACTCATAGCAGGAATTTAGAAAACCTAAAAAAGAGACCAGGAAAAAGACTAATCAATGCAAAGTAATAATCAAAATCAACAAGCAACTATAAACCAGAGACATACTATGGGGACAGGGAGGGAGGGAAAGGGAGAGGAAGGACTAGAGTGAAAATAAGGGGGGGGGCGTGCAGTTGTATGGGGAATATAACCAAAATGAAAATGCATACATTGTGCAAAGATGAAAAATGATGTAAGAATTATATAAAATAAAATATTAAAAATATATATATAATTAAAAAAATAATTCTATTAAAAGAAAAATGTGTGGTCCCTAGGCCAGAAATATCAACAACAAAGAGGAATTTGTAAGAAATGCAGACACTTGGTCCCTTCCCCAGGTACATTAAATCAAATCTCTAGGTGTAGGGTCTGGCAATCTGCATTTTAAATAACTTCCATGGGAGGAGGCTCTGAAGTTTGCTAGAGTTTGAGAAGTACTGATCCAAAAGAACCCCAGAGGTATACTTTCACCTTATTATCTAGCTGTGTGTGGGTTGTTTTTTTTTATATGTTAGTTACTCCTCTATGACTCAGTTTCCTCAAATGTAAAATGGAATAACAGTAGTGCTCATTTCTTAATTTATTGTGAAAATTGAAGAATTGAGAACTGGAACTTGCATAGTATATGTCATCAACAAACAATTGTGGCTGTAATTGCTGTTATTTGCATTTAAAATCCATTGTGTTAGAGGCCTCCCTGGTGGCATAAGGAGTTAAGCACAGCACTGTGAAGCTATCTGCAGCCTCTGCAGCATGAGTTTGATTCTTGGCTGGCCAGGGAGCTATCCACATGGCACAGCAGACCTCTCCTGTCTCTCCCACTGCTCCCCGCAACAGTGTTATTTCAGTCAGTCTGCCTGTTCTGCTCCCCACTCTGTCCCTGGTGAATCCTCTCACCCCCCGCACCTCTGGCCTATAATCCAGTTCTTTTATGCATAAATAAATAAACCTTTTAAAAAATCCACTGTATTAAACTGATAGCATACTACTACACTTTGTTCACTTGTTATGTGTCAGCTCTGTTCACATGACTTGATGTGTAAATTAATAATTGTCACAATGACTACTAAAAGTCATTTTTGCAGTACTTATTACATTCATTGATCCAACAAGCATTAACAGAGCCACAT
This sequence comes from Talpa occidentalis, assembly GCF_014898055.3. Classification (NCBI taxonomy): domain Eukaryota; kingdom Metazoa; phylum Chordata; class Mammalia; order Eulipotyphla; family Talpidae; genus Talpa; species Talpa occidentalis. Next base: position 18,763,647 of record NW_023601754.1, on the reverse strand, counting down.
TTTTCCAGGCATTGTTGGAGTTACAAGGGTTCTACAGGGAACCCAGAGACAAATGAATCAGAGTCTTCATTCAAATCCAGATTCACTGATTTGCACAAAGTGATATGAGCCAGGTGACATAAATAACTCAAGGCCTCCTTCTGGAGTCTCTACAAGGCTGGTTTCTCCTGGGAATGGGTAGGGCCTCACCTGGTTCCAGCCCAGGCTTCTAGGAATGTCCCTCTGCCTGAGTTCCCTTCTTGAAAGGAACCCCAAGCAGAACTGCTTGACCCCAGAAAGGAGAAGGACTGCTCTTTTAATTTCTAAAGAATAGTTTCACCATATTCATGGGGCCAGAGTGGTCAGAGCAGGACAGATTAAATTAGGTAATATGTATTCTAGGTAAAGAGATATTATATTAACAATCGAGAGGGAAAGATAGGCATGCAGGTGGTAAACCTTTAGAAACTGCCAGCCTATTCATTCTCCAGGTGACAATGTCCAAACACTCACATCGACTCATTTATTCACTTTTTCAACTAGTTCTTATGCCTTAACTTCTATAATTGGAAGGATTTAGGAATATAAGACATAGGGCAGGGGTATCTCTGGTGGCACAGGAGGTAGAGCGCAGTGCTGTGAAGCTGTCCACAGCCTCTGCAGTGTGAGTTCAATCCTGGCCAGCTGGTGAGATATCCACATAGTGCAGCAGACCTCTCCTGTCTCGTCCGCTGCTCTCCTCCCCAGTGCATTTTGTCAGTCTGCCTGTTCTACTCCCTGCTCTGTCTCTGGTGAATCCTCTCACTCTCCAGCACATCTGGCCTGTACCTAGGTTCTTGTATAAATAAATAAATCTTTAAAAAAAAAAAGGCATAGGGCATTTGGAATCTGCAAATGGAAGTGTTGATCCTGTCTGCAGACACCCATTTAGACACAGTGTAAAATAAGGTTTTGAAACTGCATCTTGCAGGCCAAATACAGCCCACTGACTGTTTCTGTAAATGCAGTTGTACTAGAACACAACCACACCCATTCATTCACGTGTTAACTCTTTTGTACTGTAGGGGCAAAGCTGAGTAGTTTTAAGACATCATCTGACCCACAAACCTACAATAATTACTACCTGGCCCTTTAAGAAACAAGTTGGCCAACTACTAACCAAAAAATCAAGGCATATATAGTCTGCCATGAAGAAATCCAGTCTAGTCTTTTCAATGGAACTGGTCAATTGATTAAGTCATGGAACTGAAATAAAGTCATCAATCATCCCCTGCCCTGCCCCTCCTTTAAGTTATCTGAGCTGAGACTTGACACAGGCATTTCAGCTATTTGTACAGACATATTCATAGCCAATTAATGTAACAATTTAATAATTAGTGAATAAGTAAGCTACTTAATAAAAGTACAACACAACTTCACTCATCGGTAAGGAAATGCAAATCAAAACATCAAGATTCCATTTTTCTTCTGCTTGATTAATAATGATCAAGTTTGTTAATACGCAAAAGGTGAAGCAAGGAGGTAGAGAAGAAGGTCTTTCCACACCGCTGTGGCAAGCACTTTGCTAATATCTATTCGAGCTATGATATACTTATCTTTCAGCATGGGGTCTCCACTTCTAGGACTTTGTCCTGCAGATGTGCTCTCAAGTGAATTCAGTGCCATTTGTCTAAATATGTTAATTGCAGTATTGTTTATAATAGCAAAAATTGGGATGAGGGTAGATGTCATTCAACAAGATTATATAAGTAAATCATGGTATGTCCATAAAATGGAATCCTTTGCAACCACAAAACAACAAAAACAAGGAGGAAACTTGATCTAATTCACCGAATGAGATGAATAAAGAATGAGCTGGATTTAGCATCAGCAACATAGAAAATATTCTCTAAGTTACTGAGTTGCATAAAAGGACAACAGGTGTGTGTATACATGAAGGAAAGACTTGTATTAATGAACATGTAGAAACACACACATACAAACTTGCAAATGGGTAGAAAATTTTGGAAATTTTGAAAACAGGAACTGGCACAACCACAGTTGTCCCAGAAAAGGAACCTGAGAATCTGAACTAGAAGAAACACTCCCTCTTGCTCTGCTACATTTTTTTAACACAAGCAGATTTTCTTAGTTTAATTTAAAAAATCTGCTTCTATAAAACAATTATAGTCACCAGAACCAGGGTCCTGGAGAGGGGATGGGGGCCAGAGAAGGGGGAATTGCTGTTTGTCTGAAATACCTTCCAAAAACCCAAGAAGATAACACTAGCATCCAGGAGCAGTCCAGCAGGCTGCAAAGATTCTCAAACTCTTGGGTTGTTGTGTACAAGAAGCCAGTGTTATTAAAAGAGAAGAAAAATCAATAATCCATCACAACAAGGGCTCTGGAGTCAGATGAGAAGGCTCTGAATTCTGGGGTCTCCCCAGCAATGGTGAGGCCCTACAATAGAAGTATCAAAGCTTTCTGAACCTCTATTTCCTTACCAATGAGATGGGGAATCACAGGGCCCATTCACTGGGGGCTCAAGCTGGGCAACCTTTGTACAGCACATGCCCAGTGCCAGACTCCCTGCCAAGCACCTCCTGGACATTGCTGCATGTAATCCTTACAGCAGCCAAGTTGCCATCCTCATTTTCAGATGGGGAAACAGAGGCTTAGGATAACTGGCCCAAAGTCACACAGTTATTAAGTAGCAGTCAGGGTACAGTGAGCTTGCAACAACTATCATATTTTGCCTTTCAGTTAAATGAGGTCAAATGAACTCATCCACTTGAAATCCCCTCTTAGATAGTTTTACTCAATGCATGTCACCCATTTCGGTGTCCATCAGATCCTGAGTGAGCCAGAATCAAAGCATCAAATGGTCAGGACCCAGGCCCAGCATCTACAAAGCCATGCACTGCCTCTTGCTGGTGTGTTTGGCTCTAGCAGCTCAATGACTTGCCACCTTGGAGGGCCAGGGCATCCCCATGCTGACTAGCCCCTGCTGAGAACCCTGCACACTTCTGTGGCACCCTGGTGCTCTTTCTAGATCAGATCATTGTTCATAACGCCTCTGCCAGCCAGCAGGAACCTTAGCAGTATTAACCGGGTACTGCTTCAGAAGTCCTTCTGTAGTCTCTTGCTGTCTCCTTGTCTGTGCTTCTTTCAGTGTTCCTTAGTCTCTCTGTATCTCTTTCTTTGCCTCTGTTTCTTTCTTACATATACACAAACCAAGATCAATAAAAAGATCTCAGTCACCTTACTGAAACAAAACTAGTTCAGTCCCCTCCTTCTGGGCAGTCCAGACTTCTCTGACCTACAGGATAGTCCCCCCATCCAGGTTCTGTTCATACACTGGAGCACTGGAGCCTACTCCTACCCCTGCATCCACTGTGTTTTACTGAGCCACTGAGATTTTTGCTGAGCTAGTAAAAGAAGGAACTCAAATACTTGAGTACCTGAAAAAGAAGATGCTCTTCCTGGATACTGTTGCACCCAGATATGCACATCTGGTTACAGAGCAAGCAGGGAGAGAAGTCTTGCCAAGCCTGTGCTATCTGCCAGGAGACCAAGCAACACTTTACATGCTTCTTGTGTAATCATTACAGCAGGTCTACAAGGCAGGTCTACTCACCCCTAACTAGAAGGAAACTAGTTGAAGAGACATTGGGGTGGGAGGACATGCCCCCAGCTTACAGTGGGGGCGTGGGTTTCCATCCCCTGCCAGTTATCAGGTGTTCTTATCTTTTATGTCCTCTAGAAGAGCAGTGGGGTTTCTGCCATGGTGACTTACATTGCAGCAGACCTCCAAAAGGACTAAGTCTCCTCCAGCCCAAAAGCCCCTTTTGTCTCTCATGCAAAAGCTCCCATGACTGCTGAGATCTGAACTTAGCAGCGACCTCACCCCACCTAACACATCCCCAACCAGTGCTCCGCATTGGAATGCTGGCAGAGTAGGTCTGTTCTCCAAGGCTCTCAAATTCCTGGGCTAAGCTCCCCACCAAGGGAGGCCCTCATCTCAGCTATATGCTGCAGGGACAGTTTCTGTCTCTGTAAGCAATGCTGGGAAGGAAAGGTGGGAACCTCAGAAAGGGATCCATTCCACAAGTAGTTACACAATGGAAAGCAGCATCAATGACTTGGAAACTCCATGGAGGAAACAGGACTTGACAAAGAAAATATGCCCTGGCCTTTGCTGTGTGAAGATGTATAATATCCAGTTTACCCTACAAGGCAACTGGAAGGGAATTCAACTGTCAGTTCCCCTCACCCTGCCTCTATGCCAGGGAAAGCTCAGTGGTTCTTCCAGGGACTCCCTGGAGAAGCCAACCATATGCCCTTTCCTGTGCCCACAGACATCACCAACCCTCCCTGCATATCTGGCTCAGTCTTCCATACAGTTTCATGGATTGATGCTGTCATTCTTACTAGAAAAGTCTATTGTGTCTTCTGCCCCTTTGTGCTCCTTCATCCTAAACCTTCTGAAAGAAAATTTTCCTATCTTCCTGCTGAGCTTACAGTGACCACCTGATACTGAATACAGCTGCCAGGATGGGACTGGATACTTTGCAGGGAGCTGGCACACATCACAACCAAGTTAGCTCTGAGTTAACTCTTCCTTGTTAGGCATCTGTTAGGCATCTGCAGTTAGGATGCTCTAGTTGAAAGCAACATAAGCCTAATTTAAAGTTGGTTTTTCCCTTAACTTCTCAGTAATATTATTTGAACAAAATAAAACCTACTTTCACCGGTTCTCACTAGTAGGCACTCAGCAGAGAGGGTGTCCCCAAATCTCTCAAAGACTAGGACTGAGCTCCAGCTCATCCCAAGGGAAACTTTGATCTCAATTGCCTGCCCCAGGGTGTGCTTGCCTTTTCTTCAAGTGATTCAAGCCCAGAAAGGTTGAGAGTTAGAACAAGGGACCCAAATATACAGTATCTACTTTAAAAAAGAGGTTGTAAAGGTAGCGGGAGGAATATTTTGACTCATGTATTTGAGAAGTCCAGGGCTACACTGCTCATGAAAGGCTGGATCTGGGAGATCAAACAATTTCATCAGGACTTTAAATAAGGTGAAGTGTTCTCCTTACCTTTCATATAAGCTTTCCTATAATGCCTTTATTATTGCATAACAAAACAGATGCTGGACTACTAGGAATACAGACTCATATCTTAGCTACTTCTTTCATTAGTTCCACTACAAGTTAGAATTAATTCTCATTGGAACAACTTGGATCCCAAGCTCAACCCTGAACTGTTTATTGTAGCTAGAGGAAGTAATATGCTGACTAGCTGGGCCTACAACCACAGGAAAATATCAATAGCAGGTTTATTGCTGGTGTGTGGGGGTGGATGGGGGGGCGTTGTGAAAAGGCAATAGGAATGTAGAGGGCATAAAAACAAGAAATGTCTACAAGACTTGTGTAGGGTGTAGAGCTGAAGCTGCTTTTCATCCATTCATTCATTTAAATGCTGATTTAGGAAAACTTATGAGCCAGGCCCATGAGAGACTGAGGCTGAGTAGACCACACAGGTGTGGTACTTGCCCTAATGAACACTGGATTCAGTGGCAGAGATCAATAAATGCACAGATAAATGAGGTAAGTGGGTATGAAGTGTGAAACTGTCAGAAAGGCAGAGAATGGAGAATAATGGAACTGGGGAAGGCTAAGTCTGTGGCCACTTGTGAGCCCATGTGGAAACTAAGAGAAGTTGGATGGTTGGTGCAGATGGGTGGAGCAAGAGACACATCTAGAGAGAGGGAAGGAAGAAGGGAAGAGAAAGACAGAAATATAAAGGGCTTACACTATTTTCTACTCAGTTAGTCTCATGTTATACTCTCAATTTCTTATGAATTTCCTTTATTCAAGTTTGCTCAATGGGTTTCTTTGTCTTAAATAAATCATCTTTGAAAACTATGGCACAAACTTAAAAAATCAAGATTCCCAACCTCATTAATTGCTCACAAGATACCATTTTATGGGCATTTTTAAAGGATGTGAGATGCCCCAAATTTTACTAGACTGAATCTAAAATGTATACTTATTTTTAAAATAACATGTGTGTGTGTGTTATATTTAAAGATATATGGAAAGTGAAACATCTAGTTTAGTTGTTCATTTAAACCCAAAGCACCAGGTCCATTTCTTACGCACTTTTCAGTGGAGCTACTAGGCTGACAACACACAATAGAGTGACTCACCGCTGGTCCTAGAAGGTGCCTCATTCCTCAAAGAATGAGGACATATACAAACACACACACAAAAAAAACAGACACATATGTTATCCACAAATACACATATATAAACACAAGTACACATACAGGTATGCACATAGAGTACACGGAGACAAATAATATATTTGTGCACACACAGAGCATGTACATACATAAAGCACACACACAAGGTACACATTGTCAAAGTATGTCCATATGCATACAAATTGCAAATATGCACACAACTGTACACAGAAAGTACATAGATATATACAAAACACACACAGCACACATACTTATATTATGAAAACTACTGATACTGACTTCCAACGACCATTCCTCCAGGCTTTCTCAATGCCAGGCACTATGGTTGCAGGTATTTCCACATTTGCCATAATAGCAATAATTGAATGAGTGCTTATCAACCTTTCCTGCACCCCTTGAAGACTTGTTTCAACAACATTCTCCTTTTAAAAGGAAATGACTCCCCCTGGTCACACCTCTAGTATATGGTGAAACTGGATGTGAGCCAGCTTGTGCTCCTCCTTAAAGGCCCTGCCACACCCATTGTGTTTACAAGTGTGTGTCTCCCTGTGATGGAGATCTCAGCACTTCACACATCTCAGGATATAAAATGGTGCTCTCTATACTTCAGACTGCTGACGCCATTCCAGATTTATTGCATTTATTTAAAAACAACAAACATTCTCAATTATTTCCACACTGCTCAGGACCATAATTTACTCAGAGGTATGAGCTATCAAGTTTCTCAGGGATTGCTTCAAAATGTCAGATCTAAAAGATGACTCCCGTGTTAGTGAATATGAAACACTCATTTATATTTTTCATTTTTACTTTGATTTAATTTTCAGACAATTCAACTTTCTCCCCATGCCTGAGTGCCTAAATTCATTTCACTTGTCAAAAGAGACAAATTTTCATAATTACAAAATAAAACATGGTGGCCCTTCTTTGGTGACCGCATATTTCACATCTTTTTTTTTTTTCTGGATGAATATGCTTTTCCTAGTCTAGTTGGTTTACTTCTGACATATTTTTATTCAATCTCTGCTTAGAACAGACAAGGGTACAGGCTAAACATTCTCTAATGTTTTGTTATGTTAATGAACATCTGTAAAAAGGGAGATGTCATTTCCCTACCCAGCCTGCAATATTCACATCTTCTTTTCTGTAATTTGCACAGGAAAAAAAAAAAAAAAAAGTCAGCATTCTGAGATTATGAGCTGCAGCATGAAATATGCCCTCTCCTCTAATGGTTCTTTCTGCCTTGACCCAAAAGTCCTCAAGGCCCACCACAGGCTTAATCGGTATGTTCATTTCAAAGAGGTCAGAGGCATTTAAGATTTTCTTACCCTAGCTGCCAGGGACATGCACAGGATGTAGTGAGGTATATTCTTAATAAAATATCATTTATTTTCATTTACAAAAGTAATATATGTTCTTTATTTAGAAATCTTGGACTTGGAGGTGGGAGGAGAAACAGTAAAAACCAGGGGGAAAAAAGGACTATTAAAAGCAAAACACAGGCTCTTGAATACTGGGAAAAGGATTGTTTATCATTAGAATCACTCTATTATTTGAAAAGAGGTTAAAGCTGAAGATAAGAAGAAAACATTTCATTCTTTGAAACTGTCAGAAATTCAACACTCACTCAGCCTGGTCACCAGCTGGGTTTCCCTTCCGCCACCCCTGAACACACAGACCACTCCCTAAAGAAGGTGATAGACTCAATTAGAGTTAAGATTCAGTGGCTGAGAGATGTTGACAAGAGTGGAGTAAAATGAGGAACTGTGGAATGAAGAAAATGTTCAGGGTAAAACGGGTTACCAGAGGGGTGGCTATTTTCAGGAGCAGACTGGAAGATATAGAGCAATGAAAATATTCTTGGCACATGTCCATATACACATACTTTAATGGAGATATTTTCACTGTCATAGATTGGGGTTCCTGAAAGGCATGTGAAGATGTGCGCATACGGTAGGCTTCATAGGTAGTGTTTACAGAATTTCCAACAAAGCAAGGGGGAGATGGGAGCATAATTGAACACAGGCAGTAGCTCAGGTCTCAGCCAACCCCAAGGGGAGCTATGCAACCAGGGTGGCTTTTCAGAGTTGTGCCAAGATTGCGTGAGTGGCCAGGTCTTCATACCTCCTATGTGGTCTTTGGATATGTGCTATCCTGAAACAGGCTATTCTCTTGAGCAGAGACAGTTCCCAAAACAAGCAGATGTCTGAGAACTATGTAAGCATTGTTCCCAGGAGAACTCCAGGGGATGTTGGTGGTACCTCACAGTATTCACCACACTAATCTCTTTGTAGAGATGCTGTAGCAATGCCTCCTTCTCTGAAGGAAAAGGCACAGACATAACCAGGCACCTCAAGACAAAACTATTGAGGTCCCCCCAGAAGTAAGAGGCAGAAGTCATCCAGAAACCACAATGATGGAAAAAACCACATGGTTGCACTCATGAGCTGCTAAGGAAAGAGAAAGAAGAAGAGGAGAGAAGTGGGACAGTTAAGCGACAGGACAGTATGACCAGTGGGCCCGGTTGAAATACCCTAAGTCTAAATTTATTCAAAATTTCCATCTTCAGGCCTGCCTGGTGGCGCAAGGGGTTAAGCACCGCACTATGAAGCAATCCACAACCTCTTCAGCACAAGTTTGATCCCTGGCCTGCCAGGAAGCTACTCACATGGCACAGCAGACCTCTCCTGTCTCGCCCGCTGCTCCCCTCAGCAGTGTCTTTTGGTCAGTCTGCCTGTTCTGTTCCCTGCTCTGTCTCTGGTGAATCCTCTCACCCCCTGCATCTCTGGCCTGTATCCCAGCTCTTGTATGCATAAATAAATAAATCTTTAAAAAAAATTCTCATCTTCTCTGTTGCCAGAGCTACACTCCCAGAGCTATGGTTGACAAAATTCAGTATTTCTAAAAATTAATGACTGAACTAGCAGACTTTTCACCCCCCTCATTTCAACACATGTGTCAATGCCCTGAGCAGGGTTCTCAGCTTCCACACGAGATCATTGTGCTGTTTGTTGGAGGCTTAGGGATGTCAGGCTAAGGATGAACTTTCCATAGCAGACCCACATGATGCCAATCTGCACCCACATGGGCCTTTACACCTGAAAAAGGCTGCATTATTGTTTACATTTTACAAATAAGGAAACAGAGGCCCAGAATCTTGTCCAAAACTACCTAGAAAGCACATGCCACCAGATTTTGCACAGCATTTGAGGGCCTTGACTTTGGGCTCATTCTGTCAGGCATGGCTGCCTCAGTCTACTGACTCAACCATGAATTAATTAGGTCATCTTCACACTCTCATTGCCATCAGTGATACTTTTTTGCTCTCTGAACTACAGCCTTATTTTATTACAACCATTACTATCAAGTAAGATGGGCGTGACTCCTCACACTCACACATACTAGGGGTGAATCCCTAGCACGGAGGATCAGTCATCTCTAGAGAATAACAAGGCACAGCAAGACTAGCATATCACTTCAGCTTCATGAAGACAAAGCTGGGCATCTTCTCTATGAGAGAATGATTTCCCTCACCATTGGTCCAGTGTTCAAACTATGGGGAAAGAAAAGTTACCTTAAACCTCATCTCTTTTTCCTTTTGACAGATTATTAAAACAATGATAAAATTCATAATAAATAAAAAATTCATAATAAATTAGCCCACAGGAATTCCATTAACTTAGATGCCACTCACCTCATGTAGCCAGACACCAATCATAGTAAGACATAATGTAGTCCATATATTAATATGAAAAAACACAATAGAAGTTACATTATCAGTCTAAGCCTCAGTTTCCACATCTGCAAAACAGAAGGCTTAAGTTAGGCCATCTTTAAGATTCCTTCCATTTCTAGCATTTCACAACTGTGGTTGTCTTCTTCTGCAGCCATAGGGAAAAAAATGGAAAAGATGTAGAACTACAACCACGACTACATCACTCCCTCAAAAAACAACTAGAAGCTTTCCTGCAGTGTTTGGTATCCCATAATGGGACACAGAAAATGCTTATGTCAGAAGTTTTTTTAAAAATGTTTTTGTCTGACTATGGATGCAGTAATAGAAACATTAGCAGATAAAGACCCAAAAGCAAGCTGTATTTCCCCCCAAAGCTCATTGCAATGTTTAGGCTATAAATTGAAAATGAAATTAAAATTACAAAAATGACACTCTGGAAATTATTTTTAACACTAAAAACATCTTTAAAAAAATGGAGATGGCATTCCAACTCAGCGGTTCTGCAGCACTTCCCCCACCCCCTGTCCCAGTTAGAGTGTCTCCATCAGGGCAGCATCTCCATTACCCCCTCAACTGAAACTGTGTGTGAGAGCTGTGTGATTTACATTTGTAGTTTATAAAATAAATTAGGTAGAGAAGAATCTCATAATCTCTAACACATTTAGTTTACCAGATTCACTAAGGTAAATGGACAAAACGTGATCCTTGAAGCAGCAAACAATGATACCAAAGATTCATTAATATGTTCATTAGAAGAACTTTAATAAACACATAGATATTCTCTTCCAGATGACTATCAGGAAATTCATCATCAAGGCTCCCCAAGACAGGCTCCTTCCTGAAATCTGAACCCCATGTTAATTACATGGGGTCAATATAAACACCAAGGGAAAGACTGACAGCTAAGTTGCTGGAGGTTGTGGCCTGCCATTTTTCAATGCTGTGTGCCCTGGTTCAATTGTGAAGTTGTTACAGGGCAACCCTGCTCTAAAACGGGTTGCCTGACTGTGGGTCGTCACTCATGCACTTAAAGGGACTTACACTGCAGGCACACACAAAAGGTTAATTTTCAAGGGAAGGGGAATGAGGAAATGTACAACTCAGGGAGAAAAGAGGGGAATAAACTCTTAAATGTGTCCTACCCGTTCTGCTGACCTGGAATCCCAAATGACCCGATGAGATCAAACCTGCCTGGCCGAGAGCACGAGCCAAGAGGCCCCCTGACACCACTAACATGGCTGGGTTTTATTTACAAACAGAGAAAATGGCTGCTTAACTTTGCCCTTAGGTCCTCACAACTTCCCTTCGGGAATTATGGGATTTGCAGTTCCCAGTGTCTTGATGGTGTGGGGGTGGCATCCACAAAGCCTGTATGGAATTCGCTCAGGACATCCTTCCCCCTAACAAAGTCAGTGTTTGACTGACTTCAGTCAAACAGAAGTTATGTTTAGGAGCACACAGAACAGGTATATGTGAATAGTTGCTTCACTGCAGCCCATCAATAATGATCTCTTGCCTCTACTTCTATAGTGACTTCCCAACTGGTCTCTCTGCTGCCATCTTTGTTCTGCGTCCATCTACCCTACAGATGGAAGCCATAGGGATGCTCTAAAAATATAAGTCAGTTCATGCAATTTCTCAATTCATCTCTATTAGGATGAAGGGCAAAGCCCTCATGATCCTACATGATGAGGCCCCTTCTCATCTTTTTTACCTCATTTCCCATATTCTCCTCCTTACTCATTTTGCTCCAGCTGTGTGGCCTCTCTGCAATTCCTGGAACTTCCCAGGCAAGCTCCTACCTCAAGGCTTTTGACATTGTAGTTCTTCTGTTCTCCCTTCATATATCTACACAGGACCTCCTGCTCTTCTTTAAAGGCTGGACTCACAGGTAACCTGCCCTGATCTGCCTCCTTAATGCCATTATCAGCCCCTTCCCCTAGGTACTCACATCACATTACCCTGGGTAACTCTCCCTTTTGTCCAATAAAACTAAAACTTCTGACCTACTATTTACTTATTTGTATGTCTGTTGCTTAATATCTATAAGCTACAAAAGGGCAGAAACCCTCTATTTTGTGGTGCTGTATCCCCAGGGTCTAAAAGAGTACCTGGGAGGGCCTCCCCGATGGTGCAATGGGGTTGAGTGCTGCGCTGTGAAACTGTCCACAGCCTCTGCAGCATGGGTTCAATTCCTGGCCAACCAAGGAGATTCCCACATGGTGTGGCAGACCTCTCCTGACTCGCCTGCTGCTGCCCTCAGCAGTGTCTTTGGTCTGTCTGCCTGTTCTGTTCCCTGCTCTCTCTGGTGAATTCTCTCACCCTCCAGCGCCTCTGACCTGTACCCCAGCTCTTGTATAAATAAATAAATAAATCTTTTTTTAAAAAAAAAGAGTACCTGGGAAGAAGACATAAAGTAAATATGGAAAGGAACAAAGGAAGGGAAGGAGGGAGGAAAGGATACAGGAAAGAAAACATGTGATAATGAAAAGAGCTGTCATAATGTGATGGTAGATTTATCCTTTTTTCATTTCTAACATTTTATGCTATTATAATTATTAAATCATATTGTGATTAATTTCAGAACATCTATATGGTACATTACTGGCATTCTCAGGTGGATTATGTTGGAAGTGTTTTTTGTTTTCAAATCAGTGACTTGATTTGAGTGTCATTGAGAATTGTAACTAAGCACTTAAATTGCAGTAAAACCCTTGCAGTACTCAGTTTTATAAAAGCGTAAGTCAGGAAATCCTGCTGATAGTATACAAGTCCAGAGACAAAGGGAGAGAATTCCTGAGGAAGTATGTATGGGACCTACATATTGCTTCCATTCCCTTTTCTTTCCTTATCCTTGTTACTCAATTTGAGACAGTGGATAAGGACAATCTTGTGCCAGGGCCCAGGCTAGAATGATCCCCATCTGCACTTACCATCCTTCCATGTTCTACCACTCAATCTATTTTCCTAGCCTGTCTTGCAGGTCTGTTGCTTATAAACTGTTTCTTTTGTTTTTCCAAGTATATTTACACTCATAGTTCAGCTCTGGAGTCTAGCAATCATAGGGTCAATTTACACAAAATCCAATATATACACTTGACTAAAGAGTAGGGAAGAGGGCCTACCTGGTGGCGCAAGGGGTTAAGTCACAATCCAAGAAGCTATGAAGCCACTACAGCACCAGTTTGATTCCCGGCCAGGGAGCTACCCAAATGGAGCAGCAGACCTCTCTTGACTTGCCTGCTGCTCAGCAGTGTATTTCAGTCAATCCACCTGTTCTGTTCCCCACTCTGTCTCTAGTGAATCCTCTCACCCCCCACACCTCTGGCCTGTATGCCAGTTCTTGTATGCATAAATAAATCAATCTTAAAAAAAAAAAAGAGTAGGGAAGAGAGAGAAGGATGAGGGAATAGGGAACACAGGGAGTAATGGGAGAGAGAGGTCCTGGGGGAACAGTTTTTGCTGGAAAAGAACAGGTTTGTCTCCATGTGCCCAAAGAAGATGAACTATGCAGAATTTTATAAATAGTTCAAAAGATTTCCAAAGGTTATTTAGGCTCTGTGTGATACTTGTTTCATTAGATGTTAGATCCTAATCCTGGAGTTGGATTTGACTCCCTCATCTGTTTCATTTTCAAGGCCATCCTTGCATGTCCTGGATCTAAATTTCCGCGTTAGCACCAAACCTATCACCTTACATCAGTGCCCCATACCCAGTCATTGTTACTGAAAATCAGCCTTCCATTCACACACATCAGGTCATGATCAGTCTGAAATGGGTGAGATATCACATACATTATAGGTGGTGAGGAAGGAAAGATGTGTGGGAAGGTGTCAGCGGGCCAGCAACAGGTCAGGAATGCTTAGTATATTTACAGAACACTAAGAAGAGCTCACAAATATACATGAACAGGAGAACCCAGCCAATTAACATCTACAAGAGGCACCTACTCGTTACCAAAGTTGTCGAATAAGTAGAACTAATAAATGAAGGATAAATAAATGAGCAATCAACAAATATTCAATAGCATTTGCTAAACAAGCTGAGCACTACAGCTTTCAAACCAGTTCTAGTTCATTCAAATTAATTCTAGAACCTCCTGCCAACTACAGAGACTTTGGAGACAACAACAGCATCTACCAGGTTCTTTGGCAAAGCTGCCAAGTCAGTGTCTCTGCAACCCCGCCCAGCACTAATATCCTTCATCTATTTAAGTATGTACTTTATTCAGTACAAAATTATAACTTAAACTCCAACCCATTCAAATCCATTTTTTGATGAGCTAATTTATTCAACAAGTATCAATAGAGCAGCAATTTGATGTCAAGAACATGTGCCAGAACTTCTGTGCACAAATGCAGGCAATTTCTTCCACAGATATCAACAGTCTGGTGATGGGCACATGAAGAAACGTGATAGTAAATCCAAATTCCACTGCACATTTTTGCATTTCTACAGTATATATCTTTACCACCCTAAGTAGGGAAGGATATATCCTCTTTAAAACAGAAGCATCAAGAGGATACTACTCATTGTTTCACTATTTCACCTTTTGTTGCCATGTATTTTCGGCTTCAGTTGTAAGAACCCAAATTAAAATCTCAAGGTCAAAATTACATCCGACAGTCATGAAAATTCCTAGCTACTTGTTTTGAGAGGGTAGTTATAGAATACCCAAAGGACATGTTGTATATTTTTAACTTGCTCTTAAGACCTGTGAATTCAAATTTGAGAGCTCACATACAGAAGATAAAGAGAAATTATGCTATATGAAAAAAGAAAGTTGGTCTTTTGTTTGGTGGTTTTTTTTTAATCTTGATTTTGTTTTGTTTATTTTTTTGCAATGAAAGAAAGATGTTTCCACCTCTAATGAGTCATGAGTGACTCATATACTCTTGGGAAATTCTGAAATGATCAGCGATTTGATTGCTTTTTCTGCTGTAAAAACATCGGAGAAGTAGAGCCTATATGTGGTAAACAATAAAGTACCCTGTGAAATTCAAATAATTTTGTTTCTTTTCCAGATGACACTATCCTGAAAATAACTTTTAATACAAAATATGAGCATTCCTTCATACTGGCAAAATTTTAAGTGATTTTTAGCTGAGTACAATTGTGGGTAGTAGTCTTTCTTATCCATCAGTGGGATTCACTATAATATTGATCCAGTTCAGTCATTTTATAAATGTAAGTCACCTCTATCTTTTCTTATATCTTGTCAAATAGATACCATTCTATCTTCATTTCTGTTTTCTTTTTCTCTCCAGACCTTCTATTTTGATAACTTACAAAGCTGAAAAATGTTCAATGTTCAGAGAACTTATTGAAAATGCATTTTACCCAAAAGGCTGACAGAAAAAATATAATTTCTGATACATAAGAAAGAAAAATCTGTTTGGTATGACTGGCTGTTAATATGTCATCAGGATAAATCATAAGTTTTATTCTTGGGAATCTTAATAAACGAAGTCACTTGAGACATAGAAAGTACAAAAATAATCACCGATGGGCTCTGTCTTTGACTAGGACCTGGGGAAATTTTCAAAGTGTTCATTCATAGAGACACTTAAAAAGGCATTGCCCAAATATATCATTGTCATAAATTCTTGCTGACTACAAAGCTTCCTTAGAGTAATTCACAATGCCCATCATAAAATACTTCATCAAAAGGAAACACTTAGATTTAATACAAAACCGTAAACTCCCAAGGACTCAAAGACAATGGTCTCTGCCAGTCTCCAGAGAAGATGGAGTAGTCTGTGACTCCTAAATTCCTCAACACTTGATCTCATTTTCATAAGATGTTTCTACCTTCTGGGTTTTCACATGACTCTGGTGCATTTGCTTCCCTCTGGGATTCCAAAAAGAGATGTGCTTTGAAATAACCCTCTGATTCTTCATTTTCTATCTCAGGGGAGAAGAGCAGGAAGGATTCTGTCATTTGGACACATCAATTGGATGGTCAGAACAAGTAATCTGAGATTAGTAAAGCAAACATTTCAAGTTATGACCTAACCTCACAGTAGTGGGAAGCTATCCCACATCAGATGCTTCTGGAAGCCTCAGTCACTCTATTAAGATGATTGGTTTCATCTTGTCTTCACATCAGGAAAGCTATTAGCTAAAGTGGCTCTCAAAAGATAAAAGAAGTCTACACACTAAAGAAAAGAACCATCAATTTTCCATCTTTCCTCTTAACACAATACAAACTCTAAGGCAATTAATACATACTACAATTCTGACAACACCTTTGTGTCCCCCTGTTGCTGCACAACTTCCCCCTGTAGTTCTTGCTGACACTTTTAAATATCTTTCTCTAAAGTGAAACCCATCATCTTCCTCCAAAACTTACTCTTCTGTAAGGGTCTCACCACCTCCACTTTTACTTGCATTCAAAACCTCCTTCAACCCAGATATCCAAGTTGTATGATACGGTTTCTTGAACACACTCTGACCCTTCTCTTCTACGCAGTGAACTGCCGAGAGATTGGTTCAACCAGACATCTCACTCTTCTCTGGAAAGTCTTTATCTATGTTTAGTCTTTCCCTGAAATCCCTTCTGTGTGACATTGCCAAAAAAAAAAAAAAATCTGTTTAAAGCACAGCTCTGCTGTATCCCTCTGTCACAGAACCTTTCAACAGTTCTGTGTCTTTTTACCCAAGAGTTTATACTTCTTATCTAGCATCCACCTTCATTGTAGAACCCACTGTTCAGAGTTACTTTGCACTATTTCTTTCAAGCTGAAAATAGGTGCATGAGATGTCCCAAGATAACAGTGGTGCCATTGCTCCTATTATTTGCTTTGTCTAGAAGAATCCATCATCACTGCTACCTGTAAAAACCCTACCCTCCCTTCCAGGTCAAGCTAAAGTATCATATTGTCTACCAAATATTCCTTTCTCCAGAATTTCTCTCAAAAATTTGTTTTGTCTTCGAACAAAACCCTGATCATATGATACTGATTGGATTTTCCCTCATTCTATAATTTTTGCACATTCATTTTATCTCCAGCATTTGGTCATGAACTCATTGAAGTCAGAGATTCACCTTGGCCCTGATTCAGTCCTGTATTTCTCAATTATCATTTTATTGCTGCAAGGATGGATAGAATTCATTACACATACAGAGTGGATATACAAAACCATGGAGCAAAGAAGTTTCTATAATCAAACCTCAGCCCTGAGGAGACAGTTCTCCCTTTCCCCCTTACATACATGAGTCCCAGATAACCTCTTTCTAAGCTGTGACACTGGCAGTTAAAGGAGATGCTGAAAAAGTGGCAGTGCAAAGAAAGAAAAAAAAGGAGCATGAATGGAGCATGACAAGATGTGACCATTTCCACAGAAATCTAATGACCTCACCTCCTTGGAGGAAGGTGTCAAGCCAGAGGAAACCTGAACTGTGTGGTGGACTACAGGAATCAGTCAAGTGAACACAGGGGCCTGGAGGGAAGAATTTGAAGTCAGAGGCAACAGCCTACACGTGTACTCAGATATTTTGAATATGGATTGTTAAGGATAGTTGCAACAGTTGGAGTATAAAGTTCAAGGAATCTGGTGATAAGAACTAAGTTTAAAGATGTGGAGAAGGCCATTGGCAGCTTTCTAGAAACTACTCCCTTATACAATTTCCCACCATAGGTTTGGCTCTGGGTTGTTCCCCTCAAAGATCAGTATTTGGAAGACTCAGGGAGCAATCTGACCAGAAGTCAGTGAGTGTTGGTGATAGCAAGGAGTGAAATCAACCAAACTGAGCTCAGTGGGGTGCTGCAGTTGGTGTGGAATTAGAATGTCTGTAGGTGATCGACTAATCCCACTTCTGAGTATTCACTGAAGACTATAAGAACATGAATTCACAGAGATATATGCACCCGTTTTACTGTGGTACTACTATTCACAATAGCCGAGATATGGAAACAGCCCAAGTGCTGGCTAGGAAGAATGTATTTAGAAGCTATGGTATAGGGCCTCCTCGGTGGCGCAGCGGTTGAGCGCTGGGTTGCGAAGCTGCCCGCAGCCTCTTGCAGTGCCAGTTCGATCACCAGCTGCTCCCCGGCCACCCGAGGAGGGTCCCACATGGCTCACAGACCTCTCCTGCCGCCCGCTGCTCCCCTCAGCAGTGTACTTCGGTCCTTCTGCCTGTTGTGCTCCCTGCTCTGACTCTGGTGAATTCTCTCACCCTCCTGCGCTTCTGACTGTACCCAGTGATTGTATAAATAAATAAATAAATAAATAAATAAATAAATAAATAAATAAATAAATAAATCTTTAAAAAAAAAGAAGAAGCTATGGTATATATACACAACGGAATACAACTCAGCTATTAAGAAAAATATGAAATCTTGCATCTGCAACAACATGGATGAACCTTGAAGGAATTATGCTAAGTGAAATAGGTCAGAAGGAGAAAGACAAATATAGCAGAATTCCAGTCATTTGTGAATATAAAGAAAAAAAAAAAGAACCAAATAAAAGCAAACTCTTAGGCTCAACAGAATGGCACTTAGCAGAGAGGAAGGATTTTGGAGAGAAAAAATAGGTAGAGGGGGAGATTGGTTGGTGACCAATGATGCCTGGACATTTGGTGATAGGTATGGTATGATGTATCCAGTCACAGGGGTGAGAAATGGTACACCTGAAAGATAAGCATTGCAAACTAATGTTACCTCAATAAAAAGAAAAATAAAAAAAAGGGTTTTGTGTTTTAATTCAATATAAAAACTAGGATTGAAGTATCAAAAGAAAAATTGGTAGAAAAATAGGTGTACAGAAGCTACATAAGTAAATCAGAATCATGACTGCAATCTGAGTGTCACTTTTTTTTAATATTTTTATTATTCTTTTTTAAATTTTATATATTTTTACATCATTTTTCATTTTTGCACAATGTATGCATTTTCATCTTGGTTATATTCCCCATACAATTCCCACCCCCGCCCTTGTTTTGATCCTGCTACCTCCTCCCCCCCTGTAGTGTGTCTCTGGTTTATAGTTGCTTGTTGATTTTGATTTTTACTTTATTACAATTAGTCTTTTTTCCTGGTCCCTTATTTAGGTTTTCTAAATTCCTGCTATGAGTGAGATATTCTGGTATTTTACTTTTTCTTTCCAGCTTATTTCGCTGAGCATGAGCCCTTTCAGCTCCATCCATGTGGCTGCAAATTGCATAAGTTTATCTTTTTTGATTGCTGAGTAATATTCCATTGTGTATATGTAGCACATCTTCTTGATCTGCTTAAGATGGAGCTTCCATATAATCTAGCAATTCCACTTCTAGGTATTTACCCAAAGGACACAGAAACATTAATTCAAAAGGGCACCTGTAGGAACTCCCTGGTGGCTCAAGGGGTTAAGATGCAACCTATGAAACTGGTCACAGTCACTGCAACATGAGTTCGATCCCCAGCCAGCCAGGGAGCAACCCACATGGCGCAGCAGACCTCTCCTGACTCGCCCGCTGCTCCCCTCAGCAGAATACTTCAGTCAATCTGCCTGCTCTGTTCCCTGCTCTGTCTCTGGTGAATCCTCTCACCCTCCCCCCATACCTCTGGCCTATACCCCAGCTCTTGTATGCATAAATAAATCTTTTTAAAAAAGGACACCTGCACACCTATGTTTATAGCAACACTATTTACAATATCTAAGCTATGGAAACAACCCAAATGCCCCAAAATAGATGACTGAGCATCATTTTTCTTCAGGAAAAAAATGGAGCCAGAAATAAGGACAACCACACAACAGACGCTGCTCAGGTGAGATCGAATTTTCTCCTCACAACAATCGTATTCAGTTGGAACTCTAATCATTATTTTACAGATGAGGAAACTGAAGGGTATAGGGATTAAGGAACTTGCTCAGGTTCATACAGAGCAAGTGTGACTGAGCTCGGTTTCAAACCAAGCAGAGGCATGCCCGGGGCCCCTTAATAGTAACTCCCTGCTTCCCTCTGCTCATTGGGCTCAACTTCCAAATTTACACCAGGCTGGTCTGGATCATCTTGAGAACTGAAAATTCAGACTCATTGGGAAAAGAGAAATTAAAAGGCTATTGCTGTCCAGACCTTAATTATAGACAATCGGGAGAAAGACTCTGCTCAGAGGACCAGCAAGTTATCCACTGTCCCAGAGTGCCTTCTAGGCTAACAATAGGGAGGGATAGAGCCGTGAATAAGATCTTGAAGTAACTACTGTCATTACCCTATTCTTTAATAATAAAGAGAAATCAATGAATTACAGCAAGGCCAGCAACATACTTCTCTATAACCCTGAAACTCAGAGAGGTCAGGGAGAAATTTCTGGGACTGTAGCTCCCATAGATCATTGGGGCAGGGGTGTGTAGGAGAGGAGGGTCAGACATCAAGGCCTCTTGGAAGAAAATTTCGATGTGGTTCTCCAAGGAAGTGGCAAATGCATTGTGGTCTAAAGGTCTCATGGCATTGCTCACAAGGAATGACAGCAATCTCCATGCAGTCATGGCAACCACAGGCACTGCAGACAGCTCAGAGCCAGAGCTGCAGCCCAACTCTTACATCCATAGACCCTCTGCACAGTGATGGACACAAGGCCAGATTCCCAGGTCTCCCTTCAAGGCAGGATTCATTGTTCTAGTTTCAGGGAAAGCTGTAACCAGGCAGCCTTTAGCTGTCAGCCCTTTTAGGAATCACTTCACCCAAGGTCACACATCAATGTCAGGTGCAGGCAGAGGGATCCAAAGCTGGATATGTCTGATGGACTACCTAGGCCCCAAGAGCTCCTGAGTCACAGCCTGGCTTTCCTTCTGCCATCCCACTTCCCCCCACTCCCTCCACAGGTTTTGCTCCCAGGCCTGCTCCCTAATAAAGATGCTGATGTCACCTCTGCCTCAGGGCCAACTTCTCAAGGGCAGCAGGCCTGCCTCAAGCAAGGACCTCTGTTTTAAACACATCCCTGGATTCCCCCCATTTCCCTGTCTTAATTTTAAATAAGCCCTACATATCCCTTTGTATTAGGGAACTGGAGTTGGGGATCTTCTGTGATAAAGAGAGACAAAGAGGCAATAGGGAAGACAGAGTGAGAAGCAAAAGTCTAGGAGGGAAAGGGGTATGAATATGAACAAAACCTGCACAGACTGGGAATTGGAGGATGTTTTCAAGGATTGATGAATGAGAGTATCTGGGCAGAAGAGGGATTGTATTGGTGTGGTGATAAAATAGGTTTCTAGAGGAGTCACTAAAATTATGAATTGTATCCCTTTGGTATTTTTCATGAGACACAGTAAATATTGGAATCACTTTTTAATTACTCCTGAGTAATGGACTGTGCATTTAATATGCAGCTCCACATAGAATTTCAGGTCCTGACTTTTATTGGGTGTATTAGTCGGGGTAATTAACACTAGCTACTTTACAAACATCCCCAAATCTCAGTGGCTTAATACAACAATACAACAAATAACAATATTTCTCACCCACAACATAGTCAGGTGGGGGTTGGGCAAGTCTTTTAGGCAATTCACCTCCACGTCCCCATCTTGTGATGTCATTTTACACTTCTCTGAGTTTGTCACCCAGTCTCTGAACCCCTCTACCATACAGATAGCTTCCCAACCTCCCCATCCCACACACTTCCTTCTGCCCTGGGAGACTGACCTACACAGATTACAGAGCGCAGGACCCCACTCGCCTCTAGCTTCCAGTTTAGTTTGGCCAAATGGATTTCAGGCAGATCAAGAGAAGGAGAAAGAGCGGGAGATTTATTTCTCCAGCTCCCACAGTGTTGGGTCTCCTTGAGAAGACCGAGTCACTTCAACAAAAGGCCAGCACCACCTGGAGGTGGCTCTCTCTACACCTTCCCCTTTGTCTCTAGCTTCCCCACCCTGCCAGCACCAGCCCCACCAGATTGGGCCCCCCTGCTCTTAGTGGCTGGGCCCTAGAACACCTCGCCTGAGTTCCCTGAAACCCACTCATGTCTTTTGATAATCTTTTGATTAAACTTCCTTGAGGGTGGAACTCCCTGGTGGCGCAGGCGGTTGAGCACCACACTGTGAAGCTGTCCGCAGTCTCTGCAGCACTGGTTTGATCCCCGCTGGCCGGCAAGAATCCCACATGGCGCAGCAGACCTCTCCTGTGTCACCCGCTGCTCCCCTCAGCAGTGTATTTCGTCAGTCTGCCTGTTCTGTTCCCCACTCTGTCTCTGGTGAATCCTCTCACCCTCCCATGCATCTGGCCTGTACCCCAGCTCTTGTATAGATAATAAATATTTAAAAAAAATTAAACTTCCTTGGGGATGCTAACTTGAAAGGACCTTTATTTCCTTGAGGCAACTGGGAGTGAGCACCCAGGGGAGACTGCTGGGTGGCACAGTTGTCTGTCTGTGCCCAAGGAAGACAGACAGAACCTGGGACCCTGTGTAGACTCGGTCACCCTCCACCAATGCTTTTCGCTTTTATATTTCTTTTATTTGGGTGTTCATTTTGTTTTTCTTTTTTTTGTTTTGTTTTTGTTTTTGTTTTTGTTTTGCTTTTTAGAGGAGCAAATATAGTTTACATTTAAGGATAGTTCCTCTGTCTTCTTCCTGTTTTACACTGTAATTACACATGAAATGTTTGATCCTGCTTTGTTTACTTATCTTAATTCAGTTCAACATATATTTTATATCCCTTGAGACTTCCTCATTGACCCATGGATTATTTAGAACTACATTATTCAGTTTCTATGAGTGGAGATTTTCCCATTATCATTTTGTAATTAATTTCCAATTCAATTCCATATGGTCAAAGGATACCCTCTTTGTAAGTTCAGTCCCTTAAAATGTCATGAGGGTTTTTTTTTTTTATTCTTTATGAACGAGCACATGGTCTGTCAGGGTATGCGTGCCATAGGTACTTGAAAATCACTGGGACTCTGCTGTTGTTGGGCAACCTGTCCTGGGAATTGGAATGATCTACATCGATTGGTGCTGAGTCCTTCTATATCCTCACCTTTTTCTAATTGTCCTGCTAACTGTTAGAGAGAAGGAAGCTGAAGTCTCCAACTGTAATTGTGGATTTATCTACCTCTCTTTCAGTTCTATCATTTTTTGTTTTGCATGTTTTGTTAGGTGCACACTCTCTATTAGGTGTATACACTTTTAGGATTACTTTAACATCCTTATCAGGTTAAATCCAACATCTGTATCATGTAGGTGCTGGCATCTGCCAACTGCCTTTTCTCATTTGTGTTGAGATTTTCCAAGTTCTTGTTATGAGGAGTGATTTTCATTGCTATCAAGAACATTTTCTATTACATTATGAGACATGGGATCTTATTTAAGTCTTCCTTTCAGCAGGTCTTCTCTGACTCCATGCCACCTCATTTTTCTAGGTGGGGAAGGAAGTCCAAGCTCTCCACTCAGCCTCTATTGAGTGCTAGGGAGGGTAGGACTCTAGGCTCACCACCCTGGGTGGTGAGGGAGGGCACCTCACCTTACTGTTTCCCCTTTGGTGAAGGTTGACATCAGACTCTCCACTGGGTCTTTGTTAATGGGAATGGGCATGAGGTCATAACTAATTTTTTTGTGGTGTTTGGATGGCCAGTCTTACTGCACTGCCCCCTTTCCTGGTCTTTTGGCTAAATCAAATAGGCTTTTTGTTTGCCTCCATTAGCAATTCCAGGTTTTCTGGCTTCTGCAGAACCAGGATAAAGGCAGCAAAAGGAAAACTCAAGGGAACTCACTGTGTGTCTCAGGTCTCAGGGCCCCTAACAGGTCTGCTTTCTCCTCTCCATCTTTCAGAGTCTTATCATATTTATTTTACAGATAATGTCCAAAGTTTTAAGGTATATTTACTAGGAGGAGTGGGGAGAATTGGCCTTAATATATTTATAAAACATACCCACAACCTTAAAAATGGATGAAAATTTTCAAACATAATTTAAGGCAAAATTTTGTGGTTTCCCTTGTGCACTGTACTAGAAACCACTCCTGAAATTCCATTTGAAGGACAGAACAGGGGCACACTCCTTTTTGGCTTCTGCTGTGTTCCACAGACAGTCCTCAGGAGCCTGTCCTCATGCTATTCTGACAGGTGTTCCTTCTATGTGGCTCCTGTGCAGATTATGAAAGAAGCTGTGGGTGTGACCCTCTGTCCTGCAGAGCACCTAGAGAGGGATGGATGGGCTGGCTCTATTCAAGCTTAATGCACCCCCTTGGAGACAAACCAATTATGTTGATAAACAAGATCCTGAAAGGGACACAAATCAATCATGGAAGCCTTTATGTGGTATCTCTTTCTACGTCATGCCCATGGGTAGCTGTAGTTTCAAGCACTCAAAAATATCAGAAAATCCATTCCCAAGTTTGGGTCCTGCTGAGTCTCTGTGGCCTCCAGCTGCTCAGTCTGTCCTTAAGGGTGGTGCTGGTGACAGCTGCAATGTTTTACATCTTTAAACATCCATAGGTGACTGCAAGGGAAGCTGCCACCTATGAGGCAGGATTTCAAGTCAAATTGGAAGCTTTTGTAACCTAAAAATGCTGCTCCCGCTCTACTTCAGAGGCCAAAAAAAATCTGCTCTCTCCCCTTTCTTTAAATAAGCTGTACATAAACACATAACCTTCATTTAGCAACTATTAAATAACCATCTACTATTTGAGGAAACATGCAAAGCATCAGTCTCACAAGGATCATCAAATTAGATATGGTTCTATTATGATCTGGTGGGAGCAGGATTCCTCTGCTGAAGCTCTGTTGCTTAAACTTGCACATGGCAACTATGCAGCAGGTGTGCTGCCTCCATCTTCACCCACAGCAGATATCACTAATCACTCATGTCATGACATATCACTGAATCTGGATTTGGCCTCAGATTCCTGCTCAACACACTTAGTCCTGTATCACTACCAATTTATGACAGTGAACTTACAACATGGCATGAATTTGCCATCTTGATGAAGGCTTTGTCCTTTGCTTCCAGTTCTGCACTTACATAGATTCTTAGATGGTTTTCAGAGGAGAAAAAAAGAACATAGTATTCCTGTGATTTGATGTTTATCTAGATATGGTGTTTGATGGAAGACTTGGTGTGCAATTCATTGTGCTTGGTGCTCCTCTTCCTATAAATGGAAGCAGAATATCTGGAAGCAGAATATCTGTGATGCAGGGTTGTACCTTCTTCCCTCAAGGCATTTTCATCAGGTAAATTACAAACTTGAGAACAATGTTGACATTTAATAAATGGTTTTCTTTAAAAAAAAAAAAAGTCTAAAATTCACAGTTGCAGGCTCCCTTGGGAAAGTCTTAATTTGTCCCTGGCTCCAAGAGCTCAAGGATAACTCAAGCAAATGAGAAATGAGCACTCCTATGTCCCACACAGCACCCCCTCTCTCCTGGACTGGCTGGCTGTGTCTGACCGTCAGGCTGTGAAATGGTGCAGATCTTTCTTTTTTTTTTTTAATAATAAATTTTATTTTTATATTCCCCATACAATTGCACAATTGCAACCCCCTTATTTCGACCCCAATCCCTCCCCTCTATCCCCTCCCGCCCTAATAGCAGCTCCAGTCACACTTTCACTGGAGAAGGGATGTCTTTGTGGTCTACTCATATGGACTACAGATAGAGGAAACATCAACTTGAAGCAAAAGTAAGAAATGCATTTCTTGGTTCTGAAGAATACAGACTCTTCTTGTTAGTCACCGTGTCTAAGCTCTGTAATGTCACCACAAACACTGAAGAAGCCAACACTGGGCCACAGCTTCTAGTGGAAATGTGGAGTTAGGTTTTTGTAAGCCTCTGGTCACATTTTTGTCAGTTGGTCAATGGTCAATTCATAACATTATTTCATGTGTGAGTCTACTTAAAAACACTTTATTTAATATATACTGTTGATTTGTTAACACTGAACATGACCAACAACCTCTCTGCAAGTCATGCCTGAAGGAATCTTATCCAACATAAGCATTTTCTGCATAAAGCACATCACAGCTCAGGAACTACAGGTAGTACTTTAGTGCTACACTTGTAGGCCATTTTAAATACAAAATCACACACACAAAAAAGCAGAATAATGTGAAAAACACAGCACTAAATGGATTGCAAAAAGGACACTTGTTTACACTGAGCATTGAAACCCAGAGGCAGGAAGCCCTCCTTTGAACCTGAGCTAGCAACATGTGTTGGATGACTTAAATATTCCACCACTTTGCCCATGTACGCAAATGACCCATAAAGTGCCACAAGCATTGCTTTGGGGAACAAATAAATTTTATCCAGTAGGCAGATTCACAAATATGGACTCTGTGAATAATGAGGGTTAACTATATTATGTTATAATTCAGGTTAAGCTTTATACTGTCTGCCTCTCTTGGAAGTCAAGAGAATCTTCAAAAACTTCAGTATGAAGAAACTGTTTTCAAGTATTTGTTGCAGGTCCAGAAGAAATGTAGAATTCTACTACTCTAACCATTTGTGGATTTTCACGTCTCCATAAACCACCCACTTCCCGCTCCCAGTGTACTTTTAGGTCTACAGCATACTTGCAGCAAATGCCTACTTAGGAACTCTTTGAAGGTTATTTAGACTCTCTTTTCTTTCTTTCTTTCTTTTTTTTAAGTTGCCATTTAAGCATTTCTGTGGCACCTACCACAATTTTAATGCATTTGTTTAGTAAAACTAAAACTATTTTGTTAATTCAAGTGATAAGGGTGAGAGTATCTAAGTTTAGGCAGCCTCTGCAAGAAACTTTGTCCAATCATGCTTCTTTTCTTGGAGGGGGAACCTGACCAGGGTGACCTACTGGAAAGGAGAACCAGTCAGATGACGTGACAGTCCCAATGAGCAACTGGCATGGACCCCTCCATTCCTGCACTTTCTATAGCACCTGAACCATGAGAAAGGCTACATTAAAATGCACTCTGGAGACCCCTTTACAGAATGGGGGCAGGTTAGAGAACCTTCTCCTTTTCATCTGCAGAGTATATTAGGCTACAG
Source organism: Talpa occidentalis (assembly GCF_014898055.3). Classification (NCBI taxonomy): domain Eukaryota; kingdom Metazoa; phylum Chordata; class Mammalia; order Eulipotyphla; family Talpidae; genus Talpa; species Talpa occidentalis. The sequence continues at coordinate 18,736,751 of NW_023601754.1, read as the reverse complement.
GAGGTCAGCACTTAGAAAAGGAAGGGTGTCTCCCTACTTACTCGTTAGGAAGGTATCTCAACTTGGGAGTGTTGTGTCAGCTGCAATCCTGCAGCTGATGTCCTGTCCATTGGGAGGTGGAGGTGGCCACGCTCTCTCTGGGAATGTGTCAGTTGGTCTGGCTTGGTACTACCTCAAGATTCATTCTTTGGGTGGAGGTGAAGGAGGTGATTTCATGAAAAAGGGACTGAAAGGAACAGTTAGATTGAGATACTATGTGTCCAATACAAATGCTAGGCACTTAGCAGGCACTCAATTATGTGCTTGTCGGGTAAGTGAAGTTGGCCAGGCTTTTATGCCTTTGGCCTCTGTGGCTATCACCTGTGGGCTGGATCTTGTTAATGTAAAGGGCATGTGGGTGTGGGGCATGCATGCCTGACTACTGGCACCTGAGCATGGGTGTGTGTACATGTGAGCCTAGAGGTCAGGGATATAAGGGCAGCATTACTCAGAGATGGCTACTGTGCAACAGCTATGAGAGGATGAGCAACAGCTACTAGAGAAAGAGACCATGAAAGAACACCAGAGAGAGCCCAAAGAGAAAGAGTAAAGATTCATTTGTGGTTAGGAGGCCTGCCAGCCTCCTGGCCCCCTGGCATCCCTGCCTTGCCAGCCTGCGGGCTTGCCCCACAACAGTTGGCATAGAAAGAGCCTTAAAGCCTGAAAAAGCCACTGAGGGTTCTAGGACTCTCCTTTAACCATCTGTCCAAATTGATAGAGAACCTGCCCTGTGGCATGCTGGTGCTACAGTGCTTAATCGAATTGAAAATACCTATGGTGGCAAGGAACCAGAAATAGTGGTGCCAGTACTCTAAACTGTGCAGGTGCACATCAGTAAATGTTAGGGAAGAAAGCCAAACATGCAGATTCTCTTTTTCTTCATCAGTGTCCATCGCCATCCTCCTTACACACACTGGACTTGGTATAAAAAAAATTGATAAGGTCCCCTGAAATGAAGTATTGTGGTGCCAGAGGGAGAGGGAGCTTCATGTTAGCACCTCCTGGAAATGTACTGTGGGTTTTTTCCTATATGGGAAACACTGTGCCAAGTTCTTCCCATTTCCCAAATTTACCTCATCTGGTTAGCTGCCTCTGCTTCCAGCTTCGTGTGATTCTCTCTGCCAGCTGCACAAGAACTTTTTCAAAGTCTAATGAATTAGTTCATGTGGCTGGGCTGTTGCGTGTTTTGTTTTTACTTTCTTACTAAATCTTTTAGTAACATAATGTCCTACTTATTGCTTTGCAACTGAAAGGAATTCCTATATGTATTAAAAGATCCTTCATGCATAAGATATCTTCAGTAAATAGACTTAATGAATGTCCTTTAGTTAGATGTTCTGTTTTTTTTTTTAATTTTCTTTTTTTAAAAGATTTATTTATTTATGTATATAAGAACTGGGGTATAGGCCAGAGGTGTAGGGGGTGATAGGATTCACCAGAGACAGAGTGGGGAACAGAACAGGCAGACTGACTGAAATACACTGCTGAGGGGAGCAGCAGGCAAGACAGGAGAGGTCTGCTGTGCCATGTGGTTAGCTCCCTGACAGGGGATCGAACTCGTGCTGCAGAGGTTGCTGGTTGCTTCACAGTGCTGTGTTTAACCCCTTGCATCACCAGGGAGGCCCCTAGATATTCTGTTTTGTATTCAGTTAGCATTTGTCATTTTATTTTTATCATATCATCTGGCACACAAAGTGGGTTAGTATTGGAATTTGTGTTAAATACTAAGCATAGAGGCTTCTGGTGCCATTGACTTGCTGCTGATACAACCCACACATGAAATGGCTAAAAGTACTAGATGGGAATTAAGATAGAATGACCTGAGGATTTTAGCTATCAGAATCCAACAATGTATCCATAAGATAATTCACCACGACCAAGTTGGATTCATTCCAGGGGCACAAGGATGGTTTAACATCTGAAAATCAATCAACGTTATCCAACACATCACCAGAAAGAAATATAAAAACCATATGATAATATCAATAGATGCTGAGAAAGCTTTCGACAAAGTGCAACACCCATTCATGATAAAAGCCCTTGAAATTTTCGGGATACAAGGAACATACCTCAACATCATAAAGGCCATCTATGACAAGCCAACAGCCAGTATCATTCTCAATGGTGAAAAGCTGAAAGCAATTCCATTAAGATCTGGAACAAGACAAGGATGTCCACTCTCACCACTGCTTTTCAATATAATACTGGAAGTCCTAGCCAGAGCAATAAGACAAGAGAAAGACATCCAAGGAATCCAAATAGGAAAAGAAGAAGTCAAACTATCACTATTTGCGGATGATATGATAATATACATAGAGAACCCCAAAATCTCCACAGAAAAACTAATTCAACTCATCAATCAATTCAGTAAAGTGGCAGGATACAAAATCAACACGCAAAAGTCAGTAGCCTTCCTATACACAAACAATAAATCTGAAGAAGAAGAAATCAAAAAAACCACCCCTTTTATTATCGAAACAAAAAAAATCAAATATTTGGGAATAAATCTAACAAAAGAGGTAAAGGACCTATACAAAGAAAACTATAAAACACTGTTAAAAGAAATAGAGGAAGACACAAAGAAATGGAAAGACATCCCCTGCTCATGGATTGGAAGAATAAACATTATTAAAATGGCCATCCTACCAAAAGCAATATACAGATTCAATGCTATTCCAATCAAAATCTCAATGGCATTCTTCAAAGAAATAGAACAATTATTGATGAAATTCATATGGAATCACCAAGAACCCCGAATAGCCAAAGCTCTACTGAAAAAAAAAAGAAGGAAATGGAGGCATCACACTCCCAGACTTCAAACTCTACTACCAAGCCACAATCATCAAAACTGCATGGTATTGGAACAAGAACAGACATACAGACCAATGGAATCGAATAGAAAATCCAGAAATAAACCCACAGATTTATGGTCAACTAATCTTTGACAAAGGAGCAAAGACTATGCATTGGAGCAAAGAAAGTTTGTTCAATAAATGGTGCTGGGAAAACTGGGTCGCTACATGCAAAAGAATGAAGCTTGACCACTACCTCACACCATACACAAAAATCAACTCAAAATGGATTAAAGAACTAGACATAAGACCTGAAACCATAAAATACATAGAAGGAAATATAGGCGAAACACTACGGGATTTGCACATCAAAGACATCTTTACAGACACATCACCCAAAGCAGCGATAGTGAAGAGAAAGACAAACAGCTGGGACTACATCAAATTAAAGAGCTTCTGCACAGCAAAAGAAACAATAACAAAAACAAAGAGAAACCCCACCAACTGGGAGAACATTTTTGCACCCAACACTAATGATAAAGGACTGATCACAAAAATCTGCAAAGAGCTGATGAGACTCAGCAACAACAAAGAAAATAATCCAGTCAAAAAATGGGCAGAAGAGCTAAAAAGAAACTTCTCTGAAGAGGAAATGCAAATGGCCAACAGACATATGAAAAAATGTTCAACATCACTTGTAATCAGGGAAATGCAAATCAAAACTACCATGAGATACCATCTCACACCAGTGAGAATGGCACATATTAAAAAAACTAGCAACAACAAATGTTGGCGAGGGTGTGGAGAAATGGAACTCTTCTGCACTGTTGGTGGGAGTGCAAACTGGTCCAACCACTATGGAGATCTGTGTGGAGATTTCTGGACCTACTAAACATAGAGCTTCCATATGATCCAGCAATTCCACTCCTAGGTATTTACCCAAAGGACACAGAAACATCAATTCCAAAGAGCACCTGCACCCCTATGTTTATAGCAGCACTGTTTACAATAGCTAAGCTTTGGAAACAACCCAAATGCCCAAAAATAGATGACTGGATCAAGAAGATGTGGTACATATATACCATGGAATATTACTCAGCATTCAAAAAAGATAAACACATGCAATTTGCAGCAACATGGATGGCGCTGGAAGGGATCATGCTCAGCGAAATAAGCCAAAAAGAAAAAGAAAAATACCGGATGGTCTCACTCATAGCAGGAATCTAGAAAACTTAAATAAGGGACCAGGAAAATGAATATAAGAAAGTGAAAATCAAAATCAACAAAAAACTATGAACCAGAGACACTTTTTGGGGGTGGGGGGCGGGAGGGGAAGGATTGGGGTCAGAATGGGGCGTTTGCAATTGTATGGGGGAATATAAAAATAAAATTTAATATTTAAAAAAAAAAAAAAAGATAGAATGACCTGAGAACTAAACAGTGTGAATGGGGACTGGTAAGCTGTTCGGCAGTGTCAGGTGTGAGTTTACCTATATAGACTGCAGAGAGATGGATTTATTTATACTGCTATGTAGTCTATTTGCATTTTTATCAGCTAACAATTTTCTACAAAAATGAAAAATTGTAGATAGTGCCAGAATATTTTCTATCTGGTTTGTGAATTTTGTCTGTTTAGTTTTCCCATTTTGTTGTGGGTCTTACTTTCATCTTGTTTTAAGTATAGATCTATATATGAAGTTGCAGTATTTAAAGTTTACCTTTTATGAAACACAAAGTAAGAATTAAGTATGCATGAAAAGTGATTTGAAGGAAGATGCTTTTACAAAGGAAGTCAGAGGTAGTTGTCAGGTTGTACAAATTATTTTTTCCTCTGGATAGAGGATTTTGAATAAGGAAGTATTTTTCCCAAGATTGGAATTAGGCAAAGTACTAAGATTAGCTTTGTGTATGATACTTTAAAGTGAAAAAAAAGATGATATGATAGAAAAAAATTTTCATGACGAGTTTTATAATTGGATTTCTTTCAAGATGACTGATTCTCTGGTTGTGATTTTATCACTTCAAATGTTATAATTTGAATAAATTTTGTATGGGAAAGAATCAATAAAAAAATTTAAGAAAAAAAGTTTGAAGTCAGTAAAGAGTTGAAATGGGTATTCCCATGGACATTAACAATTCAGTTCCCTTCTATCTTGATGCTCTACCTTTCTACTTCATGGTCTAAAAATGATTGCTCAAACTCCTATCATCATGTTCACATTCCAAGCAATGGGAAGGGCAAAGTGTCTTCTCCTAGTGGAGACATATCACATCAAGCTACCTTTCTACATGTTCCAAACAATGCTTTATATGAAGAGATTCCTCATGTAGTCCAATTTAGCTGCAAGAGAGGCTGACAAATGTGACCTTTCAACTATGTGATGTTGCTGCTTTAGAAGAATTCAGGGTTCAAATTTTAGGATAGGAGCAATGGATGAATATTAGGAAATACCTAGAAATCTAGAATTTTATGTTCGGAGGAAGGGGGAAATGAGACAAAAGCTCCCTGCTGAACTCACAGGGGAGACAGATATTTAAGAACCACACAAGTTTAGGTGAAATCGCAGCTGGGAAAAGTTAAAAGAGATTATATAATAGGAAAATTGGGGACTGAATTGAGTCTAACCACAGAACCACAGAAGTGGCTGGAGAAAGGAGAAGGAAGCACTTCCCAGTAGCAGAGGGAGGTGTAAATCAGTCCAGGAAGAAGTCAGGCCCCAAGGTCCCACATGTAAAAGATGTTGACCTCCTGCATCCTTGTAAGAGCCTTGGGGACATTTGTTCAAGTGATACAGGTATTTCTTGACTAGATTCCCACTTTGGAAACGTATTGGCTGTTAATAGAATGATGTGCGTAAGGGGCTTTTAGATGGGTGTTATTACAAAAATCCATGTAAGTGGGTCAGCACTCAGATTAGGGCAATGACAGTGAAAATGAAGGAAAGCAAGTGGCTTCCAAAAAAAATAGTCAGCCTGCCCTGAAATACTCAGTACAAAACAAGAGCTTCTCCTGGGAGAACCACGCTGTGGGACAGGTCCTTCAGGCAAGGCAATCAATTATTTTCTGAGTTGTAGTTCCACCTACCTAATCCTGGGTGGCCCTGCACATTTCTGAGGAAATTGGGCAGCATCTAGAGACACAGGCTCCCTGCAGTCCATTGCATCTTCTAATAATGGGCTAAGGGGGGGCCTTGGAAGGAAAACTAGCCAGGGTTCACCTGTAGCTTGTGATTTTTCTCTTCATGCATTTTCCTGGCCCCCAGCTGGGTTTCTGATGTGGAGCTGAAGATTCAGGCTGGTAAGCACACAGACTGGCAGGGGTCTTCTGGAGGCTCACTGTGCCTGGGGTGTCCGCAGCCAGTGGGAGGTGATGGGGTGGTGAGGGTTGAAATGAAGGGATGCTCACCATTTTACTTGTAGTGACTGTCTGGCCCAAAGGAAGCCCTTAATATATCTAGTAATTTATAGAGTAGATGGACTAGTGCATTGCCCATTCTAGCACCAACTGGAGAAGTAGAAGGAGAGAAAGAAAGGGAGATGAGGGGACATCTCAGCTGAAAGAGAAAAGTCAGAAAGGTGGAAAGTGGCAAGGAAGGTCTGGCATAAACTGTGACTTCAGAGCATCCCCATCATGAATTGCTGTGCTTACAACTGCTTCCTTTTCTGGTTCACACTAGCCTCTGCCTCTGTGAGCACCATTATTGCTGCCTACAATGTCCTCTCTGGCTCTTTTATCTCACAAATTCTTCTTCATGTATGCCCACAGTCCCCTTATCCCAGTTTTTCACATCCTTCCTTCACCTCTGCCCAAGTCCAGAAAATGCATCTACCATGACAGCCACCTTTTGGTTCAAGCTCCAGTAGCAATACCTCACCTTCAGCCCTGGAGTCAAGCAGACTTATTGGGGTTTGGATTTCACAAATGTCTCCATGTCTACAAAATCCCTCACATGTCTACATGGAAGTCATCAGTGTCTGGCTTATCCCTATGCCTAGCTCCTAGTGGCCACACAGCAAATTGACATCATAGTTATCACAGGACAATTGCCTATCACAGGACAAATCTCCCTCCCTTCAGAGCTGGTGCTTTTTTAATGCCACTCACTATCCTTAAATAGAAACAGTAAGCTCATTTCATTCAAACAGCCATATGGGGAAAGTTTTACTACCATCCCCATTTCATGCATGAAAAAAATAAAGTACAAGGAGGTGAGGTAACTTGGCCATGGGTACACAGTTTGAGGGTGGCAGAGCAAGAATTAAAATACAACAGCTTAGTCTGGACCCACACAATGAGCCCCTGTATCCAGACCAGAAGAAACAATCACCTTGGCTACTAAGAAAAGCATGTCCTTTTGTCAAATTTCCATGAAGAATCTGACAAAGCTAAGCCTCTCCCCTGCCCACTTCACTTGAGAAATCTGAAGCCCATGGCTGCCCTCCTAGAAAATGCTATGAATGTCAATGAGTGTCCAAAGCTTCAAGTCCATGAGATAAAAGCAGTGGTGGATCCTAGTTTGAGACTAGAGAAGGAAATCAAGAGGGAAGAAAGATGGAGACAAGATGCTCAGGTAACTGCATACTAAAAGGCAACCAGCTGAGAAAAGGAAAGAAATGTTGCACTGTTTATTCATTTATTCATTCCTTCAGTATTTTTTGTATCATTTATTATGAGCATGTGAACAAACAAAACCTGCTCTTGTTCTCACTGAATTTACATTTTGGTTCAGGAAGATAGGCAGTATTCCTATCAGAAAAGTGAAAACATATACACACACACACACACACACACATATGAGCAGGTTGGCTACGGAAGTTTTCTGAGATGGCAGCAGTTAGCCATGATCTGAAGCCCAGGAGGAACAAGGCATGCCAAGCTCTGATGGAAGATCCTTCCTGGAAGTGGGAGATGCTGGCCCCTAAGCCCTAACACCAAGACTTCCTGCATGCTTTTAATCAGCAGCTACTAAGCTTATTTTCTCCTTGATAGTAAACAGTGTTGTTGGCCAAGGTTTTGAGTTTCAAGTAACAGAAACCAGGTTTTGCTAGGTTAAGCAAGGAAGTAATTTAGAGAAGTAAATTAGAGTTGGATATATGTGAAGTTGGATATTGGAGTTGGATGTTAGGATATATGGGAAGATGGAGATCCAGCTTGGGAAAGGGGCATGAACCAAGTCAATTTGAGAGGAATATTGCACAGTATCTTTTGGCAAACCAGCTCTAAAGGATGCTACCATGTGCTCCCAGATTCTATTGCAACTGGCATCAGAGAATACTAACTCTCCGTTTATTCAGCCTTATTCATTCCTGATCAGTCAAGCTAATCAGGCAAGAATCCACTTTCTGCCTGCTTAAGCTTCCACTTAGAAGGCAGAGTACAAGTATCATCAATACTGCACAACCTGGAAAACAAGATGGTGCAGGACAGCCAGGAAATTACATCTACCACAAACATCAGAGTGCCCTTCCCACTGGGTGGAGCATAGCATAGTATATTATTATTATGTTTTTAAAGATTTAATTTGGGCCTCCCCTGGTGGCACAGCAGTTGAGCACTGGGCTGCCAAGCTTCTGCAGTGTCGGTTCCATCCCCGGGCCGGCGAGGGTCCCACATGGCACGCAGACCTCTCGTGCTGCCCGCTGCTCCCTTCAGCAATGTGCTTCGGTCCTTCTGCCTGTTCTGCTTCTTGCTCTGGCTCTGGTGAATCCTCTCACCCCCAGTAATACAAGAACTGGGGTACAGGCCAGATTCACGGGAGGGTGAGAGGATTTACCAGAGAAAAAGGGGGAACAGAACAGGCAGACTGATGAAATACACTGCTGAGGGGAGCAGCGGGTATGGCAGGAGAGGTCTGCGCACCATGTGGGACCCTCACTGGCCCGCAGGGATCCAACCGGCGCTGCAGAGGCCGCAGACAGCTTCACAGTCCAGCACTCAACTGCCTGCGCCACCAGGGGAGGCCCATAGCATGTATATTAGCTCAATGAAAGCAAAGGTGTTTTTTTTTCTTTACCTTATAATCTTCTTGCCTCACACCCATTGCATAGTTTTGGCTTTTTTCTTTTTCTTTTTTTCTTTTTTTTTTTTTTTATTGCAAACTGCACATCCCAAGTAAAAATTTGTCAAATGAATGGATTGTTTTCACGAGTTGTCTTGCAAATGTGCTCATGAACAATTTTAAGAAGAAAGGCAAGATTGCTTTTTGATTCCATTAATTCCCTTGTCCTTCTCTCATTCACACTCCAAGTTTAGCTTTCTCAAGGTTGAAGTCAATTATGCCCCTGATGCCCTTTCCCTAAGCATCACCCCATCAGCTTTCAATCAGAAGCCAGAGTGAAGGTCACGAAACGGAAGGACTCTTCAACAGACCCTCTCTCGCAGTTTTCTTCCTAACGCCACGACACAATTGCACCACCCAGCAATTTATCTTCTTTGTGTACAATAACTGAATAACTTGCCTTTTGAATGGTTTTGCTTAAAGAATGAGAGGAATGCATGCTGGAATTTGAAGATGCATAATATTCTAGGAGAAATGAACCTTGGGGAGTTAAAGTTCTATTTAAAAATATACTCTGAAAGACCTACCAGTTACAAGGCCAATTTTGACAGACAGCTTCTACTGCCTTTGGCATTTCAGTAATGACCCCAGAACTGCCACTGACCTGCCAGCACACTTGGTAAAGTGACAGTCTGCTTGATTTCCTCCCCTATTAAAATGTGGTGGGAGCAAGTGAGAGGGAATAGAGAGAAAGGCAGAAAGGAGAAAGAATGAAAAAGAGGAAAGGAAAGCAAGGCATGGTAAACAGCAAAACTATTCATAATAACCAAAAGGAACAGCCAAATGTCCATCAACAATTAAAAGATAATCAAAATCTGGGTTATCCATAAAGTGGAATACTATTCAACCACAAAAAAGGAATGAAGTGCTGATACAGGCTACAAAATATGGATGAACCCTGAAAATTATATGCTAGGTGAAAAAAGCCAATACAAAGAGCTACACATTGTATGATATCATTTATGTGAGATATGCAAATGAGCAAGCCTATAGAGACAGCAAGTAGATTAGTTGATTCCTAGCACTGAGAAGGGGAAAGGATGAAAGTATTAGGAGGTGGAAGCTAAGTGTAAGCATTCCTTCTGGTGGTGACAAGAAAATGTTCTAAGATTAATTGTGAGGATGGTTGCAGACCTCCATGAATATACAAACATTGAGTTATATACTTCAAATGAGTAAATCATATGGTATCTAAATTATATCTTAATAAAGCTTTAACCAAACACACACACACACACACACACGCACGCGCACACACGCACACACAGAAGCAGAAGCAGAAGCAGCAAAAAGCATTTGAGCCATGATAAAGGCTAAGCAGAGACAAACATAGTGGGTGGTGGAGGCAACAAAGGTTTGTCTGGGGCAGTTCTTGCTACTAGGGATTGCTAACTTGAAGATTCTCATAAAGGCTAATATCCAAACCTAGCAGGCAGATTTTTCCTTTTTTTAGCATATTTATTTTTTTACGTCATTGTTCATTTTTGTACAGTGTTTGATTTTTCCCCTCAAGTAATCCCCATAAAATTCCCACCACCACATCACCCATGAACCATCACCATAGCCTCTTATGCTCTTCCGTCCACTGTTGTGACCCCTCTCCTTCTCTCTCCCATGCTGTGTATCGATTTATAGTTTGCCTGCTAGTTTTATCTTGTTTTTTTTCCTGACCCCTTGTTCGGTTTCCCTATATTCCTCCTATTAGTGAAACCTCCTATAAGTGAAACCACCTGATATTTTTCTTTTTCCTTCTGATTTATTTCAGTGAGCATAGTCCCTTCCAGCACCATCCATGTTGCCACAAGTGACATGAGTTTATCTCTTTTGATTGCTGAATAGTATTCCAGTGTGTATATATACCACATCTTCTTGATCCAGTCATTTGTTTGGGGGAATTTAGATTGTTTCCATATCTTAGCTATTGTAAATAGTACTGCATTAAACATAGGAGTGGAAGTTTCCTTTCAAATTAATGTTTTGTGTCCTTTGGGTAGATTCCTAGAAGTGGAATTGCTGGGTCATTTGGTAACTCCATTTTTAGTAATTTGAGGGTCTTCAGTATAGCTTTCCATAATGGTTGGGCCATTCTGCATTCCCACCAACAGGGTAGGAGAGTTCCTTTTTCTCCACATCCTCTCCAGCATTTGTTGTTGCCAGTGGTATCTCATTGTGGTTTTGATTTGCATTTCTCTGATTGTAAATAATGTTGAGCATTTTTTCATATACCTGTTGGCCATTTGCAATTCCTCTTTGGAGAAGTGTCTTTTTATCTCTTTTCAGGCAGATTTTTCTTCCTTAAACTGAGGTATCTGACAAACTTGAAGTCAATGACTCAAAGACATTCAGCTGCTTGGTGTCCTTTGGAGCCCCAGAATTCTGTTAGTTCTGATACCATAGGTGGTCAGTTCTTACAGGACTGGAAGTGGTTCAAATGGAGTACCCCAATGCACTCTCTTGTAAGGCACCTCTCACCTTATCTGCAATGATATTCTCAATTATTTGTTCAGAAACTGGGACAATGGGAATCTTGTTGAAATGGGGTTAGTTTCATAATGCCAACAGAAAAGGCATTCTAGTGGGCCTTTTACTGGTTACTTTTGAAAGTTCAAATGCTTTTGGAGTTCAAGGAAAAGAAAAAAGGAAGGGGGAAGGAGAAGGGGCGCTTGTAATCACAACACATCTGAGGGTCTTTCTGTTACTTGCTGAGTCTGCACAGGATGGACCCTGGAATTCAGACCCTATGCCCACAGGATCACTTGGTCTCAGTTGTTCCCGTGCCTGGAGTGTGTTATATTCCCAATAATTATTGATTAAAGTAAAGGAGAAAAGAGTGGCAGAAAGTGTAAAATTCCAGTCCTTCTTTTTCTCCTGCCACCTCTGTATAGAAATTTATTTCCCAACCATTTGAATTATAACACTCACCCACTCCCCACCCCCAACCAAGAAAGGCGACAGACAGTTGGGGTTTAAGATTACACATGTTATTTTTACTTTGGTGTCCTTATAAGAACTCTGTTCAGGAAGGGCAGCTGAGAATCAGATGCAGAGTGTCCCTGGGTCGGTGGGACCCACTGAGACCAGAAAGAACAGGTGACCAGTGCAAGACCTTGGTTCTTAACAACTGAACTTTGGGGGAAAGAAAGGATCAGTAATTGGGGTATATGTATAGGGTTGCTCTATTTAGAGGTTTTAAAGTAGGTCTTCAATCCTCCCTTCAAAGAGAGGGGCCTAATTACCCTTCACTTAATGTGCACTACACCTAGTGACTCACTTCTGACTAATCTGGAGGAGATGACAGTGTATGATCTTGGGGGTAGGTTGTGGTTGGCTGAACAACAGCCCCAAAAGATGAAAAGATTTCTATTTTCTAGTCCCCAGTATGTTGTGAATGTTGTATCTTAAATGGCAAAATGAACTTTCCATATGTGATTCAGGATCTCAACATGGGGGACTATCCTGGCTTACAAGGTGGGCCTTAAATGAAATCACCTCTCACGTGTTCGTAAGAAGAGAACAGAGAGGATTTGGCTACAGAGAGAAAGAAACTGGTGTGATAAGGTCCCCCCTCTTTAGAAGGGAGGAGAGTCAAGAAAAGAGTCTCCCCTGGGAAACCAGAGGGACCACCACACTGCCCACACCTCATTCTTGACCCAGCAACATTGATTTTAGACTTCTCACCAGCTAGTATAAAATAGTAAGTTTGTTCATTTAGAAAATCAAGTTTCAGAGTTTTTGCTACAATGACAAAAAGAAACACATAGGTCACAGAAGGCATTGCTGCTTTTACTTTGTCCTTTTTGATTGTTCAAACGGCAGCTGCCATGCTGGGAAGATACTCAAGAAGAAGAAAGAAGGAAAACTTTGCAGCTACCACTGACATTACTGAAGCTGTTCCAATTGGAAGCACTGGCATTCAGCACGGGACACGTGCCTCAGTGTCACCCTACCTGAGGGCCAAGGGATCAGGGGTACACACCAACTCCCATCTATCTCTGAGCCAGGACAGCGCTTGGCATGGTGGAGAGTGGGGGAAGGTGGGCAGGGCATTCACCACTCCTTAAGAGTGCCAGACTGCTAGAGTGGGGGAGGGTGGGCAGGGCATTCACTACTCCTTAAAAGTGCCAGACTGCTAGAGTAGTTTCGGGTGGCCAGAGAGGGCCTGAGGGAGAAATGCAGGCTCTGGAAGTCAGAGGCCTTTCTCCAAGATGGTAAGCCAAAGGGATGTGGGCAAGATTCTGGCAGCTTCTGCTATACCAAATGATCAAGAGCAGAGTGTGCATCAAATCACAGTCTATAGAAGGATAAGCAGATGGCAAGGTGAATGTGTGCTACCATTATTGCCTTTGCAGAATTCATAATTCTTCAACTGCCCCTTGAGGTTGGGGCAGAGAGTGGGGGTGACATTCACTCCCATGTTGAAGATGGAAACATTGAGGCTCTGAGAATTTTAGAGGTTTATTGTAGGCCACCCTGCTCTGGTGAGCACCCATAGGTGAGCCATGCATTTCTGACCTTTCTCCTGCTGCTTCTGGGCTGCAAGAGAATTGTATTTAAAGAAACAACAACCTGTGTCTGTCCCCAGATAGCCAATGCCCTTTTGGGCTTCACCCCCTATGCATGGCAGTGTCAGTCTGAAGTGTTTCCAAATGTCATCCATGATTCCACCTGTCTCCAATCATGTGTGCAGGTGTGTGTGCATAATCACATGTAGTCCGTGCATCACTGACATCACAGAGAGGGCCTTCTACCCAGCAGCCCACACATGGCGCTTGTCTTTGAGAGTTTAACCAGCTTAAACTGAAGCAAATATTTGAAGTTTACCAAACATAAACCAAGTAAAACCTAAGTCAATCAAAAGTGACTAAACACTGCTTTAGTCCAAATACATGTTTCTCAAAGGTCACAGCTGGTGTAATTATCCATGCTAGACTTAGCACGCATTCAGCTGTGTGTTTAAGACTGCCAAGAACTGGAATACGCTCAGAATCCTTAAATAAGAGTCACCTTGTTTTCAGAAAATGGTTGGTTAAGTCAGGCTGGGGAGAGGGAGGTTCTGGGGGGAAAGTCTATTAAAGTTTAATGACACTGAGAAAATGTATAGGAAAACTTCTTTGGAAAGGGAATGGAAATACATGTCAGAGCCAATTTTTCATAATATGTGGGTTAAAGCCCTTTTCTTCAAGGAAAATAAGTTCTGACAAGTACAACAACAACAACAAAAGAACACAATGACAAAATGGGCAGCCCCGGGAAGCTGGTCAGCAGGAGGGAACGAATAAACACAGGCTCAGACGGTGGCCCCGAAACCGTGACCTGGGTCAGGCTGTAGTAAGCGGCAGTCACAGGTTTCCCTCCATCCAAAATTTCATAGTCAGAGTCCCACCCCAAAGTGCCTGCCTCTGTGAGTGTCCAACTTACGCAGCTGTGGTTGTTAAACTGTGTTCTGTGGCACCTTAGGATGCTGTGCTAGAGCCTTGGGAATCTCCACAGAAAGTGATGGCTAGATGAGGAGGAGGTGCCTGTCTCTTCCACCTCGCTTGTGTCTGGCAGCTCCTCTCCTACCTCCTCCACAGCTTGGGCTGCTGCCCCTCTCGTGCTTCAAGACAAGGTTGTCCCATTATATAGACAGCTGACCTGAAAACTGTGGGTGTATGTAGCATCTGAGACTCACACCTGCCCTCACACTCAAAGAGAATTCTATGCCTTGAATGTCTTTCCTGAGAAGTACAGACCCAGGTAAAAGAATTAGGACTGGATGTAGGAGGACAATGGGCTGGAGGTTAGACAGCAAAGCACAGAGCATGGAAACATATAAAACAAAAGGGGAGACAGCACTTGGAGGAAGCAGGAGTGTAAGTGCTGGAGAGTAGGGATTTTTATATCTTGATTCACAAAAATTGATTCATAGGGCCTAGGAAAGCATTTGGCACGTAGTAGGTGCTCAATAAATGTCAGAAAATGAATGTATAATGGAATGAATGAGGCACCAGATGGAAGAGACCAGTGGAGAAGCCATATCTAAGAACGAGCCAAAGGGGTCTCACACACTGGACAGGTACATGGGTCGATCACTGGGGAGGAGCTGGTGGGCGTGACTGGAGCTTAGCGATACCACTGGGCACTGGAACAGAGATGAGGGGAGGGGGAAACCTGAAAGGTCTCCGAGGGTAAGAAGGGAGCTGTTGAAGGTTTTGATCTTCAAATTCCTTAATGATTTTCCCAATAGTGAGGGGGGAAAAACAACTAAATTCACAGGACATGCTAAGACAGTTTCAGTATAAAAAGACCACAGGAGACCCTGGAAACTTTCCCCTTGGAGTTCAACCAACTCCAGGAGAGTCGATACCTGCATAATTGGAAATGAGTTCAAGAACAGGGTACAAACAGGACTTCGACTGAATCTGAAATGGTTTGCTTTAAAAAAAAATCTAAAGCTCTCTCGAGCAGGAGCCTGGCTAGAACATAGATTCCAGGAAGCCAGGCTCCTGCTTGCTACCTGTGGGTCACTGGACAAGTGACTGCACACCTCTGTGGGCCTCAGTCTCTTACTCTGTGGAATGGGTATGTTAAGAGTCCCTCTCTCACACAGTTGTGTTAGAAGTAAGGAAGGTATACCACATAAGTCACCTGTATAAGCAGTATTGTTTATGGATATGGCAAACTGCTAACACTTGTTAAATAGGGGAGTCGGCACAATTCATTTATATTTGAAATAATTATAGTTAAAAAAAAAAAAAACCTTGCTTCAATCAAAGATATATCCTTCTGGTTATGTCCCCAACTCACAAAGAAATTTACCCTGTGAAACCTCCAAAGGAACATACGAGAGGGGGACAGGGTAAACATGTGCAGCAATTTTCAAAGTGGGGTCCCAGGGCCAGATGCACCAGTTGCTTTTGGGAATGTGTTAGGAATGCAAGTTCTCCGACACCACCTAGACTCACTGAATCAGGGACTCTGGAGCTGAGGTCCACAGTCTGTGTGTTGATACACGCTCCAGGGGATTCAGATGTGTCTTTATTGGCATCATTGAGGAATCCACTCTCCCTAGCCACCCTACTAGTGCCTCACAGGAGGAGCTGGGACAACTAGGTGAGTAGTACGGCCAGGAGAATCTGCAATCTCCCCCCTCAACCCATCTGGTGGAGCAGACTGGCCTTGACTATGGGGATGGAATGTCTCTTGTCTTTTCTCTTAGAATGGCAGTATCTGACCACAATAACGAAATATTTCATTGTTCATGCACAGATCTTAATCTCCAAACGTTTTTAGATGTTAGTTGTAGCCTTTTCAGTTCCCATAAAACCTTTAGAAAGAAGAATACAAAACAAACAAAAAATGACAAGCTAGAAGAGCCAGCCTCTAGAACAAGTGGAGTGGGGGAGGAAGAAGCATAAAAATAGAGTGGTGCTCACTGAGTAGTGATGAAACTCACTTCTTTCTGATAAAATTAATGATAATGAACTTCTGATCTAGAGAACAGGGCTGCTTGTGCCCAATGAAAGGACTTGAGGGGTGGAATCTCAAATGTCAGCAAAGTTAACTGCAAAGAAAGACCTTAAGTGGATCAATCAGGGTTGAACTACTAGATAGAAGGATTAAGTGGCTAATAAAAGGGATGTTCTACTGACCTCTAACACAGGAGAGAGGAGATAATGAGATAAGTAAAGCTGGTGAGGATAATAAGACTGTAATTATGGCCAAGTTCAAACTACTGAATGTACATTAGAGAACACTCTGGATAACATGGAGAGAGGAAAATCTGGCCCTGGAAGTTAATGCTGCTTCCAATGCTTGAGATGTTCCAGGCTGGATCTCCCTCAGACCAATGTGAAAATAAAATCATCACAATGGAAGTTTCAGATACATAAAGTGATGTTTGTGGCTCAAGATGCTGAAAGGGGGTGGGGGTGGGAGTGCAAAAGAAGGGAAGCCTTGTCACCAGGAGAAAACTGCATGCTCAGAAGTCCTGCCTATAATTATCTCAACAACAACTGCTGTGGCTACCACCCACAGGCACCCAGGGGGCTGCTGCTGCGTGTAGGGTGGGGAGTGTGTGCATCCTGGGAGGTTCCCTGGGCTAGGAGATAAAATGCTGCAGTTTTACAAGTTGAATGTGGGAATTCAGGGTCTGATGATAAAACAGGCAAAAAATATATATATATATATTAAAAGAGCGTTTGGTTGGGGATGTGGCACACAGGCTCCCTTTGCATCTGGAGTGCTTGGTTTTTTCTGCAGAATGCTTTATATAATTGTTTGCTTAATCTCTTGGGTGAAATAAACGTATGGCAGCTTTACTACACTATTGATTCAAATTATTACTGTAATGATAGAGCTATGCAGGGAGTTGTCACTGGGTTCCTCGTGATGTTCTGATGGCTGTCGTGTGTGTTATTAAGGGGCACTCTGAAAGAAAGCCCTTCCCTGCATGGCCTGATTCTCAGGACCCTGGACTTGTGCTGGTTGTCATGAACCAAAAAGAAAGCTCTCCACGGGTTTGCAGCTGTGAGGGTCAATGTCCCTCAGGGGCTTGACTTCAGTGTTTTAGGACCTTCTGTACTGAAGACATGACTGGTTATTGATAAAGATAGGTAGAAACGCCCTTCACAGGACAGGGTTCCTGCAGGAAAGAGGAGCTCTTCAAAGGAATTTAAGTGAGGGCCTGCTTACAGATGAGGGTGAGGTTAAGGGATCGGCCAGGAATGTTCAAGAGTAACATCTGCAGAAGCCCTTACCAACTGGGAAGAAACATGCCTGGAGACTGTCAGGAGCTGGAACACAGATAGTGCAGGTGCTCTGCCTCTTCCTGCTCTTTGATCCCTGCCAGTTCCCCTCTAATGGCTGGACCCCAACAGAAGCCAGAGGAAGCCAACAGGGATCCTGGTACTGGGTGCAGAGTAGAAGGGGGCAGAGGATGAATCTGGAGCAGGGGCAAGCAAGATATAACCAGCCCTCACAACCAGATGGCTGGAGTGCAGGAGGAGGGTGAAGGAAGTCCTGAAAGCTGACAGTCCTCCAGCAAGTCCCAAGGTCAATCACATCAGGGCATTGATGATGTCCTGAAGGAGAACTCTCCTGATGGAGACAGGAGCAGTTGGGAAACTGAGAAGATACCTGCCATCAAGTCCTAGTTCAGCCTTGTTCTGCCAGGAAACCTTGGCCAGCTAGTTAACCTTCTCAGGGCTGTTTGCACTTCTAGAAAAAGAGCTCTGTTAGGATTATTTGAAATTAGATAATGCTTATAAATTATGAAGAATTTATTTTTTAAGAACATTGGAAACAGAACTTGTTTTTATTATTTATACATTTTTTTAAATGAAGTACCATTATTTTACGTTCTTGTTAATTTTTTCACAATATAGGATTTCTCCCTTCAGGTGTGGTCACCATAGTTCTCCTGCCACCAAAAACCCCATAATCCTCCACCATTGTTCATTCTTTTCTCCTCCCCTTTGTTTTCTCCCCTCTCTCCCGCCCCCTCACCCCTTCATGCTTCAGGTCTATGGTCAGCTTTCAAGGGTCAGTTTTAAAATTTGTCTTTGTCTGATACTTTGTGTGGCTTCTCTGTATTTCACATATAAGTGACACCATCTGGTATTTATCTTTCTCCTTTTGGTTAATTTCACTTAGGATAATCCCTTCCAGCTCCATCCATATTGCCACATGTTGCATGAGTTTTCCTTTTTGTTTGCGAGTAGTATTCCATTGTATATTCATACCATATCTTGATCCACTCATCTATTCTGGAGCATTTATGTTGTTTCCATATCTTGGTTATTGTAAATAGTGTTGCTATAAACATAGGAGTGCAGATTTGCTTTTGAATTAGTGTTTTTTTTTTTTTTTTGTTCTTTATGTAGATACCTAGGAGTGGGATTTGTGGGCCGTATTTAGCCCATTTCCTGGCTTATAATAAATGCTTTGAGGTGGTAATTGTTTATATATATTAAGAAATCAGAATCCCTCTAGAACTGCTTAAGCACAAGGTTGGGGGGTGTATTACAAGGATGAGTGAAGTCTGATAGACTAGGAACATTCTCAGAAAGAGACCACCAGCATACCCTGGGGGATCCACTCTCCTCCTTGCTTGTGCTGCTCTCTGAACATCATCCTTCCTCCCTCTCTGAACTCCAAGTACCTCTTTTTCACTGTAACCACCCATACATTTACTGTATGCTATGCCATCATGGTAATTTCAGTCACGCAACCTCACTCCGCTGATTCTCAACCCTAGTTCTAAATTCTTTTAATTTAGGGAGAGAGGATAGATTGGTATGATTTGGGTTTGAGCCCCCATACACCTACACACCTGGTCATCCTAGACATTGGCTCCTGTCTGCGTGGCCCTGCCCTGTGATCACTACATCAATGTCCTTCCTGGACTTTGGCTTCCACTTGGATGTAGCCAGTGGGAAGCCCCCACAGGACACTGGAGGAAGGGAGTGGGTGAGATCAGGGTTCCTTCTCTGTAGTGTCAGCTTGGGCCGGCCAAGTCCTCTACCTCCACCAAAGGCCATAGCTTCATTCAGAAAGACCCTCTTGGCAGGATGCTCATCCATCAGTAGTCATTCCTTCTGGTCCCTTCAGGACAAGGGTCTAATAATCAGACGGTTCTCTCTTGATCTCCTATAACCCACCCACACATGTGTAAATCACCCCTTTGTTAAACATTCCTCAGATTAATTTGAATACAACACCAGTAGCCTGCCAATATGAGGAGGGAATGGAGTTAAAGATCTTCAATAAATAAGGCTCCCAAGCCCTAGCTTCGTGCCCTGGGGAGGTAAGGGGATTATTGAAAGGTGGAAAGCTCATGGTGTTCCATGTTGCTACTGTTTTTATTACTACTAGTATTACAAACATCATTAATTAATTAGAACTTCTATCCTTTCTTCAAGGTTGGATATTGAATTGGAGTACACCTCCATTTTCTGTACCACTCAAATGCAAAAGGTCTCCAAGAAGGCAGCCCCATGGGCCCTTGAGGCTTATACACTGTTTCTTATAGGAGCCTCCACCATCTACCTGGATTCTTTGCTTTGGAAAAAAAAAAAAACAATACTTTGATAAACCTTGTGTTTTCCAGTTTCTTGAGCCAACTGGTGATATTGGAAGAACTCTAGAAGGCCGAAGACTGACCCAGTTGCCCAGAGAACACTGGCTTACACTGGCTTCTATGTAAGGGTATCTCTGATTGCTGGCTCTCCCCTAAAAAAGAGGACTTTAGGGATCATTTAAAACCATGTAAAAGCATCATCTCAGGTACTTAGAGTTACTCAAAGCTTTAATCCTATGCCTCTGCCATTCTAGCTGATCACATACCCTGTCTGCTCTCCTTGCCACCTAGAAAATATACTCTTTTGTCAGTGATTAAATAAGCCACTAACCTGCTTCCAAGATTAAGATGAGGTTATTCTTATTTAACTGCTTACAATGCACCAAAATTGCTAAGGGCACTGAGTATGAAACGCAATCCTGGTTCCCCATTCTTTCCTTCCTCTCTGAGATAACACGTTTGCCTTGAGGAGTGCATGACCCCCTAGAGCTGGGGTTAAATATGCACATTCTTGATGACAAAATATATCCTTCCACATAGCAGAGGTCATTTTTGTAAAATTAAAAGCAAACATCAAGTGGAATCATTTTTCCTGACCAGGAGGGAGGCTTTAGGATGAAAATGAAAAGTGGAGAAAATAAAGATTAATTACTGCTCCAATCGTCTGTTTTTTTCTAGCTTGTTTAAATTTTGTGACTCCAGCATGGGGTCTCATTCTCCAAAGCTCAATGTTGCCAGCCACTTGATCCTGCAAAGCATTATGGACATGGAAACAATGGATTAGTCACATGTGCAGCAGTGACTTTTTGGTGACTTCAGGAGAGTTAATTCTGTGAACATGTTGTCAAACTTTCTGGGACAACCCCCTTTGCCCTTGTCTGGCAGGCCAGAGAGCAAAGTGATCTTCATAGATGTGGTGAGAACAGGCTCCACTCACAGTCTATGCAGGAGTCGGATACATGCAGGCAAAGGCTATCTATTCACCCCTACTGTTGAGAAAGGTGCCAGATAAAGAAGATTTAACAATGGGTCTCCAGCCTTTGTATCTCCATTTTTTAGAAAGGAAAAGATTAGATCCTGCAATGCCTTCTTCCTCTAGCATCAACATATCTAGCCTTTGGGACAACTTAGAACTCTGAAATTCTCCCTATTTACATTCTTAATGTTCATGACTCACTGTTCCTACCTATATAAATTCAAACTTGTGTTTATTGGAACAATTCTTACAGATAAAACCTGTCAGACTGCTTCCCAGGTTCAAATCTTCAATTTGATTATCTAGTAAACTTTTTGTCTAATATAGTTGAGATTTTATGTCCAATTAACAGATCTAATTGAAAAATCCAATTCTGTCACTTAATAGCTATGTGACCTTAACCACATTAGTGTACCTCTCTGAATTTCAGTTTTCTCATCTAAAAATTGAGAATAACAGTAACAACTGTCTAAGAATTTTTATAAGAATCAGGGCCTCCCTGGTGGTGCAGGGGCTGAAGTCAGCACTATCAAGCTATTGCCAAGCACTGTGCGGCACGAGTTTGAATTCCAGCCAGGGAGCTATTCCATATGATGCAGCAGGACCCTCCTATCTCGCCCGCTGCTCCCCTCAGCAGTGTATTTCAGTAGATCTGCCTGTTCTGCTCCCCACTCTGTTTCTGGTGAATCCTCTTACCACTCCCTGGCCCCCCGCACCTCTGGCCTATACCCCAGTTCTTGTATGTATAAACAAACAAAATCTTTTTAAAAAGAATTTTTGAAAGAATCAAATGAGGGGCCTCCCCGGTGGCGCAGTGGGTTAAGCACAGCGCTGTGAAGCTGTCCACAGCCTCTGCAGCGTGGGTTCGATTCCTGACCGGCCAGGGAGATTCCCACATGGCGCAGCAGACCTCTCCTGTCGCACCGCTGCTCCCCTCAGCAGTTCTTTTGGTCTGTCTGCCTGTTCTATTCCCCAGTCCCTCTCTGGTGAATCCTCTTACCCTTCCGCACCTCTGGCCTGTACCCCCCCAGCTATTGTATAAATAAAAAATAAATTTTAATAAAAAGAATCAAATAAGATTATCTGGATAAAGTACTTTCTATGTTTTCTAGCACTATCTGTGCTCAGCAAATGTTAGGTGCTTCTGTTATTATGGTATATGAGAAAGTGGGAACATGTACTCATTCATTCATTCATTCACAATATCATTCACTTCATAAGTAAATGAGTTTCATATGTAGCAGACACTGCTCTGGATGCTAACAGTGAACACAACTGACAATGCACTCCCCTCATGGAGCTTACATCCTAGTGAGACAATCAACAATAAATTATATACAATCTGGTAAATGCTATAAAAAATATCTTACAGCAGGATAAGGAGGAAAAGGGGGCAGAGGGGAGGGCCGAGGGGATCTACTTCAGATATTGTGCCTTCTGAGGAGGAGATGTCAACACAGATACCAGAAAGGCATGGGGGACAAGCCCTGTGGTGGTATGTGGGAAAAATAAGGACAGGAAATGAGGGACTAACAAATAGTCTAGTGAGACGGGGCACAGATTGCCACAGAGAAACCTCATGAGTCTTAATTTTAGAAAGCAAGGCTGCTTTTGAAAGAGTGAGATGAAGATAGTTGTCAGAGCCGTAACAGGGAACCACAGAAAATGGCAGGAAGAGTGAAAACCCCTAGACCCATTTCAAATAGGAGAATCTCAGCTATGCTACTGCCAGTTCTATGACATAGACCTTGTAATCAGGCAGGCTCCTAACAGCATCAGCCTCACATAGAAATTGTCAGAAATGCAGAATCTTTGGTCCCTACACTTTCCCTATGAGATCAGGGTTTGCATTTCAGCCAGAACCTCAGGTGACTCATAAACCCACTCAAGTCTAAGAAGTGCAAGTCTAGGATGTTATTTAACCTCTCTGGATTTCATAAATTCCACCTGTAAGATGGAAATCATAAAAGTATTTTCCTCATAAAATCACTGTGAATTTTAAATAAGTTTTTGATAATGAAGTCTTCAATCCAGTGCTTGGGACATTGTGTTTTCTCAATTAATCTTAAGTTTGCATTTAATCCCTCTTTGGATTAGCACACCAAGGGGCTAGGTTCTGAAGTCCTGAAGTTAAAGGATGAAATACCTGCATCCTTTAGGAAGCTCTGTAAGAATCCAAGATACTAAGGGGATTCTCCCTTCAGGACTCCTATTGCTGTCCACTCTTGGAGTTCCACTTGGAAACTGTATGGGAGGGATGGTGCTCACTGCTTTGACTCTTGCTTTTGAGACTTCTGGCTTCAGAAAGGCCCTTCCCCTTGGTTATAGGACAAAGGCCATCTTCACATGTGGAGAGAACATGGGGGCCCTAGAATCAGCAGTGCCCATAGTAGGAGCCTGATACCTTATAGTGGAAATGGTTTGCAGGGATCTCCCCAATGATTTTCCCCCCATGGGAAACTAGCTGGCTCTGCAGAGACTCAAAACTGAATGTTGGCCTGGATACCACTGTATTTCCAAGTACAAGAGTGTTTCTCTAGCCGAGATAGCATCTGTCAAATCCATCTTATTCCCAGCTGCATCACCGTAAATCTCCAAACTACAACTGTGGAGAAGAATAAAATCTGTTTATTAAATAGGAGCCTGTAGCTTTCAATTAAACACTGTTGGCAATTACAATCAAGAGACTGAGTGGTCAGCTCTGCAGACAGATTTCTGGCTTCCCATCCTGGTTCAGCCCTGTTGTGTCCTCTGTCCATTGTCCTATACCCCTTACAGTTCCACTTTCTCATCTGAAATAGGGAGGTAATAAGAGGACCCCACTGTATATGGGCATTGTAAGAATTAAATAAGATGATTTGGAGCCTCCCTGATGGTGCGAGGGGTTAAGACACAACCTACGAAGTGGTCCGCAGCCACTGCAGCATGAGTTCTATCCCCTGGCTGGCCAGGGAGCAACCCACATGCCGCAGCAGACCTCTCCTGACTTGCCCGCTGCTCCCCTCAGCAGTGTACTTCTGTCAATCTGCCTGTTCTGTTCCCCACTCTGTCTCTGGTGAATCTTCCCACCCCCAACACCTCTGGCCTGTACCCCAGCTCTTGTATGCATAAATAAATCTTTAAAAATAAATAAGATGATTTGATATATAAAGAAATTCCATAGACTTAGATGTAAGACCTAAAACTACAAAACCCCCAGAAGAGGAAATTCCTTGGTGTGGGTCTTGGTGGTGTTCTGGCTAGGCCAGCGAAAGCACAAGTGTCAATCCATTCTTTCTGATGGAGGGTGAGGATAGAAAAACTGGAAAGAAGGTGCCACAACATCAGAAACCTGGCTCACATAATGCCAAGAGCTGGAGGTGGGGTAGAAGTAATTAACATAGTCGTTAAACCAACTATAAGAACTAAAAATCCTTATGCACCGTGGCACAGACACAAGCAGAGTGTATCAGACAGCTGTTAGTGTCTTAGGGTACAGACCAGAGGCAAAAATACGGAGACTGGTCTACATAGTTACCCAAAATCAACTGCAACAAACCACTTCATGAAGGAGTGAGCCCCTCCCAAAGAGAAGACTTTATCAGCATAATCTCTGTGCTGGCATGGGGCAGCAGTCCTTCTGCCCACCTGTGACTATGCAGGTGCTTCTCTTCACCAATTCTCTGTCCCTCTCTAGGGAAGCAGCCTTCCTGCCTGCCCATGACCTGTACCATGCCAGGGTTTCTCTTCACTGACTTCCCTCAGCAGAGGCAGCTTTCCTCAAGGACTCCCGCCTACGGCCATGCAGGCCTCTCTCTCAGCAAACCTGTCCCTTTTGGGGAATCCCTTTCTACCCGCTTGCATCATGCAAATGTCCTTTTTTTTTCCTCTCCCTTTTATAATAAATCTGCCCTTTTGGATATAACTAACATCTCTGTATCGTGGAGAAACTTGCCTGGGAAATGAGCAGCATGCTGCTAAAAAGGGAGCTCTGGTGAAACTTTCCCAGAGTGAACCCAAGGACCCCACTCTCCAAACCTAACAACTCCAAAACCGACATCACTTCCACGTAGTACACTGTAACTGAAAGGCTACAGTACTTATTTAGTATTCAAAATAAGCTGTGGACCCCAACAAGACTACCAAGCACTGTTTAAGACCATTGGAATTAATAGTGTCTTTTTGGGTGTTTATCAGTGGTGGTCCCGGTGAACTCTCTAAGAAGCCTCCACAAGCACCTGAATGGTGAAGGACTAAGAGTGTGTTAGGTGTGTCTCATAAACGCTCTCAAACATTTTGGGAGCCTGGAAAACCTAAGTGCAATCACAGAATGGCCACTAGAGGGCGCCCTGGGAAGTCTTTGCTAGGACTCCCTAGGCATCATGGCTCCTAAAGCTCCCAAACATAATCCTTGTTGCTACTCATCTTGACCCACAAGTGTAGAGTTCCCATCAAGCATAGCAGACTGCCATACTAAACTTGAAATTAAAGAGTAGTGTCGATTCTTCTAGGGTGTCTTTGGTGGAGCTGTTTCTTTTCCCAGGCTGCACCTATCTCAGGTGAAAAACAATCAAAAAGATAGTATTGGCTCCTTCTAGTTGGCCAGAATCTAAGATTTCATGATGGTATAGCACATGTCCCTCTACTAGCTATCCATTTATCCGACAAATATTTTTTTGAGCATCTACTATATATTGGGTATATAACAGCAAAGAAGACAGAAAAGGGTTCTGTCAATATAGAACCTGCCTTCCACAGAGGGAGACAGACAGGAAGCAGGACAGGTCCACTGTAGCTAGTGATATTTAGGACAATGTGGGCATAACCATTTTAGAGTGGGTGGTAAGGGCCTGCCTCTCTGAGGAGATAATATTTACATTGAAAGTTGGATAATGGGAAGAAAGTAGAGAAAGCCTGGCACAGGGGAGGATGGGCAATAGAGACAGAGAAGAGAACACTTGCTGGCTTCCCTCCTCCCAGCAGGAGCCACCTGGCAGGGTGGGGGTTGAGGGTGGGGCTGGGAGAATGGAGGTTCAAACCCCAAGCGCATCTCCTTGCAGCTTTTATTTGGTATCAATTGGTGCAAAAACACTCTGGTATTCTATCTCTCCTCAGCAAAGGGGAAGAAATGGCAATTTTCCACCAGCAAACACTAGTACTGTGGGATTAAATGACCTAGGAGTTAGAACTCAACGTGGGAGCAAAGAAACCTATTGGTTTTAGAATGAATTTGCTCAGAAAAGTGGTGCATATACCCAGAGACAGTCCAATGGGAAATAAACAATGAAATAGCAATTATTATGGTAGGTCTCCAGGTGGAATTGCATGTATGAAAGCGAGAAGGGGTTTCAGCCTTGATGCATCCCCTCCTCCCTCCCCATGCCCCAAGCTCCCTTAGCACCCTGGATTTATACCACCTCTTAGTAATTATCACATTGGATTGCTGTTGTTGGTTTGCATGCCGTTCTCTCTCACTAGGGTATGAGTCGTTGGGGCAGAAGCCAGGTCGAACTTGTCTTATTGACTGCAGCTCCTAGTTCACTAACTGGCACTCTGTGAATGTTGGAGAAATGAATGCATGCACCCACGTTTGAATTAATGCATCAACTCAATGCTGAGCACCTACTATGTGCAGGAGTTCCTTCAGATGCCCAGATGCCAAGGACAACCGTAAACAGAAGAGAAACCCCTGCTCTCATGAAGCCTACCTGATATTGGGGGTGGGGCAGAAAACCTAGTGGTGCCTGGAGTGAGCAAGTGAGAGAAACAAGCAAAAAGATCAGAGAATTGATGGAGACCCACATGCAAGACCAAGGAAGCCTTGTCAGGACTTGGCCTTGAGGTAGATAGCTCTCAACAAGGGATGATATGATCTGACATCCTGTCCAGTTATACACACCAAAAGAGTGGCACTTCTACTTGGACAAGAATAAGAAACAGATGCCCAGGGTTCTCTCTGTGAGACCAGTAGAGAAAAAGTAATCTAAACAATACTCTAAGGAGAACTGCCATGGATTTTACTTGCCTTGGTACTCAGATACCATTTGTCTCCTTGCTCATCTTTTTCCCAGTTTGACTGAGACATCATTGACATACAACACTAATGTTTCAGGTGCACAACATGATGATTTCATATTTGTATATACTGCAAAATGATCACCACAATAAGTTTACTTAAAATCTATCACCTCACATTTTTGAAATTGTTTTTCTTATGATGAGAATTCTAAGATCTATTCTCTTAGCAACTTTCAAATATACAATCCAATATCATTAACTATAGTCATAGCCATACTCAAATGCTAAGGGCAAAAAGTTGCGGCCCAGAAGATGAGCACTGCCCAGTCTTCACACCAATCCAAGGGACATTTTGGAGGCCAGAGCTCTTTGCTGGAGTTTCCAAGAGCATTCAGGGACCAAGGAGGCAAATGGAGTTTGTCTGGCATGTGAAGACCATTCTGCAGCATCCCTTTTCAGCAGTGGGGACCAACCACACGGGAGCTGGGGTGAGTTGGCATTAGCTCACATGTATTCAAAGTGATTGCTCACATGGCTGCTTCTTTCACCTGTCCAAGCAAATGGTCCTTCCTCTTTCGAGCCATGTACCAAAGTAAAAGTCCTAAGTTCTTTATTTAGCTGTATCTAAACTTATGTTTTTATCACTGTTCTTTTCACCCCTTCCCTTTATCATATCTCAACAAGTCCTTTGGGATCTACCCCATAACTGCTGTCTGTAATTA
The DNA here is from genome assembly GCF_014898055.3 of Talpa occidentalis. Lineage (NCBI taxonomy): Eukaryota > Metazoa > Chordata > Mammalia > Eulipotyphla > Talpidae > Talpa > Talpa occidentalis. Next base: position 18,709,107 of record NW_023601754.1, on the reverse strand, counting down.
ATTTCTTTTAGGGTGTGTGTGTTCATTGGTCTGCTGGTCAGAGAGAAATCTCTATTTCTGTCATTCTGCCTTTCCTTAGAACAAGCTGACACCCATGTCCCACTGATCTGAATCAAATCCTATTGTATGCACTCAGTGTTTATCCAGCTCTGCTGGACTTTCATTTGGGAAGCACCCCTCCATCTCACAAGTCCCTGAGGTTCAGGAGGGGCTCATCTCCTCATTCTGGAGAGGTGGTCAATGACCCAGGCTTTGTCCATCAGAATCTCAGTGACGGGTTCAGGTACAAGTCAGTCCTAATAGGCAAGGTACCCCTCGGGCATTTGCCAATGTTATTCAGAAAAAGAGTATCCCTGCTCAAAAAGGGTTGCTAAAGAGAAGTAGAAGCCTGTGCCTTTTGGTCCTCAGTTAGCTGGGTCCCCACTCAGGAAAAGTCTGCCTGTGAATAAGGTCATCACAGAAGAAACCAGACCTATGGAATGAAGAGGGACAGCTTCATGGCCACCTCTTTAGAGCCTGAAGTCAATGCTGCACTGGAGTGTTCAGGTCCAGTCGTCATGAGTTTCCTGTGACTACAGAAATAAAGCACCAGACCCTGCAACTCAAGACAACACAAACACAAATTTATTCTCATACAGTCCTGGAGGTCAAAAGTCCAAAATCAAGGTATTAGCAGGCTGTGTTCTTTCTGGAAGCTCTAAGAGAGAATAAATTTCCTTGCCTTCTCTGACTTCTTGAGATGAGATGCCACATCCCTGCAGCCACTTTCTCACATTACTCAACCCTTTGCTTCCATCTTCATAGTCAATCTGCATGTTTGCCTTATAAGGACCCTTGTGATGTCATTGGACCACCCAGATAAGCCATGATAGTTTCCTTATCCCAAAATTCTTAACTTAACCACACCTGAATAACCCCAGGGGTTCTGGGGATTAGGACACGGGTACCCTTGGTGCCAATTCTGCAGCCTGATACAGAATTCAATGTATTTGCTTTTCTGCTTGAGCCAGTTTTCACTGGGAATCTATCATTTACAATATGGAAAGAGCCCATATACATATTTCTAACTCCATTTATACCATCTTACCAGTTTGTGTGTATGTGTGTATGTGTGTGTATATATTCACTGTCTGCTATTTATCTTACCAGTGATAAGATACGATAATTTTTTGTATCACCTAGGTATTTTAATTTTCACTGACAGTACAGAGTAGAGGTTAGGAACACCAATTTTGGATTCAGATAACTTGGCTCTACATTCTGACCTTTCTACTTATGAGGTAAGTCCTTTGAGCTACCATCCTCTTGACCTGTTGAAAGGAGATAATAAAAGCACCTGCTTCAGAGGGTGATTGTAAAAATTAAATGAGATAATGAAAGCACCATGGTCACAGTACAAAGTCAATGCTTGATAAACAAAGCTCTTTCCACTAGGATTGCAGACATGATTCCTTCCATCTGGCATTACACTAATTATATATGTATATTTTTTTTCAATTAATTGCTACATTTTTAGAAATGAATAGTGACAGAGAATGAGCCTCAGTGGATCTTCACATCAACGTCTTCATTTTATTTTTTTATTTTTTTTATAGAGGCATGTTTTATTTATTTATTTGTTTGTTTGTTTGTTTTTGTTTATACATGCACTGGGCACAGTCAGAAGTGCAGGAGGGTGAGAGAATCCACGAGAGCCAGAGCGGGGAGCAGAGCAAGCAGAAGGACCGAAGTACACTGCTGAGGGGAGCAGCGGGCGGCAGGAGAGGTCTGCACGCCATGTGGGACCCTCCTCCGGTGGCCGGGGAGCAGCCAGGGATTGAACCGGCGCTGCAGAGGCCGAACCCGTGCTGCAGAGGCAGTGGGCAGCTTCACAACCCAGCGCTCAACCGCTGCGCCACCGGGGAGGACCAACGTCTTCATTTTAAAGGTGGAATTTCCAAGCACTTCCACAGAACAGACTACTGAACCAAATTTTCTCAGGTTGGTCATGCCTCCCTGCCTTTATTCTCTCCTTTTTTGCTAACATCACTCTGCCTCTAGGGCAGAGGTCTGTATCCCATCAATGAGGTCTGTATTTTTCAGCCACTCTAGGCAAACTGTCTTCTTTATTCCTATGTAGTTTAGTTCTTTTCCCTAGCTTATCTAATAACTGTGATTTTTCATGCTCTTACAGAAAATGTGATTGGTCCTCCCTCTGTCCAATTCCATTCACCACTTAATGCTCCAGTTTAGCTCTGCAGAAGATTTTAGCCAGGCACTCCCAGGGCATCACATTTGCACATGAGATGCCACCATGTATGGAACACAGGGTGTTTTGGAACTTGTTGGTCCATTCCTCAACTATATCACCAGAGCCAGAGGCAGTGACCTTCTTGAGTGCTTCAAATTTGGTGGACTGCAGGCCTGCAAGGGGCAGGCATCTGTGACAAGTGACAGTTATTCTGTTTCACTCATGGAGGCAGATGTTTGTGAGTACTTTATACCCTAGATGCAGGCTAGCTAGATGAAGCATGACAGGAGTTTCCTGGAGACAGATCAGCAGATGCTGCACATATACCTGGCTGTCTGGTCATTTCAGCATCCAACCCACCCACCCTCTCCTCTCCATGTCCCCTCCCCACTCAACATGAAGAATTTCTTTGACATTTATTCCTACAAGTTTAAGATTTTTTTAAAAAAAAATTCTTTCATCCCAACAATCAAAACACACTTAAGGATGATATTTTTCATTTCCATCCACCTAAATAATTAACCCCAAATTATTGAGGGAGAGAACAGAAATCTCATCTCATGGAAGGCATCAGGCTTCTCAGCTTTTAAAGTGGTCCAAACTACTATGGTAATTTCTTCCCTCTTTGTCAGATATTGGCCTAAAGGGGGGCATATGACCAAACTCTGTACTTAGAAATGTGAATGAAAGTGAGCTGTGAAGCTTCCCCTTTGCTGATAAAACCATGAAAATTAGGAGGAAATAGTTTTTCAGTCTCCTGCCATTTTGCTTGGGATGCAGGGTTTGATGCTTGGAAGAGTAGCAGCCATTTTCCCATGAAGCAAAAGCTAGAAATAATCTTAGAGATACTGACCACCACTCAATGAGTGACCTCATTGAACTGTTAAACCAACCTCTTGTTATATGATATAAATATCTTTATTTTTTTAAACCACTATTACCTAGACATTTTGTTACTTGTTACTGAATGCATGCTAAATGATACACTATTTAACTCTTCCTTTTCTAAACAGACTGTAAATTTTCCCCTATGCCTGCCTTAAAAACTGTGTGTATGGAAATGGTGGCAGCATCATTATTTTTAATGAACAACTTTTTAAATGATGTCAAGTGTTAAGTTTCCAAGTGGTAGTTCCATGTCTTTGGATGCTCTGGCTCTACTACCCTGAGTTAGTTGGTCCAGGCCTTTACCTCCCCCAATAACTCTATTGAGTTAAGTTCTTATTATTCAAACATTATTCAAATTCAAATTGCATCACTTAACTATGGCTATCATCACCTAAATATTATAACACTAAATTATATCTCCAGTACTTTTTTCTGTCTTGATCATGCAGCAAGGTATCTCAGGTGAGCAAAGGGCAAGATTCAAAAATCCTAGAATTACAAGTTGAAGAAGAAAACCCCAGCATGGAGCTGATTTTAAGAGAGAAAGTGAGATAGGAGGAAATCATGTTTCCTATGGGCATTGCTAACTCAAAAATGGCAGCTTCATCACCAGTTTCCAGTTCAGACTATAAGTGGTGACTTTTTTTTTTTCTTACTGTGGCCTCCCATCTGAAAGAAAAATAAGAAATCCGAACAGAAAGTCATCAAGGGAAAAGTTTTAAGTAGTACGTCGGACCAAGTTGATGAACGTTGACCTAAGACCTAAGGTGTCCCTAGCTGTAAAAGAGCAAATCAAAAAGTGTTCTATGCCTGGTGACACCTAAGACTAAGAACTAAAACTCTTATTTGAGCATTAGTTCACCAGCAAGGGAGTCTGGTGTGACTGCAGCTGGAAATCAGAAGTCCCTCACAGAGGAAACTTCTAGAAACAAGGCCACAGGCTCCCAAATGCAGATGCAGGTTAACCACCAAGAAACAGGTCAGTAGTTTGTGTTTTAAAAGGCCTCACAAAGTGGAATTCACTCCCTTGATGAATTTACTAGCTTCCAAGGTTAGCACTTTGGTCTTAGGGGCTCGGGAAGCTGAATTTACTGAAAGTACAGAAAGATCAGCTCTCTCAGATGTGGAATGGCATTACCAAAGCTCATGAGACTTGTTATAAAACTGGAATGTCAACTTATTAATGCAAAGTGATAAATGACTGGCATAGGAACTGTAAAAAGTTCTCCCAATTAATCCAGGTTTTCTTTTTTTTTATATATAGAGCTCAACTTACAAAGGGTGGATGAGGTCAAATCTATTTCATCTTAAAATTTTTGCAATCAAAAGACACAGGATTTGTAGGCAATTTGAGATATCCTGATACATATGTGATAATCTGACATGGTCAGTGCACTATGAAGATGGCCTTGCAGTTGGACCAAAGTCAACTGACTACTTCCTTCAACCATCTCCATGAGGGATGCTCTTGGCAATGGAACAGAATCCTTTGAGTTGATTGGCAATGCCTCTTTATCCTATGCATAGTCTAGATGTCAATTGCCAAAAGTTGCCTCCAAGATGCTCCATTGGCTCTGCTTTTCTGATAGATTAAAATCCAGTTCCACCAACATATTCTTGCTTTAGATATGTTTATTCATTCAGCTAAAATGCTGAGCTGTCTTGTAGCCTGAAAGCTATCGTCTCCTCTTTTCCAGTTGTTAAGACCATCAACAGATATTTGTTTAGGGCCTCCTAGGAGCCAAATGTCATGAAAAGCTCCTAAAAGTCAGACTGCATAGCTTAAAGCCCAAGAGAGGAAGCAGTGAAGGGGTAAAAACCAGGCCAGGATGGAATCCATAGCATTGCAGGGCCCCACCCTCATGTCTATACATAGGGTAGCTCTGTTACATTACCTGTTGTTTACCTATTTAGAAAGTCCTTCTAGAAGTATTTTTTCCTCCATTTTACAACTTATAAAACCAAGATACAGAGGTTTAAAAAATTTTAGAAACATGCAGGCAGTGTAATAGATTTGGGATTTGTGGTAGATTGTTTTCCAGTGTGGCCCTCACAATACATGGCATAAATAACTTTACTTCTTTACAAATTCCAGTCCAGCCTTACTCCATTTCCTAAATAAATAAAAATAATTAAGAAACCCAATCATAGAATTACTATGCTTCCTGACAACATCCAACAAAGAAGAAAACAAGGCTTCCTTTAACCCTCCCCCAAATCACCTGAGAGAAGCCCAAATCTTACAAAACATCTTCTAACACCCCTTTCCTGTTCTGTCCCACTGTCCCTGTGGTATGCACCCTCCCTTGGTATGTTAAAAACCAGTGAATCTAATTTTGTTCGATTACAGATGTATTCCTGGTGTGGTCTTAGGCTGCAGGGCACTGACAAAATCAGTTGGTACAACTACTTTGAAAACTTGGGAATATTTCCCAAAGCTGAAAATAATGCAAGTTACATCCAGTGACCCCAAAACCCCTCCCCTAAGTTTAAGCCCAGTAGAAATGAATTTCCATGTGTACCCCAAGAAATACATAAAAGTGTCCATAGTGGCATCATTCGTAATAATAAAAAAAAAATGGAAATGGTCCCAATCCATCAAGAGTAGAATAAGTAAATTATGAACAATTGTGACAATAGAATTCTCCAAAACAATAAAAGTGGATAAACTGCCACTACATTGAACTATATAGATAAATTTTCCAAAATGTGATACTGATTTTTAAAAAAACTCAGACAGGAGAAAATATTACCAGATGATTTCAGTTATATTAGGTTCAAAAAAGACAAAATTGATTTATGAAATGGAAGTCAGACAGCAGTTACCTAAAAGAGACATGTAGTGGGGCTTCTCAGAAGCTGGTAATGGTGTTTTGTTTTGTTTTTTTAATATGAGTGTGGTGGTTACACCAGTGTGTTAAATTTGTGACAAATTATCAAGCTGCATACATATCAATTATGCAATTGTCAGGATGTATGTCAACTTCAATTAATAAGGTTAGGCCTCCCTGGTGGCACGCAAGGTGTTAAGATGCAACCTATGAAGCTATCCTCAGCCACTGCAGCACAAGTTCAATCCCCGGCCAGGGAGCTACCCACATGGCGCAGCAGACCTCTCCTGACTTGCCCACTGCTCCCCTCAGCAGTTTATTTCAGTTAATCTGCCTGTTCTTTCTCCACTCTGTCTCTGGTGAATCCTCTCACCCACCCCCCCATACCTCTGACCTATACTCCAATTCTTGTATGCATAAATAAATAAATATTTAAAAATAAATAAATAAAAATTAATTATTTTCCTTGCTTGATATTATTTATAATGAGATAAAACTGAATTTTTATATACTGCATTCATTTAACAAATTTTATTGAGTACCAATTATGTGCCAAGCACCATGAAAAAACATGAACTAATGTGCAGTGCATGGCAGACCTCTCTCCCTTCATGACTCTTTCTCTTACAAAGGAGAGACAATATATGAAAATGAATGCACAGAAAATGAAACAGGGAAGAAAAAAGGAAAAGAGATAAATAATAGAAATTCTTAGAGGCACTCTCAACATCCTGTGAGTTCATGTATATTGCATGTGAAAGGAAATATTAAAATGATATATAAGACTATCATAAACAGATATGCCGAAACAAATTGCACTAATAACTAATAAATTGCAATGTGCTTCATAAAATGTTGATGTGACTATATGTAATATATTCTCATTTCAAAATTTATTGCTAAATTATTTAACAGCTTAAAACTGTGTATAGAGCACAATTTTGTCAAAGTTGCAAAAAAATGTTTCTTTTTAAAAAATTAATTTTCTTTGCATAATTTTTTTCATTTTGGTTATTAGAATATTACAATACAACTACCTGGATGTGTGTGTGGTGGGGGGGGAGATTAGAGGTAATTATCTTCCACAATTCTATTTTAACCATATCACTCATCTACTTAGAGATCTCCATCTCCTACAACTCACTCATGCACTGGAGTCCAGTCAACCTAGACTCATATTACAGCAATGTGCTAAGCTATGCAGAGAATTAGGAAAGAAAAATCACCAGAGAACTTTATTTCAGCAGTCAAGAACTCAAGCTCCAGAAGCCAAGAGTCTAGTTTAAAACTCAGCTCAGCTACCTATGGTGTGACCTCAGGCAAATCCTTAATCTGTCTTCTTCCCACCCAATTTCCTCCTCAGCAAAATGAAAGTAATAAAAATAGTACCATCCTCTTAGGGCTGTGGGATTAAATGGAAAGAAAACATGAAAAGCATAACCACATTGTGGGTTCTCTCCTTCCACACAGTGTTCTGCTATATAAACTCACATCTCCTTTCTCAACCCAAGCCTCAGTGCATATAACCTGGAGCAAGCCAATTCTTCTGTGTAGTACGACAATGGAAATATTTAGCATGTTAGTCAACACCATTTGGCTGTGACTAATAAAATGCAAACTCACAGTAGTTTAAGAAAGGGTATTTAATAAACATAGGGGTGCAGGTATCCTTTTGAATTAATGTTTTTGTGATTTTGGGGTAGATTCTGATGAGGGAAATTGCTGGATCATATGGTAGCTCCATTTTTAGTAGTTTGAGGAACCTTCACACAGCTTTCCACAGTGGTTGGACCAGTCTGCACTCCCAACAGCAGTGCAGGAGAGTTCCTTTTTCTCCACAACCTTGCCAACATTTGTTGTTGCTAGTTTTTTTAATATGTGCCATTCTCACTGGTGTAAGGTGGTATCTCATTGTGGTTTTGATTTGCATACCTCTGTTTATAAACGATAGTGAATATTTTTTCATATACCTGTTGGCCACTTGCATTTCCTCTTTGGAGAAGTGTATTTTTAGTTCTTCTGCCCATTTTTTCTATTTACAATAGGTAATATATAGAAACAACCCAAATGCCCAAAAATAGATGACTGGATCAAGAAGATGTGGTATATATACAATGGAATACTATTCGGCAATCAAAAATAACAATAAACTCATGCCATTTACAGCAACATGGATGGAGCTGGAAGGGATTATGCTTAGTGAAATAAGCCAGAAGGAAAAAAGAAAAAGATCAGATGGTTTCAAAGAAATTAGAGGGTAAAGACATGGATCAAGGACTCAACATATCAGCAGGATTCTGTCTCCATTTCTATGTGCTGAATAGAATCTCCCTGCATTTGTGTGTATCTCCCTGCATTTGGGTGTATCTCTGCCCACCTCATTTTCCTGTTCTCTCTCTCTCCATGTTATGTCAAAGATGGGCATCACCAACACAGGCTTATCTATTACCAATGCCAGAGGAAAGAGCATCTTTTTTTCCAAAGTCCCAGGAGTGTCTCTTGGCGGGTCATACTGTTATACTTGAAGCATTGTAGCAAGGGGCATGGAAAACTTTGCAGCTGAGGTGATGAATTCCATCCCACCCTATGACATGAACAAAAATTAAGAGCAGAAGCAGTTCCCAGAGGAAACTCAAATTACCCCACTGCATAAACCTGGTGACCTTTCCTAATTAACAGTGGACAGTCCCTGGCCCTTTCCCCAAAGTCACTGCTATAGTGGAAGGTTTCAAGGAAAAGTTCATGCTGATTATGTACAATCACAGAACATATGATGGTAGAGCTGGGAAGTCGTCAAGCACACCCTCTTATCTTATAGATGAGAAGACAGGCTCAGAGATGAGAAGGGACCCACCTGACACCAGGTGATTGATTAATGACAGAAATAGGAGAAAACCAAAATCACTGGGTAGCTTCTTCAGGACATTGTTTTTTCAAACCCCCTCCTCCCATATTCAAATGTATTTGGCAAATACTTGCTTATATCAGTTCTTTTAGATGTGACTCTTGATGTGAACAGAAACCATAGTTGATGCTCAACAACAATGCACAGTTGGATATTCCTTGTCTAGACTCTATCAGGAATGAAGAACAGCCCAAAGATCATGATAAAAGAGAGAGGAGACTTCAATGAAGCCCAGTAGTTGCTCTCATACCCCAGCTGAGGAGAAGGTTGATCTGCCTCTGTGAGCATCATGAGGGTAGCAAAGGGAGGAGGGGTCCTTTGAACTTTTTACATCCATCCCATCTGACTAATGGTATTATGAGGACCCCCTGAAAGAGAAAGGGACTTCAATTTTTGATCTGGCATGCTTAGGATGGAATGGACTTCAGGCAACCTCAGAGCTAGAATTTACTCACGTTTAACTTATATGAATTCAACCACATGCACTCAACAAAAGGTTGGGGAGGAACATGCAGTGTGGACAATTCTGTAGCTTTTCACTAAATGAATGCCTCCCCCTGACTGACTGTGAGAGGAAAGGTACAAATCTGCAAGCAAAACCTTTATTTGGAACTCATTATGAGACAACACAATTAGATTTAATGCCAGCAGGAAAACTGAATGGAGTGGACTTATTAAGAAATATGAAATTTAGAGGTAATTTTGGCTCTACAAGACATTCACCTTAAGTGCTGACTTTGGAAACTTTACCTAAGATGCAAGGGCACTGTATAAAGTAGCACAGAGTAAAGGTCACAAGCAACATAATTAGCTAATAATAACAATAGCTAACACTTTATACCACTATTCTAAGCATTTCTATCCCTAGTAACTCATTTAATTTTCAAAAACAACCCTGAGAAATAGGAAAGAAGGTGTTTTTATGATCCCCAGTTCATAGATGAAGGAAATAAGAGGTATCCAAACAAGTACCAGAAACCAGGATATGAAGTTATAAATGTGTGTTTTGTTCTCCCTACTGCTGGCTATGTGTCTCTCTGAAAGCTCTGAAAGGTATCCATATCAGAGAGAATAATATCCTTCAAAGCTACTTTTCTTAGTCCTTACCTCTCTGACAGATGTTATGGTGGTTTATGCTGAACAGAGAGAAGAGCAAGATGCTTGGAGTTTTACAAGCAACTTGAAATGAGGTGACTTTTTATCCAACAGAAGACAAGTCTTTCAGGGTTTCCACGAAGGCTGGATTACACCTGGTGACTGTCAGTGACTAGGTGAGAACCACAGAGTCAGACCCAAGCTGGGTACAGAAGCCTCAGGGTTTTACTTTCAAGTGAACATCAAAGCTGGGACAGTGGGCCTGTGAAGGCCAGAGACAAGTGGACCCTTTTGCCAAAATGCTGCTTGCAGAAGATATGACCATATAGGGTATGGTCGGACATAGAGGAAGCTCAGGTAAGGACAAAGATAGGATTTTTCTACTATTTTAGATTAAACCTAAAGAACTAAAAGAAAGTGACATTTCTTATCCAGTGGTACTGTGGAATAAAATGCATCCTTGCTACATAGATAAGGAGCAAATTCCTAAGAGAAGGGACTAGAGTTGACCTTGGTAATAAAGTAAAGGAGTGAAGGTCCCAGAGAGGTGAAGGAGGTGATGAAACAAATTAGGCTGCCACATAGATAACATTCTTGAACAAGGCAAGATAAGGGAACAAAGGCACACCCTTGACTGACTAGAGATAGAAGAACAAAGACGCAACCACCATGGGTGGGCTCTAGAGAGGGTGATGGGCAGAGAAGGAGGAGATCTACTTGATGGTAGAGGGGGAGGAGGAAACTTGGAGGAAAAGTGCTTAAACATGTATGATCAGTGTGCTGCTTTAAACCAGCCTGCTCAGGGTGACCTTTTCCCTACTGCTGGTGCACAGAGGGAAAAGACAGTACTGAATGCAGATGGGGAGTTGGTTTCATGAGACTGTTCAACCCCAGGATGATCTAGTCTCCTGAGTATTACTACAGGTAAGACTGCCGATGACACACAATTGCAACAGGGTGGTCCCCAGGAAAGGGGGAGGTTCCCTGCCCCACCCAAGGGAGGGTGGAGCTGAGCAGGAAGGGGAGAAGCTGAAGAAGAGACTAAGGAAGGAAGCAGGATGGAGCCAGGAGACCTGGAGGAGGCGCGTGGAGCCTAGAGACATGTGAAGAAACTGCGCTTGTCTTTTGGTCGTGGACTGGGTGACACAGATGTGGGTGAGACCTGTGGGGAGGTGACAATGGCAGGCAGGGGTGCTGGGGGGCCGGGAGGTTGGCAGGCCTCCCAGCCCCCAGCAAATCTTCACTCTATTTGAGCTCTCTGGAGTTCGTTCTGCTGCTTCTCGGCTTCTCTTTTAGCTTCAGCTTCTACTGCTGCTGCTGGCGTCCCCGTGACGCTGCCCTTAAAAAAGCACAGTCTTAGCTCAGCTAAATCCCATCTACCTATGCCCACACCCTATTCCAGGTGCCCGCCATCAGGCATGCATTCAGGACAAGGATCCATCATCTATACTGATGGCGGAAGGGCAGAAAAGCCTGATATTTTCTTTACCCTACATACAGTAAGTGGTGTTTTCTCTAATACTTACTTCAAAACTTCCCCAAAATCTAAATTTGGAGAAATTGGTAGACTTTTGTTTGATTTATCAGAGGAAATATTATGCAACCACAGTAGAGCTCCTAAAACACTGGTAAATTTTCTTCCTTCCATTGTTGGAAAAACATTAGATAAATTTGACCTATTTGGTATTTATCTGGTAAATTGGAGCTTAATGGGAAGCTTTTTTATTTAAGAGAAAATTTTAAATTTGGCATACATATGAATATTAATATTGGTGTTCTTAAGAAATACATGTGAAACTTTTTAAGTGTTTGATTTGTTCTCATATAATATTGCTTGTCAATTTTTGTTGCTATTGTTTTGGAATGTAAATTATTATGTACTTATCAATTATGATGTTATCAGATTATTTAATTTTGTTTTAGGTTTTTTTTTCCCCCCCTCAAGAGACTTGAGGTTTGCAGACATTGTCCCTAGGAAGATTAACAGGAAGACTTGTGTAATGCAACCAACCCATTCCGGGTAGGTTTATTAACAGTTCTAGCAGCCACATGCTCTTCACCATTGTTTGTAGTCGCTACACTTCTCCATACACTCTGCTGCACCACATGTGGGTTAGCTAAAGGGGGGATTGCAACAGGGTGGTCCCCAGGAAAGGGGGAGGTTCCCTGCCCCACCCAAGGGAGGGTGGAGCTGAGCAGGAAGGGGAGAAGCTGAAGAAGAGACTAAGGAAGGAAGCAGGATGGAGCCAGGAGACCTGGAGGAGGCGCGTGGAGCCTAGAGACATGTGAAGAAACTGCGCTTGTCTTTTGGTCGTGGACTGGGTGACACAGATGTGGGTGAGACCTGTGGGGAGGTGACAATGGCAGCTTTTATCTTGATGTTGATTTTGCTCTTTTCCTTCCGGGCTTGTCCAGTTGTTTGTGACCCTTTTCTGTGGGTCCCCACTGGAAGATGCTTTAGACTTGTAGCAGGCTTTGGGGCCTTGTTCTGGGCCGATCCCATATGGATGGACTTTTACCCACGAGGGGATGGGTAACTCTGGATGCTTCATTTAGAAACTAGACTCTTTGCCTTACCTGTATTGTTTCCTAGTTTTATTAAAGATCCTTCCCATTAGTCTCATGTGTTTTGTGTTGATACGGCGGATGGCAGAACCCATTTAGAATAGGCAGGTTTGCGGGGTTTGGGCTGCCCCTCTCCCTGTCCTATAACACAATGATATGCATGATGTGTGCTGGAGTTGGAGGACAGCAGAAGATTTGGTAGACAAAGTGAGGCAGAGCTGTCTAGCCAGGGAGCCAGTAGATTCAGTGGGCCTTGTACCCCAAGAATAGACCCAGGGCTCACTGGGCACGCTGCATCCTACTGTGGTTTTGTAACAGGGTGGTCCCCAGGAAAGGGGGAGGTTCCAGGTTCCCTGCCCCACCCAAGTGAGGGTGGAGCTGAGCAGGAAGAGAAAAAGCTGCAGAAGAGACTGAGAAGGAAGAAAGCAGGATGGGGAGCCAGAAGGAGACCTGGAGGAGGCGCATGGAGCCTAGAAACATGTGAAGAAACTGCGCTTGTCTTTTGGTCGTGGACTGGGTGACACAGATGTGGGTGAGAACTGTGGGGAAGTGACCATGGCAGCTTTTATCTTGATGTTGATTTTGCTCTTTTCCTTCCGGGCTTGTCTGGTTGTTTCTGACCCTTTTCTGTGGGTCCCCACTGGAAGATGCTTTAGACTTGTGGCAGGCTTTGGGGCCTTGCTCTGGGCCAATCCCATTTGGATGGAGTTTTATCCACAAGGGGATGGGTAAATTTGGGTGCTTGATTTAGAAACTAAATTCTTTGTCTTTCCTGTATTGTTTCCTAATTGTATTAAAGTTCCTTCCCATTAAAGTCTCATATGTTTTGTGTTGATGCGGCGGATGGCAGAACCCATTTAGAATAGGCAGGTTTGCGGGGTTTGGGCTGCCCCTATCCCTGCCCTGTAACAGTTTGATCAGGATTCAACAGGGGATGGAAGTTTTGAGATCAGAGAAGAGGAGCATGGAAAGTACTGATGGGGTTTTGTAGAGTTGTAGGTCCTTGGGTTCACTCTGGGAAAGGTTTCACCAGAGTTCCTGTTTCAGCGGCATGTGGCAAGTTTCCCAGGGGAGTTTCTCCATGAGGCAGAGACATTAATGATTTCAAAAGGCAGGTTAATTAGAAAAGGGATAGGACAGTGAAAGACACTTGCATAGACACAAGCGGGCAGGAAGAGCTGCCCTTACTGGAGGAAGCATTTTTATTCTCTTCTTTTGGTGGGGAGGGGCTCATCTTTGCGAGTGGTTGGATTGTTAGATTTTCCAATTTTGGACAACTATGCAAAATCAGGATGGGACTGGAGATCCCAGGGTGGGAGCAGAGATTCCAGGGTGGGCCAAATCTCTATATCTTTACTCTCAGGTCTGTGCTCCACTCACTATAGCAATCTGATCCTGTTTGGATCTTACGCCTCATGATAAGGCACTGGTGCCTAAGGGTCATGACCTCTATGGTTAGGTTAATGGTCATGTTGCTTCCCTCTACCTCCAACTCCTTGTGAGTCAGGGTCTGGTCTTGGGGCACCTCCTTTCCAGTCTTTCTATTCTTGTCCTCCATCAGTACCAGTCACAAAGTTAACTGGCTGGAGAAATAGGCAGACCACAATAAGTAAAGGCAAGAAAGAGGCAACAGAGCCCAGGACTTCCATGAAATCAAAGAGAAGGAAATAAGAAGAGAGCTAGACCTGACACCTCGCAGCACTTGGAGCTGATACAGGATCCACTGGAAACAGTTTGGGGGACATTAATTAATTCTAAACCCCTGCACCTATGGTATGTATTGACATGGAAGGGAACATAGTGTGTAGTGCCATAAGCTTGGGGTCAAGATCATTTCCTGAGTTCAAATTCTACCACTCACAAAAGGTCGGTGAGACCTTAAGACTAGTTATTTTGCAACAGGGTGGACCCCAGGAAAGGGGGACACTCCAGGTTTCCTGCCCCACCCAAAAGGAGGGTGGAGCTGAGCAGGGAGAGAAGCAGCTGCAGAGGAGACTGAGGAAGGAAGGAGGCAAGATGGAGAGCCAGAAAGAGACCTGGAGGAGGCACATGGAGCCGAGCGACACGTGAAGAAACTGTGCTTGCCTTTTGATCGTGGACTGGTTGAAACAGATGTGGGTGAGACTCATGGGGAGGTGACAATGGCGGTTTTTATCTTTATTTTGATTTTGCTCTTTTCCTCCCAGCCTTGTCTGGTTGTTTCTGATCCTTTTCTGTGGGTCCCCACTGGAAGATGCTTTAGACTTGTGGCAGGCTTTGGGGCCTTGCTCTGGGCCAATCCTGCTTGGGTGGACTTTTACCCATGAGGAGATGGGTAACCCAAAGTTCTTTGCCTTTTCTGTATTGTTTCCTAATTGTATTAAAGCTCCTTCCACCTCATATGTTAAAGTCTCATATGTTTTGTTTTGATATGGTGGATGGCAGAACCTATTTCAAGCAGGCAGGTTTGCAGATTTGGGGTGCTCCTCTCCCTGCCCTGTAACAGTTTGACTTCTTATTTTATATGTGAGTAAAGCCACTAACACTTCCTATGTCATAGAGTTACTGCTTAGATTAAATGAACTAATTAAGTCAGGTAAAGCCCTTAATATTCAGGAAACTATACATCCATGTGTGTCTCATGTCCAATACAGTCTTGTTTGTGCCTGTTACCAGATATAATTATTACAAGATGTCCTTTTTACCCTCAAACATGTTCTTGTTTGATTTCTGCTCTGGCCAAGATATAGTAACAAGGACCAAAATTACCCAAAGGCTCTAAACAACTAACAAACAAAAATATATAAGTAACAATGATTCTTAAGATATTGGGTATCAGGAAACAAGGCAATGATCCCTGAGAGAGAAGTCTATTACAGGGTAACCACAATATGAAATGGGTTGCCTGACTTGGGTCCTCACCAGCATGCTTAAAAGGGACTTATAATAAGACTCAACTGCAGACATACAAAAAAAGGTTAATAAAGGATGTATTTACAAAAGAAGGGGAAATGAAGAAATGAATAACTCAGGGAGAAAGGGAGATAAATTGATGAATTCATGTTACCAGTTCTGCTGAACTAGAATCCCAATAGCACATTGAGAGCTAGATAAAAGCCAAGAGCCAAAAGACCCCCAAGGCCCACATGTCTGGTTATATATCAAACCTGGTTGCTTAACTCCACCCTCAGTTCCCAGCAGCCCTCCCTTCTGTGATGATGACATTATGGGATTTGTAGTCCTTGAATTTGGTGTATTGAATCTCTTTGGTGTAGAGTGGGGGTTGAAGTCCATAAAACCTGTGTTTGTGGAGTTCGTTCAGGGCATACTTTCTCACCAAGAAGTTCACTGACTGCCCTAGCTTGTGGTCTGGAGGAACTTTCCAGGCCACACTGTAGGGAGGGACACTGGAGTGGAAAATTCTTGAAAGCTAAGGGTCTGGAGCCCTCACAGTCAAGGGCTAGAGAGAAAAATACCCAGAGAGAGAACTTGGGAGGTGGAAGAAAATATAGTTATAAATCTTCATAGGTGAGAGGAAATTTCCCCCTATGCAGGGAGAGAACCACCCAAGTGGATTAGAATAATATTCTCTAGTAGTGGCTTTCTCAACAGCCAGAATGAAAATCTTACAATTCAAGGGTCATTGGCTCAATTAATAGAAGGGTCTCACTTCATTAGTATATAAAAATTAACCCTAAATTAAATGTTGTTCTGTTTCCACGTAGCAGTTTAAAAAGTAAGACTCACATGAATTAAACTAACTCTTAGTAATTGCTACTTTCCAGGAAAATTTGCAAGAACATTTACAGGAATACAAAATACTGTCAACCAAAAATTCTTTACCCAGAAAAAAATCTTTCAAAAACAGAGACTAAAGAGTTTTTTTTTTAAGATTTATTTATTTATTTATACAAGCACTGGGTACAGTCAGAAGCGCCAGAGGGTGAGAGAATTCACCAGAGTCAGAGCGGAGAGCAGAGCAAGCAGACTGACAAAGTACACTGCTGAGGGGAGCAGTGGGCGGCAGGAGAGATCTGCGCGCCATGTAGGACCCTCACCCGGTAGTCGGGGATTGAACTGGCGCTGCAGAGGCTGTGGGCAGCTTTGCAAACCAGTGCTCAACCACTGCGCCACCGGGGAGGCCCTAAAGACTTTTTTAGAAACATAAAAGGAGTTCTGATCTGTAATGAAAGAAACACTAAAGAAAGCCCTTCAAGGGACTCCCTGATGGTGCAAGGGGTTAAGTCTCAGCACTATGAAGCTGTGGTGCAAGCGGTTAAGTCTCAGCACTATGAACCTATCCACAGCCACTGCAATCCCCAGCCAAGGAGCTGATACATATGGTGCAGTAGACATTCCTGTCTCACCCACTGCTCCCCTCAGCAGTGTATTTCAGTAGATCCATCTGTTCTGTTCCCCACTCTGTCTCTGGTGAATCCTCTTACCCCCCTTACCTCTGGCCTGTACCCCAGCTCTTATATGCATAAATAAATAAATAAATCTTAAAAAAAAATAAAGCCCTTTAAGCAGAGGAAAAATTATCCCAGATACAAACCTGGATTGGGAAAATAATAAAGAACATCAGAAATTTTAACTGCCTGGATAAATATAATTTTTTTCTTTTCACTTAAATTTACCATTTAAATATATATAAGCTATATGAACTGCTTAAAGGATACACACACACATAAGAATATATGTACAATTATAAATTTATGTAATTATGAACTTTAAAGCAACTACTAAAATAACACAATAAAAAACTATAGGCAAACCAACAAAGAAGGAAAATGGAATCTTAAGCAATACTCAATACAAAAACAGGCAGAGAAATAGGGAAAGGGACTTTAAAAGACATAATGGAAAACAAATGTCAGGATATATCCCAGACACATGTATCTATGCCTAAAAGCATCAATAATCAAATTAAATATAAATAACCAAAATCCCCTCAACATAAATTCATCAGAAATTGTCAGATTAAAAATACCTAACTACATAATGTCTACAGAAACTCATTTTAAATATAAACGTAGATTACAGGTAAGAGGGTGAAAAGAATTATTCCATGCTAATACTAATCAAAATAAAGATGAAAAGGCTATATAAATAGCCTTTATTATATTAATATGTAAATATCAGACTTTACATTTCCAAATATTTGGAAATTAAATAGCATGCTTCTAAATAACCTGTAAGTCAAAGAAAAATATCAAGAGTATATTGAACTCAAAAAGAAAAGAATTTTTTTTAATTTGTTGGATACAGATAAGGCAATACTTCTAAACATTTCACAGTATTAAAACATGTATATCAGAAAAACAGGTCTCAAATCAATGACCTCAGCTTCTACCATAAGAAAACAGAAAAACAAAAGCAAATAAAATCCAAAGTAAGCAAAAGAAAGGAATTAAACATCAGCATGGAAAACAATACAGCCAAATTTTTGTTTCCATAAAAGCTCAATAACATGGAATACCTCTAGCCACTAATCAGAGGAAAAAAAGAAAGAAGATACAAATTTTCAAAATTAGGAATAAGGCAGGTAATATCATAAATTTTTTGTATATTAAAGAATAAGGGGCCTCCCCGGTGGCACAGTTGTTGAGCACTGGGCTGCGACGCTGCTCGCAGCCTCTGCAGCAACGGTTAGATCCACCGCCTCTGGCGAGGGTCCCACATGGCACGCAGACCTCTCCTGCCGCCCCGCTGCTCCCCTCAGCAGTGTATTTCATCCATCTGCCTGTTCTGCTCCCCACTCTGGCTCTGGTGAATTCTCTCACCCTCCCACGCTTCTGACTGTACCCAGTGCTTGTATAAATAAATAAATAAATCTTTAAAAAAAAAAGGAATAAGGCAGGTAACATAACAAAATTTTTGTATATTAAGGATAATAAGCAAATATTGTGAACAATTTTATGCTAAAAAGTTGACAACTTAGGTGAAATTGATAAATGACTCAAAGACACAAACTTCCAAATTTACTCAACTAGAGCTATATTACCTGAATAGCACTATATCAATTAAATGAATTTGCTTTTAAAAATTCCCAAAGAAAAAGAAAAATACTGGATGGTCTCACTCATAGCAGGAATTTAGAAAACCTAAATAAGAGAACAGGAAAAAGACTAATCAATACAAAGTAAAAATCAAAATCAACAAGCAACTATAAACCAGAGACACACTACGTGAGGGGGGTGGGAAAGGAGGGGATGGAGGAGCGGGGAAAGGAAGGACTAGAGTCAAAATAAGAGGGGGTGCAATTGTATGGGGAATATAACCAAAATGAAAATGCATACATTGTGCAAAGATGAAAAAAGATGTAAGAATTATATAAAATAAAATATTTAAATAAAAAAAAATTCCCAGAAGGAAAACTACATGCTCAGACAGCTTTTACAGCACATTCTTACCAAATATTTAAAACAATAATAATGCCAATTCTAGACAAACGCTACCAGAAAATTGAAGAGAATGGAACAGTTCTCAACACTTTCTATGAGGCCAATTGCTTTGGTTTAAAAAAGAAAGATATTACAAGTAAAATTGTAGAACAATATTTCTCAAGAATATGGATGAAGATAATTTTAACAAAATGTGAGGAAATTGAATCAAACAATCTAGAAAAAGGATTAAACATCATAACCAAGTGAAGATTATCCCAGGAAGGGAAGTTTAGTTTAACATCTGAAAATCATGATAATTAGAATATATTGCAGGAATAATACATAATCATTTCAATTGATGCAGAAAAGGCATTAACCAAAATCCAATGCTCATTTCTGTAAAAAAAAAAAAAAAAACCAATATCCTATCAGCAAACTTAGAACAGAATACCTTAATCAGATGAAGAACATGGACAAAACAATATAGCTAATATAATTCTTAAGGATGAAAGACTAAACATTTTACCCCTAAGTTCAGGAATAAGCAAGAATGTGCCCTCTCAGCATATCTATTAAGCACTGTCCTTGAATTGTAGCCAGTGAAATAAGACAAGAAAAATAAAAACAGAGAAAGGATTTTACAGAGAAAATCCAGGCAGGTATCCAGCTAATATATCTATTTTATGTCATCTTTGCATTATGGAGAACAAGGAGGATTGTGAAAATTTACCCTATCTACTTGCAATGCCATAAACCTTGAAGTCCTTCTTTGAAGTTACTGATTTGCCTGCAGACTACTTTTGTTGTTGCTGACATATCTTCTTCAAAAGGTGAGTCCACTGGCCCATTGACTTATACCCCTTAGTTGAGAGTAGGGAGATGGATACCTTTTAATTGACAAATTTATTTAACAATGGAGAGACATAACATGCTTCTGCATCAAAAGAATCAATATTGTTAAGATGTAAAATAGTCTTGAGATATAGATTCAACCCATTCCTACTAAAGATTAGAGAATTTTTAAAATTTTTTAAAGAGTTATTTATTTATACAAGAACCAGGGTACAGGCCAGATGCACGCGAGGGTGAGAGGATTCACCAGAGACAGAGCGGTCAACAAAACAGGCAGACTGACGAAATACAATGCTGAGGGGAGCAGCAGGCAAGACAAGAGAGGTCTGACGTGCCATGTGGGATTCTCACTGGCTGGCCGGGATTGAACCCGCACTGTGGAGACTACAGACAGCTTCACAGTTCGGCGCTCAACAGCCTGCGCCACAAGGGAGGCCCCTTGAGAATTTTTTTAGAAATTGACCATCTAATTCTAAAATTCATTTACAAAGGCAAAAGACCTAGAATAACCAAAATAATTGTCAATGAAAGGGAAAAAATTGGAGGACTTACTTAACCGACTGTAAGAGTACCTGTAGACAATAATTAAGACAGCATGGTATCAGCAAATGAGTAGAAAAGAGATAGAGAGACAAGAAATAGACCCATATGTGCATAGACCATTGATTTTTTACAAAGATTCAAAGGTTATTCAATTTAAAAATAGTCTTTTTTGACAAGTGATACTGAAATAATTATATAAATATACATATATCCATATGGATTCATAAATATACAAAGGACACTGGAACTACTAGACATTTACATGAAAAAAGAATGAATCTAGACAAAGCTCTTTATACCCTTCCCAAAAATTATCATTAACCTAAATGTAAATTATAAAACTCCTAGAAGAATAATATAGGAGACAACCTGCAGTATATTGATGACTTTTTGGACACAATACCAAAGGCCCAATCCATGAAATAAATAATTGATAAGCTGGACATCAGTTACATTAAAAACTCAACCCTGAGAAAGACAATGTCAATAGAACAAAAGACAAGACAGACTGGGAGAAACTATTTGCAAAGCATCTGATTAAGTACTATTACCCACATTATACAACAAATTATTAAATTTCAACAATAAGGAGACAAACCGCCAAATTTAAAAACAGGTTAAACACCTTAAGAGACATATCCCCTCAAAAAAAGAAACATGTGCAAAATAGCATATGGAAAGATCCACATTATACGCAATCAGGGAAATGCAAGTTGAAGCACACATGAGGTGTCACTATACACCTAGCAGAGTGGCCAAAATCCAGGCCACTGACAACAACAAATGCTAGCCAGGATGTAAAGCAGAAGGAATTCTCATTCACTGCTGGTAGGAATGCAAAGTGGCACAGCCACTGTGGAAGAGGGTTTGGCTGGTTCTTTCAAGTCTAAACCACTGATCTTTTACAAAGATTCAAAGGTTATTCAATTTAAAGATAATCTTTTGACAAGTGATACTGAAATAATCATATAAATATACATCTATTCATATGGATACATAGATACAAAGAATACTGGAACTTAGCATACTATGCAATAATCACCTTCTTTGTTCACACAAAAAGCCCCACATGAATGTTTATAAAAGTTTTATTCGTAATTCCAAAACTTGGAAGCAAGCAAGAAATTCTTTAGTAGATGAATGAATTATATAAACTGTGGTATATCCAGATAGTTGAATTCTATTCAGTGCTAAAAGAAACCCATGAAAAGACATGGAAGAATCTTTAAATACATATTATTAGATAAAATAAGTCAATTTGATAATTGTATAATCCAATTGTATGTCATTATGAAAAAGATAAAACTCTGGAGACAGTAAAAAAATCAGAGGTTGCTGGGAGAGAGGGGAGATAAGGGGATAAACAGGCAAAATACAGTAGATGGGGGGCAGGAAAAGTACTCTGTATAATACCAAGGTGATGGATACAAGTCACTGTATATTTGTCTGAATCCACAAAATATGCAACACCAAGATTAAGCCATAATGTCTCTATAGACTTTGGGTGATTATAATATGTCAACATAGGTTCATCAACTATAAATCTCTGGTGGGGGGTATTAATAATAAGAGAAGCTATGTATATGAGGGGGAAGGATGTATATGGGAAATCTCTGTGATTGTCCCTCAATTTTGCTCAAACTCAAAAAAAAGTAAAATCTTTAAATATATATTTAACATCCTTAAACATATTTAAAGATGTTATATATAATTTATATATATTATATATATTTATATATAAATAATTTTATATGTATATAATTTAAAGATATATATATATATATATAAAATCCTACTCATCTTCATCATAAAGGCCCAGGAATGAAGGCCTAGTTCATCATAAAGGCCTAGTTCTGATCTGAAGATAGGACCTGACAATACAAGTGGGAGTCAGGGGTTTGGCAGGAGAATGGTACAAACCAAGGACAAGGACAAGGATTTGGGGGGTACATGAAAGCATGTACTGCCATTTACTATTTGTGACCTTGAGCAAACACCAATCTTCTCTGAGTTCTCAGATTCCCCCTCTACAAATTGTGGTAGTACACTAAGTACATAGGTCTGAGGGGTGCTAAATGAGATGATGTAGGGAAAGAGAGGAAAACCCTACCCTATATACAGTAACCATATAGCAGCTTTCTAAAAAGAAAAAACAAACAAACAAACAATGTAGTAAAAGCCTGAGCAAGAAGAGTATGCTGAGCTAGAGGCTTCTCATCGGAGGTGGAAGTGAATCCCTAAGGCAGTGCAGTATGACTTTGGAGTACCAGGCTCTCTGGTAAACCCTGAAAGGATTTAGACTTGATTCTGTTTTCAGGGTAAAAATCATACCAGGAAAAAAAGTGTGAAGACTTTTTTTTTAAAAAAATAATCTAGTAAAATGTGTTACTCTTCCTAAATGAGTTGCTAATGGAACTATTCCACTGGCCACAGCATGTTCTTAGCAGACCTGTCACAAATGTTTAGAAACAAGAATAGCTCTCCTCTATCAGTGAGGATGCCCTGTTCTTGAATAGTAGAACATCTTGGGGACAAAGGGTTATGCTACAGGAACAGTAAGTTATCAGGTCACAGCAAGAGAGAGACAAAGAAAATGAGACAAATCTGTTTGCAGAAAGCAGCAGATGTTAAGGCTGAGCTGACCTTTGAAGGTCATGCTACTTGCAAAATCCTTTTCTTAGTGGTTTCCTTGCCTGGGGCATATAGGCTGTCAAAAAATATAATTGTCAAAAAATTAAAAATACAAATTTCATATAAACAATGAGCTTATGCCAAAGCTTTCTTTAACTTATCACTGAGCGAACTAACAAAATAACAAGCTGTTTACAGAAACTAACAATATATAGGAGTGGGGATTGCTGGAAGAACTTGAGAAGTTAGATCCTAAACTAGTTTAAGTCCTACAAGGCAATAAAGGCATTGTAACAGGTGGCTAAAGCCAAAAGACTGTTACAGGTGGTGCTCCCTTGAGGGGGTTGCTGGTGAGGAAAGATAGCCCCAGGGAAAATGCTAAAAAGTATCGCATTTTGGGGCACTGATTCATTCAGTCTTCAGGGTTTCAGTTGTTTTAGGATCTTCAGCATTTGGAGTCAGCAGATTTGCCCCCACCCCCACCCCACCCCCACGCCAACCTTCCAGAAGGCTTTGCAAGTAGCAGAGCAATTGAAACCGTTCCCAGTTTTGTTGCTGTTGTGCCCTGGCAGAAAAGGCAAAGATAGGGATGCAGGCGCCTCGCTGGAGTGTGATGGTTTGTCTGGCCATTCAGCCGTTGTGGCTACTGTTTTGAATGTCGCTTGCCCAGTGCTTCGATGGGCCATCCCCGCAATTCTGGGAGTATCTCCTATTGCAGCTTCTGTTGTCTTCGTGAGTTGGAAACTGGTCTAGAGTCTGGCTGCCATGTGTTCCAGGTGAGTAGAGGCAGGAAGACGCCATCTTAGACATGTGGCCTATTGTTCAGAAGAGTTGCTCCAAGTCCTCAGTGGCAGAAAGATGCCATTTTTAACTGCTTTTGTACGGGACTAAATAACACTGGATTGGCTTTGAGTGAGGTAAAGGCCATTATCAGCCTTTTCCCTGGTTTGTTAAATAAATCCCTTTGTTATTGTTCCCTGACCCTGAGTAGTCTTGCAATTTATATCTCTACCAAACAAAAACAACTTGTACAATAAGTAAGCAAAGTTACATTCTTCTAGAGCAGAGATCAGCAAATTAAGGTCTGTGGTTTGCCTCATGTTTTTATAAAGTTTTATTAGAATATACCTGTACACATTTGTTTATCTGTCTGTGACTGCTTTTTTTTTAATAAGATTTATTTTTATTTATTTATGCATACAAGAACTGGGGTACAGGCCAGAGGTGCAGGGGGTGAGAGGATTCAACAGAGACAGAGTGGGGAGCAGAACAGGCAGATCTACTGAAATACACTGCTGAGGGGAGCACCACTGCGAGACAGGAGAGGTCTGCTGCACCATGTAGGTTAGCTCCCTGGCAGGGGATGGAACTCATGCCACAGTAGCTGGTGATAGCTTGATAGTGCTGAGACTTTAATCCCTGCACTACAGGGAGGCCCTGTGACTGCTTTTAAGAACAAAAGCAGTTAAACATGGCATCTTTCTGCCACTGACGACGTGGAGCTCCTCTTTTGAACAACAGGCCACATGTCTAAGACGGCTTCTTCCTGCCTCTACCGACCTGGAGCACATGGCAGTTGTGTGATCCTGAGACCCAGAGATCACATGACCTGCAAAGCTTAAATATCTATTTGCTGGCTCTTTACAGAAAAAGTTATTGTACCTCTGCCCTGAATAGTCAACCATAGGTGGGCATGTCAGTACTCAGCATGTCATTGAAAGTATATTCAGGTATAAAATTATAGTGATATACACTTCAAGTATCTTATATTCTCATTTGCCAGTTAAATCTCAACGAGGCTGGAAAAGTAAAATAAAATTCTGCTCCAGGAAGAAAGGATATGCAGTGATCCATTAATTTTATTTCCAAATTTGTTACACAGACAGACTTGCAGATTGGATGGATGGATGGGTGGATGGATGGATGGATGGATACACACCAAAATAAGTTTTTCCCTTTTTTGACAGGGCTAACTACACTTTAGGGTAAATGCAAATTCCTATCCAGTAACTGGATGCAGAAATCCACAACTTTCTTTGGGAAAGGTTTTGAAGACTGACACCATTACTAATGCAAAATTAAAAGATGTAGAAAATGCTGTGTAGAAAGGGTAAAATGTCCTAAAGATTCCACAGTTTCATCCTTTTGATCCACATTACATTCAGTCAGACCCTGCATACCTAGCATTAAGAACTGGATTTGACTCCCATCTCTGACCTGTGATGGAGCTACTCTCTAAAAGATCTGGAGCATGCTTGGAAGTTCTGTTTGAGAGCATCTTACATGAATGCAAGGTAGGACTGCAACTCTAAATTGATATCCATCACAGAATTCTTTAATGACAACAAAGTAGAAATTACCTGAATTTTCTATGATAGGGCATGCTTAAGTAATAACAGCTTAAATGAAATACTCTGCAGTCATTAGAAAAGGTGAAGATATCCCGTATTTGTCAAAAAGGAAAGACATCCATTATATATTGTTGAAAGAACAAAAGTGATCCCAAGCAGTGTGTACAATATAATTTGCTTTTTAAAGATAGAAATGCAAATGGAAATTTTGGAAAAACAAACATCATCTTGATAACAATTACTATCACTGAATCGTGAATCTTTTATTTTCTTCTATGTGATCCTCTAATTTTCTTTACCCTAGGTGTTCTGTGGTGGGCAAGAATGACTTGTATAACAAATAAATATTGAAGAAAACTTTAAAAGGCTTTCTTCATTGGTAGCTATGGTATATTAGTTGTTTGGAGAGGGTAACGTGATTTTGTCTTATAATACAAGCATCTATGTCAATATAAGACTTTTTGTTGAGAAGGATATAAACACTGTCCTCCAAATAATCTAGTGCATCCATGTCATTATAAACCATTTTATTTGAAGAGCAACTTTCCCAAAAAGGACAGGCTATTGTAAAAGGAATCTCATAGAAAATAAGAAAAAGAACTAGACGTATGCATTTACTAGATGTGTGTGTGTGTGTATATATATGTATGTAAATACATGCATCTAGTAAATACCAATGAGTTAAATTAGTTATTTTTCAGACAATATTGATCCAAGTAAGAGTGTTAATTATTTGACATATATATAAGCCAAAACTTCACATGATATGATCTTCTGCCTAAAGAATATGCCAAATAAAATAGTGATGTTTTAAGGCCAACAAATATTAAGGATGCAGTAACATTTCTCCTCTCCCCTCCCTCCCTCCCTTATTTTTCAAGCGACATTCTTGACCTGCTCCTGATTCTGAATATTGCAATATGCCAGGCATGATAAGGATGGAAAGATTGCAAACATCAACCAAACACCTCCATTCTAATCTGAGTGGATCTATTGGCCATGTACAATTTTTTCCTACTGTAAACTATTCTGCTAAAATCTGAACAATTATTTTACTAAGTTTTGTTTGTATAAAACATGACTACCACAAGATGTGTTCAACTGTATGAATCACACATTATAAAAACAGTAAATTAGTGCCCAGATTCTAGTGAATTATACTTCAAAATAGGAAAACATTACTTTCTCCCCCCCCCTTTCTCTGGAACAATAAAAATAACTGTAGAAGTGACAGTGTCCATTTCTGTTCTTATTTCTTCTCAGAGTAAAGATTACATGTGAAAAAAGAAGAAAGGGCTGCAGGGAGAGGGGAGATGTGGAAGAAGTCTTAAAAATTTTATTAAGAAATGAACGCTGACACCTTTCTCATTTCTCATGCAAGATACAGTGCTAGGTAGGACAGACAGATTAAAAGAGACCTGGATTGGCAAAACTTCATAAGGAAGAATTTTACTAAATTCTATTATCTTAGGTAAGTTCATAGGGTGATATACCCGAATTAAAAGGTTAGAGTACTTAGACAGACAAAGGAAAAGAGCTAAATACATGCACAATTAAAGGAAGTTTAGACAACTTATATTTTTAAACAATATTTGATTTATTCATGTTGCTATGCTAATGCATTTAAAACAAACCTTGATAAGGTAATTGGGAGTATACCCTAAGGAGTCATTCCACAATGGAAATTTGTGACCAAAGAGGTCTTTTTTAGAAACTGACATTAGTATTTCAATGAATTAATTGCAAATTCAAGAATTATGAGATTTCCTAAGTTATTTATATTAGGAAATGAACAGGAAAATGTAATTATTTTTCCCCTCAAATAATATTTGAGGTCTGAAAAGAAGCTATGAGCTATGTCATATTTCTTGTATCTTTCTGACAGTTTGTAATTACTTTTAATGCTGCTGTTCTCTAAATTATTAATGCTAATCTGTCATGACAGGGGCTGAAGAGAACCAGTGATTATATGCCTTTTTTACTAGCAAGTCTGGTTTTAAATAAATGTCTTAATCACAAGAAAATAGAAGAGTAGTTACTTTAAAGGAAATAGACTTATACCTTTTTTGAGGTCCCTCCCATCCCTTAAAATAAAATAAATCCACATTGACATCAGTTCAGGCAGGACGACAATCTATGTAATAATTTCTAAAAGTGACATTGTGCGATGACACCCAGTGATTCAGAGACTCACAGAAATGTAAGGTGTCTTAAAAACACATTGACTATAACTTGCTTTTCAACACCTGAGCCATCTCTATTAATCATGGACAATGGCTACCTATTCTATGCTTGAGCTTCTTCAGAATGGCAAGGAGCTAATTTCCTACAAAGGCATTCCTTTCTTCCTTATTTTGAGTCAAGATCTTCCTATAAATTCTACCTACAGCTCTTAGTTCTGTCTCTTGGTAGCACATAGAAGGTCTTTTCACCTAACATATACTTGCCAACACTTCAAATATTTGGATATAACTTTGTCATTCTTTCTGGCTCTTCTCATTTCCAGGCTAAATATACCAGCTTCCTTTACTAAGCTCCATGGGCTCAGACGTCCTCTATTGTGTTCACCTAGCACACCATAGATAATAAATAATGGTTGAAAAGTAAGACTATTCCTCATCTCCAGTTTTCCACATTTTTTCATTTCTAGTGACTAGCAAACTTGACTGCTCTTTTCCAGTTTCTGGCCAATCACGCTGAAATACCTCTGTTAGGATATAATCCCACCCCAATTCACCAAAGAACAGGAGATTCATTCTCCCAATTTCTTCTCTCCTTTTTTACACAATTCTTACTTTTGTTTTGAAGGAAAAAGTCTCATTTCTCTCCAAGGCGAATGCCATCACCTTGACTGTACTCCCTTCTACTCCTCCATCAGTTATATTTCTACATTCAATATCTTCACACAAGCACTCCCTCAATTTATCAATAAATTTAAGCTGCCTTCCTGAAACTAAACTTTCCTTCCATCTTGCCTTCCCCTCAAAGAACTGCCATCTTTTTCATCACTGCCAACATCTGCAATCACTTTCTACAGACATATTTTCTCTTCTTTAAAAAATTATCAATATTTCATTGTTAATAAAAAGACTCAGGCAGGTGAGAAATGGGAAGTGCCACCCAAGGATTTTAGATTCTGTGTATGGTGAAAATGATTAGGGAGCGGGGATTACTGTGATGTCAATCAACTGGATTCAGTTGTCTACTAAATAAGTTAACCCTTTAGAAAACCCTTTTATTGTTCAACATCAAAACTTGTATTTATGCAGACATTGGAATAAAGATAAACTCCTCATGAATCTCTCTTACTAAACCACAAGCAGAATTTTGATGGTCTGAATTCTGTTGTAAACACAATTTAAAAGTGCCCTTTTCCCCCATTTTAATTTTTTTTTTTTTTTTTTTTTTTTTTTGGTAAATGCACCTAACTGAAATCTTCAGCTTGGGTTAATAAGATCAGAAATCAAACCTCTAGAATATATTTTTACATTTGCTTATTATTAAACTCCTTCCTAAATGTTGCAGGGAAGAATCAGGTGTCAGCTGAAGATACAGAGGTGAAAAAATTTACCAGAAACAGATTGAAGAAAAACAGATGGATTTATTGAAAAGCACTACTAAGAGAGGCAGCAGGTGAGACAAGAGGTCTGCTGTACAGAAAAAGAGGGTTCCAAGGCTCTATTTATACTCCAGGCATCATTAACTGGTTAGGTGACTAGCCATGGGTGTGTCCTGACTGATGATGTAAATTAGCATAAGGTATCATCAGCTCTTCAGATCATCAGCTTAATGCCCAGGTTCCCATGGCAGTTGCATCTACTCCCTTTATCCATTCAAGCCTCCCAAACTTGCCTGCTGGGCAAGGAATGAGGACTTGGGTTTTTAAATTTAGCAATGATACCAGGACACTCACCTCTTTATGTCGTATATCCTTTCAAACCTCACCAATTCTTTATGGTCCATAAAGCAAAATCATGCTGTGCTGTGAGCTTCTTTAGAGCAAGAGGCGGTTTTAGGGAATCAGAAGCACAAAGAACATGTGACAATAATTAAAAGTATAAGGCTTTTAGTAGGCACTAGACTGATAACTTGATGCTCATGATTTCCTTGAGTCCTGGAAAGTATCTTGTGGCTTCCATTTCAAAGATGAAGAAACTGAGGTTCATAGCAGTTAGGTAATATACCTAAGGGTACACTACACAATCGATAAGCAGAGAAGCTGCTGATTCAAGTACCAACTTTAGAACTAATGCTCTTAATCAGAACATTAGCTTATTCCACTATGTATTACTTAAACTCTTTCCCTCGAGTTAAGAATCAGGAAATGGAGATGCAGAGATGTAGGTGGTTTACACTGATTGCATGAACCTAGATCAGTCCTTAGCTCATACATTATCTGGGAGAAAATGTGGCATCAATTCATTGCAGTAACTTTTTCACAAGCCACTTTTCCCTGGAAACCACTGGATCGCTGTAGGGAACTATGTTTGGGTAGCTGGTGATTAGAAACTATAGTTTAAGGGACAGGAGAGAGAAGTGGCAAGACCTGTATCCCCATTTCTTTATTTGCCTGCATTCTTCAGCATTGCCTCCCACCTTGTGACCGCGCATTTAGGAAGCTGAGGAAAATTAAACAAAAACAACTGTCACTTCAGCATTTTTTTCCTACAACTACAGCTTTAACAGAAACCCCTTTTCTTGGGGAACACAGCAAGTAGCAGTCAGAGTGCAAGACCTGCTTGGTAATGAAGAAGAGATATTGAGGAAGCCCCTAGCCTGACAAACAGTGACTCCTTTCCCTATCTAAAGTGAATGAAATTAAGTTAAAATTAAAATCTACAAAGCCCATGCCATCACCAAAACCACATACAACTTTTGCTGAGTTGTACAAGCTGAAACATTTTGCAGAACACATTTGCATTTGAAAGTACCCACATATCCTAAATGTGCAGAGTATGCACAGATCTGTGTAGTAGTAATTAGGAACAGAAATAACCAGTGCAACTGAATTAGAGTTGATGAGGTTTTAGTGTCTAAGGCACCCACTTCCTTTATATGACTAATCCTTATATATTATTGGGGTCTCAGATTAGATGTTGCTTTTTCTATGAAGTTTTCCCAAATCCCAAAGTCTAGACTATATTCCCATTCTAGGGATTTCATCTTGTATATATTTCTCCTTCTCAGCATTTGTCACTTGCACTTGAAATAGTGTAATCTCCACAGAAAGAGGAACTTCCAGGTTTCCTGCCCCATCTAAGGGAGGGTGGAGGAGAGTGTCAAGGGGAAGCTAAAAAGGACTTGGGAGAACACTGGTAGAAAGCATGTGGAGTAGAGAGACATGTGAAGAAAGAGCTGTGCTTGCCTCTCAGCCTGGACTTGTACCAGGGATTTGGGGGACATGAAAGGAGACACTTGAAAAAGATGATGAGAAACCCATGGGGAGGCTGACCGCAGCAGCCCTTATCTTGATTTGTATTTTGGTTTTGTTCTTTTCCGTTCAGACTTGTCTGGTCCCTTCTGCCCCTTTCCTCTGGGTCCCTACCAGAAAGTGACTTAGTCTTGTGACAAGATTTCTGGCCAACCTTATTTGACTAGGTATTTACCCACAAGAGGATAGGTAACTTTGGATATTTATTTGGAAACTATTCTTCTTATGTACACTAATTCTAGTAAAGTTCTTTTCTACTGAAAATCTTATGTTATCTTTATGCAGCAGATAGTAGAGCCCATTTAGAATATACAAGGTTTTGCAGAAGATAGCAGAACCCATTAGAGTATGCAAGATTTTGGGTCTCTCAGGGTGCCCCTCAGCTTTCCCCACATACTGTAAAAAGAAATATTCATTGAGAATAAAACCAATCCTATTCAAAAAAGTGAATGAACTATGTCCTGATAATTTTTGCCTCCTTCCCAGTAGCCATGGCTTTGGGGTACTAGTCATGCTTGGGTGAGTGACTAGTGAAATAACTACCCTATTAAAGATGGGGTAGTGGGCACTTACCTGTTGACTGGAGTTGAGCATCCAGAGTTTGAACAAGCTCATACTGCTTGTTTGCACCTCATACTGCTAACAAGCGCATATTAATATTTTACTTGTTTCCCCCACTGTACTACACCACACTACTCAGCTCTTTTTTGAGAGCTGGGACCATGTCCATCTTACATGGTATCACTAGCATGTCTCACAATATCTGGCACAAAGTAGATGTTCAAGAAATATTTCTGAGTGGATTAAGAATAAATAGGTAGAAACAGAGCATGGGACAATGACTTACAAGAACTACAAATTTCTATTCAGCATCCTTCCATGTGTTTGTGGTAGGCAAAATTCTAAACATGTCCCCCAAGATATCCTCTGGTTATCTGATCAAAAAAAAATCTAGTGTCCCTTCCATCAATCTATTATCCAATCTAATAGCTATTATCTGTTATCACTTACTTTATCTTTCTATCATTCATTCATAACGTGCTTATCACATATATTATATATTATCTGTCACTTACCTATTATCTATCTGTCTAAATAGTATCTATCTATCTATCTATCTATCTATCTATCTATCTATCTATCTACTATCCATCCTTATTACATGGACTGGTTCAGTTCCCTTAACAGCAGCCTTCTCTCCCTTATCCCCAAACACATTCCTTCTGGGAAAAGCCAACAATATTCACCAGACAGCCTGGATGGTAACTGCTTAAGTTGTGGGAATCTCTCCAACCTGCACTTGTCCTGACATCCTTATCTCTTCCCATCGCCTTATAACTGACTTCTAACTTCTACTTGAACTTCACTCCAGTGACCTGGTCAGTTCTGTGTCCTGACTCAACCTCTGAATGCTCAACTCCAGTCAACAGGTAAGTGTCCACTACCCCACTTTAATGGTAGTTATTTCACTAGTCACTCACCCAAGCAGTGTCTAGTACCCCAAGGCCATGGCTTGGGGAAGGAGGCAAAAATTATCAGGACATAGTTCATTCACTTTTTTGAATAGGATTGGTTTTGTTCTCAATGAATATTTCTTTTTACTTTTCAAAGGATTGATATGAAACAACTCTTCCAACTATTGGCAGGAAACTGTCAGGTCACTTATATTTAGCATTTTGGTACTAAAAAGCATTACATTTTAGACAATGCAGTCAGTACAAGGGCCAATGAGTCTTCTGGGATATGTTACCTCTCACAGCAACATTCAGGCAATATTTCTTTATAAAAGATACTATCTTGTCCTTCTAACATGACAAACTAGAACTGAAATGGCCATTTAAATCTTCATTAAAGAAGAGTCAGTTTTAACTATTGAAACCCTTAGAGATATAGGTCTTATATAATATTACTTACCACAATATTAGATATAAAGATTTTATATAAATATATATGCATATACTAAAATATAAATATAATTTAAATCCCTGCTTTATGCCAGGTACCAGGCACACATCTTTTTACTTATATTTCCTCCTATAATTTTTCCAACTCTGTAACATATGTCCTGCTTCATATATGTGAGAGAGTAAGAAACTCACCCCGGGTCACATAGCTAGGACATGGTAGAACTGACTGCAAAACCAAGGCTTGTTCTCTAACTTCTGCACTACAATTTGCTCTATCTATGGTGAGAGGAGTTGAAGGGTAATAGAAGAAGCATCCTTGCTCCTTGGATAAGCTGTGTCTTATCTTTGGCCCTCGTTTGTAAAATGTGGGAGATGGGCCATGTGCTCCCTCAGGTTCCATCAGGATCTAATGGTCTGCAGTTTCCTGGAGCAGCCCCTCTGATTGGGTTCCTCTCTAAACACTAAATCAGAGATAGACATTGGCCAGCACGCATCATCATTGTTATCCTCTTTTCCACACTAACCTAATATCATGCACATCATTGCCCTTCCCTTTTTTTTTTTTTTTTTTGAGTCAGTATTTTTTATTTTTTTATTTTTTTTTAAATATTAAATTTTATTTTTATATTCCCCATACAATTGCAAACGCCCCATTCTGACCCCAATCCTTCCCCTCCCGCCCCCCCCCCCCCAAAAAGTGTCTCTGGTTCATAGTTTTTTGTTGATTTTTGATTTTCACTTTCTTATATTCATTTTCCTGGTCCCTTATTTAAGTTTTCTAGATTCCTGCTATGAGTGAGACCATCCGGTACTTTTCTTTTTCTTTTTGGCTTATTTCGCTGAGCATGATCCCTTCCAGCGCCATCCATGTTGCTGCAAATTGCATGTATTTATCTTTTTTTGAATGCTGAGTAATATTCCATGGTATATATGTACCACATCTTCTTGATCCAGTCATCTATTTTTGGGCATTTGGGTTGTTTCCAAAGCTTAGCTATTGTAAACAGTGCTGCTATAAACATAGGAGTGCAGGTGCTCTTTGGAATTGATGTTTCTGTGTCCTTTGGGTAAATACCTAGGAGTGGAATTGCTGGATCATATGGAAGCTCTATGTTTAGTAGTCCAGAAATCTCCACACAGCTCTCCATAGTGGTTGGACCAGTTTGCACTCCCACCAACAGTGCACAGAGTTCCTTTTTCTCCACATCCTCGCCAACATTTGTTGTTGCTAGTTTTTTTAATATGTGCCATTCTCACTGGTGAGATGGTATCTCATGGTAGTTTTGATTTGCATTTCCCTGATACAAGTGATGTTGAACATTTTTTCATATGTCTGTTGGCCATTTGCATTTCCTCTTCAGAGAAGTTTCTTTTTAGCTCTTCTGCCCATTTTTGACTGGATTATTTTCTTTGTTGTTGCTGAGTCTCATCAGCTCTTTGCAGATTTTTGTGATCAGTCCTTTATCATTAGTGTTGGGTGCAAAAATGTTCTCCCAGTTGTGGGTTTCTCTTTGTTTTGTTATTGTCTCTTTTGCTGTGCAGAAGCTCTTTAATTGATGTAGTCCCAGCTGTTATCTTTCTCTTCACTATCACTGCTTTGGGTGATGTGTCTGTAAAGATGTCTTTGATGTGCAAATCCCGTAGTGTTTCGCCTATATTTCCTTCTATGTATTTTATGGTTTCAGGTCTTATGTCTAGTTCTTTAATCCATTTTGAGTTGATTTTTTGTGTATGGTGTGAGTAGTGGTCAAGCTTCATTCTTTTGCATGTAGCGACCCAGTTTCCCAGCACCATTTATTGAACAAACTTTCTTTGCTCCAATGCATAGTCTTTCCTTTGTCAAAGATTAGTTGACCATAAATCTGTGGGTTTATTTCTGGATTTTCTATTTGATTCCATTGGTCTGTATGTCTGTTCTTGTTCCAATACCATGCAGTTTTGATGATTATGGCTTTGTAGTATAGTTTGAAGTCTGGGAGTGTGATGCCTCCATTTCCTTCTTTTTTTTTTCAGTAGAGCTTTGGCTATTCGGGTTTTTGGTGATTCCATATGAATTTCATCAATAATTGTTCTATTTCTTTGAAGAATGCCATTGAGATTTTGATTGGAATAGCATTGAATCTGTATATTGCTTTTGGTAGGATGGCCATTTTAATAATGTTTATTCTTCCAATCCATGAGCAGGGGATGTCTTTCCATTTCTTTGTTTCTTCTTCTATTCTTTTAACAGTGTTTATAGTTTTCTTTGTATAGGTCCTTTACCTCTTTTGTTAGATTTATTCCCAAATATTTGATTTTTTTTGTTTCGATAATAAAAGGGGTGTTTTTTTGATTCTTCTTCTTCAGATTTATTGTTTGTGTATAGGAAGGCTACTGACTTTTGCGTGTGATTTTGTATCCTGCCACTTTACTGAATTGATTGATGAGTTGAATTAGTTTTTCTGTGGAGATTTTGGGTTCTCTATGTATATTATCATATCATCTGCAAATAGTGATAGTTGACTTCTTCTTTCCTATTTGGATTCCTTGGATGTCTTTCTCTTGTCTATTGCTCTGGCTAGGACTTCCAGTATTATATTGAAAAGCAGTGGTGAGAGTGGACATCCTTGTCTTGTTCCAGATCTTAATGGAATTGCTTTCAGCTTTTCACCATTGAGAATGATACTGGCTGTTGGCTTGTCATAGATGGCCTTTATGATGTTGAGGTACGTTCCTTGTATCCCAAGAATTTCAAGGGCTTTTATCATGAATGGTGTTGCACTTTGTCGAAAGATTTCTCAGCATCTATTGATACTATCATATGGTTTTTATATTTCTTTTTGTTGATGTGTTGGATAACGTTGATTGATTTTCGGATGTTAAACCATCTTGTGCCCCTGGAATGAATCCAACTTGGTCGTGGTGAATTATCTTATGGATACATTGTTGGATTCTGATAGCTAAAATTTTATTGAGGATTTTGCATCAGTGTTCATTAGGGAGATTGGCCTGTAGTTTTCCTTTTTTGTGTTGTCCTTATTCGGTTGTATTAGTGTAATATTGGCTTCATAGAACGTGTTTGTATTGTCCCTTCCTTCTCAATTTTTTGGAAGAGTTTGTGAAGGATAGGCACTAATTCGTCTCTGAATGTTTGGTAGAATTCATTTGTAAATCCATCAGGTCCTGGGCTTTTGTTTTTGGGAGGTTTTTGATTACCATTTCAATTTGCTGCTTGTAATTGGTCTGTTTAGGTGTTCTATTTCTTCTTTATCTAGCTTTGGGTGATTGTAGAGTTGTAGGAATTTCCATCTCCTCTAGATTGTTGAACTTGTTTCCATATAACTGTTCATAGTAGTTACTGATTATTCTTTGATTTCTGCTGTGTCCGTTGTGATTCTCCTCTTTTGATCATTTGTATTTGTGCTTTTCCCTTTTTCCTTTTGTGAGCTAGCTAGGGTATGGGTCTATTATTATTTATTTTTTCAAAGAACCAGCTTTGGTTTCATTGATTTTTAGTTTCAATTTCATTTATTTCTGCTTTGGTTTTATTATTTCTTTTCTTCTACTGGTTCTGGGGTTTTTTTGTTGCTTTTTCTAGATCTTTGAGCTTCGAGATTAGGTTGTTCTTTGAGTTCTTTCTTGTTTTTTGATGTGAGCTTCTATTGCTATATATTTTCCTCTTATTACTGCTTTGCTGCATCCCATACATTTAGGATATTGGTGTCCTCCTTGTCATTCAATTCAAGAATTTTTTAATTTCTTCTTTGATCTCCTCGTAGTCCAGTGGTCTTCAGTAGTGTGCTTTTAATCTCCATGAGTAGGATAGTTCCTTGCCTTCTTTTTATGATTTATTTCTAGTTTGATGCCTTCGTGGTCAGAAAAGATGGTGTTATGATTTCAATCTTGGTGTATCTGTTGATGTTTGTCTTGGCCCCAGTATGTGATCGATCCTGGAGAATGATCGTGTGCGCTTGAGAAAAATGTGTACTCCGTTTTTTGGGTTTAGTGTTCTATAGATGTCCGTTAAGCCCAAATGCTCTAGGTCCTTATTTAGAGCTTAGTTTCTTTACTTATTTTTTGTCTTGTTGATCTATCCATTGTTGATAGTGGCGTGTTGAAGTCTCCCACTACATATGTGTTTTCTCTGATGTCTGTTTTCAGAGAGGACAACAGTTGTCTGATATATTTTGGTCCTCTTTCGTTTGTGAGTATATTGTTAATGAGTGTTATTTCTTTTTGAAGTATAGTCCCCTTAATCATAATGTAGTGACCATTGGGGTCTCTTTATTTTTTTGAGTTTGAAGTCTGTTTTATCTGATATAAGTATAGCTGTTCCTGCTTTCTTTTTGCCCATTTGCTTGTAGGATTGTTTTCCATCCTTTGACTTTGAGCCTATTTTTATCTTTTGTAGCTAAATGTGTTTCCTGGAGACAGCAAGGTTGTTTTTTGTTTCTTAATCCAGGCTGCAACTCTGTGTCTTTTTATGAAGAGTTTAGTCCATTTACATTTAGAGTTAATATGATATGTTAGCATCTATTTGCATTATGTTTGTCTTTCCTTTGATTTTATTTATTTATTCTTTTAATACTTTTTTTTTTTTTTTGGCTTCTTTT